>NC_090921.1:1355740800-1358240800 GCF_040938575.1 Ambystoma mexicanum | reverse complement strand
GTGAATTGAGGGTGTGACAAATACGCATTCTGTGTTGTGAGTGTCTGGATGGAGAAGAATGGCCTGAATGCACTGTGAGCCCGATTGGCTGCCTGATGGCCTGAATGCCCTTCTGAATGATTGGTTGCCTCAGTGTGACCCAGCAGAGTGAATGGGAGATTAACAGTATATCTGGGGGCCTCTCACTGATGGAAATCGTTCAGAAGCTGAAGTTGATACTTGATGCTTAACCTTGAAGCCCACTGGAAGAAGAAGAACTGCTGCTGCTGTCCTTTGCTAATCTGAAAGCTGTGTGACTGTCAAGGAACTGATCCAATAGAGGACCTGGATAGGAGACCTGTTCCCGAGCTATAAGGGACCATCGTGCATCAGCTGATCTTTGCCAAAGCCCCCTGGACGTCAGACCCTCGAAAGGCTGCTAACCGGAAACAGGGGCTGCCGCTGAATCACAAAGAGAAGTGGTCAGACTTTGAAGTCCATCACCGTCGCCGACCGGAGCCACAGCGCTCCCTTGCCTAAGAACATTGAAACAAGGACTCCCTTGCTCATCCTCGTTGACAGCTTTCGTACTGCTGCAGAAAGACAAGGCTGCCAACAACCGAGGAGAATTCGCCGGTGGGTTTCCCGCCACCCGAAGACCTCAGAGACACTGACGACTCGACGCCCTTGCTGGGCCAAAGTTCTTCATTGACTCCTTGCAGCAACGAACACTCGTCGTTGAGGTGCACCGCACGCCTCAGCTTGCATGATGTTTTCGACTGATCGTCAACATGCACCGCAAGAACCGAAGCTGCTGCCGCAACAACGGTGTCCACCCTTTTTCTTCACCGACTCTCGATGACCCGTGGCTCCTGCCTTAAAGGGAGTGCACTCAAGAAGGGCCCGTTGACGACTCACTGAAGAACTCTGCAAAACCAGGCATTTTGGGGTTGCATAACCTTTAGAAGGAATTGAAACTATATTGAGCATAATTGGACTGGGCGTGTCAAATACGCTTTATTTACAGGTTGCCCAGGTGGGGGATCCTCGCACAGAACCGTCTCACGGTAGTGGGATAGACTGTCCTGCCATTGCTTGATTTAACTTTCATTCTTTCTGTGGTCTATCTTTGATTCATTTTACAATCTGATTAGCATGTTATTGGGGCTGTTAGCCATGGCGCATTTGAAAGGAATCGAAGTTAAGAGTGGTACCACATACACCTGTATATATTTGCCATTTTAGTATTTCCAAAGTACAAAGTGTGTTATTGTGAGTGTGTACATAACGTGAACCTTATTTATATAAAGACTGTGTTTTTACTAATTTAGTGTGTGGACATTCCTTTGTGGGTGCTTGGGGACTACACTTTACTTAAGAACCAACCCGCATCACCTCCTGGGAGCTAAACCTTGATTGCTCACCCACCTTTGACCACTTATAGAATCTTGGCTGGGGTGCTCTGTGCCTCTCCTCTGCCATATAGAGAGCAGGAGTACAGACACCCCCCTCTGGTGCTTTACATCTATGACATAGCAGCGTTAGACATGAAGCACACTCGCAGTCCTGCACTGCATCACACAAACATACACTCGTATACACAAAGAACATGCATGCACAGTTTTATAGCTAGAGGACAGATACCTATACATACTGTCAATGTTTTTAATATTTTTGCATTAGAGATCCTGAACAAGCTTGCAGATGCTTAACACAAACAACCATATGGGACTACAGGGATATATATGGAACCTGATAGGGCCAAGTGTGACTAACATAAAGAGTACTTATAATAACATGCACTTATAGAACGCATATTATACGCCTAAGGAAAAGTACAGAAGGCCCAGAAGCCACAAAGTAGGGATGGGGAGAGCTGGCTCAGGGAGCCCAGAGCATGAAGCAGCTCACAGCCAAGGTCAGAGATATGTGGACACATTTCAATCTCCAGATGGCAAAGGGACCAGCTGCAGAGAAATTGAATGAATCTTCATAAATGTGAGCTCTAGAGCTCAATTTTGTGGTCCCTAATCACGTGGTACAGCTAGACGAGACAATGGTCATTAACTCGTGGTGGGAAAGCAGAGCCGATCCCAGCAAGTCAGACACAGACTGCAACAAGTGTTGTGACGTGAGGAGCAAAGTCTAATAGGCAAAGTTGGTACACACAATATACAATACAGACACGTAATTGTTCACATCACCTTGAAGAGGTGCACAGCAAGCTGAGAACTCGATCGAGTCCCAGGCCTGGGGAGATCAGCTCTAACCAATCACAGCCTACAAACCCAGGGGTGGATGGCAAGGGACATGAACCAATGGTAAGCCCTCTAACCTGCAACAATGTAATAGATAGGTTCTTGGGGATGGGACCGGCCATTCACCTGACTTGCAAGGAACAGGAAATAACCCCTATAGGGTTCTCTATAGGTAGTACTCTCAATACCCAATCCCTACTGCTGATAGATTTTTGGGGTAGGGCCCAAGTGATGACAACATACTCGCGCAAAACTATGCCGCACACCATGGCGAGCTGAGATGTACTAGAGAATTCTCCTTTTTCTCGTATTGATCCCTGTTGGTTTGGTTAGCAATAAACTGCAGTATTACTTGCTGTTGACTGAGTCCTCTGTTTGTTCTGGGGAGGGTGTTGGGCACTCGAAGTCGGCGGACACCCAGCCATACCATGGAGCCCCACCCAACAAGTAGGTAGTAGAGTTGATGGTTGGCTGTGCCAACCCAACACAAAGCTTATTCCTCTGCCGCAGAACCTGAGAGGCTGCAGGACCCCTCATGTATTTCGAGTATTACGGGGAACACATACCTGTGGAAAGGCCATCAGGAGCCAGCTTGGAAATATCCTGCCCGTAGTTCGTGAGGCGACAAGCAGACCAGGACAGGGAAGTGTCAGTTTTGGAGGACATGCCAGCAAACCACAAGTGTAAGTATTGACCCAGCCACACAACAACTGGGGTGTGAGGGGGGTATTGAGTATTGTGGAGTATCATTTAGCATTGTTTAGCATTAGAAAGTATTGTCGAGTATTGTCAAAGTATTGTTTAGCATTGTTAAACATAGTAGGGACAGGAGCAGAGGTAGACTTCATTATATGTGGATAGGGTACATTTGCGCTTCGTGGTAACCACTTTTGGTGAACAACCTATACTATTGACCCGAAGGCACGGATGACAGGATTATGTAAATAGTGGTTTCCTGTGGGTTGGATGTTTAAGCTTGTGTCATAGATGACGGTATCCCCGTAAGGTTTAGCGAGGGAGCTGACCTAGATTGTGGAAGGTGATTTGATTGGTTGAGTCTCGAGGAGGCGTATTATTTACTAGGTGACGCAGCAGGTACAGATCAAACACCAGAGAATATTGGTATACTTTGCTAGGAGGCAGGAACAACTGTGGGGTTCGTGTTGGGATTGTGTGTTGATGGGCAACATGGTTATAGCATTGTGTGCGCTGGGAATGACTTTTTAGCACTACTGTGTCTTGTAAACTGATGACGACACCCGTAGGTTTGTACATAGGACACAGAGAACATGAGACAGTGAGGAGCTAGCATTGGAAAAATTGAGATTGCAGACGAAGTGGAACAGTGGAGGTGCGTAAAAGGCTCATTTGCAAGATTGTGGGTGTGCCTGAGGAGGCAGCGATTGTGAGGGAGGGCGGTGTGCGGAGCCAGAGAGGCTTGTGCTCAATTAAAAACACTGTGATTACATTGTGTTTCTTCCTCAACAGCGGACTATCGAAAACCCTCAATTCGAGGTCAGGTTAACGCAAGAGCAATGTATCAAGGGAAGTGCGGGAACACACGCCTACAGCACCTGTGTAAGACCCTCCCACCCTATAAGGATAAGATCTGCAAATATAGCATAGAATGGTCTAAAGGCACAGAGGGGAAGTTAACTAAACCATGCCCACTTTGCGGAGGTTTCTCCAAA
Source organism: Ambystoma mexicanum (assembly GCF_040938575.1). Classification (NCBI taxonomy): domain Eukaryota; kingdom Metazoa; phylum Chordata; class Amphibia; order Caudata; family Ambystomatidae; genus Ambystoma; species Ambystoma mexicanum. Next base: position 1,358,236,872 of record NC_090921.1, on the reverse strand, counting down.
GATGTGCAGCAATCACTACTGAAACGTATACAGGGTACCTATAAGGGGAAGAAGCTAACAAGCCGCATGACTATATTCGAGCTCTGCAGGATGTTTCAAGAGGGTGAGGGGTATGCAGCAAGTCATCAGTGAATGCTGAGCCAGCAGGAGATGCAGGGGCCCACGGGCCCTCCCTCTGCTCCTCTGCATGTCCGTCTGAGCGTGGTCTCCGATGACATAGACGATGAACAGGGGATGTATCTACTGCGAGAGCTAAGAGCAACAGAGGGGTATTCAAATCCGATGTATAAACCACCACCATATACTAGGGAAGAGGGACCGAAAGGAGCAGGGAAGCTAACCCATGGGCAAGGAGCATGCAACGAGGCGCAGAAGGACACGAAGGAGGTGCTAGGGGGCACAGCCACAAACAAGTGGATAGGGGGACAGATCTTCCTGAAGCTCGAAGGGAAGACGGATGGGGGAGAGAGGGGTCAACCAAGGCAATCGAAGGCTTCAGGGGAAGCAGCAATGCTGCAGATTGGGTTGAGATAATGGAGGAAACGGACAGGAAAGAGAAGAGAGGTTAGAGAGAGAGGACAGGGAGAGGCGAGGAAGGGAAAGAGCAGGTGCAGAGAAAAAGAGAAGAAGGGAGCGCAGAGCGAGGAAGAGAGAGGAGCAGGAACAGCAGGATAGGAGGATAAGAGAACAAGAGGAGATCGAGAGACAGAGGGAGGCAGCAGAGCAGGAAAAACGCAAGTTGATAGAGAGGGAACAAAGAAAGTTGCAGGTGGAGAGACTGGCAAGAACATGCACATGCAAGGTGGAGGTTGAGCACGCAATCAGGGACATAAAGGTACGTTGGACATTGAATGGGAGAAATGACACAGCGGGAGGGGGTGGACGAGCAAATCCAGACAGTAAAACGACACCGAGCAGGACTGCCACCATGTCAGACAGAGTGGGCGTAGGGGCCTGGTGAGTAGGAAGTAGACACGACTTGCAGGACATCGACATTACCTTGAAACCCAACACGGACGCAACCACTAGAAGTCTGAGCTTTATAGATGACTTTTGCAGTAACATGGGATCGGGGTCCGACAATGAGGGACGAAACAGTGGGCACAAGAGGGAGGAGCTACGTAGGCCTCACCCCCGGGGACAGGTGCGGATGAGTGAATGAGTGACATGGGAAAGAGGGACCAGTAAAGGGGGAATGGGAGGCGGCAAGGACAAGAGGACACCACTGTCGGTGGACGAGTTATGAAACATCGATGACCTAGTACCATACGTACAAACACTTAGAGACTTCCCAGGATGAAGAAAAGAGGAGACAGCTATAGTATGATCCAGGGGAAGAGTTCCGGAAGGACCCAACGACAGTATCCGAATACCCATAACAGAACGGATAGACATGTACACTGACATCAGGAATGCAGAAAGACAGGTAAGACTGACTCGAAGTGCGAGTGGGGACGTAGGGTTCAAACAGATGCCCCTACTGGAGAAGGGAGGGGGCGACCTCAGTATATACCATGGAAGCACATTGACAAGGAAAAAGTGAGATGTAGCGGGTGCTGGTAAATGGATATATGAGATGGAAAGGATGACAGCGAGCCAAAGGTTATAAATGGGGGACGTGAAAGGACTTTTAGTGCCGATCCTTGGAGAATCGGCTGATGACGTATGGAAAAGGACGGGGTTCCCTGGAGTGACCACCCAGAACACGGCGCACAATGGTTTGCCATTTGCAAATTGCAGAGCCGCCGTATGGCAAGCCTTAAGAAACCAATACCCAGACACGTCGGACATTGGAACAATTATGTCTTGCAAAATGGAGGTAGGCGAAAACCCCTTACACTACATTCAGGTGATCCAAGAGCTTTGGCACCTTGAAACTCGAGAACCAATGGACAAAACAATAGCAGTATTTTACCACATATTATGTCAGGGTTTGCCAGAACCTGTTCAGAAGCAGCTAAGGAAGTTGGTAGGCAAGGAAGCAAAATCTTGGCAAGAAATACAGCTTACGATCATCCATCATTGTAGGCTATTGCAAAAGAAAATAAAGAAGAAAGCAGAAGAAAGGAAGTTAGAGGAAGTGAAACGAGTGCAGAAAAAACATTCAAAGTACGCTATGGAAGGGGTGGTGCTGGCAAGCGCGAGCGCACAGGGAGCACAGTTGCAGCAGTAGACACTGCCACCTGCGGGGGGAGGATTTGTGGGGTGGGGAACATACACCAAGGGTTTCGAGGAAGAAGTGGGCCATCGAGAAGATGAAGGTATGGGTCGCAGATACCTCACAACCAAGGGTGTTTTCCACTGGGCTTTGCAGGGGGTTTTCAGGGATATGGGCAGCAAGTGCAGCAGGGCCCCAGGGATTACAGGGGCAAGGGAGAGAGCCACCACAGTGCTGGTCATGTGGGCAGATGGGGCACATTTTGAGAGCGTGCAGGGATGCAGCAGAATTGGGGAGCGCAATACTAACAGACAAATCAGGGGGACCAGGATGACCATTACGCACAGGACCAACAACAGCAACAGCAGGGACACAAAGTGCACACCCACAGGCACATCAGCCCATTACACAGATACCACTGATGTAAGCACCCATACCACAGTATTTGCAAGCCCTGCAGATTCGAAGTAGCACACAACAGGTGCCACAGACACAGAACAGCATGCAGCCAAACGATGACACAGTGCCACACATGGACTCCATGGCAACGGTCCCTATCAGGAAATTAGGGTGGGTCACCATGGTGGGGAACAACCCATTTACAGGGAACGGGATGTCCTTATACCCTCAATAGGACAGCCCACAGATGGACTTGTTGTGTTCTATCCTGTCGATCACACCCAACCCTGCGGATGAACCTCACATATGGGTGGCAATAGGTGACAAAACATTTTCCTTTATTATAGACCATATGGCCATCAGACACTCCTGCACTCTTGCAGCAGCACGGGAGAATGAGCAGTCTTTTAAATGGAAGGAAAGGTGACCCCTCATCTGGTCTCCATTTACCTCGCCACGGAGCTCCTGCTTCACACTCACCCGGACCCTCAGCTGCTTCAGTCCTCAGTGTGCTTCTACGGCTGCAGCACGGCTCCCATCAGCATCTCGTCTCTCTCTCCTCTCCTTCCTGCACACACCCCTTTTATACACCTGAGGTGTATAAGGGCGTTGCAGGTGTGAGTCCTTTCCATTAATTGCCTGCCTATATTTAAGCTAGTTTGCAAGACATGCCTGATCTTTGCAATGGTAGTCCTCTTAGGCCCTCTTCCTCTTCTGAGTACCAAAGTGCTGCTAGGAGAATGGTTAGGATAATGTTTAGTAAGTCTGATAGAGACTTTTGGTCATTGATTAAGAACCCGGTTACTCAGATTGCCCTTCAACTCAAACCCATTTCTGCAGGAGTGTGGGAAAAGCACTTTGCCTCCTTGTATAGTCCAAATACAGAGAGGGTTATTGCTGGTGGCACTATAGTTAACGATGTAACTATAATAAGTTGGGGAGGCATTACTATTGACCAGATGTTAATCAGACTCGCAAGATGCCTTGCTAAATCGTCTAGAGCCCCTGGTCTGGACGGACTATAAAATTACACTCTAAGATCAGATCCGGACCTATGGGCAAAAATGTCTGCAGGATTTGATTTTGAAGGTTATGCATTTGCACTTTTTGTCCCTACAACATGGAAAGAAGCCACTGTTATTCTCATTTATAAAAAAGGAAACCAGTTAGACCCAAATAACTTTAGGCCAATTTAACTTTTAGACAATTCATTTAACATTTTTAGTGGGTTTTTATTGAAAGAGCTGCACAGCTAGGCAAGCGCAGTGAATATTATTGACCCTTTTAGGAGTTAGTAATGTTTCAAACTGCTTATCTTGCAGTTGCTCCATAAGCAGGTCAAGGACCAGACTAGGACAGTGTATCTGGCCTTCCTGGATGTCTCTAAGGTTTTTGTGTTTGCAGAAGTACCCTATGGAAAAGAATGTACGACCAGGGGTGCCCAGATAGCCTTTTGAATTTATTGATCGCGATACACGCAAAAAATTGGCTCAGGGTCCACCAGGATCAGGCGGGTTCATACTCTAAATGGGTTCCCACGAATCAAGGCTTGCACCAGGGTTGTTTTCTAGGGCCTTTTTTGAACTGCTTATATATTTTATATTGTAATTTGGCCTTTAAGGATACATAACAAATCCTCCTAAACGTGGATCCTTGCCAATCAAATACCTGTTGTTTGCTGATGATATTGTTCTTATGGACTATACCCCGATGGGCTCACAACACTATTTGATCGCTGTTACAGATTACTGCCAGAAGCTGAACTTAACGCTAAGTGTAGAGAAATCTAAGATCCTTGTGGTCAATGAAAAGCGGCGCTACGAACCCAAGATGGTTAAGTCCAGTTTCAGGTGGTCTATTGCGGGGAAGAATTTGGAAAAAGTCGTCAAATTTAAATACCTGGGCATAACTATTTTTTCAAACCGTGGCGTCTCATTGGTTGGTAAGATTACTGACCCCACGGTCCTTTCTGCTATCACTCAAATGCATTTGCTGGACTGAAGATTCAGAAAATTTTCATTGTTACCAACTGTCCTGTATTACAACCAGAAAGTTTTCCTGGAACTTATTTTTGGGGCAGAGGGTTATCTGTTAAAAGGAAATTGGGACCGGATCGAGGGCAAAATATGGAGAAGGTTCTTGGGCCTCCCTAATGTGGCGCCTCTCCCTGCAATCCACCTTATGCTGGGTATATCTTCACTCACCTTCAGGATAGGTTGGGCACAATTCCAATTTATTCGCTGTTATTTGATCCCCCCAGAGAATTCTCTTTTTGTTTCTCTGGCTGTATCTTGGAAGCTCAGATTTTGGTTTGTCTTGACTGCTTGGGGTGTAGAACGTTTAGAGGCACTAAATGATATTGGCTCGTCATTTGAAGAATTGGTTCTCTACCCACAAAAAGTCAAAAGAAAAGTCTTTATCGAGGATTGGATCGCAAACAGTGTTTGTGTTGTATATAGGTTGTATGTATAAATGTTTTGCTTGTTGTTGTGGTAACTGCTGCAGCCTATGTCAGTGTTTTCATAGGCCAGGAATGTTACTATGTTATTCCATAATGGATCGCCCTTACAGCATATGTTCTGGAATGTTACTTCATCATAGTGTTGTTGCTTAACTTTTGTCATTTGGACCCTGGATGTTGCATGGGTTGGGGGTCTCTTGGTATGCTGCATTAAATAAGACAATAAAACTGTCTTCCACATACCTGGTCGCTTGACTTATTTCACAATGGCGACGAGGATGGGATGGATGTGTAACCCCTGTTGAGAGCGACGCTGGATTGAGACCCCCGACCACCACGGCATATCAGGAGGTCGAATGTGTCTGTCCGAGGACGGAGGCTGTGTCCTGAGCAAAGGCACGAACATCCAGGAGGTGAGGTGTTTCTCCGGCGTGTGCCCCTTCGGATTTGCTGGTGGCACCCGGACCCGCGGCCTCACTGCTCTGGCATAGCAGGAGCGACCTGGGCCCAACTGGTGAGGGCCGCCAGGTGCTGAGTCTGTGGAGCCGCCCACAAGAGCGGCCGTCGCTGGGATCAGCTCTGGCGGCCGTGGATCGAGCACATGGCGCTGCTCTGGCTGGGCTCCAGTGAGCCGCGGAGACAGGAGGTTGTGCTGCCGCACCAACGCCAGTGGCCACAAGATAAGCCCCGGCGCCTCGCTGACCTAGACTGTGGTGCCAGCGGGGGCTGCAAGGTGCCGGCGAGGGGGAGCTGCCTGGAGGCAGTGTTGATCCAGACTGACGGCGCAGGTGAGCTCAATTCTCCTTTAATTTTGGACTGTGCACGCAACGTGAAGTGTAGCGCGCCCCCCCTCATCACGTGATAGATTACGTGGCTGCAAGACAACGCACAGAATATCGATCCGATGCCAGTGTGAATGTGGCTGTGGCGCCACACATTTTTTTTTTTTATTGTTTTCTCACGGCTGATGCGATGACGCGTTTCCTCTAGTTTTGGATCTTGCCTAGGGCCCCCTGTGGGAAGGCAATTTCTTAGGTGGCAGCAGTGAATACCACAGGTGAGAATTTGGGACCTCACAGCTTATATGACACGGATCGTAATACACTGGATGGACGAAAATCCATAATTCATAACGGTTAACTGTACTTTGGAACCCATTTGTGTACTGCATTGTGTAAGAGGTCAACATAAACTGCCACCGGGTGTGGTTTCATCCTTCTTATTTGGGTGAAGGTTACCAGTGAGTGCCACATAACATATCAGAGACATATTGACAGTGCTGCAACCTCAAACTGTGGACATAATTGTCAACTGGTTCTATACTACTTTCCGATTTCTGGTGAAGGTTATTATTGTTGCTCAGTTCCACATCTGGGTCAGGAAAGATGGCTTTATCTGGAGTTCCTGGTCCACAAGTGTTCATGCCCTCACCAGGTCCACCAAGAATCAAATGGGCACCCTGGAAAAAGAGTTTTCTACATAATGTTAAGGCCACATGTGGAAATGGCATGTCTGTTGAACGTAAAGTGGCCATGTTAATGCATTGTTTGGGTTATGAAGGTCAGAGGATATATGACACACTACCTGATGTTGCTGAATTAGATATTGAAGAAGGAGCTAATGATTTTGACCTTGCTTTGATCAAACTTGATAAGCATTTTGAAGCTAAAACCAGTACGGTGTTAGAAAGATATCATTTTGGCTTGAGATGCCAACATGAAGGAGAATCTGTTGAAGATTATATAACTGCTTTGAGACATTTATCCCTACATTGTAAATTTGGTGGTGGGTTGGAAGAACACATAAGGGATCAATTTATGATTCATTGTTCGAATGATAAAATACGTCAGGAGATTTGGTTAAAAGATGATCCCAGTTTGGAGGAAGTTATTAGCATTGCAAAGAGGATTGAGCATACATTGCAGTGTGTGGCAAAATTGTCCAGGAAGGAAAGTAAGTCAGTGGCAGGAACTGAGGTGTTAAGGGTGGGTGATAAGAAGGGACCTTACCCCAAGGAAAAGAAGAAACAGAAAGCCATGATCCGTCTCCACATTTCACTTGATTTTAAGACCTGAATCCACTCTTGTTTCTGTATGATGCCTTCCACAGTGGCAAAAACCATATCATTTTCACCACACAAACCATCCTCGTGGTGGCCAGGGATAGTGCCAAATATTTCGCAAAACTTGATATGGCAAGAGCTTATCATCAGATAGGTTTAGATGCTGAGTCCCGTAAATTGACTGCTTTCATTACCTATGAAGGTATATATCAATTTAAACGCATGCCTTTTGGATTGGTATCTGCTTCCTCTGTGTTCCAAAAGGTGATGGACAAATTACTGAAGGAAGTCAGTGGAGTGTGGTGTTTTCAGGACGATGTCCTGATTTGTGGGAAAGATGAGGAAGAGTTGAGAAGTAGACTTGATGTGGTCCTGAAAATATTTAAGTCAAGAGGAATAACTTTAAGGGGTGAGAAGTGTGTTTTTATGACTCAGGTAGAGTATTTGGGCCATGAAATATCTGAACAAGGTCTCTGTTACGCTCACCTGACTCCCACGGAGGCGCTGGCCTGGTTCGCGCTGCTGTGACCTCTTCTAAGGTGATGCGCAGGGTTCGGAAGACGGACTGGACCGGGCCCCCAAATCTGGCTTGTCTGGCTCGCAGAAGTATCCTTCTGTAGGCGAAAATAGGGGATTAACTGTCTGCGGGGTAATGCAATCGGCCTCCCACTTTCCCCTCTCACCCTCCTTGAAACCCTTCTGTGATTTCTCGTAGCGTCTCACCTTAGGGTCTGGAAGGACGAGCTCTCCATCCTGCTTCTGATGCAGGGGCGCGTTGGTATCCAGTTACTTCACTGGATTTTCGGATTGGTGAGAACCAAACTTGCTTGGCTTCCAGGTAAGTTTTTTGATAAGAGGTTCCCCTTGTGTCCATGCATTAATGTACTAATGCTAGTGTCTTTTTCCCCATAGGGGCTGGGGTACGGAATGCCGGGGAACAGGCACCGACCCGAGATGAGAGGTGAAATCCTTGTAGAAATCAGGTAAGTCTTTAATGAGCGTTTTTTGGTAATGTCTTTTCATTCGCTCATTAACGCTGATGTCTCTTTTTCCCCTTGGGGGCCGGGGTCCGGAAATGCCAGGATGCGGCGCGGACCCGAAATGAAGAGGGAATGAATCAACAGGTAAGTCTTAACATGGAGATTTAGCTTTCCTTATTCCCTTCTCTCTCTCACCTTTTGTTCTGGTCTTTTTCTCCCTAGGCGCTGGGGCGTGACTGCGAATCCGGATGATCGCTGCTGAACATGGAGGCGCCCTGTAAAGGTGAGTGGAATGCGGCGCTGCAGCGATCGACGCGATGAGCTTTTAAATTAAAGTCTTCCTTTTCAGGATTGTCGGCGAGATGTCTCCGGGATGCGGATTTAGCAGGTAAGGACTTTTCCTTCTTCTGTTCTCTTCTTTTCTTCCTTTGCAGGTGATCCAGGATGCTGGCAGGCGTGGCAGAAGTCAGGATGCAGGAGAAGACACAGTGAGCGTCCAGCTGCTAGATGCAGAACAACGCGAAGCACGTGTGGCTGTCCGGGTGGGGTTTAAATAGCCTTGGAAGAGGTTCCAGGTATGTATCCTTCCTCCAATCAGGTATGTATCCTTCCCTGACCACGCCCGGATGGTAAATTAGTCCCACAGGTAAAGTAGTTCCTTTCAGGCCTCAAGGAGGCCGGGATCCTGCAGCATGGTCTGCATCAGGTAAGTGCACCCAAGCATTCTCATAATGAGCCTGGCGCCTATGGCGCCAGGACTGATGTCTTTTATGAGCCTGGCGCCATAGGCGCCAGGACACTGTCCAAAGGGCCCCTATATGGGGTTGCTGGGTCCTTCCTTGGGGACTGGATGTCCGCTTTCGGGGACGCCGGGCTTGAACCGGCTCCCCAGGAGCGGCATCATGACAGTCTCAGACCAAAAAGGAATTTAGTAGAGTCCATTTTGAAAACGCAGTCACCAAAGAATAAGGCTGAATTAAGATCATTTTCAGGTACTATTGAATTCTAACATCGATTTGTTGAGAATTATGCAGATTGCATAACAAGTTTGAGGGCGCTACTAAGAAAAGGTGTTGAATTTGGGTGGAGCAATGAATGTGAAAAAGAATTTGAAGAAATGAAGAGAAAAATTGATATGGCAAAACCCTTATTGATGTTTGATACAAGAAAGAAGACAATCTTGTCTGTGGATGCCAGCGACACTGGCATAGGAGTAGTGATGCTGCAGCCAGACGTCGATGGTACTGAAATGGTGGTGATGCATGCGTCCCGCATGTTGAGAGGTGCAGAATTAAACTATTGTGTGTTGGAAAAAGAAGCTTTGGCGTGCCATTGGGGCATAGAAACAATGAAGAATTTTGTCTGGGGCCAGGAATTTGTTCTAAGAACCGATCATAGGCCACTAAAGACAATTTTTGAAAACAAAGGATTTGACAAAGTTTCGAGGAGAGTAGCAGGTTGGGTAACCAGACTACAATGTCATAAATTTGTAATAGAGGTAGTGGCTGGCAAAGAGAATATTCAGGCTGATCATGCCTCAAGGGTAAAGCTTGAAGATAGTGTGGGTGACAGAGACAACAGTTTGTGTGGTGAAAATGATATGGTTTTTGCAACTGTGGAAGGCATCATACAGAAACAAGAGTGGATTCAGGTCTTAAAATCAAGTGAAATGTGGAGACGGATCATGGCTTTTGTAGAAGGTGGATGGCCAGAGAAAAGATTGTTATCTGGTGAGGAAAGGTCAATGTGGGAGGTGAGGAATGAATTGTCATTAAAAGGAGAGTTGTTGTACCGGTGGGACAAGTTGGTAGTTCCGGGGTGTTTGAGAGGAAAACTAATAAGTCGAGCTCACCAAGGACATATAGGTGTGTGTAAGACAAAAGAAGTCATTAAGGCTGATTACTGGTGGCCAGGGATGGATCGAGAAATTGAGAAAGTAGTGGGTGCATGCGCTGATTGTATGAAGTCAGGGAAAATCCTGATTGCTATGTCCCAACTAGCACCCTAGCGGGAGTGTGGCAAGATTTATCAATGGATGTTTTGGGCCCACTTGATATGGGTGTAGGTAGAGGAAGGTTCATTCTGGTACTGGTTGATACTTTTTCGAGGTGGACTGAGTTTAGGATCCTGAGGGAAGTTATGTGTCGACGCATAATAGAATTCCTGGAAGATGTTTTTGAGAGGGAGGGTTTACCCAGGAGTATCCTCACTGATAATGGTCCAGAATTCATGGGGAAAAGGTTTTTAGAGTATCTTGATAAATGTGGAGTCGAACACAAAAGGACACCTTTATATTACCCTCAAGCAAACGGTATGGTCGAAAGGGTGAACAGATGTATAATGGAGGCTATTCGTGGAGCGAATGCGTGTGGCATTGACAGAAGGGTGGCCATGAGAGACAGGTTGTGTGCGTTGCGGATGGCTCCACGAATTGAGACAGGAATTAGTGCTTTTGAACTCATGAGAGGACGGAAAGCAAACACTTGTGTGGCACCAGCCTGGTTGGGCAGGGCGAGAGCAACAGATGTAGTTGTGGATGCTGTGAAGAGAAAGATGGATGCCCGCAAAGATAAATGGGTGGAAAGTGTCAATGAGAAACATCCAAAAAGAAAAACAGTTGTTGAGGTTGGAGATTGGGTGCGAATAAGGAGAGCGGTTGTCTCCAGGAAGGGAGAGCCACTCTACACAGAACCCGTTAGGGTTGCACGAATCTACAAAAATGCTGTGTGTGTGGAAAGTGGTCAAATCTGGAGTCTATCTAGAGTTGCAAAGGTAAAACGATAGACTTATACTTTCTAATGTGTTTACATCTGATTATTAAAGGAAGTAGAGAGTTGTAAAGGTAAAAAGATAGACTTATTCTTCCTAATGTGTTTACATTTGATAATAAAGACGTTTTTTTTTTAGGGGAGGGAGATGTGTTGTATATAGGTTGTATGTATAAATGTTTTGCTTGTTGCTGTGGTAACTACTGCAGCCTATGTCAGTGTTTTCATAGGCCAGGAATGTTACTATGTTATTCCATAATGGATCGCCCTTACAGCATATGCTCTTGAATGTTACTTCATCATAGTGTTGTTGCTTAACTTTTGTCAATTGGACCCTGGATGTTGCATGGGTTTGGGGTCTCTTGGTATGCTGCATTAAATAAGACAATAAAACTGTCTTCCACATACCTGGTCGCTTGACTTATTTCACATGTTAATTTAATGCACTTCTTGCATGACCTAAAGCCACTACATGCTATGCAGTCCCACTTGAAGATTCACCCCTCAAAAGGTTATTGGTGTATGTTGATAAGAATGAAATTGGATTTATTTCCCACAATGGACATTCTTGGGGCCAGAAATAAGGTAAATAAACAGGAGAGAAGATGTAGGTTGGGCGGGTTTGCTCAGGAAACTTTAGTACATGTGTTTACAGCCTGTTCGAAGTTGACTGACTACCACACAACAGTTTTTTGTAAATGTATTGACCCTGACAAGGATGTGGACGAAGTTTTGATGTACTTGTGGCAATGTTTGTTATCTAACCCTTCTCCTTCGCTTGGTATGGCTGATATGTGCTTTTTAACTCATTTATTTGATGGTGTAAATTACGTTCTGAAATGAAGTGTTCCTTGTTTGTTCTTCGCTTCACTTGTATTGGTTTTATGTGCTTTTGATCTTATTCTGCCAGTAAAAATTGTATTTTGATGAAGTGTTTATTGTATTGATTTGATGTTTCAATTTGTTTTTGTTTCACTCTTTTAAAAGTCTATTTGTACTTAGTATGAAAGTGTGTATTAAATAAATCATACTTAATAAAAAAAAAAGTGGTGCATGATGGTGTGCATAACTCCTAGTCGCCTCTCCCTCGTCCCATTACTGTCAAAGGTCATGTGTGGAAAAATGAGGGGGGTGGCTTAGAATAGACCATAGCATTCAGGGGAGGGTTAGGTTTGTCATCAATGTGAAAGGGGGGATACCATGTCTCACCCAACTCCTATTTAACCCTTTTCTCTCTTTTTCTGGTACATCTGGACTAGTGGTATCTCATAACTTTTCTTTGATTAATAGAACACGGATAGCAATATCCCATTACTGTCTTTGGGATAGAGGGTTCCTTTCGGAAGGGACATGGGAAATATAGTGTCTCATCGGAGTGTGTCTCACTGCCAATCCCCAAGGACCCTCCACCCACGTGATCCAGGGTTGGAATCCAATAGAGATGGCCTTTCCCTGGCCACCTGAGCAGAGGGTCCAGGGGAGTGGAACTGAGAATACCCTTAGGTTTCTCACAGTACACATATTACTAGCATGGCTTCCCCGAATACGAGACAAATTATTGAGGTTACCCACAGAAGTATTGTTTCAACCAGAAGTACCCACAGATGTGGAAGAAGGGCAGATAATTGCAATTGAGAACAAAGACTGACTGACTTCACAGATGCAAAATGATTTACAGATGAGGACTCAGATGACAAAGTGATGTTTAAAATCAGTCTTACATATCACCTATAACATTAGAGAAGGGAAATACCCCAGAGAATGTCATTAGTGAGGAAAGTACTGTCCTTTCTCCAAGAGGATTTAACACACATACGGAACACACTGTGAACCAGCAGTCCATATGACGTTGTCTACTAAAATAGGTATGGACTGTTGACATTAAACTAGATAAGGGGGCTATTTTACCTTGAGTTAGACAGTATCTCATGTCTAAGGAATCTGACGAGGGTATCTTTAAAACCATTGCTGCCTTAATGCAAGAAAGTATATCAGTGCCATTAGATTTCCCATGCAACACGGTTCTGTACCCGATAAAAACGAAACTGCAGTGGTTGTGTAGATTTATTCATGATTTAAGCCCTGAACAATATTGTTCAGGCAGAATTCTCATTCGTGCCAAATCCAGCCACGATATTGTGTAACATCCTCTCCAAAGCTAAATATTTTACCATTATTGATTTAAAGAATGCTTTATTTTCAATCCCCTTCCATGAACAGTCACAGTATTTGACCTTGTTCACTTACTGCGGAATTAAGTGGAAACATACTTGTTTACCCCAGGGGTGTTGTGAATCACCCTCAGTCTTTAACCAAGTACTGAAGATGGATTTAGGGAAAGTACAACCTGGCAGTGCAATAATCCAATATGTCGACGCCATATTGGTGTGTTACCTCATAGAAAGAGAGTGCAGGAGAGACTTAGTGAAACTAATGACAGTATTGGCAGAGAAGGGGTACAAAGAGAAAATGCAATATTTCCAGGAAGAGATCCTATACATGGGTCAGCTGATAACGAAAGAAGGAAGGTGACACCTGAGAGAGCATAAGCCATAATAAAGACATGCAGGCCAGAGACAGTGAAGGAATTACAGCAATTTCTATGCCTTTGCAATTATTGTAGGGCACACGTCTTTGATTACAGCACTTATGTCGGGCTGCTCTTAAAAGGACTCAAGGAAGCACAGAAACACAGCAGGTAAATGGTGTGGACAGGTGAAATGATAGATGCCTTTGATGAGCTGAAGGTTGCAACTAGCACAGCTCCAGTATTAGGGATCCCCAATTACAATGAAGATTTGTTTCTCTTTCCCATTCAAATGGAATAGTGATGACGGCTGTCCTTGCACAGAAACCTAGATCCAGTAATGAGAGGCCATTACCCATGTGAGCAAGCATTGGCTGCAGTACCATTTGCAATTGAGAAGTCAGCCAGCATAACAATGGTCTGCCCACTCATGTTATACATTGAGCATGCTTTATTTGCCGTCCTTGAAAAGCCCAAAAGTACATTAACTACTCAGAGCACACCAGGCAACGAGGTAAATATATCAACATCATCGATCAAACGTGGAAACTGGGAACACTTGACATTGGCTACGGGCTAAGACGCCATGGGGAAACTCTGAATTCTAACATATAACTTAAGGGGTCTTAATTCCCCAGTGAAGAGGAAAAATCTTGAGAGCTTGCTCAGAAAGGATAAGGCGAACATTCTACTTCTGCAAGAAACCCACATAAGAGCCCTGGGCAACCAGAAAGTGCACCTCAGAGGGTATAAGATATGGGCTCAGTCCAATGCACCAGATAAAAGAGCAGGGGTGATGATACCGGTAAAAGATGGGGGTGACTTTCAGCTAATATACAAGATAATAGATAGGAACAGGAGGTTCACATTTGCTAACACTATGATAGACAGATACTGCCACACCCTGGCTTGCTACAAGACACTCTGGGGAAGTTAGAGGATTTTGCAAAGGGAGAGGTGATACTGGAGTGCGACCTAAATTTGGCATGGTACCCACAAACAGGTAGGAGCACGGGGGGACCCCAGGGCCAGTGGGCGCTGTCTAAGCACCTCCGGCAAAAGATGGACCATTTGGCTCTGTGCGACGTATGGAGGGAACTCAAGGGCGAACAGAGGGGGTAGACGTATTTCTGCACTATGTCGAGAATCGACTAATTCTGGGCATCGGTGGGACTGATGGGCAAAATACAAGGAATGGATATTAGGTCAATCTCACTGTCAGACCATGCTCCGCTGGGGATGGAGTTGATTACCCCTGGGAAGGGGGAAGGGCTTTGGCTTTGAAGGCTCCCGCAGGACCTTCTTCTGGACCCGATAGTGGGAGAATCGATAAGGGACTTGGTTATAGAATACTTTGCACAAAACGACACAAGAGATGTCCCACTGGGAACGGTCTGGGAGGGATTCAAAGCGGTGATCCGCAGCAAATTGATAGCACCAAAAGCCTCCAGGGACAACTAGAGGCATATGTGGGAAAGAGAACTTGAAAGGAAAATAGCGGACACACAAGAGAAACTATTGAGTCGCTCCACCCGTAGCCTGTAGAAAGCTCTGAGACATGTACAAGGACAATTGGAAATGCTACGCACCAAAAAAGCAGAGAAAACGCTCTTATATCTCAAACAACGCTACTACATCACGCCCAACAAGGCAGATAGATACTTGGCTAGATAACTCCGCGAGAAACAAAAGGCAATGACGATTATGAATATCTGAAATGCACAGAGAGAGATACTAACGCGCACCCATGACATGGGTGAGGCCTTCAGGGAGTTTTATCAAGCGCTGTGTACAACGGAACATCCAGATGGCAGCGCCCAAGACGTATATTTACAAGCCCTCCCCATTCCACAAATAACGGAAGAAGATAGAATTGCACTTGAGAGCCCGATTAGGGAAGAAGAAGTGAAAAAGACAATAGCAGACCCCCCAAACAACAAGGCACCCGGCCCAGGTGGCTTTACAGCCCCATTCTATAAAAAATATGCGGACACTATAACCCCATTCTTAACCAGACTCCTAAACACCTTCAAAAAATGCGGAAACGTAACACTGTCAATGAATGAAGCTAAGGTACTAGTCTTCCTTAAAGCAGGAAAGGACCCCTCCCATACCATCTCCTACCGCCCCATAGCCCTGATTAATTTGGACTCTAAGATCTACACAGAAATCCTGGCAGCTAGATTGTCCCCACTTCTGCCCAACCTGCTAAACACTGACCAATCAGGCTGTATACCGGGTCGACAAAAGCACGACAACCTTAGATGACGCATACACCTAGTGGAGAAGACGGGCATCACACACACACTCCGGCAATACTACCTTCATTAGACGCCAAAAAGGTATTCGACTCGGTGGAGTGGTCACTACTATTTAAATCGCTGAAGTGCATGGGATTTGGAGAGCAATACATAGATATGATAAGAGCCAACTACAATAACCAATCAATTAGGATAGCCATAAACGGGGATGTCTCAAATAGCGTAGAGATATCAAGGGGCACCAAACAGGGATGCCCACTATCCCCCCTCGATATGACATATTTCTGGAATCATTGTTAACTAGAATCAGAGAATCCCTCCTCATAAAGGGGATAGAGATGGCAGGCAGACAACACAAAGTGATAGCATACGCGGATGACATGTTGATAGCCCTAGCGGACCCAGGTAGGACACTCACTGCAACAATAAGAGAATTAGAGACATTTGGGGCAATCTCCGGCCTTAAAATCAATAGAAAAAATCAGAGATACTAATCCTGGCAGGCGAGAGAAGGGAAGTAGAAAGGGAGACAGCAGCACTAGACCTCAAAATTGCTGAAAAGGGGATTAAGTACCTAGGATAACACTGACACACAGGGTGGACCTACTATATCAAGGAAATTACCCCCCACTCCTAGAACTCATAAGGAGGGATCTGGAGCACTGGAGTCCCCTATTGGTCTCATGGTGGGGCAGAATACAGTCGGTAAAGATGAACATTCTCCCCAGGTTGTTATATTATTTTCAGGCTCTCCCAATTACGGTTCCCAGATAATTTTTCAAAGCCCTATCAAAGGCAATCACATCCTAGATTTGGAAAAGGAAACCCCCAAGGATTGCCAGAGCGGTTCTCACAGCACCTATTCAGGTGGGGGGGTGTCCCTCCCTCACTTTCAAAAATATTTCCAAGCTGCGCAACTAAGGGTACTGAAGGAATGGCTGGGGGAAGACCAACAAACAGTATGGGTGACAGCAGACAGGGCAGTTGCCAGATCCCCACTGGCGGAAATGCTATGGAAAGCAAGACAACATAGGCACCCGAATCTCTGCATCAGTGAAGGAGTATCATGACTACAGTGGAAGCTCCCTTCACCCATCTGGCGGAACCCCAAATTCCCGCCGGGAATGGAACGAGGGGCCTTCGAGAATGGGAAATTGCAGGGTGTACAAAAATAGGGGAAATGTTCCAGGACAAAGAAATTAGATTGTTCGAGGAGTGTAAATCCTTACTAAACCTAACAGAGGTGGACAGGTATAAATACGACCAGCTCAGGCACTGGCTGGCGACACCCGAAGTCAAACAAGCGGAAACAAGGGATTTCACTCCATTTGAAAAATACCTAATAACCGACTTGGGGTCCAGGAGGTTAGTCTCGTCACTGTATAACTTTATTAACTCCCAAGAAGAAGAAGAAGTTAAGTGGGCCTAGATGATCAAATGGGGGAAAACGCTCGGGGAGGATATCCCAAAACAACAGTGGGTAGACTTGTGGAACAGCATCCCAAAAATGACCCGATCAGTTCAAATGAGGGAGATGTGGGTAAAGATAGTAACCCAATGGCACTACACACCAGAGAGACTGCATACAATGTACCCTCAAACATCCAATTTATGCTGGAGAGGCTGCGCAGAAGTGGTTACGTGGAAACACATCTGGTGGGACTGCCCGGGGATCAAGGGTTTCTGGTCTGAAGTAAAGAATGAGATGGGGAAATGTTTCCAGATGTGGAACAGTTGGGGGAGAAGGTGTGGCTATGCAGAGTGAAAGATAAGGCAGCTAGGAAATACATGAAATCACACTGGAGGAGCTTCATGGGATTAGTTATAGAGGCATGGGCAGCAATAGCCCACAATTGGAAAAAACAAAGCCCACCACTAGTGCACGCATGGCTACAGAAGGTATGGTCACAGATGACAATGGAAAAGCTAACGCATACTATTCAGGGTCAGGCGGATCCTTCACAAAGGAATGGGGAACGGTCCTGGACTATTTGCATTCAGACTATATGGAACAATGGTGCGCCCATAAAATCAGGATAACAGATATTTTCAGTTCATAAGACATTCTCATACCAAGAGACTCCAAGAAGATCTTCTGGGGCGTGTGGGGGGGTTGAGTTGTGGGGTGATTTGTTCAGTTACAGTTATATGTTTATATTTGAAAATAATAAATATATAAAAAAACTATTCAATCAAAATTGTCAGGTGTTGAGTGGTAACCCAGCCAGAATCATACCAGAACCAGTGAAGGAGGGAGATTATGTGCACAATTGCACCAATTACACTGAATACCATGATGAGATACCCCATGTCTGTCACGGCGTGGCCTTACCACTCACGCAGCACTGTGCCTTCTTGGAAATTCACCTGGAGGCTCTGTGACTGACACCCACGGGGGCTCCTGCAGCGTCTCCCGATGTGGCAACTCTGGTTCATATGGGCTGCCATCTTCATTCCTTTGCGAATGTGCACGGGACCAGAAGCCCATTTCTGAGCATGCGCAATGAAAGCAGCGTTGGCAGTCACCCATGGTAACATGAATCACAGACGCAAGGCTCTGGTCCTATAAAGAGGCACCAGACTGAGCCCTCCGTGCATCGAAACCTTCTCTGAAGGGACGTTTGTCGCTGCTGGTTTGTTGCTTACTGCTGACCACCTCCTGCCCTGTGTCCTTGCCCAGTATCCTGCTGCTGCCTCATTCTCTTCTGTTGCTGGTCTTGTCATCTGCCAGTTTCCAGTATCCTTGCTTTAGCCTCCTTCCGGGCGACCCCCTTCTGCCTCTTTTCGTCTTTTGCCCTTTGCCCCGGTGTTCAAATCTCCTCTCCTCTTTCCTTCCTTTTGTCTTCCTTGGGCCTTCCACGTCAGTGCCTGCACTGCCTAACACCATGCTAGTATGTGGTTGGTCCTTCCTTGTGTTGTCCTTGGCTGCTGATATATATATTCACGTACCCGGGATTCAGGGGTGTCTTCCCTGATCCCTCAATACAGTGCCGGATCGGACATCGGGATGAAAATCTACCCTGGATAGACAAAAAGGCAAAACATCAGGTAGGCGGGAGTCACACCTTGACAATGTAAAAGAAAATGCCCTGAGAGGGGATAATCCTCTTCATTGATGGGTCATCATCAATAGATCAGAGCATGAATGAAAGACACAGTGGCACATCAGAGGTGAAGGCAGAAGAAAGTGGCAGCTTTGTGACAGTGACAAGTGCGAGATTGCCAGCACATTTCTCAGCACAAGCGGCAGAGTTGGTAGCTTTGATATTGGCGCCTGAAGTACATGAAGATGAGGGGGTAATGGTGTACTCCGACTCTGCCTACTTGTCGTCAACAGTACTCATAGGACTGCTCCGATGGAAAAGGAGGGTTTTCCTGTGCGCAGACAGCACACCAGTGCAGCATGCACAATTATTAGACAGGCTCATAGAAGCACTTCAGCAGCCATCTGCGATTGACATGGTGAATTGCACAGCGCACACTACAGGTGCAGATTTAATTTCCCACAGCAATGAAGCTACAGACCTAGAAACAAAAAGAGCAGCATTTTTCCCAGTAGTACCTGACATTGCTACTGCACCGAAGAAACATACACGTGCTCGCAACATGGTGATGAAGGAAGGCTTTACTACATTACCCACAAATTATCGAATTACAGGGGAGGCACCGCAAGAAGAGCAGAAGCTATGGAAAAGAAGGGGATGCTCCTTGTCCCCCACAGATGCAATGTGGCGGCAGGACAGCACTGGGAATCCTGTGATGCCCTTAGGGATGCTTAGAGTAGCATTAGAACAGCTGCACTACCCAGCATACACATCAAGAGAATGTCTTACAGTACTGATTTCGGAGGACAAGTTTGTCCTTAATTTGGTGGAGCATGTTTCTAATTTTGTGATCAATTGTTTGATATGTCAGAAATGTACAGCCGACAGTGAAGGAGAAATATCCCATTCTACAGGATCTTTTCAGCATTTTCATATCGACTATGTTCATATGCTCCAAATTTGTTACGGCTACAGGTATATGCTAGTGGTCATATGTCGCTTTTCCTGATGGTTCGAAAACGGTCCTTGCACACATCGAGATGCCACATGTGATTCAAAGTCCCTCATACGTGAGGTATTTCCAAGGTGGGTCGTATGCAATGTGCTACATTCTGACAACATACTGCACTTGGTAAATGAGGTGTTTGAACACATCACTATCCTTTTGTGTATAAAGCATACATTCTCATCAGCTGACCACCCACAAACAAAAAGTATTTGTAAGTGCATCGACAGCCTTCTAAAAGAAAGAATTGCCAAGCTCAAAGAGATTTGAAAAAAGGTTTGTTACACTGCCTTCCTTCAGCCAGGCTCTGCCCATCACCTGACTCCTCCTGAGCTGGTGACGGGACACCAAATGCTTACACCAACTGCTCCTCCCACTCAGACTCACATTGGTGCAGAGAATGCTGCTGCTCTGGTAGGGAAGGAAATGTACTATTATTTGACAGCTATGACAGAATCTCTTAAATTTATTTCTAAACATGTACAAACATGACAGGTGTGCTCAAAGAACACAGATGAAGATAAAGAACCAATGAACACTGTGTAATAATTAGACAAATTACGAGGAATTTGAATACACCGAAAGGTTACCTTAGAGAAACACCAGTCGTTCTCCCTCCTATGCTTCCTTCTTCAGAAATGGTTCTGACAGGGGTAGAGAATGAGTGCCTCCCTGAGACCCTTCCTCTGCCTTCAATACAAGGATTAAGGAGGGGAAGGACCCTAGGGAAACCCTCTGGGGAAGAAAACCCTGTGTCGACGGTCACTGGATAGATGTCGTCTGTCTGGAGAGGTCTTTGGTACCCGGACTATCCGCTGGAGGGGAGCCGTCTGGATAAAGACAGAGGAAAGTGGTAAGTTTAAGAAGGGTAAGTAGAAGGCAGAATATGGGTAGAGAAGACGAGGAGTACCTGATTGGAAGGGGGGTACGACTTATCGGGCTATATTGTAGGTCTTCCGATGAGACGCGGATAGGAGTAACCTCGAGGACGTCCCAGGAATAGAATGATTCTCAAATCTCAATGCTGTGGATCGGACCCCGCATATCCCGGCTTCTGAATAGGTGAAATAATATCAGGTGTCAATTCTGGTTCTTCTTCTAACCCCCGATATACTAGGGACTGACTATCAATTCTCACGTACCGCACGCCAGGGAGAAATTCTCACTAGCGAACCGATCAGTGAGGTTCAGCTCGTAACGAGTGTGGCTGAGAGAGTACACTCGAGTCTCTGCTGTCGTGCAAGAGTTGGGAGAAGGAGTCAAGTCTGAAACAGGTGAATGAAAGGGTAGAATTACACAGAAGGAATGACAAACAAACTAGTAGGCAATAGATCCTAGTATCGAACTCACGAAGCGCTGTTGTGGAAGAGTAGCAACGCATCCGCGCGTTGTCCGCAGGAACAGATGAACTGGCTCCGGAGCAGGGGGGTGGTCCTTCCACCGCGCGGCCTTGGTGTATGTCTAGACCCACACCATCCGTAGCGGCGGCCATCTTGGGAGTAAAGATGGCCGCAATCCGTCTAAGAGACCATCTATGCCACAGTGACTATGGTCTCCGCAGGGGCGTGACACACTGATACTTTGTTAAAACCATTGTTATTGTATCCAGGTGATAGAGTCTTGTGCAGGAATTTTACAGGGAAGTGGCACACACCACGCTTCCAGGGCCCCGTATATAGTGGAGGCCATTACATCATTTGCCATGAAAGTAGAAGGAAGGTGCACCTGGCTCAACCCTGGCAACTTCAAACACTAAAGAGCAGAGATCCCCCCTTTCTGCAATTACTGAGCCCAAACATGAAGAAGAGGTACGCAGACCCCAAGATCGATGATGAGAGCCAATCAGCAACAAGAATAATAAAAACTGCATTGAGTCTTTCTTTACCCACAAAAACTATTGGCCCAACCTTCCTTAAGGGCACATGTCTAAAAATATAGCGTGACCTGTTCAAAGTAAAAGAAGAAACAGCAAACATTCCCCATAGCCATCCTGTTTTTCTTGGTTTTATTCTTCGTGAAAATCTATCCTTTTCTAGGAATCTGGAACATCTGTCTCACAGTGTTGTTATTCAATTAAAAAATTACATTGCTTTAGCGAGAAATTTCCTTTCAATTCTAAAACAATTTCTCCTGTGAATATTTGTTCTTTAACCTCTTAAATACTGAGGACGAGTATGCTCGTCCAATTTACATAGACATGCATAATAGCCCAGCAGTTAAGGAAGCAAAACATTATTTCTCCTGGTGGGAAGAATGGGAGTGTGCAATAGTATTGAATATTCGCTTTTAGCACTGAGAGGGAATAATGCCCCTAGTTATTTGCAAAAGTTAGATACATTAGCGATAGTGCTTATAGCAACATTGTTTACATTTTGCAGCCATTATTTTATTATTCTTATGGCATTAAGAGAACTGGTCATTTATAATGTAGCGAGACCAGTAAACAGGACCATAACTACTTTTACAATGACAAGTGAAATGGCAACAGACGAATTCCCTATAATCCAGCTGGGCTAAGACCCCACCATCCGCCCCATTGTACACCCCTGAGCTAGCCTCCAACAAACGCTGAATCAGAGCCCTAGAGAAATGGTGCTACACAAACCATAACTTGGTAGACCTCACCAATCTCAAATCTCTGCATGCAAACCGTAGGATACTGAATACAGAGGCCAAAGCTGCTTACCATACCACCACCATGGCAGCAGCCTCTAACAGGAGCAAAGCCCTCTTTGTAGTAGCAAAGCATTGTGCCATACCTTCAACTAACCCAGAGGTACCAGCAACTCATGAAAAATGTGACAGCATCAACCTGTTTTTAATTGAAAAAATAGACAAAATTCGAGAGACTATCGAATCAACCTCTCACAACATTAGCATCCCCTTCACACTGGCACGTACACTTCCCCTCTGGACCGAATTCTCTCCTCTCTTTTCCCCTTTTCTCCTAAAAATTATTGCCTCCCTCAAACCAACTTCTTACTTTGATGATATAATTCTGGCCTCCATTATTAGACAACTGACGGGCCCGCTGCTCAATGCGCTCCTCAGAACCATCAATGCCTCCATTGCAGAAGGATCATTCCCGGACACCCTTAAGACTGGTCTCATAGGACAACTTTTGAAAAAACCAACCCTAGATCCAGAGGACCTGGCCAACTACAGACCCATTATGAACCTCACGTTTATTGGCAACATCTTGGAAACAGTAGTTGCTACACAACTACTTGCCAGAATCGAATAACTCCACCTCCTAAATGACTATCAGTCAGGGTTCCGCCCAAAGTGTAGCATCGAGACAGCCACCATCCAGGTGGTGGATGATGCTCTCCAAATCATGGATAAGGGCAACTCATGCCTCCTCATCCTTCTTTGCCTTTTGATTGCATTCGCCACCATCGACCAGGCCATCCTTTGCTCCCTCCTTGCTGACAGGATGGGATTCTCTGGCACTGTCCTGAATTGGATTAGCTGCTACATTTCAGGCAGACACCAGGCTGTCCAGATGAGCTTGTTGCATTCTAACCACCTCTAGGTGTCCTGAGGAGCCCCAAAGGCACCATCCTCCCACCAATCCTTTTTAACCTTCATATTGAGCCACTAGGCACTGTACTTAAAGATCCCAATATAGCCATCCTGCAGTACGCAAATGATACTCAGTTGTACATGAGAGTAAATAGCGCACAGGACATAATTTGTCTTTGCTATTACCTAGCCATCTTCCAGTCCTGGGTATCGACTGCCTACCTCAAACTAAACCCATCCAAGACTGCATTCGTCCTCATCAGTCAGCCCGCTAAAAAACTTGTCCATCAATGGCTCAATGATATGTGCTTATAAGGATTTGATCCACAACTCTCAGACTCAGCAAACTCCTTCGGCTTAACCATTGTCAGAAGTGCGATCAGAGTCAATTGATACAAATTGGAGAACCCTAACATTTGAGAAACTTAGTAAAAGAGCCTCCAATCCCACAACTGGTACTGAACTGTCTTTAGGATTTGATATCTATAGTAGTGGAGGAGAATTAATGCAATCTGGAGATAGAGCACTGATATCCACAGACTTGGTTTGTACTGCTCCCCCTGGTACATATATCAGACCTGCCTCTAAGTAAGACCTCGTCTGGTGCTATAGCTTAGACATATTGGTGGGAGTAATTGATCCTGATTATAGGGGAGATATCAAAAAAATGATGCAAACTAATGGAAAGAAACCATATCAAGTCTAAGAAGGAGAAAGAATAGCTCAACGGGTATTGGAGAAAACCTGTTTCCAAAACCCCAAGAAATTAAGAACAATAATCAAACTAAGAGGGGAACTCAAGGTTTTGCCGAAGCAGATATAGAACTTCCTATGGAGCCAATAATGAAACCCTATGTTGAAGAAGAAGAAGACATTGGGGGTCATTACAAGGTTGGCGATAGCCGTTCCGGTAAATACCGGCACGACTGCCACCGTAGTCATGAATGAGAATATTACTGCCCATTCCCATTTGAGTCCCATTGGACACAATGGGAATGAGGAGGGCGGATGCACCAGCGCCATTCATTAATGGAGCCGGTGCATCCGTAAAGGTCTGCAAGCGGGTGCCGTTCTGCCCACCAGGTCAGACCTGGCGGGCTGAAAGGCACCCGATCACAGAACTCGTAGTTTGCTGGTACCATTGTTTCCGGACCGGCAAACTTGTAATGAGGCCCCTTATCCCTGATTTAGCATGTGCTCAAAGAAATGACTCCTTATTAGCAGAACCCTTCACCCAAGTAATATCAGAAGAAGGCAGGGAAAAGACTGAGCCATTTTATTTTCTAAAGTCTGGTTTGTTATATAGAAGAGATGTGGGACCATAAAATATATACCAGTCAGGACAGAGGGCGTGGCTTAAGAGCCATGGAGTAGGAGACGAATCTGGGTGCTCCTGCGGATCCTTAATGATCCTAAATGAAAGCTGCTATTGCAAGAAGTGCCCACGAGTAGAAACGAAGACGGAATGTGCACAATTTCATGAGGACTTGCAGTGCAACTCGGAAGATATGAACCGGAGAAGAAGTGATAAGAAATACGTGTAACGGAAACAAGATGGCGGACTAAAGAGAACAAAGGATCTCCCCTAACAGACTGGTTTGCAGCAGCAGACAGAAGTCAAGGGGATGTACGGAACGAAACCCAGCAGACGGGGGAGACATGATCGTGGAGAAGTGGATGGCAAGCTGTATACTCGGCGCGGCTGGGACCCGTGCTTGTGCCCTTGCACGGACGACGGTGCAGACCGAGAGCCACAGCAAACATTGAAGAATGGACATCGCAGGGCTGGAGCAGAGTGACCCTGTGCAGAGACCTGTAGCGCTGAAAGCTGTGACCTTGGCCGCCGGACGGACAACTGAAACTGACAGAGAAAGCCTGGGGACACACTGCGCTGAGGATGGCGTGATACATTGTAGCATTGACACGGCAGCTGCAACATTGAGCGCGCCAGCAGAGCTTATTACGGAGATAGTTGCCAAGCCGTGCAGACTGGGATCGTGGGGCAAAACAACATGTTAGAGCACTGCGATCGTGCAGCAGGGAAACACATGTGAGCACCAACAATAGTAGGAGCAGAGTGTGATCGGTAATGAGGACAGCTCAGCAAGCTGAGCGGGAGCTCTGTTCCCTGGGACACCTGTAACCCTTTACCATGTTAGAGACATGAACTCTGAATGGGACTAGGAACCATTTGAACCAAAACAGGATGCTTTTGGATCTTTTCAACAAATGATGGACCCACACAAGGAAGGCCTTCACCCATAAAAGCACGTTAGCACTCATGCAGCGTGACTGAGGAAGAAGTAAGGCTGAAGGCTAACGAGAGTCTGTGCATATTTAACACTTACGGGGACCCATTGTAAGCAAAATGAGAGGTGCTGACAGCATGTCACGGGAGAAGGTGGAAGAGGCGCTGCACAACCTCAACCCGGAACGACATCAGGAGCTTCACAACCTCAACCCGGAACGACATCAGTGACATATTTTAATGCTTCTAGCTGCAGAACTTGCTCCTGCATGTGAAAGGAAGTGCAGCCCCTGGAAACACAAAGCGGCAGGGCCCTTGGGGAAGAACAGGACTTACGGTGCGAGGAAGCAAGCAAATTGCGGTCCCCCTCTAGATTGGGCCAGATAAGCATTGTGTGGGTGTAGGCAATGTTCTGTAAAGGCGGTATATGGATGCTGGCATGAGGAAAAGCTAGTACTTTTTTGGGGTCAAAGCTGGCTCGCTACAGAGACCAAGATGAAGAGCTGCCATAAGGTGGCAGTGGAGGAAGGTAGTAGCAGCAGAGACACTATTCCTGCATCAGTTGGGCAGGAAATAACAAGCAATAACAGGTACTGGGAGTCCTGATATGCTGGAGTTAGGGGGCCACGGCTCGATGCACGAAACAAGGGTAGGGGATCATACCATAAGACGGAGTCCTGGTTGCCGACAAAGGAGATAAATAGGGGACCCTGACGAAAGGGGCCGACCCTGCGAGAATACGTGCATATGGCCTCTGAGGTGGGCAAAACGAAGGCGAAACAGCCAACCATGGAAGATTTTGCCAAAGCATCCCCAAGCGTGGAGGTTGTAAGACCTAAGAAGCAAGACAAGCAAAGTGAGGCGACCCCGGCCCGGAATGACCAACAGATACTGGATTCCATTGAAGAACTGAAGACTTCTTGGGACTGCAAAATGGACTCAGCTATCGCAGAACTAAAGATTTCACTGGAACATAAGATAGACACAGTCAGTGTAGACTTTAATCTACTATGACAAGATGTAAGGAAACTGGCGGAGCGCACGAGCATGCTAGAAAAGGAAGTGGAGGCTAACACAAGCACCAGTACCGCGAACGCGAAGGAAGTCACTGTGCTACAACAACAAGTGCGCAATCTGGAAAATAGGGCAGAGGAGGCGGAAGGGCGGGCACGGACGAACAATATACACATCGTAGGGCTTCCAGAAGGAGCAGAAGGATCGGCCCTGATGATCTATGTTCAGAATATGCTGCTGCAGGAAATAGATGGAGGTGCACTCACCCAAGGATTCTCAGTGGAAAGGGCGCACAGGGCCCAGACCAGAAGGCTGCACCCAGGAGCACCTCCCCGGCCACTCATTGCCAAAATTCTGAACTACAGAGACAGGGAGAAGATACTGGAGCAATGCCGCAAAGTAGGGACCATCAGCAGAGGATCCGCAACCATCACGGGGTACCCAGACTACACCTTCATGGTGCCAAAACAATGGTTGAACTACGTATCTGTCAAAAGGATGGTACGCGAGGCGGGATTGAAATATATGTTACTGTACCCGGTGAAATTGAAGGTGGTTCACAACAACAAGACACATTTCTTTGATACCCCATAGGACGCAAGGGCATGGATGGATGTACAGAATTGCCCAGCAGAAACTGTTGACCAGACGGAGAGCAGACCTGATAAGGGAATGTGTGAGGATTTTGAACCGCAGAGGCACTGTGAGTTGAGCTTGGGGGTTGTTGTTCACAGCTAAGACATTGACATGGAGCAGTAGCATAATCCTCTGGGCTTACCATATCCGTATAGAGAATGTAGATGTAGAACGCTGTATTTATATGTGTTAAGGACCTCTGAGCTGGAATATAAACAATATAAGTAATATTTGCATAGTATGGCTTGTACAAATTATATTGAGGCAGTTATGCAGGAGACACAGAGGGAACACTTTCTCACCCCCCGTAGTTAGTTTAGATGGGATACCAGTAGAGGGGTTCCCCCTTGCAGCGTTCTGAATACCGGCGAGACTGGGCTAGGACTAGATGCAGGGTAGCCTGAGATCCAGGGATGGAGCTGGGCAACAGTTGGGGATGAGTGTTGTGGTGGGGGCTTGAGGGGTTGGGAAGTTTCAGGGGGCAGAGGAGGAGGGTGTTCGGGAGGTTATGGGGATACGAGCCTACAATCATATGCCATGGATGAAGATGAGGAGGGTGGGGCGGAGACGGGTGGAGTAGGAAATGGCTAGAATGGGAGACCTGAGGATAATGTCCTGGAACGTGAGGGGATTGAATTCTTTTATTAAACGGAATATAGTAATAATGTACCTGAGGAAGTTGAAGATAGATATTGCACTGATACAGGAAACCCACCTGAACAAGGAAAAGCAAGAGGTAGTAATGAGAAAATGGAAACCCTAGGGGCCACATACTCGACATACGCCAGAGGGGTCCTCACATGGATAGTGCACATGTCCCGTTTAAGTTATTACAGTCCACCATAGATAAGGACGGGAGGATGGTACTAATTAAAGGGATGGTGCAGAATAGAGAGGTGAACATTATTAATGTTTATGTCCCGAATCATGATACTACATTTTACTTCAGGAACTTATACTCCAAGATTAGTCCATGTATGGATAGAGCAGTTATATGGGGTGGTGACTTCAATTGTACCCTGGACCCGAGGTTAGACAGATGTGATGAGAAAATTGACAGAGCAGGTCCATTGGCAAAGGCCTTGCATTACCCTGTTAAAGGACCTTATATTGGAAGATATGTGGCGAATACACCACCCACACGTTAGAGGGTATTCACACTATTCCGCCCCACAAAACCTATGCACCAGATTGGATTACATATTTGTTGGACCGGAGCTATTGGAAGCGGTGACACGAGCAGAATATAAAGCTGTAGTACTCTCGGACCATGCACCACTGATAGTGACGTGCCAGATCTCAACCCCTAGGGCGAGGATCCCGACATGGAAACTCAGAGCCGAGGCACTGAAAGACACGGTATTAAGAGAGATATGAGAAAGGATATACAGGAGTATTTCGAACATAATACTGGCAGTGTAAAGTCAGCTGGGACGCTGTGGGAGGCATTTAATGTGGTAGAAAGGGGAGCAGCAATATCAAAATCGAAAGGGTTGCAAGGAGGTATAATACAGGAATTATGCAATGCGAGAGAGAGCTGGAAATGAAAATGCAGGAGGATATGGAATGCCCGACGGGAAGTAAAGCCATTAGCCAATTACAGCAAGCATGCATGGCACACTGGGAGAGATTATGCAACCTAAATTCCAGGAAATATGTGGAGACGCAGCATGCGGAGGGAGATAAACCGGGAAGGTTACTAGCATGGCTGTATAAAAGCGAGGCCCCCAAAAAACCAATTAGAGTAATGAAAGATGCAGATGGCCAGATGCAGGATACCTAGGAAGTTGTGAATGAATGCTTTTTACAATATTATATGTGTATGCAGATATTAATGAAGAGGAAGAGGTGGACATGCTCGGGGTGTTATCAGAGATTGCTCTACCTAAGCTTGGTGCAGCAGACAGGGAGAACCTAGAGGTGACTTTAGACGACTTAGAATAGATGATCAGGACACAGCTAAATTAAGCGTTTAATAGTAATGTGTTACCTGTATCCCTTCAGGAAGTGATAATTATCCTGCTACTTAAACCTAACAAACCAGATACGGACTGTGGGCCATATAGACTGCTTTCGATGCTTAATTAAGAGAGAAAAATACTTACAGCGGTGATGGCGAATAGGTTGCGGTCTGTCATAAACAAACTCATCCATCTCGATCAGACAGGGTATGTCCCAGGCAGGTGTATATCAGATAACCTTAGAAGGCTCCACCATGTCATAGATCAGACTAGAGGAAGTTCCCAAGATATAGCGATAGTCTGGCTGGATGCGGTGAAAGCCTTTGATTCAGTCAAGTGGCCATGGCTCCTAGCCGTCTTGGAGGAATATGGGGGTTGGGCCCGGGTATCTAAAGTGGGTCCAGCTGCTGTATAACAAACCACTAGCTGGAGTTATAATGGGGCAGACTATATCTGAACAATGGCAATTGAGTAGAGGCACCAAACAGGGTTGCCCATGGTCCCTGATGCTTCTCATTCTAGCATTGGAACCCCTGGCGGTGTAGTTGGGAATACGGTGAGGTTGGGATTGGTACCAAAGGAGGGCAACATTTAATATCAATGTATGCGGACAATATGTTGCTGTACCTGAAATACCCCGAAGAGATTCTTGTGGGATGTTTTAACCCACTAGTCTATTCCCTGCAACATCACTGTGCCCTGCCTGCATCAGAAACAACAAAATGGCAGCTGAAAAGCCTTATATGCGTGAAAAATAGCAGAGAATTGCGCAGGGAAACCTGAAAAATAGGCCGCCAATCCATTTTGCCTATGTCAGTGGTAACACAGGAGACCACTGCCAAAAGCTATCATTTGGCTGCCCACAGAGTAAAATGAAACTACTTGAAGAAGCAGTGCTGCATTGCAAGGGAAACCCAGAACTGCTTTAAAAATCTGTTTTTCCTTGGCTGTGGAAAGTGCAAAAACATGGTTCCCAAGCATCACAAAAGATCCAGCATCCTTGTTGGGTGTTAAACATCACTTTATTTAAAGAATTCATCTAAGCACAATGGAGGTCATTACGACCAGGCGTTAAGGGTTAACGCCGTCGTTAACCCTTAACGCCTGATTCCAATTTTAACGGCTGATTTTAGCAGGCGTTAAAATCCATGGCGCTAAACCGCCTTGGTGCTAATTACGGCACCGTAATTTACGGTGCCGTAATTAGCGCCTTCCCCACTCCCATTATCCCCTATGGGGAAAAAATGGGAATGGGGAAGGGTAAATGGGAAATGGGGATTTACCGCCCCACTCACCTTGGAATGGGGCGATAAATCCGCCATCCACCATGGTGTAAACATAGTTTACACCATGGTGGTAAAGTTGGTGTACTTACCGCCTGGGTCGTAATGACCTCCAATGGCAGGAGAACCACCTTTCATCATAAAAAAAATCCATATTCAAAAGGTGCTTGCTTGGAAAAATATGTTAAAAATGGGCTCAGTACCGCCGCTCGCTTGTGTCAGAAGCTGGCATTTACTTATACTGTCATTTAAACTTGTGCCTTAAAATCCAAGTATGGAAAAGATGAGACTTCCCATCAAAAGCAATATAGGGTGACAATTCAATCTCTATGTTTTAAAAAGGCTGGAATTAAGAGATTTGTGGCTATATTTGTAAAAATGTAAATTGTATTTTAGAAAAAGACTATTTTAAACATTGTTTTAAAAGTAAGTTAAAGCCAGCCACACTGAGCTTGAAAGACATTCCACAGTTTCTCCCAAACAAAGGAATCTTCCCCCCTGCTCTCTGCTGAGGAACTGGCAGGGAGGTGTGAAAGAAAGTGGGAGGGGACTTCGGCCTGTTGCTCTGACAGGAGACAAAAGACTCCCTTGACTGAAAGGAAATGCTAATTTGGGTGTCGACATAAAACAACTGCTGGCAGGAAGAAGCCTGGGACTGCTCTGGCCCAGCAAAACCTTGGGGGCACGGACAGACAATTTTGTTTATTCGGAGGGCACAGAAAATATTTTTTTGAAAACTGAATAAAATTGGTAAAAATCTGTAAATATATGTCATGATGCCCGCTCCCGAGGAGCCGGTTCAAGCCCTGCGTCCCGGAAGCGGACATCCAGTCCCCAAGGAAGGACCCAGCAACCCCATATAGGGGCCCTTTGGACAGTGTCCTGGCGCCTATGGCGCCAGGCTCATAAAAGACATCAGTCCTGGCACCATAGGCGCCAGGCTCATTATGGATGTGCTTGGGTGCACTTACCTGATGCAGACCATGCTGCAGGATCCCGGCCTCCTTGAGGCCTGAAAGGAACTACTTTACCTGTGGGACTAATTTACCATCCAGGCGTGGTCGGGGAAGGATACATACCTGATTGGAGGAAGGATACATACCTGGAACTTCTTCCAAGGCTATTTAAACCCCACCCGAACAGCCACACGTGCTTCGCGTTGTTCTGCATCTAGAAGCTGGACGCTCACCGTGTCTGCTCCTGCATCCTGACTTCTGCCACGCCTGCCAGCATCCTGGATCACCTGCAAAGGAAGAGAAGAAGAGAACAGAAGAAGGAAAAGTCCTTACTTGCTAAATCCGCATCCCGGAGACATCTCGCCGACAATCCTGAAAAGGAAGACTTTTATTTAAAAACTCATCGCGTCGATCGCTGCAGCGCCGCATTCCACTCACCTTTACTGGGCGCCTCCATGTTCAGCAGCGATCATCCGGATTCGCAGTCACGCCCCAGCACCTAGGGAGAAAAAGACCAGAACAAAAGGTGAGAGAGAGAAGGGAATAAGGAAAGCGAAATCTCCATGTGAAGACT
This sequence comes from Ambystoma mexicanum, assembly GCF_040938575.1. Classification (NCBI taxonomy): domain Eukaryota; kingdom Metazoa; phylum Chordata; class Amphibia; order Caudata; family Ambystomatidae; genus Ambystoma; species Ambystoma mexicanum. The sequence continues at coordinate 1,358,205,009 of NC_090921.1, read as the reverse complement.
TACCTGTTGATTCATTCCCTCTTCATTTCGGGTCCGCGCCGCATCCTGGCATTTCCGGACCCCGGCCCCTAAGGGGAAAAAGAGACATCAGCGTTAATGAGCGAATGAAAAGACATTACCAAAAAAACGCTCATTAAAGACTTATCTGATTTCTACAAGGATTTCACCTCTCATCTCGGGTCGGTGCCTGTTCCCCGGCATTCCGTACCCCGGCCCCTATGGGGAAAAAGACACTAGCATTAGTACATTAATGCATGGACACAAGGGGAACCTCTTATCAAAAAACTTACCTGGAAGCCAATAAAGTTTGGTTCTCACCAATCCGAAAATCCAGTGAAGTAACTGGATACCAACGCACCCCTGCATTAGAAGCAGGATGGATAGCTCGTCCTTCCAGACCCTAAGGTGAGACGCTACGAGGAATCACAGAAGGGTTTCGAGGAGGGTGAGAGGGGAAAGTGGGAGGCTGATTGCATTACCCCGCAGACAGTTAATCCCCTATTTTCGCCTAGAGAAGGATACTTCTGCGAGCCAGACAAGCCAGATCTGGGCGCCCGGTCCTGTCCGTCTTCCGAACCCTGCGCATCACTTTAGAAGAGGTCACAGCAGCGCGAACCAGGCCAGCGCCTCCGTGGGAGTCAGGTGAGAGTTACAATATAGTGTTGTTAAAAGGAAATTTCTGCTCACGTTTTAAAAAATACTCTGGAATTTGAGCGATATTCAGAGACAGAACTATCAAAATGTTGACTTTGTAGCATTGTGATAATGCTAAAAATATGAAACTTCACAGGATTATGCCCAGATGTTATGTGCATGGATGGAGAACAATGTATACAGATCTGACACTGGATAACCAACCAAAAGCACGAAAAACTGTCAATTTTGAACCAAAACTCTTAAGAAGATGAAACTTGGACAGATATGTGCCTTTTTAAATCTGTGATGAATATGTATTGTTAGCAAGTTGGTGATATTGTAAATATGTTTTATACGAAAAATAGATTTTCTGTGTAGAAACAAAGGGGAGGTTTTTTCCCTGGACCATAAACACAGAGTCACCATGACACATCATGACACACTGGGCCTCATTACGAGGTTGGAGGTAGCAATGGCGCTATTAGCGCCATAGCTGCCTCCAAAATCGTTCTGACTCCGGTCTGGTGGATGGAGCAATTACCGGTCCATTCCGAGGTCGGCGGGACCGGTAATTCCCCCTTCACCAGAGCCATTCCCCATTCCCTTTTGGGCCCCGATAGGGCTCAATGGGAAGGTGGCAATAATGGTACCGAAAATTGCGGTAACGTTATTGACCCCGGTGTCCCTTTGCAGGTCCCGTCCTTAACGCCTGGTAAAACCAGGCATTAAGGAAGGACCCCCAACGGAGCTCGTAGTAGGGTGGTAAGGGATTACCGGCACTGGTGCCCTTACCGGTGCCGGTAATCCCTTACCGCCCACCTCGTAATGAGGCCCACTGTTTCCTTTTCAAATTAGGAGAGAGGGAATACTTTGACCAATCAGTTTCCTAGAGGGTGGGCATAGTATAATCACCCTATCCAGCCCCTTGGGAAATACATAAATAGGGACTGTTTTATTTATTTGCATTTTATTGAGGACCTAAAAACACACATACACCCATCAACTGATTTACTGGTGAAGCGGTCTGCAGGAAGAAGCCAGATCCAGACTCCAGAACTCTGAAAGCAGAAGGCCCATTCCAAAGCTGAACCCTTCTCAGCTGGCCTTTAAAATCTTGCAATCTGATTTTAACCCCAAACCTCCAAGGGGCACAACCAATTCAACAGCCGGGCTGTGCTGTTTTTCTGCTTCTTGCCAAGAACCCTTGCTAGAACCCAGAGATCCAAACCAGTAGAGCAGAGCTGTAACCCAGAACCAACCCGTCAGATCCAGTCCAAGAGGCTGTGCAGAGACCAGAGTGCCTTGCTGAGGCAGAACCAAGTGCCTGAATCCTGTCCGATGGCGAGCAGATTCCAGTCCAAGACCCTTGACTAGATCCTGACGGGCCTATTCCAAACCCATAGTTGTGAGTATTTAGCATAGGATTGTCCATAGCCAATCTCTTATCATTATGTAATCCTATCCAAAACCCATTCTTTTATATCCATAACTGCATTGTAGAACCTCTTTTGTCTGTCCTGAATCCTTCTCTCATCCATATAATCCTGTGATAATTGTAGTGATAAATCATATTTGCGCTAATATATATTTGCTGAAGAAAGGCAAGTGTTGCAGCGGGCATAGATCAGACAGAGGCGCCTCTGGACTGATGGCTGTAGCATTGGTATCTCGCATCTTCATAGCCCCTTAGTGTAAAGCCAATCCTTGTTTGTCATCTTCAAAAGCGCATTTTTCATTTGAAATCTTGACTCTTTTTGAGAAAAATCGACCTTTACCAAAACCTCTGTAACTTTTGAACCATACATGCTAGGAATGAAATATAAGTGTCATATTGAAGCTAACATTCTCAGCTTTCAAACGAATCCTCATTGTTTTGCCACAATCGCGCTTAACGCGTGTGGAAAAAGTTGCCGCAAATCTGCATTTGGCTCAATTTCATCCAATATAAAACAGCTATTCTTGGTATTTAACCTCTGAATTCAGTTTCCTATCTACTAGTTATCCCACCATCATTGCTAGTGTTTACCTGAAGCTATCCAAAGCGGCTCCCACTAGTTTTGAATCCATTTTGGAGAATTAAATCCATTTTTAGCATTTTTCCCATTCATTACAAAACCTCATTTAAAGCCTTCGACCTGTTTTAAAATCATTCCTGTTTCTCTCTAAAGCTTGCTAGGGGGAATTGGGATTGAAACTGCATTTGTTGATTGTATATTCCTGAAACCTGTTTTATCTCCTTCCATCTCTATATTGCATATTAGGGGGGATTGAGTAGTATTAGGGGGAAATAGTGATTGCATTGCATTTGATTGGACACATAACAGTATTATTTCTGTGCTGCATTAATCTCATATCATTGCATTTCATTGAACCGACATCCAGGTTTATTCTATGCTGCATTATTCTTTTCATCCATACTCCTATTGATTAAAGAGATTGTTGACTGTAATATCACCCAATGCTGATCAATGTATAAATATTAATAGTGTGATATCCAGATATTGTTCATGATTCATAAAGGTGTGATATATATATATATATATATATATATATAGTTTAAATCCATCAAATAAATCTTTTAACTTTGCAAAACAACCTTCTTCTTGGTTCAGTGAGACTGTGGGGATTCAAAGAGAGGGGCGTGATATAGGGGTGCATCGTTAAGAAATAAAAGAACTTTAGACATAAAAATATATAATTAAGGGTTCCAGCTGGGCATCACATGCTAGGCATTGATTTAGGTGGAGTGCTGGGTTGAAACCACTTACAATCTACAGTATGTTTTAGAGATTATGGAGCGGTTTGTAATGATATCTGGCATAACAGTCAATCCCAAAAAATCTAGCATATTCCCTCTCGGGAGATCCGTAGGGGTGCCGCAACATTCACTGCCGATATTGCAGATCAGGTGGGAGACTGAAACGTTCAGATACCTGGGAATAGATATATACCATAAGGTTGAGGATGAGTACAAGCAGAATACGGTGAAAGCAATGTCTAAAATACAAAACAGTATGGCGTTTTGGGCCAAACTACCTATGACCATGATGGGGAGTGTGGCGCTGCTGAAAATGGTAGTATTGGATAGGCTATTGCATTATTTTGCATTCATTCAGTATATGATACCCAAACACTTGTTTAGAGGGATACAGAGTATTTGCAGGGGGTTCATATGGCGAAATTCCAGGAACAGAATTGCGTTATGGAAGTTGCAAAACCCGTATGAACAAGGGGGCATTAGACAGGCCAACTTTGAAGTGTAATACTTGGCCAGCCAGCTCCAGTACGTGGCACACTGGCTAGCGGATGACCCCACACCCGAGTCTAGACTGCTCAAGGTAGAGTGCACCCCTTACTTTCTGAATTAGTGGATGTGGTTGATGAAGCAACAGCGGGTGAGGAGACAAGTTTGCTAAACCCAGGCTGGGAAATATGGGAGAGGGCTTGCTGGATGATGGGGACCCTGTGCTTTCCACAAATGCCATTAGTGGCAGTGGTTGGTACAGATGACCAGATGAGAGCGATAATCAGGAAACATTGGGAAACAAAAGGCATAGCAACCTTGGGGGATGTATGGCAAGACGGGAAGATGATAGACTTTGATACATTCATGGAGGACACAGGAGTACACCGGGGACAATATATCAAATATGCCAGGTTAATAAAGATGGCCAGAGGCTGTGTTGGCTGAACAACCAGATGCGGTTATAGAAACTTTTTGTGATGTGTCTGAAGGGGGTCATGAAGTCTCTCGAATATACGAGCTGTTGATGTCCAAGGTCGGGAAGGAGGTGATTAAGGCGAGACGGGATTGGGAGGAGGAGGGGGAGGAAGTAATGGGAGACGGGCTGTGGATCAGAGCGCAGGGCTATCATAAAAAAGTATCTAGAAATGTGAGGCTGCAACAGATTCAGTTGCTCGTTACCCACAGAGCATACATGACCGCTGGAACACAGACATGTCCAAAATGCGGGGAGGTGAATGTGAGAATGGTGCACATGTTCTGGGCATGCCCGGAAATATGGGTATTCTGGAGAGAGGTGGCACACCTATTGGCAGAAAAAGAGATCATTTTGGATGTAGACTCCCTGTGGGCGGGAATGTTAAGGGGGTTCATTAGGCCGAGCAAACTTAAGCATGTGAGCAAGCTTAAAGACTTAGCATATATACTTGCTAAATGCAGAATAGCAATGAGCTGGAAAGCAAGCAGGAGTCTGAGAGCGGAAGCCTGGTGGCACGATCTCCAGAAATGGGCCAATGCCGAAACTACGGTGTGGCACCAGGCTGCAAACAGAGGTGGGGAAGAAGACACGCTGGTAGCCTGGAAACACTTGGTAGCAACTTTGTCTGGGTTGGATCGTGGAAGCTCAGAGAGGGAGGGGGATGCCCAATGGAACAGGTTGATATAGGCTGCAACATGGATTAGGCTCGAGGAGTTGGGGGTGGGAGGAAAAAACAAAACGTGTTTATGTACAATGAGACAAACGCATGTTTGGTGTTCCACTGTATGATGCTTATGGTGAAACCAATAAAAATTGTTTAAAAAAATATATATATATTTCCTGGTCACAAACTGTGGTACCTGAAGGCCATACAAATATTGTTCTGGAAAAAGTTAATTCTCATCTGAGAGGAGGTAATTTGGGAACTGCAAAAACTCAGGCACACATTGTGAATGGATTCTATTGACCTGGAATGTATGCTGACATAAAGAATTATGTCAATAACTGAGCCTTATGTCAGAAAAATAGTACTCATATTCCTCCTCGAGTTACCTTACAACCTTTGCCTATTGTAGACATCCCCTTCTCATGGATAAGAATGTATATAATAGGTCCTTTGGAAACTCAAAGCTAGGGAATAGATATATATTGGCAGAGTGTGGCTGCGAGTGTGCAGTCTTTGGCAGTCACTCTTCACTCTCTACTGTTCCTGGGAGGTGCTACCACTGCTGTGGTTCTACAAGACCCACTCCATACCGCGGAGCGGGCCGCGGAGCATGGCTGCGAGTGTGCAGTCTTTGGAAGTCTGTGCATGACTGCAATGGCAAAAATGCCGGACATTGTGAATCCACAGGATATCGAACACGACCCCAGGGAAGCAGAGGAGGGTCCCTTGCTCAGAAGTGCTTTTGCACGAAACGCCATGAAAACTTTAAACCGCGGCGTTCAAAGTCAGCACCCGCCAGGTTTGATTCTGTCGCATAAACCAAAGAAAATGACGGCTTTACCAACATCTCATGCCCGTCCCGGGCGCGCAGAGACTACTCACTATTTCGCGGAGGAAAGCGCTACAACGCTAAACAGCCCAAAGCAACCAAGTACGGCAGAAGTGGAGGGAGCCCATCAGGACATACCTGTTTCCGCGCCGCGGATACAAACAGAGGTTCTTCCAGTGTGCCCGCTGGTGCCCACGCAACTGCAGACTCCTCCCCAACAGCTCCAGGCCCCGGTGGCCTCCAGAGGGAGGACCGCGTCCCGTGAGCGGGGGTGGGGGGCGCCTGCAAATGAGCGGCCAGAGATCCAGCAGCAACGGCCCACTCCAGGCAAGGAGCACGACATCACCCCTCCGCATTTGGCGGGGGTGGCTGTGCTTATGGCGCCGCTCGAGCCGAAACAGCCGCAGCCCATTAAGGGGGCGGAACCAGGACCTGCCCCCCACCCACGTGGGAGGGAAACCCAGGAATGAGTGTGGCCACGCCCCCCAACAAGGAGGTCGTGGGTTCATCCAATCCCCAGGAGTGTCGGGCCCAAGAGCTCGCGAGGCAGGAGAGGGAGGCCACTCATCCAACGGGACCAAAGGCTCACCCGATGCCACTCAGAAACGACTATACAGTGCTAATCAAGGCACAAGTGCACTTTAACTCACCCATATCAGCGCAACCAAGCCAAGATTGTACCCCCCCTCGGCCCTGGGCAGACAGTGGGGGTCCAGAGACGATGCTATTGTCCTCCCCACGAACAGCCCAGAAAACATCAACTCCCCATCAGCATATGAAGGGGGGGCGCCAAATGCACAAAAATGAGGCAGAATGGAGGGGGGGCATCCACCCATGAGAAAATCGAGACCACGCACTGGAAAAGAGCCTCTAAAAAGGAAAAATAAAAAAATCGGCCCTGAATCTTCAGGCCTCGAAAACTAAAACAGGCAGTCAAGCAGTAAAAAAACCATGGAACCCTGAGTCAATAAAACCCTCAATGGCAAGCCTTGTAACAGACTTCTTTCAGGCTTTTGCCCCAGATCCTAAATCCAGGCAAGAGGACCTCACCGATGAAGAAATCCTGGAAGCGATCAAATCTTGGCAACCCCCAGAAAAACAAAGGAAAATTTGCGTGGGTTCAGCTGCACGCCCCCCCCTCATCAATTCTGGGAACGGGCGCCCCGGCCCCGAGTTTACCCCCACGGGCGCCACCCTCAGTCCCACAAGAGACGGCCCCTCAACCTCGTCCGGTCCCAGCGCCCGCTCCTGAAAAGGGTCCAGTGCTCTCTATTCCACCGATTGAGCACTGTGACCCGGTCAAGGCGGCCTCCCCGGGAAATCCGACAGCAGCAAATCCACCAAGCCCGCGGAGCAACAAGGAAGGATCTTTGAACCCAAACTCACCGAAAATCACTGACGTCCCGGCACTTCCAGCTACGGGGGGGACACAGTTTACCCAGCAATCGGCGATACGAGTCCAAAGGGCGGTCGGGGGCCCCATGGGTCAGTCGCCCGATATACCAGTTCAAGAACAACGCCGCCAAGTGATAACCAACCTGTCGGTCTGCCCAAGGCTAGCAGGGGCGCCACTGGTTAAGTCTTTCAAACCACGCCCCCTGGACCGGATCAGCAGTGGTCCTGCAGATCCACCGTCTACGCCGGTAGTGAGACGCATATTAAATGAAAGCTTCGCTTCAACACCAGTCTCCAAACAGCGCCCCCAGTTAGCGGGCTCTCCAATTGACTCCTCAGGACAAAACAAAAGGGACCTTCTGTCTATAATGTCAGCAGTTACAATCGCCCTAAATCCCTTCACTAAATTGTATGAAGGCATCAATGAAAACTTAAAGGACCACACCTCGATCCAGGCCTCCATGCTTGCAAAACTGACCTTCTTGGAAGGCTATATCACAGCTCTAGATGGGCAATTAAAATCCTTGAAGCTAAATGCGGACCGCGGGCCCACACCAGACGCTCCCTTTCGGACACCCGACCCAATGGCGACCACAGTTGAATCATCCAACCCGTCTCCGCAACAGTGTCTCTTACCCTCTAGCACCGCTCTCCATCAGTTGGAGGGACCTGCTCCTCAGATCTTGCTCAATCACGAGGTTATCGTTATAATGGATGACGCTCAACAAGCGGTTCAGTTCCGAAATTCATCTGTGAGACTAGAGGATGGCTCCTACCCCCTCTTTTCAACAGCAAGATCTGAAAAACTGGACCAAGGAGGAAAATCCGCAACTCAAAAAATACCACCAGCAAAGCAACTAGCTCCATGTGCTGACAAAAGACCCACGAAAACCGGAAATCCAACCCATATGGTGGCTCTGCCATCAGGAAAGCAAAAAGGAACTGTCTCGTCTCCGCGCTCCACAGAAGACTTCCTAGCAGAAAAAGATCTAATGGAACTCTCTCAACATATTGATGATCTTCAACCGGCACGGTCGGTCGAGGGGGGGACAGCGACACAGGAGCCACCTCACCCGGTAATCCTGGGTGCTCAGGGGAGCTTGCAGGAAACTTCAATAATTGAAGACGCAAGCGAAAATGACACAGGGCATAAATTCCTGACACTGGAGTATCGCAGAAACAACCTCCTTCGACGGCGCGCGCGGCCCTCCAACAGCCCTCCAGGTTTTAGAGCAGTGTCATTCGCCTCTCCCCGAGCGAGAGACGCGCTGGGTCGAAACAAAGCGGCCTCTAGCACTACATCGGACCACCACGCTCCAGGGGGGCTCCAGTCAGATCACTTCGCAAAGAAAGGAGAGCATTATCCCACAGCGACTACTTCAAAAGACCAAAGGGCGGTGCGCCCGTCGATCCACTACTCAGACAACAAGGATGACATAATTCTCAACCGAAGAGGGCTACTTGCACTATTCAGCCTGATCCCAAAACGTTGTGACATAAAATCGTCCGATCTAAAGATAGTAGACCCTTACCACTCACACGATAGAGCCAAAGTGAAAATCCACACTGTTTCCAAGAGAGTGAAAAGGGAAATAGTGCGCTCAAAAGAGGACTTGGCCGCTCTAGGATATACCATCAATTCCCAAAGCTCAAACTCACATCCAAGTGATTCGGACCACCCCGTGAAAAACTCGGTCCATCAGGATAAAACCATCGGAAAGGAGAAGGGACGAGAACATAAAAGAAGCGCGGGACAAGTTCAAACTGGGGACACTCCAAATTTAAAGCTTCAAGATACTCCCCCGTCTACTTGGCGGGACAAATCAAGGTTGCTCAAGCTGACCAAAACCCTTGATCGCCAGACTGCTAGATCTCCCAGGAAAAACTGCAAATCATCCGAAGGGGACTCGATACAGCATTTAGTGCAGAGAAACAGGACAAACACGAGAGTAACAACACAAGCTGTATCCTCCAAGGCAAAACCAAGCGACAAACTACAGGGGTTGTGGGCCTGGCTTCCCAAGGTGCTGTCTCAGACGAATAAATAGCAACCCGCAGGTCGGCTGGAAGGGCTTCCAGATCGTCCGACGGTCGAACATCACTCAACACCCCTCCACTTCTGCTCATGGAATACCCGCGGACACTTACACCTTACAATGACGGGAGATGCGAATTTAGCATCATTCGATATCATCTGTTTACAAGAGACTTGGTTGGTACAAACACTTGCCATGGACGGCTACGACATAATTCTGGCCCCAGCTAACAAAGGGCTACTGGGTCGCCCAACGTCGGGCCTTCTAACGGCCTATCGGCAGGGAAGTGGCCTAAAACACAAGGCCACACTTCTAGCCAACCTCTTAATCTTGGCAGTCCTACTTGATTGGATTGAAAACTCCCAGTCCAGATCCTCGCAAATTGCGATTGTGAACACGTACTGGAAGCCGGCAGCTATAAACCCACAGTCCTACCTAACGATGATGGAAAACCTGGTGGATAAAATTCAAGCTACGCATCAGGCCTCAGCCATCATAATCTGTGGGGACTTAAATGTCAAATGCAGTCACAAAACCGGGCAAAGCTTCAAACCTGACGCCAGCAGCAAAAAGAGGGCACCTTTGGGCATCCCTAATGTCCTCAAGAAACCTGGAAAACCTGAATTCTGTGTTCCCGAATGCCCATTGTCTGCCAACTTGGGAACAAGGTCCCCTTAACACCACCATTGATTTTATTTACACATCAAGACAACTCTTGGGGAAGGTGAAAGCCTTTGTAGTACGCAAAACAACAGCCAGCGACCATAACCAGCTTACGATGTCATTGGTCACCCATTTTACACAGCCCGCGTCGTATGTTGTGGCAGTGGAACCAAATCAGCGCGTAAAAAGACTGAATTTGGCAGAACGAGCAGTTACAGCCCTGCAGGCCAAATATGTCTGTAAGGGGAACACCGGGAGCAAAGAAAACCTGGACTACGTTCCTCTATTGGTACAACACAGGGCGAAAACCGAGCAACAGTTTTCCTCGCTCACCCAACCAAAACACTCTTACGATGCTGCTCTTGTAGCCAAAAGACGAGAGCTTCACAGGCTGAAGAGACTGCTGGGAAACCTTCCCCAAAACAAAGATCAACTAAGCCTGGCAACATTAACCTATAAAAACTGGGTAAAACATCACTGCCACCAGCTCTATCAGCAGGATGCGGAATGCATGTTAAAAGCCATCTGTGGAAACAAGGCAAAGGAGTTCTGGTCATTGTTAAAATCATCGGCCCCTTCACTCAACAATTCAACAATCAACGCCATAGCTGAGCAAAAATGGATCTCTCACTTTGCCACAGTTTTCCAAGCACCGGCAACAACATCCCCAGTAACAGAGGCCGCACTGGGGCAAATCAGTTGACCACGGACTGGTTAAAATTGGAGGATCAAGCCAAAATCAGAGAGCAAATCAAAAAATTGAAGATCTCGAGAGTAGCAGGCCCCGACGGCATCTCCAACACAGACTTGAAAGCAAACCCAGAAGAATGGGCTTCGATGTTCGCGTCGATTTTCTCAAATTGTGCGGCGCAGAAAGCCCTGCCGCCTTCGTGGACTAAATCCATCATCGTCCCGATCTAGAAGAAAGGCGACATCACAGACCCGTTAAACTATCGACCCATCGCTCTGTTGGACTGCATTGGCAAAGTCTACGGGAGCCTGCTCTTGAAACGATTTCAAGCTGGGCAGAGTTGGCCCCGTGTAATGATAAGTTCCAAACTGGCTTCAAAAAGAAGATGGGCACGGCGGCAAACATACTAACCACCAGCACCCTAAAAAGTAAGGTCTGGGAAGGTAAACCTTGAATTTTTGTTGCATTCATCGACCTCTCCCAGGCCTTCGATCTAGTGGACCGGAAACGACTATGGCAAAAACTAGAAGGGTGGAGCTGCCCCCAGGAGCTTCTCCAGCCAATTAAAGCCCTACACTCGGACACCACTCTAAGGGTCCGACTGTCACAAAGGGGAAACCTATCAGAAGAAATTTTGACTGAACGAGGGGTAAAACAAGGTTGCCCCATGGCTCCAGCGCTGTTTCTGGCCTATATCGGCGACATCGGGACTTTAGAAGACCTGACACGCACCTTTCCACCACAAGTTGCAGATGCCAAAATAAACCATCTCTTGTACGCTGACGACCTAATCTTACTGGACCAGACACAGATTGGCCTCCAGAGGCAGCTTTCTAATCTCCTTGTTTACATACAGGAAAACAATCTAAGAATAAACAAAGAAAAAACAAAAATCTTGACAATGGCAGCTGGGCACAAAAAAACCAATGACAAATTCACATAGCGTCTGGAGGAATACGAGATTGAAAGGGTCACCAAATACAAATACTTGGGTGTACCGATTGATAGCTCGAAACTTGAGACCTCTATGCAGGCATCCCTCCACAAAAAAACCAAGAAGCTGGCTTCTCAAGGAAAAGCAATTGATATAAAATTCGGAAAATTCTCCTGTATTCCAGTGCTAGAATTTTACAGGAAAAAAGTTGTGCCGTCCATCACCTATGGTGCTGAAGCCATGCCATCGATCCCAGCAAAAACCTGGCAGTATTTAGAAGGCCTATTCTGGAAGTCGGTGTTTGGCCTGCCAAAATCTACATCCATCGCTGCAATTCATCGCGAGTTGAGCCTTCTGTCTTTAAAGACAACAGTAAATATCAATGCACTCAGGCTATACAGGAAATGTATAACGGACGACAGCGATCACATCTATGGTCTCCTTAACAAAGAAATCCACTCTGGTAAGGTGAAGATGCTAACAGCCTGAAAAGATTTCAACAAGGCCCAACTTGAGTCGGTGGAGTGTTCGGACTTCGATCTCAGCACCAATCCCACTAGAGTCTATCAGAAACTAAAAGACCTAGATTGGATACAAACTCAAGAATCAGCATCTAAGAACAAACTTCTTCTTCACCTCCCCCCATTTGTCAGCAAGCTCAACGAGCCGATGAAATACCTGCAAAAATTCCCCGGTAGGGGGGCCCGAAATGCGCTCCCAAGGATCAGATTGAATCTGCTAGAGACCAACGAAATCCGGCACATCAGAGGACTAGTGGATTCAAGCACATGCCGTCTGTGCGCAGCTGAGACTGAATCAATTAGACACCTGCTGCTGGTCTGCCCAAAAACTGTAAATCTGAGAGCAACTTACTTCTAACACCTAATCGGGGACGACAGAGGGTGGGACGAAGAAACCTGGTGGCCAAGACTGATTGGAGGAGACCGTACATCGTGGCTCCTAGCAACCGCAAAAATCATGGAACACACCATGAAAATGTTAACATCCGGAGGTGCCCACCCTGAGTAGTCGCAGTGACTTTGTTTTTTTTTCCTTTCTTTCAGCAACTTGTTTTTTGTACAGTTCGTTTCTTGAACATACACAAATAATAAAAAAAAAAAATATATATATATATATATATATTGGTAATCCTATATTACAAAACCCATTATCATGAGTCTTTTCCTTTAAGAAATAACACTTCACAACAGATCTTGAAACATTTACTAAATTATTTATTTTTCTCTAGAATTAGATTCCCAAATGAAATGTTAACATATCAATCCTCCACATTTATGAGTAAACTCATGGCAAAAGTTAAGCAGATTCTTTAGATTAAAACTTCTATTTATCATCCCCAAACGGATTTATTAGTAGAAAGATGTAATCAAACTTTAAAACCCATTGTAAAGAAACCTGTAAAAACAGATGGAAAGAAGTGGGACATTATGATACTCGGGCCACTGTTTGCCATTAAAAAAACACCTCAGTATTCCACGGAAGTCTCCCCTTTTGAACTATTATATGGAAGAGATCCGAGAGAGGTATTAGATATGTTAACTGAAACATGGGAGAGAGATAGAGAGCTACCATTCCATTGTCCCAAATGGCTCAGAGATTGAAAGAACATACGGCATAAGTTTGGAATATAGTTCAAACTAACATGGCATGAACTCAAGAACATCAAAAAGACTTTTATAACAAGATTGCAGTGATGAGAACTTTTTCAATAGATCAAAAGGTATTGGTTTTACTTCCATCCTCAGAAAATAAAATACTTTCTAGGTGGCATGGCCCTTCAATCATAGAATGGACAGCACCTTCTAAATATAAAATCTCCTAGCTTGATCGAAAGATTAAAACTCATGTTTATCATATTAATTTACTTAAAGAATGGAAAGAGGACCCTGTTAAAAATCCTCAGTGATATTAACTAGTTTATTAACTGAGGAGAGTGAGACCAACAAATGAATCTCCCCCCATTTGGCCAAACCAAATATAAGATGTAATGGATCTCTTAACACAATTCCCTGATGTATTTAGAACTGAACCAGGGAGAGTTAAAGGAATATATAATTATATTTGTACCCCTCCAGGAAAGGTTATTCATCAACAACCTTAACCTTATTGTATTCCTGAGAATATGAAGAAGATTATTCAGGAAGAACTAGAAGTTATGTGGAAAGCAGATATTATCAAATCCTCTCAAAGCCCTTGGTCTTCCCATATTGTGCTGGTTGCTAAGCCTGATAATTCATGGAAGTTTTGTATTGACTTCAGAAAAGTTAATGAAGCATCACAGTGTGATAGCTACCCATGCCCAGGAAAGACAATCTTATTGATAGATTGGAAGATGCAGTATATCTTTCAACTATTGATTTAATAAAAGGATATTGGCGAGTACCAGTCAATCCCATACACAAATGAAAGACAGCCTTTTCCACTCCAATAGGCCTATTTCAATTTAAGGTTTTACACTTTGGGTTACACAGTGCCCAAGCTACCTTTCAAAGACTAATGAACCAAGTTATTAGACTATATGCTTCATTTTGTGTAGCTTATGTTGATTGCATCATCATTCATAGTAAATCATGGCAAGAACATATGTCCCATTTATATATGGTAACTTGGGCTTTAAGAAAGATTGGATTTACTGCCAATCCGAAGAAGTGTCACCTTGCTAGATCTGCAGTAACATATCCAGGCTTCTTTGTAGGAATTGGATTGGTTCAGCCACAAACTGAAAAGGTTAGAGCAGTTGAAGAAACCCAGGTTCCAAAAACTAAGAAAGAAGGGCAATCCTTTTTGGAACTAGTTGGTAATTACAGAAGGTTCATCCGTAACTTTGATTCCATCACTTCCATTCTCACAGACACGCTGAGAAATGCAGAACCTCAAAAACTTAAATGGCATCCCAAAGACCAAGTTTGCTTTTAAATTAAAACATATCTCGTGTAGTGAACCTTCAGTAGACCATTTATTCTACAGACAGGTGCGCATTATCACAAAACCATGCTGGTATACAACATCCAATTCTCTACATTAGTAGGGAGTTATTTCCTCGAGAGAAAAATGATGCCACTTTAGTACTTGAAGCCCTGGCCATCAAATGGGCAGTGAATTACTTAAAATACTACTTGACAGGAAGGAAATTCCACCTGGTTACCAATTGTTAGTGAAGATTTCCCTTAGGTTCAATTTGCCCTCCATTTATGAACCCCCACCACTTTTTGCTTATGTTTGGTTTACCTAACCTGACTTTTTCCAGCCTTCAGCTGCACTCCTCTGGGCTTTCGCTCATTTGTTATGGGGAAACTGACACGTCCTTCAGGCTGTCAGTACTGGGAAACTATGTTTCGCTTAGTCCTCGACTATGTTGCCATTGCTTGGTAACGTTTTATCTATGCACCAAGTACATTACAGTATTACAGTACTGCGGATAGAGGTTTTTTTGTTTTTTGGCCCTAGCCACCCTCTAAGGATTTTTTGGTGTTTGTACAAGTGTGCCTAGGATGAACTGGTGGCAGCAGTTTACTTTTAAAGTATTTTTACTTCATTTTTATGGACCATACTACGTTTATCGTGTTTGGCCCAGCACTGTGGCCAGTGCCGAAAATGTCTGTGCCACAAAGTCTTTTGTTCTGTCCTTTGGCCATTTTGTCCCTTTGCCTTTCCCAGATCGATAGATCTGGGTATTCCTTGTTTGGGTATGCAGTCTCGTACGAAAACTGCATCTTTTGTGGGGTCCTGCATGTCAAGTGTGCTAGTACCCAGGAAGAGGATTTGGAGTGTCTGTTCCCAATCCACACTACTGGTTCCAGTATGTCTGGTAGGCCTGAATGACTGCAACCACTATGGGCCATGATTGGCCCACTCCTTGCATGCATGCAAGAGAGCAGATCTTCCATTGGTTAGCTGAGATTTGGGCGCAAAACGAATTTCGGATAAGAGAAGGGGCTCTGCATCCATTCCAGGCCGATCACCTGAAGTTCACACCGGACTACAGCAGGAGGCAAGTATTCTGAACAAAAGAGCAGACTCAAGGAAGCGCCGGAGACGTGCTGGAAGGTTTGACAACCTGACCCTACTGTTGTACCGTCGGACCCCTGCTCTTGCATCTTACCAAGAAAGCATGCAAGGGCGCTTTGACCCCTTGGAGGAGTGGGACCAACTACTGTCGGCACCTCCTGCTTACTCTTGCAAACAACCTCTTTGGAAGTGTTCCTGGGTCATCCAATGAACTGACAGCTCGAACCCAGGGTATTGTACAGGAGCGCCACCGTGCTGCGTTGAGACTTAAGACTCTGGGCAAAACCTGTTGTCCTAGCTCCTCTGGGTCGCAATTCATGAGAGAGTACCACACAGCTAGCATTTGCGGTCCCTGTGTCGCCCCGCTGTGGTGACTTTCGCTGTAAGTGCCTGCAGACCTGTCCCACTGTGTCACGAGATGTGCTGCACCAGAACTATCCTTCTCCTTTCTTCGAGACCTGAGCAAAGGCTACTGTCGCTCCATGGACGATCATCCATCCCACAGCCGTTGAGAGCCAGAGTGTCCTATATCTGCAGGGATGTAACCTACTAGTAACGAAGACTAGCCTGGCAAAATTTGGTGTGGACTGTGTCGAGGGTCGATGAGCACTTGCATCACTTACGGGTGGCTCCCTGCCACACAACAATCCCTCAAAAGATACACAACTTAGCTGAGCTAGCCTGCGCTTCTCAGCCATTCCCGGACTCAGAAAGTCACTCTATCTGCAAGGGTAGAGCCTTCTCAAGAAGTAGGACTTTAATCTTCATCGCTTCAACCCCCTTCCTGACCAGTTACAGCTCTCTGAAAAGAACCCGCTTTTTGCTTTACCAAGTGGTGTTAACGCACTGCTGTACTTTGAGCATAAGGCTCCTTACTTCTTAGGGCTGGACTACATAAAATAGAGATTGACTTTGAAGAACTGCCTAATGCGCTATCTGTGTTGAACTTACCCCTTCTGTTGCAGGTTGTGGTTATTTTCACCCCTTTCATCAGCACTAGGCTAAATGCATTTTGTATATATGTTAAATAGTGAAAAAACATTGGCACATGTACATTGAAAAGCCTACCATTATTTTTGTTTGGCCTCATGACACAGAAGTACTAGATGAAGTACAAATATAAGAATGTGAATAAAACAATTCCTATGATTAATTGAAATGTTTTTTGCAAGTAAATTATTTTTAAGTCATATAAAGTACCAGACCACTTACTCGTGCAGCACCAGTTATAATAGGGAGGAGTCACCTTATTTATCTTCTTTTGTGCACATTTTTGGGTCCTGATGCCATAGGATCATTTTTGACTAGTAGCTCCAGGCTAAAGCCATACAGAAACTCAAAACACAATAGATTTTGAGTGTTGAAACTAATAAGTTTAACAAATTACGTGGTGCCCACCAATATCCTGCATTTCTTGAAGTAGAATATGGAAAATAATTGCAATTCCACCTCTGCGTTTTGATGAACTGTTGTATAACCATCCTAACTAAAGTAGAACTTTAGAATGATCTATCCTGATTAAGGTGTTGCTTATGAAGAAGAAATGTAAAGTGGTGAAAACTCACTGGTCTCCTGAGAAAGGAATCTTTTTTCAGGGAATTTTCAATTTGATATATAAAGAAATAGTCTTTTCGATTTGCAAGTAGAAACCTTAGCAATTGTCATAAGAGTGAGAAGCCTTGTCTATACAAGGAAGTCACCTTGCCAAGTGAATGACATATTGGATACAAAGAATTGTGTATTCCACATGGAATAGAACTTGGTGAGTGAATATAACTTTTCTGAAATTGAACTTGGGTTTAACATATTCTGACTTTACCCAAGGGAAGGGGATCCAACCTTGATCACAAGAATTCTTGGTTTCTTTATACTTGATTATATATTGAAATTGCCAAATAATTCCTGTATGATTTGTTGTATGTATTAGTGTGAGGGACAAACACTTTGGGCATTAGGTCATTTTCTTTTAGCATTCGTTTGGTAGGTAGGAAAATCCTTGTTAGGTTAGGGAAAGATAGGCATTCATCACACCTTTTATTATTTAATAACTGGCATCTTATGATAAAATTTCACCTATGCCTCAGTCTCCTATGTCTGACTCCTCACATTACCTGAAGTGACATGTGGGATCTACCCAATCTGATTGTATCTTGAGTTCTGAAACTCTTTTAAAGCTTTCCTCCTTCCCTAGCCATCACACTAAATGTAGGATAAGTTGAAAAGTCCCACCAATATTCTTCTCTGCTCCTTGTCTGCTCATTGACTCCCTCATCTGCGAAAAGTGAGTACCCGATGCCTTTGTGTCACCTGATTCAGACATACACACTCTTCAGAGCCACTTGATGTCATAGTGGGATTCGCCTGCCAACCTAATGGTTACATATGGTTTTGCAGCAGTCAGGCCAAGCACTGAAAATAATGCATTTAGCTGTATTTATAAAGTTGCCAAAATGAAAGCTGGATTAGTGCACACTGTCTATACCTGTTCACAAAATACTGAGTTCTCAAGGCTATAAAATACTTCTGTAGCCAGATCCACGGCCTGTGTTTAAATTGTCAAAACCAAAGTATCCAATTGTAGGACTTTTATCTAGGAAACAGACACATTCATTTAAACCAGCAGTCTCATCAAGGTTAATTTGTTACTTGCAAAAAACAGAAAACGCTTTACAAAACAATGTACTTGCCACAAACCTCCCTGTAAGAATTATGAACAAAATAGTAAATCCCTATGTACCATTTAAAATACATTTAAAATACACATATTTTCCTCATACCTATTGCATTATTCTGCCCACTACAGAAATTCCAGTGTCTTCAGTTCTTTAGCTTTTAGTTCAGGGCTTAATGTTTTTGTGGCATCTGCGTGGCAGTGGTACAGTCTTTAAAGATTGAAGTTCTTGGGGGTTTTATGACTCTATTCGTGTCCCTATTGGACCAGTGCAGATTCTAGATAAACATTGCTTTTTCAGTTATTTTCTTTTCTTCCTTCTGGAGGGCCGGGAGATTGAAATAGCAGATTGGGCAAAAACGATCCACTGGTCAGGCTAAATTCCCATTATTTTGTCATTGTCTTAAGGCCACCATAAAAACAGATGCAGGTTATAAAGCAGACTTATAATGAATTCCAGAATCATCTTCCCTTTGGCTTTATTGCAGAGGCATCTTATGGCAGAACCTTCTTAAATTCCAACACCTTGCCAAAGTTGAAACGTATAGCTGATGCTCGATTCAGGTTGTTTTCTCCCAATTGCCACTTTTAGAATTACATTTTTCTGTTCCCCTATATTTTACATTTTCATCCAAAAATACAATAGTTTATCTATTGCATTGGCCTATCAATAAACACACAGCTGCAGAATATGCAAATTTGTTTTTTTCCGTGATTTGAAATTGTTGTTCTTTTTCTCCTCAGATGAAGCAGTTCCCCATTTTAAAAAAAGTTGCAGACTGCTTTTTCGTACTTGGACATCTTTATTTCTGACCTTGTCACTATATTTTGATGTAAGGTGACTTGAACATATTCCAGACTTTGTTTGCGCATGTGTCCTTCAAATCCTGTGTGCAGGCCGACTTTACATGTTTCATTTTAGCATGGCTTGTTTGATCAACATCTTTTAAACTAGCATTCCCAAGAACTCCCCCTCCCCCCATGTTGCTACTCCTTTCAGCAGCAAAACGCAGGAGAACAAGGGAAATAATCCAATTTTTTCAGGTTAATTTTGAATGAGTCTTTTTCTGGAACTATCAATTTCCATTCAGGGAATGATAGAGATCTTCTTTTGCAGCTGGATCTTCTATTCTCTCTGTAGTTTTTCTTTTTCCTTGTTGGGATCCCCTTCCCCGATCCACAGGTACTGGAAACAATTCTTCTGTTAATGAACTACAGAGGGGGGTAGAAAGGCTGATTTAGTGGCCCATGGAGACACATTTCTTACCTTTTTTATGTTCTTTCAATTTTATTCTTCATCATTTTCTTCAGACCTAACTTCAGATTGCTCCGCAATCATTCTCAAAGCTGGTCGAGGGTGACAGCTTTTCAGTTAATCAGTTAATTGATGTGAGCCCATTTATCCTCAACCAGATCTCCTTTTGGGATTCAGATCTTATAGGCGACAGGAGAAATTGGATCAATAATCACAAAATCCCTTTGCCAAGAAGGTAAACATGTCTTCTTCTTGGTTTGGTTTCTAGGAAAATTATACAGATAAACCTTGTCATCTACCTCGTACTACCTCGTACTCCCATTTTGTTTCCCTGAGGTAATAATATATTTTCATCTTTTCAGAAGAGTTTTCCAGATTGCTTGGGGATATGAAAAAAACATGCTGAAGATGCTTTGACAAGTTCTCAATGTACTCATGAGCAGTTGAGGCATTTATCAACATTTACTTCTTAATTCGGTAAAGCAGATGTTGAGGTCATACAATTTTCTGTCGAGGCATTAATTCAAATGGAGACATCTTAGTGGCAGAAGAAGAGGTAAATTGAATAACCATCAAAACAAGCAGCAATCGGATGTCCAAACTTGGTCCAGAATCAACCACAAACATCTTCAAGATACTCACAATGATTTTGTTGTATTCCACCACATCCCCGCTCAATGCTGGATGGTAGGTGATGGGGAGTTTTTTTTCACTCCTAAAACTTCCCACATCTTTGTCATCACTTCATTGGTAAAATGACTACCTCTATCAGACTCAATCCTTTGTGGAAGACCGAATCGAGAAAAGATGTGGTTGATTATCAAAGTGGTGACTGTATCTGCCTTACAATTCGGGGCAGGAAGGCACCCAATCCACTTTGTAAAGAAACCTCTCATCGCCAACATGTATTTGTTTCCTCTGGAAGAACGGATTACTGGTCCAATGAAGTCTACTTTCAAATCAGACCATGGTAACACCATTCCCCTCTACTGTAAAGGAACTCTGTGTGTGGGAGAACTTGGTTGGAACTGAGCACGCACAAAACATCTCTTTAGATATGTATTGAGACCCTAGCCCATGAGAGGCCAGTAAGTGACTTCTCGCAGTATGTCAAGAGTATTTTGGAATCCCCTATAACCAGCAGTGGCTGCATCAAGGACATGGTTCAGCAGCAGACTTCAGAATGATGTTGGTACCACCCACTGGTCATACCCAAATCAGGGTTTCCTCACCAACAGCCCATCTTGAAACTTAAACATCTTCTGAGATTTCATCAGAATATGAAGGTCTTCTGATTCTGCCAGAGGAATCTGACTGGATCCTCTAAGTATTTATACAATTTCCCAATAATGGGATCCTCTTTTTGAGCAGTGATGAAGTCTGCATCAGGAGCATCTCTACTCCACTGAGCAGCTACAAGTTCACTGCCAGTGCGAGTTTGTGATCTGGTCACTGCCATGACCTGGATTTCTCCCAGGGGGTGCTCCATACCTATTTCCAGTTTTATCAGGACCCTCTATCTTAGAATGACCTTTGATCTTCTTCCAGTAGATGGTCATTTCATTGGACGTCCTAGGATCATCAATAGTCTAGATCAATTTACCATGTTTTGATGGTTTATAATTTGCACAAAGCATGCCTCTGTTTTTCCAATGAATCAGGTGTTACACAAACCCATTTCGCACATAATCAAAATCAGTGATAATCACCAGTTCTGTGAGTTGGTGGTTCACCACAGTGGGGATGGCTTGGTAAATTACCATCATCTCTACCACCTGACTACTTTAGGGACTTATTTTGGAACCAGCAGAGGGTTCAGGAAGATCATTTACCTAAGCATTTCCAGTGCCAGCAACCAATTATATATCCCCATTTTTTGTAATATGGTAGGAACACCCAACCACATAAACTGTGGGCATCCCCTGGCAAGTGTTTTCTTCATATAACTTGTGCAGTGACACCAGGTATGCCTCCATATTATTATTGTCGATTAGGCTTTCATCCACGAGCCAATGTTCATCATCATAATCATGCAAGTCTGCCAATCCTTGAGGTAGAGGGCTCTTCTTTTTGTGGCTGTGCTTGACCCTCAGAGGAAATCTCTGCATTGGCAAAATTCAAGAAGTGTTTCTTGAAATAGGGATATTCCCAGCCTATAATCTATCCCCTTGAGATATTGTAACTGTTGATGGGAGTTCTCCATTATTATGTGCCCCCTCTGGATAAACAGCGGTAGTTTTTCAACATCCACACCATTGCCAGAAGTGCTTTTTCTAAATCATTCTTCTATGGAGGATAATGTTTTGCTTGGTCGGAGATTACCTTATTAGCTTTGTCATGTTTTTGGTATAACACCGCGGTCAAGCAGGTATCTGAAAAACTAGTTTCTAAGAAAAACTCCTTATTTTGATGGGGTAGGCCAAACAGGTAGCTTGTGACAGGCTCCTTTTCAATTGCTTTGCTGACTCGGATTGTGCTTCACCGCACTCCCACTTTAACCAGGCCTTCAATAAATGGACCAAAGGTTGAGTGATCTCTGCATAATCCTCAATTCATTTTCAGCTATAATTAGTAACTCTAAGGAGGCTTTGCAACTTATGCAAAGTTGTGGGTTTCTTTAATTTGAGTAAGGCCTCAAACTTCTTTTTTGGGGGGATTGAGACCCTCAGCTGCAATTACATGTCCCAGAATGTTAACTCTGGCTTTGCACCATTGGGCTTTCTGGAAAGATAATTTTGCACCTGCTTTGCCACTGGGTAGGAATATATCTGACTTCTGCCAGATGTTGTTCCACAGTTTAGCTCTTCATCAACAGATCACCCACATAGTCCAAGTTTCCTCTTTCACTCAGCTCCTGAATTGATATATCTGATATCCTTGTCCTAGCCCTTGATCAATATAGTTCAGTGGCCATCTTGACATTTGAACCCATTTATTCAACTACCTCAGGTCAGTACAAAGTCTCCATTGTCCAATGGATTTTAGGATCCCCAGTACTGGGTTGTTAAAGGTACTGTGGATAGGACAAATTATGCCATGGGATTCCAGATTTCTGATGATCTCTGTGAGTGATTCCATGGACCCGGGAGGCAACCGGTATTGTCTGACAAACACAGCAGCCATTTCAGGATCAGTTGGTATTGTTCTGGAATTAATAGTTGAATGCCCACAATCATAGGAGTCAACTGAAAAGATACTCTGAAAATCCAGGACCTGTCTCAGATGTTGTTGCTGTTCATTGATCTCACAGGCATCGGCCAGACTGATCTGTTCATCTACAATCTGCTGGAAACTCAGGAATACTTCTGTTTTTGATGTTTCAGAAGTATCCCCCAGTTCTGTGAATCAATCTCTTTTAATGGTGTTTAACTGGAAAAGGGTTTGCATGGATTTGGGATAGTTATTATGAACTCTAAATACTACCAAGATGTCTCAGGTAACATCTTCTACCCTGTAATGGCAAAAACGAATAAACCAAGAAATGCCCCCCTGTCGGGTGTTAATCTTTTCTGGTGGGATACTTTCTTGTTGTGCCACTATTCCGGAATTGGGCCTTTGATTTTATTTTGTAAATAAATCTAATAGTATTGGGAATTGACTGCCATTGCAACATAGGTGTCTGCTCACAAACTAACAATTTGAGGATTGTTGTTATTTATTTATTTATTTATCTATTTGTTTATTTATTTATTGTGCTTTTGTTAGATGCTTGTACATCAAGAAAATTGTGCTTCAAAGCGCCCACATGGCAACAGGGATGGAACTTGGGATTGCAACAATATATACAATGGAAGATAAAGACGAACCTACTAGGCCTTGTGAGTATTCAGAACGTGCAAGTGCTGGGAGAAAGAGAGCAGGAGGGAGTAGGGGTAAGTGTGGAATGTGCAAGGTCGTGGGTGAGCAGCTTGATGGAAGAGCCATGGGTAAGTGCTAGGGTAAGTAGATGGCTTCAGTGGGTTTAGGCCAGTGGGTGGCGAGGCAATTGCTGTGTGTAGGCAGAAGCTGAGGTGATTGGGTGTGGGAAGGCCAGGGCCCCGAGGACACATAAGGGCCAACAATCGTAGCGACTGTGAGGTTAGCAGAGGAGGGAAGAAGGGAACGAGGAAGTGAAAAGGAAAGACGTGAGGAGCTTCCAGAATTTGCGGCGGTCCGGCTCAAGACAAATAGGAAGGGGGAGGCTGTTCTACAAGACGGGAGCCTCTTGAAGCAAGAGATCAGCCAACAGCCCTCTGTTTGGAAAAACGTTTCATGCACAGAAAGTTGATGCCAGAGGAATTAGAAGTCTAGAGGGAGAATATGTAGTGATAGCACGTTGCAGGTAGCATGGTCCTTGGCCCCAGACAGCCTTGTAGATGATGCAGAGGAATTTGAATTTGATCCGTGCAGCAATGGGCAGCCAGTGAAGAGTTTTAAGGGCAGGAGAGATGCAGTTCCTGGGCTTGAAGACTAGGATATGTCTCGCTGCCCTATTCTGGCTTAGCTGGAGGGGGTGTAGAGAAGAAGAGGGTAGGTTCAATAGTAGGCTGTTGCAATAGTCAAGCCTAGAGAGATCCGGAGCTCTGGTATAACATTGATCTTCTGGGAGAAAGTAAGAAAAGGGAGAATTCCTTTGACAAGGAAGCATTGAAAGTTGGACTTCCTGGCAATGTCCTGGATGTGAGAGAGGAAGGAGAGAGAAGTGTTGAAGAAGACTCCAAGGTTTTGCTCTTTGGCTGAAGGAGAGGGGGAGAGCCCATAGAGGAAGGCCAGAGTGAGGGGACGAAAGAGGGAGCAGGGGTCCCACTAGGAAGGATCTTAGTCTTGCTGGCATTGAGGCAGAGATCATTGGATATGCACCAGGACTGGATAGCAGATATGCAGTCTGGGATGATGGAAGAAGCAAGGGGGTCTGTAGGAAGTTTGAAGAAGAGGTGAGTGTCATCCACATAGCATTGGAAGTTGGGGGAGAAGGTAAATGTTAAAGAACCAGGGGGAGAGGTTGGAGCCCTGGGGGGCACCACAGGTGAAGGAGAAGGTAGGAGAGGAGAAAGTGCCCAGAATAATCTGAGATGGCCGATCAGTTAGGAAGGTGGTTAGCCAGTCCAGTGCCTGCTCCGAGATACCCAGGGTATCATGGGGCTGTTTTATGAGGAGGAGTGGTTGACTGTGTCAAAAGCAGAGGAGAGATCAAGTAGTATGAGAACAGCTGGAGAGTTAAGAATGCAGAGATCTGAGCAGTTCTTCACGGGTGTACAGAAGAAAGCAGTTTTCCAAAGAAGGGGGTGATAGAAATAGGGTGATAGTTGGTTCTGGAGGAGCAAGGGGAAACCTGTTTGGACGAGACCTTCATAGAGCGGGCAACTCTGGTGACCTCATTGGGTGTGACAGGGGAGAAGGAGGAGAGAGAGGAGGAAGGAGGGTGGGTGGCTATAGGAGGCAGGGGAGTGAGGGATAGGATGAGAGAGAGGGTAGCAAGGGTGTTCATGATGTCCAGATTGTTTACGGTGAAGGATGAGGGATCTAACCCTGTTAACACTGAGTACCTGATTTGCAGCAGAAGGGATCTAACCCTGTGAATATTTGTTCATTTTGGGATGTGACCCAACTACTTATTTTTTGCAACAGGTTTAATTGACCAGGACCGGGAGTGCGCGCCTCACCCACCTCCTTTTTTATACTAGATGTCGGCAGAGTGTTTGTTGGCTGAGCGGGCGTTAAGTGTGGCCAGGTCAAGCAGGTCTCCGCCTTTTGAGGTTTTCTGAGGAGGCATACAGGGGCCTTGTACACCAGTCTGAGGGGGAGGGAAAGAGAGAGTAGTTGGGGGGCTGGCAGGTGAGGGAAGGAAGTTAATGAGGGACAGCAGGAACCAGTCAAAGAAAAGGAGGTTGGGTTGAGGGCCCTGAACCAAGATAGTGCCAGTGTCGTAAACATTAAAGATACAGCGTGATGATGAGAAGCCTGCCAAGACGACTTCCCACTTCATGCCACTGTTAATGGGAGCGGATGTGAAAGGGCGGAGAGTACAGATGAGATGAGGAGTCCATAGATCTGGGGAGGGGACAAAGAAGAGGATATCGTGAAGACCTTGTCTAGAAGTTGAGCTGACATAGGTGTCTGCGATGGGTAGGCCAGGGTTGGCACTCAGGATGTCTTTTTGTGTGCTTTTTTCTTCCCAACGTAGTGAGAGAGGGAGGGTGGTAGGTGATAGTGTAGCAATTGGTGAAGATAGGATAGATGGTAAGTGCCATCAGAGTGGCAGAGCACTGTCCTAGCCAAACTCACCAAGTGGCCTAGTAGTTTCAGGAGAGGCACAACATGCAATGCAAAATGTGGGGTGCATGGATTTACAAACACACACATGGGTTTGAAATTCAAACAGGGCACAGAAATGCAATGCAAAATGTGGGATGGAAGGAGTTACAAACACACACACCCCGGTTCGAATTTCAAACAGGGCACAGAAATGCAATTCACAATGTTGGGTGCAACGAGTTACAAACATACAACCTGGGTTTGAATTTTAAACAGGGCACAAAAGTGCATTGCAACAGGTGGGATGCAAGGAGTTACAAACACACACACTTGGGTTCGAATTTTAAAAAGGGCACAAAAATACAATGCAAAATTTGGAGTGCACAGAGTTACAGGCCCACAAACCTGGGTTCAAAATTCAAACAGGGCACAAAAATGCAATGCAAAATGTGGGGTGCAAGGAGTTACAAGCACACACACCTGGGTTTGCTGGGTTCGAAATTGAAATAGAGCACAACAATGCCGTGAAGAGGAGGATTAGGGCAGGCAGAAAGTCAGAGTGAGGAAGCGGTTACGGTTCAGGTTTGTTAGTGGAGAAGGCAAGTGGGAGAGTTCAGCCATCACTCACTTGTTGATGTGGGGAGTGCATGGAGGTGCAAGGGAACAAGTTTATCGAGGCCCAGTAGATTGCACTTTATACATTTAAAATAAATAAATAAATAAATAGGCACCGGCTTCAATGGGAGGCTCTTCGTGATTCAAGGGATCAAAAGGAATTTGCCCTCCACGCCCTCCTCAGCCAGGACAGGAGCCTTGCATTCAGGCCTTGGGAGACAGGCCGGCCTTCGCCTGCCGGCTTGCCTGATTGGGCCTTAGGATGGAAGAGGGCCCAGTCAGCGCTAGGCCTCAAACATCAGGGCAGGCACTCCAGAGGCTGCAAATGCAGTGGTGGCCATGATAGAGAGATGGCCCAATACTGAAGCACTACTGAAGTTAAGGCACAGAGCAGCAATGCAACGGTACAGCAGGTGTTTTGCACACAAAGTCTTTTTAAAATTAATAATAAACATTTTTTCAGGATGAGTCGGAGGAAAAAACAGATATGCGCCCAATGCACTGCTTCATAAGGCCCCACGAATGCAACAGGGCTTTCCTTACATGTGGGTGGTGGGATGTGAGTCCTTGTGCTGAGTGGGAAACCTGTGCTGCTCCCGATGGCTTTGTTGATGAATGGAGGCAGGGTAGTGCCCAGGCAGTAGCTTTGCAGATGTGCCTTGGCAGACAGAGGTGTCTTCGCCTGTTCGCCTTCCACCAATATTCGAATGGTGTTATCTTTTAGATCGACCAGTGGTGTTGGATGTAAGGACAATTTTTGTTGTGGGAGGGTATGACTCAAATTTATTAACGCTTTCTGAGTTTTCATGGTTTGTCCTCATTTTCTTTTGATTGCTAATGTAAATTGTCGACCTGTCCTGGGATAGCAACCTCTTCCTTTGCTTGGACTTCAACAGCATAAGGCAACAGTTGAGCTGACCGAAATACTTCCTCACCATTGTCATAACCGATTGGGTTACTCCCTAGTCTTGATCAAACTTTGCCATTAATAAAATCTAAATAAATTGCAAATCGATGGTACATATCACTACCCAGATAAAATTCAGAAGTGACATCTCTAACGATTCAACAATTATGGTCAATAGTTTTATCAGCAATTGAAAAATGTAAAATGCACCTGTTGATGCTACATGTTTGGAATTTTGGGTTTCCAGACCAACTTCCCATTTATTTGTCAAATTAAAACATAGAGAGGTTTGATCTTTTTGCAGTCGCTGAAACACTGCTTTGCTTATGAAGCTTTTTCCATTGCTTAAACAGATTCTGGGGAGCACAGAAGGAAGAATGTCTGTTTGCCCTTTTTCTGAATAGCGGTCAAATTATGACAATGTTTTTTTGGACTCTTTTCAGGAGTATTTTGAGGTCATCTACAACAGAATTTATTTCAAAGTTTCTCCTTCCAACATAGAACATCATTTATTGTTTGAAGGGAGATAATGTTTTAGGAGTTGGGATGAGGACCCTCACTGCTCTTTCTCCTATTGAGATGATGATGATCTTAGGAGCCTGAATATATTGAAAATTAAATTTTATTTGATTGGGATGTCATTCAATCAAATGACAAGTACCATTCAGGCTGACATAATTGGTACTTCTCTTTACCTTGATGAGACGGTTTGTTTGTGTTCAGAGAATTTGGTACCAGTAATGAATTAGAGGGCACATCATCTGAAGAAAATTGTTCCCCAGTAAACAGCGAATGCCCCCTGGAGCCACGACGATCACAGGATGTTTCAGATGGTGTAAACAAATTTTAAATTCCATATCCGCAAATTCCATTGACAGAAATATCCTTTCCGTCAACATTTTAGAATTCTCCTAGAGGTTGGAGAGGAATTCTATGACTCTCCCCCCTCCCTAGTTTTTAGTTTATCAAAGGTTTGTTTTGAAATCAAGTTCACCTGTGACCCTGTGTCTACCAGAGCTGATACATCACACTGACCTTGTTTCTGGACAGAAACATAGAATCTACCTTCCTTAAACTCAAGTTTACAAAGAAATTGTGAGTTATTGGACAGCTCAGCATGAATTTTCTTGACGTCACTAACATTTCACACTTGACCTTGCATCGGCATCAAATATGCACTTCCTTCCTTAAGATCAAGTTCACACGATTTGGCTTTGGAACCTGTCAGAATAGCCACACTTTTGGAGATAAGTTATGGAGTAGGTATATCACCCTGCCCACAGACTCTTTGTTGTCTTCTCTTGTCTGAGGACAATCTCCAGAATAGTTTATGAGGGATTGTTTCACTATGGTTTCTGGATTTTCTGGGCTAATAATATCTGTTTTATCAGATTGGCTTTCATTTCTATGTGTTTCTTCACACTTTTCAGTCTCTTTTTCTACATTCTTGGTGTCATGATTCACTGTTTCCGCCCCTTCTGGACTACATGGTCCATCAAACACCACAACATCCTTTAGAGCATACTCCCAACAAGGCCGAAGCCATTACGAAGTTACCTGTCTAGTGTTTCAACTGGCCTGCCACTTCCTAGAAAACTGACATACCCCCGTGGCTCTGCGGGTCTCAATGCTACCTTTCCTAAGTTCCGGCAAGTGTGTGTCTAACTTTCCTCTACTCCCATGCTATCCCCCTTGTTTAGCAGTTACTATTCCTTCCTGCTAATAATTGGTTCTGCCCGTGCTTACCGCTTGTGGAATTGTTCCTTCCAACTTCTCCTTGGGGTTTTAGCTCAGATCCGTTCTGCACTCGTAGTCTACCTTTTGCACGGTATGAGTTTCCAGTCCCTTCCTGGTTTCCTTACCCTTCTCTGACTCAGTCTATACTTACTTGATCCTCCCGGGAGTTCTGAACGCCAGCATCTCTACGAGACTGGTACCCTACCTGCACACTGGCGACAGAGGACACTCGCCGTGTCTGGACAAATCCTGAACCATCAAGAAAGAAGGAAAGACCTCCGAAGAACAAGACTTCAAAGGATAAACAGGTGAGATTCGAGGCGAAGTGTGACACTCGGATTCAGGGTCTTCTATTTTTACGCACTTTTCTTTAGGAGGTGTCACTCCATCTCTGAAAGAGAGGACTTTCTTTTCTGAGTTTTATGGGTTCTCCTCTATTTCAATGGTGAATATTCTATTTTTCTTTTCTTGGAATGTCACTCTTTTTCTCTTTTTCTGTGGTTGTAGTTCCAAGTGGAAAGAGTTGTCGCTACTATTTTCCTATACTTTTTTATTTAATTAGGGGTCGTTGAATGGATAAGAATGGAAGTTTGCTTTAATACTTGGCATATCTTTTCCTCACATCCCCTTTTTCTTCCTCCACTAGGGCACTATCACTTGGATTTTATGTCTCTTGTCATT
This sequence comes from Ambystoma mexicanum, assembly GCF_040938575.1. NCBI lineage: Eukaryota > Metazoa > Chordata > Amphibia > Caudata > Ambystomatidae > Ambystoma > Ambystoma mexicanum. Next base: position 1,358,175,307 of record NC_090921.1, on the reverse strand, counting down.
GTTGCCCTGGCACTCCTAACTCAGATGTTGGGGCATTTTGGGGAGCACTGATAGTCTGAGGGTTCTGGAAGGCCCTCACAATGTGTCCAATGTCCTTGGTCAATTGCTTGACCTGTTGCTCAAGTTGGGAGATATTTTCTCCTCCCTCAGAATTGTAGAGCAGTCTGGGGTCATGCTCCATATTATTAAAATTATTCCTTATTCCAAATGCAGACATCATTTGCTCATACAACTCCAGATGTCCACACAAATAATACTACTGCTGGAAAGCCATTCTCTATTGTCATCAGGGCCCATCCTCCTGTTCTAATTTCTAAAATGCCTTCTAGATGCACGCGACACAGGTTAATCCCTATGTTCATTTCTCTAGGATTTCTCAGGGTGATTTCCCCCAGGATCCCTTTTTAGAGGTGGGATAATAATCGGGGTTCATCCTCTGTGGGCTGAAAATAAACACTGTATCTCCCCCTGAATAGCCTAGAAGTATCCTGCCAGTCTACCGGATGGGAATAGACTTTTAAGATTCCCTTTCTGGTCTGAAAATGTTGTCTTTCTATATCAGCCAAGTGGGCTACAGGATTTCTCTGCAGGCTCATTTTCTGCAGTTCCAGATCTCTCAATCCTGCATGATATGTTTCCTCATGCCGGGATGCATCTTCATTTCCACTCCTGTCCCCGCCTGACATGGTAAATGTGCCATCCTCCCCTCTTCTTGCTGGTGAAGTGTGGGATGTTTAAACCCACTAGTCTATGCCCTGCAACATCACTGTGCGCTGCCTGCATCAGAAACAACAGAGTGGCCGCCAAAAAGATCTTTGCGCTAAAAATCTCTGAAAGTGCGCAGGAAAAACTGAGAAATAGGCCGCCAATCCATTTTGCCTATGTCAGGGGTAACACAGAAGACCACTGCCAAAACCTATCATTTGGCTGCCCACAGAGGAAAATGAAACTACTTGACAAAGCAGTGCTGCATTGCAAAGGAAAACCCAGAACTGCTTTAAAAATCTGTTTTTCCTTGGCTATGGAAAGTGCAAAAATCATTGTTCCAAAACATCACAAAAGATCCAACATCCTTGTTGGGTGTTAAACATCACTTTATTTAAAGAATTCACCTAAGTACAATATCAGCAGAAACATATTTTATCAGAAGAAAATCCATATTCAAAGATGCTTGCTAGGAAAAATATGTTAAAAATGGGCGCAGTACTGCCGCTTGCCTGTGTCAGAAGCCGGAATTTACTTAACCTGCCAGTTTAAACTTGTACATTAAAATCAAAGCATGGAAAAGAAGAGACTTCCATCAAAAGCAATGTAGGGTGACAATTCAATCTCCATGTTTTAAAAAGGCTGGAATTAAGAGATTTGTGGCTATATTTGTAAAAATGTAAATTGTATTTTAGAGAAAGACTATTTTAAACATTGTTTTAAAAGTAAGTTAAAGCCAGACACACTGAGCTTCAAAGGCATTCCACAGTTTCTCCCAAACAAAGGAATCTTCCCCCCTTCCCTCTGCTGAAGAACTCCCTTGAATGAAAGGAAATGCAAATTCGGGTGTGACAGAAAACAACTGCTGGCAGGAAGAAGCCTGGAACTGCTCTGGTCCAGCCAAAACCTTGGGGGCGGAGACAGACAATTTCGTTTATTCAGAGAGCACAGAAAATATCTTTCTCAGAAAGACTCATAGAAAACTGAACAGAATTGGTAAAAATCTGTAAATATAGTGTTGTTAAAATGAAATTTCTGCTCATGTTTTAAAACCACTCTGGAATTTGTGCGATATGCAGAGACTGAATCACGAAAATGTTGACTTTGTAGCAGTTGTGATAATGCTAAAAATATGAAACTTCACAGGAGTATGCCCAGATGTTATGTGCATGTATCTGGAAAAATGTGTACAGATCTGACACTGGGTAACCAATCAAAAGCACGAAAAACTGTCATTTCTGTATGAAACTTTGATAGATGCATGCCTTATTTAATCTGTAATGTAAATATGTATTATTAGCAAGTTGGTGATATTGGAAATATGTTTTATATGAAAATAGATTTTCTGTGTGAAAACAAAGGGGAGGTTTTTCCCTGGATTGTAAATTGCAGCATCACTATGACACATTATGACACTCTGGTTGCTTCTCAAATCAGGAGAGAGGGAAGACTTTAACCAATAGGCTTCTTAGAGGGTTGGGCTTGGTATAATCAGCCTACCCACCCCTTTGGGAAATACATAAATAGGGACTGTTGAGGACCTAGAGACACATACACATTCACCCATCAACTGATTTACTGGCGAAGCGCTCTGCAGGAAGAACCCAGATCAAAACTCCAGAACCCAGATCCAGACTCCAGAACTCTGAAAGCAGAAGGCCCAATCCAAAGCTGAACCCTTCTCAACTGGCCTTTAAAATCTTGCAACCTGATTGTAACCCCAAACTTCCAAGTGGCACAACCAATTCAACAGCCGGGCTGTGCTGTTTTTCTGCTTCTTGCCAAGAACTCTTGCTAGAACCCAGAGATCCAAACCAGTAGAGCAGAGCTGTAACCCAGAACCAACCCATCAGATCCAGTCCAAGAAGCCGTGCAGAGACCAGAGTGCCTTGCTGAGTGCAGAACCAAGTGCCTGAATCCTGTCCGGTGGCAAGCAGATTCCAGTCCAAACCTTTGACCAGATCCCTGACGGGCCTATTCCAAAACCGTAGTTGTGAGTATTTAGCATAGAATTGTCCATAGCCAATCTCTTATCTTTAAGTAATCCTTTCCAACCCATTCTATCATACCCAGAACTGCATTGTAGAATCTCTTTTGTCTGTCCTGAATCCTTCTTTCATCCATATAATCTTGTGATAATTGTAGTGATAAATCATCTTTGTGCTAATATATATTTCTGAAGAGAGGCAAGTGTCGCAGCGGGAAAAGATCAGACAGAGGCTCCTCTGGACTGATGGCTGTACCGTTGGTATCACGCATCTTCATAGCCTCTTAGTGTTAAGAAATCCTTGTCTGTAATCTTCAACAGCGCATCTCTCATTTGAAATCTTGACTCTTTTTGAGAGAAATTGACCTTTACTAAAACCTTCATAACCTTTGAATTTAAGTGTCATTTTGAAGCTAACATCCTCAGCTTTAAAACAAATCAAAACCGCATTCTCACTCCTTATGGTTTTGCCGCAATTGCGCTTCACGCGCGTGGAAAAAGTTGCTGCAAATCTGCATTTGGCTCAATTTCACCACATGTAAATTAGCTATTTCTTGTCTTTAACCTCTGAATTCAGTTTCCTATCTACCAGTTATCACACCATCATTGCTAGTGTTTACCTGAACCTATCCAAAGCAACTCCCACTAGCTCTGAATCCAATTTAGCGAATTAAAGTCATTTTTCAGTATTTTTCCCATTCATTACAAAACCACATTCAAAGCATTTGACCTGTTTAAAATCATTCCTGTTTCTCTCTAAAGCTTGCTCTGGGAATTGGGATTGAAATTGCATTTGTAGAGTGTTTATTCCTGAAACCTGTTTTCTCTCCTTCCATCTCTATATTGCATATTAGGGGGGATTGAGTAGTATCAGGGGAAAGAGTGATTATATTGCATTTGATTGAATTCATATCAAGTTTTATTTCTGTGCTGCATTCTTTCCTATCATTGCATTTCATTGAACCCACACCCAGTTTTATTCTATGCTACATTATTCTTTTCATCCATACTCCTATTGATTAAAGAGATTGTTGACTGTAATATCACCCAACGCTGTTCATTGTATAAATATTGATAGTGTGATATTTAGATATTGTTCATATTCATAAAAGTGTGATATATATATTGTTCAATTCATCAAATAAATCTTTTAACTTTGCAAAACAACCTTCTTCTTGGTTCAGTGATACGGGGGGATTCAAAGAGAGGGGCGTGATATAAGGGTACATCGTTGAGAAATAAAAGAACTTTGGACATAGAAATATATAATTAAGGGTTTCAGCTGCTGGGCATCTCACCCTGGCATTGACTTAGTTGGAGTGCTGGGTGGAAACCACTTACAGAAGGCAAGACGTCATATATGTCAGATAAGGAATGTCCTCCTTTCAGATCATACATGTTTGGGAGAGGGGATGTTAGACACCTCTCTACCTTCCTATAGGACCATTTAGGTGGTGGGAATGAGGCCTTTGGCCAAAGGGACTGATCCCCTCTATCCAATGTACTTGCCCCTTGTGGTTGTCGGTTGGGTATTTGTAGGGAACTTTTATGATCCCTTACTTCTTGGTGTAATCTTTCATTTTCTTCCATTTCCATAATTATTTTCTGCTTACACTGGACTAACTGCTCTCTTAAATCACACATATTGACCTGACAAGCATCCACTGTTTTGCTGTGGGAATTAACAAGTCCTTATTTTGCAATTCCTGATGTAAACATTCATTCTCGTGCGCGTGAATTTGAATTCATACTTGGCCTTTCTTGGCTTTTCTCTTAAAGTGCAACATTTCGTTTTCAGAGTATTCTCTTAGCTTAACTGCCTGTTTCAGGTCAGTGTCTATTTCTTCCAATTTGTTCTGCAGTCGTAAAATTTGCACCTTTCACATTCACTAAATCTTGGGAAGAGACTTGACTCAGGCTTTTATTTTCATGCGCCTGTTCTACTTTTTGTATCAGTTGCTGCTTCTCATGAATTAGAGTATCACGTTCCTGTGTAAGCTGATCTCTCTGTCGTCTTGTGACACTATAAATTCTGATGAATTTGATAAAATCTGTTTTGGGACTCAACTTCTTGAGAAATAATTTACTATTTTCTTGTTTTAATTCCACTATGTGTCGTTTCAGTGTGATAATGTTGTCTAGCAGGATATTATTGAATGCAAATTGGTCATTATATTTCAATTATTGCTTATGTTGGGCCTCCATACACTGATTATAAGTGTCCTGGAGACTCAAAAATGGCGTCATTTGGTTCGGCAGCTCATCGCGTAATGTCTTAATTTCAGCGTACATTTGATCCATGGCATGGTGCTGTTGCGATTTGGAAACCTGGCTTTCTTTCAGTGTTTCTTGCAGCCATACAGTTTCTTCCGTTTTGTTTTAACACAATTGTTCGGTGCTTAGCAGCACTTCAGAAAGTTTCTGTGCTGCTTCTTTGCACTGAGTATCTCAGTCTGCCAACCTGCCCTCCACCAATTTGAGTGGAAATACGGGTCTGCAGAGAGAGAGATCAGTTTGAAGTTCTCTTCTTTGACAGTGGAAGATTTATATAACCTCTGAAGGAACTCATTTAGTGGGCCACGTTCTTCTCAAACACGCGTGTCTACTGAGGTCATTCTGTCTTCCAAAGATTAATATCTGTGGCTGTCCAAAGCTCCTACAAAATTAACTTTGAAAGAGCATGGGCCTTTGTCAAAGGTACTGCATTGTCAGACACCTCTCTATTTAAAATGTAACAACTTGCCTCCAAAATGTGCGCCAAGCAGAAATGCAAACATTTCTTACTGCTATTTTACCACTGTCACTTAACCACTTACAATTCCAATCCAAAACGGGATAATTTTCTATGTGCTGTGGTGTAAATACCATATAATCCACTGCAACACAAAGCTTGCACGCACAATTTAAGTTAAAAGGTCTATGTTGTAATGACCCTAGCATTTTCACCCAAAACACAGCAGTTTATCAATTGCACTGGCCTATGAAACCCCTATCAAAGGACCAAATTTTCAACATCGGTAAGTTTCATAAGCATGATCCTTTAGTTCTGCAAGGGAAAATAAACACACAGCTGCAGAAAATGCAAATTTGTTTTTCTTCTCGTAACTTGAAATTGCTGCTCATTATCTCCACAGTTCCCCATTTAAAAAAAGGTTGCAGAATGCTTTCTGATACTTGGACATCTATACATGTACTATATTGTGATGTGAGGTGACTTGAAAACATGGTGCGCTTTGCTTGAACATGTGCTTTTCAAATGCTCTGTGCAGGCCACAGTTTACATTTTGATTTTAACATGACACAGTCGATCGGCATCTTTTCTTTGAACTAGATTCTTACACGGTGGACTCATTTTGGCAGCGCTGTTTTATAAAATGTTGACACGTGTGTAACTTTGCACATGCATTGATAACACTACAGTGTGGTGGTTGGAGCCACCATTGCATCTCCCTGGTCATACATATCCTGGGTGTCTGGGATAATGGTGTTGGAGAGTAGATTTTTGGTGGCAGGATTAGTGGGCCAGTACATAAGCCACCAGTGAATACAGGTGTAGGTGTACCCATGGTATAAGGAAGATTGTCAAAACCAGAATACCATATGTTCTAAGAATAGTGTGCGCTCTTGTTTCCTGAGGCAGTATTGGCAGTGGCAGGTAGAGCCAGGTTTACTCCTTTCTGTCAGTTTGCCACTGGCCCACAGTGTGGCATGCACCGTGGATGTGCTGTGGAGGTGTTGTCCCGCCTGCTGGAAAGAACGAGCATTGATCAACATGCCATCCATATGGGGGGAGGGTGAAAATACCCTCCTCGTGAAAAAGGCCAATACCGGGGGCTATGATTTTAGTAAAAAGCCTATGGGCAGAGTGAATGCCAAACATGATAACTATTAATTGATAATTGAGATTCCGCACAGCAAACTGTACACATATATATTGTAGTGGGTTAATGGAGATGTCTAGGTACTTTACACGTCTGTGTACCCCAGAATGTCTTCCTCTGACACCAAGGGTAGGATGGCCTAAAGTGTCTCCATTCTAAAATGCATTGTTCTTGTGTACATATTTATACATTTCAAATCAATGATTAAGTACCAATCGACTGAAGATTTTGCGACCATGAAAACTATGGAATAAGCCCCTCTTTTTCCCCCTCCTTCTGAAACTGTCATAATTACTCTTTTCATAAGGCGGTCCCAGATTTTGGAATCAAGTGCCCCCCTCTTACCCATGTCACAGGGGCCATGCAATGTAGTTAGACATTTAGTTGTGAGGGATAGGCTAAAATTCAGTGAGATAACCCAACACAGTGGTCTCGTTCTTTCTTCTGCCAAATTGCTATAAAAATCTGAGTCTGCCTACCCCCCATGGGGAGATCAGAGAAGGACCCCGGTCTGTGTCCGTTTTGGGTGGTACACATGCTCCTGGGCATTGGCCAGCCTCTGTAAAATATTGATTCTGATGGACAAAGGACTTCACAGGTGGGAATCTACGAGGAACTACTTAGCTTGTTTTTGGGAGATAGGCTTGTCTTGACATGCTTGCACCCCTTTAACACTATGTTCATGCATTTGTCCAATTTCTTCCGAAAGAGTACAGCCCCCGTGAATGGGAGTTTGAGTAGAGACAATTTCTGGACATTCTCAGTTTGGCAATCTTTGACATGTAGATGCCTCCTGCCTAGAATTGCATCCTATGAGACCAGTGGAGATGCCAGACTATGTCTGATGCAGCCAGCATCCATGATATACCCACCCAACAATTTACTATAGAGAGCTGTTCGGAGACATATTTGCTTTTTGCAAAGAGTCGAGTGAGATCATGAATCCCTCTTGGTAGATGCATGAGATACATACATTGCTTCGATACCTGCACCCAATGCTAGATTAGATGCTACAAAACCTATTTGCGTGTCAAATCAGTCTTCTTGTCTACAAGATATTTTAGAAAGTGGGCTATTCTCAGGACAGTGATGGTTATTCCCACCAGTCCAATATGATGGCCAGACATGATGATTTCAGCCTTTTATATGGCATAGGACTTTGCCATGAAGTATGATATGATATGATAAGTCATTTATAACGCGCCTGTACCCAAGTCTTTCACACAAGTGGGCACAATGTATGGCTCTTCTAATCCTCCCATTACTTCTCAGTGACCTCTAGTTGGAACAATCAGGTATGGATTGTGGTACTGTACAGCAGAACTGCCACTGCACTTATGTTCCCGAAGCAGAGGCGGTGTCTGGGAAAGCAAGGTTCCATCTTACTCTTGTATAGCACCTGTGGTAGGTCAGAAGGAGGAGTTAGACAATTGTGTGCCATGTTCACAATGATTTTATTTAAATAATAGAGAAAATGCCTAAGTTTACTTATGCTAAGGGTTTCCCTACCTAACATAGCTAAACTATCGTGCGCGACATAAGTCGTAAAGTCCACATGAAATGGTCTGACCTCTGTCCAAAAAGCTAAGCGACTCTAGCCCTACCACTAAGACAAAAACAACAAAAGACCAGGAGAATGACCCCCTTCTCCTGGGATCCTTTTCAGAACAGTTCCTTTTAATGAGAAATCTTCAAATAGTCTCTGGCTATTCCTCGTAATAGCCTTTTTATTCCTTTAAGGGGTCTTCCCAGGCCCTTGTAGACGTGTCCTTCGCACTCTTCAGACTTGTTCTCTTCACCCTGAGAAATGTAGATGAAGTCTCTGTTTGACTCTTCCATATGTTGTACTCTTGGTCCTCACTTGGACAACTAGGATGAGCTTCTGTATGATTCACACACTTTTGGTAGTCTTCCCAACTACTGCGACAAGTATGCAGGGTCCTTCAGAGACCTTCATTCTTCTTATGCTTTGCAATTCACTGGAATGAGTATGCAGAATTTCAGAGTGATATCTATTCTTCTGAAATCTTTGGCACACACTGGGACAAGTATGCAGCGTCCCTGAGTGATTCTCTATGCCTCGCCCCCCCGGGTCTACTACTCTCTCTTCGTCTCAATGTTTAATAGGCAAGAACTTGTTATTCCTCCTAAATTCTTGTTCATCACAGTACCAGGTTTTTCTTCTGGTATAAAATTAGTAGTATATGTAAGAGGAATCTGGATATTTGTTAGTCAGTCTTGCAGTGTTGGACTGTGGGGGATAATATGAAGGGAGTTCCTCTTGAGAAAGGGAGTCCTTATTCCCAAAAGGGTAGTCTCTACCTTATGAGGACCCACTGACTGCCACCCCTATGTGGATTATTGCATAGCAGGCTCATTTCCCTAGCCTCACAGGAAGGGGCTGCTCCCCTTTGGGGAAGTGACTGAATCCCTTGATTTGCCACACGGCTCTTTGAGACCACCACTTATTTTGTAGTTCCCTATATCATCCTGATGCCCAGCATCTGGTTACTAATGGGGGTTGTGAGAAACCTGACGGTATTCTCCCACCTACTCCCTCGGGATCTTCCATTCAGGTGGCAAGGGAAGGACCCTCGCTTTTGGATCCCGACCCTTTGGGTGGACAGGCGAGGGAGGATCACCTGAGTGGATCGTCACAAGGCATTGAGAGGAGGATGCTGAAGGACGAGACATGGTATTCCCCCAGTCCCAAAAATATCCCAACATACTCTCCCCTCAGCATTTGTGGGGTATCTCCAATCTCACCCCAACTCTCCATCCCCATTTTCAACAAATACGGCGATGAAGAAGAGGCAACTAAGATCAGCGAAGATTACACATAGGAATAACATGGGGAAAGTAAGGGAAACCATCCCTAGAAAGATCTCGAGTTATTCTTCTAATAGAGCCAGGCAGGGTCAGGTAGTTAATAGTGATCATTTACACCTGATGCCACTTGACCGCTTTTTCACTATAAAAGGTGTGGTTTAACAAAGATGGATGAGTGAGCTGGAGAAGCATTTTTGACCAGGGGAGCCACGAAGCTGGGAGCTGCAGGAAGGAGTATACAGTGAAGAGCGCTGTGCTGCAATAATGGCCCTGTGTGTTAAGCGGCTGCAGCATGGCTGGGGAGCTGTGTCTCCGGGGAGACTGAGCGAAGCAGCTGGGACCCTGCTGGCAGAGTCCATGCACATGCTCATTCCCCTGGGCCGTTCACCAGTACCACGCTACCTGGTGAGTTTCGCATGACAGAAACTGGGGAGCGTGCAGATGGCTGGAGCGAGAAAGGGATGAAAGCAAGATTGATAAGATGGCACAAAGTGGAAAGCAAGAAGCAGAGCATAGAAAGAAAGTCAAGAAACAGTGCATACGAGGGACAGAAAGTAAACACATTTAAAAGAGGGTAAGCAGCCAGGATGTAAAGTTAAAAGCAGAAAGAAGCAAAGTAAAAGGAATGTGCAAGGGTGCACAAGAATGTCAAGAGAGGGCAAGCAGCCAGAAGGAAAAGTAAGGAAAAGGTGTGAGTGAGCACAGAGAAAGAAAGTGACAGTATTAAAGGTGCAAGAGTGCATGGCAAAGGAAAAGAAGTGCAAGTGGGCACAGCCAAAGACAGAAGTGAGTGAAACAGAAGGGTAAAATAAGCACACTAATGCAGGAAGGTGCAAGAGGCACAGAAGGAGTACAGAGTGGAGAAGAATAGTGCAAGTGTGCACCCCAAAGTGAAAGGAATGAAAGACAATGCAAGTATGCTCAATAAATACCAGAAGATAAAAGGTACCAAGGAAAGTGCAAGTGAGAAATAAAGAGAGGGGCAAAGAGTCAGAGTGGTCGTACTGAGGAAAAGCAAAGAGCCTGGCATTTTCGAAAGCCTCTGGTTCTACCCCATGAGAAGAGTGTATGCAAGAAAAGCTGCAAACAAGAAAAAGGCATATCCTGACCAGCTGACATTGGGCCTCATTACGACCCTGGCGGAAATGGAAAAATGATGGCGGAAATGCAATACCGCCATCGAACACCGCTCGTTGCGATTATGACCCGTCACCGTAAAGTACGATGCCATTAGCGACACCGCAGTGAACGGCAACGCTAACTGCACCAAGCACGCGCACGCGCGCCTTGCAAAACCGGAATCACCGCCATGGCGCAACGGTACGCGAATTCTGACCCTAGCGGACATGTACTGAACGCCATCAAGCACGTCGTAAAGTACCATTCCGCCATGGCGAGAAATACGGCATCGTGAACCAACCGTAAATGGCCCACTGAGTGCCTGTACTCCACTCCCTGGCCACATTGCACAACTCCTGGCAGGCGCAATGTACTCACACTATGCAACCAGTGAAATCTACAAATCACCCATGCATGCCAACGTAGAAATGCATGCAGGGGCTCAAAGCGCCCCGTGAGTGGGCATCCATGTACGGCATGTCACCATAGCCGTACTGATGCAGCACAGGCATGTGAAGGTACAATACATCAAAATGAAAATCAAGAACACATGACACAAAACAACAGTAGTCCCCCATCGCTTGCCACCAGCGCAAGGCAACATCCAAAACAGCATCCTGAGGGGGATTGCACCAGCCCTGTACTCTTGCCAGTAAACAAACCAACCATCAGCAGAAGCATGTACCACACAAGTTGGCAGAGTGACTGAGCAGCCAGGCTCATCCCAAGAGGGGCCGATGGGAGCTGCAGGGCACAGATGGCATGAATACAGAAGCTATTCCAATGGACATGACCCCAGTCCCCCTCCAACAAACGCACGCAAACACAGGCACCTGTGACCAGCCACATTCTGAACATCCCATCATTCCACCAATCGACCTGGCTGACAGGCACCAGTCGGCCAAAAGCCAATCCCCCGCCCCTGAACAGCACATCATGTAAACAGTCACAATGGCAGCCCCTATCCGTGACCATACTGTGCTACGTAGGCAAACGCGGCCAGTACTGTACCACACAACTCAACTCAGAAGGCGGAACACAATGCAGATCATCTCGCAATACATACCGCCACAAATCGAAAATCGCCACATCACCTGCAAAGAATAACGCAACACGACAAATATCGGAATACAATTTAAATGCACATCCAAATGACAAAGGCCCCACAGCAATTTGCAAAATAACACCAAAACATCCATCATCACCGAGGGCTGCATCTGCAATAATTGACCAGCTTCCACTTGTGTGACGCCCTGTACCATCATGGCACACAGGGCCTACATCAACGTTCCAAAAGGCAACATGGAAGCGGCAAGAACCGCAGGTCCGTCCCATGAGGCAGGCACTAGTCGAGCTGAAAGGCCGAAATGTTGCACCTAGCCACCAGTACAGCGTAAGGGCATGTGGCCCATTGGCGATCGTCCCATAAGATCGAAATGGTGCTCCACTGATTCACCCGAAGCTGCAGGTGTCGATAGTAAAACCCATCTGGAGGAGTGGCGTAGAGATGGCATCTGCAATAGGGCAGAAGATACCTGTCACCCAAAAGAAACACAAATTAACCGATTGCATTACGGGACTCATGATGCATTACAATCTTCATTCAACACACCAAATCCACACCCATATGCATGCTAGCCCACTCCAAAGGAATATACACACCCCTAAATCAGTATCGATTCATAACGAAATCAATCGAGGTAAATACACCATTGGCAACGTCGGTTACTGTGCATGCGTCCGTCAAGATAGAACCCATGACATGGGATTAGTAACGTGCCTAGACACAAGTGTATGAAGGCGCGTCGAGACAGGGAGGATCCGACAAGGGCAGATAGACGTAAGTCCCACTATGGCAGCCTTGCATCACATAGCGCAGGGGAAGGGGAGTGATTCCAAAAACCCATGTACATGGCAGACCCTAAATGGAATCATCTGTCCATGCATCCATTCATCATTCCCTCATCCCGCAATGAAAACGCATGAATATACACTCACATAATATGCGAAACTTCCATCGCGTCTGTGCGTAATGCAGTCTGCAAAAACCACTGTGCTCCTGGCCGGATCTGTAGTGTTGTGAAGCAAGATGGATTTGGGAACGTCCTGCCTTATCGTCCACTACGCTATTGCGCATCCCATTCAATTCATATCATTCATTGCTTGCTCGTTATGGGCCATGTCCCAAGGACATTCTACAATAGAACGTTACATTTCCAGCCAGACCTGTGGGCGTATCCTCGCCGCTACTTCAAAACCAAAAATGCTGGCCTTCGAATTCCTCACTTGCAACATTACGTCGAAAAGGCTTCTGTGAACGCTTGCATTCACAATTACATCAATGTAGTGCGGCTGTGTGTCATAATGCTAACTGGCTGCAATCACAAATGGGACGCCACGCCCGTCGGTGAAGTACGTTACTGTGCTGCATGAGGGTCGGCCATCGATCGAGCCCTACATACCACTGACTCTTCACAGGTATGTAAGCGGCTGCAATTATAGCATGTGTAACAATGGGAGCATAGCATGAAAATCAGTCAAAGTACATCACACTGCCATCGGGATTTGATACATGATTCCAATCCCAAGATGCCATGCGGCCAAATGCAGCCTTACGTGCGGGACGTGCTCGGCCAGAAGGGATTGCATCTGCCACAGATTCATTCAATCAGCACAGGTGGAGGCCATACAGGCCGACAGCACATATATAGCAGACCCAAACCCCTCCCACAACCACTCCCACTCCAAAATGCTACCGGCAGGACTAGCGATGTTGGGCCTGGGGGACCAGATAGCACTGCAAGTGCTACTACTACAAGAAGACGACGAACAACAACAGGTACAACAACCGGGCGCACAGGGGAGACGGAGGAGAAGGAGGAGGAGGAGGGCAAGGCAGGGTCAGCAAGGCCCACAAGCACTGCCACTACCAACACGCAGGCGGCCCGCAATCCCACGCCTCCGAGCTGATCCGTTCAACCTCACTGCTGAGCAGATCCACACCCTCTACCGTTTGGACCGGGACACCATAATCGCCATTGTGGACATGACACATGCTGACCTCGTGAGCATGATAGATAGCCCAACCGCCATCCCACCCCTACTGAAGGTGGTGTCTGTACTCCACTTCCTGGCCACAGGCACCTACCAGCACACAGTGGGACAGTTGCATGGCATTTCTCAGCCACTGTTCTCACGGACACTCTTCCAAGTGCACGATGCCCTCCTGAAGCACGCCGACGACCACATCACACTACCACGCACGTACCAGGAGATTACCAACGCAAAAGTGGGATTCCATGCACTTGGCAGCATCCCGGGTTGCATTGGTGCCATCGACTGCACCCATGTTGAATTGGTTGTCCCACATGCCATGGAGGTCCAGTACCGCAACCGGAAACAATTTCATTCAATCAATGTGCAAATGGTGTGTGACTCCAACAAGATCTTTACGCATTGTTGTGCCAGATTTCCAGGATCTACCCATGATTCTATGGTCCTGAGGAACACAAGAATACCACGCTACATGGAGCGACACGCAGGGCACAGATCCTGGCTACTCGGTGAGTCTCATTCCATGCATGACATCGTGGCCCATTTGATGCGTCAATGACCTTGCAGGAGGGGGGGGGGGCTACTTAGCACTATCATTCCACTGACACCCTTTATTCGTCTCATACAGGTGATGCCGGGTATCCACTGAAGAGATGGCTCCTTACACCAATCCGGAACCCACAGAACGAGCATGAGGAGGACTACAACCATGCCCACTCACGTACCCGTGTGGTCATTGAACAGGCATTCGGCCTACTGAAGGCTCGTTTCCGCAGCCTCAGCAGGTCTGGCGGGGCACTCATGTACAGCCATGAGAAGGTTTCTAAGATGGTCATGGCATGTGTCATGCTGCACAACATGTGCATACGTAGGAATGTGCCCATGCCCCCTGACGCTGTACTGCATGCACCTGAAGATGATGATGATGATGAGGGTGGGGATGTGGAGGCACCTCAAGGAGTCCATGAGGCACAGGATGCACGTGCAATCCGACAGAGCATCATAGATGCATGCTTCTAGCAACCACGCATGGTGCCTATTACACGGAAAGGGGACCTGTGGCACTGTGTGTGTGTAGTACAGGCACATTGTGGACTGTACGCCTATGAAGGCCTCGTACGCAAATATCAATGTCCACACATGTCATTGGATGATAATGAGGTGCTGTATTGTTAATGTGATTTGATTTATACACCCTATGGACCCGCCACCCAGTGAAGCCCAACACACCCCCTCCACCCTACTACCTCCCCCCCCAACACCAGTGTCCAAATATGCATGCTGTCCGTGGGTAGACGCTATTGCAAGCCCCCTCTACGGGTATCAGGGGCACCCCTGCCCGTGGAGCGCAGGTTCCTGCCAGATCTGCGTTGGGGGCTGCCCTGGACGGAACTTGCCACGGATGATGTCTCTGCCTGCTCGCGTCCATGCATGTCTCTGAGGGTTTGTGAGAGCTCCGAGAGCACACGGCGCACAGCAGCAAGTTCAGCACAAACGTCTTTGGACGTCGCATGCAGTTCCCCCCTCAGGCTCTCGGTGCTTTTCTCCATTTGTGCTCTCAGGCTCTCGGTGCTTTTCTCCATTTGTGCTCTCAGGCTCTCGGTGCTTCTCTCCATTTCTCCCCTGAGGCTCTCACTACTTTTCTCTATTTGTGCCCTGAGTGTCTCGGTGGATGTTTCCATGGCTGCCCTGGAACCCCCGCATTCATTTGCATGGTCCTTGAGTAGCGTGGACACTTCCTGCTGTTGCTCGATCAGCAGGTCGAGGGACTGTTGCCTCTGCTGGGCCATGGACATTTGCGGTGGTGTGACAGGGGGGCTGCTCAACACATGTTGCCTTGGCACAGGACTTGTGGGGGTTGGCCAGTCGTCGTCTTCAGGGTGCCCCTGCGTGGTTTCGTCATGGTGTAGGGGATGGAACATGCAGGGGGATTGGGAAAGGTCATGGATGGTACCTACGTCGCCAGCACTGTTTTCCGTGTCGGAGCATGCTGGCATGACAGCTGTGTCACCTATGGTGCTGCTACCACCAGAGGCAGTGCCATCAGATACGTTCTTTGGGGGGACCTGTGGTGCTGGGGTTGTGGACTTGCTGGCTGCTGGGGTGCCTGTTGCAGTCCCCTCCAGTGTGCTGCCACTTGATTCCTGCTGCTGCCGTGTCTTGATCCTTGCACCTGAGGTGGAGGCTCTTGGGACGTTGGTCCTGGCCCTCTTTGCAGGCGTGCTGGTAGGGGTGTCCTGCAGCTCGTCGTTGGTATCGGACCCTGTGGTGGAGTAAAGAGGGGCGAGCGTTAGTTATGGGTCTGTCGGATTTGGAATGGCAACGTATCAAATGCATTGGGGTGGTACATGAGGCTGATTTGGGACTGGGCCTTGGAGGTGGTCTCATTTTCGTGTGGATTGAGGATGCATTCATTTGGCTGCCTGCAGTTAGGGGGTGCATGCTGCACATGTAGGGGTTGTTTATGGCATCTTGATTGATTTGTTTATTCATTCTGACTTTTAGAGGGCGCTGTCAGGGCAGAGTATGTATTGCACTATGGGGTCACATGGTACTGCACATGTTCGTGTTTTGTGGATTTCGCATTGTTTCTCTTGGCCAACCTACCTGATTCTCCGGATGTCGGCACTCCTTTCTCCATCCCTCCGACTCCCTCTATGCTCTCCATTCCTATGGTGGAGGCGCAGATATCCTCCCAGGGGGTCAACTTGATGGGCGACTCTGAACCCCCCCCGGTAGCTGTGGCGATGTTCCTGTTCGCAGAAAGTATGCTGCGTACGCGGATCCGCAGGTCGTCCCACCGCTTGCGACATTGCTGTGGCGTGCGGGGTGTTGTCCCCACCGCACTTACGCGCTGTGCCACCAGGGCCCATATGGCCTTCTTGTTGGCAAGGGCCGTCCTGGTCATTTGACTGGAGAAGACGACGGCGGCATTTTCCTGGAGGGTCTCGGTGAGCACGGTCAGTTCCTCTCGGGAGAAGTGTACCTGCCGCTTGCGATCACACGCTTTCTTGGCTACCTTTCCCATATTTATTTTTTTAACTGGGGTTGCTAACGGGTTGGGATGTGTGTCAGGGTCGGATTTTTAATGGTTGTGTTGGGATTCGGATTTTATAGTTGTGCGGCGTGCTGTTTCCCGTTCCGGCCACATGCTTTTACTTCCGTTTCCGTATATTTACGGTGCCCGTAATTTGCGGTGCCCGCTCGTTACGGTGACCGCTCATTACGGTGACCGCTAAGATGGGTGGCGGTATTGCACCTGGTGCAGCGTACGGCGGCGGTAAGGGCCGTTTTGGGGTCATTTCCGCCATCGCAGCCTTTCGGATTCCGCCATGGCGTAATGCTCGTGCCCGATGGGTCGTAATTAGCCGCACTTTGCTCCTTCGTGCAATGGCGGAAACGCTATTTACGCTGTTGCGGTCCGGTCAGTCACTTTCCGCCAGGGTCGTAATGAGGCCCATTGTGTTTGGAAATAGAGGCACCTAAACTTGGAGAAGCGCGCCCGGGGGAAAGCAAAAACGAACTGTGATATATTTCGTTTTGTGTTGAAAGCCTGACAGGCCTATGTAAGAAATCAAAGTACATCCTGATAAAGTTGACTCTGTGTTTGAAAGCTGAACGAGTCCTGAGCTTGGGGAAGGGATCCGTGAGAGGCCCGGCTAAGTTGGAGACTTATTGGTTTGCTTTTTAATGTTGAAAGGACTGAATCTTGGGGAAGGGAACCCCAAGGAACTCAAACACACTGAAGGTATTTGAGTTCACTGTGGTGAAGGTCTTGCAAGCAGCCCTGTTTGATTGAACTCATTTTTGATAAGCGTAAAACCATGCCTGGGAAGAAAGCCACTGCAAACCAATGTTGGTTTCCCTATTTTTCTGTTGAACCACTACTTTTCATTTTTGACAGAAGATCACCCAATTCATGTTTGTATAGAGTGAGGGCAAACATAGGTTTAGACACAAACAGACTTTTTATTTGGACATTCAGACACTGACGGCCCTTAGAAGCATAATTTCAGGGAAATATCCCTTTAGAGCTAGGGCTCGTTAGGTATTACACCAGCCCTGACACTTAAAATACATGTTTTGAAATCTTATATTCTGAGTCTGTGTCTCTCTTGTCACCATGCTTGTCTCACAAGGTCCTCACTTGTGTTAACCATCTCCTTTTCACAGGAGGAGCTAATGCACATGGCTCTCCTCTTTGACCATTAATCATTTAGGGGTGGAGAGCTTTTGAATGGTGTACTCTAACAGCCTCACTACAAGTCTGTTGGTAATTCAGCAGTAATTCTGCCAAATTACTGCCAGACTCGATTATCATTACCTTCACTTGGTCCCATGGGGTTACCACATGATTACAAGTATTGGTAATTCCCATCTTTTGGAGTCCATAGGACTCCATGGGTATTTCTGGTGGATTTACCACATGTGAAATTGCTGCCTAGTAAATCAGCTGATTTTTGGAGGTAAAGTTGAGGATTTATTTATTTATTTTGTCATTTATAAAGCGCACATAACCAGGAGGCATCTAGGCGCTAAGGATGTACTACAAGTAACCAACTGAACGTGAATCTGCCACTTTTCCTCCAAAAATCGGGAGATTTGTTTGACGGTAACTCTACCATTGGTAAATCCACCATAAATGGTAATTTGGTGATACAGGAACAATACCAGTAATTACGTTACCATCAAAAAATGTGGTGGTAACGGAATTACTGCCACTTTTCTCCCACGCAAATTACTGCCACTTTTTTCCCCACAATGCCAAACTTTTTATGAGGTCCTGAGTGTTACAACAATTTACTCCTTTAGTTGCCTTTTAGGAGAAACGGGAATAGTGAGCAGGACAGTATTGCAATATTTTAGTTTCACTGCACATTTTCCCGCAACGTGATGCAGCTGAAATGGCCAACAACAACAATTGTTGATATCACTTTAATTTGCTTAAATGCAAATAAAAAAAATGATTCTGAACTCTTCTTAGATTAGAAGTTATACTATGAAGCTAGGAATGGCTGATGTATCCTTCTGACGTGAAGACGAAACGAAAAAAATAAGGAAAGGAAAGAAAATAGAGGCTCCCCAAGCGGTTGATGCCACATGGGGGACCATTTAAGACAGACTCTTGCGACTCCCCATTTATTTGATATCAAAACCTTAAAAAACTGCTGGTGTACTGGGACAATGGAAATAACTACTAAAAATACCAACTAAAGAACCATACACCAGCATTTTGTTATCTAACTATCCTTGTGCGTTAAAAGCTATTCTAACCCAGTGTTTCATCCGTGTTTTTTGGGGGGAATCCAATCCTAACCTTTTCCTTTCCATCCCATGTCCACTTCCCACACAGGTGCATCTAGGTGATCTGGATCTCAAGTAAGTGGTTGGCCAAGTAATTGGAAGGGATATAGAGTGTGATAAAAAGTATATTTCCCTGCTCGCCTACACCTGTCTCCCAATAGGTGTGTTGGGACCATTCAGCGCTACACTATCTCTATGGTTGCTGTGTTGAATGAAGGCTCCAGCAACAATTTTTGTCAGATCGGCCCTATTCCTGTGCTCTCAATGCCACGTTGAAGAGATGTTTTCATTATACGATGGGGTATTGAATGATAGCACCCCATGCTGTTTCAACATATGGTTTGTTTATGTAGAGTGGGTTATGATCTAAGCAACAGCAGAGAACAAATGTAATTGGGGTGTGTATAGCACTATATCTGTAATATAATAACAGCAATGTAGCTGTTGCTGCATGGTTGATACACGCAGATTGGAAAAACAGGCTCTGTGTGCTACTTAGCTTCTTGGTGTGACTGGAGATTTGCGAGATGTCAGTGGGCAGGCCTGGTATCAAGAGATGACACGTACTACAGATTAGGAATTCACCAGTAGAATCTTTATTAAATATCAGAATCAATGTAATGCCTAACTTGCCCCATGGCTATGGTTGGGATTTCCCTACCTAAAGAAACGAAGGAAGGTATATGTCTGTAAGTCCAAATCAAAAGTCTGCCTGTGTCAAAAGCTATGCTTGCCCTCACATCTAATACAAACATGTAGTGTAGGTTTATTCTAACTCAAAAGTGTTCAAAATAAAGTCTGAAGCAATCTCTAGCTCCCTTCCTCAAGTTCAGGATACAGTTCCGATAAATATAGACTTCAAATGTTCCTTCAGGTCTTGGGTTTCTCTTTCCCCAAGCTTCAAACACTGGTTTTCAAAACAATGTTCCAAAGGAGCTCAGGGTTCCCTGTCCCAAGCTACATGCACTGATTCACAAAACAAAGTTCCAAAGGGGCTCAGGGTTCCCTTCCCCAAGCTTCAAGCACTGATTCACAAAAGAAAGTTAGAGTATTCAGCTCTATTTTGTTTCAGGGTTGCTTTCACAATTCTCCTAGATTTGTTGGGGCTTACTGGTCAAGGCACAGTTGATAGGCTGCATGGCTCACCTACTACAGGTCGTGCAACCAGTGGCCCTTACCCCAGCTTTCTGTCACCTTGACTTAAATTGCTTTGGTGATTCACAGGCAACTCAGAAGACTTAAAAGGTCATAGGTAAATGGGTTATCTTTCTTGGCACTTCTTTGACTCTTTTTCCCAATGTCCACTTTTTTAGTTTTGATTTCCAGCCTTCATTTCGATTCGGTTTGCTAGTTCAGCATTTTGCTCACACTTCACTGGCTCCCATAGGTTGCTCATTCACAGCTTCCATTCTCTTTTCAATAGTATTGACTGGTCTTATTATGTTCTCAGTGTCCTTCATTCATCAGAGACTTTTGAACATGTTCAGCTTCCTCAGACCTGGCCACTCTGATATATTGTTTCCCCACAGCCTGTTTTTAATTTTGCATTCGGTTAATTTCGTTCTGCTTTTATCAGAGACTTTCGAGAACGTGCCAATTGCACGCAACCATTCAGGTACAATGTTTCAGTAACTTTCAATGTATTCAATTGTTAATGTAGCATTCAATTATTCTTGCTTTCATCGCAGCTCGTAAACTTTCATAAGCATACTGGCGGCATGCACCTGCTCTGTCACAATGTAGCCTCTCTTTCAGCACTCGTGTACCGGGTTTCTTCACAAACAGAAACTCACTGGTCGCATTGCTTAACATCACGGCTCTTCTGCTTTCATGGCTCCTTAATGAATGAGGTCAAGGTCTCGCCACCTGCCCCTTAGACACTCCTGGGCCGGCTCTTCCATCCAGGGGAACGAACATCTGCCGAACCAAACGGGAAGGACCGACACTCCACATGGCTTCCTTCCTCAGTCCTCACTGGCTCCCCGGAGACAGGACTCCCTCGCCACGTTTTCAAGGAGCACCATGCTCTACACGCTTCCAGCATTCTCTTGTTCCACTCTCCTCCGGCTCACAATGGTGTGCTTTGGCTTCCATGCGGCTCTCCCTCTTTCTACCAAAGCAGCTCTCTCCTCCGCCTATCTTGTGCTATCAAAGGGTTTCAGGTGTGAGTCCTGGATTTGACTAGCTGACTATAGTTAACCCAATCAGTGGGACATGCCTGAACTTCATCTTTATAGTTTCCAGGATCCCTCTTCTTTGTCCGAGTACTATAGTGGTGTTTTCTATAGGTAGTCTGTACTCTTGATGCAGCTTCCTCTTCTCAGTACTTTGTAGGTATGGAGGGAGAAAAACTTTATTAGAAAAAGTCCATTTTGACCCTGCTTACTCTTTATTTGCTCTCCTGTTAGAATGGGGTTTGTAATGGTAAGTAGGTGGTATTAGTCTCGGTTGCTTCTTTCTAACTTCAGTGTTTCATAGGATTGAAGAAGGGGATATCAGATAGGGTTGACAATAGCCCATGATGGCTGAGGGAGGGGGCAGTAGATCAGAATCAGGAAGGGGTAAATACTATGTTTTACCTTTGGGCATCCCTTCCCCAATCCACAACGACCTTCCACCCAGGTTATCCTCCCTCGCTAGCCCAGCCCAAGGGTTGGGATCCAAAAGCGATGGTCCTTCCCTGGTGGCCTGGGCAGAAGATTCCCAGGGAGTAGGTGTGAGAACGTCCTCAGGTTTCTCACAGAAGTCATAAGGGCATCCCCGCATATTGACTGCACATTGCATGACCTAACTTTGCAACCTGGCATAGTATGAACTAGCCAAATATCATTGAATCTAACTAAACGAGGTGATATGAGGCATGAAAAGATACACAATGGCCAGAGCTTTTCAAGCATTATCTGGTGTACATGGTATACTCTGTGTTATGATTAGATAAACCATTGTGTAGGGGGGCTGCAGTCATTTTACTGACAGTACTAAATAGCACAATGTGCAGTTGATATTACATTATATTACACATATTTGCAACTTGAAGAACCATAATAAAATGCTTAATGTTGCACCTACAATAGTCCCAATGACTTCATGGTGTCGCTTGTTTTATGTGGTAATGGGCCTTAAACTCAAGTGTGGGAGTTTCTACCCAGGAGAATTAACACCACATGTGGCTAGGGTCCTGTGATGCAATGACTACTGTGCTACATGAGTACAGGGATGAGCAGTGGATAAGACTCCTGCTCAGCCACACACTTCTATTAAACCAGCAATGATCCCAAATGTAAAGGCGAAACAGGCACAACATGACAGGTATAACTCCTTCACTTCATTAAGGTAGCATTGGTCTGGGGCAGGCTTTACTCCTCATGTGGGATGTGAGCTAGTCCAGAAGCAAACCAAGCAACAACAGTACTGTGGAAGCAGAATAAAAGAATTTCCAACCAAATCTCTATAAAAATAGGGTTTAGAGAAAAGGTGAGAGCACCAGGAACATGTAGCTACCGCGCTGACCTTGTCCTAATACGGGTGTGATGTTGATGCCGCCGGTTGCAAGAATCTGTTAGGGCAGTGCTTATGTGCCCCAAGCAAGGGATAAGCAAGTTAATGTTGGATTCCTATGATATTGGCGCTTTGTACACAGTTAGTTTTGGAGAAAATTCCAATGTTGTTTTGGATAAAAGTTTGTTAAGAAATGTAGTCCACTAGTTATGGATTCGTGCCTTTTGGTCTTTATTATCACTGTGGGTGCCGACACGTGTTTCAACCACTCAGGGGTCTTTATCAAGGCAAATCGTGATTATTCGTGGATATTAAGTCTTGGTGATCACCGACTGATAATTTCAGAACACAGAGGCACTACGCCTTCAAGAAGCACTATTTAGTGGCCACAACTATCCCTGACAATACACCACACCTACTTAATGTCCAGGAATAATCACGAGTTGCCTTGATAAAGACCCCTTAGTGGTTAAAACACGTGTCGGGTCTTACAAGCCACTAATGGACTTTTTGGTGAGCCGAGGGGAAATTACCACTGCACATACCTTTTATTACATGTCTTGGGTGCTTGACAGTGCATAGCCAGGATTCTAGGCACTTTTCTGCAGTCAAGTCGGTGTTGGGGCAGTCGAGTCAGGTTGTTCCATGGGTGACATTTCTTTGAGACTGGGCTCTTGGTGGATTGAGTTAGCAGTAGCGTTGTCTCGAGTCGATGGCTCTTAGGAATTTGAGTCAGTGGTCGGGTCAAAACGATGCCTCCGCTGGGTCAAGCTGCATCAAGGTAACCCTTCTATTGGGTAGGGCTGAGTTTGTGTTTGAGATGTGGCGAGTTGGGTCTTTTCAAAACGGTGAGCTGGCTGTCGAATCACAGTGGTGATGCACTTCTCTGGGCTCAGGCGACGTCGAGACAGCTCAAAGAAGCGGGTAAGTGTTTTGAAGTTCTTAGAGTACCATAATCAGCACTGCAGGTCGTGTAGCAGCTAGAAGATGTATTGATGTGGTAAAAGGGTTCTGAACTGCTTCTGGACATCTGAGTTTCTTGGAGGCCCAGTCTGGGGTCTCCAGGTACAAGGTGAGTACTTTGTTCTGCACTTTCACTCCAGGAAGATTGTCTCGCACCTACCTCCTCCACTTGCATCACTTGTCTATCCTAATAATTGTAAGGGTGCAGAAGTAAGGCTTGGACACAATGGTGGCATGTTTTTGGGTATAAACGTTTATTAAGTAAGAAAAGGGATGGAAAAATGCCTCTCTCCCCCTAAAGCTAAGAGGGCTTTCTCTGCCTGAAAGAAAAACGAGTAAAATTGTCAGGAAGTCCAAAACTAAAAAGTCTGTAACTGTCGTGTCTCAAAACCTACCTCTGTTCCTAACATTAATAATCTAAGGTAACTGTGCAAGGATGGTCTCTTCTCAAAGTAACAAGTGCTCTTTGTGTCTTCAACCAACAGAAAAGTTTCTAGTCTCTCTGGTAATAATGTGATGCAACTTACTAACAGTGAGGCAAAATGCACACCTAGGTTAGATTGTCTTCAAGTTAGAAGGTTTTTAAAAAATGTATAAAATTTAGGGTGCTGGGGAGAAAAATGAAAATCTTGCACATGAAGTTGCTAAAATCATAAAACGAATATACAGGGCCTCATTACACGGATGGCGGAGAACCATGGCGCTAATAGCGCCATGGTTCATGCCGGTAAAATACCGGCACCGCCATGGCGGAAAGGGGAATTACCGCCCCATTCCAAGGTTGGCGGGGCGGTAATTCCCCCTTCCCCCATTGCCCTTCCCCATTCCCATTTTTGCCCCATAGGGCTCAATGGGAATGGGGAAGGCGCTAATTACGGTACCGCAAATTGCGGTACCGTAATTAGCCCCCTGGGTCCCTTTGCGGGTTGGTTTTTAACGCCTGCAAAAAGCAGGCCTTAAATCCCCCAACCCGCAAAGGGACCTCGTAGTAAGGCGGTAAGGATTTACCTTTACCGGTATTTTACCGGTACCGGTAAATCCTTACCGCCATCCGTGTAATGAGACACAGTGTCCTTAAGTGACGCACACTCCCATCCGCTGCACACTGTTAGTACTGCTATAAGAACAGTCAAAGTTAAATATGTCTAAATAGTATACGTTATAATCAGTATGTCCAAACTAGGTATTCAATAATTCCTATAAATTGTGAACATTTACTTTATAAGAATGATTAAATACCTAATTTGGACATATTGATTATGGCATATACTATTTAGACATGTTTAACTTTGACTGTTCTTATAGCAGTAATAACCATAAAGTTATGCAACACAATGTTCCGTAATAACAATGTTCCGTAATACAAGATACCAATGCAGGGTGTTGTGCTCCTTTCCCCTAGATTTCCTCTTTTCTTATGACTATTCTGAGCCCCCTTTGTCTCGTAGATAAAATGTCACTTGGCATTCACAAGGTAATGCGTCTTGTGTTCGTGCTTCTTTATCCTACCAACTTGGCAAAGTTCACTATCAAGCGTAGAATTCCTTTTGTCAGTTCCAGGGTTCTTTACCCTTATTTTCAACCTTTAATGTGGGTGTTAGTCAACGGCCTGGTTCACTCCCCTGCCAAGCAGGTGGTCTCTCATTGACTGTCTTTCTTTCACTCACAGGGTCCCAGATCAACTTCACTTTAAACTCAAATTTCTCATATGGGTGCGGGTCCCAGACTCGCACTGCAGCGTAGTGTCTGCTTGCTTTACTTCCTTGCCAAGCACACACCTCTTCCTGCTTTACTTTGTTTACATTCAGGGTCCAAGACCCTCTTGACTTCTTATCTGGGTGCATGTTCCAGACTCGCACAGTTGAGTTATATCCACTTGGTCCTTCCAACTCCAAAGCAGGGGGTGTGTGGGAAGCTCGGGAGAAGGGGAATGAAAGCAAATGGGGGAAGGGAAAGTAATGGGGGAATGGAAACTTGGGAAAGGGAGGGTGAGTAGTGGGGAATGGGAAGAATTTGGTTACAGGAAGGATTGGGAAAGGAATGGATTTGGGGAATGGATAAGAATGGGGCAAGGTAAGAGTTGGGTAAGGAAAGGATTGGGGGCATGGGAAAGAGTTGGGGAATGGGAGAGTTCATGAGCAGGACCCCGTAATGCTCGTGGAGGGGGAGGGGCTAAGGGAGCCTGAAGTTGGGGGCTGCACTAAATTACTAAGTGTAACAAGATTGAGAGGGAAACTGAGGAGGACGAACCCATAAAGCCAACACCACGCCTGGTGGATTGACCAGCAAAAAAAGAAATCTTAAAAATTCAGAATTGACGACTCAGCTAGCTAAAGAATTGATTGACCTGACAGAGAAAATCTGTCAAAAAAGGAAAAGCCTGGCAACTATCCAGGACCGACTGACCGCCCTAGAACAGGATATGTCATATGCTGATTTGAACGTGGATTGTACGGCTTGCTCTACCCTTCTCAATCCTGCCTTGGGCCCAGGACGTCTTGCCCCTCCTAGTTTGAAACCAGCTACCACACAAACTGGAGCTCCTCCTACTCTTGTCAATGCTATGCCGAGGAGCTATAGGAAAAGTGGGAGTGTGGATGGCCAGAGAGGTGTAATGGAGGTGGATACTTCAAATAAAAACAATGCTATAGTTAGACCGCCATCAGCACTACATGATCCACCATTGGAAAGGAGATCCTCAACTGGTAATTCCTTCTGCTCATCAAAGACTAAAATGCCAAGCAGAAGAGTAATGTCAGTCTCAGAACTGACAAACAGCAAGGCCTTGAACTTTCAAATTGGCTAGCCAGGGCACTGGGCAATCACAATCAGAAACAGAGTGGCCGACATCGAGAGGAACCTGGCCTTCTTTTAGGATCAGGAATACGAGAGGGTTTAAAGCATTATTCAATGAAAACTCATGCACATTGGGGCAAAATGACATCTTATGCCTCCAGGGGACCTGGCTCAGGTCAAACCCCTCACGTGAAGGCTCTGAATCCCATCTAAACTCAACATGCAAAGGCATTCCAGGAAGACCCTTCTCTGGACTATTAACATTGTTAAAGGTGGATGCAGAGCTTACAATGATTATCTAGGAAAATCTGAACCCTTATGTGCAGGTGATAAAGTTCAGTAGGGGAACCATTTTGGTGGCAACGAAGTATCATCTAGTGAATGTATATTGGAGACTTAATATGTCATGGAATTTTAAATGTATTAAATTGATAATGTATACCATAGACAAAGTTATGACTGAATGGGAAGATCCCTACATTATTATATGCAGGGACCTAAACACTCGTCTGTTGAATGATGATGGTTGGTCCCTGAAAAAATGGCAATTGGATGAAAGAGCTAGAGATTGTGTCTCATAAACATCTTCTAGAGAACTATTCATGTTAAATGCAGAAACAGAAGGCGGCAGGCTGGGTTTGCCTGCACATGGGGAAGAGGTTTGCTGAGATCCTGTCTGGATTACTGTTTTGTGTCTAGTAATTTGATAGAAAGGATTAGCAGATTTAAAACAGTAAAACAACCTTCCAGTGATCACAATCTTTTGGCCATCTCTTTACGTGACAACTATCGGGCTACACACCGGGTGTAAATGAGTTTGGTCGAGGTAGCCTGGGGGAAAAATCGATTAAGGATACGACAACATGAGGTTAAAAATATTGCAAAAAAATGTAATTCCTATATTGGAATGGATCGGACTAACGCAGAATACTTATGAATCCTTAAAGATTATAATGTAGTAAGCAATACAAGAGAGAATCCTGACAGAGACCCGACACACGCTTATGATCTTATGCTCGTGAATGCCAGAAGAGAACTGAGAGCTGATATCAGGAACCTAAGGAGAGATTTAGATCCAGGAAGAAATGACATGATTCGTGCTCGTAAACAGAAATACCGTAATTGACTACTAGCCACTAGAGCCTTGAGAATGCAAAGGGATGCTGAGAAAATGTCGGAAACCATTTGTCAGAAAAACACAGGAAGTCTCTGGGACCTCTTTTATAACTGAGACCACTTTAGATCGTCCAACATGATAGGACAAGTAACTGAAGAATGATGGGTAGCCCACTACTCTGCCCTTTTTTTCCAACTCTCGGAGCTCGAATCAAAAGGAAGACAGGAAGGATTGTAGGACCTGGTACTTTGCATTGGAAGAGCAGATATAAGTCTCATGATAAGGAGACTTAGTTCTACGAGAGCTGCAGGCCCTGATGGGCTGTCTAGCAAGGTATTAAAAGAGAATCCTGAAGCATGGGGAGGGTTGGCTACATCTATGTTCAAACAGATAATGCAGACTAAGCAAATTCCATCTACGTGGCGGAAAGCCATCATAGTCCTCATATTCAAGAAGGGCGACCGAGGTGCTCCAAAAAACATTCGCCCGATCGCTCTTCTGGCCACGCTGGGAAAATTGTTTGCATCAGTTTTGTTGCAAGATTTAAATGCATGGGCAACAAAAACAGGTAGATTGGACTCCAGACAAACTGGGTTTGTGAAAGGAGTGGGGACTTTGCTGAATGTATTCCTTATTAATATCTTGAAGCAGAGAGCTTTAGAGTCGAGAACCTGTGTTTACTTGGCCTTTATGGACCTCAAACAGGCCTTTGACTGTGTAAACAGAGCTCCTCTGGAGTAAATTAAGGAAACGGAATTGTCCAGTCGACCTGGTTGAGGCTTTACGGGCCCTTCTACTCAAATACCTCGACGCAGGTCTGATTATCGGGTCAGTTCTCAAGAAAAATTGACATATTTTGCGGGCTGGAGCAGGGATGTGCCTTGGTGCCCTTACTATTGAGCCTGTATGTGTAGGATCTTGGGGAATCTCAGAAAACATTTCGAGCCTTTACACCAAAGATAAATTAGATCAATGTTCTCTGGATACTTTAGGCCGACGAGTTGGTTTTTATAGATCAAACCCCCATTGGCCTTCAGAGGCGGATAGAGACTTTTAACAAATACCTGAAGACCAATGATATGAAAATCTACGTGGGTAAATCTAAGATCTTAGCCTTGGCGTTGGCGTATGTAATACGAAAAGACGGATTTGTATGGAGAGGAGAGCATAATATACTGGCAGCCGTTGACACTATGGTCTACCTTGGTGTGGTAATTAATAAGAACATTGATGACAACAGCCACTACATGTATCTTAGGAGGAAAGTGGAAAAGTTATCAGTGCAGGGGGCTGCCCTAAATAGAAAGTATGGCAGCTACTCCCTATCACCCCTTATTACCTTTTACGGACAAAAAGTCATTCAGATTTTGACGTTTCGCTCGGAAGCGATTTTAAGCCTGTCATGGCAAATATGGGGAATATTGGAGGGAATTTTCTGGCGAAAGATCTTGAAACTGCCTCATTGCCTTCCAATATCCTCCATCAGATATGAACTGAGACTCCAGTCCTTAGCCTCAATGGCACTGTGGAAATCCATAGTCCTATTCAGAAAATGCAGAAAATGTATGCAGGCAAAATTGGTGGCCCCCTTTGCAATTCTTCAAATGCAGGACAGTGAATCTGCAATTGGCCTGCTTAGCTGGAGATCAAAAGTGGAGATGGTTTTAAGGTATTCAAATACTGAGCTTGAAGAACTAATTGTAAATCCGTGAAAGTTTAAAAAAAAAGCTGCAGAATTTGGATTGGGTCAAAACTATCGAAAGAAGAGGATCGGATCAATTAAGACCTATCCTAAGCTGAGAGAGAAAGGGCTTGAATCAACTGCCAAACTATCCCTTGAAGTTTCCATCGTCTGATCCTGTAATTGCATGATTTCTGCTCTTCGAGCCCATCCCAGACTTGGCTCTGTTTTTGTTGTCTCTGTTCTGTTTTACGTTTCACAGCGCCCTTAAGCCTCAGGGTACCTGGTTGCGCTATATAAATGTTAAACATAAACATGAACATAAACATAAACATATTATAGAGACCTTCTGCTTAGATGCAGATTAAATATTCTGGCCACCAGAGAAGTTGAACTTGGAAGGAAGCAAATTGAGCAAGACAATTCACAATTTAGCTACTGTGGGATGAAGGGGAGGGTGGAAACTCTCTTTCACTTAATAACCTCATGTAAAGCTCTAACAGATGTGCGAGCAAGGTTTTTGGAAGACTCTTCCAGGCTCACGCTATCATTGTCAGCAGAACAATGGTGGGAATGGGTCCTAATTGGTGAAAGAATGAGTCTTGTTTTGGCGATGATAAAACTTGTGGAGTATGTGCTAAAAACTGAAATTGAGACAGCTAATTAACATGAGGTATTGAATACTATCCAGCTAATCTCAATAATCAAGGTGAAATCACCCTCGACAGAATTGATAATTAGAATGGGTAATTTGACTGATGACTGGTGTGGAATGCTAAATGTGAGAAAAATGGTCTGCTTTTCTCGTTTTTATATTTGAAAGAATTGATGATGTTAATGTTAAAGGTTTCTTTCTTTTATGCAATTGGGTGAAACCAATAAAGATTTTTTAAAAATAGGTGTGTATTGCACTGTTGCGTAAGTTGAATAAACACCCTTGAACTGTGGTCATTTGTGTCTGTCTTACTATTGCCACCATGCATTCCTTACATGTGGTGTCAGGAGTGGGATGTGACTCATTTGAAACAAACTGGTGAACCCTACAATTCCAGAAGCTTAGTCATAGAGCCTCCAACCCTTCCGCTGCCACAAAGGGATCAATAGGCTTCAATATCTGTAGCAGTAGAGAGGCTACTATCCCCTCTGGGAAAAGAGGAATTATTCCCACAGTCTTAGTTATGATACCCTTCGCCGGTGTTATATAAGATTGGCCCAAAATCTGGCCTGACTTGGAAGTTCAGCATAGACGTTCTAGCTGGTGTCATTGATCCCGACTTCCAGGGAGACATAAAGGTTCTTTTACAGAACCATGGCAAGATCCCATTTGAAATACATTGTGGGGACAAAATTGCCCACGGCATTCTTAAAAAAGCTCTATTTACTCATTTTAGATTACGTGAACCAGAGGAATCTGAGAGAGGTACCTTGGGCTTTGGGGAACCTGATGAGAGCAGTGAAGAGAGAAAAAGCAAGAAGAGCCTACCATCTATCCTGACGTAGCGTTCACCCAGCGAAATGACCCAGCTCTTGCTGAAGCTTTCTTATAAGCAATTCCCAAAGGAGAGGGTATAGAAAAGAGAAGCCCTTTCTCATTCTTAAAGCAAGGATTGCTCTATAGAAAAGAAACATCCACAGAAGGCTTGAGTAAAACCCAATTAGTAATCCCCAAAACCCACCGAAGATCGTGCTAGAGAATGCACATTCCCATCTGACTGGGGGACACTTAGGGCAATCTAAAACACAGGCACATATTAGCAGGAACTTTTATTGGCCAGGTATTTATGCGGCCATAAAGATCTTTATTTAGACGTGTGAAATATGTCAGAAAACCAGTACTCACCTCCCCTTGGCTGCCCCTTTGAATCCTTTGTCAATCATAGAAGTGCCTTTTTGAAGAATCAGGATGGACATCATTGGACCTTTAGAAACATCTAGACTAGGTAACAAATATGTCCTTGTGATTGATGACTAGGTGACCAGATACCCCAAGACATTAGCTATGTGGAACAACACCACTCAGCAAATTCTAAAGCACCTCCTACTGTATTTTTACAGGGTTGGCGTTCCTAAGGAAATCCTGACGGATTAAGGTTCAAACATTATGAGCAAGCTCAAGGAGGAAGTCAAGGAACTACTCCATGTTACCACCTTACGAACTTCAGTGTACCATCCCCAAACAGATGGTTTGGTAGAGAGATTCAATGAAATGCTTAAAATGATCCTAAGGATGTTGGTAGATAAGGATGTAAAGGATTTGGACCATATGATCCCCTGGTCATTGTTTGCAGTGAGAAAAACCCCTCAGGCATCTACTGGATTCTCTCCTTTCGAGCTTCTCTATGGTAGAGAACCTAGAGATGTCCTGGACATGCTGCGGGAGACATGAGAAGAACGAGAAGAGGCACCCATTCTCCTTTCACAGACGGCTACCAGATTGCGAGAACATATTCCTTCTTCGAAATCTAGTCTATATTTATATGGAAAAGGCCCAAATCCGTCAAAAATCAACTTATGACAAAAATGTGACCGTAAGATCGTTTTGCGTAGAACAGAAAGTATTGGTCCTCATACCTACCTTGGGTAAAAGCTTGTTTCTAAGGGGCACGGGCCTTATGAAATACTGGAACGAACAGGAACCTGTACTTATAAGGTAGCACAACTTGACAGGAAAGAGTAGGTACATCTATATCATGTAAATTTCTTAAAGAAGTCGAAGGAGAACCTGTCTGCCACTAGTGCCACAATACTATCCTGTTTGGTGCCAGAAGAAGTATACAACTTTGAATGAATTGCTTTAGTGCTATCTAGTCAACAAGAAGATTTAAAATATTTAATTATCTCATTCCCCGATGTATTCTCGGAGAAACCAGGAAGAGTGAAAGGCACATATCACTACATTAGAACACCTGAGGGAAAAGTGGTTAATCTGAAACCATCTAGACTTCCCATAGCCCACAAACAGATAGTAGTTGGGGAGGTGAATAAAATGTTAAGGGCGAACATTATCAAACCCTCTTCAAGCCCATGTCCTACCCTATCGTATTGGTCCCCAAATGTGACCATTCCTGGAGGTCTTGCATAGACTTCTGCCAAGTTAATGCCATTTCCGACTTTGATGATTATCCCATGTCAGGCATCAGTGACCTAATTGATAAACTCAGAAATGCCACCTTTCTATCAACCCTAGACCTAACAAAAGTGTACTTACAGGTCCCATGGTAAGGACCAGATAAGGAAAAGACAGCTTTCTCGACACCCCTAGGACCGTTTCAGTTTAAAGTCCTCCCTTTTGGCTTGCATGGGGCTCCGGCCACTTTCCAAAGGTTTCTGGACAAAATATTACAGCCCTACTCTGATTTCTGTGGAGCTTAGATTGACGACATTGTCATTTACAGTAAAACTTGGGAAGACCATTATGAGAGCTCTTAGTGAAGCTGACCTAACTGCCAATCCATCCAAATGCAGACTGGTCCAATGAGCCATGAAATACCTCAGATTCTTTGTAGGGAATGGTAGTGTACAACCCCAACTTGAGAAAGTGGAAGCCGTACTACATACCCCTACACCTAAAACTAAAAGAGATCTCACAGCACTTTTAAGGTTAATCGGTTATTACCGTAGGTTTATCCCAGACTTCTTGGACAGGACAGGTAGGTTAACAAACAAAGTAAAGAACGCCGAACCCCAAATTAATTGGACTGATGAGGATGTTATATGTTACTACAACCTAAAACAAACCCTGTGCCAGAACCCGATCCTAAAGGTAGTAGACTTCTCAAACGAATTTGTATTGCAGACCGATGCCTCCCTTACGGGGCTAGGAGCAGTCTTATCGCAAATTTGCAATGGATTGGAATATCCCATCCAGTTCTCGAGTCGCACACCTTTCCCACGTGAAAAAAACTACTATTTGCTGGAATTAGAGGCCCTTGCCATCAAATAGGCCATTATCCATCTCTGATACTACCTCTTAGGAAAAAAGTTCACACTCATCACGGACCAATCTCCAATAGTTTGAATTAGCCAACGAAAAGACTCTAACCCTCGAGCCATGCAATGATTTTTAGACCTGCAACCCTTCTGTTTCACTGTGGAGCACCGAAAAGGTAAAGACCATGGGAACGTAGACTTCCTTTCTCAATTCCCCTGTGAAACAGATGCGGAACATAGTATAGGGTAAGTGTATGTGAGAAACCTGAAGGTATCTCACCCATTAGTCCCCGAAAATCTGTCATCCAGGTGGCCAGGACACGGCCATCTCTTTTGGATCAAGTTCCTGGGGTGGACCATTGCGGGAGGATCACCTCGATGAGGGATCTTTGGGGAGTGGAAGTGGGACACTGGAGGGTGAGACACGGTATCCCCTTCCCTATAACACCCTTTCCCCATCCTACCAGGTAGGATACCTAAGAACTAAACCTCCCCTCCCCCTTCCCGGTGTGAACACTGTCTCATGGTCAGCCCACCGTTCGCGACAATGGACTAACACTAGAGCTGTATACCTGACCTGTCCCAACACCCTGGTCAGGCTAAGTCATGCAATTACAGATCATTACAAACACCAGATTTCCATCACACTTCCCCACACAGATAAAAGGCGGAGCACGAAAGCACACTCTGAGTGAGGCAAAACACAAGAGGAGACAGCAGTTCCAAGATGGCAGTTTAATACAAGGAGGAAGACAGCGAGACCAGAGAGGTTCGCAAGGAGGGAAGTAATCTTGACCTCTAAAGACTGGTATTTCGTGAGCCTTGGAAAGTAAGAAACCAAAGACCAGGAACTAAGGCTGATCAAACTTGCACAGTGTGCGGAAGTGCCTGCGGCTCTCCTGCATCGATAACCCAGGCAGGCAGGAGTGATTAGCGTAGTGGTACAGTCCTTGGCTTCTACAACAAAGTGGCATCAGAAAAGACAGCACAGCCGGTGAGTGGGAGAGACTGATACAAACCAGCTTGTGTTTCAAACCACGTTTATAAGCAGCATCTTTGTATAAAGAGAACAGTGTGTGTGAGGCGTGTGCGAAAAGTGATGCAAATATAATTGGAAACCAAAATCAGCAGTTGAACTTTTATAATTGAACTTTGGGACGCCAAATATCCCATACCATACCAAAGTGGTCTGGCGCCACAGGGGCACTCATTCAAAAGTCTCTGTTAGTTATCCAACTTATGCTGAGTGTGAGAAAAAGGAATATAGAGATGGAAGTGGTCATTAAACGGGTCAAGCTAATCTCTGTGCACATTTGAAAGTCTTCGATAATATAAGGTGCATCACAATTGGTCCGAGCCCGGCTGAGGGAGACTAATTGAGTGAAAGAAATGGATCTGAGCCCAGCTGAATGGGATCCGGGGTGAACCGTGAGTCACTGGAGAAATAATTCTCTGACATTGGTGTGAAAGGGATCTGAGCCCGGAAGAGGGGGATCCAACTTGGAACTTTTAATTTGAAAAGGATCTGAGTCCGGCTGAGGGGGATCCAGGGTGAATATCCAACTTGAATACAGGTGAAAGGAAAATAACATTTACGTATTGTTTTTGTACAGCAGGCCCTCTGAGTCAAGAGACTTGCAAGAAGTAAAGAGGCTTGGACACAAAAGGTCCTAAACTGTGGAAATTGAACTGTATCCTAGTGCCGCAGAAGCCAGAGTGTGTGGCCCTGGACTCTGGACTTTGCTCGAGTGTCCAGCCTTGCCCTGTGCTGAAAACGTGGGGAAGGGAAGCCAATGGCCCGTGCATCCTGACATATCATTTTGTGAACACTGCTTTCTTTTTCATGTACATTACCCCACATATTTGCAAATTAGTGGTAATGATTGGCAATAGTTATTTTTAGCTTTGGCCCTTTTATGTTGACGAGACTCCACTAGGACTGCATTATTATTATTATTTGATGGTCGTAGCTTACTCCCATCTACACATTTAGGTTTAGATAGCTGTTTATCACACCCTTGCAAAAGTTCAATAAACACCCTTGAACTGTGGTCACATGTGTCTGTCTTACTATTGCCACCATGCATTCCTTACACGCGCCACCGGACTTACAAGAGTACACGATTATTATGTTTTGACTCAGAGGTCTAGATGATTTTAAAAGCCACCTCTGCCTGTTGGAACTTTGTGTTCCAGCAGCTGATAACGATGCGCATGTGACCTTTGACCCTGACCTGCTACCACTGCAAGGCACTTTCTGGAGATGTCAGGAGATGGTCACAGCAGATGCAAATGAGTGCATTATTATTTTGGCATGGAGCATTATAAAAGGAGCGGTAAAATTAGCAGACCTCCCTTTCAGAAATAGAATTACCTGCATCCTTTTATTCCTAAAAAATTATAAAGTTCATGCTATCCGGCCCTCACCAGATGTCATTCTGTCAGAAATCTCACAGAAGAGGTTTTTAAAGAAATGGCAGAGAGTGGTGTCTTAGTCATTAGGGCCCTTTAAGGAAGGCTAGAAGGACAGAGGCACTGCAAATGCCTTTAGTACTTCTTGGAACTCAACAGCACTGAGGCAGGCATCTGGGTGCTTCAAGTGGGTTGAGCTGTTTCTAGTAGTTAGTTCCCAATGGATTTTGGTCATCGAGACAGTCGAGTCTGCCAAGATGGTTCAGCAATGCGGTTCAGTCCTGTAGCAGTGATCAAGTTGAATGGGATGAAGATCAGGCAGGATATGGGTCATGTCAGCATCTCAAATCAGTCAAGTCGGCTCAAAGAGGTCCAGTGATACAATGGTTTTCTTCAAGTAGCAATCAGCACAAATGGCTGTAGTGTAGGCATGCGATGGATCGAGCCAGCAACTCAATGTCAGACCAAAAAATCTGCAAGTGTGAAAGGCAGCTCTAGCTGCTTTCAGTGGTTCAGAGAGCCCCTCAAAATGGCTGAGCCAGCCTGAAAACATATTGGAGCTAGGAAACAGGGTCCAGAGATGTTCTTGACTTCTTTGTCCTAGGGAAACTTCTTCCAAGATCCACAGGTGCAAGGTAATTCCTCTATTCTTCACTTCCCAGCCAGGAAGACTTTAGAGAGCTCTTACAAGGTCTGTCACCTTCAGTGAACAGGTTCCTGGGTACCAGTGATCTCAGTTTACTTTAGGCTTTGTCTAGCCAGGATGTCATCCCAAATATTCCTCAGGGGTGGTCAAGAGAAGGGTCTCTCTCCCTTCTTAGAGCCTTTATCTTCACATCTATGGCCGAGATATTTGTACTCAATAAAGGCCCAGATATAATCCTTTTTCTTTAGATGCCCAAAGATAATTTTACATGAGGAAGGGGTCTCACTCCCCTTAAATAGGCAATCTTCTACAGCACGTTGTGCACTTCTAGCCTCTTGTAAGGGGTTACACTTCGGACTGATAGTTCAGAATCTTTTTCATAGTGATGTCATACCCAGAGTGCTCAGTGTGGAGGAATTAGGAGAGGGTTACAGAAAGTTTGGAACGTCCTGCAGGATCAAACATAGCGGGACCCCTCTGTGGATTGATAATTCTCTCCAAGCAACTCTAACTCTGTCCCTTCTCGTATCTGCCTACATCAAAGAGGGCATGTTAATTACCTCCTGTGTGATTTCATTTGGCCTGGTAGAGCCTGTCTATTGAAGCACTGAACCGTCTCCTGGTGACAAACCTTCCCCAGGCAAGACAAATATTTTGCTGGGGCAGAGCCGAAATGGTCTGTTTTAGGTGAAATTCTGTCCAAGACAGTGAATGCACAGGAGGTCCTGATAGGAAGGGCTCTACGAACCAGGTTGACAATAAAATGATGTCAAATGGTTTTGGCCTGTATAATTGTGGATTCCCTGAGCCCACCACGCCATAACCATACATGACTTATACTTAGTTTTATCATCGCCCACCAGGTTCTGGGAGCACGCACGTATTTGATTTAATGTGGGAGCAGGGCTGCACATGGTTAAAGGCAGATGCTGGTTGTTGGAGATTTGTGCAGTATGTTGGCAGGAATGCATATGTCACTTTGTACTGCAATGTTGTTAAACCACCAGTCAGCTGCTATAAGGTGTCAGTAGACAGACCCAGCAGAGTTACATGCTTGCACTATGCTTTTCAGAATGCTGCATTCTGAAATGGGGATGAGGTCTGATTAGCAAACGTCACTTTCAGAGACGGATGTACCCACATCATTTTATCGATAAAAATAAAAAGAAAGCTGAGGCTATTTCATCCTTACAGATAGCATTCTGTCACAGGTCCTTGACCCAGGTGATTCCTCAGATTGCCTATCAGCATTTCCCACGTAATGACCACTATTCATTCAACGGTACATCCATGCCCTTGAAGCTGTGCTTCCTCACAACCTATACATCCTCAATATATTGCTTTCACTACAAGTGTTCGCTCACCCATATCCTCTTGTTGCATGAGAAAGCATTACGAGAGTGTGTGAGTATTCCGCTTGTTACAAACATATCAATTGTGAGCTATACTGCACATGACTGTTTAATTTAGAACTGTCCAATTCACAGACAGATTTCTTACTTAAGGGCAAGTGTAGTGCTTATGTCTGCCTGACTCTCACTGATACATTTTTATGATCTCTTGTTCGGATTATTCACTTTTGAGGTCTGTGATCTCTGACCTTTACCAAACAAGTATTTGGAAATATACCTTTAGTTAGACCCTGTTTCATCCAGTGCTGATGACGATACTGCCCATAAGAATGTTAGGACATGGTTAGCAGAATTTTTCTTCTGTGTACTGTGGGAAACCTGAAGGTGTCTCACCCGCTAGACCCCGGGGATATATCATCCAGGTGGCCAGGACACAGCCATCGCTATTGTATACAGTCCCTGGGTGGACCAGTGCGGGAGGATCACCTGGATGTGGGTCTTCTGGGAATGGAAGTGGGACACCGAAGGGTGAGACGCAGTACCCCTTTCTTTATGACACCTTTTCCCCATCCTACCCTGTAGGATATTTAAAAACTTGACCCCCCTTTTTCTACACAAACACTTTCTCACACTGTGAAATACAACGGACCAACACCAGAGCAGTTTACTTGACATGTCCCAACACAAGGGTCAACCCCTTTCTTTATGATACCTTTTCCCCATCCTACCCTGTAGGATATTTAGAAACTTGACTCCCCCTTTTTCTACACAAACACTTTCTCACATTGTTAAAGACAACGGACCAACACCAGAGCTGTTTACTTCACATGTCCCAACAAAAGGGTGAGGCAGAGTCAGGTAATTGCTGATAACTACACACACCTGACAGCCTTTTGCCTTCCCTGCAGGGATAAAAGGCAGAGCACGAGAGCACACTTTGAGCAAGGCTATAACGTATAAGGAAGCAGCTATTCCGGGACGGCAATTCAAACGGAGGAGAAAGGCGGTGGAAACCAAAAGGACGACAAGGAGGGAATTGCTCTTTCACTTTTCATCCCAGAGCCGCAAAGCCTTCAATAAAAGAACAGTAAGACCGGGAATTGCACCTGGCGATTGGTGTGGCAGATGTCAACGGTACATTGGGCCCTCCCGCATGCTGCAAGCTCTTTTCCCCGCCCCGACTATGGTACTGTCCTTGACCTCAGGGGAGGAAAAGCCAACGAGTTCAGCACAGGGTCGGAGGAAACTGATAGTGGACCGGAATGTGTTAAGCTCAAAGTTGCAGTGGCAACATTTGCGTAAATAAGAAGGAGGTAATAGACAAAGGTCTTTATGATCAGCGAGGTATTAGGGTTACAGTGGTCCGGCGCCACATGGGCGCACATTCGAAAGACTCTAACAAATACCCCACTCCTGAACAAGGAGGATATGTTGAGTTGAGAAAACTACAAGAACCAAGAGGCCCTAGGGGAGGCCAGCGAGAGATGTCAAAGTGGTTACAGAAGGGTCAAGTCAAAACTCCTTGAACTGTCGAAAGTCTTTGACATGTTGAGAATTGAAAAGAAAAGTGAACTGCATTGTGGTGACAAACGTGAACCCGACTGAGGAATGTCCACAGTGAGTTGTTGGTCTGAGCCCGATTCAGGGTGGCTGAAGTTGTGGAGAAACATCGGAGCCCGACTGAGGGGGATCCAAGGGCAAAGAGTAATCACCTGACGTGAAGATGTGTAGAAGGAACTTTTGTTTGTTGTTTGTGATACATCAGGCCATTTGAAGCAAGAGACTTTGCATAAAAGAGACTTAGGTGCAGAAGGCCCTGATATTGGAAAAGAAACTGTAAACTCTGGATGGAGAAGCCCAGAAGTGTGCTGTGCACGAGAGTCCCATCTTGTACCGTGCTTCAACCGTGGGAGACCCCAGCCATAACACCCTGACTTATCATTTTGAGAGCACTTCTTTCTTTCTTTGTGAACATTATCCCACACTATTT
Organism: Ambystoma mexicanum; assembly: GCF_040938575.1. Lineage (NCBI taxonomy): Eukaryota > Metazoa > Chordata > Amphibia > Caudata > Ambystomatidae > Ambystoma > Ambystoma mexicanum. The sequence goes on along the minus strand of NC_090921.1, from coordinate 1,358,136,043 downwards.
TGTAGCATAGCGGTAAGGATTGGAAATAGGTTTTTCTTAGTATAGACCCTTTTTATTTGACTAGACTCCACTAGGACTGTATTATTATAATTAGATGGTCATAGCTTGTTCCCATCTTAGATTTAGGTTTAGATTAGGCATTTATCTCACCCATTTTGACAGTTTAATAAACACCCTTGAAGTTTGATCACTTGTGTCTGTCTTGCTTTGATATGCCTTCCTTACATATGGTGTCAGCAGTGTGATGTGACTCAATTGAAACAAATTGGAGAACCCTACCATTTCAAAAACCTAGTCATAGAGCTTCTAGCCCCTCTGTTGCCACTAAAGTGTTGATAGGTTTCGATATCTGTAGTATTAGGGAAGCTGTTATTTCCCCTGGGAAATGAGGAATGATTCCTAATGATTTGGTTTTGATACCCCATCCAGGGTGTTACTTAAGGTTGGCCCCAAAATCTGGCCTAGCTTGGAAGACCGGTGTAGACATTTTAGCAGGCATCATCGATCCAGACTCCCGGGGGGAGACATAAAGGTTTACAGAATCATAGTGAAATCCCATTTGAAGTACATGGTGGGGATCAAATGGCTCAAGGAATTCTGGAAAAACCTCTATTTCCTCAGTTTAAGTAAAGTTAACCAGACGAAACAGAAAGAGGTACACTAGGGTGTGGGGAAGCTGATAAAGCTGTTAACATCGAAGAAAGGAATGGAGAAGAGTCTACGATCTATCAACCCCACCTAGCCTTTGCCCAGCTAAATGATCCGGCTCTTGCTGAAGCTTTTCTACAAGCTATGCCTAAAGGAGAAGGTATGAAGAAGGGAAGCTTGTTTGTCTTCTTAAAGCAGGGGTTGCTATATAGAAGAAAAACATCTACAGAAGGCCTAATAAAGATGCAGTTAGTAATCCCCAAGGCCCTACCGAAAGGTTGTACTGGAAATTGCACATTCCTATCTTATCGGGGAGCACCTAGGACAATCTAAAACCCAGGCACAAATCAGTGGGAAATGTTACTGGCAAGGTATTCATGCTGATATAAAGACCTTTATCCAGACGTGCAAGATCTGCTAGAAAACCAGCACCCACATCCTATTACCTGCCCCTCTGAATCCTTTACCTATCATAGAAATCTTTTTTTCAAGAATCGGGATGGTCATCATCGGCCCTCTAGAAACATCCAGATTAGGCAACAAATATGTCCTTGTGATTGTTGACTATGCAACCAGCTACCCCGAAGCGTTCCCAATGCAAAATAATACCACACAGCAAATCCTTAAACACCTCCTACTCTATTTCTCCAGGGTTGTTTTCCCCAAGGAAATACTAACCAATTAAGGTTCGAATTTTATGAGTAGGCATATTGCAGGAGTCAAAGAGCTACTCCATATTACCACCTTAGGAATCTTCAGTGTACCATCCTCAAACCGATGGCTTGGAAGAAGATTCAATAAAACTCTGAAATGTATCCTACAAAAACTGGTAGATAAGGATGGCAAAGACTGGGACCGAATGATCCCTTGGGTACTATTTCCAGTAAGGAAAAACCCTCAGGCCTCGACGGGATTCTCTCCTTTTGAACTGATAGCTCAGATAAGTCCTTGACATGCTCTAGGAAACCTGGGAAGAACGCAAGGAGGCACCCATTCCCATCTCGCAAACCGCTACTAGAATGCAAGAGCATATGAGACTTGTTCGAGATCTACTCTGTACTCATATGGAAAAGGCCCAGAGACTACAAAAATACACTTATGACAAGAAAGTGAGCCTAAGATCATATTCCATAGGACAGAAAGTACTGGTCCTCTCACTCACCTCAGAAAACAAGCGTGTCTCTAAGTGGCATGGGCCCTACGAAATTTTAGAACAAATAGGAAACTACATAAAGTAGCTGTAACGCTCACCTGATATCCACGGGGACGCCATTCAGCCTGCTCAGACCAACCACGATCTTGAACCCTTCCCTGGAATCCGTTCAACTGGAGACTAGGTCTGAAATACAGGATTTCTAGATTTTAGCTTTATAGTCTCAAGTCGTTTGACCCCCCCACTTCCTTTGAGGACCAATCCTTCCCCTATGTCCTCTCCTCACCTTGTAGTGTGCTCTCCGTCCTGTTCTTCGGTGCAGGGGTATGCCAGTTGACGTGGGTGTTGCGCGACCTAGTTGCTCCACTGGTGCGGCCCCAATGAGTCTGGGCTTGTTTTAACTCCAGCTCGATAAGGTGGGTTTGTTGGTTCTTGGGGAACTGTCCTTTTCTTGTCTCTTGCGCACTTAATTATGTCTCCCCTTTCTCCCTTAGGTGTTGGAAGGGGGTCGGAATGGTGTCGTGCTGCTTAATGAAGCCGAGCGCTGAACGGTGAGTGAAAGCGCGATGAGCAGCGCTGTTCGCTTATTCTTATACTGACCTATGTCTCTCTTTGTCCCTTGCAGACCGCTGCAATGTCCCAGTACGGCTGCCGGTTGAGAGAATAAGATGCAGTGAATAAAGCGCAATGTGCGGCGCCTTATTGTCCTTTATGTGCTAACCTGTGTTGTCTTTTACTTTTGTAGGTCGATGGCATGCTCCGGACCTGAAGTTACCAAGAGCGACTCGAGTTCAGGTAAGCGTTTGACTCTTGTTGTTGTTTTAGGGAATTGGGAAACGAGAATGCTTACTAATGTCTTTTCTCTCGTTCCTTTTCATCTCAGGATGCGGCGTTCCGGGATGAAGATGACGCCGCCGCCGAAATGCTGTCCACAGGACCAGAGGAACGTTGGATGGAAGCAGGATTCTCCTTGGTAAGTATGATATTAATGCTGTTCTTGCAGGTGCGCGGGATGCGGAGGAAAGGCGAAGGCCTACTACAGGAGACCGATCCGAACACGGTGAGTGTCACGCTGCAGGCGCAGAGTAACGCAAAGCGTGTTTCTCTGTCCGGGCATGGTTTATATAGCCTCCAGGTATCCCAGGCATCCCTAGGTCGGACCACAGCCAAAAAGCTAGACCGCATAACTCAGTTCATAGAACTGAGTTTTGTGGGGGCATCCATATTGCCCCAAGTGCAATGGCAAGTACAGTTCCAAATCGGTCTTCTGAATCATGTATGAGCCTGGTGCCACAGGTGCCAGGTCTGGCTCCAAGTGAGTCTCTCAGGAGATGGGGAGGCCCTCAAGGTCCATGTGGGGGGTCGTGGCCTGGCTCCAGTGTTTTGCCTAAGGGGGCTAGGGACAGGGATCATGACAGTAGCCCAACTGAAAAGGAAACAAAAAGTCAATTTATATCACGTAAATCTACTAAAGGAGTAGAAAGAGAACCCATCAGCCACCCATGCCAAAGTACTATCCTGTTTGGTTTCAGAAGAAACAGACAGCTTTGTATTAATTCCTCCATAGCTATCCAATCAACAACAAGAAGATCTAAAAGATGTAGTTAGCTCATTTCCCAATGTATTTTCAGAAAAAAACAGGAAGAATAAAAGGCACCTACCACTATATTAGAACACGCAAGGGAAAAGTGGTTCATTTGAAGCCGTATAGACTCCCGGAAGCCTATAAACAGATAATGATGGAGGAAGTAAACAAAATGTTGAAAGCCAGTATTATTGAGCCTTCTTCGAGCCCAGGGTCCTCCCCTATCGTATTACTCACTAAACCTGACCACTCCTGGATGTTTTGCCTAGATTTCCATCAAGTCAGTGCAATCTCCGACTTCGATGCCTATCCCATGCCATGCATCAATGACCTAATTGATGAACTTAGATCTGTCACCTTTCTATCCACCCTAGACTTAACAAAAGGGTACTAGCAATTCCCAGTATAAGGGCCAGATAAGGAAAAGACAGCGTTTTCAAGGCCCCTAGGACTATTTCAATTCAAAGTCCTCCCTTTCGGCTTACACAGCCACTTTCCATCGCCTCATGGATGACCTGGGAGGACCAACTCTTCCATTTGTATACTATTATGAAAGTCCTCAGAGAGGCCGGCTGGCTGCTAATCCATATAAATGCAGACTGGCCCAATCAGCCGTAAAATACCTTGGCTTCTTTGTAGGAAATTGGAACGTACATCCTCAACATGAGAAAGTGAAAGCTGTCTTAGATACACCAACACCCAAAACCAAAAGTAATCTTAGAGCCTTTCTAGGGTTAATAGGATATTACCGTAGGTTTATCTGAAACTTTTCAGACAAAACAGCTAGGCTGACAGATAAAGTTTAGAACGCTGAACCCCAGAAACTTAATTGGACTAACAAGGATGATATATGCTATAATACCTTGAAACAAACCCTGTGCCAGAACCCGATCCTAAAGGTAGTAGATTTTTCTAAAGATTTCATATTGCAAACAGACACCTCCCTTACAGGGCTAGGAGCATTCCTATCTCAATTTTGCAATGGGTTAGAACATCCCATCTTGTTTACAAGTCGCAAGCTTTTCCCACGTGACATAAATTACTCAGTGCTGGAATTAGAGGCCGTGGCCATCAAGTGGGCCATAATCAACCTTGGATGATACCTCTTATGATATAATATGATAGTTTATGTATATAGCGCCTATACACAATGTGTTTCAAAGTGCTTCAAAGCAAGGGAGGGAACAAGGGAAAATACATTGACATTCTTACACATCCATGAACAATAAGAATGTGAAATTAACTATTGTACTTGGCTTGGTGACATTGCAGATAGTGCAAGAGCTAAGACATAGGGAAGGAAGGAAGGGGGAGAGTGGGAAGGAGATGGAAACAGACAGGTGACTACCATACTAGGCCTGATGACATTTCATGTAGAGCCGGAGATTAACAAAAGGTGAGGGAGAGGGGTGCAGAGAGGGAGGGGAGGAGCAAAACAAGCGACTATCGTACTAGGCCTGACAACATTTCAGATAGTGCTGGGGGAACATGTAAGGGGAGGGGGAGGTGACAAACAAGGTTGCTATCATACTAGGTCCAAAGACAATTCTGCTAGAGTAAGTGTATAGAGGAAAGTAAGGGGAAGGAGATAGGAAAGGGGAAAAGGGTGAGAAGGATAGAACAGAGAGTAAGCAGTGATAAAGAGTGGAGAAGCCAAAGGGGAGAGCGAATACAATTGTAGAAGTCAATAGTAACACATAATGTTGTGAGAATACAGCAAATGCAAGCTAGGATTCCAGATGAAGATGGTAAAAGCATGATTCAGGGCCACCATCAATACAGGATGCAGGGGAGGTCCAGCATGAGAGTTGAGAAAGGGTGACGCACCATGAGTCAATGAAGTCCATATAAGTCAAATCCAAGCATTGGCCACAAGACGGTGATGGTGCAACCAGAATATATCAGGACAGGCTCCTGCAGAGGTAAGATGTAGGGGGGGAGAGGGCTGAAGGGGGAGGGGAAGCAGGGTAGAAGACTCAAGCAAAACAGGCAACACCTGTATGCGAGAAGGGGAAACAACAAAATCACGGCTGACAAGAGGGATGTGGTGGGCACAACAGCACATCACAGGGGACACGAGGGGGGTAGGCGGCACAACGGCATATCACGGGGACAAAAGGGTGTGTGGGGGCACAACGGCTCATCACTGGGTACAAGAGGGCGTGGGGGGCACAACGGCTCATCACGGGAGACAAGAGGGGGGTGCAGGGGCACAACAACTCATCACAGGGACAAGAAAGGGTGTGGGGGCACAACGGGTCAACACAGGGAACAAGTGAGGTGTGAGGGGCACAACAGCTCATCATGGGGGACAAAAGGGGCGGTGGGGGCACAACGGCTCACCATCGGGGACAAGAGGGGGTGGCGGGCAAAACGGATCATCACGAGGACAAGAGGGGGGTGGGGGGCACAGCGACACATCACGAGGGACAAGAGGGTGGGTGGGGGGCACAAAAGCTCATCATGGTGGACAAGAGGGGGGTGGGGGGCACAAAAGCTCATCATGGTGGACAAGAGGGGGGTGGGGGGCACAACGGCACATCACGAGGGACAAGAGGGGGTTGGGGGGCACAACAGCACATCACGAGGGACAAGAGGCGGGTGGGGGGCACAATGGCACATCATGAGGGACAGGAGGGGGGGTGGGGGGTACAACGGCACAACACAAGGGACAAGAGGGGGGTGGGGGGCACAACAGCTCATCACGGGGGATAGGAGAGGGGTGGGGGGCACAACAGGTCATCACAGGGGACAAGAGGGGGATGGGGCCTCAACGGCACACCACAAGGGACAGATGGGGCGGGGGGCACAATGAGGGACAAAAGGGGGGTGGGGGGCACAACAGGTCATCACACGGGACAAGAGGGGGGTGGGGGGGTCACAATGGCACATCATGAGGGACAAGAGGTGGGTGGGGGACACAACAGGTCATCACGAGGGACAAGATGGTGTGTGGGGGCACAACAGGTCATCATGAGGGACAAGAGGAGTGGCGGACACAATGGGTCATCACAAGGGACAAGAGTGGGGCTGAAGGGCACTACAGGTCATCACGAGGGATATGAGGGGTGTGGGGGACACAACAGGTCTTCACAAGGGACAAGATGGGTGTGGGGGGCACAACGGGTCATCACAAGGGACAAGAGGGTGGTGAGGGACACAACAGGTCATCACGAGGGACAAGAGGGGGGTGGTGACACAACGGGTCATCACAAGGGATGAGCGGGGGTGGGGGACACAACGGATCATCATGAGGGACAAGATGGGGTGGGCAGCATTACGTTAGTGGACAGGGAGCAGACAGGGGCCTTTGCTGTGGGCCTTCGGATTAAGGGCGAGCTCCCGACTCCTGGTTGCTCCCATTGGTTAACAAGGGCCAAGTCAACCAATGGGAGGGGGAGCCGGGACTGGCCCAAAGCAGGTGGATCCAAAACAACAACGAAGTGTCGGGTGGCCATATTGGAGGGCCTGAGAAGTCAATGAGCATATTGTGCAAAATACGTTGAGGATGGGAAAACCCAAACAAATTGGTAGAACACAGCGCACAATTCATGCCACATGAAACCACAGGCATAGAATCATAATCAGCAAATTTAGAACACAAAAAGTTAGAGACGCGCACTGCCATGCGTTGTGCCCACAATCATGGTCAGGCTTATCCCAATGCAGCGCTGCCAAGAGGAAGGCAGATCAGGCAGGATGAGGGCTGCAGGAGCGTAGATAGCAAGGCTCCATCGGGTGAAGTGAAGAGAAGCAGAATCGAAGATTGAGGTGCCTCGTTGTGGGCCTTAGGAGTATGGGCCAGCTCCCGCCTCCCGGTTGCTCCCATTGGTTTACAAGGACCAAAGCAACCAATGGGAGGGGGAATCGGGACAAGTCCAAGGCAGGTGGATCCAAAACAACAACGAAGCGTAGGGTGGCCATATTGGAGGGCCTGAGAAGTCATTGAGCATATTGTACAAATACTGCTGAGGATGGGAAAACCCAAACAAATGGATGGCACACAGAGTACACGATTCATGCCACAGGAAAGGACAGGCATAGAATCGTAATCAGCAAATTTAGAACACAAAAAGTTAGAGATGCGCACCGTTGTGCGTTGTGCCCACAATCATGGTCAGGCTTACCCCAATGCAGCCCTGCCATGAGGAAGGCAGATCAGGCAGGATGAGGGCTGCAGGAGCATAGATAGCATGGCTCCATCGGGTGAAGTGAAATTAGGAAGGAAATTCACATTAGTCACAGACCATTCTCCTCTAGTTTGGATTAGCCAATGCAAAGACTCCAAACCTCATGTCATGCAACGGTTTCTAGACCTGCAACCCTACTATTTCACCATGGAACACTGTAAAGGAAAAGACCAGGGGAATTCTCGATTCCCCTGCAAAACAGATGCGGCTACATCACATGGAGGAAGGGTATATTTGAAACCTGAAGGTGTCCCACCCGCTAGTCCCCGGGGATCTATCATCCAGGTGGCCAGGACACAGCCATCGCTATTGCATCCAGTTCCTGGGGCTGGACCAGTGCGGGGGATCACCTGGATGGGGGCTCTTCGGGGAGTGGAAGTGGGAAACTGTAGGGTGAGACGTGGTACCCCCTTCCTTTGACACCTTTTCCCCATCCTTCCCCGTAGGATATTTAGAAACTATACCCCCCTGTCCTACACAAACACTTTCTCACACTGCGAAAGACAACAAACTAACACCAGAGCTGTTTACCTGACATGTCCCAACACAAGGGTCAGGCAGAGTCAGGCAATTGCTGATAACTACACACACCTGACGGCCCTTTCCATTCCCCACAGGGATAAAAGGCAGAGCACGAGAGCACCCTTTGACCAAGGCTGAACACACGAGAAAGCAGCTATTCTGGGACGGCAGTTGAAATGGATGAGAAAGGCAGTGGAAACTGAAAGTAGGACAAGGAGGGAATTGCCCTTTTGAACCCAGGACTGCAAAGCCTTTGATAAAAGAACAGTAAGACAGGGAATTGCAGCTGGCGATTGGTGTGGTAAATGTCAACAGTAGCACTGATAGCCAGGGCGGGGAAAAGAGCGTGCTGCCGTGGTACCGTCCTTGACTCCAACGGAAGAAAAGCCAATGAGTTCAGCACAGCCGGTGAGTCAGAGGAAACTGATTGTGGATCGGACTATGTTAAGCTCACAGTTGCAGTGCCAATATTTGCGTAAAAGAAAAGAGGATAATAGACAAAGGTCTTTTGTTAACAAGCGTGGTATTAGGGTTAGAGTGGACCGGCGCCGCGTGGGCACTCATTCGAAAGACTAACGAATACCCCGGTCCTGAGCAAGGAGGATATGTTGAGTTAAGAAACTCAGCATCTTGCTCCCATCTTAGATTTAGGTTCAGATTAGGTGTTTATCTCACCCATTTTGATAGTTTAATAAACACCCTTGAACTGTGATCAATTGTTTCTATCTTGCTTTGAAACCATGGCTTCCTTACAGTACATATTATGTGTTTGGCCTGCCAAACTGCACCCAACCTGACCAATGAGCAAAATTGTTTATTACCAAACCTATTCAACCGTAGCATCCTGCCTTTGTTTGGATGAGGCTCCCCAGTGACATACACGTACACCAGGAATGCACTGTAGCATTGTAGGCCCTCTGCCAACATAATAGGCAGGGTTTTAAGTGGAAATACTACAATAGATATAACACACAAATTAATAAAAAACAATTTTAAATGAGAAAATGGATGGGGGGTTGGGGTTTTCATTAATGTGGGTGGTTGAGTAGGGGGTTGTGGAGGGAAACCAAGAGGCCCTAGTGGATGCTAGTGGAAAATGTCAAAGTGGTCATACAAGGGTCAAGTCAAAACCCCTTGCACAGTCGAAAATCTTTGACACATTTAGAATTGAAAAGCTAAGTGAACTGCATTGTGGTGACAAACGTGAACCCGACTGAGGGATGTCCACAATGAGTTCTTGGTCTGAGCCTGATTGAGGGAGGCTGATATTGTGGGGAATGATCACAGCCCGGCTAAGGGGGATCCAAGTGTGAAGAGTTATCGCCTGACGTGAAGATCAGTAGAAGGAACTTTTGTTTGTTGTTTATGATACATCAGACCCTTTGAAGCCAGAGCCTTTGCATAAAAGCCACTTGGGCACAGAAGTCCCTGATATTGGAAAGAGGAACTGTAAATTCAGGCCGCAGAAGCCCAGGATTGTTCTTTGCTTGAGAGTCCCGCCTTTTCCCGTGCTTCAAACATGGGGAAGGGAGACCCCGGCCATAACATCTCGACTTATCATTTTGAGAACACTTCTTTCTTCCTTTGTGAACATTATCCCACACTATTTTGTGGCATAGCGGTAAGGATTAGCAATAGGTTTTTCTTAGTATAGGCCCTTTTTATTTAACTAGACTCCACTAGGACTGTATTATTATTATTTGATGGTTGTAGCTTGCTCCCATCTTAGATTTAGGTTTATATTAGGTGTTTATGTCACCCATTTGTACAGTTTAATAAACACCCTTGAACTCTGATCACTTGTATCTGTCTTGCTTTTATACCATGCCTTCCTTACAGTACAAAAGAAGTGTGTGGCCTGCCAATCTGCACCCAACCTGACCAATAAGCAAAATTGTTTATTACCAAACCTATTCAACTGTAGTATCTTGCCTTTGTTTGGATGAGTCTTCCCAGTGACACACCCGTACACCAGGAATGCACTGTAGCATTGTAGACACGCTGTCAACATAATACTACAACAGATATAACACACGAATTAAAAACAACAGATTTAAATGAAAAAATAGCTGGGTATTGGGTTGGCGTATTCATTAAAGTTGGTTCATGTGTAGGGGTTTTTGGGGGTCTCCCCCGCATTAAATTAGGTTAAATGTGTTGGTTAAAGTATGAGGATTTCTACCTCACTGTTAAAGTTTCATTGTTTTAACGTAGATTACTCTCTCCAGCACAGATTAAATGAGACGTAGACCCCCAACCTCATCAAAAGCTAACAACAGAACATGGAAAAAATGAAACCACTTACTGCGGCTCCTGCTGTAGATGTGTCTCTGCTTGAACCTGCAGGCACATGCACCAACCAGCATCAACAGAAAATCCTAGATGCCGGACCAGCTTCTTAAAGCTGCGGTCCCATTGCCACCAAGATCACAAGATGAAGCACATGCTACATATGCTAAGGGAAAGCAATTACACTCTAACCAATCACACACCCAAAACACTAAGAATATACACATGTAGACCCTAAAGCCCAGAGCGCCCCTGGGGAGGACCCACCCACATATAAAAGTAACTTACCAGGAAGGAGAGTTGTGGGCATCTGGAGATGTTTGTGACAGGAGTTTAGAGCAGGTTTGTGATTGAGGAAGAAGGCTATGGAAAAATGTGAGTGAGAGACAGGAGAAAGTGGAGGACGATGTATGTAAGGGGGGAGAGGAGACAGAAGATTTTAGGAGGGAAATATCAAGAGGTGGTTGGAGGGAAATGTTAGGGGGTGTTTGGTAAGCGGTATCATGATGTGGTAGGAGGGAAACATCAGGAGGTGGTTGAAAAAACCATCACGGGGATACAGGAATGAGATATAAGGAAGTAGAGAGATACAGCAGGAGAAGGTTGGAAGAATATATCAGAAGGTGGTTTGGGGCTCAAAGAGAACATGAAGGGCTAGGGAGGTGGTTGCAACAAGAGAGAACAATTAGTGGGTGCCGTTAGCTCAAGGCAAGGGTTACGGGATACATCCCGATCGAAGGGGTCAAGAAACAGGGTTAGAGATGGACTGAGCATGTGGAATAGCATTGAGGATGTACCCTGGGAGCTGGGAAACATTATATATTCAATTAAGTAAATCCAAGAGGTGGCGTATGGAGCATTCCACAGGTCCTCGTCCTCATTTTCAGACTATTTGCCCATGCCAACAATCCCCATAGAGAGATAACAAGACAGGTTTTTCTCCAGGCATACCCTGCATACATGCGCCCACAGATCATGGTCTCAGACTGTTTGAAAAGAGAATGGATGGACAAATGATTGCAGACCTCATAATGAACCTTGGGCCCCACTTACCTCAGGCTTGAAGATGCCTAGAATGGCATTCAGGAGGCAGGAGACACACTCTTGGGAAGGGAAAAGGCTATTGTGGAATCGGGAGGCCAGTGTGACAAGACTGCCTGATTCCAAGATGGCAGCCCAAACATTTAGGCCCTGTCCACAATACACCCATTGTATTTTTCTCAGACAGATATGCATTCAGGTGTGCATCATTGGCAGATCATTGGTGGACCAAAAGTTAGAAGCCTAAGTTGGAATCCTGGAACATTGCGTTTCATCCTTCCCATCAATGTTTTTGTTCTGAGAATAGATATCATCTATTCATTTCATTTTGATTTTATTTATCTCCTGTTGTCTTCTGGTCTGTTTATGGGCCACACCTTCAAAAGTTCATGTCAAACACAATCTCACCATAATCAGTTGAGTTATTTCTATTCTTAATGTTTCTTTCAAATATTTTATGATGCACTCAGCTGTTGCAATTTTCCAGGAAATAAAAAAGCTGGCCTTCAATCCAGTGAAGGTGGATACAGTAGATGCTTGATACCTGAACCACTGAGTCTGAGTGCCAATGGTCAAGGGAAACTGGCTGGCCTAGCTTGCATATTTCTTTTTATTTTTTGTATTACTGTTTTGGTTTTAAAATAAACATTTTCACTACATAAGCATGCTAAAAATACATATCAAATTACAATAACCACATAAACAAGCACCAATAGGAAATAAAGAAAAAAAGAAAAAAGAAAAAACGGAGTGCAGATACAAATTAAGACCAATTATATAAAACAAGACTATTAAAATAGTTCCCTTTCGACCAGTATCAATTCCTCTAAAAAGTGGCCATTTATATTGGTACATTAAAACTCCCAAACACATCTACGATCATCCAGTAAAGATGAGGAACTTTTGTTATGGTACCGCCCCTCATTAGGTCAGCCCACAGAGCTCTAATGTCCTGTACCTCTCGGTTGTCCTTTGTGTTTGCGTGCGCCCTGATGCCTTGGACAACTACGCAGTACAAATAAATAAATAAATAAATAAATAAATAAATAAATAAAAGAGCGTGTTTACCCTCCAAGGTCCTTAAGGAATCAAAGATATTGAAAATGTTAATACTTTAAATGAACAATCAATTCAAAGTACAGAATCAGATGTTTTATAGTTTCGTCAAATTTTGTATTCTTACATTATCTGCATATTCCGTTCTGTTCGATTAACGGTCATCAAGGCCCCATGATTTCTAAAGTCGGGAGCAAATTAAATCTAAATCTCATATACACTGATCTTGCTTTATAGCATGGGAATAGAGATATATATTTTACCAGGAACATTATTTTTCTTAGAAAGCAACCATACTCGTTATACAATGAATAGGCATCCAGTTAATCAATCGTCAAGCACCAATCTAGACTAAACTAATTATTCATCATTTTAGGAGTTTTAATTAAATGAATTTCATTCAGGCTTAATGTCTCAAGTATGAATTTCATATTCATCCCAAATGTATTTAATGTTGGAATACTCTTGTCGTCAATTGTAGCATGTAGAGGCTCAAACACTTTTCTTTATAAGAAGTTCAATGTCTTCTGGGTCAAACGCTGTTCGGGAGATAGCCTGTGATATAGCACTAGGTAGATGAGGTATCCCAACCATGCTTAGATCTTTGAAAGTAGTAGCATAATATGTTATCCATGCATCCTCACTTATTATGGATACTTCCTCCACCACCTCCTTCTCAACAGTTTTAGTAGTTAGTTTCCAAAATTGCGTTACATCTTGTTTTACTAGATGCTTGACTGCCAATTTGCCATCTTTTACACACAATTGGAATTTGATAGTTTTGACATCATTTCTATATCACTGCTTGATTTTCTATTTTTCAGATATGTCCTTTTTCTCTGATAGATTACAGTATTGAAGGTCATGAAGTGGGAGATGTTTGCCACTCTAGAATGATACTCATGTACATGATTATTCTGATGCAATATCAGACCCCTCAATGTCACTCCAGCCAGACACTCAGCCACAGTAAGATTAATATTCCTCCATGAGAAGAAATTGTGGCTGCTTGATCTTCCTGCAACCTACCTTATTTGATATGATATGATAAATGATATGAAGTGGCATTTATAATGTGCCTGTACACAAGTGTTATTTGTTGAGTGAATCTAAAAAGAAGGGAGGTATTCCATCTCACCTGTAACCCTTTTTTGCATATTTCTAGAAAGCGAAACCAGGGTCGAGAGTCAATTTTATTTTAGTGCAACAGTCAGCTCAATGGATAGGGGTTGATGATCACTAGAATACAATTCAGGAATAGCTAATGCAGAGCAATGGTAGACTAGAGACGAGAGCACAAAGTATGGTCTAACCATGAGGTAAATATACCCCTAGACCATGCATAGTATGTTTTTTTTACATCCTCCACCTTGAACACCACTAGAAAAAGATCCTAGATGCCAAAGGTAACTTGTATGTTTAGCCACTACCCATTGTGAGGAACATGGGGGTGTCCTCACCTCTTTTTCCCCAAACCCTTCCTCTCAGGTGGCCAGGGAAACGCCATCGCTTTTGGATCCTGACCCTAGGGGTGGATATGCGGGGGAGGATCACCTGGATGGAGGGAACTTGGGGAATGGGAATAGGACGTCCTTAGGTGAGACATGGTCTCAACCCTTTCCCTTTTACAATTAACTCTCTATCCCTGAAGCCTTTGTGGGATATTGCCAACCCCTTCTCTTATGCTCCTCTCAATCTGTTCCCCATAAACAACAGCTTAGTACAAGGAAGAGACCAACTAGAAGGACACATCCTCATTTCAATGACACCCACATACATTAGAGAGAAAACAGAGATGAAAAGGCTTTGTTCATTATATCAGACAATTTCAAACACCACTCTGGTACTGAGATGAGGAAGAGAACTATGGAGGCATACCGGGGAAACAATGAGGCACCTCTGTATAATGGAGTCCTCCAAAGTCAGGCAAGAGAATTCAACAAACCACTTCTGGGTATGCTTAACACACTTAAAATATATAAAAAATACCTGCCGTTCAGAAGGAAGGGGAACGGGCTGGAGGAAAGGAAGCTGGGGTTCTATATCCTTTCATCGTCAGGCATTTCAAAGCCTGCAATTTAAACGTGTATGAAATAACGAAAAAGTTAATCGACATTTCTTTTTTTTGGTGGGTCCGACCCCCCAGTCCACCCACTCCTGTACCTATTTTTAACTATACCCGAACCCCCAACCACTTATCTTCCCTTTCGCACCCCCCAAAAAATGTGATGAATGTTCACGTTATTTTGTACACGTTTAAATTGCAGGAATTGAAATTACGTCATACCGAAGTGGTTAAAGCTGGAGACCCAGGAGGCTGGAGCAGTGAAGCGCAGGAGACGAGGACACTGTAGCAGTGGTTGGCTGTGTGAGGGTCCAGAAGTCCTGCCATCCGCCGAAGTGGGTCTGGAGGGGAGAAACAGTGGAGTTCCCCATGACTGCAGCTACCACTGTGAGAAGTCAGGAAAGCGGGTGGTACGTGATGTGCAGACCATGAGAGGGAGGCAGAATTTTGAGGAGCCGGTATGCAGCAGAAGTCTGAAGAATCCCGCTGAGAAGGACACCAGAAGGAAGAACACTGCCGTGTGCGACCGGTGGGTGTATAGCCAACATACACTCTGACCAGGGCGCTTCGGTAAAGTTTAGTCAAGTCCTTTGCTGCTGCCCAGTGAAAGGCAAAGTAAGTTAAAGTACTGTTGAATGCTGGAAACGTACATTATTGCAACTCGAATGAGGTGCAACTGATTGAAGGCGCTTGTGAATACCGAACAAGAGTTAAGGGGTACAGTGTGTGAAACAAGTAAAGACAAATACAAGAGAGCACTAAGGAGGTATGAAGATGGAAACTTAAAAATGGCCGAAAGTCTAGAGGGGCCCAGGCATAGCAAACTGAGAGAGACTTGTGATGGCAAGAGCCAAAGTTGTGGTGGCAAGAACCAGAGAAATACAACCAAGAACAATAAAGTGCATGGTGGCTAAAACAGCCACGGGAGAGTGTCTGGAGACAGTGACACAGAGGAATCAAATAAGTATCACTGGGCCTCATTACGGGTCCGGCGGTAACCCTGCCAGTGCTACAGGTGGGTTTCCACCGACCCGTAAAAAATTACTGGCACCTGACTTCCCTGTGCTACCAGGCTATTACAAGTCCAGAGGCCTGGAAGTCAGGCGCTGGTAATGTTGTTAATATCCATTCCCATAGAGTCCCATAGGACTCTGTGAGAGTGGGGACATGGAAGCACCGGCACCATTGTTGCCTACCATGACCGCTGTGTCCGGCAGGGCCAGACCTCCAGGGCACAGCGGCTCCAGTAGGCAAACGCGTAGTTTGCCGGTCTCTTTACCAGCACCCTTATTTCCGGACCGGCAAACTCGGCATGAGGCTGACTGTCAGATGGAACCAGTGGCTAAATGTTGATGAAAGCAGAAAGACAGGCTATCCGTTTCGTGACCTTTAATGGTTTGACCGTGTGGTCTATATTGTATTGTATTGTATTGTATTCTATTTGTTTATTTATATAGCGCTCTTTCCCCACTTGTGTGGCCTCAATGCGCTTTATATGTGAAAAACTAATTAAAGTATATTTGAAGTTAAGCCTATGTATTGCTACATTTTGGTTTGAGAAACTGAAATTAAAAAACAGAACTGTGTTGATAATGAAAAGCCAATGAAAGCATGTTTGAAGACCAGCCTATGGGTTGCCATGTCTTTGTCAAAGAAACTGAAGACAAGAAATAAAATTGTATCATCCTTGAAAGCTGGGAACTTTCTGAGCTTCTGACAAAAGAAGTCCTGGACTGGGAAGGGTCCCTGGCGATTGTGTCAATTTTGAAAGTTAAAGGTTTTGAACTCCTGGGGGGGTGGGGGTGCTGATTTGGGAGTTGTCCCATGGAACTGTGTTGAGTTTGAAAGCTGGAAGTTTGAACTCTTGGGGAAATTAAACCCAGACTTAGGAGGTGTTGCAAGGAACTGTGTTATTTTGGAAGCAAGAAGGTTTGAACTCTTGGGGAAGGGAATCCCAATACTCAGAGAACTATTTTGAACTTGGGGAGGAGGAAGCTGATTCTAAGCCAAGAGCTGGCAGAAGCTCTGAACTTTCTTTTGAACACTATTCTTTTGAGAATGACATCCCTGCACATTGTATACAGTTAGGCATCGATTAATGGAATTAATGTGCGCTGAAAATACCCGCGTTATGTGCGAAACCGTGCGAATCGCAGTGCAAGTGCGAAAATCACAGCGAAACCCACGCACAGAGATTCATGGAAGTCTGTGCGCGAGGAAATTCCAGGATGTGCGCCAAAATTCTGCGTGGCGCACGCTGGCGCACACGTCTCCAAACAGCGTGCGCTAAGCGCACAGCGAAATCGCACATAGCGCGGCGCACACAACAAAAGTAGGAGGAACAGGGGGCATGACACGTGGAATGGGGAACAACTCGTGAAAATGTGGGCATCACGGGGGAAGTACAGGAGGCAAGTGCGCGGAATGCCCACAAGCTCGCCTACAACACATATTCATGGAATCGAATAGGGCAAACCAGCGCACGGGCAAAGACGCGCACAGGTCTAAACACGTCCGCCACACGAAGGCAGGCGGTAGCGTCCCTGCGAATGAAAAAAATGTGCGCTAACAAAAATCACGTACATACAGCTATGATGAATGTCCCATACTGTGTCCCTCTAGGACAAATGACGTGCAAAAGGGTACGCGACAAACACGGACACCCGCTGTGTGAAAAATAGCGTGTGCGTGTATTTCGGGGGTGCGCAGGAAGTTTCACACGTGATAGGCCTTGGGTGAGTGGGGTACGTGTATAACTGGGGTTCACGTGGAGTTTCAGACGTGATTGGATCTGGGTATGTGTCTGTCTGGGGTGCGTGGGAAGTTTCACACGCAAAAGGGCCTGTGCAAGTGAGGTACGTGTATTTCTGGGGTACGCGTGGAGTTACACACGCGATAGGCCCTGTGCGAGTGGTGTATGTGTATTCCTGGGGTTCGGGGAAGTCTCACACGCGATTTCAGCAGGGTATGTGTATTTCGGGGGTGCCGGGGAGTCCTACACGTGAATTAACAGTGTTCCCTCTACACCCTCCACGGCCCCTGCAGGCAGCCCACACCACAGGGGACTACCCTGCACCCCTGGTCATGTCCCGCAGGCAGCCCATCCACCATGGGCATGCCCCCTAGCCAAGCCAGATGTCACCTTGCACTACTGATCACCAAGCATGACCCCCTGCACCCCCACCCCCCAGAAGTGCAGGGCACCTGCCGGCAGGCCCCCACACATTTCCCCCAGCACCCCCACCACCAGCAGTGCAGGGCACCTGCCAGCAGCCCCCCACTCATGTCCCACTCATGTCCCCCAGCACCCCCACCCCCCCAGCAGTCAGGGGCACCTGCCAACAGGCCCCCACTTATGTCCCACACATGTCCCCCTGCACCCCTACGCCCCAGCAGTGCAGGGCACCTGCCAGCAGGCCCCCACACATATCCCCCAGCGCCCCCATGCCCCAGCAGTCAGGGGCACCTGCCAGCACGCCCCCACACATGTCCCCCAGCACCCCCACCCCCCAGCAGTGCAGGCACCTGCCAGCAGGCCCCCACTCATGTCCCACTCATGTCACCCAGCACCCCCACCCCCCAGCAGTCAGGGGCACCTGCCAGCAGGCCCCCACTCATGTTCCATACATGTCCCCCTGCACCACCACCCCCAGCAGTTCAGGGCACCTGCCAGTAGGCCCCCACACATGTCCCCCAGCACCCCCACCCCCCAGCAGTCAGGGGCACCTGCCAGCAGGCCCCCACACATGTCCCACTCATGCCCCCCAGCACCCCCACCCCCCAGCAGTCGGGGGCACCTGCCAGCAGGCCCCCACTCATGTCCCCCTGCACCCCCACCCCCCAGCAGTCAGGGGCACCTGCCAGCAGGCCCCCACACATGTCCCCCAGCACCCCCACCCCTCAGCAGTGCAGGGCACCTGCCAGCAGGCCCCTACTCATGTCCCACTCATGTCCCCCAGCACCCCCACCCCCCAGCAGTCAGGGGCACCTGCCAGCAGGCCCCCACTCATGTCCCACACATGTCTCCCAGCACCCTCACCCCCCAGCAGTCAGGGGCATCTGCCAGCAGGCCCCCACTCATGTCCCACTCATGCCCCCCAGCACCCCCAGCACCCCCACCCCCAGCAGTCAGGGGCACCTGCAAGCAGGCCCCCACTCATGTCCCCCTGCACCCCCACCCCCCAGCAGTCAGGAGCACCTGCCAGCAGGCCCCCACACATATCTGCCTGCACCCCCACCCCCCAGCAGTCAGGGGCACCTGCCAGCAGGCCCCCACACATTTCCCCCAGCAGTCAGGGGCACCTGCCAGCAGGCCTCCACACATGTCCCCCCCGACAGGTCATCACACTCCAGACCCACGCCCCTCATGGCCACCCAAATCCCACCTCAGTCCAAACACCCCACATTGAATTCCAAAAGTCATGATAGAAAATACATAACCAGCATGGCCATGAATCAATGTCCCTCAGACCCACGCAATGGTGACACATGACTGTGAAAAGATCAACATTGTGACATGCACAAAACAAATGAGATAAGACCACATCAGTAAAGTATATAATAAATGTGTATTCAATAATTAACCAAATGAATAAAAAAAATCACACAATAATGGAAAAAATGAAGAAAAAGCTGCATGTCCAAAATATTCACAAAAAATGTGTGAAACCAGAATCCAAATCAATCCAAAAGCAAATGGGTCCAAAGAGTCTGTCCGTCCAACCAAATCCAAAGTGTAAAAATAAGACACATCCATTGATCCATGGTAAAAAAAGAAACTTAAATGAAGTGAAATCCAGTGTAGAACTATATACAAAGTACAAATCCAGGGTCCATGAGCCCAACCATTGAAAGGAAACCTACAAAAACCCTACCTAATGAACAACTATATACAAAAAGGGGGGCATTGTCCAAGTGCCCCAAATGAAATGAAAACCAAAAGGAAACCTAACACTAATTAACTATATACAATGGCAGCGGGCTAGTCCGACGGCTCACTTCCTGATTTCCCGGGCCAAGGCATCGTCGAACTCCTGCTCGATGTCCCGGAGGTGGTCTTCTTCTAAGGCCCCGAGGGTTCGCAGGGACGATAACATCCGGACCTCCAGGTCCCTGGGAATTGCTTCGAGGCACTCGGCCCGCTTCAGAGCCCTTTGCATGGAGTTCTCTGTCCTGACCATCGTGAGCCGTGCCTCTTCTGCCCGCGCGCCGCTCCGCATCTATAGCATGGCCTAACCGCTGCCACACGGAAGACACTTCCCGTCCTGGGTCCTCCTGCCCTCCGGCCGATGCCTGCCCCTCCGATATCGAAGGCCCCGAGCCATCATGGCTCCCACCTTGTTGCTGCTGCTGCTGTGCCTGTGCCCGTGCCCTGGCTCCTGCTGCCTGCACATCCTCCTCCGGCTGGGGTGCAGTTGTTGAAGTGGCCACCCCTGCTGGACGTCCGACTCCCGACTGTGGCAGGGATGTGTCCTCCACCAGCCTGGCCGAACGGTCAGAGGCAGCTCCACAGGGTACCCAGGTGATACATGGGTGGGAAGATGGCATGGAGGACGACTGGCGCATAGGGGGTTCAGGTGAGGAGGTGGTCGAAGCAAGGTTCAGCAAACAGAGGAATCTGGCCTGGGTGACCTGTCCCAGTAGGCTGACGTGGTCAACGAGCCATTCGAGATGACGTGCAGTCTCCCCATGAAAAGACTGCAGGTCACCTCGCATGTCCCGTTGACACAACGCCACCCCACCCAGGACAGGCTCAACCCGGTCCCAGATAGCCACGTCTGCAGGGAGAGGAAGGCCAGTTGTTGTAAATGGATCCCCTCCCTGAAAACGGGTCTGGACGTAGGCATCCCTGCTGGTGCGGGATGATGCAGTCACAGGATTGGGGACAGGATTACACACAGGCACCTCCGCGGCGGCCTGTGCTGCCTCCGGTCCCTGCCCCTGTACTGCACCACTGGCACCAGTGGAATCCCCACCTTCAGACCCCGTCTCTGTCCCTTGCGCGGCCTCCTCCTCCACCAAACCCCCCACCAAGCTGGATGACTCTGTGCCATCTTCCTTCGTCGGACCCTGTGGGGTCTCAGCTGCCCCTACTGCTGCCGAGGAGTCCAACTCCGACCTCCACCTCTTGGACCTACCCTCGGCAGCTGCGGCCTGGGACTTGGCACCGGACTCCTCACTCCCTGACGAGATCACAACCTGGGAGGGGAGCCGGGCCTTGCGTCTCCGGCTGTGTAACGCTCACCTGACTCCCACAGAGGCGCTGACCTGGTTTGGATTGCTGTGGCCTCTTCTAGGGTGATGTGCTGGACTCGGAAGAAGGAATGGACCGGACCCCCCAAATCTGGCTTGTCTGGCTCGTAGAAATATCCTTCTGTGTGTGAAAAGGGAGTATTAACAATCTGCGGGATAATGCGTAGGCCTCCCACTCCACTTCTCACCCTCCACGAAACCCTTCTGCGATTCCCTGTGAAGTGTCACCTTAGGGTCTGAAAGGACGAGCTCTCCATCCTGCTTCTGATGCAGGGGCGCGTTGTTATCCAGTTACTTCACTGGATCTCAGATTGGTGAGAGTTCAAGTTCGCTTGACTTTTCCGGTAAGGTATCGTAAGAATTCTGTTGCAAGTTCAAGCTTTAAATAACTATTGTCTGTTTTCTCTATTTCAGGTGCTGAATGAAGATTCCGAGTTAGGGAATGGAACCGTCGAAGGAAACTTCTGGTGAGTTTTTGATGAGTGGTTCCTCTAGTGTTCTTGCATTAATGCACTAATGCTTGTGTCTTTTTCCCCTTAGGGGCTGGGGTTCGGAAATGCCGAAGATACGGCGCCGACCCGAAGTGAGAAGAGATGTCCCAGTAAATATCAGCTAAGTCTTTGATGAGCGTTCCGCTAATGTCCTTGCATTCGCTCACTAATGCTAATGTCTTTTTCCCCTTAGGGGCCGGGGTTCGGAAATGCCGAAGAAACAGCGCCGACCCGAAGTGAAGAGGGATTGACCCAACAGGTAAGTCTTATGGTGGAAATTAAGCCTTTCTTATTCTCTTCCCTAGCTCACCTTTGTTCTTGTCTTTTTCTCCTTTAGGCGCTGAAATGCGGCGGAAGATCCAGATGGTCGCTGATGGGCAAGAAGGCGCCTAGTAAAGGTGAGTGGAATGCTGCGCTGCAGCGAGCTATGCGATGTGCTTTTAAAAATGAATGTCTTCCCTTTAGGATCGTCGGCGAGATGACTCTGGAATGCGGATTAAGCAGGTAATGTCTCTTTTTTCTCCTGTTCTCCTCTCTTCTCCCTTTAGAGGTGTTCCAGGATGCTGTCGGGCGTGGCTGGAGCCCGGATGCAGGAGCAGACACGGTGAGCGTCCAGCTGCTAGGTGCAGAACAACGCGAAGCGTGAGTTGCTGCTTGGGCGTGGCTTAAATAGCCTTCAAAGTAGTTCCAGGTATGTATTCTTCCTCTAAGGTATGTATTCTTCCTCCGGCCACACCCGTGTGGTAAAGTAGTCCCATAGGTAAAATAGTCCCATTCAGGCCTCTAGGTGGCCTGGATGTTGCAGCACGGTCCTCATCAGGTAAGTTCACACCAAGCACTTCTTAACACAAAGTCATCCTTTATGAGCCTGGCGCCTATGGCGCCTGGACTGTTATCCAACATGAGCCTGGCGCCAAAGGCGCCAGGACTGAGTCCAAAGGGCCCCTACCTGGGGCCGCTGGGACTTCCCTCGGGAACATGATGTCTGCCTCCGGGGTTGCTGGGCCCGGTCTGGCTCCTTGGGGGTAGGCATCATGACAGTAGCCCCTCCCAAGGCCCCTCCCAAGGTTGTTCTCTCCGGAGGTTTAGGCTTGTTTGGGATTTTCCGGTGGAATTTCTGTATTAACCGAGGTGCATGTACCTGGTCGTTTGGTTCCCAAGACCTTTCCTGAGGCCCATATCCTTTCCAATCAATTAAATAGAAGAGTTTTGACTTTGACACCTTGGAATCTAATATGTCTTTAACTTCAAATTCCAGCTCCCCATCTACTTGAATTGGTTCTGGTGGTTTAATTAGTCTGGTTCCAGGTTATACTGGTTTCAACAGTGATACGTGAAAAACGGGATGGATTCGCATGTTAGCTGGTAGATCGAGTTTGAAGGCCACCGGGTTGAT
Source organism: Ambystoma mexicanum (assembly GCF_040938575.1). NCBI lineage: Eukaryota > Metazoa > Chordata > Amphibia > Caudata > Ambystomatidae > Ambystoma > Ambystoma mexicanum. Next base: position 1,358,113,355 of record NC_090921.1, on the reverse strand, counting down.
TATAGCTTTGATTGGGTAGGGCCCTACATATGTTGGATTGAAAGTTCGCGGTCCTTTGAGTGGTAAATGTCTAGTCGCTAGCCACACTTGGTCCCCTATTTGGTACGGAGGTGCTTCACTACGATGTAAATCAGCATTTTCTTTGTACTTTTTCTTGGCTTGCTGTTAATGAGTCGTTGCTTCTTTGAAGGCTCGAGTTATCGTGGAATGCAAATGATCTACAGCGGGCATTTCAAGGCTTTGAGGGGAGTCAAGGTCAGAGGTTCGGGGTGATGGCCATATAAGGTATAAAAAGGGGTTTGTCCCGTTCCAGAATGTACAGAATTGTTATATACATATTCTGCGATCCAAAGAATGTCTTTCCAATTACATTCAGATTGGTGCAACATACACCGAAGATACTGTTCAAGGGTGTGGTTTGTTCTCTCGGTTTGACCATCGGTCTAGGGGTGGTGACTAGTGGATAGTCGTACATCGATTTTTGCCAGTTGACAACACTTTCTCCAAAAATGGGAAATAAATTGGCTTCCTCGATCAGAGACCACTATGGATGGAAAACCATGTAAACGAACGACATTCTCAAGAAATTCCTTGGCCAGGATGGAGGCTGAAGGTAACCCCTTTAATGGGATAAAATGGGCCATTTTGGAGAAGAGGTCCACAATCACCAGGATAGTGTTGTATCCATAGCAAGGAGGCAGGTCTGTAATAAAGTCCAGCGACAAGGTGTGCCAAGGTGCCGGTGGGATGTCCAAGGGTTGTAAAAGGCCGGCTGGTCTTTTCTTTTGACCTTTATTTTGGGCGCAAACTCCGCAGGACATCACAAAGGATTTTATATCCTTTCACCAGGAGGGCCACCAGAATTGCCTTTTGATCTTTTCTTCAGTTTTAGCAATACCAGGATGTCCTTCCATTAATGTATCATGATAATGGGCAATAACGAGTTCTTGCAATTCCTTATGAGGCAGAAATAATCGCCCCTGGAAGTAGGGTAGATCATTATTGACGGAAAAGTGTGAACCCTTTTCACTCCATTCTTGCAAGGTTGTAGGGTCTAAAAGTGGTTTAACTCTAGTTTGAATGTCCTCAATAGTTTGTAAAGAGGTCAACCCCAAAATTCTCTGTTCAGGTATAATCGGTACTGGTTCTAAGCTTGAATTTGTTTCTCCTTCCCAATCCGGGATAAAGCATCCGCTTTGCCATTCTTGCAGCCAGGGCGGTATGTGATTACAAAATCAAGCTCCGCAAAGAATAAAGCCCATCGGAGTTGACGTGATGATTGAGCTTTGGCCGTTTTTAAATATTGCAAATTTCTGTGATCTGTAATCACTGTGATGGTGTGTCTTGCGCCGAGAAGGTAATGACGCCAAGCCTTGAAGGCGGACTTAATAGCTAATAACTCCTTGTCGGTGATTGCATAATTAACTTCAGGAGCCGAGAATTTTCTGGACCAAAAGGCTACAGGGTGCAATTGGTTAGTTACAGGATCCCTTTGAGACAGGACAACTCCCATGGCTAAGCTGGATGCGTCGGTTTCAACAATGTAAGGGAGATCTGGGCGCGGATGTTTCAGTACAGGTGCGGAGGTGAATTTAGTTTTTAGTTCTTGAAAGGCCTTTCTGCCTCATTAGTCCATTCAAAGCGTTTATTTTTCCGTAAGAGTGCAGTGATGGGTTGAACCACCCGAGAAAATTCCGGGATAAATCTTCGATAAAATTTGGCAAAAACAAGCATGCTCTGAACACCCTTCACAGAGCTAGGAGATGGCCATTTGAGGATGGTGTCCACTTTTCGTGAGTCCATTCGGACTCCCTTTGGTGTCAAGATGAATCCAAGAAACTCGACTTCTGTGGCATGAAAAACACATTTATCGAGTTTTGCAAACAGTTTGTGCTGGCGCAATTTCTCAAGAACTGCCTTGACATGTTTTCTGTGATCGGATTCCGAAGAGGAGTACACCAGAATGTCGTCGATATATACGATGACACAAACATCGATAAGTTCCCGAAGAACATCATTCATAAAGTATTGAAAGGCAGCAGGTGCGTTGCACAATCCGAAAGGCATCACCTGGTATTCGAAGAGTCCATATTTGGTGCGAAAAGCAGTCTTCCATTCGTCGCCTTCTTTTACACGCACCAGGTGATAAGCTCCCTGAAGATCTAACTTGGTGTATATACAAGCATCTTTTACCTGGTCGAGAAGTTCAGGGATCAGGGGCAGAGGATAACGATTCTTAATCGTTATTTGATTTAGGGCGCGGTAGTCAATACAAGTTCTAAGGTCGCCTTCTTTTTTCGGCACGAAGAACAGAGCTGAGGAAACAGGAGACTTTGACGGGCGAATAAAACCATTGGCACGGTACTGATCTAAATACTGTCGCAAATGAAGATTCTCAGGTTCAGTAAGGGCATAGATTCTACTACAAGGCAGTTGAGCATTGGGTACCAGATCGATTTGACAATCGTACGACCGGTGGGGAGGTAACGTGTTGGCCTGTTCTTTTTGGAAAACGTCTTGGAATTCTTGGTACTCAGGCGGTAGTTGTATTGTGGCGGAGGTTACTGTGGCCAGGCCCATGTTTGGATTTCTTGGATAGCAAGTTTGTGTACAATCAGGAAAGGTTATTCTCTTTGCTCGCCAGTCAATTCGAGGATTATGTGTTTCTAACCAAGGAATTCCTAGAATTACTTGAAACTGTGGGGCCTTGATTACATCAAACACAATAGCTTCCCGATGTTCATCCTGACCCACTAGTGTCATTTCTGTAGTAGAATGTGTTACCGGCCCTGAGGCAATTTCGGTTCCATCAACTGTGGTAATGACATCCTTGTTGGTTTTCGGACGGAGAGGGAGATGAATCCTGGAGGCCAATTCATGATCAACATAGTTTCCGATAGCTCCACTGTCGATGTATGCCTTTATAGCATGCAACCGCCGAGGCTGTCTCGGATCCATGAGGACCATTGGCATGATGAAATGCGAGGTCAAAGAGTTTGTTTTCAAGCTCGGCAAGCGGACCTCTACGCTTGTCGGGCTTGGTCGTTTCCCGAATCAGGTTCCGTTAGATTGTTGTCAGTGGCTCCAACCACCTTCTTGGGTGGTTTTACCGGACAATCTCGTAAAAAGTGGCCAGAAGCCCCGCAATAAAGACATAATTGCTTCTGCCGCCTTCTTTCTCGTTCCTTCTGAGTTAACGGTCCTTTAACTCCACCGATTTGCATAGGTTCTGAAACGTTGGTACCCTTGGGGTAAGCGTGAGTTTTGATCAACACTTGGGTTTCAAACTTAGACCGATCTGCTTTTCTATTCTGAAGTCTGTGATCAAGTTGGACCACTAAGTCTATGTATTCCGCGCAGGCTTGGGGCGGATTTACAATTTGAGCTAGAACGTCTTTAAGTTCTCGGCGCAGGCCTCGATGAAATAATGTGATCCTTTTATTTTCTGGCCACCCTGTTTCCACAATCAACCTATTAAAGGTGGCGATGTAGGATAAGAGATCCTGGTTACCTTGTTGTAAGGATAGCAGTTCGTTGTCCAGGGCCTGTCCCTGGGAGTGTCGAGCGAATAATCTTTCCATACTTGCCTGGAAACCTTGAAAATCCTGGAGAATTGGGTCATCTTGACTTACCAAAGGAACTGACCAATCGGCAGCACAGCCGCTGAGATAAGATAATACAAAGGCTACCTTGGTTGGTCATTAGGGAAGGCCCCAGGTCTGCATAGAAAGTGTAAGCGACATTGGTTCATGAAAACGGCATATTTCTTGGGGTCTCCTGCAAAACGTTCAGGCGGGGCCAGTGGCATATTTCCAGGTAGATTGATTTATACCGGGTTATTCGAAACCACAGAAGTGGGATTACCCCCGGAACCAGGTAACGGAGTTTGTCCTGCCTGACCTTGCAACAGGTCATCAGTTCGTTCCTTGGATAGGATCAGTTCTCTCCTGAGAGCGTTAGTCTCCTGGCGGGCGGAATGTACTTCTGCCCGTAATTCCCCCAGAAGTTGGGCCAGCTGGTCTGTCTCGGAAGTATCCATAGCGCCCGGGTAGGAAATTGTAGGTAGGCTTCGCGTTCTGTAACGCTCACCTGACTCCCACGGAGGCGCTGACCTGGTTTGGATTGCTGTGGCCTCTTCTAGGGTGATGCGCAGGACTCGGAAGAAGGAATGGACCGGACCCCCCAAATCTGGCTTGTCTGGCTTGTAGAAATATCCTTCTGTGTGTGAAAAGGGAGTATTAACAATCTGCGGGATAATGCGTAGGCCTCTCACTCCCCTTCTCACCCTCCACGAAACCCTTATGCGATTCCCCGTGAAGTCTCACCTTAGGGTCTGAAAGGTCAAGCTCTCCATCCTGCTTCTGATGCAAGGGCGCGTTGTTATCCAGTTACTTCACTGGATCTCGGATTGGTGAGAGTTCAAGTTCACTTGACTTTTCCGGTAAGGTATCGTAAGAATTCTGTTGCAAGTTCAAACTTTAAATAACCAATGTCTGTTTTCTCTATTTCAGGTGCTGAATGAAGATTCCGAGTTAGGGAATGGAACCGTCGAAGGAAACTTCTGGTGAGTTTTTGATGAGTGGTTCCTCTAGTGTTCTTGCATTAATGCACTAATACTTGTGTCTTTTTCCCCTTAGGGGCCAGGGTTCGGAAATGCCGAAGATACGGCGCCGACCCGAAGTGAGAAGAGATGTCCCAGTAAATATCAGGTAAGTCTTTGATGAGCGTTCCGCTAATGTCCTTGCATTCACTCACTAATGCTAATGTCTTTTTCCCCTTAGCGGCCGGGGTTCGGAAATGCCGAAGAAACGGCGCCGACCCGAAGTGAAGAGGGATTGACCCAACAGGTAAGTCTAATGGTGGAAATTAAGCCTTTCTTATTCTCTTCCCTAGCTCACCTTTGTTCTTGTCTTTTTCTCCTTTAGGTGCTGAAATGCGGCGGAAGATCCAGATTGTCGCTGATGGGCAAGAAGGCGCCTAGTAAAGGTGAGTGGAATGCTGCGCTGCAGTGAGCTATGCGATGTGCTTTTAAAAATGAATGTCTTCCCTTTAGGATCGTCAGCGAGATGACTCTGGAATGCGGATTAAGCAGGTAATGTCTCTTCTTTCTCCTGTTCTCCTCTCTTCTCCCTTTAGAGGTGTTCCAGGATGCTGTCGGGCGTGGCTGGAGTCCGGATGCAGGAGCAGACACGGTGAGCGTCCAGCTGCTAGGTACAGAACAACGCGAAGCGTGAGTTGCTGCTTGGGCGTGGCTTAAATAGCCTTCAAAGTAGTTCCAGGTATGTATTCTTCCTCTAAGGTATGTATTCTTCCTCCGGCCACACCCGTGTGGTAAAGTAGTCCCATAGGTAAAATAGTCCCATTCAGGCCTCTAGGTGGCCTGGATGTTGCAGCACGGTCTGCATCAGGTAAGTTCACACCAAGCACTTCTTAACACAAAGTCATCCTTTATGAGCCTGGCGCCTATGGCGCCTGGACTGTTGTCCAACATGAGCCTGGCGCCAAAGGCGCCAGGACTGAGTCCAAAGGGCCCCTACCTGGGGCCGCTGGGACTTCCCTCGGGAACATGATGTCTGCCTCTGGGGTTGCCTGGCCCGGTCTGGCTCCTTGGGGGTAGGCATCATGACAGGCTGGTGGTGTGATCCCCGCCGCTGTGCTCCACAGCACCATCTCCGCCCTCTTCATCAGTTGACGCTGCAGACAGGGAGAGATAGGAGACAGGCATCAGGACACTGTACAATGGACTGATACACACATGCCAGTTGCACATGAGTGGCAGTGTCAAACTTCAGACATGGCATCACAATCCCCAAAACACATGGCATGTAAACTCACACACCTGAGCAATTCCACAGCCATATGGCAACAGCCAGCACCATCCATACACATACAACAGCATCAGCAGCCAAAGGTGAGCCAGACATCACATGAAACACAGGGAGTGGACTAGACATGCACACACGCCACCACACTTACATGCATGTGTACACCTCCACCAACTGTCGCAGTGATGAGATCGGCATCCATGTCACATCTGGCAATCAGTCTTCTACATATCAGTGTCCCAAGCATCCATGTTGCATCACTGTTGCACCCTTGTGAAATACACACACATACACATGTACACGGTGCAGATACATGCAGCTGGAACCGACATCCATGTGTGACACTACAACCATGCCAATTTACATACACAGTCATTCAAGCATGTGTACTCACACATCTGCATTTGGCATGCAAGCGTACACACACATGCACCATCCATTTGTCTCACACATGAAAGGACTTGCATGTGTTAGGCTCACAGCCCTGTACATACACATCCATACATGGCCCTACAAAACCACATGTGCAACCTGCACACTACTGGCACACCACCACACGCACATCTTACAATCAGTATGCATGTACACTTACCGCTAGACTCCAGAAGGGTCTGCCTCTCAAGGACCTGGACGTGGAGCTCTGGGGATATGCGTTTCAGGACCATCATTTGATGTTCCGACAGGTGGCCCCGGCGCCCCCTAGCATCCGCTGCTTTCAAGAGGCGCCGGGCCTTGTTGAGGGTCCTGGACCTGAAGTCCTCCCAGCGCTTCTTGAGATGTTGGAATCTTCGGACTGCCACCCCCTCCGCGTTGATGGCAGTCACGATGTCCGTCCAGATCCTGGTCCGTCCTTCCTTGTCGGCGCGCAAACTTCCGAAGAGGGCATCATACTGCCCCAGGACTTGCTCCACCAGGACACCAACTTCGGTGGCAGTGAAGCTGGTGGCCCTCTGCCTCTCTGGCTGCGGGTTGCCAGTGGTCTCAGATGGTGGTGTGCCCGACATGGCAACCCCAGAGGCAGGCGTGGGTGGGCAACTGGGTCCTGTGGCTGGGCTGTGGAGCGATGGTATCCCAGTGGGGAGTCTTCAGTTCCAGCAGGGGTGGTCACAGCAACTGCACCCCTGCAGATGGCTGATGTGCAGGCAGCAAATAGCAGGGCACGTGGGCAGCAGGCAGGCAGGCAGCAGCAGATGGCAGGTGGGAGCGTGCTCGGGGCTCTTGGGTTCAGGAAAATGGCCTTCAGGGCAGGAGTGTGGTCTTCCGTGTGTTTTCGTGTGGCCAGCTTGATACGGAGTGATTTGGCACGTGAAAAAATTGCACGTCAGCGTGTAATTCGAGGAAAGGCCCTTAGCGCGTGAGCGTGCCAGTGCACGCACGCGATTCCATTGGACCAAAGGCCCTTAGCGCGTAAGCGTGTCTGTGATGTATCACGCAAGGGCGTTGCCCTGGCAGGGCTTGAAGATCCCACGTGGATTTCTATTGCTCTGTACATGCTTTTCGTGGGGTGCGGTGCGTGTGATTTCCAGGCATTGGGGTTCACACGCTATTACTTCACAGCAGGTGGGTGTTGGCTACCCGTTCTTCTACACGCAAGGCAGACGGTGAGTGGTAGCCTGCTCGCCCAGGCCCAATCGCGTGTAAAACTTCCCGCGCACCCCAGAAATACATGTACCCCGCTCGCCCAAGGCCTATCGCGTGTGAACCAACAAGAAGTACAGATTTCACCCACTCGCTCTCCACAAAAAGCACGTACAAGAAAATGGCATCGGACACGTACCTTTTAAACCGGCCCACACGTACACTTCACTTACGCGTGTACGCGCCCTTTCATCCAATTACACGCGATGCCACTCGGACGTGCAGTTTTTCCACGTGTGCTCTGTCATCACGTGCTATGAGGGAAACGCCCTGCGTGTAATGTAACTTACGCGCTTACGCGCTAAGGGCCTTTGGTTCAATGGAATTGCGTGCGTGTGCTGACGCACTTACGCGCTAAGGCCCTTTCCTCGAATTACATGCTGAAGGCCATTTTCCTGCCCCCAAGAGCCCCGAGCATGCTCCCACCTGCCATCTGCTGCTGCCTGCCTGCTGTCCACATGCCCTGCTATTTGGTGCCTGCACATCAGCCATCTGCAGGGGTCCAGTTGCTGTGTCCACCCCTGCTGGAACAGAAGACTCCCGACTGGGACACCATCGCTCCACAGCCCAGCCCCAGGACCCAGTTGCCCACCCACGCCTGCCTCGGAGGTCTCCATGTCGGGGAAAACACCATCTGAGACCACTGGTGACCCCCAGCCAGAGGGGCAGAGGGCCACCAGCTTCAGTCAGAAGGAAGTTGGTGTCCTGGTGGAGCATGTCCTGGGGCATTATGATGCCCTCTTCGGAACATCACGCGCCAACAAGGAAGGACGGGATAGGATCTGGGATGACTTTGTGGTTGCCATCAACACGGAGGGGGTGGTAACCCGCAACATCAAGCAAGTCAAGAAGCGCTGGGAGGACTTGAGGTCCAGGACCCTCAACAAGGCCCGGCGCCTCATGGAGGGGGGCCGGGGAAGCATGAGTACCATCCAGATGAGGGTCCTGGAACGTGTAGGCCCAGCGCTCCACGCCCAGATCCTTCGGAGGCAGACCCGTACGGAGTTGAGCGGTAAGTTGCCAAGCATTGCTGTGTGAGACAGGGCATGTTGCAGGGTGCTGGTTCTCTGATACTTGCCTGCATGTTTGACATAGGCCATGTTTGTATGTGTGTGTGCAGGGACATCATGGTCATGCATGTGAGACCAGTAATGTGTGAACCATATGGTTGGTGCATGTGTTACAATGCAACATGCGGAGCAGCATGGGGAATGCACACATTAATGCATGCCTGTCTCTGTCATTGGACATGGATGGGGTGTGAGAGATGGGTGCTGCTGTCATGGACATGTATGGTGTCCATGTCTGTGTGTCTGACTTGCGTGTCTGTGACTTGGAAATGCCATGGATGCATGACACATGTCTGTGACAATGTTCAGATTCACTGATGCAGCCTACTCATCCTTGTATCCACTGTGTCTGGGGTGTACGAGGCCAGATGGATGAAACTAGGGTGAAGTGTGTGCATGTGATAGGCATGACCCATGATGCATGTGAGTTTCAAACCAGCATTGTATGTTTCAAGAGTCCTTTGGACATGTATGCTAATGTTCATAGCATGCGCCATGCCTGTTACTGCATGTGTTTTGCCTGCACTGACCCATGTGTTGTGGAGGGACATGATGGAAGTGATGTTTGACAGTGCCACTCATCTGCTATTGCTTCCTGTCTAGGGAACCATTGTACAGTACCCTGATGCTTGTGTTCTATGTCTCTCTCTACACAGTGGCAAGTGATGAAGAGGGCAGCAACGGCGCTGTGGAGCAAAGCGGCGGGGATGCCCCCACCGGCAGGCAACGCAAGGCCCAATCAGCCTTCCAGAATTTATCATCGTCCGGGAGTGAGGGGACTGGTGATGTGTCTGCCACTACGGCTGCAGTGGAAGGGGTGGGTGAGCCCCCATAGGGGCTTGCAACAGCGGAAGACAGTGTGGAGCCATCCAGGTTGGTAGTTTCCACAGAGGCGGAGGAGTCCGCTACTGAGCCGCACATGGGGCCTGGTGGGGGTGGTACCACTGGTGCAAGTGGTGCAGTCCAGGGCCAGGGGCAGGAGGCAGCACAGGTCACCGCGGAGGGGCCTGTGCATGTCGCTGTCCCTGACCCTGTGACTGCACCACCATGCACCAGCAGGGATGTCCCATCCCAGGCCCGTCCGCAGGTAGGGGGGATGTCCATGTCATCTGACACTCCTCTACCTGCGGGCGAGGGGACCCCTGGCCATATTGAGAAGGTCCTGATTGGTGTCGCATTGTGCACGCGTGACATTCGTGACGACGTGCGTGCTTCCCAAGGGGAGCACGCACGTCATCACGAAGAGCAGCGTGCCAACGTGGCCCAGTTGGGAGTGTCCATGGTCGGGGGTTTTGTACATGTGTTGGCCACTCTGGCGGCCCTCTCCTCCTCTGTGGAGACTATGCACCAGTCGTTCTCCATGCCGTCTTCCGGCCCAGATGCCACCAGGGCCCCCTGTGGACCTGCCCTGACCAACGCAGCCAGCTCGGTGGGGATCCCATCCCTGCCACAGTCGGGAGTTGGAGGTCCAGCAGGGGTGGACACCACAGCAACTGGACTCCAGCAGATGGAGGATGTGCCGGCATCATCGAGCAGGGCACGTGCACGACGGCGTCGGTGGATTCCAACAGCCTGGATGCCGTCGTGCTGGCAGAGGCAGTTGCGTCGGAGGCAGCGGCAGGCTCAACGTGGGAGGCATCATGGCTCGGGGCAATCTACATCAGAGGGGCAGGCATCTGCCGGAGGGCAGGAGGACCCTGGAATGGTAGTGTCTTCCATGTGGCAGCGGTTGGGCCAGCAGATAGGTGCGGAGTGGCGGCGGGCGGAGGTGGCACGGCTCACGATGGTCAGGGCAGAGAACTCCATGCGCAGGGCGCTGAGGCGGGCTGAGTGCCTCGAGGGAATTCGCAGGGAGTTGGAGGTGGACATGGCGTTATCCCTGCGAGACCTCGGGCCAGAGAACAGGCCCGCCACCAAGACATTGAACAGGAGTTCGATGATGCCCTATCCCATGACATCAACAAGTGAGCCATTGGACTTGCCCGCCGCCGTTGTATATAGTTAATTAGTGTTAAGTTTCACTTCTTTTTTCTTTCATTTGGGGCGCATGGACTATGCCCCACATTTTTGTATAAAGTTAGTAATTAGGTAGGTTTCATTGTAGGTTTCATTTATGTCGCTGGGCTCATGGAGCCTGGATTTGCTATTTGTACATAGTTTTACAGCGAATTTTTCTCCTTCATTTTTATTTTTCTTCACCATAGAGCAATGAATATTACGCTTTTCTTTCCCTTTGGATTTGCTTTGTTGGACGGTGACTTTCGACACATTTTCATTTGGATTCTCATTTTTTTTATTGATCATTTTTTGGGACATGCTGCATTTTCATTATTATTGCCATTATTAGGTGTTTTTATTTCATTCCCTTCATTTTGACTTGATTACATTTTTGTTTCTTACTTCAATGTGTGGTCTTCTCTCATTGGTTTCATGCATGTCACAGTGTGGGTTTTCTCAGTCATGTGTTGCCATTGTGTGGGTCGGACAGACTTGTACTCATGCGCATACTGCTTATTTGTGATCTATCATGGAATGGGGATTTCAATTTGGAGCGGATGTAAAGCTTGGTTGGGTGTTTGGACTGGGGTGCTGTGGGGTGGGATTTGTGTGGCCATAAGAGCCAGGGATCTGGATTTTGATGACGTGCTGGCTGGGGGACATGTGCCAGGTCCTGCGGGCAGGTGCCTGTCAATGATGGGGGGGTGGGGTGCAGGGGGACATGTGTGGGACATGAGTGGGGGCCTGCTGTCAGGTGCCACTGACTGCTGGGGGGTGGGGGTGCTTGGGGACATGTGTGGGGCCTGCTGGCAGGTGCCCCTGACTGCTGGGGGGTGGGGGTGCAGGGGGACATGTGTGGGACATGTGTGGGACATGTGTGGGGGCCTGCTGACAGGTGCGCTGCACTGCTGGGGGGTGGGGGTGCAGGGGGACATGTGTGGGACATGAGTGGGGGCCTGCTGGCAGGTGCCCCTGACTGCTGGGGGGTGGGGGTGCTTTGGGACATGAGTGGGACATGTGTGGGGGCCTGCTGGCAGGTGCCCCTGACGGGTGGGGGTGCTGGGGGACATGTGTGGGGGCCTGCTGGCAGGTGCCCTGCACTGCTGGGGTGTCGGGGTGCAGGGGGACATGTGTGGGACATGAGTGGGGGCCTGCTGGCAGGTGCCCCTGACTGCTGGCGGGTGGGGGTTCAGGGGGACATGTGTGGGACATGTGTGGGGGCCTGCTGGCAGGTGCCCCTGACTGCTGGGAGGTGGGGGTGCAGGGGGACATGTGTGGGACATGTGTGGGGGCCTGCTGGCAGGTGCCCCTGACTGCTGGGGGGTGGGGGTGCTGGGGGACATGTGTGGGGGCCTGCTGGCAGGTGCCTCTGACTGCTGGGGGGTGGGGGTGCTGGGGGACATGTGTGGGGGCCTGCTGGCAGGTGCCCTGCACTGCTGGGGGGTGGGGGTGCTGGGAGACATGAGTTGGTGATCATATTGCAACGTGTCATGTGGCTTGGCTGGGGGGCATGCCCATGGTGGCTGGGCTGCCTGCGGGACATGACCAGGGGTGCAGGGTAGTCCCCTGTGGTGTGGGCTGCCTGCAGGGGCCGTGGAGGGGGTAGAGGGGACACCTGGGAGGACCCACACTGCCAATTCACGTGTAGGACTCCCCGCACACCCCCGAAATACACGTTCCCCGCTCTGACAGCAAAATCGCGTGTGAAACTTCATGCGCAGCCCAGTAATACACGTACCCTACTCCAATCGCGTGTGAAACTTCACGCGCACCCCTGAAATACACGTACCCAGGCCAATCGCGTGTGAAACTTCACGCGCCCCCCTGAAATACACGTACCCAGGCCAATCGCGTGTGAAACTTCCCACGCACCCCTGAAATACACGTACCCAGGCCAATCGCATGTGAAACTTCCCACGCACCCCGAAATACATGTACCTAGGCCAATCGCATGTGAAACTTCCCGCACACCCCTGAAATACACGTACCCAGCCCAATCACATGTGAAAATTCCCACGCACCACTGAAATACACGTTCCCAGGCCAATCGCATGTGAAACTTCCTGCACACCCCTAAAATACACGTACAAAGCCCAATCGCGTGTGAAACTTCCCGCGCACCCCTGAAATACACGTACCAAGCCCAATCGCGTGTGAAACTTCCCGCGCATCCCTGAAATACACGTAACCAGGCCAATCGCGTGTGAAACTTCCCGCGCACCCCTGAAACACACGTACCCAGCCCAATCGTGTGTGAAACTTCCCGCGCACCCCTGAAATACACGTACCCAGCCCAATCGCGTGTGAAACTTCCCGCGCACCCCTGAAATACACTACCAAGCCCAATCACGTGTGAAACTTCCCGCGCACCCCGGAAATACACATACCCAGGCCAATCGCATGTGAAACTTCCCACGCACCCCTGAAATACACGTACCAAGCCCAATCGCGTGCAAAACTTCCCGCGCACCCCTGAAATACACGTACCCAGGCCAATCGCGTGTGAAACTTCCCGCGCACCCCTAAAATACACGTACCCAGGCCAATCGCGTGTGAAACTTCCCGCGCACCCCTGAAATACACGTACCCAGGCCAATCACGTGTGAAACTTCCCACGCACCCCTGAAATACACGTACCCAGGCCAATCGCGTGTGAAACTTCACGCGCCCCCCTGAAATACACGTACCCAGGCCAATCGCGTGTGAAACTTCCCACGCACCCCTGAAATACACGTACCCAGGCCAATCGCATGTGAAACTTCCCACGCACCCCGAAATACATGTACCTAGGTCAATCGCATGTGAAACTTCCCGCACACCCCTGAAATACACGTACCCAGCCCAATCAAATGTGAAAATTCCCACGCACCACTGAAATACACGTTCCCAGGCCAATCGCATGTGAAACTTCCTGCACACCTCTAAAATACACGTACAAAGCCCAATCGCGTGTGAAACTTCCCGCGCACCCCTGAAATACACGTACCAAGCCCAATCGCGTGTGAAACTTCCGCGCACCCCCGAAATACACGTAGCCAGGCCAATCATGTGTGAAACTTCCCACACACCCCCGAAATACACGTACCCTGACCAATCGCGTGTGAAACTTCCCGCGCATCCCTGAAATACACGTAACCAGGCCAATCGCGTGTGAAACTTCCCGCGCACCCCTGAAACACACGTACCCAGCCCAATCGTGTGTGAAACTTCCCGCGCACCCCTGAAATACACGTACCCAGCCCAATCGCGTGTGAAACTTCCCGCGCACCCCTGAAATACACTACCAAGCCCAATCACGTGTGAAACGTCCCGCGCACCCCCGAAATACACATACCCAGGCCAATCGCATGTGAAACTTCCCACGCACCCCTGAAATACACGTACCAAGCCCAATCGCGTGCAAAACTTCCCGCGCACCCCTGAAATACACGTACCCAGGCCAATCGCGTGTGAAACTTCCCGCGCACCCCTAAAATACACGTACCCAGGCCAATCGCGTGTGAAACTTCCCGCGCACCCCTGAAATACACGTACCCAGGCCAATCGCATGTGAAACTTCCCACGCACCCCTGAAATACACATACCCAGGCCAATCGCGTGTGTAACTTTCCGCACACCCCTGAAATACACGTACCCAGGCCAATCACGTGTGAAACTTCCCGCGCACCCCCGTAATACACGTACCCAGGCCAATCGCGTGTGAAACTTCCCACGCACCCCTGAAATACACGTACACAGCCCAATCACGTGTGAAAATTCCAGCGCACCCCTGAAATACACGTTCCCAGGCCAATCGCATGTGAAACTTCCCGCGCACCCCAGAAATACACGTACCAACCCCAATCGCGTGTGAAACTTCCAGCGCACCCCTGAAATACACGTACCCAGGCCAATCGCATGTGGAACTTCCCGTGCACCCCTGAAATACATGTACCCAGCCCAATCGCATGTGAAACTTCCGGCGCACCCCTGAAATACACGTACCCAGGCCAATCACGTGTGAAACTTCCCGCGCACCCCTGAAATACACGTACCCAGCCCAATCGCGTGTGAAACATCCCGTGCACCCCTGAAATACACATACCCAGGCCAATCGCATGTGAAACTTCCCGCGCACCCCTGAAATACACTTACCAAACCCAATCGCGTGTGAAACTTCCCGCGCACCCCTGAAATACACGTACCCAGGCCAATTGCGTGGGAAACTTCCCGCGCACCCCTGAAATACACGTACCCAGGCCAATCGCGTGTGAAACTTCCCGCGCACCCCTGAAATACACATACCCAGGCCAATCGCGTGTGAAATTTCCCACGCACCCCTGAAATACACGTACCCAGGCCAATCGCGTGTGAAACTTCCCACGCACCCCCGTAATACACATACCACACTCGCACAGGCCCTTTCGCGTGTGAAAGTTCCCGCGAAACCCCGTAATACACGTACCCTGCTGAAATCACGTGTGAATCTTCCCGCGAACCCCAGTAATACACGTACCCCACTCGCACAGGCCCTTTCGCGTGTGAAACGTCGCGTGCACCCCAATAATACACATTCCCCGCTTGGCGTTTGCTGTTTGGCAGTCCTGTAAACTGGTCAAGGGTTAGCGCAGCCTTTTGCGCTGAATTGGGAATTTTGATGGCTTTTCCTTGCGCGAGGGCGTTCTTGGGGGCATAACTGGCGCTACTGCAGGGTTGCTGCGCCACTCTGCGTCACAGCTGGTTTTGGAGGCTAAAATCCATGAATACGCTGTGCGCGGAAATCGATTTTAGCACACGCGGCTGGCGCAGACATTCGCACACGCACACTGTGCGCCAGCCGCGTGCACCACTTTTGTGCGAAATTCTATGAATTACCCTGCTAGTTGAGAGGGCAAGTATAGGTTTTGGACACAGACAGAACTGTACTTCCTGCCACAGATTATCCTTAGTTTTCATTAGGTAGGGACATGCCACCTTGGCATAGGGCAAGTTAGGCCTTACTCCATCCTGATTTTTGAATTAAATAAAACTTTAAGTATAAAGTTGAATATGTTGTCTATGTCTTGCTTCATGATACCATCACACCATTTCAATCCCACCTAATTTACCAATGCTGGCTGTGCAGCCAACACGTTCCAGCAATATAGTTTCTCTCTGGGAAGTGTCATTTTCTGTATGGCAGATTCTTATTCTGGGAAGTATTCCAACATGGCCGCCCTATCTGGCGATCATTGCAAACGCAACAGTCTAGATGTTCTATCCCAGAACACACTGCAACTCACTGATGTCACATCCTCCCAAACAGCTTATCAACAGAATCCTCCAAGAGCCCAGTGCGTTGCTACTCTCATAGGAGTATACAAGCTCTAAGTGAGTTAGTTTGTTTGTGATTTACCTATCCTTACTTCCTTACTCTTGACTCCCTTTCTGACGCTCTTCATAACCTCGCTAATCCTTCCTTCTTTTCTTGATCTGCAGACCGCTACGGCAGTTCGAGACAAATCGTTACCTGATCTCCAACGATTAAAACCACGCCCTTTAGGAGCGCTGTTTCAGCCCAGTCTCACTTTGGTTCGGTATTCGGATCCTCGCTCTTCGCGATGTGTTACATTACGTCCCGTCTTGATCCTCCTTCCATTTGCATTCTAGGGTACTCCGTAATCTGTTGTTCCCTTTTTCATGCTTTCCTTCTAGTGCGGTCTTTCTACCACAACACTCCAGGTTTACAGCCACTCCCCCGTGAGCAGTCTCCGGGTGGCTTCCCTTGTTCATAAACCGGTAGGCGTTTGTATTTCGTTCTTTGTTGCTCCTTTGGATTGGTGCTATTATTTTATCATCTTTTCCTCATTTACCCGGTTTTTATTTATACTGTTCTCCTTAGCCCATCTATCCAGTATTCTTGGGAACGCCAGGCGGCCTCCCCCTTTCTTCATATCTATTACCCAAGACGCCTTTCTTTCCACAAACCAGGGGCAAGATATAGAATAGAATATTACTGGAGGTCCGACAGCTTGAAAGGAATCTTATCCTACTCTAACCTACTCTAATCTTTACCTTCATATCCAGTCCTTAGTTACGTTCGCTAAGAAGCCTCCAACACCAGAAGGCGGAATCACATCCCGCGCAAGAACATTTCGGGGAGACAACGCTCCCTAGAAGCTCTCCGCAGGGTTTTATTCCCCGTGAGGGTTTCCCTGGTGACCTCCCGGGGATCAAGCCTTTGTGCCGGACTCCGGAGGGGTTTTCAGGGGAATTCCTAATTACTGCAGGGAAGGTCACAGAAAGATACATTACTTGATATCACCAGTCCAAGGGCCATTGCTCTCCGTTAACTCAGTTCAGGTAGGTGATTTTCTGTTTTCCTTCTCTGTTCACCTGGAGCAAATCTCATTTATATCCAACAAAGTATAATCGCTGACAGGAAGTAGTTGCCCTTCTCAGACATCCACCCCTCCCCACAGTTGCTGCTGTTAAATCACTGATCAGCATAAGCTCATCCCTTAATACTGCACACTAGAGGGACTTCCCAGTGTTACAGTATTCAAGGGACCAAGAGTACTTTGAGCTGTGTTGCACCCACAAAATCCTCTATACCTTCCCTGCATAGTGTAGTTTGATACCTTCAAGGTGAAGCCTTCCCATAGCATTACAGCACTTCAAACCAAAAGGTAATGCATTTGCCTGATTGAACTTCTGTTGATGTGTCAATGGTCCTTCGATCACTTGAAAAAGAGAGAGAGATTTCAAGTGCCATATTTACTGCTGGCTCTAGTCTTAAAACAATATTTTCCAAGATACAATCTGTTAACAGCTCCTATCTCTGAATGCGGACCTTAACTTGTATGGAAGGTGGACCATGCCACAGTAAAAGCTCATGTTCACAACAGACCAGTGTTGGTACATGAGGTGCCTAACATGAGAACGAAAATACCTCAGAAGGAGAAGGCGAAGGAGAATGTCCCACCAAATTACAAGAACTGTTCAGTGCCTCTGAGGAAGAACAAACTCCTCTTCTACTATGCTGATCGGTTTGCCTCTTCCTTGCCACTTTTTCTATTTTAAATTAGCACATTTTCCATTGGCATTGGAAGAGTTTGATATGGGGGTCTAGTACTGTTTGCTGTGTTCTCATTTGTAAGGTTGTCATTCAATTTCAATTGGCCTTGTAATGCTTTTTATGTTAGGATACGATATTGTGTGCTGTGTTCCGAAGGGGTAAAGACCATGGCGAGGGAGGAATGGCCATATGGTGTGGCCTTGCCGAGGGTCAGGGCCTGAATAGGAGTGGAGATGGTGTTACAGAGTGTATCAATCAGGACCATAGACATGGGTGTGATAAGGCCTTGTGGAGACTGGGCCCATAAACTCAGTTGGCTCTGCCTGCCACTGGAAGAGAAAGTCCATCTTTACCTGAAACATGTGTTGTAGACCTAGCAACATCTACAGAACCTGAAGGAAGGAACTGAAGTGCTCATTTCCCATGACCAAGAGGAGACCAGCACATGCCAGTTGGAAAAAGAACCACAGAGACTGTGAGTGAAAGGGGAGTGTCCTGAAATCTTGTGAACTGTGGAAGGAATCAATTGAAATAGTGGAGCTTGTGACAACAGACTGTCCTGACATGTTGTGTTTGAGGTTAACCACAGAGGAGAATTGTATTGTGTTTTTGAAACCTGTTTGTGTCTGAGATCATTTCTATACTCTTAGTGATCCCACTCGGCTATATGACAACTGCCAATACAGTCACTCTCTGGTCCCCATATGTATTTATTTATAGTTAATTTATAAGATGCCCTCTGTAAAACGCAGTCACTTTGTGACGGGTTGGAAAACTCCACACTTTCATTTCATGCAACATGTACCTGATCTTAACAATCTACCTCCTGCAATGTAATATCTCTCTCTGTGAGACTACCCATCTCAAAAACTTCCCCTTATCCTAATGCTATGGAAGGACATGTGACAGCAGAAGCTTCAGTTTTATTGCTGCATGCAAAAATCTCCTCCCCCAAATTAGTTCCCAGCAGAGGGACTGTACAGATATGTAGTATTTGCGCGAACAAGGGTACTTTGCACTGTCTTGCATCCAAAGTAGGTTTCATTATCTTGAATGATTGAATTTCTGCTGGGATGGTATTGTTCATTGTATCATTTAAAACTGTGGCTCATTTGAACCAAAGGCCACCGTTATTGCTGGTTTATGTCTGTCTGAACTCAGTATTTGCCAAGATCCAATCTGTTAAGTGCACCAATCTCTTTATGGAGACCAAGAAGCAGTACACTAGGTAAACCATGCCACACAGGGAGCTCATGTTCACCAACAAAGAAGTGTTGAACATGAGGTGCTTGAAATAAGGACGAAATAACTGTTCTTTGATACAGTGTGCTCACAAACTGGTTATGAATAACCAATAACATTCATGAGTATTCATCTCCGACACATAGCCTGCAAAAGGAGTCAAAATAGATAACTCGAATCTTTAATAAAACATTTGTTTCATAAAACATGACACAGAAGCAGACATGACAACTTGGCCAATGCATTTCAGAAATAGCCCTCAATCAGGTCAAATATCTGGTACAAATAAATAAAAAACAGGCTAGTGCCCCCCTCCCGAGCCCCCTACAATAACACATTTAAAAAATCAAATAAAAAAATCAAATCTTTTTATACTATACCTGACCTCCTGAGAAAAAAAAACATACAACAACTGTGTGAGAAAATCTTTCAATCAAGATAATGATAAGATAGGTATATATAGAAAAAACAAAGAATAGCAATATGTGTCACTTTAGTAAAAGCTGTCCAGACTGTGATGTTTTGAAACTGTGGAGATAAAACTAGTTCACTGCATCTAGTTTATGTGGCTTCTGTACATGCACATGTACGAAAGATATAGAAGTAAAACTATCTTCAGGTATCATCCATAGTACAAAGATCAGTGCAAAATAAGCATGATACAAGCACAGAAAAATTCTAGTCTAGTCATTGGGGGGGGGGGGAGGGGGCGAGCAAACCGCTGCTTCAAACGAAAGTAAATAGTGTGTACGTTTGCATAATGACATCATCACAGGTCATGTGATGATGTCATATGTCCAAAATTGGAACATCTGTATACTACATGCTGATTCTCATGGAAGAGAATTAGACAAAATCCTTCAAAGAAATATACCTAGAAGGTATTTAATATGACCGATACGACAAGAAAAAAAAATGGGGGAAAGGGGAAAATATGTTGAGGTGAAAATATAAAAGGGTATTAAATATAATAATGATAACGAGAAAAAATAAATCATTACACAGAGGAATAGCAAATTGCCAAAAACTAAAATGCTTAATGTAGTGGCCAAAGCTCAGAATATTAGAGTTAAGAAGACAAACAGGTTACATTGGGAAATAATGAAGTGGTAAATGAACTAAAGATGCAGTACCCTAAGCTGTGCAAAACAGGAGAAATATAATAAAATCATAGAAAACATGACAAATTGCACTCCTCATTCATTTCCCCTGGAATGACAGAATCCAGTCTATCAATTCAGTATCCGTCTCTGCAGTTCATTGTACTGCCGGTGTCGTTGTAAACACCGTCACACACTTAGAAACCTTTTGATAGGAGTACCGTCTCCAGACAAATAACAAACATGTTATTACATCCCATATCTGAAACATGAAGTGCCTCCCATGAAAAGTAAAAGACATCAGAAAATGTCCCCCCTGCTGTCAAGAAAGTGTCAGTGGCTCTGAGGAAGAAACGTGAGCCTCTTTCCTGTCTCTTTCTCTATTAGGTAAATCAATACATTGAAGAGTTTCATATGACAGTGTAGCACTTGTTGCTTTGTTATTCCCATTGATGAAGTTGTCATTCATTTTCAATTGGCCTTGGAAAACTTGGGGGGTACAGTACTGTTTGTTGTCTTCTTCCCATTTACAAATGTATCATTCATATTCCATTAGCTTTGGAAGACTGTAAGGTAGTGTATTTGTTTTTCTCATTAGTCAGGGGCCACAATGAAAATAAGATGTATGTTTGATTTCTTTAAGACCAACACCCCAGCTGCCACTACCAGTGTCGGATGTCACCTTGGATTAGGCCTTGACACTGGACAATAACATCAAGTGGGAGATAGAACCCGAGGGAAACACAGAGGAAAATGTTTGAGGAAGAACACTAAGAGAAATAATCAATTACTTCTACTCCAGGCTTCCACGATATCCACTGCAACACCCTAAAATTGCCATGTTAGTGCTCCTGGGACTGTCTTGGTCTCCACACTTGAAGCATCATGCTATGCCCCATCTTCTGCCATCTACACTCTTCCAACCCGAATGAACTGCTGAACCTCTTTAAACGGCTCCCCTTGACAGCGGTGCCGAGGAAAGCTTGCCCATCCCACCAATCCCCTTTGCACTGCCTTGGTCAGGCAAGGCTCTGTTCTGTAGAACTGCAATCTTTCCTAATTTTTAGAAGAGACTACCCGTGCTCAACTCCACACAATCTTATAATATTATACCAAAATAATCGTTTCATTGTTCAACATCAATATACAAATACAGTAAATAATAAATAAATATGGTGAGTATATATTTCTAACATAGGAAAAAGTAGACATTTGAATGAGCTGGATTTCAACAGACCCTTGAGACTATGGTTTTGTGTGAACGCATTTCGGTCTATTGACCGTCTTTAAAACAATCACCAGGCTGCAAACATTCATACAAAGAAAAAGCAGAAAGATACCTTACATATAATAAAGTAGAACAGAATACTAATGAATATATCAATAAATGTATGTATATGATTTCTAAAAATGCTTGTAATTTCCACAGTTAGATGTTATCATAGAACGCCCCCAGCCCTCCATATGAGATATATTCATAGCAATTACCTTCATTTTTTAGACTGTTTCCCTTAGAAACTGATGACTTCACATATCTGGGTCACATTTTTTTGTTCACTGACATACTCTGGGCCAGTTGGTTTTGTTCACTGACAGAATATTAAAATTCAAAATGTGCTATACATCTAGATGTTAACCATGTTGTATGTTCTTGAAGTACTTTCCTTAAGGTTTGGTCTCAGCTCATGGTGCATATTACATGGGGCAATAAGCAGGCTTCAAATACACAATTTGTATACATGAAGATACACTTTACTAACACTTTTGGGTGATGTTGTTTCTTTCTTCCTTACTTTAGTTTTCCTGTATGTGCCTCTCATTTGTATGTATTGTGGGTTTTCATATGTATTGGTTGTACCAGCACAAGTGTCTAGTAAATCTTGAATTGTTTGCTAGTTATTACATGTTTAACATTACTCCAAATTCTGATAAGGTAACATTCATTATTTTACTGTCCAAAATTACAAGATTATAAATATTGTACTTCTATGGTGCATGCTGCAGCCATTGCCTATGTTTATGTATGATGTGGGTCCTGTATTAACAACAACACTCCAATATAATGTTTTGTTTAGATGAGTACATTCATTAATATATTAAGTAGTTTATGATAGGTCTCCCGATCAACCCTGACATCTTGTTTCCAACATTATAAACACAACCCCTTGTAGGGACTTTTCATCAAAATTAATGTTATATGTGATGTCATCAATGACATTTGCGATGTCATCTTTGGGTCCTGGGTGTTAGTCTTAGCAGTGCACGGTGGTGGCGCGAGTTATGTTTGCTTAGCTTACCATAACTGTCAAATTGCAGAGTCTTTTTGCGGTTTTACTTGTAACCATAATGTCCCTTTAACAAACGTTTTTCATTGAATTTCATAGGTTTTTATTAGTACAACTGAACCATAACGTCCCTTTAACAATGTTTTTTCAGTGAATTTCATGGGTTTTTACCAGTGCGTGCTAATTGCCTACAACTTACTAATATCATACTTCCCCAATATAGCAACATGTTTGTCTAATTTAGTTTCATCTAAAAACTCTTCGTTGTCCCACCTTCTAGCATAATTTCTAACACTTCTGTACACTTTTAGCAACTTTTTCCACTGTTTTTGCACCCATCAACGTTGGCAGACGTCTGACATCATCGCGAACGTTCCGGACAGTGTTACGTGACTCCGCACTCGCGCATGGCATGCTTACATGTCCGTGTACACATCCGCACTCCGCCGCTGGGTCCGAGCTTTGCTGACAGTTTGGAACTGCACTTTCTACTGATCTAGTAACTTTGAACCTCAAAATGTACCCTCACACAGCTCCTTCACCTATTCTTACTCATTATCCACTAGCAATCTAGCACACAGCACATCTTTGGAAACTGCTATTTATCTTAAAAATGGCATAATCTGCTGCCATCCCTCCTCCCCAAGACCCACCATCACCACTACCAGCTGCAGGATGAGCACAACAAAAAAACCTGCTGCACTTCCAAAGATAAAGAAAAGGACCAAGAAAATTAGGTAGAGGAAGTGCTTACCTCTACCACCAAGAGACAATCATGGTTGGGGCAGTTCGATTTAAGTAAATATTAAGGTAGTTGGATCATACAAAACAGTTCAGGGACTGTTGTGGTTGGTAGAAAAATATATCATACAGGTTATTAAACGTTTATGTAAAAATATATATAGATTGTTCTCCAATAAATGGATCCCAAAATACAATCAATCCAATCATACAAATAAAAACAATTAAAAAATAGTCAGTGACAAATTATGACTTAAAGTTGGCACTCTAACAGATGAGAGTAAGTTCATTAATAAAAAGAAGAAAGAGAAAGTGCCTCTTAAATTTCCTCCAGGTTGTCGATATATACAACTTATTTCTTTTTCTGACATAGTATCATATCACTTGTACTAGGTTTGGTTCTCGACATGTTTCTGTTCTCTGTTATAATTCTGGAACATTCATCAGGATTTGATATAATAGTCACTTAGGTTATATGAAAGAACAATTGATGTCTTCCTTCTTTAGAAGTAACTCAGCAAGGGTTCTCTGAACTGTTAAGTAAAGAACAAACCATTTTAGAGCTATTACTGCTCAATTTTGTGTTTTTCAAATCATTCTATGATTAGATAACAAGTATCAGGTCCAGCAGTTACCTGATGCTGTGGGTGGGTATCTAGGGGCCGTTTGCTGCTATTGCAGCATTGGAGGTTGCCATGGAGACGCTGGCGTCCTCTGTACGCTTCCAATTCTATGGCACGTTCTGAGTGAGGTCACGTGACAACGAACATTTCAGCTGCATTTGAATCCTGATTCAGCGCTTCTGATTACGTGAAGTTTGCGTGTATTCTTGCTTTGGAACTTTGGATGTCCCTGTTACTGAACCTCACATTGTCCCCGGATTTGCTACGCTCTGCCCTTCAATTCATTCTTGACCCCTCATTGACAAATTATGCTTCATAGCTCGGACTGCCTTCTGCTCCTCGATTTTATCTGTGAAGTAATTTTCGTATCGCTCAAGACCCGGCTTGTCTCATTTGGATTGCTTCTCTTCACGTTTGGTACCGTTGCAGCCGGCCAGTTGCCAAACTGTTTTCTGCTATAAAGGATTGCCTGCCTCACATTTTGCAACATACTCTGCCCTCCAGTTAACTCACCTGTTTACTTGCCTGCTTAGCTTCATCTCATTTTCTCTGCCTGTACGCATGGACTAGAAACTTCCTACAGTGCGTTTGCTTCACCTTTTAGGCGTCCACATGCCGTTGGTTCTAGTGGCCTGAACTGGGACTGGAGACTGACTGCCACCTTAGATTTAGGCATCCATGTGCCGTCGGTTCAGTGTTGTTTTCTAATCTTTCTGAACATTTGGAGGACTTCCTTGATCAACATCTCCTGCACACCTAACCAATGGGTAAGCGCCACTATGTATCATGTTATGCTATCTGTTACTTACTCCTGATCATTAGTCTAAGTATACCAACCTGCATTACAGAATCAATTCCTATCCAGACCGAGGGTTTAGTTCCTGTTATACAGACGTCTTTAATCAGCAATAAGGTTGATTTCAAGTCGCCTTGTACATTGTATTGGTCCATACTTTGCTTAAAGCCTGACAGTGCCTTGTTTCTTCCCTCTACAGCCTACGGTCTGTGTTCCGGTGTTCCATCTTCCCACTAATAGACTCCTCAGGGTGTTTTTACCACTCAGAGGGGTACATCGTTTAGAAGAATTCGTCTGCTACTCTACGAGCTCAACAGCCCGGAGGTTGATGGATTCCGACATAATCAGAAGCCTCTATGGACACCAACAAGACCTTGGCTAGTATCATGCAGCTAGTAGCAGATCTACGTACAGGTATGGCTGCAGCGCATAATGCCACACAGCAGCGTATTGATGAACTACAGGTGGCAATTCCCCCTGGTGGGGTCTCAGCACCTCCACAGGCTATAGCTTTTGGTTCTGGTGTGCAGCCACTTAGGCAGGAACAGGGTCCAGTATACATGATGGCCCAGTTCCCTCTGGCCCCTCCAGAGAGGTTCACTGGGGACCCTAAGATGTTCCGGACTTCCTGAACCAATGCCAGCTTCATTTTTTAATGTCTCTCTAATTCATTTCTAGAGGCCACTACCAAGGCGATTTTCGTACTCTCAGATTTGGGAGGCACATCCGCAGCCTGGGCCAATCCACTGTTAGAGGAAAGCAGTCACAGGTTATACGACTACGATGCATTGATCAACGCCAAGAGTAAAGTCTTTGAAACACGCTAAAAAACCCAATCAACAGATCTGGAACTATTAGGCCTGCAACAGGGCGATTCCACGTAGTTGTTTTATCTCGCTAAAATTAACCAGTTAGTGGCCGAGAGTGGTTGGCCAGACGACAAGAAATCCTATTTGTTCTACAGAGGTCTGTCTGAGTCTCTCAAGGACACCTTAGCCACAGTACCAATGGTACCAACAGTCTTCTCTGTGCTCTTTGATCTTGTTCTCCAAATAGATGCCAGGAGGGTAGAAAGGAAGGGGGAACGCTGGTCCCAGGTACCGATCTCCCTAACCCTGTCAGATGCCGCTCCTGGTAACTCAGAACCTATGCAGATAGGGGCAGTACGAGGCCCATTGTCTCCTGAGGAGTGCAAGCAGCAGAGAAAGAATAACCTGTGCTTTTATTGTGGTTCTCCGGACCATCAGCTGCGGTTTTGTCCAAAGAAGCCCAAGAAACAGGGAAATACAAGAGCCCGGCAATAGAGGGAATCCGATTGCCGAGCCAAGTGTCCACGGACTCAATTGTTACTGCTTTCACAATCCCTGCTCGTTGTACTGTCTCTCCTGGTTCAACTTTGATACTAGGGGCTGTTTTGGATTCAGGGGCAACAGGTAATATACATAGATGCGCAATATGCTCGAGATATGGGCTTTCCTCTTGTTGCCAAGGTTCAACCTGAACTGGTAAATGCTGTCGAGGGAACCACCTTGATCTATGGACTGGTGGCTGACTGCACTGTCGACATCACTATGACTGTTGACACCGGCCATACGGAAACTATACGTTTCGATGTTATAGCGGCACCGCAATTCATACTGATACTTGGTTTACCATGGTTAACTCTACACAATCCCAGCATTGACTGACAGTATGGGGAAGTGGAATTTTGTTCGGACTATTGTGAATCCACTTGCTTAGGTTCCGAACACCCTTCGAGCAACCCTTGTCGACCGCTGATTGGTGTAGCTTCCACCATTGGTGCGATCACATCCACTTGTTTACCCAACGAGTACGAATCTTTCAAGGATGCTGTCATAAGGGTTGTCATTGATTATTTCACCAAAATGGCCTTATTCATACCTTGCCGTGGTCAACCCACAGCCCTGTTTTGGCTGACATGTTCTTACGGGACCGTATTTAGGTTATTTGGTCTGCCGGATATCAACATTTCAGCCGCAGGGTCCCAGTTTACTTCCCATTTCTGGCGGTGTCTTGAAGGTTCTCTGGGTATGGATGACAGGTATTCTAATGCCTACCATCCCCAGACAGACGGACAGACCGAACACTTTAATGCAACACTAGGTCAATATTTATGCTGTCTTATACTCCAACATCAGCACACTTGGCTATCTGTTTTGACAATGGCTGAATTTGCCCACAACAACTCCCTCCATACCTCCACCGGTTCATCTCCCCTTTTTGCTCTCTATGGCCATCATCCACGCTCTCTACCGTTGCAACCGATGGCTTCTCAGACCAACCCAGCAGCTTTCGCTTGTGTTCAGGACTTGGCAAAACTGTGCAATGACATCAGGCTTCAGCTACTTGCTGCACAAGTCAGTGACAAAAGAGCAGCCGGCGCTTCCCGTTCTCTGGCTCCGGACTACCAAGTCGGGACGAAAGTGTGGTTATCCACGAAGAACCTTCGGATACCTGGCCATGAACTCTTGTTACCTCGATTCATTGGTCCCTACCAAATCAAGAAACTCATCAATCCTGTGGTGGTAAGGTTGGAACTCCACACCAGGTGGAAAGTGCAGTCTGTCTTACATGTGTCCCTAGTGAAGCCTTTGCATCCATCCACACGACTGGTTTCCCTTCTACGCCCGTTGTCGGTCCAAGGTTCCGGTGAGTACAAGGTCAACCGTATTCTTAATACCAATGTCCGTCGTGGGGTACGCTTGTATCTCATTGATTGGAAAGGCCATGGTCCTGAGGAGCGTACATAGGAACCTACTGAGCATATCCAAGCCCCTGGCCTCCTCTCACGTTTCTGGCTGTCTACGAGAGTCAGGGCTTCTTTGAGGGAGGATACTCTCAAGAATCGTGCTTTGTAGCACAAGGGAAATAAATCAAGTTACCTGGCAAAGAAAGGAAAGAAAGGATATGTCCAATTACGATCTGTTAATGGCCACTGTGTTTCCGTTCTGCACTCCATGCCGCGGTTTACGAGTGATCAGACCCGGGTTTTCATTATGGGCAGATCGCGGCTATTGGAGCATTGGAGGTTGCCGTGGAGATGCTGGTGTCATCTGTACGCTTCCAATTCCATGGCACGTTCTGACTGGGGTCACGTGACAACGAACATTTAAGCCGCATTTGAATCCTGCTTCAGCGCTTCTGATTACGTGAGGTTGCTGTGTATTCTTTCTTTGGAACTTTGGATATCCCCGTAACTGAACCTCGCATTGTCCCCGGATATGCTACGCTCTGCCCTTCAATTCAATCTTGACCCCTCGTTGACAAATTTTGCTTCGTACCTCGGACTGCCTTCTGCTCCTCGATTTCATCTGTGAATAACTATTCGTATCACTCAAGACCCGGCTTACATCCTTTGGATTGCTTCTCTTCACGTTTGGTACCATTGCAGCTGGCCAGTTGCCGAACTGTTTTCTGCTATAAAGGATTGCCTGCCTCACGTTTTGCAACATACTCTGCCCTCCAGTTAACTCACCTGTTTACTCTCCTGGATTGCTGCATCTCATTTTCTCTGCCTATACGCACAGACTAGAGACTTTCTACAGTGTGTTTGCTTCACCTTTTAGGCGTCCTCGTGCAGTCGGTTACGGTGGCCTGAACTGGGACTGCAGACTGACTGCCACCTTAGGTTTAGGCGTCCTCGTGCTGCTGGTTCAGTGTTGTTTTCTAATCTTTCTGAACATTTGGAGGACTTCCTTGATCAATATCTCCTGCACACCTAACCAACGGGTAAGCGCCACTATGTTTCATTTTATGCTATATGTTACTTACTCCTGATCATTAGTCTAAGTATTCCTACCTGTATTACAGAATCAATTGATATCCAGACTGAGGGTTTAGTTCCTGTTATACAGACGTCTTTAATCAGCAATAAGGTTGGTTTCCAGTCGCCTTGTACATTGTATTGGTCCATACTTTGTTTAAACCCTGACAGTGCCTTGTTCTTTCCCTCTACAGCCTACGGTCTGTGTTTCCAATAATAGACTCCTCAGGGTGTTTTTACCAATCAGAGGGGTACATTGGTTAGAAGAATTCGTCGGTTACTCTACGAGCTCAACAGCCTGGAGGTTGACGGAGTTTGACACTTTAAGGCTTATTGTAGCCGGTTTGCATTCTATACAGAGTTATCTCCAATCTAATAAGATATACAGGGGCCATAATAAAGTGTCTTATGGCCCGATGTTTATGCGTATTGCAAACACACTTACCTGTAGTCTGACTCAATTTAATATGAGTTGACAATATATTAGACCTTGAGGATGTCCTGAAGCAAATGTTGTTTTGATCGAGCTATCATAATCCCTGGATTGTATAGCGATCTCTTACTACCAGGTATTGCCAGGGCTATGTGTAAATCTTAGTAACTATTTTATTTTATGCCACTCAATGGCTTCATTCAAACCTTGGTTATCACTTTTAGTTTGATAGATAAGTTCTTGTTCTTTTTTTAAAGAGTTTTGTCTTTCTATTATTTTCATTCTGTCCTTTTACATTTAATAGTACTGTCCAGGTGAATGATTCATGGCCATGATTTTCTTCCCTAAAGTGCTTGACCATCGGCGTTTTTTGGATTTTATTCTTCAGACAGCTCCTGTGTTCAATTATTCGGGTTTTAACCTTTCTACAGGTCTGGCCTATAAATTTCAGTTGGCAAGGGCATTTAATCATGTAGACAATTGAAATAGATCTAAAGGAAATATAAGAAGATATAAAAAAACTAACATCATTAGAAAATTATGAAAAAAGAATAGATGAAATTGAAAAAGAAATGAAAGATTTCAAGCAAAAAAGCACACAAGAACGGATACAGAGATTAAAGAAAAACTTAGCTAAATTCAGTCATGAGAACGTTTTTCCCAATGTACAAAATGGATATAAAATCCCAAGTTTACAACAAGGAGGATTGAAGAATTGATCAAGAAGAGTACGTTTCAGAGCTACTTCGTATAGTACGAGAAACGACACTAGCAACCCAAACGATCCAGGAGAAGGTACCTCTAACAAGAATATTCCCACTAATAAGGGAAGAGGACAACCTAACAAACGACAAGGGAGAGGAAATAGGATTAACACATCTAATATCTCTTTTTTATACCAGGGACACAACAATGGGAATTGGGATGATGGACAGAGACAGACAAGGAACGGGAATCACTCTTAGTTAATCTCTCAGACCATCCCCTTACGAACATGGAACAACAAGTACTGAACAAAGGGCTAGTTATTGTGATCAGTAAGAAACATGATCCTTTTGAGTTTAGGACCGATTTTCACAAACTGGTGAGGAGGATCCACATCAAAGAATTCTTTGCTCATACAACTGAAGATTGTATTGCAGATAAACCTAAGAATTGTACAGGTTTAAGAGTCGCCTCCACCTGCTACCCACCTAAACATACCTTCGCCCCCGAATCTATCATCTTTGAAAAGAAAGTCCTGAGATACATTGATAATCTAGAGACCACAAGCACGAGAATGTTTCAGAATCTCAATAAACTTGAAAATAAAGCCTTAAAAACCTTGGCAGACAATGCAATAATCATGATAAAAAGGGCAGTCAGGGGAGGAGGCAATGTTATACTTAATAAAAACGGACTACATTACAGAATGTTTGACTCAACTACAAAATACTAAAGTCTATAAAAAAATTAAGAGAGGACCTGACTAAAGAACTTCTAAAATGTATTGACTCTAAAGTAACGAAAGCCAAGAACAGAGAATGGATAAGTAAACAAGAAGCTTGCTTCCTGATAAATACAGAATCATCAGTGCCAACATTCCATAAAAGTTTAGTAAATCCACCTGGTAGACCGATTGTAGCAGGCATCAACTCTGTTCTTGGACCCCTGTCCAAATACGCTGACCACAATCTTAAGGGACATGTTAAATCTATGAAATCGTATCACAAAGATACTACTGATGCAATTAAAAAATGTGAACATCTAGAATATGATCCAAAAAAGAATTACCTGATGGGACTAGACATGATCTCGCTCTACACCAACATTCCCCAATAGGAAACCCTAGAAACTGCTGAAGAAATATTGCTAGAAGGGACTGATAGTGATCCAGTCCCCACCTCTTTTATAATGAGGTGCATTGAAGTCATGCTTATGAAAAACTATTTTGAGTTCAAAGGGGATTTCTTCCAGCAAATCGAGGGAACTGCCTTGGGTGTCCCAATGGCCACAAGTCTGGCAAACCTTTATGTATAAATGTTTGAGAAACTGTATATGTATAATACAAACCTTTGCAACCAACACATCAGGGACTGGTCTAGCTATATAGACAATGTCCTGGTGATTTGGGCGGGTATGATGGAAACAGCAAGATAGTTCTTGGAGTGGCTGAATAAATGCAATAGACATTGACAATTCACTATGACTATCAGCAAAGAGTCTATTAACTTTTTAGATCTTACAATCTTCCATGAAGGAGGAGAACTCATGGTCAAGCCTTATCATAAAGAAACAGATTGCAACTCTCTACTTCACTTTCAAAGTCAGCATATTAAACACCTGAAAAATAATTTGCCATACGGGCAATTTTTGAGGGTCAAAAGAAACAGCAGTAAAAATAGTTTGTATGAGGAGCAAGCAGGTGTACTCAAGAAAAAACTTACAGAGAGAGGCTATCCTAAACAATTGATTAAAAAGGCTGCTAAACAAGCCTTTAACAACAATGGAGAGGCGCTCCTGGAAGAGAAAATAAAAAAAACAACACAAGAAAAAATCATCTGTGTAAATACCTATACAAACCAAAGCCTTGCAATACGGACCATCATTCAGAAACACTGGAAGATTTTCAAAAACACCTCTGCAAATCTACCACACCCAACATTTGCCTATAAAAAAAAGTAAATCAATAGGAAATTGTGTAGGCAGTAGCAAATTGAAAACTAAAACCCTACCGGTGGAAAACATCACCACACTGTGGGGTATGGCCACCACTGTAGGACATTACCCTTGTTGTAACTGTGGAGTTTGCAAAATGACATCCAAATCTAAAGAAATCAAATTTTTTTTAATAACAAGACATGGGAACAAAAAGTTTTACTAATTGCAACACTGATCTACATGATTAAATGCCCTTGCCAACTGATG
The DNA here is from genome assembly GCF_040938575.1 of Ambystoma mexicanum. Lineage (NCBI taxonomy): Eukaryota > Metazoa > Chordata > Amphibia > Caudata > Ambystomatidae > Ambystoma > Ambystoma mexicanum. The sequence continues at coordinate 1,358,081,877 of NC_090921.1, read as the reverse complement.
TAGATAGGCCAGACCTGTAGAAAGGTGAACACTCGAATAATTGAACACAGGAGCCGTGTGAAGAATAAAATCGAACAAGCACCGATGGTCAAGCACTTTAGGGAAAAAAATCATGACCATGAATCATTCACCTGGACAGTACTATTAAATGTAAAAGGACAGAATGAAAATAATAGAAAGAAAATAGTAACTGTTTAAGACTTACACATAGCCCCGGTTGATACCTGGTAGTAAGAGTTCACTATACAATCCAGGGATTATGAGAGCTACATTTGCTTAAGGAATACTGAAGCTCTAATGTATTGTCGACTCGTATTAAATTGAGTCAGACTACAGGTAAGTTTGTTTGTAATACGCATAAACAATGGGCCATAAAACGCTTTATTATGGCCCCTGTACATCTTATTAGATTGGAGATAACGCTGTATAGAATGCAAACCGTCTACAATAAGCCTTAAATATACACTGTTTTCACCCTTACTAGATGGCCGACTGCCATACCGTTCGTGGTATACAGCTTTGATCATGAACATAGAACAATTCCTGTTACAATTACCATAGAGATGTTTGTGAATAACACGTAGACTAGACACTAGCATCTATATCTGTGCGAGTTTTGTTAGCGTTCTCAAGCTCAATTGAAAATTGTCAGAACGATGGACGAGTAGCACCTGATGTACAAGGATGTACGAGCAAGCCTAATGGGAAGCTGGCGATACATGCGAATGCGCTTAGCAATGCAGATTGATTACATTGAGCCCTAAAGCAGGCGCGATATGAAACGTTTTTACAGCCGTACTACTTTATATATGGGACATTTTAGTAAAGGCTGGATTGAAGTATAAATACTAAGACATAATTCCACAGTAACCCAACCTGATTTACCTCAAGATGATAGACTAGTAATAGGGAGCTTTCCTTTTGCTTTCTAGCTTGAATTACTACCTAGTAATTCTTGACCTGTGACATACAGATGACTTTTGGGATATCCTCTGATGTTAACCACCCTGAACATCAATAGCAAAATCACTACTGACCTGGGCCACAAGAACGCCTTGACTTCAACTTGATGGAGGTACGTGATATACTATACAATCACCCACTACAGAGAATAGAAAGTGCTAATTCCAGCTGTTTTATTAAATGATTCTTATAATCAACAGATGAGCAAAGATATTCATAATTAGACAGACTACCTAAATAGACAGGTTGAACAGAAAACTTTGTTAGAAAGAGTACCGAGGGGAGATCATTAAAACATTATACCTTATTATTTACAGATTTAAATGATCGCAGACTCCCGATCGGAGTGCCCATATTTGAGAACTACGGAGGTTATATCATCTCCCACTTGAGTATATATGATATCCAAACTTGTACTTTTAAAGGTAAGCCATACGGAAATATTTCTTGTGCAATGGAAGGCATAGAGAATATTAAGGAGGCATGAAAGAGTGAAATGGGGACTAATTAGACTCATACACATCTCTTTATAGATACGCCTGATGGAGATAACTATTTGTGAGCAACTCCAAGGATTGTCTTTCCAATTATTTGGATTTTCCGGCCCTTAGATACGCACAGACAGCATCAGGTAACTGCTGGACCTGATACTTGTTATCTAATCATAGAATGATTTGAAAAACATTAAATTAAGCATTAATGGCTCTAAAATTGTTTGTTCTTTACTTAAAAGCTCAGGGAACCCTTGCTTAGATACTTCTAAAGAAGGGAGACATCAATTGTTCTTTCATATAGTCTATGTGACTATTATATCAAATCCTGATGAATGTTCCAGAATTATAACAGAGAACAGAAACATGTTGAGAACCAAACCTTGTACAAGTAATGTGATACTATGTCAGAAAAAGAAATAAGTTATATATGTCAACAACCCGAAGCAAATTTAAGAGGCACTTTCTCTTTCGTCTTCTTTATTAATGAACTTACTCTCATCTATTCGATTGCCAACATTAGCTCATAATTTGTCACTGACTATTTTTTTTCGTTTTTATTTGTATGATTGTATTGATTGTATTTTTGGATCCATTTATTGGAGAATAATCTATGTATATTTTTTACATAAGCATTTAATAAACTGCGTGATATATTTTTCTACCAACCACAACAATCCCTGAACTGTTTTGTACGATCCAAGTACCTTATTATTTACTTAAATATTACTCTTACCTGAAAAGAGTTAGGGGTCAGGCTAATTTTTTTGTGTTTTGCGGGTTTCCCTCATAAATTATAGCGTGGAAGTTCTTTACCACTGTTGGGAATGTACCAAAGACTAAAGCTAACAAAGTGAAATGCACTTAGTGCAATGTTGTTCTCTGTCGTGGACTACATGGGCAATACTCCTACGGGACCATATCCATGCACCGCCACACCCAATCCAACCACTGCAATGCTCTCAGAAAGGCTGTTCCTTTCTTAGAAAGTAGTAGTCTGTCTTCCTCCACCTCAACTTCATCAACCAGTGTTATAACCACAGAGCCTAGTTCTGTGGGACACAAAATTCCACCAGCTACCTTACCAGCAATAAAAAGGTCTGTTGATCCATATATTTCAAAGACAACAGTCCTCTCTATATATTGCAACACACCTCTCTGCAAGGCGGAAACAATTTCGAAGAGTACTTTTGAAGCTGTAATCAAAGAGCATGAAAAGCAGTGCCCCTACCTTAGATGTAACACACGTGCAACATCTTCCCCTGTCTACTTGCCCCTCCATATGAGTGCTTGGTGCCTATTCCCTCATTTCACGCTGCACCTTATATTGTGACCTTTCATGAAAACAAAAACAAACAAAAAAAAAACCAAGAAAAAAAACCAACATTCTATTAGGAACTACCTCTCACAGTTAAAAACTAAAACTAAAAAAGTTATTTTATAGAATTCATCTACTTTGCATGTTCAATAAAGTATATAAACTCAATACGATTTTGTCGGCCGAAGTTCAAAGAGCTGCGCCGCACTGATTACATTTGCCCGCCCCTAATGCTAACATCACTATACGCTCAAGATGAGCTCCACCTACTTCAATGACATTAGTGGGCAGCGTAGCCAAACTTACATGGTCATCACCAACGTCATAAAGTTATGTTACGCAGAACAAGGAAGTTAAACACAAACATCCACAACAAACACAAAACCTTGGTCTTTTTTTACAGAACAGATAGAAACATTTTATTTTGAAGAAAACAGCACTAGTGGGGACTGTAAAAAATACTTTTCATTTTGATACAACAATAAAAACATTCACTTAAGTCCATGAAAGTTTTGTTAACTTTTTCAAACCCAGTTCATAGTGACTGAACGTAGCAGCATTTACATTTTCCCTGAAACTAACAATTGTAATCTTCTACTGCCAAATCCAATCATCGATCCATCAATGCAAGTTTTTGCGTTCTCCACCAAAAATTCTTTTCCATAAGTAACGAATAATCTTTGCAGATGCCGCTCCATTTCGCAGGGCAAATTACTGCTTTCAAATTCAAATAAATTCAATACTTTAACATCTGCACTTTTCTAGAACCTCTATTTGACCATGTTGCTTCTTGTTATTGCAACTGCAAAAGGACTAATTGTTGTCTGGCGATCATCCCACACAATGTTTATGACACATATGTTGTTGATAATTATTGTCCAAACACTGATGAAAAAAACGTCAGCCAGTAGACTGAACCCATGACATGCGCCCAGCGGGAGTATATAACTATATGAAATATATTTTGGCTATAAATTAAAGTTTATAATAACATGTACTATGTCTACTCTTTGCGGCAAATTCAACATTCATGCGTCACAACATTGATCACATGGCAGACAGTTCACTTTCCACACAGTTGCTTAGATTGCATTTTGCGAATCCATTTTTCAAATGTACACGACAAACCGCTTCACAACACAGTTTTCTAAAATACAAACTTTAATTTCCAATGTCTGCTTTTAATATAGTGAATCTTATCATTTCTTTACGGATTGGTGACACATTTACTCCCACAAATACTTAGTCCACTGTTTTGAAGGTCACATAACAATGCCACCCTTCATGTACCGTTCACAGCGTGCTAGAGTCAGTTTCATTTCTGGAAACAAATACCACAGAGCCTTGTCAATAATACAATGATCTTCAATTTCATCCTTAAAGCAACCACCTAGGCCGCCTACACAGTACCATTGTTCTGCACACGTTCAGCTTCTACATAAAAGTTAGAGGAGGACTATAACAAGGACCAGCGCCATGAAATAAGGGCACTATATGTAGCTAGAAGAGTTGGGAACAAAAGCGGCGGCTGCATGGACCCATAAGGAGAGTACAGCAGCGCTGAAGCTGTACAATATTAGTACAGCACAATAAGTACACAACAGCGACAGTGGTTGTTCTCCCCCATTTTCCCACCTAAGTTCCTGTTTTCTTGTCTTCCCCTCCTCTTTCATTTAGTGACAATACAAAAAGGGGACCACTGGGGGAACCAAAAGGCAAGTTAGGATCACACACGATTGTGCCAAAAGGGCCCAGGTGTCACTCTGCAGAACAAGAAAGGAAGGGAAGCAAGTGCGGCATAGGACAACGGGGGGTAATACACACATGTGCAACATTTACGGCACCAGCCAGATGGCAAGGGCAGCAAGGCCACGGCCAAACAAATGACCTAAGGCCACAAAAAGCAAATAAAAGGAGCCCTGCCAGCAAGGGTCTCCAATTCGCACATCACTCCAAACGGAGTGCAAAGGAGACGTTCTGCGACCCCATAACACTTCTACTTTTTCACCCAACCCACCCACTAGTAAAAAAAGAATTTAAAAAACAAAACACGGTCACACATAAAATGACAGTACAACGAACGTTGTCACACAGTCATGGGAAAAGAAAGCTGCATTGGCCAGGGGTACACCCAATGCCTTTTGCCCAAGAGGACTTTTTCATGTTTTTAATGCAAAATGTTAACAATTACATGTTATTGTGATATATGTAATTGTGCAGTAAAATCCACTGCCTTTTATTGCCAACCCTACCTACAATGTGTCAGTAGTCATTGGACAAACAATCCAACAAGGTTGGGAGTAGGTGGTAATAACACAAGAGACCCAGGGGGCCATCGCTGCTCCTCAGTTTATAGGGTAAGCGCAATAGGCCTGGGACAACATTCAATGGACTCATACATATTTTCATTGCAGGAACAAGGTCTTCAAAGGAGGGTCTGCACACACTAGCACTGTTGTGTCCATTTCCACAATAGTCACAGCGCATAAGATACCTTTCTGGTGCACATGGTGTACCACACCTTCAACGTCTCCATCCACCCTGCCACCTTTCGAGCACACCATCACAGCTGCCAACTACCATTGATACTAGACAGGGGGTATGTAAGGGTAAGGCCAGTGCCATATTCCAATGCATGTGTTATTGCACACACCTATGCAACAATACGGTAATATCTTTCAAGGTAAAGCGCACTTACAGAATTGTCTCACAACTATTTACCTGCAACTATTTGTAATATTTGTATTTTTTGTTCTTTTCTTTATCCAGTACGTTTTTTATCCCAATGACATAATTTCATAATACCTCATATTACAAACACTTTATAATAATAATCGTTTTTTATTATGATTTAGTTCAATCAAGAACTTTACACAAAATAATCAATCAATAAACAATCAATCAATAATCAATAAATAATAAACACAATTACAAATCATACATACACACAATGCAAATTACAAATTGCAATTAAACCCACAATCATGAATTTCAGGTTCATCCCAAAAATAAAAATAAAACACAATATAAACCATACTATCAATTGGATAAAAAATTAATGAGATCTTAATCATAGAATAAAATCATGCACATAAGATCATAGTCATAGAATCATAAAATCATACTCATGCATCCACAAAATCCAACTATAGAATCACAATCTATTAGACCCCAACTCCCAAGGCACTAGGAGCCATCCCTTCTGGGCCCAACTTCACCCCCTTGGACAATTCCATCCCCCCTCGCCTACAACACTTCAAGCCTGGCAATACTGGTACATGCCATCAATGCAATCATACAGACAGAACACCAAAGTTGCATGGCCATTTGAGTATACACCTTGGGACTAGGCTAACTCAGTCAACCAACAATGGTTGAACGTGCCGCCATACGTGATATAGAGCAATTTGTGTGAAAATCGTCTCTACATTTAGGCAATAATCCCAAAAGAATATCCTAGGATTCTCTCATAGCTATGCACCATACCCCCTAAATTGCACATGTGCAAAGGTCCCGATTTGATACACTGCGTCAGGACATGCCTAGCAGATTTTGGTTTGTCTTTTAAGCCGCATATACAACAATGTCTGTTCTCAACAGCGAGGCCCAACCGCGGACCAGTAACAGACCATACTGGCAATTGGTTGGTGCATAGGTTTTAACAAGAAAAGTCTTATAGCCTGGTCAGGACACAAGAGCAAATAGGGTTGGGTTTTCCTGTAACGATGGACCACATGGGATACTGCTTCATAGACCTTTAACTTGGATAAATGGCTGTAATTCCTGCACCAACTCCACTTGTTACATTTTCTATCGAAAGATTTTCTCAAGTGGATATAGGGTGTGCCTTTACTGAAATCAGGAGTCCAACTTATCTCTGCAAAGAGTGACTCATTTAGTGCCTTAAAGTTGGAACCTCTATAGGCTTTTTCCACTTTGTAGTTCTTGCCCAATGCTGCTAGTAACTTGCAAGCAGGGCCTTTTCCATAGAACAAGAGAGGCCTAAATCCAATATAGAGCGCCAGAAAGGTCCCTTCCATCCGTTTAACCAGGAGAAGTCCTGCATCGCCAATGCCTCAAAGCCATACAGTATGGATGGAACAAAACATTGCCTGTACCGCATAATAATCCCGGTCAGTGAGAAACCTGCACGGCCTCTGGTGAATTTGCATGCATGAAGAGTAAGATGTTTGGCTCTTCTGGTTTTGTTATTAATTTGAGAACTGTAATCTGCGCAAGCAGTGGTCTTTAGGCCCAGGTAGCAGTAGGGCAGTACAAAATCACCCATCAGAGTGTCCAACCTGCTCCTGCTGACCTATTCCTAGTGACCAGCATGACACTGGTCTTGTCCAGGTTGATTGTGAGTCCCAGTTGATAGGCATAGAGAGCTCATTAAGCAGAGTCTTCATGCCTTTGTAAATCCGGTCAAACAGGACCAAATTGTCGGCATATAACGGCATATAACATGCCCAACACAGGCAGATCTCCTATCATGGGGGGCCAATTAGCCTTCACAAGAAAAAAGGGGAGAAGATCAGCTATGTATAGATTGTACAATAGTGGGGTCGCAATGCAACCCTCTTTTACTCCCATATTGATAGGAATGGGGTCTGAGACTCCCCCCCGCCCGTTGTCCAATCGTACTCTGGTGCAATTATTGCTGTGCAAGAGGATCAAAATATGCACCAACCAGTCAGGGCAGTTTGGGCCCTGAGCTTGGTCCAGAGAATGTCCCTTTTGACCTGGGCAAAAGCACTTCTGAAGTCCATGAAGGCAATGTACAACGTAACATCCCTTCTACTCTGGGTAGTCCGCATAAATTGGTCCAGGACTCTGGTATAATGCGATGTGCCACAGCCAGGCCGAAAACCGGTCTGAGCAAAATTAAGGACGTTGTTACTAAAAGGCCATTTTTGGAGCTCACTTAGAACTGGAGAGGTGAAGATTTTCCTGTCACATCCAACATGGACAGCAGTCGAAAGTTGTTCATGTTAGTCCGGTCTCCTTTTTTATGTACCGGAATAAGCACCAACTGCTGCCATGAGGTTTTTATCACCTGAGCTCTGCATACTCGTGAGAATAGGATCAGCAGGACAAGAGCTCAATTAACAGGATCTTTCTTCAGGACTATATCGGCCAGAACATTCAGGCCAGGCGCTTTGGAGGTTTTAAGCTTCGTAATGGCATCCATCAGAATCTGATGGCTCATAGGCAAGGGCCATGGACTGAGAAAATCAGGCAATGGGGCAGCGATTTTGGTATTAAAATTTTTTGTAGTTATGTGCTCGGCCCATTCAACACCGGATATGGTGTTTGAGGACTTAATCAGTCTGTCGCCCCTAGCTGTCGCCAAAAATTTCATGGCTGTCTCAGGTAATCATTGCTTGCACAAAACCCTGCCAGGCCTTCGTCTGTTCAACCAGACGATAGCGTTTTAACCATGAGCAAACTTAATATAATAGCACGGTGCACCAGGGATACAGAACCCAGGCACTGGCCTTGCACCATAAGAGCTCTGATCTCCCATCGCATCCTGCGCTCACTATCTCATATATTTATATCAAAGGGATTATTGGCCCTGGTATTACAAACCATAGCCGACTTTCCACAGATCATACCGTTGGAGTTGGCTAACCCATGGGTCCTTGCCTCGGAGGCTACTCCGATCAACCAACCCCAATGAGAAAGCAGCAGCACACATCCTGGCAATTCTGTTCCGACTCCAGCTAATCTGATTTCCTGCATGATTTAACAGCACATCCCCACACATACGGGTTTTACCGGCACAGCTACTGCCAAACTCGTAATGAGGCCCATTGTGCCCAGTGCACATATTGTAGGGACCACAACACAATGAACTGCATACCAAGAACGTATCATACACAGTGAACTAATAAAACTCACTCCCACCTGCCTGCAATCTAAATGATACCCGCAAGATGTTTGTGGACATCGGAGAAAAAACACGCCTGTTTTTTTACTTTTTAAGGCCATATCCCATCCCGTCCTCATAACCCCTCACCTCCCCAGATATTGTTTAATTAGTTTGACAAGTGCAATGTTCTGTTTCTCTTTATATGTTTTTACTGTGTTGTTCGCGGACAGTGTGCATTGTCTGCGAATCCAACATGGCGGGTGTTTCCAAAAATATGACACGCCTCACGCTTTTCACCATCCAATCAGTGGGCATGTCCGATGTCCGCAGACATCACGTCATCCCCTGGACCAATCGGAGGCACGACCATGGACCAAACAGGAAAGTGAGTCCACGGACCGAACCCAGATATCACACATTTTTTTGGGCCTACTTTTTGGTCGTTTTAAAAGAAAGTACTGGACAGATATAATATACAACAAATTAACAAAAGCACTTTGGGCCCAAGCCGCCGCGCCTGACGCAAATTTGGTGAAAATCTGTCTAGCGGTTTGGGCTGTCGAGATGAGCAAAATGTGTTTTCCATTGCGTCTATGGGAAAAAAACACAAATGTTTGGACCCCCCATATAACTTTGCCCCCCTTTATGAAACCTCACCAAACATTGCATGATCGATCTGACGGGGCCATATACTTTTTTTGCAAAGTTTTGTGAGGATTGGTCAGGGGGTTTTGGCGGGGGGGGGCGAAGTTATAAGCCGCCCAAAAAGTGCTCTTCCTATGGGTTGAGCAACTTAACCATAACTACAGGGCCGCTGGCGCCAGCCCTGTAATATATTACACGGCCCGTAGTAGCGGGCGTGTAGCTATGGTTAAGTTGCTAAACCCATAGGAAGAGCACTTTTGTGATGGCTTATAATTTCCCTCCACCTGGAGGAATCCTCACCAAACTTTGTATATTGCCGACTCTGCATTTATTCAGCAAGTTTCGTGCAGGACGGGCAAAGTTATAGGGTAGTCCCAATTTTTTTTTTCCATAGACTGAATGGGCGCAAATGCAGGAGCTGGGGTTTGTGTCAGAAAGCGTGCTTTTGTGTGTTTGGTGGAAATCCGATCAGTACTTTTGTTGCAAAGAACTGAAATGTACATCCCAAAAACTGTGTGATAGCTGGGTCCGCTCCGCGGACTCATTGTCCAAATCGCTCCACGCACCTAAGTCTCATTGGCCTGCAGTACGCAATGCTGTCGGTGAACATTGGACGTGGCCAGTGGTTGGCTGGAGGGAAGTGTGGTGTGCGTCAAAGGTTTTGGGAAATGCTGCTATGGTGTATAGGAGGATAGTGTTGTGGTGTGTGTGGCAAGGCCCTAAGCCATTGTGTGCATGGGTGTGCCTCTTGTACGTAGCAGTGTGCGCAGTAAAATTTGTCATATCTGGCTCCGCTCTGGCATCCCATTTCCTTGTTCGCCACGCGGTCAAAATGTTAATTGCAATGCAGTGTGCGGTGACGGTATGTGTGTCAAAAGTGTTCCATGATGGCAGCATGTTGTATTGGAGGAGAATGCAGCGACGAAAGGGGCTGAAAAACATAGTTTACAGCATCTGGAGGTGGGAAGAAGGGATGGAAAGGGTGCGGGAGTGAGAAGTGCTTCATGTGATATATCTCATTAGAAGAAGACAGTGGTGTTCCAGTGCTATCCGTGCATGCTCCGCCAATGTGCGGATACCTCAACAGGCAACAATCTTGTGTGGTCATTGCAGGCAGCCTTCGTTATGGCATGGCAGCTGCAGCGGCAATGTCTTTCTGTGATGTGTGGTGGCAGGCACATTTGCAGAAGGGGAGTGCATTCCACGAGACATGAGGATTTAAACATAGCATGTACTATGGTGTGCTGTGTGAGATAAGTCTGTGGCTCCAGCGATGCATGGCTGCAGTCCTAGCACAGAAATATATGTCCACTGGTTGAAAAGGTATGTCCACTGGTTGAAAGTAGGTGGCACATTGTTGCTTTTTGTGTGTGGTTCGGCTGCAGTGCACACAATGTTGGTTGCATAGGTGTGGTGATTGGTAGAAAAACCTACAGTTGTCAGTGTATGGGTGGAGATGCTTCCATGACCAGTCGTGCAGTGTGTCCACTGGTGCACTAACGGAATAGCGTACATATGGAAGAGGTCACGGTGCAACTAGTTCTTATATGTGCTACGTGTAGTGTGCATTGCACAGATTAGTAAGTGTTGCATTGCACTACGCACCATTGGTTCTATGCACGTACTAGAGTGTTGGGAGCAGGCCCAATGTCGTGCAGATTGTCTTGTTTGGTTGGCATGCTTATAATGCTTTGTGATTGGAAGTGGGCAGTGGTGCCAAACACAGCGATATGTTTCTGCATTACGTTAAGTGGAACACGTGTCCTTGCCTCCCTGCTTGGTGGTGCGGCAGTTGGGTGGAAGTGCTGGTGCGTATGTTGTCTTTGTTATTTCTGGCACATGCCTACATGGTCGCCTGCATGACTCTATTATGTTGTAGTTAGTGTGCCCAAGACCTAGACTGTTGGGTGCATGGCCGAAGGCCGTAGGCCATAGGCCATGCACCCAATAGCCTAGGCCTTCATCACAACCACCACACCATAATGCAGCGATGCAGTTGTCACTCTGCATGCATTTGAAGTTGGTGAGAAGCACACAATGGTTGCGGAGGACCTTGTGCATTTGGTAGAACAGCAGAAGTGAGCTGCTATGCATACATTAGCATATGGTGTTCCCCATTGCCCTTGTTGCACAATAGGGAGCCACATGTCACCCTTTGCATTTGCAATGGTTAGGCCCTTATAAGACCCTTGCTTGAGAAAGTGTTTGACCACATTGCTACATGAAAGGAAGTCAGCAGCATCAGAAAGTTGCAATATGGACAATGTACAGAGGCACCCACATACCGTTCAGCACAGGCAACCGAACGTCATGGAGCCATGCATGCAAAGATGTGGCCAGGGTGAAAGGTGGCAGGCGCAATTGCAGATGGGGAATGCATTACACATGACATGAGGAGTACAATGTGGGGTGCACTAGGGAGTGCTGTGTGTAGTGAGGGCCTAGCGTCTTGGATGCATGGCCTTACACGAACAGCCATGTGGGTTGCTTGCAACTACTCAGATTGTTGTATTTCGTGTGTGGTTTGTGAGTTGTGCATGCATTGTTGATTGCATGGGTGTGCGCATTGTTCTCACATGGTACATTTGCCGGTGCATGCAAGGAGCTTATGGAATCACCAGTTCTGCAGTGTGTCCACTGAGTGCTTTGGTGAGAAAGTGTGTGTGTGTACCAGTGCATAGGGTTCAACTACATAGTGCATGTGCTTGAGTACTGTGCATTTCGCAGATTACTAACTACTGTACTGCACTTTGAAGTATTTTATCATTGGAGTTGGTGGAGTGCTCGGAGGAAATAAAATTATGGCTACCTGTAGTTCGTTGTGCTGGGTGTGCTCTGGGCAAATGTGGACGCTGAAAGCGTGCATCGGTTTGGAGAGCTGTTATCTGAAGGTGCTTTCACATGTCAGAAGACCTGTACTGTGAGTGTGTAAAGGTACGTCTGCAGTGCAGTGCAGAAATTATAGTGTTCGATGCAGAGGTCGTGGATGTGAATACTACATGTGGTGTGTGACTATTGCATACTAACTGATGCGGGAGTGTTGCATACACAATAGTGGAAACAGAATAAGGAGAGCCTGTGCTTTACTGGGGTGTGGCCCTCGCTGTAGCTGGGAAGGCGCACGTGCTGCAATCTGCCATTTTGAGCATGGTGCCTTTGCAAATGGAACGGTGAGGATTATCCAATCAGTTGTCGAGGGTGTGGGTCACAGGAAGGGGCAGTGATATATTTCCCCAAACCTCAATGCAGTGAGGTTTACAGAGATGGACAGATGCAGAGTGCTCATTGTGGATGATACCTTTGTGCAAGATCTGCACAGGTATGCCGTACGAAGCGACTTTGATACTAACTTTCAGTTGGAAGGAGTGGAGGCTTTTTGGGGCACATTGTACGAGTGGGGTTTCAGTGCCATGGTTCTCCTTTGTACATGTGTGGCCTCTTTCGGCAGTTTGGATGTTGTGGTCGTGCATTATGGAGCACTACATTTGGGGTACATGTGGTGCTCACGTTTGCTCCGTCACCTCAAGAAGTCGATGACAGCAGTGATGCAGATTTTTCCCACTGCCAAGGTGATTTTCTCCTCCATGCCACTAAGAGGTGCATGGGACCATGCCGGTGTAATTTGCCAACAGCCAGAGGTCGGGAGGTGTTTCATACACAGAAGCATGTGTGACTTTATGTGCAGTGCTGGGATGTTCTGCACCGACTATGACAGCATTAACGACCAAGACTTGCAGTGGTTCCAAGGAAATGGCATTTTCTTTACCTCCATTGGCAATACTGTTTTGTTTGCCACTCTGCACGCAGCGTTGCAGACAATCCTGTAGAACTGTAAGAGAAGCACTGACGTTCAGTCTGTACAAATGTGAGGAGGAGCAGCAAATAGAAAGTCATCGAAAATGATTAAAATACAATGGTATGCAAACACGTACATAAAATAAACAGGACAAAAAAAAAAAGAAAACCTTTTGTTTTCTGAGACAGTACTACAGACCCAAACCCCTACCCTGTTTTACATTTACCCCCCCAACCCATCCATCCTCCCACTACCCCCTCCCTCCCTAGGGCGAAAATTGAGGGGATTACGCTGTACTTTCACGCTTCCACATGCCACATGCCACATCCAGCCATTTTCTGAGTGGGAGCCATGGAAAGGAAATTGTGTACCGAAAGACACTGCTCTATAAGGTTGGTGGGTCTGGTGTGTACTCATACACTGTGCAAGAAAGTCTCTTTGCACAAATAAGCGCAGAAGGGTAGGGTGGAAGTGTGCAAGGTAAGGGGCAGGCATCCTGGATATATGCATGAACTGTATGTATTTATTTGCAGTTGGTAACATGCAAGCTGTGCTGCGTGCGCGTGATATTTTTTGAAAAGTGTGCAGTAAGTGCGGTACTGCAGAAAACCAAAAAACAATTTGCAGTGTACATGGTGCCCTACTGTGCTGCATGCATTGTGTTTATGATATATGATGTGCACTTGTATGCTATGGCATTTGTAATGCGACTACACACACGTCTACCAAAGCACAACGAGGCAAGGGAGGGGAGACAGAGGGGAGACAGAGACAACGACCCTACTAGACCAGGTGTGACTTACATCACCCAAGTGCATGGTTGGAGGGAGGGGCAGGTACAGTACATGGGAAGAAGAACAAATGACAATACGTTTTTTCAAAAAGGGCCTATTGTGCCAAGTGCATGGATAAGTGCACACAACAGGTTGTGGATGCACTGTTAGGCATACAGAAAACAGTCCTCAAGTGCGGGGTCTGCTAGAAAACCAGTGCAGGGGTTTGCCTGGTGGGGGGAAGTGACATGGGCCTGACATCACAGAGTCACCAGGTAAGTAGTGCAGAATCAGTTTACATCAGGCAGTTAGCCGGGGAGAGGAGCAGAAACAGCAGACGCTAAGAGAAAGGCTTTGAGGTGCTTCCAGAACCGGCGTTGGTTCCCCTAAAGTGTCGGGAGCTAGGGAGGCTGTTGCAGAGGGAGGCAGCAGGTGAAAAAGCCCAACTACCACCAACTGGTTTTTTGCAGAAGCGCCTGACCCTGGGAGAGTTGGAGGCAGATGAGGGAAGAGCTCGTGCATGCAAATATATAGGGAGTTATAGTTTAAGCTATTGAGGTCCCAGGGGCCAGAAGGCCTTCCGCATAATGTCTTCTCACTTTATTCCTCACAGCCACTGGGAGCTATTGACGACATTTCAGTGCAGGAGAGATACGCACTCCTCTTCTGGATTTGTTGCAGAGGGCGGAGAGTAGAAGGGGGCAGATTTAAAAAAATATGTAGCCAGAAGTACATCTGTGCAGACAGTGATCTTTTGGAAAGTTGCTTTCGCTTGGTACCATACATTCAATGCTGCTATTGGTGGCATTTTTTACGATTTACGTAGGAGGTGGGTTAGTGGGGAAAACATTTCTTAGCATTGTCGGAAGGAAAGCAGAGAGTTCCTGTTTCGAGATTACCCTGTATGATATGGCTAAATGAGAACATTGCAAGCACATATCACTGAAGTGCTACTTCATGGTAGGGGATGAGAAAAAAAACAGTATGCTTTTAAAGAACATTATGGCTGCTCAGTGACAGATACCGTGCGCAGAGGCACTTATAACGCAGTCATACGCATAGTGCAGAAAAAGTTTCCATACCTCCTTTTTGTGGTGATGGGTGTGCAAGTGGATGAATGTGGATACACAAATCTTGCAAACTTTTACTGAACTTTATACTGGATGTGCTGTCCAGTGACAGCACACTAGCAGGCTGAATTTGTAATGGTACCTATGAAGTGTTGTGCAGAACTGACAGTGTTAGAGGGTAACGTCTTGGATGGTATTGGTGGAATCGTGTGTGCCCATTTACCAGTACCTAATGAGGTTGTGCTGGGCAAAAGGTAGTGGAAAGTGAAGAAGGACTGTTCCTGCTTTACGGGGTTGCAGCCCTTGCGGTACTTTGGGCACTGCACATGCCACAATCTGTGCCTCTTACCTTGCTGGCCAATGGACATGGGACTTTTGGGATTATCCAATCAGGTACTGTGGGTGTAGTTCACAGGAAGAGGCGGTCAAACTGCTGTACATTACACTCTGCGTAGTGAGGCTGGCTGACATGGCGAAATGCATTGTGTTGCCTATAGGTGATGCCTTTCTACTAGATCTGCACAAGTATGCCCTGGAAAGAAACTTTGCTGACAATTTCGGATTAGAAGGAGTGGTCACATTGTGGAACAGTGTCAACGAGCGCAGTTTTGCCGACATGGATACACTTTGCAAAGACCTGGCCACTTTTGCTAGAGCCGATATTGTCGTCATCCACTACGGCGGCATGCATATGGGTTACATGTCTTGTTTAGGCTTGTTCCGTCGACTGAAGAGGTTGCTAAAACTAGTGAAGAGGATCTTTCCCACTGCCACAGTGCTTTTCTCATCCATAACACCACGAAGAGTATGGGACATTTCTCCTGGAAGTTGATCCAAGCCAGAGGCAGGAAGGTGTCTGATCAACAGAAGCATGTATACTTTTTTGTCCGCTGCTGGTATGTTCTTCTGCAACAATTACCTCATTGGTTGTGGAAATGCTGAATTTTTCCAAGCAAATGGCATTTCTTTGTCGCCCATTGGTAATGCTGTTTTGTTTGCCCATCTACAAGATGCGGTGAAGAGTTTACTGTAACAAAGTCCGCACAAGAAAACATAATTAAAGGAAATAAAAAGTGAAAAAAGGTGTTTCTATAGAAGCATCTGAAATAAATCTCTTTTGAGAGCCGCCCCTTACAACAAACTGCCCCTATCCTGGTTGCAAGTTATTCCCCCACGCTTGCACGCAGCACGAAAGCCACATCCAGGGATTTTCAGGATGGCGTCATGGAAATGGGACTGTGGAGCCACAGGGATTGGGCAGCAATGTTTCTGGGCGTGGTATGTATGCAGAGGACTGTTTGTACAGAACTGATACTGTTACATGGAGAGCTCTTCAATGTCATTGGTGGAAGCGTGTGGAACTTTTTAACAGTATGCAATGACGGCGTGTTGAAGAGAAGACACTGGAAAGGGAAAAAAGGATGTTTCTCCTTCATTGGGACACGGCCTTCGCCTTCCTTGGGGAAACACACGTGTGCATACTGTCCTTTGCCGCTAGCTACCCATGAGATTGGGACAATGGGGACTATCGCAGCTGCGGGTGTGGGTCACATCAAGGCCTGTTTATAATATTCTCTATTACTGTGCGTACTCAGCCGGACTGACATGGTTGCTATTAGTTTCAGATGCACTGTAGCACAACAGATTTGGTGCACCATTACTTACAGGAAAAACTTATGTGGCCTGCTACTCTGTTCTGAAAAGCTGCAAACAGATTGCACAGCACCTCTGCGGTGTGCCCTTTTGTAGGGTTGCAGTGGACAACATCCACCCGGAAAGCAGGCCTACATTGTTCCAAAACATACATACATGTGCAACGGCACATTGTGGTGTGTTTGTAAGCGTGTACTTTCCGAAAAACACTCCGTATATTGCTCAACCCTGCACTTTGCTGGTGTTCGAGGGTCTGGCTCCTGCCCCCCAAATAAGTGGGTCTGGTCACATGGTGATGTCGCCAATGTTCTCCTTTGGTATGGCTGTCGCTGGACGTGTTTTGGGCCAAATCCGTTGTACGCAAGTGCATGGTGTCCTATGCACACCGTTGCATCTTCTCTACTGATTAAAAGTGCACCATACATGCGCCAACCATTTTGGGTGACGCTGGCTATTTATAGGGTAACGCAGGTGGGATGTTTATGTGTATAGCTACCTGTAGGGAGTGGGCAGATGTCCTGACCTAATTAATGTTCCTTTGAATATGCTGCACAGTGGCGATGTTACCAGGACACAGAGGAACAGATACAAATGCGTGTACTTGCACTATGCACAAACATGTGCTCTCACAGGCATTGATAGGTGGTGGACAACATGCGGACATGCAAAGCCTGCTGGCGGCGTACGGATGCCTCCATTGTCATTGTGGATAGGCCGGACAGCTGCGGTGTCCGTAGGACACTTAGCTTTTTCTTACTTGCGGTCATTGCAACGAGGACTGTGTGCCGCTGAGTCAGAACCCCATTTCAGGTAAAATAGAATACCACAGAAACACTCAGCAACATTCTCATTATTACAGATTACTTGTACACATGCATACACCCCATTTGGAAAGGGAAGGGGTAGCAGAAGTGGATACTAATAGTGGGGAAATGGGGATTTGCACAACTTGGTTGTGAGGGGAGGAAGAGATTGATGTATTACCGTAACGTCTCCCATGAAACGGTATTTGAGGGAATGGGGGCTCTGATGCTGTTTCATTTCGTCCCAAAATATATCCTTGTACACAACCTTTAAAGTGGCACAATTGTTCACCAATTTTTCCACGTTCACTTCCACTCAGTCCATTTCCCTATGCACAGAGTTTATTTTCTTTCCTATCCCGTATGCTGCTGTGGAAGGGTTGCTGCTTGTACTGCCTTGCTTTCCTTTGCAATATGTTCTCTTACTGAAAAAATAATGTGCTTGGTGTACATGAAGCAATATATACATTACATAATTTACGGGTCACAGCACTGTGCATACCAATGGGGTTACTATAGAAAGTCATTGCGTCATGAGGGAAATTTTCATCCTGACACTCTAAGGTGCTTGCCATTGCTGCGTTACAAAAAGACATGTTATGCTTCTGTACTATTGCATTCTGCAGCACCTCTACAATTATTAGACAAAGTTAAGGGTCCTTACTACATTGTAGTGATGTGCAGGTCTTAGCACTTTCCAGTCGCTACTATGGCCGTTCGTTTTTTGTCCCCCTTTATAGTAGCAGTGCAGTATGATTGGTGAAGGCAGCCGTCACTTCTGTTGTTGATGTATTCCGTTACTCTCCCTTTGCCTTTGTCCTGTTTGCTTCATAAGTACACAATTTGCAAACCTACTCTATTTTCCCTGGCAATTCTTGCACATGGTGCTGTTTGTCTATGTTCTTTGCTTTTGGTGATTGGTACCACTATGTAAGAGAGCACCTGCCTTTTCGCAGCAGGTTGGATGCCACACGATCTTCGCAAACAGACGCATAGTCCACGACTTTTGTCCGCATTAACATGGTGTCAGCAGTTGCACTATGTTGCATAGGTATCCTGAGTGAATGACATTTGTGATGTCATCTGTGATGTCATGAGTGTTAGTCCTTGCAGTGCACAGGGGTAGTGTGAGTTATGGTTGCTAAGCTGACCATAACCTGCGAATTCCTGGGGTTTTCTGGTTTTACCTGTAACCATAATGTCCCTGTAACAACGTATGTCCATTGAATTGCATAGGTTTTTACTAGTGCAACTTAATCAAAACGTCCCTTTGTCAGTGAATATATATATATATATATATATATATATATAAGAAAAGTAGAAGTAAAAATCCGTTTTTACTCAACATATTTTTTGTCTTCCTGGTGCAATCACTGTAAGGAATGTAAAATGTAAAATCATCAGTTATTCTATAAAATGAAGGTAAACCTATTTGGATATCGGTAATTAAAAAAATGACCTCATGAATCCGTCCCCACTTGCTTAACAGTGCAACATTCCAAAATTGGCCAAAAACGATTAAGTGTAAAAACTGATTTTTACTTCTACCTTGCCCATCAGCTGTATGTAAATAAAGTTGTATTGTTTGACGAACCCCCGAACCATACACATTTTCAAGAAACATATGATCGCTGTGGGGTACATAAACATAAACACTGCCAAAAAGACATCACACAGAACCAAGCAAATATTCCTCTCCCCCACTTAGTCCTCAAGGACATGTGTTAAATATGACTAAGGTCTCAGTGCAGCATTTCCAACTCCACTAGCCTGATAATTAGTGTCTTCATAACATGAATCCCATGACTTGAGGGCAGCAGAGATTTGAACTGAATCAATTTCATCAATGGTTAAACACATGGGACAACAACATCAAATGTACTATGGAATGGCACAAAACCCAGGTAAGCTTTCTAGATTTACTCATCAAAAAATCACATCAACAGTTGGAGACCACACTTTTTCATAAAACCACTGATAAGAATACGTTATTACACTATTCTAGTTTTCACCCAGTGTGTCTGCGCCAGAATTTACCCTATGGGCAGTTTTTAAGGATACGGAGAAACTGCACCGAAAAGGATGAATATAAAAAACATGCAGAGGATCTGAAGGGAAGGTTACTGAACAGAGGATATCCAAAGAAATTAGTCAAGGATAATTTGAAAAGAGCCCTGAACAAGAATAGAGACGAATGCCTGCTACCAAAAGAGAAAAAGAAACACGAGAGATTAGTGTGTGTTACAACCTTTAATCCAATAGGCAATGAAATTAAAAGAATTGTGAATCGAAACTGGGATATAATCAAACAACCAGGAAGCCTGTCGAAGAAACCTACCTTCGCTTTTAAAAAGAATTAAAATCTGAGACAACATCTAGTGCATACATACAGAGATTTGACCTTAGAACAAATGATACTGAACCAATGGGGATTACCCCCAGTTCGAGGGCACCACAAATGTGGAAACTGTGTGTCATGTCCATTATCTGAGACAAGATAAGAGTTCAACCATGGGGCTATAAAATGGAAAATGAACGCACATACAAACTGCTGCACGAAAAATGCGATCTACATCATTAGATGTCCCTGTAATCTCCTGTATGTGGGCAAAACAACAAGAGAGATTAGACAGCACATAGGGGAACATCGCAGTTGTATCCGGAATAAGGTAGCTGAAAAACCCCTGGTGGACCATTTTAGTCTCAAACAACATAAAGATACAGATTTGAGATGGTTTGAGTTACAAACCATAAAAATTTCAAAAAGAGGAGGAGACATATCCACCATGCTACACAAATTGGAACAACGATGGATATTTCGTTTAGACACAGTGAGGAATGGCCTCAACTTTTCAGTTGAATGGGGAGCACTGATCACACATTAACGAATGAAATGTGGAAACAGTAGGCAGTCAGTGTCAACTTATCCAGGAAGAGAGTTTTTTCTCTCATCTTTGATGGTTACAAATAAAGGAATGAGTCCCTTTTCAGTGTTCACACACGGAAGATGAGCGATAGTCCTCTTTCTGCCTCCATGGATTCGCGAGCATAAATAAACATGCGAGATAGGCACTAAATCGGCGCCGGAAGACAAATGCGACATGGCACGTAGATGGACTCTGCTAGCGGAATAAATCAGGTAAGCAGGAGAGGGCGAATGGCAGTCCGGGAGGAAACGAGGGGAATATAGAACAGAGGGAGTGGGGTCAACACCTAAGAACCTTAAAGATAGGCATTTGACACTTTTTAAAGTAACAGAAAATACTCTTTAGGGCTAGTATTGAAATGGGAATTAGCACAGAATTGAAACAGGGAAAAGTGGTGACAAGCTATAACGGAAATGTCTATTTTTGAATAGTTACCTAGAAAGATGTGTGTATCATTAGGATATACGTTTGTAAAAATGCCAGTTTTTCAGTCAGCTTCCCGTAATCTATTTTTTCAGATCCGGCTATAGGATCATCACCAGAGCGTAACTTTGTGGCTGCAGGTGGATAAAAACAACCCCCTGTATAAGAATACCTTATAACAGGTGTAAGTATTTTCAATCCACCACTAATCATAGTTTTTCCACTTCATTATGTATAAATTATGAAGAGTATCAATGAATCCCCTTTTCCTTGTAGGAGCTATTTTGCAATTGATAGCCATGCCTAAAACATGAAGAACCTCTCTTGAAGAGTTCATATTAAATACATTGATGTTTGAATACAGCAAATTAATTTGAGTAAGTACATGAATGACATTATGTTCAGTTTGGGTTTATTTGCATCTTTTGATGTGGACAGATTAGAGTGGCCATTATGCAATGATGCAGATAGGATTAAATCTGACAATCAATTGAATGGGTGTTAAGAAGTTCATCGCTCATTAATATTGATACCATGATTACTTGTTAGAATCATTTTTCTACACATTTAATGTGACTTGAATAAGAGGGAATAGCTTATAATAATGAAATAGAATATATGAAAGTTTGAGTGATGGTTAGTCAGGTCTGTTGATATTCTGTATTGTATTTTAGGTGGTGCTACTCACCCTACTTGAGGCTTACAGGAGCAAGGATACTCCCGATTTTCTGTCCTGAAGAAGGTTGCAAGATCCAAGGGGCTACGAATGTGGATGTCCCGAAAAGACAACCGAAACACGTGTAGACATAGGCCTGTGTGATTAGGAACACGCAGGTAGTACCATCACAGGAGTGGATAGAGGACTTTTTTGATCATTGTGTGAACAAAAATTGGAGGCTGTCCATGTAGGAGGCCAAAAAGACAAAAACATATATATACTGTGATAACAAAACAAAGAGTGGAAAGATTCGTAGGAGTGAATCAGTATGAATGCTTGATGCAGATATTTGTTTGTTACATTTGATTTTATATATTTTTTAATGAATTTTTGATATGAGAATAAAGGTTTTTAGAAATCAACAAATGGAACATTTATTGGTATTGATAAATAAATACATGTTGTGAATAGCTATTCCCTATTCTGTTGGTCCAATATTATATTATTGAGATTTGAACTGGGCCACTGTCCTTTTGTCATCCTCCTGAAGCAGTAAGTTGGTGATCTCACACTGATGCCTAGAAGTGCAGGAAATGAAAGGGAATGTTACTCTAATGTTCAGAACTACACACAAATCCCACAAGGAATTCAGCTTCCCAGATACATGTACAGTGTTGGTTACATCCAAGATGGAAAGGTTGTGAATCAAAACCTTGCAAGGAGAACAGAGGCCACAAACCCTCAGTGCAATTCCCGGTGATTTGCAGGAGGGTTAACATAATGTTCAATATAAGTGAGGGTGTCTGTAAGACAACAGTCTGCTAGAACGACATCAACACAAGGACATTGAGCACTGTAACAACACAGCCACCAACCTACTCCTTGTGCATGACATGGGGCTTGATCTGACCTTTTTTAAACAACAAAGGAAAAACAAATACAAAAAGGCACTGGTCATCTAAAGGTTCTGAACTCGACCGATGGTCACGATTACCATCCACTGTTGGAACACTTGAAAGAATGTTCCAACCCAACTTTTCCCTTTTCAAGATGAGATTTCAAACCTTTACACTGCCAATGTCGGGTACAGCTATGAAAGCTTGGCACCTAAAATCAGTACTGCCTCTAAACAACGCCACAAGGCTGACTCTCCAATGCCCCTGGAATGTGGTTGTTTCAATGCTAATTTCCTGAAACATACTTTGATATGCTTCTAATCTCTAGTTAAGTGTCCCTTTGATTAAGATGGAAAATGGTACACTGTACGGCTGATCAGATTTGTATTAGTATTTTGTTGGGCGCTTTGGTGGCTGATGGTGTTGGTAGTTGAGGAGAACAGTTCCGGGATAAGTGGAGATCGTGTTTCCAAGAGTCCAAGCCGAAGAGTCAAAGTCCGCAAGTTAATTCTCCCTAAAACACCACTGCTGTTTTTATTTTGTGTTTGCCTTGTCTCCCTACCAAAGCCATGAGGCTAATTGCATACCCCAAAAATAAACATAGAATTAAATGAGAATTGCTGGCACTCCAGTGCTCACAGTCAAACGTGTGTTCAGATGCTGTTCTTCAATGACATACCTTGCTTTGCTTCTAGCCTCTAGTTGAGTGTTGCTTTGTTCATGATGGAAAACGATAATTTGCTCCTTTGTACAACTGACCAGAATATAATTATTTTGTTTGAAAAGCCATTTTAGATTATAAAAGTTCCCATAAAAAAGCATTGAGCAAGAAATGTTGACTCCAGCTTTGGATCTCCCCTGCTTTCCAAGTTGAGTGTTAAAATCTCTACACAACCAATGCCGTGCTCAGATGTACAAGCATACATAAGCAGAGGGTTTTCTAGGGTGGGTGGTTGAGGGGGCTATAGCCCCAGGTCTTTTGGTTGTAGACCCGGATAGAAGCTCAGGAGCTACAACAAAAAGACTAGCTAGCCCAGAGTCTCGACAGTCCCGACATTAGTGTAGCCCCGGATCTTTTCCAGACCTAGCAACACCCCTGTCCATAAGCTTAAGCACCGCACAATAAATCACCATGAACTAGGCGCCATCTTGGGGATGACATTCAATACCTACTCTCCAGGACAATGGAGAAGTGATATGTTGGGTATGACCAAAACCTTCCAGTGATTGGAGAGATGTAGTTAGTTTGTGTTTAAGCCTAACGCAATGGGAAAAAAAGAAATGCATGTGTCAAGAGTGCATGCGAGACTAAGGGACTTGAATATTACAAAATGTCTGTGAAAAGGATTGCGAATTTTAGAGCTCAGTATGAAGAGTTCAAGGGACTAGCCAGTACATTTTCTTGCCCCGCATTATGGCGACAAAAACAGGAAGGAAGGAAGGAAGGAAGGGAGGGAGGGAGGGAGGAAGGAAGCAAGGAAGGGAGGGAGGGAGGAAGGAAGGAAGGAAGGAAGGAAGGAAGGGAGGGAGGAAGGGAGGGAGGGAGGAAGGAAGGAAGGAAGGAAGGAAGGAAGGAAGGAAGGAAGGAAGGAAGGAAGGAAGGAAGGAAGGAAGGAAGGAAGGAAGGAAGGAAGGGAGGGAGGGAGGGAGGGAGGGAGGAAGGAAGGAAGGAAGGAAGGAAGGAAGGAAGGAAGGAAGGAAGGAAGGAAGGAAGGAAGGAAGGAAGGAAGGAAGGAAGGAAGGAAGGAAGGAAGGAAGGAAGGGAGGGAGGGAGGGAGGGAGGGAGGGAGGGAGGGAGGGAGGGAGGGAGGGAAGAAAGGAAGGAAGGAGGGAGGGATAATCATGAAGTAGGGAGAAACAGAGCACGGGTACAGGAGGAACAGGGCAATTAACTGTTTCGCACTTGCCTTTCATGCAGTAGGAAAAATATTAAGGTAATCGAGCCTAATTCATTATGTAAGAAGATCATTAAGGAAACATCTAATCGCATCAGTGAGTTTTGACCTGACAAGCTCTATATTTCGTAATGATGCTACACTTCAATAATAGCATTGTCACTACAATAAACTCCCCTAATTCATGACATTATGTCTTTGACTACAGAAACAGGTATTCCAATTTAAGATAATTAAGACCTATACTAGGAAATAGAAATGTATACACATGAAAGCAATAGCATACAACGCCAATCCGATTAAAAGTGCAGACAGGGGTGAGCATGACATCTTGACGGGAATTTAGGAAAATAGTCTCCTCTTGCTTAACTCCAGCATGTTTTGCAAAAAAGTGAATTCAATCTGAAATGAAACAGGAATTAATTAAATGATCAAGACCTTTCATCGTTGTTTCCAGATATAGACATTTAATTTTTGCTGAAATAATCCCCGCGGCTGGAAGTCTCTCAGGGCAGGCAAGAGTGACATCTCATTCACACCTGAGGTGATAGAATCTTTCAGCTCTGCCACCTGCACGTCCTATGTGCCAACGAGTAGTTAATAAAAGGCCGCCTCCAACAGATGCATGACATCAGAACGTGAGAACATCATTTGCACAAGGAAACTGTATGCATAAGATGATTTTACTTTTCACAATCAGCCAGGCCACTCTAGCCTCTTTCTACCAGCAGCTTCTGCTCCAGTGTCTTGCCTGATTATGCTTTCACAGTTGAGTCTCTATCCTCAGTTCAGTCCTGGCCCTTTTTGTCCTTTTTCCTGAAACATCATCAGGGAGGAAAGGTATTGCTGCTCACTTTTGGGCAGATGTGTGCCTTCATTTTCTACCCGTGGGTCGAAAATAGGGCGCCACCATCCGTACTTGGAATTATGAAAGGCCACTTTTTTTCTGTTTTCACGTCAATATTATTCCAGGAACAAGGATGGATTCCTTTGGGAAGAGGGGAGACATCCAAGTGAACCAGCGGACCTTAGTTCTTATTCCATCCTCTCCCAGTTAAATCCCACTTACTTTACAGCCCTGAACTTGATGTCGTTTATGTCCAGAGATTCTGATCCTACACACAATGTGATAAGAGATTCTGGCCCTTAGCAGGCAATCAGCAGACTAAAATATTGCCTGCCCGGGCAGAATTTCCCTGGCGCACAGATACCATCACAGATTAAACAATCAAACGCTTGGTATAATTCTGGGCAGTGGTTGTCCTGATACTGATGGTCATGTATCGCGATAATAGCTTAAGGTGCGGGTGCAGTCAAAGAATATCCGGTTGGGAATGTCCTGATGCAAATTTTCACTGCTACACACAGGTTAGAAGAGGTCTTAAGGGGGCGCTCACGAGCAGCCACCCCAAAATGCTTAATTGCAAACTCTGTACAAGCCTGACAGTCCTTTGACAGGATCCTTCTTTTGTCTGGCTTTCTCAGCCCAAACTCCATTAGCGGTAGTGCTGCTGGGTGCCTCTGATGTCTACGTTGCCCGGGAAGCAGTCGAGTGCACAGAAGGGCAGAGATGTGGGCGGCTGAGGCCTACACGTGCAGTGCCCGACTAAACACAGAGGACTGAGGGAGTGCCGTGGCAGGAGTGGCACAAGAGAATCGGCACAACCAGGGTGCCAGACCGAGACTGCCGACCACTGTGGGAATGGCGGGCCAGGTACTGGTGTCACCTGTCCCACTGTGGTTTGGGAGAGGTGGCAGTGTCCTGGGACTTATTGGCATCAGAGCCCCAACAGACTCAGAGAAAGTGTGGAGGAGACCGCCATTGGACGTTTGGCGGCACACCTCGATCCATAGATTGGAGGGCTTGCAGCTGGGAGCCGGTGCTTTCCTTAGGAGCATCCACGAGAGAGAGCTGGGAGATCTGAACTGGTAAGTGCTTGACGCAGGAATTTGAGGCTCATCCAAAACTGAAAACACAGTGCAATGTGGGAGGAGCACATAGCTGGTGCGGGAGCCCTCAGAAGGCCAGCTACTCCCTAACTTACTCCAAGGTGACACTACTGAGCCCTCCCGCGTATTCCAGGTTAGCAGATGGCTTAGCCCCAGCAAGGAGCCACTTTCAACGCCCACGCCGAAAAGGCCGCCAACTGACCACTGTGAATACATAGAGCACTGCCGGGTAAACCCGACTGTGGATGACCAATGCACCACACATTAATCAAGGGCTGCAAACCAAGATTGTCAAAAGCGGCACCTCTGCAGGTCAAGCTGGAGTAGTTCACCAGAAAGCTTGAAAAGCCTGCCTGGAGCATCAGGCAGTGACCCGCCTCACCCAGAGCCAACTGCAGGATATCCTACACAAATGTCGACTTCCCATCCCTGCGAGGCCGAACATTTTTGCACTTATTGTTGCAAATACAGATCGGTTGTGGGGTAGGGGTATTTAATTAGGAATGGGAGTTGGGAGGGGACAGTGGGTGGTCTCCCCCGCATTTATTTGCGAGAAAAAGTAAACAAATTCGAGAATGTATTTTTAAATAGTTTGAGCATGTGCAGTGATTTCTGCACAGTGATCACATAGATCCCAACTGCAGAGCAGGGTTAGCTCTCGGAGCAAGCAATGCAGATCATTCTGAGCTGCAGCAGAGTGTGAGCGCTATTGACCAAAAGCTAGACGACCTTACATCCAAAATGGAACGCCGCAACCCCAAAGTGGAACAATTATGTACTAGGAACTTTATTGATTATAGCGAGTGATTGTGAACGCATTAACGCCTACAAGCTAGCAATGTTGCTGATAGACTGACTGCGCCAAATACAAACATCAGCGCTTTTGACTAGTTTTGATGGCCAGAGCAGGAATTGTGTCATATTAAGACTGTACATTATGTACTTGTTAAATGTTATAATATATTCTATTTAGCTTTTATGACTTCTCACAATATGTATTGTTCTTTGGATAGATTGTTTCCTCCTGTGGTGGTAATATATTTGGTGATGCCGGCGATTAGTAAAAAATGTCAGCTTAGAAGCACAGCAGACATTGCTTGCGGCAATGGCGAAGAGAAGAAAAACAATAAATAAAAACAAGGTTTGCCCTGAGCTAAAAGCCAAGGGAGTGGAATTGGTGGTGATTGAGGCAGTTTTGGAAAAGAAGCGGAGGGACAGGAAAAAATGACCACATTCTTAAAACCGCTAAATAAAGCACCCGCCACTGAGCACCCGCCACTGCCTCCATCTGGGGCCATTTCCGTGGCTCCTTCGCGGGTGACTCGCGGCTGCATTCCATCGTGGCCACTGGCCTCTCCACGGCTCCCCCACTATGGGTTCGGCTGCTGCCTTCCATCTGGCCACACTAATACTCCCTCTACGGGCGGCCTGCTGCTATCTCCACTCCGAAACCTCAGGCCCTCCGTCGTTCCTACAATAGGCGTCCCACCCTCTTCCACCTGGTGACTCCCCCACACCTGCTGCGTCTTCTATACCCACTGCCACTGCCCACACCCACTGCCACTGCCTCCATCTGGGGCCTGTTCCGTGGCTCCTTCGCGGGTGACTCGCGGCTGCATTCCATTGGGGCCGCTGGCCCCTCCACGGCTCCCCCACTAAGGGTTCTGCTGCTGCCTACCATCTGGCCACACTAATACTCCCTCTACGGGCGGCCTGCTGCTACCTCCACTCTGAAACCGCAGGCCCTCCGTCGTTACTACAATAGGCGTCCCACCCTCTTCCACCTGGTGAATCCCCCACACCTGCTGCATCTTCCCTACCCACGAGCCTTACTCTGCCTGCTTCAGCTGACCTCCTGATGCAGTGTTTCCTCTGGCTCCATTTATACTACCTAGATACTCTACCTCTTGCTCCTGGACAACCTCCTCCTGGTCCCTGCTCCTCTACCTACTCTGCCTACTGAGGACTGGTTCCTGCTCACTTCCTACTCTTGGTCCTTTCACACCTCTTGCTACTGGATCTGCCCCTGGACCTCCTGCTCTTGGACCCTGCTCACTACCTACATACAGCCTACATACTCTGCCCGCTGCAACCTGGACCTTATTAACCTCTTACTCCTGGACCTTGCTCACCTCGTGCTCCTAACCTGCTCCTGGACTTCCTGCCTCTGTCCCTGCTCTCTGCCTACTCCTACCTTGTCCTCCAATCCCCTCTGCTACTGCCCCTCCATTGTCTACCTTGGCCTAAATACTTACCACACCAGTACGTGTTTTGTGTTCGGTCTCCCTATTTCGCAGTGTTATCTTCTTTCTGCCTCTGTCCTTGTCTCTCCAGTGAGGTGAATACCAAGCATCCTGATCCTCTTTGGTGACGTGTCTGCTCCTGGCCCTATTCCTACTATCACTAGCAGGTACTTTTCCTATCTCCTTCCTCTCCCTCCTTGACACTCCTTCTTTTCACTCTCCTCCTCCTTCTCTAATCGCTGTCCTTCTCCTCATCCCTCCCTCAATCTGTCATGCACGGTTTACAGTCAAAAAATCAAAAAACAAAAAGTCGAAAGTCAAAATATCGAGAAAAAAACGTCAAAAAAATAAAATTCGAATTTCTTTTTTATAAGGTTTTTTGCATACGAGAGCCAAAAAATTAACATAAATTAAAAAAAAATTATTCAACTTTTTTTAACGTTTTTTTTCAATTTATTTGTCGTTCGACATTTTTTTCTCGATATTTTGACTTCACACCGTCATACACATTGCTAGATTTCTCCTTTCTCAACTGCCCTACTCCCTCCTTCCTCCCTCACTCTCCCCCACTTCCCTCCTCCCTCTCCTCCTTATCCCTTCCCTTATCCTCATGTCCATTCCCGTGATCAACTCCCTTCCCCGCTGTCCCCCTTCCTTTTCTTCCTCTCCTTGTCGCCTCAACCTCATCTACCCTCCCCGCCAATCTTCTAACCTAATTAACATTGCTCTTTGGAATGCCAGATCCCTTTGTAATAAAACTACTGCTGTTTTAGATATGTTCTTTCGGCTCAACCTCCACTTCCTCTGCCTAACTGAAACCTGGATCCCTCCTCACAACTCCACTGTTCCTGCATCTCTCTCTACCTCCTCCTCCTTCTCTCATGTTTCTCGTCCCCCTGGTCGTGGCGGTGGCGTTGGTTTTCTCTTCCATCCTATTTACCTCTCTTGTACCTCCCCCATCCCTTCCTACTTTCTCTTCCTTTGAATACCAGTATAAATCCTTCTCATTCCCTTTCTTTCCTAATCATGGACCTCCTGGCCCCCTCTCTTCCTTCTATGATGACCTTGACCACCTCCTCTCCCCCATCACCCCCTCACCCTCTCCCCTCACTGTCCTTGGAGATTTTAATCTCCACCTTTTCATTCCCCCACATCCCTCTCCTCTTCTCTCAATTCTTGACTCCTACCTACTCGCTCCTCTCCCCTCTTCTCCTACCCACTCCTCAGGCTCCACACTTGATCTCATCTTTAATTCTACTTATTCCTCCTCCCCGGTTTCCTCTCTTCCTACTTAGCTATCTGATCATTCTCTACTTTCCTTCTCACTTACCCCTTGCTCCCCTCCTCCCTCTTCTCTACCCCCCACCACTTCCTTCATGTGGCGTGACCTTTGGTACTTTAACCCTTCACTCTTCCTTGATTCTTGCTTCTTATCCCTTCCCCCCTCTCTAACTTCTCCTCTCTCCCTGCTGACCTAGCCCTCTCCTCCTTGTTCTCCTCTCTCACCTCTACTCTCGATCAACTCTATCCCCTCTCTTCTTTCTCCCCCACTCATAAGCCTTCTCATCCTTGGCTCTCCCCTCACCTCATTTCCATGCGGCATCTCCTTCATCGTCTTGAGTGCTCCTGGCGCAAATCCCCTTCTCTCACTAACCAAACCTCCTACTTTTCTTATCACTCGCTATATGTCTCCTGCCTTAATTCTGCTAAACGCTCCTACTTTTCTAACCTTCTTCACTCCCAAGCCTCTCATCCTTGTCATATCTTCCAAACCCTCTCATGCCTCCTCTCTCCTCCCTCTCCTGACCTCTCCTCCACATCTCCTCTTTCTCCCTCAGACCTCGCTAACTTCTTCTCTGAAAAAATGTGTTCTCTTCGTCAAAAGATTATCTGCTCTCCTTCTTACTGCCTCTCCCCTCCTTCCTTGCCCTCCCCCTCGGCTTTCATGTCTGAATTCTCTCCTATCGCTCCATCTGACATTTCTCTCCTCCTATCCAAATCCCACCCTAATGCCGCCCCCTCTGATCCCATCCCTTACATTCGTATTCCTAAGGTTTACCCCCTACTCATCCCCTATCTAACCTCCTTCTTCAATACTTGTCTTTCTACGGCTACCTTCCCTACTGCCTTCAAACATGCCACTATTATCCCTATCCTTAAAAAGCCTCCTGCCAATCCCCTTATTGTGTCCAACTTTCGCCCTATATCACTTCTACCTTTCCTCTCTAAGCTACTCGAACGCCTTGCCTATTCTCAACTCTCGATCTTTATCTCTAACCTCTCTCTCCTTCCCCCCTCTCTATCTGGCTTCCGCCCCAAACACTCCACTGAATCTGCCCTCACCTATGTCCTGAACTCTCTCCTCACCACTCGCTATGCTAAGCAATCCTCAATCCTTGTCCTCCTCGACCTCACAGCTGCTTTTGACACTGTCGATCAACCCCTACTTCTCAACACTCTTGCCTCCTTTGGCTTCAAAGACTCAGTTCTCAACTGGCTCTCCTCTTACCTCTCCAACTGCTCATTCGTCGTTTCTTGGGGTGGTCATACCTCTTCCACCTTCCCCCTAAACTGCGGTATTCCCCAAGGTTCAGTCCTCGGATCCTTCTTATTATCTCTCTATACTTCTCTTCTCGCTCCTCACATCTCCTCTCTTGGAATTTCTCACCATTTCTATGCTGATGACACTGAAGTATTCCTCTCCTTCTCTTCCTTCACCCCAGACCTTCATCTTAAACTCTCCTCCTGTCTCTCTGCCATTAAAAACTGGATGTCATCGCATTTTCTCTCTCTCAACACAGACAAAACTGAAGTCCTTGGGCCTCATTACATGGAAGGCGGTAAGGGTTAACGGTCACCGGTAATGGTACCGGTTACCGTTAACCCTTACCGCCTTACTACGAGGACCCTTTGCGGGTTGGTACTTTAACGCCTGCTTTTTAGCAGGCGTTAAAAACCAACCCGCAAAGGGACCAGGGTGCTAATTACGGTACCGCAATTTGTGGTACCGTAATTAGCACCTTCCCCATTCCCATTATGCCTTATGGGGCAAAAATGGGAAT
Source organism: Ambystoma mexicanum (assembly GCF_040938575.1). Lineage (NCBI taxonomy): Eukaryota > Metazoa > Chordata > Amphibia > Caudata > Ambystomatidae > Ambystoma > Ambystoma mexicanum. The sequence continues at coordinate 1,358,050,436 of NC_090921.1, read as the reverse complement.
GGGGAAGGGGGAATTGCCGCCCCGCCAACCTTGGAATAGGGCGGTAATTCCCCTTTCCTCCAAGGCGGTGCCGGTATTGAGGCCCCTTTTCTTCCCTTCCAACACACTTCCTCCTCCCTCCCCCATCCTTCCATTTTTTCCCCCTGCCGATCTTCCTATCTCCACCCATGCAAGGAATCTAGGAATCTACTTTGACTCTTCCCTGTCCTTCACTTACCACATTTCCCACTTACCACATTTCCCTCACTACTCGCTCTTATCGCTTTCATCTCTTCAATATCCGTAAAGTCCATGTCATGATCACTGCTTCCAAGGAGCCAGGACCAGCCCAACGTCCTTGGAAGCAGGCCCCTAATCCTAAGCCTAGGTACCAGCCGGTCCCTACTGGGACCTTTTGGACCTTGTCCTGGCGCTGGTGGCTCCAGGCTCATCAAAGCCATCGGTCCCGGCACTGGAAGCGCCGGGCTCATAATATGTGTGAAGATGCTTGGGTGGACTTACCTGCAGCAGACCATGCTGCTTACTTACCAGCTACATAGGAATCCTCTGTAAGCCGGAACTATTTTCTTACCTGGGTGGGGCAAGCTCCACGCCCTGGATACAACACTGGAACTCTTCTGGAACAGGAACTCTTTTCTTACCTAGGCGGGGCCGTGGAGGAAGACGCCTCATCACTCCTAGGCTATTTAAACCACACCCGATTGATGAAGCGTGCTTCGCGTTATTCTGCATCTGCAGCAGAACGCTCACCGAGTCTGTTCCAGCTTTTCTTCTTCCGATCCTGTACCTGCAAGAACAATACTTACATTTCCAGTATCCAGTCTTCAGCAGCGCCTGTAAAAGACAAGAAACAACCGGTTAGCACGACGACTTCACATGCAATGCATTCCTTACCTGGTCCATCGGCAGCGACCATTTCTTCACGCTGCACCTCCGCCTGTGGAGACAAAAGCATAGTTATTACTTACCGGCAATCCGCGAATTCCGGATGTTTTCAACACTGCAACCCAGCATCTGAAAGACAAAAGAAGAGACATTAGACAGGTATTTACTTACGCCCATCGCGCTCTCCACAATAGAGCGCCTGCAACTACTCTGGCGTTTTCCAGCACCTCTTCAGCACGAACTCACAGCTGTGAAGGAAAGAGACAGTTAAAGCGCTTGCATTTACTCACTCATTTCCAAGCGCTTCTTTCCAAGGCTCTGGCTCCAGCTTTGGCTCTCTTCATTCCATCTTCTAACGCTAGAGCCCTGCAAAACAAATAGAAGAAAGCATTATTCCGAGCCCTGTTCAATACTTACGTGTCCACGCACCTAAAGACTATATGGACTAAAAGATGTCCGGAAACTCACCGCTCGTGCTGTTAACGGCGGTTGCGATCCTCTGATGTTAAGAGGCCTACGTTTCACCCAGTGAAGGAACTGGCAACTGCACCCTGCACCAGACGCAGATGGAGAGCCCAGCATTCACCTATCTAAGGTGAGCACGTTGACCTGGGGGCTCTACGGAGAAGCTTAGACGAGAGAGAGAGAGAGAGAGAGAGAGAGAGGGAGAAGGACACTCAATTGCCCAGATCTTTAACCCCATATATTCTTTCATCTGCAGAAATCTCACCCTTCGAGTTTGACACACAGTGCGAAGAGGCTCAGCCCCAGAAGCCAATCGAGTCCTGCACATCACTTTTCGAGCCACAGACTCCTTCCTGCCTAGACCAGCGCCTCCGTGGGAATCAGGTGAGCGTTACAGAACGCGAAGCCCACCACAAAACTCCTACCCAGGCGCAATGGAAACCTCGGACACAGACCAACTGGCCCGATTGCTTGGGGAACTAAGAGCAGAGGTACATGCAGCTCGTCAGGAAACAAACTCTTTGAGAAGAGAGCTGATAATATCCAAGGAGCGAACGGAGGACCTCGCTAGGCAATTACTACAAACGCAGGCAGGACAGACTCCTTTGCCCGCTCCAGGAGTAAGTTACCCTTCAGCTTCCTCAAATCCAGTGCAAATCAATCTACCCGGTAATGTGCCTTTGGCTCCACCCGAACGCTTTTCTACAGAGGCCTGCGTGGAGAGCTCAAGGATGTGTTAGCTCAAATTGTGAATCCTCCACAAGAATGCTCAGACTATATTGACTTAGTGGTCCAATTAGACCACCGATTACAGAACAGGAAGGCTGATTGTTCCAAATTTGATACCCGAGTATTTTCTAAACCACAGACCTCTACTAGGGGAGCCGACACCGTGGAACCCATGCAACTAGGGGGCATGAAAGGACCTTTAACTCAAAAGGAGCGGGAAAGAAGAAGACAGCTGCAATTATGCCTCTATTGCGGAAACTCGGGGCACTTTCTTCGAGACTGCCCATTCTTAGAAAACATCGTTCGGTTACACGGTTTTCCCTCGGTTTTGGTCTCCGATTCATCTCCCACTTTTGGCGAAGTTGCTGTCGTCTAGCCCAGATTGATGTAAGACTTTCAACCAGTCACCATCCCCAAACTGACGGACAAACCGAGAGGACAAATCAGACTTTAGAGCAATATCTACGTTGCATGCTCCAACAAACTGAAAACCCTTGGAAGGATATTCTTTGGATCGCGGAATACGCTTACAACAATTCGACTCATTCTGGAACCGGGAAGACTCCCTTCTTCCTATTATACGGACACCATCCTAGAACCTCTAACCTGGATCCTCCCCAAGAATTCGAAACACCTGCTGTGGATTACTTGCACTCGGAGATCACTCGTGCTTTTAAGGAAGCCACTGCCCAGCTGCAAAGAGCTAAAGCTCAATTAAAAAAAGGAGCAGATCAACACCGTAAAGAGGCCCCTCACTACGCAGTAGGAGACCAGGTCTGGTTATCCACTAAGCACCTGCCTCTAAAAGGACCCCGCACCTTCATCCCAAGATACCTTGGACCCTATCTCATCTCTGCCATAGTTAATCTGGTGGCTGTCAAATTGGAATTACCTGCACATATGAAAATACATCCAGTCTTTCATGTCTCCTTATTAAAACCAGTACAACCAGAAACCCGATTGACTAAACTCCCAGAACCAGTTTTGGTAGAAGGAGAACTTGAATTCGAAGTAAAGAACATCCTAGACTCCAAAATCGCCAAATCTAAATTATATTACCTGATTGATTGGAAAGGATACGGCCCCCAGGAAAGATCTTGGGAACCCTCAGAATATGTCCACGCACCTCGTCTGGTCAAGAAATTCCATCTGAATCACCCCGACAAGCCAAAACCCCCGGAGAAGACACGCTTAGGAGGGGCCTTGAGGGGGGGTGCTGTCATGATCACTGCTTCCAAAGCCAGGATGTCACAGAAAGAGGTAACCGCCTGACTAAATTTCACCATACTTTAATTTATATATGGTCAACATTTTAAAAAAGTGAAAAAGAGTGGTTTGTACAAAAATCAACCTATAGTTTATCCTTGTGGTGAAATCAAACATCCCTTAGTTGGTTAAATACAGGAAAACCTACTTTGTATTATTTGAGCAAGTTCTGTAACCAACAGCTAGTTGTATTCAGTGCTATTTTATTTTTTAGTGCACTCAGTATAACAAGTATATTTAAGAACCAGAAATACAATGTTTTCAAAAAGGCAAACAGGTTTTTAGAGCATCAGTCTCAAATTGAAGAAGGGGAACAGAGAGCAATGGTACAGTTCTTTTACCAGCATCAGCATAGTAACACTTATTTTTGGTGCACATGCAGTTTGATGAAATTTATTCAACAAGTCAATTTTAGAAATTCTGTAGCATCAAATTTAGACAGAAAAGGGAAGTGAGTGTTAGTAAAGTTTTTGTGCAATTCCATCTAGAGAGGCAACACTTTTCCTCTCTTTATTATTGATGAAACCTCTGTAGTTGTGCACTTTGTGTGCAATACTATAAATGACCAATCCTCAGTCGGTCGCTGGGGGTCGCGTAACGCGACCCCCAGCGACCGACTGAGGATTGGTCATTTTTGAAAACATTGTATCCACTTGACTTTTCCGAGCGGAACGCCGTAAGTATGAAGATTACAAAAGTTCAAGTGTTGAGTCTCCTTTTCTGTTGCCTTCCTAACCTGTGATCTGTCCTTTATTTCAGGTGCAGAATGAAGGCGATGCGTTGAGGGATTGAATTGCCAATGGTAAACTCAGGTGAGTTAGCGATGGGGGCGATCCCTCTTAATGTCTTTATATTCCCCCACTAATGTCTTTTCTCCTTTCCCCATAGGGGCCGGGGTGCGGTACCTGCCAACGAAGCGGCGCCGACCCGAAATGAGGAATGGTCCACCAACAGAAGACCGGTAAGTGTTATGGCGGAAAATTAGGCTTTCCTCATATGTTCCTTCTGCTCACCTTTTGTCTCTTCTTCTCTCCCCTAGGCGCAGAGATGTGGCGACCGGTGCAGACAGTCGCGGTGGAGCCAGAAGAACTCCCGAGGACAGGTGAGTGAAGCGTGGCGCTGGAGCGAGCAACACAGTACTTTTAAATGAAAGTCTTTTCTCAGGAACGCTGGCGTGAAGGTTCCGGATGCAGGTAAGAAGTCTGATAAAATTCTTGGTTTTCACCTTTCTCTTCTCTTCTTTCCTTACAGGTGTTCCAGGATCGAGGCGGGCGTGGCTGGAGACCAGATGCAGGAGCAGACACGGTGAGCGTTCAGCTGCTTGGATGCAGAACAACGCGAAGCGTGAGCTACTGTCTGGGCGTGGCTTAAATAGCCCCCAAAGTAGTTCCAGGTAAGTATCCTTCCCTGGCCACGCCCGAGTGGCAAAATAGTCCCAATGAAAAAATAGTCCCTTTCAGGTCTCAGGGAGGCCTGAATCTTGCAGCATGATCTGCATCAGGTAAGTGCACAAAACATATAAGGGGCCGCTGGGCTTTTACCCGGGGGCATGATGCCTGGTCCCGGGGGAGCTGGGCCTGGCCTGGTGCTCCGGGGGTAGGCATCATGACATTCAATAAAGTCCAATAAAATGATGTACAAAGAAGCCTGTGGTTTTTTCCTTGTAAGAGCTAGGAACAAATGGTTTGCTGTTCTGAATTCACCATTTTCCAGGCTTTCAAGAACAGATTGAGTGGAAACCGGAAAAACATATTTTTATAAGGTTACCATCAGTTTTGTGAGAGGTAGGCAATTTTACCATTTTCTTCCAATAGTACATGCGTGGACAGAATAGAAGAGGAGGGAAGGAAAGCTGAATGACATACATTTCTGAAAGGTAGACACAATTCCATGTTTAGGATGGGGTGATTTGCGCATGTCGGGCAACAACTATGTAGGTACAATTCCCATAGTTTGGGGAAAAATTTGAAAAATTTCAGAAAAAAAGGTATGTGCTGGACATGGCTGGACCTGTTAGGTAATGGCTTCTGTGAATATTGAGAAAAGCAATTTCCAGTACATTCCCCGACTCTTCTAGTTAGAAAAGCACACATTTCTCATAATGTTTCACAAAACAAGCAAAACCAGAAGCCAAAAACTTGCACAGGATTCTTATGTTGACGGCCTAAACAGACGTACTTAACATGTGTAAATAAGGAAAGCATGGTGAGGAATGGCAAGCATACATTTTTTGAAAGAGCACAGGCAGACACTTTGAAGTGTAGGTGACTTGTGCTGGTTACAAAAGTGTACAGTGCCTAAAGCAGCGACTAAATGTAAGTTACATTTGGGAAATGAAAGGGTAGTGTAACCAAGTGCAGTAGCAAATGTATGAAAACGTTATGAAAACCAAGAGAAAACACCACATATCCTACTTTCCCCTATTCCCACAGGTGTCCCGATAAAAACAGTACCTCACATGTGGGGGTGCACCTACCAGGGCGTAAAGGGAAAAGGCTACACCACTGGTAACTCCAAGTGTTTTGTGGGAGCAGATTCATAGGATTTTCCAATTGTAGACAACCTACAGATTTGGGTCTGGGGTGTCGCACCCACCAGGGAAAAGAGGGAACCCCATGCATTTCTGAAAAGAAGACACCCGTGGGAATCCACAGAGGTCTGACTTGCGTGAATCACCCTAGAATGTATTACCCAAAAGTCCCGGCAAAGTCAGAAATTTAGGAAAGAAAACACAATTTTCAGACATTTCCCACCTGGAAACGACCGAAATACGCCGCCAACAACACATGTCCTACCTTCCCACGTTCCCACATTTGTCCCGACAAAAACGGTACCTCATATGCGTGGGTGCACCTACCTGGGTGCAAAGGGAAAAGGCTACACCACTGGTAACCCCAAGTGTTTCTGGCGAGGAGATTTTGTAGGAATTTTCTCAAGTGGACAACTTAAAGATTTGGGCCTGTGTATCGCAATCACCAAGGAAAACAGGGAACCCCATGCATTTCTGAAAAGAAGACACACGTGGGAATCCAGAGAGGTCTGACTTGCGCAAATCGCCCTAGAATTTATTAAACACAGCCTCGGCAAAATTAGAAATTTAGGAAATAAAACACAATTTTCAGACATTTGCCACCTGGAAACCACTGAAACACACTGCCAACCACACATGTCCTACCTTCCTGCCTTCCCACAGGTGACCGGCCAAAAACGGTACCTCACATGTGTGGGTGCACCTACCTGGGCACAAATGGAAAAGGCTAAACCACTGGGAACCACAAGTGTTTTGGGAGAGCAGATTTTGCAGGAATTTGCTCTTGTGGACAACCTACAGATTTGGGTCTGGGGTGTCGTAGCCGGTCATGGAAGTGGTGGAAACAATAACCTACTTGGGGGTGGTTATAAATAGAAGTATCACGGATCAGGGACATTATATTCAACTGAAATGTAAACTGGCCACTCTAATAAACCAGGGAAGAATCTTCCATAGGAAATAGGGGCGGTTTGCGATGATTTCCGATCTTGTCCTTTTTAAACAGAAAATCACACAAGTATTAACCTATGGTTCGGAGGCCCTATTACATCTACCCCGGGAAATATGGGAACAATTAGATGGCCAGTTTTGGCGCACATTGCTGTGACTTCCAAATGCAGTACCAATATGTGTCATCAGACAAGAACTAAAGTTACAATCACTGGAATCTTTGGTTTTACGGAAATCAGTGGCCTTCTATAGGAAGTGCAGATATGAAACAGAAATTGTTCCCTTTGCAATCTTGGATTCAACCAAAAATAAATTTGATAAATATTTGATTCAGTGGAATGCTAAGATGGAAAAGATTCTGCAACAAAATGATACCAGTCTGGAAGCACTAGAGGCAGATCTGATTAAAGTTAAGCAAAAATTGCAAGACTGGCACTGGGTCAATACGTTGGAAAAATGTGACCAGGTGAAATTGAGTTGTCCAAGATCATTAGAAAGGAAGGGCATGAACTCCCTCCCAAGCTACCTGCAGAAATTCCCGTCACAGTACTATCGTGATATGCTGTTGAGATGTAGACTTAATTGCCTGCCAATGGGCAAAGTTTTGTGGGCTCGGAAGATGCCACGCACTAAGGATGAGGCATGTAGCTTCTGTAAGAAGAAAGAGATGTTAGAGATGCTATGCCATTGGGTAACAGTTTGTGGTTCATTGAAAGAAACGAGACAACTGTATTTAGCAGAATATGCTATGGGTTACAGTACCTTGAGCACCAATGAGTGGTGGGATTGGGTGATCATGTGGGAAAAGCCAGGTCTAATAATTGCAGTATTGAAATTCATTGACAGAGTGTAAACGATGAAGAAGGAATTGAATGAAATAATATATATGTAATTGTGTATGTTTATATGTATTACTTTTTCCCTTGTTTTATTGTCATTTAATGTAGGGAGGGTTTTTATTCTTTTTTATTCTTCGTTATTTTTCTTTTTTCTTTTCTTTTATGTTTTCCTTTTAAGATGATGTAATACTGTTAAAGGTTTTGTGAAACCAATGAAACATTTAAATAAAAAAAAGATCTGTTACAAAATAAAAAAGTTATTGAAACCAATGAAACATTTAAATTAAAAAAAAGATGTTATTAAGAAGTACAAAAAGATTTTTTGCCAAAGTTGTGGCCTACATCCGATTAATTTTCCCATAGACAAACAAGGTACGTGTTTGCCAAAGCGCAAATCCCAAACTACTGGATGGATTTGTACCAGGTCTAAAGCAACTTGGGCACGAAGTGTTAACTCGCGATCCATGCTTGGTTTTGGGTTATTCGGTGCAGTCGTTTTTTAAATATTTTACAGAGAAGGGGGTGCCCCCTTCTCAAAATATATAGCTATATATTGGGTTTTACCCAAAACTGGGTGCTTTTAGAAATTAAACAGCTGCCATCTTGTTTTTCTCCCGATGTGAGAGATATTCCAGGTTATAGCTAAGGTTATGGGAAAATTAAACTTAGGAGAAAAGCCATTTGCAGGTCAAAAAAGATGCAAATGCCATCAGGCTAGAGGTGGGGTGGGGGGAGGAGGTTGCTAGAAGGCACTGATTGAAATTTAGGAGTTGGAGGGGGTCTAGGCCCTGAGTTTGCAACACAAAGCTTTCTGTAGCCTCGGCTATAGCCTCGAATAGCCGACATCTCAAAGGAAACTGCGTCACAGAAACAGTGTGTGTTGTGGGCCAAAAGGGAGAGGGCAGGGGAGTTGAGAAGGCCATCTGGGGAGTGGGAGGAGCTGGCACAGATGAGGGCGGCACTTGGTGAGGGCAGGAATTTATTTTTTACCGCCCGCTTTTCCCAAAATACACTGCTATTTTTCTGATATTGGAGGCTATAAAGGACTGCAGATAGCCGAGGTTATGTGTAGTTTCTTACACAAGGTTACAGATTTTTAAAAATATATTTTTACAGCTTTAGTGACATAGGGGTGAAATATCACTGCCCAAGGCCAGTGACAATATAGTCTTCAAGGTCTCCCATCCATGTAGTAATCAGGACAGACCCTGCTTAGTTTCAAAGTGAGGAATGTTGCCTGATAAATGAGCCGAAGTTACAAGACCCGTTAGAGCAACTTTTCACTTTGGACTTGCCGCGGTCTTCTAATCTCGAGAGCGACCCTCCCATGCGGGAGACACATGCTCTCCTGACGCGCTTCTGAACAGTAAGTAACCTCCCTACTGCTCTGACAACATTTGGCTGTCTATAACTTTGCTAGCCCCCTAATGGCGGCCGTTGCTTTGCCAATTTTGTTCATAAACCCTCTCCTTCATTCGTTCTGTTCTTCCCCACAACCCTCTCTCTCGTAGATCCATTCATTTATCGGATCTCCAATCCTTACATAGCCTGGATCAAATTGTTCCAAGCACCAACTTCTAACCTGCATTTAGTGCAAGTATTAGCTTTGTAAGTATAGATCCCTTTTTCAAATGCTCCCCACTCATATATGGGGTGGGCTGTCTCTCTCCTCCTCCCCCCTTCCTTTACTGTCCATTCCTTTCCCTGCATTTTTAGGGTTCCCTGTCCTGAAGAAGGCGATCTATTAAGTCCAGGCGAAGCGCAGTACTGTATCTCTGCTTCGACTAATTCACAATTTAGTTGTGTAGAGGAGGTCCCAAGCACGATTCGCACTCCAAATGCCCATTTTGAAGTACCAGGTACATTCACGCCGAAATATGTGACGTATGATGAACAAATAAACCAGCAGAGAGCCGCAATGAGGCTCTGTCCAATACCTATCAGATGGACAGCACCTATTGAAAAACCAACACCTAAGAAAACCTGGACAGTGAGGTACCCATTGAGAAAACCATATTGACAAATGAGACAGAATATGATTGTCAAAATGCAATACCTGAAGAAGCCAAGAAGATACTAAAAGAAAACCAACGATGACGGCTGACTCACATATAGAAGATATGACGACCTGTGAATGATGAAAAGAGGCGAAACACCATGGATAAGTGACATCCTGCGTTTAAAGTGAAATGATTGATCTCAAATGTCAGAAACCTATGCCAGGAGCACCTTGAAGATATCCAGTTAGTTTAAATGTGTACATATGCAAGGAACCGCAAGAAGCGAGAATTCATGAGGCTTGCTGAAGCTTAGTAGTAAGATAGATTGCGGCAAGCGCCACCTATACATATCTACCTCAAAAGGAGCACTTTATACAAGTATACTTCCACTATGCACAAGAGCAGAATCAACCAAAGGTTATTAAAGGTCTCAAGAGGAAAGCCTTGCAGCAAGCTAATCACGAATTAAAGGCAGAACGAAATGCAGACGAAGGCAAGTCATGCCAAGAAGCCAAGGTCGTATCAGCTAAAATAGCCCAACAGTGGATACAATTAATGAACAGAAGAACAGAGTATCCTATTCTGAACAGTCAAGATAAGCCAGAGAAGGCAGATCGCTGGCAAAATTAAATCAAATACAAAAATTGCATGAAGAATAAGATGATTTCACAGTGTCAAAATCACGTGACCGAGCAAGCAGAAGGGATGACATTTTCACACCTACGCATGGATTTGTGCCATGCCCAGACGCCTTAACTTTTCCAGACCAAGAAGCAGTCTTGAGGCCAAAATACAAAGAAATAATTGACACATGACCACTAAAGTGATGACTGATTGTTGCAATAATTGGAGGGAGGCTGGGGGTGCAGACACACTCCCTGCACCTGGCTGGCTATTTTGCACGCTGCTAAGCTACTGGAAAAGTATGAGTGGGGTTGATACCAACCCAATCATAGTGGACCGTGTAATCTAGGGTCCTATAGTTAGTAGAACAAGTGAGACGTCGTACTTTTAGTGATGTCTACAGTAGCTATTTTGAAGGAAGGGCTTAGATGCCCCATCTGACACTGTTTATCCGATCCCCTCACTTTGTTACCATATACAGATATAGCACCAAATTTTAAGCGTTACACATCAGCAATGATGAGTTTTTAGTATAAATGATGTGTTTTTTATTAAATTAATTGGAGCTGAAGCGAAAGGGAAGATTGAGCGATTGCTGATATTCATTAACTCCCTGTTTTTTGTACTTGTCATTAAATGGACTCCCTTTGCCAAAACATTGAGTTGTCATTATTGATTTGATGCGTGAATATTAATCTGCATCCCCATCCATCTCACGGGTGCTGCTGCCTCATCTTAAAGTGTTTTTGGGTAACCCCCAGCTCTATGGGCCGGTTGGGGTCCTAGTGCACACTTGGTAGAAGAGGATGGTTTATCGGATTATCAATTAGATAAGACACCCATTGACCGTCAACATAAAGTAACTCTAGGTCCTCGGCAATATCACAAGTCCTTTGCCATCTGGCTAAGTAGACCGAGAGGCTCCCCGTAGATCGTGGCTAGACTAAAGTGTAAAACCTGCAGGTTGAGGTCTGAAAGAACCCGTGTTTTCTCCCACAAACCCCTTCCCACTTCTACGACCAGCTGACTGGACAAAAAGCAAGGAGAGGTGGTAATGAAGGCGGTGATCCCGAGCATCTGGAGAGGAAAAAAAATGCAATTGATGAGTGGAAAAGACTGAATATTTTGCCAAACAGTTGCATGCCTTAGAACAAGTAAGGGAAGGTAACTGAGGGAGGTGGGGCAAAAATAACATTTGGATAAAAGTAGAATGTATATATATTTATATAAGGGGAAAGAAACATTGACTCGAGGGTGACCGAGCAATAGATAAAGTTACCGGGAGGATACCCGAGCATAGAGGATATTGGGAGGTTACCCGAGCTAGAGAGAGGGTACCAGGAGGATACCTGAGCAGAGAGAGGATACGCCCAGATACCTACGCTTTAATATAGCGCTAGAAGAAGCCTGCATTCAAAGTCATGAAAAGATAGGGCACAATAGAAAACCAGAGTCGATGAAAGAGGCGATCTGAAAGGGATGGACTTAAATTCCATGTTGGGATAATGTTAGGGGCACGAGATTTGTATAGCCGGCCGGAGTCTGTCTAGTCTGTTACGTCTTTCTTGTGTTTTTTTTTCTCTCTCTGATTTCGTAAGGTAAGAACATTTTTGGGGAAACAGCATGAAAATTACACGATTGTATAGCTAGGATGTTGTATGACATGAATTGATGGTTGTTGTTTGAAAAGGTTAAAAAGACATTTTTTGTGAAAAAACGGGATTGGAACTTGCGACAATTGGTTCTCACTTATGTTGTTGATCTTGTTTAAGAAACATAAAACGTAACAAAGTGTTGTATGAGGAGAAGATAAATAAAGTTAAGCATGGAAGACATTACACCATTAGTACATTTGAGCAAACAGTTGCCAAAACATGCACCTAAGTTGAAGAAGGACAGTGCAGAATGGGTTAAAGGAACCGCCCACAAAATGTTTATGCCATGGCCCCAGGGTAGCTCGGTATCTAAACCGGTCCTACAACACATGACGCCATATTTGCACACCACGTACATGGGCAAAAAGTAAGACAAACGCCTAGCTAGTTTAGAACTTTGGAAGATGTACCAAGAGGATTACGAGGTGGAGCCGCCGGTAGATTGGATACTTAACATATGCACAGAGGGGGGAAACTCCTTCCGCACCACCCACCCCGTTTGAAACAAAGAGCAAAGCTAGTAAAGACAAAGGATTATATCCCTTGATGGAATTTAAAGCAGCCACGGGATATAGCAACCCGGCGCATGAGTCACCTATGCAAAGTAGTGACGAAAACCCACACAAAGACAGAGATAGAAATATCTCCTCCAACGTCCCGAGGGACAAGGAGAGACGCGAAAGGCAAAAAGGAGACCAGACACAAGCAAGTACATCTCTAGATACAGACAGAAAGGGAAAGAGATGGAAAGGAGATGAGGACAGAACTGATGAGATTGAATTCACACAGAACAAATGGATGGGAGGTCAGATTCTATTGAACTCGATGGTAAAGGCATTGAGGATGCGAGACAAAAGTGAGAGTCAGATGATTCAAGGAGAAAAGAGAAGGAAAAGGAAAAAGGATTGAGAGATGAACAAATCAGGAAAAAAGATAGACAGAGACGAGAACAGCTGTATCGTGAAGAGCAAGAAAGGAAACGCGATCATAAGCCACGAGCAGCTAATGATCAGGACAGACAGGAACAACAAAGAATAGAGGAAGAAGAACAAAAGATACGGGAGAAGAGAATAAAAAGACAAAGGGATGAGGAAGTACAAAGGGCAAATGAACATAGAGATGCGAAGAAACAGGAAGAAGATAGGGTCATAGAACGCAAGCGAAGACAGAGAGCATGGGATCTTGAATATCTGGATAGAGAGGTCATACAACCTGATCTTGTAGTAGACTGGGAAGACATAGAAGAATTCTTTCTTGAGTACGATTCAGTACCAGGCACGGCTAGGGTAAATATAGAAGATGACTTCTACACCAGAAGCATCGGAGAAACGATTGATAGAATATATGATGAAATGGGGCTAGAACAGGTACCCCAATGGAGAGGAGAGGACGAGCGTCTTGAGAGCACTCAGTTGTATGACACTGAGGACGTCTACCGAAGTAGCAGATATAGGGCCTGATCACAACCTCGGCGGTAACCCTTAAATCCGGCAGTAGCGCTATTACCGCCGGATTTAAGGGTCCGCCGAATCAGGGCTTCGGCGGATTTCGCCCCAGCTCTTGGCTGGGGGGAAATCCGCCGAAAATTCGTGCTATTACTGCCGGCGGGAAATCCGCCGGCGGTAAGAGCGCACATTTTCCCCATTGAGCCCAATGGGGAATGGGGCATTCCCGAATGGGCTCAATGGGGAATGGGGACTTCCAAGTCCGCCCAACTCATGATCCCGCGCTATTAGCGCCGGGGGCTATGGCAGGCGCGCTAATAGCCCCCGCGCTAATAGCGTTAGCGTTACCGCCTAGGTCGTGATCAGGCCCATAGAGAGCTGTCCCTAGATAGGTTGACACTAAATAGGAATGAGGAAGATGAGAGGAGGTACACGAGTTCGGCACAGACAATATCACACGCAGAGAGAGAGGAATACGAAGAAAAGGAAGATGAGAGGAGGCGCGAAAAATGTTTCTCTGGAGGAAAAGGAATACGATGGTCAGACTCTAGCGAGTCTGCACCTAAGGCATCAGAGTCAGCCACTCAATCAGATCGACACAAAGGAGTATCTTACGGTCAGAGGTGGGTGTCTCCTCTGCCTTATGTGAGTAGACTAAGGACATTGCGAGGTAGACAGTGCTGCAGGACCATTACCCCTGTGGTAGACAGAAAAATGATGATGGAGGAAAAGGAGTGTCATGTATTACAATTCCAGTTGCTCGAAAAAGGAGGAACGAGGCCACAGTATATACCCTGGCCACACATGGATCGAGAAAATCTGAAAAAGAAGCTTCCAATGTTAACATCGGGAGCCGGAAAATGGATACATGAGCTAGAAAAAATGACGAGAGGGAACAGGTAAGCTATTGGAGATATTAAGGGTCTTTTAATCACCATACTTTGTGATAGGGCTGATGATGTGTGGTCACGGGCAGGTTATCCTGGCGTGACTACAGCTAATACTGCACACAATGGAGCTCCATTTAACAATTGCAGAGCCGCGGTATAGAAAGCATTACGATTGCTATGCCCGGATACTCCTGCATGGGAGCTATAATGACACGCAAAATGAAGGAATCAGAAGATCCTTTGCTTTACATTCAGAATTTCCAAGATGCATGGGTGCTGGAAACGTGGGAATCTTGGGGGAAATCTATACCCGTGTTTTACCATATATTATGCCAAGGGCTGCCAGATCAGGTACAGAAGCAGCTCAAGAAATTGGTAGGAATCAAGGCCAAACTGTGGTCCAAAATACAGTTGACCATAGCTCACTATTGCAGGCTACCGCAAGAAAAGAATTGCAAAAAAGAGGCTGCACGACAAGCTGAAGAGGCAAAATTAGTGCAGAAGAAATTGTCAAAATATGCCATTGAAGGGACAATGATAACTAGCACAGACAGATCGAACATACAGCAGGTCAATAATCAACAGCAGGTTAATCAGGGCAGTAATGGGTTTTACCCCAGAGGTAAAGACTTTCGAGGAAGAGGATGGCAGAGTAATCATGGGGGTTTTCAAAGTAATCAGGGAGGATTTGAAAACATGCAAAATGGCAATCAGGATATGTTAAATGGGCAAATAATCAGACCACCGCCAATATGTTGGACATGTGCGATGACAGGGCCTCTAGCGCGTACATGCAGAAGTCAAGGCATGGTGCAAATTGGCCAAGGAACAAGAGTAGGGATGGTGAATCCACCTATGTTTTCACAGCTGAGTGGAAATGGAATTGCACAGAATCACACGGTGCAACAGCAAGCGCCAGGAGCACAGCAAAGCTTGCGACCTCAGAACTCGATACATTTTCTAGAAGGAAACTGTCACAGACAACAAGGGCAGGACAGGCATTGAACTCTGGAATGAGAACCAACACTGGTGATAGAGGAAGTCCATTTACGCAGCATGGGACAAAGTTATATATGCATTAGGACGGCTCACTGGGAAACCTGATGTGTTCTATCCTATCAGTGACACCAGACCCTCATGAGGAACCAAGGGTAGATGTCTGTATAGGGGATAAAGAATATTCCTTCTTAGTTGACACGTGTGCAACACGCTCGTGTATACGTGAAGGCAAGTTTTCCTTGTCAGGCGATGTCATAAATACTCAGGGCTTCACAGGAGCAACCAGTCGTGTTCCTTTTACAAAAGAACTTCCAGTCTCTATAGGAGAATGTGACATGAATGTGACACTGCTATATTCAAGGCAAACCCCAGTAAATATATTGGGACGCAACCTAATGACAAAGTTAAACATGACAATCTCGTTCATGGAGCAGGGCATAGTATGTTCGACTCCAGGAATGCATAATTTGAACGTATGCGAAATGATCAGAGCATACGCAGGACAATCAGCTATGAGAGCTGTTCCATTGGAACCAGAAATATTCACATATGGAATATGCATACTAATAGCAGGGCTACCAGGACTTGCAGACAAAACCATGAGAACCCCTGATGAGTTTTTATTTAGGACAAGAATACTTATGCACAAGGAAAAGGGACAAGTATTTCCCTTGGCAATACACACAGCCATAGTGCGACGGAAAATGGCTTTGATCGTTGGTTGAGATAACGAAGGCAGACAATGGTTCACAGTAATCGCCATTGAGGAAGGGTACAGATTGACTGACGTCACTGATGATGATCTGTTTGACGAACAAAGAGGTGTAGATGAAACAACAGTTGAGGTGAATCTCGTTTTCTGGGTGAGAATTATCGCTAGAGAGGTGCCCCAGAGAATGATGCTGGCACAAAAACATCCTGAATATTTTGAGGACGACATGGCCCAGGTGCCTGTATCAGTGTGGACCACAGGCCCCTATGACTTAGGATTTTTAAAAGGAGTAGGAGAAGTGAAGATTAAATTGAAACCAGGAGCAATTTTTCCAAGTGTACGCCAATATTCCATGTCTAGGGAAGTAGATGAAGGGATTTTCAAGACAATTTCTGCTATGATGGAGCTGGGCATCTTAGTACAGAGTCGCCATGCAACACAGCGGTTTATCTGATGAAAAAATTAAAGGGAGGGTCTTGGCGTTTAATTCAAGATCTGCGCCCGACAAATGATACTGTAGAGGCCGAGTTCTCTCTAGTCCACAATCCGTCCACAATCCTATGTAATATACCTGTTGAGGCACAATATTTCACGGTGATTGACTTGAAAAAAGCATTTTTCTCAACCCCATTGCACAAAGACTCACAAGATTTGACCTCATTCATGTTCAGACAGATGCATCTGAAAAGCACAAGGTAGCCCCAGGGGTACTGTGAGTCTCCTTCGATTTTTAACAGAGTCCTGCAAATGGACTTAAGCAGTCTTGCATTAGAGAGTGTTGTCTTGCAATATGTGGAAGGAATCTTAATTTGCAGCACAACAGAAGAAATGTGCAGACACGATTCTATCCAGCTATTGACTATATTGGCTGAAAAAGGATATAAAGTTGCAAGAAGTGCTGTACATAGGCTAGCTAATCTCACATGAGGGGAAAAGGGTTAACCCTGAAAGAGCTGAAGCAATATAGAACAAAGCCAAGCCACACACGATAAAACAGATGCAGAGTTCCCTGGGATTATGCAATTCAGAGCATGGGTCTTTAACTACAGCTCATATACCAAGCCCTTGTTACAAGTCCTAAAAAGGAAGAGGGAAAGAAAGAAAAAATTTAATGGGCTGACACTATGGAAGGAGGATTTGTCGAACTGAAAAGAGCCATTTGAACAGCACCAATTTTAGGGATTCCCAATTATGCAGAGGAATTCTACCTGTTTTCGCACACGAATGGCAGTGTTATGACAGCAGTACTCACACAGAGAACCACGTTGGGGTACAAGCCCCTGGTATACTACAGTGAAAATCTAGACCCAGTGATGAGAGGTCATTTCTCTTGCAAAAAAATTTAGATACTGCAGCGTTCACCATAGAGAAGGCTACAACCATTGTGATGGGATGCTCAATGATGTTGTTTGTCGAGCATGCATTATTTGCCATTCTAGAGAAACCAAAAGGCACATTGACATCTCAGAGAGCTTCCGCATATGACGTGATCATATCGAATCCATCTATTAAGATAATTTGATGTAAAATAGTGACCCCAGCTATGTTCATAGAAGAAACAGTCACTGAAGGAGAGCCGATCCGTGACTGTGCGAATTATGAAGAATTCTATGATGAGATTCCTAGAGTAAAAGAAAATGCATTGGCAGAAGGAGAAATCGTCTTCTTTGATGGTTCTTGAGAATCGATCAAATAGATGGGCAAAGATATACAGGCACCGCTGCAATGAAGCACACGGCAAATGGAGAATTTTGAGTACTTATTAGTGCACGATTAACATCTCATTACTCAGCATAGGCTGCAGAATTATTGGCGCTGATACTCGCACTCGAGGACCACGTTGACCAGGAAGTAACGGTGTACAGCAACTCCGTCTAAGTGGCGTCGACAGTGCTGGAAGGCTTAGCGCGCTAGAAAGGGAGGGGCTACCTCCGAGTGGACGGCATGCCAGTGCAGCATGCAGCCCTATTGGACAGACTGATTAAAGTACTACAGCTCCCAGTGGGCATAGCGGTTGGGCAATGCACTGCCCACACGAAGGGGACAGATTTTATCTCACACGGAAATCAAGCAGCAGACACAGAAGCCAAGCGTGTGTCCACCAAAGACGAAGTCATAATGGATGTGGAAATAACTGATGTGCATTAGAGAATGATTGTTGCATGAAGTGAACCTGACAGTTATAGTAACATGGGGCAAACCCAGTTAATGGAACTCCAAGGGGAAGCATCACAGGAGGAAAAGAATCTCTGGAAGCAGCAAGGGTGTTCTTTGAACCCCTCTTAGAGCTTTTGGTGACAAGACAGCACTGGTAAAATGGTGATGCCTATAGCCCTATTGAAGATAGCATTGAAACAATTGCATTATCCAGAGCACATGTCAAAAGAGAATCTAGCAGCAACGATCGCTGAAGACTGATGTATACCGAACTTAGCGGAGCACGTTGAATTTTTTATGGTGAACTGTATAATCTGCCAACAGTTCACAGCTGGGCATACACTAAGAGTAATTAGAGGAGTCATCCCAAGGCCCAATGGACCTTTTCAGCACTTGCATGTCGATTATGTCGATATGATTCAAGTATGTAACGGGTACAGGTATCTAATTGTTGTGGTGTGTCCATTCTCTAGATGGATAGAAACAAGTCCATGCACACACCCAGATTCTAGCTGTGTGGCCAAATTTCTGGTAAGGGAGGTTTTTCCCAGATGGGAAGTGTGTGAGGTCATGAGATCAGATAATGGGCCTCACTTTGTTAATGCAGTCTTTGAACAGATTAGCTTGCTGCTTGGTATAAAGCACAAGTTCTCATCGGCATATCATCCACAAGGTAATGGGATCTGTGAGAAGCTCAATGGCTTGTTAAAGGAAAGGATAGCCAAGTTGAAGCTTACTCTAAAGAAGGGATGGCTACACTGCCTTCCACTGGCACTGTATGCACTGAGAAACCAGCCTGGTTCTGACCATCATCTTACGCTGCGCGAAATAGTAACATGCAGAAGGATGCACACGCCACTGACACCCCGAGATAGAGCTAGATGTGGTACTCAGCCAACAGGAGAAGTTTTAGGGTCTGAAATGCAAAATTACCTGAATTGCATGACATCTTGTTTTACTGTAATTTCAGGACAGCTGCAGCGATGACAAAAAGGGTGCAGGGCAGCACAGAAAACAGAAGGAGATACTACAACAGACCCAATTCAAGGTTTATGTCTCCCACCAGTTTTCCCTGGGGACACGGTCCTGGTGAGAAACCACACGAGAAAGAAGTGGGACGAGCCAAGGTTCCATGGTCCATTCAAAGTGGAGAACGTTACTCCCTCTGCAGTCAAGCTAGAAGGGAGAAGAGCTTAGATATTTCTGGGTAATATCAAGCCATACATCGGAGAAGGCCCCCTGCCCGCACCCCAACACGTAGAGACTACAGACAACAGGGAAGAACCACAGCACATGCCGACGAGATCCATGACGAGGAAGAAGGACGCCTGACCAGCAAAGCAAAGACCAAGAACTTTTGTGCAAATTGTGGCTTAAATGTGGACATTTCCTCTGAGCAAAAAAGGGGATAGAACATAAAACACTGACAGTTTATGCATCTTAGTTGCAGGGTGAAGAAGAAAGTTGCACGTATTAGCCACAACATATTCTATTGACTTTGGACTGAGGAATACTGAAGCCTTGATGAGAAAAGGATATGCCAAATTTTGATCGGGGACACACAAACTGGAAGAAAATACAGTATCCAGAATCGTTCCAGACAGTAGCATTATTTGGACTCACTTATGCTGTCCTGCAGCAGCGACATCACTAAATACATTCTAATTTACTTTGAACTAGTGTTGAGATGTATCTGTCGTTAGTGGGAAGGCTCACTAACATCACTGAATTTCTTCAAGACCCTGAAAACGAAAAGACAATAAGGAGGCTGCTCATTGTGATTGCAGAGCAGTTCCTACTGCTTACGGAATATAGGGAGGACAAGACAAATGTCCCAAGCAGAGGAAACAGCGAATAGGCTTGTCAGCGTGCTATTCTTTCGCTTAATTGAAGACTGTCCAGATCTTGTTGGGAGACCCACTGACGTTTTGACATTTCTTCGAGATCCAGCAAACACAGAACGTTTGAGTATAATCCTGAACGGAATCATAATTCAGGTTGCACTTCACACTCATCGAAATCATAGAAGCTGCTCACAGTGAGTACCACGCAGTTCCAGAATTCAGCAACGACTAGACAAGTGTCCCTGTCATCAGAAGATAGCAGATTGGCGAGCAATGTCTTCTTTCGCCTAATTGAGGACTTTCCAGAAGTAGTGGGGAGGCCTGCCAGTGTGGACATCCTCACTTTCATCAGAGACCCAGCAAACTCTGCACAGATGAGCATGCTCCTGCATGGTATTGTGATGCAGGTTGAACTTTATAATCATCATCAGAATTTCCAGAGGAGACTGTAAAATTTCCGCTGAGGGACAGATCGAGGAAGTGTTGACAAAGAATACACTTTTACTGACAGAGAAGCAACATGTGTGCTGGAGTTAAACAGATAAGGGGCATTGATTGGGAGCTTGTTTATTTTGAACACACACACTAAGAGACTTGCTGAATTTATTACCTTATTTTGACATTCTTGTGGACAGACAAAAAGAACTGTTTCTTTCCAGAAACAAGAGACAATCTAGTCGTCAGGCAAAGAAGGACAATCGTTCCAGTACCTGCAACCTACAAGCGGAAACAGCAGAATCCAGAGATAATATTGCCTAGAATGTATTAAACTGTTCGTTTTTTTCCTTAAATGATAGAGATGGGAAACCTAAGCAGTAACGTTGTCATCCCTCAAGAGGAGACGCGCTCGTCCTGTTCCAGAACTAAGTGCTGTAGATTGACCTACAGAGGAATAATGTACCTATGCATTACATTCATTGTTTTTTTTACTGTCACTGACTATTCGAACTGCATTTTTTATTGGTCCACAAAGTGTTCCGATTCCAGTGCACCCACCTAATGATGTACGCATGACATACAAGAAGGCACCCAGACCTTTTTATAGTCATTCCAGTCCCTAGAAAGTCTGACAAATGAGTGAATGAACTTGAGATGGATGTGATAAGCAATGACACACTTACACATGTGGTAACAAGCAAGTTGAAAAGCTGAATACAGGGTCGGCAGAGTAAGAATGAGAAAGGGTTACTGAAAGACACACACACACAAACGATGAGTGCAAATACAGCAGGTCGAGTGTCAATAACTGCAGAACCACAATCCAAAGCATGGGAGAAGGATAGACAACCAACGATGGGAAGTTCTACTACAAGTGAAGTGAAAAGACAAATGGAGAAGGCTGAACTTTTAAGGAAACAAAAGGAGTTGGAGGATAAACCAACAGAGACAGCATTGATAAGCATCACTGATCCAGCACTGAAAAGGGGAAGTGCAAGCCCAGCGAAAATCTTATGAGCACAGATGATAGCAGAATCAATATGGCTGTTCATAACCAGAGCCAGGAAAATACAAGAGGACAAGGAAAGGATTGCCAGACTTTCTTCTACTAACCAGGCACAGATGAAGATGCCTGCACCATGGATTGGGATACCTGAGAATCCTCCAGCAAGAATAAGCCATATGGATGTGTTCAAGGACATGGTTAAAGCAAACTACAGGAAGACCTTAAGAATCAGAAGAAGCATATGTCCAAGACATAAAGACAAGAAACAATGGAAAAACAAAACACATTGTGATCAGATATGAAAAGCCTTGAGTTAAAGGAGCAGAGATCAGAAGAGAAGCAAATCAAAAACTGAACTTTCAAGGAAAGACACCAGAAGAAGCTTGAAAGTGGAAGAACAGAGGCCAAATGCAAATTTGGGGAACGGTACTTTCACCAGACGGATGGGAGAAAGGAGTAGTGATCTGCAGAGCATGGATGGTCTTCGGTCACTACGAGCCCACCATCAACATAGTGCGAAATGGATGCAAGCCATTATGGCCAAAACTTGCTAAACTGTTGACATGGGTCGAAGACAGAGGAGGACCCTTACAGATAGTGCAATTGGAGAATCCGAAATTCTGTTTCCAGAATAATGGTAAAAGAAAAATGGGAGAGAATCAGAATTGTGGCTGAGTCTTTGATGCTCCAGGAATGGTACACGGTACCGCAGCGATCATGGAATCATGGATCATTATTGGGCATGTGGATCCAAAGCATATATCAGACTGCCAAATAATTCGGGAGGTATATGCACAATAGTGAATGTCCATGTTCCAGCACTGGTGATTCCAAAAAGTTACCTGAATATTGACAGCTTCCAGAAAGCAGATGCTCACCTGAGGAAGAAGATATCTGTGGAACTAATGAGCCGAATGAAAAGAGAGAATTACTTTTCTGCTAACTTCATAGAAGTTTTCGATGCTATCGCATATGAACATAGACTGTTCAGTCAGACCTCATCCGTGTCCACAACAATTTTTATGCCAAGAGTTCAGGTTGGAGCAAACACTAAATGGTTGCAGATAAGCAGATGGGAGTTACTGCAGACCATCAAGACGACCATGAAATGATTTCATGCAATCAGGGAAGAACTGAGGGCAATTTGACTCATGACGCTACAGAACAGATATGTCCTTGACCTGATCACAGCTATGGATGGAGGCGTTTGTGCAAAAATTGGAGAATCATGTTGCACATTTATACCATCTCACGACAAAGAAAATGGAACTTTAACAGAGGCCATAGGTATGCTGATGAAACTACAGAAGCAGATGATTGATGAAGCTGAAGAACTTGATGATGACAGCTGGTTTGGATCACTATTTTCATGGGTTCCACCATGGATGGCAGATGCATTCAAATTTCTAGGAGCCCTGCTAGTGATGATATTGCTTGGATTCTGTGTTATCAAGATAATCATTTCTCAGTGTCAGAAAACTGAGAAAAAGGCCATAGGGATGAAGATCATGATTGATGTTGAACCAGGATGGACACCCAAGGACCTGACTGATGAAGAAATAAGAGGCCGGCATTTATGCACCAGAAGGAACAAAGTTTCGATATCCAAGGAAACATAGAAATTATGTGGGAAAATGGATCTATTGCAGTCCAAGTGGACAATGCCAACTAATGACATGGAACAAGGATGAGCATGTGAGAAGAGCAGGAAGCTTGAAGGGAGTCATAAAGATATGGACCCCAAAGATGTATTTCTTCAAACCTATACGTGTGGATCCAGAAAAAGTATTACAATTGGATCCAGAGGATGAAGCAAAGGTAGATACAAAAGAAGAAGTGAAAATGGTCGATGAATCGCCCAAAGGGGGGAGTGTAGAGGAGGTCCCAAGCACGATTTGCACTCCAAACGCCCATTTTGAAGTACCAGGAACATACATGCCGAAATATGTGACGTATGATGAACAAATAAACCAGCAGGGAGCCGCAGTGGGGCTCTGTTCAGTACCTAACAGGCTGACAGCACCTATTGAAATACCAACACCTAAAAAAACCTGGTCAGTGAAGTACCCATTGAGAAAACCATATCGACAAATGAGACAGAATGATGATTTTCAAAATGTAATACCTGAAAAAGCCAAGAAGATACTAAAAGAAGACGAATGATGACGTCATAAGAACCAGGACTGACTCACATATAGAAGATATGACGACTTGTGTATGATGAAAAGAGACGAAACACCATGGATAAGTGACATCCTGAGTTTAAAGTGAAATGATTGATGTCAAATGTCAGAAACCTATGCCAGGAGCACGTTGAAGATATCCAGTTAGTTTAATAATGAACATATGCAGGAACCGCAAGAAGCAAGAATTCATGAGGCTTGCTTAAGGCAAGCGCCACCTATACATATCTACGTCAAAAGGAGCACTTTACACAAGTATACTTCCACTACACACAAGAGCAAAATCAACCAAAGGTTATTAAAGGTCTCAAGAGGAAAGCCTTGCAGCAAGCAAATCCAGAATTAAAGACAGAACAAAACGCAGACGAAGGCAAGTCTCATGCCAAGAAGCCAAGGTTGTAATAGTTGAAATAGCCCAATAGTGGATACAATTAATGAAGAGAAGAACAGAGTAACCTATTCTGAAAGGTCAAGATAAGCCACAGAAGGCAGATGGCTGGCAAAATTCAATCAAATACACAAAATGCATGAAGAATAAGACGATTTCACGGTGTCAAAATCACGTGACCGAGCAAGTAGAAGGGATGAAACTTTCACGCCTACGCATGGATTTGTGCCATGCCCAGACGCCTTATCTTTTCCAGACCAAGAAGCAGTCTCAAGGCCAAAATACAAAGAAATAATTGACACATGACCACTGAAGTGTTGATTGATTGTTGCAATAATTGGAGGGAGGCTGGGGCTGATATTCTGCACATTGCTAAGCTACTGGAAAAGTATGAGTGAGGTTGACACCAAACCAATAATAGTGTACCAAGCAATCTAGGGTCCTATAGTTAGTAGAACCAATGAAATGTCATACTTTTAGTGACGTCTACAGTAGCCATTTTGAAGGAAGGGCTTAAATGCCCCACCTGACACTGTTTATCCAATCCCCTCACTTTGTTACCATATACAGATATAGCACCTATATTAAAGTTACCTTCCTAGAACCAATAGAATTGCAAGCCACATTTTTAGCGTAACACGTCAGCGATGATGAGTTTTTAGTATAAATTATGTGTTTTTTATTAAATTAATTGGAGTTGAAGCAAGAAGGAAGATCGAGCGATTTCTGATATTCATTAACTCCCCGTTTTTTGTACTTGTCATTAAACGGACTCCCTTTGCCAAACCAGTGAATTTTCATTATTGATTTGATGTGTGAATATGAATCTGCATCCCCATCCATCTCACAGGTGCTGCTGTCTCATCTTAAAGTGCTATTGGGTAACCCCCAGCTCTATGGGCCTGTTGGGGTCCTAGTGCACAGTTGTGTTCTGACCTCAAGAAGCATTGTATTTAGCTTTGCTTTATATTATTTTAACTTTATCTGTTTATGTCACTTTGTCCTGTGTTTCTTTGATGGATTTCTTATCTAACCTTTTTCTGATACTTAAAAACACGATGTGATTGAATGTTTCATTCTATGTAATACCAATGTTGTTTTGGTATAAAAACATATACTTTGATAATTAAAAACCTTCTGATTAAGTCAAAAGGCCAGGAATGTGTACACAGAACATGTATGCTGAATATTCTGGAAAAATATTATATTTGATATATGCTGCTTTGAAATAACAGACCAAAAGAAAACTATCTAAAATAATGTGGGATCTGTTATCTGTTATCCTGGTGGGAACACTTCTTGTTTTCGCTTGTTATTTCCCCATTCCTACAATTGTAGGCCCCCCTACCTTTTGTGACAACACTTAGAGCAACATGGCCTTAGGGGGCCGTATCCTTCCTTGCTTTGAAGCTACACAGGGTCAGTCTCAATTACTGCATGGATGGGAGACAGTCCACAGTCGTGAATGCTGTGTGTTTTCCTAATTTTAAATATCTCATAACACACAGCGTACACATTATTTTTAAACCATGCTACAGTCAGTCCTTGAAGGTTTTGCACTCAAAGACACATTTTTTTGCCTTTTGCTGAATTGTATTCCGCTATTTGTAGTGTCCCAGTCAAGATGGGGGGAATAACATGCCTAACAGAATTCTATACTTTGCCAGCATATTTTTTGGAAGATATCCTCTCTCAGGTTACTTTTCTGGTGTTCATTACTTTTTTTAAAAGTCCAATGCTATTTTGTCTTGCACATTTTCTACTAAGGAGAAGCTCAATTGAACTACATTTGTATATTTCACTTTAAAATGTATGTTCACTTACTGTGTTAATATTCATTGGTACAAGCTTTTGATTTTCATTATGGGGGCAAAAGTACTGGGGCATATATTTTATTCTTGCAGCTGATAATTTTTTCCCCTTTTCCGTGCTGCCTAATTGCGGTTAGTTGGGGTTGTGCGATGTATCACAACAGTCAGAAGCCATAAAACAAGGGGCTTGAAGCACGCTGATTAACCAAAGTGTGTGATCCTCAGCAAATAATGTAATCCTACTGCGCATTGACATAAAACATTGCAAGTTCTCAAAGCCTGCACTCTTTTATAAATAATAAAAAAAGAGAGATTTTTACAGCTATAGTGGGTTTCCCATCCATGCAGTAACCAGACTGACCCTGCTTAGCGTCAACGCCAGGAAGGGTCCAGCCCTCTCAGGTCATGTTGCCTAATAAACAAGCCCATGTTACAAGACCACTTAAAGTAACATGGCCTGAGGTGGCCGGATCTTTCCTCG
This sequence comes from Ambystoma mexicanum, assembly GCF_040938575.1. Taxonomy (NCBI): domain Eukaryota; kingdom Metazoa; phylum Chordata; class Amphibia; order Caudata; family Ambystomatidae; genus Ambystoma; species Ambystoma mexicanum. The sequence continues at coordinate 1,358,024,138 of NC_090921.1, read as the reverse complement.
TTTTGAAGCTAAGCAGGTTCAGTCCTGGTTACTGCATGGATGGGAGACAGTCCACAGTCCTGAATGCCATGTGTTTTCCTAGTGTTAACACAGCATCCAAATATTTTTTTTAAACTGTGCTACTGTCAGTCCCTGAAGGGTTTGCACTCATAGACCATTTTTTGCCTTTTGTTGAATTTCATTCTGGTATTTGTAGTCTCCCAGTCGAATGGGCGAAATAATGTCATAATTGTACACTTTTGTCTACCATAGTTCTAGAAGGATTTATATATTTTAGTGACACCATAGTATGTGTTCATTTCAAGTTATCTTTGTAAAGCAGAGTATTGTTGAATGTCAGGCATCGGGGTGAGTAGGGTAAAAGATGAAAGGGCAAGTAGGTCATGAGTATTTGCCCATGATGTGGCAAGAGAATTAGCAATCCTCGACACTGGTGCAGTTATTTTCTCCTGATTGTGGCTGCTTTTTTCGGGGCACACGTAAAAGACACATGTGAATGGACAGTGTTATTTTTTTCTGAGGGCAGACGCAACCCCTTGTTGTTTATTTTTAGGTTGGCAACAAAACCCCTGAAATTCAGCTAAACCCACTTTAACTTCGTGTTAGGAAAGATTTCCCTTAGGTGCAATTTTCTCTCCACTTATGAACCCACCAAACCTTTTGCTTTTGTTTGGCTAACATAACCTGACTTTTTCCAATGGAGCACAGCCTTCAGCTGTGCTCTTCTGGGCTTTTGCCCATCTGTTATGGAAAAACGGACATGTCCTTCAGACTATCAGTACTGGGAAACTTTGTTTCCCTTAGTTTTTGCTATTTTGCCATTTCTTGGTAACTTTTTATGTATGTGCCCAGTCCCTTACAGTACCGCGCATAGGGATCCTTTTATTTTATGGCCCTAGACACCCTCAAAGGATTTTTTGGTGTTTGTACAAGTGTGCCTAGGACGAACTGGTGGCAGTAGTTTACTTATATAGTATTTTTAATTATTTTTAATGAACCATATCGCATTTACCGAGTTTGGCTCAAGACTGTAGCCAGTGGCGAAAATGTCCATGCCACAAAGTGTTTTGTTCTGTCCTCTGGCCATTTTGTCCCTTTGCCTTCAATCAGGTCGAGTAGACCCCAGAATTCCTTATTTGAGCATGCAGCCTTCTTCGAAAACCACAACCTTCGCAGGCTCCTCCTTGTCACTTGTGCTACTGCCCAGGAAGAGGATTGAGAATGATGTGTCCCATTCCACACTACTGGTACCAGTATGTCTGGTAGGTCTGAATGACTGGAAACATTGTGGGTCATGATTGGCCCACCTTCCTTTGGCTATGCCAGAATTGAGCTCGAAAAGAATCTTGGATAAGAGAAGAAGACTTAAGGAATTGCCAGTTTGTGGTTTTGGGCCCTCTCCCATTAAATGTCATAGTTCTAGCTACTCTGGGTCACGATTTAAGAGATTGCACCATGCCGTGAGCATTTACAGTCTGTGTGTTGTCCTGCTGTGGTGACGGCCATTGTAGGAGCCTTGCCTGCCTGCCCCTGTCATGATGCCTGCCCCCGGAAGACCAGACCAGGCCCAGCAGCCCCGGAAGCAGGCATCATGCCACTTGAGCATGCCCAAAAGCCCCAGTTAGGGGCTGTTTGGGTGCAGTCCTGGTGCCTATGCCGCCAGGCTCATAAAGATAAAGTCAGTCCTGGCGCCATGGGCGCCAGGCTCATTATTGATAACTTACCTGAAGCAGACCATGCTGCATACTCACCTGAGGCAGACCATGCTGCATCAAGACTCAAGCCAAATGAGGCTTAGGAGGGACTATTTTACTGAAGGGACTATTTTGTTACTTGGGTGGGGCTGTGGAAGAATACTTACCTGGATCTTCTTCCAAGGCTATTTAAACCACGCCCGGACAGCCACACGTGCTTTGCGTTATTCTGCTTGCTGCAGCGTAACGCTCACCGTGTTTTCAGCAGCTCCAGTCTTCAGCCACGCCCGCTTCAGTCCTGGGACTCCTGAAACAAGAAGAAAAGAAGGATAAAAGTTAGAACAGGAGTTTTAACTTTAATCCTTACCTGAATCCTGATCCATTTCGCCACGGAGCTGAAAGACAGAAGTCTTTGAAGCATCGCTTCGCATTCCTACGGCGCTGCGCTGAACTCACCTGCTTGGAGGTACTTCAGCATTCCATCACGCTCTCTCCATCTCGCGGCCGCCCTCCGACACCTAAGGAGACAAAGACAGCAAGGTGAGCAAGGGGACTCTCTAAGGCTATACAAGCTATCCCCAAGGACTTACCTGATTTACCACGGGGGGTACTCACCTCATCTCGGGTCGGCGCAGTCAACTTTGCTTCATCGCTGTACCCCGGTCCCTAAGGGGAAAACCACAATAGACTTACCTGAATCTTACCAATTGCCATTTGGAAATCTTCGAGTGGATTAATCGGCAACCTGCAAGGAATCGGACAGAGTGAAGATCAGACATTTGAACTCTTATGAACAATTGGACTTTAGAGTCAATACTGGAACTCACCAATTCCTCTACGCCAGTGAAGTAACTGGTCATCAACGCGCCCCTGCGGTCGACGCAGGATGGAGAGCTCATCCTTCCAAACCATCAGGTGAGACTAAGGAGGGGACATCAAGAGTGATCTGTGGGAAGACAACGGGAGTGGGGAAGGTGGGTTGACACTCAATTCCACGGGTGGTTAATTCCTCTTCTCCTTTGCAGAAGAATATTCCTGCGAGCCAGACAAACTAGGCTGAGCGGGTCAGTCCAGTCAGTCATCTCGGTGCTACACGTCACGCTGGTGGAAACAACAGCGGCCCAGTTCCGGTCGACGCCCCCGTGGGAACCAGGTGAGCGTAACAGCCCTCCCGTGCCCTGAGTAGTGCTGTACTGGCACTGTCCTCTTTTCTTCATCATAAGCTGAGAAAAGGCTACTGTGCCGCCACGGATGATCCTCCCATCCCACAGCCGTTGAGAGCCGGAGTGATGTGCAACTGCAGGGGTTGAACCTACAAGCAGCCTGGCCTAGACTGGCAAAGTTCAGCCTGGTCTGTGTCGAGGGTTGGCGAGTACTTGCATCACTTACCAGTGGCCCCCTGGCACAGCCATTGTTCTTCACATACGAGAATCCCTAAAAAGATACTGGGCTAGCCTGCGCTCCCTAGCTATTCCCAAAACTTGAAATTCGCTCTGCCTGCAAGGGTAGACCCTCCTCGAATAGTAGGACAATGTTCTTCATCACCTCAATCCCCTTCCTGAACTGCTACAGCTCCCTGAAGAGGACCCACTTTCTCTCATTACGCACGAGCGTGTGTTATCACTACTGTACATTTGAGCACAAGGCTCCCGACTTCGTAGGGATGGACTGCTTAAGTTAGGGTTTGATTCTGAAGAACTGCCTTATGCTATATTTACGTTAACCTACCCTTCTGTTACAGGTTGTCGGTGTGTTTTCCCCTTTATCACATTAGGCGAAACGTAACTGTATATATGTTAACTAGTGAAGCATGTGTGTGGTAACTGTTTTATATTATTGTGGTTTATTCATGTTTAATTATTAAGGCCTACAATAAATCTATATGTTTTTTTGATATACACTTGTCTAAGCATATTCTGTGGAGTTTTACTGTGTGTGCTCATTGTGAACTTCCGATCACTCTAACCCCTCCTTAGACTTAGACTTGACCACCTGCCAAGCAACCGTGATTGGTCTGGCTTGTCCAGAAGGTTCCCCTTTTCCACTAACCTCATGTGGCCTCCCAAACTTCTGCCTACCAGGTCAGAGTTTAAAAATCCATATTAACACTTTGCGCCCCCTACTGCACGTCCTATGACCACAATGGTGACACCACTAGTGGCATCACTAATTACATTACAACAGCATTAAGAAATGACAGTATTTCTGTATCAAGTAGCACCGCAATTTCAAGAACATTACAAAAAAAATTGTGTTTCCTATTTTAAACTGTTGCATATTCCCATTTATTGTGAGGGAACATTAAAAGGACCACATATTAGTGTTTTCTTGCAGAATGTACAACCAAGTATGGGCCACACCATCCAGAAGACATTTCATACTACTATAAAACATAGTTTACAGCATCAATCCCTCATACAAGATTAGTTAGAATTCTCCCAAAGGATGGACAAGATCAAAGATATTGCCTAAAATTATGCACATGACCTCCTCCTGTATTGAAAGGAAACCATTGATAGGGTGAACAGACTTTGTTTCCCATTGATTTCTTTACATATGTTTCATTTTTAATGAAAATTAATATGAATAAAAAAAAATACAGATGTTCGCGAATCTGCAAAATCGGGTAGAAGGTAAACAATCATTTTTAATAAAGCAAGCTCTAAATAACACAACAAATTCATTCTGGTGGCATAGATCATATATAACTCTCCTAACTTGCACATTAGTAGCCAGTAAAACTACAACATATGAAGTTGACACAGTTGCCAAAATCTACTGTTCATTACATGTTGATGACATAGCACTTGTACAAAGTACCTACTCTGCCTCTTTTCTACAACAGTGTTGTTTGACTGGGAAGAAGCGCGAACTATCAGCAATTGTTTTCACCCCAGTTGCCTTCTTCCTCAGTGGCAATGGATTCAGAACCCAAACAATAACATGATTAACACTACTGCTACTCTCATGGTCAGGCATGTTGGAATGTCCAACCGAGAAGCAATATGTAAAAAAATAAAAATAACAACACAAGAGAGACAATGCCAAAAAAAAGGAAGTCTCCTCTCTAAATCTCTCTAGCATTTCGAATGAATCTTCAAATACAGTGTTCCAGTTCTACAAGTGTTTTGACACTCAGGCTGTTGCTGGGTGGAGGTTGATTCAACACAACCACCACTCACAGCTACAATTAACAGGTAAGACCACATGTAAGCCTAAAAAGGCTGCAGCCCATTATGGGCCAACCCATTCAGAAGTCGCTACGTGCTCGTTTGAGACATAATGCCCTTGTATTTAATAGCAACCATTGAAAGGGTGAGCAGACTTTGTATTCCATTCCATCACAGAAATCTTTCTCAGTTGCAAATTTCTGGTCTGTCTTCTGAGCAAATAAAGACACTATTACTACTCCAGTCTCAAGGAACACCATCCTAATAGCAATAAACCCACAGCCAGGTGGGCATTTCTGCATTAGATAATGCCCCCAGGTCTTTATTAAAGCCCTCACATTAGTCATAACCTGTAACTCTGGGCACGCTAAATATTCGCCTTAACTCCATGTAAGGACCTGTAAGCCAAGTAAACTGCCACTGACAACTAACAGTATTTCTGTATCAATTAGCTGTACAGTAACAAGAACATTAAACAAATCAGTGTGTTTCCTATTTTAAACTGTCTAAACATCTAAACATCCAATAAACCATCCCAACATTTTACAACCTTTAATTTCTGTACTAAAATAGCCTTGCTGAACACATACTGCGCCTGCATTTATTCAGGCAATTTGCACCAAAAAATCTATTCCATTTCTTTTTTACATAATAGCAGTTGGCACAAATAATACCATTCTTGTATTCTTTATGAATAAAAACAATAAAACATATTTTTCATGAAATTAAACACTAGGTTTTACAAAACTATAAACAAATAAACACAATGTATTTTCTCTTATACATAAACACACAGCAACACACCTCAGAAAACCAAATCTTTTTTAAAACACATATTTTCATATCATACCACACCAGCAAAACACTTTTTATATCACCCCAAAAATCACTTTAACACACACCATAAGTGGTTAAAAAAAGCATTGTCGATAAAATCACATGTCTACTGCTCTGTGATCATTCTTTTATTTTGAATGCAACAGGTATACTTACTGATTCTTTATCATTTGCGGTAGAAGGGGGGGTGCGAGAGGGAATGGAAGACATTTCCTACGCAGTCACCAGAGCCGGCACCCGAGCTGACTTCAGAACTACGGGGGCATAGGACAGTGCGGTACCCGGGCCCGGGGAGAGAAATTACCTATGCGGCCATTGGAGCACGGCAGGGGCCGAGGATGGTACCGGACACGGGCCTGGGGCAAACCCTCTCCGGAACCAAGGACTCACCTGAGGTCCAGGCCTTCATGGCTCTCTCCACCCCAATGATGGGGGACGACGGTGTGCCCTCTAATCGGGGCTGGACTTGCATCTCCCGCATATGGGACAAAGGATCACACTCCGGTTCACTGAGTTGGAGGCAGGGCTCATCTATATTCGGCGTACCATCAACTCTGACACAGAGTTGGCTGCCACACTAAAACTGGGAGTCAGAGGGAGGACACATTTGACAACATAGAAGGGGCAGGAATGAGGTCCCAGATGGTGGCTCAAATGGGGGTGGGTTGTAACACCTTAGGCCAATCAGGAGAGGATTGGTTTTGAACAGCCCTGATTGGTTACAGGACAAGCAGGACGTTAGGGATATATTTCCAAACAGTAACAGAGGGAAGTTTGTTGTTGGTTGTTGCAGAACGCCAGACAGCGGGAGAAGAGTGGAACGACTGGTGGGCCTACCCCGGCTCAAGTTAATAGAAGAAGATTGAAGGGAAGCAGCTTTTTGACTCCATTAGAGGAAGACATTTCACAGTGGAGTAACTGCCAATGAACTTATCTACCTTAATTTATTTTTGTTTCTCTGAAGATTTCCTCAGAATTAAATCTATTATTTTGGCATCCATACATGCTTCTGTCGTTAATCCCACAAGAGGCGATGAAGGTGGGCTACAGACAGCGTTATGGAGAACCTGATCAAAGATTGTCAAAGCGTCAGTAGCTGCTGCAACAGCTATATTGCTGGATTAAGGACCTAGTAGAGAAATGGTTACAACCCCCTTCACCTGCTAATCAAGAATTATTGGAGGGGGGGCATGGCCAAGCACTGAAGCAGATTGGCTGCCTATTTCCGAGCTCCAGACTCGGCATCAAGTCTGAAATGTTTCTGTGCGCATATATATAGCATTCCAGTCATTAAACTTACTGCACGTCCTTAGAACCTCTGGCAGCTGTTTTGGAGCGGGAAGTGTGGCGGGAAGTGTGCCCTTCACAACAGAGTGTCGAGTGCCTGTTGAGCTGCGTAGTATGTAGGGGGCTGTCAGCAGCGCAGCAGTGTCGCGTTAGAGTGAAGCTGTTGCTACACATCAGCTGATCAGCGTGCAAAGCTGAGAGGCACTGCTGTTGTCAGGAATCACGTTCGCTTCACAACACAGTCAGTTTTTCCTCACACAACTAACTCTAAGCCCATAATAACTGTGAATACATAAGTATAAAGTATTTTGAAGACATAGCAAAGTATACCAGCAATTATTACTATTTATAAAAAGCAAAGGAGAGGAAGTAATGGAATTTGGTGCATTTTTTCTCTTAAATTCATGCTGGAGGTCTCATTCTGGGCTTTAATTTTACTTTTAAACAAGTACGTCTGCATAACATTAAACAAAGAAAATAAACATCTGAAGAGCGTGAATACATGTGATGTGCTTCTTGGTATTTAACTAATACTTTCTTCTGGATTTATTAAGCACGGCTAATTTACAATTACTGTAAATTGGTGATGAAAAAGTATTAGGACTTCTCAAGTGAAGTAAGACATGGAATACCTTTTTCTGAAATATAATATTCAATACCTGAATTGCCTACAATAAACAAAGTGTTACGCTCACCTGGCTCCCACAGGGGCGTTGGTCGAACCCGGACAGCTGCGGTCTCCAACCACGTGATGCGTAGTGCAGCGATGACTGACTGGATCTGCCCTCCTAATCTTGTCTGCTTAACCCGTAGAAATATTCTCCTGCAAGTGGAGAGATGGATTTAGCCACTTGTGGATTCAAGTGATGGTACCGCCACAGTCCTCCCCAACTAATCACCTCCGAAATGCCCTCACAGCAATCTCACCTTATATTCTTGAAAGATGATCTCTCCATCCTGTGTGGATTTGCAGGGGCGCGTCGATTCCAGTTACTTCACTGGTTTGATGGCTCGGGAGAGTTCCGGAGAGTATTGACTCTGAGGTTCCTGGTGAGGACCAGTAAGTATTAAGTTCATAGAGTTCAATATGTCCGATGTTCACTCTTGTTCGCCCCTTCCTTTCTTGTCTTGCAGCTGGCTCGTGAAAAGATGCTCTTGTGGCAGCTGGTGGCGCTCAGATAAGAGTCTGTGTTACCGGCCGCTGTCCGGTAAATGTTGCACGAGGAAAACGTGTTGTTTTGTCTCGCTTTACAGATGCGGCACGTGAAAATATGGAGAGTCACAAAAGGATGCCTCCGGTGGTAAATCAGGTAAGTCTATGGTGGTAAGAATTATATTTGTTGGTTCCCTCGGCTCACCTTGTGGTTTTCTTTTGTCTCCTAGGTGCCAAAGTTTGGCGAAGAAATGATGGAGGCAGCGCCGACCCGAAGGATGCTGTGAAGAATCAGGTGTGGAATAGAAATAAGTTTGTTTTCTAACCTTGTCCCTTTCTTTCCTCTTTGTTTTAGGAGCTCCGGTTTCGAGGCGGGCATGGCAGAAGACTGGATGCAGGCTGCAGGCACATTGAGTGTTATGCTGCTGGATGCAGAATAACGCAAAACGTGTGCTGCAGGTCGGGCGTGGTTTAAATAGCCTCAAAAGTAGTCCCAGGTAAGAAGTCCCTAGAACCACACCCAAGTAAAAAATAGTCCCTGTAGAAAAATAGTCCCTTTCAGGCTTCATGTTGGATTGGAGTCATTTGCAGCATGGTCTGCCTGAGGTAAGTTATGACTATGAGCCTGGCGCCTTAGGCGCCAGGACTGATTCCTACTATGAGCCTGACGCCTAAGGTGTCAGGACTGAACCCAGATAGCCCCTAGCCTGGGGCTGCTGAGGTTTTACTAAATTTCTAGATGCCTGCTCCCGGGGCTGATGGGCTTGGTCCAGATGCCTGGGGGTAGGCATCATGACAGCACTCCCCCCCAAGGCCCCTCCTAAAGTTGTTCTTCCCCTGTGCCCTGGTTTGTCTGGGAAGTTCCGATGGAATCTTTTCACCAACCGAGGTGCATGGACATGGTCACTAGGTTCCCATTACCTTTCTTGTGGTCCGTAGCCCTTCCAATCAATTAAATAAAAAAGTTTTGATTTAGCCATCTTGGAGTCCAGGATATTTTTTACCTCAAATTCAGGTTCTCCATCTATCAAGATGGGGTCGGGTGGTTTGGGTTTCATTAATCTTGTTCCTGGTTGAACAGGTTTTAAAAGTCAAACATGAAAGACAGGATGAATGCGCATATTAGAGGGTAATTCCAATTTGACGGCTACCGGGTTGATAATGGCCTTAATAGTGTAAGGTCCCAAATACCTAGGGTTAAAAGTCTGAGTTCCCTTCAGAGGTATGCCTTTTGTAGCCAGCCAAACTTGATCCCCAATCTGGTATTGAGGAGTTTCACTTCTATGTTGATCAGCATTTTTCTTATATTTCTCTTTTGCATGTTTCAAATGTTCTCTTTAAAGGCTTGTGTAATAGTAGAATGCAAATGACTAACTGCAGGCTTTTCTAAATACTGAGGCGAATCTAGTTCTGAGGTTCGAGGGTGATGTCCATATATGGTATAAAAGGGGCTTTGTCCAGTTCCTGAATGTACAGATTTATTGTATGCATACTCGGAAATCCATAAAATATCTTCCCAATTACTTTCGGTCTGGTGTAGCATGCAACGTAGGTACTGTTCAAGGGTCTGGTTGGTCCTCTCCGTCTGACCATCGGTCTGGGGATGGTGACTGGTTGATAACCTCACGTTGATTTGCGCCAGTTGACAACATTTCTTCCAAAAATGTGAAATGAATTAACTACCTCGGTGAGAGACCAATACGGAAGGAAATCCGTGTATTCGAACAATGTTTTCGAGGAACTCATTGGCCAGAATTGAAGCAGAAGGTAACCCTTTAGAGGAATAAAGTGGGCCATCTTGGAAAAAAGATCCACAATAACTAGAATGGTGTTAAATCCATTACATGGAGGTAGATCTGTAATAAAGTCTAACGATAAGGTGTGCCATGGTATAGGTGGAATATCCAAAGGTTGTAAGAGGCCAGCTGGTTTTTTCTTCTGACTTTTGTTTTGGGCGCAAATGCCACAAGACATTACAAATGACTTTACGTCTTTTCGCCAGGTGGGCCACCAGAATTGTCTCTTACTTTTAGCTTCAGTTTTTGCGAAACCTGGGTGTCCTTCCATCAGGGTGTCATGATAATTGGAGATGACTAGTTCTTGTAGTTCCTTGTGTGGAAGAAATAGTCGCCCTTGATAATAAGGTAGGTCATTGATGACTGAGTAGTCCGGGACTTTCTTCACCCAGTCCTGCTGGGCTGTTGGATCGAAGAGTTGTTGGATCTTTACTTGAATATCCTCTAGTGTCTGTAGAATGGTTATGCCAAGAATTCTTTGTTCTGAAATAATAGGCACCGGTTCCGGGTTCGCATATGCTTCTCCCATCCCTATTCGGAATAAGGCATCTGCCTTGCCATTTTTACAACCTGGTTGATAAGTGATCACGAAATCGAACTCGGCAAAGAACAATGCCCATCGAAGTTGACGCAACGATTGGGCCTTGGCTGTTTTTAAATACTGCAAGTTCCGGTGATCGGTGATTACCGTAATGGTATGCCTGGCACCGAGAAGATAATGCCGCCAAGCCTTGAAGGCGGATTTGATGGCTAATAATTCTTTATCGGTAACCGCATAGTTTAACTCGGGTGCCGAGAACTTTCTGGACCAAAATGCTACTGGGTGAAGTTGACCGGTTTCAGGATCCTTCTGGGACAGGACAGCTCCCATGGCTAAACTGGATGCATCAGTTTCAACTATGTATGGAAGTTTGGGCGTGGATGCTTTAAGACAGGTGTAGACGTGAATTTCGCTTTCAGCTCTTGGAAGGCCTTTTCAGCTTCTGCGGTCCACAAGAAGCATTTGTTTTTTCGCAAAAGTGCTGTGATAGGGTGTACAACATGTGAGAAATCCGGAATGAATCTGCAGTAGAAATTAGCAAATCCGAGCATGATTTGTACCCCTTTAACTGAACTGGGTGATGGCCACTTGAGGATTGCGTCCACCTTTCGAGAGTCCATTCGGACTCCTTTTGGAGTCAGGATAAATCCAAGGAATTCAACTTCCGTAGCATGAAAAACGCATTTTTCCAATTTTGCATATAACTTGTGCTGGCATAGTTTCTCAAGGACTGCACGAACATGCTTCACATGGTGTGATTCTGAAGAGGAGTACACCAGAATATCGTCTATGTATACAACAACACAGACATCAATGAGTTCACGAAGGACATCGTTCATAAAATACTGGAAGGCTGCTGGTGCATTGCACAACCCGAAGGGCATCACCTGGTATTCAAATAACCCGTACTTAGTGCGAAAAGCAGTCTTCCATTCATCGCCTTTCTTTACACGTACCAGATGATATGCCCCTCGGAGATCTAACTTGGTGTAGATGCAAGCGTCCTTCACTTGGTCTAGTAATTCGGGGATCAGAGGCAATGGGTATCGGTTCTTAACCGTGATCTGATTTAATGTGCGGTAGTCTATGCACGTTCTGAGGTCACCTTTCTTTTTAGGCACGAAGAACAAAGCTGAAGATGCAGGGGACTTGGATGGACGAATGAAGCCATTAGCAAGGTATTGGTCCAAGTATTGTCGTAGGTGAAGGTTTTCAGGTTTCGTAAGGGCATAGATCCTACTACATGGAGGTTGTGTACCGGGTATGAGATCGATTTGACAATCGTATGATCTGTGAGGTGGTAGGGTGTTTGCCTGTTCCTTTTGGAAAACATCCTGGAATTCTTGATATTCCTGAGGTAACTGCACGACTGGAGTAGCAACTGTGGCCAGGCCTTGGTTCAAATTTTTTTTTGGGTAACAAGTATGTGCACAATCCGGGAAGGTTATTCTCTTCTCTCGCCAATCAATACAAGGATTATGTGTTTCCAACCAAGGTATCCCCAGTATTATTTGGAACTACGGGGCTTTAATTAAATCAAACACAATAGTCTCTCGATGCCCATCCTGACCCAATAGTGTCATCACTGCGGTGGAATGATTTACAGGCCCAGAGGCAATTTCAGTTCCATCGACTGTGGTGATGACATCCGAAGTGGTCTTTTTGCAGAGAGATAGATTCATCCTAGAAGCCAACTCGTGGTCCACATAGTTTCCTATGGCCGCGCTATCAATGTATGCCCTCACTGCGTGCATACGTGATGGCTGCCTTGGATCTATAAGGACCATTGGTATGATGAAGTGTGAGGTCTGAGTATCCTTCTTCAAGCTCGGCAAGCGGACCTCTACGCTTGTCGGGCGTGGTCGTTTCCCGAATCAGGCTCTGTTTGATTTTTATCAGCAACTCCGACTACTTTTTTAGATGTTTTTATAGGGCAATCCCGTAGAAAATGTCCTGAGGCCCCACAGTACAGACACAATTGCATCTGCCGTCTTCTTCTCTTTCCTTTTGAGTTAAGGGTCCCTTGACCCCCCCGATCTGCATCGGTTCTGATACATCTGGTCCTTTGAGCGTAACATTGGGTTTAACCAATTCCCGATTCTCGAACTTAGCTCGATCAGCCTTTCTATTCTGAAGTCGGTGTTCTAACTGGACCACTAAGTCTATATATTCTGCACAATCCTGAGGTGGGTTCACAACTTGGGCCAAAACGTCTTTGAGTTCACCCCGAAGTCCACGATGAAATAATGTGATTCGTTTTACCTCTGGCCATCCGGTTTCCACCACTAACCTATTGAAAGTGGCGATATAGATTAGTAGATCCTGGTTACCTTGTCGTAATGATAAAAGTTCGTTATCCAGGGCCTGTCCCTGTGAATGTCTGGCAAATAGTCTTTCCATGCTCAATTGAAAACCTTGAAAATCCCGAAGAAGAGGGTCATCCTGGTTAACTAATGGAATTGACCAATCCGCTGTGCTGCCACTAAGATATGATAGTACAAAGGCTACTTTGGTTTGGTCGTTCGGAAAAGCTCCAGGTCTGCATAAAAAGTGCAAGCGGCATTGGTTCATAAACACAGCAAACTTTTTTGGGTCCCCAGCAAAACATTCGGTTGGAGCTAAAGGAATGCTCCCTGGTAGAACCACTTGCACAGGATTGCTCGATGAAATAGGAGTTGGATTCCCTCCCGAGTCCAGGTAATGTTGTTTGCCCAGCTTGGTTTTGCAGTAATTGTCTAGCAAGATCATCAGTGCGCTCCTTTGACACAATCAGTTCTCTCCTGAGGGCATTAGTCTCTTGGCGCGCGGAGTGCACTTCTGCCCTAAGTTCCCCTAACAATAGGGCTAGTTGGTCGGTTTCTGAGGTTTCCATAACGCCAGGTGGGGATTTGTAGATAGGCTTTGCATTCTGTTACGCTCACCTGGCTCCCTCAGGGGCGTCGGTCGGACCCGGACAGCTGCGGTCTCCACCCACGTGATGCGTAGTGCAGCGATGACTGACTGGATTTGCCCTCCTAATCTTGTCTGCTTAACCCGTAGAAATATTCTCCTGCAAGTGGAGAGATGGATTTAGCCACTTGTGGATTCAACTGATGGCACCCCCACAGTCCTCCCCAACCAATCACCTCCGAAATGCCCTCACATTTGACTCTGAGGTTCCTGGTGAGGACCAGTAAGTATTAAGTTCATAGAGTTCAATATGTCCTATGTTCACTCTTGTTCCCCCCTTCCTTTCTTGTCTTGCAGCTGGCTCGTGAAAAGATGCTCTTGTGGCAACTGGTGGCGCTCAGATAAGAGTCTGTGTTACCCGGCGCTGTCCGGTAAATGTTGCACGAGGAAAACATGTTGTTTTGTCTCGCTTTACAGATGCGGCACGTGAAAATATGGAGAGTCACAAAAGGATGCCTCCGGTGGTAAATCAGGTAAGTCTATGGTGGTAAGAATTATATTTGTTGGTTTCCTCGGCTCACCTTGTGGTTTTCTTTTGTCTCCTAGGTGCCGAAGTTCAGCGAAGAAATGATGGAGGCATCGCCGACCCGAAGGATACTTTGAAGACTGGTGAGTATGGCGCGGCGCTGCAGCTAGAGGTGCGGCACGTGCATAAATGATGTTCTTTACAGGTCCGGAGACAAGATGGATCCAGAATCAGGTGTGGAATAGAAATAAGTTTGTTTTCTAACCTTGTCCCTTTCTTTCCTCTTTGTTTTAGGAGATCCGGATTCGAGGCGGGCGTGGCAGAAGACTGGATGCAGGCTGCAGGCACGGTGAGTGTTACGCTGCTGGATGCAGAATAACGCGAAGCGTGTGTTGCTGGTCGGGCGTGGTTTAAATAGCCTCAAAAGTAGTCCCAGGTAAGAAGTCCCTAGAACCACACCCGAGTAAAAAATAGTCCCTGTAGAAAAATAGTCCCTTTCAGGCTTCATGTTGGACTGGAGTCATTTGCAGCATGGTCTGCCTGAGGTAAGTAATGACTATGAGCCTGGCGCCTTAGGCGCCAGGACTGAACCCAGATAGCCCCTAGCCGGGGCTGCTGAGGTCTTACTAAATGTCTAGATTCCTGCTCCCGGGCCTGATGGGCTTGGTCCGGATGCCTGGGGGTAGGCATCATGACACAAAGCCTCACATGCTTATAGTAATCAATTTATAGAACAAAGTCAAGACCGCCTTGCTGCTGCTTGCATAGTTAGAGGCTAATATGGCTATTATATGTTTATGACCAATTTACATTGTGAACACCGTAAATTCAGGCCAGTTCATTGGGCATAATCTTATCAACATCCTTGTGGAGGAAACTACGTATGGGGCAATAAAGAGTTCTTATGTGCTCCTAGCTAAATCATTGATAAACAACCTTTTCAACCTTGGCAGAAGGAGTCATTGCTTTAAGTACTATCTGCAGTGCCTCAATATGACCTAAAAAAAGGGGCAACGTAAGGAAAGTGCATCAATGTCTAATAGTAATGCCCCAAAATGACAGAAGAGTGACTCTCCTATGCCAAAGGAAGATTTGCAAGATTCTGTTATGCAGGCTATCCTAATGGAAATTAAATCCCTTAAACCCTTCATGGAAGCCACAAAGGGCAAATTACAAATGCTTGACGATAAGTGGTCTACATTTGAAACCAGGATAAACTAATTGGAAAGAAGGGTGAGTGACGCTGAAGATGTTGCAGGAAGGGTGCAGTCATTGGAAAACACAGTTCTATCCCTGCAGAAGCAAACTGAGAACCTAGAAAATAGAAATAGGAGGAACAACATACGTCTAGTTGGTCTATCCGAAAACATCAAAAATGACAATCCGACTCAGTTCATTTACAATATGATTCCTATACTTCTTGATCTTCCTACACCTACGGAGTTCAACATCCAGAGAGCACATCGCATTGTTCCTAGAAATCCCTCTCCAAATATTCCGAGAACTCTGATCTTCGCTTTACTTGATAATACCCACGTCATGCTCATATTGGAGAAAGCCAAACAGAAGAAATCTCTGATATGGGAAGGTACCAAGATCTTCATATCCCAAGATGTCTCCAATATCACAGCAGCGAGAAGGAAAGAACTTTTGATGTTTGGACCAGAGCTACGGCAGCTCAATGCCAGGTATGGTATGATTCACCTGGCATCCCTAAAAGTCACACTTAATGGCCATTCCAACACTTTTCAAGAGCCAATAGACTTGCATAATTTTATTCAAAGCCATAGAAGAGAAGAGATTGATACTACCAGACCGCATACTTGAAATGGAAGTTGCACACAGAATGTTCTGTTATATAATATGTGTATTCCCACCAGAATGGGGAACGGAGTGGCCTATCCAAACCTGGCTAATTCATAGAATTTCGCACAGAAGTGGCGCACGCGGCTGGCGCACAGTGTGCGCGTATGAATGTCTGCGCCAGCCGCTGTGCGCTAAAATCGATTTCCGCGCACAGCGTATTCATGGATTTTAGCCTCCAAAACCAGCCGTGGCGCAGAGTGGCGCAGCGACCCTGCAGCAGCGCCAGCAACGCCCCCAAGAACACCCTCGCGCAAGGAAAAGCCATCAAAATTCCCAATTCAGCGCAAAGGGCTGTGCTAACCCTGGACTAGTATACAGGGCTGCCAAACAGGAAACGCTGAGCGGGGAACGTGTATTACTGGGGTGCGCGGGAAGTTCCACACGCGATTTCAGCAGGGTACGTGTATTTCTGGGTTGCGGTGAAGGTTAACACACAATTTTAGCAGGGTACGTGTATTACTGGGGTGCGCGGGAAGTTTAACACGCGATTTCAGCAGGGTACGTGTATTACTGGGGTGTGTGGAAAGTTCCACACGCGATTTCAGCAGGGTACGTGTATTTCTTGGGTGCGGGGAAGTTTAACACGCGATTTCAGCAGGGTACGTGTATTACTGGGGGGCGCGGAAAGTTCCACACGCGATAGGCCCTGTGCGAGTGGGGTAAGTGTATTTCGGGGGTGCAGGGGAGTCCTATACATGAATTGGCAGTGTGGGTCCTCACAGGTGTTCCCTCTACACCCTCCAGGGCCCCTGGAGGCAGACCACACCACAGGGGACTACCCTGCCCCCCTGGTCATGTCCTGCAGGCAGCCCATCCACCATGGGCATGCACCCCAGCCAAGCCACATGTCACCTTGCACTAGTCATCACCAACGCATTACCCCCTTGCACCCCCACTCCCCAGCAGTGCACGGCACCTGCCAGCAGGCCCCCACTCATGTCCCCCAGCACCCCCACCCCCCAAACAGTGCAGGGCACCTGCCAGCAGGCCCCCACTCATGTCCCCTTGCACCCCCACCCCCCAGCAGTGTGGGGCACCTGCCAGCAGGCCCCCACTCATGTCCCCCTGCACCCCCACCCGCCAGCAGTCAGGGGCCCCTGCCAGCAGGCCCCCACTCATGTCCCACTCATGTTCCCTTGCACACCCACCCCCCAGCAGTGTGGGGCACCTGCCAGCAGGCCCCCACTCATGTCCCACTCATGTCCCCCAGGACCCCCATGCCCCAACCAGTGCAGGGCACCTGCCAGCAGGCCCCCACTCATGTCCCCTTGCACCCCCACCCCCCAGCAGTGTGGGGCACCTGCCAGCAGGCCCCCACTCACGTCCCCCTGCACCCCCACCCACCAGCAGTCAGGGGCCCCTGCCAGCAGGCCCCCACTCATGTCCCACTCATGTCCCCCTGCACCCCCACCCCCGGGCAGTGTGGGGGCCTGCCAGCAGGCCCCCACTCATGTCCCACTCATGTCCCCTTGCACACCCACCCCCCAGCAGTGTGGGGCACCTGCCAGCAGGCCCCCACTCATGTCCCACTCATGTCCCCTTGCACACCCACCCCCCAGGAGTGTGGGGCACCTGCCAGCAGGCCCCCACTCATGTCCCCTTGCACACCCACCCCCCAGCAGTGCGGGGCACCTGCCAGCAGGCCCACACTCATGTCCCCTTGCACACCCACCCCCCAGCAGTGCGGGGCTCCTGCCAGCAGGCCCCCACTCATGTCCCCTTGCACCCCCACCCCCCAAGCAGTGCAGGGCACCTGCCAGCAGGCCCCCACTCATGTCCCCCAGCACCCCCACCCCCAGCAGTGCAGGGCACCTGCCAGCAGGCCCCGACACATGTCCCCCAGCCAACACGTCATCACAATCTAGATCCCTGGCCCTTATGGCCAGCCTCCACATGCCAAAGACCCACCCAAGTGTTGCATCCACCCACATAGAAATGCCAATTACATGATACAACCCCAATGGTAAGTATGTAAATGAACACATGTCCGTCACACACACACAATGGCTGCAAGTGAATGTCAAAACCCATATCATGACATGCATGAAACCAATGAGATAATACCACACATCGAAGTATGAAGAAAAAAATGTATTAAAAGCAACATGAATGGAATTAAAATCAAACAAACAACAATGGGAATAAAAAAAGAAAAGCTGCATGTCCATAAAATAATGAAAAACAAGAAATCATAATCCAAAGGAAAGGTGTCCAAAGTCACAGTCCAACAAAGCAAATCCAAGGGAAAAACAAAAGTGAAAACCATTGCTACATGGGGAAATAAAAAAAAAAGAGATGAATCCAATAGTGAACTATATACAGATGAACAATACACGGTCCATGATCCCAACTGAAGAAATGAAACCTATCAAAAATACTACATAATGAAAAACTATATACAGAAACGTGGTGCATTGTCCAAGCGCAACCAAAATAAAGAAAAAACCAAAGGAAACCTAACACTATCTAACTATTTAAAAGGGCAGCGGGCAAGTCCAACGGCTCACATGTTGATGTCCCGGGCCAGGGCATCACCGAACTCCTGCTCGATGTCCCGGAGGGGGTCCTCTTCTAAGGCCCCGAGGGTTCGCAGGGACGATGACATCTGGAACTCCAGGTCCCTGCGAATGGCCTCGAGGCACTCGGCCCGCCTCAGGGCCCTACGCATGGAGTTCTCCGCCCTGCCCATCGTGAGCCGTGCCTCTTCCGCCCGCTGCCGCTCCGCATCTATCGCATGGCCCAACCGCTGCCACAGGGAAGACACTTCCCATCCAGGGTCCTCCTGCCCTCCGGCCGATGCCTGCCCCTCCGATGATGAAGGCCCCGAGCCATCATGGCTCCCACCTTGTTGCTGCTGCTGCTGTGCCGCTGTCTGTGCCCTGGCTCCTGCTGCCTGCACATCCTCCTCCAGCTGGGGTGCAGTTGTTGAGGTGGCCACCCCTGCTGGACGTCTCACTCCCGACTGTGGCAGGGATGTGTCCTCCACCAGCCTGGCCGCAGGGTCAGAGGCAGCTCCACAGGGCACCCAGGTGACACATGGGTGGGAAGATGGCACGGAGGACGACTGGCGCATAGGGGGTTCAGTTGAGGAGGGGGTCAGAACAAGGTCCAGAAAACGGAGGAATCCGGCCCTGGTGAGCTGTCCCAGTGGGTCAACGTGGTCAACAAGCCATGCGAGAAGACGTGCAGTCTCCTCATGAAAAGACTGCAGGTCAGCTCGCATGGCACATTGACGCAACGCCACCCCACCCAGGACAGGCTCAACCCGGTGCCGGATAGCCACATCCGCAGGCAGAGGAAGGCCAGTTGGTATAAGCCTATCGGGTCTGGACGTAGGTATCCCTGCTGGTGCAAGATGATGCAGTCACAGGATTGGGGACAGGATTACACACAGGTACCTCCGCGGCGGCCTGTGCTGCCTCGTGTCCCTGCCCCTGCACTGCACCACTAGCACCAGTGGAATCCCCACCTCCAGACCCCGTCTCTGTCCCTTGCACGGCCTCCTCCTCCACCAAACCCCCCACCAACCTGTATGACTCCGTGCCATCTTCCTCCGTCGGGCCCTGTGGGGTCTCAGCTGCCCCTTCGGCTGCCGAGGAGTCCAACTCCAACCTCCGCCTCTTGGACCTCCCCTCGGCAGCTGCGACCTGAGACGCGGCACCGGACTCCTCACTCCCCGACGAGATGACAACCTGGGAGGGGAGCCGGGCCTTGCGTCTCCGGCTGGCGGTGCGATCCCTGCCGCTGTGCTCCACAGCACCTTCTCCGCCCTCTTCATCAGTTGACGCTGCAGACAGGGAGAGATAGGAGACAGGCATCAGGGCACTGTACAATGGACTCATACACACATGACAGTTGTACATGAGTGGCATTGACAAACTTCAGACATGGCATCACAATCCTCAACACACATGTCATTGCAACTCACACACATGAGCTATTCCACAGCCATATTGCAACAGCCAGCACCATCCATACACATACAACAGCATGAGCAGACAAATGTGAGCCAGACATCACATGAAACACAGGGAGTGCACTAGACATGGACACACGCCACCACGCTTACATGCATGTGTACACCTCCGCCAACTGTTGCAGTGATGAGATTGGCATCCATGTCACATCTGGCAATCAGTTTCCTACATATCAGTCTCACATGCATCCATGTTGCATCACTGTTGCACCCATGTCAAATACACACACATGCACATGTACACGGTGCTGATACATGCAGCTGGAACCAACATCCATGTGTGATACCACAACCATGCCAACTTACATACAGAGTGATCCAAACATGTGTGTTCACGCATCTGCATTTGGCCTGCATGCTTACCCACACATACACCATCCATGTGTCTCACACATGAAAGGACTTGCATGTGTCAGTCTCACAGCCCTGTACATACACATCCATACATGGCCCTACAAAACCACATGTACAACCTGCACACTACTGGCACACCACCACACGCACAGCTTCCAATCAGTATGCATGTACACTTACCGCTCGACTCAAGGACCTGGACATGGAGCGTTGGGCATATGCGTTCCAGGACCCTCATCTGATGTTCCGACAGGTGGCCCCAGTGCCCCTTAGCATCCGCTGCCTTCAAGAGGCGCCGGGCCTTGTTGAGGGTCCTGGACCTGAAGTCCTCCCAGCGCTTCTTGACATGTTGGAAGTCGCGGACTGCCACCCCCTCCGTGTTGATGGCAGTCACGATGTCCATCCAGATCCGAGTCCGTCCTTCCTTGTCGGCGCGTGAACCTCCGAAGAGGGCATCATACTGCCCCAGGACTTGCTTCACCAGGGCACCAACTTCGGTGGCAGTGAAGCTGGTGCCCCTCTGCCTCTCTGGCTGGGGGTTGCCAGTGGTGCCAGATGGTGTGGTGCCTGACATGGCAACCCCATAGGCAGGTGTGGGTGGGCAACTGGGTCCTGGGGCTGGGCTGTGGAGCGATGGAATAGCAGTCGGGAGTCTTCGGTTCCAGCAGGGGTGGTCACAGCAACAGCACCCCTGGCTGACGTGCAGGCAGCAAATGCCAGGGCACATGGGCAGCAGGCAATCAGGCAGCAGCAGATGGCAGGTGGGAGCGTGCTCGGGGCTCTGGGGGGCAGTAATTCGGCCTTCTGGGCAGGAGCGTTGTCTTCCGTGTGTGAACGCGTGGCCAGCTTGATACGGAGTGATTTGGCACGTGAAAATCTTGCACGTCAGCGTGTAATTCGAGGAAAGGCCCTTAGCGCGTAAGTGCGTCAGCGCACGTACGCGATTTCATTGGACCAAAGGCCCTTAGCGCGTAAGCGTGTCTTTGACGTTACACACGCAGGTGTTTCCCTCATAGCACGTGATGACAGAGCACACGTGGAAAAGCTGCACGTCCGAGTCTCAGCGCGTGTAATTGGAGGAAAGGACACGTACACGCGTAAGTGACGTGTACGTGTGTGCTGATTTAAAAGGTACGTGTAGAACGCCATTTTCTTGTACGTGCTTTTCGTGGAGAGCGAGTGGGTGAATTCTGTACTTCATGTCGGTTCACACGCGATTACTTCACAGCGTTTCAAGTTCGTACTCCCTGTTACCTCTGACAGCTTTCATTTTTCTACTTTTTTTGGGCCTGTTTCCTCAAACAGTGTTCACTTCTCCTTTTGTCCTGTCTCCTCAGACAGCGTACAATTCTTCTTTTGGCAGGGGTGTTGCCAACGCACACATGCGTATATTTTTCACGTTCTTATTCCAGGCAGACAGTGAGTTCCGCACGTACTTAGCAACTGTGCTTGCCTCGTGTGTCGCACTCCCCTTCAGAGGTCATTGTACGCTGTGTGTATTACGCGTACACTTATTTTTGTGTTTCTGGGTGCCACAGCGTAGTGCGGGTTCATTTTTCCACGCACGTGGTCTACGAGGGGTTGCGTGCACGTTTATTTTTGTTTTTGGGCTGCCTGTGCGTTGCGTGACCCGTCATCTTCCCCCAGGGGTCACAGACAGCCTTGTTAGAGCACTAGGGTACGAATTCCATCTAGTTCCCTACCCCTTTGACCCCCAATTGCCCAGGACAATAGTTTACTGCTCCTCCCATACGCACAACAACATCAGTGCCATGGTTGGGAGGCAACCAAGTGGTAAGGGAGGCAAAGGTGGTAGACCTTCAAAAGGTGGACATGGTGGGCGCGGTATGGGACGTGAAAAGGATTTGCAGGGTGCCCCTAGACACCCATGTATGGAGGACCAATCAGGGACACCCATGCTCCCCCCCTCTTGGACCAGCCCATTGTGGCACCTGACCTGGCACAGGATGACTCCCTGGCTGACTTCCAGGTCAGCAAGTCTAGGCCACATGTGGCGGTGCAAGTTGTCACCAAGGCACGTGGATCTGGGGCAGCTATGTCATCTGCTGCCCCAAGTATGCAGGGTGGTGAGGCTGCAGGGGCAGCTGAAGCTCCATCCGCCCCAGATCTGACTCTCCCAGCCAGGACAGTGTCGGTCCTGGTCCATCATACTGATGTTCCCCCTGCCAACATCACACTTCAGACAATGCCTGCACCAAGTCCTATGGTCAATGTGCATTCGCACACTCCAACAACCGAGTCCACCGGTGATTCTGACCCTACTGACCAGAGCGGTGTTAGCCACTCTGGCTCCGCTCCACCTTCTAAAAAGAGGAAGAAGGGTGCTCTGGCATGACAGGCTGAGACCCCAGGCACGGCTACACACTCCGGCACGTCAAGGAAGCCTTGCTTTAATGACGCGGAGCTTAATGCACTTGTGAGCTATGTGTCGCAACAAAGCCACGAAATGGTGGTGACTGCAGGGTCCAAGACCACACCTGGTCAACGTAAGGCACACTGGCAGACCATCGCCAACCACATAAGTGCCCTTGGATTAGTGAGGCGCTCAGCTGATGATTGCCACAAGCGTTGGAACGACCTGAAATGCAGAGCAAAGGACAAGCTGGCCTCAAATCATGCCGCTACTCTGGTGACTGGCGATGGGTCTCCACAAGGGGACAACGAACTCACTGAACATGAGTCTGTTGCTGGGACCTTCGTCACAGAGGAACAGATCCGAGGTGTGGGAGAACTACCTGATTACGAAGAATTGTCCGGTGAGTGCCCATGTGTGTGTGTGTAGTGCATGTGTATGTATTTTGGGTGACAGGTTCTGATTGAGTGCCAGGTGAGGGTGTGTACTCCAGAGTGTTATGGGTCACCCATTTCCTTCCTCACATGGGATCACGTGCCTTGTATTTGGCTATGACTGCATCCCTTCTGCCCACAGTATTCTATTAGGTCCACAATTGTGCAGTTGACCTTGTACTGCCATCTTGCAACTACATTGGTCAGAATTTGTAAGTGTGCCTTGAGGATAATATTTTCCACTCTCCCCTTTTTTGCTAGACATTTATCATCCATATTGTGACATATGTGATATGCTTCGGTCATTGTTTACTGGCCACACTGGGGCAATGCTTTACCTGGTTATGTACACAATGAGACCATTCAGGCTGATGGAGTATTGGCCAGCACAAATGTTTAGATGAGTGCCTGTTTGCATGTGGAAAATGACAGATGTTTCCTGCGATGTCAATGTGACAAAAAATAGATCAGCCAACTATTACTGTATTCTTGTAACTTGCATGTGTTGCAGTGAGTGGCACATGTGTACTTAGTCACAGTATGCGGCATTTTTCATGTCATCATGTCCATCTCACATGGATGGGTGACAGTACTCAATCACTGACATATGGCTGTACTTGTCAAATGTACCATGGCTATGCTAAATGCCATCTGTGTGCTGCCATGTGTCATGTATGTGTATTGGACATGCCACTCACAGGCCAATGTGTGATGGCAGTGCTACCCAGCATGCAGCAAATGTGTTGCTCACCCATATTGGTGTCATCAGTGTCTGCCTTTTGCCTCCCCTTACTACTCAGTGACAGTGCAGGCATGGGAGGGTTATAGTCATGTGGGACATGTGTGAATCATGTACTGGTTCTGTAGCTTGACAGGCCTAATTGTGTGCTATGGTGCTAATGCCTTTTTCCATTGTTTCTCTTTCATGTTTTTGCAGGGGATGACGCACTTGATGCTGTTGTGGTTGAGGAGATGGTGCAGACCCAGGAGGAATCCCAGGCACG
The DNA here is from genome assembly GCF_040938575.1 of Ambystoma mexicanum. Taxonomy (NCBI): domain Eukaryota; kingdom Metazoa; phylum Chordata; class Amphibia; order Caudata; family Ambystomatidae; genus Ambystoma; species Ambystoma mexicanum. The sequence continues at coordinate 1,358,000,237 of NC_090921.1, read as the reverse complement.
ACCGGGCACCAGCGGGGGATGTGGTGTGGTGGTGGGTGAGAACCCAATCCTCCTGCAGACCATACTTTCCAGGGGTGTCTCTGGGTGCACCTCCCCAGACCTCTATTCAGGTGCTGATTCGGATGATGAGACCTATGTGCCGTCACAGGTAAGTGTTTCTTGCAGGGATTCTGTTCTGGCCAACCCACCTGCACCAGGGGTAGATCCCTCTATGGCAGTGGTATTCAAACTGTGGGTCGCGACCCCCTAGGGGTCCGCGGGTGCATCCCAGGGGGGCCCTGAGAGCTCAGCATGAAAAAAGATTTTTTTTTTTTTTTTTTTTTTTAGATTGGAAGAAATGGGCAGGGGTGGCCCACATGGGCGGGCTGAAGCATGAAACTGTCTCAGGCAACAATGAAAAAGTGGCCCACAGTTGTAAATGGATATTCATTCCTTTAGTCACAGACTGGGCCTCATTACTACTATGGCGGACCAGTAACAACGGTGCTGGTAAGCTACCGGCACCGTTGCTACTGTTCCGCCATAGTAAGAGTTGTGCTCGTGGGTGCTTGACAGCCCCCGCCAGGTCTGACCTCAGCTCGTCGGATGCACCGGCACCGTTATTAACGGTGCCGGTGCATCTGAGCTCCCCATTCCCATTTGAGCCATATGGGGCTCAAATGGGAATGGGGATCTACCGGCACCTTCGAAAGGGCAATTATCATGTCCGCCTAACTCGGCATGACCTAGTAATTGCCCATTCGCGGGTGCCAGACCCGGATGCAACTCCAGTGGCAGCCGTGCCGGTTTTACCGGCACAGCTACCGCCAGAGTAGTTATGAAGCCCACTGTTTCAATAGTACCCAAAGGGGTGCTTTGTGTTAAAATGTAAGTAAATTGTGATATATTCAGCAACAATGGTCAACATTACTAACTGCATAGTTAAGTAACTCATCAAAATGGTCCACATTGGCCAAAATGGTGGCCCATTTTGATTGGCCCAAACTAGCATTTTACATTTTTGGTACAGGCATTGCCCTATAGGCCTGTCCGAGCCTGGCGGCTCATCCATAATGGCAAGAGGCGCCCACCCAGTGGCCCCTCACCCATTATGGAGGAGCTAAGGAGCCAGCCCAGTGAAACAGTGAGCACTCCCTCAGCTGCTTTATCCAGCTAATGGAGTGCTCCTGGGCTGGCTGAACTGTCTGTCAGGGTTGCACACCGGTACCTGGCGCAGGAGTGGATGTACCAACTACCCCCACACTGGTCTTGATACCTGCAAGATGAAGCTTACGCAGGCCTTCGCGACCAGGGCAGGGAAAGAGGGTTAGGGTCTCGTTGATTGGATAGGTTGGGGGGTTGTGGGAAAACCGGGAAAAGGAGTAGGGCGAGGTAATGGGTAGGTAGAGGGAAATTGGGTGAGGTTCAACTGCTGCACACCTTCATCGTCATAACACACCACATGATAATTCCTGCAGAGCCTGCAGGCTGGACCACACAGTACGCTTTCTGAAGTGTGAATCACATAAGCAACATTTGACCCCTGTGAGCAGTTCAATTGGCAGTGGGTAACCACTGTCACAGGTAAACTAGCATGCAACACTTAGCTTGGGTTCATTGTCCGGTCCGAGTGCTCGGTCCTTGGGAAGCTGTCAGTCTGTGCTGCGTCTCCGAAAACGGCGTGGACTGGTCACGTCTTCCGCTACAAAGAAAGAGTATGTGTTATTCCAGGTCACACATACACACGGTCATTCACTCCATGCCGCATTCATACTTTCTTCCCCAGGCGCAAAACAAATCGTTAGTAACGTGTCAGCGCGAGCTTCGCCACGCGTGGCTTGGGGCGCGGGTATTCTCCTTTTTATGGTGCCAATGTTGCGCTCCTCATTTCTGCATGACTCGCGCTGCTAACCACTTTTGTCCCTGGGCCTGTACTTATCTCGTATGCCGGCGCAGGGGCGAGCGCTATGGACTGGAAGACTGTGCCCCCTGCGCTTCCCAAACTCTCTCTACGGGCTTTCTCAAGATGGAGTATTGCGTGGCTTCGGTTCCCCGGGTATGCGTCCCAAACTTATCTGAGTATCGGCGAGGGGCCAGACTCTCAATCAGGCGGGGCCCCTCGCACGGGTTTTCCTACGGAGCTCGGTGTCTCACATCCTCCTCCACAGCGATCTCGAGCACAAGCCCCGTGTCGGTGTTCTCGCGCATGCGCGTTGGGGCGTACCACGCCCGATCTGATTCCTGATTGGCTGTCTGTGCGCGAGGCATGCTGGGAAGTGTAGTCTCGATGCACTTGCAGCGCCTGCAGCCTACAGGGAGGACAAAGCAGTCTCCTGTATGGCAGCACCCTTCCCCATCCCACCTGAACACCACACACATTCGCAACACGTGGCCCATAGTGCAGGACACCCACCAGTTTCTTCACTACACGTGCCGCCGCATACTTTGCTGCATGCTTTTTGCGTGCCCCCCCAGGTCTGCCCCTGACACTGTCAAAGGGAAACACTGTTTCCCTTTGACAGTTCAGTTTAGTTCCCCAGCCGCACATGCTCACTGAGCCATGCAAGTGCTGGGGCGTTTTGCTTCGCCAGCATTGCATAGCTCATTGGAAATGCTGGCTGGGGCACTGCATGTCTGTATGTCCGAGGGGGAGCTCCTGCGCCTCCTCGCACATACGGACAGAGCAGCTGGGGTCATCAAAGAAACGAAGCTGGGGTCATCAAAGAAACGAGCTGGGGGTAGATCTCCGTCTTCGGCTGGGGCCTCCCTCTGGAACAGCGCCCTGCCACTCTAAAACTTGAGGAGAACCATCTTTCTTCCTGCACTTATCAGACCTACCCTGTCTGCTGCCTTAAACGTAGCACTTGCAAATTGCTGGCTGCACTACCACTGTTTGTTGCCTTTATTATTTATTTATTGTTATTTATCTGTTTCTCCTCTGCTTCGCACTTTCCACTTCTCCCCCCTTCCATGCACTTTTCCCCTCACACTTGCGCGTTCTCAATGTCACTGGGCCTAGTAAGATCGCTGTTTTATTCTCCTCTGTTCCCCTCCCTTGCCTTGTCACGCTCTGAAACACTTGTGTACGAGCGCGATAGAAATAAAATATCAATGCCTGCCCCCTGGACTCCCAGCAACAATTGCAAACTGTTTGGCTATTTACCCATTTTTTGTTAAAAGTATGCTCTACAATGCAACATTTTAACCTATTATTTTAAAAAAAAATTCACAGGGGGAAACCCCCCCGAACCTCCCCTTAATGCCCCTCCACTTAAAAAAGATTCACCAGCCGCCACTGGCCCTCAGACTGTGTTGGGAACGGGATGGGGGAACCGAGGGACTATGGTGGGAGCACAATGGGCGGGAACCATGGGATAGTGATGGGAGCAGAGTGGGGAGAGCCCTGGGTGTGTGATGGGGTGGGGAGAGACCAGCGACTGGGTAGGAGTGGGATGAGGGAGCCCAGCGACTTTGATGGGAGCAGGTGACGGCGCGCAATATATACTGTCCATTTGGCATTTCTGGGGGGTCCCCACCTGCCCAAATTTTGCTCAGGGGGGCCCTGGCCAAAAAAGTTTGAAGACCACTGCTCTATGGGGATGTCAGTGTTGGTAGAGGCGTCTTTGGCGGTTACGGATGCAGGGTCACACTCCACAGCATCTGATCCTGTTCCTGGGCCAGCAGATCAGAGGGGGAATGCAGTCCTGCAGCCTCAGGCGGTGCCAGCACAGCAAGGTACACATCGCCTTGCCCCAAACAGGTGTGGTGCCCGTCGACGCGGTGGCTGTACGCCACCAGGCAATAGCGTATGGGAGAACTCCATGTACGCTTTGGCAACCCAACAGTCAGCATCAGTTGAAATGATGGCTCAGGGAATGGAGAGGGTGGCCACTTCCATTATCCCCCCTGAAAGGCAGATGGACAGCAGGCAACAGACTCCATTTGCCAATCACACAGGGAAGACATGTTGGCGTCCAACAGAGACCGACGGGCGGCACTGGAGACTCTCCACCAATCCATCTCAATAGAGTCCCAGGCCCACAAGGAAGCCCTGAGTGAAGAACTCCATAACATCAGGCAGACTCTTCTTGAATTTGAGACATCTGCAAATTTTAGGGCAGAACAGCGGCTGGAGCACCTCACAAGTACGCTCTCAGCTGAGATGCGGGCAACTCGGGAGGAGATCCGGCATCACGTCAGGTGTTGCATGGGGATCTCTGCACTATAATCCTCCAGAACGAGATCTTCCACACCCGCATGCTTGCTGCCATGGAGGACCATACCAGGGCTTTGCGTGGGCTGCCTCCCATAGCACCACCACCTCCTGATGCAGTAGCAGAGGGTCATGAGAGCGACGGCAGCAGTTCTCCCACATTGGCGTAGCCGTGCAGGCCATGAGCCCATGGAGGTGTTATTTTTTTCCCAACATCCACACAGGTGGCTGTTGCTGCGGACCCTGTCCTCGGACCTCCATGGTGCCCCCCCCCCCAAGCCCCACATGGCCATTTTTGATTTTTGATTTTTTAAAAAAATAATTTGACAGTGTGTTGCCTTGTGTGGCTCCCGTGGGCATCCACTGTATTCCGGCTGGGCACATGCAGGCTTGTCCTGAGTTTGGGTTAGATGCTTGGGTTCATGAGACACACACCCCTCCTGCTTCCCATTTCCATGGGCTTGCAAAGGGTGTGACCAAGTGACAGTGATGTACACAGTGACATTGGGCTCCCATGAGCTATGTGGGCAGTCTGTAGTCAATACTGTGTAGACATTCCTTGTGTATATTGTTGTTGTATTGTACACTGCATGGTGTATTAATGTATGATTTTGCTTCCATGTCTCCCTCTGAATTTGCAGATTCATTCCTCATGTCTTCACAAGGCTGACTACTTTGGAGATGGAGTTCATGTTGTATGCAGTACACAGACCAATTTTGAAGACTGCAAGACTACAGTTTGAAGGGGGCGATGTGGTGGCATATTCAGGTTGTATGACTACGACTACTTTAAATTAGTACTGTCATGTTTTAGAAATGTTTGAACTCATCTAGATGCATTGTTTAGTTGGTAAGTATTTGGTCATGTGTGTTGTTAGTTCAACATTACTAGGAGCATATTGTGTGTTGCCAGTTTCCATTAGGGACACTGTACTTTGTGACACTTGTGTCAGGTTTTTGGGATTGCTTTGATTGCTCTCACATAGCATGACATGCCATGGTGTGTTGGGTGGCGGTGCTGGGGAGGGGTTGGGTCACATGGCACTGTTCTCATGTTGTATTTTGCAAGGGGGTCATGCATTTAGCAGCATATGTGTCTTTTGATGACACAGCATTGGTGGTGTTTCTGTAGGTAGGGATGCACACATTGTGACACTTCCAGGTGACCAATCTCAGGATGGTATGGTTGTGACAGTTGACTGTCCCTCATATCATCATCAGTGATTGTCAGCTGGTATGTGGCAGGGCTGTGTGCACTCCACAGGGGTGTGATTCTAAGTGAAGTAATTAGCCACCAGCTGTGTTCGGGCTGCCTCAACCCGTGCCCTTTCCCCTCCCATGCGCAGCGGGCGTGCATGTGGTTGGGGATGTGGGGGCACCACCATGTCCACCGGCAGGCCCCGGCGTGTTGCAACGTTGTGCAGGACACATGCTGCCACTATGATCCTGCACACTACTGGGGGAGCGTACACCAGCTGCCCACCAGAACGGTCAAGGGAGCGAAAGCGTGAATTGAGCACTCCGAATGTGCGCTCCACTATGCCCCGGGTTGCAATATGGGCTGTGTTGTATCTTACCTCGGGTGGAGTGGTGGGGTTCCGAATTGGCGTCATCATGTGGGTGCTCAGAGGGTAGGCACTGTCCCCTGGGCAAGTGGTGATGGGTATCATTTGTGGGGTTGTGACATTACTCAGTATCTGGCATGCATGCATGTGCTGTGGCATTTATACTCACCAAGCAGCCATGTATCGCCATGCCACCCAGCTTCTAGGTCCCGGTTTAGGGTTGACATTCTGTAGATGAAACTGTCGTGGGTGGACCCTGGATAGTTGGCATATACTGAGGTGATGATTCCCTTGGCATCACATACTACCTGCACGTTGATGGAATGCCAGTGCTTGCGGTTTCTAGAGATGTGCTCTGATGCCCTGGGGGGACGTAGGGCCACATGGGTGCAATCAGTGGCACCTAGGACTTTGAGGAATTGTGCCACCCCATAGAAATCCTGGACGACAGCCTGCCTTTCTGCAGGTGTTCTGGGCAGGTATATGTGCCTGCACACTGATGGGCGTGCAGTCATGATGGCCAAGACCTGGTGTAGGCAGCGTGACTGTGTGGCCTGCGACACCCCCCCCACTATGGCATTTGTCCGCTGAAATGATCCGGTGGCCAAAAAGTGCAGTACATTGAGAACCTTCTCCAGGGGGCTGAGTGCTTGGGAGCAGTGGGTGGGTGATGTGAGGTCATCCTCCCACTCACTGACCAGGTTGAGTATTATGTGAGGTGGAAACCTGTACCTCCCATACACCTGGTCATCAGGCATGCCAAAAAGGCTTGTTCTGGGTGTGAAAATTCTGGGCCTGACTATCCTCCTCCTCCTCCTTCTCCTGCGGTATCCCACGACCACTGCTGCTAGGAACGGTATGTTCATCCTGGCGTCTCAGCTTGCTTGTTGTTTGCGTGCACTTTTATGCTGCGCGGGTACACGTACGCCTGCTTCCTGCTGGCGTACGTGTTTCCAGATTAGCGCGTCTTTTTTGGCGTGTGCGTGTGGGCGTTCCGCGCATTTGCCTCCTGTACACCCCAGATTTACACGTAGCCCGCCCGCACAGGCCCATTCACGTGTAAAACTTCACGCGAGCCCAACTTCACGCGAGCCCAACTTTCCGCGAGCCCAACTTCACGCGAGCCCCTGAAGTACATGTACCCCGCTCGCCCAGGCACAATCGCGTGTGAAACTTCCCGCGCACCCACGAAATACACGCTATTGTTGATACAGCGGGTGTCCGTGTTTGTCTCGTACCCCTTTGCACGTCATTTGTCCTGGAGGGCCACAGTATGGGAAATTCATCAGAGCTGTATATACATGCTTTTTGATAGCGCACATTTTTTTAATGCGCAGGGGTGCTACCGCCTGCCTTCGTGTGAGGACATGTGTTGATGTACATAGTAGACTTTTGGTTTGTGTCATGGAATCGCCATTTCACTGCTGGGGGGTGGGGGTTGGGGGTGCAGGGGGACATGCGTGGGACATGAGTGGGGGCCTGCTGGCAGGGGCCCCTGACTGCTGGGGCGTGGGGGTGCAACGGGACATGAGTGGGGGCCTGCTGGCAGGGGCCCCTGACTGCTGGGGGGTGGGGGTGCAAGGGGACATGAGTGGGACATGAGTGGGGGCCTGCTGGCAGCTGCCCCTGACTGCTGGGGTGTGGGGATGCAGGGGGACATGAGTGGGGGCCTGCTGGCAGGGGCCCCTGACTGCTGGGGGATGGGGGTGCAGGGGGACATGAGTGGGGGCCTGCTGGCAGGTGCCCCTGACTGCTGGGGGTGGGGTGAAGGGGGACATGAGTGGGGGCCTGCTGGCAAGGGCCCCTGACTGCTGGGGGGTGGGCGTGCAAGGGGACATGAGTGGGGGCCTGCTGGCAGGGGCCCCTGACTGCTTGGGGGTGGGGGTGCAAGGGGACATGAGTGGGGGCCTGCTGGCAGGTGCCTCTGACTGCTGGGGGGTGGGAGTGCAGGGGGACATGATTGGGACATGAGTGTGGGCCTGCTGGCAGGTGCCCCTGACTGCTGGGGGGTGGGGGTGCAGGGGGACATGAGTGGGACATGAGTGGGGGCCTGCTGGCAGGTGCCCCTGACTGCTGGGGGGTGGGGGTGCAGGGGGACATGAGTGGGACATGAGTGGGGGCCTGCTGGCAGGGGCCCCTGACTGCTGGGGGGTGGGGGTGCAGGGGGACATGAGTGGGACATGAGTGGGAGCCTGCTGGTAGGTGCTGATGACTGCTGGGGGTGGGGGTGCAGGGGAACATGAGTGGGACATGAGTGGGGGCCTGCTGGCAGGGGCCCCTGACTGCTGGGTGGTGGGGGTGCAGGGGGACATGAGTTGTTGATCATATTGCAAGGTGACATGTGCCTCGGCTGGGGGGCATGCCCATGGTGGATGGGCTGCCTGCGGGACATGACCAGGGGTGCAGGGTAGTCCCCTGTGGTGTGGGCTGCCTGCAGGGGCTGTGGAGGGGGTAGAGGGGACACCTGGGGGGACCCACACTGCCAATTCACGTGTAGGACTCCCCGCGCACCCCCGAAATACACGTTCCCCGCTCTGACAGCAAAATCGCGTGTGAAACTTCCCGCGCACCCCTGAAATACATGTACCCAGGCCAATCGCGTGTGAAACTTCCCGCGCACCCCAGATTTACACGTACCCCGCTCGCCCAAGGCCAATCGCGCGTGAAACTTCACGCGAACCCCTGAAATACACGTACCCTGCTCGCCCAAGGGCTATCACGTGTGAAACTTCCCGCGCACCCACGAAATACACGCACACGCTATTTTTCACACAGCGGGTGTCAGTGTTTGTCGTGTACCCCTTTGCACGTCATTTGTCCTAGAGGGCCACAGTATGGGACATTCATCATGGCTGTATATACGTCCTTTTTGTTAGCGCACATTTTGGCGCACATTTCTTTCATGCGCAGGGACGCTACCACCTGCCCTCGTGTGGCGGACGTGTTTAGGCCTGTGCGCATCTTTGCACGTGCGCTGGTTTGCCCTATTCGATTCCATGAATACGTGGTGTAGGCGAGCGTGTGGGTGTTCCGCGCACTTGCCTCCTGTACTTCCCCCGTAACGCCCTCATTTTCACGCGTTGTTCCCCATTCCGCATGTCACGCTCCGTGTTACGCCTACTTTTGTTGTGTGCGCCGCGCTATATGCGCTTTCACTGTGCGCTTAGCGCACACGGTTTGAAGACGTGTGCGCCAGCGTGCGCCACGCAGTATTTTGGCACACATCCTGGAATTTCCTCGCGCATGGACTTCCATGAATCGCTGTGAGCGGGTTTCGCTGCGATTTTCGCACTGGCACTGCGATTCGCACGCTTGCGCACATTATTTCCATGAATCGACCAGTTAATACGAACATGCTTTGGAGTGGCTGTATCCAGGTAGCCACTACTCTCTCATATACTAGTAGGTTGTTATGCTAATTGCAAAACTCCACGTTCCACGTGTTTGTCCCTCCCTCTCCCTTGTGTTCCATTCCCCTATGTGTTTTACCTTATCAGCCAAATACCATAAATACAAGATTGCTTGTATCATTTGCATTGTAACTCATGGCACTTAACGTTGTAACATGGAATGTTAAAGGATTACATAATCCTGTTAAAAGGCAAAAAATACTGTCACGCCTCAACCGAGCTAAAACATACATCAAATGCCTACAAGAATCCCACTCTCACAGAATGAAGCTGCCAAATTGAAATGGGTGGCTCAAGTTTCTTCAAGCGCAGCAGATGGGAAAATTAATGGGGTTATTACACTGGCGTAACAGGGACCCCCACAGCCCCCGCAGTGCGGGGGCCCCCGCCAGCACATGTCCTAGGAGGGGGGCCACACTGAAGAAAAAAAAAAAAATTCAAAAAAAATATTTATTTTCTTTTTGAATTCAGTCTACATTCATAAAGACATTATTTCTGTAACAGAAATAATTTCTTTATGACGGCAGAGTGACTACAAAAAGAACATTTCTTTTTGAAGTCCGAGGGCTCCGCCCTCCCCATAGCATGGAAGACGCTAGGCTCGAGGGCTCCATGTCATGGGGTGGGGGGAGCCCTATGACTTCAAAAAGAAATAGTTTATTTTTGAAGTCAATCTGCCTTCACAAAGAAATTATTTCCGTTATGGTTTGGTCCTTAACGGAAATCATTTCTTTATGAAGTCAGAGGGCCTTATTACGGGTTTGGCGGTAACCGTGCCGGTGCTACCGGCAGGTTGCCGTCGGACCCGTAATGATTTACTGGTGCCCAACTTCCCGGCAAATGGTAAGTCCCAATTTCCATAGAGTCTATGGGAATGGGGACCACGGAAGCACAGGCACCGTTAATAACGGTGCCGGTGCTTCCATGAAAACTCTGCGGGTGGGGGCCATTCTGCCCGGCAGGTCTGACCTGCCGGGTGGGACGCCAACCACCCGCAGAGCTGTAATATGCCGGTGCAGAAACTTACCGGCACCGTCGTTTCCAGACTGGCATATTTGTAATGAGGCCCGATTTCATTTTGAAGTATTAGGGCTCCCCTTAACCCCATGATGTGTGCGTGTGTGAGTGTATGGTGAATGGGTGCACACTTAAATGTATGGGTGGGTGCCTCGGTGTGTGTGCCTGTATGGTGAAAGGGTGCACACTTAAATGTACGGGTGGCTGCCTGGGTGTGAATGTATGGTGAAAGTGTGCACACTTAAATGTATGGATGGCTGCCTGGGTGTGACTGTATGGTGAAATAATGCACACTTAAATGTATGGATGGCTGGGTGTGCGTGTGTGTATATGGTGATTGGTGTGTGTGCTTGCATTCAGGGGCGCAACAAAACCTACATTTCGGGGGGCTAACCCTTCAAATGTTGGGAGAGGCGCTAACTTCATAGGTGGTAGGGGAGGGGCAAACTTATTTGTTTGGGGGCATCTAATTTCTTTACTCATTTTAATGAGACTATTCTAGTGCAGCTTCAATGTTATAAGCAATTAACTCTCTCCTTTAAGGTTGAAAGCACCCACTTATGGACTGCTGTCAGAATGAGTAGTCTCCTGTTCCCCCTCTACCCTTCCAATCCCTCCCCTGGCATGCAAATATTAAACCCACATCACGATTTCAATTGCATAAAACATTTGGCATTTAAAAGCAGGTACTAGCAGTGAAATGCTTTATGTTAGTATTAACTGGGCTCTTGTTAACAGTCAAACCCAGGTGCCATTTAACATCTGCGCCCTGTTCTGCCTGGCAACTGCTCTAAAGGTCAGCCAGGTCTAATCAACAAACATAGCCCAAAGTTCAGGGGGAGTGCTGAATCCCAGTCAACTCAATGGTGTTGCACCAATACATGTGTTTAATATCTTGATTACTCATTACTCCTAACCCTATTCTTCCTCGTCCTAGTGTGTATGAGAAAGTACTTGTGTATAAGGCACTCTGCCTCATACACAAGTACTGGGATGAGGTAGAGGTACATGGAGGTAATGCCTGACTTAGCTACCTGTACTCTTCATTACTCCTAGTCCCACTCTTCCTCATCCCAGTACTTACCTATGAGGCAAAGAGCCTCATATGTAAACTCTGGAACAAGGAAGAGTGACATGGAGGTAATTCTGGGCCAAGGAGATGATTTTGGAGGTTGGGGTAGGGGTGGTATGGAGACGGGATGTGTGGGTGGGAGGCAGGATTGTGCAACAAATCATAATGCTGCCCATGTCCAGGTTAAGCAGGCATGATATGTGGTATTAGTGGCTAGAGAGGCATTTTAGTGCAGCCAGTCTAGTCATTCCTCAGTTAGGTATGACATTTTTTTAACTGGGCATTTCTGATAAAGCAGTCCTGCTAAGTGAATTACCTGGCTAGACTGCCATTTGGGTGCTGCCAGTCTAGCTGTTTCTTACTGCGGCATTGTATATTTTCATGGGCATCTGTGATCAAATGATATAAGTAATTTATAACGCGCCGGTACACAAGTGTTTCTAGGCGCGACAAGAAAAGAGAGGGAAGATAGAGGGAGGACAAGACAAACAATCTTACTAAGCCTTGTGTCATTCAGATCGTGCAAGTGCGTGAATGAGAAGTGCAAGGGGAAAGGGAGGGGGAAGTGCAAGGGAGAGGGGAGGGAAAAACAGGGCAGCAATGCTCGGAGTAAGTGCAGCCAGGGCAGTGTGGCTCTGGGTATTGCAAGGCGAACAAGGGACTGTAGGGTTACAGTTACAGCCCCTAAGTGCTTGGTAGGCCCAGAGGCAGTGCAAGGGTGACTGATCAAGAAAAATTCTGGACTCAGTGAGACTCTGGGGGAGCCAAGCAACCAGTCGGTACAGCGGAAAGGTAGGTCAGGTAGGCCAGCAGGGGAGGGAGAGAGAGAAAGCAGAGGAGAAGAGGAACGTTTTGAGCTGCTTCCAGAACTTCATGTGGTCCAGCTCATGTTTGAGAGCGGGAGGGAGGCTATTCCAAAGGGAGGCACATGCAGAGGAGAGAGATCTACCCCCACTCTCTGCCTGGAGAAGTGTTTAACCCTTAGAGAGTTGTAGGTAGCTAAGTGAAGGGCTTGAGAAGGAAGATATTTTGGAAGAGAGCGTTGGATGTAGTGTGGGCCCCAGGCCCAGAAAGCCTTGTGGACAATGCAAAGGGTGTTGAACTTGATCCTTGCAGCAACTGGGAGCCAGTGGAGATATTTCAGGGCTGGAGAGATAAAATCCCTGGGCTTGAGGCCAAGGATAAGTCTTGCTGTCCATTTCTGGATTAGTTGCAGAGGGTGGAGAGTAGAGGAAGGCAGATTGAGAAAGAGGCTGTTGCAGTAGTCCAGCCTAGAGAGAACCAGGGCTCTGGAGACCGTGAGCTTCTGGAGGAAAGTGAGAAAGGAAAGAGTTCCTTTGAGGAGAAGCAGCTGGTAGTGGGACTTCTTGGCGACGTCCGAGATGTGAGGAGAGAAAGAGAAAGAAAGAGTGGATTCAAAGATGACACCAAGGTTGTTTGCCTGACAGAAAGGGCCCAAAGCGGGCAGCCAGAGTGAGAGAGGGAGAGCAGGGGCAGGAGTCCAAATGAGAAGGATCGCCATCTTACTGACATTAAGGCAGAGATCGTTGGGGGCACACCAATCCTGAATCGTGGATAGACAGTCAGGAACGAGCGAGAGAGTAGAGGAGTCTGAGGGGAGCCTGAAGGAAAGCAGAGTGTCAGCTGCATAACACTGAAAGTTAGAGGAGAAGGTAGAGTTCAGGTGGGCCAAAGGGGCCAAGAAGAAGTTGAAAAACCATGAAAAGAGGATGGAGCGGAGAGAAAGGGACCAAGTTGGTCCTGGGAGGGGCTGTCCAAGAGGAACGAGGTCAGCCACACGAGGGCCTGATCCGTGATGCCCAGGTTCTCATGGAGTCGATTGATCAGGATTGATCAGGATGGCATGGTTGACCGTGTCGAAAGCAGAGGAAAGATCAGGAGGATGAGAACAGATGGAATGCTGGAATCAAGGTTAGAGAGCAGATCTTTATAGGTGCTTAGGAGAGCAGTTTCCGTGGCTCTGGCAGCTCTGAAGCCAGACTGAAGGTCATGGAGACAACCAACAGATTCTGTGTGGAGAGTAAGCTGGGAGATGGCCAGCTTTTCCAACAGTTTGCCCAGGAAAGGGGTGATGGAGATTGGGCGGCAGTTTGCCGGGCAGGCAGGATCGGCAGATGGCTTCTTGAGGAGTGGGTGCATAAGAGAGTGGTCAAGGGGAGAGGGGAACGTTCCAGTGGCAAAAGAGTGATTACAGAAATCGGCCAAGGCTGGGGCGAGGTTGTCAATATGGTCCTTGATGGTTTTGGAGGAGCAGGGGAGCACCTGTTTGGATGACACTTTCAAAGATTGGACTTGTCTAGAAACCTTGTCAGGTGTTGCCAGAAGAAAAGAGGAGAAAGGAGGAAGAGAGGTAGAGATGGCCAAAGAGGGGCCGAGAGAGGAAGAGGAGATAAAGGACAGGAGTTTTAGCAAAGAAGTGAGATGACAGAGCCATACAGAGGGCCTGGGAGGGAACAGGAGAGGTAAAGACCGCAACAGGATTGACCAGTTCCTTGCAGATTTTAAAGAGTTTGGCCGTGTTGTGAGAGGCCACAGGCTTGAATGTGTGTTCTCGTCTTGATGAATGTTAATGATTCGACTGACATTTTGGCGCAACCAGTCTAGGTATGTCTAAATGTGGCCTGGCATGCTTTACTGTAACGATATTACGTGTATACATTGGTCTACATTGTGTAGCCAGTTAGACATGTTTTCATTGTGGCATGGCATTTTTAATAGAAAAGTATTCATATTCCTGGGCACTGTTGGTGACTTGCATCTATTGGATTGGTGTTACCCTACAAAACAATTGCAAACACTCTGGCTTTTTAGGCAATTTTTCTCAGAAAGCCTCCTGCATATCGCATTAAAACACATATTTATATCTTTCTCCTAGTGCAGTGTGTGGCATATCCCTTCAGCAGCACGTTCATGCGTATTTCCAAGCGTGATAAATATTCTATGCCGGCCCAGAGTTTGGCGCGACCAGTGATTTGTTGCTGATTTAGGGGGGCCCCCTCATCATGGCTCGCAGGGGGGGGCCCACATTTTGTGTTACGCCACTGGGTTATTACCCTTATAAACAAACATCTTCAATGTAAGGTAATATCCTCAGAGACAGATGATGTTGGTAGATGGGTTTTGGTGAAAATGCTGATTGATTCCACTGAGTACTCCATTTTAAATGTATATGGCCCCACTAATGCAGACCCAGGATTCTGGACTCATTTGAGAAATCACATATCCAAATTGTGTCCCAACACCCTAATAGTATGCAGAGACTTTATTGAAATCATTGATCCTATCCTTGATAAAAAAAAATCAAATGTACGATATAAAACCACCAAGTCCCACATATAATTTGTCAACTTTGTGTCTGAGCTGGGTCTTATTGATACCTGGCGTATTACCCATCCCTCAGATTTAGACTACACTTTCTTCTCTCCACCTCATAATCCCTTCTCAAGGATAGATTACATTTTTATATCCAAATCCCTGACCATTGGCTTATCAAATGCAGAGATAAAACCCATTGTTCTGTCTGACCATGCCCCTGTTCATATTACATTGTCTAATACTCAAAACACACATAAATATAATAGATGGAGATTCAATTCAGACCTTGTTAGGGAGAATTCTCTGTAAAGGCTAATTTCCCAAACCTAGTGAGTCCCCCAGCAGTTTTGCTGGATTTTTGGGGTTTCTTTTTTTCTCCTGCTAAGAGTGAGACTCTTTTTCTCCCACTCTTAGGCATGATTTGAGAATGTCCTTTGACTAGGTAATGTGTTTTTTGGGCTATGGGGTCTTTTACTCCATAAGGCTTCATGTGTTTTTGGTATGTGTGTTACACAGCACCCTCAGTGCAGTAACACAGGTGTGTCATAGTGACCCCCAAACATAGATTCCATAACCTGGGACTGACTACTGTCTCCCAGGGCATGTAAAGTCACCATTGGCTTTACTAGTCTCAAATTGTGAACAGAACCAGTACAAACCATCATATTGTGGAATTACTGGTAGGGGTAATTCGATTGCCCCTGGGTCTGTTTTCCAAGGGGACATTGTCCAGTCCCCCTTGTCGAGTTGCCAGTGGATACCACGTGCAATATTCCACCGGAATATTTCCTATGGGATTTTCCCATTCATTTTAAACGCACCACTTTTTGGTGCAATGTTAAAGATACCGCTGGGTTATTTATTTAATATTTATTCCCCAGTTGGGTCTTTTTGCCAGGACTCAGTTTTAAAATGGCGTTTGTGTTCGCCTCTGAAACTCTAACCGAAGTCGAGCCCTTTGTTCCACTTTTTGTCGGGGTTCTCCACAGAAGCCCTCCAAATGGTGCCACTCTTTCTGGGGTCAACAGGATGTGTGGGAGGTGGATTAGGCACCATGTTTGAGTGACAGCTAGGCTGATGAATTTGGGTTTTGCTGCATAAAAGCAGGGCTTTGGGGACTGGAACTTCAGAAGTCGCCACAGGACCTAAAGAATCTGAAGAGGGGAGAAGTTGAGCCATCTACAACGACGACACCACCGGTGGAGCCCTGCTGTACGAAACTCACCACTTTCCCGACGACAGAGGCGATCTTCTTCCAGGAGAGTCTTCTTGCCTTTGAGCTGGTGGGACCAACCAGTTCGCCTTTTTCGCCTTCCTGGATCGTCCAATGGTCGAATCGCCCGTGCCAAGCACCCCGGCGGCTGGATAGCCACGCTTCACCACTACCGCGAATAAAAGGGTAGTACCTTTTAACCGGGAAACTCTGCAGCTGGTTTCTTCCCTGGCAGTGCAACGTCCTCCAGCTTTCCTCCACGTCGAGATCTTCTCTTCCCCTGGACGAAGCCCTGACTTGCACCCGCTGCCAGGAACAACTGCCCCTGCTGGAGCTTTCTCACCATTTCAGGTACTGTGTCCCGCCTGGTCTCCCTTGCAACAGACTGTCCAAGGTGTCCCGTAAATCCTTGACTCTCGATCCTGGGGTGACCTCGGACCTGCTAACATTACCTTTCTGACTTGATCCAACCTCTTTTGACTTTACTGCAAAGACTTTGAGTGCATTTCCACTGTGTGATCTTGGGCACATTCCGCCTTGCTCTCTCCAAGAGTGGGCCTGGCCTATGAACTTTTTGCTCTACAGTAGACCCTGCCTTTCTTGACTTGCTGTGGTTTCTTAAAAGTGTTGGTACTGTGTGTTTTCCCTATTCTGCCTTTTCTCTCCCTTTTTAAACAAATTATTGGAGTGCCATCTACGGTTACACGCTCACCTCTGTTTTGCTAAATAAGTGGTGTCTTAATCTAGACTTGTCAAATAATTAACTAGGGAGGTGTATATACTTATAGTGACTGTGTTTGAACTTGCTTGTCATGATCTCTGCTTCCAAAAGGTCAGGGTTTTCCCAACTCCCTTGGAAGCAGATCCATAACCCAGGTTCCGAGTGCCAACCAGTCCCAATTGGGACCTTTTGGACCCAGTCCTGGCGCCAGTGGCACCAGGCTCATAAATATGCCCAGTCCCAGCGCTGGAAGCGCCGGGCTCATAATGGTTGGGTGGACTTACCTGCAGCAGACCATGCTGCTTACTTGCCTGCCAGTTGAGCCTCTGATCCCCTTCTTATTGGAACTACTTTTCCGGTCGGGTGGGGCTGGAGCCACTCCCAAGATTTAGAACACTGGAACTCTTCTGGAAGGCCGGAACTCTTTTCTTACCAGGAACTCTTTTCTTACTTAGGCGTGGCTGTGGAAGGAGACACCTAAGCACTACAGGAGGCTATTTAAACCACACCCGGTGGATGAATCTTGCTTTGCGTTATTCTGCACCCTCTGCAGCAGGACGCTCATCGTGTCTTCTGCATCCAGTCCTGGGCCTAAGGAAAAAGGCTTACCATCCTGAATCCAGTCTTCAGCAACACCTATAAAGACAAGAAAGAACAGGTTAGCATTCCGGCATCTGAAAGGCAAAGGCTTACCTACTCTTCGTGCGCTCCGGAGGTCTTCACACTGCATTCCGGCATCTGAAAGGCAAAGGCTTACCTACTCTTCGTGCGCTCCGGAGGTCTTCATACTGCATTCCGGCATCAGAAAGATAAAAGCTTACCAACTCTTCGCACGCTCCGGAGGCCTTCGGCGCTGCATCCTCATCTGAAAGACAAAACAAGGTGCGTTTAAAGACATTGGGGAACTTTAATACTCACGTGCCATTACTCCTTTCCACATCTAATCCAGTGGGTATTCCGGCACCCTGCAGCCGCTCCGAACTCGTACCTGCAAAATAAAAAGACAGTTAGAGCGCATCGTGAAGCAGGCATCAAGCGCTTACTCACGTGCTTCCAGGCGCTTCTATTCATCACACGGGCTCCATCTTCAACTCACTTCAGCCCGTCATCCGCCATCGCCGGAACCCTGCAAAACAAGAGACATCATTACTAAAGACTTTAAAAAGACATTTGAATGACTCGAAACTTACCGTTCGTGCAGTAAACGACGGACAGCAGTCCTCTGAAGTCAAGAGGCCTGCGCTACCTATCCAGTGAAGAAACTGGCTACAGCACCCTGCCCCGAGGCAGATGGAGAGCTCGGCATTCACTTACCTAAGGTGAGAGCGTTAACCTTTGGGGGTCTACAGGAGAGGAGAAGAGGAAAGAGATAGGGACACCCCAATAACCCCAGTTCATTAACCCCATATTTTCTATCTGCAGACATCTTACTCTACACGTCAGGCATACAGTGCACAGAGGTCCAGCCCAAAGAGCCAACCGGGTGCTACACATCACCTTTGAAGATACGGTAGTCGCCCAGTCAAGACCGGCGCCTCTGCGAGAATCAGGTGAGCGTTACAGAACGCAAAGCCTACCGCAAAACTCTCGCCCAGGCGCTATGGAAACCTCGGATACTGACCCCCTAGCCCGGTTACTTGGGGAACTAAGGGCAGAAGTGCATGCAACTCGTCAGGAAACGAATGCTCTAAGAAGGGAACTAATTATTTCCAAGGAGAGAACAGACAATCTTGCTAGACAAGTGCTACAGTCACAAGCCGGACAGACCCCGTTACCCGCATCAGGGGCAAATCTTCCTTCAACATCCTCTATGAATCCAGTGCAGATCAACCTACCTGGGAATGTACCTCTGGCTCTGCCCGAGCGATTTTCTGGTGACCCAAAGAGGTTTGCAGTATTTATCAATCAGTGCCGGTTGCACTTCTTATGCCGGCCAGCAGCCTTTCCAACTGATCAAGCTAAAGTAGCTTTTGTACTTTCGTACCTTAGTGGCAATACGGCAGACTGGTCGATCCCTCTAGTTCATCAAGATGATCCGGTTCTCCATGATTTTCAAGCCTTTCAGCTTAGTATGGAAAAACTGTTCGCAAGACATTCACAGGGGCAGGCCTTGGACAATGAGCTTCTTTCGTTGCGACAGGGTAATCAAGACCTTTTGGCTTATATTGCATCTTTCAATAGACTAATAGTGGAAACTCAATGGCCTGAGGACAAAAGGATTACGCTGTTTTATAGAGGTCTACGTGGAGAGCTCAAAGACGTTTTAGCCCAAGTAGTGAATGCCCCACAAAACTGTTCGGATTACATAGACTTGGTTGTTCAAATAGATCACAGGCTGCAGAACAGGAAGGCCGATCGTTCCAAGTTTGATGCTCGAGTATTTTCCAAACCGCCAACTCCTTCCAAAGGAGTAGACTCCGGGGAACCCATGCAAATAGGGGGTCTGAAAGGTCCTCTAACACAACGGGAGCGGGAAAGGAGGAAACAGTTGCAATTATGCCTATATTGCGGAAACTCAGGGCACTTTCTTCGAGACTGTCCGGTGAAACCCGCCAAGAAGGCAGTAGGAGCTGCAGTTACCAAAGTTACAAACTCTGAGCAGGGAAACGACCTCGCCCGACAAGAATAGAGGTCCTCTTGCCGAGCGTAAAAACCAGTTCCGTGACCTCGCATTTCGTGATACCTATGGTCCTCATTAGCCCTGATAATCCGGATCGATTACATGCAATTGAAGCTTACGTCGACAGCGGTGCCATCGGCAATTATGTGTATCATGAAATGGTTTTGAGGATGAATCTAACTCTTTGTCCCAAGGCTGTAAAGGACGTCATTACTACGGTGGATGGTACGGAGATAGCCTCCGGGCCAGTAACGCATACCACTCAAGAAGTGACGCTAGTAAGTCAAGATGGACACCATGAGAAGATCGTGTTCGATGTGATCAAGGCCCCTCAGTTTCAGATTATTCTAGGAATACCTTGGTTAGAGAAACACAATCCTCTGATCGATTGGCGAGCAAGAACGGTCCAGTTTCCAGAATGTG
The DNA here is from genome assembly GCF_040938575.1 of Ambystoma mexicanum. Taxonomy (NCBI): domain Eukaryota; kingdom Metazoa; phylum Chordata; class Amphibia; order Caudata; family Ambystomatidae; genus Ambystoma; species Ambystoma mexicanum. Next base: position 1,357,980,668 of record NC_090921.1, on the reverse strand, counting down.
TCTTTACTTGTCACCCTCCACCTGGTGTTGCACTGGCCGCAATTTCTTCAGAGACTCCCCAGTTACCTCCCGAATACCTAGAATACCAAGATGTTTTCCGGAAGGATCAGGCTAACTCTCTACCTCCTCATAGGTCTTATGACTGCCAGATAGACCTGATACCTGGATCTACTCCTCCTTGTAGTAGAATTTATGCCCTCACCGAGCCTGAGAACCTTCACCTTCGACAATACCTGGATCAATACCTGGCAAATGGGTTTATTCGTCCTTCCAAGTCCCCTGCTTCTTCAGCTTTGTTCTTCGTTCCAAAAAAGGAAGGAGACCTTAGAACTTGTATCGATTATCGCTCCCTGAACCAGATCACCGTTAAGAATAGATATCCGTTACCTTTGATCCCTGAACTCCTGGACCAAGTCAGAAAAGCATGCATATATACAAAGCTGGATCTTAGAGGAGCTTACCACTTGGTACGAGTAAAAGAGGGCGATGAATGGAAGACGGCCTTCCGCACCAAGTATGGGCTATTTGAATATCAGTTCATGCCCTTCGGACTTTGCAATGCCCCGGCCGCCTTTCAATATTTTATGAACGATGTCCTCAGAGAGCTCATAGATGTATGTGTTGTTGTTTACATTGACGACATCCTCGTTTATTCTTCATCGGAATCTGAACATCGGAAACACGTGAAAATAGTCCTCGAAAGATTGCGTCAACACAAACTTTTCACTAAGTTGGAAAAATGTGTTTTCAACGTGACTGAAGTTGAATTCTTGGGATTCATATTATCACCTGGCGGAGTGCGTATGGATTCAAAGAAGGTCGATGCAGTTCTCAAATGGCCATCACCATCCTCCGTAAAAGGTGTGCAAAGCATGTTAGGCTTCGCTAACTTTTACCGCAGGTTAATCCCCGAGTTCTCTCGAATAGTCCAGCCCATCACTGCCTTGTTAAAGAAAAACAAACGTTTTGAATGGTCTACCGAGGCGGAACAAGCTTTCCAGGATTTGAAGACTAAATTTATCTCTGCACCAATCTTAAAACACCCTCGCCCCGAACTCCCCTACATCGTGGAAACTGATGCTTCAAGCCTTGCCATGGGGGCAGTTCTATCACAAAAGGACATGGTAACCAATCAGTTGCATCCCGTGGCATTTTGGTCCCGCAAATTCTCGCCTCCTGAAGTCAATTACACGATTACTGACAAGGAACATCTGGCTATCAAGTCTGCCTTTAAGGCTTGGCGGCATTATCTGCTGGGGGCCCGACACACCGTTACTGTGATTACGGATCACCGAAACCTGCAATATTTGAAAACCGCAAAAGTCCAATCCTCTAGACAACTCCGTTGGGCATTATTCTTTGCCGAGTTTCACTTCATAATTACCTATCGACCTGGTACAAAGAACGGTAAAGCCGATGCCCTTTCTCGGATGGGAGTGGAAGAACACTTGATCAACCCTAAACCTGTACCAATCATTCCCGAACAAAGAATTCTGGGTGTAATCGCCACAGAATCCATAGAGGAAGTTAAGGATAAAGCCAGGCAACTTGTAACTCCAGCAGATATACAGAATTGGCATCTGCAGGGAAAGGACTTTGCAGTAAAGGACAACGTATTGTATTTCCAAGAACGATTATACCTACCCAGCACAGATTTACAGAAAAAAGTAATCTCTTGTTATCACGACTCTTTAATGGAAGGTCATCCCGGTATAGCCAAGACCTCAGAAAAGATCAAGCGCTACTTCTGGTGGCCGTCTTGGAAAAAAGATATCAGAGACTTTATAATGTCCTGTGGAGTATGCGCCCAAAACAAGAGTCAAAAGGAAAGACCAGCAGGCCTCTTACGCCCTATTGACATCCCACCTCGCCCTTGGCATACGCTTTCTATGGACTTCATCACCGATCTACCTCCATGCTCCGGATACAATACGATTCTAGTAATCGTGGACTTATTCTCCAAGATGGCGCATTTCATTCCGCTCAAAGGCTTGCCAACAGCAGCAACTCTGGCCCGAGAATTTCTCGAAAACATCGTCCGACTGCACGGTTTTCCTTCGGTTCTAATTTCGGATCGAGGTAGTCAATTTATTTCTCATTTTTGGCGAAGTTGCTGTCGGTCGGCTCAAATTGATGTGAGACTATCGACCAGTCACCACCCTCAGACCGACGGACAAACCGAGAGGACCAATCAAACTCTGGAACAGTATTTACGCTGCATGCTGCAACAAACTGAAAAAACTTGGAAAGATACCCTTTGGATAGCCGAGTATGCCTACAATAACTCTGTCCATTCGGGAACTGGGAAAACCCCGTTTTTTCTTTTGTACGGCAGTCACCCTCGAACCTCGGAGTTGGATCCCCTCCAAGATCTTGAAACACCAGCAGTAGACTACCTGCATTCTACAATCACCCAAGCCTTTAAGGAAGCTGTTTCTCATCTTCAAAGGGCTAAAGAACAATACAAGAAAGGAGCAGATCAACATCGGAAGGAAGCCCCTCACTATCAAGCAGGGGATCAAGTCTGGTTATCCACCAAATATCTATCTCTAAAAGGGCCACGCACATTCAACCCAAGATACCTTGGTCCCTATTCCATCACTACCATAGTAAACCCAGTAGCGGTCAAGTTGGACTTGCCCCCGCACATGAAGATACATCCGGTCTTCCACGTCTCTCTATTAAAACCCGTGCAACCTCAAACCCGACTAACCAAATCTCCAAAACCTATCCTAGTGGATGGAGAACTCGAGTTTGAAGTCAAAAGCATTCTGGACTCCAAGATCTCCAAATCTAAACTATTCTACCTAATTGACTGGAAAGGCTACGGCCCCCAAGAGAGATCCTGGGAACCTGCTGAATATGTCCACGCTCCTCGCCTAATCAAAAGATTTCACCGAACATTTCCTGACAAGCCAAAACCCCCGGAGAAGCCCGGTTTGGGAGGGGCCTTGAGGGGGGGTACTGTCATGATCTCTGCTTCCAAAAGGTCAGGGTTTTCCCAACTCCCTTGGAAGCAGATCCATAACCCAGGTTCCGAGTGCCAACCAGTCCCAATTGGGACCTTTTGGACCCAGTCCTGGCGCCAGTGGCACCAGGCTCATAAATATGCCCAGTCCCAGCGCTGGAAGCGCCGGGCTCATAATGCTTGGGTGGACTTACCTGCAGCAGACCATGCTGCTTACTTGCCTGCCAGTTGAGCCTCTGATCCTCTTCTGTTTGGAACTACTTTTCCTGTTGGGTGGGGCTGGAGCCACTCCCTAGATTTAGAACACTGGAATTCTTCTGGAAGGCAGGAACTCTTTTCTTACCAGGAACTCTTTTCTTACTTAGGCGTGGCTGTGGAAGGAGACACCTAAGCACTACAGGAGGCTATTTAAACCACACCCGGTGGATGAATCTTGCTTTGCGTTATTCTGCACCCTCTGCAGCAGGACGCTCATCATGTCTTCTGCATCCAGTCCTGGGCCTAAGGAAAAAGGCTTACCATCCTGAATGCAGTCTTCAGCAACACCTATAAAGACAAGAAAGAACAGGTTAGCATTCCGGCATCTGAAAGGCAAAGGCTTACCTACTCTTCGTGCGCTCCGGAGGTCTTCACACTGCATTCCGGCATCTGAAAGGCAAAGGCTTACCTACTCTTCGTGCGCTCCGGAGGTCTTCATACTGCATTCCGGCATCTGAAAGACAAAAGCTTACCAACTCTTCGCACGCTCCGGAGGCCTTCGGCGCTGCATCCGCATCTGAAAGACAAAACAAGGTGCGTTTAAAGACATTGGGGAACTTTAATACTCACGTGCCATTACTCCTTTCCACATCTAATCCAGTGGGTATTCCGGCACCCTGCAGCCGCTCCGAACTCGTACCTGCAAAATAAAAAGACAGTTAGAGCGCATCGTGAAGCAGGCATCAAGCGCTTACTCACGTGCTTCCAGGCGCTTCTATTCATCACACGGGCTCCATCTTCCACTCACTTCAGCCCGTCATCCGCCATCGCCGGAACCCTGCAAAACAAGAGACATCATTACTAAAGACCTTAAAAAGACATTTGAATGACTCGAAACTTACCGTTCGTGCAGTAAACGACGGACAGCAGTCCTCTGAAGTCAAGAGGCCTGCGCTACCTATCCAGTGAAGAAACTGGCTACAGCACCCTGCCCCGAGGCAGATGGAGAGCTCGGCATTCACTTACCTAAGGTGAGAGCGTTAACCTTTGGGGGTCTACAGGAGAGGAGAAGAGGAAAGAGATAGGGACACCCCAATAACCCCAGTTCATTAACCCCATATTTTCTATCTGCAGACATCTTACTCTACACGTCAGGCATACAGTGCACAGAGGTCCAGCCCAAAGAGCCAACCGGGTGCTACACATCACCTTTGAAGATACGGTAGTCGCCCAGTCAAGACCGGCGCCTCTGCGAGAATCAGGTGAGCGTTACATTGCTTGACATATTAGTGCCAGTGTAGTTTTACAAGTGTGTTTTTAAATAAATAATTATATACTTTTATACCAAAGCTCTGGTCAGTGTTTGCGTGTGCTACTGTATTTTTAGCCCTATTGTGAATACTCTGTATACTGCCTAACTCTTCTTGAGAGAAGTCTGACTGCTCAGCCACAGCTACCAGGTAAATCTGGGTGGTGCAGACTGCTACCAATTGGGTTTACTGCTAACTCCTGTAGTCTTAAACTTTTTGCAGTGGTCCCTAAGGGAACTGCACAGGTTTCTGCCTAACAGCCCTCTTGAAGGATGAAGAGTTTGTTAAATCTGTACACCAACAGTATTCGTATTTTTTTGCTAAAAATTCACCTACAGATATATCAGTTCACAACAATTGGTATTGCTGTAAAGCAGTACTTAGAGGACATATTCTTGCTCATACGGCGGCTAAAAGGAAAAACAACTTCAAAGAGAAACAGAAGATATTCTCAAACAAAGCAAACTACTACATTCACAATATACGCAGACTAATTCTACCCCTATTCATCAAAAACTCATCAAACTCAAAATCCTATACAATAACTTAACTACCAAATACTCATGTGCAAATCTTTTAAAATACCAATCTAAGATATATCAGTTCTCTAACAAATCTGGCAAAGCTTTGGCATCATACCTCAAATTTGAAAAAAGATAAAGCAAGGATTACAGTCATAAAAGACCAAAATGTCAATAGAGTCCTCACTGCTAAAGACATATTACAAGTATTCTCAAAATTGTATTAAAAATGATATTCATCTGAAACCCTCCCTAATAGCACACATGCATCAGACTTTCTTAAAAATACACATCGCAATTCATATACTAATCCCAATTTCCAATCTCTTAACAACCCCTTATCTTCAAGTGAAATATTTAAAGCCATGAAAAATCTCAAAAAAGGCAAAGCCCCAGGTCCAGATGGTTTTTCTATTGATTATTTTGCCCATTTTAAGGAAATAGTGGTTCCCAAGCTTAAGGAATTATATACATCCTTTATTAATAATAAAAAAAGCCACTGGTTCCTTTTCTGAAGCATTGCTGATTGTATTTCCCAAATCCAAGAAAGACCCTGAATTAGCCCAAAACTATAGACCCATATCCTTAATGTATACTGATTGTAAGCTATTTGCCCACATTTTAGCCAATAGACGTATTCCCATTCTTTCAAATTTCATTAAGAGTGATCAGGTGGGGTATGTCAAGGGTAGACATCCTCCGCGAACATTAGACTATTCACTAATATTATTAATATATTATTCATAATTCTCCTAATCCCTACGGGGCAATAGCACTAGACGTTGAAAAATCATTTGACAGGATCGAATGGGATTCTATGTTTCAAGCTCTGGCCTGACATGGGATCCCTGATTAGTTTATATCAATGGTTAAGGTGTTATATTCCAATCCTACAATATCAGTTCTTATAAATAACCAAATGTTGCCACTATTTCCTCTTCACAGAGGCACTCGTCAGGGATGCCCTTTCTCCCCTCTTTTATTTATATTGGCATTAGAACCCTTTTTAGAAGCAATTAGACAAGAAGATAATATAATTGGTATTCAGTTCAAAGATGTGAAGATCAAAATGGTTGCAAATGATGACGATGTACTACTTTTATTAAAGACAACAAATACTTGTCTACAACATTTGAAACACATCATTACACAATTTTCTAGGGCATCAGGGTATAGACTTAACACAGACAAGTCCGACATGTTACCACCTAATGTACACTGTACAAGTCGTCATTGCTCGAACCTTGGTATGAAATGCTGCCCAAGTATCTTGGTATCCGAATCTCATCCTCAATTAAGAATAGTGATAATCTAAATGCAGCTAACATCATTACCAAGGTGAAAGAACTGACAAATACATGGTCACCTCTTTATCTTTCTTGGTGGGGGAGATTGAAAGCTGTTAAAATGATGATCTCATCTATTGTATTGTATTTTCTTTATATGCTTCCTATTCCATTTCCTGCACCTTTTTTAAAAATAATCTTTAGACTCCTGTATCCTCATATTTCTATGGGGGGAAAAGAAAAGAAGGATATCATTGTGTAAACTTAAGAAACCAGAGCCCAGGGTGGAGTAAGCTTCCCAGATTATAAAAAATATCATGTTGCTTTTGTTCTAAAGCAAACTCAATTTACAGGGTAATTCATAGAATTTCGCAGAAAAGTGTCGCAAGCGGCTGGCGCAGAGTGTCCGCGTGCGATTGTCTGCGCCAGGCACGTGCGCTAAAACCGATTTCCGCGCACAGCGTATTCATGGATTTTATGCTCCCCAACCAGCCGTGGCGCAGAGTATCGCAGCGACCCTGCAGCAGCGCTAGTAACGCCCCCAAGAACGCCCTCGCGCAAGGAAAAGCCATCAAAATCGCTAAATCATCGCAAAGGGCTGCGCTAACCCTGGACCAGTTTACAGGGCTTCCAAACAAGGAACGCAAAGCGGGTAACGTGCATATCAGGGGTAGGCGTGAAGTAATACACGCGATTAGGCAGGGTACGTGTATTACAGGGGTACGCAGGAAGTTTAACACGCGATTGGCCAGGGTACGTGTATTACAGGGGTAGGCGTGAAGTTTTACACGCGATTAGCCAGGGCACGTGTATCACAGGGGTGCGCGGGAATGATCACACGGGATTTGGCTGGGTACGTGTATTACAGGGGTACACGGGAAGTTTTACACGCGATTTGGCTGTGTACGTGTATTACAGGGGTGCGTGGGAATCATCACACGCGATTTGGCTGGGTACGTGTATTACAGGGGTGCGTGGGAATCATCACACGCGATTTGGCTGGGTACGTGTATTACAGGGGTGCGTGGGAATTATCACACGCGATTTGGCTGGGTACGTGTATTACAGGGGTGCGCAGGAATTATCACACGCGATTTGGCTGGGTACGTGTATTACAGGGGTGCGTGGGAATAATCACACACGATTTGGCTGGGTACGTGTATTACAGGGGTGCGTGGGAAGTCACACACGCAATTAGGCTGGGTGGGTCCTCACAGGTGTTCCCTGTACACCCTCCACGGCCCCTGCAGGCAGCCTACAAAACAGGGGACTACCCTGCACACCTGCTCATGTCCCCCTGCACCCCCACCCCCCAGCAGTGCAGGGGCAGCCTCCACCAGGCCCCCACTCATGTCCCCAATCACCCCCACCCCCCAGCAGTGCAGGGGCACCCACTACCAGGCCCACACCCATGTCTCCCACCACCCCCACCCCCCAGCAGTGCAGGGGCACCCTCCACCAGGCCCCCACCCATGTCTCCCACCACCCCCACCCCCCCGCCACCAGGGGCAGCCTCCACCAGGTCCCCACCCATGTCTCCCACCACCCCCACCCCCCAGCAGTGCAGGGGCAGCCTCCACCAGGCCCCCACTCATGTCTCCCACCACCCCCACCCCCCCCACCAGGGGCAGCCTCCACCAGGCCCCCACCCATGTCTCCCACCACCCCCACCCTCCCGCCACCAGGGGCAGCCTCCACCAGGCCCCCACTCATGTCCCCAATCACCCCCCCCCCCAGCAGTGCAAGGGCAGTCTCCACCAGGCCCCCACTCATGTCCCCTATCACCCCCACCCCCCAGCAGTGCAGGGGCAGCCTCCACCAGGCCCCCACTCATGTCCCCAATCACCCCCACCCCCCAGCAGTGCAGGGGCACCCTCCACCAGGCCCCCACCCATGTCTCCCACCACCCCCACCCTCCCGCCACCAGGGGCAGCCTCCACCAGGCCCCCACTCATGTCCCCAATCACCCCCACCCACCAGCAGTGCAGGGGCAGCCTCCACCAGGCCCCCACTCATGTCCCCAATCACCCCCACCCCCCAGCAGTGCAGGGGCACCCTCCACCAGGCCCCCACCCATGTCTCCCACCACCCCCACCCTCCCGCCACCAGGGGCAGCCTCCACCAGGCCCCCACTCATGTCCCCTATCACCCCCACCCCCCAGCAGTGCAGGGGCAGCCTCCACCAGGCCCCCACTCATGTCTCCCACCACCCCCCCCGCCACCAGGGGCAGCCTCCACCAGGCCCCCACCCATGTCTCCCACCACCCCCACCCTCCCGCCACCAGGGGCAGCCTCCACCAGGCCCCCACTCATGTCCCCAATCACCCCCACCCCCCAGCAGTGCAGGGGCAGACTCCACCAGGCCCCCACCCATGTCTCCCACCACCCCCACCCCCCCGCCACCAGGGGCAGCCTCCACCAGGCCCCCACCCATGTCTCCCACCACCCCCACCCTCCCGCCACCAGGGGCAGCCTCCAGCAGGCCCCCACCCATGTCTCCCACCACCCCCACCCTCCCGCCACCAGGGGCAGCCTCCACCAGGCCCCCACCCATGTCTCCCACCACCCCCACCCCCCCGCCATCAGGGGCAGCCTCCACCAGGCCCCCACCCATGTCTCCCACCACCCCCACCCTCCCGCCACCAGGGGCAGCCTCCACCAGGCCCCACTCATGTCCCCAATCACCCCCACCCCCCAGCAGTGCAGGGGCAGCCTCCACCAGGCCCCCACTCATGTCCCCTATCACCCCCACCCCCCAGCAGTGCAGGGACAGCCTCCACCAGGCCCCCACTCATGTCTCCCACCACCCCCACCCCCCCGCCACCAGGGGCAGCCTCCACCAGGCCCCCACCCATGTCTCCCACCACCCCCACCCTCCCGCCACCAGGGGCAGCCTCCACCAGGCCCCCACTCATGTCCCCAATCACCCCCACCCCCCAGCAGTGCAGGGGCAGCCTCCACCAGGCCCCCACCCATGTCTCCCACCACCCCCACCCTCCCGCCACCAGGGGCAGCCTCCACCAGGCCCCCACTCATGTCCCCTATCACCCCCACCTCCCAGCAGTGCAGGGGCAGCCTCCACCAGGCCCCCACCCATGTCTCCCACCACCTCCACCCCCCCGCCACCAGGGGCAGCCTCCACCAGGCCCCCACCCATGTCTCCCACCACCCCCACCCTCCCGCCACCAGGGGCAGCCTCCACCAGGCCCCCACCCATGTCTCCCACCACCCCCACCCTCCCGCCACCAGGGGCAGCCTCCACCAGGCCCCCACCCATGTCTCCCACCACCCCCACCCCCCCGCCACCAGGGGCAGCCTCCACCAGGCCCCCACCCATGTCTCCCACCACCCCCACCCTCCCGCCACCAGGAGCAGCCTCCACCAGGCCCCCACTCATGTCCCCAATCACCCCCACCCCCCAGCAGTGCAGGGGCACCCTCCACCAGGCCCCCACTCATGTCCCCTATCACCCCCACCCCCCAGCAGTGCAGGGGCAGCCTCCACCAGGACCCCACTCATGTCTCCCACCACCCCCACCCCCCCCGCCACCAGGGGCAGCCTCCACCAGGCCCCCACCCATGTCTCCCACCACCCCCACCCTCCCGCCACCAGGGGCAGCCTCCACCAGGCCCCCACTCATGTCCCCAATCACCCCCACCCCCCAGCAGTGCAGGGGCACCCTCCACCAGGCCCCCACTCATGTCCCCTATCACCCCCACCCCCCAGCAGTGCAGGGGCAGCCTCCACCAGGCCCCCACTCATGTCTCCCACCACCCCCACCCCCCCCGCCACCAGGGGCAGCCTCCACCAGGCCCCCACCCATGTCTCCCACCACCCCCACCCTCCCGCCACCAGGGGCAGCCTCCACCAGGCCCCCACTCATGTCCCCAATCACCCCCACCCCCCAGCAGTGCAGGGGCAGCCTCCACCAGGCCCCCACTCATGTCCCCAATCACCCCCACCCCCCAGCAGTGCAGGGGCACCCTCCACCAGGCCCCCACCCATGTCTCCCACCACCCCCACCCTCCCGCCACCAGGGGTACCCTCCACCAGGCCCCCACCCATGTCTCCCACCACCCCCACCCCCCAGCAGTGCAGGGGCACCCACTACCAGGCCCCCACCCATGTCTCCCACCAACCCCACCCTCCCGCCACCAGGGGCAGCCTCCACCAGGCCCCCACTCATGTCCCCAATCACCCCCACCCCCCAGCAGTGCAGGGGCAGCCTCCACCAGGCCCCCACCCATGTCTCCCACCACCCCCACCCCCCCGCCACCAGGGGCAGCCTCCACCAGGCCCCCACCCATGTCTCCCACCACCCCCACCCTCCCGCCACCAGGGGCAGCCTCCACCAGGCCCCCACCCATGTCTCCCACCACCCCCACCCTCCCGCCACCAGGGGCAGCCTCCACCAGGCCCCCACCCATGTCTCCCACCACCCCCATCCCCCCGCCACCAGGGGCAGCCTCCACCAGGCCCCCACCCATGTCTCCCACCACCCCCACCCTCCCGCCACCAGGGGCAGCCTCCACCAGGCCCCCAATCATGTCCCTAATCACCCCCACCCCCCAGCAGTGCAGGGGCAGCCTCCACCAGGCCCCCACTCATGTCCCCTATCACCCCCACCCCCCAGCAGTGCAGGGGCAGCCTCCACCAGGCCCCCACTCATGTCTCCCACCACCCCCACCCCCCCCCGCCACCAGGGGCAGCCTCCACCAGGCCCCCACCCATGTCTCCCACCACCCCCACCCTCCCGCCACCAGGGGCAGCCTCCACCAGGCCCCCACTCATGTCCCCAATCACCCCCACCCCCCAGCAGTGCAGGGGCAGCCTCCACCAGGCCCCCACCCATGTCTCCCACCACCTCCACCCCCCCGCCACCAGGGGCAGCCTCCACCAGGCCCCCACCCATGTCTCCCACCACCCCCACCCTCCCGCCACCAGGGGCAGCCTCCACCAGGCCCCCACCCATGTCTCCCACCACCCCTACCCACCCGCCACCAGGGGCAGCCTCCACCAGGCCCCCACCCATGTCTCCCACCACCCCCACCCCCCCGCCACCAGGGGCAGCCTCCACCAGGCCCCCACCCATGTCTCCCACCACCCCCACCCTCCCGCCACCAGGGGCAGCCTCCACCAGGCCCCCACTCATGTCCCCAATCACCCCCACCCCCCAGCAGTGCAGGGGCAGCCTCCACCAGGCCCCCACTCATGTCCCCTATCACCCCCACCCCCCAGCAGTGCAGGGGCAGCCTCCACCAGGCCCCCACTCATGTCTCCCACCACCCCCACCCCCCCGCCACCAGGGGCAGCCTCCACCAGGCCCCCACCCATGTCTCCCACCACCCCCACCCTCCCGCCACCAGGGGCAGCCTCCACCAGGCCCCCACTCATGTCCCCAATCACCCCCACCCCCCAGCAGTGCAGGGGCACCCTCCACCAGGCCCCCACTCATGTCCCCTATCACCCCCACCCCCCAGCAGTGCAGGGGGAGCCTCCACCAGGCCCCCACTCATGTCTCCCACCACCCCCACCCCCCCGCCACCAGGGGCAGCCTCCACCAGGCCCCCACCCATGTCTCCCACCACCCCCACCCTCCCGCCACCAGGGGCAGCCTCCACCAGGCCCCCACTCATGTCCCCAATCACCCCCACCCCCCAGCAGTGCAGAGGCAGCCTCCACCAGGCCCCCACCCATGTCCCCAATCACCCCCACCCCCCAGCAGTGCAGGGGCACCCTCCACCAGGCCCCCACCCATGTCTCCCACCACCCCCACCCCCCCGCCACCAGGGGCAGCCTCCACCAGGCCCCCACCCATGTCTCCCACCACCCCCACCCCCCAGCAGTGCAGGGGCACCCTCCACCAGGCCCCCACCCATGTCTCCCACCACCCCCACCCCCCCGCCACCAGGGGCAGCCTCCACCAGGCCCCCACCCATGTCTCCCACCACCACCACCCTCCCGCCACCAGGGGCAGCCTCCACCAGGCCCCCACTCATGTCCCCAATCACCCCCACCCCCCAGCAGTGCAGGGGCAGCCTCCACCAGGCCCCCACTCATGTCCCCAATCACCCCCACCCCCCAGCAGTGCAGGGGCAGCCTCCACCAGGCCCCCACTCATGTCCCCAATCACCCCCACCCCCCAGCAGTGCAGGGGCAGCCTCCACCAGGCCCCCACCCATGTCCCCAATCACCCCCACCCCCCAGCAGTGCAGGGGCACCCTCAACCAGGCCCCCACCCATGTCTCCCACCACCCCCACCTCCCGCCACCAGGGGCAGCCTCCACCAGGCCCCCACCCATGTCTCCCACCACCCCCACCCCCCAGCAGTGCAGGGGCACCCTCCACCAGGCCCCCACCCATGTCTCCCACCACCCCCACCCCCCTGCCACCAGGGGCAGCCTCCACCAGGCCCCCACCCATGTCTCCCACCACCCCCACCCTCCCGCCACCAGGGGCAGCCTCCACCAGGCCCCCACTCATGTACCCAATCACCCCACCCCCCAGCAGTGCAGGGGCAGCCTCCACCAGGCCCCCACTCATGTCCCCTATCACCCCCACCCCCCAGCAGTGCAGGGGCACCCTCCACCAGGCCCCCACCCATGTCTCCCACCACCCCCACCCCCCCGCCACCAGGGGCAGCCTCCACCAGGCCCCCACCCATGTCTCCCACCACCACCACCCTCCCGCCACCAGGGGCAGCCTCCACCAGGCCCCCACTCATGTCCCCAATCACCCCCACCCCCCAGCAGTGCAGGGGCAGCCTCCACCAGGCCCCCACTCATGTCCCCAATCACCCCCACCCCCCAGCAGTGCAGGGGCAGCCTCCACCAGGCCCCCACTCATGTCCCCAATCACCCCCACCCCCCAGCAGTGCAGGGGCAGCCTCCACCAGGCCCCCACCCATGTCCCCAATCACCCCCACCCCCCAGCAGTGCAGGGGCACCCTCAACCAGGCCCCCACCCATGTCTCCCACCACCCCCACCTCCCGCCACCAGGGGCAGCCTCCACCAGGCCCCCACCCATGTCTCCCACCACCCCCACCCCCCAGCAGTGCAGGGGCACCCTCCACCAGGCCCCCACCCATGTCTCCCACCACCCCCACCCCCCTGCCACCAGGGGCAGCCTCCACCAGGCCCCCACCCATGTCTCCCACCACCCCCACCCTCCCGCCACCAGGGGCAGCCTCCACCAGGCCCCCACTCATGTCCCCAATCACCCCCACCCCCCAGCAGTGCAGGGGCAGCCTCCACCAGGCCCCCACTCATGTCCCCTATCACCCCCACCCCCCAGCAGTGCAGGGGCACCCTCCACCAGGCCCCCACCCATGTCTCCCACCACCCCCACCCCCCCGCCACCAGGGGCAGCCTCCGCCAGGCCCCCACTCATGTCCCCAATCACCCCCACCCCCCAGCAGTGCAGGGGCAGCCTCCACCAGGCCCCCACCCATGTCTCCCACCACCCCCACCCCCCCGCCACCAGGGGCAGCCTCCACCAGGCCCCCACCCATGTCTCCCACCACCCCCACCCTCCCGCCACCAGGGGCAGCCTCCACCAGGCCCCCACTCATGTCCCCAATCACCCCCACCCCCCAGCAGTGCAGGGGCACCCTCCACCAGGCCCTCACCCATGTCTCCCACCACCCCCACCCTCCCGCCACCAGGGGTACCCTCCACCAGGCCCCCACCCATGTCTCCCACCACCCCCACCCTCCCGCCACCAGGGGCAGCCTCCACCAGGCCCCCACTCATGTCTCCCACCACCCCCACCCACCAGCACTGTGGGGCACGTGGCCAGCAGGCAGTCAGGCAGCCGCAGATGGCAGGTGGGAGCGTGCTCAGGGCTCTGGGGGGCAGTAATTTGGCCTCCTGTCCAGGAGCGTGGTCTTTCGTGTGTGAACGCGTGGAAAGCCTGATAGGGAGTGATTCTGCACGTGAAAATCCCACACGTCAGCGTGTGAATCGAGGAAAGGCCCTTAGCGCGTAAACCCGTCACCAGCATATGCGCGCCTATAGTCACCTGCACGTGCAGGAAAATGTTGCGTGACACGTCCCAGTGTCAAAGCGTGTGATTGGTGAAAATGGATCTACACGCAGAAGTGACAAAGCGTGTGATTGGAGAAAATGGATCTACACGCAGAAGTGACAAAGCGTGTGATTGGAGAAAATGGATCTACACGCAGAAGTGACAAAGCGTGTGATTGGTGAAAATGGATCTACACGCAGGAGTGACAAAGCGTGTGATTGGTGAACGTACACGCCGCGTAAGTGACGCTGTACGTGTGGGCCTGTATATAAGGTACGTGTAGAACACCATTTCCTTGTACGTGCTTTTCATGGAGAGCGAGTGGGTGAATTCTGTACTTCTTGTCGTTTCACACGCGATTTACTTCACGGCGTTTCCAGTTCGTACTCCCTGTTACCTCTGACAGCTTTTTCTCTTTTTTCTCTTGTACTGGTTTACCTGGGCCTGTTCCCTCAAACAGTGTCCCCTTCTACTGTTGTCCTGTCTTCTCAGACAGCGTACACATCTTCTTTTGGCGGGGGTATTGCCAACCAAACGCGCTCATTTTTCACGCTCTTTTACCTGGCAGACGGTGAGTCACGCACGTATCTAACTTCTGTGCTTGCCCCGTGTGTAGCCTACCCCTTCAGAGGTCATTCTAGGCTGCGTGTGACACGCATACGTTCATTCTTGTGTTACTGGGTGCCACAGCGTAGTGCAGGTTTTTCTTTCTGCACACGTGGTCTAGGAGGGGTTGCGTGCACGTCATCTCCCTTTTTTGGGCCTCCTGTGCGTTGCGTGACCCGTCATCTTTCCCCAGGGGTTACAATCAGCCGTGCTAGAGCACTAGGGTACAATTACCATCTGGTACCCAACCCCTTTGACCCCCAATTGCCCAGGACAATTGTCTACAGCCACTCCCATACGCACATTAATATCAGTGCCATGGCTGGGAGGCGAGGATTCCGTAAGGGTGGCAAAGGTGGAAGAGCCACAAGTGGTGGCTGTGGTAGATCCGGTAGGGGACGTGGTCGTAACTTGCAGGGTGAGCCTGTCCCTCCATGTGTGGAGGACCATTCAAGGGCACCCATCATCCCCTCCGTCCCCCCCTCCCCGCTCCCGTTGAGGCTGAAGTGGCTGACACCATCCATGCTCAGCCCTTGTTGGACCAGCCCATTGTGGCACCAGACCTGGCTGACTCCATGGCTGACTTCCAGGTCAGCAGGGCTACGACACGTGCGCTGGTGCACGTTGATGCTATCATGCCACGTGGATCTGGGGCAGCAAGGTCATCTGCTGCCCCAAGTAGGCAGGGCGGAGAGGCTGCAGGGGCAGCTGCGGCTCCATCCACCCCAGCTCTCACACACCCAGCCAGGACAGTGTCCGTCCTAGTCCATTCTGCTGACATTCCCCATGACACCATTACACTTGAGCCAATGCCTGCACCAACTCCCATGCTGAGTGTGCAATCCCACACACCTGATACAGAGCCCACCAGGGCTCCTGCCCCTAGTGTCCAGAGCGGCGCAGGACACTCAGGATCACCACCACCTTCCAAGCGGAAGAGGAAGAGTGCTCGTCCGGCACAGGCTGATGCCCCAGACACGGCTACACAGTCCGGTCCGTCGAGGAAGCCCAGCTTCACGGATGACGAACTGAATGCACTTGTCCAGTATGTGTCCGGACATGATAACGAGATGGTCATTGTTGCAGGATCCAAGACCACACCTGCACAACGCCAGGCACACTGGCAGACCGTTGCGGACATCGTAAGTGCCCTTGGAATCGTGAGGCGCACAGCCAATGATTGCTACAAGCGCTGGAATGACCTAAAGCGCAGGGCAAAGAAGAAGCTGGCCTCAAGTCATGCCGCAACTCTAGTGACTGGAGGTGGGTCTCCAGTAGAAGACATGGAACTCACTCCACATGAGTCAGTCGCTGGGACCTACGTCACGGAGGAACAGATCCAAGGCGTGGGAGATCTGCCTGATTACGAGGCATTGTCTGGTGAGTGCACATGCATGTGTGTGTCATCCATGTGCATGGTGTGTGTGTGAGGGCATCTGTTTGTGTGCCAGGTGAGAGTGTGTGCGCCTGAGTCGTATGGGTCAGCCATGTGCTTCATGCAATACATCCTGCGCAGCTGCATTTTGCCATTGCAGTATCCCTTCTGCCAACAGTAGACATCTAGGCCAACAGCACCCAAGTTGGCCTTGAAGTGTCACCTTGCCACAACATTGTTGCTTATTTTCCTATGTTCAATCAGACAGATTGTATGCATTCCACCACTTATACTAGGCATTCCTCAGTCCTCTAGTCACATGTATGGCATGGCCATGGTAAAGTGGAGTTACTTTGTTACCTGGATATCATATGTTCACACATGTCCCTGTGCAATTGGACCATATTGGACTGCCAGCTCCAGGTGATAAAGCAGACCTGTTTGAATTAGAAAAGCTATTGCATGTGGGAACTGGACAGAATGAATAAGTGCTGCCCTCCTCTCCATCTACACTCAATAGCAATGGCACATGCCATCTGTGTGATGGCATGTGTGTGTCACCTGGCAATCACAGGGCAATGTGTGATGCCACTGCCAGGCAGCATGCATGAAATGTGTTCAACTTCCATCTTTGTGTAATGAGTGTGTGCCATTTGCCTGCCCTTCATACGCAGTGAGGGTGCATGCATGGGAGGGTCTTAGTCATGCGGGACATGTGTCAATCAAGTACTGGTTCTCTTGCTTCTCAGCCCTCATTGTGTGCCCTGGTGCTAATGCGGGTTTCCATTTCTTTGTCATTATGTCATTGCAGGGGAAGACGCACCTGATACTGCTGGGGTTGTGGAGATGGTGCAGAGCCAGGAGGGTTCCGAGGGCCGACCAACCACCAGTGAGGGACGTGGTGTGCTGGTGGGTGAAAACCCACAAGTGCTGCAGGTCGTGCTCTCAAGGGGTGTCTCTGGCTGCACCTCCCCCGAGCTGTACTCAGCTGTTGACTCGGATGATGAGACCTACGTGCCGTCGCAGGTGAGTGTTCCAGGGAGGGAATCTGTTCTGTCCCACCCACCTGCACCAGGGTCAGAACCCTCAATGGGGATGTCAGTGTTGGCAGCTAGGCCTTTGGTGGTTACGGATGCAGGGTCACACTCCGCGACATCTGATCCTGTTCCTGGGCCAGCAGATCAGAGGGGGAATGCAGTCCTGCAGCCTCAGGCAGTGCCGGCACAGCAAGGCGCAGTCCGCCTTGCCCCAGACAGGTGTGGTGCCCGCCGATGTGGTGGCCGTACGCCACCTGGCAATACCGCATGGGAGCAATCCATTTACGGTATGGCTACCCAACAGGCAGCATCATCCGAGATGATGGCTCAGGCCATGGATAGGGTGGCCACTTCCATTGTCCCCCCTGAAAGGCTGATGGAGCGACTAGAGCAGGCAACCGACTCCATCTGCCAGTCACACAGGGAGGACATGTTGGCGTCCAACAGGGACAGGCGGGCGGTACTGGCGACTCTGCAGGAGGCCATCTCCATAGAGTCCCAGGGCCACAGGGAAGCCCTGAGGCAGGAGCTACATCAACTCAGGACGACTCTTGTTGAGCTAGAGGCTTCAACACACCAAAGGACAGAACAGCAGCTGGAGCGTCTCACCCATACGCTCTCAGCTGAGATGCAAGCAACGAGGGCGGAGGTCCGGGCATCCCGTGAGTTGTTGCATGGGGACCTCCGCACACTCATCCTCCAGAACGAGACCTACCACACCCGCATGCTTGCAGCCATGGAGGAACAGAGTAGGGCCTTGCGTGGGCTGCCTCCCATAGTGCAACCACCTCCGGATGCAGCTGCACAGGGTGATAATAGCGACAGCAGTGATACTCCCACAATAGGGTAGCCGTGTGGGCCATGAGCCCATGGAGGTGTTTTTTTTTCCCAGGATCCACACAGGTGGTTTCTGGTGTGCACCCTGACCTCGGACCTCCTGGGTGGCCTCCCCAACCCCCCCGGGCCCTTTAATGGCCATTTTTTATTTTTTTTTATTTTTTTTATTTTTATTTTTATATTTTTCCCAAATTTTTTTGGGACAATTTGTTGGCTTCCGTGGTTCCTGTGGGCATACGCTGCATTGTGGCTGGGCACATGCAGGCTTGTCATGTATTAGGTTCAGATGCCTGGGTTTGAGTCACACACACCCCTCCTGCTTCCCGTTTCCATGGGCTTGCAAAGGGTGTGCCCAAGTGACATTGAAGTACATGGTGACATTGGACTCCCACTACATGTGTGGGTAGTCTAGTCAATACTGTGTATACATTCCTAGTGCATATTGCTGTTGTGTTGTACACTGCATGTTGCATTGATGTGTAACTCATCATCTGTGTCTGCCTCCCAATTTGCAGGTCCCTTCCTCATGTCTACACAAGGCCCTCTAGTCTGGAGATGGGGTCCTTGTTGGCAGCAGTGCACCTACAACTCTACATGGCACCAACACTGTTCAGTTGGAAGTGGTGGGAGTGCAGGCATATCCAGGTGGTGAGACAACTGATCTATTACATTACTGAAGTCATGTTAATGGTAGTACGTGCTCAAGTTTGTTGTTTGTCCTGCATTACAGTGAGCATTTCAGGTGTAGGAAGTTTCAATTGGGGACACTGTACATCGCAACACTTGTCATGTTGTGGGGATTACTTTGTTTACCTGCACATAGCATGACAAGGCACGGTGTGTTGTGTGGCGGTGCTGGGGATGGGTTGGGTGACATGGCACTGTCCTCTTGTTGCATTTAGCCAGTGGGTATTCATTTTGGCTGCTTGAATGTGTTTCTTCACAAAACTGCATTGGTGTTGTGTGTGGGTAGGGATGCACACATTGTAACACTTCCAGGTGAACAATCTCAGGCTGATATGCTTTTCACGGTTGAATCTCCAGACATCCAGGATCAGTGTCAGGTTGAGTCATCATTGATTGTCAGATGGAATGTGCCAGGCCAGTGTGCACTCCACAGGGGAGTGTATACTATGTGAAGTAATTAGCCACTAGCTGTGTACGGGTTGCCTCCCCTCGTGCCCTTTCCCCTCCCATGCGCAGCGGCTGTGCATGTGGTTGGGGATGTGGGGCCACCACCATGTCCACGGGCAGGCCCCGGCGTGTTGCAACGTTGTGCAGGACACATGCTGCCACTATGATCCTGCACACTACTGGGGGAGCGTATAACAGCTGCCCGCCAGAACGGTCAAGGGAGCGAAAGCGTGACTTTAGCACTCCGAATGTGCGCTCCACTATGCCCCGGGTTGTAATGTGGGCTGTGTTATATCTTACCTCGGGTGGCGTGGTGGGGTTCCGAATTGGCGTCATCATGTGGGGGCTGAGAGGGTAGGCACTGTCCCCTGTGGAGGTGGTGATTGGTATCATTGGTGGGGTTGTGACCTTGCTCAGTATCCAACATGCATGCATGTGCAGTGGCATACATACTCACCAAGAAGCCATGTATCGCCATGCCGCCCAGCATCTATGTCCCGGCATAGGGTGGACATTCGGTAAATGAAGCTGTCGTGGGTGGACCCGGGATAGTTGGCATATACTGAGGTGATGATTCCCTTGGCATTACATACTACCTGCACGTTGATGGAATGCCAGTGCTTGCGGTTCCTATAGATGTGCTCAGATGCCCTGGGGGGACGTAGAGCCACATGGGTGCAGTCGATGGCACCTAGCACTTTGGGGAATCGTGCCACACCGTAAAAATCCAGGGCGGCAGCATGCCTTTCAGCAGGTGTTCTGGGCAGGTATATGTGCCTGCGGAATGATGGGCGTGCAGTGATGATTTCCAAGACCTGGTGTAGGCAGCGTGACTGGGTGGCCTGTGACACCCCACCCACTATGGCACTTGTCCGCTGAAATGATCCAGTGGCTAAGAAGTGCAGTACATTGAGGACCTTCTCCAGGGGGCTGAGTGCTTGGGAGCACAGGGTGGGTGATGTGAGGTCATCCTCCCACTCACTCACCAGGTCCAGTATTATGTGTGGTGGAAACCTGTACCTTCCATACACCTGGTCATCAGGCATCCCGAAAAGGCTGGTTCTGGGTGTGAATATTCTGGCCCTGACTCTCCTCCTCCTCCTCCTTTGGTAGCCCACTGCCACTGCTGCTAGGAACGGTATGTTCATCCTGGCATCTGGCTTGTTATTTGAAAAGTGCGCAAATTAATGCTTTGCGCGTGTTCTAGGCGAGCGTGTGACCCGCGCACCCCTGGAATCTAGTTCCCAGTCCAATAGCGTGTGGAAATTCCCACGCAGCACGGGATCAAGTGCGCTGACGTACTTGCGTGTGTAAGTGCCCGCGCACCCCTGAAATACACGTACATAGGCCAATCGCGTGTACGCGCACTTTTGTCCAATTACACGCGATGACGCACCCCTGAAATACACGTACATAGGCCAATCGCGTGTATGCGCACTTTTGTCCAATTACACGCGATGACACTCTGACGTGCAGTATTTCCACGTGTGCTCCGTCATCACGTGCTGAGTGGGGAACACCCGTGCGGGTCACGTCAGACACGCTTACGCGCTGAGGGACTCTGGTCCAATAGAATCGCGTATGCGTGCTGACGCGCTTACGCGCTAAGGGCCTTTCCTCGGATTTCACGCTGACGTGCAGGAATTTCACGTGCCAAATCACTCTGTATCAAGCTGGCCACCCGAAAACACACGGAAGACTACGCTCCTGCCCAGAAGGCCGAGTTACTGCCCCCCAGTTCCCCGAGCAGCCTCCCACGTGCCATCTGCTGCTGCCTGCCTGCCTGCCTGCCGCCACCGTGCCCTGCCATTTGGTGCCTGCACATCAGCCATCTGCAGGGGTCCAGTTGCTGTGTCCACCCCTGCTGGAACTGAAGACTCCCGACTGGGATTACATCGCTCCGCAGCCCAGCCCCAGGACCCAGTTGCCCACCCACACCTGCCTCTGGGGTTGCCATGTCGGGCACTTCCACATCTGGCACCAGTGGCAACCCCAGGCCAGAGGGGCAGAGGGGCACCAGCTTCACTGCCACCGAAGTTGGTGTCCTGGTGGAGCATGTCCTGGGGCAGTATGATGCCCTCTTTGGATCGTCCCGCGCCAGCAAGGAAGGACGGGAGAGGATCTGGGCCGACTGTGTGGTTGCCATCAACGCGGAGGGGGTGGCAACCCGCAACGTCCAGAAGATCAAGAAGCGCTGGGAGGACTTGAGGTCCAGGACCCTTGTGAAGGCCCGGCGCCTCGTGGAGGGGGGCCGGGGCCGCATGAGTTCCATCCAGAAGAGGGTCCTGGAACGCGTACGCCCAGCGCTCCACGCCCAGGTCCTTGAGAGGGAGGCCCGTCTGGAGTTGTGCGGTAAGTGTCCAAGCATTACTGTGTGAGACAGGGCATGTTGCGGTGTGCTGGTTCTATGATACTTGCCTGTATGTGTGCCATGGGCCATGTATGCATGTATGTGTGCAGGGACATCATGGTAATGCATGTGCGACCAGTGATGTGTGACCCACATGGTTGTTGCATGTGTTGAAATGCGGCATGGGGAGCCCTATGCAGATTTTGGACATGAGAGCATGCCAGTCTCTGTACCTGGACATGGATGGGGGTGAAGGATGGGTGCTGATGCCAGGTACATATATGGTAGCCATGTCTGTGTGCCTGACCTGTGTGTCTGTGACTTGTGCATGCCATGGATGCATGACACATGTGTGTGACAATGCACAGATTCAGTGACGCACCCAACTTACCCTTGTTTCCCCTGTGTTTGGTGTGTTTGGGGCCAGATGGATGTGACTGAGGTGAAGTGTGTGCATGTGATATGCATGAGCCATGATGCATGTGAGTTACATATCATTGAATGTTTCAATAGTCCATTGGACATGCATGGAAATGTCCATGGCATGCACCATGCCTGTTACTGTGTGTGTTTTGCCTGGACTGACCCATGTGTTGTGGAGGGACATGATGGAAGTGTACTTTGACAGTGGTGCTCATCTGCTATTGCTTCCTGTCTAGGGGACCATTGTACAGTAGCCTGATGCTTGTGTCCTTTGTCTCCCTCTACGCAGCGGCTAGTGAAGAAGAGGGCGGAGACGGCGCTATGGAGCAAGGCGGCGGGGATGCCCCCACGGCTGCAGCGGAAGGGGTGGGTGAGCCCCCACAGGGGCCTGCTACGGCAGGAGACGGTGAGGAGCCATCCAGGTTGGTGGTTTGCACAGAGGAGGAGGAGGCCGACACTGGTGCACACATGGGGCCTGGTGGGAGCATCCCTGCTGGTGCAAGTGTTGCAGTCCAGGGCCAGGGCCAGGAGGCAGCACAGGTCATCGTGGAGGGGCCTGTGCATGTCGCTGTCCCTGACCCTGTGAGTGCACCACCATGCACCAGCAGGGATGCCCCGTCCCAGGCCCGTCCGCAGGTAGCGGGGATGTCCATGTCACCTGACTCCCCTCCACCTGCGGACGTGGGAACCCCTGGCCGCGTGGAGAAGGTCCTGATTGGGGTCGCGATGCGCACGGCTGTGATTCGTGATGACGTGCGTGCTTCCCGGGAGGAGCACGCACGTCATCACGAAGTGCACCGTGCCGACGTGGCCCAATTGGGATCGGCCATGTTCGGGGGTTTCCTGCATGTGTTGGCCAATCTGACGGCCCTCTCCTCCTCTGTGTAGGCTATCCACCGGTCGTTCTCCTTGCCGTCTTCCGGCCCAGATGCCACCAGGGCCCCCTGTGGACCTGCCCCGACCAATGCAGCCAGCTCGGTGGGGATCCCATCCCTGCCACAGTTGGGAGTCGGAGGTCCAGCAGGGGTGGACAACACAGCAAGTGGACCCCAGCAGATGGAAGATGTGACGGCATCATCGGGCAGGGCACGTGCACGACGGCGTCGGTGGTTTCCATCAGCCTGGATGCCGTCGTGCTGGCAGAGGCAGTGGCGTCGGAGGCAGCAGCGGGCTCGACGTGGGAGGCATCATGGCTCGGGGCCATCAAGAGCAGAGGGGCAGGCATCGGCCGGAGGGCAGGGCAACCCTGGGATGGTGGTGTCTTCCGTGTGGGAGGAGTTTGGCCAGCGGATAGGTGCGGAGCGGCAGCGGGCGGAAGAGGAGCGGCTCGCCATGGTCAGGGCGGAGTTCTCCATGCGTCGGGCATTGAGGCGGGCTGAGTGCCTCGAGGAAGCTCGCAGGGAGTTTGAGGTGGACATGGGGTTGTCCCTGCGAGACCTCGGGGCCAGGACAGAGTCCCGCCTCCAGGACATCGACATGGAGTTCGATGATGCCCTGGCCAGCAACATCACCAAGTGAGCCGCAGGACTTGCCCGCTGCCTTTGTATATAGTTATTTAGTTAGTTAGTGCTAGGTTTCCTTTATTATTTTTTTTTATTTTGGACCGCTCGGACAATGGCCACTTTTTTGTACATATATTTTTCATTAGTTAGTAGTAGGTTTCATTTATGGTGTTGGGCTCATGGACCCTGGTACATTCCTGTATATAGTTTGTTTTTTTGGGAGATACATTTTTTTAATTTCTTATTGTTTTCACCATGACGTAATGGTTTTTCATTAATTTCCTACTACATGATATTGCTTTGGACAAATTTTTTTTTTTTCATTCCTTTGTTTTCTTGTTTATCACTTTTGTTCTCGGACATGGACCATTTCTTTACTTAGCCACATAGTTGTATGTTTGAAAAGTTAACTTATTTTTGTTATTTAATACATTTTTTATATTTTCTTACACTTGTGTTATTTTCTCATTGGTTTCTTACATGTCATGATATGGGTTTTGACATTCACTTGCACCCTTTGTGTATGTGTGTGTGACGGACATGTGTTCTTTTGCATACTTGCCATTGGGGTTGTGTCATGTGATTGCATTCACTATGTGGGTGGATGCAATCCTTGCCTGGGTGTTTGTGCTGGGTATGCTGGCCATTACTGCCATGATTGTGTATCGTCAGGACCTGGGGCCAGGGGGACATGTGTGGTGGCGGGGGGTGGGGGTGGTGGGAGACATGGGTGGGGGCCTGGTGGAGGGTGCCCCTGCACTGCTGGGGGGTGGGGGTGGTGGGAGACATGGGTGTGGGCCTGGTAGTGGGTGCCCCTGCACTGCTGGGGGGTGGGGGTGGTGGGAGACATGGGTGGGGGCCTGGTGGAGGGTACCCCTGGTGGCGGGAGGGTGGGGGTGGTGGGAGACATGGGTGGGGGCCTGGTGGAGGGTGCCCCTGTACTGCTGGGGGGGGGGTGGTGGGAGACATGGGTGGGGGCCTGGTGGAGGGTACCCCTGGTGGCGGGAGGGTGGGGGTGGTGGGAGACATGGGTGGGGGCCTGGTAGTGGGTGCCCCTGCACTGCTGGGGGGTGGGGTGGTGGGAGACATGGGTGGGGGCCTGGTGGAGGCTACCCCTGGTGGCGGGGGGGTGGGGGTGGTGGGAGACATGAGTGGGGGCCTGGTGGAGGGTGCCCCTGCACTGCTGGGGGGTGGGGGTGGTGGGAGACATGGGTGGGGGCCTGGTGGAGGGTACCCCTGGTGGCGGGAGGGTGGGGGTGGTGGGAGACATGGGTGGGGGCCTGGTGGAGGGTGCCCCTGCACTGCTGGGGGGTGGGGGTGGTGGGAGACATGAGTGGGGGCCTGGTGGAGGCTGCCCCTGCACTGCTGGGGGGGGTGGGGGTGGTGGGAGACATGGGTGGGGGCCTGGTGGAGGGTGCCCCTGCACTGCTGGGGGGTGGGGGTGGTGGGAGGCATGGGTGGGGGCCTGGTGGAGGGTACCCCTGGTGGCGGGAGGGTGGGGGTGGTGGGAGACATGGGTGGGGGCCTGGTGGAGGGTGCCCCTGCACTGCTGGGGGGTGGGGCTGGTGGGAGACATGAGTGGGGGCCTGGTGGAGGGTGCCTCTGCACTGCTGGGGGGTGGGGGTGGTGGGAGACATGGGTGGGGGCCTGGTGGAGGCTGCCCCTGGTGGCGGGAGGGTGGGGGTGGTGGGAGACATGGGTGGGGGCCTGGTAGTGGGTGCCCCTGCACTGCTGGGGGGTGGGAGTGGTGGGAGACATGGGTGGGGGCCTGGTGGAGGCTGCCCCTGGTGGCGGGGGGGTGGGGGTGGTGGGAGACATGGGTGGGGGCCTGGTGGAGGGTGCCCCTGCACTGCTGGGGGGTGGGGGTGGTGGGAGACATGGGTGTGGGCCTGGTAGTGGGTGCCCCTGCACTGCTGGGGGGTGGGGGTGGTGGGAGACATGGGTGGGGGCCTGGTGGAGGGTACCCCTGGTGGCGGGAGGGTGGGGGTGGTGGGAGACATGGGTGGGGGCCTGGTGGAGGGTGCCCCTGCACTGCTGGGGGGTGGGGGTGGTGGGAGACATGGGTGGGGGCCTGGTGGAGGCTGCCCCTGGTGGCGGGGGGGTGGGGGTGGTGGGAGACATGGGTGGGGGCCTGGTGGAGGCTGCCCCTGGTGGCGGGGGGGTGGGGGTGGTGGGAGACATGGGTGGGGGCCTGGTGGAGGGTGCCCCTGCACTGCTGGGGGGTGGGGGTGGTGGGAGACATGGGTGTGGGCCTGGTAGTGGGTGCCCCTGCACTGCTGGGGGGTGGGGGTGGTGGGAGACATGGGTGGGGGCCTGGTGGAGGGTACCCCTGGTGGCGGGAGGGTGGGGGTGGTGGGAGACATGGGTGGGGGCCTGGTGGAGGGTGCACCTGCACTGCTGGGGGGTGGGGGTGGTGGGAGACATGGGTGGGGGCCTGGTGGAGGGTACCCCTGGTGGCGGGAGGGTGGGGGTGGTGGGAGACATGGGTGGGGGCCTTGTGGAGGCTGCCCCTGGTGACTGGGGGGTGGGGGTGGTGGGAGACATGGGTGGGGGCCTGGTGGAGGCTGCCCCTGGTGGCGGGGGGGTGGGGGTGGTGGGAGACATGAGTGGGGGCCTGGTGGAGGGTGCCCCTGCACTGCTGGGGGGTGGGGGTGGTGGGAGACATGGGTGGGGGCCTGGTGGAGGGTACCCCTGGTGGCGGGAGGGTGGGGGTGGTGGGAGACATGGGTGGGGGCCTGGTGGAGGGTGCCCCTGCACTGCTGGGGGGTGGGGGTGGTGGGAGACATGAGCAGGTGTGCAGGGTAGTCCCCTGTGGTGTGTGCTGCCTGCAGGGGCCGTGGAGGGTGTACAGGTAATGCCTGGGAGCACACAGCCAAATCGCGCACCCCTGCAATCCACGTACCCTGACTAATCGCGTGTGGAACTTCCCGCGCACCCCTGATATCCACGTACCCGGCCATATCGCGTGTGGAACTTCCCGCGCACCCCTGAAATCCACGTACCCGGCCATATCGCGTGTGGAACTTCCCGCGCACCCCTGCAATCCACGTACCCTGACTAATCGCGTGTGGAACTTCCCGCGCACCCCTGATATCCACGTACCCGGCCATATCGCGTGTGGAACTTCCCGCGCAACCCTGAAATCCATGTGCCCGGCCATACCGCGTGTGGAACTTCCCGCGCACCCCTGAAATCCACGTACACGGCCATATCGCGTGTGGAACTTCTTGCGCACCCCTGAAATCCACGTACTCGGCCATATCGCGAGTGGAACTTCCCGCGCAACCCTGAAATCCACGTACACGGCCATATCGCGTGTGGAACTTCCCGCGCACCCCTGTAATCCACGTACCCTGCCTAATCGCGTGTGGAACTTCCCGCGCACCCCTGAAATCCACGTACCCTGCCTAATCGCGTGTGGAACTTCCCGCGCACCCCTGAAATCCACGTACCCTGCCTAATCGCGTGTGGAACTTCCCGCGCACCCCTGAAATCCACGTACCCTGCCTAATCGCGTGTGGAACTTCCCGCGCACCCCTGAAATCCACGTACACTGCCTAATCGCGTGTGGAACGTCCCGCGCACCCCTGAAATCCACGTACACGGCCATGTCGCGTGTGGAACTTCCCGCGCACCCCAGAAATCCACGTACCCGGCCATATCGCGTGTGGAACTTCCCGCGCAACCCTGCAATCCACGTACCCTGCCTAATCGCGTGTGGGACTTCCCGCGCACCCCTGAAATCCACGTACCCTGACTAATCGCGTGTGGTACTTCCCGCGCACCCCTGAAATCCACGTACCCGGCCATATCGCGTGTGGAACTTCCCGCGCAACCCTGCAATCCACGTACCCTGCCTAATCGCGTGTGGGACTTCCCGCGCACCCCTGAAATCCACGTACCCTGACTAATCGCGTGTGGTACTTCCCGCGCACCCCTGAAATCCACGTACCCGGCCATATCGCGTGTGGAACTTCCCGCGCACCCCTGAAATCCACGTACCCGGCCATATCGCGTGTGCAACTTCCCGCGCACCCCGGTATACACGCACACGTTTATTTTTTCTCTCAGCGCGTGTCTGTGTTTGTGGGTACCCCTTTGTACGTCATTTATCCTGGAGGGCCACAGTATTGGACATTCATCATGGCTGTATATAGGTGCTATTTGTTGGCGCACCTTTTAGCGCACATTTCTTCCAGGCGCAGAGACGCTACCGCCTGCTTTCTTGTGGCGGTCGTGTTTGTGCCTGTGCGCTGGTTTGAGCGTGCGCTTTTTTGCCCTATTCTATTCCATGAATACTTGTTGTAGGCGAGCGTGTGGGCGTTCCGCGCACTTTTACCCTGTGCTTCCCCCGTGACGCCCACATTTTGGCAAGTTGTTCCCCATTCCGAGTGTTACGCCCCGTGTTCCGCCTACTTTTGTTGCGTGCGCCGCGCTATGTGCGATTTTCGCTGTGGACTGTGCGATTTTCGCTGTGGCCTGGCGCACGCCGTTAGATGGCCTGTGCGCCAACATGCGCCGCGCACTTTCTTATCGCACGTCCGATGGTTTTCTCGCGCACGGCCTTCCATGAATCGATGTGCGCTGCTTTTCGTGCGATTTTCGCTATTCCACTGCGATTTTCGCTATTCCACTGCGATTCGCACGTTTTTGGCCACTTGCGCCGCGCTAATTATTCCATGAATCGGCTTGTTAGTTTTTTTCCTGATAGTACTGACCTGCCAAAATGGCTGCTTATAGAGTGAGTGATGGTCTCCCCACATGTTCTCTTTCACTGTCTATACGTTAATAATAATAATAAATGCTTCACTAGCACAAGTATTAATATCGCCATTAAGTATTTACGTTCATACCTATTTCTACTCCATACGAATAGCTCTAAGCTTATCTCTCAGTATATTTGGATGAACGCCCTAGTAAAAATTAATAGGAGAGCGATTTGGAGACCATGGCTATCTCTCAGCATCAAGTATATAGGACAGTTGTTTCCACAAGGTACTCCATTGACTTTTGAAGAATTTACAGCTAGATTTCTAGTCCCAAGGTCTTTCCTCCAGAAATATGTTTGTCTAATTAATGCAATTATGGAAAACTATGAAGTGTTAGTTTTAAATTCTAATAGCTATCAAACTCAAAGACTACTCCATTTATCCAATCCTAATGTTACACCAACTATGTTTTATAAAGTTTGCACCGCTACATCAACAGATAAAGTTCTGCTTAAATGCCAAGAAGCTTGTAATCAAGATTGCTCCCCCAACATCACACAATTTACATGGCCTTGTATATAGACCAATATCTCTAGAATAATTGTCTCTGCTAGCTTGCTTCAAAAACTGTATTTTTTCCACCATGGGGTTTTCATTACCCCACTCATGTTTTTTTAAACGCGAATATCTCAAAATGACAAATGTTGGAGCTGTCTAAATTATCAAGGATCTTTCAAGCATATGATTTTTGATTTTCTTTATCTTAAAGCATATTGGGAAAGGATTGGGGAATCCCTTAGTAGTATCTTCCAAATATAGGTGACTATCTCTGTTGCGGTTTTATTCCAGGGTAGCGGGATGATCCAACCCACTATGGATAAAAATAAAGTTTTTTTGTTTGATTTATTTCTTGCCATAGCCATCCACATTATTACCTCAAATTGGAAAAAAACCTTGAAGGTGTATACTTTAAAATTTGGTGGAATTCAGTCTGTAATATTCATAGGATGGAATAGTGCAATGCCGTTTGCCCACTCTTAAAAAAAAAAACACCTAATAAAATGGCAATCTTTCCCAGAATGTTTTAACAATGTGCCCAGTTAAGATTAGAGAATATGATGAAGCATTATTAGTTCTTACTCTTGTACATTATCCCCACTTCCTACCCTCCTAATGTGCATGTTAGTGTATGTCCATATGTTTTATCTTACAAATATGCTATATAACTATTAGATTATTAAAAACTGCATTGTATGCATTAGAATATAATATTATGCTAAGTATATAGGGTTCTATCGTTGCTTAAAAAGAAATGTTAATGAACTTTCCATACAGCCATGTGTGACATTGTAATATTATATTTGCTGTTTCAATTGGTTATGAATCTTATATGTCTACTGGATTCAATAAAATACTTAAAAACACCAAAAAAAGAATTATTGGATAAGGATACATTGGGACAATGTATAGAAGCTTTACCAGGCCTGATGAAGAGATGGGCCAGACAGCAGCACTGACGGATGTTGGCGGAAGCCATAGACATAGTGTCCGCCTACCAAAAGGCCGGCCTCAATAGAACACCCCTGACGAATGGATCAATCCGCACTTTCCTACCCAATATCGAATCCCCGTCTCCGAAGGGAACAAGAACCATATTCCCAAGATGGAGACAACCAGAGGAACACACAACAAAACCAGAGGAGAGAAGGCCTAGTTCATAAGGAAAAATGACTGCTGCTATGACATCCGGATATCGGCAACCCCAGTGTTTCAGTTGTGGTGAGTCGGCCACATTTCATGGTTCTGCCCAAAAGATAAGGGAACAGAACCATGGAGATCGGCTTCATGGCTCCCACTCCCAACCAAACACTATGCCCCATGGCCCCCTCACCCTCAACCAAACACTATGCCCCATGGGCCCCTCACCCCCAACCAAACACTATGCCCCATGGCTCCCACCCCAACCAAATACTGTGCCCCATGGCCCCCTCACCCTCAACCAAACACTATGCCCCATGGCTCCCACCCCCAACCAAATACTATGCCCCCTGTCCCTCATCCCCAAGCAAACGCTATACCCCATGGCTCCCACCCCCAAGCAAACACTATGCCCCATGGCCCCCACGCCTCAAGCAAACACTATGTGCCCTGTCCCTCACCCCCAACCAAACACTATGCCCCATGGCCCCTCACCCCCAACCAAATACTATGCACCATGGCTCCCACCCCCAACCAAACACTATGCCCCATGGCCCCCTCACCCCCAACCAAACACTATGCCCCATGTCCCCCTCACCCCTAACCAAACACTATGCCCCATGGCCCCCTTGCCCCCAACCAAACACTATGTCCCATGGCTCCCACCCCCAACCAAACACTATGCCCCATGGCCCCCTCACCCCCAACTAAACACTATGCCCCATGGCCCCCTCACCCCCAACCAAACACTATGCCCAATGGCTCCCACCCCCAACCAAACACTATGCCCCCTGTCCCTCACCCCCCAAGCAAACACTATGTCCCCTGTCCCTCACCCCCAACCAAACACTATGCCCCCTGTCCCTCACCCCCAACCAAACACTATGCCCCATGGCCCCCTCACCTCAAACCAAACACTATGCCCCATGGCTCCAACCCCCAACCAAACACTATGCCCCATGGCCCCCATGCCTCAAGCAAACACTATGCCCCCTGTCCCTCACCCCCAACCAAACACTATGCCCCATGGCCCCCTCACCCCCAACCAAACACTATGCCCCATGGCTCCCACACCCAACCAAACACTATGCCCCCTATCCCTCACCCCCAACCAAACACTATGCCCCATGGCTCCCCTCACCCCCAGCCAAACACTATGCCCCAAACATAAGCTCAAGCATGCACCCATACAGACCCGAACCCCCACCCCCCAACTCAGCACACCCACTCTCAAGCATGCACCCATACAGACCCAACCCCCCCTACTCAGCACTCAAACTCTGAAGCATGCACCCATACATGCATCTCAACATACACAACACTAACACTCAAAAACAAATCTTCATGCACATCCAACACGCCCGCCCACCCCCCATCTCAACATACACAAACACTCAAAAACAAACATTCGTACACATCCAACACGCCCCCCACCCCTCATCTCAACATACACAACACAAACACTCAAAAACAAACATTCATACACATCCAACACGCCCCCCACCCCTCATCTCAACATACACAACACAAACACTCAAAAACAAACATTCATAGACATCTGACACCCCCCCACCCCCATCTCAACATACACAACACAAACACTCAAAAACAAACATTCATACAGATCCGACACGCCCCCCCACCCTGCATCTCAACATACACAACACAAACACTCAAAAACAAACATTCATACACATCCGACACCCCTCCCACCCCCATCCCAACATACACAACACAAACACTCAAAAACAAACATTCCTACACATTTGACACGCCACCCACCCCCCATCTCAACATACACAACGCAACACTCAAAAACAAACATTCATACACATCCGACACCCTCCACCCCCATCTCAACATACACAACACAAACACTCAAAAACAAACATTCATACACATCCAACACCCCCACCCCCATCGCAACATACACAACACAAACACTCAAAAACAAACATTCATACACATCCGACACACCCCCCACCCCCCATTCTCAACATACACAACACAAACACTCAAAAACAAACATTCAAACACATCCGACACCCCTCCACCCCCATCTCAACATACACAACACACTCAAAAACGAACATTCATACACATCCGACACACCCCCCACCCCCCATTCTCAACATACACAACACAAACACTCAAAAACAAACATTCATATACATCCGACATGACCCGCACCCCCATCTCAACATACACAACACACTCAAAAACAAACATTCATACACATCCGACACCCCCCAACCCCCATCTCAACATACACAACACAAACACTCAAAAACAAACATTCATACACATCTGACCCCCTCCACCCCCCATCTCAACATACACAACACAAACACTCACAAACAAACATTCATACACATCCGACACACCCCCCACCCCCCATTCTCAACATACACAGCACAAACACTCAAAAACAAACATTCAAACACATCCGACACCCCTCCACCCCCCATCTCAACATACACAACACAAACACTCAAAAACAAACATTCATACACATCCGACATGCCCTCCACACCCCATCTCAACATACACAACACACTCAAAAACGAACATTCATACACATTCGAAACACCCCCACCCCCATCTCAACATACACAACACAAACACTCAAAAACAAACATTCATACACATCCGACACCCCCACCACCCCCCATCTCAACATACACAACACAAACACTCAAAAACAAACATTCATACACACCCGACACGCCCCCCCACCCCCAATCTCAACATACACAAAACAAACACTCAAAAACAAACATTCATACACATCCGACACCCCCCCGCCCCATCTCAACATACACAACACAAACACTCAAAAACAAACATTCATACACATCTGACACCCCCCACCCCCATCTCAACATAAACAACACAAACACTCAAAAACAAACATTCATACACATCCGACACGCCCCCCCACCCTCCATCTCAACATACACAACACAAACACTCATAAACAAACATTCATACACATCTGACACACCCCGCACCCCCCCATCTCAACATACACAACACAAACACTCAAAAACAAACATTCATACACATCCGCCACCCCGCCACCCCCATCTCAACATACACAACACAAACACTCAAAAACAAACATTCATACACATCCGACACGCCCCTCCCACCCTCCATCTCAACATACACAACACAAACACTCATAAACAAACATTCATACACATCCGACACACCCCCCCACCCTCCATCTCAACATACACAACACAAACACTCAAAAACAAACATTCATACACATCTGACACACCCCCACCCCCCATCTCAACATACACAACACAAACACTCAAAAACAAACATTCATACACATCCGACACACACCCCACCCCCCATTCTCAACATACACAACACAAACACTCAAAAACAAACATTCAAACACATCCGACACACCCCCCACCCCATCTCAACATACACAACACAAACACTCAAAAACAAACATTCATACACATCCGACATGCCCCCCACCCCATCTCAACATACACAACACACTCAAAAACGAACATTCATACATATCTGACACTCCCCCACCCCCCATCTCAACATACACAACACAAACATTCAAAAACAAACATTCATACACATCCGACCCCCCCACCCCATCTCAACATACACAACACAAACACTCAAAAACAAACATTCATACACATCTGACACACCCCCACCCCCCATCTCAACATACACAACACAAACACTCAAAAACAAACATTCATACACATCCGACACACACCCCACCCCCCATTCTCAACATACACAACACAAACACTCAAAAACAAACATTCAAACACATCCGACACACCCCCCACCCCATCTCAACATACACAACACAAACACTCAAAAACAAACATTCATACACATCCGACATGCCCCCCACCCCATCTCAACATACACAACACACTCAAAAACGAACATTCATACATATCTGACACTCCCCCACCCCCCATCTCAACATACACAACACAAACATTCAAAAACAAACATTCATACACATCCGACCCCCCCACCCCATCTCAACATACACAACACAAACACTCACAAACAAACATTCATACACATCCGACACACCCCCCACCCCCCATTCTCAACATACACAACACAAACACTCAAAAACAAACATTCAAACACATCCGACACCCCTCCACCCCCCATCTCAACATACACAACACAAACACTCAAAAACAAACATTCATACACATCCGACATGCCCTCCACACCCCATCTCAACATACACAACACACTCAAAAACGAACATTCATACACATTCGAAACACCCCCACCCCCATCTCAACATACACAACACAAACACTCAAAAACAAACATTCATACACATCCGACACCCCCACCACCCCCCATCTCAACATACACAACACAAACACTCAAAAACAAACATTCATACACACCCGACACGCCCCCCCACCCCCAATCTCAACATACACAAAACAAACACTCAAAAACAAACATTCATACACATCCGACACCCCCCGCCCCATCTCAACATACACAACACAAACACTCAAAAACAAACATTCATACACATCTGACACCCCCCACCCCCATCTCAACATAAACAACACAAACACTCAAAAACAAACATTCATACCCATCCGACACGCCCCCCCACCCTCCATCTCAACATACACAACACAAACACTCATAAACAAACATTCATACACATCTGACACACCCCGCACCCCCCCATCTCAACATACACAACACAAACACTCAAAAACAAACATTCATACACATCCGCCACCCCGCCACCCCCATCTCAACATACACAACACAAACACTCAAAAACAAACATTCATACACATCCGACACGCCCCTCCCACCCTCCATCTCAACATACACAACACAAACACTCATAAACAAACATTCATACACATCCGACACCCCCCCCAACCTCCATCTCAACATACACAACACAAACACTCAAAAACAAACATTCATACACATCTGACACACCCCCACCCCCCATCTCAACATACACAACACAAACACTCAAAAACAAACATTCATACACATCCGACACACACCCCACCCCCCATTCTCAACATACACAACACAAACACTCAAAAACAAACATTC
Organism: Ambystoma mexicanum; assembly: GCF_040938575.1. Classification (NCBI taxonomy): domain Eukaryota; kingdom Metazoa; phylum Chordata; class Amphibia; order Caudata; family Ambystomatidae; genus Ambystoma; species Ambystoma mexicanum. The sequence continues at coordinate 1,357,945,567 of NC_090921.1, read as the reverse complement.
AAACACATCCGACACACCCCCCACCCCATCTCAACATACACAACACAAACACTCAAAAACAAACATTCATACACATCCGACATGCCCCCCACCCCATCTCAACATACACAACACACTCAAAAACGAACATTCATACATATCTGACACTCCCCCACCCCCCCATCTCAACATACACAACACAAACATTCAAAAACAAACATTCATACACATCCGACCCCCCCACCCCATCTCAACATACACAACACAAACACTCAAAAACAAACATTCATACACATCCGACACGCCCCCCCACACCCATCTCAACATACATAAGACAAACACTCAAAAACAAACATTCATACACATCCGACACACCCCCCACCCCATCTCAACATACACAACACAAACACTCAAAAACAAATATTCATACACATCCGACACACCCCCCACCCCCATCTCAACATACACAACACAAACAATCAAAAACAAACATTCATACACATACGACACCCCCCCGCCCCCATCTCAACATACACAACACAAACACTCAAAAACAAACATTCATACACATCCGACACGCCCCACCCATCCCCAATCTCAACATACACAAAACAAACACTCAAAAACAAATATTCATACACATCCGACACACCCCCCAACCCCCATCTCACCATACACAACACAAACACTCAAAAACAAACATTCATACACATCCGACACACCCCCCACCCCATCTCAACATACACAACACAAACACTCAAAAACAAACATTCATACACATACGACACACCCCCCCGCCCCATCTCAACATACACAACACAAACACTCAAAAACAAACATTCATACACATCCGACACCCCCCACCCCATCTCAACATGCACAACACAAACACTCAAAAACAAACATTCATACACATCCAACATGCCCCCCACCCTCTATCTCAACATACACAACACAAACACTAAAAAACAAACATTCATACACATCTGACACACCCCCCACACCCCCATCTGAACATACACAACACAAACACTCAAAAACAAACATTCATACACATCCGAGACCCCCACCACCCCCCATCTCACCATACACAACACAAACACTCAAAAACAAACATTCATACACATCCGACATACCCCCGAGCCCCCCATCTCAACATACACAACACAAACACTCAAAAACAAACATTCATACACATCCGACATGCCCCTCCCACCCCCCATCTCAGCATACACAACACAAACACTCAAAAACAAACATTCATACACATCCGACACACCCCCCACCCCCCATCTCAACATACACAACACAAACACTCAAAAACAAACATTCATACACATCCGGCACGCCCCTCCCAACCCCATCTCACCATACACAACACAAACACTCAAAAACAAACATTCATACACATCCGACACACACCCCAGCCCCCATCTCAACATACACAACACAAACATACAGCAGAACAGACCCGACACACAAACACAAACACACAGACCACTTACCAGAGACGTGCTGGAAGCCAGGTAAACTGCAACGCTGGTGAGGTAAGTGGAATCGTACTATTGCTGGCGTGGCAAGCAAGGCTGAAATGCCTTCCGGCATCAAGCCTTACTGGCCACGCCAGCCGTATTGCTGGCACTCCATTGGTGCAGCACACACGCACTACGTGGCTCGCAGGAGCGACGTGGTGCGTGTGTGCTGAGCCAATGACGGCCAGTGTTTTGTCCGGCCCGGAAGACAACAAAGACTTTCCTAATGGAGGGCGGCCGAGGCCGTATGTTGTGCACCCATGCTTTAAGTGAAGAAGGTGACGGCCAATTAAGGATGGCATCTACTTTGTGTAAATCCATCTTGACTCCCTTTGGCGAGAGAACAAAACCGAGGAACTCAACTTCGGTGACATGGAAGGAGCATTTCTCAAGTTTAGTGTACAGTTTGTGCTGGCGCAGTTTTGCAAGGACTGAGCGAACATGTTTCACATGATCACTTTCAGAGGGGGAATACACCAGGATGTCATCAATATAGACCAGGGCACAGACATCGATTAATTCCCGTAATACATAATTCATGAAGTATTGGAATGCTGCGGGAGCGTTGCACAGCCCGAAAGGCATTACCTGATATTCGCACAGGCCATACTTGGTGCGAAACGTGGTTTTCCATTCATCCCCTTTCTTAACACGTACAAGGTGGTATGCTCCTCTGAGGTCTAGTTTGGTGTAGATTCAGGCATTCTTGACTTGGTCCAACAGTTCCGGGATAAAGAGCAAAGGGTTGCGTTTTTTTACTGTGATTTGATTAAGTGTACGGTAATCGATGCAAGTCCTCAAATCTCCTTCCTTCTCGGGTACGAAGAATAAGGGAGAGGCTGCCGGTGACTTTGACGGGCGGATAAACCCATCAGCCAGGTATTGATCCAGATAGGACTTCAAGTGGAGATTTTCAGTTTCAAGTGCATAAATTCGACCACAAGGAACCTGTGCGCCAGGTATCATGTCGATCTGACAGTCATAGGGCCTATGTGGTGGTAATGTGTTAGCCTGTTCCTTCTGAAAAACATCTTGATAATCCTGATATTCTTTTTGTAAGGTGTCTATTGGTTCCGCGATCACCAATGCTATTCCTTGAACAGATTTCAGGTTTGGCTGTGGTACAGATTTCGGGTAGCAAGCATGGGTGCATTTGTCAGGAAAGGTCAGTCTTTTTGCATGCCAGTCTATGTGGGGATTGTGAGTTACTAACCATGGCATCCCTAAGATCAACCGGAACTGAGGAGCTTTGATGAGGTCAGACGTGATTGCCTCTTGATGTCCATCCTGACACAGAAGGGTTAATTCTGTTGTGCATTGGGTTACTGGTCCCGAAGCAATGTATGTACCGTCAACAGTAGTTACCTTTTCAGGTGTTGGTCTTGTGCATAAGGGAAGTCCCATTTCTGTTGCCAGATCCCGATCTATGTAAGTACCAACTGCTCAGCTGTCTATATATGCCTCTATGACAGTCATCCAGGCATGCATCCATGACAGTCGTTGGTGATTGATCAAGGTTACTGGCAGGCAAAATGTGAGGTCTGTGACTCACCCTTCTCGCTCGACAAGCAGACCTGTACGCTTGCCGGGCCTGGTAGTTCTGATTCCTTTCCATCATCTTCTTTCTCTGTAGCGCCTACCACCTTCCTTTGAGGTTTCACTGGGCATTCTTTGAGGTAGTGACCCAATTTACCGCAGTATAGGCATAACTGTAGCTGTCTCCTCTTGTCTCTTACACCCTTGGTTAAAGGGGGTCGTACTCCTCCAATATGCATGGGTTCTTCGGCATTTTCTGATGGATGTTGAACATTGTCTTTTGAACGTACATGGCACGATTTTCGAGTCTACTTCGGTCTGTTCTTCGATCCCGTAATCTGTGGTCCAACTGAACTACCAGGTTGATAAACTCTGCACAGTCTTTAGGTGGGTCTACCACTTGAGCAAGGACATCCTTCAGGTCTCCGCGTAGGCCCCTATGAAACAACGTGGTTCTTTTATCTTCTGGCCACAGCGTTTCTACAACCAGTCTATTAAAGGTGGCAATACAAGTCAGCAAATCTTGATTCCCTTAGCAGAGGGACAGGAGTTTGTTATCAAGAGCTTGTCCATGCAAGTGTCAAGCAAATAACTTTTCCATCTTCTGTTGAAAACGCCTGAAGTTCTGCAGTAATGGGTCATCCTGGCTCACTAAAGGTACCGATCAGTCTGCGGCACTTCCACTCAAATATGATAACACAAAGCCACCCTCACCTGGTCATTTGGGAAAGCCCTAGGCCTACAAAGAAAATGAGGCGGCACTGGTTCATGAATGTTGCGTACCTTCTGGGGTCTCCATTAAACCGTTCTGGTGGTGCCAGGGGTACTGCTCCCGGCAACGTTATCTGTACTGGATTGACTGATGATGGTGTAGCGACGGATGGGGCGAATCCGGGCAATGGAGCCTTCCCCACCTGTGTTTGTAGTAGCTGTTTGCTTAGTTCATCAGTACAGTCTTTTGTGACTATTAACTCTGGTCTTAAGGCATTGGTTTCCTGCCGGGCTGCATGTACCTCGGCGCGTAATTGTCCCAAAAGCTGGGCTAACTGATCAGTTTCAGATGTCTCCATGATGCCCAGGTGGATAAGGTTTAAAGGCTTGATGTTCTGTTACGCTCACCTGATATCCCTGGGGGCGTCTGGAAGGCTCTGAGATCTGGAACCCTGGATGCGTAGTTGCCCAGTGCTGAATAATGGATCTTAGTTATTTGTAGGGTGAGCTATCCCTCCTGCGTTTCTTGTGCAGGGGCGCTTGACATTTGTTGGCGAGCTGCGCGAGTTGCTTTACTGGTGCAATATGCCTTCCTTGGGCCCAGGCCTGCTGTGACCCGGAATCTGCTGGTAGGCAGGTAGGTTTGTTAATTGTAAGTCTTTGTTCTGTTTATGGTGGGAATTTGTTAATGTCTTTATCTCCTTCTTTTCAGGTACAAATGTCTTGATGCTGGCGTGCCGGATGGAGAGGCACGTTTTTCTAGGTAAGAGAAAGCGCGAAGCGCAGCGCCTTTATTGTCTTTTAAAGCTGACCTGTGTTTTCTTCTTCTTTTCCTCACAGACCACTGTGGTGCTGCGAGTGGATGAAAGCACGATGAAAAACAGGCCCCCGGAATCTTTTAAGGCAAGTACAGCGCTGTGTGGTTGTTTAATATTGAAAACGAACATGAATATGTCTCTTTTCCTTTGCAGATGTTGCTGTGGTGCTCCGGATGGAAGCGTGGCGTAGCGCGATGGAATTCAGGTAAGACTGATGGAATTCGATGTTTTGGAAGCGCGCATTCTGATATTGTTTGTCCCTTTCTCGTTATTGCAGGTCGCAATGTTCGAACAGCAGCTGTGGTAGCGGTTCGCCGGAAGTCCTTAAGCTAGTACTCACCGGTGAGTGATGTTTCTTCTTCTCTCGGTTTCCACAGATTGCAGCCCAGTTGAGAGTGTGCTGGATGGTGTTTTCTCAGGTAAAACAGATTAATCTTGTTCTTGCAGGATTACAGGAAGATGCTGAAGACCAGGAGCTGGACACGGTATTCTGCAGCCCGCATCACGCTGCGGGTTGCAGAATAACATGAAGCGTGTTCTGCAGTCAGGGTGTGGTTTATATAGCCCAGGTAAAGTAGTACCAGGGAAGGTAGTTCCAGGCCTGCCATACCCAAAACACTAGACCGCATGGCTTGCTTCTTAGAACTAGACTGTGTGGGTGCTTCCATGTTGGATTTAAAGGCCCATGTACATAAATGGGACCTAGTTTGAACAGCCCTTCCTTCCTTCCTACATATGAGCCTGGTGCCAAAGGCACCAGGACTGGCTACAGGAGCCCTTTTGCAGTGGTTTTAAGGCCCTCAGGGTACAGGTGGGAGCCTGCTTGTGGCACAACATGTGCCCCCTCATAGTGGTCATGACACTACCTTCATTTATTTTTGTTTCTCTGAAGATTTCCTCAGAATTAAATCTATTATTTTGCATCCATACCTGCTACTGTCGTTAATCCCACAATCATGCACCTCATTAAAATTCAATTTATTTCCTAAAAACAACTTCCTGTAATTATTCCCACCCATTTTTTACATATACAGCAGGACCACTTAATTGTTAACAAATACAGTAAAAAAAAGTTACAAAAAACACAGAGCCCAATTATCAACATGTTATCAAATCAAACTTTCAACAAAACAATGGCAAACAACTGATTAATGACAATCATATTTTATCACGGATAACATGATCTGCACAGTGTGAGTTCTGCAGTCAAAATGAGAAAAGTAGACAAAATGGGGAGTGTCATACTTTCCAAAATCCAAACCAGAAAAAGAGGACTACATTGTAAGAAAACTGATGAAATGGTTGAGATATTCACTGCAACCTATCACAATGAAGTACACACATACAACATGAACACCAGTCAATTAGAAACACCGAAATACACACAAGACCATGCCCAGCATCACTAGAAGCCACGAATAATCAACACAGCTACAAACCTTACCTTTAGCCGCGGTTACACATACATTTTCTACAAACTAAATACCAAAGTAAGCCAGCCTTCAAAACTTTAAGACAAGACATCACCTAAACACACAAAATAACACACAGAGATACGATTCTCTGCTATATTATCCACATAAAAATATGATTATTGCACAGAAAAGGTATATTTATATGCGCAGCTATCCATATAACCGTGCCTACAGAGAAAACCAATGAAAAGACGAAAAGCGTCCATGCGCCTACGCACGTGTGTATTATACATGCGGTTATTCACAAAAAACTATTAATTAAAAAATGTACTTCCACTCCCCCAAACTCCAAACAAGGGGTCCTAGCACACATACAGTCCCCTCCACTCCCTTGATCCTCCTCCACTCCCCTGATCTCTCCCAATTCCCCAGAACGCTCAATACATATATGATGCCACTCCACCCAAAATGTTGCATAACTGCAGCTACCACATGTCCACAAACACACGACATTCCATTTGCCCTAAAATAGCTGCGGCTGCACAGGATAGCACATCTACACGCAAATAGCAACACCATGCACTAGATAGCTACTGACTAGCCACAAATACAGTTCTACATGGCCACTTTTTATAAACATAACACCGAACACATAACTGATGAAGAAAATGCGATGTAAATACACAAATACAATAAAATAGATAAAAACAAGCTTTTTATTCTACTTGCGGATACATTTCATTGCCTATCATAATAACCGCGGTTACATACATTGGATAAAAAGGGGGCCTCACTTCAGGCTTTATACTACAATACAACTTAAATGATCAACACAGTACAACACTACTCATGTACTTATATAAAGTAGCTCAAAATAAAGCAAGCAGAGAATAATACATGACAGTAAAATGGATAAAACAAACATTCCACAGCCACACAACATAATACCATAAGTAGTAACACACAACCTAAAATACGCTGCCATCTAGTTTTTATCTCGGTAAGAGATATATTTGGGGCTACACCCGAGGTTATGGGAAAATGAAACGCAGTAAAAGCTATTTTCGAGTCATAAAACATACACATGCCATCAGGGTAGAGGTGAGGGTGGCTAGAAAGCACTTAGTGAAATTTGGGAGTTGGAAGGGGTCCAGGGACCGAGTTTGCAACACAAAGCTTTCTGTAGCTTCGGCTATAGCTGTGAATAGCCGACATCTGAAAGCAAACTGTGTCACAGAAGCAGCGTGTGTTCTGGGGTGAAAGGGAGAGGGCAGGGGAGGTGAGGTGACCACCTGGGGAGTGGGGCACTTGTTGATGGCCTGGGGGGGCAGGGAAGTATTTTTTTCCAGCTGTTTTGCTGATATTCACGGCTATATCGTAGGTGACAAAGGACTACAGATAGTTTGGTTATGTGTAATTCGGTACCCGCGGTTATATATATTTTTTTTTTAAAAAGATCTTTTTATAGCTATAGTGATGGGTGAAAAATCACTGGCCGTGGCCAGTTACTCAATTGTCATCCAGGTCTCACATTCATGCAGTAACCAGGACAGATTGTGCTGTGCTTCAAATTGAGGAAAAGGCCAGCCTTCTCAGGACATGTTGCCTGATAAGTGAGCCAAAATTACAAGACCACTTAGTGGAATGGGGTGGCCCTTTTCTTGTTTTGAAGCTTAGCATGGTCAGCTCCGCTTTGAAGCTAAGTAGGGTGAGTCCCGGTTACTGCATGGATGGGTGACCGAATGGGCATCTGAATTGTTTGCTTTTCTTAAACAATGCTACTGTCAGTATTTGAAGGTCATGCACTAAGAGACAATTTATTTGCCTTTTGCTGAAATGCATTCTGGTATTTGTAGTCTCCCAGTCAATAATACAAAATAAAAAAACTAGTATCTTTACAGCAATAGTGGGTTTTCCATCCCCGCAGTAACTCGGATGAACCCTTCTTAGCTTTAAAGTGAGGAAGGGGGTCATCCCACTAAAGACATGTTGACTAATACAAGGGCCACTCCTTAAAAGAATACTTAGAGAAACATGGCCTAAGGGGACTGGATCCTTCCTCTCTTTGAAACTAAGCAGAGTTGGTCCCGGAGACTGCATGGATGGCAGACAGTCCACAGTCCTGAATGCCACTTGTTTTCTTAGTTTTAAATATGTCATAACACACAGCATTTATAATATCAGAGAACCCTGGCCTTAAGGAGTTTGAGACACAGCACTTAATCACTGTGCGACAATGATGTTACTGTTTGGGTTTTCACAAGCATACTTAGCCTTTTATCATTGAACATATAAAATTATGGGCTAAGTATGAAATGTATGCCCCATAAAGCACCAAGCCATTGCGGTCTAGTGGTTAAATGCTGAGCCTCAATCTCTAGCAGACTGTTTTTTAAATTTATTTAATTAAAAGAAAAGCAACGCAAGTGGGAGGTGGCAAGGTGTGTTGCAGTGCAGTCCTGTGATCTTATTTAGCACAAGGGCATTTAGACGTGGCTGCAATGTCAGCCATGTCCAAACATCCCTTGTGCCAAAATAATGGCTACTGTAATGGCTTTCGTGCCGAAAAAGGGTGTGTCGAAATGGCCACTGCGACCGAATGCCAGTGCCAAATCGGCCCGCGCCAAAATGATGGCACCGAAAAGGGGTATACAGCTTGGAGAACGCTGCATAACCAAAGTGTGTGCTCCATGACAAATAATTTAATCTCACTGCACATTTTCTAAAAACCTTGTGTGTTCTCAAAATTTTAAATATCGCATAAATATCGTAACATACCACATCTGCATTATTTTTCTTTGAACCATGACACTGTCAGTCCTTGAAAGTTTCGCACTCAGACACAATTGTTTTGCCTTTTGCAGAATTACATTCTGGTATTTGTAGTCTCACAGTTAAGATGGGGGGAATAATGCCACAATTGTACACTTTTTGCCTAACATAATTATAAGGATTTATATATTTGAGTGACACTTTGGCATGTGTACTTTTCAAGTTAGCTTTATAAAGCAGAGTATTGTTGAAAGCCAGACATGGGGGTGAGGAGCGGAAATGATGAGAGGGCAAGTAAGTCATGAGTATTTGCCCACTATGTGGCAAGAGAGTTTCAATCCTGGACACTGAAGCAGTTATGTTCCCCTAATTGTGGCTGCTTTTCAGGGAACAAGTAAAGGACACATGTGGATGAAGAGCGTAACTTTTTTTCAGAGGGCGGACACACCCCCTTGGTTTTTTTTTAGGTTGGCAAGCTTGCTCAAGTATTTGGCTACCAGGATTTTACTCAGGTTGTCATGTTCCCAGTGCATACGCTTACTCACAAGACCACAAGCACTTTTTTTGTATTGGGATTTCGTTTTCCAGGGAATATTTTTTGACAGATTGCTGGGTTTTAAAGATGAGCACCTTTTAAACTTTGCCAGCATATTTTTTGGAACATTTCCTCTCTAAGGTTATTTTCTGGTTTTCATTACTTTTTTTAAAAAGTCCAATGCTAATTTGTCTTACGCACTTTCGTCTAAGGAGTAGGTCTGTACCGATACTGTTAATTATGTATGAAATAACAAAACATTTGAAATTCAAGAAAAAAAATTTAGTTTCAGTGATGTTAAGGTGAGCAATACATTGTAACAAAACCTTTGAAATTCAAGGAAAAAACGTTAGTTGCAGGGACGTTAAGGTGAGTAATACATTGTAACAAAACAATTAAAATTCAAGGAAAAAACTTTAGTTGGAGGGATGTTAAGGTGAGAACTTAATGCAACAAAATCCCTGAAATTCAGCTAAAGCCACCTTACCTCCATGCCCCCTGTTGCGCAGCTTATGACCACAATGATGACATCACAGATCACATCACTGATGACATCACTAATAACATGTTGTATGAGAACACTAATGACATTACAAATCACATCACATATCAACAATAACTGGCTTTAAGCATGGCCTTCAGCCATGGACAGTGTTCATGGCCAAATAAATGTTAACACATGAATGGGTGCTAGTCATGGCCTTCAGTTATGGACAGTGGTGACAACTTTCACCCATGTTCACTGAATATTTTAAAACACTAACAGTCTACCAACCATATATTTTGGCCTTTACCAGTGGTACAGCTTTCAACCGTGTCCACTGTATATTATATACACTGGTCAGGCACTAGCCATGGACATTGGCACAATATAGGCAAGTGGCCACTATCCTTGGCTGTGCCCACTAGATATTCTAACACATAAACGGGCCACTAGCCATGGCCTTTGACCTTGAGCAGTTTGTACATCTTTTCGCCATGTCCACTGTATATTTTACAATAATTAAATGCAATACGCGATGGCCTTTGGCCGTGCCCACTGTGTATTATACAATACAAACTAGCTACTAGCTATGGCCTTCAGCTGTGCCCACTGTATATTATATACACTAACCAGCCACTAGCCATGGTCTTCAAAACAATACTAGCAATTGGCCACGGTTTTGAGCTATACGGATGGTATATTCTGACATATTAATAGGCACTAGCTATGGCCTTTAGCCATGGCCACTAACTACAGCTTTGAATGTTGCCCAATGTATATTTGAAAACAGTAATTGGATACTAGGCATGGCTTTTAACCATGCACATTGGTATTTTTTAACAGTAACCAACCACTTGCTATGGGCTTTGGTACTGACCAGTGACCCCAGCCATTGTTATGGACAACTCCATGGCCTAAATTGTTATTAAGCTAATCAAACCTTTCATGAACTAACTTATATATATATTTGTGATGTTGTCTTTGATGTCCTGGGTGTAAGTCTTAGCAGCGCACAGTGGTGGCACAAGTTATGGTTGCTTAGGTTACCATAACTGGTGAATTTCTGGGGGTTTTCTGTTTTACTTGTAACCATAACGTCCCTTTAACAAAGTTTTTTCATTTAAATTCATAGGTCTTTATTAGTGCCACTTAACCATAACATCCCTTTAACAAAGTTTCATAGGTTTTTGTTAGTGCAACTTACCCATAATGTGCCTTTAACAAAGTTTTTTCTGTGAATTTCATAGGGTTTTACGAGTGCATGCTAATTTCCTACAACTTACTAATATCATACTTTCCCCACTTTAACAACATTTTAGTCTAATTTACAAAGTTTCACCTTAAAACCCTGACATTTCCCATCTTCTAGCATCATTATTAATACTTCTATACACTTTTTCCACTGTTTTTGTGTCCGTTGATGTTCGCAAACCTCTGGCGTCATTGCAGATATTCCGGACAGCGTCACGTGACCACGCGCTTGATGCATGGCATGATGACGTGTTCGTGAACATGTCTGCACTTCGAAAGTGGGTCTGTGCTTTGCAGACAGTTCAGAACTGCAATTATTTCTACTGATCTAGGAACTTACAAAATGTTCCTCTTGCACAGCTACTAAACCTATTCTTACTCATTATCCATTAACAATCTAGTACACAGCAAATATTTGGACGATTATTAGCAAAACTGCTATTTATCTTACAAATGGCATCAGCTTTTGCCATCCCTCCTCCCCAAGAGCCACCACCAGCTGGAGGACCGACACAACAAAAAATGCTCAATAACTTCAAATACAATGAAGAGGACAAAGAAGATGAGGTAAAGGAAGTGCCTACCTCTGGCACCAAGAGCGAATCATGGGTGTGGCAGTTCTTCACCACTTTTGGGAATGTACCAAAGGCTAAATCTACCAAAGTGAAATGCACCGAGTGTGTGGACTAGCTGGGCAGTACTCCTACGTCACCACCTCCATGTGCCACCACACCCAATCCAACCACTGTAATGCTCTCAGAAAGGCTGTTCCTTTCTTAGTAAGTAGTTGGCTGTCTTTCTCCACCTCATCTTCCCCAACCAGTACTGTAACCACCCAGCCTACTTCCGTTGGACACAAAATCCCACCAGCTACCTTGCAAGCAATAAATGAGGCTGTTCATCCATATCTTTTGAAGACAACAGTCCTCTGTATATACTGCAAGACACCACTCTGCAGGGGGGAACAAGTTCAAAGTGCTTTTGAAGCTGTAATCAAGGAGCATGAGAAACACTGCCCCCTGCCTTAAATGTAACACACACGCAACACCTTCCCCTGTCCACCTGCCTCCCATATTAGTGCTTGATGCCCATGCCCTCATTTCCATCCCCACCTTACTTTCTAACATCACCTGCAAAAATAAAAACAAAGAAAATGCTTCCTTTAGGAACCACCTTTCACAGTTAAAAAATAGAACTAAGAAAACAATTTTATAGACTCCATCTACTTTACATTTCTTAGTAAAGTACACAGACTCAATAAGATTTTCCAACATTTCCATTAGCATTTTGTGTTATACTAATGGTAATAATGTGGTGTTCCTCTCCCGTTCCAGGAACTGGCTGGGGGATAACGGCCCGCCAGCCCAAGTTATCGGCACAAGGGAAGCAAGAGCGAATAATGAGAGCTCCGGACCGTTATCCCCGTTCCAGCCCCTGCAATGAAGGATGAAGGCCATTAGTGCCGTGGGTTGCCAAAGTGGTAACCCGGGGTGCTAAACAAAAAAGGATTTTTTCGCCCTACACCGGGACACGCATGGCATCCCGCTGTAGGAAGGAAAATCCTTTTCCAAGATGGCCTCCATGGAAAGGGAAGGCGGGGCTCCATACAGAGCCCCTCTTCCCTTTCCATGGCAGCCTGCAAAAGGCAAAGAGAGAACCCTATGACCATATTAGCACAAGCATATTTCTTTCCCCTTTGAAACCTATGCCAATTTCGAAAATCTTTACCAGATAGCAGTCCCTGGTGGACATGGCCACTTTATCCCCATTGGTCGCTCCTCGTGGTCATGGCCAGTAGCCAGATTGTCTCGGTCATGACCTTTTGCCATGACCCAGACAATCTGGCTGGTTTATGGTCATAATACCGAATTAATAAATCTCGAAAAAAAAAATCTCGAAAAAAAAGGCAGAAAAAAAAAATATCGAATTTTTTTTATGACCTTTTTTTTCAAAATGGGGGGGTTACCCCCCTAACCCCTCTTTTTTCAATTTTTTTTTATTTTAACCCTTTTTTTTACTTACCTGACCCAAAAAATACATATATATAAAAAACAAAAAATTGATATTTTATAAGCCATCCTTTTTTTTCGGGACTTTTGTTATTCAAGATTATTTTTCGCCCTTTTGACCGACCACCAATCTGGCTACTGCCCATGGCCACAGGCTATACCTCAGTCACCAAAGGTATATCAGAATTTTTTGTATCTACATTATGGCACTTGTCAAAAAATAAAATACGGACACATTTGCAAAACCATCCTTTCTGGTCATTTCCAGTGCTCCTTACATGAGTTTGCTGGAAATCCCCCCATGTTTTATATTTTTTAAAGTGTCAAAATGTGCATACATACAATAGTCATATGATTTAGCCCCCACTTCACAGAATCCATTCAGACCTTGCACAAACATTCAAGGTTGGGTCTCTAATCTTTCCGAATACTTTTGTCCACATTCGTCAAACGGCAAAAAAGTTATAAGCCATCTAAAAGCGTTGAGACCCCCCTCTAATTTAGCGCCCTCTTGACAGAATCCCACCAAACATTACAAGAACATTTATATGTAGATATAAAATCATTTTGCAATAATTTGTGCAGATTTGGCAAATGCACCACATTTGTAAGACTTTACAATATTTCAGAACCCCCCTCTAATTTTGCCCCCTCTTTAAAAACTCCCACCAAACTTTGCAAAAACATTTTTTATCTAGATCTAAAGTCTTTTTTTCAAACTTGTGTGCATATTGGTCAAATGGCACCACATTTATAAGCCATACCAATATTTTGGCACACCCCCTCTAATTTATTTCCTCATGACAAAACAGCACCACACTTTTCAAAACCATTCAGAATCAGGTCTAGAATGAAATTCCCAAATTCCATGCAGATTCATTGCGTGGCACAAAAGTTATAAGCCATCCAAAAACTGTTTTTCCCCAACTCTGCAATGCACAAATAAGCATAGATGCCCCCGAACATCTTATATGTTTGCGAACATCACAGGACTGCCCTGCACTGTTCGCAGACATCGGAGAATAAAAATGCCTGTTTTTTGGCTTTTCAATGCCATATCCCATCCCATCCTCATGACCCCTCACATCCCCAGAGATTGTTTCATTAGTTTGACGAGTGCAATGGTATGATTTTTAATAGGTTTTTACTGCGATGTTCGCAGACACCGGGCGCTGTCTGCAAATCCATCATGGCAGGCGTTTCCCTCACGCCACTCTCTAGACCAATCGGATGCTCATCTGCGGACCGAACAGGCAAGTGAGTGCGTGTACTGAACCCAGATATCACTAATTTGTTTGTACCTACTTTCTGCTCATTTAAAAAAAAAAGACTGGGGGATTTACACCAAATTTACAGAAGCACGCTTTCGGGAACAAGCCACCGCTCCTGCCGTAGAATTGTTGAAAATCTGCCCAGCGGTTTGGGCTGTAGGCATTAGCAAATTCTTTTTTTCATTGCGTCCATTGAAAAAAAACACATTTTGGGACCCCTATAACTTTGCCCCGCTTAATGAAACCTCATAAAACTTCACAGGATCAATCTGACGGGCCATATACCTACTGTGCAATCTGAATCATGGCATTCCAAAAGTTCATGTTCTCAAGACAATATTCCAGTTTAATTTTGGTCTCCACTATGGGGGAGCCTCTGTTATCATGCCATATTTGCTATCTTTCTTCAACTAATAGCATTTTCAAAGTTGAAGAGTGGCACATCTGTACAATTACAAATCTTTCTGCAAATCCCCTTAATTTCAGACTAATAGGTTTTAAAACTAATTTAGAAATCCTGACTCAAGACTTAAAAACTCTGTGGTGCTTCCCCATGCCCGGCCCAAACTCTAACATCTCTACCATTGTAAGGCTAAACTGTTCAATAAAATTAATTTCCAGGTCATAACATCTGCCATTCCTGAGAGATTATCATAATATTGCCTATTTAAGCAAAATAAATAATCTCCCATAAAACTGAGGATCGCAGCCAATGGCTTCAAGGAATGCCATGGGATGGACAGCAGCCAGAAGGAAAGGGACCTGAATCCAAACTCTTTCTTAACTCATTTCGACAGTGGGCAGTATTGATGGACCTAAATGTTGTGGGCTGGGAAATATACATCTTCGGTGTGCGGCAATCCCCTTCTCTCTCTTTCTCACTCTAAAAAAAAAACAAATATGCATATCCTCCATTTTAAAGTGTCTTTAAACTACACATCTGTTTATCTCCCTCAAATCTCTTACTGGATGAATAACATTGTATATGATTTTATGCGGACAGCAGTATTCAAAAATCCAAAAAAGCCCAGAGGAGCCTTTACAAAATGAAAGAGTCACAACACGTGATCCCTTCCCTCCAAAATGGGTCTCCGTAACATCTATTCTGAATTAGACAACATAAATTGTTTGAACGCTATAAATGCTCTCTTTTGAAATATATATAGACACAACTGGCCTTCCACGTTTACTGGAAAGAAAGTATACTCATTGGGTGGCGAAGCAGTTGACCCTGTGTTTGAGTTTGTTTTTTTCCCAGCTTGCTGACTGGAAGCATTGAAATTAGACTTGATGTCCAAGGTAATTATAATAACTTTTGCAAGATGTAGTCATTGAACCAATCCCTTTTCATGGGCCAAGCAAAATCCCTCTGGCCTCTGTCCTGGTTACTATTATTATTGTCCTTGTTGCCCTTTGCTTCTACATTTCAGGAGTGTGCTAAAGTCCTATTATTCAAGGAACTGTGTCCTCCATTACACCTAGTTCTACATGCATTCCACTTAGACTGGGCAATCTGCCACCCCCCTCCCGCCTTTTTCCTCCCGTGTTTGCTTGCAAATCCCTTGCAGCCGAATTGACCACTCTCCCCTTCCCCATTGTTAGATCCCTGCTCCCTAGTATCTATGCTTCCCCCACTGTGCACTTCCCCCCTATGACTTTAAAGTTGTAAGTTCTCTGTTGATTCCCAAAGCTAGGGCCTTGCTCAATAAGTCCCATAACAATAATAATAATAATAATAATAATAATAATACTTCATATTATAATTTTTGTTATTCTTATTATTATTATGAGGCTCCCGGTCGGGTTACACCTAGAAAGGCCTGGAGGAAGTAATAAAGATAAAGGGATTTCCTTTAGGCCCTCAGCAGTAGTCAGACATCTCTGTGATAGTAGGAGTTGCCTATCTCTTGTAACCATCTTGGGGTTTAAGGAATCCTGTGCTAGAGGGGTAAAGCCCACGGGAGATGAGCAAGAGAGGGATGGCCTTAGTTAGTCCCTTTGAAAACCATCTAATAAACACCCTTGACCCGTCTTCGATAGCTGGGGTGTTCTTGAGGCCACCTGTTAAAGAATGTTCAACTGGAAAAAGGTGTCCATTCGGATTCCCAAAGAAGCAATCAGACAATACTATCATAAATGATCCAATTTTTGCACTTAGGAACCATATAAAACACAAAACTCCTAAACGTTCCTAATTGTTAAAATGCAACTGTCAATCCAAATATAAGTGGCATACTCCCGTCATACTTAGTTTGCAGACCGCTCATGTAGATGTTCAGTTTGTTGCAAACAATAAAATGGCTGTTAGATGGTACATTACTTTTTATGTTATTTGTTAGACCTTTGCGAAGATATTTCCAATAAGTAGTCACTGTCAGGGCTCTGCTTAGGGATGAAAGCAATTTCCAGTCGTGAGTGTGGTACATTTTTATCATTGAACATATAAAATTATGGGCTAAGTATGAAATGTATGCCCCATAAAGCACCAAGCCATTGCGGTCTGGTGGTTAAATGCTGAGCCTCAATCTCTAGCAGACCAGGGTTCAACGCTGTATGTTTTTTAAATTTATTTAATTAAAAGAAAAGCAACGCAAGTGGGAGGTGGCAAGGTGTGTTGCAGTGCAGCCCTGTGATCTTATTTAGCACAAGGGCATTTAGACGTGGCTGCAATGTCAGCCATGTCCAAACATCCCTTGTGCCAAAATAATGGCACTGTAATGGCTTTCGTGCCGAAAAAGGGTGTGTCGAAATGGCCACTGCGACCGAATGCCAGTGCCAAATCGGCCCGCGCCAAAATGATGGCACCGAAAAGGGGTATACAGCTTGGAGAACGCTGCATAACCAAAGTGTGTGCTCCATGACAAATAATTTAATCTCACTGCACATTTTCTAAAAACCTTGTCTGTTCTCAAAATTTTAAATATCGCATAAATATCTCGTAACATACCACATCTGCATTATTTTTCTTTGAACCATGACACTGTCAGTCCTTGAAAGTTTTGCACTCAGACACAATTGTTTTGCCTTTTGCAGAATTACATTCTGGTATTTGTAGTCTCACAGTTAAGATGGGGGGAATAATGCCACAATTGTACACTTTTTGCCTAACATAGTTATAAGGATTTATATATTTGAGTGACACTTTGGCATGTCTACTTTTCAAGTTAGCTTTATAAAGCAGAGTATTGTTGAAAGCCAGACATGGGGGTGAGGAGCGGAAATGATGAGAGGGCATGTAAGTCATGAGTATCTGCCCACTGTGTGGCAAGAGAGTTTTCAATCCTGGACACTGAAGCAGTTATGTTCCCCTAATTGTAGCTGCTTTTCAGGGAACAAGTAAAGGACACATGTGGATGAAGAGCGTAACTTTTTTTCAGAGGGCGGACACACCCCCTTGGTTTTTTTTTAGGTTGGCAAGCTTGCTCAAGTATTTGGCTACCAGGATTTTACTCAGGTTGTCATGTTCCCAGTGCATACGCTTACTCACAAGACCACAAGCACTTCTTTTGTATTGGGATTTCGTTTTCCAGGGAATATTTTTTGACAGATTGCTGGGTTTTAAAGATGAGCACCTTTTATACTTTGCCAGCATATTTTCTGGAACATTTCCTCTCTAAGGTTATTTTCTGGTTTTCATTACTTTTTTTTAAAAAGTCCAATGCTAATTTGTCTTGCGCACTTTCGTCTAAGGAGTAGGTCTGTACCGATACTGTTAATTATGTATGAAATAACAAAACATTTGAAATTCAAGAAAAAAAAATTAGTTTCAGTGATGTTAAGGTGAGCAATACATTGTAACAAAACCTTTGAAATTCAAGGAAAAACGTTAGTTGCAGGGACGTTAAGGTGAGTAATACATTGTAACAAAACAATTAAAATTCAAGGAAAAAACTTTAGTTGGAGGGATGTTAAGGTGAGAACTTAATGCAACAAAATCCCTGAAATTCAGCTAAAGCCACCTTACCTCCATGCCCTCTGTTGCGCAGTTTATGACCACAATGATGACATCACAGATCACATCACTGATGACATCACTAATAACATGTTGTATGAGAACTCTAATGACATTACAAATCACATCATATATCAACAATAACTGGCCTTAAGCATGGCCTTCAGCCATGGACAGTGTTCATGGCCAAATAAATGTTAACACATGAATGGGTGCTAGTCATGGCCTTCAGTTATGGACAGTGGTGACAACTTTCACCCATGTTCACTGAATATTTTAAAACACTAACAGTCTACCAACCATATATTTTGGCCTTTACTAGTGGTACAGCTTTCAACCGTGTCCACTGTATATTATATACACTGGTCAGGCACTAGCCATGGACATTGGCACAATATAGGCAAGTGGCCACTATCCTTGGCTGTGCCCACTAGATATTCTAACACATAAACGGGCCACTAGCCATGGCCTTTGACCTTGAGCAGTTTGTACATCTTTTCACCATGTCCACTGTATATTTTACAATAATTAAATGCAATACGCGATGGCCTTTGGCCGTGCCCACTGTGTATTATACAATACAAACTAGCTACTAGCTATGGCCTTCAGCTGTGCCCACTGTATATTATATAAACTAACCAGCCACTAGCCATGGTCTTCAAAACAATACTAGCAATTGGCCACGGTTTTGAGCTATGCAGATGGTATATTCTGACATATTAATAGGCACTAGCTATGGCCTTTAGCTATGGCCACTAACTACAGCTTTGAATGTTGCCCACTGTATATTTGAAAACAGTAATTGGATACTAGGCATGGCTTTTAACCATGCACATTGGTATTTTTTAACAGTAACCAACCACTTGCTATGGGCTTTGGTACTGACCAGTGACCCCAGCCATTGTTATGGACAACTCCATGGCCTAAATTGTTATTAAGCTAATCAAACCTTTCATGAACTAACTTATATATATATTTGTGATGTTGTCTTTGATGTCCTGGGTGTAAGTCTTAGCAGCGCACAGTGGTGGCACAAGTTATGGTTGCTTAGGTTACCATAACTGGTGAATTACTGGGGGTTTTCTGTTTTACTTGTAACCATAACGTCCCTTTAACAAAGTTTTTTCATTTAAATTCATAGGTCTTTATTAGTGCCACTTAACCATAACATCCCTTTAACAAAGTTTCATAGGTTTTTGTTAGTGCAACTTACCCATAATGTGCCTTTAACAAAGTTTTTTCTGTGAATTTCATAGGGTTTTACGAGTGCATGCTAATTTCCTACAACTTACTAATATCATACTTTCCCCACTTTAACAACATTTTAGTCTAATTTACAAAGTTTCACCTTAAAACCCTGACATTTCCCATCTTCTAGCATCATTATTAATACTTCTATACACTTTTTCCACTGTTTTTGTGTCCGTTGATGTTCGCAAACCTCTGGCGTCCTTGCAGATATTCCGGACAGCGTCACGTGACCAC
Organism: Ambystoma mexicanum; assembly: GCF_040938575.1. Lineage (NCBI taxonomy): Eukaryota > Metazoa > Chordata > Amphibia > Caudata > Ambystomatidae > Ambystoma > Ambystoma mexicanum. Next base: position 1,357,925,817 of record NC_090921.1, on the reverse strand, counting down.
GCGCTTGATGCATGGCATGATGACGTGTTCGTGAACATGTCTGCACTTCGAAAGTGGGTCTGTGCTTTGCAGACAGTTCAGAACTGCAATTATTTCTACTGATCTAGGAACTTACAAAATGTTCCTCTTGCACAGCTACTAAACCTATTCTTACTCATTATCCATTAACAATCTAGTACACAGCAACTATTTGGACGATTATTAGCAAAACTGCTATTTATCTTACAAATGGCATCAGCTTTTGCCATCCCTCCTCCCCAAGAGCCACCACCAGCTGGAGGACCGACACAACAAAAAAAGCTCAATAACTTCAAATACAATGAAGAGGACAAAGAAGATGAGGTAAAGGAAGTGCCTACCTCTGGCACCAAGAGCGAATCATGGGTGTGGCAGTTCTTCACCACTTTTGGGAATGTACCAAAGGCTAAATCTACCAAAGTGAAATGCACCGAGTGTGTGGACTAGCTGGGCAGTACTCCTACGTCACCACCTCCATGCGCCATCACACCCAATCCAACCACTGTAATGCTCTCAGAAAGGCTGTTCCTTTCTTAGTAAGTAGTTGGCTGTCTTTCTCCACCTCATCTTCCCCAACCAGTACTGTAACCACCCAGCCTACTTCCGTTGGACACAAAATCCCACCAGCTACCTTGCAAGCAATAAATGAGGCTGTTCATCCATATCTTTTGAAGACAACAGTCCTCTGTATATACTGCAAAACACCACTCTGCAGGGGGGAACAAGTTCAAAGTGCTTTTGAAGCTGTAATCAAGGAGCATGAGAAACACTGCCCCCCTGCCTTAAATGTAACACACACGCAACACCTTCCCCTGTCCACCTGCCTCCCATATTAGTGCTTGATGCCCATGCCCTCATTTCCATCCCCACCTTACTTTCTAACATCACCTGCAAAAATAAAAACAAAGAAAATGCTTCCTTTAGGAACCACCTTTCACAATTAAAAAATAGAACTAAGAAAACAATTTTATAGACTCCATCTACTTTACATTTCTTAGTAAAGTACACAGACTCAATAAGATTTTCCAACATTTCCATTAGCATTTTGTGTTATACTAATGGTAATAGTGTGGTGTTCCTCCCCCGTTCCAGGGACTGGCCGGGGGATAACGGCCCGCCAGCCCAAGTTATCGGCACAAGGGAAGCAAGAGCGAATAATGAGGGCTCCGGACCGTTATCCCCGTTCCAGCCCCTGCAATGAAGGATGAAGGCCATTAGTGCCGTGGGTTGCCAAAGTGGTAACCCGGGGTGCTAAACAAAAAAGGATTTTTTCGCCCTACACCGGGACACGCACGGCATCCCGCTGTAGGAAGGAAAATCCTTTTCCAAGATGGCCTCCATGGAAAGGGAAGGCGGGGCTCCATACAGAGCCCCTCTTCCCTTTCCATGGCAGCCTGCAAAAGGCAAAGAGAGAACCCTATGACCATATTAGCACAAGCATATTTCTTTCCCCTTTGAAACCTATGCCAATTTCGAAAATCTTTACCAGATAGCAGTCCCTGGTGGACATGGCCACTTTATCCCCATTGGTCGCTCCTCGTGATCATGGCCAGTAGCCAGATTGTCTCGGTCATGACCTTTTGCCATGACCCAGACAATCTGGCTGGTTTATGGTCATAATACCGAATTAATAAATCTCGAAAAAAAAAATCTCGAAAAAAAGGCAGAAAAAAAAATATCTAATTTTTTTTATGACCTTTTTTTCAAAATGGGGGGGTTACCCCCCAACCCCTCTTTTTTTCAAATTTTTTTATTTTAACCCTTTTTTTTACTTACCTGACCCAAAAAATACATATATATAAAAAAAAAAAAATTCGATATTTTATAAGCCATCCTTTATTTTCAGGACTTTTGTTATTCAAGATTTTTTTTCGCCCTTTTGACCGACCACCAATCTGGCTACTGCCCATGGCCACAGGCTATACCTCAGTCACCAAAGGTATATCAGAATTTTTTGTATCTACATTATGGCACTTGTCAAAAAATAAAATACGGACACATTTGCAAAACCATCCTTTCGGGTCATTTCCAGTGCTCCTTACATGAGTTTGCTGGAAATCCCCCCATGTTTTATATTTTTTAAAGTGTCAAAATGTGCATACATACAATAGTCATATGATTTAGCCCCCACTTCACAGAATCCATTCAGACCTTGCACAAACATTCAAGGTTGGGTCTCTAATCTTTCTGAATACTTTTGTCCACATTCGTCAAACGGCAAAAAAGTTATAAGCCATCTAAAAACGTTGAGACCCCCCTCTAATTTAGCGCCCTCTTGACAGAATCCCACCAAACATTACAAGAACATTTATATGTAGATATAAAATCATTTTGCAATAATTTGTGCAGATTTGGCAAATGCACCACATTTGTAAGACTTTACAATATTTCAGAACCCCCCCTCTAATTTTGCCCCCTCTTTAAAAACTCCCACCAAACTTTGCAAAAACATTTTTTATCTAGATCTAAAGTCTTTTTTTCAAACTTGTGTGCATATTGGTCAAATGGCACCACATTTATAAGCCATACCAATATTTTGGCACACCCCCTCTAATTTATTTCCTCATGACAAAACAGCACCACACTTTTCAAAACCATTCAGAATCAGGTCTAGAATGAAATTCCCAAATTCCATGCAGTTTCATTGCGTGGCACAAAAGTTATAAGCCATCCAAAAAATGTTTTTCCCCAACTCTGCAATGCACAAATAAGCATAGATGCCCCCGAACATCTTATATGTTTGCGAACATCACAGGACTGCCCTGCACTGTTCGCAGACATCGGAGAATAAAAATGCCTGTTTTTTGGCTTTTCAATGCCATATCCCATCCCATCCTCATGACCCCTCACATCCCCAGAGATTGTTTCATTAGTTTGACGAGTGCAATGGTATGATTTTTAATAGGTTTTTACTGCGATGTTCGCAGACACCGGCCGCTGTCCGCAAATCCATCATGGCAGGCGTTTCCCTCACGCCACTCTCTAGACCAATCGGATGCTCATCTGCGGACCGAACAGGCAAGTGAGTGCGTGTACTGAACCCAGATATCACTAATTTGTTTGTACCTACTTTCTGCTCATTTAAAAAAAAAAGACTGGGGGATTTACACCAAATTTACAGAAGCACGCTTTCGGGAACAAGCCACCGCTCCTGCCGTAGAATTGTTGAAAATCTGCCCAGCGGTTTGGGCTGTAGGCATTAGCAAATTCTTTTTTCCATTGCGTCCATTGAAAAAAATACACATTTTGGGACCCCTATAACTTTGCCCCGCTTAATGAAACCTCATAAAACTTCACAGGATCAATCTGACGGGCCATATAACTACTGTGCAATCTGAATCATGGCATTCCAAAGGTTCATGTTCTCAAGACAATATTCCAGTTTATTTTTGGTCTCCACTATGGGGGAGCCTCTGTTATCATGCCATATTTGCTATCTTTCTTCAACTACTAGCATTTTCAAAGTTGAAGAGTGGCACATCTGTACAATTACAAATCTTTCTGCAAATCCCCTTAATTTCAGACTAATAGGTTTTAAAACTAATTTAGAAATCCTGACTCAAGACTTAAAAACTCTGTGGTGCTTCCCCATGCCCGGCCCAAACTCTAACATCTCTACCATTGTAAGGCTAAACTGTTCAATAAAATTAATTTCCAGGTCATAACATCTGCCATTCCTGAGAGATTATCATAATATTGCCTATTTAAGCAAAATAAATCATCTCCCATAAAACTGAGGATCACAGCCAATGGCTTCAAGGAATGCCATGGGATGGACAGCAGCCAGAAGGAAAGGGACCTGAATCCAAACTCTTTCTTAACTCATTTCGACAGTGGGCAGTATTGATGGACCTAAATGTTGTGGGCTGGGAAATATACATCTTCGGTGTGCGGCAATCCCCTTCTCTCTCTTTCTCACTCTAAAAAAAAACAAATATGCATATCCTCCATTTTAAAGTGTCTTTAAACTACACATCTGTTTATCTCCCTCAAATCTCTTAATGGATGAATAACATTGTATATGATTTTATGCGGACAGCAGTATTCAAAAATCCAAAAAAGCCCAGAGGAGCCTTTACAAAATGAAAGAGTCACAACACGTGATCCCTTGCCTCCAAAATGGGTCTCCGTAACATCTATTCTGAATTAGACAACATAAATTGTTTGAACGCTATAAATGCTCTCTTTTGAAATATATATAGACACAACTGGCCTTCCACGTTCACTGGAAAGAAAGTATACTCATTGGGTGGCGAAGCAGTTGACCCTGTGTTTGAGTTTGTTTTTTTCCCAGCTTGCTGACTGGAAGCATTGAAATTAGACTTGATGTCCAAGGTAATTATAATAACTTTTGCAAGATGTAGTCATTGAACCAATCCCTTTTCATGGGCCAAGCAAAATCCCTCTGGCCTCTGTCCTGGTTACTATTATTATTGTCCTTGTTGCCCTTTGCTTCTACATTTCAGGAGTGTGCTTAAGTCCTATTATTCAAGGAACTGTGTCCTCCATTACACCTAGTTCTACATGCATTCCACTTAGACTGGGCAATCTGCCACCCCCCCTCCCGCCTTTTTCCTCCCGTGTTTGCTTGCAAATCCCTTGCAGCCGAATTGACCACTGTCCCCTTCCCCATTGTTAGATCCCTGCTCCTTAGTATCTATGCTTCCCCCACTGTGCACATCCCCCCTATGACTTTAAAGTTGTAAGTTCTCTGTTGATTCCCAAAGCTAGGGCCTTGCTCAATAAGTCCCATAACAATAATAATAATAATAATAATAATAATAATAATAATAATAATAATAATAATAATAATAATACTTCATATTATAATTTTTGTTATTCTTATTATTATTATGAGGCTCCCGGTCGGGTTACACCTAGAAAGGCCGGGAGGAAGTAATAAAGATAAAGGGATTTCCTTTAGGCCCTCAGCAGTAGTCAGACATCTCTGTGATAGTAGGAGTTGCCTATCTCTTGTAACCATCTTGAGGTTTAAGGAATCCTGTGCTAGAGGGGTAAAGCCCACGGGAGATGAGCAAGAGAGGGATGGCCTTAGTTAGTCCCTTTGAAAACCATCTAATAAACACCCTTGACCCGTCTTCGATAGCTGGGGTGTTCTTGAGGCCACCTGTTAAAGAATGTTCAACTGGAAAAAGGTGTCCATTTGGATTCCCAAAGAAGCAATCAGACAATACTATCATAAATGACCCAATTTTTGCACTTAGGAACCATATAAAACACAAAACTCCTAAACGTTCCTAATTGTTAAAATGCAACTGTCAATCCAAATATAAGTGGCATACTCCCGTCATACTTAGTTTGCAGACCGCTCATGTAGATGTTCAGTTTGTTGCAAACAATAAAATGGCTGTTAGATGGTACATTACTTTTTATGTTTTTTGTTAGACCTTTGGGAAGATATTTCCAATAAGTAGTCACTGTCAGGGCTCTGCTTAGGGATGAAAGCACTTTCCAGTCGTAAGTGTGGTACATGTTAGGTTGCAGATAAATTAACTAGTGAAAGTCTGTCTGAAAAAAGGATTGGCATCAAATGGATCAGTTTCGGGCATATCTTGAAATTAGAAATTGAGTATTAAATCCATTCTATTAGATTGAACGGAGGGGGCTCTCCACTTCCCTTAATGGTCAGGTGCTTATCTTGGTTAGTAGTGATTTGGGTTATGAAGGGCGGCCCAACACTCTATGGAGCTTGGATTGACCTTTCACAAGCTTCTGATACTGCGAACAGAGATCGCTTGTGTAGTAAGTTAAAGGCTTGGGGGTTACCTCCCTCACTGTTGGCAATTATTGATGAATTACACACAGGTACACAATTGCAGGTGAGGTTGGATAAGAAGGCCACACTAACTGGCCCAATAAGGACTCAAAGTGGGATGAGGCAGGAAAGCATGTTAGCACCCTGCCTCTTTAATCTATATTTTAAGGTATAGATTTACTCCCTATTAGGGTCATCTTACATATAAGGTGTAGGGAATTGTACACATACATCCTCTGCCTACTGCACTCTTGGTGCACCACAAACATCCATCGAAGATGCATGATTCGGAGGAATATATTGACAGTGGAGCTGTGGGGAATTACATGGACCAGGATCGGGCTATCCGGATAGGTCTTCTTCTTCGACAGAAGCTCCTGAGTCAGGACGGTCACCAAGATATCACCTTCGATTTCATCTGCGCTCCTGAGTTCCAGATGGTATTAGGGATGCCCTGGCATGAAACCCATAACCCTAGGACTGACTGGCCTAGAAGAGTTCTGACTTTTCCCCAAGACTGTAAGGACACCTGTTACAACCAGGAAAGTATCACACCAATTCACGGGCAGAGAAAGAAATTGTGTTAGGTTTTACCAGCTCATTACCCTCCGAATACCTGGATTACCAAGATGTGTTTCAGAAAGAACAAGTGAAAACTTTACCTCCGCACAGAACATACGACTGCCAAATTGATCTTGTACCCAGAGCCCAGATTCTGTGCAGTTGGATTTACGCATTAACGGAGCAAGAAAACCAGCATTTCAAAACCTACTTGGACCAATATTTAGCCAAAGGCTTCATCCGCCCGTCCAAATCTCTGGCTTCCTCGTCCCTCTTTTTTGTTCCTAAAAAGGAAGGAGACTTGAGGACTTACATTGACAATAGAGTCCTCAATTAGATCAAGGTAAAATACCAGTACCCATTTCCACTCATTCCCGAACTCCTGGATCAGGTCAAAAACGCGTAAATCTATACCAAATTGGATTTACGAGGGGCCTACCATTTGGTTAGAGTCAAAAAGGGGGACGAGTAGAAGACAGCGTTTCCCACAAAGTATGGTCTTTTTGAATATCAGGTTATGCCCTTCGTGCTATGTAATGCCCCTGTGGCATTCCAGTACTTTATGAACAACGTGCTTCGTGAACTATTGGACGTGTGTGTGTTTGTCTATATCGACGACATCCTCATTTACTCAACCACCAAGGAGGCTCATATCAGGCATGTCCGGGCCGTTTTGGAAAGACTTCAGCAAAACCGGCTATATGCCAAGTTGGAGAAATGCTTCTTTCATGTAACTAAGGTTGAATTCCTAACTAGATAGCATCCTCCAATGGCCCTCACCGAGTTCCACGACAGGTGCACAAAGTGTGCTCGGGTTCGCCAACTTCTGTTGCCGGTTCATCCCAGGGTTCTCACAAATCGTTCATCCAATCACATCCCTGCTACGGAAGAACAAACGATTTCAGTGGATTACTGAAGCGGAAGAAGCCTTCCAGACCTTAAAACGAGCATTCATATCAGCACCCATTCTACGGCATCCCTGACCTGAACTGCCATACATAGTCGAAACCGATGCTTCCAAAGTAGCAAAGGGAGCAGTTTTGTCTCGGCGAGATCCTGAAACAGCACAATTACATCCCGTGGCATTCTGGTCTCGCAAATTCCCTGCTGCCGAATTGAACTATGCAATCACAGATAAAGAACTGTTAGCTATAAAAGCAGCATTCAAGGCATGGAGACATTATCTTCTTGGAGCCAGGCACACAGTTACCGTCATCACGGACCATCGGAACCTACAATATATAAAGACCGCAAAAGCTCAATCATCACGTCAACTCCGGTGGGCTCTCTTTTTTGCAGAATATAATTTCGTCATTACCTACAGACCTGGAGCACGCAATGGAAAAGCAGACGCTCTATCAAGAATGAGATCAAGAATGAGATCATGAATGAGCGAAGAGGAACAGGCATTCACCACACCCAACCCCGTGGCAATCATCCCTAAAGAGCGAATCCTAAACACTATTGCAGTCACGGACTCTTTAGACGACTTAAAGATCGACCTGAAAAACCTGATGAGCCAAACCGAACAACAGGATTGGCTGTCAAGAGGAGATCAATGCACTATCGTAAACAATTTGCCATACTTTCATGGAAGACTGTGGGCCTCATTACGACCCAGGCGGAGGACCATGGTGCTAGTAGCACAATGGTCCATGCCGGTAACTTACCGACTCCGCCATGGAGAAAGGGGGAATTACCACCCCATTACAAGGTTGGCGGGGCAGTAATTCCCCCTTCCTCCATGGCCCTTCCCCATTCCCGTTTTTGCCCCATAGGGCTCAATGGGAATGGGGAAGGCGCTAAGTACGGTGCCGCAAATTGCGGCACCGTACTTAGCACCAAGGTCCCTTTGCGGGTCCCTACTTTAACAGCTGGTAAAACCAGCCGTTAAGGTCGGGTCCCGCAAAGGGACCTCGTAATTAGGCGCTAATAGGTTAACGGCGCCGCGGCCTTTTACGGCGCTGTTAACCCATTAGCGCCTGGGTCGTAATGAGGCCCTGTACGTTCCGTACAAAGACCTGCAAAGCCAGATCATAGCAAGCTATCATGACTCTTTAATAAAAGGACATCCAGGAATTGCTAAAACTCAAGCCCAGATAAAAAGGAATTATTGGTGGCCTACTTGGAGAAAAGATATTGTCCAGTTTATCACAACCTGTGGTGTTTGCGCACAGCACAAGTCTCAAAAACCGAGCCCTGCAGGTCTTCTACGTCTTTTGATGGTACCCCCAGCGCCTTGGCACACACTGTCTATGGACCTTATTACTGATCTTCCTCCATGCAATGGATACAACGCCATTCTGGTTATCGTGGACCTCTTTTCTAAAATGGCTCACTTCATCCCACTAAAAGGGGTCCCATCTACCTCTACCCTGGCTACCGTTTTTTGGAACAAATTGTTCAGCTACATGGGTTCCCATCTATAATAATATCTGACCGCGGAACTCAGTTTGTCTCAGCACTCTTGAGAAGGTGTTGCAAAAACGCCAAAGTCGACCTTCGACTGTCCACAAGTCATCACCCCCAAACTGATGGTCAGACCGAACGAACTAACCAGACTGTAGAACAGTACTTACGATGCATGTTACAACAAACCGAAGATACCTGGAAGAACATACTCTGGTTAGTCGAAAATACATACAATAATTCTATCCACTCTAGCAAGGACAAACTCCATTCTGCACAGTGCACGGCCGACATCCACAAACCTCTGCCTTTGATTCACTCGAAACACTGGAAATGCTGGTGGTTGCGACCTTGCATGAAACCATCACTTGTGTTCTTAAGGAGGCAACTGAACATCTGGCCCAAGCCAATGAAAAGCAGAAACAGTTTGCAGACCGACATCGAAGAGAGGCTCCATATTATCAGGTCGTGGACAAGGTTTGGTTGGCATCCAAAAACATTTCTCTGAAGGGACCACAGGCTTTCCGTCCCAGGTACCTAGGACCCTATCCCATCAAAGCCGTGATCAACCCCGCTGCCATGAAATTGGAACTACCATCTCATATTCAGATCCACCCGGTGTTTCATGTCTCACTTTTAAAACCAATTAAACCTGGTACGCGAATCAATACTCTGTCAGAGCCTGAAATCATAGAAGGGGAACCTGAATATGAAGTCAAAACCATTCTGGACTCCAAAATAGTCTGATTCAAGTTGTATTATCTCATAGACTGGAAAGGTTATGAACCTCAAGACCATACCTGGGAACCCAGTGAATTTGTCCACGCACCATGACTGATTAAACAATTCCATCGTAATAATCCCAACAAACTAGGGCCAGGAGAAAAAACACCCATGAGAGGGGTCTAGAGAGGGAGTGCTTTCATGACTACTGGCCCAACAATGCAGAAACCACGACATCTGATGATGGGAGCCAGGGGTAACACATCACCTTCACGTCCCTTTGGGACATTTCGGCACAGTGGGCCCAGCTGGACTCTGCCCTGGCGCCTTTGGCGCCAGGCTCATAAATGGATAACAACAAAGACTTTATTCTGATGCAGGAGTGCTTTATTATACTCATTGGAATCCTCCATTAGAGCACTGTTCGGGCGTGACTAATTAAAACTGGAAGGCACGTGCAGAGAACCTAAGTGAGGAGGCTGAAGGGCATGTGGAGAATCTAGGAGGGGCAGGGTGTGGCAGGCAGGCCAAAACCAATGGGTGTGGCCAAGAACTAGACTATATAAACCCTGCCTTCCCTCAGACAAGCGCTTCCCATTACTTTGCACCTCCGTGCATAGTGACACTCACCGCTGCCTGATCCAGCTAACTTACCTCGTGGGATCTTACAACGACTGCAACATTACCTGGACTCTGTTCTCAGCACTCCGGCAGCATCCCATCTTCTTGGCGGTCCTCGGATCCCACTCTGCAGCATCTGCACTCCTGCTCTCAAAATCTAAGACCTGAAACGAGAAAGAAGATAAGAAAACAAGGTTAGAACAATCGAATACATCCGGCCATAGGTGGCGCCTAGCTTTAAATCATATGTGATCTTTACGGATTGCTTACCTGCTACTGAACCTTCGCTGCTCCGTTCCTCCGCACCACTGGCTCAGTTTCCATCACTGCGGCTACCGCCAAGACCGCTACAGCACTTGCAAACCACCGCAGCTACCGCCAGGACCGCTGCATCACCTGAAAAGGGAAAGAGCAGAAAAGAGATATTACATACAGAATGGACATTGGTTAAGAACAAACTTTATTAATACAATTGCGAAAAAAAGACGGAAGACAAGCCGGCAAGTGGAAACAAGAGAAACACCAGCTGAAACAAGAGTAAATCGCAGCTGGTCTGGACCTCCACAACAAGGGACCAGTGAAGGAACTCAGTTCCCTTCGCCAAGCGCCCCTGACAGAAGCAGAAGGACGGAGAGCTCATCCTCATCATTCAACAGGTGAGCCTTCTACAATAGCACAACCCAGGGAAACCACAGTAAGGGAGAGGAGGTCTGGAGAAGGGATTAGAACCACAGCCAGCATATTCTTACAACCCCACTCTATATTCCCGCAGAAGTTGTGCTGCTCATCCCCACCGATGCTACATAGGCACGGAGGGAGAAGTACTACCAGAGGTTTTATCCCTGGGAGGGCTGCAAACATTCCCCAACGCCTCCGCAGAGACCAGGTGAGCGTAACACTCAGTGTCATCTTCGACTCCACACTCTCCTTCTCTCCTCACATCTCTGATGTCTTCAAGAAGTCAAACTACCAGCTGCACCTCCTCAGAAGTATTCTTCCTTTCCTCACTTTCCCCCAGAATCTCACTGTCTACAGAGCTCTGGTTCTCTCTAGGCTGGACTACTGCAACAGCCTCTTTCTAAATCTACCTTCCTCACCTCTCCCTCCTCTACATCTCATCGAGAACAAGACTGCAAGACTTGTCCTTGGCCTTAAGCCCAGGGATTGCATCTCTCCAGCTCTGAAATCTCTTAATTGGCTCTGAGTAGCATCAATGATCAAGTTTAAGACCCTCTGCATTGTCCACAAGGCTTTCTGGGACCGCAATACCTCAGACTCTCTCTATGGAAATATCATTCTACTTGAGCTCTTTGCTCCTCCACCTCCAACTCCTTGAGAGTCAGTCGCTTCTCCAGGCAATGAGTTGGGGGCAGATCTCTTTCTTCGGCTGGTGCCTCCCTCTGGAAAAGCCTCCCTGCCTCTCTGAAACTTGAGCAGAACCATCTCCGGTTCTGGAAGTACCTCAAGACCTTGCTCTTTGCTTCTGGCTTCTCTCTTCCACTCCCCTGCTGATCTCCTGTCTGATACATGCACTGGTCACCTGACTTATTTCTGAATTCAGGCTCAGGTCCCTGCCCATCCAGCAGCTGCGTAGCTTCACTGCCTCAGGGCACCCCCTGCACTTGTTAGACACCTGTTGTCTGCACTTCTAACACTCACACTTGCCACCTGTTGGCTGCACTACTTGTTGTGTTGATGCCTTGTCCTGCACTTATCCATCCTCCCACCCTCCCCTGGCACTTCTCCCATTCCCGCTCCCCTGTACTTGCGCGATCTCAATGTCACTAGGCCTAGTAAGATCGTTGCTTTTTGTCCTCCCTCTGTTTGCCCTTCCTTGCCTTGTCACGCCTTGAAACACTTGTGTATGGGTGCGTTATAAATGCCATATCATATCATATCATATCATATCATAAAGACTTTAAAAAATGTGGTCACAACATTCCCAATGTATGAGAAACCAGGGAGAGTGCACTTATCATTATATCAGAACTCCAAAGTGGTGTGTGTGTGTGTATATGTGCTGTGCATATGTGTGTGATTTTCTGCATTTGAATGTTTTTTTCTTTTTTTAATTCAGGAATGTTCTATTTAGATATTAATGGCATTAAATGGAAGAGTTGTTATTTAGAATGGTGGGACAATATAGAATTGATTGTTGGTTCTCTTTACTTCTAGCGCCATGTTGTATCGTTTATAATATGTTTGGATTTCTTTGTATGATAACTTGTAAAATATTTAAATAAAGTTATTAAAAAAACAAAATATATATAAAAGGCCGGAACATTTGTCACTTGCACAAGCTTTGTTTCACAGGTGTGTCGAGTTTGGTTCCATGGCAGATTGGAATGATGTGATCATGATTCCCTCTGAGTTTTCTTTTGAGGGGAGGCTGTTACATTTTGTGAACTTCCTCGAAAGTCCAGTCGTAATTCGTCCCCTACTCATCCTGCTTGAATTTGTTTGCTATAAAGTAGTGTTTAATATGGCTTGAAGTGTGAATCGTCTGATGTACGTGTATGCGCTGTCAGTGTTAGGTATATGCACTATGTGATGAGGGCGTGGTTTGCGGTAGATGGAGTGTGTGTGTGCCTGTGTGTGCACATGCTTTGAGGAAGGCATGTTTGTATTTTGTTGTGTATACACTCTGAGGCGATGCAGTGTGTGGTTTGTGCCTTTTGTGAAGTGGATCAAGGGAACAGATAGCAGTCAATAATACCGTTATGAGGTTCTTGCTGGTTCAACAGTGTTGACCGGCATCACACCAGGTTTCTCAGTACTGTTTGAATCAGGTTCAAATGCAACAGTCGTGTTGTTCCAGGTGAGGAATGGTTCACAGAAGTGCGGATCATGTTGCCACTAGGTTAGGTTGGACATTTGGTTCAACAGTGAAGATGCTGGTGATTGAATACGCAGTTCAAGATGGGCAATCTGATGCAGCGTCAAGCGTTACAGTTGGATGAGGTCACAAAGGACGGTAAAACCGGCCATGAAGAGTGGCTCAAGCGGCATTCAGCGAAGGCCTGATCGTGAGACCAACGAGGGTCAGTGCAACAGTCAGTTTGCTGGCAAAATTGCTGGTGACTGGATGTGTAGTTTGAGTGAGTTGGCTCTGTTGTGGCATTCTAAGGTTGCAGTTCAAAGGATCCCCCAGGGGCTGGTCAACTGTCAATGAAGATTGGCAATGAAGATGGTGGCAGTTCAGAAGGCAGTTCAAAGTTGACAGGTGCAATAATGAGCTTCAAATTTGAGCCAGTTCAATGACACGCTCAATTGACATGGTGTGACAGCAAACTGGTTCGAGAGAGTAGAACAGCGAATTGAAGATTGTTTGAGTGCCAAAGGCAGCTCCAGATTGTCCTATTGGTTTGAACAGGGTCAAACTGCTTGAATCACGGCTCACATCGGTTTTATGGCAGACAAACACAGGAGTCGTAGCTCTCTATACTCTCAGGTTGCTGGGATGATGGCACTCACAAGGGTCCTTCAACACAATAAGGTCCTCAGCAGCAATGTGGCTGGCAGAGATGTAGGTCTTGCTCCAGCAGCAGGTCACCCCCAATGGGCCCTGGAGATAGTTAAGGAGAAGATCTTACCTCTGCCTTGGACACTCAGTCTTCACCTTTGGAGAGCCAACTCCCTTAAGAGAGGTCCTATGAATTCTTCATTAGTTGTTTATTCCAAAGGGCATTTAAGAAGGAGTGGCAGATTTCTTCTTTTAAAGACAAAAGTCTACAGGTGATTAGACAAACCCAAGCCTGCTTTAAGGGTCCAATCCCTGTTCTTAGGACAAGTGGACTTTGCCTTCTGATATCACACCAAAGTGCTTTGTGTAAAAGGAAGTTGAGGTGACAGAAAGGACGAGGGGTAAAGAGAGAATACAAGAGGGTGGGACCTTCCTCCAGCTGCTTTGAATTCCCTCTGTCTACAATTACCCCAACCTTTCACTTGTCAATAGCATCAAAGGCCTTTTTGGTATGCAGCAGCGTAGTGTGAGGATAGTCCTTTTATGAAAGGTGTGCCCTTTGATTCCCATTCCCAGGACAGCTTCCTGTGGAGTGTCTGCCTCACTTGACAGGGTGTTAGCTACTCACACAAAGGATCACATAGAGGCACCCCCCAGGGCTACAGTCTTGCTGGGAGAAGTAGAGGCTACGTAGCTTTGGGAATAAACAAACCATCCACAGCTGAGCTGGGCTCACAGGGCTTACAAATGTGTGATATCAATTTGATGTTGCTTGGATAATGATGATAGATACTTGCACCATACCTTTAACTGAGGTATGGCTTATATTTGAAGTTTAACATGCCACCAGTATAGCAACTCACATAGTTATATGGTTTTGGGAACATGGGTGCATGTCTTAAATGCAGCCCCTGCACTGTCACTGAAGCTTTCAAGTGGACACCTATGAATCCTGAACCTGCTGTGTGCCACTGGAGAGCAGGAACTGCAGACCAGGGTGCCGACTCAGCAGGACACAGGTGTACACCATGCTTTTGGCATGAAGCTTATGAAAGGGAGATCTGGTTAGTTAGTTCCCTTCCTGAGATGTAATTACCCATATCATTTTATTAGTATGATAACAATAAAAAACAGGGCTTTTACACCCTTGCCAGATGGCAATCCGTCACAGTATTTGTATCTGCAGATTGTTCATTTTGTGTGGTGTGGTTGTGTGCATTAGGGGTTTGTGTGAGGATGGTGTGAAGTGTTTTTGGGTGGGCTGTCATCCTGTGAGTAGCATTGTGAGGCTATTGGGTAGTTGATTTGAGGCGAAGGAATGAACACAGGTAGCAGAGAGACTCTTTCTATGGTGTAAAGGGGCGGTGAGGTTCTGAGGTGGGTTTTGTGGTTGGAAAGCTATAGTGAGGTTTCTGTGCACGAACTGGTGAGGGTAGTAAGAATGGTATAGTTGTGTGGGATTGTACACCTTGAGGCCGACTTATATGTGTGGTAGGAAGGGAGAGCTGAGTGACTGAGATCAGTGGGCACTCGTGGAAGGGCTGCCCTAGATGAAGATGAATTCTGGAGACCCATGGAGACACTCATGTATCTGTCAGCTGTATTAAATTCCATTGTTAACAAGTGTGACATTGCACACTGTTCCTTTCCATTAGGTAGGGTGCAACCATTTGTCCAGGCCACGATAAACACTGTTAGCAGGATTGAAATGTGGCAGAAGATGCACATAGCATAACCGAGAAGGAAACACTGTTTCACCACCCTCTCGCTCGATTGAATCGAGGTGCATTCCGTCCATAGCTACATAGAGGATTGCAATAAATGCAGATACATTGTGGACAACAAGGTACGTTCTGTTACACATGGAACTATAAAGGGACTCTGCTCTGATCTCAGCCAGACTGTGCTCGCATTACAAAGATCTAGCTAAAAAGGAGTTGGGGTGTCTGTGATTGAGAATGTAATAATGGCATAATTAGCCCACAAAGAAATGTACAGCTGCTGTAAGGAGCCATTGACAGAGCAGGAGCATGTGGCCCTCCCTCAGAGGACACATTTGTAATGACATTTTGCACCAAAAAGTCATTGGTCACATTATTTCTTTTACAAGGCATATTCCACTTCATATTTACCGACATAGAAGAAAACAAAATTAAGCATGTCATATATTAAATATATAAAATCTGTGAAAAGGGTTAGTTAAGGTGCAGGATTAACACATCAAAACGCCAGACATTCAGCAGACAGTTTAAGCTTCACCACCTTAACTCAGAGCCTCCCTATTGAGCTGCCCATGAGCACACTGATGACATTAAAGATGACATCATTGATGATATCACACATGACATTACTTATGTCACCACAGATGACACCACTGGAAAATAGAGGACATTGATGACATCCAAGGTGAAAGAACCAATGACACCACTTATGACACTGTCAGTGACAAAAAGTCACATGCTTTATTTCAAGACATATGAGAAACATTGTATAGTTAGGCATTTAGTGAATGCTAACAGAGATGAGATATAGTCATGCCATGCATACTAAATGAAATGCCCTTCCACAAAATGAGTAACCAAAATATATAACAAGAAACTTGTGGGTTCAATATTTTACATCTTTGCAAATCCTAAATTTTTTTTACACAAAATAAAGGCTTACTCAAGCAAAATACAAAAAGAGGGATAACCAAGACGGAATTGAAGACATTAAAATTCATAGTCCAAAATAATATTACAGCTTTAGAATGTTTAGACATAAAAAGTTCAAGAAAACAATCCAAATGTTGTTCTATCTTCGAATGCACCCTTGGATTTGAACACCTTGGCTTTTGATCGTAGAAACAGTCTTGTAAAACACATCCAACTGACTTTGCAGTCACCAATGTGCAAAAAAGGATGAGAACCCTGATTTCTGAACCCCATACTGACTTTCTGTATAACAATGTATTAAAAAGTTGAATTACTGTCTATACTAGCTAACAAAACTATGAAGTCTACAAACATAGGAAATATCAATGCTATGGTTTAACCTGTAATTAAACCTAAAACCAACATTAACACTAAACATAACATAAAATAAACTCCACATTAAATCCAACATTGCTTAACTCACTTTTTGGAGTCCCTGTTTTTTGGATTGTTGTTAATGCGTGAATGTGTTGATGTAATAACATAAGGTTTGATTTTAAGTGTAGGCTTTGAGGCTATTCTATATTCTATATAAGGAGGGATAGTGGGTCTATTTTTTAAGGTCATTTGGTATGATGTGTGATTCTGGGGTATGTTTGGAGGTCATTTACTATAAAATGCACTTATAGATGTAGCTTTACAATGTTTTCATATAAGGAATATATTATTTACATTGAAGGTGCTGTGTTTTTAACTTTAAATAAGAGCCAGGCTTATAGGTATAGCTGGTCTGGTCGGCGACTCGTAATTCAGCACTTGTAGCTGGGGTAATTAGATTACTTATAATATATCCTCCTACTGTGGAATGGGGATAAGAGACCCCTGATTCCACATGTTCAAATTCCAATCGCGTCGCATGTCACTGGATAGACGCTAAGCCGAGAAAAAACCTATCATAAACAGTAATACAAAAATGGAAAAGAGATCCAGGACATTGCGCCTTTGAGGTCAAAGGATGTTTATTCTTAGATTGTTAGGTTGGCCCTTTAGTGATAACACGTGTTTCGGCCCTTCCTGGCCTTTCTCAAATCAGGGCTAATACATTACTTATACATCCATTTAGTTCTGGTGTAAAGTATTTGAACAACACAGTTTGTGAAAAGTCACACGTTCATAATGTAATAATTCACATGTCCAATGCCAAACATAAATGATTAGTAGTCAACAAAGTTTGTATATATTGAAATGCACAGATGCACATAAATATAAATCCAAATTCACGTGCAAACCCATAAGCCATTGTGCACAAAGGGAGAAACAAGGATTGGCATTCGGAAGGAGAGCATGGGGTAGGTAAAAAACACATCAATGTATTCAGTAAACCAAAAATCAAAATATGCAATGCAGGGTAGGGGGAAGAAAGGACAAACAAACAGACGGAACACAAGAGAAGAGATTTTCCATTAGTTACAGTTGTTCAGATCATATGTTTTTGGTTTAAGCTATGTCACCTTAATTTGTTGACTTACCGTCATCGGGAGTCAATAACACATCTTAATCAAGTTGAGCTGTATTGGGTATAATCCCATCTATGCAAGATCTGGTACCGTAATAAGTAAGAAGAGTCCCATTAGTCCCAATCCTGCTGTCATCACAGTGTATCATATCTTTGCATTTCGTGCACAAAGTTTTGACCGTACCTCTTTAATAATATGTATCAATTATACCTGCCAATCTTATATAATGCAGCCCAATAATACAGGATCAATAACTCGTTTTAAACAGATTGAATTATATTGGGTATAATCCCATCCATGTAAGATATGGTACCATAATAATTAAGCAAAAGTCCCCTTAGTTCCAATACTATGATCATCACAGTGTATCATATTGTTTTCGTTCGTACACAAAGTTTGGAGCGTACCTCTTTGATAGTACGTATCAAATACGACTTCTCATCTTAACTAATACCGCCCAGTAAGGCAGGGAATCACATAAATGCCCTGAACGTATAAGCTGTGTATGAAACTTACTTTGTATTACACCAGTCATACGCGTTCGCTTCCTCTGATTGTAATAGTGGCGGGTGCCATCTTGGGACTATTTGTTAACCTGTTCCCAAGGCGACACGTAGCCGAATCCGCCGTTGCATTTTGTTCCCTAGCAACCAGCAGGCAGATTACTGAACTAAGCTACTAGCTAACAATAAATTTGACAAATATCTGCCTCCTTGGGCATGCATCCGTATGTGCAACATGTGAAAAATAGACTATAAAGAAACCGTAAATCCGGAAGTGGGCTGCATTATTTGAACTCGTACCGGTTGTGGTGGTAACTTGAATAAATGCCTGATATATTAATGGTGTAGTTACTCTAATTATGCTTGGCTACTACATGGTTGGCAACATAAACTCAAGCTTGCTCAAATATGTTATTGCATTGCTCTCGCACTGGTTGTCACCGTGACTTGAATAAATGCCTGATATATTGAAGGTGTAGTTACTCTAATTATGCTTGGCTCTCTACAGGGTAGGCTACATAAACTCAAGCCTGCTAAAATGTGTTATTGCATTATCCGTCCAAACCCGTAAATTAGCAAACCTTAAGAAATAGAGTGGGAACAATGGAAAAATTGGAAAAAAGGACTGCTAGCAATGGTTAAAAGAATTACGTTATGCTCAAGATTAAGTTTAGATAATGCTCATTCATATCCCTCATTGGGAACACGTGCTCAATAATAGTGCAACATAGTTATAATACCCTGTAGTAAGAATACATGTATAAATGTAACAATAAATCTGCATATATAGTGTGGAACACCAATAGGTTTTCTAAAGCAGAAAAAGGTATTGTGTAGTATGCGTAGTTTCTCTATAGGAACGACGCCATTTCAGTATCCTGATTCAAACCAAACACAGTTGTGTTAAAAAGGCAAATCAATCTAGCCTCTGCTTGGTGTAATGCTTTTACTCTGTCTCCACCTCTTTTATTGATTGTAATATATTGTAAACCAATGAATTTGATTCAAGACTTATCATCCATCTGATGATTCTTTTGCCAATGTGCGGATAGAGGTAGAGACAAGTCCTGACTGCCAATTTTAGTCAGATGCTCGCAAATCATTGTCCTCAGCTTCCTTTTTGTGCTACCTATATATAGCTTGTTACAGATACAAATAATGGCATAAACAACATACTTAGTTCTGCAATTTATCATATGTTTGATTATAATCAATTTTCCGTTGGGGCCCTCAAGTTCTTTAGTCTTATCACCCACAAATTTACACATCGTGCAGAAACCACATTTCCTGAAACCTGGCACATTTTTAGTAAGTCAGGTGACTTGTTTCTCTTTCTCTAGATCTGGTAACAGTGACGGACAAATGATTGTTTTGAGAGTACTTGCTTTTTTTAAAAAATAATTGTCAGTCTGTCTTCAATAAATTTTCACAAATGTTCATCCAACTGGAGTAAGTACCAATGTTTTTGTAAGGTTTTTCTGATTAGTTGGTGATCTTTATTAAATTGGGTCATAAACATTAGCTTCATCTGTTTTTCTTCCAATTTACTTTTAGGTGTTAGAGTATCCTCTTGTTGGAGATTCTTGTTTTTTTCAAAGGCTTTTTGCAAGCATTTGTTTGGATATCCTCTCTTTTTGAAACGATTCCTTAAGAGCATGCACTCTTGTTGAAATTTCTTGTCATCTTTACAATTACGCCTTGCTCGAATATACTCTCCTAGGGGAATGTTGTATATTGTTGAGCGCTGATGGCAACTGTGTGCATGTAGAATTGAGTTCACTTCAGTTGGCTTACGAAAGGTCCAAGTCTCTAGATGATCGTTCTGTACATGAATAGTGAGATCCAGAAAATTAATTTGGTTCGCAATATGTTCTCCGGTGAAATCAATCTCATATTGGTTCTGATTCAATCTATTGGTGAATTCATGAAGTAGAGTGTCAGATCCTTCCCAAATTAAAAAGATATCATCTATGTATCTTAACCACAGTTTGACTTTGTCATTAAATGCTGGATCCTGCTACACTGTATATTCCTCCAACATCCCCATAAAAATGTTAGCTAGCGCAGGGGCATACTTAGTCCCCATTGCCACTCCTTTGAGTTGTTGGTATAGGCAGTTATTGAAGGTGAACAGATTGGAATCCAAAGTTATTTGCAACATTTCTTTCAGCATGTCAATTTGTAAGTAATAAGAAGCAGAGTCGTTCCTAAAGGCATAGTCAATAGAGGCCAATGCCCATTTATGTTGAATAGACGTATATAACGCCTTGACATCCAAGGTGGCGAGTATGAAGGAAACTTGCCAGATGTTTTTAGGCTGTATTCAATGTTTATTAAGTATGTTGTGTTGCTGTTGTTCTACATTTTAAAGTGATGACTGTGCTGATTATATGATTTTACTTGTCATGTATGGGGGTGAGTTAAGCTTCCAAAAAAGTTAATTTTCATGTTGGGTTTAAACATTTAAGTTGATATTTCCAACACCTGTAGATTTTACGTTTTTGTTAGACAATGATCTTATCTTTGAAAACATATTCATTTCTCTATTTTATTTCTATAGTTTGTTTAACATCTTGATTACTTACGATGTGATCTTTTTTTCCAGGTGTTTTCTTGTATGTTGTAATATATAGCTTTATCCAAATTGAATAGTGCATTGTTAATTTAGAAAACATACAAGTTATGTAAAGTATGGCATGGACTCACTATGTGAGTGCATGATATGATATGATATGATATGATATGGCATTTATAACGTGCCTACACACAAGTGTGTCAAGCATAAGAAATATTGTTGTTCATTTTCTTTTTTAATTTTCTTATTCAATTCTTTTTGACAGTGGATGGGAGCAAGTGAGCATTGTGATGTAAGTAATGTTTTTGTCAGCACAATGCATGTATATGCATGTATTTGTGTTATATGGTGAGTACATGAGGAATGTGTTTATGGGTAGGCTACCTCCTAATTTCTTGGATTACTATACATGGATGTGCTTGCATTCCATTCGTTTAGAATCGTTTCAATAAAATAAATAAATTAAGGCCTGAATGAAGAGTGAGGGACAGGAGATATTTATTTTCCAGATGGACCTTAACCAGGATAAATATGATGAGTCTGCTCCTGTCCCCATGACGCCATTTCGCCATGATCCTAAGATTTTCTATTATGTAGCTGATTTTTTTATTAGGCCGCCCATTCAATAGTGGCTTTGCCAGTACTTGTTAGGAATATGGACAAGTGAATTTGGATTCACTCAGGCAGGCACAGTGATCAGGAGGACAACAGATACTTGTCCGGTCTGAGTAATTGGCCTAATGATAACAATGAGTTATTCACAAGCGAGCGGAAGTTACGATAGGGGTGGATTATTATTACAATTATTATTAGTTTTATGATTAGTAAACACATTATTACAGTGCACATCCACCCAAGGGCATCTTGCCACTAGGAAAATCAGAGGAGAACTGAGACTTACACTGAGCGGTTAGGGTGATTTTAACACGTCCGATTTCTAAACATGCAAATGCTGCTAAAACAAAGCGCTTGTTAAGCATATTTCACAGCACGACAAAATGTGCACATATATACATTTTGAATGTGCTGCCCAATGCATTTTCAGTCGATAGCAGAGATTTTCATCGCCCCTTACCTTTGCTGATAGAATTTCATGATGTAGAAGTGAAACCGAATGTATTGTCCGTGTTGCCTCTTTCACCCAAAATCTCGTGAGATTTCGGCATTGCCGATGCACCCTATGTAAACCCCTTCTTTGATTACTGACTAGACCGACATGTGAAGGAAGCGGGGGATACCCCTACAACCTCCAATCCCCCTGACTTCTGAACAGCCTATCCCTGGCATCAGATGACAAGTGCACAAACGAAACACGGGTAACGCCCAATGAAATCGTGATGCGACAAAATCACAATGGGCAGATTTGCAGTGATGGGTGATTCGACCAGATAAATATGGCAAAATCACCCGTTACGCACCAAGCATCCAAAATAGCAGTGTTTTCAATAAGCGCCTAAACTAATAAAGCATTCCACAATTTCACTGCAGCAATTGAGAATGCAGGGCCACCAATCCTGGATAGCCAACAAGGCGGGACAGTAAGCAAACAGGCATCACAAGAGCGAATGGTACATTCAGGGAGATAGGGAGCACAGAAATGTACAATGCCCCTCGGCTAAGGAGGAAAGGCTGGAAGTCATCACGTGGGCAAGATGCAATGGCCCTTAGTTGGGGATGTACTAACCTGAAGACGGTTTGGTGTGCCATATTGGTAACTGAACATTCATGACGGACTGCAATATTCATGAATGGGGTTATTGTTTTTGTGGCAATCAGGATAAATGTGCTGAAAGCCCTAGCACTGATGTTCTGGAATCTTCTCTATTCAAGTGACCAGTGACCTATAAAGGTACGGGGTCTGGAAGGCAGGTCATGTTAGATAGGTGGGGTCCCGGTTAGATGCAGGTTGCTGTTTTTCCTTGACTTGCAAACAATTGAACATATCACATCTGTTTGTCATTGCTCGAAATGGATATGTGAGCCTGGTGTCTCTGACAGTAAGATATTTCCACATTGCACAGCCCAAATTATGAGTACTTTTTTATTTAGACCTAATGCTACACATCATCAGATTATTAAAATATTCCTTGTACATGTTCTTCTGTTATTATATTTTACTGTGTAGTTAACAAACTAACATCACATGGTTCATTGTAATTATGTCGTTTTAAATAAAAGGTGTTCTATAGCACAG
The DNA here is from genome assembly GCF_040938575.1 of Ambystoma mexicanum. Lineage (NCBI taxonomy): Eukaryota > Metazoa > Chordata > Amphibia > Caudata > Ambystomatidae > Ambystoma > Ambystoma mexicanum. The sequence goes on along the minus strand of NC_090921.1, from coordinate 1,357,902,824 downwards.
ATTTATTTTACAGTAACCTACCCTATTTATATAAATTGTACATCTGAATAGATGAGCTGTGGCTTGAAGCATCATGAAATAAAATAATTCTATATATTGTTGAATATATTCTTCATATTTGTAGTAACTGTTTACAAAATTCTAAACACTATTTGAACATCCTAATGTTTAATTTATCAGATGTACTATTATGTCCAACACTCACATTAGTTATTACTATCAATTAGAATTAAATGTTCTCGTCTTGGGAGGGTAGCGCAGTGGCAAAGTGCTCGCCTTGGAAGCAAGACGACACGCAGCGCCACAGGTGCAATAACCGGGTCCGCGCTTAGCTATTATTTTATACAATTTTCATGCCCATTTTTACTGTTTGCATTGTAAAATATATGAACTTCTTTTACTCCTGAGCGTAGAGACCTTTGGATATCGTGCATGCAATGGGTAGGATGCAGAATATAACTCTGGCACCAAATAATCAAACCAACTCTGGAAGATGGCAAAGGTTGCCATTTTAATAACAATTATCTAAAACAGGCAGTTACAACGGACATCAACGGACGTTCGCTCGAGCTCTCAGTGAATTTAACGTGAAAACACATTTATATACAACAAATCCTCATAGGTGACGTCATATTATGTGGCAAATGAGACAAACCTACAAGGAGTTGTGATAGGCTCAAGGGGAACATCTAGGTATACCTTTTATAAGGGGTGGGATTGTGATTTGATATCTACTGTCAGGTGGACAATTTATGCCTACCTCTAAAACGTGTAATCTTCAACACTACTAAGTACACAGTATATCATTGGTCTTCAAACTATAAGTCCCTTCTTTAAATGGCCCTCTATAATTGGTTGGCACGCTCGTGCCATGTCTGGAACATTCGGTTCACTTAGCAGCACGTAAGCTCAGACCCAGGTGCTAGGAGGTGGACTTCACTTTACTGTCCCACCCAATTAGCCCAACGTCTCTCATCACCCATGCCTTCTGCCATGAAGATTGTCTTTGAACTTGGCCTTACAGCATATTCTTGTCTCTGGGAATATATGGGACTGCGAGCATGCACTATCGTTGTTCTAGGACTGAAAGCTCAACTCTATTTCCATCCTTGGCTCATGTGACAGGAGACCACGATTTGGTAAATTTTGCAGCATTTAAATGTCTTAAATGAATAAAACTTGGCACTGTTGGTGTTCTTTCTTTGCATCTTAACAAGGGATGATTCAGCTTCTCACATTTGCCGCCTTCAAGAATAGATAACCGGCCTTAGCTTGCTTCAGCTTTGGTACCAGCCCAGACAGCCTTGCCATTCGTATACACAATCTCAGCTAATTCTTGCTGCGACAGAGTTCTTGGCCTTTCCTCTCCATGGGTCCAGGCTTACTAAATTCATGACACCGATGTCCAGCTTCTATACATTGGTGGCTTTGCCTGCAGTCTATTCACTACGTATAGTCAGCTTCTATGATCACTTAGTCTACTTGCATTACAGCATATGTACAGTTAATGAATGGCTTGCATTTTCTGCAGTGTGTCACACACATGCAATCTCCTTTTCGCATATGAAAGTTTACTCGATTCTTAGCTTCGTCATTAGTTTCTGTAAGGTCAATGCATTCTCTCCAACCAGTCTTCTCAGTGCATCACGCTCTTCTCTTGTGACGTCACCAGCTTCTCTTTCTTTCTTTTTCATATTCTTTTGGGGAGTTCGTCCCTCAGATTATCATCTCTTTGGGAAGACATTTCATAGTGCTTTCTAAGTAGGTACCTTCTTTCGAATATTGCGGTGGTATGGTCACAAATCTGGTGTCAAGCATGGCACTATCTAAGTCTTGCAACAAATATGAGGTGGGGGCAGGATTTCCCACAGAGGCATGTAACTGCTCCTCTACATTCCCCCTCTGGTTGAATCATCGACCACCTTTTCAATGGTCTCCACATCTTGATATTGTGCATCTTTGGAGTCCAGATCTTCATCACCCCTTCAGGGTGCTGTCTGATTTGACATGCTCATCTACACTCCAGGTCAGGTAGTTGCACCGTCCATTCGGATTACAAAGACCCATTGTCCCACATACTTCTTATGATTCTTTGGATACAAGAACTTTGTTCGTTCAGAGGTGCTACGATGCTGGCCTCTATGTATTTTCTGACTTCTTCATCTGTCAATTCCTTGGGTCCAAACCCAGATTCAACGTTGATTGTGATCTTCATTACTACTGCCTTCTTTGCTGTTTTCTTACATTGAGCAATTATTATCCCGATCACACAGAATCCAAACATCACCATCACCAGTATTGCTCCAAGAAACTTTAAGATATTTGCCATCCACTGCAGAATCCATGAGAATATGGAAGCAAACCAACTGTCATCTATAATGTCCTTGGTCTCGTCTTCCATCTTGTTATGCAGGCTCGTCAACAGCGTTATGGGCTCTGTCAAGGTCACATTCTCATCATCATGAGAAGGTGTGAATGTGCAACATGATGGCCTGATTTTGACGCAAACCCCTCCTTCCAACACTGTGATCATGTCAAGGACATATATGTTCTGCAAGGTTATCAGTCCTATGGCTCTTCGCTTTTCCTTGATAGCATTGAATCCTTTTATGATGATATTGATGGTCTGCAGAAGCTCCCATCAGTTAATTTGCAACCATTGGGCATTGGTCATCATCTGAATCCCAGGCACGAAGATAGTCATAAAGATTGAGGCAGTCTTGCTGAACAACCTATGCTCATAAGGAATGGAGTCATATGCTTCTATTGACTTAGCTGAGAAGTAATTCTCTCTTCTGGTTCGATTGAGAAATGAATGCGATCTTCTCCTTCTCAAATGAGCATATACTTTCATAAATTCTCCAATGTTCAGGTCAATCTGAGGAATCACTAATGCTGGAACATGGATGAGCACCAAGGAACACGTTCCTCCCCAATCCTTGGCCAGCTTCTTGTAAGCCCTAGACCCACAAGCCCCATATCGATCCATCAGGATGGCTGCCCCTGCTACCATTCTGGAAACATCTACTATAGTTTTGCATGCCTATGTTATCCCCCACATGCTTCCTTCCTTTTCTTCGGAAACAAAATGTCACATTCGCCAATGGGATCACAACCATTGGACCTGATTCATCTTCTACTCATGTCAGTAGTTTGGCATGCTTAGCCCATGAGTTCAAACACCCCTCATGTACTCTCTGTACATCTTGCACATATTCTGCCTTCAGTAGATGAGCTGCACAGGACATCATTCCTCCTTCCCATCCTTTCTTGGACTTCACTCGTCCACAGACTAAGACTTGAGTTTGTTCCCAACATCCAGGTGATTCAGCTATCTCTGTTATATCAGGGCATTCCATTCTCTTCATATCTTTTATGACTACCTCTTCCTGTCCTTCTGCAGGATACACAAGCATCGTGCTCTCCCATCCAGGTTCCTTTTCCACCTGTGAAGTCTTGATATAATCATGCTGAAATGGAAAAAACAATTTCGATCTCCATCGTAAAGTGGCCAAACTTCCTTGAAATTGTCTGCTGGTCATGCATGCTGCAAGATGAACGAGGCACCTGGCATTGTGTTCTGGAACTTCTCTGAAGATGAAAGTTTGCACTGGATTCATGGCACAGAGTATGATAGCTCATACGTAGCAACTCTCCTTAGAAGTTCTCTCTCCCACCTTTCTCGTGTGCTGATACCACATGTTATTAACCAGGTGTGCTCCATTATCTACATAGGTATTTATCCCATCATTATCTTCCTCTGCACTTATCTTATGTCTGCCAAATGTAAAGGTTGTGTAATACTCATGAAGTAAATCAAAAGCAGATGTTATAGTAGGGAGAACTATGGGGAACTCTGTCTCAGTGCAGAGCACTGAAAATGAATGTGCCCAAAAGGCAAGTTTAAGGCTGTAGGTGCCCCCAGCGGGTGCCTGCCAATCTGCAATCCAGCCACAATCAAGGGCTGCCACCCATATCCTGTGGTAGCAGTGTGATACCTTCTGTAGATGTCCTATGTAATGCTGATTTAGCCACCAAGATAGCTCAGTGGGATGTGCGCACGCTGCTGCAATTTGTATGTGAACTGCAGGTTACAGGTTTGAACCTTGGTCGATAAATGAGTACCATCTTCGGTTGGGGGAAGATTGTAGGCAAACATGTTCAGTGCTTTGGCAAAAGACTTTGCCACACAGAGCCCAAGCCGCCTTATTTATTCAGGTGAGTGTTTTCTAAAGCATGTGTCCCTCGTTTTACCATGACAATGTAGCGCTCAGTGCTTGTGGGGAACTCTGACTGCATGGAACTGGAAAGAAAAGTTGCATTTCAATGATTTATGTTATCAGCTTGATATGCCTATATATGATGTGGGAGTTCCCGCTGAGAGTTGGGTATAGTTGGGACCAATCTCTCTGTGGGAGGGGGTAGTGGTCTCAAAGGGTATGAGGTGTGTGTGTGTGTGTGTGCGTGCGTGCCTGTGTGTGTGTGCGCGTGCATGTGTGTGTGTGTGTCAAAGCCTGCCTTGAAGAGTATGGTATTCAGAGCCTTCTTGAATGTTCACTTTTGCTCTTAACTGTTCCTCGCCCACCCTGTGCCCAGTCCTGCTTTCACCCATTTTCCCCAGCCTCCCTTCCACTGGAACACGCTCCCACTTTCCCTTCGCTCTATTTCTTCATACCCTCTTTTTCGCTCTGCCCTCAAAGCTCATTTGCTCAAGTTTCATTTCTGTCATCATTTTATCCCGTTAATTGTACTGTGTTGTGATGATATGTACAGTGCTTTGGTGTAACACGCTCAATAAATACAAACTTAAATAAAATACAAATACTGACTAGAAAGCATATCCGAGATTTCATTATGCCCCGCACGCCCACTTCAAAAATTCATCCCTGTCTATTTTTTCTCTTTCGTCACATGGGGCTACCGCTATGTGGCCTGTAATATTCAGGCTCGGACTGGCCTATAGGGCAATAGGGCAATGTCCAAACCAGAAACGCAAAATGCAAGCGTGGGACAGTTTCTTTGGCCCAAGTGCCCCTCTTTTTTGACCAGTTTGATGACTTAGTTCACTGTGCAGCTAGCAGTTTTGACCATTGTTGCTGAATACATATTCTTTAAATTGCACAATTTGCATCACATCTTATCAAGAAACTCACCCTTGTGTACTATTCAATAAGGAATTGCCATTTGCAACTGTGGGGCACTTTTTCATTGGTGCCCAAGACAATTATATGTCCCAGTCTGACCCTGGTAATATTCTCGCTAAACCCTTGAGGGAATGAAAGCACACATTGTTTAAACTCAGAACACGCCTCAGTGAGCCACAGGGTGCGGCAGAACTGATACCTTTAGATTTGATAAGTGGATGTTTTCATGCAACTATAGCATCATTGATTCTTTCCCTCTACCACGTGTGAGTTTTTATTGCGTGACTGCTTATGTTCGCTTTGCCCACCCGTGATAGACTCTGCATTACATTTTGTGCTTTGTTTCCCCTCAAGTCTGTCAGAATTTTTTGAACAAAAGAGTATTCTTCCCTTACTCTGGAGGACTAACAACAGACCGTGTAAGTCTGCCCTATTGTATTTGTTATTGGCTTTCAATAAACCTACTACATGGGCAGTGTAATAGGCAAAGGATTTTAAATGTTAATCTGAACCTGTACTTTTTTTAATTTTTTCCTGTATAACAGTAATTTGCCTGGGCATGCAGGAGTGTGCAACCTTTGATTTGCGAGATTATTATTATTTTTTTTTCTTTTTTTTTATTAAGCATATAGCGTAAATAAATACAAACTTTTGCTTTTTAAAAATAAAAAGAAACGTTTTTTATGTCTCAGTTACAAGGCCAAACCATCTCTAGGAGTTTTCCTTTTGTTTCTGTATCAGTTCCTTCCAAGGGTTTCAAATTTTTGTTTATTTGTTCTTATCCTCTTCGGTTTGGCCTGAGCTTTGACATAATCCAGGAATTATACTTATTCCACTGTCGTGACGTCCTTTACATTTTCGCTATGAGCTGCATGTTGGTTTTCCAGTTTAGCCCTCATTGTTTGTAGAAATATACCAAGTGCTCTCGTGGTTTTCTGGTTTGGATTGTCATACAGGGTTTCCCACCACAAGTCAGAATCTAACCCACACGTCGGAGTTAATAATGGATGTAGAAGTAGGTCTCTTGCTGATTTTAGCTCAGGACAGAAAGTTGGTAGATGTTGTAAAGATTCTTCTTCCTGCTCACAGAGCCGGCACGTGTTGTCAGATACTGTGCCGTATTTTTTCAGATTTATTTTTGTTCTTAAAATATTCAGTCTAAATCGTAAGATTAGATCTCGCTGAGTAGGATTCGCGCTCTTTTTCAGGTAGCCGGGTAGAAGTTTTGGTGCTGAGCTAAGACTTTTTGAGAGGGTGTGAAATTTAGAGATGGCACGGGCACTTTCTGTTTTGGCCCAGTCAGCGCACAATAGCGCAGTCTTCACCCTTTTAGGATTATTGCATAAGGTGTCTTCTGATATATGCAAATTCTGTAAGAGCTCCTTGCATTTTTCTTTCCAACTAATCAGAGGCCAGAATGGAGCTTTTTAATTTTCTTCCTTTAGAATTTCATATTGTGGTAGGCAGTCTTTAATTAGTGTCTTTCTGAATGTTAACATAGCTTTCCATATAATTGAAGCCTGCAAGGAATAAAGACCCAATTTGTGTCGAATTATATTCATTGGGACACATTGTGGTAATCTCAGTAGTTTTCTCCAGAATCTGGCTTCAACTTTTTCCCAGGTTTCCGATGGTATTCTGAGAGCAGTGTCTCCAGCATAAGCTATTGACAGAATAACTTTTGCATTATAGAAGTCTACTGTTGGTTGGATCGAGAACTTGCCAAATCTTCGTTTCAGAATGAGGGCTTGTGCCGTTAGTGGACTCATTTTGTGTTGTAAGTGCTCTATCCCCGCTTGGTCATTCCAGTCGGCGCTTATTATTGCTCCCAAGTATTTTGCACTCGATGTTATCGGAATAGCTTTGTTGCCGACGCACCATTAGAAAGACTTTTTCTCTCTTGCTCTCGATGTTTTCATTATTAAGATTTCAGATTTGTCAGGATTTATTTCTTGTTTATTTTCTTTGACATATATTTCCAGGGCTTCGAGTTTTTTCTGCAAACCTATTGGGGTCTTGTCCAAGATGATCAAATCATCTGCATACAATAAGTGACCTACTGTTGAGGTGCCTATTTTTGGCGAACATCCTCTCGGTATGACGAGCCAATCCTTTATTTCCAGGATGTAGAAGTTATAAAGGATAGCTGCCATAGGGCACCCTTGCTTTAGGCCTCTTTTTGTTGGGATTGGTTTGGTTAGATTACCCTTTTGATTTAGCCGTACTTGTATAGAGGTGTCAGTATGCAGAGCTTTGATTGTGGCCACTAGATCTTCCGGGCATCCTTTCTGCTCCAACTTATTCCACAGAATTTGTCTGTCCACTCTATCGAAGGCGGCAGCCATATCTATGCACGCCAGGTAGAGCTTCTGTTTTTCACAAATGGTTTTAGCCTTTAATAGGTTAAGTATAAGCAGATTTAAGCCGCAATCAACTTTTTGGACAAACCCTGCTTGCCGGGGATCATAGTTTCTTGAGTGTTTGATCCATTCTTTTAGTCTCTTTAGGAGAATGCCAGCAAAAATGTTACGTATAACATCCAACAAAGATATTGGACGATAATTCTCTGGCCTGCATCTGTCTCCCTTTTTATGAATGGGCATGATTGTAGCTTTTGTCCAGGTTTCCACTATTTGTTTGTTCTTAATGATTCATTTAAACAAAGCATAGCACATGTCGGCCCACACTTCTGGGGCTTGTTTTAGTATGGCGTTTGATAGGCCATCGGGCCTTGGGGCCCGAGAACTGCTAGCTTTGTCAATTAGTGTGATAATTTCAGACTTCTCAAATGATATATTCCATGGGATCTTATCTGAGTTTACTTGAGTCTGATCTTCTTCGAGCGTATCAAAGCTGTAAACTTCTTGAAAATGTTGAATCCATTTTCCTTCATGGATGGGGTTGATCTGTTCTATTCCCTGTAGAACACTTGTCTGGTTCATTAAGGCCCACATGAATTTGGCATTTTTATTGCTGGCTGCTAACAGCATTTCTTCAGAATCTCTCTGAAACAATTGGGCTCTATGAGTTATGGCACAGTTACGATAAGCTTTTTTTAGCGTTGCCCTTTCTTCGAATGCACACTGTGTTCTGTTCATTTAGTGCTCTTAGTTTCGCTGCTAGCTTTGATTTTCTTTCTGCTAGTTCAGAGTTGTATTTATGTTGACGAGCAGTTTTTGGCTTTATGTTGTGACCTGGTTTTACTCTGAAGATAGACAGACACGCTTCATATTCTACACCGATGTTCTTTGTTGATTTCCAGCAATCTATTGCTTTTTTAAGCATCGGTGTCATTTTTGGTGCTATTCGCAATCTGTTGAGGCCATTGTTCGCTTCAACCTAGTAGGGCCAGTTTTTTTGATGGACCACACCACTTTCATGTGATTTAATCGATAGTGAACATGTAAGGACAAGTATTTTGTGGTCGCTTTTTATTGTTGGAATTATGTTCAAAGAAGAGATGAAGGTTTCTCGATCCACAAAGAAGTAGTCCAAGCATGCACTTTGATTATATGAGGTCCATGTGACTGCTCCTGGTCGGTCGCCAGTCACATTTCCGTTTACCTGCAGAAGATCCTGGCTGTTCATCTCCGCTAACCAGTTTTGCATACGCGTTACCCTCTGCTGTGTGAGACCTCTTTGTACAGCTTGAATCTTCTTTTTTGTACAGTCTATGTTAAGATCACTGCAAATGATTATTGTGGGATTTTCGAATTCAGCTCTAAGCTCGGCGATGTGTTGAAGCACAGTTCCCATGAATTTATCACCATCCTTAGCTTTGATATTCCAATAAAGATTGATTATAATTTGGAATTGCTTCTCGGATTCAGGGAAACCTCTGCTGTGCTCTTGTATTATAGTTATTTGTATGAGTGGTGAGGGGGTCATGACACGGAGTATATTGCCTTTGTAGTCATTTTTTTGTCACAGTCAACAGTCCTGCGGAGGGTCTTTGTATCCTTTGTTCAGGAGGCAGGTGGTCCCCCCCATAATTGGGGGCTCTAAGAGCCAGCATTCTTGAATGCATATAATGTCTGACTTCAATAGTTCTTCATTTAAATGTTCCAGCAGGTGTCGGTGCCCTCAAGTGTTCCATGACACTATTCGTAGGTTATTTGCGACATCTGGGCAGTCAGTCTAATGGATGTTTTTTGTAGCTAATGTTCTGGCGAGCCAATCCCATGGTTTATTTGTATCAATTTTTGTCACAAGTACAACTTCGCTATCGACTAAAGAGCCCACCGCCTTACTTTCGGCACTTCCTTTTATTCTCCTTCTGAGTGTGGTTGGGCCTCGCAGAACGGTTGGGGAAAACCTTCTTGGTTTTGCATTGAAGTCATCTGCCGGGTGGACGGCCCTTGGTGGAATGTGGCTTGGTGTATGTTGTGAATTCTGAATCTGGTTTGTTCCCTGTTCGCGATTTTTGGATTCGTCTGATTTAATGTCGAAACCAAGGGATATGAGTGCATCAGAAGCTAACCAGATTAGATTTGTGACTGCCTTTGAAAATAGGTGGATGCAGATTCGATCTGTTTCGTCTTCTTTAGGGAAGGCCACTATCTTAATGTCTTTTGGCTCTATGACAGGTAATTATGGTACATTATGAAATAATTTCATGAGGTTAGATCTATTTAAGATCAGGCCATCCTTGGCTTTCAGTACTCGCTCAATTATGAGTTTGTGGCCACTCTGCCTCTCCTCTCTTTTTCCTTGGTCTTGCGGGGGCATGTTGGCTTGGGGTCGATCTCTTGATCTTCTTGTCTCTTTCCTTGGAGTTCCTCGTCGAGGATGATCTTTCTATTTATGATGCTCTTGATTTGAGTGGTCCAACATAGCTTTGAGTAGTTGTTGTTGTCTAGTTTCATTTGAGTTTTTACGTTCCAGGAAGTCTCTTTTTTCCTGTAAAGTGCAAAATAAGTGAGATAGGACCTCTCTTTGATTTGGTTCCTCACCTTCGCCATCCGGTTGCTGAGCTTTCTCTAGGCCTTCCTGACTAACAAGGTCTACTGCACTGTCACAATCGTGAACAGAGAGTTGCAGAAGAGCATCTTGGTCCTCACTAGTGTTGATTTCATCTTCATCAGCATCTACAGTTATTGATTCTGTGACAAATTCTCAGTCTTCTGGTTTTTGTCCTTTTTGTGAGCTGTTTGGTTGAATACTTTGCTCAGCATTGTGAAACACATCTTCAATAGGCTTCAAGTTACGAATGAAGTGACGGGTTCCTTCACATGAAGTGTGTTTTGGCAGTGGTAAATTTTTTGTCTTTTTAGTTGTTTTCCCCGATGAAGTTTCCTCTTTTTTGGTGGATCTCACAGCAATTTGTTTAGGTCTGACTCCCATTTCCTTTTCTCTTAATTCAATTGAGCTCTCTGTAGCAAATAAAGGAAATAGATCTTTATTTTGTTTTGATTTGGGTCGATTTTCAACGTGACCTGTCGTTGGATTTATTATCAAGGCCTGAGTGGCCGGTCGTGTGTCGGGACCAGTTGCGGAGGCGTTCATCGGTCTTCCTTTGCGATTTATATTTTGTTGTCCCGTTGTGGACGTCAGCACCACTTTTTCTAGTTGGATAACAGTGTCCACTATTTTATCCGTTGTTTCACAGGCTTCGTCCAAGCAGCACAGTGGATTTTCTGTGGAAGTGCTTTTTTCAGCAGTTTGGCCATGATGCTTGTTTACGTCAGGTTTCAGAAGAGTTATGGTGTCACTGAAACAGTGGAGAAAGGCCTTCTTGTCCTCTCGAGCGTCTTCCATTAGGTCGATAAGAGTTTTAAAAATTACGTGTTCCGTTTCTTTCACTCTGGCTCTCTTTTCTTTGATAATATCAATGTAGGATTCTACATATATTAGTTTGGATTGGATTAGAGCCAGCAGAGTAGATTGGTCCTTGTAATTTTCATAAAGTACTTCATATAATTTAAGAAACGGCGCCATAGTTATTGTCATCATGGATCCAACTGCAGCCTGCATGTTAGCGCAGGCTTCTGAGTTTGCTTGTAGGATTGCTGGTGCAATATTGTCGTAGGCAATTTCTGCCTGACTACGCTTTGTGGGAGCTTTAGTTGGAGAAAACTCATTTTCCTCATCTGAACTTTCAATTGTAGTTGGATCAATGTCTCTGTCCTTTCTTTTAGATGTTTCTGCCTGTTTCTGGGGGCTGTTTTTTGATGTGGATAGAGACGGAAGGTCATTGTGGGATTGTTTCTTTTGGATTGACTGAGCGTTCGCGGATTTAGATTTTTTTTCTGGTGCCATCTTAGAGATGGATACATTTAAGTCCACTTCACCAATACCTCGTTTGGATCTGTTTGGGTGAGGAGTGGAAGTTTTTGTTGGACTGTTGAACTCCGCCATGGCCTCAGCTTCTGTGGTTGAACTGATTGGCATTTGTCAATTGCACGGATCTTGCATATTCGAGGATGCAGCTTGGCTGGAGGCTGTTCCAGCAACAGTTGGCTCTTTCTCTGGGCGAGGGGGACTGCATGTACTGTGGTTTTCTGAGGGAGGACTCCTCAATTCCCTGTTCTTAAATGTCGTCTGATTCATTGCGCCTGTGACTGGTTCGCCGTTTCCAGTTGCTTGAAGTAATTCCTGGTCAGTGACTTCAAGTTCAGATGTCATTGAGCTGTGCTCCCCAGTCGAGTCTGGGACTGCTTTCAGTACAGGACCTGAGTCTTTTTTATTGAAGTGCCATCTAATTGATTTTATATCTGAGAGAGAGTTTGCTCTTACTTTACTCTTGTGAGTAGGAATTTGACGATGAATTTTATTTGCTCTGGGACCGCCCTTTTTCGCAGCTAGTGGACTTGTTGGTGTGGTATTTACTGACATAATTGATTTCGATGGTAGTTTCAAGCCACAATTTGTATTATGTCCATTCTGCGAAGAGTGCTGTGTCTGGTTCAGGGGGTCAGGGACCTTTGGGGGGGGCAAGCTTTGAACTTTGTTGGAGATGTGGTAGTTCTGAGAGTGATCAGGGTCACTCAAAAGTTCCCCCATAGCATCCACATATGCAGGCGAATTTAAACATCCACAAGACTCTCCATTTCCTTTGATCTGCAGAGATTGAGGGAACGTGAAGAAAGCCTCTTCACGCAGTACGCAAAAGGTGTCCTCTCCCTCACTCCTTGGATCGCCGGCTCCTGAGCTGGAGACTGACCCTCCCCCTTTGACCTCTAATCCCAGCAGGAGCCGCATTTTTGTTGCGCAAAGCGGGAAGTATTGGTTGCGCACACACGGCCCTTTTGGCCATGCCCCTGCCTTCGCTCTTTTGCGAGCAGCTGGTGTTGGCGATCAGCGGGAGGACACGAAGCCCCCCAGGCAGCGCACACGCAACTGCCACAGAACAGGCAGTCAAGGGTGAGGGCACACCACGCGCCACAGGGCGAGGAGAACCGTCCGTCCGCGCGGCGAATCCTGGCCGCACTCGCACCGCCCCTCCAGCCGCGCCCCCACCCTTGCCCTGCAGCGGGCGGCCGGAGACGGAGACCAGTGGAGTCGGTTGAATCACTGTAAGCAGCGAGGCCGCTGCCGGTAAGGAGGGGAGCATCAAGGGGGCGGGCACTTCATGGGCCATGAGGCCAGGGAGGCAGTTTGTATAACACATACCTTGCGTGTCGGGTGCCGCGGATTCCTGGTTGGAGTGAGTCACCAGCTGCTGGAGGCTTGCTTCAGGCGGGCCGTCTGGGATCACGAAGACAGCACCCTCTGTCTCCTTATTGGGCCTATGGCAGGTGCATGGGGGTCCATTACATGGTGGCTCACAAATGTCACATTCATTCCAGGTATTGGTTTTGGCGGGCGATGTATCGCCAGAAAGCATAGAACAGTGCTCCTTATCCACCTCCTGCAAGGCGCCAGACATTTTAGTGTGGCTCTGTGTGTGGGGAGCTTGTTTCTTTGAGTGATTTGATGAAGTTTGTCTTGAGTCCATGGCGCCTTCTGCGCCCTCACTGCGAACACTCTGCTAACACTCCGCGGACGCTCCGCGTCTAGAATGTAGCTTATGTTCACCACCTCCAGGCACCACCTCCAACAATGGTAGTAGAAAAGTTACTCAGAATCCAGCAGGGTAGCTTCCAGGTCACTGGCACCAAACACTCTGCTAACACTCCGCGGATGCTCCGCGTCTAGAGTGTAGCTTATGTTCAGGCACCACCTCCAGGCACCACCTCCAACAATGGTAGTAGAAAAGTTACTCAGAATCCAGCAGGGTAGCTTCCAGGTCACTGGCAACAAACACTCTGCTAACACTCCTTATTTAGACTACAAGCCCTTCAGCCTTAGCCAGCATAGTCAATGATGAGGGCTCCTGGGGATGTAGTCGAACACATCTGGTTACGGACCACTGGCAGGGTCTCTGCTGGTCACACTCTGTACTTGAATGCAGTTATGTGTGGATTTTGATACTTTGTAATACTGTTCATTAGCTCCTTTTAATTTGTGTAAATGTACTTTTTTTGCATACATTTTTTATCTGAAATAAACTCATGGATTGGTTGAATTATCCAATAAATGTTATTTTTTTTAAAACGATTTGACGCATAATTGTTCCTGGCTGAGTAGCTTAGAAATCTCTATCGTACCAGGATCTTGGTCTTGGGTCCTTTGAGAAACAAGAAGATCTCCGTCATCCAGCCTTGTATGACCTTTAGACAAAATGTGATCCTATTATGGTATTTTGGTCATTTTTCCATTCGGGTGTTGAGCTTGGCGTCATCAGCTTGCATCTGGAATAGAGCTTGATGATGGGTAATCACTGTAGCGAAGGATGGGCAGTGAATATAAACCCTCTGGATGCTTATCCTCTCCCCTCTGGGGGGTACATATGGACATGGCCTGAAAAAAAGGTTTTGGTTGCAGCCAGTGAGACTTAGGTGGAATATGGCACATCCCCCTCCACTCAAATGGGATATTGGAAAAAATAGGACCATTAATTTGTGGCGTATGCAAACAGTTCTACGTGTGTTTTTCATTGCTAGTTTATTGTTCGTGCACTTTTGCATGTTATGTTTTTTCAACGACCAATGTGTTTTTTAAATGGGGTTAACCGCACCAAACCCCATCAAGCCAACCCCCTACCCAAACACACACATACCATATAAATGAATTCAAGTTTCTTTCGGCTAATAACCATAAAAGTACAAAGCAGTACGAAATCACTGAAAAGACCATATATGGAATAAAGGCACAATAACCATATACTAATGACATGCTAGTCGTGAGGTTCGTTTCCCAAACAAGTCTGGTTTATTTTCAGAGTATCTCAGTCGGCCGACCGGGTCTCAACGCCTCACAACGTGTGTTCGCAGACACCGTGAGATGAGAGAGAGCGAACATCGGTAAAGCAGTAATATATATACATAATACATCATCATTTTACAGCATTATTCGGTCCTCCCCTATACGTGACATACAAGCTAGGGTTCGGTAATTGACAGTTATGCACGTAACTTCATTCAGTCTAAACATTAGTATTTCTAGCAGAGGCTGCAGAGACAGTTTTCTGTTATGGGGAACACGGGGCATCAGCACAGGGAAGGATATCATGTTCTAGCAGGGAGACATTCCAAATAACGTTATCTGTTTGCTGCGCTCATGGGCTAAGGGTCAGATAGTTCTAAAGCAGAGAAAATACCATCCTTCATGAAGCACTACCATTAGTTGCATATAATTCTCATCTAACTGCATTTTACAACAGCGCCTTCAAGACAGGCTGGCACCTGGGCTGCTGATTAGTCGCGGCTTTTGCACAGCTTCAAGGATTTACCGAATAAGAAAAACAATGTATTTCTGCAGAGTGTCACATTCCTGTCTATGTTAGCATTCAGAATTCAAGCTGTGGCCTTGCACCGCGTGTGGATCTGAAGCACAGAATACATTTAAAAAGCGCTACAGAAAAGAAAATGGTAGGCAATTACAAAATGGACTCCCAATGGTCACATTCAGGTTTCATGATTTGCAATATTTGTCACATGATGCGATTCGCTTCCGGCCAACATACTATTCATACTATTCGTGCTATGCCATTGCATTTACCATTTCACAAACCCTCCTTTTGGCCTTAAGCCAATAGCATCATCATCCGAACATTGCGTCCTCATCGAACCAAGTGTCACTTTCCGAACTACCTATGTTGTTATCATAATGATTATCAGAAATATTGATTGCGATAAACACCTTGATTATTTCATTTTCATGTTTGAGACCACCATTTATCATATGAGATGTGGGCTTCCTGATTTTTGTACTAATTATCTGTACACATTAATTTGTAATTATGGAGCAAATGGCTGGCAAACATTGTATGCAACAACAGCAGAATATGAGGATACTAAATATCATGACCAAAATTGCAATTAGTTTCCATCCCCATGATCGTAACAGTTCCCAGAATCATGTACTCAAATTTAGATTCCAGCCACCTGTGGGAACATGGAGCTCAGAATTTAGGACGTGTAATTTCTCAATTGCTTCAAATATTGTAGGGGAGGAGTCACTTACAAAAACACAGCACGCTGATCCCACTAATTTTCATACACCTCCACAGTCAGCCAAAATAATGTCAAGAACCATTCTATTCTGAAGTGCAACTAGCCTGATTGCCTTTCGTTCCAGTGTCATGTTGTATAGTATGCCAGTGGTTCCATTGTTTTTTCTAACACCCTGGACAGTTTTCTAATATTCCATGAATGTATTGCCTGCCCCCAAAAAGGTATAAAGGATTTAGCTATGTACCCAAAAATGTACCCAGCAGTATCATCTCTTTGTGGCCGAGATCTGGATATTTTTGCTATTTCAGAGGTTGTGGCGAGAAATACACCAGGTAAAAGTATCCCTAAATAACAGGTACCTTCCCAGTTTCTAGGTAACCATGGATAAGCTTGGTCCCTGCACACAAAACAGACTGAACCTCTTATATATAATGGTTTCTCTTCATGCTCAAGTACAGCAGTATTCATACATCTGGTAAATGTTCCCACCGGGTGGGAACCTTTTTTCCGCAAACAAAATGGAAAAGAATGTGGACTATGGTTAATAGTGTAGGAGGGAGGCATGGCATCCTTGTTTCCTACCGGAGCCATTTTGAAAGTAATGAGGGACTGATAAGGCCTAGAGAGTCTATCAATGGGACTGGTCAATACAGTGTTCATTTTGCTTCTGTTTGTAAACACGGACTAACCCAAAGGTGTCAAACCAATCTTTTGAATTTGTGGACGCAGATTGTACCTTAAAGCTCCAGGTACAGTGTGATCAATGAACAATGCACCATCGTTGTTTGCAGCAGATGCAGAAACAGTGCCAATCGCCTATTCAATTGGTGATGATGAAGCAGCAGACAAACAAGTTTGAGGTAACACTGATGTTTCGAATTTCGTTGCAATCTCCCCAGGCCCCTTGTCGGCCTCAGGAAGTAGTTCCGGCTGAATTTTGGCAATGTCTTTGTGATCAATCAAGGCTGGTTTACTCTGGAAGTTAGGATCCTCGGTCTCTTTCTCATGTGGCAAAGGAAACAGGATTCTTTTCGTGTGTTGCATGAATCCAATGCTTTCGACTATTCACTCCAACCGCAGTCTGTGTGGCCAGGAGTATCTGGTACGGTCCCTTCCACCGTGGTGCAAGCAAAGATTTACTCTCAAAGTTCTTCGCTAGGACCCAGTCCCCCGGTTGCAGACAATGGCCTGGGCCCGTGTATCTGACAGGAAAAGCTTCCTGCACCTGCTGATTGATCAAACGCAAGTTTTGAGTCAACTGTTTACAATATTCAGTAAGTAGTGGATACTCTATATCTTTCAACCTTTTCAGACGTGGCACATTCCATACATTGGCTGGTCTTCCCATAATGATTTCATAGGAGAGGGGGGGAGACCAGTCCTTGCATGCACAGACGTTCACATGGACAGTAAGGCTAGCAGTAATGCATCGGGCCAATTGAAATTATTATCGGCGCATATTTTCACCAGCTTATTTTTCAAGATACTGTTTTGCCGTTCCTCAAGAGCGGCACTCATCGGATGTCTGACTGAATGGAATCGTTTATCAATTTAGAGGCCTGCACAAATCTGTAGTATCACAGCCGCTGTAAAATGTGGGCCATTGTCTGACTATATGACACGAGGTAGCCCAAACTTCGGAAAATATTCCTTTAACATGAATTTTGCTGTTGACATAGCTGAACAATCTTTCAGGGGATAGGCCTCCACCCATTTGCTAAATGCACAGACCACTTCAAGGACATATTTGAAGTTGTGGCATCTCTCCAATTCTATGAAGTCAAAATGAATGACCTCAAAAGGCATTGAGGGAGGACCAAAACTTCCTACTGGTGTCACTGTTCCTTTCCCAATGTTGTGTTGTAAACAAGTCATGCAATTTTGAACCAATCTCTCAGCAGTTTTCAAAATGTTGTCATTATACCATACAGAATCAAGGTGCTGATAAATCTTTTTCGCACATATATGTGCTGGATCATGGGACATAGTAACCATTGCCATAACATATGCATTTGGCAACATCCATCTACTGTTTTCTTTGTCTACCCAACAACCCTCGGGATCTAATTCTGCTGGACTGTCAGACCATTGTTTTATTTCCTCAGGAGTGGCCGCTGCTTGTATTGCTTTAACAGTCCCAATTTCATCCTCTATCATGCAGGACACTCTCTTTGTTGTTTCGACATACATTTTTGTGTGCAAATCAGTGGCAGTTTGTTTCACGATTCTGTCCGCAAATGCGTTTCCCTTTCCTACGTTACATGTTACCTTTTTATGAGTGTTGCATTTCATTATTGCTAATCGCTTGGGAAGCGCAAGTGCTGACAACAGTCTCACTATTAAAGTGCCATGTTGAATCTTAGTTCCATGTGACGTCAGAAAATCCCTTTCAGCCCATGATCGGCCAAAATTGTGGACCACCCCGAAAGCATATTGACTGTCAGTGTATATATTCACACTAAGGTTTTCAGAAATTTCACATGCTCTGGCTAAAGCTATTATTTCCACAGCTTTTGCTGAGTTATATGGAATTTGTTTGCTCTCTACAACAGTTTTCATTGTAGTAATGGCATAAGCAGCAGTTGATAGGCCATTCAATAATTTAAAACAAGAGCCATCACAAAACAATTCTCCATCTGGCTCTTTCAGGGGTATATCAGTTAAATCAATTCTTCCTTTCGTCTCTTGCTCAGTAATAATCAAGCAATCACGTAATCATTTTTCCTCCCTCCCTTTTTCACTTGGGGGAGGCCATAACTCGGCCAGATTCAAAGAGCAACATCTCTTAATTTGAATATGCGGTGCAAATAGGATTAATTCATACCTTGTTAGTCAGGCAGATGTGAAATGTTGTGTTTGCGTACTATTTAAAAAGACGTCTACTGAATGGGGTACTATTATGGTTAAAGAGTGACCTAAAACCATCCCCTCGGTTTGTTTCACTGGTGCGGCAGCAGCAGCAACAGCTTGCAAGCATTGTGGCAAAGCACGTACAACAGGCTCCAACGGGGAAGAAAACTAACCGCATGGTCTTTTTCTGCCCCCATGTTCCTGAGTCAAAACAGCCAAAGCACATCCATCATTGTCATGTACGAACAACATAAAACACTTCTCATAATTTGGCATGCCCAAAACCGCAGCTGAGCATAACACAGCTCTGAACAGGTCTAAAGCTTTTTGACACTGCATGTTCCATGGCAAAGGTAAGGTAACATACTTCCTTGTCAATGCCACTATGTGTTTCACAGTCGTTGAGAAATTCGGAATCCACTGCCTACATTATGAAGCCATGCCAATTAAAGTCCTGGCTTCCTTCTGCGTATTTGGAGTAGGCATATCAGAGATGCTTTCTATACGTTCTGGTGTCAATCTTCTTCCCTCCTTCGATAGGAGGTAGCCCAAATAGGCCACCTGCTCTCAACAATACTGGAATTTTTTCAGCGAAGCCTTGTGACCGTGTGCCGCTAAATGTGTCAATAGTAAGACAGTGCCTTCTTTGCAAATGTCTTCTGAATCTGCTGCTATTAGCAGATTGTCAATATACTGCAACATTTACAGCCTGTCGGTACCTCAAGCATATCTAGCTGCTCCTTTAATGCTCTACTGTAAATACGTGGACTTTCAGTTTATGCTCGTGGAATATGTGTGAATGTGAATGAGCATACTCCTAATATAAATGCAAACAAATATCTACTGTCTGGATGAACGGGAATACTAAAAAATGCATTCTTCAAATCAACTATACTAAAATGCTACCAT
This sequence comes from Ambystoma mexicanum, assembly GCF_040938575.1. Lineage (NCBI taxonomy): Eukaryota > Metazoa > Chordata > Amphibia > Caudata > Ambystomatidae > Ambystoma > Ambystoma mexicanum. The sequence continues at coordinate 1,357,883,425 of NC_090921.1, read as the reverse complement.
GCAGAAGCTGGAATCATAGTAAAAATTGTGGTGACATCGGGGACCAGTGGGAATTGTGGAGCAACAATTTTGTTCACCGCGCGTAAATCAATTATAAAACGGTAAGGGATTTCATTCCCTCCTTTCTTTTAAACTGGAAGAATCGGGCTATTGCAAATGCTACCAGAAATCTCCTCAATTACATTTCTGCAAATTAACTCAGACACAAAGCATTTCAAATCGTGCTCACCTTCAATCGAGATTTTGTATTGCGGTATACACAGTAACGTAATTCCTTCTTTCAAAACAATTTTTACTGGTTCCACTTTCAAACATCCTACATTGTTATCATTCACTGCTCTTATACGAGTCAGAGTTCACTCAATTCAGTCGGCAATGGCAGAGACACAAACTGCGATACAGGAGTTTGTTGTGGTGAAATCGTCAAGTAAGCTCCATCAGGAGAACAATAAATGACTGCATTCAATTTCTTCAATAGATTAATTCCCAACAAATTCTCGCTGCATTTTATCATCAAAAGAAATGGACAAGATTCAGTGAATGAACCTAGTGTGGCACTGGTTGTGAAACTGGACTAATTACTGGTGTACCTGAAAACCCTACTGAAACATTTCTATGCCCTGACAGTGGTATATGGTTGTAGGTCAAAGGATCGACAACCAAAGGATCGAATGGTCAAAGGGTCGACACTCAAGGACCGAAAACAAAAGGATAAAAAAAAATATACTTAATTTTTTACATTATTTTTTTGGGGGGGTCCCCCAACCCCTGTTTTTTGTGGTAAAAACCACTTTTTTCCATAAACAAAAACTAAAAAAAAAAATGTATTTTTAAAAAAAATTCGATCCTTTTGTTTTTGGTCCTTTGGTGTCAATCCTTTGACCATTTGACCCTTTGTAGTCGACCCTTTGACCGGACACCGCGGTATATTTGGAACCTGCTGATGGTCGATCGAATATTTCTGTGCACCTGTATCCACTAGAAAAATGTGCTCCCTATTCCCAACCTTCATTTCTACATAGGGCCCTTTCTGATCAACGGGAATAGGCACTGGTTCCAAACCCTGCTTCAGGCTGTCCTAATGGAACAGTACATCATCAGATGTAAAGTCTCCAGAGTAATATGCATTGGAGGGATTATCAAAAACATTTGCACCATTCATGGTGTTGTCTGTTGTTGATTCTGATTAACTTGATTATCCTGAAATTGTGGCTGCATCTGACTTCTGTTCTGGCCCGCTATTCCTGGATGACCTCTAAACAGTCTTCTAAAAATAGTCCCATTTATCCTCTGTAATTGCGGGCACTGTGCTCGCCAATGGCCTTCTTACTGCAATAGGCACATTGATTTATACCTATCGGAACCCTTGCATGTTGGATGATACTGCAAATTGGACTCTAGACAGTGCCAGCTCTATTACCTTTGGCTACCTGCTGCAGTAGCACTCTTGTTTTCAAATCTCCTTTCTTCCGTATTTCCTTATCCTTTTCTGAATTTACTCGGTTCTCATAATATTGGCCCATATGTAATACTTCACTTTGTGATTATGCTTGCCATGCGCTTTCAGATGTCATTATCAATGTCTGAATTTCTGGTAACAATCCTTGCACAAATTTATCAAAAAATAATCTCTTCCCAGGTTCCGTACTTAGATCTTGACCACTAAAATCTGCAAATACATCTTCAAACCGGTTAAAAAAATCTGTTGCTCCTTCCGATTTGCCTTTTAGGCAAGCAGTCAATTTATCCCAAACTATTCTCTTTTCAGGCACCAAAGTTTTCAATTTCGCGACTATCCATGAGGGAAAAGTTAAAATTACTTGCAGAGGTTTCTCCCCAGCCTTTCTCTCACTATCAACTCTGATCGAAGTTTCCCATGTATCACCGAGCATCGGTACATCATTTATACCTCTAATTTGTTTCCATATGTCAGCAGGAAGAATCACAGGGAACAATAAATCAATGTCACTCAGTGTAAAAACAGATGAATTTAGAACAGATTCAATTTCATTATAAAAACCAGAAGGATTTTTCCTAATATCAGGGGCCGTCTGTTTTATAGTATTCACTTCTTGTCTAGAAAAGGGGACATTTACAAACTGTGCGATATAATGAGCTTCTATCGTTCGCGTTGGAGTTTGTCCTACGGCAGCAATTTCTACTTTCGGGACAAACGTAGGAGGCACCTACCTCATAGGTAATTGCAAAGTAGGGGATTCTGCATCTGTACGTCTATTAAGCAACAAAGCCAAATCAAGGGAAAAAGCAGCAGTTCTGGTGTCAGGAAAAAATGCTCTTTTATAAATCGTCATCAAATCAGCAGGACAACAGACCTTCTTCTTCATGCATTCATCCTGTGATCTTTGCACCATAACCTGTAACACCTTTCTCTGCATTTCTGGTGTATTGACTAAACGTATCATGCACTTCAATCGGGGAAATGGCAGCATCCGTAATTCATCTAAGCGCATCTTTCGTACAAATTTGCATCTCTTCATTAACAGGTTTCAACGGCGGACGAAATTGTTTCTGAACATATGGCATATGCGGTTCACACTTACTCATTATATCTCTATGCAATCAATCAAGTTCTCGCATAAACACACATATTTGCCCTACATGTTCTCATATTTTTGCTGCATTATCTTGTAAATTAGAAAGGACAATCAAATCACGCAACTCTTGTGGTATCACCGTATCAGTCAAGTCACTCCATACCTTAACAAGATAATCTCCCATATATTCTAACAATACCTGTTGTTCACCAAGGCCTCTATGATTAGATTTGGAACTTTGCACAGCCACTTCATTGCCATCATCAATATACGTCTCAGCCCACTGTTTTAGTTTGTCCTTTCTTTCCTTACTAATTGTACTACAAGTCATTCTAATACTTCTTCTTTCAGGCCCCATTGATGCAGAACTGCCAGCTAAAGCGTATAACTCATGCTCTGTAAAAGGTGGAGGAAATGATGTCATTGGCGCAGATAGGACAGTTACTGCAGGTGCACATGCGAGCGGGGGAATAGCAGCAGGAGGGGATGCATAGGGAGGCGTTGCAACTGGGTCAGTACTTATATGATCATTCCTTTGCTCATTCAGTATCTTATTTATCAATTTGTCTGATTTGTGCAAATCTTATGAAGGATATATTTTCTTTATGTCTAATTGGAAGGCCCTATTCATGTTCCTAATGGCTTCTGCCTGCTTCTGTTGATCATGCTCTAACGCGTTCTCTGAATTTTACATGTGTCTACGTGTGCATTTCTCTCTACTTTTCAAGCGATGATTTGTTTCCTTCCTCCATTCCCTTACAATGTCGAAGGCTGCAGGTCTGGCCTTTTATGTAGCAACACTGATTTCAAATGTTCTATGCGCGCTAGTTCAAAGCTCCCATTATTCGGCTACTGAGGTCTGATACAAATCTGGTCTACCTATGCCAAATCGCATTAAACACTATTGCCCCTATACCGTATTTAATGTACATTTCATATGCCGGCGACCCCTCGGGTGGCACGGCCTGGCCAGTTTCCAAAGACTGTCTACCACAGTGAAAAAATCTCACTAGACAGGAAGCCAATGTCCCAGGCATGGTTAACTCTTACCTCTTTCACCTGGGTGTTTGTACTTGCAAGTGCAACACTCAATCAATATGAGGACGTTTAAGAATCGGGGCACGACTCACCTGATCAATCAATTTGTCTCTCAGGACGCAATTCGCCTGTATACAGGTGCAACCAAGAATCATCACAACCACATGTCTGGCACAATTTTCCTTGCTTCCAGGACCCTCGCCTTGATGCCCTGTGGGCACCGCTTGTCGATCAGGGATCGGCTGTGTACAGATCTGCGGAGGAGTCTCTAATCACTTCTGAAGGGGCGCACTGAACACCTTCCCATCCCGGTCTGACAGCTTTGTCCTCGACTCGTCCCTGCCTTCAACATACGCGATGGGGCATCACACAGAGGGTCCCTATTCGAGCGCTATTTTTGTAAGACCCTATATGGAATAAAGGCACAATAACCATATACTAATGATACGCCAGTTGTGAGATTCGTTTCCCAAACAAGTCTGGTTAATTTTCAGAGTATTTCAGTCGGCCGACCGGGTCTCAATACCTCACGACGTGTGTTCACATACACTATAAAATGAGAGAGAGCGAACAGCGGTAAAGCAGTAATATATATACATAATACATCTTCATTCTACAGCATTATTCGGTCTGCCCCTATACGTGACATACAAGCTAGGGTTCGGTAATTGACAACTATGCACATAACTTCATTCAGTCTAAACATTAGTATTTATAGCCGAGGCTGCAGAGAAAGTTTTCTGTTATGGGGAACACGGGCATCAGCACAGGGAAGGATATCAATTTCTAGCACGGAGCCATTCCAACTAACGTTATCTGTTCGCTGCGTTTCTGAAGCTGAGAAAATACTATCTTTCGTGAAGGAGCACCGTTAGTTGCATATAATTCTCATTTAACTGCCTTTTACAACAGCACCTTCAAGACAGGCTGGCCCCAGGGCTGCTGATTAGTCACAGCTTTTGCACAGCTTCAAGGCTTTACCGAATAAGAAAAACAATATATTTCTGCAGAGTTTCACATTCCTGTCTATGTTAGCATTCAGAGTTCAAGCTGTGGCCTTGCACCGAATGTGTGGATCTGAAGCACAGAACACATTTGCAAAGCGTTACAGAAAAGAAAATGGCAGGCAATTACAAAATGGACTCCCAATGGTCACATTCAGGTTTCATGGGGCCTTATTAGGACTCCGACGCTAAACCATGGTGCTATTAGCACCATGGTCCATGCCGGAGTCCACCATGGCGGAATGGGGAATTACCACCCCATTCCGAGGTTGGTGGGGCGGTAATTCCCCATGTCCATGGCCCTTCCCCATTCCCATTTTTGCCCCATAGGGCTCAATGGGAATGGGGAAGGCGCTAATTATGGTACCGCACATTGCGGTACCGTAATTAGCACCAAGGTCCCTTTGTGGGTCCCTACTTTAACGGCTGGTAAAACCAGCCGTTAAGGTCGGGTCCCGCAAAGGGACCTCGTAATTAGGCGCTAAGGGTTTAACGGCGCCGCAGCCTTTTACGGCGCCGTTAAACACTTAGCGCCTGGGTCATAATGAGGCCCATGGTTTGCAATGTTTGTCACATGATGCGATTCGCTTCCAGCCAACGTACTATTCATACTATTTGGGCTATGGATTGCATTTACGGTTTCACAGAATTACCACAAATCCCAACATCATTCCCAAACGAAAATAAAGAACTATATTATTATCATAAAAACAATTAAAAAATAAGTTAAGATAATAATAATAAAACACTGGTCCTTGCAGGCAATAAGAAATCTTTAGCTAGGATTACTGAGGGTTTTCTCTCTTCTCCACCATACCATGCCAAGATAACTCGAAACAGAGAGAATAAAATCATAGCTATTTGCCAATTTATATAGTTCTTCAGTGCTAATCTGGGATTGTATGCATATTTTTGCAAGGCATGGTGTTACATTTTTCTTGTGAATGTTGGCATACATGTGGCACTGGAAAATCATAATGCTGGACCGTTTCCCTTATCATGGAACAGAATGGGCAACAATCAGAGAGGGCTCTGTCCCACCGGACCTTGACTGATGCAATTGGTAGAATGCCCAGACAAAGCTTTATAAATAAAGCTCTCTGGGTAGGACTTGGAATAAGGCAAATATACTCTTCCAAGGTGTTACCTCATTTGATTGACAAATAGGTATAACCAGTCGATAAATACAGGCACTGGCCCTCATTAGGACCCTGGCGGTAAGGGGTTTACGCTAGCGTTAGCTGCGCCGACCCCTTACCGCCAATTCCGAGTTCCCAGAGCGCCATGGTCATTTTTCCGCCCGCTTTTTGCGGGCGTAAAAATCCATGGCGCTATGGGACCTCGGTGTTAATTACGCCACCGTAGTGTACGGTGGCGTAATTAACACCTTCCCCACTCCCATTGAGCCCTATGGGGCCGAAATGGGAATGGGGAAGGGTAAATGGGTCAATGGGGACTTACCGCCCCGCCGACCTTTGTGGACTTTGGGAAAGGGACTTTGCGCCATGGCGGAAAAGTCCGCCGATGGCGGAATAAATCCGCCAGGGTCGTAATGAGGGCCACTTACTTATTTGTTGTAGTCTAATCTAGGTGAGTATCACAAACTTCCTGCCTGCTCTTTATATAGATGCCATCTGGGTTAGCCCAGAGATGTTCCAGGTTTAACAAGCCTAATACATCTTTAATATGTTTGTGTAAGTTATGTTAAATGGATTTATACCACACACTTTTACCATTAGCATTGTCTCCAGGCGCTCACGTGGCTCTGTAACAAAGTGGGTTGGGTAGATTTCAGGTTTAAACCATGGAATAATGAGGACATTCTGACAAGTTAGGATGTCTCTTAGGGTTAATTTATACTTGGAAGTGCTATAACCAAACCAAATACATACCCAGAAGAGCAATGGTTTCAAAGCCACATATTCATGTATGGACATAATGCCACCTTCCAGATGTAAAGGGACATTGGTGTACTTTTTGGCAGCCACAGTAGACTGCATAAAAAGTTATTCTCTGATACTAAGATGGCCGCCGATGAGTGAGGAAATGTTCCTAATCCTCCCTCGGAGCCCAAACTGCAGCATGGCTCCCTGGGCGCTTATAAGCAACCCCAAGAGGTCTAGTCCCAGTCTTCCAGAAGGGTGTCCCTCCAACCCCCTCCCCGGAGTTAGTGCGGGATCGGTGAGAGCCCTGAGGAGGATCGAGGAGGCTCTGTCCCGAGAGACTCTCAGCCACCAGGGCTTCCTGTGTCCTGGGGAGGAGGAGCTCTGTTGACTGAGCGTACCGCCTGCAAGCCTGCAAGGACCCGCATATGAAGGAGGAAGATGGCTCAATGCTGAGAGGTACGTGAGTGCCAGCGGAGATGGCGTGGGATGAAGGCTACAGTTTTGTGCTATAAGAAAGGCTCTGCCCGCGGTGAATTGAAGTCCAATGGAGCAGAGAGTCGGGCCGAGTAGCAATGCCATGTTGGGTGTCCTGACCCACGTTTGGACTATTATGTTGCAACATTTGGTGCTGTGGGCTTAGGAAATCCAAGATGGTGGAAAAGCCCACATTTGTGCCAGAATCCAGGAGAACCGTGCAGTTTTGCGCACACCAAGATGGTCCCCTGACCTGCCACCCACCCGTGCAAAGAAAGATGGTTCTGTTCAAAATCCGTTTTTATTAATGTCAAAAATTGCTAAGATCATGGGCCCGAAACCACCAAACAAAAATCCAACTATGGTTGAGTGTTTTACTTTACTCTACTACAGATCCACCCAATGCCATGTCAAGCAAGGATCATATACTATCAAGTAAAATCCTTTCTTTTTGAAATGTATTAATTCAAGACAGCTGTCAAAAATAGGTGCAGTACCGGCATTGGACACTGACCGGCGCTGGCGCTCTATAAATCCTGACAGGAGAGCTGTCTTGCAGAACTGGGCAGTGAACAGAAGGGGGTCTTATGTAATTAAAAGTTCAAAAGACTTGCCTTTCGTGAGAACTCTTAACACCCCAGAGACCCACACCAGGAGGCAGGATATCACATGGCCCTGTTGATTGAAAGGGAGGGGACTTCCCTGCAGCCTGCTGGACCCAACACATTAGACCCTTTCAATTGAATGGGGTATGCTGATTTTGGGTGTGGACTGTAAACAGAGCTCTGCCTGGAAGGAGAGACATGTGATCCCTGACTCCCCCAGTTCCTAGGGGCGGGCCAGACAGGACTGTGGATTCATATTGCAGCAAATATATGTTTAAGTTAAATGCTTCTAAAATCTTGTATGAAGCTCACAGAAATTTGGAGATCCTGAAAATGAAAAATGCCCTCACGATTTGAGCCCAAATTCCACTTTGTACGGTGTTCTGGGACCGAGCCCCGATATTTATTAATATATATATTTATATTTATATTAATAAAACCGACTTGCTACTCCTTATAGTTCCTCCGTAATCGCGATTGACGCACTCGGAAAAAAGTGCTGCGAATTGACAGTTTGCTTCATTTCAACCACGTGTAAAAATATCTGTCTTTTGCTTCCATTACTGAATCCCGTTTTTAACCTGATCCCTGAATCATTGGTAGGGCTGACCTGAACTGATTTAAAGTATCTCTCACTCACCCTCAACCTCTAGAGGGAATTAAAAGCATTTTCAGCATATTTTTCACTTCATTGCCACCACATTTAAAAGGATCTTGCCTGCTTTAAAATCATACCTGTTTTCCTCTAAGCTCGCTGGGGGGAACTGGACATTTGTATTGCATTTTGTATTCCTGAGAATTGTGTGCTCTCCCTCCATCTCCTTATCTTGCATAGGGGGGGAGGGAATTGTCAAAGAAAAAGTGATCATATTATCTTTTGTTGAAATCATATCAAGTTTATTTCTGTGCTGCATTTTTCCCTCATTGCTTTTCCTTGAAACCATAAAAGTATTTTCTGCTACCTTATCCTTCCTATACTAACTCCTCATTGATTGTAAAGAAGTGTGCTAGTGTCAGATTATCTATTGTTGATCAACATTATATTCATAAGTGTGCTATCAATTATTAATTTATTCATAAAAGTGTGATATATATATATCTTGTTTACTTTGCCAATAAATCTTTTAAATTGCAAAACAAACCTACTTCTTGGCTCAGTGAGGTCAGGGGGATTCAAAGAGAGGGGCGTCATATAAGGGTTTATAATCCAGAGTATAACTTGTCATAACAATATATAAATAAGGGCTTCTCTTGGGCGTCCCAGACGAGGCACTGACTTAGTGGGATTGTTGAATTGAAGTCACTTAACAGATCGGGGGCTTGAGCCAAGGATTCTAGATTAGATCTATCACTTGTGCAGATTAATACAGTGTGCTAACTGACAGGATATATAAATTCTGTTGGATCACCACGCCGTGTTACACTGTAAAAACACCCCTCAAAGGAACGCTCTAAAACGGTCTGTTTTGCAAAATAAAATACAAACTTCTGTAAGTCAGGAAGGAAATCAATTTCAAGAATGACGACCTTGGTAGATATCAAAATAGCCAGAGAACACCTTTTACATAAGATATTTGTGAGAGGTGAGTGGGCTCATCAGGACCAAGCGGTCTGGTTGCAGGCAATCGCACCCCAGATCACTGAAACAGGGTCAGATATATGGAGAGATCAGGGTCCCTTACATGTGGCCCTGAGTGAACTATATATGGCCCCTAAGGCCAAGGATGAGCACAACAAGATTGCCAGGTTAGCGGCATATTTATATTTATATATGGGAGCCATACAGGACAAATGTGCTGAAGGCCAAGATCTGGCAAATAGGCAACTTATGGCATTAGAGAAGGCCCAATCTGACCTGGTCTCTTCTGAGCAGAGGCTGCAGAGGAGCCAGGAGTCAGAAAATGATATTAGGCAGTATATTATTAAAATAAAGGAGGATATGGATATCCTGCAACAGGAAAAGGCTGACCAGGATACCAGATTTCTGGCCTTGCAGAAGGAGTACCAAGAAGGTTTGGACGCCCTACTGCAGAGCCAGAAGAAGCTGGAGCAACAACTGGACTTCAATAGGGCATGCGCAGAGCAGGTAGTCACCCTGCAAAGCCACCTAGATAGGGAGAAGACAGAGAGCAATAAACTGATTTTGAAAGACCTGGATACCCAGGCAGAGTTTGATCAAGAACGCCAGAAAGCTGGTGCCTTTCAAAGGCATAGGGATGACCTGGCGGCACAGATGCAGGCTCTTAGTCAGGAAAGGGACACCTTAGGCCAGGAAGTCTGCCAATTAATAGAAAAAATTGAAGAAAATCACTTGGCCCTCCAGGGACTGGGTGACCTCCAAAAAGAGCATCAGAACTTGTTAAAACACACCAGGAGGGTGGAAGATTCTCTGGCAAGAAAGGAACAGGCCAGTAGGGATGGGACTCAGGAGGTAACCCTCCTGCAGCAAAGACTGGCCCAGTATTCCAGGACCAACCAGGAGACACAGAGAGAGAATGAGGCTCTCTGTCAGCACAATGATAGGCTACAGCAACAGGTAGCCATGCAGGAGAGACTGATAGAGTCTAGTAAGGCCTTAACTGAGGAACTGAAAGTGCAGGCTCTTGCATTGCAACAGGGAGCAGGGGCTGACAGAGATGAAGTTCGCTGGGAAAGGGAAACACCTGAGCCTAACCTCAGGAGCCCTAGTACCAGAGGCCTTCATCTCTCCCAGTCCCTGGACTCTGCCACCCCATGTTCCCTGGTGCACATGAGCACAGGGCCACAGGGATGGCAGATTACTATCCAGCCAAAAGTATGGGGCTCATAGGCCAGTACCACCCAGGAATGGATGGGCGGGCATCCGGATATGGGCACCTAAGTACAGTGCAATTTAGTGGGGAACCCCATGAAAGTAGGCCCACTAAGGGCATCCTAAAAACCTCTGCCCAGTTAGGTCAGTGGGGGGGTACCCATCAAATCCTGGCAGCAAGGAGGGATCTGAAGACTCCTCTGAGCGGCCCAGGACACAGGAGACTAGGTCCCCACATTCTGCCAGCCATTCCCAGGCTCGCAGAATCCGGGAAAACCTGGAAGGTCAGACGGGCACCTCTGGGAGCAGTGCCTCTGAGTCAGAGGATGAGTGGACCAGGGTTACCCGAACCAAAAAGGCCAATAAGGCAAAAAGGACCCCTTAAGCAGATCAAGGCAATCAGGAGTGTCATCACCCCTTATCACAAGAACGCCAAGTATTCTGTTTGGGAACACTTGGAGCTTTATGAGCAAATGATGGAGACTTTCCATTTTAAAGAAAGCAGTAGCTGCATTCAGTATGTAAAATGGACATTCTCCCCAGAATACTCCAGTTTCTTTGCGGGACTGGAGGACCAAAATCATTCAAGATGGTCCACCTACAGGGCAGCCATCTTGAAACATTTTTCTGTTCACAGAAATCCCCAAGAGGCTCGCAAGGCAGCCTACAATTTGCAATGTGGGGAGGATCAGGCCCCACAAGAATTTGTGCAGGAGTTAAAGCGTGCTTTTGCGCAGACTACAAAAAGGGTACGCACAGACAGTAAAGAATTTGTTAATACGTTTTTCCATGCCTTACCCAAATACATAATGACCCAGCTCGTGAGAGATTTTCATGAGAAAAGATCTTTAGACTGGGTCATTGAGCAAGCCACCCGCATCTATGAGGTGCAGAAACCAGTGGAAAATAGGAATCAGCCCAAAAACCCCAAAACCAACAGCACCCCTGCTGCTGCCAAGGTGGCAGAGGTAGAGGTTGCCCCCGTTTTAGATTTGGAGATGGGGCGACCTAAAAACCTGCCTGCACCGAATAATTCTAAGCCCAGAAGGCCCTCGGGCCAGTCACAGACAGGGAGTCGAGGAGGTAGTCCCACAAAGGGGGTCCCTCGCTTCCCTGAGTATGTAAGTCCCCGCTATAAGGGAAACAGTCCAATCCTGGGTTATGTGTGGACTCCTCCGGCCCAAGGGGGGGATCCAACCAAGTGCCCAACCCAGGAACCTTCCCTCCGCACTTCCCCCAGCAGGGCAGAAATTCTCCAAATCCTGGACAGAACTTGTTCCCCGGGTATCCACCCAACTTCCAGCCTCAAAATCATCCATCCTTCTTTTCCCAATTCCCTGAGCCCAGACCAGCTAATCCGTGAGAGGGGAGGCCAAGGATGGAGGGGTACCCAAATCTTCCTGTCCCGGGGTACTACCAGAGAAGGGATAGCTACCCTTCCCGGGATCAGCCCAGGGGAGAAAACAGAACCCGTATCAGCCTGAGCGGGTTTCCCAACTTGAGCGCCAGGTCCAAAATATGGCACAGGAGCTGGGTCGCGTGCTAAGGGCTCAGCAGAACCCTCAGATGGGCATGCCGGCACAGAGTGCACCGAACTCTGGGCCTGGTGCTCCAGAACAATGACGGGGGCAGCACCCCGATAACCCACCGGTTCCCAGGGAGGAGGCACAAGGGGAAGGGGGGTGTAAAGCCTTGGAGGAAGCTTCCTTCCCCACTTGTAAACAGCCCCTGGAAACCCAGGAACCGGAAACAAAATCTCCTACCCCTGGAAGTATGCCTCCCAAGGAGCAGAGGGGGGGTAGGAGAAACAAAGTACCCAAACAGACCCACTTTGTGGAGGAGGTACAGATCTTCCAATTTGAGGGAGAGGGATCCCAAGAGGATCCTGGGGAAATGATCTTCTCCTTCAGAGATCGAGGAACTCCTCCCAAAGAAAAATGGGTCCCAAGGGATTCCAATCCAGACTGGGTAGATGTGGGGATTGTGTCACGACTCGCTCCCTTCGCTCCCGTTCCCACCATTTGGGGGCATGATTTGGGGTTTATTCCCTACTGGACTTTTCCTCCGAACTTTATGCTACAGTGCTGTGATGATTTGGGAGCGCTAAATCCCTATTTTCCCAGCTACTTCCCTTCCGGATCCATTCCAGGTTTTTGGCAGCCAGCATGCTTCTTTAACCAAATGACTATGCTTCCCAGAATGCCTGGCCCACTGCTCCACCTCCACCCTTGCAACACAAGGTTGGGTGGAGGATAGGTAACAGCTGTGGCGGCAGGTGCAGCAATCAGCACACCCGAGGCGTGTGCTCGTTAAGCAGCTTTAAAAGCCTCAGTCTTACTTCAGTCCAGCGCTGGTCATCATTTGCAGTGTTCCTGTTTTTGACTAGTCCCTGGTTCCTGGTTCCTTGCCTTTGTACCTACTTCCTTGTTCCTGTTTTCTTGTTTCCTCCGCCCTGAATTTCGGATTCATGCGCTAATTGATTTCTGCTCCCTTGATTTCCCTTTTTGTCTTCCTCTGTTTGCAGGCAGCATTTCTCAGTGCTTTCCCCTTTTAGATGCAGCCCAGTTTGTCTGTGTTCTATATTTCTTTGACTCTGTCCTTTGCTGCTGTTACCCGTTTGCCTTAGCCTTCCTCTTAGTTTAGTTTCCTGTCTTTTCCTTGGAGGGGTAGGGAGAAGTTTGCATAGGTTATTTCGTTTTTCCCTGCTCCTGATCCTTACTTTCTAGAGGATCCATTCCATGTTTTCCACTGCACTTCTGCATTTATTTTCCCTTTGATTATTAGGTGTGGTGTGCGGTAGTAGCTAGCTCCTGTGTGAATGCTTATGTTTTCCTCACTATTTTGTAAACACTATTCCCACTTAGGTATTTAGTTTTCCTTCCATTGCTGTTCTAGCCTTTCGGGGTCCCAGTTTCTTCAACAGGATTCGTGGGCTAGCTGACATTCAAGAGGTTTATCTCGTCCTCGTGAGTACAGTTCTTAAGTTCCCTTATGTAATACCATCAAGAGTGTTAGTACACAGATCCTGTCATTGCTTGCCCTCCACGTGGGTTTAGCGCTGTCAGTACCTGTAACAGCAATTGGGGGTAAGGCGCTTGCCGACTTTCCTCGCGGTCAGGTGCTTACCCCACATCCCTTTTCATATATTGGTTTTGATGTCACACTCTATTTGCACTCCTGGGTTCTAGCATACCTGAGTCGTAGTTCCTGGGTGCACATTTCCCTTGCCATATTCGCTGCCTTTGTACTCGCCTGACTAATCTTGACAGTATGACCAGCCCAAAATTCCCATTAAATATGGCAAGTTTAAGAAAGAAAGGCAGCAAGGCCTCTAACAAGTTTGTACAGAAAGCTTCCCCTACATTTACCTGTGACAATCAAATCACTAGTCCTGACTCCAATGAACTCCTTGTCACGAATGGGCATTTACGTGCAAAGTATTTTTCCCATAGGATGGCACATCCTACATGGCCTGATCCTAGTTCTATCTTTGGTTTTGATCCCGATTCTATGTCAGCACAAGCCTTAGCCGCAGAAAACAACACACTGTTAGACTTATTATACGAGAGTACCTCTGTTGTTGAACCCCATGATTCCAGTTGTGCTTCACCTCAGATAGAACAGTTTCATGATACAAACATAAAGAATGGAGGGGTTTCTTGCATAACTTCTGTTTTCTACCCTCAGTCTAAAGCATACTCTGTTGCACAGGTACATACTGTAGTCCCTAATGTCAAGAGGTCTAATGTCAATAGTTTGTTTAAGGGAAACACAGACCAAGTTGGAAAGATAAATTATAAATCACAGAACCTGCAAGCAGTAGAGGACAATGTACAATCGGTGCACATCCAGATTGCTAGTGCAGGATCCAGCCCTGATGCCACTATGCTTCCCCCTGTGCCTACTGATAGTGATGTACAGTTAATGCAGGGCATGCTAAGAGCTAAACTTGAGGCGTTAAGACAAGAATTCATTTCTTTACAAGAGGAAAATAAAACCTTACACTCTTTACTGAATACACCTCAGACTTTATCTGTTGATGGGGAGGAAGTGAACACTGTTCAGCCCCTGAGTGCAGAGACTTTGGTAAACCATGATATTTGTCGATATGTTAGATCTATTGGGAGTGAAGGTCTTTCGTCTAGCACAGCGCTTAATCTAGGCACAGGTTCTAAAAATTGTTCTGCTGTTTATCAGGGGTTGCAGTTAGCTGAAGAGTTGCAAGCCACTCCTTTACCAAAAATTACCTGTGTAGCAGTTTGTCATAATTCTGAGCTAGCACACATACAAGCTTCTGATTTCCAAACACAATCCACAATGGTGCCATACACAGATTCAGTCACTACCGTAGGCTTAGGCCCTGCTCTTGATACAGCTGCTGAGACTGAAGTAGATGTTAAAGCTGATGTGGAAAACGATGTTACCTCTGGGTTCACTCTTCCTTCTGCCACTTCTGATCAATACGAACAGTCAGAGACAGTACAGATTTCATGTTCTGATGGACTCATTCCACAGTATACTGAACCAAAGAACCGTCAGGCGGTTCCTGAACTGTTGATTGATAATCTGCCTCTTTCAGAAGCTAAAACAGAGGAATGGACAATAGACGAAATCCTGATTAACAGAGACTTTACTATGGTGATTCCACTGATTGATTTTGACTTCTACAAAAAAAAAGACTCTGTGTCACCCACTAAAGAAAGGGACTGCAAGGGTACAGCTCATTCTTTGGTTACTGGTGCCAAGGAGTCTACTGCCCTAAAGGTGCCCTTCATTCCTGAGCCACCGATGGGTCTGTCAACTTCTGAGACTTCTGTCTGTCCTCCTACAAACATTGACTCTTCTATGATTCAATCCACAGCCCTGCAGTCATCTTTGGCACACCTGTCTTCAACCAATGAACCGCTGCCATGTCTACCATTTACTCAAGAGCCAGTCCCAAAGACCTGGACATGTTTGTATCCAGCAACCGAGATTGCTCCAGCTTGCATGCCTTCAGCCTCAAGGTTTCCCCTGGCCTGCCTGTCTTCAGCTACAGTGACTCATCCTGCAGATCATCCTTCAGCTTTAGAGCCTCCGGTAGTCCATCAAAAGAGCATGTCTTCAGTCCCGGAGTATACTGAGTATTTGCCTTCAGTTCATGAGACGCCTGTATCCTGCATAGCCTCGCTGCCAATATCAGAGGTATACCTGTCTACACCATCAGATTCTGCTGTATTTTCTTCTGCTCCAGCGATTCCTCCTGAATCCCAACCATTTACAGTCGATGAACGTCTAGCCTGCCTTTCTTTTGCTTCAGGAGGAGCACCAGAATGCCTGCCTTTTCCACAAGACGATTCTCCCAACTGCTTCACTTTAGCATCAGAGCCTCCTAAAGATGCAGCATCAGAGTTTGAGACTTTTGCCAGCTCCCGCTTCAGAGTCATCAAGCTGGACCAAGTGGTGAGTCAGAACCACTCACTTGGGTGTGCACAAGGGGTGGTGCAGACCGGCGTATTACCTACAGGACTTGTGCAACAGAATTCCGCCAAGAAGCACCAGTCGGTGCTAGTAGCCAAAGGAAGGGAATGACTGCTGCAGTTCAAGATGTGTCTGTTATTGCTCCTTCTGCGAGTCTGCCTGAAATACCAAGTACTGCGCCTATCACTCCTATCAGTATGCCAAACATCCCTGCTGTTGTATCCCACGTGAAACAAAGTGGCTACACGACTGTCACCAGGAGTACTAGCCTTGTACAACCCATTGGACTTTCAGGTCTCCAAGGCGTAGAACATGTGCAGTCAAACCTTAGTCACTTTCAACCACAAGCCTTTTCCCAGATGGATGACAGAAGGAAATCTGAACCTCTACCTCAGCCACCACCTTCTCTAATGGCTGAGCATAAACCTTTCCTGAAGCCAGCATTTTCCTCACCTCCCGCATGTCCACTCTCGGCAGAAAGGCTAACAGAGCTTCTACCATTGCCTAAGGCATGTTGCACCAGCCTGCCTCCCTTCTCAAAGACTTATAAGGGTCCACTCCCAGTGACTGAGCTTCCTGGACCTTCCAACTCTGCTTCTGGTCCTGCAAGTCCTTCATGCCTTTCTTCGAACCATGAGTCTCTTCCTCACCAGAAGCCACCGTTTCCATCAGTACCACCTCCAAAGACAAAGCACTCCTATCATGGAAGTCCATCTGCCTTTGCCCACAGGCCACCATTTCCATCAGTGCCACCTCCAAAGAAAAAGCACTCCCATCATGGAAAGAAGATGTCTCGTGCGGGTGGCGGGCACCCGAAGCCGGCCATAGGAGGGGGTATACTGTCACGACTCGCTCCCGTTCCCACCATTTGGGGGCATGATTTGGGGTTTATTCCCTACTGGACTTTTCCTCCGAACTTTATGCTACAGTGCTGTGATGATTTGGGAGCGCTAAATCCCTATTTTCCCAGCTACTTCCCTTCCGGATCCATTCCAGGTTTTTGGCAGCCAGCATGCTTCTTTAACCAAATGACTATGCTTCCCAGAATGCCTGGCCCACTGCTCCACCTCCACCCTTGCAACACAAGGTTGGGTGGAGGATAGGTAACAGCTGTGGCGGCAGGTGCAGCAATCAGCACACCCGAGGCGTGTGCTCGTTAAGCAGCTTTAAAAGCCTCAGTCTTACTTCAGTCCAGCGCTGGTCATCGTTTGCAGTGTTCCTGTTTTTGACTAGTCCCTGGTTCCTGGTTCCTTGCCTTTGTACCTACTTCCTTGTTCCTGTTTTCTTGTTTCCTCCGCCCTGAATTTCGGATTCATGCGCTAATTGATTTCTGCTCCCTTGATTTCCCTTTTTGTCTTCCTCTGTTTGCAGGCAGCATTTCTCAGTGCTTTCCCCTTTTAGATGCAGCCCAGTTTGTCTGTGTTCTATATTTCTTTGACTCTGTCCTTTGCTGCTGTTACCCGTTTGCCTTAGCCTTCCTCTTAGTTTAGTTTCCTGTCTTTTCCTTGGAGGGGTAGGGAGAAGTTTGCATAGGTTATTTCGTTTTTCCCTGCTCCTGATCCTTACTTTCTAGAGGATCCATTCCATGTTTTCCACTGCACTTCTGCATTTATTTTCCCTTTGATTATTAGGTGTGGTGTGCGGTAGTAGCTAGCTCCTGTGTGAATGCTTATGTTTTCCTCACTATTTTGTAAACACTATTCCCACTTAGGTATTTAGTTTTCCTTCCATTGCTGTTCTAGCCTTTCGGGGTCCCAGTTTCTTCAACAGGATTCGTGGGCTAGCTGACATTCAAGAGGTTTATCTCGTCCTCGTGAGTACAGTTCTTAAGTTCCCTTATGTAATACCATCAAGAGTGTTAGTACACAGATCCTGTCATTGCTTGCCCTCCACGTGGGTTTAGCGCTGTCAGTACCTGTAACAGCAATTGGGGGTAAGGCGCTTGCCGACTTTCCTCGCGGTCAGGTGCTTACCCCACATCCCTTTTCATATATTGGTTTTGATGTCACACTCTATTTGCACTCCTGGGTTCTAGCATACCTGAGTCGTAGTTCCTGGGTGCACATTTCCCTTGCCATATTCGCTGCCTTTGTACTCGCCTGACTAATCTTGACAGATTGAGCTGTCGCCGCTCATCATCCTATCCCAGAACCAACAATACTGAAAGCCCCTGGTTCAAACCCATCCTGGTGACTGCCTCCAAAAAGGGGGGTGCCGCCCAGAACCGGAATCAGGGGAACCTAAAACCGAATCAATAGACTGGGTAGATGTGGGGATTGAGCTGTCGCCACCCATCACTCTATCCCAGAACCAACAAATACCGAAAACCCCTGGTTCAAACCCATCCTGGTGACTGCCTCCAAAAAGCGGGGAGCGGCCCAGAACCGGAACCAGAGGAACCCAAAACCGCATCAATAGACTGGGTAGATGTGGGGATTGAGCTGTCGCCGCCCATCATCCTATCCCAGAACCAACAGCATCAAAATCCCCGGGTTCAAACCCATTCTGGTGACTGCCTCCAAAAAGGGGGGGCGGCCCAGGACCGGAACCAGGGGAATTCGAATATCCTCTTTCAAGTTGCCAACTTTTTCTTGCAGATTCCCATGACTCTCCACAGAATTCTGCCCAAATCTCTTCTCTCCCAATGTCCAAAACCAGAAAATTAGCCCACCAGTTGTCCAAAAATGTGCATTATCTGTGCCCCCTTGAGGAGAAGGAGGGAAGATACTATGCCCCGGTACAAGTACAGGGGCAGGGTACAATTTTGGCACTGGTGGACACTGGATCCCAAGCTACCCTTTTGTCCAAAAGGGCCTTTGATGAACTAAATGCAGGAAGGGGGAAGAATTACGAATTCCTCTCACCTCTCTTCCTGGACAACTCCAGAACTTTGGCGGGAAGGAAATTTCCATCGAGGGGACTGCAGATTTGGACATCAAAATTGGGTGACACAAGGTGAAACACCCGGTCATAGTAGTGACTCCAGAGGGCACCCCTTGTTTACTAGGGAATGACCTCCTGAGAAGGTTGTCACCCCTAATAGATTGTGTAAACAAGATCCTCTGGACCCAGACTAGCCGACCAATAAAATTAAAGCGTGTGTCAACCATGTTAGTTTAAACGGCACGTGCCACATGGTTGAACAAAAATCTGACCAAGTAGAATTTCACTTCCAGAACAACCAAATTCCAGACGTGACAGTAATCGCAGTAGGACAACAGACTGGTGATGGGGGGTCCTCTCTATTTCTGAAAATCAACCTTCCTTCCAGTTTAAGGTGGTATTCCACACTGGAAGGAAACACTCTGAACTTCTTTACTAATCCACAATCAGACATTCCCACTCCGATAGTCCAGAAAGATGTGAAATCAGCTCAGAGCCTGGCTGATGTTCAGCATATTGGAGAGCAGTTGTTCATCCCTGTTCAGTTAAATGATGGGAAGGACTCTGTCCTCGCCCGAGTGTGTGTGAACAACGGTAAGAGCTTCATCAGCGAAGCCATGTTCCGCCAACTCCCAAAAGATCCAGCCATTCCCACATTCAAACTGATAGACAAATGGGAAATGGACCTGGAAGCACCCAATTCCAAACATCTCCTGCCAAGCAGGTGTATGCTCAAAATCTCCGTTGGCAACAAGAGCATAGTCCATAATTGTTGGGTCGTGCGAGACGTCACTGCCGCCTTTTACTTAGGCAGTGATATTCTCAATCGCTTTGCCATTAGTTTGGACCTAATAAACTTCAAAGCTTGGTCCCGATTAGCGGATAATCCCATGGGCTTTGATGATCCAGAAGAAGCATTTAGGTCAGCCCAATTGCTACCTTATGCAGTTGAAATTCAGGTTAAAGAGGAAGTCACCATCCCAGAAAGGACCCAACAATTCTCCCTGGAAGTGAAAGTTAAAAGAGGACAAAAATTGAAAAACCCTGATGCTTATATGCATCTAAATGCTTCTCTCCAACAGCAAGGGTTGGGGGTGAACCCAACTCCACTAGTCAATCTAGAACATGACACCATTCCAATAGTGGTGGATAACAGCGACTTAAAGAGTATTACTCTAGCCGCGGGCACCATCATTGGAATGGCGGTTGATGACCGACATTTCTCCATTGATTTAGGAAATGAACTGTTAGGACCAATCCCCAAGGACTGTTTTGACAGTGATAGTGATGACAATAGAACACCAGACAGGATCTTTACCTGGCATGGGGGGAACTTCCTGGTGTACACTTCCTGCCCTTATGGTAAGGAAGATGTGACTTGTGACTTCAGGAGGGATGAGGTGATTTTCCATGTCCATGAGGGCTGCCTTTCCCACCTGAAGCCTCCAGTCCAAATCAGCACTCTGACCAGGGACTTCTCCACCCAGCTGGAGGAGGCCGCTGAGATAGCAAAACCAGAAGTCTTTCCAGGCTTCAGACAGATGGTGGAAGAGAGAGTTAACCTAGCTGATGCCTGTGTGACTCTGGAACAGAAGCAAAAGTTGAAACAAGTTTTTTTGGATTTCCACGATCTCTTTGCAGTAAACTCATATGACTGTGGTGGAACCGACATCCACACAACAACAATTCCCACGGACCCTGGCATGACTCCAGTGTCTGTGAAGCAATATTGCTTGGCTCTCGCATCCATGGAGTCCCTTACTGAAATAATTAAGAACCTTGAGTCCCGGGGAATAATCCATCCAGTACACAGCACCTTTAATAATCCGGTGCTGGGAATATTGAAGCCAAACGGCCAGTGGAGACTCTGCGCCGACCTTAGGGAGCTCAACAAACGGGTCCATACTTCCCGATGGCCTCTGCCCTACATTGACCAGGGGCTGGCCCAGATTCAGGGGTCACAGGTATTCACTGCAATAGACCTGACCAATGGATACTGGACTGTGCCTGTCAGTAGGGAGGACCAATACAAACTGGCTTTTACCTTTGGGGGCCAGCTGTACACATGGACCCGGACTCCCTTCGGATACCTCAACTCCGGCAATGAATTCAACATTTTCCTACACAAGGCCATGCCCGACCTGGGTGCAAGGGGTAACTTGGCTTATGTAGATGATGTCCTCATCAAAAGTTCATCTGTGGAGGAACATATAGCGGAGATCCGTTATGTTCTGACACAGTTGAGGGCCGCCGGAGCAAATCTTTCCTTTCAGAAAGCACAGTGGTGTAGAACCTGTGTTAATTTCTTGGGGCATGAGATTACTCCTCAGGGTCTCTGTCCCCAGGAAAAGAAAGTGGAAGCACTTCAGAAACTGAAAGACCCCACAACTCTGCGGGAACTAAGGAGCCTCCTTGGACTTACTAATTACAGCAGAAAGTTCATTGAGGGCTACGCAGAGATCACCAGACCCCTTATTCATCTCTTGAAGGGGGTCAAGTGGGAATAGGGTCCAGAACAAGCAGAGGCAGTAAGACAGCTCAAAAGAAGCCTCTCACAAGCGCCCTGCCTAGCTTACCCTGTCAGAAACAAGGAGTTTTTCCTGGAAACAGGGTTCTCTAATACGTGCTTGACGGCAGTATTATACCAAAAGCATGACAAGGTCAATAAAGTAATCTCTTATGCGAGCAAAACTTTATCCTCTGTGGAGGAAAAATTCAACGATTGTGAGAAGGCACTCCTGGCAACGGTGTGGGCATTGAAAAATTACCGCCCGTTCATCCAGGGGGAACACATCATAGTGGAGACTCCACACCAGCCTCTGCAATATCTCCAAAGTGACAGAATCCGAGCCGGAAATTTTAGTGATTCCCGAATTACTTCCTGGATTCTGTCAATGCAAAGCTTTCCTGTGGAGGTCAGATATGGCCAAAACAAGAAGAGTCCCCTCGCGCAAGGTCTGGCTGACTTGCACGATTGTGCCAGAGAAAACTGTCTCGAGGACGAAAGTCTCAAAATCAAGGACAACATGGAGGCATACCTTAATTCCCCACACAAAGTATTTGAAGAAGACAAGTGTGAGGGAATGCCCGCCGTCTATGTGGATGGATGGTCTTACCATGTTGACAACAATGGGGAAAAAGAACTGGTGGCCGGCGTAGGGAATGCATGGGTGAATGAGTCCCCAGAACCATCCGCTGGATACAAAATTGGTCCCCGAAGTAGCCAGGTGGCAGAGTTGATGGCTGTGCATCAAGCCATCCTCACTGCTGTCCAACATCAACTCCACAAACTGGTCATAATCACAGATTCAGATTATGTACGGAACGGGTTCGTGGAGCACCTTGTTAATTGGAAAACCAGAGGCATGTTATGTGCTAATAACAAACCCTTGAAACATGGGAAGTTAATTCAAAACATTGATGATCTGGTCACATCGAATGGGATGACCATCTACTGAAAAAAGATCAAGGGTCATTCCAAAGTAGAGGGACCAGACAAAACTGGAAATGACTTAGCTGATCAGCTGGCCAAAACCGGGGCCATCCAAGGGAATCTAATAGAGATTGAGTCCCTGTTGGGGGAAATCCAGGTCACTGCTATCACTAGGTCCCAGACAAATGCTCAAAATGATCTTTCAACTGCACAATGGAGTAAGGAGACCCCAGATGCTGATTTGATTACGGCTCAGAAGAGGGATCCCATAATTGGTAAGTTTTACCAACACATTGAGGACCCTGAAAACTTTCCCCTGATGGATACCGACTACATTGGGAAAGAGGACCTTAGAGTGTTGATGAAATGTCCAAAAATGTTCCGAATCCAAGACGGTTTGTTGGTAAGGAAATCCCAAGCTGGCCATGATCAGTGGGTGGTCCCTACCTCATTTCGAAGCCTGATGTTAAGTCACGCCTATGATGCGGCCACCGCCAGTCATAGGGGGTTTCATACAACACTTGAGATCTTAAGAGAGGTTGCATACTGGCCACACATGGGGAAGGACCTTGACCAATACTTGAAGGGGTGTCTTGTGTGTGCACAATTTCAGCCAACATCCCTCACACACCATGCGCCTCTCCAAAAGAGGGGGATGACACTGCCATGGTCAGATTTACAAATCGACTTCATAGGCCCTGTGATTGGCTCCTCTAGGGGAAACAAGTACATGTTGACGGTCGCATGCTTGTTTACCAAGTGGGTGGAATGTCTCCCGGCCCCAAACTGCAAGGCAGAAACAGAAGCTGCCCTGATGATCAACCACATCTTTTCGCGTTTTGGTCTACCCCAAAGGATTGAGTCAGACAGAGGTAGCCATTTTACCAACGAAGTAATGACTAAGATGTGAGAGATACTGGGGGTTAAAAAGAAGCTACATATTGCTTACCGGCCAGCCTCTTCTGGTGCAGTGGAGAGATACAACAGAACCATAGTGAGCATCTTAAAAAAGTTTGTGGCAGATTCTGGGCCAAGTTGGGATACCCGATTACCTCTGGTCCTAATGGCCATCAGATCTACCCCTTCATCTGCAACCAAAATGTCACCATTTGAGCTGATGACTGGACGCAAGATGGTGCTTCCCCAGCATTTGCTCTACAGGACCCAAGAGCAGACATTGATAAATGCCTCCACAACTCATGAGTATGTGGAGAATTTAAGGAAACACGTTCAACACGCTTTTGCATATGCTCAGTGGAATCTAGAAAGATCGGCTGATAGCATGAAAACCCATTACGACCTGAAGAACACCCGGAAAGAATACAATGTGGGAGACCGGGTCTATCTATACAATTTCCAAAGAAACCAGGCCAAACAGCGAAAATGTTTGCCTACATGGAAGGGATCGTTTGAAATTATAGACAAGGTGGGTCATTATGACCCTGGCGCTAAGTGTTTAACGGCACCGTAAAAGGCCACAGCGCCGTTAAACACTTAGCGCCTGATTACGAGGTCCCTTTGCGGGACCTGACCTTAACGGCTGGTACAGACCAGCCGTTAAAGTAGGGTGCCGCAAAGGGACCTTGGTGCTAAGTACGGTATCGCAATTAGCGGTACCGTACTTAGCGCCTTCCCCTTTCCCATTGAGCCCTATGGGGCAAAAATGGAATGAGGAAGGGCCATGGCGGCATGGGGAATTACCGCCCCGCCAACCTCGGAATGGGGTGGTAATTCCCCATTCCGCCATGGCGGAGTCGGTAAGTTACCGGCATGGACCATGGTGCTATTAGCACCATGGTCCAACGCCTGGGTCATAATGAGGCCCAAGATCTCCCCAGTTGCCTACAAGATCTGCATCCCCAAAGGTAGTTTGGCAGAAGGGGAAGACAAGTGGGTCCATTTAAATCAGTTAAAGTGTTGCCATCCCAGGCACACTCTGCAGCAACTGAAGGAGTCCTCTGCAATACCAGAGGGGGCCGCTCCAGAGTAATTCAGTTCCAACCCTAAAATATCCCACATATAGGGCCTCATTACACGGACGGCAGTGGACCAAGGTGCTATTAGCACCTTGGTCCATGCCGGTAAAATAACGGCACCGCCTTAGTCGAAAGGGGAATTACCGCCCTATTCCAAGGTTGGTGGGGTGGTAATTCCCCCTTCCCCCATTGCCCTTCCCCATTCCCATTTTTGCCCCATAGGACATAATGGGAATGGGGAAGGTGCTAATTATTGCGGTGACGTAATTAGCTCCCTGGTCCCTTTGCGGGTTGGTTTTTAACACCTGCAACAAGCAGGCGTTAAATTCTCCAACCCGCAAAGGGACCTCGTAGTAAGGCGGTAAGGGTTTACCGGTACCAGTAAAATACCGGTACCGGTAAACCCTTACCGCCTACCGTGTAATGAGGCCCATAGTCTCTAAAATATTATGATTCTTGAATGAAAATGTCTTCTAATTATATCTTGTTTTTTTAAAAAAAATAAGAATGTAAATGTCTATTGATTTATAAAATGTATATGCTGCCCCACTATATCAATAGTGGGGGAGAAATGTCTACGAATAGGTATTGCCGCTTTGCTTTGTCATCCTAGGAGAAAGAAAACCTGGAGGCTGACCACGGAAGACGACCTGCAGCAAAGATCCGAGGGGCCTGGGGTACCGCCCAAAACTCCCATCAGGAACGGCGAGGAGAACTGATCGATCCACCCTGATGGAGGAAAAGATGCTGAACTTTGTCATCTGCGGAATCGGTAGAAGATGATGCGCACATCCCAGCGCATGGATCAAAACATCCTTTGCACCCGACTCCCCCTCGACTCGAAATCAAAGCACAGTCGGGCGGGGGGGTTTGTTGGGTGTCCTGACCCACGTTTGGACTATTATGCTGCAACATTTGGTGCTGTGGGCTTACGAAATCCAAGATGGCGGAAAAACCCACATTCGCGCCAGAATCCAGGAGAACCGTGCAGTTTTGCGCACACTAAGATGGTCCCCTGACCTGCCACCCACCAGTGCAAAGAAAGATGGTTCTGTTCAAAATCCATTTTTATTAATGTCAAAAATTGCTAAAATCATGGGCCTGAAACCACCAAACAAAAATCCAACTATGGTTGTGTGTTTTACTTTACTCTACTACAGATCCACATCAATGCCATGTCAAGCAAGGATCATATACTATCAAGTAAAATCCTTTCGTTTTGAAATGTATTAATTCAAGACAGCTGTCAAAAATAGGTGCAGTACTGGCATTGTACACTGACCGGCTCTGGCGCTCTATAAATCCTGACAGGAGAGCTGTCTTGCAGAACTGGGCAGTGAACAGAAGGGAGTCTTATGTAATTAAACGTTCAAAAGACTTGCCTTTCGTGAGAACTCTTAACACCCCAGAGACCCACACCAGGAGGCAGGATATCACATGGCCCTGTTGATTGAGAGGGAGGGTACTTCCCTGCAGCCTGCTGGACCCAACACAATAGACCCTTTCAATTGAATGGGGTATGCTGATTTTGGGTGTGGACTGTAAACAGAGCTCTGCCTGGAAGGAGAGACATGTGGTCCCTGACTCCCCTAGTTCCTAGCGGTGGGCCAGACAGGACTGTGGATTCATATTGGAGCAAATATATGTTTAAGTTAAATGCTTCTAAAATCTTGTATGAAGCTCACAGAAATGTACAATTTGGGGATCCTGAAAATGAAAAATGCCCTCAAGATTTGAGCCCAAATTCCACTTTGAATGGTGTTCTGGGACCGAGCCCCGCTTTTTATTAATATTGCAGACACTGTGTTTAGAATAGAGACATAGTAATTTCCAGTAATATGCTCAGGGAAGGGGTGCAGGTCTGTGTAAATTTTGAGGAAAAACCAATATGGCGAAAGTCACTAAAAAGCACAAAATGTTGCCATTTGTGAACCCAGGCTCTGAGGGGGATCAGAGTTGGGCAAGAGTGTATCTTAAATTAATCTGTGCAATGTGTATGTAATTTCAACGACGTGTGTATCTGGGAAACCTGTTAGTTATGAAAAAATCATTTTCTAAGTAAAAGCAAAGGGGCGTTTCTTCAATAGACTGTAAGACTATGACTCACTCTGACACACTATCCCTTCTCAAATCAGATCACAGAGAATCCTTGACCTATCAAATCATGAGAGGGTTGGGCATGCAGAATGAGCCGACCCACCCACTTTCAAAACACATAAAAAGAGACTGCTTGGACAGGCAAGACATTCATTTTCCATTTTCTTGCGGAGCATTTTGCCGGACCACACAACATCTAGAAGGAACATCCAGAACTTAGGCTCCAGATAGACTACACAACTTAAAGCAAAGGCCTAACCCACAAGCTGAGAACTCTTCTCAGCAGGCCTTCAGAATCCAGCAATACAACCAAACTATTCTACAGCCGGGCGAGCTGTCGGATTCTTTGCCAAGAACTTTTGCCAGAACCGGTAGCAGACCCAGAAGGCAGTGCTGTATCCAGAATCCACTTGATCCAGACCAGCAGAACCACAGACCAGACCGCTGTGAAGTTCCGAAAGCAGAACCACAGACCAGACCAGAACCAGAGATCCAAACCAGAGAACCAGTACCAGAAACCGTCTGGAGTCCAGTCCAAACCTGCTGACCAGACCCTGACGGCCTATTTCAAATTCATAGTGTGAGTACTCAGCCAGAACTGTGCAAAACCAATCTCTTAGTTTAAAATAATCTAATTCAAACTATTTTAACCTATTTAGAACTGCATCATAAGAAATTGTGTGTCCATTCTGCAAAACTGTCATCTGTCATTCTGAGCTTTACTTTTATTTTGAGAATCTACCTCCATTAAATCGTCCGTATCTTTTGAACCGCGTGTGCTAGGAACGTGGTTTAACTGTCATCTTAAAGCTAATATTCTAAGCTTTCCAACAAGCCTAAAACCGACTTGTTACACCGTAATCGTGATCGACGCACTCAGAAAAAAGTGCCGCGAATTGACAGTTTGCTTCATTTCAACCACGTGTAAAAATATCTGTCTTTTGCTTCCATTACTGAATCCCGTTTTCAACCTGATAACCATCCCTGAATCATTGGTAGGGCTGACCTGAACTGATTTAAAGTATCTCTCACTCACCCTGAACCTCTATAGGGAATTAAAAGCATTTTCAGCATATTTTTCACTTCATTGCCACCACATTTAAAAGGATCTTGCCTGCTTTAAAATCATACCTGTTTTCCTCTAAGCTCGCTGGGAGGAACTGGACATTTGTATTGCATTTTGTATTCCTGAGAATTGTGTGCTCTCCCTCCATCTCCTTATCTTGCATAGGGGGGAGGGAATTGTCAAAGAAAAAGTGATCATATTATCTTTTGTTGAAATCATATCAAGTTTATTTCTGTGCTGCATTTTTCCCCTCATTGCTTTTCCTTGAAACCATAAAAGTATTTTCTGCTACCTTATCCTTCCTATACTAACTCCTCATTGATTGTAAAGAAGTGTGCTAGTGTCAGATTATCTATTGTTGATCAACATTATATTCATAAGTGTGCTATCAATTATTGATTTATTCATAAAAGTGTGATATATATATCTTGTTTACTTTGCCAATAAATCTTTTAAATTGCAAAACAAACCTACTTCTTGGCTCAGTGAGGTCAGGGGGATTCAAAGAGAGGGGCGTTATATAAGGGTTTATCATCCAGAGCATAACTTGTCATAAAAATATATAAATAAGGGCTTCTCTTGGGCGTCCCAGATGAGGCACTGACTTAGTGGGATTGTTGAATTGAAGTCACTTAACAGCCACACTACCAGCGAGGCTCACGCATTAAGGCATAAGAGGGAGAGGGAAAGCCATAAACGAACTGCAAGACTTGGGAGGAAGATGTTCCCCCTCCCCAAACAGGATTTCCCCCCTCTCTCTCTTCACATATTCCGTTAAAGGGCCGGCAGGCCGCAGAGGGGGGCACAGTGAGAGGTGCATACCTGGGGAGTGTGGGAGCGAACTATACAGCAATTCCGGGCTCACATTGACTGCGTGAGAAAAAAGGAAATGTGCAACAGTCGAGCTTTGCGACTTAGTAGTACCCAATAAAACTGCAAGAAGCACCCAGAGGGCCAGGAAGTAGTTGTTGGGGGTCACAGCGACCTGGGGAGTGCGGCAGTGAATTGCGGGACAACATTGCTACTCATACTGATGGTGAGGGAGAGGGGGAAGGAAGCTACAAGAGGCCAACACGGCACTGGAGCGAGACATAAGAGGAGGCCCCCCTCCAGAAACAACTTTCCTCTATAGCACAAACCTATGAGAAAGATCCAGTGGGCCAAAGAAGCAGGTGTGGCACTAGAGAACTACAGTGAGCCTGCAGGACCTCTACAAGGTTTGGCACACCTACAGGGCCATCCACCATTAATAAGGCCCAAACACTGCGTTGCAACACTAAACAGGCACAACAGCTTCTGGGAGGACACTACAGGGGGGCGTTCACTCTCTGTTGGGAGGGGGGAGGGTTCCACGAAGGTCCCTCAAAGAGCCACTGCAACACTAAGGCAGAACAAGACAGGAGCCACATCACAGATGCCAGGTCCCAAAGCATGCCAGCCAAAACAAAAGGACCATCTGATTCCCGAGGAGGTCAACTGGAACGTTGTTGGAAACAAAATCAGGAGCACACTTAAGGAACAACTACCACTGAGCAGCAAGCTACAAGAGGACAAAAAGCAGAAAGTGCAAGACTCATGGCACTCAACAAAGAAGATCTGCAAGAATGCCTAAATGGGATGGAGGACAGAATGAAGATCTCCTTTCAGGAACAACTGGGTAAACTAAAGGATGAACTTTGAGACCCGCTTCAGGAAGTTAGAAAGGAAATCACTGACCTCGGATCCAGAGTGGACACGACAGAACAAGGTCTGTCGGAATTGTCAGGGGAAGTCAGGGATAACAGTATTCTACTGGAACAGGTAGCAAGGGCAACCCACAACCTAGACCTACAAGCGGAAGACGTGGAAAACTGTTCGTGTAGGTCCAACATAAGAGTGAAAGGTTTGAGCAAGACTCTCCTGGACACTGACCTAAAAGGCACTATGCAACAGTGCTTTGGAAGTCTATTGACTGACACCCAAACAGAAGAGGTAAAAATACATCATGTACACAGAATTGCCAAAAAAAGCGAGATCACGGAATGAGACCCAGATACGTACGGGTTGCCCTGACATCTTACACAATGAAGGAAGACATCTTACACTCTCCAAGATCTCAACAAGGCATTACTATTAATGACACCCAGGTCCATCTCTACCAGAACTTGGCGCTGTCTACGCTGCAAAAGAGGAGGGCAATGCATCCAGTGACCAAATTGGTAATAGCAAAGAACATTGCCTACAAATGGATGTTCCCTTCCATCTCCTGTTCACATGGGATGGCCAACAACACCCAAGGAGGGGTTAGCGATACTGAACATAGATGAGGAAGAATTACAACCAACTCCATCAGCTGGGGCTGCTCCCCACGCAGTTGGCAATATACTGTGGGAGTGGGGGTGGGGAGGCTGAAGAAGGAGAGGGGACAGCGAAAAACAACTGAATGGTCCTCATGTTAAGTAACTCACATTAAGTTGACAAGCGCTCATATTATGTTGCGGGTCTTGCAGCCATATATTGCTCTATTGGAAAATGTTTGGGAGGAGAGGGTGGTGAGTTATGTTCTTAAAAAGACCCATGAAGTTATGGTAGAATGGGTCGGGGCGGGGGGGGGGGCGGTTGGAGTTATGTTGGAATCCACGTTGGGATGTAGTGCACCCCTATGGCGGAAATTCCCAGGGTTATACCAGCTCCATTGCTCCAAGATAGTGTCTGGGGCGGTTCTAGGGAACGTAGGCCTGACCGAGATGGGGCAGGGATGGGGGGAACAAAGAAGGGGAAGCAGGGTGCAGGGAAGGGGGATGGGGTCAGGGTAGTATAAGGGGGAGAGGGTGATAGAACGAAGGGGGCTGCGGGGGAGGGGAGGGGAGGGAATGGCTGAGAAGCAAATCAAAGGTAATCTGCAAGTTCAGGATGGTATGGGGGACCACTTTCACAATAAAGTGGTATAAAGAAAGAGGCCATTTCAGAGATAATGTCAAATCAGATCACCTCCTATAACGTATGGGGACTGAATTCCCCTATCAAATGGAATAAAGTTGAAAGGTTACTTACCCGCAATAAACCAGACATTATCACGCTACAAGAGACCCACATTAAAAAAGCGTATAAGGCGGTCTTCCGCTTTCAACACTTCACACACATCTATGAAGCCAACGCTCTGGGTAGGATGGCAGGGCTTCTGATAGGCATCAGAAACTCTCTACAGGCAAAAGTTTTACAAACAATGGAGGATAAACTTTGCAGGTACATTTTTGTACAAATCCAACTGGGACATAAACACTTAACTTTAGGACCTGTATATGCTCCAAATTCTAACCAGCCCAGCTTCCTTCACAATGTACTTCTAAAACTGGAAAAATTTGTGATAGGAGAGATTATACTTACAGGAGACTTCAACCTAGCTTGGGAGCCTACCAGAGACCATAGCTTACAAAGTGCTCAAGGTAACAGTTCCCCTCCCAAAAGTTTAAAAGTAGCCTTTGAGAACTTGGCCCTCAGGGATGCCTGGCAAGAAATAAGGAGTGAAGATAGCGGGTTCTCTTGTTTCTCACATGTACACTAGATGCTTTCCAGAATCGACTAAATTTGGATCCCAGTGTTTCTGTTAGGGGAAGTTGAGGGCATTTCTCTGTCAGACCATGCACCGCTGACTATCTCAATATGCAGATGGGAACTCCAAAGAAGTCTGTGGGCATGGGCATTCCCCATGGAGATTCTGTCCGTTGAAGTGGCTCTCAGTACCTTGGAGGACAAAACAAATTAATACTTTGCATACAATGAGAACTGTGGGGTCTCCTTGGAAGGGGTTTGGGAAGCCTTCAATGTGGTCCTTACGGGGGAAATTATAAGAATTCAGTCTCAAAAAAGGAAAAAGAGAGAAGCGGTGGAACAAGACATAGAGGTCCAGATACAGGAAACCATGCACTCTTTAGAAAAATACAGGAAACACTCCACACATAAGAAATTGAAAGTCCTTAACTCACAGCTGGAACTGATCTGTTCTCGCAAAGCAGAGAGGTCCCTACTGTACACTAGACCACATTATCACGTCAATGCTAATAAAGTTCATAGACTGTTGTCCAAGCAGTTACAAGAGAAGGCAAAGCGTACCATAACGGCCCTGAAGATGAATGACGGAATGTTGTCAGTGGAAACAGAGAAAATAATCAATGCCTTTGAATCTTATTTTGGTGCTCTATATAAATCTGATCATTCCGATCAAGAAGAAGTGAAACATATATAAGGCGAGTCTCGATGCCGCAGGTTGTGGATCAGGACAGGGTCCACCTGGAGGACGAGATAGTTAGGGAGGAGGTAGAAGCGGTAATTAGAGAGCTGCCGAGAAATACACCCTGTTTCGGATGGTTACCTGGCAGCTTTTTTCCAAAGGTTCTGAGAAAAGCTCAGCCCTATTCTAGTGAAGCTTTACAACACATTTGCTCACAAAGGTAGAGTGACCCCCTTGATGTCAGAAGCCAAAGTTATTGTATTAAGTAAACCTAATAAGGATTCAACGTTATGTGAATCATATAGCCCAATAGCTCTGCTGAACTTGGACGCTAAGATCTATATGCGAGTACTGGCAGCACGCTTGGCCCCCCTCTTACCAGGGTTGGTGGGAACTGATCAGGCATGCTTTATAAGATGGAGGAACACATGGGACAACACTAGAAGGGTGTCCCACCTGATAGAGAAGGTTGAGCGGCGGTCGGTGTCTGCAGTACTAATCGTGCTTGACGCGGAGAAGGCGTTTGACTGAATAGAATTGCAATTCCTAATGGAAACTCCTATGGACATGGGGGTGGGTCTGAGATTCGTACAAATGATAAAGGCAGTTTACAATAACCCCACGCTAAGAATATCAATACATTTGTGTTTATCTGACTTGATACAATTATCTCGAGAAACAAGACAGGGATGCCCATTGTCACCTCTATTACATGCTATATACCTGGAACCGTTCCTTAGGGACAAAACCCGGATATACAGGGAATCACCTTTGGCACAGAGGAACATAAAGTGTCAGCCTTTGCAGACAACACGCTGATGACTTTATCACAGCCGAAAACATCAATTCTGCATTACTACAGGAACTGGCCGAAATGGAGAAGGTTTCCGGCGAAAGGTCAATAAGACCAAATCAGAAATCTTGAACTTAGGACTCACGGGAGACCAATTGGTGACACTGCAGAAAGTCTCTCCATTTAAAATCACAATAAACTCAATCCCTTACCTAGGAGTGAAACTAACGATTTCAATATCAACATTGCAATGGTAAAACTTCCCGGAAGTTCTCTCCACAAACAGAATCAACCTAAATAGATGGACACCACTGTAAATATCCTGGGTAGGTATGAAAGCTTTGATAAAAATGGTAGTACTCCCCAAATTGTTATACCTATTCCAGACACTTCCAATCAAGATAACACAAGTATTTTTTAAGACCTTGAATACAATGATCTCACAGTATATATGACAGTAGAAAACCCAGAGAATAGCAATGTACATACTGATGGCCCCCAGAAAGAAGGGGGATTTTGACTTTCCAAATTTCGCAAATTATTACACGGTGGCCTAGTTGAGGGTCCTCAGGGAATGGTTCTCCAATGAGGGCACTAAGCCATAGGCTAGAATGTATTAAACGGTGGCACGGGTCCCCCTATCTGGGATATTGTGGTTAGATAAATTAGATATGCCTAATAATGTAAGATTGAGCCATATTCTGATGGTGGTGTGCAATATCTGGGATAAGCTGATTAAGAAAAGACATCTACCACGATTCCTTCCCCGTTCACCACACTCTTCGTAAACCCTCAATCCTCTCCGGGAATGAGCCATACCTTGTTTGTAGTCTGGAGAGCAATGGGTTGTGAGAAAGTAGGGGACATGATGATCCAGGGGGAACTTTGAGGAGTGTAAACAGCAGCTGGGGGGTACAGATTGAAATATTACCAATTAAGACACTGGGCCTCATTTCGACCCTGGCGCTAATGGGTTAACGGCGCCATAAAAGGCTGCGGTGCCGTTAACCCATTAGCGCCTGATTACGAGGTCCCTTTGCGGGACCCGACCTTAACGGCTGGTCTACGCAAAGGGACCTTGGTACTAAGTACGGTACCGCAATTTGCGGTACCGTACTTAGCGCCTTCCCCATTCCCATTGAGCCCTATGGGGCAAAAATGGGAATGGGGAAGGGCCATGGAGGAAGGGGGAATTACTGCCCCGCCAACCTTGTAATGGGGTGGTAATTCCCCCTTTCTCCAGGGCGGAGTTGGTAAGTTACCAGCATGGACCATCGTGCTATTAGGACCATGGTGCTACTAGCACCATGGTTTTCTGCCTGGGTTGTAATGAGGCCCACAGGCTGAAACAACCAACCATGCGACAGTCAACACAGAGATGTCTCACAGTGTTTGAAAAATTCATAACAACACACACGGGAGACAAACAATTGGTATCAAATCTATATGCAATTATACAAGGGGAAGGACCTGAACATGTTTGGCCATACATGTTGAAATGGCAGAACACATTAGGTGAAGATATATCGATACAGCATTGGGAATGTCTATAGGCACAGATCTCCAAACTCACCCGATCCATTCAAACTAGGGAAACATGGTATAAGATGGTAATACAAAGACTACATGCCATGTACCCAGGAGTAACTCAGGAGTGCTGGAGGGGATGCTCAAGGAGGGGGTATTGGAGACACATCTGGACGGACTGTCCACGGTTGCAGAAGTTCTCGGGGGAGGTCAAACCACAGATTCAGGATGCGGTGCAGGGATACCCTTTTTATTTACTTATAGAATGGATGTGAAGCCTTTTCGACCCAGAGTTTCAAATCAATCCCATTAAAACACCAACACAAAGCATATGTAATATTATTGATAGCTGCCTGGCTGGTGCTGGCAAGGAAATGGAAACAGAAAGCCCCCCCCCCCCCCACTATCGTTGAATGGCTAGGCAAGGTGTGGGACATACTTGCTATGGAATGGATCTCCTATAAAATACAGGGAGGGGGAGACACATTTTGCCAAGATTGGGGGTTGATACTGCACTACATGAGGGGAGATTATATGATGCAATGGTGTCCCCAGAATTTGAAAATAATAGACATACTATGATGCTTGAAGCTTATGTGAAGGTAGATTGCATAATGTTCAGACCCCCAAGTATTGCAGACTATGAAGAAGGAGGGGGGCTCAGTGGGTGGAGGAATGGGAGGGTCTAAAGTTGGGAAAAGTTGACATTGGAATGCAACTATTTGTTATGTGTATTCGAAATGGCAATACAAAGATTGTTTTTTTTTTTAAATAAAAGTTGTTTTCCGTTGACAACATAGGTTTAGTCTCACTCCAGATCTCAGAGCTATAAGTAGCAGTTGCTGCTGCCTGGGCTCTTTACATTTATATTGCAGGGATTAGAATATTATTTCCATGTGTTTTTGAGAATCGTACGATTCCATTACACTTTCTCACAAAGGAAACATTTGTTTTATCTACATGCCTTGACCATTTCCCATCCCCCGAGATCCTAATCCCCAAGTATAAGACCCTCCTCAATATGTATTCCTCCTATTGTGATGTTAATGCTTGTTTGTGGTTCCTGTAGCTTGCCCCATCTCATCGTTTTGGTTTTGTCTTTATTAATTTCGAGGCCACGCTGTTCACAAAATGTAACAAACTGCTCTGTCAACTTCAGTGCGCCTGATGGGGTCCTAGAAATAAAGCCACGTCATCGGCAAAAATTAGGATGCCAATCTTCTCTCACCCCAAGGTTGGGGCATCTGAAGTATTTATCTGTAGTTCAGTTTTCATCCCATCAAAAAACAGGTTACAACTGGTGGGAGCCAAATTTCAGCTCTGCCTTTCATCTTTCCCAATGGGAAAGGGTTTGGATCACTCCCCGTTCAGACCCCATCTAACCTGAGTTATTATAGAAGTCCATAATTGCCAAAAATCAGCAGAAAAGGGGCCTTCTTTTTGATCAAAACACACCAGAGTTAACACCCTCATGTACTGTCGAAGGCTGCCTTAAGGTTTATATAAGCCATATACATTGGACCTCCTTTGAGTGTAAAACATTTATTTAGGATCAGTTCTAATCTAAACACCTGATCATAGTGTTCATCCTTTTACAGAAGCCAGCTTGCAGATGGTGCAGAGAGCATGAATCTATTACCCAGTTGTCCAGTTTTGTTAGCACATTTTAACCAGATATCTTACTACCTGCATCCAACAGCGAGATCAGGCTGTAGTTTCTGGGATACCAAAGTCCTCCTTCTTAACATATATTTTAAAAAGAAAATCAGTGAAAAACGTTTCCAGCAAAAGTGCACGTATAATGTGTGTACGATTAAACTGAAAACGAAAAACAAAAGCATTCCCATGCAAACAACGTAAGGGCAGTCAGAGGGTTAAACAGCAGTGGAGATAGTGGAGATCCTTGGAAAATGTCACAGATGATATTACTTGACCTTGAAGGGCATTGCACGTTCAGATATATTTTCTGCTTCTGGTCCACTGAGGAGGAGCAGATCAATTGCCTTTCTTTGACAGAGATTTCTGCCTGTTTTTCCAATTGATACCAGACAACCATGTGTGGTATCTCGGCCACCAATCCCAACATACACTCAAAAAGAATTCCCATAATTTGGATTTCAAAAATATCTCTTAAGTAAAGCATACAGTGTGTGTTTTGTAAAAGGCTGGATATGCCAGTCAAAAAGACCTAACAAAACTGAAACCAAATTGGAAAATTCCAATCAAAACTTGACCGAAAACTTTATGGCGCGCTGTGGTGTGGAATGGCAACAAACTTACATTAAAGTAGTACAAAATGCAAAAATAACTTGAAATGAATTTTGAGAGGTAAACACATGGTATGAGTTTGGAATAAAATACTTTAAATATTTGACATGTTGCAAAACCAGAGAAGGTCCATTACAACCACCATCCAAATGAAGAGGTAAATTGATGAAATAAAGACAGTTGAACCAGGAGTTCCACTATATTTCCAGTGACCCCTAACTACTGTGAAGGTTGCATGTTTTTTAAGAACTAATTCCACAACTCAAAGAATAACTTCACTTTAGCTTTATTAGGGAAAAACTGTAATTAGGATATATTAAGTCCTTTTAAAATGTTGAATTTGTTGTATGAATATTAGATTCGGTATACACTGCTCTTAATATTTGGATTGATAAATGGATGATTATGATTTAGGGATCTCTCATGTCCAGGGGCTTTCAGGGTTCCAATGTAAACCACAAAATCAGGAAATAAATAGCTCCCATGGTATGTTCAGAAGGTCACCGAATAATGGACTACAGATGAAAGTGCGGAGCCTCTGCTACATCTGGCATTTATGTGCATGTTGGGCTATAAATAAACCAATCAAAAATAATTTTTCAGACATGTGGCAGCCCCTCTACTGAGAATGACCAAGGCCAAATAACCTGTGTATAGGACGATTCCCATGCAGAAGTGTCTACAACCACCTTTTAGCTCGCTGTACTTTTCACAGAGGAGACCTCCATTTGCATATCAGTCTGGCCGCATCCACAAGGCCAGTCTAGGAATTAAATGCTAGGCAATTCTCCTCTGAACAAGGGTACCAATACCAACCGCACACAAGTTTCTGCCTTGGTGGGTGTCATCAGTGAGATGAAGCTGTGGCTCCCTCATCACAGTGAGCAAGGGGTCCACATCTGGATTGCTCATAGTAAACCCCAAGATTTTGAACATTAGCAAAAATGTGGGTGTCCCTTAACTGAGAATGATTGCCACTCAAGAGGGTCTACTACCATGTTTTAGCTCAATGTACTTTGATCACAGCACGTAGAGAGGCACGGCTTCCACTCACGAAAGACGCCCAACAAGGCTGAAACAGATGTCTGAGGTTACTGTTGGTACTCTTGTTCAGAGGGACTTGCCCTGCATTTCAGTGCTGGACTGTCGATGTGGGTAGGACAAGACCGATTTGCAAATGGCTAGTTCTCCCCTTTGAAAGCCACAGTGAGCTAAAACCTGGCAACTATCTCATGGAACATGTTATTTTGTGTTTGTTATTAATGTTTATTCTCAGTGCAGGGGCTCCCACAGTTTTGAAAATGTAGTGAAGATGACTTGAACTATACCAATCATAACGATATTCTCTAACTAGTCAATGCAGGATTACTTATGAGGGACATTCAGAGTATGTATACTTCCTCCCTGGACTCGAATTCAACTCATCCGGTCAAAATCTTAAATTAAAACAGAGACTCGCCATTTATTAGGCCAGTTCAGACTTATGTCAGCAAAAATGTACACGTATGCACACTTTCTTATTGTGACTTCCACAATTTAAAGTAATTATAGGATCATTGTCTTTCCAGTACCAGTTATGGGGGATCTGTTAGCTTGATTTTGAAATACATGTCCAGAATTATTTATCAAAGTTTTGAAGAAATATGAACAATAAGGGAGCAATAAAGTGACTTTGTGGATAATGCAGCCCTTTTGTCATGAATTCCACTAGAAGCTCCACCATACATCCAATGAGTCTTGCATGCTGGGCTTGTGAAAACATGAATGTTGATAGAGTTTTTAGGAGCCAGGTCCAGAAATCAATGTATTTCAGGATAAGAGTGTCCCTTATTCAGGGATTTCCAGGGTTCCCCGATATATACGGATCAGTGCATATTTCGTTCATGTGGTCATTCAATTTGTCAGCAACCACTGGGCCATGTGTGGAAGATCAGATTCTCTGCTCTTTCTGGTATTTGAGTGCATGTTGGACTAAAAATTAACCAAAGAAGTCAGAAACCTAAACTAAACCAATTAGAAACTCATTCTTTAAGTCGCCAATTTAGGTTCACGTAGAAAGGAAAGCGAAAGTATGTGTACTTTCTTCCGTATGTCCTACTTGTACTAAAAGTGTGCATATCACCCTTTAACAGGCCAATCCTGAATGATCTAAAAGAAAAGTAAAAGTATGTATACTTTCTCATAGTGAGGTTAGCAATTCAAAGCAATTCAAACTTTATTGTTCCTCCAATACCAGCAATAACAGTTATATGAGCTTGGTTTTGATATGCATGTTAATAAGTATATATATATCTCACATTTTTTGAGGAAACATGCTCCATCAGGACATAATAGATTAACTATGTGGAAACTTCAATCTGTCACCACATTGAAGAGGTGAAGCACCTGAGAGGTGCCAGTCCCAGAAGGAGGCTGAGAATATGCACCTCCTTCTTCAGCCAGGTGGCTGGTGACTGCCATGTGGAATGGGCCCTATGAAGGCTCTATAGGTGATCACATGGCTTACCATGGAATACTGTGAACTTCCCTCTTCAACATGGCCTGCACAACATGTACTCTGCTGAACAAGGGACAACAGTTACACTCATTCCCATGGTTCATCCACATCAGAAAGCATGGCCGTTCTGCTATGTCTGTGAATTCTCTCTACACTTTTAAAGAAGAACATGCAGATGTCAGTCTGTGAGCTACTCAGTGAGTTAGTTACCCTCGGATATAGCTGTGTGCATCTTCACGTGTTTAAATCCTGGCAGCCTTTGCCCATCCCTGCTCCCCCCTGAGATTTCTAAATGAAGTACTATCACATTGACTAATACTAAGGCCTATCGTTACAGTAGTTAGACGTGAAGGGAATCTGACCAGAAATGCTGTGCAAATATGATATAGTCAAAGGTTTCAGAATCCATTTACGACGCATTTAACGCGTGTGAATTAAAAACATTGGAGATCAATTTCTGATGTGGATGTAAATGGGTAGCAGATTCTTACATTATTTACTCAGGGCAGTTAAGGTCTGGCCAGATGTCCAGCTTTCATGTTCCCCAACGTATGTTACCAAGAGACATACTTTCAGTGATCTCAGGCTAGTCTTTCTCCCCTGGGTTTGCCCCAGCCGGTCCGCATGCAGTAATCGACTTCTACATGTCCCAAGTGACATACTATCTAGCATCTAACTTTTTCAGTGATCCCACGCTACTGTTCTCCCCAAGGTATCCCCTGGGTTTTTGCATGTTTGTTCGGTAATTCTAGTCCCCACCACACCCCCAAGCCCGATTCCCACCACTCGTGCCGGAAGACAACTCCAGGCATTTGGCAGCTATTTCTTTGAAGAGCATGTCCTTAAGAAACCCCTATGCCTCCTTAATAAACCTTTGTTCATACCCGCCCGTGCCAGATCTGCACTCCCCTGGCATTGTGATGTCACTGACAGTTGTGGAAGAGGCACTGATTTGCATTTGTTGTAATTTGTGGGTCATGTGGAAATCAGGGTTGACAATGTGCGAGTTTAGCTATACATCTATCCGGAGCTGGGTCAACATCTGGACGGGGATGAATAGCAACCTGTGAATGATGTGTTTTTATTGTGTCCACAATAAGAGTGTGATATTCTGCTTCCCGCCACATAATCAGTCGATGATCCTGATCGCCAGCTTCAATCGTGTGCACACACACACCGCGTGTAGGCTTGTTACCAGAAAGTCTCTTTAGAATGCAAATTGCATGATAATATCGCCCGGCTTCCCTAGAGGCATGTTCCTAGAAGAAAGGATTAACAAATCTATTAGCTGTCCTTTCTGAACTCAGATGTAAACATAATGAGAGCACAGGAGAATGCCTCTAACATATGCATCCCTGGGAAAGCCTTTGCAGTGCAGAGTCAACCGATAGCCGAGCAGGATTGATCTGTACGATCGGAAAAGATTCTGATGCGACTGGACGGTGAAAATCAACGTGAAACGAATCATCAAGGCACCCGGAAGACCATCCAATATTCCGCATGAAAAGGCTGGACTAAAACTTTGATTAACACACGTATTGCTTCGCCATAAATGTATTGCATTTAATCTGGAAAAACGTTAACGTCTGCCTTAGAAACCTACTACAAATTAGTGATATCAATAATGCTAGGTGAACCGTTCATACATGGGGTTTAAAGAATATTGGTGCTACGTGGTACTTACTATCCGGGGTATGTGCAATTGGGACACGTTCAGGTGGACGCGTTGCAGTGGTTGTTGTTTACAGGTGTCAGCAAAGAAGCTGTAAAAGATACTCCACGTGCATCAATTAGACGGTGGTGCCAGTCGCGCGTGGTACGCCACGACGGAAATACATATAAATGAACATGGAAAATGTTTATTTTCTGGTTTACAGGGCTATATAAGATTGCCATACTGCATTTTAGTTTCTTAGGGGCAATGTGCAATCAGGATATGATGAGTCATTTTGAAATGTTGAACTTACTGTATGAATATTACATTTATCGAGTATATAAATGTATAACCTAGCTTTATTAGGAACAAACTGTAATTAGGATATATTGAGTCCTTTTTAAATGTTGAATTTGTTGTATGGATATTAGATTGAGTATACAATGTTCTTACTATTTGGATTGATAAATGGACGATTTTGATTATGTTATTTTGGAAGTGTTTATATTTATGTGTAAGGTTTTGCAAACCGAATTACAATTAAAAGAAGAAGAAAAACACTAGGGGATGTCAATAATTGGAGATTTAGGTTTGGAAATCAGTAGATGTCTGAGTTTGGCCTGCATCTAAATTATAGCTGCTTCACACATTAGGGGGCTCAGCTGCCCCTACTGTTGCAGAGGAATCCACCTCCAACCTCCGCCTCTTCGACCTTCCCTCGGCAGCTGTGGCCATGGACGTGGCACCACACTCCTCACTCCCGGAAGAGATGACAACGTGGAGGAGAGCTTGGCCTTGCGTCTCCGGCTGGCGGTGGGATCCCTGCCTCTGTGCTCCAAAGCACCGTCTCCGCCCTCTTCATCAGTCGACGCTGCAGGCAGGGAGAGACAGAACACAGGCATCAGGGCACTGTACAATGGTCGGATACACATGTCAAAGTTGCACATGTGTGGCAGTGTCAAACTTCACACATGCCATCACACTCCCCAACACTCATATCATTTGAACCCACACACATGCAGAATTTGACAGGAATCGTGCAGCAGGCAGCAGCATCCATGCGCACACAATAGCATG
Organism: Ambystoma mexicanum; assembly: GCF_040938575.1. Lineage (NCBI taxonomy): Eukaryota > Metazoa > Chordata > Amphibia > Caudata > Ambystomatidae > Ambystoma > Ambystoma mexicanum. Next base: position 1,357,842,131 of record NC_090921.1, on the reverse strand, counting down.
AACATCCAAAGGTTGGCATGACGTCACAAGCAACATGGGGAGTGCCGAACACATGCACACGCGCCAACAGACAGACATGCATCTGTGCATCTCCACTACCTGTCACAGTGCAATCATCGGCAACTATGTCACATCTGCCAATCGGGTTCATACATGTCCGTGTCACAAGCATCCATGTTGTATCACTGTTGCACACATGCAACTCACACATGCACATGTATGCCGTGCACATACATGAAGGTGTAACCAGCATCCATGTGTCACACCCCAACCATGCCATAGTACATACACATAAATACCAACATGTGTGCATCTCCACATGCAGTTGTGCATCATGCTTTGGAACACATACACCAGCGGATCTGGTGGGCAGGAAAATGGCCTTCTGGGCAGGAGCATGGTCTTCCGTGTGTTGTCGCGTGGCCAGCTTGATACGGTGTGATTTGGCACATGAAAAAACAGCACGTCAGCGTGTAATTCGAGGAAAGGCCCTTAGCGCGTAAGCGCGTATGTGACATGATATGCGCAGGCGTTTCCCTCGTCACGGATTAATGGTGATTCTGCATGTGAAAAACAGCAGGTCTGCGTGTTAATGCATGTAATTCGAGGAAAGGGCCTAAGTGCGTAAGTGACGTGAGGCGCGTGGGGTTTCCCTCACCACGGGTTAAAGGTGAGTGGGCCAGCAGTTCACTGTATGTGCCTTTCGTGGAGACTGATGTGTGTTGCTACTTCTGGTTGTTTCGCGCACCATCACAACTTCACAGTGGATCAAGGACGTATCTCTTCTTTTGGCATGGGTATTGGCTACACGTGTTTTTCATTATCACGCTAGTCAGACGGTGAGTCGTGCAAGCTATTTTTCCCCACTACGGGTCCCCCTGTGTATCGCGTACCCATTTTCGAGGTCATAGTAGCCTGCGTGTCCCACGCGTACGTGTTTTTCGTGTCCCTGGGTGCCACTGCGTACTGCAGGAGGTTAATTCCACACACGTGGGCTACCGGGGGTTGCGTGCACGGTTTTACTGCAGTTTTGGGGTGCCTGAGCGTTGCGTGACCCGTCACATTATCACCGGGGTCACATACAGCCTTGCAGGTGAACAGGGGTGCTGTAACATCTTCGATCCCACCCCCTTCGCCCCCATTGGCCAGGATAATTGTTGTGTACACCTCCCATTGGCACTACTACATCTGTGCCATGGTTGGGAGGCCACGAAAGATGAGGGGTGCCTCAGCTGGGTGTACTCCACGTGGCGGGCGTGGTCAGGGACGTGGCCAGGGTGACCGGGGAGTAGGGGGACTCCAGGGTGACCAGGGTGGCTGAAGAGGGGGAAGAGGCAGGGGTGCGCCACTTCGGCACGATGTTGTGCCACGTGTTGGTGCAGTCATGCCACCACCCCCTGTGGTTCCGTGAGATGCAGCTCGTGCATCTGGCACTGGCACCCATGTGACCCGGCTGTCCGTTTCATCGACTGCCACGGGCCCAAGGGTAGTGGTAGCTGCAGGTGCAGCTGTGGACACCACCACCCAGGCTCAGGGTCAGCCAGCGCATGTTGCGTTGGCACCTGAATAGTCCCAGGATGATTTGCAGGAGGTCAGGAGGCACACAGTAAGTGCACGCAGGGCTGCCCTGAACGAGGCACATGTCCCTGGGGCAGTATTGTCATCGGCTGCCCCGAGCAGCCGGGTGTTGGCAAGTGCATGGGCAGATGCAGCCGACACCACCCCGGCTGTGAGTCTACCATCCAGGACAGTCCCGGTCAATGACCTTGGCACAGCACATGTTGCTGTGCAGGGTCAAGTCAAGGGCCCCCAGCAGCCACTGACGCAAGTCAGGACTTCCGTCCTTGTTCCACCTGTCACTCCCTCAGTTCAATCCACCAGCGCCACTGCCCATACTGATCAGGGCGGCATTTGCCAGTCAGGGTCCGGACCACTGTCCAAGAGAAGGAAGGTTGCATCTGCAGCAGAGGCTGGGACCCCAGACACTGCTCCGGCCTCCGGCACGTCGAGGAAGTAGCCTTTCTGCAAGCAGGAACTGGACTTCCTTGTGGACTACGTGCCGGGACACGACCGTGATATGCTAGTGGGCCCGCATTGTCACACTACGGCTGCCCAGCGTTTGTCCCACTGGAAGCATGTTGCGGACGGTGTCAGTGCAATTGGCCATGAGATGCGCACAGCGCAGGAGTGCAAGAAGCATTGGGATGACCTCCGACGCTCTGCTAAGCTAAAGCATGCCTCTAATTACAATATGACTCTGGTGACTGGCAGTGGGCCACCACCTGAGGAGGAAGTTCTCACTTTGCACGAGTCAGTCGCTGCGGAGTTCATACCACCAGAATTGTACAAAGGAGTGGGAGAGATGATGGACTTTGATGCCCCATCCAGTGAGTGTTGTTGTGTGTTTGTACAGACCATGTGTGGTTTGCTTGTGTGATGTGTTGTGCTTGACTGCCATGGTTCTCATGTGCGAGTCATGCAATGCTTCACTGATCCGTGCCTGCTGTGCAGTATGCTGTACATGTAGAGCAGACGGGAACTGTCCTCATCACCACACCTGCACCCTGCTCACATGCTAGTCACCTGGCAGCCCCTCCGGTCCATGTTCCAGCTCACTGGCCCTTCTGCATGTAGCCTGGGGTGTCTTTCCACTCAGCACTGGGACTATGTCATCGCATGACTGACGTGCATGTGGGTTCTGCCTGCATGCGGATACTCCATGTAGGCATACTCCCTTGCCCCTCCACACCCCTGCACCCCAATTTCACCATGGCACTGGTGGGTATCATGTTGGAGTACTGCAATGGCCTGTTCAATGCTCCTGTGTACATGCACACTTCCCCCTGCCAACCTGCCAGACACATACTGTGGGGTACATCCTTTGTCCTTGATGCAGGGTGTCTCACTCGGACTGTGCAGATGGGAGATGCTCCGTAGGGACATGAGTGCCCATTCATGCTCCATGTGCATTCGCGTCAGCGTTCTGGATGATGTAATGACGTGTGCGCCCGTGTGCGCCACCCGCGGATTTGGCGCACATCCCGGGGAAAACACGCGCAGGGCCTTCCATGAATCGGCCCCGGATTTTGGCGCACATTTGTTCCATGAATCGGCCCCTTTATCTTTTTCTTTCATCTTTCCAGCACTTCTTTCTTTCCCTTTTTCTATCACCACAGTTTATTTCTCCAATAAATCGATATTCCTCAATGTTCTCTCCTGTATCAACTCCCTTTCTGATTTTTCTACATTTTGTGATAAAGTTCCTTTTGTGTCCTTCTCTGTAGCTATCTTTCTTATTAGATTATGTTTTCTTACCTTTTCTGTATTTGTGTAGCTCTATATTAATCTAATGTTTGCTTTTTAATTTTGGATTATAAGTGTCACAACACGTAGTGTGGCAAAATATTCGCAGGAATATTTATGTAGAGGGGAGATAGATGAGGGAGAATACACAGCCTGTTGGTATAGAAACTTTTCCAGTCTATGGGCTTCTTTAGCCGGAAAAATCGAACACAAAAAGCTATTTGTTTTGTTGAGATGTTATCATTTCTGTTACTTATCCTAACATCAAGTTCAGTTCAGCATCTGCACGCATATGCACACACACACGCACACACACGCGCACACACACACACACACACACACCACACATTACCTCCAGCGCTGCAATGTGGTACAAGCACACACAGACGGTAACACTACACCCACAGAGCACACACACTGCTCCTAATGCGGCACAGAAATATTGTCTGCGGCACAACACTTACCCCCACATGCACACACACTCACATATACAACAACCAAGCATGTCATAGACATCAGCCCAGACACTTCAGAAACACACATCGTTTTCACTGCACACAGTAGAACACACACAATGTCCCCAGCATTTCACGTACACTTCCCCCAGCACCACAAAAGGTACAGAAACAATGGACTGCGGTCTTGAAGTGCTTGCTATCGGTGCATACTGGAATCTCGGATGTCTATGCTTTCTGGACATAAAGATACTAAGCTTTACTGTGACAATTATGAATATTGTAATTTGGCCTTACTGCACTAACTGGGCCCAACAAAATGTGGCACTGTGGTTGTAATGGGGAACCTTAGTATCTATGGATAAGGTTCGAGGTGCACACCAGTATATACTAGTAAATGTCCAATTGTTAAGTACCTCTTTCCAAAAATGCATACCAACTACAGGTGCAGATGAGTGTTGTTCTCCGTACTATAAAGAACATAAAAAAATAGCCCACTGTTGCCGGTCGGTAACCCAAATGCTCTCCAATGGAGATAACTCCCTTAAGTTTTCTATCAAATCAATCCCCTCTATCAAGTAACCAAGTCAACTTTCAGAGTCAAAGAAATATTCATGTCATTATTTTCAACACCAACAGTTTGGGGGCATTGTGACACAACCAGACAGCTTGAATACAATTGAACAGTGGAATAGTCATTTGCTTTTCTTATTAAAATCGAGATGTAATGTCACAACTTGTCTCTAATGAGCAAATTTGCTACAGGAAGGTACAGGGAGATTTTATTTCACATTTATTGTAATCAGAATAAGCCATTTGAGCCAAGTAACGCCTGCCGCAGCCCCCCCTGTAGCCATCACTGGAAGTTCACCATCCGTTCAGAGCCACAGGAGCAACGCATTGTGGGCATGCAAATCAGCCTAAATCTGAACTGGAGGTTAACTTCCAGTGATGGCTACTTGGGGGGACGTGTGACTTGGCTCACGTGGCTTATTTAACTTCCACATTTCAGGTGGAACGCTTTTTTTCCAAGCCTTTCTAAACCCACCATAAGTTTGCTGGCATTTATTGCATGAAAGTTATTCACAGGTTTTCACGCTACTGTCACAGTAATCTGTTTGTTTTTCGTTCACGTTTTCGTATTTCTCTAGCCATTCGCTATGCATTAGAAGCAGGATTAAAGTGGTAACACACTAAAGCGATTTGCATTGGAGTTGCATATATACCCAATTTACACTCAATTAACATGCTGAATATCTCCCCTGCGCGCCAAGCAGACACATATCTAGGAGCATCCGTAATTAAAACCAATACATTGACATGTACTTTATTTAATGCCATTACACAGATGGTATCCGCCTTCTAAAATGTTTTTAAGTAATAAAATACTACGGGGCAAGGAATTCTTTTTTTATTCGGAATTCAATAACGTTTACCCAAAAACAGCAATAAAACAAAAATATAAACAGCAATAAATTCAGGCTTTGCTCATTAACTCTAATGTTTTCATAATAACTTCGAAAGAGTGATATCAGATTCTATTCGCTCATATCAACTCTCGCTCCCCTGACAAAAAACACCTATACAAAACTGGGAAATGATCTTAGCATAGGTCAATCGTCTACATTACCACTTAAAGTTTTACATATTTTTCCATATTTTCACAAGGATCGGTGCTAATTTATTCTTGGATGTGTTGCGTTGGCCGACCGGAAGACACCTTCAAATGAAGGGCCTGACTGCTCATCTCATGTCAATTAGAAAGTGCTGCAAAGATGAATCAAGTGGCTTAAACTGCAGTAAACACAGCAGCGCTGCAGCTAAGTGCACCTAAGTGCACCTCGCGCCATAGGTATATACATTCTTCAAAAAAGAAAACTCTTTATGAAACAACGGCAGTAAAACCGTTACCAAAAGATTAATGGCAGTAATGGTGACGCCGGTATTGCCAACAGCTGTGTTATCACCAAATGGGACTTCAAAAGGGGGACTAACGGTGATGTCATACTTAGGGCCTCATCACGAGTTCGGCGGTAACCCTTAAATCCGGCGGTAGCGCTGTTACCGCCGGATTTAAGGGTCTGCCAAATCAGGGCTTCGGCGGATTTCTCCCCAGCTCTCAGCTGGGGGGAAATCCGCTGAAAATGTGCTCACATACCGCTGGCGGGAAATCCACCGGCGGTATGAGCGCGAAATTTCCCCATTGAGCCCAATGGGGAATGGGGCATTCCCAAATGGGCTCAATAAGGAATGGGGATTTCCAAATCCGCCAAACCCGTGATACGGCGCTAATAGCGCCGGCGGGTTTGGCGGTAGGGAAGATAGCGCCAATGCTATTAGCACCGGCGTTACCGCCCAACTCGTGATGAGGCCCTTAGGCGGAGATGCCACTGTTGTCACCGATGGCAACATTACGTCTGGTGGTATTAGTTCTATTAATAACAGCAATCTCATAATCAGATACAAAGCAAATCGTTCATTGAAAAAAATCGGCACAATTTATGTGTATCTCTATTTTACTGATAAAGCTTTTTGTCGTCATCTTTCTAGGCATTGGGTCTTGCTAAGCGACCCAGTATAGTTTAGGCAGTAGCAACACAATCAGGCAGAATTTTATGCACCGCCGGCTTTCTCCTCCCTGATTATCAGTTGAAGGAAAAGTGCTAATCCTCTCCCCGCCACAAGAAGGAAAACGTGTTCTGTCCTTTCATTTAAGGGCTAACACATCACTCCAACTTAAAGGACTAAAACTCCCAGGGGACCTCTGAAAGGGATGAAAAGAGGGTCACCCCAAATGCCCAAAGAAATTATAACCCAGATGCCCAAAGACATTGGAACACCATGCCCAAAGAATTGAGAACCACAGAAGACCACATCACCTTCAGCAAACAACTTAAAACCTGGTAATTCAACAGACAATAACAAGCGCAAAGGGACAACGGCAGAAAAAACTATGCGGACCAAAAGAAACACCCGAAGGGGCACAGTCAAAGATAACAGTCGCAAAATAAAGGATGACCAGAATACCCCACCACCCACGTTCCCCGTCTCCTACAGGCATGCCCCACAGTTAGAAAGATCGCTGAAGAGAAGACACCCCACGTGCAATTTACACACTCAGGAAGGTCCAGATAGTTAACGCATCAAATCGAAGCATCACCCTAACAATTGTTCTCACACATAACTAGGGTCTCCCGGTTGAGCACTACTTCCTCAAATGTATTATAATACTAGCTGTGCACCCATTCAGCAGCCAACCACACAAAAGCTCAAACCCCAACTGCTCCAGCTAATCCCTGCCGAGTAAATAGGATCACATTAGGCACAACCAACCCTCTGCCCTCAAATCTGTAGTGGAACTCAGCCTCCATGCTTGGAGAGGAGGCGGGGCTAGCTCACGCACTACAACCAACCACATTGGAAGGTACCATCGAGTGGCAACCAAAAACGCACTTCAGAGGCACTGTCTAACCGATTTACTAACCAATTGCCCCCTTTCCCATTCCTCCATCATAACCAACAGCACTATACACAACTAGGGGCTAGCCACACTACAGACAGACACACCAAGTACTAATCTAATGCTCGCAATCCAACAACCTCTACGAGACTATGGAAATAGCCTTAGAGGGAAGATAACCTGCTCATAGTCCATAAATCCATTGACACTAGACAAATGCACACCAACACAGTATAATCAAACACCTAACAGTCATCTGTGACTCTGGGCCCCCTATTGATACAACTAACCAGTGCACATGACCCCAACCCTACCCCAACCTCATACGACCCACACACCCAACACAAACACTAGCAGACATCCAAGGCACTAAGTCCTACCCATACTGTTACAACAAGTGGGGCCTCTCGAACCAACTCCCACACGCAAGGCAAAGCTCACAGACGTCAGTTGCTCCTGATTCTGAACCTATTTATCATCCTATCCTCACTAACACACCCCGCCCTGTTCACTTGCAAAGCCACGTGAGCGCCTGGAGACTGCCCTTGGGTAGTAGCGGTAAGCAGTACAAATCAGCATAACATAACACCTTCTCAGAACCATTGTTGTATAGTGCACCGAAATATGATCACTGACATTACTGTGCATTATTTGGCATGGAACAGTAGTACAATTTGATAATGTAACATGGATTTCAGAATTACTTCATTCCATATTTATGAAAAAAGGCATGTTTCACCACTGGTAGGGTGGTAAAGGCCTAATCGTGTGGAGAACCTCAGATTTCAGTATGGCGCAATGGAAATTATCTCTCACTATCTGTCACTAAAACAGACAAACTGCTGAGGCTAAGCATTGTGACACTAACGACTACAGTCACCACCCCCATCCAGTATGCCTCCTTACCTGACGCTGTTCTCTTCTGCTCCTGTGTCCACTCTGTCTGGTCCCTGACCATCCCGGAAACGGAAAAAGGATGTTGTCCCTTTTCTGTTTCACTGGTGGCCATCTTTTTTTGTATCTTTTTTATGGAAAGACGGAATAGAAAAAGAAAATTTCCAACAATGACAAAAATGTAAAAAGTAATATTGCAACCCCAAACATTGGCCCAGGGTGTTAATAGTGTTAACTACTGTGGTCAGGGGCAGACGTTGGTGGAAACGGCCTAGAACATTTGCAGAGGCCATCGCTTCGATCAAGCCTTCCGTCAAAGACCCCTGAAGTCCACCACAGACCTTTGTGATTAACGCTACAATGAGAACCTAATTATTTTGAGCCAAACAGGAGTTCTCACATAAAACAATGTCACACTGGCTCCCATACCCTGCTTTTTAAAAAGAGCTCCCACTCAGGGCCAATCTGTGCATCAGGCACCCTAGACTACCAAGGTTGCCAGCGTATACAGGGTGCCAGAATGCTGCCACCATGCCACCAAAAGTAAGTCTCTTGCTCTCCTGTGACCTGACAAGAATGGCTGTGGAAGAGAGGTGCTACAGAAAGAGTCACACTGGATCTGGATGCTCTGTTCAGCCACAGGGTAGCACTGGTTCTGCAAACCAGAATGCAAGCAGCAATTTTATTTTCAAGCACAAGCATTATTGTTGCTTGTGCACCCAGAGCTTTAAGTGGGAGGCACAATCGAAGAGGGGAAGGAGGGCTCTAGTTTGGCGGCATGGTCTAAGTTCGGCCTCCAGCCCACCCACCCATACTAAGGCCATGCCCCCTAGCTAGAGCCCCTCAGCGGTGGCGGGGCCTGGCAATTGCTTTGCTTCCAGGCAGTGGGATCCAAGTAGGAGAATTGGGGCATGCTTCTATCATTCCTTTGGTGTGCTGCACCTCTCCTTTTTGTTCCTAAATCACAGGCTCCGAGCCCTGCCAGCAGACTGCCTGTGGGGGTCGGAGCCTGTCATTAAGAAACAAAAGAAATGATAGCTGTACGACTCATCTCTCATTTTGTTTCTTAATAACAGGCTCTGAGCCCCCACAGTCAGCTTGCAGGTGGCAGTCGGAGCCTGTGAGTTAGGTGAATCAAAGGAATGATAGCAGTGGCTCCCCATTCCTCCCCGTTTTTTCTTAGTGAGAGGAGTCAACCCCCAGCAGGCAGCCCTTTCACTAAAGGAGCCACATGGTTTCAAAGATACCTCTGGGGGTCACCACTTCTGATTAGAATAAAAGGATAGGCATGGGCACTGCCTTCTGACCTTTTTGGTACCTGCGCCTTTCTATCTTTTCTTATCTTATCAGAAATGCCGGCCCTGCAAGCAGGTTTCAACCACACAGCTCACTGACTGAAATCGCTGCCTGAGGGGATTGGCGTCTCTGGGGCTAATCTGGTTAACCTGTGCAGAACCTCATCTTGGAAGCCCTTTATGGAGACTGCCAGGGCTCTTCTCCGGCTAACCTCAACCCTCTTAAGTCCATGTGTGCACGCAAATCCCAGGCCACAGCTGCACTGTATGTGTCCCTCATGTGGAGCCTAGCCCCATCTTGCAAGACACACAGGGAGATGACCAAGGAACCATGAAAGCGAGTCATTACGTGACTCTGGTACATAAACTGACCTGCCTTAACATCAGATCCATGGTTAAACATGCTCTGGAAATTGCTTCTTATATCGAGCTCATGGCAGACATCAGTGCAGTCACAGAGACTTGGGCACACAGCGCTGCGGGCCCTTCCCTTAACTTGGCTATTCCTGAGGGATATTCCATGGTAAGGACAGACAGATTGGTGGCAGAGGTGGGGGAGTGACTCTGATATTTAAATCCTCCCTTACAGTTTGGGAAAAGGCTGTAACCATATTGGATGTCATTGAATCCCTTCAGGTCAAAATCGGCCTCATTGCCAAATCGACTCCTAACCTACTATTGATCTACAGGCCTCCCTCCCTTACAGAATACTTCACAACGGCACTTTCTAATAATTTAATATCATGTATCAAACCCCATTCTAGCTTTCTTTTGATGGGGATTTAAAATTTTTGGCTAGGCCATAATGATGACCAGAGGGGAGTAGAGCTGGAGACGGCTCTGACCAATCTAGGACTGGATCAAAGAAATCGGCTTCCCACACACAGCCTTGGGCATACATTGGATTGGGTTTCCGCCACCAATGTGGTCACTAAAGATCTACGGGTTTCTCCTTGTCCTTGGTCTGACCATGCGTTTATACACTTTTCTATTCAGGCAGACTTCCCTGTAAAAATTAGAAACAAGGAGAAGCCTGATACCATTGGCAGAAATGCCAGGCTACTCACGCAGGCTAGAGTTGAATCGCTGCTGAATACCAATATTAATTTCTTACCTACACATTCTGTGGTGGAGATGTCAAAAGCCCTGATTTCTAATCTGGAAGACATTACTCACATTCTAGCCCACGAGAAACTTAGAAAAGCCCAGTCTGTGGTACAAAATGAACCTTGGTTCTCTCCAGATCTCCAAAAGTTAAAATCCAATATGTTAAAAGTTTCTATTGTTGGAAGGGCAACACTGCGCCAGGCCACCTTGCAGCCTACAAGGGCGCTGTCAGAGCATACAAAACTTCCATCTTGGATGCGAAAAAATGACAGGATTGTGAACGCGAAATCTGAAGCTAAAGAACTGTTTAAAATACTAAAAGAGCAGGAGACTACCAATCCCTCCGATTCCGGACTAGTTGTTAAAGACACGGTCTGGTGTCAAAGTATCCAGGATGCTATGGTTAAGAAATTAAGTGGCATCAAGGCAAATATTTAACTCAAAAGAGAAACTGCTCTGTTAGACTCGGGCAAGCCAAGTGCTGAGTGCTTTAAAAGATGTTCCTCTATCCCATAATTCAACTTTACCCCCATCTTTGTGGAGGAATTGGCAGAGGTAGTGGCTCACATCAAAACCATCAGTTGTAAAGGTGACCCCTGTTCGGCTATGATCATAAAATCTTGCTCCCAGTCCTTGCTTTCAGCAATCTGTAAATTTGTGAACGCTTCGCTCTCGGAGAGCATTGTGCCAACAGACCTGAAGCAATCTTGGGTGACCCCATTGCTGAAATAAACAGGGCTACCAACGGGATAGCCTCTAAATGATAGGCCTATTACCAATTCAGCATTCCTTCTGAAGATATTGGATCAGGTAGCCTATAGGCAAATTGTCCAACATCTCAATAACTTCCCCATATTGAATTGCTGTTAATCTGGTTTTAATGTAGGACATAGTACAGAGACTGCGCCATTGGAAATAAAATCTAGGCTCCTCGGGCAAATGGACAAAGGTCTTTCTTCCACGCTAAAGCTCTTGGATCTTACAGCCGCTTTTGACCTGGTAGACCATTCCTTATTGGTCTCCAGGTTAGAGGAAGTGGCAAACTTCTCTCCAGCTGCCACTTGTTGGGTTGCATCCTTTCTCAACAACAGAGAAAGTAGAGTCTGTTCCGAGATAGCATAGGCTATAGCAGTACTGATCGAATTTGGTGTCCCGCAGGGGGCGGGTATTTCCCCCTGCCTGTACAATATTTTAATGATTCCTTTTTTCGCATTGCTGGAACAGGAAAGGATTCAGTTTACTAACCTTGCTGACGACACGCAGTGTGTCGTCCCCCTGTCGGGTCTCCACGACCGAGACAAAGATGAGCTTAATAAAGCATATGCCCGTATTGAAAACTGGATGATCTGGAACAGTTTGGCGCTAAATAGGTTCAAGACCGAATTACTGATTGTTGGCTTGCAGCAGATACTGTCTAAGTTAGGTTCAGCCTGTGATGTTTATCAATTAGGCGATGTGAAGATTACACCCCTGAAAAAAGTTAAATCATTAGGGGTTATTTTCACCAGCGCCTTACCATGAAGGCCCATGTTGGGAGCCTGGTTTCGGCCGCTGCGTATTATATCAAACTCTTTGCACACTTGCGTCCCCTCATACACAGGTGAATGCTGAGACTTTAGCAAGAGCCATCGAAGGCTCTAAATTAGATTATTGTTGTAGTCTTCTGTCCGGTCTCAGCAAAGCAGAGGTCAATAGACTACAAGTAATACAAAATGGTGCTGTGAGGGTTTAAATGGGCCTGTCTAAATGGGATCATGTCTCAGAGGCTCGAAGAGCATTGCATTGGCTGCCTGTGGAGGCGCGAATACGCTTTCGCCTCCTTGTAATCACTTTCAAGTGCATTTTGGGCACTATGCCAGGTTATCTGAAGAAACTCACCGTGGATAAGGCCTCTAGTAGAGCTCTTAGATCCAACAATCAAAACGTATTAGTGATCCCCAGATGCAGAACAAGGAAGACAGAAAAGGGGGCGTTTTTAGTGGCCACCTCCTCGGCTTGGAACGATCTCCCATGCGATCTTAGATTCCAGAAGAAGCTACAGCCATTAAAAAAAAAAAACTTGGTTGGTTTACTGAACCACCTCTCTGGCCTCTTCATCTCAGTCCTCCACGTGAGTTCACCCCATAATTTTTGTGTGTACTTGACCCTTGCTTCGTTGATTGTTAGCGCCCTCATGCCCATGGGTCCATTGTTGCGCTATACAAATAATTAAAGTAAAAGTAAAGTGTCACTACAGTGAATAGATGCGCAATCTGGGTGCCATTGAGCAAAATTGGACTGTCTCACAGACACGCAGCCTACGTAAGGTCACTCAGTAGTGGAAACTAACTTACCTACCAGAAGTGGCCCATCTAGCTGTGGGCTGCCTGACCTCTGTGCAGCAGAAGCTAGACAGTGATAGCTCGTGCAGCTGTGACCGGAAGTGAGGAAGATCAAGCCGAAGAATTGTCTTGCTCGCTCTGGTTTTCCATGTGATGTCACAACTCGTCATTAATAAACAAGCACATATTGGGAGACATTTCACAAACATTAAAAAAGAGTTAAGGACAGGATTTTATGCAGATTTTGCCGGCTTCTATTTATTGTTTATCGAGGATTTCCATATTGATGTTGCAGTCTTCTGAACATTAGAAGTGGGTCGGAAGTGTTAACATATTAAAGTAATTTGCACTTTTAGCATGGAGACACACACACTCAATTTGCACTCAATTAACATGGTGACTCATAGTCTACAAGGCATGAACACAAATGTGCGGGAGCATCCATAATTAAAACCAATAAATTAAAATGGAATGCATTTCATGCTCAAATAATGTATATTCTTTCAAACGCTCTACGATACTGATGGCAAAGAATGTGCATGATGGCGGGCAGCCCTGCCAGATGTCCTTTACGCCAATGGGCACCCAGTTAGTAGTGTTAGTAGTGTTTTTGAGTAAGCTTTGACAACATTTATTGTTAAACACTTTTACCACCCATTCCAACCTTCTTCCGCACACGCAGTGCACGGTTCTATGTTTTTTTTCCTTGAGTGAGGGTTTCTTCTACTTTTCGAATTTCGATTGTCCAGCTTTCTCTAGCTCCCCTCACCTTGCATTTATCTGGGAGTTCCCCCATAGCCATACTCGCCGTATACCCCGCCCACACACTAAACTATCCTTCCCTGACCCCACAGCTTATTTTTTCTCCCTTTTTTGAAATTGGATGGGGTGTATTTTTCAATGAAAGGCACTCTCCCTCCAGCGCATCACCCTATGTGGTTCTGTGTACGGTTCTGAGGGGTTATGTAGGTGGCTGTGTGCGGGGGGTAGGGGGGGTGTTAAATACTATCAGCATTCACTCTACTGCCTAGGAGTCTGTCTGGTACTTCTCCCAGAATACATCCAATGTGGTCATGAGTGTATTAGGTTCGGAGCCACAATCCCCAATCTGTCATACTAAAGTTTTTTTGCAATCTTTATATCCAAGTTGAAGAGATGCAGAGGTCTGCATGGAGGACATTTTGTGGGATCATTACCAACTTTTGGCATGGCTGATATGTGAGCTTGCTTTCCAAAGTCTGGTAGCAATAACTTCAATAGTGACCATGTAGCCCGCTATCTCTTACCCATGCTCCTAATAATGCTATGCGTGGACCACCTGGATCTGGGGACTTTCTTTTAATTATTATTATTATTATTGTATTTATTGAACGCAGACCTAGCTTTGAGAAGCAGTGGAGCTCTTTACAGAGGTATACACCAATACAGATAGATAACAGAGCGCTTCGCAATGGTGTACAACATTACAGATGCATAACAGAGCGCTTTACAGAGGTAACAACACGAGGGGCGACGTGATGCCCTAGGTGTTGAGGAGGAAAGACTCCTTGAAGAGTTGGGTCTTGAGTTCTTTTCTGAATTGTAGGAGCGTGGGGGCGAGACTGATGCCGACAGGGATGAGGTTTAATCATAGCTGTTGCACATTTGACATGTACAATTCAAAACTTCCAGCATCTCACCCTTCACAGCGACTCCCTAGCCCTTCATTTCCAAGACAGGGCTGAATGGTATTAGGGGGCCCTTAGGCAATATTCCACTTGTACAAATATTTTGAAACCTGTCCCCCTTGTCAGCAAATGGTCTGATCTAGTGTATGAATCGTGGACACCACTATAGAGCGAGAACCGCTTTGCCACCTAGAATGTGATAATGCAAGTTGCTCCTGACCTCAGTCATCCCATACTCCAAGAGCAGATGTTCCTGACAGGTACCACATATGGAATCCGTGTGCTAGTAACAGAGATCTATCTGGATTTGTACGCATGCAACAATTAGAATTACTTGTCTATAAGGATGATAACCCCCACATTGGCTGGTGTACACGATGTAATTGCAATATGTTCTCATTAACCCCGGCCAAGTTCCAAATGCTCCCGCTTGCTGAAATGGAATTCATGAATGCACCTTTTCTTGCCTCAAGTAGTGGATAGTACTCTTGTCCCTGAAGAAGTTGTTCCTTTGCCTAACATTGTGAGCTGTCTACATTCATTCATATGGTATTTGACAACCTTGAGGCAAGGTTCTGTTTGCCATACTTAGCTTCTTCTTCAATGGAGGGACTGCTTAAAACCCAACATCTTTGCATGTGCAGACAAACATTTCCTTTGCAAACCACAGCATATGTCCTCAGCGATGAACGGTTTGTATCAGGCCCTGTTGCTAATTTGCACTAGTAGACCTTGCTCTCATTTGCTGAGACTTACAGCCATCTCTTTATATACCTGCTGTAGCGCAACTGGCAAAGCTATCTTCAGTTGTGTGTTGTGCCACCCTCATTGCATCTTTTTCATGGGCATCAAGACAATAACCAACGCAGTATTTAGTGATCTTAGTATGCAACATGTGGGTCATCAAGCCCTGCTTAACTTCAGCCAATACCAAGCGCAACATAATCCCAACTAAACCAGCCAATCAATCATCTTCCTCATCCACGTAGCTCCTGAATCCACCAACATGTGCAGGGCTCTAAATTAGGATCTGATAAGCGGGAGCTGCAACCAGCTCCTGGGTATTATGAGACAGGTATGGTATCAAGAGAGATGACAACAGATATACCGTTCCAGACAAAACTTTATTAATGATCATGATCGTGTAACTCCTAACTCACCCTATGCTTTGATGGGATTTTCCCTACATAAAGAAAATAAGGAAATACTGCCTCTATAAATCCAAAATAATAGTCTGTCTGTGTCAAAACCTATGCCTGTCCTCACAACAATTTTTATAATTCAACAAACCCTCCTGGACTGCTAGAGTAAGTCCAGAATTTCAATTTTATGCACATCCCTCAAAATCAATCTGATTAAATGTTTTTAATATTAATTTCTCAAAAACTTGTCTCTTTTAGTTAAACCATCCAGATATCACCATATATTCATAAAACAACTGTACATTTAAAAACACATATTACAAAACCAATCTCAAGTGCAACGTGCAAGTTAAAGTGTCTACGTGTTAAAGTGCTTCCAATTTGATTCCCGTCTTCTTGTGCAAATATTGCAATTAGTTAACAGATCTTTTTATAGATCTAGTATCTCTAATAGTGCCCCACATGTTTCATTCCTTTATCTTCAGTTCTAATCTACTGAACTTCTTCAGGGGCTTAATGCTCACTTATAACAAGCTACGATATCTGGAATAATAAGTAGCCTTTTTTTCTTTTCTATTTACATTTTGTAAGAATACTTCTCTGTGCTACTGGGAGCTGCATATTCTAAGGGGCTTATTTTTGTCGTACTTTTGCATGATCTTTGGACTTTTCAACTATACATACATAGGCTTCACCTCAGGCAATCTTTTAAATTGCTTCATTAACTTCTTATTTAGGACTTAGCTTGATATTATTTACAGCTAGCCTATATATTACATATTAGTTGGTCCTGCATTGCAGCATCATCTTCAAATTCTTTGTTGTCTGCCTCTTCTAAATCTTAGTAGTATCTTGATTCCTGTCATTAGGTAATGTTGGTACGATATTGTCAACATGCTTCTTGCTTCATCTGTATGGAAATGAGATCGTGGCTTGTGCGCTCTGTGTGTGCTCCTCTAAATAGTTATCTTGATTATATGGCTGCTTAAAACGGCCATGTTATGTCACCGTTCCGGTCCTTGTCCTGTTGCTGGATTAAAACAACTATTTGTTTGTTTACCGTGTCGGTCCTGCCTGCATGTCTCCTTTCCGCAGCGGCTTCTCACTTACCCAATCCGCTACACAGACTTTGTATACGTTTAGATCTTTCTTGGTTTTTGGTATGGGAGGTTCAAGGACAGCTCTAACTTTTTCTTGTTAGGGTTGGACACTACCATTACCCACAGTAAACCTAGGTACTTAACAGCTGATTAAGCTAGCTTGCAGTTATTTGGATTGGCTGTTAGCCCAGCCTTCCTTAAGGCTCCATAATGGTATATAGATTAAATAGATGTTCCTCCCATGTCCGGCTGTGGATCACGGTATCATCAATATATGCTCTACAAAAGTCTGAGTAAGGCTGCAAAACCTTGTCCATTAGCCTCTGAAATGTTGCCAGGGCACCATGGAGACCAAATGGTAAGACCTTAAAATGGAATAGTCCTTTGGGGGTGGCAAAAGCAGTTCTTTATTCGTCAGTTCCAAAAAGTGGTGGCTACCAATATCTCTTTGTAAGATCTAAGGTTGATCGATAGACAGCATTACCCAATTTAACCATCACGTCATCGATACGTGGCATTGGATAAGTGTCAAAGAAAGATATCGTGTTTACCTTCCTAAAATCTATACAATGCCTCTTACTGCCATAGGGCTTCACCACTAATACGATGAGGGAGGACCAGGGATTGGTTGTGGGCTCGATGATATTGGGCTTCAAAATCAGTTCCACCTCTTTTATGATAACCTATTTTCGTGATTCTGGTAGCCAATAGGGTCTTAAATGCACCACCTTGCCTGATGGAGTACTGGTATGATGATAGATGCCCTTCACCCGTCCAGGTTCATCACAGAACACATTTGGAAATTGATTTATAAGATACAGTAGGTCTTGCTTTTCATTATTTGTGAGATCAGGGGGAATAAGAGCTGTGTTTTCTAGCTCACTAGGTACCAGGCTGGACAATATAGTGGCATTGGACTCAGAGGGGTTTTTCCACTCCTTCAAAAGATTTATATGATAAACCTGTGTCTTTTGGCGGTGATCTGGTTGAAGGATTTTGTAATTACAGGGCCCCATCTGTTGTGCTACATCATATGGCCCATGCCATTTGGAAACTAGCTTGTTACTAAGCCTGTTGCTTAGTGATGCTCAAAACAACTCTTCAGTTTCATCATAGATCTTTAGTTCTGTTCATATTGCGTTTTACTGGCAGTGTGCCACTTGATATGTCCATTTGTTTAAAAGTGTTTATTCACTGTTCAGCACATCGTAGTTTAGTCAAATTGCAGTTTTCTTTCAGCTTGGTATTTAATATATGTAGCATTGACTTGTGCTCACTCAAAAACAACTTTCTTTCAGTTCGGCATTCAATAAAGGCAGCGTTCACTCGCATTGGTGGATGGAGCGCTCTGGTCTCCCCATTATCTTCAGACACTTACCGGCTCTTCGCAGCTCCTACAGGTGGCTCTCAAGAAGGGAAACCAAAATGCCAGTTCGCCAGGCACGTTGCTCCAACACACACCGACTTCTGTGCTCTGCTCCACCTCTGCTATACGTCAGTGCCTGCTTCCCACCTTCCCGGTCCTGCCAAGTCCCTCTGGCAGGACTCCCAGGTTTGTTGCCAGCGTCTCGGCTTTCTGGTCCTCCAGCACAGTGAATATTCTCCTCTCTCTACCTTCTGCTGCTGATATATGCTTTTGAGCTCCACCTTTTATACTCTTTTCCATTCTTAACAGGCTTCAGGTCAAGTGAGTTAAACTTATAAACTTAATTTCCTGACCTTGTATAAGATTGTTAGTGTGACATGCCTGATCTTCATTAATGGATGCCTGCAGGCCCCTCTTCTTCGTCCTAGTACTAGAGTGGTGTTTGCAATAGGAAGTGTGCATTACTCTTAGCTGCCTCTTACACTTCTCAGTACTTGGTGGGAAACTACAGGGAAGGATGTGATAAGATTGACAATAACCCATGAAGACTGAGGGAGGGTCAGGTAGGTCATTGTTAGTGAAGGAGGATACCATGTCTCACATTCAGGTACCCTCTCCCCAATCTCCCAGAACCCTCCACCAAGGTGATCCTCCCTCACTTGTCCACCCCCAGGGTCGGGATATAACAGGGATGGCCCTTCCAAGGCCACCTGAACAGAAGATCCCTGGGGAGTACATGTGAGAGTACCTTCAGGTTTCTCACATACTCTTCCCCAGTGTGTGTTGGAACTGGGGGCTTCGCAGGGGAACCTCGAGAGGTAATCAACGTTACCTTGTTCTTGACCTCTTCAATTTTCCACTGAGAAGCAATACAGTTGAAGGTCAAGAAACCACTCCATACCTGTAGGGTTAGATTCTTTTCTGTGGCTGATCCAAATTATTGGAGAATGACCAGTAACTAGCCTACATTTTCTACCCAGTAAATAATATTTAGGATGGAGGATGGCCCACTTTATAGCTAGAGCTTGCAATTTGATGACTGAACAAGTCTTCTCCCTGGGGAACAGTTTCGACTGGTGTATAATATTGGATGTTCCAGTCCATCATGATTTTGAGATAAGACTGCATCTAGTCCTGTTAGGTAGGCATCTGTTTGAAGGATAAACTATTTAGAGAAGTCTGCTACTTTTAAGATGAGGCTTTGGCATAATATTTGTTTCAAAGTGATATAACAGATGTCATCCTCTGTATTCCATTGAATCTTCTGAGGTTCTGCATTTTTAAGTTTATCAGTCAATTTGGCAGTCTTATTAGAGAAGTTTGGGATACAACGCCTATAGTACCCTATTAATCCCAGCAAGACTCTTAGATCTCTCTTGGTTTTTGGTATTGGAGATTCAAGGGGCCTCATCACGAGTTGGGCCTTAACGGTAAATCCCCATTCCTGATTGGGTCCATTGGATTCAATGGGGAATTTTCGGCGCTAATTATGCGGGCTAATACAGCCGGCTGTAATACAGCCGAAAACAAGGATTTTCACCTCCAGAAAAAAGCTGGAGGTAAAACAGTCGATTTAGCGCCCAACTCGTGATAGGGCCAGCCCTTAAATGCGGCTGTAATACCGTTAACACCGCATTTAAGGGCTACAGCCAAACTCGTGATGAGGCCCAAGGACAGCACTTACTTTTTCTTGTTGAGGTTGGACACTACCCTTACCCACAATAAACCTAGGTACTTAACAGCCGATTAAGCTAGCTTGCAGTTCTTTGGAATGGCTGTTATCCCGGCCTTCCTTAAGGCTCCCAGAATGGTATATAGATGAAATAGATGTTCTTCCCATGTTTGGTTGTGGATCACAATATCATCAATATATGGTCCGCAAAAATCTGAGTAAGGTTGCAAAATCTTGTCCATTAGTCTCTGAAATGTTGCCAGGCCACCAGGGAGACCAAATGGTAAGACCTTAAAATGGAATAGCCTTTTGGGGGTGGCAAAAGCAGTTATTTCTTTTTCAGGTCCAGAAAGCGGATTCTGCCATCATCCCTTTGTAAGATCTAAGGGTGATATATAAACAGCATTACCAAATTTAACAATCAAGTCATCGATACGTGGCATTAGATAAGTGCTAAAGGCAGAGATGGTGTTTACCTTCCTAAAATCTATTCAAAACCTCCAACTCCCATCGGGCTTCACCACTAAAAAGATGGGGAGGACTAGGGATTGGTCGAGGGCTCAGTGATATTGACCTTCAACATTTGTTCCACCTCTTTAATGATAACCTCTTTATGTGACTCTGGTAGCCGATAGGGTCTCAAAATGCACCACCTTGCCTGCTGGAGTACGGGTATGATGATAGATGCCCTTCACCCTTCAGGTTCTTCACGGAACATATCTGGAAATTGTTTTATAAGATCCAATAGGCCTTGATTTTCATTATTTGTGAGATCAGGGGGAATAAGAGCTGTGTTTTCTAGATCACTAGGTACCAGGCAGGCCAATGTAGTGGTATTGGACTTAGAGCGGTTCTCTTTCCACTCCTTCAAAAGATTTATATGATAAGCCTGTGTCTTTTGCTGGTGATCTGGTTGAAGGATTTTATAATTACAGGGCCCCATCTGTTATACTACCTCATACTGCCCATGCCATTTTGAAACTAACTGGTTAACAGATGTAGGTAATACCACTAATACTTTTTGCCCAATGGAAAAGGATTGTAATGAAACTTTCTGATTGTAAGATGACTGCTGTTGTTGCTGCGCTTTGACCATATAGGTTTGTATAGGGGATCGGATGGTTGCCATATCTTCTATAAGTCTGGTTGCGGTTTGGGAGAGGAGAATGAGGCCTCCTCTCTCTCTTTCCATGTTTCCCTGAGCATATCTAATACATACTGGGGTTCACTTCTGTAAAGGAATTCAAATGGGGAAAAGCCGCTAGAGTCCTGATGTGTTTTCCTAATTGCGAACAATGCTCATGGAATCATTTGGTCCCAATTTGTTCCATCCTGATCTACCAACTTTTGTAATATGGTTTTCAGAGTTTTATTAAACCGTTTCATAGGACCATCTTTCTGAGGTTGATAGGCAGATGTTCACAGTGTGGTGGTGTGCAACAACTCCTTACCCTGCCCCATGAGGCTGATCATGAAGTTGTAGTCTTGGTCTGTTAGTATCTCTTTGTGAAAACCAACTCAGGAAATGAAGGGGAGTAGGTGTTATATATTTCATATTCTTTTCCATTCGTAACAGACTGCAGGTGTAGTGAGTTAAACTCAATTGCCTGACCCGGTATAAGCCTGTTTGTGTAACATGCCTGATCTTCATTACTGGATGTCACCAGGCCCCTCTTCTTCATCCCAGTACTAGAGTGGTGTTTGCAATAGGAAGTGTGCACTACTCTTAACTGCCTCTTCCTCTTCCCAGTACTTGGTGGAAAACTACAGGGAAGGACGGCAGTGGCTGCGAACTCTCAAGTGGTTAATAACCACTGAACAGGTTATCATGTCTGTTCTTGCGAGAGAGGGGCGCCCGCTACCTTTGTAAAACTATTTTATAAGGAACCTGGGATTGGTAACCCTAGGTCTTCTGGGGGCAACCAGACGTGGTCTCCCTCTCACTGTGCTTAGAGAGGCATCAGCTTCACCTCACTGATGATCCCCAACAAGGGTGAAACACGTGTATGGGGTTGCTGGTGGTACTCTCGTTCAGATTGGAATTGCCATTGTATTTCGGTGCTGGACTGCCCTTGGGCAGGACAAAGACTGATATGCAAATGGATATTTCCCATCTGTGAAAGGCACAGTGAGTAAAAGCAGTGGCTGCGAACTCTCAAGTGGTTAATAACCACTGAACAGGTTATCATGTCTGTTCTTGCGAGAGAGGGGCGCCCGCTACCTTTGTAAAACTATTTTATAAGGAACCTGGGATGGTAACCCTAGGTCTCCTGGGGGCAACCAGACGTGGTCTCCCTCTCACTGTGCTTAGAGAGGCATCAGCTTCACCTCACTGATGATCCCCAACAAGGGTGAAACACGTGTATGGGGTTGCTGGTGGTACTCTCGTTCAGATTGGAATTGCCATTGTATTTCGGTGCTGGACTGCCCTTGGGCAGGACAAAGACTGATATGCATATGGATATTTCCCATCTGTGAAAGGCACGGTGAGTAAAAGCAGTGGCTGCGAACTCTCAAGTGGTTAATAACCACTGAACAGGTTATCATGTCTGTTCTTGCGAGAGAGGGGCGCCCGCTACCTTTGTAAAACTATTTTATAAGGAACCTGGGATTGGTAACCCTAGGTCTCCTGGGGGCAACCAGACGTGGTCTCCCTCTCACTGTGCTTAGAGAGGCATCAGCTTCACCTCACTGATGATCCCCAACAAGGGTGAAACACGGGTATGGGGTTGCTGGTGGTACTCTCGTTCAGATTGGAATTGCCATTGTATTTCGGTGCTGGACTGCCCTTGGGCAGGACAAAGACTGATATGCAAATGGATATTTCCCATCTGTGAAAGGCACAGTGAGTAAAAGCAGTGGCTGCGAACTCTCAAGTGGTTAATAACCACTGAACAGGTTATCATGTCTGTTCTTGCGAGAGAGGGGCGCCCGCTACCTTTGTAAAACTATTTTATAAGGAACCTGGGATTGGTAACCCTAGGTCTCCTGGGGGCAACCAGACGTGGTCTCCCTCTCACTGTGCTTAGAGAGGCATCAGCTTCACCTCACTGATGATCCCCAACAAGGGTGAAACACGTGTATGGGGTTGCTGGTGGTACTCTCGTTCAGATTGGAATTGCCATTGTATTTCGGTGCTGGACTGCCCTTGGGCAGGACAAAGACTGATATGCAAATGGATATTTCCCATCTGTGAAAGGCACAGTGAGTAAAAGCAGTGGCTGCGAACTCTCAAGCGGTTAATAACCACTGAACAGGTTATCATGTCTGTTCTTGCGAGAGAGGGGCGCCCGCTACCTTTGTAAAACTGTTTGTGTAACATGCCTGATCTTCATTACTGGATGTCACCAGGCCCCTCTTCTTCATCCCAGTACTAGAGTGGTGTTTGCAATAGGAAGTGTGCACTACTCTTAGCTGCCTCTTCCTCTTCCCAGTACTTGGTGGGAAACTACAGGGAAGGACGGGATAAGATTGGCAATAAGCCATGAAGACTGAGGGAGGGTCACGTAGGTCAGTGTTATTGAAGGGGAATACCATGTATCATCTTCAGTTACCTTCTCACCAATCCCTGAGGACCCTCCACCCAGGTGATCCTCCCTCGCTTGTCCACCCTCAGGGTTGGGAACCAAGAGGGATGGCCTTTCTCAGGCCACCTGAACAGAAGATCGCTGAGGAGTAGATGTGAGAGTACCTTCGGGTTTCTCACAGTATCCAGCAGTAACCAGTCACCACGGGCTACTATTGAGGAAGGAGTAGCTAGTAATTAGTGTTATATAAATCTAACTTCCACATGAAATGCAAGCTTTGAATTGTATCCACTATTTATGAACCCTTATGCTTTAAAGGTCATATAGAAGTGTCCTGATATTTAGTTATAGATTGGCCCAAATTTACAGAGTTAAATTCACATAGTTGTGTTTGTGAAACATCAGTTGGCTTGGGGAGCCAAACATAGCTACTGTTAACTGTTGGTTTGAAGCTAACCAGGCTCTCCTAGGCTATAAGCAGGATCTAAATAGATCCCAGCTCCCCTCAATTTCTAACCCTGATGTGCATACTTTCATTTTCAAAAGACAAATGGGATATTCAAGTGCAGCATTGTATTTGTTCCTAGTTACTGTAAGTTGATAGTGTATCCCCCAAACCATATATTTCAGAAAGACAGTGGTAGGTAATGGCACTTATGTAATACTTTGCAGGAATGCCATGTGGAATAAAGGCAACAATGTCCTGTAACATCATAATCATTGAATATCTCTATTAAATTCCATGTGTCGTATAGACCTCTTGCAAGCTTTCAAAAAGACTCATTACATACCCTTTACAAACATTTTTAATGCTCCTGGCTAGACAAGAAAATATATGTTGGGGTACCTGGTGCGGAGTGCGCTAGTTAACCACTCATAAGGTAAGTGAAATGATAGTAATGTCAAAGGTATCTGTTGAGCTGCGGTTGAGGTAGAATAGGTGGTTAACCCCTACCCATCCTTGAACATGAATGAGAAGTTAAGATTTGTTTCCCCTCAGGCACGCTCAACACTGCACTACTCACGAAGATTCAATTATGCTTCGCTGAACATCAAATGGCCTGTGAACAATGCAAGTTTTAATTGAAATAATTGGTCGGAACCAATGTTATCACTGTCTCAATACGAATACTCTGAGCAGTTCAAAATAAGGCGACCTGTTTTAGAAAAAATCTTAACTACTCCTGAATAGAATCCAGCTCTTCCAGTGTAACACAATATAAATCAATTGTGATGCTGGAAATGCATTGGAGGGACAGGGCCTCCATGTCCTTATCCTTTTCTCCTTTTATCATGTGTGTTCTGTGTTATTTTATGCACAGGAGTCCATGCAGGACTCCTGGCAGTGCAGCTCTTCCGTTTTTTGGTTTGGTGAACAGACCCTTGGGATGCCCTTATGGCACCCATGGGTGGGGGTACAACCCTTTACCCCTAGTGTATATTTTGGTCACCTGTGCGTGGCCGACAGAGCAGGATATGGGCTGGTGCCTACTCCATGCTGAATTTGACAGGTGCTCTGAGTATCCTCCATTTTGGGATACCCAGGCCCTGCCATTGGAATCAGTTGATTCCTGGTAGGAGACAAGATGGCCCCTGTGGCCTCTTGCTTTCTGTTGCCTGTTACCTTGTTTTCCCAAACTCCCAGGAAGCCCTGACTCTGTCCCTTTGCCTGACTGGCTGTTGGGTGGAAGTTCCATACATGGCATTGGGGGAATTGTGGTATTGTCCAGGCCAGACTGGCTGCAGCCTTCCCAGTGACTGTATGTTGTGGGTACACCCTTGGGGTGGGACCTGGGTGAATGGAGTGTGTAACCAATATGCACTTCATGTTATGCGTGTCTGGTTTCTGGTATGTGACACAAAGACTGAGACAGCCCTGCCCAAAACTGGTATAATATCTGTCTGGAGTGCTGAATGGCTGGAGACTTGTCCCAATACACATTCCTTGTTCTGAGTGTCTGGACAGAGGAGAATGGCCATAATGCACTTTGAGTCTGATTGGCTGCCTACCTGCCTGCATGAATTCCCTTCTGGATGATTGGTTCCTGAGTGTGACCCAGCAGAATGAATGAGAGACCAAACAGTATATCTAGGGACCTCTCACTGATGGAAATTGTTCAGAAGCTGAAGTCGAAACTTGATGCTTGATCTCGAAGCCAAGCCGGAAGAAGAAGGATAACTGATGTTTCCCTTCGACGCAATCTGAAAGCTGCTGTGCCTTCAAGAAACTGATCCAAGAGAGGACCTGACTAGGATACCTCTTCCCGAGCTACGAGAGACCATCGTGCACCAGCTAACCTTCACTGAAGCACCCGGACATCCGTCCACCGAGGGTTCGGAGGACCGCCATAACTGCTGGAGGCCCGTTGAAGCCGTGTTGCCCAGAAGCGGGGACAGCTTGACGCTGTGCCGCCAACAACCGGAGACGCAGTGCTCCATTGCCTAAGAACACTTTGAAACAAGGACTCCCTCACTCATCACAGACGACTGCTTTGTCCCGCCGGAGAAAGTGAAGGCCGCCGATGAACCGAGGAGGATCCGCCGGTGGGTTTCCCGCCACCCGAAGACCACAAAGATGCCGTTGACCCGACACCCTTGCTGGGCCAACGTTCTTCATTAACTCTTTGCAGCAACGAACTATCATCATCGAGGTGCACCGCATGCCTCATCTTTGCAGGACGTCCACGACCGATTGTCGATGAGCACCGCCAGGACCGAAGCTGCTGCCTCAATGCCTTTGTTCACCTTTTCTTTGAGGGATCTCGATGATCCATGGCTCCTGCCTTGAAGGGCACCACTCAAGAAGGATCCGTCGACAACCCGACATCGAACTCTGCTAAACCAGGTACATTGGGGTGGTAGAACTGTTATAGAAGGAAATAAGGCTCTAATGGACAATATATGGACTGGGCTTGTCAATATACTTTATTTTACAGGTTCCCCAGGTGGGGGCATCCTCATACAGAACTGTGCCTAGTGGTAGTGGCCCATTATTCTGCCAATTGTTTAACCAACTTGTTTTCCTCCTAAGTCTATTGTTGCTTCACTTTATTAATTGATTTGTGTGCCATTTGAACTGTCTACAGTTGATTCATTTTCAGGGAATCAAAGGAGTAATTGTGGTACTACATAGAGACTGTATATATCTATCATTTTAGAATTGCCTGAGCACAAAGTGTGTTATTGTATGTGTACATAATCAAACCCTTATTTATATAAATAACTGGGTTTTCAATAACATAGTGTGTGGACATTCCTTTGTGGGTGCTTGGGGACTACACTGTACTTAGGACCAGCCTGCATCACCTCCTGAGTGCTTAAGCCTTGATTGCTTGTCCAACGTTAGCAAATAGAGAATCTTGGCTCGGGTGGTCTGTGCCTCTACTCTGCTATATAGAAAGCAGAAGTACAGATAACCCCTCCAGTCTTTACATCCATAATGAGGCCATCTCATGGAAATGGGATGTCTGTTGTTCATGAGTTAACAGCAATACTGCTGACAGCGTGCTGATAAGTGAACACACTTAAAAATGTCTAACACAATCTCACAGGAAATGAGAGGCAGTACGGGAGGGCAATACAGCACTGGGCCTTATCAGCATCAAAGCTCTGTCTATACTTTTGTTCCAAACATTACTACACCTATTTCATGGCTTTCCAAGTATGAAAATAGAGCCTGAGCACAGGTGTAAGGATACATCTAGAACCTGAGCACAGGTGTAAGGATACATCTTTTGGGGAACTGTTCCCTCCTCTGACTGGATGATGTTGAAGGTTCACTCTACAATGTAAAAGTGTGCCCAGTACCCGCACATCCATATTAAAGGGTTGTTTTTCCATATGAAGCCTGCTTCTATAAAATAAATCTCTGGGAGCCTCTGCAGAAAGACTCTGCTGTTAAAACAAAAATAAATATAGCCTTGTCGCAGCTTAGACGCGAACAGAATGTTTTGACTGGGCATATGTTGGTAGGGATTTAACACATGTATTTTTTGATTTACTAATGTTATGCACATTGTGCTTAGTACCAAGATACTTCCATGTGTCAAACAATAACTCCAAGCAGGTGACTATTACACTGGATCCTCTAAATTGTGTATACGTCTGTAGGAAGCATAGCCATGTTTAGGGTCGTTTGCAGAGATCACACACTGTGTTGTGTCAGGTCTGAAACAATTAATCAATTCTGGATTTTAGATTCACATAACATTGCTTTCTGGTGCATGTAGTCCTGAATGTGTAATATAAGCAAGTATACACAATTGCATGTGATACAAAAAAAGGGCTTATGCAATGCTATTTGAGAGCTCTACCATGGGTTATTATTAAGAAAGAGGCGTGTGTATGGCGTAGGGATGTTAGGTGGGAAAATTGGATTGCAGTTATTCTGCATTTATACCTTTAGCAGGTTGAAAGATTTTCATATTCAACAATCAGTTCTAAATCATTTTATTCTTGTGTGCCAGAAAAGAAAACATGCATATAATCGAATGCTGTTAAGGTCAGAGCTTTCTTTTATTTTAAGGCAGTCAAAAAATGTGTTTTGAAATGGCTGGTATTTACTGTGATGTAGCGAATTATTATTCTTTGCCTGTGACAGGTCTTTATACCAAGTGGGAACATTTGTGTGGTTTGCACTGCAATGTAGGCACCTTGTATCGATGTCTCCTTTTGCCCCAGTTATCAATCTAATCACTAGCATAACGTGGGCCCCCAGCGGGTGGGGGTACAGTGGCTATGGGGGGGACCTCAGCAGGGCTTGCAGGGGAGCCCCACACTTTGTGTTACGCCACTGAATCTAATCTTCCAAGACAGGAAACTGGATCACAAGTAATCCCTTTTTTTAAATTGCTTTGTTTAGTTCCATAATATCTGATTACCAGACATGCATAGTTTTCTATTTTTTTTTTTAGCCCTTCACTTATTTCATCACATCACATCCAACAACAAAGCGTGTGCCCTTGTCACGCAATGTCTACAAGCAGGTGCACTTATCATACAGATGTGTTCTTTTCTTGTGTGTCTTGAAAGTGCAGAAGCAAAGCTCATAGGAGATTTCTTTTGGGGTTCACATCACTTTATATTATGCTACAATTGATATTGGCACATGGTTTGTGTCTTTTGACTAGTTAGCTTTGGCCTGGTTCGCAGAGGCATACTAAAGGCATCTTGTTCTTCGCTTGGTTAACTTGGATGGAGGGAGGTTTGGGTATCATTAACATTAATCTGGGGGGGGTATTGCTGGCACCCATCACCCCATTCTGGCTACTCTCCTTCGGTCTCCACCATGCTAGTGTTCCTTCGGGACTAGCCTCTATCCACCTAACGTCTAATCTTGCTCCACGTAGAGCCTCACTCTGAACTCGCACTGCCACCTTGCGGTCGCGCCACAAGCTCCTACCTACTTCCGTCGCTCTAGTCTATTTAATAATGGCAGGAGTGGAGTAAGAGCGGGGTGACACACAAACTGAATCTGGGCATCAACTAAGGAAACTCTTCTCCCAAGCACATTGTCTGGTTCCCTCACATAACGAGCAACGGGCTATCTATGTAGCATGACGAATTTACATGGACTAGGCTGGGTGATGAGACTGCAGTAACCCTGGGAGATGGCTACCACCGACAATACCATGATGCTGGGCCCGGAGGAGACATACAGGGGATCCCCCAAGCTCCCACTCCATCATCAGTCTTAGTGCACTGCTATGGATCACTCTCCTAAAGGTCGAAACCTTAGCATCCGCAGGGCTTCTCTGGGGAGAGAGGACTGGTGTCTGCCCGAGAAGGGCTGCCCCCACCCGACAGGGACAAGGGGGAATAGGGCATAACTGGCTGGATAATAAAGGGAGGAATACTGGGAGCTCCCAGTTTTGTTGAGAATGCAATTTACAGCACCTGCTCCCCCAGGTTAATGTTACCGTTTTAAATCACCTGCTATTTTTTTGGTTTTGTCCCTGGTCCATGTCCCACTTTCTTCACAACCTCATAAAGCGGCTCGCTGCTGGTTCTCGTCCTTGGCTATTGTTCGTGCACGCTTCCGGGAAGGCCTCTACCATAGGTTAATGTGTTATTGTAAGTCATTTCGGATCGAAATTGACATCCCTGGTCTTCACATAAATGCAAATGCATATCCTTTAAGCAATTTTGCAATGGGTCTAGCCACTGCCTGGCTTTAATTGGGCTGTGTCCCCTCTCTGCTCAAGACCTACAGGGCTGATCCCTTTTGAAGTGATTTAAGTAGCAGGCTCCTCTGAATCGTGTGACCTGCAGCTGCAGCGAAAGGCAATGGGGTGGTCGGACGCATTAATACCCTTGTAATGTTAAAAGGGAGATTTTGTGATGCATCTGCAAATAAGAAAAAAAGGATTTAAGCGATGGGTCCGAGCCAAATAATTCAGAATCCCGGGAGTGTTAGGATGACGGCGCAGATGCTCGCCTTTCTTTAAAATAAAGAATGCTCAAAAGGGAGTAGAGAAAGTACAAGACAGGCATCAAGTTCAAACCGGAAAGAGATACAACTATTTAGAAGCATGACAAGATGCCTTATTTGATACTGAAGAGATCATGCCGATGCTTAGTCCTAACTCTCATGCAGGCTTTGCTGGGCTGTGGAACCTTACTATTTGTATTTGTATTTATTTATTTGTATAGCGCATCAAGACCCTGAGGCAACTGAGCGCTTCTCTTTACATGTTATAAGGTTCACATTGTACAACAAAAGATATCTACAGATAACAGACAATTTACAGCAGCATACGGTGGCATTTGCCATAGCAGCATTAAATATACAAATGTACAGAGACATATATACAGTATCATAGTCATAGATGACCTGGCTTAATTAAGGTTCTGGTCCCAGAGCCCAGCTTTAACCTTATTCCGGAAGATCGTGAATGAGGAATCGGTTCTTGTAGTGAAAGGGAGCACGTTCAATTTTTTTGCAGCAAGGACATGGAAGCTAACTCCACCCACCCGTTGTTGGTTGAAGCGTGGTATGATAACACAATGGCCCTCATTACGACCTTGGCGGAGGACCATGGTGCTATTAGCACCATGGTCCATGGCGCTAAGGGTGCAATTCCGCCATGGTGGTTGGCGGACTTACTGCCCCATTCCGACCTTGGCGGGGCGGTAAGTCCCCAATCCCCATTTTACCCTTCCCCATTCCCATTTTTGCCCCATAGGGCATAATGGGAGTGGGGAAGGCGTTAATTACGCCACCGTAAATTACGGTGGCGTAATTAACAACAAGGTCCCTTAGCGCCATGGATTTTAACACCTGCTAAAAGCAGGTGTTATATCCGCCATGGCGCTAAGGGAACTCGTACTCAGGCGGTAAGGGTCGGCGATGTTTACGCCGCCGTAAACCCCTTACCGCCTGGGTCGTAATGAGGGCCAATGTGTTTGGGCTGTTATACTAGGTCTTACTGATGTATGGCGTGTAAACGTGTCACAGAGGTATGAAGGTGTCTGATTGTTAGACACTTATGAGTTAGTGAAAGTGTTTTGAGTTCAATTCTTTGTTTGATATGTAGCCACTTGAGTTCTGTCTGGCTGTGGAAATATGGTTTCCTTGGGATGTTGCAAGCTGATCTGACTGCATTATTCTGCATGACTTGCATTTTGTTTATATTCTGTTGTGATGTTCCTAAATAAAGCATGTTACAATAGTCGAGCTTGGATAGTACTAATGCTCTTGCTACTGATATGCAGTTAGTAGTAGATAGATAAGGGCGACAGGCTGTAATGAGCTTGCATGTGTAAGCTGTGGACAACGCTAATGCATTAGTTTGTCTGGAGAGAGATAATGACGCGTCAATGTAAATACCCAATGTTTTGACATCGTGTGCTACATTGATTGTGTTGCCATCAATGATAAAAGTTTTAAAGGAGGTATTTAGTTTATTCAATTTGGAGGGAGACCAGAATAAGAGTAGTTCGGTTTTATCGTCATTCAGACATAAACCATGATTAGCCATCCAAATTTGTATAACGCTATAGATGTAATTCAATGTTTTACTATCTGCGGTGTAATCACCAGTGATAGGGATGAGGATATGGGTGTCGTCCGCATAGTTAGTATACGTGACACCCAGATGGTCAAGTATATCAAATAAAGGTTTGCTAAAAACATTGTAAAGCGTCAGTGATACACAAGATCCTTGAGGGACACCACAGGAGACAGACGAAGGTAGGGCTGAGGCAGACGGAGCAAAGACTTGCATGGATCTGTTATTGAGGAATGATTTAATCCACATGTTGGCTTGGTCGGAGAAGTGTGCAGCTGATGACAAGTGCTTACATAGTATATCATGGTTCATCAAGTCAAATGCCGCAGATACGTCAAGTAATAATAACAGGGCAGATTTGCCTTTGTCTTTTAGAATCTGAATCCGATTCTTTAGATCAACAAGTGCTGTCTCGGTCCTGTGTCTGAACCCTGATTGTCTTAGGCCTAGTAAGTTATTAACTTCCAAATATTGCTGGATTTGGAGATAGGCTGCTCGATCCAGTATTTTCAGCAGGAAGGGGACAGTAGTAGTCGGACGGTAGTTGGATGGGTTATTTGGGCCAAGCGTGGGCTTTTTTAAGAGTGGTAGTACCCCATCCTTAAGAGGATCTGGAGCTAATCAAGCATTTGG
The DNA here is from genome assembly GCF_040938575.1 of Ambystoma mexicanum. Classification (NCBI taxonomy): domain Eukaryota; kingdom Metazoa; phylum Chordata; class Amphibia; order Caudata; family Ambystomatidae; genus Ambystoma; species Ambystoma mexicanum. Next base: position 1,357,810,180 of record NC_090921.1, on the reverse strand, counting down.
GAGGGCAGTGAACTAAGCATAGTTGGAGCACGTTGTCTGGTCATTGGCTGCAATTCAGGAAACAGTGTCAGCATTTGATATTGCATTTTTGCAAATGATGGCAAGTAAATCACTTGTAGGACGAAACACCACCAATGCGCCCAAAGGAATGCTTCTCCAACCCCCTTAAGAAATCTGCAACACATCAGAATGAAACTTAACTAAAAATCCAATGCATAGTTGGGAGGTTTTAGTCATCTCAAACAGATCTGTGTGCAGTCAGCAGATCATGGGCTCGCACTTTAGCAGGGAACTGAGACCTTCAGGTTACATACTAAGCCATGAAACACATGGGATAACAGTGGGACTATCTCAGTGGGATCTGAACCGACAAGCTGCAGGTAAGGTGGAGTGCTCTACTTGGGACGCAGTCGCTGCCATAGGAACCTCTGTCTTGCATGCTACACACAGATATACGCAGCAAGTGAATGAAACCCCTGACTGGTTCTATTAGAATTGGAATATGTGTCCTAAGACTTACACACGCGTACACGCATGTCTGTAACACGGGCCGGCCTCATCTCACAGATGATGTTTGTGCACATGGAATAGACCACACCCCAATAGGCATAGGACATGACTCCTTAGCTATGTTTCACACTTAAAGCACTGGGTCTAGCCCACAAAGCAGTACAGAAATGTCAATTCCATGACTCCAAAGCACTTCTTCAGACTTTCTTTTCCAAGAAAGATCTTTTTCTGTCAGAAATGGCCAAGACTTACTGCTGATTTGGAAAAATGCCAGGAGAGGGTGGCCGTGATGGGAGACACAGACCATACCACAGTAAAGTGGCCACAGATAGTACTCTCTAATGTTGTGTTCCAGAGTCTCCTGCCCTCTATCACAGAGTGCACCGGCGAGCTCACGAGAAGGAAGCACTGTGTCCTTCCATATGGGTCAGTTACTGCTTCAGTTTTAGTCAGGTGACCTCGGGATTACAGGTGCGTGCAGGTTACAAATAGGAGATTTCAGGGTGACTGGCTTCTCGTGTATACCGGTTCACAGAACGGACAAGGTCTCTGGGTGCACATGGCTTCAGGGTGTACGTAGTTTCAGGGTGTGCTGGCTTACTCCGGGACACTGGGTTCCTGAGGGGCAGCTGGGTTCCGAGGGTGCACCGGGTCTTAGGGGTTACTCAGGGTGTCAAGTTCGGTAACTCAGGGTCTCAGGTTTGTTCGGGAGCTTGGGATCTTAGGGTTGGGCACCGGGTCTCAGGGTACAGTGGAGCAGTGAAGCTGATGGGTTCTCTAGGGAAAGAGAGGGGGAAAGAGAGAGAGAGAGGAAAGGGAGAGAGGGGAAAGAGAGACAGAGGGAGACAGAGAGAGAGAGGAAGAGAGACAGAGAAAGAGAGAGGACGAGAGAGAGAGAGATTAAATGGGACGAAGATCCAGCAAAGCTTCACCTCGACAGCACACCCCAGCAGTCTCCCCTGGACAGCATGCTGAGGGGCACTATTTAACCCCCTTGCCACCCTGTACTCACTGCTGGAAGTACCTTTCCAGATGGGGTGTCACCTTGGGAGTGATTCTTATTGCTACATTCAAACTACCCCTGGGTTAGCTATATAACCTTTACGAGGGGTGCCACAGCCACAGGATCAAAGTCCAGGGCCCCCAGGGATCTCCACCCGGGGATTGTACAACTGTTTGGGCAGGAAGCAGGTGTGAACCACTGGACATTCCCAAACCCACTGGTTCTCAGAGAGGGGCGGCTCTGGGGTCCCTACTGAAGGTGGTGAAGGGGACAGACATAGCTGGAACATGGCATGATGGTTGTACAGAGGTTTGGACTTAACTGGGGAGGGGAGGCTGGTCAAGTGCACAGGGGCCAACCAGGGACTGACAGCAGACTGGCAGACGGGCAGGGGTGACCTAAGCATGCCAGACAGTGCATGGATCATGGATCATGCATGGATCATAACGTGATGCCAACGACCTGGATGTCAAATAATGCAAGCCTGAAAAATATTTTATTTGTTTATCTCTGCTGTGTTAAGATGGATTTCTAGACTCTGGCCTAGTGGACAGATTTTAGGAGGTCACCCTAGTTATAGTGAACAGGGTAAGACTGAGAGGTTAGCAAAATCCCAATCCATTTAGAAGTGGAAATCATTCAAGGCTATTCTCAGGAGAGTGTGAGTGGGGTTAGGAGTCTACAATGAGTCCACACAGTGAAACACACAATAATTCAATTAAACAGGTAAGTACAAAAATAAAATATTTATTAGAAGCCCAAAGCTCACACTAGAAAATTAAACAAGCATGTGATAATATTGCACAACACTCAATTATAAACATATATACACTCACCATAGGTTATTAGATATGCATACAATAACTTGATCAACAAAAGAAGGTGAGTGATACACTAAAATGAACCCAACTCACAAGAAATGTGCCCTAACTTCTATAGTCCAATCACTATAAAAAGTAGGGCCTTTTGCCCAAAAGTCACAATGTTTCTTCCCCTGAACGTTTCTGATGTAGGTAACTTCTTGTGTTGATGAAAGGTCCCGGAGAAGATATTCAACAAAAGTTACTTGTAGGTAAAACTGTGTTTCTATCTTTCGGGTCAACTGCTTTAGACGCGACAATCAAAAGCAGTGGAATGGAATATCTCAAGTTGATTCTAAGGTTTATTCAAAGGACAAATGATATACATTTAATTACCCCCTCCCCCCCGACTACACTTTTCCCAGAGGACTGGATGGGTCAACTGGGGGTTGCTGGAGGTAGGTCTTCCCACTGTTGGTTCCAGTGAGAGATGCCCAGGAGCTGCAGATGCAAGGATTCTTCCTGTTGGGTCCAGGAGCTGAGTGCAACCCTTTGCGATGGAGAAATGCAGGAAACACTGCTGCAGACCTCTTCAAAACACTTCACAAGATGGGGAAAGATGAGTTCCAGTGACGGCCAATGCACACAGATGACGGCAGGTGTCTTTCCAGTCATGGTTGAAGAGAACCTTCGAGAGCAAGATCCCTTGAAGCTAAGAAGCTTAAATTCTGCAGAGCGGTGACTTACACCTCAAGCTGACGATCACCAAAGATCCAGTAATGAACACGGAACGGCAATAGTTCTAACAAGGTAGTCCACTGGAGAGCTGGTCAGCCCACAAGGTGGTCCTGGGTCACTTCCGGAGGGTCAGAATGACTAAATCCTCGAGAACGCGTCAAAATGTATTGGTCCCACCAGCACAAAGGTTGAAACACTGCTATGTGCCTTCACAGATCGGGTAGTCCTGCAGGGCTTTACTGGACCAAACACAGGAAGTGATACTAGGCCTCTTTGGGCGTTGTCCACAGATCTTCAGTTGGCTGCTCTTCTACTCAGGATATTTGGCTCCAATGCTGATCTTCAGAAATGGCTGCAGCAGTCCTCTTCTTATCAAAGATTCGGTATGGAAGCAAGTCCAAGCCCACCAATGGTAAGGATCTGCACCATTCAAATCCAATCAGGGACCACTGTGAGTTTCACTCATGTCCCACCCTCAGACTTTCAGGTGTCATGGATGTCGAATGGGACCAAACAGTCCCATCCCCTTCCTGGGCCACACACACACACAAAGGCATCACTAGCCCACGAAAACAGCAGTTTGCTCGGGCCAGTGCATGACCTTATATGGGCTTTCCTGACTAGGCAAGACAGGAAGAAGACCAAAAAACAATATGGTAAAAGAGCACACGAAATTCCCATGGCATTGCCAATTAATGGCACTAGTCGCGTTCAGTAGCCATACATGGTAAATGTGAATGTGCACATAAGAACTAACACAAAAATAGTAAAAATATAATTGCTGCCACCAGCTTGTCTTTAGGCCAACAAAAAAGGAACACATATAGCATTTTTTTGTGCTAAAGCAAATTCCAGAGCATATAAAAGATTTTATTAAATAGAGCATACGTGAAAAAATAATTATTATGAAGTGTATTAGATATGCTAGAACAATTTATTTTACAAACAAAAAACCTGACAAAATTAATCAAACGCTCATCACAAAAAGTAAGGATAGGCACATCAAACCCCTAATCATCCACTAACCAAAAGCACCAAATAAAACATTCATCTACATCCTAACAACAATCACACAACATACACGAAGTGCCAAAAACATAAAGTGCATGTGCATACTTTTGTTGAGAAACATGACAACAGTGAGTGTTAATACCAACCGCTATCCTTGTACCTTCTATGGGCCACTGCTCTGTATTACTTGGCAATACAGATAGTTAAAATCCTATGTACACAACAGTAGACCAAACACAATTAATAGGCAATCACTTGTATTTGTATTTTTGTATTTTATTTGAGTTTTATAAAGCGCTTTACACCAAAGCATTGTGCATAGAATCAAGCGGTACAATAAATGAGAAATAACTACAAAAAATAAGCGTGATATTAATCAGAGTGAAGTAAGTAGGACTTGAGAGAGTCATGGAACAAAGAAAACACTGTCAAAGCGTGAAGGGGACGAGCATTCCAATACAGGGGGCACAACAAAGAAAAAGAACGGAAACGTGATTGCGAAACTGAGAGCAAGAACGAAGTGTGCGAGCTTGGATGTAGAACGAAACCAGAGAAGAGAGATAATCTAGCACGAGGCCATAGAGAGATTTAAAAACTAGACACAAGAAGTAAAATTTGAGACAGGACTGGAAAGAAAGCCAGCTAAGAGTAGAATGTGAAGAAGGAATAGAGTCAAAAGGAGCTAGAAGAAAAAGTAAGCGAATCGAGCCGTAAAAAATAGATGTAAGAGGTGCGAGATGGGTAAGAGGGAGGCCAAAAAGGGCAGAGGAACAGTAAAAAATGCAAGAAAAGATTAAAGAAGATATCAAGAGCTTGGTGGCATCTAAGATTAGAAATAGATGAGCTTTCTCTATATTATAGAGATGAAAATGACAAGCATGTTTCACTTGCACATGGCACAGTTAATAATGTCTTTTTAATGCCCATTTCAGTTTCGGCCACAGGTAGAAGTCATTTTCAAACAACCAGGCCTTCTTCAGGGAAACAAGGTGTGTTCGATAAGGTGAACAAAACTATGTATCATGGTCAAGCTCTCGTAGTTGCAATATGCCAGTCTTGATACACAGACTGTACTCAGTCATAGGGAAAGTGGAGATGTCGCAGTCTCGTCCGCTGTGCCGCAGTTATTCACAGTGTTCTCACGGGCCAAATGGAAAGACATGGGTTCTGGTATTCCACTACCACAGGTAGCTCTTTCAAAAAGATACACTAGTGCCATATTGACTCGATCACACAAATTCTTCTCCATACTTCTCAATTCCCACCACAATCTCTGACTGTCAAGCTTGTCTTTAGGCACATATAAAAGTAACCAATGATCCCAAGTGTAAAAGACTAGGGTGATACAAAAGTATCCCACTGCACTGTATTTTAAGGTGCTCTGTGCACAGTTACAAAGTTACCAAAAAGGTAAAAGGTGAAAAGACAAAACGGAAGCATAGTGTCCCAGTACTGATAGTCTGAAGAACTATTAGTTTTTCCCATAGCAAAATGAGCAAAAGGCCAGGGGAGTGAAGCTGAAGGCTTCACTTCCCTGTAAAAAGTCAAGGCTGGTTCAAAAACAAAAGCAAAAGGTTTGGTGGTCCATAGAACTATGGAGGCAAAGTTGCAAAAAGAGAAATCTTTCCTAACACTCACCTCCCCGGCCCCCGGACTAGGGAAATGGGATCTAATCCACCCAAGGATGGGTTTCCTGTTCCAGTCGATTATACATTCTGGACAGTCCATCAGCATTGCTATGTTGTGCACCTGGCCTATGCTCAATGGTGAAGTCAAAGCTGTGAAGGCTTATGGACCACCTGAGCAACTTAGGATTCTGTCTTTCATGTTCATTAGCCACTTTAAGGGCTTATGGTCAGTCTGCACAGTGAAGTGAGTCCCAAAGAGGTAGGGTCTCAGCTTCCGGAGCACCCACAAGATGGAAAAAACATTCCTTTTAAACAGTCACCCACCTAAGCTCTCTGTCCTTAAGCTAGTGACTAATAAAACATATAGGATGGTCCCTACCTTTGTCATCTAACTGCGAAAGGACAGCACCTATCCCAGTGTCAGAGGCATCGTTTTGCATGCTAAAAGGTCTCTGGCAATGAAGTGCCCATAGAACAGGGGCCTGGCAAATGAAATGAATCCTTCAGGCCTTGTAAGGCCTTCACATAATCCTCAGCCCAAGGGACATTATTGGGCTTCTTAGGGGTTATGGGGGCAGTCAGAGGGGCAACTATGGTATCATAGTCCGCCATTAAGTTTCTGTAATACCCAGTGAGGCCTAGAAAAGCTCTGACTTGGGTTTGGGTTGTGTGGGTTGTCCAGTCTTGTACAGCCTGTACTTTGCTGGGAAAAGGCTGAATCTTGCCCCTATCAACCTCATGCACAAGGTAGTCACTGAACCCTGACCAATCTGGCACTTGGGAGTCTTTATAGTCAGGTGGACCTGCTAAAGAGCCTGCATCACTATGTCTCACATGTTCTTCCCAAGTAGTGCTGAAAACTGCTATATCATTCAGATAAGCCATGCTGAATTCTTCCAACCCATTCAGGACATGATTGGCCAATCTTTGAAAAGTGTCAGGTGCATTCTTCAATCCAACAGGCATTACCCTGAACTGGTAAAGTCCTTAAGGTGTCTAGGATTCTGTGATTTCCTTGGCATTGTCTGCCATGAATATTTGCCAATACCCTGCACTAAGGTCAAAGGTGCTAACGTACTTGGCAGCCCCTAACATGCCCACTAACCCATCAGTTCGTGGAAAGGGGTGAGCTGTCTTGATGATGGCATTTAGAGCTCTGTAGTCCACACAGAATCTCCAATCAGATTTACCTGCTTTTGGCACCAGAACCACAGGACTTGACCAAGGACTACTGCAGGGCTCTCTCACACCTAGATCCAACTTTCTGTTTCCCTCAATCATAATGTACGATTGTACTTGGTCTGAACATCTACAACTCCTAAACTTGGTAGGTCCAACAACTACAGTGACAAAGTCCTGCTTACACCAAAGTGTTAAGCCTGAAATTATGGAAAACAAGGGGGTAAATTGTGTCAGCAATGCCTTCACCTCACCTTGTTGTTGTAGGGTAAGTTGAGCAGACACAAGATCACACTCAATAAAGCCATGAGAAGGGCTATGTGGAACAGATCAGGGAGAGATTCTGATTTCTCTTCCCCCTTTCTGAAGCAGTGCTCCCATATCATTCCTAGGGATAAAAGCCTTCTGTCTATTCATAGGAAACTCTTTGGAAGCCTTTCTATGTCTTCCAAGGTCCACCAAATAGTTTACGTTACTGAGACTTTCAACTTTGTAAAGACCAGACCATGAATTCATGTTCGGGTTTCCCAAATACAAGTATGTTATACGAAGGTCCCGCTGCCTTGTTTGGGGCTCCGTAAGAGCTCCAATCATACTTTGAAGAGTTCCAAAGAATTTCTCGCTCAGACCAACTGATTGTGTAGGATATGTGGATGACAAATGATAAGTCACCTCAGCCTCCTTCCACAGGGCCTGGCTAAACCTGGACTTGAAGCAGCTGCATGTGTCAGGCACAATTTCATCAGGCAAGGTACCCATTGTCAAATTGTTCAGTAAAGCTAGAGTAACTGACTTGGTAGCTACTGTTTGATGTGGGTTGGCTATAGAATACCTGGTGGTGTGATCAGAAACCACTAGAATTATCTTATTGCCTGAGGATGAAAAATAATTCACGAAGCTAACAAAGTTAACCTCTATCTCCTCAAATGGTGCACACACTGTGGGATTTTGAATCCCTCTTCCACGTTTGTCAGATTGGTGACAGGAAGTGTAACTCCTGTAGTAGTTTCCCACTGCGACCCCCATCTTGGGTAAGCAAGATTGCATGGGTGACCACACTTGAGTTACCCTGATGCCAGGATGAACTACAAGGGAAACGTCATGCACCAACTGCATGAGGAAGTGCCACACATCCTGTGGAACCAGCAACCTGTTATGGTCTCCTCTAGTGGGCTCTGTGGGCTTACACACTAGTAACCCACCTTCCAGCTGGATTCTTTGCTTCACAGGAGGCTCATCCTCCAATTGGAAGCAGGCCTTTCTCCAGAGGCCTTTAAGTGTTGGCCTTTCTTAATGACCCTTAGTAATCTAATCCTCTTCTGCAAGCAAGCTTGACAGTGCAGGAGACCCAAATAAATATGGAGTTTCTGAAACTCCCTCTTCTGCTCAGGTTCAGGGATTTAACTACTTCAACCTCAGTTGTCGTTATGTAAGAGAGAATATTTTCTTTCTCTCTTCCTTTGTGTTTTCTTTCTCCTCCTTTAGATTTAGGTTTCCCCTTTGGCTTAGGCTTGCCCTTAGACTTGGCTAAGTGTAACAATGCCGTATTGTCATCAACACACCTGAGCCAGCAGGTAAGTTATATGGGTTTATTAGTTAGTACAGAGCAGGAAACACCAGCACATCCTTGCCAGCCAGCTCTCTATCTCCAACTGTCCCCCATGGAACACACATTCAGATGACAACACTCTAAGCACAGTGACCTCACCACATTCCGCTGACATCACCACGGTGCACATCATCCTATAGGATGGGGAAGCGCCTCCGTGGGTCCGCCCACGCTTCCGATAATTAAGAAGAAGAAGACATCACCACTGCAGGGAAGACACAGGAGGAAGACACTCATTATAACACTAAGTTGGCCTGATTATGAGACCTAGGGCTTGAAGGGTCTCTGGAGTATCTCTCAGGACCTACGTTTGAGAGTCTGATCTCTGACAGATGTCTTCTAGGCACTCTTCTCCTCACACTGACAGATGTCCTATCCACTTACCCTTTCACAGCTACAAAGACAGGCAGTACTGGGAAGTTAAGAGAGGGGTCTTCCGTTAGGGCCTTCGCAGATCATGTAGTCCAGCAGGGCCTTCACCGGGCGAAATGCAGGAAGGAATGTGATGTGCCTCTTCAGGAGCCATCCACAAATATTCAGTCAGCTGCTCTTCTACACAGGGTACTTGGCTCCAATGCTGATCATCATAAATGGCTGCAGGAGTAGTCTGCTTGTCCAAGATTCTGCATGGAAGCAAGTCCAAGCCCACACAATAGTAAGAATCTGCGCCATTCAAACAGCCAGCAGTGGTCCAATTAGCGACCACTGTGGGTTTCACTCATTTCCCACCCTCAGACTTTTAGGCACCATGGAATGGGGTGGGACCAGACGGTCCTACTCCCTTCCTAGGCTACACACACCCCCACAAATGCATCACTATCCCACGAAAATAGCTGTTGTCCCAGGCAAATGCATGACCGTATATGGGATTTCCTTAAAAGCTTGTGGCGTGGCCATTTAAGGGCACTTGTCAGGTTCAGTAACCATATGTGGTAAACGTAAATGTGCACACTAGAACTAACACAACAATGGGAAAAATATAATTGCTGTCACCAGATTGTCTTTAGGCACATATAAAAGTAACCAAAAATCCCCAGTGTAAAAGACTAGGGTGATACGAAAGCATCCCCACTGCACTGCATTGTAAGATGCCATGTGCACTGTTAAAAAGTTACATAGTTTGACAGTACTGATAGTCTAAAGGACTGGTCACTTTCCCCATACCACAAAGAGCACAAGGTTGGGGGAGGGAAGCTAAGGCTTCACTTCCCTGTAAAATGTCAGGGCAGGTTACAAAACAGAAGCAGAATGTTTGGGGGGTTCATAGAACTATGGAGGTAAAGTTGCCAAAAGAGAAATCTTTCCTTACACTCACTTCCCCAGCTCCCAACATGCTGCCACCTCTTTTTCTATGAGGCCACCTACCCCACTCCCTCTGCTACAAAGCACGTAGCTAATACAGAGAAAAACACAAATCTAAATTCCACTTGAGATGCAAACCTTAACTGTGTCTCCTGTAAGATCGGAATGGCCCGAATTTCCTCAAGCACCCAGCCCCCACCCTATTCTTCAATATGCGCTCAAACCCCTATCCACTAGGAAACTGGAATCAACTATATACAAGATGATAGAGGGAAGAAGGTAACACGGGGCAGATACACAAGAACATCTGGGAGGCTACTCTGGGGGTGGTAAAAAGCGAAGAGCACTGGATACTCATCTGCCATCTGCATACAAACACGCAACATGTCCATAAATAGTTGGTTCAGGTTAATACACTACAAATTCCACCATCAAGCATATTACTCCCTGGCTAAGTTAAATAGACTCTACCCTGAGAGGTCATCCCGCTGTATGAGATGCAATAAAGAGGCGGCAGGCTTTTGTCATGTGGCATGGAAGTACGTACAGGTGCAGCCCTTTTGGGGGAGGATAGAGGAAGCTATGTCCATGATGTTACCATCAAAATGGAATTACACACCTGAGTTATGGCTCTTGGGGCTAATTGGGAAGGGTCCCCCGGGTGAGAAAAAGCTACTGGGGATGGCCACTGTGACAGCCAGATACCTGATAGCCAGAACATGGGGGAAGCGTAATGCACCAGGGTTTGTGAGATGGCTGGAGCTCATGAGCACATGTGAACAAAGAGAAACCAGATACGCACAGACACTCCCGGCCAGTAGCCGACCAATTGCTTACTGGCCCCCCTTCAGACAATACTACTCCGACTGGAAACAAAATACGTCAACAGGTGGGCAAGGCTCAGCATAAATGAGTCCTAAGGTGAGAGGGGCGGAAGATCTCACATTGGACAGGATTGGGTGAGACGTAGTAAAGACATATAACAAAGAGAGAACCCACTGTACCCTAGAAACCATCATTAAAGGCATGAACACTGGTGGACTTAGAGGGCGATGGAACGAGGCCTCGTAGGCTTTGCGAATGTAACAATACTGGATAAACTAAAGGTTTTCGACAAGTATATATGCATCATGTGTACAATGCCAACGATTCGAGTGAAGGGCGAGGGTTGGGAGCGGGATTTTTATTAAGGGGATAGTAATGCAGATTGTTGTTTATTTGTTTTGCAAATCAATAAAGAAAGTTTTAAGAACAAAAACTGTGTCTCCTGTCCAAAAAGGACTTACAGAACTTTAGTCATGAGAAGATCTTCCCATATACTATGGAAAACCACAAATTTGGTAACAATTTCAACTCCAACAACACTCAAAGAAGAGTTCACTTTCGCGACACTTCTTACAGTTCAAGTGACGAGGGTAGCAATGGTCCTAGTACTAGTGATGGGAATGATCGAGGTAACAACAGAGGCAGAGGTTTCCGAGGACAAAATCGCCAGAGACAGGGTAGGTCTTTTTTAGAACAGGGACCACGAAGAAACGATTGGAATCCCGATCAAGTCAAGACTCGAAGCAGAACACAGAAACAATGGTAGTCAACCTTTCTGACTTTGCGCTAACTGCTTCGGAAGAGCGAACTCTAAACAAAGGTTTGAATTATGTGATTACCAAACATCATGATCCCTTTGAATTTAGAAGGGAATTCCAACAATTTATGCGTCAGTTGCACCTCAAAGAATTTTTTGATGATCAAGAATATTCAGAAAGCTGCAATGCCAGTGGTCTTCGCAATCCCTCCACTTTTCGTGCCCCGGGACATACTTTTACTCATGAGTCCATTGTTTTTGAAAAAAAGACCCTCGAAGAAATTTCTAAATTGGAAAGTATGGATAGAGGAGTCAATTCCAATTTCAGTAAAGAACAAAAAACTCTTATGCAAAATTTGGCTAATAACCATCATATCATCATACGCCAGGAAGATAAAGGTGGAGCGATTGTGGTTGTAAATAGGGCCGATTACATAAGAGAATGTAACAATCTCCTTTTAGATAGGAACAGTTATCGGGTTCTTCAAAGAGATCCTACAGAGGAAATGGTTAGAATCATTGACGAGAAAGTTTCTGCAGCACTAGAAAATGACATGATAGGGAAACAGGAAGCAGAATATTTAAGAAGAAAGAATGGTAGAGTACCGGTCTTCTATATTCTGCCAAAAATTCATAAACATCTAACTAGACCACCAGGGCGTCCGACAGTGTCGGGAGTAAACTTCATTTTGGAGCCATTATCATAATTTGCCGACTTTTATTTGAGACCGTTTGTTCATCAAATGAAAAGCTATCTTAAGGATACAACCGATGCCATCAACAAAATTGAAGGGGCCAGGTTCGTACCGGGTACTAACTTGTTAATCTGTTTGGATATTCAGTCCTTGTACACAGTCATTCCTCAAAATGCCACCCTTGAGGTGGTTGAGGAAACTCTTCTGGGCCGCAAAGACAATCATCCTGTGAGTAACAGCTTCATTTTATGGTGCACAAAATATGCCCTTACTATGAATTTTTTCCAGTTCGAGGGAACTTTTTACCAGCAAGTAGAGGGAACGGCCATGGGGGCGGCCATGGCTCCTAATTTGGCTAACCTATATGTGGAGATGTTCGAGAACGTGACCATCTATGCCGACACTAACCCCTTTAAGAACAACCTGCGACAATGGTTGCGGTATATTGATGATATTTTCATCATTTGGGAACACATAGTTATAGTTGTGTGCCGCTAGTGGACTTTGGGAGCCAAAAGTAGCTCCTGGTAGCTCTTCTACGCTATAGCCAGGAGCTAAAAAGCTCCCAGCTATTTCAAACCCTGAGAAGCAAAAATGGAAGAGAGCTGTAAAGAACACAAGAATATCAAAGGAAGTGGGTGCCCCTTTTTGGGGTGGTGGGTTAGGCGATCGCAGCTGTCTGGCTGCAAAGTTCTTGACTGCAAAAAGATGGCAAATTCCAATCCCAGATACCTAACTTGGCTACAATAATGTGATGTTTGGCATATTCCTTTTTCTGTGTGTACCTCACTCGGTTGCCTTATTAATTGAAATTGACAGTTCTTGATAATCAACTAAATGCCAAAATGAATAACTGTATGAATAACCGCATGTTAATATGCTCTTTATTGCTCCTTGTTCTTTTCTTGGGTTGGGATCAGCTTCCACCTGCCATTGAACCCTGGTGGGTGAAAACGGAGACAGGCCTCCCCCACAACTCTCACCATCACGCCCTCTGCTGTTCCTGTGCAAGATACATGAGTTAAGACGCAGTGGCTCCACTTCCGTAGGTCATCCTAATCCACATCCGGGCACACTTTACATCAGAAATCATATTCCCTCCCCAATTCTTCTCTGCACTCTACTTCACCCTTGAACTCGCCCTAAAACTGTACTGCGGTGCCCAGGGGAGTTGCTAGGTCTGGAAAAGACCCGGGGCTAAGCTGATGTCGGAACTTTTGGGACTGGGGGCTAGCTAGTCTTTTGGCTGTAGCTCCTGAGATTCTATCTGGGGCTACAGCCAAAAGATCAGGGGCTATAGCCCCCTTAGCCCGCCCCTAGCAACGCCCCTGGCGGTGCCAAAAGGGGCACGTGTCCCGGGTCCCCACTATACGAGGGGCTCACAACAGGTTGCCTGATACAAAGAAGTCAGTGCACATTTTGTTTAACACTTAAAAAACATGTTGTGATATTTTATAATGCATTGAAGATCTAAGCCTGCAGCCTGGGTGTTGTTGACAACTAAGTTCCGAGCTAAACAATTTGTTCTTTAATGCTATCTTTATTATAGTACATAAGGCTTGTATGTTCACTATGCATAATTTGTGTAGTGTTTTCATCTCGCTTTGGGAAATATATTGATTACTAGCAATGACCAAAGTTAAAATTTTAATTCAAAAGTATGAGTGCCAAAATGGTTCAGAAGATAGCTTAGTGCGTTACGCACTGGTTGCAGAGATCAGTGTTCCTATAGCAAATCACGTAGCAGTTTCCGATACATAACCACGAATGCCTACCTTACCTCAAACTAGTCAATTTCCTGATATTTACTTTCTTGTAGGCTATTTAAATGGAAGGGACCCTAGAAATAAGAGAGACGACCAAATTGCCCAGCCCTCTGTGCAAGCCTATTTTCTGATTATTTTTTTTAACAACGGCTTTGTTTTTTTTCAAAAATGTCCAATATTCTTTCTTACATTGTAAACAACAACCTGCAAGTCTATATCAAACAATGGCCATAAACAGGTGCAATTATCAGACATTTTTGTTGGTTTTATTTCGATCTTAAAATACTGTAGTGGAACTGAGATGAGATTTCTTTAGGCTCACATCAATTCGTTTTCTGGTACTTGTGAACTAATTTATGATGGAGACACTAATGCTAAATGTTTCTTCATTAATTCTATACTTTACTCGCCACTATTGCCATGTTGAATCATATGGTTAAATATTTCTAAATCAGTCAAAAACACAATATTATATGACAGACACACACTAACACATAACTGCCCCTTGCCGCATGACAAGTAGTGGGAAATAAAGAAGTCAAGTGTCAGACTGTCATTCTAGACTCAAACCCCGGATCTACCACTTAACCAAAGTTAAGTGGGCAACTCATGTAATCTCATAGAGCCATATTCTCAATAAAAAGTGCAAATATAAAAATGCAGAGGAAGCGCCTTTTTTATTTGCACTTATTTGCAAAATGTGCTGGTCACCATATTTAAAAAGTGATCTGTGCATTTCTGCGGGGCCGGAGAGCAGCTCAAAAGATGCGCTGTGTAGCCCCTTTGTATACATTAGTAATGTATCTCGGGCTCAGTGCACCCACATGGGTGTTAGCAGCACATGTTATAGGGATGGGCCCTTAAAGGGCCTTTAACTGAATTGTGAGGGAGTAAAGCATTTCTATCCCCGTTTGAAGGACAGAAATGCAAGTGGGAAAGCAGAGGTTCATACAGCACCTGTGCCACTTAAAAAAATGCATGACAGGGTTGAGATTGGCCCTGACATGTGATAAGCATTCCCCTGCACCTGTTCTAGTCAGGCACAGGGGGATGCCTTTAATTAAGTGCATCTTAAAGTCCATCTCGTTTTTGTGTATGGGCTGCACCTTAAAATGTGCTGGAATGCCCCCTTATTTGCGCAAATGAGCAAAGAGGGAAATTCTGGTGCCTTTTGTGCAAAAGACACATTTTGTCTTGGGGTCTCACCACTTGCGCCACAAAAATAAATAAATATATATATATATATATTTTATTAGCATTTATTAGTTTAGAATTTTCAACTTTTTGTGCTTTTTTTAACTATAAAAATGAAAGAAGAAAGTTGTACAATAGGTTAGAATTCAAAACAGTCTCTAAAAACTTCGAATTTGCCAGCCTCTATGAGTAGTTTAGTTCTTTGGGTACTATTGTCAGAAAGGCTTTGCTCATGGTTTGGCTGGCTATCACGTTGCTTCATAATAATATATATTAGTGACCAGTCACCTATTGCATACCACATAGTCATTCGTTTTTTGGCTTACTCAAGGCAGCACCACTTGGAAACACTGCCCTCTTATAATCTCAGTTTATGTCTCAGGGTCCTTGCGCCTTCCTGATGAATGTCAACCCGAATTGTGTGGCTATGCTCGGCTATGAACCGTTTTCATATGGCTATTGATCTGTGTATTACATATACAGTATAAATACAGCCCTTATACCCACTTTGCGGCTACTATTTGTGATGGGGTGCCTGCCACAAAGAATCACTCTGATGCCATCTGACAATCCAAGGGTGTTTATTACAGCTTGCCCAACAACAAAGCGAATGTCAGATTCTTAAACGGGTCTTTTGGGCCTACCACATTCTTAGGCTGTGTTTGGCGCGAGTGCTGTCTTCTCCGGCCTCCTTAACTCAGGCGTCCCTAATGGATGTTAGTTCTATTGAACCGTGCCACCTGTCTGTCTGATTTTCTGGCTGGGACCAATGGTGTTTTTCCTAATAGGATGGCTACCCGACTCCCCAGGGGCCTTGTAGGCTTCTGGTGACCTAGCCGCTTAGTGTTCTTAGGAAGTTAGGGATGGCGCCTTTTTACACACAGTGTCAGTTGCTCTCCTTTCACACATCTTCTCACCTGACCCTTCCCTGCACTGGACCCCAAGATGTTCTCCTCCTGCCATAGTACTGTCCCTTCAATCTTACACTCCACATTCCTTTCTCCACCCTAGGATATGACTTCTTTTCCTACTTCTCAATTCCTCTACTCACCACTGTCGCTGCCACTTATTACCTCTAATGGTTCCTTTTCCTCTCTCCTTACTCGTATGCTACCTCCTGGCCTCTACTATTCCTCTGCTGCTACTACCACGTCTCCGTTCTTAACACCACTATTCTGTTACTCCCACATTGGTGCTGCCTCTCTACTACTACTTCTACCTACCTCTTACCACTACTGCTCCCACTCTACCACTTTATTACTGCTACTACTCTACTACTTCTTCTCCAACTAGTCCTAGTCTTAACGACCGCTACTATCACTACCACTACTTACTACCTCTCCCGCTAAATGCTACTCTACTACTCTCAATACCACTACTCCCCTTACCGCTACCTCCTCTCTACTCCTATCCTACTGCTGGTTCACTCACTCCTTACTCTCACCCAAAAACACTCCAAAGACCCCCTCTCTCCAAAAACCTTTGCACTCTTATCTCATTCGTCTCCTCTAGTCTCTTGGACGTCCTCCAGCACCTCCTGTCCTCACCCAACTAACCCACACCAACGTTCACTCAGGCTGTCCCTCAAATAATCTTCATCCTCCCACGATTGGCCAATTTACCCCGCCCAATCCACTTACCTTTCTGGCAAGGAGTGACAGGGTGAGGGCTTAGAGAGGTTTCAAAAGAACTTGTAATCCCCGCCCCTTCTTACCATGCAATCCTGTTGTTTTCTTACATGAATCATGGGGCAGTGCATATTGGGCTGTTGCCCCTTTCTTCCAGTGCTTTCCTGTGGGTTTAAAATTACAGACAGGCTTCCCTGGTGGTCTAGGAGATATTTATTTGTTTGGCCTTCATATAGTCCTCTCTTTATTCTTTGAAAAGTCCCTCGTTATTTTGTGGGTTTTTTATTACTAGGGCCTTTATCAAGAAAAATCCTTGGTGGTTTAGTGGGTTTATTTTTTACGGCGCGAGCTCCAGCAAAAGGTGTCTGCTGGAGCTTCGCGCTCCTCCCAGCTGCTGTGTTGGTGAAAGAGCCACATGGCGGCGGGCTTGGGATGCTGTGTCTGCCCTCTCTGTGGGGGCCTGCCTCCGGTCACCAGATGGTGCTTCCTGGGGCTCTGCTGCACTGGCTTGTGTGTGCCGGCAGCGCCTCTTTTCTTAGAGAGGCGTCATGACATCATCATGACGCTCTCACGCATTCGAAGAACTAGACACACACATAACATCCCTCCTTTATTATAAACAACAAAAATTCACACCCCACTGCAAACAGCCACCCCAAACGGGGTATGAATTGGTGCATTCTAGTCCGCGCCTCTTTCTACTCCTACATAATCACTGCAAAACACAGGGTGCATTCCAGTCTGAGCACCACCTAATAACTAATCAAAGCCTTGAACCTTAAACACTGCAACCAACCAGGTGTGTTCCAGTCCGCACACCACAGGCCCCGTCAGCGGGCTGATCCCACTTAGAAGATTCCTGGATCGAATTGGCCAGTGGCGCTGCTGCAGGACAGAAAGAATATATTCTCTTCATCTACCTCCTGTCCCTCATCATACTGCATTCTCCTCTGGTCTTCCGCCACTTGCACCGCAGCCACTATGGGGGTCTTTCTCCCCTTTGACTCACTCCCCCCCGATGTCCCCCCCATACTGGCTGGTGTCAGGGCGAGGGCTACCTGTGCGAAGTGATCCACCTTCCTGCACCTCCCACAGATGTGTCCTTTCACAGGGCAGTCCTGCGGGTGTGGAAGATCACACCCACACTGATGGGATATTGTGGTACTGGGGTCTCTCTTTGGCCAGTCTCCCCTCCTCACCGGCTTTCCTCCTTGCCACTTGCTGACAGCCGACACCTCCTCCAGCTTGACCCAATGCATGGGGGCCTCCAGCTTGAGGTGTTGTCTGGATGAGTCCATGACTGAGGCCCGCACCTTTGCCAGTTCCTGGGCACGGCCAAGGTCTAGTATCCGGTCGAGTGTCAGCTCTGGGTCCTTCAGGACCTGCTTACGCAGCTTTGAGGAACTGCAGCCATAGATGATCTGCGCCCTGATCTTGTCCTCCTCGAAGTTTCCCAGGGCACAGATCAGTATAATGCCGCGCAGCTTCCCATGAAATGCATCAAGGCTCTCCCGTTCCTCCAGCCTCGCACACCTCATCCTGAACCGTTTGTAGTCCCTGTTGACCATGGGTCTGAAGTACTCTTTTAGGGCTCTGATGACTGCATCATATGTCTGATTTGCGGGCCTTAATATCTTAAACAGCCTCTGGACGGCCAGACCGGCGGAGTACAGGAGAGTTGGGCGTTTGGCTTTGTTCTTCATTTCCACCGCCTCAAAATATAACTCCGGGTTCTCTACCCAGGCTGTCCACCGGGGTCCCAGACTGGCAGGGGCACCCACCACATCGATGTGTGGTAGTGGTGCAAGCTGTCCTCGACATGTCCCCTCATCGTCCGACATGTTGAACGCTGAGCGAGATGCCGGATTTGACCCCTACTGGTGAGGCTCGGGGTGTCGTTCACAGTCACCGGGCCTCCGGTGGCTTGTCCCCCCCCTTGTGGAAGCCCTTTGAAGGCACACAAGCACACTTCGAGGAGCCGCTGCCTTCCTTGGGCTTGATCCTGATTCAGCTGCACCAGGGTCTTGATGATCTCCCCGCTCTTGGGTTAGAAATGGGTGCCCGATCACTCTTTGGGGGCCCCACCCATCAGGAAGGGTGATGCTGGCAGAATCACCAGAAAGATCCCACATGTGCTTTTCTACAATCGTGCAGACAACTCTGTTCCCTCTTTGATGGGCAGCGCTGTGAGTGTTTATGGGGCAGCAATGTCAGGGGTCCACCCCTTCTGTACGGGCTCAGTTAGCCCTTCTGTCTCACCGCCGCGGCCCGATGATGTTGGCCACGCCCCTTTTCCATGTGAATCATGAGCCTGGGCTCTCCATTGGCCTCAGCACCCCCAGAGGTCCTTCCTCTATAGGGCCACCCCACCGGCTGGGCCGACACTACCTGGCACCATTACTGATGCGCCACTTGCTTTCACCCTTTGCGGCCCGGGTCTTGATGGGGACCACGCCCACGTTCCCCGCTCATGGCGGGATGTGCCTTTGGGTCGTGGGCCAGGGCCTTCCGGCTCTGCCCCCTTTCTTTGTGTCGGGCGGACCACGCGGCCCGGCAGCGTCCCAACACGAGCGGCCAATGCCACTTCGAAAACAGGGGAAGAGTGGTTTATTTTTTTGTTATTGGCACACTGTCCACTCAACCTCCACCAGGCGGCCCAGGTCCAATTGGGGGCCGCTTCTTCCCCCACGCACAGTCGTCGTAGCCGGGCCGATGGAGGATAAACTCTGCCCCTTTCCTTTGTCCCGGAAGGACCACACGGCCCGGCAGCCTCTGCAGTCACGCGGCCTGCGCTGCTACAAAACCAAAAACTCCAACACCCCAGCTGCACTTTCTGGCACCAGGCGACCCGTGCCTGTGCTCCTTCCTATTTGTAGTGGGCCACCAGCTGCGCGGCTGAAGTCACCCCAGACCTCCACGGCCGACACCGCAGGGGGGCGCTCCATGGGCTCCCAGCAGCCCACACACACTCCGGTGCGTGGGGCCTAGACCGCCCTCGTCGCCAATGTGGTGGCCCACCTCCAGTCACCGAGGCGGGCCACAGATGGTGTTGGGGGCACCCGACATGGCACCAGGACGCTGCGGGCACGCAGCGGGTGGAGGGCAGGGATCACCCTGTCTTGTCCGGATCACTGGACTCAGTGATCCAAACTGGGGGCACCCAGCATGGATCAGCCTCGGCGTGGGGGAACCCAGGCCAAGGCATACAACATAGGCCACGATCACATGGCAAGGCCCACTACAAATAAGGGACACAGACACGATTTGCCACTTCCTGGGGCTCTGCTGCACTGGCTTGTGCGTGCCGGTATAGCCCCTTTTATTAGAGAGGCGTCATGACTGTTACGCTCATCTGGCTCCCACAGGGGCGACAGTCGGAACTGGATAGCTGCGGCCTCTACCAACGTGAATTGTAGTACAGAGATGACTGACTGGACTGGCCTGCTCAATTTTGTCTGCTTGACCCGTAGGAGTATTCTCCTGAAAGCGGAGAAAAGGAATTAGCCTCCCGTGGATTGAGCGAGCACACCCCCACCGTCTTCCCACTAATCACCTCCGATATTCCCTTTCACCAGTCTCACCTTATGGTTTTGAATGATGAGCTCTCCATCCTGCGTGGAGTGCAGGGGCGCGTAGATAACCAGTTACTTCACTGGTCCGAAGGAATTGGGTGAGTTCCAGACGAATATTGACTCCGAGGTAAGTGGCGAGGAGCCGTAAGTATTTGGTTCTTAAGAGTTCAAAATGTCTGTTATTCACTCTTGTCCGATTCCTTCCTTTGTCTTGCAGCTTGATTCGAGAGGAGTTTGTCTCGTAGCTGCTGATTGCGTTTAGGTAAGAGTCTGTGTTACCCAACACTGTCCGGTAAAAAATGGCAGTGCTTAACCAGTTGCTTTTTCTCTCCTTACAGGTGCAGCGTAAGACGATGTGGCGTGTAGAAGAATAATATCTCCGGGGTAACTCGGTAAGTCTATAGTGATAATAGAAATTGTCTTTGTTGGTTTTCTCGGCTCACCTTATTGTCTTTCTTCGTGCCCTTAGGTGCCGGGAGTTTGGCGATGAATGATGGAGCAGCGCCGGGTCGAGGAGGTGCTGTGAAGACTGGTAAGTATAGCGCGGCGCTGCAGCTGGCGGTGCGATGCGCACAAAATAAAGTCTTTTCCTTGTTCGGATGCGCGAAGGATCCAGGATCAGATGAAGAATGAAGGTAATGTTCTTTCTCTAACCTTTTCTTCTTATTTCCCTTCTTTCTAGGAGCTCCGGATTCGAGGCGGGCGTGGCAGAAGACTGGATGCTGGACAGACAGGCACGGTGAGCGTTACGCTGCAGGATGCAGAATAACGCGAAGCGTGTGCTGCTCATCGGGCGTGGTTTAAATAGCCTACAAAGTAGTTCCAGATAAGAAGTTCCCCAAGACCACATACGAGTAAAAAATAGACCCTGAAACAAAGTAGTTCCTTCCAGGCCTCACTTTGGCTTGGATTCTTTGCAGCATGGTCTGCATGAGGTAAGTTTCTTCATATGAGCCTGGCGCCTATGGCTGAACCCAGATAACCCCTAGCCGGGGTGGCTGGGTTTTCAATAGGTGTCTGGATGCCTGCTCCCTGGACTGATGGACTTGGTCTGGATGTCCGGGGGTAGGTATCATGACAATGACTTCGTCATGACGCTCTCTCTCATTGGAACAACTAGACACACACATAACACTCTCCTGGCATGCTGATAGGCTGGAGTCTCCTTCAGAGTTGCTGCTCTGCTGTGGTGCTGATGCCACCACTACTCGCTGCTTGCCGGCATCGTCATGCCCTTCATTTTTTTCATTCCTGACTTTATGTTCCAAAAATGTACATGTGGTCAGGGACGTTGATTCATCAAAATGCCAGTGGTAGCGGAAGTGGCATCACACACCTGATGACATCAAAGGAAGTGATGTCATATTACCTTTGATCCAGATGGCATCATTTCCTCATTAACCCTGGTGACATCACAGGAGGTGGCTGGTGCGTGTAAAAAAAAGTACATAAATCATGTAAAAAAGTACATACACGTACAATTTTTAAAATACTGAATAGGTACTAAAGAAGACAGGAATATTTTAGACACCAACCACATTTTAACAAGAGTGCTGCCTTCATATGCCTTGTTAAGGGGTCATGATATCATAGGTTTGGCCCAACAGAATCAACAAAGGCTGAGGCACTGCCATAGCTATGCCACTTCAGCATTGTATGGTCACTTACTTCCATAGTATGCCAATTATAGCTGCATGTCAGGTTTTGTCATTATATGATAAGTTGAGCCCCTACATTGCCAGTTACTGCGATAATATAGTACCCAAAAATCTATTAGATTCAAAGTCACCAACAGTGCACAGTGTCAGATACCGAAGCTTCCTCCCCCAACTCCTCACCTGTTTCTTCCGGAATGGGTTCTGTAAGAGTAGCCTCTGATCTCTTCTGATCCCTCTTCCTTGTGGGAGTCTTGTCCTTTGGTGCTCGGGCCTTTTTATCGTACAGATAGGGTCTGTCCCCTCCGGAGGCCACCTTGGCAGAGATAATCCCTGACCGCGGGGATCCCCAGGGGGCCAGTCCTAGATTCAGGGAAAAAGCACTAAGGCAGAAAAAACCCTGTTCCCAATTGGGTTCTGCTGGGTGGCAATTAGAACTCCTCTCTTCCAATTATGAAAGTTCCATTTGCAGCAGGCAAGGAAGTCCGATAGACTTGAGAACAAACTCCTCCGCTGATGAATGCTCAGTGTATCCAGGAGAAGTGGAATAATAGAACAGGAGATATAAGAAGCTACTAGAACCAGTGGTTAAGACTAAACAGAATGACAGAGAAAAGTATTAGAAAGGATAAGTAGGTAAAGAATGAAAGAACCCATACAAAGCAGACCGCGAAGACGAACCATTAGGAAGAAGGAAGAAGTATAGAAAGAAACCCACTCACCAGTTTAGAAATGCTCCTTAAGGTCCCAGTGAGCAAGGCTAGCTCGCAAAAACAGAGTGACGGCACCGGTAGCAATATACCCCCGGTACCTACAAGAATTGAAAAGACCAAAAGTGCTCAAAGAATAAAGGCAAGAGTAAGTAAGCACGGCACGGCCCAAAGCAAGCCGATACCGCGTATAGTGCAGTAGAATTTGGGCTGAGGAATACAGAAGGGAATCACACAGAAGGCGAAAATAGGAAGCCGGAACGGATGAATTTCACGAGAGAATCTCCACACGAACCGAGCGCTGGTAAACAGATACAACGCGTCGGTTTGTGGGAGGAGTCAGCCTATAAAGGGTCGGCGGCCATCTTGGGTGAGATCGGCGGCCATCTTGGGTGAGGACTGGAGAGTGATCGATCGGCGGCCATCTTGGGTGAGGACTGGAGCGTGATCAAAGCTTCCAGCGCTTCCACAGCCTCCAATTCCTGACAGTATACCCCCTCTTTCTCGGGGCGCCCCCGGGTTTGCCCGGATGGAGTTGATGGAACTTCTGCACCAGACGCGGGGCGTGTAAATGACCCACAGGTTCCCACGTCCTCTCTGCTACTGGATAGTTCTTCCAATGGACCAGATAGTACAACCGCCCTTTGCGGTACTTAGAATCCACCAGATGAGACACCTCGTATTCTTCAGGTGTTGGTTTCACTCGGGCTCGTGTACGGATTACAGGTCTCTTGAAAGGATCCTCCTTATGTTCTTTGAGAAGGGAGACATGAAAGACAGGATGTATCCTTCTGAGGTATTCTGGCATCCTGAGTTTATAAGCAACTGGATTGATTTGTTGTATGATGGCAAATGGCCCAAGGAAACGAGAGGAGAACTTCCCCCTATGAACCCACTTGGGTAGGAATCTGGTGGATAACCAGACTAATTGTCCCACCTTCCAGCTGGGATGGGCTCTCCGACCTTTGTCGGCCCATCTCTTTTGTGAAAGTTGACTTGCTTGGTGTGCCTCCTTAGCGAGTTTGTGAGCTTCTTGCAAGTCCTGTAGAATCGTATCCAGAGTTGGAATCTTGGTTGAAGGCGGACTGAGCCCGGGCAGGTGTTGAGGATGGTAGCCATAGGTACAATAGAAAGGACTCATCTGGATCGAGGTGTGAAGTGAGTTGTTGTAGGCGAATTCCGCTTGCGGGAGAAAGCGATACCATTCTTCCTGCTGGGGACTACAAAAACACCTGAGATACTGCTCTAGATTGGCATTGAGTCTCTCAGTTTGGCCGTTGCTTTGAGGATGGTATCCTGAGGAAAGAGCCTTATGAATCCCGAGAACCTGGCAGAGGGAAGACCAAAATTTTGAGGTAAATTGTGGTCCTCTGTCCGAAACTATGGTCTTAGGTAGACCATGTAGACGGACTATGTCTTGGAGAAATGTTGCAGCCATCTCTGAGGCCGAAGGCACTTGCTTGAAGGCGGAGAAATGTGCCAGCTTGCTAAAGGAATCAACCGTCACCATGATCGTGGTCATTCCGTATGAAGGAGGCAGATCCACAATAAAGTCAGTGGATAAGTGTTCCCATGGGCGATCCGGTAAGGAGTGTTGGTGTAATAACCCCAGAGGTTTTCCTGTTTGATGTTTGTTGGAAGCACATATTGAACAGGTAGAGACATACTGACCTACATCCCTTCGTAGGGTAGGCCACCAGAATCCTCTCCGGACCAAATCAAAAGTCTTCCTAATACCAGAATGCCCTGTCAGGGGGGTGTCATGACACCAAGAAAGTATCTGTTCTTGCAGCTTCTTTGTGGGGATATAGAGGGCTCCTTCATGATAAAACAACCCGTCCTTTTCCTGTTTAGTAGATAGCGGAAATTCCGCACACGTCTGATAATGAGGGATTAGATCTTGAAGAAACGAAACCGTAGAAGCCAACACAGTGAGATGTGGTAAAACCAGTTCATGTCCTATATAGGATCCGGATGGATCTCCTAGGCTTCTAGATAAGGCGTCTGCCTTCTTGTTTTCTGTGCCTGGTATGTAAGTCATCATGAAGTCGTATTGTAGGAAAAAATACGCCCATCTGGCATGTCTGGCGTTGGAACATTCCAATTGTTGTAAGACCCGTAGGTTGCGGTGGTCAGTTCGAATAGTGAAAGGATGTGTGGCTCCTTGCAGGAGGTGTCTCCATTCTTGGCAGGCCAGCTTTATTGCCAAAAGTTCCTTTTCGATAACCGAGTAGTTTCGCTCACTACTAGTTAAAGTCTTGGAATAGTATGCGATCGGATGTTCATAGCTGTCTTCTGCCTCTTGAAGTAATACTGCCCCTACTGCCCCCGTAGAAGCATCAGTTTCCAGAATAAAGGGCTTAGTCTGATCTGGTTGAACCAAGATGGGTGCTGTAGAAAAGCAATCCTTTAAAAAGTCGAATGCTTTTCGAGGTTCGCCGTCAAAAGCAAATCTAACACCCTTCTTCAACAAGGAGGTCAGAGGGAGTACTTTTTTGGAATAATTGGGAATGAACCTCCTATAAAAATTTGCCAAGCCTAGAAACCCTTGCAGTTCCTTGATGTTGGTAGGATCTTTCCAGTTTCTTATGGCCTTTACCTTATTAGCATCCATTTCAACGCCTTCCTTGGACAATACGAAACCCAAGTAGGACACCCTCTTGGATTCAAATGAACACTTCTCTGGTTTTACTAGCAGATAGTGAGACTGCAAACGTTGTAAAACTAGTCGGACCAATGATCTGTGCTCAGACAAGGACTTGGAGTAGATCAGGATGTCGTCCAGGTACACCACTACCGACACAAACAGCATGTCAGCGAAAACCTTGTCCATGTACCTTTGGAAGACGGCTGGTGCGTTTACTAGGCCAAAGGGCATCACACAATATTCATAGAGCCCGAATGGGGTGCGAAAAGCCGTCTTCCACTCGTCTCCTTGTCTGATTCGCAAGAGGTGATAGGCGCCTCTCAGGTCAAGCTTCGTGAAGTAATCAGCCCCCTGTACAGCCTCCAAGACGTCCCGAATCAAGGGCATGGGATATCTATCCCGGACAGTGACCTTGTTGAGACCCCTGTAGTCTATACAAGGACGAAGTTCTGTCGAGTCCTTTTTTGGAATGAAGAAAAGGGAGGCCCCACATGAAGATTTGGATTCTTGAATGAGTCCGTTCTGCAAATTTGCATCTAAATACTCTCTTAACGCCTTCCTTTCCGGTAGTGACAAAGGGTACATTCTTCCGAACGGTACTACTGCTTCCGGTATTAGATCGATACAGCAATCCTCTGTTCTATGGGGTGGTAGTTGTCTAGGAATTATGTCCATGAATACCTCTGAAAAGTCCTGGTAATGTAAGGGTACTGAGGCCACTGTGACTGGCTTCTGGATACTTCTCCTGCGGTCTATGGTGTGGGGAGCGTTACACAAGGTCATACAGTGTTTTTCACAGAACTTAGAATTGAAAGAAACTCGGTTTGCAGTCCAATCTATGTGAGGGTTGTGTCTTCTTAACCAAGGAATCCCTAATACCAATGGAAAATGAGCAGCTCGGATCTGATCAAACACCAGGAACTCTTCATGTTGACCTAACCTCACCCTTAATGGAACAGTTTCCACTGTGATGGGTCCGGAAGACAAGGGTCTACCATCAACCCCTTCTACCGGAATCGGGGTGATCTTGGTTTTGGCGGGTACCAAGTGCTCTGTAGCCCACTTGGAGTCGATGAAGTTTCCCGCTGCTCCACAATCCAACATGGCGAACACCTCTGTGGGAGCTTCTTCTGTTAACCATAGGTCCACTCTGAACACCATTAAACTGTTATCTTCCGGGGTATTCACTGCTCTTGTGTAGCTGCAAGGGTGCTTGTTACCTCCCCCGAGACTTCCCTTGCTAAAGATCGGGGGCGGAAGTTTCCCTGTCGACGAGGAGGGACTTCAGTGCATTCTCTCAACAAATGTGTCGAAGAGCCACAGTACATGCATAGACCTGCCTCTCTCCTCCTTCTTCTTTCTTCTGGCGTCAGAGGACCACGGGCAGCTCCAATCTGCATAGGCTCATCTATAGCAGGGTTGGCTCTAGGTGGAGGAGTAGGGTTAGGTTGTGAGAAGCTTCGGTTTCTTCTTCTCTCAGATCTTCTTTCTTGCAGACGAGATTCAATCTGAAGGGACAATGTCACTAGCTCCTGAAAAGATGCAGGACGGGCTACTCTGGCTAGTTCATCTTTGATCTCGTCCTGGAGACCTCTTCTGTAGATGGTTTGCTGGGCGGAATCAGGCCAATCTGCCTTGGCTGCTAGCCTCTGGAAGCGAGTTAAATAGGTTTGGACGTCTGTATTTCCTTGTTTGATGTCTAGGATTGCTTCCAAGGATGAATAGAATATTTCTGGCCTATCAAACCTTTCACTGAAAAGTTCCGTAAAACGGTCATAATCACTCAGAAGGGGATCGTTTCGGGTGACAATGGGTGTAGCCCATGAAAGAGCATTTCCGGTAAGATTGGCTATAATGAACCCAACCTTTGATCTGGCTGTCTCAAAGGCGTGAGGTCGGAAGGCGAAATACACCCTGCAAGCGTCAAGGAATTCCTTCAGATCTCCTGGATGTCCGTTGTATTTGCCAAAGGAAAAGGGCATCGTAGGCAGGTCCCCGCGATCATCCCGATGTAGCACCACTTGCTGTCGGAGGGCTACGTTCTCTGTTCGCAGGGCCTGCACCTCCATAGTAAGGTTCTGCAGAGCAGCCACCAACTCCTGATACTGCTCGAGCGACGCCATGAAGGATCTTGGGCGTTGTATTCTGTCAGATACCGAAGCTTCCTCCCCCAACTCCTCACCTGTTTCTTCCGGAATGGGTTCTGTAAGAGTAGCCTCTGATCTCTTCTGATCCCTCTTCCTTGTGGGAGTCTTGTCCTTTGGTGCTCGGGCCTTTTTATCGTACAGATAGGGTCTGTCCCCTCCGGAGGCCACCTTGGCAGAGATAATCCCTGACCGCGGGGATCCCCAGGGGGCCAGTCCTAGATTCAGGGAAAAAGCACTAAGGCAGAAAAAACCCTGTTCCCAATTGGGTTCTGCTGGGTGGCAATTAGAACTCCTCTCTTCCAATTATGAAAGTTCCATTTGCAGCAGGCAAGGAAGTCCGATAGACTTGAGAACAAACTCCTCCGCTGATGAATGCTCAGTGTATCCAGGAGAAGTGGAATAATAGAACAGGAGATATAAGAAGCTACTAGAACCAGTGGTTAAGACTAAACAGAATGACAGAGAAAAGTATTAGAAAGGATAAGTAGGTAAAGAATGAAAGAACCCATACAAAGCAGACCGCGAAGACGAACCATTAGGAAGAAGGAAGAAGTATAGAAAGAAACCCACTCACCAGTTTAGAAATGCTCCTTAAGGTCCCAGTGAGCAAGGCTAGCTCGCAAAAACAGAGTGACGGCACCGGTAGCAATATACCCCCGGTACCTACAAGAATTGAAAAGACCAAAAGTGCTCAAAGAATAAAGGCAAGAGTAAGTAAGCACGGCACGGCCCAAAGCAAGCCGATACCGCGTATAGTGCAGTAGAATTTGGGCTGAGGAATACAGAAGGGAATCACACAGAAGGCGAAAATAGGAAGCCGGAACGGATGAATTTCACGAGAGAATCTCCACACGAACCGAGCGCTGGTAAACAGATACAACGCGTCGGTTTGTGGGAGGAGTCAGCCTATAAAGGGTCGGCGGCCATCTTGGGTGAGATCGGCGGCCATCTTGGGTGAGGACTGGAGAGTGATCGATCGGCGGCCATCTTGGGTGAGGACTGGAGCGTGATCAAAGCTTCCAGCGCTTCCACAGCCTCCAATTCCTGACACACAGGAGCAATAATGCTTTAATTCATGATAATGATTTGTTATGTATCTAGCGCTTTCGCAAAGGTCCTATACGTAGCACATATTTACATAATATTAGCATCCCAACCGAAGGTGATGCTCGTTTGACATCCTCGGAAAAATGAAAGGCTGAGATGGGCTTACCTGGATTCGAACGAACCTGCGACTTCCAGATCACACCCAGATCGCAGCAGCGAGCGCTCAACCCACTGAGCTATCTTACCACTTTCCTATTAGAAATGCAATGTCACAGTAAGAAAACATGTCAACACTTGCTGTACAATGTAGGACAGACACATAGTAACACTTATCATGTTTGCTGTAGCCTTGATGATTCACAGTAAACATGCCATACCCCAGTAAGACATACCCAGACTGGCTGCACCAAAATGCCAATCTAACCACTTAATAATACTTCTCATGCTTACTTTATCATAGATACCCAGGCAAATATACAATGCCACAGTAAGGAAAGGCTAAACTGGCTGCACCCAAATGCCAGTCTAGTCAGGTAATTACACTCATCATTCTGGCTTTATCAGAGATGCCCAGTACAAAATGTAAAGCCACAGTAGAAATGGCTAGACTAGCTGCATCAAAATGCTAGTCTAGTCGCGTAATAGCACTTATGATGCTTACTTCATTATATATACCAAGAAGAATATGCCATGACACAGTAAGAAATGGCTAGGCAGGCTGCACCAAATGACAGTCTAGCCACTAATAACACATATCATTGATGACCATTATGTATCAGTGCACCCCTCTCCTGTCCCACCCTTCCCATGCATCCCCTCTCCATTTCCACTCTCCTCTTCCAAGCCCCAAAACCAGCTCTTCTAGCCATCATTACCTCCACGTCCCTCTTCCTCGTCCAAGTACGGTACTTCATTGGCAAGTACTGGGATGAGGAAGAGTGGGACCAGGAGTAATGAAGATAAATGGTATGTAATGCAGGCATTGAACAGAACACATGCATTCACACACCATATACTTGTTCATTTACACGTGCACCCATTCACCAATCATTCAGACACACACACCCAGCCACCCATACATCATGCACTCACACATTCCCACACAGTAAAAAGAAATTATTTCCATTACGAAAACCGGAAAGGAAATAATTTCTTACTGAAGTTAGAGTGACTTCAAAAAGAGATGATTTATTTTTGAAATTCGAGCCCCCCACACCCATAATCAGGGGTTGCAGTGCCAAGTGTTGCATGGGAGTTGCCAGTGGTCGAAATTGTGACCCCTGGCGACCCCCAAATTACGTCCCTGCATATAGTTCTTAAATGCTTTCGCTAATTTCCCCCACACGTCAAACCCCAGTCAGTAGAGCAAATTTAGAAGCTGGCTAAGTGTGCAGTTAAGAATTTAAGGCAGTACCAGTCTGACCAAAATTTTAACTTAATTGTAGTTCTTGAATTTGAAATGTGAACCGCAGTGGTTGAGGTTTTTCTATTAACTGACCTTTTCAGAAGGTTAAGTAATTTTGATGTGGATTTTGGTTGGGCTTCCCTGTTTAGTTACCAAGTGCAAACACGAGACATTTTCTGAAAGCATCCAGTTAAATATTATTTGGGCTCATTTTATTTTTCATCTTCCCTGCCGTTGCTCTATGTGGGTGGCCTGTCCTGTGTAATGTTTATCGAGTGTGGAGAGCAGCCGGGTTCTCGAGATTATTTTAGTTTTTTAAAAACACTGTCCCGGGATTTGGGGATCGCGTGGATACCATCCCGTTTTTTGGCAAAACCAATGTAAAAATCATGACATTGGGCCAAAAAACCGGGATGGTACCCACCCGATCCCCAAATCCCGGGACAGGGTTTTTAAACTTAAAAAGTCTCGGGACCCCAGGAAGAAGGCACAAATACCTGGACAGTACCGGCAAAACAGGGACGTCTGGTCACCCTACTACACACATTCCCTCTCTGCACTCTCATACCCGCCACAATGCATAGCAATAAACTGCACCAGGCTGTGAAAGGCCCAGTGTGGACACAGAGCGCACTCCTCACATCTCCACAGTCTTCTGAATGCCGTGATAGGAGGGAGCTGGCGGGGCCGAGGGGCGAGGTTACCAGCCAGTAGAGGAAGGAGCTGCCTCAAAAGCATAAAAGCACGTGATTTCAAATGGCACATCTGATTGGCACACCTTTTTTTTTAAAAACAATTTTATTGATTTTATTCAAACAACAAATAACAAACCCAACTCAACTTACAGTGGTTACATATCTTGCTCATAAATGCACATACATTGTCACTTTTTCACCCACTGTATTGCCCGTCCCACCCCCCTCCCAAGCCTACTTTCTCCCATTGTTAGTCTCTACCTCTTGCGGTGGGGAGAGCTCTCCTGCCACGCTTATTGAATCATCACTTGGTCCATCATACGAGGGCCCAAACAACTCTGCTATTAATTGTCTCCAACCCACTAGGGCTCCGGCTTCACCCTCTATGTCCCCTTTACACGCTTCCTGCCATGCCACTGTTTCTGCCTCGGCCCACTTCTGCAAGTCCCTCCACCACGTCTCCACATTGGGCTTGTGGCACGCTTTCCATCCCATTGCAATCCTTCTCTTCGCCAGTACATATGCCAGATCTTTCAATTTGTTTACATGTTTAAGCTTCCTTGGTCTGGGAAACCCTCCCAACAAGCAAGCCCACACCGTATCCACCTTCATGCGTATTCCCTTGTCCTCCATTTTCTGTGCTATATCTCTCCAATATTTTGCTATCAGTGGACATGCCCAAAACATATGCACCATTCCTGCATTTTCCTCATTGCATTTGGGACACATTTGGCTTCCGGCTTTCTTAAATTTGGCTATCTTTAGTGGCGTCAGATATGCTCTGTGAGTTATATACAACTGTATTTGCTGTAGCCTAGCATTTCTCAATACTTTTTTATGGTACCCCTGAGCCCTTTCCCACATCCCGTCACTCATCATATCCCCTACTTCCTCCTCCCAGTCCAGTCTAAGTTGCACCACTTCTTTGCCCACTTGAGCCATCATCATCTCGTACACTCTAGACGTTTCATGCCCTCCTTCTGCTATATCATATATCACATCTAGTGTGGTGTCCGGTTCCTCTGCAAGTTCCACCTCGGACCAGGTATTTTTAATTCTTTGCACCATCCCATGATACGTAATATATTGTCCAGTACTGAACCCCGTTAAGTTCCACCAACTCCTCAAATTCCAATATTTTCTCCTCTTGCCACACATCCCCCAATGTTGCTATTCCTACCGGTTCCCAATACTTCCTAATCATTAACCTTAGTTGCTTTTCTGTTCCCATCATTGTAACCAGTGTGATTTGCGGAGAGCACAGGGCTGACTTGTCCATCAACTGGCACGCCCTCTGCCACATCCCCCACCCAAGACCCAACATCCCCGGACGACCTCTTAACTCCCGCTTGGGTAACCATATCATTTCTCTCAAAAAATATGGGGTGCAATCTCCTTGATGCAGTTTATGCTCTAAAGTAGGCTCCGCAGAGAGCCATTTGGCTACATGTTGTAACTGGCTCGCTACATAATATACTTCCCAGTTAGGTAATTTAATGCCTCCTTTCTCATGCGGGTTCTGGAGTTTCCACAGGGCTACCCTGTTCCTGATCCCGTACCATAGGAATTCCCTGCATATGCTGTCCAGCTTGATAAAGAATTGCCGGGTTATGGAGTATGGGATGTTCACAAAGCAATGCAACAGTCTGGGCAATGCCACCATCTTGAGCATCGCCCCACGTCCCATCATTGCCAAGGGGAGTTTCGCCCAGAACTTCATGCTGTTTTTTAGTTTCTGAACCGTTCTTTCTGTATTGTGCCTATGTTCGGCTTCTACTGTATGATATATATCTATCCCAAGATACCTAAAGGTTGTGGCCTCCCACGGTATCTGGAGTACCGGCAAATTCTTCGCCAGGAGCCCTCTGTATCTGCCCAGCGGGAACACACAGGATTTACTTGGGTTCACGGCTATACCTGAGAGTTCGGCAAACCTCTCCACCACTTCGAATATATACTGCAGGTTCTCCTCTGGGTAGCGCGAATACAATAACGTGTCGTCTGCGTATAGTGAAATTAAATGTGGTGTTTCCCCAATGGCAATGCCTATTGCGTCATATTGCTGCCTTAAATAAATCGCCAGGGGCTCCAAAGCCAGAATATACAACATGGGGGACCAGGGGCACCCCTGTCTGGTCCCTCTACCAAGTTGCCACCTTTCAGAGATCACAGTTCATGTTTTCACTCTAATGGCTCACTATATAGGAGTTCTACCCAGTGAAGATATCCTTGTCCCATACCATAGCTGGCTAGGGCCCCCTTCTGCCAGGGCCACCTGACCGAGTCAAATGCCTTGATCGCATCCAGCGACACTATCGCCATTTCGCTAGTGTCCCGTTCAGTATGTTCGATCACTCGATGGAGTCGCCTCAAATTATTCGAGATATTCCTGTTTGGGACATATCCCGTTTGATCAGGATGAATTAGTTTGGTTATGACCTTCTTTAATATGTTTGCTAAAACCGCTGTTAAAATCTTACTATCCTGGTTTAACATCGATAGGGGCCTATAGGAACCGCAGTCGCTACCAGGCCTGTTGGGCTTGGGGAGTGGTATAATAACCACTTTGCGTAGTGATTCCGGTAGCCTCCCAACTTCATATGCTTCGTTAAGCATTTCCAGCAATGGGGGGAGAATCTCTGCTTTAAATGCCTTATAAAATTTGCTCGGGAGTCCGTCTGTTCCCGGGGTCTTACTCGTGGGCAGCTGCCTCACCACTTCTTCTAGCTCTTCTAGAGTGATCGGGGCATCTAGCTCCTCCCTCTCTTCCACACTAATTTGGGGTAGCCCAATGTCTTCCAGTATGTCTCCTATTTCCCCCTTTTTGCTTCCCGTCTCATCTCCGTACAAGCGTCTATAGTAGTCTGCAAATTCTTGATTAACCCCCTCTTGCGTATCCACTACGTCGCCATTATCTTTCACTATTGTTCTAATTGGGGGCCTGGGGGTCTTGTTTTTGTAAAACCATGCAAGGATTCTTCCTGGTTTGTTGCCTCCAGCATGTTGTCTTCCTATGTACTTTTTATAATTAAGATTACATAATCTCTCCCAATATCCCGCACATTTCTGCTGCAGCCCCAGTGCTGTTTCTGTATCTGCCTTAGTGTTACTGCCCCGTTCCAATACCCTCTCCAATTCCTTTTCAGAGTCCTGTAATTCGGTCAGAATCCCATTCTACAGTCCTTTAGACTTGGCTATGGCAATTCCTCTCACTACCACTTTAAAAGCTTCCCAGAGTGTGCCCGCTGTTTTGACACTGCCAGTGTTTATCTCGAAATAACTTATTATTTCCTCTCGCATATCCACCCTAAATACGCTATCTTTAAGCGCTTCTGCACGCAATCACCATGTGGGTATCCTTCCCCTGGGGGGTCGGTATTGCCATGTTAGCAGCAGTGGCTAGTGGTCTGAGAGGACTCTAGCTTTGTATTCAGCCTGCGGTATTTCGGTCAGCAACTCCTGCGTGACAAATACATAGTCCAGTCTTGTGTGTAGGCCCTGTGGGGCCGCGTAATGTGAATAGTGTCTATCCTGCGGATGACGTGTTCTCCATGCATCTGTAAGCCCAAAATCCGCCAATAGTGCATGTAGTGCCTTTGCAGCCGGGGTGGGTCTAGCTATTTTGGTGTCTGATCTATCTATGGTGGGGTCCAACATACAATTGAAGTCTCCCCCCACAATATAGCTCCCCCACGCTGCCACTGAGTTTACTATACAGGGTCCTAAAATACGCAGCTGTATCTTGGTTCGGGGCATAAGTATTCACAATGCAGATCTCTCTATTTTCCACCATCCCTCTCATAATCACCATCCTACCATCCGCCTCTACCTGCGAGCTCAGCAACTGAAACGGAACATGTGGGGCCACCCATGTGATTACCCCTCTTGCATAGGCAGAGTATGTTGCACCCACCACTGTCCCTCTCCATTTTTCCCCACCACTTCTAGTTTGTCTTTCGTTAAATGAGTTTCTTGTAACAGGGCTATGTCCACTTTCTGTCTACGTAGGTACATCATTACCTTGGTCCGCTTCAGATAACTATTGAGCCCCCTAACATTCCAAATGACTATCTTAAGGTCTCCCATGGTTCATTTTGTTTTCCATGAAGTGTAGGCTTACCCCATAACTCTTCCCCAACTATAACAAACCACAGCACACAACCCCTTCCCTCCCTCCTCCCCACCCTACCCCAACCCCAACAGTTGCCCAGCTCCATCCCTGGATCTCAGGCTCCCCCATGTTTGGGCCTACCCTGATACCCCGGGCAATACCCCAGCAGGGCGTCACCGCACTATCGGCGACCTAACTAAAATCTAAATGGGGGATGTACAGATTGGTCCTGCAAGGCTCCTAGTCAAAGTCTAAATCACAACACTCACGGATCATATGTTTCTCCCAGCTTGATCACACCATCCCGCAAGCTACTTTAGTGACTATATTCAAGTCCCATAGTCTTAAGTTCTGCGACCCCTCGGTGCCCCTCTCGTTCATTACTTATCCTCAGCACCTCCTTCTCCTGTCCGAACATCCGACTCCTGGGGGCATCCCTGCGTGTCGAGCCATCCCATAGCTTCTTCCGGAGTTTCGAAAAACAAAGTTCTGTGCTTGTGAAAATCCTTCAGTTTGGCTGGGTAAAGCAGCATGTACTTATGACCCGCTTCTCGCAATCTCCTCTTGACTGCCCCAAAGTTCATTCTGCTTCGCTGCACCGCCAGGGTATAATCCGGGTAAGCCGTTATATTTGCCGGGCCTCTTTGTATTGTCCCACCTTTGCGGAAGTGTTCCAGGATCCTTTCTCGATCCCTATAGTTAAGTATTTTAGCGATCACCGGCCTAGGTGGGCCTCCTGGCGGCGGTCTCCTCGTCAGGGCCCTGTGCGCCCTTTCCACCGCAAACCCCGGAGACAGCACTCCTCCAGTGATTTCCTGTAGCAACATTGTCTCAACGAATTCCGTGGGGTTATGGCCTTCTGCTCCTTCTGGTAGTCCAACAATACGGATATTATTTCTCCAGGCTCGTCCTTCCGCCTCCTCCGCTCTGCACTCCAGATTACCCACTCGTTGCACCAGGGCGTGTAGCTCCACCCGGTGCGAAGCACAGTCCGCCGTGTTAGGGCTCATCTCCTTCTCGAGGTTCTCCGTGCGCTCTGCCATGGACCTGACGTCTTGCCGTAGCAGATTCACATCCTCCTGCACTGCCCCAACCTGGAGCTCAAGCGCTGTTTTTAGTTCTGCCACCGCCAGTTCGAGCTGTGTCTCCCAAGCCGCCTTCAGATCGGCGATCGCTTCAGGACCTCATGATTCGTGCCTATGGTGGCACTGCTCCCAACTTGGGCTTTGTCTTTGTTCCTGGCTCCTTGCGGGCCTGGTGGCATCTTAGTGTATTCCTCTAATGTGGGTTGCTTACTCTTCAGTCTTGGGGCTTTATTAGACATGGCGCTGTGTCTATGAGCCGTGGGTCAGCCCCTTCACCCGTGGTCTTCAGACCCAGCAAGAGTGGGTTCTTACTGTCCTCAAAGGGCCGATGATATCTGCTGGTTCCTTCGATCGTCCGCACTCTGCTCCGAGCACTCCACCAACCTTTTTCCCCTTGCCTTTCTGTCACTGCGGCCACCCGGACTGGGCAATGTGATGATTGTCTCGTATCCCTAGCGATCTTCCTCTGCTGTTGTCGAACAGAGACAGCTTCTCCATCTCAGGGATGCGCCTCTCGGGATCTCTTTGTTCTCGTCCGCGGCCTTTTTGTTGTCCCTTCAGCGGCCGGCCTCTCAGAACAAAGTAACAATACGACCGTTCCTCCCCTGTAAATTTGCAGTCAGCCTGCTCATGCTCTGCCCTGTGCCTTCCCACGCCTGCACATACTCTTTGGGCCGCCGCTGATCAAAAAAGTATGCGTTTCTTGGTCGGATCAAGTTGTCGGATCACGGAGCTCGCAGGGTTTCCAGCCTATTCCATGGCTGCCAAGCCACGCCCCCAGCTCTGATTGGCACACTTACTGTAAACTGTTCGCTCACTGGTTGAAATGGCCCCAGGACACAGGCATTAACATTCTATAACACTGTAAATTCATTCCTGAGCATTTCTCATTACCATTCCATCCAGATGCACTGCCGTGAGAGACTCCTACCCCTCCCTTTTGTGTTAGCAATGTTATGCCACATAGATGGCGCAAGAGCCACCAAATGCGCCAAAAGCAAGAATACAGTAAGACTTAATAAAGCTGCGTCTGCTCGCGAGGGAGCATGCACTCTGGGAGGAAGTGTCCCCTGCTGAATACAGAGAGGTTCCGGGTAGCTGGTTGTGCTGCAGCTGCAACCTGTCTGCAGCCCTTCTCAAGACCACAAGGTCAACTTGCAAAGAGTAGCTTTCATTCTCCTTCGACTCCGACTGAAACTGTGCTGCGTCTCTAGAGGATACACTGTCTGGTCAAGATTTGACGTTTTTGTTTCTTTAGTACTTTTATTGCACCTGGAAAATACATTAATAGATATTCAGGGGGTGTGGTACGAAGAGGGGTACTGAGAAAACAAAAACATTATGCTGAAGCCTTTATTAACGCAGCACTGCCTTTTCATTGAATGCTCAGACCACACGAACGAGGGAGAAATAACACCCCTGTGGACAACACCTACAAGACAACACAAAACCAACAAATGCACAAAAACATTTCTGAACCACGAGAAATAAATCCCTGCACCCTCATGTCCACCAAAGTCCCAAAGAGGATAAAAGGAAGTGTTACACCCCGCACCCACCAGTCCACATTTCCCCCTCTGAAGGAAAACATTAAATCATAAACATCAGCACATTACCAACCCAGCACCCTCATGTCCATGACCCGAAACACATGCGTAAATGCGTAAAAAAAGAATGCGCGTGTGTCCCAAAGCACATGTCCAAAATGCATACAAGTCCCAATGAAGATAACACACCCTGTGCACCCCTGAGCCCACAAATGCATAAGCAAAATATCCCCTGCACCCTAAACAGAAAGGCCACAAACACAACAGCAATTTAAATGAACAGGCCTTAGACTAACATTTACCCATGTCAATCCTTTTTTCCTTAACGGCAGGAAAATACTGCATTCCCCCTCCCCCCGCAACAAAACCAACTGGACTTAATTGAGGCTGAAACCACTCAGCTACAAATAGAGCTCCCACAGGCCTGGATCCAACTCCTTCTAGCTGTTGATAAAACTGTAGCACCCACGGCAGTAGGCCGCACAGCCAAACTCACCCACTGCACACAAAGAGCAAATGGCAGGATGCACTGGAAGCCCCTGGTCCACAACACCACCATAGATGTCCTTGGGTCACCTGG
Source organism: Ambystoma mexicanum (assembly GCF_040938575.1). Taxonomy (NCBI): domain Eukaryota; kingdom Metazoa; phylum Chordata; class Amphibia; order Caudata; family Ambystomatidae; genus Ambystoma; species Ambystoma mexicanum. The sequence continues at coordinate 1,357,772,334 of NC_090921.1, read as the reverse complement.
ACCCCAACGCTCTCTCCTGAGAAGTACCCACCAAAGTGCATAACGCAGCCCATACCCTCTTGCAAGACGAGTCCATTGACTGACCTGGGTCCCACTTTTCTGCAGACCGCTTTCCCCCAGGAAATGAAATTGTACTAGCAGAAGATGACTCCATGGGACTGCCCGCGCCTTCTCCTACAGAGCACAAGTGAGAGCATGGTCACCATGGCAATGCTCTGCGCAGCCTGTGGAAACTCCACCACCATACACGCCTGGCCTCAGCAATTCCTTCCCCAGAAGCACAAGCACAGGAGCTCCATGGGGCACGACTCGCCCAACCAGGTCTGGGGATGTAGAGCACCAACTTGGCGTGACACCCGGCTCTTTCCGCCGTGCCGGCACACTATCTGCCACGTCGCCGGCCTCCAGGCACACAAAAATGGGGTGCCAGACTAATTTATTTAGTTTATTGTTCACTTGTTAGGCGCTTATACAGGAAGCAAATACTGTTTGAAAGCGCCCACAGGGCAACAGGGAGGGGACAGGGGATGATAGAAAATGTAATTACAGCAATAATAAATATTTAAGTTAATTAAATGAACCAAAAGAAGATAAGTGGGGAGGGGAAGACGTACCCACTATGCCTTGTGAGTGTCCAGAACGTGCAAGTACAGAGGGTACAGGGGTATGGGATAGGTGCTGTGGTGCTCATGGTGAGCAGCAGGTGAAGTGCTATGAGTAAAAGGTAAGTGCAACCTCCAAGGGGAGGGTGAGCCGAAGCAAGTGCAGAGGATGAACAGCAGCTGTGATGACAAGAAGTGGAAGGTCAGGGCACAGAGGATGCATAAGGGCCAAGCACTTCAGTCAAGCTACTGTGCGATTAGCAGAGAAGAGAGGGAGGGAAGGAAGAGGTGAAGAGGAACGTCTTGAGGCTTTAAGGAGGTCCTGCTCAAGACGAAGAGGGAGGGGGAGGCTATTCCGAAGAAGGAAGCCCGCTGAGGAAAGCGATCAACCACCTGCTCTATGTTTAGCAACCTGCTTCACACGCAAGGAGCTGGTGCCAGAGGAACGCAGGAGTCTAGAGGGGGAGTATTTGGTCAGAAAGAGTTGCAGATAGAGTGGTCCCTGGCCCCAGAAAGCCTTTTGGATGATGCAGAGGGATTTCAATTTAATCCGCCTTGCGATCAGGAGCCAGTGGAGACTTTGTAGGGCAGGAGAGATGTGGTCTATGGGCTTTAGGCTAAGGATACGTCTGGCTGCTCTATTCTGGGTTAGCTGGAGGGGTCACAGAGTGGACAAAGGTAGATCAAGGAGGAGGCTGTTGCAATAGTCAAGCCTAGAGAGAACCAAAGACCGGGTAACATTGAGTCTCTGGTGGGAGGTGAGGAAAGGTAGATTTCCTTTCAGTAGGAAGAGCTGAAAGTGGGACTTCTTGACAATGTCCTGAGTATGAGGGAGGAAGGAGAGAGAGAGGAGTCAATGATGACTCCAAGATTCCTGGCTTTCGAGGAGGGAGCAAGAGGAGGACCCATGGAGGAAGGCCAGAGAGAAGGGAAGAAGTAGAGTGCTGGGGTCCCAATAGGGAGGATCTCAGTTTTGCTGGCATTGCGGCAGAGATCATTCAAAGTGAACCAGGCCTGAATGGCAGAGAGGCAGTCGGGGATGAAGGTGGGTGCAATGGCGTCTGTTGTGTGTCGACAGCATAATACTGGAAGTTATGGGAGAAGGAGGATGTTAAAGAGCCAAGGGGAAATAATGGAGCCCTGGGGGACGCCAGGTGGAGGAGGAAGTAGGGGAGGAGAAGGAGCCCAGTATGACTTTGGAAGAGCGATCATTTAGGAAGGAGGTAAGCCAGTCCAGTGCCCTCTCCGAGATACCAAGGGTGTCATGGAGCCTTTCTATGAGGATGACTTACGACCATCAAGTGATGTGCCCCTCTCAGCATGACTCCAACTGGTTCCCGGCTCTGCTTCCATGCTGCACAGCCATGGGCATCTTCACCAGGCACCAGTGCTGGTCCCTGCGCTGTCGAGCCCAAAGGTTGCACAAGGACCGTTCCTCTCCTGAGCCCCCAGCCCACCAACCACAACAGCCGCTACTGCGCCGTCTCGCCCTGGATCACGATCACCTTCCAGCTAGAACCATCCTGCCAGCCCCGAGGGACAAGGCATCAACCGTCCCTACCTCCAGCTGGCTTGGATGCAACTCTTGGACTCCAACACAGCCTCCACTGACACCACCCGGCCTATCAGCCTTAGGGGACTTCAGCTGTGACCCGAGTTATCCCTACCTCCTTCCGCTGGCCCACTTGCCAGTCCACCGGGACGCTGGCTCACCTCATTGTGGATGAAGACCTGGAGGGCAGTATCTGTCCCTATGCAGCTCCCTCCACTGGAACCCCTGGAGAACCAGCCTGCGCCAAAATGTAGTGGCCTCGTGGGTAATGAAGATGCTGACACCAAGGCTTCTTCAAGTATGTTTATTCTACGTTCTAGGGCACCAGGTAAGTGGTTACAGGTGAATAGGTTCCTGACAAATACTGGTGCATCCACACACACCAGCATCTAGTTCTAACTGCTTGTTACAGAACACTCACACCATGACATTCCAACATGACCTCATCACATTCCACTCACCATGACACACATCCCAGAGCAAGCCTACAACAAGAATGTTCAGTTTTCAGAAAGTTCTTCTCAAGACCAACCTGCACCTCCAAACCTAACCAAGTCCCAAATTATGCCAATCTCAGGCTTTCACAGAGTTTTCTCCTTCTCTTGGTGCCATTCAGTTCTAGCCTGTTTCCAGGTTACCCATGCTAGTGCCACCCTTCATCGCTGCAACGTCCTGTTTACTTGGCTCAGTCTCGATACCCAGCAGCCCACCAAACTATGACTCAGGTATTGTGGCAGAGCAGTCAGATTTAACTGCAGGAAGGGAATGAAGGCTGATTCAAAGGTGCAATTAGTCCACACATGTATCCATGGAAAATTCACCACACTGGAATACTGAAAACTAAATACATTTATTATGTCACACATACATGCCTTTATCATAAGTACTTTGGTAAAACAAAATAAACACAGTAAAAATACTTAATGTATTATAAAAACAGTGTATATTAAGACACTCAACCCTATAATAAAAAATGGGTGACTGCTATCTAAGGATAGGCACACAACATACAGTGACGGGGATGGGGAACCAGACATCATAACACACAGAACTCCGGGTGCATATACAAGTACATCACATTGTCACTCCACTGCTGTACTTTATTGTAGGTCAACTCTCTGAGGATGGGCACACAGCATACAGAATTTAGAAATGACGAAAGAAGGGAACCAGAAATAAAAACATAGTTAAATAGTCAAACATGCTCACTAGTGGCAACACAAACAAAGCCACAGTATTTCTACGTCTCTCGGATATGCTATGATAGGAATGCAAAGGCACATATCACAGCTAATGAAGGTTCTAGGAAGGAGGAAACAAATCTAAAATACAGCCGCAGGCCACCACAAAGATAGATACACCTTAGCATCAATTACCAAAGCAGTAAACTTCAGGGAAAAATACATTGTTACCAAATTAGTTACAGTGTAATTATGTAGCAACAGTAGAAGTGGAGTTCATGACCTTAAAAGTGCTTAAAAAATCACAAGTCGATACTCCAATTTACGTTTTTGGCCTAAAAGCCCCAGGACCCATACTGGAGGCAGGAAAAATGTCCAGGGGCAGTCTGAACCCCCAAATGTCACTTTAGAAGACTTTCAGGTGATTAGAAAGTTCCAATAGAAATCAACAGTACAACATCTGTAGGCAATCAATGTATACGGGGAAAAGGCAGGTTAGTCCCAGGTATACCCCATATGTTTGAATCTGGTGGCAAACTACTTTAGGGAGGACCAAAGAGTCCCCCAAGAAGAAATCCACAGCAGGTCAGTTCTAGAACCAGTAACCTCACAAGACGATGCAGCACAGCAGAAATTCTTCGAATGTTAACCAATGGTAAAATGCGGTTGAGATACACTTCTGAAAAGTCTTGACCACAGACCAGAGGGACCCCTGATGGTGAGTAGTGAGAATAACCCACCACCCCATGAACAAAAGGTAAGTATGTTGTAAAGCATACTCTGCATCACCGGGTATGTCTTTATAGATGTTTTATTGAAGTTAGATTGGTTACTTAGTGGATCCTTACCCTCTTTCAAGGCGGGCCCACTGGTCCCCACCACTCAGGTCCAATCTCTCTAACTGACTTCCTTCAAATAGAATGATGTAATACTCTGTAACGTTGAAACTGTTTTCATATTATATTAACTGTATAGGCACATTGATGAAATGAACCCATGCATTACAGTTAGTATTACTTGTATTTATTAAGTTTATATAGCGCTTTGGACCAAAGCGCTGCTTGCCTCTGTGAAGTATAAAGACCTTGAATGTGAGAAGAATATTTGTAAACTGTTGAGATAGGACTGATGCCATAAGGAGTTTTACAAAATACTTTATTTAAGTTAAACTATACACAGGCAGCAGGCGCACCTTCAGCTTAAGGTACTGAAGGCAAACTGTCAGCCAGTTTAAAACATGCCATACATACACATTCCGAGAGAATCCTAGGATGCAGGAATTCTCGGAATGTGTATGCATGAATGAACACAGCATAATAAACACTCCAAAGATCTGTAACACATATAAACAAAATGATAAGACATTTAAACCTAACACATCTTCCTCCCTTAATGTGGAAGAATTTTAGTTAAACTATTCAAGGTCATAGTCTTTAAAAACATCAGGCAGTCTCTTTGTTCTTTTGCAGTTGCCTCCCGCATTGGATCCATCCTCCACTTGCACATTAATGTTTGTAGGTGATTGATATGTAACTCCTTCACCTCCTGGTTCCTCTTGGCTCTCATCATTGACATTGTCTCTCATTATATTCTCTCTGTTCACATTTGGGGCACATTTGACTAATTTAGACTTCGACCAACACTCACCCCCTTCAAGAATGACCACGCTACTTCTAATAGTTTCAACTCTCTTGTGACCTAGGAATTTGTTTTCTGTACACTTCGCACCAAAACGTGGGTTTTTGATTAACACATAATCTCCCACCGACAACATCATCTCTTTTACATTGAAATTAGAGTTGAATCTCTGTTTATACTCATTCTGCGCATCATGGATCAAATTCATTACTGCCTGTCTATCTACATTCACACATCCTGATGCTTCTAGCCATCCAGTACATAACTTGGTAGCTGGCTGCCTACCTTTTAATGAGACAAAAGGTGACACCTTGGTTACTGAATGTGGAGTAATACGATAATTCCACACCAATTTTTTCAACACTTCTGACCATTGAAGACCTGAGTTGAGGGCTAGCTGAATACCCCCTTTAATAAATCTATTAGTCCTCTCCACCAAACCATTCGCCCTAGGGTGGTATAGCGCAGTTCTCAAATGTGTAATACCATATCTGACTAAGAATTCATTCATTCTCTGAGAACAGAACTGCACCCCGTTGTCTGTTATGATCTCTGTGGGAAAGCCCTCTCTGTGGAACACCTCGTCAAAGAATGAGACCATCTCATTCGTAATGGCCTCTCTTAGAGCCTTCCACTCAACCCACTTGGTGTGATAGTCTACAAGTACTACCATAAACCTAAAGCCATTGCCCAAAACTTGTTTCGGGCCAATTATATCCACAGCTAATTTTTTCCATGGCTCACATGGAACTTGAACAGGGTTGAGCGGCACTTCTCTGACTACTTTTCCTTTATCCGCTTTTTCACATTCATGACAACCCCTCACCTTTTTTTCCACCATGCTGTCCATGCCTGGCCACCAATACGATCGTCTTAACAATCTTTTAGTACTGTTTATTCCCAGATGACCTTGATGAGACAGATCTACTAAGCAGGCCCTAATACCTGAGGGAGGGATAGTCTTGGACCCCCTCCTGAGTTTGATTCCATCTTCAGACAGATTTAGCTCTTGCTTCACCTCATACATGCGATTGAAATTCCTATCTAGGGCATCCCTGCTGGGCCACCCATTAATTGTCCACTCTTTCACCCTGGTGATGGATGTGTCACATGCATCTGCTTCTAGCCATTCATCTTTCCCCACTGCAACTGTTGACATGTCTGAAATAGTTATATCTTCTTCCATGACTATTTCTGATGTGCCCTCAGTGTGTTACACTGGCATTCTAGACAGGCAATCAGCCACCACATTTTCTTTACCTGGAATGTGAACAATCTTAAAATTGTATCCTTGCAATCCCACAATCCATCTAGCAATCCTGGGAGAGCCTTTCACCCAATCACAGCTACTTAACAGTTGAACCAGCGGTTTATGGTCTGACTTCACTAAAAATTCTTGCCCCCACAAAAATAACTTAAAATGTAAAATGGCCCAGTACACCACTAATTCTTCTCTTTCTATCACTGAATAATTACATTCAGCCCCCTTTAGAGGCCTGGAAGCAAAAGCAATCACCTGATATTCTTTCCCTGAGTCCACTTGGTACAATGAGGCTCCTAACCCAATCAAACTAGCATCGACCGTGAGCACAGTTTTCCTACTGCTTACAAAACCACCAAGAGATGGTGCTCTTGATATCCTTTCCTTTATAGCAGTGAACGCTTCCTGACACTCAGGAGCCCATTTGAAACTCACTCCCTTTTTTAATAGGTTCCTTAGGGGTGCTGAGATAGTGGCAAATTTTTCCACAAACTTATGATGGAACTCCGCCATATCCATAAATGATCTGAGTTGATCTTTATCGGTTGGTGGAGGTACTTCACATATATTCTTCACAAGATTGGTTTTAGGCGATATACCATGACCCGACACTGTGTGTCCCAGGTACTCAACCTCCCTGAGACCAATGCGACATTTTTCTATTTGTATCGTCAGCCCTGAAGATTTCAACCTTTGAAGAACATTCCTCAATGCCACATCATGTTCACACTCTGAATTAGCAAAAACAAAAATGTCGTCTTGAAACACAGTAACATTCTTCAGACCTTTAAGTACTTCCTCATGACTTGTTCAAACACGGAAGCAGCTGATGCTAGTCCGAAAGGCATGCACAAATACTTGAACGTGCCCTCTGGAGTGACAAAAGCAGTTACATGTTGACATTTGTCCGATAGCGGCACCTGGTGATATGCTGCAGAGAGATCTATAACTGAGAACCAACTAGGTTCATCAAGTGTAGCCAGAGTCTCAGAAATTATGGTTAGAGGGTGCCTTTCAATGAAAATGTTCTTGTTAGGGTCCCTGAGATCGACACATAGTCTCAGGCTACCATTGTTTTTCGTTACTAGGACCACAGGGGAGAGCCATTCCGTTCCATTGATGCGCTCAATCACACCTTTTTGAATCAAACTCTGAAGTTCCTCACAGAGTTGTTGCTGTAGTTTAAGTGGAACAGGCATCACTTTATGCACCACCGGCTGTTCATTGGGCTTGAGCCTTATGTTTTGCTCAAAGTCATTCAACCTTTCTAGGCTGGACGTGAAAACCTCAGGAAACTCTTTGGACCACTTGTTCTCATGGTCTGCAATAGTTACAGGTTCTGATGCACTAGCTTGTATACGGACACCTAATAACCTTTGGTCTTCCCAGCCCAGTAATGACGCTCCTTTCTTTGCAACCAGAATTTTTGCCGAACATTCTCTCCCTTTGTAAGATACTGTGCCATGAAACTCGCCAGTGAGAGCAATGTCTGAGTCTTCATAACCGCAGGGTTGTACTTCAGCGGGAAGAAGAAGATCAGGAGACTTCCCTAGAATATTCTTGAAGGTATCTTCTGAGATTATGGTCCAAGGCGAACACGAATCCACCTTCATCTTGATGTGACACCCATCAATCATGAAATGGTCAACTGGTCCCTTGGCATCACCTGATAGAGCGTCAATCTGGAACACATGCCTAGCATTTCTCTCCTGGACAGGCGGTTCATCTGGCATTCTTTGCAGGGGCTGTGTGGAAGATTGGTTTTCTGTGTCTCTTTGTTCAAGACAATTTACCGAAGCATCTTTACACATATTCACAAAATGACCCTTGCGCTTGCACTTGTAGCATTCTGCAACTCTTGCGGCGCAGGATGGAAAATTTGATGAATGTCTGGTACTTCCACACCTAGAGCACCTCTGATTCCACCACTCCTTCTTGGTATTCCCTTTACTCTTTGGCATGACCGCACATACCCATTGTGCAACACAGTGTGATGATTGCTTGTCAATTTTCATTTTCCTATCATGTATTGAGAGGTTTGCTCAATGCAGCGTGTCAACTCCACCGCCTGCTCTAACGACACATCCTTGGCAAGCAACTTTTCTTGTACCCTGGGACTGTTGGTGCAGCGCACTAGTTGGTCCCTTATGAGGGAGTCTGTGAGGTCCCCAAAGTCACACGTGTGGCTCAATGTCCTCAACGAAGCCACATAAGATTCCACATTTTCTGCACTGTCCTGTGCCCGTTGAAAGAACTTGTGTCTTTCAAATGTCACATTCTTCCTGGGTTCAAAGTGATCTTCCATCTTTTCAAAGCGATTACATACTCATCAGCATCTCCAGATCCGTCCTCCACCACACATGCGAGGCCATCGAAGACAATGCGCCCTTCCGACCCCAAATTGTGTAAAAGAAGTGCCTTCTTCCTGGCAGAACTATACCTATCGCCTCCAATGACAACGATGTAATTTTCGAACATCTTGACCCATCTGTCCAATCTGACTGGGGGCCTCCCAGGTTCGGAGAGGAATGGTGCAGGTGGAGGAATTGCCGCCGCCATTGTGTCAAAGTCAGAGGTGAGCTCTTGGTCTTGCAGTGTAACACTGAACAATGGCACAATAGGATGAGCTCGGAAGCCTGACAAAATCCAAGAACTTGATGTTAAGAAACTACTTGATGCGATGTGCACAGTCAATTATGGCATCACAATGAGCATCAGCTAGGGAAACTCCAGTGTGATGATTCCAATAAGAACACAGTCAATTATGACATCACAATGGACATCAGCGCAGAGCATGGCATGCCTGAGGGCTCTGAACAGGGTGCTCAGTAAAAGACCATTTGTTGCATCACAATAACTAAATGGAATGTCAAAACCCTGTCCTGGACGAGAAGGCTGTGCCAGTTGCCGGGCAACCACTTGCAGTCTTTGAAATTGTTTCAATGTTCCAGGAGGGACGGGTGGAAACTTCCCTTAGAGGCCTTGAGATTTTCTTAGCAATTCCCAAAATGTATAAAACCTCTTGTGTGGTTCTCATATGAGAAAACACACACTCTCCATCATGAACGTGAGTATGAAGTCTTTTCCAATGCTGATGTGGGCTCCACCCCCCTTTTATTTTTCTGGGCACGCCCTCTGACCTGGAATGTGGGGCAGCACCTGCTGCCTGGTGCTCCGGCTCAAATGCTGAGGTTGCGCCGCTCTGAACTCCCATGCAGGGAGGAGCGGCGCTCGTAGCGCACAGCGGATGCTGCAGTGTTCAGTAGGGAAGTGCTGCTGGCTTTATCCTTCCTTTTCTTAGCTTCTCAGCTGCGGGCAGGGAACAGCTGAGTGTGAGCGCGGCTCGCCCTCGTCGCCAGTGTTGAGATAGGACCGATGCCGTAAGGAGTTTAACAAAAGACTTTATTTAAGTTAAACTATACACAGGCAGCAGGCACACCTTCAGCTTAAGGTACTGAAGGCAAACTGTCAGCCAGTTCAAAACGCGCCGTACATACACATTCCGAGAGAATCCTAGGATGCAGGAATTCTTGGAATGTGTATGCATGAATGCAACACAGCATACTAAACACTCCAAAGATCTGTAACACATATAAACAAAATGATATGACATTTAAACCTAACATAAACCACTGTAAATAATATCTCTATTTTAGTTGTATATATGTACATTTTATGAAGTACTGCAAAAATTAGATACATGTAAAATGAATTGTTGTAAGAGTTTGTTAAGCGGACTAAATACAACAAATAAAAATAAAATTAAAAAAAACTTCCTCTTCATGGGACCTTGGATGGTTCATAGCGTGCACATTCCACTATGACCTCACACTCACTCTGTGACATCATTCACATACACATTCAGCAGCTCAGACATAAACACATAAGACAGTTACAACAAAGTGCTCACAGTGTTTTCTTCCAGAAAGATGGTTTGTACAGGGCTAAGAACCTGGAGGGAAGTATGGACTGGAACCTTGGGCCAACCATGACCCCAATGAAACAAAAGAAGAATAAGCAGCTTTCCCAAAAGGTAAATGTTATGTTCTGGGTTACCCATGTTATGTGTACCCTGTAATCATACCTCACAATAGAATGTATCAGTGTTCTGAGTTCCCTGTATCACATTCCACAATAGAATGTATCAGTGTCATTTAGAGTGTTTGGTTTGAAAGGTTGGCTGTTAGTATATTGGAGTCAGCAGCACAGGCTGTGGCTCTGTGGGCTTCAATAAAGGAGCTTGTTTTACTCACCCAAGTGTCATCCTTTCAGTAGCTCATCAAGGGGGAAGTAAAAGCAATGACGAGAGAGGCTTTGGGACAGCAGTAGAAACCAGCAAGTAGGATGAAGTGGCTTGAAGGACAAGGAAAGAGCGATGAGCCATAGAAGATGGTACCACGAAGAAGATGACAGGTGGGGAAAACAAGGACATTCCTGAAGAACAGATGTGGTGGGGGTTTGCAGTTTATACACCCTTCCAGGCAGTGGTAGCTTCTAGCACCAAGGTGGGATGGCCTTAGCAATAAAATGAGAAGACAGTGGTAGAATGTCCCATCATGGAAGGCCTAACTCGGCAAACAAGTGGAGTGAGCAGAAGGTTGTAGGAGCTCAGGATGGACATCCAGAATCAGTAAACCCAAACTGGAGATCGGTCTAGGACACAGCATCCAGCCAGTATGGCCAAATCTGATCCTAAAATTGCAAGATTTGTGGGAATTAGGTGGACATCATTCAGCATGTAAGTAAAGATGATCTTAAAAAAATTCCAGTGCTAGCAAGATTTTAGAACAAGTATTCCCTTTAAGTATCACCACTCACAGGCCCAGGCCTAAGCTTGACCACCCATCAAAATACAGACTATGGACAAATGTCCATGATGCCAGACCATAATTTCAGCCTCTGCATCTGTCACTCACTCCCAACCACCGCCACAGGATGAGATATGAACAGCCCAGGGACGTAGACTTGTCTAGATCAGTAAAATTCAATGTGAAAGCTGCCATGTGAGCTCACAAACATCCCACAAGTGCAGAACAGCTATTTTCAATGTACCTCCTGATTGTGCTTAACAAAGGAAGTGCCTGAAAAAAATGGAAGAGAGCATATCTTAAAATGTACATTGGGCTAGCAATGTGGTTAAAAGGTTTGCATCCTTGGTGAAGCCAACCCCAAAGAACAGCCCCCACGAGCCTACTCTCTAACACCACTATAGAGTGATATAATCACATGGGGGCTTAAGAAATGCCCCTGGAACTGGGATCTTTTTTCACATACGATAACAAAGTTAAGACTCAGACAATTCATTTAAGACAATCTTATAAAAGAAAAGAAAAAAGCAGAGAATTGTGTCAGACATTATTCACAAATCAGACTAAGCGCCTTCAATACTTTCAAAACTTCCATCGATAAGCACACTTCATGTCCTGATATTAATCTCTCCCAAAAGGAGACCGATGACAGGCAATTGACCTGATGAACAAAACAAGATAAGTGTTTAACTCTCAAGTCCCAAGTTTCCCTACAATCAAGCATTACATGTCTAAGAGTCTGCATCTCTTGTTCTACACACCAAGGGCACTGGTTGTCATTACAATCTACTTTATATCTAATAAACTGGATTTGTCTTCTGGCAATAGGTTCAGACGAAATCGTAAAAACTCCAAGCGCCATCTAGCGCTTGGAAAACATCTTAAGTAAGTTGCTAAAATCCCTCTGGTTTTATCATATTGAAACAATGATTTTGCAAGTGTCGAATTTTGAATTATGCCAATCGTCTGTATCCATGTCTCTTCAGCGTTTCAGATTGTCTTCAGATCGCTCACACATTAGCAAAATTCTTAGCGCTTCTTTTTTAAGGTCAACCAAAAACGGATTGCTTGTTGTAGCCATCAGTCATACAATATCTTCATGCAAAGATTTTCCTGTGGGACCAGAACATTCCTATACAGATAAATAACCCTGCAATCTACATAGGCACACATAGATTGCAAACCCATCTCATATCTTAAACACACAATGGGCAAGCTTTTCAGAAGATTTAAGACAGATTTCCACAACCAGATCCATCTCGTACCAAAAACAAAATGAAATGATCATTGAAATATTGAATTTCACTTTGAATAATAACATCTTTCTCTTTAATGAAAATCTTTATAAGAAGAAACTAAGTACTGCGATGGGGGCACAATTTGCCCCAGTGTACGCAAATTTGTATATGGGCTCATATGAATTACACCAGGCTTGGCAACATCCAGCTTTTTCTGAAGAAATCTACTGGAGTAGGTTTATTGATGATATTTTAATAATATGGAATGACAGTAGAAAATCTTTAACAGAATTTCATCGATATTTAAACAACAATCAATACTATATAAAACTTACCATGGAGGAAAGAACTGAGAGGATTCATTTTTTAGATCTGGAACTGTACATTCACAATAATCAAATTCATTCAACACTATACATTAAAACCACTGCGTTAAACAACATCATACATGCTGCAAGTTACCAGCCACTGCATATTAGACACAACATTCCATATGGGGAGTATCTAGGGGTCAAAAGAAATTGTACACAAGAAGATGAAATGAATAAACATCTTAATTTTACCAAAGACATTTTTTTAGTGAGAGGATACAAACATCAACATCTAAATCAAGCAAAAAACAAAAATAAAGGATGAACTGCAGCAGATCTTTTGAAAAACAAACCTTTGAAAAAGAAAGAAGAGAACAACTTGATATCAAAAATCAGATGTATTACAACATACAATACAAAAGCTAATACTTTAAGATCAATCATTAACAAACATTGGAATTTACTAACAATGGACCAAGATTTAATGCCTTTTCTCACCGACACTCCATGCATCACCTATCAGAGAGCACCTAATCTTAAGAATATTCTTTGTCCTTCTCTCTTTTTGAAATCAAGAGAACCACAAAAGGTATGGCACAACTATGGCAGAACAGAAAAACTGAGAGGATACTACAGATGTGGAAAGCAGCATGTGTGCTCATTCTGAAAATGGTCTAAAACAAGTCACCAAACCAAATGGCACAATATATATTATTGAGGACTTCATAAATTATAACACCAAATGTATTATTTATGCCATTCAATGTGTATGTTATGTTCCAAGATATATATAGAAAGTACTATATGATCTCTAAAAATTAGAATTTCAGAACACATCAGAACAATACAACAGAAAGATGAACGTTATCCTTTAAGCAAACATTTCCTTTCAGAACACACTGAAGATCAAATTAAAAACATCAAATTCTTCGGTATAGAACATGTGACAAATCCTAAAAGAGGAGGCAATAGAGTAAAAACTCTTACAGCAAAGAGAGGCCACTTGGATTTATTTGATGGACAGTTGCATATCAGGTTTAAATTCAGATCATGAACTATGTTATTTTATTTAAGATTTTTTGTTCTAAACTCATGCATTTATAATTAATTATGCAGGCGTATTTGCTACCATTTATATTCATCCAATTTATTGTTTAACCCCCTTTTTTGTGGGACAATCATTTTTTCATTTAAAATTGTTCAAATATTTAGGATTACACATTGATTAAGTATAATATAAAGCAGAATAATATAAATCTGCAAAATAAATAGTATAGCGCTAATGAATTTACAAAATGGCAAGAAATCCGCTCTTGCTAATCGTGGTATGAATGAATCTAGAGCTTTAGACCGATTCAAAATGGAGATTGCAACTTGCTGACGTTAACGTGGTGGTCACGTTGCAATGTCACAAATAAAAGCTGGCGATTTTGGAACAACATCATGCAGTTCCAGAACCGTGCGAGCAACAAAACGCTGAGACAGATGAAATTGGAATGCAAACAAGGAGAAATCCAGGTAAGCGCAAGCGAAATATAGGGTAACCGGAATCCCATAGTCCAATCAGCCATAAAAGCTAACTTTTGCTTAATTTCTGTAAATTTAATTTAGGAACTGTGCATCAATAAGAAAACCTAAGGAATATCTAGCAACTAATCTCCAATATTAAAGAATAATGGTTATCAACACAAACAAACATTGACAGAAAGCAAATTCGAACTATTATGGTCACAAATCAAATAGTAAGTAACCATTACAGCAAGTCTGAAAATAACACGTGATTAGAAAAAAGCGGATTTCTAATTTTGAAAGTTATATTATTCTGACAATGCATTTTTTGTTTATTGTTTTCAGTACTTTAAAACAGAGGATTAAGCGCACTAATGGAGTATTTTTGTTCACTTTATCTTGCAGAATATCAAATGCTTATATTGGTTAACCCTCCTGAGGAACTATTGATAGAAAATGGGGAAACACATATCGGGGGCTATCAGTAATGTTTGAATCTAAGCAAAATGATACAAATATATTTTGAAGACACAAGACATAAAAATTTATTTGGAGCATTTATCAACAGTGTTTGTATCTTTCAATGCATATATAAGCTCTGTGCAGCCCCTAGAGCAACAAACACAATTGCAAGCAGCACCATCAAATCATTTGCTCTAAAAAACACAACAAACTACAAACACAAAACGCATCGTTGTCATTAAAGGCTGCTAAAAGATATTTTGGATATTTCCACAATTTACCTTCCAGCCTTGACCAATCGATAAACATTGTCAAAGGGTTCACATCTAGGCCCTATATCAAGGTCGGAATGACCTTACCCATGTAGAACCTCACTAAAGGAACACGCAAGAATTTTCAATAGGCATACAATATTTTCCTCATCTGACAGGAAAGCTGAATCTGTTTTTCGTCTAGATCTTGGACCAGATTGGACAAAGCTGGAAAGGATCTCAATTTGAAACCCAAATATTGGACTTCATTCATGACTGGGACATCACTATCATTCATAGTATACCAATAACTGGGAGATTTCTTTATAGGTCTCTTGAATTTAACTATTTTAGACTTTGCAGGGTTTATCTGCAGGTTGTTTTGTAATGCATACTCCCCGAGGGCTCCCAACATACGTTGGAGACCTGTAGGTGTGTAATCTAGTAGCACTATGTCATTAGCATAGGCTATCCAATGCAATCTCTCCAAGCCTATCCTAGAACTGAGCAAAGTGGCCAAATCCAATGACTCAGCCAGATCTGCAAGATAGAGGTTGAAGAGGCAGGGAGTAAGAATGCAACCCTGTCTCACTGCTCTGTCCACTGCAATCGGAGGAGAAAAGTTTCCCTTCTTGTCTAATCTTACCTGCATTTGGGAGTGGGCATGAAGATTTACAATGATAGCTGATAGTGACGGTGGTAGCCCCCATCGTGACATCTTAGACCAGAGGCGCTCTCTATTAACAGCGTTTAAAGCTTTCATGATATCAACCGAAGCACAAAACAGAGTGAGGCCTCCTTTGATGAAAGACTTAACACTCACGATGCTCATTATGACACCATTTAAAGAGGGAGATAAGCCCCTTTGAAAGCCCACTTGATGTTTTGACAAGACCCCCCTGCCTTCTGCCCAGGACTCAAATTCCCCCAAAACGACCCCTGCAAAAATGTTGCTGCCTGCGTCTTGAATGTGGCTGTGATTTTGCAGCAGCAGGACTCAGAGCATTCGAGTCCCACAGAAAGTCCACAAAATTCTGAGGATTACATACAACTCTCAAATCAGATTCCGAAAGGCGAGTACTGAGGTACGCAGTGAGCAGTTTAACCTTACCCATTCTCCCTCAAACCTCACCACTCTGTTCCTGCTATTATTAACCATTAATGGGCCAGACTGGCACCTTGGAAAATTCAGAGAGAGAAGCAAGAAAGTTCCAGTCAACATATTGTGGTCACTGGTGCCCACATTTCTAATGTGAAAGTTCCTGCATCTCTCAAACCAATCACTTGACAAGAAAAGATAATCAATGGTCAAACCTGACTGGTCTCACTTCCATATGAACACAGGTGGAACATCCTCTCCATGTTCCTGTTGGCCATTATCAAGTCCCACTCTACTAAGAAAGAATACCATTGATTACCCTTGGCTGAGGGTTCTCTACTGTGGGTGCCCTCGCCTCTATTTGATCGAATACACTGGGAATTGAGATAGCCCATTAGGATTATGCCTACTGGGCCTTATAGAGTGTTAATCATCAACAACAAATCCGACAGAGAAGATAAAAATACCGTCAGATTGGAACTTGAGGGATTCCAGTAAATATTTATCGCTACCTGAGGGAGGCACCCCTTAAGTCCAGTTTCGCTACTAAGATACCTTTGACTTAACAACAGACATTTTCAATATTTAATAGGAAAGAATGTCTTACTGCAATCAATAAGCCACCTGCAGGGTGGCCCTCCCCATGAACAATTGCCAATAGTTCTCAATTGTGAACCTGTCCAACTTAAAGGATGTGGTTAACCAGGTCTCTTGCAACATTACCAAATCATGCTTTACAAAGATTTCCTAACTTATCTCCCGATTTTGAAGGACTGGATCCCCTTGTGTTCCAACCCATGGTTCTGAACTGAGACCTCACTAGAGGCTATCCTCCGAAGCCACCAATTTTTGTTGAAGATCTGACTTAAGATGTCCAGCAGGAGAGACCAGACCTTTGACTTAGTGTCACTCTGAAAATCTCGTATCTGATCCTTTCTACTCCCCGAAACCTTTTTATTGGGAATCTCAACCGAAGAATAGACATAGCCACCTCTCCCAGTAAATGTACCAATACTGGGCCCTGGCTGGTCTATAACGCTCACAGTAGTTCCTGACCTACTGCCAAAATGGCATTTTCCCCGATCCGAGTCTATAAGCCTATTTCCACAATGTAAGTGCATTTTGAATTGGGGAAGCAAACATATTTAATGTCAGAATAGGCAAAAAAGTACAAATCTGCTACTTCCTTGAAGATAAAAGAATGGCACTGCGATTTAACACCTTGGGTCCTTTCCCCCCTGCTACTCATCTCATCCACACTCTACGAATAGCAAAGGGCAAACAGGAAGCAGAGGCACCAAGTTGATCAGAGACGTTATTCCCCACCATTACTTGGGATTGGACTCTTAACTCTGCAGGAGGAATTTGTTGTAACCCCTGCTCGATTCTAACCACCAACAAATCTTCATCCAGACGGGACCTTTTGTCCTCTGCAATAGCATTTTGTTTTTTATCTTGTGCATGACTTGCAGGTAACAACAATTGGCTTAATGGGCTTTGTTGATATGTCTTCCCTCCGTAAAATATAGGTTGCCACTTAGTGGGTGGTTGAGATTTATCAGTCTGCATTCCCACGCTAGTGATTGCTCTCCCCTTGCCAGACTGTTGATTGTCCAAAACAGTTTGCGTACATTCAATGCAGTGATCTTGCACAGTGACTGATTAACTTCGATTATCGTCTGTTGATTCATTGATATTATTGATACCTTATGTTTAGTGCTAGGCCCCACTGTCATTGAAAATTTGATGAACTTTACAAATGTTGTGTTTGTAGCATTCGTTATTCTGAGAGCTTTTTAGTTTTTAGTCTTTGGTTGAGTTTAAGGCTGAGACTTGTCATAGCAGTCACCAACTGTTCGATATTTTTTGCTCTTTTTCCGTTTCCTAGCTTTATTCTTATTTTTCATGGTATTGATAACTGCAATTTCACTGTGTAGAAGAACTAGCTACTGGTCCTTACTGATGATCTCATTGTTTTCCTTGAGAGGGGCATCGTTATTCTGAGCCAACCAGACAAACTCTTCCAAGACAGAAGCCGACATTCTAGTGTCATCTAGGTAATGGTCATTATCTGCCATGAAAGCAGACTCCAAGTTCATTCTACTGTGACCAATGGAATGTGGTAACTTCATCAGGCGCACAATGGTCTTGTTTAGGGACTCGACTTCATGGTTTGTATCAGCCCATTTTATGTGCAAGTTGGATAGGCCTAAAGCCTGTTGAATTCCAGCTTTTAGATCCTTTAGAGACTCAGTTATGTTACCATTTAGGACTGACCTCAAGCCCACCAGGGAGGAATCACAACCAGGAACTCCCTGTTGGGCTCTAAGAGGATTCCTGTGTGCACCTGGACATCTGCTTTCAGTAGTTCAAAAACATTGACCAGAGATTCATTGTGAAATGCAATGCCGACAGAGTGTCATCACTGACCACCTTGTTACCTTCTTGCTGATCATCCCGTCTGGGTGTTATTTGCTTGTCGATACTGGATGTGGCTGCTGACCCTGAGTGGGTACATTCCCACAAAACAGGTTATCATGCTGTGTTCTTTCTTGCAGAGGGACATCCTGACCTCTTTTTGAATGTAAAAGGACCTTGGGATTAGTCACCCTAGGTTCCATAGGGTTATCCAGACGTGGACCCCTTGCTCACTGTTCTCAGAGAGGCACAGCTCCACCTCACTGATGAGGCCTGACTAAGCTGAAACACGTGTCCGGGGTTGCTTTTGGTACTCTTGTTCAAAGGAGGATTGCTTAGCATTTGGGTGCTGGACTGCTCAAGCGGGCGGGACATAGACCGATATGCAAATGGATATTCCTCCTTTGTGAAAGGTACAGTGAGCTAAATCATGGGGCTGCGCACTCTGAGTGGGTACATTCCCACAGAACAGATTATCATGCCGTGTCCTTTCTTGCAGAGGGGTGCCCTCACCTCTTTTTGACTGGATGATTGATCATTTTGGTCGTTTGACCCTCGAGGCGTACTGTTAATTAAAGTAGCACTCAACATGGGGGAATGAGTCAGGGAGCAAGGAGATGGTGTCGCTGATAAAGGCCCTGTAAGGCCTTTACTCAAAACTGTTAGAGGCCCCTCAGTGGCTAAATGCACCATGGAAAAAAGATCCTTTCCTTCATTGGTGACACTTGATTCATCTTCACCTAAGTGCTTACACTTTTACCAAAGTGATCTGTAATGTTTCTCTTTATAGAGGTTGATGTCAACGTGTACTCTAAACAATTTTCAAATACGACATGTGAGTCCCGAGAAGTGTGTATCATAGGAGCATCCATCCCACCCATACATATGAGTCAAGACGTCGGAGCATGAAGAATTTGATTATCTATTATTAGGTGTGCCTGGGGACCAGAAGTCTGCAGAACATTTTGAACAAACCTTGAGGAGGAAGTGGGAGTGAAATCCCACAAATCGGTGAATCATCCAATTCCAGCGCTCTTGAGTCATCCCACAACGGGCCACTTCTGAGATTGTAAACATGCGACATAATCCTTTTTGCTGGAGACTGGGTATTTCACTCAATCAGTTCAAATCCACAATCCGTTCTTTATTTCCACGGCTCAGAGAGTAATGAGCCCAACAGTCACTGTGGAAAAGCGTGCCCCAAAGACACTGCAGCAACTGTAAGATCGCAAGTAAACGGCTTTGGAGCAAAGAAATGTCTTTTTTTTCAAAGTGTTCAAAGTATGTAACACAGAACGCACCGACAGTCAAAATAAGTTCACTGTTTCCTGGTTACTTTAATTCGAAGAGATAAAACATAACAATAGTGCTCAATGACTCCCACTGGACTCGATCAGCTTATGCACACAGTTCAATTGTATTCGGTGCGATTCACCGCCCTCACCCGCCGGTGACTGCTGAGACTGCCTTCACCTCTGCCACACCTTTGCGAACACTCTGCGTTACAGGTGGAGGTCATTTGCTGTGAGCTCCTCCTGCTCTGAATCACAGCAACTGCCGAAAGACTCTGAGAAACATAATGAATGGAATGAAACAATCCCCTCTGTCAAGACTGCCTTCACCCCGCCACACCTCCGCGTAAGCTCCGCGTTAGAGGTGGAGGTCATTTGCTGTGACCTTCTCCTGCTCAGAATCACAGCAACTGCAGAAAGACTCTGGGAAACACAATGAATGCAATGCAACAGTCCCCTCGGCCGAGACTGCCTTCACATCTGCTGCACCTCTGCATCCTTATGGGAAACCCAGGACAACATACTCACAATGAGCCAAAAAACGGTTGCAACAGCAGGGTGACTCTGACTAACAAAAATAAGTCACCAATTAAAACTGACAATAAGGAAAAACCAAAAAGTTAAGGGACTACAAAAAGTGTCCCCCAAACTCCCCAAAATAGAAATTCTCCCCATCACACGCCCCAATCAGACTTTAACCACAGATCACTAATCCCTTGTCGGGTATGTCCCTTGGCTAAACTCCCCTGTAATGGCAAAATAACTTTGGGAATTTCCTGTCTATCTTTGCGGCCTCTAGGTCCTACAACAGCCTTTAGGAATGTTCTTTCTCCTTGGCGAAGGCATCTGTGCCAAAAAACCCTCAGGAGTCATTTGCTCTCATGAACCTGTAATAGGCTTTTCTGTAGAAGCCTCAGTAGACGGTCCTAATGGTCCTTGCAGGCTTTCTGTACAGGAGTCCCCAGACTTCTTGGAGTATGTATGCCCCTCTAGTGTAGGAAGAGGTAGATTAAAAGATTTAACCACTGAAGAATTTGGGAAAGTACCAGTTTTTCCCGTTCTTGTGGGCCTGAGCAACTTTTCAGATTGAAAGGAGACCCCATTAGCAAGTTGACCCTTGTAAGATTGAAATTTAACTTCACAACTCCTAAGATGAGAGTGCTGCCTTTGAAAATACCTCCCACTCCAAGTAATTCCCAAGCAAGACTTTGCGTGGGAAATATTCTTGGACACCAATAGGAAGAATTAACTTCCCAAAAGCTATTGAGGGGAAATGTTCACCACAAGGTCAGTGGCGTAACACAAAATGTGGGGGCCCCCCTGCGAGCAACAAATCACTGGTCGCGCCAAACTCTGGGCCGGCATAGATTATTTATCACGCTTGCGAAATACGCATGAACGTGCTGCTGAAGGGATATGCCACACATTGCACTAGGAGAAAGATATAAATATGTGTTTTAATGCGATATGCAGCACACTTTCTGAGAAAAATTGCCTAAAAAGCCAGAGTGTTTGCAATTGTTTTGTAGGGTAACACCAATCCAATAGATGCAGGTCACCAAAAGTGCCCAGGAATATGAATACTTTTCTATTAAAAATGCCATGCCACAATGAAAACATGTCTAACTGGCTACACAATGTAGACCAATGTAGACGCGTAATATCGTTACAGTAAAGCATTCATCAAGACGAGAACACACATTCAAGCATGTGGCCTCTCACAACACGGCCAAACTCTTTAAAATCTGCAAGGAACTGGTCAATCCTGTTGCGGTCTTTACCTCTCCTGTTCCCTCCCAGGCCCTCTGGATGGCTCTGTCATCTCACTTCTCTGCTAAAACTCCTGTCCTTTATCTCCTCTTCCTCTCTCGGCCCCTCTTTGGCCATCTCTACCTCTCTTCCTCCTTTCTCCTCTTTCTCTCTGGCAACACCTGACAAGGTTTCTAGACAAGTCCAATCTATGAAAGTGTCATCCAAACAGGTGCTCCCCTGATCCTCCAAAACCATCAAGGACCATATTGACAACCTCGCTCCAGCCTTGGCCGATTTCTGTAATCACTCTTTTGCCACTGGAACGTTCCCCTCTCCCCTTGACCACTCTCTTATGCACCCACTCCTCAAGAAGCCATCTGCCGATCCTGCCTGCCCGGCAAACTGTCGGCCAATCTCCATCACCCCTTTCCTGGGCAAACTGTTGGAAAAGCTGGCCATCTCCCAGCTTACTCTCCACACAGAATCTGTTGGTTGTCTCCATGACCTTCAGTCTCGCTTCAGAGCTGCCAGAGCCACGGAAACTGCTCTCCTAAACACCTATAAAGATCTGCTCTCTAACCTTGATTCCAGCATTCCTTCTGTTCTCATCCTCCTGATCTTTCCTCTGCTTTCGACACGGTCAACCATGCCATCCTGATCAATCCTGATCAATCGACTTCATGAGAACCTGGGCATCACGGATCAGGCCCTCGTGTGGCTGACCTCCTTCCTCTTGGACAGCCCCTCCCAGGACCAACTTGGTCCCTTTCTCTCCGCTCCATCCATCCGCTCCATCCTCTTTTCATGGTTTTTCAACTTCTTCTTGGCTCCTTTGGCCCACCTGAACTCTACCTTCTCCTCTAACTTTCAGTGTTATGCTGCTGACACTCTGCTTTCCTTCAGGCTCCCCTCAGACTCCTCTACTCTCTCGCTCGTTCCTGACTGTCTATCCACGATTCAGGATTGGTGTGCCTCCAACGATCTCTGCCTTAATGTCAGTAAAATGGCGATCCTTCTCATTTGGACTCCTGCCCCTGCTTTCCCTCTCTCACTCTGGCTGCCTGCTTTGGGCCCTTCCTGTCAGGCAAACAACCTTGGTGTCATCTTTGAATCCACTCTTTCTTTCTCTTTCTCTCCTCACATCTCGGACGTCCCCAAGAAGTCCCACTACCAGCTGCTTCTCCTCAAAGGAACTCTTTCCTTTCTCACTTTCCTCCAGAAGCTCACGGTCTTCAGAGCCCTGGTTCTCTCTAGGCTGGACTACTGCAACAGCCTCTTTCTCAATCTGCCTTCCTCTACTCTCCACCCTCTGCAACTAATCCAGAAATGGACAGCAAGACTTATCCTTGGCCTCAAGCCCAGAGATTTTATCTCTCCAGCCCTGAAATATCTCCACTGGCTCCCAGTTGCTGCAAGGATCAAGTTCAACACCCTTTGCATTGTCCACAAGGCTTTCTGGGCCTGGGGCCCACATTACATCCAACGCTCTCTTCCAAAATATCTTCCTTCTCAAGCCCTTCACTTAGCCACCTACAACTCTCTAAGGGTTAAACACTTCTCCAGGCAGAGAGTGGGGTTAGATCTCTCTCCTCTGCAGGTGCCTCCCTTTGGAATAGCCTCCCTCCCCCTCTCAAACTTGAGCTGGACCACCTGAAGTTCTGGAAGCAGCTCAAAACTTTACTCTTCTCACCGGCTTTCTCTCTCTCCCTCCCCTGATGGCCTACCTGACCTACCTGTCCGCTGTACAGACTGGTTGCTTGGCTACCCTCAGAGTCTCACTGAGTCCAGACTTTTTCTTGATCAGTCACCCTTGCACTGCCTCTGGGCCTAGCAAGCACTTAGGGGCTGTAACTGTAACCCTACAGTCCCTTGTTTGCCTTGCAATACCCAGAGCCACACTGCCCTGGCTGCACTTACTCCGAGCATTGCTGCCCTGTTTTTCCCTCCCCTCTCCCTTGCACTTCCCCCCTCCTTTTCCCCTTGCACTTCTAATTCTCGCACTTGCACGATCTGAATGACACAAGGCTTAGTAAGATTGTTTGTCTTGTCCTCCCTCTATCTTCCCTCTCTTTTCTTGTCGCGCCTAGAAACACTTGTGTACCGGCGCGTTATAAATTACTTACATCATTTGATCACAGATGCCCATGAAAATATACAATGCCGCAGTAAGAAACAGCTAGACTGGCAGCACCCAAATGGCAGTCTAGCCAGGTAATTCACTTAGCAGGACTGCTTTATCAGAAATGCCCAGTTAAAAAAAGTCATACCAAACTGAGGAATGACTAGAGTGGCTGCACCAAAATGCCTCTCTAGCCACTAATACCACATATCATGCCTGCTTAACCTGGACATGGGCAGCATTATGATTTGCTGCACAATCCTGCCCCCCACCCACACATCCCGTCTCCATACCACCCCTACCCCAACCTCCAAAATCATCTCCTTGGCCCAGAATTACCTCCATGTCACTCTTCCTTGTCCCAGAGTTTACGTATGAGGCTCTTTGCCTCATAGGTAAGTACTGGGATGAGGAAGAGTGGGACTAGGAGTAATGAAGAGTACAGGTAGCTAAGTCAGGCATTACCTCCATGTACCTCTACCTCATCCCAGTACTTGTGTATGAGGCAGAGTGCCTTATACACAAGTACTTTCTCATACACAGTGGGACGAGGAAGAATGGGGTTAGGAGTAATGAGTAATCAAGACATTAAACACAAGTATTGGTGCAACACCATTGAGTTGACTGGGATTCAGCACTCCCCTGAACTTTGTTGATTCGACCTGGCTGACCTTTAGAGCAGTTGCCAGGCAGAACAGGGCGCAGATGTTAAATGGCACCTGGGTTTGACTGTTAACAAGAGCCCAGTTAATACTAACATAAAGCATTTCACTGCTAGTACCTGCTTTTAAATGCCAAATGTTTTATGCAATTGAAATCGTGATGTGGGTTTAATATTTGCATGCCAGGGGAGGGATTGGAAGGGTAGAGGGGGAACAGGAGACTACTCATTCTGACAGCAGTCCATAAGTGGGTGCTTTCAACCTTAAAGGAGAGAGTTAATTGCTTATAACATTGAAGCTGCACTAGAATAGTCTCATTAAAATGAGTAAAGAAATTAGATGCCCCCAAACAAATAAGTTAGCCCCTCCCCTACCACTCATGAAGTTACCGCCTCTCCCAACATTTGAAGGGTTAGCCCCCCGAAATGTAGGTTTTTTTGCGCTTCTGAACGCAAGCACACACACCAATCACCATATACAAACACGCACACCCAGCCATCCATACATTTAAGTGTGCATTATTTCACCATACAGTCACACCCAGGCAGCCATCCATACATTTAAGTGTGCACACTTTCACCATACATTCACACCCAGGCAGCCACCCGTACATTTAAGTGTGCACCCTTTCACCATACAGGCACACACACCGAGGCACCCACCCATACATTTAAGTGTGCACCCATTCACCATACACTCACACACGCACACATCATGGGGTTAAGGGGAGCCCTAATACTTCAAAATGAAATTGGGCCTCATTACAAATATGCCAGTCTGGAAACAACGGTGCCGGTAAGCTTACCAGCCCTGTTGTTTCTGCACCGGCATATTACATCTCTGCGGGCGGTTGCCGTCCCACCCGGCAGGTCAGACCTGCCGGGCAGAATGGCCCCCACCCGCAGAGTTTTCATGGAAGCACCGGCACCGTTATTAACGGTGCCTGTGCTTCCGTGGTCCCCATTCCCATAGACTCTATGGAAATTGGGACTTACCATTTGCCGGGAATTTGGGCACCAGTAAATCATTACGGGTCTGACGGCAACCTGCTGGTAGCACCGGCACGGTTACCGCCAAACCCGTCATGAGGCCCTCTGACTTCATAAAGAAATGATTTCCGTTAAGGACCAAACCATAACGGAAATAATTTCTTTGTGAAGGCAGATTGACTTCAAAAATAAACTATTTCTTTTTGAAGTCATAGGGCTCCCCCCCACCCCATGACATGGAGGCCTCGAGCCTAGCGTCTTCCATGCCATGGGGAGGGCGGAGCCCTCTGACTTCAAAAAGAAATTTTCTTTTTGTAGTCACTCTGCCTTCATAAAGAAATTATTTCTGTTACAGAAATAATGTCTTTATGAATGTAGACTGAATTCAAAAAGAAAAAAAAATGTTTTGAAAAAAAATATTTTTTTTTCTTCAGTGTGGCCCCCCTCCTAGGACATGTGCTGGCGGGGCCCCCCGCACCGCGGGGGCTGCGGGGGTCCCTGTTACGCCAGTGCCTTGTTCAGTCTAAGGCATGAGTTTGATAAATGAGATCGCTCTGGGGAAAGAGGAAGGGAATTGCATGTCACTTTTGCCTGCTTAGTGATGGGACCAAAGAGAGGGTGACCAGGGGATGATCCTCATACTACACTGGGTCCAACAGCCTGGCTGCGGGAGGCACCCGACCCCAATGTTTCCACACTGGATGCCCCCAGGGTCAGGCAGGGGACTCACTAACAGTACTGAGACCAATTTCGAGCAGAAGCAGCGATAGCTCCAGGACACGTTTCACTGAAGGCAAAGTCAATAGCCAAGGAGTTGTGATTAGATGGAGTCTTCTTCAATGAAGACATCCTCCAATATTTACAATAACATACACTCCAAATATAATTGTGATCTCTGAACTCTTTATTCTACATTTAGAGTAACACACCACTTAATGGATTCATGAGTGACACTAAGGGGAGGGGGGTGATCAGGATTATTAAATGCAAAATTTGCCACAAGACAATGCACCTTCAGATTTCTGCATTAAACCCAAAGATGTAACTGAGCAAAGGACATCAGAGTAGCCCAAACAGTTCAGCTTCAAAGAAGCTTGAGTCACTAGCTCTCCACTACTATGCCCACACCAAAACGTGCAGTATTACTAAAATACAATTAATAACCTTCGATAGGAATGTGCAATGTATGACAGGCTGCCAGCAAGCGCATTCCATAGAGACGGGCCCATAAAATGGGGGCGCTGCTAGTGTGACAGCTGTGGTTTAATCCGCGGCTGCCACACTCCAAAAACAAATCATTACAGGCCCACTAATGACCCTGTAAAGAGTTTCACGCCCCCCTGCGTCTGTTCCGAGCAGGAACAGGGTTATACCCTCATTTCTGTGCATTTAAATGCGCATCCCATTTGTGAATTTGGGATGCACTTTTAAATGCACTGTAACCCCCCAATTATTTGCACGAATGTGCAAGGGGGGGATCTGAATGAGTGCATCTAAGATGCAATCCTTCAGATGCCCTTTGAGAATTGTGCTAGCACATCTCCTCACTTGCACCCAAAAACGGTTTGAGAATCTGGCCCTATATATTCCTTGCCTATCCTCAGATGGCAGAGCCAGTACAGGGGTGTGGAGTATGTCACAGATGGCGCCTTAAAATACACGAACTCTCAAAGCGATTTTTATTTTGGTCCTAAAAGGGGCCCAACTAATGGCCGTCCCTTGCTTTCTCGTCTCCTTTGTGTCCTGTTCTGGATGAGTTGCAGAGGGCGGAGAGTAGAGGCCGGCAGATTTAGATGGAGGCTGTTACAGTAGTCCATCTTAGAGAGAACCAGGGCTCTGGAGACAGTGAGCTTCTGGGGGAAGGAGAGGAAATGAAGTATACCTCTAAGGAGGTGCAGCTGGTAGTGTGACTTCTTAGAGACGTCAGAAATATGAGGAGAGAAGGAGAGTGTGGAGTCGAAGATGACCCCAAGGTTTTTTGCCTTGCAGGTAGGAGCAGGAAGAGGGCCTAGAGAGGCCGGCCAGAGAGATGTTCTATCCACTCCATCTGTTCCATCCACACCATCTGTTCCGTCCACTCCATCCTGTCCATCACTCGACCTGACTTCATCCGCCCGCTCTACTTGTCCCATCTACTCTGCCTGTTCCATCCATTCCATCTATTCGTCCTTTCCATCTGTTCATCCATTCCACCTGTTCCGTCCACTCTATCTGTTTCAACCACTCCATCTGTTCCATCCAATTCGATCTGATCCATCAACTCCATCTGTTTCATTCACTCCATCTGTTTCATCTGCTCCATCTGTTTCCTCCACTCCATCTGTTCCATCCACTCCATCTGCTCCATCCATTCCAAATGTTCCATCTATTCCATCTGTTTAATCATTCTATCTGTTCCATCCACTCCATTCCTTTCATCGTCTCCATTCGTTTCAACGCTACCATATGATTCATTCACTCTGCCTGTTTCATCCATTCTACCAGTTCCATCACTCTACCTGATTCCATCCGCTCTACTTGTCCCAGCCATTTTACCTATTCTAACTACGTTCAATCCCCTCCATCCGTTCCATCCACTCCATCCGTTTAGTAGCTTCCGTATGTTTCATCCACTCTACCTGTTTCATCACTGTGCCCTGTTGTTTCTGCACCGGCATATTACATCTCTGCGGGCGGTTGCCGTCCCACCCGGCAGGTCAGACCTGCCGGGCAGAATGGCCCCCACCCGCAGAGTTTTCATGGAAGCACCGGCACCGTTATTAACGGTGCCTGTGCTTCCGTGGTCCCCATTCCCATAGACTCTATGGAAATTGGGACTTACCATTTGCCGGGAATTTGGGCACGAGTAAATCATTACGGGTCCGACGGCAACCTGCTGGTAGCACCGGCACGGTTACCGCCAAACCCGTCATGAGGCCCTCTGACTTCATAAAGAAATGATTTCCGTTAAGGACCAAACCATAACGGAAATAATTTCTTTGTGAAGGCAGATTGACTTCAAAAATAAACTATTTCTTTTTGAAGTCATAGGGCTCCCCCCCACCCCATGACATGGAGGCCTCGAGCCTAGCGTCTTCCATGCCATGGGGAGGGCGGAGCCCTCTGACTTCAAAAAGAAATTTTCTTTTTGTAGTCACTCTGCCTTCATAAAGAAATTATTTCTGTTACAGAAATAATGTCTTTATGAATGTAGACTGAATTCAAAAAGAAAAAAAAAATGTTTTGAAAAAAAATATTTTTTTTTCTTCAGTGTGGCCCCCCTCCTAGGACATGTGCTGGCGGGGCCCCCCGCACCGCGGGGGCTGCGGGGGTCCCTGTTACGCCAGTGCACAAGGTACGTCATAAGGGGGGAACTGAACAACTTATTGGCCTGCAGAAGGCTAATTATTCGAACATCTGGCCCTAAGAAAGTACTGCCAATGAAAGTCATACTGACAGCAGTGTCTCGGATTCCAGTCGTAGGATGAGCCTCCACTATAATGGAATGGACATACTGCTGAGAACTGGGATGAATCACAACTTTTTTACTGGGACTTAACCCCCTTCGCCTCCCAATATGAATAGAAGCTTAAGGAATCTCCGGCATGTCTGCCCATGGGAAAGTCTCCCAGTAATCAAAGTCACGCTTAATGCACTTGCCTAAATAGTCTTTTTAGGACTGCTTGAGTGACCTCTTGGATGGTGAGCCTTTCCATAGTCCCAGCAAGTGGTAGCGAGTGTGGAATTACTGATAGACCACCACTTACCTTAGAGCTAGTGGTGGCAATCTTCTTTTTGGACTCACCCACATGGAGTTTACCACCTTACTTTGCGGACCTGTAAGGATGGAGATTTGTGACCTGACTTTCCTTTCCTCTTGTCTTCATGGTCGACTTTATGAGAGACCCCCAAGTCAGCCATGTTTGCTGGAACATATTTTTAAAATGTGTGTATCCTGTTTTATACTTTTATTACATTTTCCATTATGTTGAAATGCAGTTTGTGATGATGATGATGATGATGCTAGAACTTGGAATCAGCCAAGTGCTGAAGCAACTGGAAGTAGCAGGCATGCATGGTGTGTACAAGCACTAGACTAACCATGCCATCAGATGACTGTACTTTATAGCCATTCAATCATCTTTTCATTCTTCCAAGGAGTCATTTGCCAATAACACCCACTGAACATCATCCTTCTTCTTCTCTCTAACACCACTCTGATACAGAGCTTAGTATTTCCAAATCTCAGCACAAGAGTCATTATCATACTCTCCTACTTAATTTTCTCTTCTGCACTCTCCTACAAAATAGAAGCATGTGCACTCTGGGGCAGATGGGAGAGAAAAAATATGCATATCTTCAGACAGACACTGCACTCCACAAACAACTCAAAACCATTCAACCATTCTAAAACATTGGTGTAAGCCACAGACATACTGAATACATTCTTGGGAAACAGGATGAAGAGGAGACTCTGAACCAGAATGTGTGGTCTCTGTATTCTCCAACCAAAAACCATTGAATGCAACCTTGTGATCTCGAGCTTCTGAATCTTTATCTAAATCTTTATCTAAATCTTTAGGCTCAGTCACCAATTGGGCCTTTTCAGCTCCAATTCAAGGGCTCTAATTTTGAGTTCCTCCCTCTTCAGAGAAAGGTTGTTTATCAATGGGGACAGGATGAGTAGTGGGAGATGGAGAGGATACCTCTCCTACCTCAGCAACTGAGTCTTCGGACCAATATTCCTGAATGAGTGTAATGAGACTTGCTTGGGTACCTGTAGCAGTGAGACCTCTGTGAGAAACCTAATGGTGTTCTCCCATCTACTCCCCTGTGCTCTTCCATTCAGGTGGCCAGGGAAGGTCCATCGTTTTTGGATCCCAACCCTGGCGGTGGACAAGCGAGGGAGAATCACTTGAGTGGAGGTTGACGGGGGATTGTGAAGAGGATACCCAAGGGCGAGACATGGTATACCCATGTCCCCATTTTCCATCAGAAACCCCTTGCTTAGCCTTCATGGCATATTTTTAATCCCATTCCATCTCCACCGCCCCATTTCTGACAAATGCAGGGAAGAAGAAGAGGCAACCAGGGGTAGTGAGGATTACCTGCACGAAACACCTTGCGAAACAAAAGGAAGACTACCACCTATTGCCATTAGGTAGTCCCATAAATAGAGTCAGGCAGGGTCAGGCATTTAACACTGCCTACTCACACCTGACTCCACTTGGCTCCTGTTTTAAGTATAAAAGGTGTGGTTTTGCACAATCAAATGAGCGAGCTGTGAATCCTGATCAAAGCCGAGAAGCCTGGAGCATCCGTAGGAGAGCGGCATGCTGAGGCGCTGGCCCGGTACTTGTCAGGGGCTGCAGTGTGGCTAAAGAGCCGTGTCTCCAGGTAGTCGGGGTGAAGCAGCCTGTGTCCTGCTGGTGGTGTGAGGAAGAGTGTTTGTTCCCTTGGGATGTGTACAGGTCCCAAGGGGGCCTGAGGGGCAGATGGTGAGACCCAGACCTCGATCCCATATGCCCTGAGAAGACTGCTCACCAGCGCAACGCTTCCCGTGAGTTAAGCGAGAGAAACTCAAGAGCGTCTGGCTAGCTGGAGCTGGAAGGGAGAAAAACAGAGTTTTCAAGTGGCACGAAGTGGAAAGCAAGAGAGATATCGGAATGTGAATGGAAAGCGAGAGAAAGACGCTGAGAGAGCGGGAGCGGGAAGGAAAAAAAGGACTTGAAAGTTGACGAGAAGGATGCAAGTGACCCAAAAGTAAAGC
The DNA here is from genome assembly GCF_040938575.1 of Ambystoma mexicanum. Taxonomy (NCBI): domain Eukaryota; kingdom Metazoa; phylum Chordata; class Amphibia; order Caudata; family Ambystomatidae; genus Ambystoma; species Ambystoma mexicanum. The sequence continues at coordinate 1,357,741,441 of NC_090921.1, read as the reverse complement.
TAAGGTGCCAGTGAGCACCGTAGCACTAAGAGAGTGTAAAGGAAGCAAAAAGACTTTGAAAGTAAATAAGAAGGGTGCAAGTGACCCAAAAGGAGGGAAAGGTGCAAGTGGTGCACCAGAGAGCGAAACAAGTGTGCAAAAGAGGCCAAAGACTGGATTTGCTCCTTCTTGAGCAACAGGGTATCACAAATAAGCTGGGGCAGAGCTTTCTGCGACTCCACGAAAATACTATATGAAAATACTATATGCTGTCCCACAGGGAGCATGCTTATCGCCTGCTCTTTTCAACCTCTATATGAAACTGTTCTGTGATTTATTATCCAGCCTGGATGTGTATTTTGCCAATTATCCTGATGACACCCAGCTCGTAATTGAGCTATGTGGAGATCACAAGAACAACTCAGTTCGGCTCAACTCCATCTATGACTGGATGTGCAGGAACTGGATGTGCCTCAATCCCACAAAGACGGAGCTCATGATCTTTGGCTCGGCGCAGGCAAGAGCAAAACTAAGTCCTAACTAGAAATCCATGACTCTGGAGGGAAACTGTATAGACATCCTTGAGAAAGTGAAAACATTGGGAGTTTACATTGAAGCCTCCCTCAGTTCTAAGTAGCACGTTGATGGAGTTGTCAGTAACGAGCACTAACATCTTATAGTACAGAGACTGGCCAAACTTTTTATATCACAAAGAAATCGTGAAGTCTTGGCCCGGGACATCATTTTGCCCCGGCTGGACTACTGTAACACTCTTCACTTAGGAGCCAGTACACAATGACAGGGATGAAGGGGATGGTATGGATGAAGGGGATGGTACGGATGAAGGGGATGGTATGGATGAAGGGTTTTGTACGGATGAAGGGATGGAACGGATGAAGCAGGTGAAGTGGATGGAAAGGATGAAGGGGATGAAACGGATGAAGAGGATGAACTGATGAAAGGGATGGAACGGATGATGGGGATGAAATGGATGAAGTGGATGAAATGGATGAAACGGATTGGAACGGATAAAGTTGATGGAACGAAAAGAAGATCAAACACACTGAAAAGATGGAACGGACGGAGTGGATCACACGGATAGAGCGGATGGAACGGATGGAGTGGATGGAACGGATGGAACGGATGGTGTAGATGGTACCGATGGAGTGAATAGAACAGACGGAGTGAACAGAACAGACAGAGTGAACAGAACACATGGAATAATGAAACAGATGGAGTGGATGGAATAAATGGAATGGATGGAATAGATGGAGTGGATGGAACAGATGGAGTGGAAAGAATATATGGAGTGGATGAAACAGATGGAGTGAATGAAACAGATTGAGTGGATGAAACAAATGGAGTGGATGAAACAAATGGAGTGGATGGCTCAGATGGAGTAGATGGATCAGGTGGAGTAGATGGATCAGGTGGAGTAGACGGAACAGGTGGAGTAGATGGAACAATGGAGTAGATAGAACAGATGGAGTTGATGGAACAGATGGAATGGATGGAACAAATAGAGTGGATGAACAAAATGGAATGGATGGAAGAAATGGAATGGATAGAACAGGTAGAATGGATGGAACAGGTAGAATTGATGGAACATGTAGAATGGGTAGGACAAGTAAAGCAGATGCAATAAGATAGAGTGATGGAACAGGTAGAGTGGAAGAAAAATATGGAGGCTACTTAACGGATGGAGTGGATGGAACGCATGGAGTGGATGGAACGGATGGAGTGGATGCAACAGATGGAATAGACAAAACAGGTGGAGTGGATGGAACAAATGGAATGCATGCAACTGGTGGAGTAGATATGAAAAGTAAAGCAGATGGAATCGGGCACAGTGATGAAACAGGTAGAGTGGATGAAACATACGGAAGCTACTAAACGGATGGAGTGGATGGAACGGATGGAGGGGATTGAACGTAGTTAGAATAGGTAAAATGGCTGGGACAAGTAGAGCGGATGGAATCAGGTAGAGTGATGGAACTGGTAGAATGGATGAAACAGGCAGAGTGAATGAATCATATGGTAGCGTTGAAACGAATGGAGACGATGAAAGGAATGGAGTGGATGGAACAGATAGAATGATTAAACAGATGGAATAGATGGAACATTTGGAATGGATGGAGCAGATGGAGTGGATGGAACAGATGGAGTGGAGGAAACAGATGGAGCAGATGAAACAGATGGAGTGAATGAAACAGATGGAGTTGATGGATCAGATCGAATTGGATGGAACAGATGGAGTGGTTGAAACAGATAGAGTGGACGGAACAGGTGGAATGGATGAACAGATGGAAAGGACGAATAGATGGAATGGATGGAACAGGCAGAGTAGATGGGACAAGTAGAGCGGGCGGATGAAGTCAGGTCGAGTGATGGACAGGATGGAGTGGACGGAACAGATGGTGTGGATGGAACAGATGGAGTGGATAGAACATCTCTCTGGCCGGCCTCTCTAGGCCCTCTTCCTGCTCCTACCTGCAAGGCAAAAAACCTTGGGGTCATCTTCGACTCCACACTCTCCTTCTCTCCTCATATTTCTGACGTCTCTAAGAAGTCACACTACCAGCTGCACCTCCTTAGAGGTATTCTTCATTTCCTCTCCTTCCCCCAGAAGCTCACTGTCTCCAGAGCCCTGGTTCTCTCTAAGATGGACTACTGTAACAGCCTCCATCTAAATCTGCCGGCCTCTACTCTCCGCCCTCTGCAACTCATCCAGAACAGGACACAAAGGAGACGAGAAAGCAAGGGACGGCCATTAGTTGGGCCCCTTTTAGGACCAAAATAAAAATCGCTTTGAGAGTTTGTGTATTTTAAGGCGCCATCTGTGACATACTCCACACCCCTGTACTGGCTCTGCCATCTGAGGATAGGCAAGGAATATATAGGGCCAGATTCTCAAACCGTTTTTGGGTGCAAGTGAGGAGATGTGCTAGCACAATTCTCAAAGGGCATCTGAAGGATTGCATCTTAGATGCACTCATTCAGATCCCCCCCTTGCACATTTGTGCAAATAATTGGGGGGTTACAGTGCATTTAAAAGTGCATCCCGAATTCACAAATGGGATGCGCATTTAAATGCACAGAAATGAGGGTATAACCCTGTTCCTGCTCGGAACAGACGCAGGGGGGCGTGAAACTCTTTACAGGGTCATTAGTGGGCCTGTAATGATTTGTTTTTGGAGTGTGGCAGCCGCGGATTAAACCACAGCTGTCACACTAGCAGCGCCCCCATTTTATGGGCCCGTCTCTATGGAATGCGCTTGCTGGCAGCCTGTCATACATTGCACATTCCTATCGAAGGTTATTAATTGTATTTTAGTAATACTGCACGTTTTGGTGTGGGCATAGTAGTGGAGAGCTAGTGACTCAAGCTTCTTTGAAGCTGAACTGTTTGGGCTACTCTGATGTCCTTTGCTCAGTTACATCTTTGGGTTTAATGCAGAAATCTGAAGGTGCATTGTCTTGTGGCAAATTTTGCATTTAATAATCCTGATCACCCCCCTCCCCTTAGTGTCACTCATGAATCCATTAAGTGGTGTGTTACTCTAAATGTAGAATAAAGAGTTCAGAGATCACAATTATATTTGGAGTGTATGTTATTGTAAATATTGCAGGATGTCTTCATTGAAGAAGACTCCATCTAATCACAACTCCTTGGCTATTGACTTTGCCTTCAGTGAAACGTGTCCTGGAGCTATCCCTGCTTCTGCTCGAAATTGGTCTCAGTACTGTTAGTGAGTCCCCTGCCTGACCCTGGGGGCATCCAGTGTGGAAACATTGGGGTCGGGTGCCTCCCGCAGCCAGGCTGTTGGACCCAGTGTAGTATGAGGATCATCCCCTGGTCACCCTCTCTTTGGTCCCATCACTAAGCAGGCAAAAGTGACATGCAATTCCCTTCCTCTTTCCCCAGAGCGATCTCATTTATCAAACTCATGCCTTAGACTGAACAAGGCACTGGCGTAACAGGGACCCCCGCAGCCCCCGCGGTGCGGGGGGCCCCGCCAGCACATGTCCTAGGAGGGGGGCCACACTGAAGAAAAAAAAATATTTTTTTTCAAAACATTTTTTTTTTCTTTTTGAATTCAGTCTACATTCATAAAGACATTATTTCTGTAACAGAAATAATTTCTTTATGAAGGCAGAGTGACTACAAAAAGAAAATTTCTTTTTGAAGTCAGAGGGCTCCGCCCTCCCCATGGCATGGAAGACGCTAGGCTCGAGGCCTCCATGTCATGGGGTGGGGGGGAGCCCTATGACTTCAAAAAGAAATAGTTTATTTTTTAAGTCAATCTGCCTTCACAAAGAAATTATTTCCGTTATGGTTTGGTCCTTAACGGAAATCATTTCTTTATGAAGTCAGAGGGCCTCATGACGGGTTTGGCGGTAACCGTGCCGGTGCTACCAGCAGGTTGCCGTCGGACCCGTAATGATTTACTGGTGCCCAAATTCCCGGCAAATGGTAAGTCCCAATTTCCATAGAGTCTATGGGAATGGGGACCACGGAAGCACAGGCACCGTTAATAACGGTGCCGGTGCTTCCATGAAAACTCTGCGGGTGGGGGCCATTCTGCCCGGCAGGTCTGACCTGCCGGGTGGGACGGCAACCGCCCGCAGAGATGTAATATGCCGGTGCAGAAACAACAGGGCTGGTAAGCTTACCGGCACCGTTGTTTCCAGACTGGCATATTTGTTATGAGGCCCAATTTCATTTTGAAGTATTAGGGCTCCCCTTAACCCCATGATGTGTGCGTGTGTGAGTGTATGGTGAATGGGTGCACACTTAAATGTATGGGTGGGTGCCTCGGTGTGTGTGCCTGTATGGTGAAAGGGTGCACACTTAAATGTACGGGTGGCTGCCTGGGTGTGAATGTATGGTGAAAGTGTGCACACTTAAATGTATGGATGGCTGCCTGGGTGTGACTGTATGGTGAAATAATGCACACTTAAATGTATGGATGGCTGGGTGTGCGTGTTTGTATATGGTGATTGGTGTGTGTGCTTGCGTTCAGAAGCGCAAAAAAACCTACATTTCGGGGGGCTAACCCTTCAAATGTTGGGAGAGGCGGTAACTTCATGAGTGGTAGGGGAGGGGCAAACTTATTTGTTTGGGGGCATCTAATTTCTTTACTCATTTTAATGAGACTATTCTAGTGCAGCTTCAATGTTATAAGCAATTAACTCTCTCCTTTAAGGTTGAAAGCACCCACTTATGGACTGCTGTCAGAATGAGTAGTCTCCTGTTCCCCCTCTACCCTTCCAATCCCTCCCCTGGCATGCAAATATTAAACCCACATCACGATTTCAATTGCATAAAACATTTGGCATTTAAAAGCAGGTACTAGCAGTGAAATGCTTTATGTTAGTATTAACTGGGCTCTTGTTAACAGTCAAACCCAGGTGCCATTTAACATCTGCGCCCTGTTCTGCCTGGCAACTGCTCTAAAGGTCAGCCAGGTCCAATCAACAAAGTTCAGGGGAGTGCTGAATCCCAGTCAACTCAATGGTGTTGCACCAATACTTGTGTTTAATGTCTTGATTACTCATTACTCCTAACCCCATTCTTCCTCGTCCCACTGTGTATGAGAAAGTACTTGTGTATAAGGCACTCTGCCTCATACACAAGTACTGGGATGAGGTAGAGGTACATGGAGGTAATGCCTGACTTAGCTACCTGTACTCTTCATTACTCCTAGTCCCACTCTTCCTCATCCCAGTACTTACCTATGAGGCAAAGAGCCTCATACGTAAACTCTGGGACAAGGAAGAGTGACATGGAGGTAATTCTGGGCCAAGGAGATGATTTTGGAGGTTGGGGTAGGGGTGGTATGGAGACGGGATGTGTGGGTGGGGGGCAGGATTGTGCAGCAAATCATAATGCTGCCCATGTCCAGGTTAAGCAGGCATGATATGTGGTATTAGTGGCTAGAGAAGCATTTTGGTGCAGCCACTCTAGTCATTCCTCAGTTTGGTATGACTTTTTTTAACTGGGCATTTCTGATAAAGCAGTCCTGCTAAGTGAATTACCTGGCTAGACTGCCATTGGGTGCTGCCAGTCTAGCTGTTTCTTACTGCGGCATTGTATATTTTCATGGGCATCTGTGATCAAATGATGTAAGTAATTTATAACGCGCCGGTACACAAGTGTTTCTAGGCGCGACAAGAAAAGAGAGGGAAGATAGAGGGAGGACAAGACAAACAATCTTACTAAGCCTTGTGTCATTCAGATCGTGCAAGTGCGAGAATTAGAAGTGCAAGGGGAAAAGGAGGGGGGAAGTGCAAGGGAGAGGGGAGGGAAAAACAGGGCAGCAATGCTCGGAGTAAGTGCAGCCAGGGCAGTGTGGCTCTGGGTATTGCAAGGCAAACAAGGGACTGTAGGGTTACAGTTACAGCCCCTAAGTGCTTGGTAGGCCCAGAGGCAGTGCAAGGGTGACTGATCAAGAAAAAGTCTGGACTCAGTGAGACTCTGAGGGTAGCCAAGCAACCAGTCTGTACAGCGGACAGGTAGGTCAGGTAGGCCATCAGGGGAGGGAGAGAGAGAAAGCAGAGGAGAAGAGTAAAGTTTTGAGCTGCTTCCAGAACTTCAGGTGGTCCAGCTCAAGTTTGAGAGGGGGAGGGAGGCTATTCCAAAGGAGAGGAGAGGAGAGATATCTACCCCCACTCTCTGCCTGGAGAAGTGTTTAACCCTTAGAGAGTTGTAGGTGGCTAAGTGAAGGGCTTGAGAAGGAAGATATTTTGGAAGAGAGCGTTGGATGTAGTGTGGGCCCCAGGCCCAGAAAGCCTTGTGGACAATGCAAAGGGTGTTGAACTTGATCCTTGCAGCAACTGGGAGCCAGTGGAGATATTTCAGGGCTGGAGAGATAAAATCCCTGGGCTTGAGGCCAAGGATAAGTCTTGCTGTCCATTTCTGGATTAGTTGCAGAGGGTGGAGAGTAGAGGAAGGCAGATTGAGAAAGAGGCTGTTGCAGTAGTCCAGCCTAGAGAGAACCAGGGCTCTGGAGACCGTGAGCTTCTGGAGGAAAGTGAGAAAGGAAAGAGTTCCTTTGAGGAGAAGCAGCTGGTAGTGGGACTTCTTGACGACGTCCGAGATGTGAGGAGAGAAAGAGAAAGAAAGAGTGGATTCAAAGATGACACCAAGGTTGTTTGCCTGACAGGAAGGGCCCAAAGCAGGCAGCCAGAGTGAGAGAGGGAAAGCAGGGGCAGGAGTCCAAATGAGAAGGATCGCCATTTTACTGACATTAAGGCAGAGATCGTTGGAGGCACACCAATCCTGAATCGTGGATAGACAGTCAGGAACGAGCGAGAGAGTAGAGGAGTCTGAGGGGAGCCTGAAGGAAAGCAGAGTGTCAGCAGCATAACACTGAAAGTTAGAGGAGAAGTTAGAGTTCAGGTGGGCCAAAGGGGCCAAGAAGAAGTTGAAAAACCATGAAAAGAGGATGGAGCGGATGGATGGAGCGGAGAGAAAGGGACCAAGTTGGTCCTGGGAGGGGCTGTCCAAGAGGAAGGAGGTCAGCCACACGAGGGCCTGATCCGTGATGCCCAGGTTCTCATGAAGTCGATTGATCAGGATTGATCAGGATGGCATGGTTGACCGTGTCGAAAGCAGAGGAAAGATCAGGAGGATGAGAACAGAAGGAATGCTGGAATCAAGGTTAGAGAGCAGATCTTTATAGGTGTTTAGGAGAGCAGTTTCCTTGGCTCTGGCAGCTCTGAAGCGAGACTGAAGGTCATGGAGACAACCAACAGATTCTGTGTGGAGAGTAAGCTGGGAGATGGCCAGCTTTTCCAACAGTTTGCCCAGGAAAGGGGTGATGGAGATTGGGCGACAGTTTGCCGGGCAGGCAGGATCGGCAGATGGCTTCTTGAGGAGTGGGTGCATAAGAGAGTGGTCAAGGGGAGAGGGGAACGTTCCAGTGGCAAAAGAGTGATTACAGAAATCGGCCAAGGCTGGAGCGAGGTTGTCAATATGGTCCTTGATGGTTTTGGAGGATCAGGGGAGCACCTGTTTGGATGACACTTTCATAGATTGGACTTGTCTAGAAACCTTGTCAGGTGTTGCCAGAGAGAAAGAGGAGAAAGGAGGAAGAGAGGTAGAGATGGCCAAAGAGGGGCTGAGAGAGGAAGAGGAGATAAAGGACAGGAGTTTTAGCAGAGAAGTGAGATGACAGAGCCATCCAGAGGGCCTGGGAGGGAACAGGAGAGGTAAAGACCGCAACAGGATTGACCAGTTCCTTGCAGATTTTAAAGAGTTTGGCCGTGTTGTGAGAGGCCACATGCTTGAATGTGTGTTCTCGTCTTGATGAATGTTAATGCTTCGACTGGCATTTTGGCGCAACCAGTCTAGGTATGTCTAAATGTGGCCTGGCATGCTTTACTGTAACGATATTACGCGTCTACATTGGTCCACATTGTGTAGCCAGTTAGACATGTTTTCATTGTGGCATGGCATTTTTAATAGAAAAGTATTCATATTCCTGGGCACTTTTGGTGACCTGCATCTATTGGGTTGGTGTTACCCTACAAAACAATTGCAAACACTCTGGCTTTTTAGGCAATTTTTCTCAGAAAGTGTGCTGCATATCGCATTAAAACACATATTTATATCTTTCTCCTAGTGCAGTGTGTGGCATATCCCTTCAGCAGCACGTTCATGCGTATTTCGCAAGCGTGATAAATAATCTATGCCGGCCCAGAGTTTGGCGCGACCAGTGATTTGTTGCTCGCAGGGGGGCCCCCACATTTTGTGTTACGCCACTGGAACAAGGCCCTAACCACAAAATACACCAACAAGTTCACACATCCTACACGCACTGGCCATTTGAAAACTCATTTGGCAGTAGGAGGTTGTCTCATTATAAGGAGAGTAACTCTTACGCCCTTGGAAAAAGAAACACTATAACGCCTGCTGTCTCCCACCCTCCCCACCCACGAATAAAAGTATTCTGTATATGAATGAAGCAGAGACAATTGTTGGGACTGTCCCTGCAGGAGATTAGAGTGTTGCGAGCACAGGAGCTCATGCAATGAAGTACTATAAACCCTTTGCGGCAGCCCCTGAATCTCTATTTGGATATCAAAGGCACTCTGCATTTCCCCATGGCACGCGGTCAACATGTCTGCTCAGTGACCAAGGGCACACTATGTTCTGCTGAGGCCTGTGAGCTGCGAGCCTGACCGACCCACAAAACCTCCCCCTGCATTAGTTTCTCTGCCAAAGATAAAGAACGCTAGATTATACCATGCGCATACTTTGTGCACCGCTGGAGAATTCTCCCATGGAAAACCAGCACGAGCAAACATTGAAACGGCAGCAACACCAACAGTAGCGTAAGATAAATGCAGAATGGTGGATCCAACTTTAAAGTCTCGGGCCTACCCAAGCGTGCTGAACCATACACAGGTGTTCTCATAATGAGGAACCAATCACAGATCCTTACTCTTTCCCCGCACGCAGCTGCAGACCCTCACAGGGAGCATAACCCTATGGCAGGGCACACTGGGCTACATACAAAACCAAAATCAAATATATTTATTTTGATTTGGATTTTTATTATTGATATTACAGTTATTATTATTATTATTATTATTAAATGCATTGAGTGCTCACCTAGCTTTGACAAGCAACGGAGCGCTTTACAGAAGAATACACCAATATACATACATGGCAGAGCGCTTTACAGAGGTGTACAACAGTACAGATGCATAACGGGGAGGTTTTCAGTGGTAACAACAGAACAGATATACAGCAAGGGGTGGGAGACAGAGGAGGGGTACAGCTGTACCAGGTGGCGGGGAGCAGAAGGGCGGGTGGCCTCTAGCGAGTCAGGTGGTGCGAGGGGCGACGTGATGGCCTAGGTGAGGAGGCGGGACTCCTTGACGTGGGCAACATTATCAAACACTCCCTTTACTTGTACACCCTATGTACAAACATGGCTAGGAGATAGAAAAGATGTGTATTAAGAGACATAGCTCCTTTACCTTTACTGGTAACGTGGGTAGAGGGGAGGCTATGCTCACAAGAGGCGTGCGAAGGCGGTTCAGTAGCAACTCAAACAGTGGAGTATAACAGTCAATAATTAAGGAATGTCCAATCAAAGTTCCATAAAAAATATGTTTATTTTAATTAAACACACCATGCACAATAATAACTATCTAGAAAAAGACATTGCACAAAACCCGACCGTGGAGGGAAGAACACCGAATAAGCAAAGATAGGAAGATCCAGCCCTCTGATTAATGAATCAGGATTGTAAGGAATGTTCCTGCCTTTAAGACTGTCATAGGTAAAGCTACTGAGATTCCAACATTGACAGTCAAAACCAACCTTTCCCTAAATCCAACAAGTGTAAGAATGCACTGCCTGTATTATAGACCGCCCGATATGCTTTGAGCAAGAGTCTTTCTGGGAAAGGCAATATCGCCAGTGATTGGTTGCTTAAAAAAGGCCTTTAAAGTTCAAGCCTGGTATCACATTTATCGAGCAGTCGTACTCATTCTTGAATGTCACTGTAAAAGGCCTGTCAGAAGCAACAGCTCCTGGAGTTGGCAATGCTTAGGTTTTGGCATCTAAATGGGACAATCCCTTTACAGCACTTTATAACTCTCGACAGCAATTACAATGACTCTAACAGTTGTAAATGCTGACCTTCTTGCCCTGGATTGTAATTCATGCTCAGAAAATGAGGCATCAGACACATTTTGGTATCTTCAAAGCATAAAGGTTGCAAGGGCTTTACATTCTGCTGCAGCATTTAAATCCCCTAGCCTTGATTTGATCCTGATATATTTTTTTTTATAGAAGTATAAGCCTTTAATGTGGGTCCCATTTCAATGAAAAACGGAAATGCAATTGTAGTTGTAGGTAATTTTTCCCAAGAGCTAGGGAATGGTTGTTCAAATATTGAAGAATGATTCTACATTGTTCCATCAACTTTCCGTTGAAAGTTTGCAGTGGGGTTGACTAGTTTTAGTTGACCTGAATTCACCTTTTTTGTTTGGGGTCCACCCATGTCCACACACCCCAATCCACACCCCCAACCTCCTTACCCCACTAGCCCCACATACACAAATACATATACATGAAGACCAATTTGTCAAGAATATCGAACGGGGCAGGTACTTCCAACAGCTCCACCGCTGCATTAAGAAATCAAGTTGTGCTTAGATCACCTATAGTAAAAATAAAGGCAACTGTACTTAACTTCATTCCAAAAGGTTTAATGAAGCAAATAAGCAAATAACTGACATTTTCGATGACCCCTGCAGCTCACTCTTAATCCTTTATATGTATATGTATGCGCTCAAATCATCCAAAAGCAGACAGCCTCACTGCAAACCTTCAAAAGGAAGGCTATGCAACAAGGTTATCCTGAAGGCTGTGTAACAAGGTTATCCCTTAAACAAGGGCAATAGAGTAGAGCCAAGCTCTTATCTGCCTACCACCCAGAGAGACTTATCCCTTTGAAACACATTGTGTATAGGCGCTATATAAATAAACTATCATATCATATCTGTAAATCTGTCTGGAAACTGATTTAATCAAGGCTGCTTGACTGTGGCTATCAAAATTGTTTCAACTATTTGGTATACATAGGTTTCTGTGAAGGAAAGGGTACAGTGGAAAAGGCAATATTTAAAGGTGATGGTAGAGAAATGTGTGGAACGATATAAACGTAATCTGTTTTGGCCTTTGTGGATCTTTCAACATAAATCATAGCACATTGTGGTCTATGGGCATGCCCCAATCACTTAAAACAATTCTTGCCCAAATGCACCATGATATTTCAACCAGGGTTAGATGTGGTTTTACCATCAGATTTATCCCAATCTTCTGGAGCAAAACAGGGGTGCCTGCTCACAACTCTTTTGTCCAATGTGTATGCCAACTTGTTGATCCCCAAATTGAGCAAAGTGGCAAACGATAAACCAAGAGTCAAAAAGCATAACATACCAATATCACTGGAAGCTGAAACTGCTATAATAGCACCTTGCAACCTGAAGGATCTCCAAATATTAACCAATACATGTATGTAGTGTATACCCAATAAGGATTTGCATGAGGACTGTAATCAAACTAAAGTCATGTGTATGGGCAGGACTAAGAGTCCCGGAGCATTTGGGTTCCGAACAGGAATCCAAATGGCTTAATCCGTGTTTTAGCTAGGGGTTACTTTCAAGAATAGACTTGCTTGGACTACCCACATGGAAAAAACAGGCAATTAAATGGCACATATGGAAGGTGCGCTAGCAAGATTTGGTAAAAAGCCGGGCAGTCGTCCATTGTGGTCACTGACTAAATGAGGCCCTCCCAATAGGGTTATTATGACCCCACTAAATGTAAGTAAAAGAAAATAATGTTCTTCCATACCTCCTGAACAAGCCTAATTCTGTGTTTACTTATAATTTGTATTTAAAGTGTCCCCTTGTATACAGAACTGACTAGCCACTAGTCGTGTGCATACACATCTGCAATAGGCAACATTTTAGGCTCATACAACGACCACCAGTAATGAACACGCGAAACGTAGAAAAAAAAATCCCAAGAATCATAACCAATACCTCAGCCAATTCATTAATGCACTGGGTTCTAAAATGAAGGGGAAGGGACGACAATGGGATAATAAAAATATCAATTTGAAGTTACCTTAAATAGATGTACTGGCTCAGAAGAATACTACAGTTCTTTTTCCAGGCTAAAGGCCTGGGCTTTGTTGGTTACATTCAGAGTTAACATCCTCCCATTAGCAACAATGACCTGCAGGAGGGAAGGGAACATGGTAATCAAGCGTTGTTTCTAATTCTGTGCTTGGAGGTCAGGATACTAATCTGTGCAAAAAATATCTGCTGCCTATTTTTAGAGGAGATGTTATTTGCCAGGCTCGTATAGCATCATTTTATGTATTTCTACGGGCAAAAATGTTCAAAGCAATTTCTCTATAGTTCTATCGGTAACAATCTTTATAACTCAGAACACAGAATAGGAAATAACATATTAGGACAAGACGGATGCTTCCTTCAAATTCTTTTGATGTGGTTTCAATCTTTGATAGTTTCTATGATCAACAGTGTGTCTATAGTTTCATTTAATCATGGCTATAGCATTAGATCTGTGCACGGTTTTATATTTTACTAGTTTTAAACAAATTATGATTTGTATTTTTACAATCGGGAGGATAGGATAGCTCAGTGGCAACGTGCTCGCCTTGGAAGAAAGATGACATAGAGCAACACAGGTTCGATCCCCAGGTCCGTGCTTAGAAACCTCTGGGTATTAAGCATGTAAATAACTTATCATATATATTTTATGAAGAATGGCAGACGCTTCAAAGCAAAGTGCTTTTCATGGATCAGCCTGACTTCTCACTTGACTGGTATTCTTCCTCTGCGTGTGTCTGTTACATCCAAGAATCAGTGGATCACATACAAAACGTAGTGCTGCATTCTGAGGGACATTACTTGGTGTTAACAGCCCAACACACAAGTTAATAGCAATTAACACATGAATTAATCTTTGAAAATGTGCTTAACACCAGAGACCAGTTCCTAAGCAGGAGATCGGGATTCAAACCTGTGTTGCTCTGTATTTTCTTTGTTTTCAAGGTAAATGCGTTGCCCCTGAGCGATCCTCCCAGCACAAACAAAGCATAGCCAATACCTCAGCTAATAGCGTGAGCTTAGGCAAGCTCGCACAGTGAAACCTGGGAGACGACAACAACATCCGCATGGCAATCAGGCTTTGATCTGCAGAAAACGTGTGCATTGCTCAAATTCTGATTGGATGCCAATTGTGCCATTAGTGCTAATGTATGTTGTGATATTCACTCTCAGTACTGCTCACTAATATCCTGTAGGTTTATCTAAATACTTATCGCCTGTGCATGTAAAAACTAATTCAAGCTCATGTTTATTTTTGGACCTTTAGATAAATAATGAAAAAACTATGCATCAAAAAGGAGAATACAATGATGAAAAGGGCTCTAGTTTTGAGGAATTTCTTACAAGGCCTCTCAGTTCAGTGTTACACACCACTGCGGTCTTCCTGCAGGTGAGTAGTCTCCCAGTCTTTTAAATCCTGCATCTGCAGTTTACCTCCATTCATTTCCAATGCTTTGTCAAAAGGCTTCCTGGGGCATCCTAAAACATTCTTCTTAAGTATCTCCCACAGTACTGCTTGTAGTGGGCTTCCCTAATTTGTTGCATCTACTGCCACTTTGTTTTTAATATGGTCATGTAATCCACTAATGGATTATAATTCGTACACATCCACATGCACACAAAAGTACACATTCCAGTCACTTATATTTGTATGATTCGTATTGTTAGATCTCTTTCATCTATTCCAAATCAACAATCTTTTTGGACTATTTCTGCTCAAGTTAGCATCAGCCTTGTTAACCATGAGAGCATTTCTGCAATGACAAGAATACTTATGAATTTCAAACAGCTTAGACTTCATACTACTTTAGATTCCTATGAACTGTTTGCTTTCCATCTAAGCCTCTGTCTCTGTTCTATCCTTTGAAGTTGAATAATGATTTGAAATAGTATTCTGTTTAGAACCTGCTCCTTAAAGGTATTTCTTCCATGTCATTATGGCACAGTACCGGCAACAAGCGTAGTGTCCCGCCTGAGGCTACCTGAGATAAATAGTTTATAGCTATGATCCCTTTTCACTACATTTCACTACATTATATTCTGCCTTAATTTAGCAGACAAAAAGTATCCAACCTTATCAGCAGCCTCCTCCTGAGGTATCTGGTGCCAATACGAAAATCATTTCACCTATTTAATTTCATTGTTTTGAGAACTCAAACTACAAACTACAAGAGCAGATAACACCTAATAGTATGTGTGCCTGCTCACCCATAGCTCTCAAAGCTAATCCCAAATACATTAAGAATGTAGCAACTCACTTCTGTATGCGCTACTCATAGTTTATTGGTATATATCCATTCCATCTCCAGAGGCAGCACAGAAGCCTCATAGGCTGCAACATCCCACAAACACCGGCAGACGCTGCAGGAGCAGTGAGTCCATTTCCAGACAGAAGGTAAGCCCTGATGGGCTTTTATTATGCTGAATCTACAAAAATATTCGAGAATCGGGATGCAAGTGCTCCACACTCAGAACTTTTTGAGATTCTCTTCAAAGATGGCCGCCGCATCCCTGTATTAAGGATTCCACTGGCTGGCCAGCCAGCTTTCTCCCTGATTGGGCATCCCTTGCCTTGAAGAGCCAATCCAGGCGCCGGCAGGTGGAAGCCGGCCCCCTCAATCAAGGCCAACTCCCAAGGCCCCTGTCTGTGCCTGTTCAGTCCTTGAGGTCTCAGAGGTCCCACTCCTCCTTTCACCCACACAGCAGATCATGGAACAGTCTCCTGGCAGGCAGCTTGTGACCCTATGAACTTGTGCCTCTGGAACTTCATGCACCCCTGCAGAATACCTGTGAATTATGGCTGAACACTGTCACTGCTTCTCCACTAACCCTAACAACTGTTGAACCTAGGTGTGCCTATGCCATTCTGCCTTCCTTACCTTACCTTATCTTACTCAATCCTTCTTTCATTGCATTTTGTGTCTCTTGTGCAAATTCGCATCTTGGTGTGTTTTTTAATATCACTGCACCCCATTTTGCATTGCATTTTGTGTCTCTTGTGCAAATTCGAAGCCTGTTGTGTTTTTAACATCCCTGCACCCCATGGTGCATTGCATTTTGTGTCTTTTATGCAAATTCATAGCCTGGTGTGTTTTTTAACATGTCTGCACCCATCTGCGGTACTACAACCGTTTCCTTGCTTCTCTTGGCTCAAGGCCGCCTGGTGAGTTTGTGCTTGTACTGTGCTGTGCAGCTCCTCCTCTTTCTTCCTCCTATCCTCTTCCACCCCTGTGGCACTCACCATCACCCCTAGCTTTTCTAATGGCTATACTATCACCTGTCCTCCCTCACTCACTAAGTCTGGAAGAAAAAAGCTTAAAAAAGACATCCTGACCACTGACCCTGGCTTACCCATCGCAGACACCTATGTCAGCGTAACTTCCAGACAGATCTTCACTGAAAGCCTCTTTTCTGTCCCCTCTTCAGATCCATGGACTCCTCATCTCATGTCTCCTTTCTCTCCTCTCACATCGTTCCCCATTAATGGTGGCACTAGATGGGAATTACTCCTGGTGGGCTTTGCATCATCCATGTGTATCATTAATGTCTATCACACTGGCACTATCTTGATTCAGGGTCCTCAACCCAACCACCATCTCTTTGACCGGTGCCGTCCCTTATCACCTTTCTTCCCACACCTGCTACTCCTTCGTCCACTCTCTCTGCCTCCCCACTAGGAATGGTGTACCAGGGCCCTCTACCCCTCCTCAGAAAACATCAAGCCATGCTTAATGCTCGCTCAGCCTTCAAACACTCTGCAGACATCTGCTTCCTCCTTGAAGACCTTGGCCTCGATAGCCTTGCTCTTACCGAGACGTGGTTCAACGCCAGCTAAGTTACTGCTCTTGACTCCCTTCTCCCTGATTACTATAAGATCATCTCCAAGTCTTGACCTAACTGTGCTGGTGGTGGGGTTGCTCTGATCTTCCCTGAGTGGGTTTCTTCTTCCCTCCTACCCACCCAACCTTAGTCTTCCATCGAGAGCCTGGCTTGCAAGCTGGTCATCTTTCCCACCTTCTCTCTGACCATTGACCATTGCCACTATCTACAAACCGCATGGCTCTACCACCCTGTTCCTCTTTGAATGGGCTGATTTCCCCTCCTCTGTCCTCACAACCGCCTCTAAACTTCTTCTCCTGGGTGACTTCAACATATACCCTGACTCCTCGATCACGGAATCTACTCTCTTCTGTGACCTCTTCACCTCGCTCTCCCTATCCATTCTCCCTTCTGGTCCTAGCCACGCAGCTGAACGCACTCATGCCATCATCCACCTGATCTTTCACCACCCCCACTGAGCATCCCACTCTCCTGGTCAGACCATTCTCTCCTCTCCTCTAGATTCTCTCGGCTCTCTGACTACCTCCCCCCAGTCCTGCCAACCTCATTCATGAACATCCGTCCGATGAAACGAGTGTCAGCTGCTGCCTTCGCATCTACCTTCATCCCCCTCTCTCCCCACTACCGACTCCACCCCTGACTCTGCTCTCAGCAACCTCCATCTTGCCACCACCAATACCCTTGACATTCTTGTGCCAGTCATGAGGATCCACCTAAAACATGCCTCCAAGCATAACACCTGGTACGGCTCTGAACTTGCAGCCCTGAAATACAAGTCTAGAGATACGTAACGGAAGTGGCAGACCTCAGGCTCCTCCTCTGACAAACTGGCCAGTTGCCTACTGCAAAAGCAATACAGACTCTCCATTTGCTGTAGGAAAAGGGCCCACATCCAGGCTTGTGTCTCTGGTGCATCCAACAAGGCTGAAATCTTTCAAATCTACAAGGAGTCACCAACCCTTCTGCAATTTCCTCCTCACCTATTCCTTCCCAGGCCCTCTGCAATGCACTGGCCACACACTTTACTACAAAAACTCAAGACATCCTGAGCACCATTGCGTCCCTCTCCTCCTCCCCTTCCCCTACCTCCTTTTGTCCTATGGCCTCTCACCCCCCCCCCTCTGCCTTTCTCTCCTCATTCTTTCCTATCACACCTGATGAGGTCACCCATGTTATCCGCTCCCAGAAGGTCTCCTCCAAACAGGTCTCTCCCTGTTCCTCCAGAACCATTAAGGACAATATTAGTTCTCTTGCCTCTGCACTTGAGGATTTCTGAAACCACTCTTTTGTAACTGGATCTTTCCCCTCTTCCCTCAAGCACTCCCTTACACACCCCTCCTGAAAAACCTCCTGCAGAGCTGTCTCGTTCAGCCAACTACTGCGCCATATCTATCACCCACTTCCTTGGGAAACTCTTGGAGAAGCTGGTCTCCCCCAATTGACGAGCACACTGAACTTGTTGGCTACCTGCACAACCATCAATCTGGATTCTGAGCATACAAAAGCCCGGAAACTGCTGTTCAGAACACCTGTGAGGAACTGCTCACATCTCTTGACTCCAACTCTCCAGCTGTTCTCATTCTACTAGATCTCTCCTCTGCATTTGATATGGTCAAGAACTTCATCCTCATAAAATGGCTCTATGACACCCTAGGTATCTCGGAGCAGGCACTGGACTGGATGACCTCCTTCCTCAATGACCGTCCTTCCCAGGTTATTCTGGGATCTTTCTCCTCCCCCACCTCTACCTCCACCTGTAGCATCCACCAGGGGTACAACATTCCCTCTGGCTTTTTAACATCTATCTTGCTCTGCTTACCCACCTCATTTCCACCTTCTCCCCCAACTTCCAGTGTAATGAAGATGACGCACAACTCTTCTTCAAACTTCCCTCTAATCCTCTCCTTACTTCCTCTATCCTTCCTGACTGCTTATCTACCATCCAGTCCAGGTGTACTTCCAACGATCTCTGCTGCAACGCCATCAAGACTGAGATCCTCCCTACCGGGACTCCTGCTCCCTCTTTCTTCTCCCTCACTTTGGTCATCTTTTATGGGCTCCCCCATCTCCTTCATCTGAAGCCAGAAACCTTGGAGTCATCCTTGACTCCTCATTTTCCTTCTTCCCTCACATTCAGGACCTTGCCAAGAAGGCCCACTTTAACTCCACCTCCTCAAAGGAATTCATCCTTTCCTCACTTTTACAAGGAAGCTCAATGTCTCTAGAGCTCTGGTTCTATCTGGGCTAGACTACTGCATAGCTTTTTCTTAATCTACCCTCCTCTTCTCTACGACCCATTCATCTAATCCAGAATAGGGCTGCAAAACCTATCCTTGACCTCAAGCCCAGAGACCGCATCTCTCCAGCCCTAAAATCTCTCCACTGGCTCCCGGTTGCTGCACGGATCAAATTCAAATCCCTCTGCATCATCCATAAGGCTGTCTGGGGCTGGCGATCACGCTCTCTACAACTGGCTCTCACTAAACACTCTGCCTTCAGATCTTGACGTTCCTCCGGCACCAACTGTATGTGTGTCAAGTGCTTCGCTAAACAGGGAGATGGTGGCCGATCTCTTTCCTTGGGGGGCTCCCTCCTATGGAACAGCTTCCCCCTTCCTCTTCGTCTTGAGACGGATCTCCTCAAATTCTGGTAGCTCCTCAAGACCTTCCTTTGCTCCTCCTCCTTTGCTTCCTCCCTCCTCTGCTAAACCTCACAGTTGCTGAGATTGGTGACCAGGTCTCTATGTTAATCTCCTGGGTCCTGTCCTCCCACACCCAATCGCCTTCAGCCTCTGCCTACTCCCAGCACTTGCCTTGGCACCCACTGGCCTATGCTACCATAGGCCTGCACTCACTTATTTATTGGCAGCTGACCACTCTCACCAAGTCACTTAACAGCTGCTTGCTCCCTAGCACTTCCCTCTTTGATACACCTAGCATTTACCCTCACTCCCTCATCCTTTCTCGCTCTCTGCAGTTGCACATTCTAAATGCTCACAAGGCCTAATAGGTCTGCCTCTATCGTTCATTGTCATATTTGCTTTTCTTTCACATGTTCCCTCCCTGTTCCCCTGTGGCTGCTTTGAAACACAATTTACTTGATGTATAAGCACCTTACAAATGCAAAATAAATAAATAACTGAATAAATAAATAAATAAATAGGTCTTGTAGATTTCTAACATATATGTTTTTGCACTAGTGAATTTCCAACTATTGTCTTAATAACCAAAACATTATTTTTGGTAACCTCCTCTCATTATTTAATATATACAGCAACATAATTGAAAAAAGTCTGTCAAAAATCAAATGTTCCCTTCGATAGTGCTCGTACCCATCTGATGCTATTCAATATTGGCATTTAAGCACTAGTTGTGACAGTCTCTGAGGAATGCTAATTCTTGTTCTTGTCAAATCAACTTATTACTAGAATTGTGACATAAGGACCTTCAATTTTTGAAACATGTGATGGAGGTGACTTTTGTCCAAAGAATTTTGTACTAGAAGTTCATTCATGATTTATTTTATGATTCAACTATGGTGTTGCATGCTTCTTTTCTCATGGTCTTTCCCAAATGCATATTTTTCCAAAGGCAAACTATAGATTACATGACCATCTTGTCACTGCAGTTTTCAACCGCAATTGCATCTAATTTTTCTACAGACATATATCAATCTCCAAGGCACATTTCCACATAGTGTATGTCCAATGAGTGGACTTAAGCCCAATTGTTCTATGATAGTCTGTTTTTTAAAGATTTTGTTGCCATATATCATTCCTCATTAGAATATCTCTTATATTGTTGCTTCTCTGAAATGCGAACAGAGGTTGACTCCTCTCATGTTTGACTTTTCAAACAGTTGCCAATTTTGGGAAATCATCTTTTTAAATTTTGAATAACTGATCAATGCATTGCTTTGATGTCCACTGCATGACCCTTCGGGTGTGTGGGTGGGTGACCATCCGGGATGGCTGCCACAACCCGCTTCATGATGCAGAGCCTGGCGATTATATGCTGAGTGTCCCCAGGTCAGCCCCTACACCACCCAGGTCAGGGGGTAGGGACTACGATAACATTGACCCTCTTTGAAAGAATGTACAGTGCATTGCTAGATTTGGTGTTAGGGAGAAGAAAAAACTCAGTGGGCCCTTCAAGACAGGCGCTGCAGTCTGAAAATCCTTTGTTTTCTGATATTGACATCTGTAGTACAACGTGAGCAGGATTGCCTCTTACAGCATAGTGATGGGGACAATGGCCCTAGAGGCGGTGCTCTGCCTCTCATACATAGTCTTCTCTCTTTATGATGACTATTTTGCCCCTTTTGTCTGCCATTTTGGTTATTACTTCCTGGTTGTTACAACTCGTTTAAGACTAGTTTGTCTCCTTTCGTGAGGTTATGTTTAATTTTTCAATTCTTATTTAGAAGATAGTTTTGTCTTACCTCTTTAGTGACCTCTCTTTGGAAAAGTTCGATTACATTGGGCCTCATTCTGAGTGTGGCTGTCTGGAAACAAGGGTGCTGGTAAGCATACCAGCACCCTTGTTTCCAGACCACCACACTACGAGTCTGCCTGAAGGGGCTGTTGCGCCTGGCAGGGTCATACCTGCTGGACGGAACAGCTCCTGAAGGCAGACTTTTCACGGAAGCACCGGCACCGTTATTAACCGTTATCACTGTTATTAATGGTGCCGGTGCTTCTGTCTCCCCACTCCCATGGAGTCCTATGGTGCTCCACAGGAATGGAGCGTTTCTAAATCTTCCCCCTGACTTCCCACGCTGCCGTGACTTGTAATGTCCCAGTGGCACCGGGAAGTCAGGCGGCGGGTTACCGCTGACCTCGGAATGAGGCCCATTGTCTATTGGTAATTGAGAATACAATTTAGAAGCTGGTTTCAAATTGGATGTATACTAATTGACCTTTTCACAATTGACCTCGGGAGAATTGACCTAATTTAAACGGTCCCCACCCAATCCAAAAACCCCCGCAACCCTGCACCCAATCCCCTTATATCATTTATAATCCATAACTAAAATAATATAAAGGTCAATTGTGCAGAAGGTCAATTAGGACCACTATAATTAGGTCTATTAGGACAAAAGGTCAATTGTAAAAGGTCAATTTGGGTAATACCTTCAAATTTGTTTCTTCTAAGAGGTTCATTGATATTTCTTGGTCTTCTGCAAATTGTTAGATTTTGAATTAATCTTCAATTTCTTGCAGGTTTAATAAAGTAACTGTGTCTTCCGTATGTTTGACTGTGAGGTCTAATAGTAGCTGATTTATTTCCACCCTGGTTGTTTTCTCCAGTAAGTTTATAAAATAATTTTTTAGTTTCAATCTCCTTCAGAATGTGTAGATATCTAGATTTGTTTGAAAGTAATCCACTGTGTTTGTTGGGTTGAATGATAGGCCTTTATTTAGGGCTGATGAAAGGTATTGATTGATGTGCATATTGGATAGGTTGATGACCAAGTCTATTTGTTGTAGCCTTGTTTTTATGATCTTGTTAGCATTCCTGTGGTGTTTCCTGTTTTTTTTTTAAATGCCTCCCAACTTCCCTCTCCTGTGCGGGTTCTTGATATCACCGTATTTTGTTTTGAGACATTTGTCATGCTCATATCTGAGCTGTCTGTTGGTTGATAGTTCATACAGTTGCTTCTCTTGTGTCTTTTTAGTTATTCTAAAAAAAAGACATTCAATGGTATTGGAAATCGTATTAGATTTTATTCTTGTTCTACCTTGCTACCACTTGTAGATTCAACTTCTGAAGATGTAGGAGACAACATTGTCGTCAGGGGTATCATTTGTTTCCATTTGCTTGAGGCTCCAGACATTTTGAGATTATGTTTTTTCTGAAAGGTGAATATACTTTTATATTTATAATAATTTTCATCTCTGATGAATTCTTTCTGTTTTTTGAGTTTTAATTCTTTGTGCAGTGTGCTAAATAGACATATAAGATTTAATAATGTTTAAATGTGATCACTAGAAACTATAGGGCTGCTACTTTGTCTTTAATTGTACTGATTTCTTCATTGTGCGTTCATGTATTTTAGCTTCCAGAGCTAAACAAACAATTGCAAGCAATGAGCAGAATTTGGTGTCATGAAGGCCTCTGAACAGGAGACTAATACCTCTATATGAGCATACAATTCCCTAGTAATAACCAATGGAATAGGATCACTCCCTGAAAGAATCTCACAATATATTGACCTGCACCTACAACCTCTTGCCTTGAGCCTGGCTTCCTTCAGCAAAGATATAAAACATGTTATCCAGTAGCTAGAATTCATCTCTTGGGAAACCAACTATAGAATGGTTGCACTAAATATTACATCGCTTTATACCAGTATTCAGCTCTCAATGAGAATTCAGACAACAGAACCTTTTCTTAAATCAAGATCCATCTTATATCAAATGCAAAACAAAATGTTCATATCAATACTGGAATTCACATTAAACAATAACACCTTCTGTTATAATGATCATATTTACTAGCAGCAACAAGGAACAGCTATGGGTGCTAAATTCACCCCAAACTATGCTAACCTCTTCATGAGGTATTTTTCTAAATGTGATATGCATGGAAACATACAGCATTTACTGAGAATAAAAATGTAGTAATTTGGGGATGCTATATTGATGACATCCTCATTGCCTGGGGTGGCGACAAAGCATCTCTCCTTAAATATGTGAAATGTCTGAATACCAACAAACTTAACACCGAATTAACCATGCCTGAAAGAACAGAAATAATCAATGTTTTCGATATAGAATCTTATCTGGAGAATAACACCATTCATAATACTTTGTATACAAAGCCAACAGCATACATATGCAACCATTAATCATCCCAAGCATATCCTAAGAAACTTTCCATACGGAGAGTTACTTTGAACAAAAAGAAATTGCAGCAAAAATGAGGAATTTTTGAAACATGCAGCAAATTCACTCGAGAAATTCAGGCAAAGGGGCTATGACTTGAAATCTTTGAAAAAGACTCTAACCAAAATCAACAAGAGGGAAATAATGTATCTACTTGTCAATAGAACAAAAACCTGCACAGAGGATAAATGTTGCAAAATAAGACTAATTACAACGTGTAGCTCGGATGTACACAAGACACAAAAAATGTTGAGCAACCACTGGAACATCCTTAAACTTAACCAAGACCTAAGTAAATATCCAGATGAAGAACCAGCCCTAACATACCGAAAGGCAGCGACAATCAAAACCAAATCAGCCCGAGTTATTTTACACCAGTGCAAAAGCCAAATACTTGGCATGCAATGTGGAACCTCAAACCAATCTCGGGAACTCAAAAATGTGGCAGTTGTCCAATTTGCCCTCAAATGTAGAATGGGAAAGACAACATCCAGCTGCCTACTGGTAACCATATGACCATTCAGCAATTCATTAATTGCAATTCGAAATGTGTAATCTATGTCATACTATGCTCATGCAACAAGTTCTACACAGGGAGCACAATATGCTCCCTTATACTTAGAATTATGGAACACTTAAGAGCAATCAAAAATCAAGACTTAAAATATCCATTGGCACATTTCCACATGGAACATCCAAAAGCCATTCAAAAAAATACCACATTTTTGGGAATAGAAAACATTGACTTACCACCAAGAGGTGGCAACAAAGAACAACTACTAAGAAAAAAAGAAGCAAGATGGTTTAACATTATGGACACATGTACAACCGGCCTTAATCAACACAATGGAATCAGCAATTACCTTTAAACTGTTTAAGAGGACATCTAAATTTGGACAGCAACAAACACTGAATATTGCTCCTATCTATTCCCGAATAGACAGGCAGAACATACTATTGAATATTGTGATGCAAAAATTGCTGTTTTTTTTATTTAAATGTTTTTACCCGTTTCGACCATCACTGGCAAAATATTTATTTATTTGTTCCTCTCAAATGTTACCCTTCTCTACATAAGGAAAAATATACAAATCTGAGCGTCCATCTAAAAAGATATCAAAGCAATTTGCAAAACACCACATTCCAATATGGTGTTTGCAAAAAACTATATAGACAGAAGCGCATAGATTGTGCTAAGATCTAACATGTGGACATCATTGCATACACAAACGCGATCACAGTCACGTTGATTTACAAATAGACAGCCATTTTGAAATGCTGATCTTACGCTTGGACCAGCGTTTCAAAACCTTGAGGATAAGTGTATCCTGAGCAAGTGCATCCCTACACCTAATCTCTAAATCATAATTAAGAATGTTTGTTACAACAATATATTTGTAACCTTTCAGATGAATTTGAAAAATATCAATAAACTTGGAGGAATAGAGTCCAAATTGAGAAAACCATAAAGATAAAGGATACTTTGACAGCAAGACCTTATTAGAAAGTACTACCACATAAAATCATCAATAAGGGTGAGTAATTTGTTAAAGAAACTAACGCTTAGTCATTAATTAAAAATAGTCTATGAAACCTTTAGGTCTATATCACAACCTAACTTTGCTTTATCTATGTTTATTAGTTTTTCTAGAATGAGTAGAATTGTGAATAGTTAAAACACCTCATGATGAACCACTGGCGTCAGGGTGGAGAAACACATGTAGAGGTTCTCAATGTGTATATATCCATGAAACATACTTTATTTTGGAATTACAAATAGTAATAAGAATATGGGAAATTAATTGTTGGATTCAAAACTAATTATATCACCCCCAAGATTTCTAGTGTTTTTTGAATTAATGAGAGCAAGCGCAAATTGAATAACCCATCCAAGAAAGGCATTTGACCTTAGTGTGCAAACTTAGTATACTGGATTGACAAATCCATATTCTGGCCTGAAAAGCTACAAGGAGGAGAAAAGGCATTTATGTGCTGTGCAAAAACTAGTAGCACATTTGGGCTTCAAGTGATTTCAGTCATAATGGTTCAACAGACAAAAGGGGATGGGGTACCCCCTTTGACTGGGTTTGGTCATTTGAAGCAAACGCAGGCTATACTTCCAAACAGCAATAGTATGGTATGTACTGTGACGAACCCTGAGGTGTCATCAATGCTTTACATGGGGGAAGCCCCTTTCCATAAGGCCAGATAGGTGAGACTGCTACCCAATAGTGCTCCTGGGAGTGGTACTCAGCGGGAGGATCTCATGGGGAGGGAGGACCCCATTGAGAGTAGTGACCATTTCAGGAGAGCGCAGTATCCCTTTGACCCTCCCAATTTCCCTCAAAACCCCTCCAATTGCACATTTCCTAATGTCCCCATGTGTTTTTGTAACACATCCCAAGCAAGAACTACTGGGTCGAGGAAGAGGTCTGAGTAACAAATATAACAGACAAGAACAAACTCACACTCTCTAACCTTTTGAAGGAGCCTATTGGTTAGCTGTGATTCAATGTCAGAGAGGGAAGAGAATGATGGCGTCTTATTTTTTGGCACACCATAGGTCGCGAGAATGGCTGGGTATGCGCAGAGCAGCAGAGCGGAGAAGCAGATCGTGTCTGAGAGAGAGAGAGACACACACTCACTTGCAGAAGGCCCGGAATGCAGAAGGCAGACCAGAAGAGAGGGAAGTTTTCTGCTGGTAACTGAGGCCACTGGAGTGCAAAGAATCCACTGCTGTACTGTAAAGGAGATGTGTGGGAGACCGGCGAAGGCCCCAGTGAGCCAGAGAAGCTCATAGGAGACCTGCAAACAACCGAAGGGTGATGGACATGACCCTGCAGGTACTAGAGTGGCTAATCCGAGTGTTGGAGAGACCCAGAAGGGGCATCAGACCCAAAGGAAAGTACAGAAGGAATCTTCACTGGGGCAGAGTAATCAAGTGAAGGGGGTTTGGGACCCCATATTGGGAAAGCATATTCCAAGCATTAATAAGAAGAAATATTAACTTTGCATATACATGTGACACTCACAGACCTTGGCACGGGAGTAAACCAAGGCTGTGGTTAGAAGAGAAATCTGATAACAAAAATTGGCACATTAACCAAATGAACAGGGTCTGGGACCCACACTGGAGAAGTGCACTCCCAACAGTAATAAAGAGAAATGTGAAGCTTACATGCACAAGTGAGACTGGGATACCTTGGCAGGAGAGAAAACTCAGGCAGTGGGTGGACCTGAAGTCAGAGAGGGGGAAGGCGGTGAGCCAATATAATTGAGTAGCCTACTTGGCAGGTGAGTGGATTTGGAAGGGGTTACTGAGAAAGGGTCACAGACCCTAAACACACCTTGGGAGAGAGAACCACGCTAATCTTCCTTGTCACAGTACCTCAAAGCCGGGTCTGATCAGAAAGGGTCAGGGACACTCAGCACAACTTGGGAGAGAGAACCAGGCTGTTCTTCTTCATCGCAGTACCTGGAGGTCGGGTTCGCTCAGGAAGGGTCTGGGACCCACAAGGCGGCTTGGAAAAGGTGTCCAGGCCATCCTTCATTTTTGCAGGGCCTGGGAGTCAGGTCTACCAAGCAAAGATAAGGATCTATCTTGACCATTGAAAATACAGAGACAATTTTGAATAAAGTTGGAAAGACTCAGAGGAAAGGAATCAACCCCTTGAGTCTTGTGAAACTTTTGTTTGCTTTTCTACACCTTTTTGGAACTTTTGTTTTGAACTATAAAGCACAGAAGCCATATTGGATAAAATTGGAAAGACTCTGGGGAAAGAGAAAAAAAACCTAGTCACTAGTCAAACCTTTTGTTTGCTTTCAACACCCTTTTGGGACTTTTGGTTTTGAATTACAAAGTTGGGCTGCAGGCAAACAGCCATGAGTCATTTCCCTTTTTCACCTTATGTTGAGATTAGCTTGTGAGGGATAGGTTAGGATTTGGATACAGGATGGCAAACTTTACTTTGGACATTCTGACACAGACAGTTTCATGAATTAGTTTTGTTGAAACAGGGAACCAAGATTAGTTAAGATTTCCTCCA
Source organism: Ambystoma mexicanum (assembly GCF_040938575.1). Classification (NCBI taxonomy): domain Eukaryota; kingdom Metazoa; phylum Chordata; class Amphibia; order Caudata; family Ambystomatidae; genus Ambystoma; species Ambystoma mexicanum. Next base: position 1,357,714,024 of record NC_090921.1, on the reverse strand, counting down.
AATCCCCCATATTTTTGTTATTAATAAAGGTATTTTCCAATCAACATGCCACTCTTGTGTCCGACTCTTATGCCTAGACCCTCATAGTACCAAAATAAAAGTAACAGCCAATCAAGTTTCTGCAAATGTATAGTAGTTACTACAAATAAACAATTATTAAAACACTAAAAACCCTCCCCAGACCAGTTAGACAACCTGGTCGCAAAGGGTGGATATTTAGACTAATATACAGGCCGAATATTTTGGGAATTGTACTGCAGAAAGGAAAACATAGGCAAATGGTTTAAAATTGGAAAACAGGAAAATAGTCTTTAAAATGTCCCATGGTGAGGTAAGGAAACAGGAATCCGACAAGTAGTGTGGCCCCAAGGCAAGACCAAGCAGTCATGATATTTTAAAAGGATGCCTAACTCTCAGGTTCTATATGTTAGCTTTTTTTTTGTAAAAGCGAAAATCTCGAGTTTCCAGTGGTAATACGTAATAAGTCCATCCAGAGCTGGTTTTGCTTAGAATTTGGGGATTTGTAGTTTTCCTAAATTACAATAAATTAAAAGTTCCAGACTTCACAGGAAAAAAGAAGATCTGGGTGGCCTTCTCATGCATGGCCATGTGAGAGCTCTGTAAAAGGCTTTACAGTGTCGAGCAGGTATTCTAGGTGCTCTATAGAAGTTCAAGGTGCAGTTCAAAGTTAGAGTCAGCAAAAGGTTCAGTCAAATGTTTTGAAGTTTGCAAGTAGTTTGTAGATGCTCGATCGCAGCGTGGTTGATTTTGAACCAAATGACTCGAGTCAGCAGTGGATAGGAGATCACTAGGCAACTAAGCCAAGAAGCAGTCTCGCAGCTTCAAATCAGTACGATGTGGCTCGACAACTTGAAAAAGGGTCAACATGCTTTCATGTCTTTGTGGAGCAATATCAGGTGCCAGAGGTAATGTTTCTGACATTAGGAAGCTGGAGCTCTTTTCTGTGAACTCACCTCAGGGTGTGTCACCTCCAGGCATATTGTCTCCCTTTGGGTACTTAGGCATCCTTGTCTCTTGGTTCTCCGTTCAGGCTAGCTCAAAATGTTCTAACAGATATGTCCCCCGCAGTGAAGTTAGAGGATCACAAGTCACCATCCCTCTGAGCTTGGCTCCTGCCCTACACCTGTTCCGGTAGTCAGAAACCTGGGGGTCCTATTTGCAGAGTATCTGACTGCCACAGCTCAAGTTAGCTTGATATGCAAATCTGGCTAATTCCATCTCAGAGTATTAAAGAAGGTTTGGCCCTTCCTTCCGGAGAACCTATGCCCTTTGGTGGTGTCCTCTTTAATATTGAGCAAGCTTGACTATTGCAACTCGTTTCTATCCCAGCCAGTTTATTTCATCCATCGGCTCCAGATGCTACAGAATTCAGCAGCTCGTGTGGCCAATAGCATTGCTTGTGGGATGCATATATCCCCAGTCCTGCAGTCACTTCACTGGCTACGGATTCAGAAGCAGAATACGTCTCAATCCCTCTGTATTGTCCAGCGTGCCTTTTATGGTGTGGGACCGGAATTTCTCCCGAAGAAGTTTCAACTCTACCTGCTGTGCCGCTGACTAAGATCGGAAAAAGCCCGACTGTTGACCATCCCTCGCTTTCGCCGTGCCCGTACAGGCAGCCGCTCCTTCTCAGTCACAGCGGCTAAGCTGTGGAATGCCTTACCCTTCCAGATTCGGGCTACTCCTGACCATTTTAGTTTTCACCGTCTGCTAAAAACGTACCTGTTCTAAGTCCTCTCGCCCCTGATGCCCTTCAGCGCTATGATGCTTATTGCGAACGAGCACTTTATAAAATCCATTAACATAACATAACATAACATTAAAGCGACTTTGAACTGGCAACAGCTCCAACAAGCTGTAACAAGGGGGTCGTCCTACCTTCTATGACTCTAAGGAGTGCACAGAGTAAATCAAGTGCACACTGGTTTTTAGACCCTTTTGGGTGCCCGTACAGTTTGGGTGACCATTGTTGGAAACAACATGCTTGCTGCTGACAAACACATATCTCAAACTCGTATAAGAATTTCAGCTTTTAATTATTTACCTGATGCTTTTTTTCTTTTTGCAAGGAGTTTAGGTTTTTATATATACATGACAGTACATGATGTCCACTGTGGTAAACAAACAGTTATGTTAGAAATTCGCTAAAACATAAATACACATGACATAGGGTGTGGACCATTCACTCATATATTTGACAAGCAACTTGTTTGTAAGTAGAATGTCCCATGCCATTAGGTGTAGAGAACACAGGATGAAAGTACAAATGGAGGATACGTTGATAGTAGGTCTCCTATGCCTGGCTGAAGTCTGACCTCATATATGGCCTCATATATACAGCTCCAACAAAACACCCAACAGAATGGGAACTAGTAGACGGAATGCAAGTTGGCATTCAGGATCTTTCCTGTGGCAGACCTTTCCTCAGTTCTAGCCATGTCCATCCTCAGCTCCAGCCATGTCCAGCCTCAATGAAGTCACATGGCAATCACGCAGTTATCTTTCCTTGCCTGGATCATCCCTTGTTAGCCCCTTAAGTGCCAGGGACGAGTACGCTCATCCTTTTTGCATAGACTTGCATAATAGCCTGGCTATTATAACAGGCTCCAAAGTATTTTTTTGGGTTCAGCCAATATTTACAAGTATTCCTCCTCATGTGTTAATGAGGTGTGAAAAATTGCAATTGGTATTCAGAAATTACTTCCTGGGGTTACATTTTCGAGAAAATGTTCCTTTGATCCTGAGAGAAAAATGAGTGAAAGGCAAGTTTAGGTACCTTTTTGCCATAACTGTGCTTCTAATCATAATGCAGCATTCTGTTTTTTTTTGGAGAGTGTTGCTTTATATTTTGTTTTATTCAGCATTCATTATGGAGAGTACTATGACCCTGCCACGGGGTATGCTTGAACACTGGAAATATCATTCTATTTGAACATGAGACTTTATGAATTGAAATAAAACCTCATCACTGCGACGCGGTTGTAGGCCTTTGCAGAATGTCCTGAGTAATATTATACTATCCCTGGACTCCTATCTTTTATTAGCTGATATCGCGATGTGTGGCAATAGGTATCTCTCTAATATTAGTTCATCTCCCTGTGCCGATTTGAATCTTAAGGGAAGATAACATGAACAACGGCTACAAAGTTTCTCAGGTGCCCATTTGAGTTTCCATGTACCCTTGGTTGTCGTTTCACCATTCAGGTGGTGGTTTGTCTCTAGACTACACACAGCAGAAGAATCGAATTATCCAATTTATGGATTGCAATGATTATGTTACTCTCTGAGCCAGAACCTAGCTCAGGTGAAACTACAGACACAATATTGGCATGAAAGTGGCGTCAATTAGCAGAGCTCACTTCCAGAAAAAAAACACTTCACATTGTGTTACAAACATGAAAAAAACACTCAGATGAGTACATCTTTAAAAATGGTATTATGTCACATCTAAACTCTGGCTTTACTGTGCGAACTGTGCACAACAGTGCACAGTGCTATGTCATTATAATGCTAATGTGCACAACTGGAATCTGCCCTTATAATGCCAACTGCACATTCTACAATTGGACCATATTGTGCTAATTTAAGTTTCTATGCTAAGCGTTTGACATTAAATCTAGCCCTTATACTGTTTAACTGATAAGACGTTGGCTTAAATACACACGTTAGCTTTTGGCCTCAGTTTTATTAAGTTATAACGTTACAGACCACCACCACAGCATCTCCCTCACAGGTCCTTCTCCAACGGCTGTGCCATGAACTTGGAACTCAATACAACAAATACATTCCACATGGAATGTCCACTACCTCACACTCCACGTGATAAGAATACATTATAACACATCTCCCTTCGTGTAACCAACCAAACCCCTGTTCTTATTCCATACCTTACCCCCACTCATACTGACAGCACCTCCCAACATTGCCACCACCTGCACAGAGTCAGAATGTACCATAGCACCCTTTCTCTTCACAACACCATTCTTTATTCTCACCCAATCACTGCACTCCACTCTTACCACCTTCTTTCCACGTCCCATATTCTCCCACATCACCCATACCTCTTTGTTCCTCTTCAACCTCCATCTCAGCTTATCAACTACACAATCCGACTCTCTTGCTCTTCCAAGCTATGGGGACTCATTTGTGTGTTTGCCTTTCAACCCCATATCAATTCAAACAGGCTGACCACTGTCGCAGTATGGGGCAACATCTGCAGCGCATATGACCTCTCCTGAATAGCCACTTTCCTGTCCTTTCCACATGTACCTGCCATGCGAATCGCACCCATGACACAGTTATTCACTGTCCCAACCATACCATTCCTGTCAGAGTGATACAGAGCAGATCTTCTGTATTTTATTCCACACCTCTTCACATACTCCACAAAGTAACCACCAGTAATCTGCATAGAATTATCCGTAACAATACTTCCTGGTACACCCTCTCTTGCAAACACCTCTTGAACAAAATCTACAATACTCTCCCCACTGATGTCACACATTTTTTTATTCTTTGTCCATCTTCATAACAAATCCACAAGAACAATCAAATATTTACCATGTCCACCTCCCAAATTCCCAGCTCCTAAAATATCAATTGCTAAGTCATCCCAAACCTTATTTGGAATGCCAACCTCCACTATGGGTTGTTCCTTGGCAACCTCACGCCTACCAACTTTGGCGCATTCAATGCAACTAGCCAACCTTCTCTCTACATCTCGGTCAAAAACAGGCTGCCATTATTCACCCCTCAGAATTGCCACGTGTCCTACATGGGCCAAATCCACAATTCTGTCTCTTATTGATGTAGGAACAATGACACGTTCCCACTGCACCCAAACATCACCAACCACACTTAACTCTCCACGTACTTCTCAAAATGGTCTCTCTCCCTGTTGCAACTCAATCATCATAGGCCAAACTGAATCCACTATTCATAGCCTCCAGCCATTCTTGCTTGCTCACAATGCCCTCATGGTTCACAAAGACCATTTCTGAAAATGTCAACCTCACTTCCATCCCCATATGACTACCCATCCTTGATAGACAATCAGCCATTACATTCTCCTTGCCAGGTATAACTTAAATTTCAGATGTGTATGCTTGCATCCTAGATACCCAGATTAACAAGGGGGGTCCGGAGAGTCCCTGTGCCAGACATTAGTCCTGGTTACGAGAGACTTACCCAGAGTCTTTAGCTCACTATCTTTCACAAAGAAGAAATATCCCAAACATATCAGTCTTTGTCCTGCCCTGGGGCAGTCCAGCACCGAAATGCTAGGCAATTCTCCTCTGAACAAGAGTACCAACAGAAACCCCAGACACGTGTTTCGGTCTGGTTGGACCTCATCAGTAGGGTGGATCTGTGCCTCTCTAAGAATAGTGAGCAAGGGGCCCACGTCTGGATTCCCCTAGTAACTTAGGGTGAGACCAAAGTCTAAAATCATTTGCCATCATAAAGTAAAAAACGGTCCTCCACCTCTAGTAAAAGTCTAGTAAAAAAAGGCCACTTGACGTTGTCTGAAACTAATAGTCTTTAAAAAAAAAAAGGGATTACATATTTCCGGCCTTGTAGGCTACACTGAGGACGAAAATCAGACCATGCATGTTAGTATCTTGTGAAGTGTTGTCACAATTACAGTTGGCGTCCTTATGTTTTTTCCAGTGCAGTCTGTTAACTGTGAAATTCAGCTGGTTAAGTCGTAGGTCTGTTATCAACTTACTTGCCCTTGTATTGTAAACACGTAAATAAAACTCCTTGCTAAAATGGAAATTCATGTATGGTAAATGATCCCGTACACTTGTTGTGGTATCCTCATTTAATTCAGCTTGGGTCAGTTGCTTCTTCTTGAACAGGTCTGGGATCGTTTCCTTTTGAATAGGCAGGGTAGAAAGAGGACTCTCAGCCATGTTATAAAATCCAAGAGCATGGAAGGGTTTGAGATCCCGCTCGATTTAGGGCTATTTTCTAGTTTAAAAAGGTATTTTAGAAATAATGTTTTGAGAACTGCCTGGTCATTCATACAGATCAAGGGCCACAGTGATATGGAGGCTATTGTCAATTGGATCGTCAGCGATGTACGGCCACTTTCATAATACAAGAGTTATTTGGCCCTTACAGGGGAGCGCTTCAGCAGGGAACGCGATGATGGGGGTAAGTAAGTGGAAGTAATGTCCGGAGAGGAAAGGGGAAGGGGGAGGTGTCCACAACTGTGGACTCTAACCAGAATCTGCCCTTACTGTGCTGACTGAGCCTAACAGGCCGATTCATGGAATAATTAGCGCGGCGCAAGTGGGCAAAAACGTGCGATTCGCAGTGGAATAGCGAAAATCGCAGTGCAAGTGCGAAAATCGCACGAAAAGCAGCGCACGTCGATTCATGGAAGGCCGTGCGCGAGAAAACCAGCGGATGTGCGATAAAAAAGTGCGCGGCGCACGTTGGCGCACAGGCCATCTAACAGCGTGCGCCAGGTCACAGCGAAAATCGCACAGGCCACAGCGAAATTCGCACATAGCGCGGCGCACGCAACAAAAGTAGGCGGAACACGGGCGTAACACTCGGAATGGGGAACAACTTGCCAAAACGTGGGCGTCACGGGGGAAGTACAGGGCACAAGTGCGCGGAACGCCCACACGCTCGCCTACAACACGTATTCATGGAATAGAATAGGGGAAAAAAGCGCACGCTCAAACCAGCGCACAGGCACAAACACGACCGCCACAAGAAAGCAGGCGGTAGCGTCTCTGCGGCTGTAAGAAATGTACGCCAAAAGGTGCGCCAACAAATAGCACCTATATACTGCCATGATGAATGTCCCATACTGTGGCCCTCCAGGAAAAATGACGTGCAAAGGGGTACCCACAAACACGGACACCCGCTGACAAAAAATATGTGTGCGTGTATACCGGGGTGCGCGGGAAGTCTCACACGCGATTTCAGCAGGGTACGTGCATCACAGGGATTCGCGTGAAGTCATTCACGCGATCGGGCCTGGGGGAGCGGGCTACGTGTATTTCAGGGGTTCGCGTGAAGTTTCTCACGCGATCGGGCCTGGGGGAGCGTGCTACGTGTATTTCAGGGGTTCGCGTGAAGTTTCACACGCGATCGGGCCTGGGGGAGCGGGCTACGTGTACTACAGGGGTTCGCGTGAAGTTCCTCACGCGATCGGGCCTGGGGGAGCGGGCTACGTGTATTCCAGGGGTGCGTGAGAAGTTCCACACGCGAATAGCCTGGGCGCGTGTATTTCAGGGGTGCGCGGGAAGTTCCACACGCGAATAGCCTGGGCGCCTGTATTTGAGGGGTGCGCGGGAAGTTCCACACGCAAATAGCCTGGGCGCGTGTATTTCAGGGGTGCGCGGGAAGTTCCACACGCGAATAGCCTGGGCGCCTGTATTTGAGGGGTGCGCGGGAAGTTCCACACGCGAATAGCCTGGGCGCGTGTATTTGAGGGGTGCGCGGGAAGTTCCACACGCGAATAGCCTGGGCGCCTGTATTTGAGGGGTGCGCGGGAAGTTCCACACGCGAATAGCCTGGGCGCGTGTATTTGAGGGGTGCGCGGGAAGTTCCACACGCGAATAGCCTGGGCGCGTGTATTTCAGGGGTGCGCGTGAAGTCATTCACGCGATCGGTCCTGGGGGAGCGGGCTACGTGTATTTCAGGGGTTCGCGTGAAGTTTCTCACGCGATCGGGCCTGGGTGAGCGTGCTACGTGTATTTCAGGGGTTCGCGTGAAGTTTCTCACGCGATCGGGCCTGGGGGAGCGTGCTACGTGTATTTCAGGGGTTCGCGTGAAGTTTCACACGCGATCGGGCCTGGGGGAGCAGGCTGCGTGTATTACAGGGGTTCGCGTGAAGTTCCTCACGCGATCGGGCCTGGGGGAGCGGGCTACGTGTATTCCAGGGGTGCGTGAGAAGTTCCACACGCGAATAGCCTGGGCGCGTGTATTTCAGGGGTGCGCGGGAAGTTCCACACGCGAATAGCCTGGGCGCCTGTATTTGAGGGGTGCGCGGGAAGTTCCACACGCAAATAGCCTGGGCGCGTGTATTTCAGGGGTGCGCGGGAAGTTCCACACGCGAATAGCCTGGGCGCCTGTATTTGAGGGGTGCGCGGGAAGTTCCACACGCAAATAGCCTGGGCGCGTGTATTTGAGGGGTGCGCGGGAAGTTCCACACGCGAATAGCCTGGGCGCGTGTATTTCAGGGGTGCGCGTGAAGTCATTCACGCGATCGGGCCTGGGGGAGCGGGCTACGTGTATTTCAGGGGTGCGCGTGAAGTCATTCACGCGATCGGGCCTGGGGGAGCGGGCTACGTGTATTTCAGGGGTTTGCGTGAAGTTTCTCACGCGATCGGGCCTGGGTGAGCGTGCTACGTGTATTTCAGGGGTTCGCGTGAACTTTCACACGCGATCAGGCCTGGGGGAGCGGGCTACGTGTATTTCAGGGGTGCGCGGGAAGTTCCACACGCAAATAGCCTGTGCGCGTGTATTTCAGGGGTGCGCGGGAAGTTTTACACGCGAATAGCCTGGGCGCGTGTATTTCAGGGGTGCGCGGGAAGTTCCACACGCGAATAGCCTGTGCGCGTATATTTCAGGGGTGCGCGGGAAGTTTTACACGAGATTTCTGCACGGTACGTGTATTTCAGGGGTGCCGGGGAGTCCCACATGTGATTTGACAGTGTGGGTCCTCCCAGGTGTACCCTGTACACCCTCCACGGCCCCTGCAGGCAGCCCACACCACAGGGGACTACCCTGCATCCCTGGTCATGTCCCGCAGGCAGCCCACCCAACATGGGCATGCCCCCCAGCAAAGGCACATGTCTCCTTGAACTAATGAACACCAACTCATGTCCCCTTGCACCCCCACCCCCCAGCACTGTGGGGCACCTGCCAGCAGGCCCCCACCCATGTCCAACTCATGTCCCCCACCACCCCCAACCCCCAGCACTGTGGGGCACCTGCCAGCAGGCCCCCACCCATGTCCAACTCATGTCTCCCACCACCCCCACCCCCCAGCCACCAGGGTCACCCTCCACCAGGCCCCCACCCATGTCTCCCACCACCCCCACCCCCCAGCCACCAGGGGCACCCTCCACCAGGCCCCCACTCATGTCCCCCACCACCCCCACACCCCAGCAGTGCAGGGGCAGCCTCCACCAGGCCCCCACTCATGTCACCCACCACCCCCACCCCCAGCCACCAGGGTCACCCTCCACCAGGCCCCCACTCATGTCACCCACCACCCCCACCCCCCAGCCACCAGGGTCACCCTCCACCAGGCCCCCACTCATGTCTCCCACCACCCCCACACCCCAGCAGTGCAGGGGCACCCTCCACCAGGCCCCCACTCATGTCACCCACCACCCCCACCCCCCAGCCACCAGGGTCACCCTCCACCAGGCCCCCACTCATGTCTCCCACCACCCCCAACCCCCAGCCACCAGGGTCACCCTCCACCAGGCCCCCACTCATGTCTCCCACCACCCCCACACACCAGCAGTGCAGGGGCACCCTCCACCAGGCCCCCACTCATGTCACCCACTACCCCCACCCCCCAGCCACCAGGGTCACCCTCCACCAGGCCCCCACTCATGTCACCCACCACCCCCACCCCCCAGCCACCAGGGTCACCCTCCACCAGACCCCCACCCATGTCTCCCACCACCCCCACCCCCCAGCCACCAGGGTCACCCTCCACCAGGCCCCCACTCATGTCACCCACCACCCCCACCCCCCAGCCACCAGGGCCACCCTCCACCAGGCCCCCACTCATGTCACCCACCACCCCCACCCCCCAGCCACCAGGGTCACCCTCCACCAGGCCCCCACTCATGTCTCCCACCACCCCCACACCCCAGCAGTGCAGGGGCAGCCTCCACCAGGCCCCCACTCATGTCTCCCACCACCCCCACACCCCAGCAGTGCAGGGGCAGCCTCCACCAGGCCCCCACTCATGTCACCCACCACCCCCACCCCCCAGCCACCAGGGTCACCCTCCACCAGGCCCCCACTCATGTCACCCACCACCCCCACCCCCCAGCCACCAGGGTCACCCTCCACCAGGCCCCCACCCATGTCTCCCACCACCCCCACCCCCCAGCCACCAGGGTCACCCTCCACCAGGCCCCCACTCATGTCACCCACCACCCCCACCCCCCAGCCACCAGGGTCACCCTCCACCAGGCCCCCACTCATGTCTCCCACCACCCCCACCCCCCAGCCACCAGGGTCACCCTCCACCAGGCCCCCACTCATGTCACCCACCACCCCCACCCCCCCAGCCACCAGGGTCACCCTCCACCAGGCCCTCACTCATGTCTCCCACCACCCCCACACCCCAGCAGTGCAGGGGCACCCTCCACCAGGCCCCCACTCATGTCACCCACCACCCCCACCCCCCAGCCACCAGGGTCACCCTCCACCAGGCCCCCACTCATGTCTCCCACCACCCCCACCCCCCAGCCACCAGGTTCACCCTCCACCAGGCCCCCACTCATGTCACCCACCACCCCCACCCCCCAGCCACCAGGGTCACCCTCCACCAGGCCCCCACCCATGTCTCCCACCTCCCCCACCCCCCATCCACCAGGGTCACCCTCCACCAGGCCCCCACTCATGTCACCCACCACCCCCACCCCCCAGCCACCAGGGTCACCCTCCACCAGGCCCCCACCCATGTCTCCCACCACCCCCACCCCCCAGCCACCAGGGTCACCCTCCACCAGGCCCCCACTCATGTCTCCCACCACCCCCACACCCCAGCAGTGCAGGGGCAGCCTCCACCAGGCCCCCACTCATGTCTCCCACCACCCCCCACCCCCCAGCAGTGCAGTGGCACCCTCCATCAGCCCCCCACTCATGTCACCCACCACCCCCACCCCCCAGCCACCAGGGTCACCCTCCACCAGGCCCCCACTCATGTCTCCCACCACCCCCCACACCCCAGCAGTGCAGGGGCACCCTCCACCAGGCACCCACACATGTCCCCCTGCCCCCAGGTCCTCACGATACTCAATCATGGCAGTAATGGCCAGCATACCCAGCACAAACACCCAGGCAAGGATTGCATTCACCCACATAGTGAATGCAATTACATGATACAACCCCAATGGCAAGTCTGTAAATGAACACATGTCCGTCACACACACATACACAATGGGTGCAAGTGAATGTCAAAACCCATATCATGACATGTATGAAACCAATGAGAAAATACCACAAGTGAAAGTTAACAAAAACATGTATTAAAGATGAAAAATAAGTAAAAAAATCAAACATACAACAATGGGGATAACAAAATAAATGGTCCATGTCCGAGAACAAATGTAAAAATAAAAAAAACAAAGTAATCCAAAAACAAATGTTGTCCAAAGCAAAATCATGTGTAAGTAAAATAATGAAAAACCATTTCCTCATGGTGAACACAATAATTAATAAAAAAAATGTTTCTTCAAAAAGCAAACTATATACACGAAAATTCCAGGGTCCATGAGCCCAACACCATAAATGAAACCTACTACTATCTAATGAAAATAATATATACAAAAAAGTGGCCATTGTCCGAGCGGTCCAAAAATACAAAAATTAATAAAGGAAACCTAACACTAACTAACTAAATAACTATATACAAAGGCAGCGGGCAAGTCCTGCGGCTCACTCGGTGATGTTGCTGGCCAGGGCATCATCGAACTCCATGTCGATGTCCTTGAGGCGGGACTCTGTCCTGGCCCCGAGGTCTCGCAGGGATAACCCCATGTCCAGCTCAAACTCCCTGCGAGCTTCCTCGAGGCACTCAGCCCGCCTCAACGCCCGACGCATGGAGAACTCCGCCCTGACCATGGTGAGCCGCTCCTCTTCCGCCCGCTGCAACTCCGCACCTATCCGCTGGACCAACTGCTCCCACACGGAAGACACCACCATCCCAGGGTTGCCCTGCCCTCCGGCCGAGGCCTGCCCCTCTGATCTTGAAGGCCCCGAGCCATGATGCCTCCCACGTCGAGCCTGCTGCTGCCTCCGACGCCACTGCCTCTGCCAGCACGACGGCATCCAGGCTGATGGAAACCACCGACGCCGTCGTGCACGTGCCCTGCCCGATGATGCTGTCACATCTTCCATCTGCTGGGGTCCAGTTGCTGTGTTGTCCACCCCTGCTGGACCTCCGACTCCCAACTGTGGCAGGGATGGGATCCCCACCGAGCTGGCTTCATTGGTCGGGGCAGGTCCACAGGGGGCCCTGGTGGCATCTGGGCCGGAAGACGGCAAGGAGAACGACTGGTGTATAGCCTGCACAGAGGAGGAGAGGGCCGCCAGATTGGACAACACATGCAGGAAACCCCCGAACATGGCCGATCCCAATTGGGCCACATCGGCACGGTGCACTTCGTGATGACGTGCGTCCTCCTCCCGGGAAGCACGCACGGCATCACGAATCACAGCCGTGCGCATCGCGACCCCAATCAGGACCTTCTCCACACGGCCAGGGGTTCCCACGTCCGCAGGTGGAGTGGAGTCAGGTGACATGGACATCCCCTCTACCTGCGGACGGGCCTGGGACGGGGCATCCCTGGTGGTGCACTCACAGGGTCAGGGACAGCGACATGCACAGGCCCCTCCACGGTGACCTGTGCTGCCTCCTGCCCCTGGCCCTGGACTGCACCACTTGCACCAGCAGGGATGCCCCCACCAGGCCCCATGTGTGCCCCAGTGGCGGCCTCCTCCTCCTCTGTGCAAACCACCAACCTGGATGGCTCCTCACCGTCTCCCACCGTAGCAGGCCCCTGTGGGGGCTCACCCACCCCTTCCGCTGCAGCCGTGGGGGCATCCCCGCCGCCTTGCTCCACAGCGCCGTCTCCGCCCTCTTCTTCACTAGCCGCTGCGTAGAGGGAGACAAAGAACACAAGCATCAGGACACTGTACAATGGTCCCCTAGACAGGAAGCAATAGCAGATGAGCACCACTGTCAAAGTACACTTCCATCATGTCCCTCCACAACACATGGGTCAGTCCAGGCAAAACACACACAGTAACAGGCACGGTGCATGCCATGGACATTTCCATGCATGTCCAATGGACTCTTGAAACATTCAATGATATGTAACTCACATGCATCATGGCTCATGCCTATCACATGCACACACTTCACCTCAGTCACATCCATCTGGCCCCAAACACACCAAACACAGCGGATACAAGGGTAATTTGGCTGCTTCACTGAATCTGTGCATTGTCACACACATGTGTCATGCATCCATGGCATGCACAAGTCACAGACACGCAGGTCAGGCACACAGACATGGCTACCATATATGTACCTGGCATCAGCACCCATCCCTCACCCCCACCCATGTCCAGGTACAGAGACTGGCATGCTCTCATGTTCAAAATCTGCATAGGGCTCCCCATGCGGCATTTGAACACATGCAACAACCATGTGGGTCACACATCACTGGTCGCACATGCATTACCATGATGTCCCTGCACACATACATGCATACATGGCCTATGGCACACATACAGGCAAGTATCATAGAACCAGCACACCGCAACATGCCCTGTCTCACACAGTAATGCTTGGACACTTACCGCTCAACTCCAGACGGGCCTCCCTCTCAAGGATCTGGGCGTGGAGCGCTGGGCGTACGCGTTCCAGGACCCTCATCTGGATGGAACTCATGCGGCCCCGGCCCCCCTCCACGAGGCGCCGGCCCTTCACAAGGGTCCTGGACCTCAAGTCCTCCCAGCGCTTCTTGATCTTCAGGACGTTGCGGGTTGCCACCCCCTCCGCGTTGATGGCAACCACACAGTCGGCCCAGATCCTCTCCCGTCCTTCCTTGCTGGCACGGGACGATCCAAAGAGGGCATCATACTGCCCCAGGACATGCTCCACCAGGACACCAACTTCGTTGTCAGTGAAGCTGGTGCCCCTCTGGCCTGGGGTTGCCACTGGTGCCAGATGTGGAAGTGCCCGACATGGCAACCCCAGAGGCAGGTGTGGGTGGGCAAATGGGTCCTGGGGCTGGGCTGTGGAGCGATGTAATCCCAGTCGGGAGTCTTCAGTTCCAGCAGGGGTGGACACAGCAACTGGACCCCTGCAGATGGCTGATGTGCAGGCACCAAATGGCAGGGCACGGTGGCAGCAGGCAGGCAGGCAGGCAGCAGCAGATGGCACGTGGGAGGCTGCTCGGGGCACTGGGGGGCAGTAACTCGGCCTTCTGGGCAGGAGCGTGGTCTTCCGTGTGTTTTCGCGTGGCCAGCTTGATACGGAGTGATTTGGCACGTGAAAATCCTGCACGTCAGCATGAAATCCGAGGAAAGGCCCTTTGCGCGTAAGCGCGTCAGCACGCATACGCGATTCTATTGGACCAGAGTCCCTCAGCGCGTAAGCGCGTCTGTGACGTGACCCGCACGGGTGTTCCCCACTCAGCACGTGATGACGGAGCACACGTGGAACTACTGCACGTCAGAGTGTCATCGCGTGTAATTGGACAAAAGTGCGCGTACACGCGATTGGCCTATGTACGTGTATTTCATGGGTGCGCGGGCACTTACACACGCAAGTACGTCAGCGAACCTGTATCCCGTGGTGCGTGTGAATTTCCACACGCTATTGGACTGTGAACTGGATTCCAGGGGTGCGCGGGTCACACGCTCGCCTAGAACACGCGCAAAGCATAAATTTGCGGACTTTAACAATAACAAGCTCAGACGCCAGGATGAACATACCGTTCCTAGCAGCAGTGGCAGTGGGCTACCAAAGGAGGAGGAGGAGGATAGTCAGGGCCAGAATATTCACACCCAGAACCAGCCTTTTCGGGATGCCTGATGACCAGGTGTATGGGAGGTACAGGTTTCCACCACACATTATACTGGACCTGGTGAGTGAGTAGGAGGATGACCTCACATCACCCACCCTGTGCTCCCAAGCACTCAGCCCCCTGGAGAAGGTCCTCAATGTACTGCACTTCTTAGCCACTGGATCATTTCAGCGGACAAGTGCCATAGTGGGTGGGGTGTCACAGGCCACCCAGTCACGCTGCCTACACCAGGTCTTGAACATCATCACTGCACGCCCATCAGTCCGCAGGCACATATACCTGCCCAGAACACCTGCAGAAAGGCATGCTGCCGCCCTGGATTTTTACGCTGTGGCACGATTCCCCAAAGTGCTAGGTGCCATCGACTGCACCCATGTGGCTCTACGTCCCCCCAGGGCATCTGAGCACATCTATAGGAACCGCAAGCACTGGCATTCCATCAACGTGCAGGTAGCATGTAATGCCAAGGGAATCATCACCTCAGTATATGCCAACTATCCCGGCTCCACCCACGACAGCTTCATTTACCGAATGTCCACCCTAAGCCGGGACCTAGAAGCTTGGCGGCATGGCGATACATGGCTGCTTGGTGAGTATGTATGCCACTGCACATGCATGCATGTTGGATACTGAGCAAGGTCACAACCCCACCAATGATACCAATCACCACCTCCACAGGGGACAGTGCCCACCCTCTCAGCCCCCACATGATGACGCCAATTCGGAACCCCACCACGCCACCCGAGGTAAGATATAACACAGCCCACATTACAACCAGGGGCATAGTGGAGCGCACATTCGGAGTGCTAAAGTCACGCTTTCGCTCCCTTGACCGTTCTGGCGGGCAGCTGTTATACGCTCCCCCAGTAGTGTGCAGGATCATAGTGGCAGCATGTGTCCTGCACAACGTTGCAACACGCCGGGGCCTGGCCGTGGACATGGTGGTGGCCCCACATCCCCAACCACATGCACAGCCGCTGCGCATGGGAGGGGAAAGGGCACGGGGGGAGGCAGCCCGTACACAGCTAGTGGCTAATTACTTCACATAGAAATCACACCCCTGTGGAGTGCACACTGCCCTGGCACATTCCATCTGACAATCAATGATGACTCAACCTGACACTGATCCTGAATGTCTGGAGAATGAACCGTGAATACCATATCAGCCTGAGATTGTTCACCTGGAAGTGTCACAATGTGTGCATCCCTACCCACACAGACACCACCAATGCAGTTTTGTGAAGTTACACATTGAAGCAGCTAAAATGAATACCCACTTGCAAAATGCAACAAGAGGACTGTGCCATGTCAGCCAACCCAACCCCAGCACCGCCACACGACACACCGTGCCATGTCATGCTAATTGCAGGTAAACAAAGTAATCCCCACAACATGACATCAGTCTCACTATGTACAGTGTCCCTATTAGAAACCTGCAACACCTGAAATGCTCACAGCAATGCCGGACCAACAACATACTTGAGCACGTACTACCATTAACATGACATCACAAATGTTACATATTAGTAGTCTCACCACCTGGAAATGCCTGCACTCCCACCACTACCAACTGTGCAGTGTTGGCGCCATGTTGTGGCGTTGTAGGTGCACTGCTGCCAACATGGACCCCATCTCCAGACTAGAGGTCCTTGTGTAGACATGAGGAAGGGACCTGCAAATTGGGAGGTAGACACAGAAGAAGAGTTACACATCAATGCAACATGCAGTGTACAACACAACAGCAATATGCACTAGGAATGTATACACAGTATTGACTACAGACTGCCCACACAGCTCATGGGAGTCCAACGTCACTGTGTAATTCACTGTCACTTGGGCACACCCTTTGCAAGCCCCTGGAAACGGGAAGCAGGAGGGGTGTGTGTGACTCAAACGCAAGCATCTGAACCAAATACATTACAAGCCTGCATGTGCCCAGCCACAATGCAGCGTATGCCCACAGGAACCACGGAAGCCAACAAATCGTCCCAAAAAAATTGGGAATAAAAGAAATGAAAATAAAAATAAAAATAAGAAACAATCAAAAATGGCCATTGATGGGCCCGGGGGGGTTGGGGAGGCCACCCAGGAGGTCCGAGGACAGGATGCACACCAGAACCCACCTGCGTGGATCCTGGGAAGATAAAACACCTCCATGGGCTCATGGCCCACACAGCTACCCTATTGTGGGAGTATCACTGCTGTCGCTATTATCACCCTGTGCAGCTGCATCCGGAGGTGGTTGCACTATGGGAGGCAGCCCACGCAAGGCCCTAGTCTGCTCCTCCATGGCTGTAAGCATGCGGGTGTGGTAGGTCTGGTTCTGGAGGATGAGTGTGCGGAGGTCCCCATGCAACAACTCACGGGATGCCCGGACCTCCGCCCTCGTTGCCTGCATCTCAGCTGAGAGCGTACGGGTGAGACGCTCCAGCTGCTGTTCTGTCCTTTGGTGTGTTGAAGCCTCAAGCTCAACAAGAGTCGTCCTGAGGTGAAGGAGCTCCTGCCTCAGGGCTTCCCTGTGGCCCTGGGACTCAATGGAGATGGCCTCCTGCAGAGTCGCCAGTGCCGCCCGCCTGTCCCTGTTGGACCCCAACATGTCCTCCCTGTGTGACTGGCAGATGGAGTCGGTTGCCTGCTCTAGTCGCTCCATCAGCCTTTCTGGGGGGACAATGGAAGTGGCCACCCTATCCATGGCCTGAGCCATCATCTCGGATGATGCAGCCTGTTGGGTTGCCATACCGTAAATGGATTGCTCCCATGCGGTATTGCCGGGTGGCGTACGGCCACCACGTCGGCGGGCACGACACCTGTCTGGGGCAAGGCGAACTGCGCCTTGCTGTGCCGGCACTGCCTGAGGCTGCAGGACTGCATTCCCCCTCTGATCTGCTGGCCCAGGAACAGGATCAGATGTCGCAGAGTGTGACCCTGCATCCGTAACCACCGAAGGCGTAGCTGCCAACACTGACATCCCCATGGAGGGTTCTGACCCTGGTGCAGGTGGGTGAGACAGAACAGAATCCCTCCCTGGAACACTCACCTGCGACGGCACGTAGGTCTCATCCGAATCAACACCTGAGTACAGCTCGGGGGAGGTGCAGCCAGAGACACCCCTTGAGAGCACGACCTGCAGCACTTGTGGGTTCTCCCCCACCACCACACCACGTCCCTCACTGGTGGTTGGTCGGCCCTCGGACCCCTCCTGGGTCTGCACCATCTCCACAACCCCAGCAGTATCAGGTGCGTCTTCCCCTGCAAAGACATGAAAACAAAGAAATGGAAACAGGCATTAGCACCATGGCACACAATGAGGGCTGAGAAGCAAGAGAACCAGTACTTGATTGACACATGTCCCACATGACTAAAACCCTCCCATGCATGCACCCTCACTGCGTATGAAGTGCAGGCAAATGGCACACACTGATGACACCAAGATGGAAGATGAACACATTTTCTGCATGCTGCCTGGCAGTGGCATCACACATTGGCCTGTGATTGCCAGGTGAAACACACATGCCATCACACAGATGGCATGTACCATTGCTATTGAGTGAAGATGGAGAGGAGGGCAGCACCTATTCATTCAGTCCAGTTCCCGCATGTAATCGCTTTTCTAATTCTAACAGGTCAGATTTTTCACCTGGAGCTGCCAGTCTGAAATGGTCCAATTGCACAGGGACATGTGTGTACAAATGATATCCAGGTAACAAAGTCACTCCACTTTACCATACCCATGTCAGACATGTGACTAGTGGACAGCGACATGCCTAGTGAAAGTGGTGTAATGCAAACAAACTGACTGAATGAACAGTGACAAATAAGCAACTATGTTGTGGCAAGGTGACACTTCAAGGGCAACTGGCGTGCAGTTGGGTTAGATGTCTACTGTTGGCAGAAGGGATACTGCTATGGCCAAATGCAGCTGCGCAGGAAGTATTGCATGAAGCACATGGCTGACCCATACGACTCAGGCGCACACACTCTCACCTGGCACACAAACAGAAGCCCTCACACACACACCATGCACATGGATGACACACACATGCATGTGCACTCACCGGACAATGCCTCGTAATCAGCCAGATCTCCCACGCCTTGGATCTGTTCCTCCGTGACGTAGGTCCCAGCGACTGACTCATGTGGAGTGAGTTCCATGTCTACTACTGGAGACCCACCTCCAGTCACTAGAGTTGCGGCATGACTTGAGGCCAGCTTACTCTTTGCCCTGCGCTTTAGGTCATTCCAGCGCTTATAGCAATCATTGGCTGTGCGCCTCACGATTCCAAGGGCACTTACGATGTCCGCAACGGTCTGCCAGTGTGCCTGGCGTTGTGCAGGTGTGGTCTTGGATCCTGCGACAATGACCATCTCGTTGTCATGTCCGGACACATACTCGACAAGTGCATTCAGTTCATCATCCGTGAAGCTGGGCTTCCTGGATGGGCTGGACTGTGTAGCCGTGTCTGGGGCATCAGCCAGTGCCGGACGAGCACTCTTCCTCTTCCGCTTGGAAGGTGGTGGTGATCCTGAGTGTCCTGCGCCGCTCTGGACACTAGGGGCAGGAGCCCTGGTGGACTCTGTATCAGGAGTGTGGGATTGCACACTCAGCATGGGAGTTGGTGCAGGCATTGGCTCTAGTGTGATGGTGTCAGGGGGAATGTCAGCAGCATGGACTAGGACCGACACTGTCCTGGCTGGGTGTGTGAGGGCTGGGGTGGATGGAGCCGCAGCTGCCCCTGCAGCCTCTCCGCCCTGCCTCCTTGGTGCAGCAGATGACCTTGCTGGCCCAGATGCACGTGGCATGGTGACATCAACGTGCACCAGCGCACGTGTCATAGGCCTGCTGACCTGGAAGTCAGCCATGGAGTCAGCCAGATCTGGTGCCACAATGGGCTGGTCCAACAAGGGCTGAGCATGGATGGTGTCAGCCACATCAGCCTCAACGGGAGGGGGGGGGGGATTATGGGTGCCCTTGACTGGTCCTCCACACATGGGGGGACAGGCTCACCCTGCAAGTAACGACCACGTCCCCTACCGGATCCACCACGGCCACCACTTGTGGCTCTTCCACCTTTGCCACCCTTACGGAATCCTCGCCTCCCAGCCATGGCACTGATGTAAATGTGCGTATGGGAGTGGCTGGAAACTATTGTCCTGGGCAATAGGGGGTCAAAGGGGTTGGGTACCAGATGGTAATTGTACCCTAGTGCTCTTGCAAGGCTGATTGTAACCCCTGGGGAAAGATGACGGGTCACGCTACGCACAGGAGCCCCAAAAAAGGGAGATGACGTGCACGCAACCCCTCCTAGACCACGTGTGCAGAAAGAAAAACCTGCACTACGCTGTGGCACCCAGTAACACAAGAATGAACGTATGCGTGTCACACGCAGCCTAGAATGACCTCTGAAGGGGTAGGCTACACACGGGGCAAGCACAGATGTTAGATACGTGCGTGACTCACCGTCTGCCTGGTAAACGAGCGTGTAAAAGGAGCACGTTTGGTTGGCAACACCCCCGCCAAAAGAAGATTTGTACGCTGTCTGAGGAGACAGGACAACAGTAGAAGGGAACACTGTTTGAGGGAACAGGCCCAGGTAAACCAGTAAAAGCGAAAAAAGAGAAAAAGCTGTCAGAGGTAACAGGGAATACGAACTTGAAACGCCGTGAAGTAAATCGCGTGTGAAACGACAAGAAGTACAGAATTCACCCACTCGCTCTCCACGAAAAGCACGTACAAGGAAAACGTGTTCTACACATACCTTTTATACAGAGCCACACGTCCAGCGTCACTTACGCGGCGTGTACGCGCTAGGGCCATTTCCACCAATTACACGCTTTGTCACTTCTGCGTGTAGGGACATTTCCACCAATTACACGCTTTGTCACTTCTGCGTGTAGGGCCATTTCCACCAATTACACGCTTTGTCACTTATGCGTGTAGGGCCATTTCCACCAATTACACGCTTTGTCACTTCTGCGTGTAGGGCCATTTCCACCAATCACACGCGATGAGACTCTGACGTGCAGTCTTTCCACGTGTGCTCTGTCATCACGTGCTGTGTGGGAAACACCCGTGCGGGTCACGTCACAGACGCGCTTACGCGCTGAGGGCCTTTGGTCCAATAGAATCGCGTATGCGTGCTGACGCGCTTACGCGCTAAGGGCCTTTCCTCGATTTTCACGCTGACGTGCAGGATTTTCACGTGCCAAATCACTCCGTACCAAGCTGGCCACGCGTAAGCACACGGAAGACCACGCTCCTGCCCAGAAGGCCGAACTACTGCCCCCCAGAGCCCCGAGCACGCTCCCACCTACCATCTGCTGCTGCCTGACTGCCTGCTGCCCACGTGCACTGCCATTTGCTGCCTGCACATCAGCCAGGGGTGCTGTTGCTGTGACCACCCCTGCTGGAACCGAAGACTCCCGACTGGAATTCCATCGCTCCACAGCCCAGCCCCAGGACCCAGTTGCCCACCCACTCCTGCCTCTGGGGTTGTCATGTCGGGGCAAACACCATCTGTGACCACTGACAACCCCCGGCCAGAGAGGCAGAGGGGCACCAGCTTCAGTGCCACCGAAGTTGGTGTCCTGGTGGAGCAAGTCCTGGGGCAGTATGATGCCCTCTTCAGAAGTTCCCGCGCCGACAAGGAAGGACGGACTCGGATCTGGACTGACATCGTGACTGCCATCAACGCGGAGGGGGTGGCAGTCCGGGACTTACAACATGTCAGGAAGCGCTGGGAGGACTTTAGGTCCAGGACCCTGAACAAGGCCCGGCGCCTCTTGAAGGCAGCGGATGCCAAGGGGCGCCAGGGCCACTTGTCGGAAGAACAGATGGGGGTCCTGGAACGCATATCCCCAGCGCTCCACGTCCAGGTCCTGGAGAAGCAGACCCGACTGGAGTCGAGCGGTGAGTGTACATGCATCCTGATTGTGAGCAGTGCGTGTGGTGATTATTCGGTATTGTGCAGGTTGCACATCTGTTTGTATGGGGTCGAGTATGGGTGGGGGTGTACATGGCCGTGGGGCTGACACATGCGAGGGCTGTAATGTGTGAGACATGGATGGTGCTTGTGTGTGTAGGCTTGCATGGCAAATGCAGTTGTGCGTGCACACATGTTTGTATGTATGTGTATGTAAGTAGACATGTCCGTGATGTCACGCATGTATGTTGTTTTGGGCTGCATGTATGAGCACTGTGTACATGTGCATGTGTGTGTATTTGACAAGGGTGCAACAGTGATGCAACATGGATGCATGTGACTGCGGTATGTGTAAGCCTGATTGGCAGATGTGACATGGATGCCCGTCTGAACAGTGCGACACTTGGCAGAGGTGTACACATGCATGCAAGTGTGGTGGGGTGTGTACATGTGTGGTGCACTTCCTGTGTTGCATGTGATGTCTGGGTCACCTTTGGCTGCTCATGCTGTTGTATGTGTATGGATGGTGGTGGCAGTTGCGATATGGCTGTGGTATGGCTCATGTGTGCGAGTTGCAATGACATGTGTGTTGGGGATTGTGATGACATGTCTGAGGTTTGCCAATGCCACTCATGTGCAACTGTCATGTGTGTATGTGTCCATTGTACAGTGCCCTGATGCCTGTGTTTTGTTTCTCCCTGTCTGCAGCGTCAACTGATGAAGAGGGCGGAGAAGGTGCTGTGGAGCACAGCGGCGGGGATCCGACCGCCAGCCGGAGACGCAAGGCCCGGCTCCCCTCCCGTGTTGTCATCTCGTCGGGGAGTGAGGAGTCCGGTGGCGCATCCCAGGCCGCAGCTGCCGGGGGGAGGTCCAAGAGGCAGAGGTTGGAGTTGGACTCCTCGGCAGCAGAAGGGGCAGCTGGGACCCCACAGGGCCCAACAGGGGAAGATGGCACGGAGTCATCCAGGTTGGTGGGGGGTCTGGTGGAGGAGGAGGCCGTGCAAGCACCAGAGACGGGGTCTGGAGGTGGGGATCCCACTGGTGCTAGTGGTGCAGTCCAGGACCAGGGACAGGAGGCAGCACAGGCCGCCGCCGAGGTGCCTGTGTGCAATCCTGTCCCCGATCCTGTCCCTGCATCATCTTGCACCAGCAGGGATGCCTACGTCCAGACCCGTTTCCAGGCAGGGGATGAGCTGACGTCAACTGGCCTTCCTCTGCCTGCGGACGTGGCTATCCAGGTCCGGGTTGACCCTGTCCTGGCTGGTGTGGCGTTGCGTCAACGGGCCATGCGAGGTGACCTGCAGTCTTTTCATGGAGAGACTGCATGTCATCTCGAATGGCTCGTTGACCACGTCAGCCTGCTGGGACAGGTCACCCAGACCGGATTCCTCCGTCTGATGGGGCTTGTTCCGACCCCCTCCTCAACTGGACCCCCTACGCGCCAGTCGTCCTCTGTGCCATCTTCCCACCCATCAGTCACCTGGGTGCCCTGTGGAGCTGCCTCTGACAGTGCGACCAGGCTGGTGGAGGAGGCATCCCTGCCACAGTCGGGAGTCGGACGTCCAGCAGGGGTGACCACATCAACAACTGCACCCCAGCCGGCGGAGGATGTGCAGGCAGCAGGAGGCAGTGCACGGGCAGAGGCAGAGCAGCAGCAGCAACATGGTGGGAGCCATGAAGGCTCGGGGCCTTCGACATCGGAGGGGCAGGCATCGGCCGGAGGGCAGGAGGACCCAGGACAGAGAGTGTCTTCCGTATGGCAGCGGTTGGGCCACGCCATAGGTGCGGAGCGGCGGCGGGCGGAAGAGGCGCGGCTCACAATGGTCAGGGCGGAGAACTCCATGCGGAGGGCCCTGAGGCGGGCCGAGTGCCTCGAGGCAATCCGCAGGGGGTTGGAGGAGGACACGGCGTCGTCCCTGCAGACCCTCGGGGCCATGGAACTGGACCGCCTCCGGGACATCGAACAAGAGTTCGATGATGCCCTGGCCCGGAACACCACGGAGTGAGCCGCTGGACTTGCCCGCCGCCTTTGTATATAGTTCTTTAGTTTTAGGTTTCCTTTGTTTTTTCTTATGATTTGGAGTCGACGGACACTGCTCCACTTTTTGTATATAGTTGATATTTAGGTAGGTTTTTTAGGAGGTTTCCTTAGTTCAGTTGTGATGATGGACCCTTGTTATTTTTGTACATAGTTCTTTGTTGCATGGAGAGTTTTTACATTTCACTTTGGACAAAATTTTTTGGATTTGATTTTCTACTTTTGTGTTTTTATGCGGACATGCTGCTTATTTTTTCACATTTACATTGTAGTTATTTTTCTTTCTTTAGCATTCGTATTTTTGTCCAATACATTTTTTTTTCCATTGTTCACTGTGTGGTTTCATCTCATTGGTTTCATGCATGTCATGTTGTGTGTTTTCCCATTCAATTGGAAAATATGTGTGTGACGGACATGGGTTCATTTGCTTCATGAACATTGGGGGTGTAACATGTGTTTTCATTTCCATGTGGGTGAATGGGTTACTTGGTAGGGCTTTTTGGCTGTGGAGGCTGACCATTACGCACATGATTGGGGATTGTGAGGACCTGGTGGGGGCTGCACATGGTGGCAGGGGGGTGGGGGTGGTGGGAGACATGAGTGGGGGCCTGGTGGAGGCTGCCCCTGCACTGCCAGGGGGTGGGGGTGCAGGGGGACATGAGTGGGGGTCTGGTGGAGGTTGACCCTGCACTTCTGGGGGGTGGGGGTGGTGGGAGACATGAGTGGGGGCCTGGTGGGGGCTGCCCATGGTGGCAGGGGGCTGCGGGTGGTGGGAGACATGAGTGGGGGCCTGGTGGAGGCTGCCCCTGCACTGCCGGGGGGTGGGGGTGGTGGGAGACATGAGTGGGGGCCTGGTGGAGGGTGACCCTGGATGCTGGGGTGTGGGGGTGCAGGGGGACATGAGTGGGGGCCTGGTGGAGGTTGACCCTGCACTGCTGGGGGGTGGGGGTGGTGGGAGACATGAGTGGGGGCCTGGTGGGGGCTGCCCATGGTGGCAGGGGGGTGGGGGTGGTGGGAGACATGAGTGGGGGCCTGGTGGAGGCTGCCCCTGCACTGCCGGGGGGTGGGGGTACAGGGGGACATGAGTGGGGGCCTGGTGGAGGTTGACCCTGCACTGCTGGGGGGTGGGGGTGGTGGGAGACATGAGTGGGGGGCTGGTGGGGGCTGCCCATGGTGGCAGGGGGGTGGGGGTGGTGGGAGACATGAGTGGGGGCCTGGTGGAGGCTGCCCCTGCACTGCCGGGGGGTGGGGGTGGTGGGAGACATGAGTGGGGGCCTGGTGGAGGGTGACCCTGGATGCTGGGGTGTGGGGGTGCAGGGGGACATGAGTGGGGGCCTGGTGGAGGTTGACCCTGCACTGCTGGGGGGTGGGGGTGGTGGGAGACATGAGTGGGGGCCTGGTGGGGGCTGCCCATGGTGGCAGGGGGGTGGGGGTGGTGGGAGACATGAGTGGGGGCCTGGTGGAGGTTGACCCTGCACTGCTGGGGGGTGGGGGTGGTGGGAGACATGAGTGGGGGCCTGGTGGGGGCTGCCCATGGTGACAGGGGGGTGGGGGTGGTAAGAGACATGAGTGGGGGCCTGGTGGAGGCAGCCCCTGCACTGCTGGGGGGTGGGGGTGGTGGGAGACATGGGTGGGGGCCTGGTGGAGGGTGCCCCTGCACTGCTGGGGGGTGGGGGTGGTGGGAGACATGGGTGGGGGCCTGGTGGAGGGTGCCCCTGCACTGCTGGGGGGTGGGGGTGGTGGGGGACATGGGTGGGTGCCTGGTGGAGGCTGCCCCTGCACTGCTGGGGGGTGGGGGTGGTGGGAGACATGGGTGGGGGCCTGGTGGAGGGTGCCCCTGCACTGCTGGGGGGTGGGGGTGGTGGGAGACATGGGTGGGGGCCTGGTGGAGGGTGCCCCTGCACTGCTGGGGGGTGGGGGTGGTGGGAGACATGGGTGGGTGCCTGGTGGAGGGTGCCCCTGCACTGCTGGGGGGTGGGGGTGGTGGGAGACATGAGTGGGGGCCTGGTGGAGGGTGACCCTGGATGCTGGGGTGTGGGGGTGCAGGGGGACATGAGTGGGGGCCTGGTGGAGGTTGACCCTGCACTGCTGGGGGGTGGGGGTGGTGGGAGACATGAGTGGGGGCCTGGTGGGGGCTGCCCATGGTGGCAGGGGGGTGGGGGTGGTGGGAGACATGAGTGGGGGCCTGGTGGAGGCTGCCCCTGCACTGCCGGGGGGTGGGGGTGGTGGGAGACATGAGTGGGGGCCTGGTGGAGGGTGACCCTGGATGCTGGGGTGTGGGGGTGCAGGGGGACATGAGTGGGGGCCTGGTGGAGGTTGACCCTGCACTGCTGGGGGGTGGGGGTGGTGGGAGACATGAGTGGGGGCCTGGTGGGGGCTGCCCATGGTGGCAGGGGGGTGGGGGTGGTGGGAGACATGAGTGGGGGCCTGGTGGGGGCTGCCCCTGCACTGCCGGGGGGTGGGGGTGCAGGGGGACATGAGTGGGGGCCTGGTGGAGGTTGACCCTGCACTGCTGGGGGGTGGGGGTGGTGGGAGACATGAGTGGGGGCCTGGTGGGGGCTGCCCATGGTGGCAGGGGGGTGGGGGTGGTGGGAGACATGAGTGGGGGCCTGGTGGAGGCTGCCCCTGCACTGCCGGGGGGTGGGGGTGGTGGGAGACATGAGTGGGGGCCTGGTGGAGGGTGACCCTGGATGCCGGGGTGTGGGGGTGCAGGGGGACATGAGCAGGTGTGCAGGGTAGTCCCCTGTTTTGTGGGCTGCCTGCAGGGGCCGTGGAGGGTGTACAGGGAACACCTGTGAGGACCCACCCAGCCTAATTGCGTGTGATAATTCCCGCACACCCCTGTAATACACGTACCTGGCCAAATCGCATGTGAGAATTCCCGCGCACCCCTGTAATACACGTACCCAGCCGAATCGCGTGTAGAACTTCCCGTGTACCCCTGTAATACACGTACCCAGCCAAATCGCGTGTGATAATTCCCATGTACCCCTGTAATACACGTACCCTGGCCAATCGCGTGTAGAACTTCCCACGCACCCCTGTAATACACGTACCAAGCCAAATCGCGTCTGATAATTCCCACGCACCCCTGTAATACACGTACCTGGCCAAATCGCATGTGAGAATTCCTGCGCACCCCTGTAATACACGTATCCAGCCGAATCGCGTGTAGAACTTCCCGTGTACCCCTGTAATAGACGTACCCAGCCAAATCGCGTGTGATAATTCCCACGTACCCCTGTAATACACGTACCCTGGCCAATCGCGTGTAGAACTTCCCACGCACCCCTGTAATACACGTACCAAGCCAAATCGCGTCTGATAATTCCCGCGCACCCCTGTAATACACGTACCTGGCCAAATCGCATGTGAGAATTCCCGCGCACCCCTGTAATACACGTACCCAGCCGAATCGCGTGTAGAACTTCCCGTGTACCCCTGTAATACACCTACCCAGCCAAATCGCGTGTGATAATTCCCGCGCACCCCTGTAATACACGTACCCAGCCAAATCGCGTGTGATAATTCCTGCGTACCCCTGTGATACACGTGCCCTGGCTAATCGCGTGTAAAACTTCACGCGTACCCCTGTAATACACGTACCCTGGCTAATCGCGTGTATAACTTCACGCGTACCCCTGATATGCACGTTACCCGCTTTGCGTTCCTTGTTTGGCAGCCCTGTGGACTGGTCCAGGGTTAGCGCTGCCCTTTGCGATGATTTAGCGATTTTGATGGCTTTTCCTTGCGCGAGGGCGTTCTTGGGGGCGTTACTGGCGCTGCCGCAGGGTCGCTGCGATACTCTGCGCCACGGCTGGTTTGGGAGCCTAAAATCCATGAATACGCTGTGCGCGGAAATCGGTTTTAGCGCACGTGCCTGGCACAGACAATCGCACGCGGACACTCTGCGCCAGCCGCTTGCGACACTTTTCTGCGAAATTCTATGAATTACCCTGTAAGGCTTTACTGTGACTAATTGACCATAGTGCACTTACTATGCTAACTGAGCATATCAGAATTGGCCCTACTGCGCTGACAAGGCACACTTGGATCTACCTACAGTGTGCTAACATGCAATATTGGACTCGGATCTTAATTTGCTGACCAAACGTAATGGTGCACATGCTGTGCTAGTACGCAGAGCATACTGGAATTTGGCCTCACTGTGCTGACTGAAGTGTTTAAATCTGGCCTGACCATGCTGATTTGCTTTGCTGGCATCTAGCCTTACTGCACTACCTGGGCATACTGACATTTCCATTAATATGTGAAATGTGCATAGGATTCTAGCCTTACTTTGCGAATTGGGCATTATGAATTTGCTATTAGTTTGTTTAAATAGGCATACTAAAATGAGCCTTTCCTGTGGTAATTGCGCATACAAGAGTCTACCAGTGCTGTGCTATCTAGGAATACCAGAAGAAGCCATTTTCTGATAAATGGGCCGACTGGAATTTGCCCTTACCATGCTAAATTAATCTATGGAATGTAGCCCTACTGTGCTCATTCTGCACACCTACTTCTGCCATTCTCCTACATGGGCACGTTGAATTCTGGCTAACTCGGCATACTGGAATCTGCCCTCAGTATGATAACTAAACCTATGGAATCTTGTGTTTCTGTGCTAAGTATGCCTCAATCAAAATGTGTATCACTAAACGAGCCCAGAGCACCTTGCCCTACTGTTCTAACTGGGCATATTTTAGAATGTGCTTACAATGCTAACTTGTCAGAGTGGCATCTGGCTTTACTATGCTAGATGGACAAAATAATCATCTGGTTTTTACAGTGGTAACCAGGCATCATGGAATCTTGCATTCATGTGGTAACTAGGTGTCATGGAATCTGTCCCAAACTCCACTCTAGCACTTCACCCATCATGGCCACATCCCAAAACTAGATGATTTGACTTGAGTGAAGCTACTCCTTGAAAAATTGTTAAGGGTAATTCCTAGATACAAAGCCTTTCCTCAAACAATTGTTAACGGTCATCCCTTAAAGGAAAGCCTCTCGTCGAAAAAGTGATACAGGTCATCCCTTGTGGCAAAGCCGTTCCTTGAAAAAAGTAAAGGGTCATTTCTTGCACGAAAGCTGCTGCATGTAAAATTAAGGGATATCCCTTAACGTGCAGTCGCTCCATGAAAATTTGTTCAGGCTAATAATTTGTAGCAAAGCCTATCTTCAAAGAAATGTTATGGGGCATCCTGTTTAGTGAGGCTGCTTCTTAGAAAAAATGGGAAATGGTAATCTCTTGTAGCAAAGCCGCTCCATGGAAAATTGGTATGGGTCATCCCTTGTAGGGAAGCCACTCCTTGAAAAAGGAAGTGTCATCTGTTCTAGTAAAGCCACTACTTGAAAAACTGTTAAGGGTAATCCCTTGCAGTGAAACCACTCCTTGCAAAATAGTTAAAGGTCTTCACTTGTAGCCAAGTTGCACCTTGAAAAATGAAGGGTCATCCCTTGAAGTGAGCCCGCTACTTGAATAAGTGTTAAGGGTTGTCTCTTGCATTCAATAGGGGATCCAAGGAATGTGGTGACTCTTTCTTTGCAGAAAAGCTACTGCCTCAAAAATATAGTACTTCTTCCTCACAGAAAAGCTGATACCCTTGAAATATTATGAAGGGTCATGCTTGTAGCAAAACCAAATATGGATGCATTTTATATGTAGTTAGGAATGCAGCATATTATATTTTGCCCAAATCAATGTACTATGTCCATTCAATAAAGATGATACCTCTTCATAATTTGCATGCTTTAATGATGTATTCACTGCATTCTCACAACAGAGGATTAAGAAAAAAGCAGCCAATTCATTTCAGATCAGCAGGTCCATAGTCAGGGCTGACTCTACAAAAACATATATTGTGCATGCCAGTAGAAAATTCTAGCCACAAAGCAGCATTGGTTCAACTTGAGCAAAGAATGTTTGTGTGGCCCTACCTGTCCTTCTCTGGCTACCGACACAATGATGGATGCACATCGATCTAATCATATATAAAACACAAACCATAACTTTACTGATTCCAAAACTGTTTCTCAAAAAAAGATGATCTACTGATTTTCAATTATAGATCAGCAAATGTGGATATTGATCATACCTAATCTCATGGGAAGTAATCCTGTTCAAGAAAAAGCCTATATGCACTAGTTCTAAGAGATACTTCGAGTGAATAGATTTCACCAATTTTTTTCTTTTCATTTAACTTTACAGGAAGTAATGTGTTAAATAGATTTGAGAAGAAATAGTACTACTTCTCATGAGATCAGGTCTGACCAAAATCCACATTACAGATCTCTGAGGTGCATGACATCATCTCTGCAGTATTTATGCACAATATAAATCTACAAAGACTGGGACTGAAACGGTTCTTTTATGTATGTATTTTCAGAATCCTTGCTCCTGAAGAGGGGGTTCACCCCCCTGGAACATGTTGGGCTTGAGGTCTTTCAACTAAAATATTTTTTCTTTTGAAATATATTGTGTTTTTTAATAATATGTGTTAATGTATAGACACATGATATGCCCAGAAATTATTGAATTTGGAACTCTCTGTTTTATGTTTAAATTAAAATATTTGTGATTTTCTATGAACTATTGACTGTATGTTCAGTTATATTGGTGAGCAGAGGACGGGAGTGTCTGAAGTAGTAGACAATGGGCCTCATTACGACCCTGGCGGAGTGGGTTTACTCCAGCGTTATTCGCGGCGGACCCGTCCGCCCTACTACGAGTTCCCGTAGCGCCATGGAACGTTTTCCGCCTGGTTTTTCCGGGCGGAGAAATCCATGGCGCTACGGGACCTTGTTGTTAATTACGCCACCGTATTTTACGGTGGCGCAATTAACGCCTTCCCCACTCCCATTATACCCTATGGGGCAAAAATGGGAATGGGGAAGGGTAAAATGGGGAATGGGGATTTACCGCCCCGCCAAGGTCGGCATGGGGCGGAAAATCCGCCAACCTCCATGGCGCTATCGGCAGCTTTCCGCCGTGCTCCGCGGTGCATTTAGCACCGCGATTTCCGCCAGGGTCGTAATGAGGCCCAATGTGTTTATTGTATGTTGTGAAGGCTTCATGCCAGGGCTTGTATTCTTCCCCTGCACCCTAAGCTCTTTGAGTTAAAGTTGCTTGATTGCCACATACTTATAGCCACTTGTAGGTGTGGGCTTATGGATCATTAGGCTCATTAAGGCTGTCTCATTCAACAGGGGATCCAAGAAATCTTAAGACCCTAGTTGGTTTCCCATGTCACAACATGCTTCATACACCTTTGTTCTTAGATACCGAATCTGTATGTTGACGAATAAGGAATCAAAGAGAAGTGAAGTTATTTAAAATGGTTTTAAAGCGCAGCTGACTGGCTGGAGTGACAAACACTAGTGTCTCTGTTGTTTCTCTGTATGGCTTGAAATTCTCCTGACTGACTTGAGTGGAATTGTGTTTTATAGCTCTTCATTACAGTAAAGGCTGCTCTCTGAAAAAATCTGTGGCCTTCCATTGCATAAAAAACACTATCTTTAAAACTGACTTGTCTCCACCTTACAAAAATGCTGCGCGTTTCATCTTTTTTAGCGAAATATCTCTTCAAATTTTGTATCCTTTGCATCAAAGATGCTCTTTTGAAATGTGCTAAGGGTTGTGAAAGTTGGACTTTCATTTATTTTAAGTGAAAAAACATTTGTTAAGAGAGTTAAGGTGATCAGATTTAAGGCTACAAAACCCTTGAAATTCAGCACTCACATTTGAAGCAAGCCACCTAAATTTTGCGTACCCTGCTGCGCAGCGTATGACCACAATGATGACAACACAGATGGTGTCACTTATGATATCACTAATTGCATCATAGATGACATCACTGATATCACTGGTTTGATTCATTACATTTTGAAACATGACAACTCTGCTTTGTCACATTCCATATATGTACATATTTCATAATTACATAGAACACTGTAGTCCGCCCTTGTTTGTTTTAATGTAACATACAGTATACAATTATGTAGTATAAGTAACTAATTTATTTGGTATATTAACTAAGCTTCAAATGCATAGATTCTATACTACCACAATGCACACGAGCACATACTTTCTTCATATTAGATTTTTTTTTTATAAAACTTGTCATCTAGAAAAAATTTGTTTTCATGTAATGTTATTATGCTAAAATGAATTGTAAATTTAAATGTGATCATTCACTATTTTTATAACACTTACTATTAAACATGTTTCTACTTAAATATATTGTTCTTATTTTATTTACTAATGCATATACTTATTATATTATCTTTGAAATACCTAAAATAGATTTAGATGGATCAGATACTTTTGCTGCAATTAAGTATTGTCATTGCTGACAAATAAATTAAATTCAAACCATTTGTATAACATTCCAAATTGTATACATTGATAAGTATTACAAATGAATGCTCCACACGTAATCCTGTAATTGTGTATGACTGTATTGCGCCATATCATGTAGTTATTAGTCTTAAGTGTAATAAATTAAAATGTTTGGGCGATAAAAATATTCTAATTTAGAAAATCAGTAATGTCAGATAGGATGTCAGTACTGATCTCATCAACGATGTTCAGTCAACAGCAGTTTGCATTCTGGTACTTGTGGTTGTGCTTTTCCTTCATCCTTGGCCCTACCAATACCCCAATTCAAAGTTGACGAGCTTGTTGGCAGCAATTCATATATTTCTGCGCACCATGTTAGGCATAAGGTTAATATGGCCTTTTTTTATTTATTTGCATTCTTGCACCCATACCTTATGTTTATTCCTTCATAAATGACAAACTATGGATGCTAGAATGATGCAATGAACAAACATTGCCATATCAATAGCTTTCGTCTTTGCATTGGTTCATTGCATTTTACATTTGTCGGCATGAATTTTAATTGGCCCTATAAAGAACAGAACCAGCTTGAAAAACATGGAAGCTGAAGGGCCGGTGATCATGTAACTATTATTAGGTGAACTGTTAGACTTTGTTGTTTGATGAACTGCTTCTAATATTTTAAATCAGCAGCTGAGACACACAGCCTGCAGCTTACACTGCCTGCTCCGAAGGCCCATAAAATGTGTTTGATCTGTGTATAAAACATACCTTCAAGGCCCAACTATGCAGGGCAGTGCACAATGTCCAACAGAATTGTGTAACCCCAAATAATCACATTTACAGTAGGGCTGCACTACTACGAAAAACAATCCAGCCAAACATGATGTATGAGACAATGTGTAGGGAGTCATCCACTGTTTGATAACTATAGTCTGAAGAAAGATGAAAATAGTGTGCTTCAATGTCAGTTTACCAGCTATACCTATTTAAAGAGGGTACTCTAAACACGCTAGTTATAATTGATGCAAGAAAGATCCGATAGCATGAAGACCACATTTCCATTTCTAATTGAAAAACATTTGGGTAGTATGTATGTCTTATCATTTACCTTTAGAACAACTGAAGCAGCTGCTCTACTCATTAGTTGCTTACATGTTTAACGCTCAATAACAGAGCTTAAAATACTTCAAAACATGCAACAAACAAAGGATTTCAGTTGTGATGTAAAGAAATACCATACACAAAGCCATATGCAGGTTTAAGAGGTGGTTGCTTTAGCAAAAAAGAGGGAAATTCTTGTAGATAACATTGTATTCAGCGCTTTCACCACCAACCTCACTTACAAACTTTCCATGTATCTTTTAATTCTTTCATCACCATCTAATTTGCCATTTTCTTGCCACCTGGCACCAAACTAGCCGTGAGAAAAAGGAAAAGAGAGAGAGAGAGAGACATATAGGGAAAAAGAAGAAACAATGGATGAAGCTATATGGAAGAGAAAGGGAGACTGTGACTGTGAGACAGTATGAGTAGGATGAAGGACTAGTAGATGAAGGACACAAAGAAGTGCAAAGTACTAACATGAAATATAAGGAAACAAAGAGGGAAAGGGAAAGGACTAGGCTAAAGGAGGAGGAGGAGAAGGACTAGGATGAAGAAGGAGGATGAAGGATTAAGGGGATTGGGGTGGAGGAAAAGGGCTAGGATGATGAGGGACTAGGCTGGTGGAGGAATAGAATTAAGGAAAGCTTGGACAATGGAGCTCTAGGGAGAAAGACGGGGAAGAAGACTAGAATAATGGACTTAAACAAAGAGCAACAATGCCGAAGAAAGACTGAGATTCAGAGAAAGATTGGGATGAAGGACTAAGATAAAGGCCAAGTCAAAGAAGAATGGGGATGAAGGAGAAGGAGCAGGGCAAATGACTAGGATGAAGGAAAGGGACAAGGGGGACTAGGTTGAAGGAGAACTACTAGGACAATGGAGAAGGAGAAGGAGTAGGATGAATGAGATTCACCAGGATGATGTAGGACTCTGTCAATGGAGGGCTGGGATGATGAGGTCTAGGGAGAAAGAGTATGAAGAAGGACTGGGGCAAAAGATAGTGACTAGTATGAAGTTCTGTCACTTGGCTGAGGGACTAGGATGAAAGATGAAAGACGAAGGAGATGGCATTGAATGAAGGAGAAGTATTAAGACAAATGGAAAGAGCTTTAATGAAAGGGAAAGAGAAGGACTAGGATAAAGGAAAATTACTAGGCAAAAGGAGAAATATTGGGAATAAGTATGAAGGACACAGTGGAAGGAGACAGGATTAGGATGAAGGAAAAGGAGGACTAGAACAAAATATGAAGGGCTACAGCGAAGGATGAAGGGCTAGGACAAAGGTTAAAAAATAGGACAAAGTGGAAATACTAGCATGAAGGTCCTGGACTAAGAAGGAAGGAGTAGGACATGACCAATGGAGAATAACTTGGACAAGGACAGGGGCTATGCTGAAGGAGAAGACCTAGGATGAAGAAGAAGGAGGAGAACTAGGATGAATCAGGAGGGCTAATTTGAAGCAAAAGGACTGGGGCGAAGTGGAAGAAATAGTATAAAGGAGGACTATGATGAAGAACTATGATGGAGGACTGTAACAAATAACAAGGTGTATTACAAAGAGCTATGATAAAGGAAATGAACAACTACTGTAAACCATGACAAAGGAGAATACGGTGAAAGACTAAGATAAAGAAGAAAGTGTACAACAATGGATATTCAATCATCTTGATATCAGTGGAGGCCAAAATATATAGTAAGATTACCCTTAGAAAACCTCAGGGCTGGACTCTCAACCGCTGGTCAGACACTCATTACCCAGTATTTATTGAATACTGTTGTAGTAGGGAAGAGAGTAATCCATGCAGCCTTCCTGGATTACTCTCAGGATTTTGTGTCCGCGTAGGGGTTAAACCCCTATGGGGGACAGTCCACTCTGGAATGTGAGGGGCATTTGCCCCCTCTCCCTCTCCTTCCCAGGCCCCTGCACATCACATACAAGAGAATTGAACTGCAGCATCCGCGTTATCGCAATTTGGTAAACAGACATGTAAAATAATGCATCCACTGATCTCTCTTGGTGGACTGCAGGGTAATGGTGAGAGGGAGATAGGAAATAGAGAACAGAAGGCAAGCACAGCATGGCAGTGCTTTGTGTGAGATGGCTGAAAGGCTCTAATGCTCGATTCCCAAAGTTCTGAGCGGGGACACGCATCAGCGAACAAAGCTACCCCGAATGACCAAGAATGGGATGCCTATAATGCTAAAAACAAGCATTGGCATTGCCAACAGTTTTGGCCATTAATGGTAGCAGCTTGAAAATGTTGCACGTAACTGGGCATAATAACTATACACAAGCCGAAACTGTTGGCTTTGCCAATGCTTGCTTTTAACACGATTTCTGTGAAGGACATGCATCCTGTGTATAAATCAAGTGGCTAAAGGCAGACCTGGTTAAGACATTTTTATTACACCAGTGGCACGTTTACAGCAACAAGTAAACCATTAGCTATCAGAAGACTGCTTTGAAAAAACCCTGGCAGGCACTATGGCCCTGATTCATAGAACCACCCACGTGCAAAACGGGGACCAGCGTGCCACTACGCCTGCAAATCCCTGTTTGACGAATGGGGATTTGCGAGCAGAATGGCAGGCTCTACACGCAAACAACTCCATGAATCGGGGCACTAGATTGCAAAGTTTGATTTTAATGCTTGATAAAGTTAGAACAATGTTAACCCCGGATGGTGTGTTTTGGGCGGCGAGGGGCCGTAAGTGTGTGGGAATGGCCCCAGGGATTAACATGGCCATGGGCACACAATGGGTGGGTAAATAAACAAACAGCACCTACAAGCAGTGTGCCCCTCCCCATAAGTCATCTCTCCCTAGCTGTAGTTTTGGTTTATAGGTGGCGCTAAATTCCCCACCTTATAGCCAAAATTAACCAGGGCTCCACACTCCCCTCCCAGTCAGCTGCCCAGGGCTATGATCGCTCTCCATTTATGATGCCAAATCCACCCTAAGAAAGCTCATACTCCTGAGAAGAGCCCCAGCTGAGCAAAGAGGCATCCATCAGGACAGGAACCTCCCACCCCTATTGCCCCCCATCACTCCTGCTGATGCAAGGGTGGGTGTAGCAAAGGAATTCCAGGGGAGAGGTCATGGACTGGGGCAAAGACAGGGTTAAGGGCAATGGCCTCCAACATGCTAAGAGCCAAAGGCGAGATCCAGTTCCTCAGTTAAGCCTTTCCCAACTGCAGACATGCCACTCTCCTGACTCTCCACATTATCCTGGCTCATCCTACCCAGAGTAGGCACACCTCGTCCTCCCCCAAGGGCAGGCAGAAACCACCTGCTAAGACCCCAGACTGCCACAACCGCCCCTCCAACTGCTTGTCTACCATTGAAAGCTCTGTCTCCTCCTCTCGCTAAACCCTCCAAAGCCATCCACGATGACTCAAAATTTGCCATTCTAGCTCTTGTGCCAAATCACATCACCAAGTCCCCCCATCTTTCCCTCAGCCCAAGGCCAAGCACACAGTTGAAAACACAAGGCCAAGAGAAGGAAGATCCAGGTTCAACAGAAGAGGGTGGCCTCTGAAACAGCTGCAATCTGCCCATTACTCACCAATGAATTGAAATCCAGCTCACTCCAACTTCATGTCCCACCAGCACCCTCCTAGGATCCCACATTAGTTAGATAGTACGGGCTAGTTATTTCTTATCATAATAGCATACGCAGTGAATCGTACACTGCTGCAGACATCCCCTTCACCCCACAGTCCAAAAACAGCCGACCTAAGAATCCCAATCCTATGCCAACCTCCCGCTCAACCCCACAAATCTTAAACCAGAGCCATGAACAAAGTCCAAATTCAAAGTATCTTGACTCTAAGGGGTGTGCCGCTCATACCCACATCCACTAAATCCATGCACATACATGGCTTAAAAAGCACTGTGGAGCGTGACTTCCCAGCACTCCCACTCAGCAATAACACGCCAGAATAAGAACAGGAACAACTGTGAAGAAATAACTGTGGCTCTGCTAGAGTAAAGGGAAGAGTAGTGGCAAAATGCCTACTTAACGCAT
The DNA here is from genome assembly GCF_040938575.1 of Ambystoma mexicanum. NCBI lineage: Eukaryota > Metazoa > Chordata > Amphibia > Caudata > Ambystomatidae > Ambystoma > Ambystoma mexicanum. The sequence continues at coordinate 1,357,676,757 of NC_090921.1, read as the reverse complement.
TGTACTAACCCACCTGTGATCCCTAACATAAAGGTGAACAAGGCACAAGCTGAGCGGTATAACTCGTTCGCCTCTTAGGGTACCGTAAACTGGTAACAAACAAAACTTTTCTGAGGGGGTGTGAGCTGGTGACAGTAACTATCCAATCAGCATTAGAACAATCAATCAAAAATGAAAGAATGTCCAATCAAAGTCCTATCAAATTGGATCTTTAATTAAACTAAACATGCACACAATAATAAAAAGACTAGCACCTCATCACTGTTGGAGTGAACACAGAGAATGTAGACATTGTAGTGAAAGGGCACTGTGGGTCTTGAAGACAGGCCTAGACAGGCAATCGGTTCAGCAGCAATATTTGAATGAAGAATATCTCTTTGGAAAAAGGTAGAGTGGGGTCTTACAAGTCAATAGAGCCCTCCATGGCGGGGAAGGGGGACAGGGCCACTGCAAATGCCTTTTAATCTTGTTCTTACAGCTCAATAGCATAAAGACAGACTTCAAGGTGCTTTCTGAGGTGATGATTCGGTGTCGGGTTGGTCATCTGAGTGACTGGACCCAACACACAGTGCGGTTCAAAAGCAGCAACAGCATGTGGCATCAAGAAGTTTGCGGCGGGCATGCGATGTCCCGGTCGCTATAGCTCACAAGTGGTTCAATGATGAAGAACTATGATAAAGGAGAGGGATATGGTTTAAAGACTACAATGAAGGAGTAGAACTAGGATGAAGAGCTATGAGAGCTATGATGAAAGAGATGGATGCAGATGAAGTTGGACTGGGGGAAGGATGAAGGACAAGGGAAATGCACTAGAACACAGAAGAAGGACTGGGGTTAAGGGAAAGTACCTGGATGAGGTGAAAGGAGAAGGGTGATGATAAAGGATGAGGACAACGCAGAAGGGCTAGGACAGAGTATGAAGGACTTTAATTAAGGATGCAGGATTGGGATGCAGGAAAAGGAAAATGACCAGAGCAAAGGATGAAGGACAAGAAATAAGGCTAAAGGGCTAGGAGAAAAAAATTGGATGAAGAGTGAACCTTGAAGGACTAGGACAAAGGGGAAATACTGGGATGAAGGGGATGACTAGGATGAGTGGCTAGCACTGGAAAGAAGCAGAAAGACTAGGACTTGGATGAAGGACTAGGATGAAAGAGAAGAACTAGGATGAAGAAATAGTACTAGGATGAACAAGAAGGACAAGGATGAAGGAGAGGACTAGAATAACTGATCAAATGACAGGATAAGGGCAAAGGGGAAGGGCTATGATGAAGGACTGTGACAGAGGATAATGTCTAAGTAGAAACGCCATAACAAAGAACTATGATGAAGGAGAAGGACTATCATGATCGACTATGATGAAAGAGGTCTAGGAGAGGTATTATGATGAAAGAGAAAGAGTTTGATGAAGGAATAAGATTAAGGAGAAGGATGATTAGCAGCCCTACAGAAAAAAGATGTGTAAGACACTTTACTGACTAAAAATAGGCACATCATCTAAAAAAGAAAAATAGAAAATACACATACTCCCAAAAAAGATTAGGAAGCAGACACATAGGGGCCTATTCTCCAGCTTTTACCTATGGAGCTCCTTCGTATGTTTGGAGTAGTAGTATAGATAGAGCCACAGTAACACACTCTACTATTATTACTGCCTGATCTAAATGCCAAAAAGTTCTCTTTTAATGTGCATGACTTACTAGGTGCAAAGAAATATTTATTAAAAAAACATTTCTGTTTTACTGTTAAAACATATTTTTACTCACTTAAAAAAATGCACCCATTGCAAATTGGACTTATTTTTGACTCCCTAAAAATTATTCTGCTCCCAACTTCAGAAAATAGAGAATAACATGCTCCCACTTCAAAATATTATCTGGAGTACTGATTGTGATGAAGGACTGTGATGATGGAGCAGGTCTAAAACACAGCACTCTGAAGCAGGAGAAGGACTAACACAAAGAAGAAGGACTATGAAGAAGGGCTATTATGAAGGTGAAGGGCTAGGTTGAAGGACTACCATGAAGTGGAAGGACTATGGAAAATGACTGCTATGAAGGGGAAGGACTATTCCAAAGAGGAAGATCTATGGTGAGAGGCAATGTCAAAAGATAAGGAGTATACATGTATGACTTAGGAGAAGGACCATGATGAAGACCTATGATGAAGAACAAGGACTAGGGCGAATGGCTTTAATGAAGGAGAAGGACTAGGATGCAGAAATCTGTTGAAGGACATGGATTAGAGTAAAGCAGTGTGATGTAAAAGAAGCACTATGATGAAGGACAATGACAAAGGAGAGGGGCAAAGTTCTATGATGAAGGCTAAGGACTATGATGAAGGACTATAATGAAGGCCTGGGATACAGGACTAAGACAAAGGAGAAGGACTAGGATGTAGGACTATGATGAAGGAGACAGACTGGGTGAAAGCTCCATGGCAAAGGAAAAGGACTAGGGCAAAGGTCTATGAAGAGAAACTGCGATGAAGGAGAAGGACTAGGATGAATGACCATGATGAAGGAAAAGGACTAGGACAAAGGACTATGTCAATGAAAAGGACTATGATGGAGGACTGATGATGGAGAAGGAGTGTGATGAAGGAAAATGACTAGGATGAAGTTGAAGGAATAGCACGAAAGATTATGAAAAACGACTATGATGAAGGAGTAAGGAGCAGGACCTTGATGAACGACTATGATGAAAGACTATGATAAAGGAGATGTACTAGGAAAAAGGATAATGATGAGGGAGAAGAAGTAGACAAAAGGACTATGATGGATAAGAATTAGGATGAAGACTGTGATGAAGGAGAAGGATTATGATGAAAGACTAGAATAAATGAGAATGATGTTGCCAAAGGACTATGATGGGGAACTATGAAGCAGAAGAATGAATAGCACAAAGGACTATGATGAATGAGACTATGAAGAAGAACTATGACAAAACACTATGCCAACGGTCTATGGTGAAGGAAAAGGACTATAATGAAGGAGAATGACCAGGAATAAGGTAAAGTACTATGATAAAAGACTATGACAAAGGGGAACAACTATGATGAAGGACTATGACAAAGGATAAGGACTAGGACAAATGACTATGACAAAGTAGAAGGACTAGGATAAAGCAGCACTGTGATGAAGAGAAGGATTACAATAGAGAACTATGACTAAGGAGAAGGGTAATAATAAAGCTAATGAAGGAATATGTGGTCGAACTATGACCAAAGAAAAAGGATTATGATGAAGGAGAAGGTCTATGACAATCATGCCCTCCTCTCCCATCCAGATGCATACCAGGGCTGATAAAGGCCCACCAGCCAGAGATCTTTGGCAGGCCTGAGTTAAGCAAGGATGCAGTGAGGGCTCATGGATGATAGCTATTCGCACCCCTAGGGATTCGTCCGGGGTGACAATAGTTTTAATTTTTTTATTTCTATGGGGGACGGGCTCTGGGTGTATTGCGGTGCCTAATCTACCATGGAAGTAACAAAACAAGGTGCCCACAACTATAGAAAATAGAAAAGGGTCATAGTCCCTTTTCTGTTACCATCGCATCAGCTGAGGAAGATGGGAGGAAGAGCGGAGACACAATCGGGCCTCCAGTTAAATTGAGGGGTGTTGGGATGGGGGTGAGAGAGGGATTGGTGGGGATGGCTCTGCATTTCGATAAGAAGATGGCGGTACCCGGGGAAGGGTCATGCGTGGTTGGAAAAAGGCAGGCAGTACACTAGCAGATCTCACCCGCATTTCCAGCCACATGATTGGCTGAGCGCTCTTGCCTAGGTGCAAATAGGACACAACACTATGGCAAAGAAAAGGGACTAGGACAATATTCCTTGACACACCTAAATATGAACAACACAACCATACAGGACAAGTACGAACCTGAGTTTGAGTATTCCACAAGGAGATAACAGAGAAAACCCACAGCACATCCAGGAAACTCTAATAAACATCCATGAGAAGGTGCACTTTGTGGAATCACTACGCACCCACAAAATAACCGTTCTTCATCTTGTCCAGCCTCTGGAGGATGTTGTCGCTGGGTGTTGTACAGGGAAGAGTTGCTCTTCCCCTTGTTACCTATGGTGCTGTATAGGAGAGAGGTGCAGGTCTTCCATGGCTATTCTCGTCAGGGAGGGAACGGTTATTGCTGGGTGTTGTGTGCTGGATGGGAGTGGGGATGTGCATTGGCTCTGGCCTGTAGTCCGCTGAGCCATATGATGGTGTGTCGACACCCTGCTCCGGTGTTTTGGCATGCCGGCAGCAGTGATGGCTCTATGGGAAGTGTGCCCCTTCTCTGTGCTCTGAAACTGGCCTGATGGCCCCCCGGTGACTCAACTGTGGCCCTTCCGGCAGGTGTGGCCTCAGTGTGGGACACTTCAGCTGCAGGAGTGCTGCAGTGGGCCTGGAGATGCTTGTGGTGGCCGGTGGTGTTGCCGTGGGGCCTGCAGTGGTACCTGCAGGCTTGGCCTTGCTTTGCAGTGTACTTTTGCAGAGGACCATGCACCGAAGTGTAGCCTGTGTGTGCATCTGTGGGGTGGTGGTGGTGGCTGCCCTTGAGGGCCTGGTGGCACCACTTCCAGATGGGCCTGCCCCTTCGTCCTCCTCTGATGTCTGTGGTGATGTGTTGGTGCCTGTAGGCGACATAGGAAATTCCATCAGGTGTAGTTCGACCACGTGCGTGTGCATGCAAGACACATTTACAATGAGACAGAGTGGAACTCCACACATTTTGACTGATGGGCATGGTTGGTCTGGGAACATTGCATGTGTGTGGGGATGGCAGAGTGTCCATACTGGGGCTGATGATGTGTGCCATGCATGCATGTGGTCATTCATGGTCCCTCATCCTCTTCCCGGGAGACACACACCTTGTGGATATGGGTTTGGTGGCTTTGTCCATGGCATTGCCATGGCTCTGTGGGGTACTGCTGTGCAGCCAGCAGTGTTGTACTGTGCATGAATGTGATTGGCTAGCTGCTCCCATGTCGGTGTAGGGGGACATGTACTTCCATGTGAGTCGTCTGCCATACCAACATGGGGCAGGCCAACTGGGCCCGTAACATGTTGGTGTGACTGCAGCACGGTGCTGTGGTTGCTCACCCACAGCATTACCCCCGGCACAGTGTTCACCAGCAACGGTGTGGTGTGCATGGCACTTGGATTGGTCACTTGCCACCCCTTCCCAGTGCTGTGACACTCAGGAGTGCCCTTGTTGCCCTCAGCATGGCTGATGTGGAGGAGGGCTCATGTGGCACCCCCTCACTTCACCCTGATTGGCATGCCCAGCTGCTGGGAATTCTGACATGTGTCCCTGTCCACTGGGGCATCTTGTGCTGGGCTGAGTTTGATTCACCTCCTGGCTGCTGGAACCTGCCTCTGCACCTCCGACTCCCTCAATGGCCTCCAAGTCCAGGACAGGGCTGCACTTCTCCTCCCAGGCAGTCAGGGCAAGTGGTTCCACAGTCCCACCTCCAGTTGCCAGGGACTCCAGGCGGTGTTGGGACAGGAGTCCTCGCACCCTGACCAAAATTTGAGCACTTTCTGCAGTCGTCGCCATCATGGGGAACGCTGGAATGCGCTGTCACTTTCTGGCTGATGGTGTGCCAGATGACTGTTCTGTGCTTGGCTGGTGTCTTCCTCTGCCTGCTCTCATACAGTTCGTCACTGTGTGCCACAAACTCATTGGTGAGGGCTACCAATTCTCCCTCACTGAAAGTCGGCTTAAAGGCATGGTCTAGTAAAAATGTTTATTGTCCCTACGGGTCGGCCATGTTTTTTTAAGCCTAAGTGGCTCGATTTTAGAAAACTTTCCTATGGACCTTACCCGAGTTTTCGTCCATTAAACACACGCGAAAACAAGCACCAGGGAGCCGCCATTTTCTGATAATCCTATCATTTCCCCCATCGCCCTTGTTTACCTGCTTTTGCGGCACTAAATCAAATCCCCTGCCCCTGAGCCTGTCATCAGCAGACTCGTACCGCCCATTTCCCAACGCAAAAGCACGTCTTGTGTCAACATTCGCTGCGCTTCAGCTAATGACGTGTCGCCATGTAAATGACAGGACGCCTCTTTCCTCAATAAGCATAAACAGACCGTTTCACAACACACAGCAGCAGATTTTCGATTCCATTCCTCTCTCTGTGTTACTTTGAGTATTCTGTGACTCGTTTCAGTGCTCTGGTCAGCTTCCTTCGCCGCTTGTAGCCCGTGTGAACAGATACCAGTACCACCGCTATAAATTATTTTAGTTTGTTTAACACACAATGGCTACAATTATGCCCTACATGTACGAGCCCGAGTATACCGAGGAGGAACTACTGAAAAGGGAAGCACGCGAAAATGATGGGGATTCGGACGGCAGTTGGCAGGACGAATCAACAGATGAAGAGCCTGGGCCTAGTCGAATGGACGGCGTCTCCACCTGGTGCACATGCAATCGGTGCGAGCTAATGCCAACTGAGGACGAGAACTGCTGCTGCCGAGAAAACTCGGGATGCCTGGCCTACATTTCGGAAGGCGAGCCACGACCGCAATGCATCACCGAGCTGCCAGACTTCAGGGCAGCCTGCCTCACACGGGCCGTGTTGAGAATAATGATGGTGCTTATGCACGAACTTCGCGCAACTGTTCGTCCTCGTAATCCGAGTAACGAGTAAGTATACTCTGCTTGTCATGCCACTCCTATTTCATGTTCTTCTACTATATCCAAAATTACATCTACATATCATTGTAACGCATGTAAGTCGTTCAATAGTGTGCATTGTCTAGATAGCATTTGTCCGTGCAGAATGCCATTAGTTACAAGAATTGTCATTGACAACAAACGTTTATTAAACTTATCTTGGTCATTTAAAAACAGTTTGTTTCATTCCTTTTCACAGGTGGTACAGGCTGGTGGCCTATCGTTCCTTTACATGGTGGCTCCACGGAAGGCTTGGACACCGCGTTCGAAGAGTGATACCCGCCTGTGCCGTTCGTGCCATTAGAGAAACGTTCCCGAGTGACAGCGGTCAGTACAGGGGATTTTCTCTCGCTGTGCTGCAACCTGACCTGTATAATCTTTAAAGTCTTGTATTTTTGTGTCATGAAAATAAGATACAAAATAAAACACCACATATATTTTAACAACGGTTGTTTCGATTTTTTAAATGAATCAAGTGTGTCTCCATTCAAGGATGGACGTCAGACATCAGTGCTCCGAATGGGTGAAGGTCTGGTCGCTGTGAAGCAGGATGGTCACTATCTATCTAAGCTAACATAACATATTCTCGATAATGCATGCACTAAATAACACTTGTTCAAAGTCTTTCAGTGGGTTATGTCTCTATAAAAGTCACACATATATCTATACTAACAATTACCATTGGATTATACAGGCCTTAGGGTCTTGACCACTATAATACACCGGTTGAAGTGTGGGTCTGTGCTCACAAGAATCTCCGGTATGTGGCATTTGTTATTGATAAGCAACGATATACTATCATTGATATAAAGACGATATACTATATATTGATATAAAGGCGGTTCGCGCCAGTGGATGAGCGCTGGCATGGAGGGCTGTCAGGGGCGCGAAAGGCCAAGGTGCCAAAGTACATGTACACTTCAAAAGGTATCCCACGCCAAGGGGCCATCGGTCACATGGCCTCCTCAGACCCCGTGTCTCCAGCCAGGCCTCCCCTTGAAGCAGGCCGCCCACCTGCAATCCACATAAGTGTGTCTCCATTCAGCAGTCTTCCTGTGCCTTATCTGCACGCCCCAGGCCCATCCATCCCACCCCCCTCTATCAAAGGCGGTTCACGCCAGTGGATGAGCGCTGGCATGGGAGGCTGTTAGGGGCGCGAAAGGCCAAGGTGCCAAAGTACATGTACACTTCAAAAGGTATCCCACGCCAAGGGGCCATCGGTCACATGGCCTCCTCAGACCCTGTGTCTCCAGCCAGGCCTCCCCTTGAAGCAGGCCGCCCCCCTGCAATCCACATAAGTGTGTCTCCATTCAGCAGTCTTCCTGTGCCTTATCTGCACGCCCCAGGCCCATCCATCCCACCCCCCTCTATCAAAGGCGGTTCGCGCCAGTGGATGAGAGCTGGCATGGGGGGCTATCAGTGGCGCAAAAGGCCAAGGTGCCAAAGTACATGTACACTTCAAAAGGTATCCCACGCCAAGGGGCCATCGGTCACATGGCCTCCTCAGATCCCGCGTCTCCAGCCAGGCCTCCCCTTGAAGCAGGCCGCCCCCCTGCAATCCACATAAGTGTGTCTCCATTCAGCAGTCTTCCTGTGCCTTATCTGCACGCCCCAGGCCCATCCATCCCACCCCCCTCTATCAAAGGCGGTTCGCGCCAGTGGATGAGCGCTGGCATGGGGGGCTGTCAGGGGCGCGAAAGGCCAAGGTGCCAAAGTACATGTACACTTTAAAAGGTTTCCCACGCCAAGGGGCCATCGGTCACATGGCCTCCTCAGACCCCGTGTCTCCAGCCAGGCCTCCCCTTGAAGCAGGCCACCCCCCTGCAATCCACATAAGTGTGTCTCCATTCAGCAGTCTTCCTGTGCCTTATCTGCACGCCCCAGGCCCATCCATCCCATCCCCCTCTATCAAAGGCGGTTCGCGCCAGTGGATGAGCGCTGGCATGGGGGGCTGTCAGGGGCGCGAAAGGCCAAGGTGCCAAACTACATGTACACTTCAAAAGGTATCCCACGCCAAGGGGCCATCGGTCACATGGCCTCCTCAGACCCCGCGTCTCCAGCCAGGCCTCCCCTTGAAGCAGGCTGCCCCCTAAGACCACGACATACATACGTCATTCATTCACAAACACACCCCTGTTTCTAATACTTTATAAACCACTTGATATGTCTCATGAGAACATCTTTGTGCTTTGCAAGTCAACTCCTGAACGTGTTACCTGGCAACCACTGAGATCTACGCTAATCTGCTCGTCGTCGTGCTATCCGTGAACTTCTGTGACCGCATAGAGCAAACCCATCAGTGTGCTACCTGTGGCCACCCACCTATTCTCCTGCAACATACTGCTCTGCTTGCTGAATCCAACTGTTTGTTGGTCAAGGTAAGGCCATGTATCCTAGTCATATTTCGCAGATTTTTAAATTTCTATCTATTTGCGAGTTGAGTACACAATAGTGCTAGGTTCATTGGTCTCATTGCTATTGACTTGAGTTTCCATTGCTATGCTATCAATAGATCTAGTTATTTTCATCTGTGTCTATTGTCATCGAATTGCATCCTTCGGGGGTCCAGTCTATAATGTAAGCATGTTTCCTTCTCGTGCAATACAGAACATCCAAGGGATGAGTCACATGTTCAGTTTTTAGTCACAATATTTATACATTTCTGCAATTTATGCAAATACTAAGCCGCACATAATGAACTGGTATAGTTCCTGCGACCAAAACAAACGTTGCATTGATCATTGTATGATTCATTTACTTTTGTATCAAATCTTTATTCTTGAAGATTGTATAATAATGTCGATATTTACTTTTCAGATTTATCAACAATGCCTGCCTGTTCGATTAGCGGTTGCCCTTCGAAGACCCATGCGAAATCTGAAGGCACTAAAATGCATGTATTCCCGAAAACTGTTGATCGAATAAGAGAATGGGTCAGACATTGCGGATATCCACTGGATGAGCTGGAAAGTAGAGTCCAACAAGTCTTACAGGACAAGAGGGGTGATCGATACCGCATCTGCAGCCGGCACTTTTCCTTGGACATGTACACAACATCTTGGGTAACAAAGAAGAATAAACGGCGAACGACACGGAAATTGCTCAAACGCTGTTCCCACTCTATTCGTCCACATTCCGCCACCGGTGAGTCAAGTGTCCGGATTTAGCTTTAGGCCTTGCGGTAGTGTGTTGGTGTCCGAACGGATTAATTGATATTGTAGGTGTTCTATCCCTTGTAATAATTTCGATATTGATCTGAGTGTATAGTTTTTTGAATAATGACATTTATCAATATATTCTTTTTCGATTTCATAACCCACAAACGCAATGTATATATATGGGAACAGGGAACTGTGCTGTATTGAGCATTTTTCAAGTATTCTGTCGCCTTACATGGCTATTTTTAATATTGGCATTTCATTATCAATCATTAATTTACCTTTACAACTTCTTGACTATCCCTTGAATCTGACGCAAGAACATTCTACATCCTTGACGTGGTCGCAGTTATCAACCACTTCTAGCGCGTATCAGGTAATCTTACTAGGCTAATCCGCTACAGACTTGTTTTATGCATGTCAAGTAATAGTTTTATTTTATCGTGTAATTATTTTACCGAATGTTTGGTTAGTGCTTTCCAATTGATATACACCTTAGTTATCGTCCACTGGTGTTTGTTTTCAGTTATAATTAGTGTTATCCATACTAATACAAGTACTGTATTTCAGGGAGATGCTGAAGCGTCCGCCACATCTACAACATTTCTAGATGTTCTTCACCAGCAGGAGGTATGGATACTGACAGCTCCATCGAGCGTCATCATCAGAGCTGGAATTCTTGTTGTTTGATTGTTCTACACAATGTTTCATTCGTGGTTAGCCGTTGATATGTACCTGTGCTGTCGACCCCAGGTGTGTGTTATGTTTTCACTATTGTAATCCTCACTAATGCAAGTACTATGTTTCAGGCAGTTGATGGAGCGTCAACCCCTGCACTTGATGCAGTGGAAGCGGGACCATGCGTATACGAATCGGCGCAACAGCTTTCGGAAGTGCGCACTACATTTGCAACATCCATAGATATTCTTCAGCAGCACGAGGTATGGATAATGACAGCTCCATCATGCGTGATCATATAACGTGATTCCATTTGCTATACTTTCTTCCCTATTAACGCAAGTGCTGTGTTTCAGGGAGACGACAAAGCTTCCACTACAATCACAACATCCAATTTAGATGATGCAGATATAAATAAATCGGAGAAATAAGTCGATGAAATGTGATCATATTTAGATTTTCCTTGATTCTTTTCGACAATGCATCATTTGTGGTTATCTCTTTATATGTACCTGTGCGTTCGACCCCAAGTGTGTGTTATGTTTCCAATATTGAAAACCATACTAATCCAAGTACTGTGTTTCAGGGAGACGACGGAGCTTCCACCACAATCACAACATCTCATTTAGATGATGCAGATGTAAAGGAATCGGAGAAATAAGTCGATGAAATGTGATCATATTTAGATTTTCCTTGATTCTTTTGGACAATGCATCATGTACCTGTGCCGTCGACCCCAAGTGTGTGTTGTGTTTCCAATATTGAAAAGCATACTAATGCAAGTACTGTGTTTCAGGGAGATGCGGATGCCTCCTCTCCAATACAACCATTCATGGCAGTCCATGCAGAGCCAGAGGTATAGATACTGACAGTTCCATCGAAATAGATCATCACTGGTCGAATACTTGTCGTTTGATTGTTGCACACAATGTTTAAATCGTGTTTGGCTATTGAGATGTACCTGTGTGTTCGTCCTCACGTGTGTTTTATGCTAACAATATTTTGATACATAGTAATGAAAGTACTATGTTTCAGGGAGACGATGGAGCCTCATTCCGTGCTGTCTATGCGGATACAGAAAATATAGTCGTTGCAGCGCAAGAGGAAGGGAGGACATGCGGAAACGAATCGGAGCTACAGCGTGCAGATGTTGAAGGTCGAGTCAAAAAAGTTGCAAAGAAAAAAAACAAAAAAAAGGTTAGTTACAAACAGTTCATAACTTTAAAAAAATGTTTGTGCTGGGGACTATTTTATGTTTTTTTCCAGTCAATTCTACTACACTCCATCTTGTGTTTAAACTGAACATCCCTTTTCCAATCTCTCCTCCAGTTACCCGTGGGTGTCAGAACTATACATACACAGACAGTGAAGCGAATGAGAGATGTGGCTTGCCAGACCGTGTACACTATGGAGGAACTATTAATTGAGGCGAGGCGTGTTCAGGCTCGAGATGCTCATGTCCAATGGCCAGAACATGAATTAACTGTGTTTGGAGACTACAGCAAAGTTGCATTGGACCATAGCTACAGTGCGACCGCACCACCACAAGAAGATGTTATTGAATGTATTGAAGATAGCTCTGAAGTAGTTGCAGATCGATTCACACAATCTACACCCGCCAAAAATTTGCCACCAAAAAACCTGTCGACATTGTTGTGTTCTCCCATCAATGTTGAAGTAATAGATGTCGAAATGACAGAGAATGAACCAGCCGCAGCATCCATAGACGCATCAGAACTTGATATCAGCGATATTACTTTCCAATGTGTTGAAATCTCCACAACGTCACAGGCCGAAACAACGTTGACGCAGGATGACAGTCTAATGAAAGAGAGCAAATACATTGTATTCGACAGTTGTTTGATGGAAATTATAAGTATGCTGAAATGTGTGCATTCCATTGGAGGGAAAGTATGTGGGAAGCCATTGATTAATGTGACTCGTCAAATAAAAGGCAGTAACGTCAAAATAAATGCCGCCTGTAGATTAAATCATAGGTTCTCATGGTCTGCACAACTGATGCTGGGGAAACTGCCAGCAGGCAATCTACTGTGTGCAGCTGCATCACTTTTTAGTGGCTCCAGTTTAAGAAAGTTAGAGGCTTTCTTTCAGTTTGTGGGACTCCATTTCATTTCTAACGCGCTGTACTACATATACCAACGTGATTATCTGTTTCCGGCCATTAGTGATGCTTGGAAAATTGAACAATTGTCTCTAGCAAGTACATTCGAAGGCAAACGATTCAGGCTAGCCGGCGATGGACAGTGCGACAGCCCTGGATTTTCTGCCAAGTACTGCACCTATCACTTTCAGGACATGGATAGTAAGAAAATTGTGAGTTCGGTGGTCGTGCAGGTAACACAATGTACATCGTCAGTGGCCATGGAGAAACTAGGATTTATAAAATCAGTGGAATATCTACAATCAAGGGGAATGCACATCGACCTCATAGCCACGGATAGGCACGTTTCAATTGCCAAGACAATGAGAGAGCAGTTCCCACATATTAAACATCAATTTGACGTATGGCATCTTGCTAAATCAATCAATAAGAACATCTCGGCTGCAGGGAAAAAAAAAGGTTTTGAAAGTATTTTGCAGTGGTCACATTCTATCGCCAACCATCTTTGGTGGAGCTCAAAAACTTGTGACGGGTCAGTGGAAATACTACTTGAAAAATGGCGGTCACTGATGCACCACTGTACCAACGTTCACCGCTGGACAGCAAATCAACATTTCCACCAATGTGAACATGGCCCTTTGTCCCCAGAGGAGGCACGGAAGAAGAAGTGGTTGATTCCATCTTCACCGACACACAAAGCCATTGAGAAGATTGTTTTCGACAAAACTCTATCAAGAGATTTGAGAGGACTGACAGAATTCTGTCACACAGGAGATTTGGAGGTGTTCCACAATATGTGCCTAAAGTACAGGCCAAAGCGCTTGCATTTTAGCTTTCGGGGCATGAAACATCGCACTCCACTAGCGGTCTTGGCCCATAACAGCAATGTCGGACGTGAACAATCTAGGACTAGGGGTAAAGTAAGGATGCCTCGCTACACTAAGGTGTTTTCAAAACGAAGTAAGCAATGGGTGATCAAACCAGTCTATGATGAAATGCAGTTCGACCTTGTGAAAGGCCTTATTGTTGCTGTGTTAGAGAAGCACAGATATGGAATTTTGGACGTTTCTGTGCAGAGCAGTGATCCATTGCCACCGAACATTGCGACTGTGCCATGCCCACCCGAAGCACAGCTGATTGTGAAGTACAAATCCTGGTTTAAATAATTGCAATACGATTGTCTTTTTGTAAATAAATGTTATTGTACAGTGTACCTGTAAACCTAACCCCTACCTTCACCATCATGGGTGGCGAACAAGCTGGGTGTCATCTTTGAATTCTCTCTATTCACCTCATATATGTGTATGTATATATTTTTCTCATGTCTCATCTCATGTAAATGTAAATGCTGCGCACTGTTAACGGAGGGGAGGCTTGCGTATTGCAAATAATAAAACAAACAAACAAACAATAAATCTCACTTTTAACTCAACTCCTGTGGTACTTTATACTTTCCCTGACCTTCCACCAAAAATGAAATGTCTCAATTTGGGCTGCAAAGCTCGCAGACAACGGGGACAAAATTGGGGCACTTAGAACGCGCCAGCCAAGCGGGCCGTGGCATTTGGGGGAGAAGCCAGTTCGCATTTGCACATTGAGGCGCACTACATAGACGGATTCTAAACTTCAAGTTCTCGCAGATGCCTATACTACGTGATGTTGCAAATAAAGAATGCGAAGGATAGCGGCTTTGATTTTCACCTCGCGCCCAGATGAGGCTCACAAGTCGCACTGGAAGTATAAGGGTCTATTGTTTTTTGACCTTGAGACAGGGACCATGCCGAAAGAACTACATTTGAAGGGGGTGCGCAATAACGTAAGAGACGATAAGGCAGAAAATTCAGAAACTAGACCGAGTTTCATTTTAGTTCAGTATACGAAAAATCGTTGTCAAGAGCACGGTCCGTTTTACAGACTGCATTACGAAGAGACACAATGGAAATTTCAAATATAATGTAAGTAAATCTTTACACGCTTTTATACCGGAATGAAGATTTAATGAATGGATGCATGAATAAATGAATGAATGAAGAGCTAGGAAAAGCAAGGAAAAAGTGTTCGTAGTGGGCACATGGGCATGCAGGTCCACTGGTCTCACCGATCTCGGTCCTTGGCCCAGCCACTTTTCCCTGCACTGCCTACCTGCACTACGGGACTGTCTCTGTATCCTTCAGCCCCTTCTCCCGGCATTTACCTTGCACTTGCCACCAGCTGGCCCTATTATTTAATTTGTATTCAATTAACCATGTACAGCACTTAGAAGCAACATATCAACCTTTACGATGGACTAGTGCCTAGTTGATGGAACAGCCTTGCGGTTCACCGTGGTTCCAAAGTGCTTCTTTTAACGAAAAGCAACACCCTGTGTACCCTGGCGGATACAGATAAAAGAAAATAAATGGCTTTCGGAGTTCATATGGCAATTGCTGAATATTCTCTAAACATTTAATGTAAAATAAATGTACTTTACCAAATGTACCGTGTTGCTGTTTGATTTTAAAGTACAGTTTCATATTCCGAATTGTGGCGCGCTGTGTTGTGACATGGTCTGTGTTGGTTTCCGGGTTCTGTGTGGAGTCGCGTAGAAGACGACTGGGCGCGTTTGCCTACGCAGCACAGTAACGTCACGGAGAGAGGCGGGGAATATGAATGTTTTGATAATGTCAGGCTCAGGGGTGGGGGAATTGATTTAGTGCCGCAAAAGCAGGTCAGCCAGGGCGATGGGGGAAATGATAGGATTATCAGAAAATGGCGGCGCCCTGGTGCTTGTTTTCACGTGCGTTTAATGGATGAAAACTCGGGTAAGGTCCATAGGAAAGTTTTCTAAAATCGAGCCACTTAGGCTTAAAAAAACATGGCCGACACGTAGGGACAATAACATTTTTTACTAGACCATGCCTTTAAGGAGATGATTTTTGGACACTTTGCTTCTGGTTCTCTCCTGAAACATTTTGGATGATGTCAGGTCCAGATTGCTTCAGGAAGTGGAGATATTTAATGGATTGTGTTTTTCAAAATGGCGGCCGCAATGCTTCCTGTTCCGTAATTACAACATTTTCAATGGCGCTATTGGAGCCGGGGTGGGTAACCCAATGGTAGCCCTTATTTTAGTGCAATTTCCACCGGGCGCTGATAGCATTACCGCCGGAGTCAGGGGTGCGTTCACGCCAGGTTGTGATGCCGCACTAATGTGCTGCATGTCTCCGGCGGTCACGCTATTTGCACCCGGCGGTAATTGCACCAATTTACTGCCGAATTTGTGATGAGGCTCTATGTCCCTAAGCAGCCACCTATAGACTTCTTACAGATAATTAATGAGACACTGGGAAAGATTAACAGATCCCACTGACACCAAACCCAGACAATTCAGTGAAAAGCGCTTGGACTGCAGCTTAGTAGCATAAATGCGTTTACTATGGGACCAGCCAGTCCGGGCCATGGGGTGCGAGTGTGGTAGCTTCCTAGAGGGAACAAAAGAGAGGGTAAGCTCTCCCGGTTTGAATTAAAAAACTGTTGCAACAGAAGCTGCTGGCAAAAATAAGAAACCTTATTGTCAAGGCTTCAGGATGAACAGTAGAAAAGAGGAGCTATACAATAATGAAGGAGTCTTTTATTGGAGTTGATTATGTTTATATTTCACAGTGGTCCTGTATGTGTTCTGCAAAGCAATTTCTTAGATAGCACAAACATTCCTCTGTTATCCACAATCACGTTTTTTTGCTAGAGCACAAATATTCTTGAATTTCTCAGATAGACAACAAATACCTTTGTCTTCCTCAGCTACATTTTTCATGTGTAACCCAGATTCCTCAACACGCCTTTCACTGTGAAAGCTTCACATGGCCCACCATTGTCATATGTGATCATACTTCTGGTAAAGCTTGTAAGGAGGGAAAATCCACCAAGTAGTTGCAAACGGCTCTGCTGCTGGCAGATGGGGGCACAAAGAACACCCTCGCCCATGGATAAAGAAGTAAAAGGCAGCATGCAGAGGAATTTGTCCTAGTTCCTCTGAGTGGCAGTGGCAACCTCTATGAGCCAACCACACAGGATAATGGCTTCAGATCATGTGGCATTAGGCTGGGTTCTAAAGACAAAACATCCATCAGTTCAGAGAAAAAACAATGCCACTAGCACTTTGAGCACTTTGAGCAATCGCTTGGCAGAACTGTGCATACCGTTGGAAGCCTCCTTTCAAATTACTTTGCATTGTGAGCAGTTCCATTGTACGATTGAAGCACCCTATGGCATATCTGAGTTAACCTAGTGCAATAAATGGGTAGTAAAATCACGCGTTCTGGGATTTCCCTTTTTGATTGTAGATACTACTCGATTGTACGAGTGATATATTTGTCTGGGCCATTTGGGCATGACTTTCGTTTTGCATATCATTCAAAGGACATTATTGTGACTCCTTGACTCCTCTAGCTATACGATCATCCATTAGGAAGCTCCAGGATTGTTTCCATACAAATAGTGCACGCCTTGAAAACGACCGGTGTGTCGAAACACGTGTCGGCTGTTCATGATCCAATTAAAGCATCAAAATAATTATCTCTGTGCCTTATTCTAATGGTGTAAAGCACATATTCACCCCATCCCCTATTTAACAAATAAATGGGTAGCCCTGAGTCATGCTTGACAAGCCATTTGGCATATTTGTGCAGTTTTCACCTCTGATGGTCAAAATTGAGCACCACTGTGGCCTAATTGTGCATCATCAACGTATAATTGAGCATCCCTCTCATAACTAAGTATCTCAGGTGGCACAGTTTGGTTATCCATTCATCTAAATGTCCTGCATAAAAAAACGGTATTGGCATAGTTGACCTAATGCCAATTTGGCCTAGTCCAATTTTTTTACCTAATTCGTAGGTCAAATGGTAGACTTTAATTAAAAAATAGTTGTGGGGTGGGGTAAGGGAATAGGTTGAGGTGGGGGAAGTCGGGGTGGGGGTGCAGGGGGTCTGTTCCCGCATTGGGATTTGAGGGGGGGTGGGGCTCAGGGGTCTCCCTTCACAGTAGGTCAAAAATAATTAGGTCAAAAAAATTAGGTCAAATGGGATGCTGGCCAACATAGGGTCTCATTATAAGTTTGGTGGTATTGCACCGGTAAATCCAGCGGGAAACCACCAAACGGTAATACTGTTACCGGCACTTGACCTGCCAGAATTACTGGCAGATCACAAGTGCTAGTAAGTATATGGGATTGCTCATTCCATTAAGTTCAAAGGACTCCCTGGGGAAAATAGCAGGTATTATTGACACTGGTAATACTGGCATCATTGGTGGTGGGTTGCCAGAATTACCGGGAGCTCGGAACTGTAGGTAATTCCCGCCACCAAACTTATAATATGCCGGTGCAGAAATGTGTCAGCAAAAGTTATTACCGGCATGTTATTTCTGCACGGGCATATTATAATGAGGCCCAAAAACCTCTGTTTTAGATTAATTCTATTCCGACACTGATTCTGCATCCAGCAGTGACTGAGAAGAACTCCTTGACTTAACAAAGCTGCCTCCTGACATAGTTGAGCTGGTACTTGACCTAAGGGACAGCGCCCTGCCGTTATTGGCATCAGCAATTTCAATGGCATTTAATATTGTGGCAAAATAATACATTGGATATTCACTGGCAGAGAACACTGAAAGTAAATTGCATGCCACAGTATTTAAAAGTGCTGCAATAGGAGCACTGCACAGAATGGACCCAAGTGGGCGCATGATGTCCAGGTTCTGCCCATCCCTAGGCTCATAATGGCTGACAACTGTTCAGCGATGATGCTCACTCTTACTCTGGTTTAAACAAAGACAGGTGGCTATTCCCTGTGCATGAGCACACCCTTGCTTCTGACATCAGCTGCTCAGTTGCTGGGTTGAAGCAAAGGCATGCAGCGGAGTGAGCTGCACTGCAGTGGTGCTTCAGAGTTGCCAAGGATGTGATCTGCCTATGTGTCAGCACTGCTTCCTATGGGCGCAGGTTCAGGGCCCACATGAGAATGTTGCCTGAGGCCTGCTGGGAGGCATCTGGGGGCAGCCTAAGGAGGGAAAGGCTATTACCAAGGAAGCGGGGTTCCTAAGATGGTAGCCACCCTGTGAAAGGAACCCTAAGAGAGTTCAAATAAAGCCCATAGGAAGGGGCAATGTCTCAGAGCCGCTGCAAGGTGAAGTGATCCCCAGTGATGTTTGCAGGAGTTCTGCAAAGGGTGGCAATCGCCATGTTTATTTGAAATGAGCTCAATATCTATAGGGAGGTGCCTGATATCACAGGAAGGGGTTTATCGGGCAATACTACAGCAAAATGAATAAAAGAACTGATTCCAATGAAACAAGTCTAGCATCATGGATAAAGCTTTGGGGCTCTCTCCAGTTGGTGGTTCATAGAGATGACTGTGTGATGTCAGTGGCCAATCAGAAGCTGTGGTACTTTATTGGCTTAAACATAATGAAGAAACATGTTACGAACATAACTTTGGCTTTTTAATGGGAACATCCAATCATGATCAAATCCTACGTTAGTTTTTGATGAAAGAGACTTTTAAAGAGTGCTACCTTCATAACTGGCTTCATAAAGCTGCTATTTTGTAGATTGTCTAGTTGTTATCTCGAATATTTATTTTAAAAGTGTTGATTTTGAAACATATTTGGATCGAATTGAACCTTTGCGTACATAATAATTGTTTTTTCAAATTCACAAGAGGAACAAAACCATGTGTTACATTTACTTTACTGTGGAGAAAGGACAAAATCATTTGTCATTTTTTATGTTTTTACTATTACATGACACATTACAAAAATGTTGGCTCTTGCACCTACAGAATTCAGTTCTGATCCTCACGGTTAAAGGAGCTACTCATTTAACAACCCTCATTGATATAGTTCCAGTTCAGAATTCGGGGCACGAATCAGACAGTGTGATTAAAACTCAAAAGGATTCAAAGAAAATTAACATCAGACAGCTTAAGCACAAGAACAAAAAATGCCACGTCTGCATGATTCTCAGCAATGCTGTACAGCCACAGGCAGCCGAAACCGAAAAAACCGAAATGAGCGGCCTGCTTAAATCTCACTATTGTCAACAGACACACATACAATGTCACTCTTTCCATGATTGTTTCTATCTAAGCAACACAATGTACTTCAATGATAACATTGCCGCTGATCGTCCGGTGTGTTCATCTGGGGAATGCAAATTTGATGTTTAATCAAAGAGGGGATTCCCTCAGTCACAACGCATTTGGTCCCATGTGTTTTCTTGGTACAGACTTCTCATTTTTAAAGGTAGATTCAGCAATAAAATGTGAGTGTTCATTTGATGTAACATATGAATAAACACAACTCTTGGGATGTGAATTTCTTCTAGGAGCCCCAGCACTTCAGCAAAGTTACACACGTCTTTGTGGGATGTTTCCACACGCACAGGCATGCTTTAGCATCTGTCCTGGAACTCCATCTCATGTCTTGGGCCCCCCTTGAGTGATGTGACATTTGTACACGCCTCATGGTTCTTCTTTGCCATATCTCACTGTATGGCCTCCATTCATTATTACGAAGAGTTCAAAGGGTCATTCTTAATCGGTACCTTTGCTTTGAAGCCTGGATGATCAAAACTCTTACCTTAGTTTGAAACCTTTTCAAATGTTTTATAAATTATTCGAGGTTTCACAGAAGCAAGTAGTAGTAGCTGGTCGGACATACTATTGTGTTGGCATGTGGCACCATTAGGAGGAAGGAATCAAATGCGAACGATAACAATTTCATCCGCACTTGGTTGCCAAAGATTGCGTCCAAAATGGTAACTCACGTGCACTCTGCCTAGGCTGCTCTTTTTATCTGGTCAGTGGTGAAGCAGAGATTCAGTTTGCGACTGGTTAAAAATGGAACATTGTTACCACGTCCAGGCCTCAATCCTCTCAAAATAAGAATTTAGGGCATGTGAGATTGCCCTGTGGTATGCCAGTGACCACATAACAATTGCGGTATTACTTTTTCGACACTATTTACTATGGGCATTTCTTTGTCACTAAGGCCCAGTGCATTGCAGAGGTGAGTTCTCCCTGTAAGACCAGTGTTGCTCCCCCGAGTGCCGGGGCGAGGGCCCTGTGTATATGTTCCTGTCAACTGGTTGTTCCAGTGAGCCCATAAGCATACTTCCTGCACTAGCTGAGTAGTGCATCTCAGTGCTCTGGACGAATTTGATGTTTTTAATTGTTGCATGATTTCCCCCCTCTAAAACCCTCCCACTGAACCCTATTAGTCTTTAAGGGAAAGGTTGAGCGATAACCGTTCAGCTTTTCCCTCAGGTTCTGTAATCCCTCTTGAGTTGGGAGCTACTGAGTTCCAACTTGTGAGTCTTTGCCTGTCAATGCTGATCTCAGCTAAGTGTGAGGAAAATGGAAGAAGCTGGAGGGTCTCTTGCTTCCCTCTCAAATACTTTGCCATATCTCAAAGCCAGTGCGGGCACGCTGGTCAGGAGGACGTGTTAAAGCCAATTTCAGGGGTTCTGAATGATCCTACGTAATTCCTCTGCCATACCATTAAAAAGCAGGTATTCCAACCCCCATTGTTTGATTTTATAATGGCAAATCTCTTCCCGAATGTGCACATTAGAATTACATGTCACTCCCTGATTTGAAAGTATGAATGTATTAATTACTCTATCTGCCATTGTCCTTTTTGAATGCATATTTTATGTTATGTAATATCATAGGTTGAATAGCCACAATTAAATCTTAACGATGAATACATCCCCACTGGCAAGGGACGAATATTTATTTCTGGGCAGTTGAACCTCCTGATATAGGCTTGGACCTGAACTGTCACAGTTTGACCGAACATGGAAAACTCGCCAGCCACTCGCTGTGCATCTTTACTAGTTAAGTGAATTGTTATACATTTTATATAAAACAAAGGGGTTGGTAAAGCAATCACAGGTATTGTTTAACCCGTGCTGTTGAAACGATGCATTCTTTTATTTTTTTATTTTTTTTTCATTTTCTGAAAACATACAAAACAATTCAATTAATTCATATTTGATTAAGTGAAGCCTTACAAATTCCAAACTATGAAATAATATACAATACTTAAACTATAAAATACCCTACGAAATGATGCTTTCTGAGTTATTTATCACTTCACAAAGTCACTCTTGCTAGCGCCTTGGGCTCCCCTGCAAAATGTACAATATCACAAGCAAAGCAGCAGCAAGACAGAGCTACATGCGGTTGTGTCTAACACCAACCAGAGAAGGGTGCTTGGAAAGCTGTATGTCCAGGGGAGTGGCCCCCCTTATGGTGCTGGTCTTAAGTGAGAGACTCAATGATCGCTTTTGTCACTGCTTTTAAGTTGTTTCAGAATTTGCATAATAAACATATGATTTAACACCTGACGACATGTGGGTTTCGAGATGTCGGGGAATCCTGGTCAAGGACGGTCGGAGGCTATAATACTAATCACTGCTGTTGGACTGTGCATATTTCCCAGAACCAGAGAGTGATGGCTGGAAAGTTCTGAATGAATCATTACCACTGGCATGGCTCTGGCCATCCCTCCCCCTGCATTTGCGTGATCTCAATGTCACAAGGCCTAGTACGATGGCTCTCTTGTCCTCCCTTTGTTTCCCTTCCCTTGCCTCGTCGCGCCTTGAAACACTTGTGTATAGTCGTGTTATAAATACCATATCATATCCAGATCACTGTTTTTCAGCCTGCTACACCATTACAGGTGGGGAAAAACGGAATGCAAAGTAGAACTGCCAGGTCACATCCCGTTTGCAGATGGCCTCAAGCAACCCAGCCATGTTTCAAACTCATTCAGCCTAATCTGTGGGGTTTAGCCGCCGGCCGCAGCAACAGGAGGCTTGGGATCCATGTCCAGGAATAACGGTACCCTCATGGGGTGACATTTGCAAAACTGAAGAATGATAGCTGGAAGGTTTCGAGTGAATCATAACCACTTCCTTGCTCTGGGCAACCCTCCAGACCCCCATTTTTCAGCTTACCATGCCATTACAGTTGAGGAAAACCATATGCAAATTAGAATAATACCTGCCGGCCGTGTACAAATCCTGCCCTCCTTGCACCAACAGCACTCACTGCTGTATAAAATACCAAGCCCAATACGGACACGCCCCCCGCCGCCGCCGGTTGTAAATCGCTCGGCTCCTCTAGATCTCGGTTTGCGCTATAAGCAATAGGAAAAGAAAATAGAAAGCATAGAACTGCTGGGTCGCATCCCTTCTGCACGAGCCCACAAGCACCCCGAGGTAGGGTTCTTCCTTATTAGGTGTCATCAGTGAGATGTAGTCTGGGTCTCTGGGCACAGCAGCCCAGGGACCCATGTCTGGGCAGACCCATGCTGCTGGGGACAACTTATGCCACGCTGAAGGGTATGGCTGGAAGGCACTGAATGATTCATAAAACCACTGGCATTTCCCTGGGAAACCTTCCAGTCCATCGTTGTGCAGCCTACCATGCCACTACAGAAGGGGAAAGAACATATGCAAATCAGGCTTGGGTCCACTCCATAAAGGGCCGTCCAGCCCAAACTGCTAGGTCACAGCCCTTCTGCATCCCCAGACATGTTTCAGCCTCACCGGCTGTGCTCTGTGAATATCTACCTTAGGAAGCTACTAGCAAACCATACTACATTACATGGGGCCTGAATCGCAGAGCGTTTTCCTATGGGATTGCTCCATTACAAAACGCTTCTGTCAATCAGGCCCTGTATTACTATATTGTATTGTGCTGCACAGTGTGCTATACGGTATATAGCACACTGCTAACTATATTATACAATGTATATTCACTATATTTTGTACATGCTATATAAAATGTATTATACTATAATAGATACTATACATTATATATTCTATGATGTACTACTATATATTGTGCTGTATATGATAACATACATTCTATATTAAGCTATATCATACTACAGGATATGCTATATATCAAATATCAGCATATCCTTCTGGCCAGGCATGGGGATCTAGTACTGTTATTAGAGGGTAATTTTCTCTTCTTATCAGATAGCGCACCATTCTAATGGTTCTCCTTGGCCTTTTTCTTCGCTTTTCAGAATCCTTTTAAAATGTACATACATACTAAAAAATGCAATGTGCTTCCGTTCCTTTGTGTAAATCCGAATGAATGTGACAATTGTTTTCTGCCATGCTGGATTTGTTGGCACGAGATTCACACCTGAAACGTAACCAAAGCACCTCTGGGTGTGAAGGAAATGTCCTGCACCCTCTGGGAATCCACAATGGGGAGGAATGAAAAGGTGTGCGTGTTGTTTCTACATCATGCACCCTGAGGAAGCTGCTCAGGAAATTGCCACCAGGGTCATCTGCAATCGCAGGAAGCTGTCCGCCCAGCCCCCAGTTTGATCAATTTAGTACCTGTGATGGACAAGATCTATAACATAGACAATAATTCTCATGTCTGATATGCAATTTCAAAACGAAAGGAAAGTTATACAGTCTTACACTACCAATTTGCTTCTGTTTCATCCTTCCCAAACCCCCAAAAGGCAAGCATCCTGTTTCCTAAACTAATACAACTTTAGCACGTTTAGTTTCCATTATTGCCGGAACACTTACAAGAACGGCTGGCATCAGTAAAAATGTAATTGTGTCTTTTCATTTTTCAAAATCTTCCCTTGCTGCAGTGCACCATGGGGATATGTAAAAATGTTGGTGGTAGGGCACCCTGTTCTCCAACACATATTTTAAAAAAAACAGCTGGACAGATTTGCACCAAATCATCAAAAGGCACATCTGCACCCCTTTTGGACAACTCGCTTTGAATTTGAAGCAAGTGCATCCAGCGCCTGTTCAATGGGTGGTCATTTTCCCTATGGGAAATCCAATGCAAAAAGGTTTCTTTTAAACTTATTCAATGCTTTTCATCTTTTCAACCTTTGCAAGATCTCGCACAAATCTTTCCAGATTTGGGTGACACTGTTAAAAACGCCGGTCCGTTGGTACGCACACCAGATAGGGGTGAGTACGTAATGGTAATTAATATTGATCGTAAGTCACTTCAAACTTAGGGTGCAAGGGAGAAAAATGCAGCTCTGGAACACGAAGCTGCCGCTGTAGATCACGAAAAAGAGCAGTGTCCTATAGTGGTGGCCACTCCCGACCCCTGCAGACCATCAATACTGAGACAAGTCAGTAGAAAATGGAGATGTTCATAAGGTGTTAAGATCATTCCCCATAGTACATGTAAATTTAAGAGCACAAAGAGTGTCTTTGTGTATTTATTTTAATAATAACAAATATAAACAAAACAAGCAGCTCTGCACGTTTCGGGAGTGTAATCCCTTCATCAGGAGCAACAATTCTTTAACACAGAATGTGTATGTATTTCTTCATACTTCACAAGCCGTGTGACATCTGCAAAGTAAAGGGGAGCTTCAATAAGTGATATTCAAACAGTAACCATTGTACTTGCGCATACCATTATGATAATATCACTTTAAAGGTTGTATGCTAAAATTCACCTCAATAACTACACAGTGGCCGTAGAATAGGGGAAGTCTTCTTCCATTTCCGTCTTAAGCGGTTTCTTGATAGTGTACGCAGTATCACTCCACCTTGTGTAATAATTGTTAAATACTGTCATCTACCTTAGTATAATTCTGGTGTTACTGTCAATAAAAACTATAATAGAGAATTAGGAGACTAAGACCAGACTCATAACTTATGGTGAAAAGTAGGAGCAAGTGGTGACAAATAGGAGCAAGTCTGTGCATCAGGGCACTTTGGACAAGGTCAGAAGTCTGTGCTAGGCAGGGCGGCTATTGTTACTGTATCTGTGATCAAATAAAAGCGGAGTACTAGTTCAGTCCACAACACTCTCTTTGTGGTCAATCTTATATTCAACAATATTGGCAATGATGGTGAGCACTACTCACCTACTACTTGTTGAACTTGGAATGGTTCAGCATGTGGTATTGGGTCTCTAATCAAGAAAACAAGGCGTAATGACTAGTTGGATTTTTCATTCTATCCTGGACATTAATCAAGAAGGATATTCAATTCCCCAACTGCAGTATCTGCAATAAAGATATGCAGATAGCCGAATTCAATTTTGAGAGGTGTAGTCCTTTAACAATGCAAATAAGACCCACCGAAGGGCAGTGATTGTATGGGATCACTATGATCACAGATCAGTGTGCTTACCTAAAGTTCGGGGCCGCGGTTTTAATGGAACGAACAGCCGAAGCACCCTCGATCGAAAATGGCCACCTTAAGTATTATGTGAGCTGCGTCATCGTGACCGTGATGATGTCAATCTACATGACGTGTGCACCTTGTTTTTGGGCGCCCAAGAAAAATGCCCGCAAATTTGAGTAACTGCATAACGGAGTGAATACGTTTAAAGGGTATCACTACATAATATCCCCAACAAAAATATCACCGTAGATATGGCCGTTTGGTTCGCCATAGGCGATATTTTTGGGGGGGATATTATGTGGGAGCGGGGGTTCCGGGGGTGTCCCCCGCACATTAAAAAATTATGCGGGGGTTGCGGATCTGTGGATTCTGCCGCAAAAATATGGCGATATTTTTGCATCGCAATATTTTTGCGGCGGAATTAACACATGGAACCTTTTAAAGGAGAGAATAATAATAATCAGTTAAATGTGGATGTAAAGTAATGGTACTACTATGTGTCTAGGACCCTAATGCAAGATGTGAATAGTTAAGATTAGGCTGTGCCTAAGTCCTCCCGTGCACACTTGAAGTCAATTCACACAGGTCCCGAATCATGAAATTTTCTGTGCGGCAAAAAGGGACTTTGCACGCCAAACCACACGCAAAATCCCATTTGTCGATTCATCGAATCGACTGTGCAGGACTTTTTTGTACTTTGCAGAGACTTTGTGCAGGCTCAGCACGTCTCTGCGTGCAGTTGATGTCCCTGCGTGAGACACCTCACAGAGCATGGGCAGTCTAATGCATGCCCATAAATGCACGGAACAATGCGTATTCATGGATCTGACAGCAGGAGCTCTCGCGGGGAAAGGCCCACGCAAAGCCCTCAATCTATCCGCCATTCAAAGGTAGGAGTACAGACACTTGCGCATAGGAATCACCTCTGCGCGGTGAGATTGCATGCTGGATTTAGGGTTGAGTGTATGCAGACATGGCTTGGAACTAACTTAGGGTTGCGTGTACACAGAGTAGGGGGGGGTGCATGAACGGTTTACGGGGTTCGCACACGCAGATATTCCAGAGCTTTACCAGAGTTACGAAAATGTGTGCGCATGTTGTCGGGGTGCCAGTAATAGTTACAGGGGACCCTGTGAAGTGTCCCCTATGTCAGACCTGGTTGCGGGGGACTACATGCACTGTTTCAAGGGTGCATGTGTTTGCGCCCGAAGAACGTGCAAAGCTAGCTGTATCTGGTTCTTTTTGCCTTGCATGGGGGTCTGTTGGGGCGTTCCAGACAGCGACTTGCGTATACCGTCACTTTGCATGAACAATTCCATGAATACGTGGAGCACATAGAAAAACTTCTGCGCACAGCCTCGCGCATAGGCATTCTCGGTGCGCAGCTTTTGCAGGATATTTGCGCACTTTTCCATTAATCGGGGCCATAATCTAGGGGTTTCATCTTTCAATGGTGTAGCAGACAGCAGAATTCATACTTACACTTTAGGAATTGTTTACATATATCATCATTAGAGATCATACCCTGGTTATTCTACCAAAGTATGCAGTGCTTCTAAAATATTACACACATTTCTATTGGTCCCATGCTCTGCTCTGGATTACCACCAGTTACAACGAGGGCCTCATTATGAGACCAGCGGTAGCCGTGCCGGTAAAACCGACATGGCTGTGCGGTCTCATTTTTTTTCTGGCGCCCACGAATGGCCAATTACTGGGTCATTACGGCTTTACCCTTTCGCGGGCGCCGGACTGATATGCTCCCCATTCCCATTTGACCCCATAGGGCTCAATGGGAATGGGGACGTCGGATGCACCGGCACCATGCAGAATGGTGCTGGTGCCGGTACGCCCGCCAGGTCAGAGCTGGCGGGCGGGAAGGCACCTGTGAGCAGAACTTGTAGTTTGCCGGTCTGGTAACAACGGTACCGGTAGCTTACCAGTACCATTGTTACCGTACCGGCAAACTTATAATGAGGCCCATGTCTCCATTCAATTTTTCATTAGATAACTAGGTTGAAGCACCTGTTTGTGGGTCCGCATTACAATTCAGAGCGTGCATGTGTTACATTCCATAATACACCGTAGGTATTTAAATTTCACCAATTTCATGATAATCACACAATGGGCCTCATTATGAGTGTGGCGGAAAGGCAACAGCGCTGGTAGTGCTACCGGCGCCGTTGTTACCTCTCCACCACACTACGAGTTCTGCTCGCGGGTGCCGGACTGCACGCCTGGTCTGACCAGGCGTGCAAACCGGCACCCGCAAGTAGAACTCATGATTGCACTCTGCCCCATAGGGCACCCACGAATGGGCAATTACCAGGTCCGCCAAACTCAGCATGATCCAGTTACTGCCCATTCGCGGGTGCCGGAAAAAAAACAACTCCGGCGGCAGCCAGAGTTATAGTGAAGGCCAATGTTTCTTGTGTCTATCGTGTCTTTCTTCGACATAGCTAAAACGGTACACCTGGTCATGGGTCAGCATTTGGATTAAGCATATGCATTTATCATTTTGGGTAACCCCAGGCCACAAAATATCTTTGGACAATTTCATACAGATATACCAAACGAGTTAAAAATGATTTGCAATATATCATTTTCACAAACGCACACTTATTTTCAGCTGGCGGTTAAGCATACACTATTTGTACTTATGTTTTAATATTCTGTAAGTGCCAAATCTGTGGACTGCGGGGGGGGGGAGGGGGTAGGGAGCTGTTTTAGAGAACTTCTGCACACTGTCACTGCACAAAAACAGCTGCTGGACTGCGTAGTCTCTACGCCTGTGAAAAGCCTCGGTTGTTTTACGTTGCCCTCCGGGGTGCTGGAGATGGCGGGGAAGGCTTTGTAGTGAAAATGGAGGGAGGACTATTGGGAAACCTAAATTGCGACTGGGACACGTGATGGATGATGTCCCTTTTTTTGGTAAGGGCATCATAAATCAAACACGTGTCGCACATTGGGCTCGGAGAGTGACAAAGTATTGGACCCGCGGGATTCAATATTGCCTCCCAAGATCAATAACATAGTCCCTTCCATGGAATATTGATTTCCCTGGAGTTACCAATTCCCAGTCACCGCCGCACACATCTTGTGTGCGTGTGCGCAGGCGGCGCCTTGCAACCTGGGCTGTAAAGCGGTCTGTGTGGGGCGTTGGGGCGCCTCTCTGCACCGGTCCACAATAGTTGAGTGGTTGTGCACGATTTGGGGCCCGGTAGTACGCTATCAGATGCGCCAAGCGTTCTTTTGATATTTTCCCTCTAAGTGTTACCTTCTTGATACTCGAGAAACCAGAAAGAAATATGTGAAGTAAGCGACGTCACCGTACAGCCGCAGAGCCTCAAAGGCAGTGAGATGACAACGAGTGATTTCATTACTTGGCCTTTGTGTTCTGTTAAATTCCTGCCGGATAGTATAGTTAGATATCGGTAATCAGAATTAAACCTACATCATCGTATTACTAGTAGCAATCAAATCATTCGATTATTTTGACGCTTAATGTATTTTTCTATAGCTATGCCTTGGTCTGTAAGCAGATGGCTGAGGTTTGTCTCCATTTTTTCTGTTTGAAATGAAATACAAGGATGTTTCTTGAGCAGTGGGTGCCCTCTACTGGTTAAATGCAGACATTGCCCAGGCGATTAAGATGACAGCAATAAATACACTATCAGAACCGCTTCATTTAGTTGCTAATAAAGTTAAATCCGAACTAAACACGTTACGTGACGCTTACTTACATCTGCACATCTGTGATTGGAGCTCATCCTTCCGCGAAGTGAACGCCACAGGATATTGGTCAATCTCAACAGACGTTTTAGAAGTATTTTAGGGACTCTAACGTAATGACGTTGGAATTTATAAAGCGCTTCGCTGCAGTTTGCAAGGGCTACAACCACGCTGGTAGATCTGAAAGAGATGGGGATAGGGTTAGTGGCGAGAGAGAAACAGAGAGGAAAATGCAGGATAGCTTTGCTATTGTGCTTCTATTGTATTTTGGTTAAAGCATGGACCTAGCTCGAGAGAGGGGGGGCTGCACAGGGTGTGGCTAGCCAGAGTTTGGGCTGGCATCTTTTAACAGTATCACACACAGTACTGAGAGTTGTAGCCTGTGCATCATTCTATGAGTCCATAGAGATTAGTCTTCGATCTGCTATTGTTTAAAAAGCCACATTTGAGAGCTTTGCAGAACTGGAGACTTGTAGGGACATTTCAGAGCTGATACTGGGATCGAGTTCCAAAGGGTGGGTGTGCGGCTACAGAAGGATTGTTTGCGGGTCTTCCTTTTGTGGACACAGTGTGAAACCCTGTCACAGGGGATGGCACTATGGTCCATAAATCCTCTGAAGGATTTCATTTAGCAAAGGGTAGAGATTTGAAGCGAGGCCATTAGGGCCTTCTTGACTATTTGGTTCTGGAATGACAGGCTGCGGTTGATGGTGAAGCCTAAGCATTTTGCTGAAAAAAGGAGTTGCGTATTAAATCCTTCTAGGCGCATATCATTGAGCCATTATTAGATGAGTTGTTGTTTAGAGTGGGGATTGAAGAGGACACATTTAGGGTCTCATTACACGGATGGCGGTAAGGATTTTTACAGGTATCGGTAAATCCTTACCGCCTTACTACGAGGTCCCTTTGCGGGTTGGGGAATTTAACACCTGCTTTTTGCAGGCTTTAAAAACCAACCCGCAAAGGGACCCAGGGAGCTAATTACGGTACCGCAATTTGCGGTACCGCAATTAGCGCCTTCCCTATTCCCATTATGCCCTATGGGGCAAAAATGGGGAAGGGCAATGGTGGAAGGGGGAATTACCGCCCCGCCGACCTTGGAATGGGGCAGTAATTCCTAAACGCCATGGTTCTCCGCCATCCGTGTAATGAGGCTCTTAGTCTTAGTCGGGTTAAGTTTGTGGTAAGCAGTTGACATACACATGGGCGTAATTTTAGGGGGACACGGCTGTTTGCCCCCCCCAACTTTTGTGCCACACCATTTTGTCCCACTCATTTGGTAGAGGCCCCTTTCATTCAGATGTCGTGTGCCCCCAATATTTTCAGCAAAGTGACTCCACTGGACATACAGTACTGCATGATGCCTAAGTAATCGTCAGGACAAGTGATGTCCTGTGGGTTTTTTACTCTCGTATATAACTATCATCTGCATATTGGTAGCTGATTATATCAGGGTCTTTGATGAGTGCGTGCAGAAGCTCCATGTATAGGTTAAAGAGGATTGGTGAGAGGATGGAGCATTGGGGAAATTCTGCTGATTGGCAATTCAGGAGATTGGCAATGCAATATGTTGATCTGGACAGCCTGGTTTTAGCTCAATAGGTAGGAGTAAACCAATTCAGGACAGTGGCAGTGAATCCCATCCTGTCAGCAAGGAAGGAGAGGAGTATGTGGCGGCCAACAGTGTCGAATGCAGCTTAGAGGTCAAAGAGTACAAGGAGGCATGCGTCACCCCTTTGTAACTCTCACCTGTGTCCCAGATCTTGCGAGGGGGTGCACAAACCCAATATTGACACCCTTGCTTGGCTTACAGGAACAATCCAGATTGAACCCTGGGGTATCAAACTGGGAGCAAACCGGGCATAACCCCAGTCCTCTCCCATGATCCCTCTTGCACATTACAGTTGCCCAACTGAGATCTGTGTGGACTACCAAGGCATCCCTGCAAGATCTGAAACAGAGGTGAGCGTTACAGAATGCTAAACCCACGGAATCACCTGGTCTAGGTGCCATGAAGTCCTCAGACTTGGATGCCTTAGCTAGGCTGCTGGGGGATCTGTGGACTGAGGTACATGCGGCTTGGTACAAAAACAATGCGTAATTAGTGGTAAACCAAGAAAGAAAGGTAGACCTAGCAGCACGGTTTCACGAAGTCCAGCCTGCATGAGCCCTCTTACCGGGAGATTACTGCACACCTTCTGGGGTCCTTGTCATAGGTGCTGGGACTCAAGCCACTGCTGCAATCCTTGTATTTACACCTACCCCCGTTCCCCTTGATTCCGGAAAGCTTTCTCGTTGACCTACAGAAATATGCTATATTTATGAATCAATGCAAATTGCCCTTCTTGTGCAGACCAGGTGCCTTTCCAAATGACATCACCAAGGTGGTCTTTGTTCTTGCGTATTTGGGTGGGCACACAGCCAGCTGGTCAGTACCCCTAGTAAAAAGGGACATGATATGATATGTAATTTATAACGCACTTAATACCCAGAGGTTTCTAATCACGGACCTGGGGATCGAACCTGTTTTGCTCAGTGTTGTCTTGCTTCCAAGGCGAGCACTTTGCCCCTGAGCTATCCTCCCAAGACAGACCATGTAGGACTTCCAGGGTTTTCAAGGAGAACCGTAGAAGCTGTTTGCATGGAAAAACCAAGACCAGACATTTAATAATGAGTTGCTTCCACTGGAATAGGTGTCTCAGAAACTCTTATCATGCATCACTATGTTCAATAGCTTGATAGCAAAGACAAATTGGCCAGGGGAAAAATGCCAAACCCTATTTCATCGAGGGTTGAGGGGGCAGTTGAAGGACGTGTTGGAACAAGTAGTAAACCGCCAAAGTACTGACGTGACGTCATGGACCTTGCTGTACAGTGTAGTAAATAGCTCGTGGCGTACGAGCGTGGAATTCTACACGAAGAGTTCCACGCTCGTAATCCTAATGGTTCCAACTTTGTTTACCTTTGGTTGTGGCCGGCTCGACTGTTAGAAGAGCATGGAGCGGTTGCACGGCCGGCTGCGGGTTGATCAATAAAGGTATCGCTTAACCTCCAGTGTGTCCTCCAGTTATTACACTGGCCACGCGCCTGAACCGCCGGCCGCGCTGTCCTGCCACCGGAGACTAGCCACCTTCCTGTATCCAGTCCCAAACACACAAAGCCTTTGGGAGTCCCCTCCCAGTCACAGCGCTGCCGTTCTTCGTGTGCCCGGACTCTCCCACCAACAGCAGTGTCGCTGTTAGGAGCCAGCGTGCTGTGCTCCCCTCTGGGGTCGAGCGCAGCGCGGAGCGGCGCTGCCGGGTCCGGCAACGGCAGAGACACAGGCTCGGAGCCAGAGATAGGAATGTGAGGCAGCGCAGCGTACGTGTCTCCAGCCCACCCCACGTTGAAAGGGGTAGAGCATGCAGCAGATGAACTCACTGGCACGCAGTAACGAGCCCCCGCAAGAGAAGGCTTACCCCTGTTTTCTTCAATTGCGCTCGTCGCATAGAGGGGTGTGGCCCCAACCTCAACCCCTGTCTCTGACGCACACGCCCAGGGAATCCAGTGGGCAGGCAGTTGTGTTGAGACCTCGGGGCACCAGTTAACCCCTCCCCTGCCTAGGTTTCAACGCGGTAGTGCATACCTGGCTGAACTCAAGACTGTGGCATAGTCAGAACGTATTGGAACTGCAATTGTTCACAGACCCAGTTGCCAGTAGAGTGTGACGTCAAAAGTTACTTGCCCTTGCTAAGGCCTACTCCCGCATTGCGCCAAGGCCCATTAGGAACGTTCTTACACCCCCCGTGCCCGCAAGTAAGGGTTTGGATTCTCCAACCATGCAGCACAGCAACGCTCGACCTCCTCCCGCCTTCCTCCCCAATCCGGGGGAACCGCCCATTGCCTGGGAATTGTGGGTGGACAAGTTTAAGGTATACCTAAGGGCATCAGGAGGTGCTAGACTATCGGATGACGACAAAGAAGCGGCCTTACACAATTGTCTCGGCACAGAGGGTCTTAGGATTTTCAGACATTTGCCCGGTCCAGATGTGTATTGGCCAGCCCCCGATAATGGTGAGGGTGAAGGTGCTGCCCAGGGAGCTGTGCTTGCTTATGAGACTGCCCTCAACAAATTGGAGGGGCGTTTTGGGAAGAGGGCCAATATAGTTCTGGAGAGATATCGCTTTTTCTCGAGGGCACAAGGCCCGGGTGAAGGGATCGACTGATACGTAACTGCCCTACGCACATTGATAGCCAAGTGTAAGTTCACGGGCGTGGTGGAGGAATATATTTGCAACCAAATTATGATGAGGACAAGTGACTCGAGGGTCAGGGAAAGGTTTTGGACGGAGAGAGACCCATCACTAGAGAAAGTGATCGAAATTGCCCGCACCATGGAAGAATCCAGAAAGAGTGTGAAGGAAATCACTGAAAGAAGTGACATTGTACACATGGTTCAGCCACGCAAGGCGGGTGATGCCAGGGCCAAAGACAAGGAGTTCAAGGGGACATTCAACTCGAAAGATGTGTGCAGAAGATGTGGTTGGCGGGGGCATTTGGCAGGGTCGAAGGAATGCCCAGCAACTGCTGTGGTTTGCAGGAAGCGCAAAAGTAAAGGGCATTATGCCCGTATGTGCAGGGGCAATACTCATGCTAAGGAAACTGTGCGAATGGTTGACCCAAATGAAGAGGATGAGGTGACGGTGATTGGTTATATGGGGTCTTATTCAATTTTGAATGTTTGTGTCAAGGAGGGGTTATTGTTGAGCGTCGGCTCGGCAAGGAAGAGCGCATGGGCAACTTTGTGTGTGAATGGAGTGATGATTGATTTGATGGTTGATACAGGATCCCCCTATACCATGATATCGCCTGAACTGTATCACTCCAAATTTCAGAAGGAAGTGACTGACTTGCATACTTCTGACATAAACCCGTGCGCCTACGGGCGTGTTCCCATTAAAGTTCTAGGTTTTGATTGGGTTGACATAGAGTTCCAAGGGCGGAGAACCAAGGGTAAACTCTATGTGGCACACAAGGGTGATCCGGTTATAGGGTGGGACGAGCAAGCTGCCCTGGAGATGGAAGTTCGCCCTGGGAAAGCCATCCCAGTTTTAAGTGTGAGTGAAGTATGCGGGAGGACTGATGCAGATGGGGCAGTGAGGATGTGACTGCATCTTTGACGGCAGAGTTGCTTCAAGACACGTTTCCCACTGTTTTTACATCTAAGTTAAGCAAGCTGCGTGGTTTTGCACACAAGATAGTTTTAAAAAGAGGTGCCACCCCTGTTGTACACAAGGTTCGATGTGTTCCCATTGCTGCCCGGGACTCACTTAAGGCCGAACTCGATAAACTCTTGGAAGCAGGGGTAATTGAGGAAGTGGAGTCATCAGAGTGGTTGGCTCCTGTGGTTTTGGCATGCAAATCCGATGGGGGCATGAGAATGTGTGTCGATCTCAGAGACTTAAATTGCAACATCTGGATCAACAGGCATCCTTTGCCGAACATCAGGGAGATGCTCTCTTGTTTTTCCACCTTCGACCTTTCCTCTGCCTATCATCAGATAGATCTTCACGGCGAGTCACGCCCACTCACCTCCTTCATCACACCGTTTGGGGCATTCCGCTTCTGCCGAATGCCTTTCGGTTTAGCTTCCGCCTCAGCAGTTTTCCAGCGAGTTATGCAAAAGTTGTTTACGGGCATCAATGGTGTGGAATACTTCCAAGATGACATATTGGTTTGGGGTAGGTCCCGTGAGGAGCACGACGAGAGAGTCCTACGAGTGATGGGTGTGTTAGAGAAGAGTGGTCTCACAGTCAAGATGACCAAGTGCAAGGTGGGTGTGGAGAGTGTAACTTATCTAGGACATACCTTGGATGCTGAAGGGGTTCATCCTAAGGAGGAATTAGTGAAGGTCTTGGGTGATGCGCCTCCCACAGTCAATAAGGACCAGTTGAGATCCTTCTTGGGTCTCGCTGAGTATTACAGCAGATTCATACCAGCATATTCGGACAAAACAGTTGCCATGAGGGCATTACTCAAGAAGGGCGCACATTTTGATTGGTCTGATCAGTGTCAGTGTGAGTTTGAGAACTGGAAGGTGGGTGTAGACCAAGCTCCTTCCTTGGCATCCTTTTGACCGTTGAGGAAAACTGTCTTAACTGTGGACGCCAGCAAGTATGGCATTGGGGCTCTGTTAGAACAGTGGGAGGGTGGCACGTTTTGCCCCATTGCCTTTGCATCCAGAGTGCTCAAGGAGGCAGAGCGTAGATACGCTGTGATCGAAAGGGAGGATCTGGCTGCGGTCTGGGCCTCAAGGCATTTTAGGACTTTTCTATGTACGTGCCCAGTCAGAGGAACGCTGTTGCTGACTGTCTGCTTCCGGGGGGCCTGGATCATAGCCAGGAGTTGTCCGGTGACGATTGCACCTTGGTAGCTGGCGTTGCTCCCGCCGTTTGTGAACAGGTGTGGAGCGAGGAGTGCAGTCTAGATCCAGTATTGATTAGTATCAGGTCCGCCCTTAGAACTGGAATTCGTGATGAGGAATTGTCAAGGTTGTTTGGTCATGTGTGGTCTGAATTGTCCGAGGGTCCATGGGGTATCGCCAGGGGTTTGAGATTAGTTCTGCCAGAGTCACTCAAGGGCAGACTTGCAGAATTGGCTCATGAAGGACACCTAGGGAGGTCCATGACTAAAAGGAGGCTCAGGGAGGTGTATTGGTGGCCCAGGATGGATGATGATGTTGAGAGAGTTGTCAAGGACTGTGCGGCGTGTTCAGCCAGCGAAAAGAGCAAGGCGACCGCTGCCCATCCATCTATCCTGTGGAAGTGCCCGAGGAGGTGTGGTCCAAGGTAGCTGTGGACATAATGGGACCCATAGATTCCTTGGGTGGTGGTTTAAGGTTCATTGTGGTGATGGTGGACTACACCTCCAGGTGGGTGGAGGCCACGGCACTAACTCCTGCGACGACTGAGAAAGTGATAGAGTTTCTTTCGTCTGTCTTCGATAGAGAAGGTGTACCGGCTGGTGTGGTCACGGACAATGGTTCTCAGTTCGTATCAAGTGCCATGAAAGAGTTTTTTTTACAATTTAGGAATTCGCCACCATAGGGTGTCCCTGTATAATCTGGAGGCCAACGGTTTGGTTGAGCGCATGAGCTGCTTTGTGAAGGAGGCCATACAATTGGCACTCGCCAATGGTTTGCCGTGGGGCAGCATGGTTTCGGAGGCACTCAAGGCATACAGGCTGAATCCTTCAACCTTTACGGGTTTGTCCCCATTTGAGCCAATGAGAGGGAGGAAGCCTGGCTCTAAATTGAGTGTTCCCGCTCTCGGTGGTGGGGGTCGGTCACAGGTGGACATGCAGCAGGTTTTAGACAGGGCGCTCCGCAAACAGGAGGCTTTTTGGCAGGGTCAATTGAGACTGAGAAGACCCTTGCGAGTGGAAGTTGGGGACCAGGTTGTCGTGAAGAATCCCAGGTTCGTGGCTAAAGGCTGGAGCAAGTACATGCAGCCACGGGTGGTGACCAAGACTGGGCGTGGTTATGTGAAGTTAGACGACGGTACCAGGTGGAGTGTAAGACGTGTAGTTATCGTGAAAAGGGCAGGCGTAGTAGTGCATGGAGAAAAGGCCTCATGCGAAGGTGACTTTGAGTGGGGCCTTGGTAGTGGTTTTCCTGTGCCTCTACCTCCTGTGATCTTTGACCAGAATGGTGACAGCTCGACACCAAGAGATGCTGATTTGACATCTGTGGGTCAAAGGGCTGTGGTTGAAGCGCCTACAGTGCCGGAAGGGGCGCTGAAGGTTCTGTGGAGGGAGATGAAGAGGTACCCACTGGTGCGGAAGGTTCTGTGGAGGGTGCTGATGGGGTACCTACTGGTCCAAGTGGTTCCGTTCCTTCTCCAAATGGTGGGGAGGCAGATGCAACAACCCCCAGAGAGCCCGACCCTGGGTCTTCTGCCCATAGGTCCCTCCCGGTTAGGGTCAGGAAGTTTCCTTCTAAGTATAATGACTTTGTCTTGAGTTCTAGTGCAAGGTAATCATTGTTCTTTGTGGTATTCCACCTCTCCTCATGCCCCTCTGCTCTTTCCCCATTCATTCTCTTCTCCTTCCCCTGAATGAGTGTTGTCATTGTATGTTGTTTGAGTGTGTTAGGGGGGAAGAAGTGTAGTAAATAGCTCGTGGCGTACAAGCGTGGAATTCTGCACATAGAGTTCCACGCTCCTAATCCTAATGGTTCCAACTTTGTTTACCTTTGGTTGTGGCCGGCTCGACTGTTGGAAGAGCAGGGAGCGGTTGCACGGCCGGCTGCGGGTTGATCAATAAAGGTATCGCTTAACCTCCAGTGTGTCCTCCAGTTATTACATACAGCTGGACCATTGTCTTGAGAAAAGGAAATCCGATCATACTTAATGGTGACTCACACCCTTTATATGTCCATCCAAAGGAAACCCTCATGCCCAGTAACAGTGAGTCCCCAGCTAAGCCTATGCATGTAAGTGGGGTCCTCGGAGAAAGGATGAACTTAAGCGTCATCGCCAACAACAGCTCTGCCTGTATTGTGGCAAGGGGCGCCACTTCTTACGAGACTGCCCAGCAAAACCACACAGAAAGGCGTGGGGCTACTTGATGAGGAACCATGCAAGAGCTTGCCAGGGAAATGAGGAAGGCCGACAAACTTAGAGGTCCGTTTGTCGAGTCAAAGGAAGATACATACCTCACACTTTATTATCCCTGTCACCATGAGCTTCAGGAACCAATAATAAGTGCAAGGGATCAATAATACAAGGGAGTGTGGAGCTAGCAATGGAGGAAGTGGAGGACATGCAATTTGGCAGCATGGGATCTACATGCAAATGGGAGGAAACAGAGGGAACAGATTGCCCAGTCTCAGGCAAGGTGTAGAGTGGAAAGTGTGTGGACCGAGGTGTTAGGGAGGAGTTATTCCTTGAAGAGAAGGGTCTTGAACTCCTTCCAGAAATGTAGAAAAGATGGGGCAGGTCTAGTGTTGACATAGAGGAGGCTCCAAAGTCTGAGGGCGTAGACAGATAAGGCCTCTCTTCTGTTTTTTTCCTTCTGGAGGTTAAGTCTGCACAAGTCCTTGATAATGGTGGGTCATAGGCAACAGGGAATGCTGAGATTCTCAGCCAGGTAGCGTGGGATCTTAAGGGCGATGGCCTTGCAGATGATGGCGCAAGATTTGAAAGTGTTGCATGCCTGCAGTGAGAGCCAGTGCAGTTAGATGAGGATCGGGTGAAGTGGTCGATTTTGAAGAGACCATTGATGAGTTGTGCTGCAGCATCTAGGGCACATGGTTCTATGTGAACCTGTCCCCAGGAAAACCTAGTCATTTGAAAACATAGCCAGCAAAAAGTCATTTAAAAAATGTAGTTATTTAATACAATTAATGCAATGTGTGAAAATGTTGCCAGTAATAAGG
This sequence comes from Ambystoma mexicanum, assembly GCF_040938575.1. NCBI lineage: Eukaryota > Metazoa > Chordata > Amphibia > Caudata > Ambystomatidae > Ambystoma > Ambystoma mexicanum. The sequence goes on along the minus strand of NC_090921.1, from coordinate 1,357,637,776 downwards.
TCCCCAAATAAGCTATTTTTAAATAACACAAAAGTACAAGTCAGTAACCTTAACAATTACCCTAACCTTTCATAAAACCTCCACAACCATACGAACTAAGTTCCTAAACCCCCGTCACTTGAATTACTACCCCAAACGCTTACAAAACACTAAACCTTCAGCATGCTAAAACATTTTATTTGCATGTTACTCAAAACAAAATCAATGGAAAATGAACTATGAACCTAACTATAACCCCATGACCAGTTTACCACAAATAACGTAGCCCCAATCCAAACCCTTGCTCTAATCTTAACCATAGCCTTGCCCTAACTACAACTCTAACACTTACTTTAATGCTTACTTTGCTCTAACCACTAGGTCTATCCTAAACCCTATGCTATGCCAAAATCACCGGCCCTCTGAAATGTCCCTATCCCTTTCTTTAACACTCTTCCAAACCATTACTCTATTAGCCCTGGCCTTCCCATAATCCCTACCCTAACACTTACCCAAACACTTAGGGCCTGATTCACAGAATGTTTTCCTATGGGGTTGCGCCATTATAACACACTTCTTTGAATCAAGCCCTTAATCTACCCTACCATCTAATCAAACCCCAACATCACCAGCCCTGCAGCAACCAGCCTGCCCCACCTACCCTAATTCCAACCCAAATCCTTACTCTAGCCCTAACCCCTATCCTACCCATAGACCAGGCAAACACAAGCCCACAAAATCCATCTGAACCCTAATAATTAGGGAGGGTGGGTTTGTATTTGTCTGCCAGGGATTGCTATTGTTGTTGTTATTATAACAACATCATATTATTAAAGAGTCATTGAACAAGCAACTACCAACATTCAAAAGCTTCACTAACTGCTCTTTCACATGGCATTGTCCCTAAATCTCCAAAAAACACTTGCATAACCCTGTTATTGAGGAGGCCCTCCCTAGATCAAGTTGTCCCACTAAATTACCGACCTATTGCCAATGCTCTGTATCCAGACAGAATTTTAGAAAGTGTTGTTACAATCCAACTAGAGGATCATGTTGAGACATATAACTGTCTCTGCAATGACCAATCTGGATTCCGACCTCTTCATGGAGCAGAGACAGTTGTAACTTTCTTTTGCTGGTTATGCTTGATTTGTCGGCTGCCTTTGACACCCTGGACCATCAGACTCTCCTGCATATGTTAACATCTGTGGCCAGAGTGTCAGGCGATGCATGAACTGGTTTTTCATCCTTTGTATCTAAATGTGGCACAGGCATCTCGGTTCTAGGTCTTATAACTGATAGGTCCAAATGACCTGCACAGTGCTCTGCTTGCAGGGGTCCTCTCTTTCTCCCCTAATATTTAATGCCAATGATACGTAACTGTACCCAACTTTATTTTATACTTATCAACAGTGACATTATTGATAATGATAAACTGCTGTCATTGTTAGCCTACAACCATGGATGGACACTCATTGTTTGAGCTTTAATAGTTCATAAACTGACCTGGCCATTGCCATTTCACTCCATCAAATTCATGAGAAGTCTTGAGTAATCCCCATCCCCATCCCTATCAAAAAGTACTAGGAGAAATCAGCATTCAATTGCATGCCAGGTAGGGCAGGCCATATTATGCAAGTTAAAAATCTTGAAATCAACACAGTATTAGCCCAAAAAATCATATTGCAATACAATATATGGAAACATCCGCTGGCAGAACAAGCCCCAAAGATCAACACATTGACACCAGCAGGGACATTATTCGGAGGGTTGCCAGGGGTTGCAACTGTGACCCCTGAAGTCTCCCTTGCTACCCCTGTGGTCTTCCCGTGGTACCCCCCAAAAAATCCCCAAAAGTAGTTTTTCCATTTTTTTTTTTACAAATTGAAGCTCCTGGGCTGGCCAGTGCCATGTGGCTCTTTGTTTCTAGAGTGGCTGGCTTTCCTGTTCAGCTTCTTAAAAAAAAAAAGGTTTTCCACAAGTGTTACACTTTGAGTAGTGACCCTAAATAAGAAAGAATAGGAATAACAAATAATTTGCCTTTCTGGAATTCTATACAATAATTGCTAAACTCATTAACAGCTTATTTCAGACACACTTCAGGGGGCGAGTCACTTATTTAGTCTGTTCCTAAACACCTCAAATTCACAATGCAGACAAAAACCTCCAAAAGCATTTAGAGTAGAATAAGCACCCATTTCGGACTATGGGCCTGATTCAGAGAACGTTTTCCTATGGGATTGCGCCATTATAAAATGCTTCTGTGAATCAGGCCCATATATATTTTGCTTTTTGCAAGTTGCATTTATAGCATGTTTTTTTCTGCTGTTGCCTCTGTTACAATCATCACAAGACATTCCATCTCGGTGTCCTTGGTCACGTAACAAAATCCTTGTGCCTAAAAGCTTGTGTACAGTTATAAATGTTTGACCATAGCATATCAAGTGCCCCTTGATTTCATTGTCCCACAATTAATGCTTTGTTGTAATGTGTCTCTTTCCAATCTCCATGGCATGCTGTTCAGGATGTTAGCATGTAGGAGGTAACAAATCCCCAGAGTATGGGGACGCTGTGTGAGTGCGCTGCTTTCCCTGTGCTACTCTAAATTCTTTAATACACAGTTATGAACCGTCCCAATGGTATTTATTTTGCCAACCTCTGAAGCCTGACAAGTAGATCCATGCAGGCTAGACATGTGGCCAACTTTGCACCTGACTTGCAGATGAACTGTCCTGCTGTTAAATCTCAGTTACTAATTTAATGGTATCCACTACAGAGCGTAATTTGCTTTCTGCCTTAGAGAACATTGAGACGTGTAATTGCTCATATTACTAAAACTGGTAAAGCTAGCTATAGCCGGTAAGATAGCTCAGGGGGTTGAGTGCTTGCTGCTGCGTTCTGTGTGTGATTCACAGGTTCAAATCCTGGCCAGGCCAACTCAGCCTTTAGTCCTTCTGAGGTTGATAAATGATTACTAGCACTGGTTGGGTGACATTGTATGTATATTTGTTCTATATAAAGCGCTTAAGGGCAAGTGCGATATAATAGCACATCATTATCATTTGGCCTCGGACATCTGCTTGCATTCACAGTAATTTGGTAATATGGGCATATGCACACACTGATATTAACGATACATATGGTGATCCATTCTTGTATGAAATGTGTATCTTTTTACAGTGATATTGTAACCATATGTTTCGTAGTGTACTTAGAAACATTGCTATGTGATACCACTTCCTGTTTTGTCAATGTGTGAAAGGTCATGTTCCCTCGCTCCCCATGATGTCACTTCAGGGTGGGGGTCAAATAACATCACTTCATGTGATGTCACTTCCATTAACACTGCCATTTTGGTGAAATTACGTCCCTGGACACCAGCCAACGGCATGGTCCTCCTAAACCCTGTGGCCAAAGGAGTAGAGACAGGGTGGTTAGGTTTCAGAAAGGAGATACAAAATTGACCAGAAGACATGCTCAATCCAGCTGTTTGTTCTTTATACAGTCTGGCAGAATGTATGTAACTCAAGATAAAAGAAAACAGATACCGATACTCTTCGGTTTCCATGCCCTAGGGCCTTTTCTGTCCCCCGAGACTGAATTCTCCCATAGTCCATCGCAAACGAAAACAGAAATTATGACATCATGATGGATCAGAATCTACAGTGACGGCCTCCTCTTCGAATTGCCTGGAATAGACTTAAAAGGCAAGTAAGAACTACATAGAAGCAGCCTTCTCTATGGTCTGCCTCTTGAAAACAACGATCATAAAGGATACACGAACAGTGCCAGAACCACCAATTAAGATTAGTAAAAATATAAGGAAGAGATATCTCGAATTTGGGAATGTCTAATAATGAGCACAAAATAACAAAGAACTATTTTTTCACTCATCCCAAAACTGATAAAAATCCACGAAGAGGAGAATTTACCTCTCACAATCGAACTCTTGAAAAACTGGAGAGTAGTTGTACTCGAAAAGGGCGACTTATTCCTAATGCTTTTTGTCTCGCTTTTTTCTCTGACTTGTCTTTTTACAAGCATTGAGTGGGTTGAAAACTGAAGTAATCATGAACATCCTATAAGGAGTTGTTATGTTGTTCTCCCTGTCCTGAAGACGGCTACACCAGCAAAGACAGACAATTGGTGATTTTGCCTGATCTCGCATTTTGCTGAAACATATGTCGACCATCACTTCAGCTTGAAATTTCCAAACAGCTTTCCTTCTAATAGAGTGTTGTTTTCTGAACAATATTGCTCTGCTCCCTTGAGATTAAAAGAATTTCACCATGCAAAACACACATGTGCATGTATTAAGCCCACTTTTCATAAAATTGTGAGAAATGTTTTAAGACGATATGGTGCACCGAGGTCAATAATTCCATCCAACCCTTCTAAAAAGAAGTGTGCCATGTTATTATTTTTAGAGTTTTTTACAAAACTATGTGGTTTATTAAAGTTTGAATATAAAGATTGATTTGCCTTGTATTTGTGACAATTTTTTAGTTTAGGGTGTGGTTTCTAAACATTTGTTGTTCTGTTGTGGCCATAAGGAAGAATTTCCCTTTTAGTATAAAGTATTGTTGAATCCCTGCTTGATATTACGACATTGATCTGTGAAGTTATACCTACCTTAAAATCACGAGGTCAAGAGACTGGGTAATCGCCTTTCTTGTTCTCTTTTTCTGATATATCCGACCCCGGAAGGCTGTCCTCTAAAAAATAGGGTCCACCCAGTTCTTTATACCTTTATATGATATGATATGATATGGTATTTGTAACGCGCCTATACACAAGTGTTTCAAGGCGCGACGAGGCAGGGAGGGAGGGAAACAAGGGGAAGACAGACAAACGATCCTACTAGGCCAGGTGTCATTCAGATCGCGCAGATTAAGACATCTCACAACACACAGATGAGGGACCTGCCTGAAACAAGGGAAGTGCATTGGAGAAGACACATTCTTAGTTAGAAAATAAATCATGAAAGAAACCCCACCTGTGTAAAATATATCACAAATAGATCCAAGGCCCTAACATCAGACAACCTACAAAAAGAAATGAGACACATCAACATAGTCAATTTAGCCAACAATTATGGCAATGAATGAGAATGATCTTCTGGCCACCCCCTGAACATAGACAAAAGCAGATTAACAACGGAAAGAGAAGACTACTTAGGTGCCAGAAAATAGAAATCCTAATCGTGTGCAAATGTATCCACCAACTGATGAAAAGAGGAAATGGCTGACCTGAACAGATTAATAGTAAAATAAACAACTGAGGGGGTAAGTTAAGCAAAGAAATGTACAACCGTAGTAACGTTTGCCTGAACGGGATCCAAATTCCATTCCCCAAAACAACATATGTATGTGTATCATATCATGTAGATGTACCTTCTCTAATGGTGTAAGCGGCCTAAGATTTACTGATAAAGTATTAAGCTGCACCGAAATGCTGTTTGAAGCCCACCTGACCCCAAGATGAGAGACGCTACTGGAGGAAGGGATCCTGTCAAGCAAACCAGTTTGGGTTCTTCCTTCTCATTCAGATGTAGATACCTGCTGTCTGGCAGAGGCACTAGAAAGTCCACCAAGAGACCAAGTGCCGAGAGGGCCCTTTCCTCTGAACCTGAAGTGGAGTTTAAGCTACCATTGCAAACAGGAAAGCTGCATAATAAGTGATCAGCACCCATCCCTGAAAGATAGCACTGAAAACCTCAGAAGCTGATGGTTTTGTTTGGATGTGAACAAGTCTAGCTGAAGAGGGCTCCCCACCGGCTCCAATGTTAGTTTGAATACTAACCTGTCTAATGTTCAGTACCCTTCTCTTGCTTTGATCTTGAACCCAGAGGGGGACTGAAATCCCAAAAGATCAAAGCCAAGTCTGATGGAGCCAGTGAATGTGGCCTCCTAATTTCTTAATGTATATTCTTCTTCTATTCAGAGGCATACGTCTTGTACAGATTGGATTCGCTAGTAGAACCTTGATGCATTCTAAATAGGCCGGCAAAGACACACCGATGTGAAAGCATGCACGTTTAAAAAATGGTGGCTGTGTGGAATGAGGGAGCAGCATGCTGTTAGGGACAGGAGCGTGTGGTGAGAAACTTCCTGTTCGGAGGCTGAACAGGAGTGTGGGTGTAGTGGTCAGGGATATAGGCTGAGGAGGCAAGGTATAGCCTTTCAGATGGGGCCCGTGAAAACATCTTAAAAAGAAACTGGCATGTCATCCCTGCACATACGGACAAAAGACAACACGGTTGCATTGTCACCAGCATTCAGACACAGGCATAAGCTACAACCAACGTTTATCAGCCAGTAGATAAGGGCTCATTACGAGTATGTGTTCAAAACAGAATTAAATCCCCCACCACAGAATTACCTGTACCACCTGGCGTGCAGCAGTATTGCCGCCATATCACAACATGGTGGGAGTGTGCACTCACCATTGGCAGAACCAGTAATTCCGTTTGGCGGAATTACTGCCGAAAACCGAGCAGGCAACTGTAATTCTGGCAAATATTGGCAGAATTAACGTTACCGCCGGGTCTTTCAGTGCTAAATCCGCCAGCAGAATTTCCACTGGAGGAATTACTGTCTGAGGAATTAGCATCATTGCCAGAAGAGGATGCACTGCAGCCGCCATTTGGAAAAACACAATCCACTCAGAATCATCATTAAGGTATTGCCATCCAAGCACAAAAAAACCCAAACATGTCCTCAGGCAAAGGCAAAAGGAAGGTGCCAGAAATGCGCCAAAGAAAACCAAAATTCACTGAGCAGGCGCTCACTGTGCTGGCCGAGGAGGTGGTGGCTAATGCAGAGGAGCTATATGGGCCACATCACCAAAATATGTCCCTCCAGCACAAGAATGCCATATGGTCCAAAATAAGGGACAAGGTGGCAGCTGTGGGAAACCTCCTACGGAACTGCAATGAAATAAGGAAGCAGTGGAATGAACTGAGAGGCAGGGTGTGGATGCTTAGCAACACCCACCGTAGGGACACAGCGGCCACAGGTGGAGGCACTTTGGCCCCAATGCAGCTCACACCATGGAAGGAGAGGGTGAAAAGCATCCTCCACATGGCGGGCCAGGGGGGCTGGGTATGGCGGAGGCAGAAGCCAGCAGCCAGGAAGATCCTGGTGAGTACACGAGTGAATCATGGCCCACATGCACAACAAATACAATGGAATGGCAACAGACAACCTTGCAGTCACCCAGCCAATGCAGAAACTACACATGAAACACCTTGGAACTTTACATCAATGGACATGGTAGGCATGAACCCCATAAAAGATACACTGTTTTCAAGGATATGCCCATATGTAGGACATACACAACAACCATGATACAGGAAGCATCATGGACAGTCACCCATTCACAAGGCATATCCCCAACACCTTGTGCAGCATGACCAACACCCATGTAAGAACACATCTTCTGAAGAGCCATCACACACTGCACATATGGCAGGGACAGTTTGTTTTGCGAACATTTTAACCAGGCGTTAATCTGGTAATAATATTATATATATATATATATATATATATATATATATATATATATATATATATATATATATATAAATATATATACATATATATATATTTTTTTTTTCACTCAAAAAAACTTTGTTAAGGAGATGTTGGTTAAGTTGCACTACTAAAAACCTGTGCAATTCACTAAAAACACCTTACAAACGTGTCATTATGGTTCAAAGTAAAACCAAAAAAACCCTGAAATTCGCCAGTTATGGTAGGCTAAGCACCCATACCTGCCCCCACCACTGTACACTGCTAGCACTAACACACAGGACATGAAAGTTGGCATCACATATGTCATTGATGACATCACTGATAACATCACATGTGTAGCCCCTTTGTTTTTGTTCACTGCCATATTACACGGCCACAGTAGTGGCCGTGTAGTTATGGTTAAATTGCTGTTTCCATAGGAAGAGCACTTTTTGGGCGGCTTATAACTTTGCGCCCCCTGGACGAATCCTCACCAAATTTTGCAAAAAAAGTATATAGCCCACTCTGCAAAGTTTGGTGATGTTTGGTCCATGGGGGGCAAAGTTTTAGGGGGAGTCCCAAAACGTTTTTTTTCCCCATAGACTGAATGGGGAAAAACTTCGCGCACGGCTGAAGGCAAAACTGCTGGACGGATTTGCACCAAATTTGAGGCAGTGGCAGGGGTTTGGGCGTGAAAGCGTGCTTTTGCAAATTTTGTGCCAATCCATCCAGTAATTCCCTTAAAAACGATAAAAAAGTAGGTCTCTAAAAATTAGTGATATCTTTGTCCGCTCCGCGGTCACACTTCCCTGTTGGCTCCGTGGAGAACATTGCAATTGGCTATTCCGTGGTGTGCTGCCCGTGACCATGTTGCGCTTTCACCGATTGGTTGTGGCACAGCATGAAGTGTGTCGTAATCTTTCGATACATCTGCCATGTTTACTTCATTTTCTGTTCAACGCGAACATCGGCGCTAACATATGTAAACAAACAAGGCACCAATGTACTTATAACACTTATGGAACACTGTTTCGAAAGGTGAACGTTAATGAGACATGGTAGTAGCAAGTCAAACATTGAAGTATTCTTGTTAGCACTGGCATACGGTACAGTGGGACTTGCTACTGATTGTACGACATGAACTTACTTCGTCCATTTTACAACCCATAAACAACATTACTGCGGTCAGAGTGGTGGGAATCTGAGGCAGCCACCTGCTCTATTTCGTACACACAGCCCTTCTGCACATGTACGCCAGTAGCGGTTCTCATAAATAGATGCTGATATGTTGTTGCAAAATGAGAATGTATTTGCATTCTGAGTGAAGGCCACTGCATTGTCTCTTTTCAACACGCGCTCAGTATGGCGGCATATTTGTCGACACCCATAAGGGTCCCTTGTTTTTTAACCTTGAAGTACAGGGAAAGAGTAGAAAGAATGTAGGGAGTAACAGTTTGAAAAACATATCGTTTGATAAGGTTATGCTTCAAAAACTTTTGCACCAACCATGAGAAATTAGTTCCCGTACAGGCAGTCTTCCAGATACACTAGTGTCTGACTACAGCTAACGCAATGGAGGCGCTCCACATCATGTAAGTGTATTTTTGCCACCTAAATTCCGAATTGACGTTATGTTTTAGTTTGTAAAAAAAGAAATATTTTCCCTAATGTTTTGCAAGTGTTATGTGCCGTTGCAATTTTTTCCCTATTATGGACTTTGCACATTGTCGCCGTTTGTACGGTGCCACTACATTTCCCCAAATTAAAATAATATTTAATAAGAAAGGTATGTGTTACAATTTTTTTTTGTGCAGAGGTTGTGCAGTGATACACGTTTTATTTCCCCTTCCACCGCGCAGCTACTTCCAAAGAAAAATTGTATTATTAATAACGACGTTCCAGCTTTCTGTGCCGTTCGATTTATTTGTCCGATTATGGACATTGCACATTGTCGCCGTCCCTAGGGTCCCACTACATTTCCTCCTATTGAATACATTTTTTACTGAAAATGTTATGTAGTACAATTGTGGTTTATCCAAAGTTTGTGTATTCATACATCTTTTAATTCCCATTTCCTCCTCAGATACTTTCTTCCCTATTGTGATTGTCACAGATTACAGATACCAAGTGACAGGTTTTTTAACCGTCAAATGCAACTGTTTATAACCGGCTGTCTCAGCATCATCATTCACTGGGATGATCGTGTGGGCCCTTTGTGTCCTTACGCAGCTGCCGCTATAAGAAGTAACATTCAATCCTTTCTGGTGCTGTAGATCACAGCGGTTGACGTCGTCTTGCACATCAATGTGGGAGGAAAACGACTATTGTGGCAGCAGCGCTTACTTTCTGTGTGTGGAAAAAAAACAACGTGACCTTTAACATTGTCAATGTCGAACAAAGAGACATACTTAATACTTATATGGAAAAGCGAATAGTGCTATATTTTCGCGCAGTTCATTTGGAAGCAAAACTACTTTAGTACTTGCAAAGGGCGATGTTTTCCATCACTTTATTGTGAAATAAAACTATTGGGCAAATTTTTAAATGTTAGCCTTTTCTTTACAAATGTACTCTCTGTTTGCACAATGTGGCATGCTACGTTGCAGGTCGTAATGTGTTCTTTTGTAGGTGCTACATCACGGCACGTACGTCCATATGGACGCATTTGTTTAAGCTGCCAAGGAACTTTATGGAGTAATGTACTCCATACCACTTGCATTGGCTACGGGAGGGTCTGGCCCATCTCATATGCATTAGTGCCGTCAGGCCAATTTCTGTCACCGTCAACCCGATTTCTGTCACCCAGATGCCCTATGCACAGAAATGTCTGTACAATAATATATGGTTACACCCTCCCAATACACATGTCTTCACACCTTCCACCTCTGTCACTTACAAAAGTTTGTGTCGAAAGGTGAGTGGTAATGGTGTTGCATCCAGTATTTCTGACGTCATCGCGCTTCGCATCACAGAGTTTGTTTGGTATTTTATGTCAACATAAGTACAGTACTCCTTTGCTGTTTTTACGCACATTTTTACAGAAAAAAATTAGTACATGTACAACACATGTATGTAAAGGTCAATGACAACGACTGAAAAGCTTTGCGTTGTGCATGTGATAGTCTTTTCATATTTAACGGTACAGCTTCCGTCTCTGAGGGGTAGCCTCTATGTATGGGTAGTGCCTACAATGTCAGGGGGTATGCCTACTGACCTTTACTGCAAGGGAGAGAACATTGCATTGAGGTCGCCATGTCCACCAGGGACTGCCTTTCTGGTAAATGTCTTGCTCATAACCACATATTTATCAAGGAACACAAATGTGGTGCTGCCATAATGGTAACACAGTTTCTTTTTTGCTTGCTGCAGCCCGCAATGGAAAGTGAAGAAGGCTTTCTATCCAATGCCCATCTTCCCTTTGTATGGTGGCCATCTTGAAAAAGGATTTGTTTTCTTCAGCCGGGAACGCCGGAGGTGTTCCGGTTGAAGACAAAAATTCCTCTTTCTTGGTACGATGAATTACCGCTGTAAAATCTCGATTGCCAATGGCATTCATCCCCCACTCTTTGGGGAGGAATGGGGGTGAATGATCCAGAAACGTCGGTATGCATTCTTGCTTATAATGTGTTGCACACTTGCATTGTGGAGTTCTGTGGCAGAAATGTTGCAGTTAGAAGATCTTACAACAATACCTAATGTATTTTCGCACTATCAACCAGTTACACATGTCATTGTGAAGTGTGTATGACTGTTCGAACACGCCGCCATGCTATACGTCAGCATATCACAATGTGGAATTCTTCGAAAGGTGGGCAGTTACTTCAAATGTTCCTTTACAGTCGTATGCTTACGTTTTACTATTGGAACCCTGATAAATGTAGTCGAAAAATGTTCTTACAGTAATGTTATGATGCATTTATACTACTGAAAACCTATGGCATTGAGTTAAAAAAAGTTTATTACAGGGAGGTTATGGTTACATTGCCCTCCCAAAAACCTGTAAAATTCCCCACAAAAAAAACTTTGTTGAGGGGACGTTATGGTTAAGTTGCCCTACGAAAAACCTGTGCACTTCACTAAAGAAAAATGTTTGCCCTCCCCATGTTGGTTCAAATTAAAAACGAAAAACCCCTGAAATTTGCCAGTTATGGGAGACTGAGCCCCTTTACTTGCCATTGCCACTGTGCACTGCTAACTCTAACACCCAGAACATGAAAGCTGTCCTCTGAAATGTCACTGATGACATCACTGACGACATCACATGTTTAGCCTATTTGTTTTCGTTGCCTGCCATATATATATATGTACATTCAGTAAAAAAACTTTGTTAAAGGGATGTTATACTTCACAGTGAAACCAAAAAACACTGCACATTCCCCCATTATGGTAAGCTAAGCAACCATAACTGCCCGCACCACTGTGCACTGCTAACACCAACACCCAGGACAAGAAAGATGACTTAACAAATGTCATTGATGACATCACTGATGACATCACATGTGTAGCCCCTTCATTTTTGTTCACTGTCATATCTAGGCCAGGTAGGTGTATTCAGATACACATACAGCGACGTACAACCTAATATCGTACATTTGGAAATAATAGACTGGATTGTAAAAGAAAACGTGAACATTTTAGAGTTCATAAAGTAGGTTTATTTAACAACAAACTGTCAGAGACCATCGAAGTAATCCCATTTTCAATGCAATGATCACAATGGGTCAAATGGCGGCATTGCAAATTTTAAAGATGAGGAACACGTTGGTTTTTTGACATACAAAAAGTATGGGTTCTTGGTTAAAGCAGCCACTTTGTTTCCACAGTGATTTAGAAGAAGTCGCCATAATCTTGAGCCTACAGCACCATAAAGGATGTGATGTTGCTCCGAATAGCGAGTTCAGAGTACGGACAAAGCAGGCTTAGGGAATCATCCCACATAATTGTTATGGACAGACACCCGCTCATGAGCAGTTGTATTTGCCGTCCGAGAAATCCCTCACTCGGCATTTGAAAACCATGGCACGGACAATACAGCAAGATGTACCTGGGTAGGAAACGTAACAGAAAATACGTGTCAGTAACCAACCTCTACCAAGAAAATATCAAAAAAGACACAAAAAATGTGTAATGTAATACAGAAATGTAAGTGGTGAAACATGACATTTTAGTGAAATGTTACTAATGACCATGTGTAACTATAGTAACAGTCTACAAACGCCAAGATTCTGCATGTGCCGGAAGATTAAAAAAAATGGCAACTACAAAGGAAGACGATAGTGCAGTTATGAAAGCAAAATGGATGGACAATTTAAAGAAATTACGTCCCGTGATTTCAAACAAGACCAATAGAATGTGCAAAGTGATACACAAACCTTTGTGCACAAACATAAGGTAGCAAACAAGAAATATGAATGCTAAAAAAGGATGAGTGTAGTCATGCCCTACAAATGCAAAACCTGTGCACTTGGCAATATTACAGGAAAAATGTAACAGCGCAGAAACATAATACGTCAGTTATATTGACACAATTACATTTTCAGTAATGTAAAAATAAAGCGCGGGTCGCTGTAGAGTGGGCAAAAGTAAACTTACATAATATTTATTGCCTCCTTTTTTTTTTTGCAAGTCAGACACCAATGTATTCGCATCGAAGAATCTTCGTGGACTAATATTGCATGTCTCTTACAAACGTTTTAAAACATAACCTTATCAATTGCTGTCTTTTCCGACCCTTTCATTCCTTGAATTTCTTCAAAGCTTTCTGTTTCGCTCAAGGTCAAAAAATAATTGCCCCTTATACAATCACTCGGATGCGCGGGCGTATTGCGCGTCCAACCAAAAAAGCCTCTCATGTGACCTTCACTCAGAAGGCACAAAAATTCTTAGTTTGCAACAACATATTGAAATCCAATGATGAGAACCGCTACTCTGATACATCTCCAGAATCGCTGTTTTCAGCAAACAGTGCAGATGGTGGCCTTAGTTTTCAAAACTTAGGACGCCAGTCTGACGGCAATATTATTCCAAAAACATTTTAACCCATGCGCACTAATTGGTAGTGGTACAGTGAACACGAACTTGCATTTAAACATATGCCTTTGGTGACAAGTAAACTCCACTTTTTCAGTTTGTGCTCCCACATTCCATCCCACCCCCTTCAAAGGTCACCTTCTGAAGTAGTATTACACAAGTGTGACAAGTGCAATGCTGTCTTGTTTTGTATGTGTTTCTGGCGATGTCCGCGTACACCAAAACATTAATAAAAGATAGCGGGGGACCGAAGATTGCTGACGTACTTGACGCTTTTATACAACCATTCATGGAAAGGGGCACATGTTCGCGGGCACAAACTTTTCCCCCATTCAGTCTAAGGGGAAAACAGACGTTTTGTGACCCCCCCGCCCTTATAACTTCCCCCTCCCTGGACTAAACATCACCAAACTTTCCAAAGAAATGTAGAGTGTCCGATATATTTCTTTTGCAAACTTTGGTGAGCATTCGTCCAAGGGGAGCACAGTTGTAAGGCCCCCAAAAAGTGCTCTTCCTATGGAAACAGCAACTTCACCATAACAACACAGCCCCTAATGTGTCCGTGTGATATGCTGCAGTGGTTGTGGGCAGGACCTAGAGATTTGGATATATGTCCATATATATTTGAATGTATGCGTGTACATTGCCTTATAACTGCACTGCTTATAATGTCGTTTCTGGGTGCATGGCCTTCAGCCATGCACCCAAGACTGTACACCCTCCCCAGAACCATCAGACTACTAAGCTATAGTACGGGTGAATGCATTCCTATAATATGATGTGGAGAATCTGGGCAGGGCCTAGAGTTTTAGGAGTAAGGCGTGCGGCCTACGGCCTGCAGCCATGCACCCAAAACTCTACATCCTGCCCACAACCACCTGAGTGATGTGCAGTAGTACGATTCTATCGATAGGTGTCATATGCCTCTCTTGTTCTGGCCAGAGGATAGACTCCTAGCTGTATGTTCATAGATATTACAATGTGTGGGTGTGCAGTGGCTTATACCTCCAGTCCTTATAACTTTGGTCTTGGGTGCATGGCCTTCGGCCATGTACCCAAGACTGTACACACTCCCCACAACCATATAATCGATAGTCAATACTACAGGTGTATCCATTGGTGGGACATGCTGCGGTTCCTATGGAAACAGCAACTTCACCATAACAACACAGCCACTAACGTGCCTGTGTGATATGCTGCAGTGGTTGTGGGCAGGACCTAGAGATTTGGATATATGTCCATATATATTTGAATGTATGCGTGTACATTGGCTTAAAAATGCACTGCTTATAAGGTTGTTTCTGGGTGCATAGCCTTTGGCCATGCACCCAAGACTGTACACCCTCCCCAGAACCATCCGACTACTAAGCTATAGTACGGGTCAATGCATTCCTATAATGTGATGTGGAGAATCTGGGCAGGGCCTAGAGTTTTAGGAGTAAGGCGTATGGCCTACGGCCTGCAGCCATGCACCCAAAACTCTACATCCTGCTCACAACCACCTGAGTGATGTGCGGTAGTATGATTCTATCGATGGGTGTGGTATGCCTCACTTGTTCTGGCCAGAGGCTAGACTCCTAGCTGTATGTTCATAGATATTACAATGTGTGGGTGTGCAGTGGCTTATACCTCCAGTCCTTATAACTTTCTTCTTGGGTGCATGGCCTTTGGCGATGCACCCAAGAATGTACACACTCCCCACACCCATATAATCAATAGTCAATACTACAGGTGTATCCATTGGTGTGACATGCTGCGGTGGTTGTGGCCAGGGCCTAAAGTTTTAGAAGTATGGCCTTCGGCCTACGGCCTACGGCCATGCATCCAGGACTCTAGGCCCTGGCCACAACCTCCGCAGCATGTCACACCCATGGCGGCGTACTAATCAATATCACACCCATAGGGAAAAATAATGGAATAACGACATGTACTCATTTTCAATGTTCGCTAACACCACGCGTGTCCTTAGAACAGTTTCAAGGTGCCTGTACACAGCACGGACTGAAATACTACCCTTGTTAGACCCCTCATTTTCTGCACGTACAAACATCCCAAACAAGGGGGACATAGAGAATACATCATTAACACCTGCCGCCCAAACAAGTACATTATTTCACCCACCTCTTACTCTCTAAACCTTCCCAAGCACTGTAGGACATCAAAGTAGTTTCCGAAACAGCATTTTGCATGGCGAATACATCATTAACACCTGCCGCCCAAACAAGCGCAGTATTTGACCCACCTCTTACTCTGTGAACCTCCTCACGCACTGTAGGAGAGCAAAACAGTTTCCGAAACAGCATTTCGCCTCTGGTGGCAACTGCGCTGTCTTTGGATCCAAGATGACGGCCACATCCACACATTCTGACGCACATCACGGCTCGCTGTAGCCAATCGGCGAAGACATCACGTGTCCGCGGTCATGATGCCACCCCCCTGGCCAATCGGTATCTTGTCCGTGGAGCGAACAGGGAAGTGTGACCGTGGAGCAGACATAGATATCACAATTTTTTTTAGACATATTCTTTGGTCGTTTTAAAGGAAACTACTGGACAGATGCCACCAAATTTACAAAAGCACGCTTTCAGGACCAAGCCCCTGCCACAAATTTGGTGAAAATCCGTCCAACGGTTTGACCTGTAGGCGTGCGCAAAGTTTTTCCCCTATTCAGTCTATGGGAAAAAAAGACATTTTGGGACCCCCCCTATAACTTTTCTCCCCCTGGACCAAACATCACCAAACTTTGCAAAAACATTCAGAGTAGCCCATATATGTTCTTTGCTTACTTTGGTGAGGATTCGTCCAGGGGGAGCGAAATTATAAGCCGTCCAAAAAATGCTCTTCCTATGGAAACAGCAACTTAACCATAACTACATGTATATATACCATGGGTTTATTTCGGTCTCCTGAGGAGTGTACACATGAGGATGAGATCTACCTACCTATATACAGATTTATTAAAGTATTGGACATCATTCTAGTGAGTATAACACAAGGCCATAGGTCCGCGTTTTGTGATTTTGACTCTAATGTTGTAAAGGTACCACTAGCATTTACTTCTCCCATGTCCATTTAGAGTCATGCTCTAGGCATGGCCAGAAGGATACTCCTCCCGTATAGACACATTACCGATCGCGGAGAGATTCTATTGAAGAATCATTACTGATGGTGCATTGACCACACCTACATGCCGTTTCAAGGTAAATAGGTTAAACACTTTTTTAACCATATGAAGAACAATGGAGATGAAGCAAGTACTACATTATGTAGTGAGGCTCTCCAAATGAATTTATACATTTATTTGTCTGTATCTACAAGACATATAGGAGTTTGAGTCCAATCTAAAGACTGTCCCTACAGAAAGACTCCACTACCTGTCCAATTGAGGTAATTACTTTCCCCTTGATTGGTTTATTTGGAATATTTATAATTCGTGACTCAAGACATGGCAGTTATAGCCCCCTTTTGTCTATGTTCTTATCACAGCCTGGGTTGTGACATCAGCCATACACTGTTATGCCAGCAAGATTGGAAACAAAATTACATTTTTGGAATCATTACACTGAATGTATTTCTAAAGAAGTGACATAATTTCACTGCTTCCTGAGGAATGTTCACCATGTATTGGGACCGAACTGAAACATGTTGAGCTGAATGTTGAGGATACATAGCTTACATAGGTTATGTGTTAAGTGGAATAACACAAAGATAATATCTTGTCAGTTTAGAACATATACTGCACATGTCTGAAATACTATTTAGACCACTAATTATAGCGGTTTAGACGTTTGTGTTACCCTACTCACTACTTAAGAGTTGTATTTAATAATACTTTTAAAAACTATTCTATTCTGGATTGTTTTATTTATGACATTTTTAAACTAAATTGGATTTAATAAATGTATATTTGTTTGATTCATTGATTGTTTATTTGATTGCTCTCTATCACAGACTGTGAAATCTCGAACCCATGTTGCTTTAAATTATACATGCAACAGCTGCAGATGTCTGGGATAAAAACCCAAGAATGCAACAAAGCAGTAGCAGTAAGGCATCTGTTAAGAGTGCTTGCAACACATGTCACACAACCACTCCCATGGCTCGCAGGGCATCCCTCATGTGACAGTAGAGGATATGCATGAAACAACGGACCAGCCGTACATTGGCACACATTCCCTTGCACAGTCGTCAAGCACATGACAACACAGGCCAGGCAAGGCACACATACCCAACACCTGAGATACACACTTAAACATGATGCCACTTATTCCATCATACTTCCTGTCACATGAAGAAGGCCACCAAGGGGTGGTGTGTTACTGTGACTCCATTGCACCTCGCATACACTGCATGAGAGCACACCCTACAAACAAGGGAAATGATGCACTCTTCACTCTCTCCCAACAGGCACACAATACATCCAGGTCCCCAAGGTGGCCACCAGTGGGACCGGCACACTTGGGCCACCAAGTGCAGGGAATGGAGCAAGCCATGCCACACCCATGGAGGACATTCCCCAGAAGGAGACCTCCAGGACACCCCAGTCCAAGGGCCCTGCTCCTGGCACCTCTGAGGACACAGGCACACTAGCCACAGTGGTGGCAGTGGAACAGCACTCTAAAGTGGACACTGGCACCATACTCGCAGTCACAGCAGCAACTGACACTGGCACCCCTGGCTCCTCCGCTTCAGCTGCCCCAGTGACAGAGATGTCCCAGAGATCATCCCTCTGTCTGGTCACACACCCATGCAGTATTCTCCCTTCCAATTGTCTTCGCGCTGTGCCCTCCATTGGCCCATTATGGAGGAGATACAGAATCAGATGCAGATGACAACGAGGTGCCTGGTGAGCAGGCGTCTGGTAGCCAGGGAAGGCACCCCCATCCATCACCAAGGTCAGTGCCACAACACACAAAGGATGACATCTGGGAGAGGCACAGGCAGATAAAGCAGCAGCAGAATGCAATGGAGCGCATGGTTGAGTGGCAACAGTCTGGCACACGGGCAATGTGTAACGTGGTGCTCCATGCCTTCAGGAGGGTGTCCAGTGCCCTGGAATGACTGTCGTCATGCTGCTGCGGGTACTGCAAACACCATCCTCATGAGCCGAAGGGTACGGGAGTTGTGTGCACAAATGTCAGCCACCAATGAGAATGTCTCCAGGGCCACCACCCTCACCCTTCAGTATGTCAGTGAACCAGGTAGTTCCATTTCAGCCATCCTTACTGAGGGATCTGTGGCGAACATGCCACCAAGACGCTCTCAGCACTGCACCTATTGTGCTGCTACTCCCACGACAAAGAGTGCCAAGGAGAGAAGGTAATGGACATATGTTTCACACAGACTGCAAGGGTATCATATTGGGGATGAGGGTGTGGGAAGGGTATCATGTTGGGGATGAGGGTGTGGGGAGGGTATGATGATGGGATGAGGGTGTGGGGAGGATATCATGTTGGGGATGAGGGTCTGGGGAGGGTATCATGATGGGATGAGGGTGTGGGGAGGATATCATGTTGGGGATGAGAGTCTGGGAGGGAATCATGCTGGGGATGATGGTGCAGGGAGGGTATTGTGTTGGGGATTTTAACACGAGCATTAAATACAAGTTAACTTGAAGCTATGCTGGGACATCCCCTCTTATGTGAACAGGATTCCTTCTATACGTGGCAATGCACAAAGGTGAGAAGCATGTGAATATCAATGTGATCATTCATAATTGCATATCAGTTGTTGCACAAGACATCCATCCCTTCCCTCCTCCCGCTCGCTGTCTGTCAGCACTGCTCCTTGAGGTAGTGGGTATTTGTCTTCTGGGGGTGGCATGTACTCATAAGGGGGCAGGGGGACATTTCTCCTGAGCAAGATGTAGTGCAGCATGGCACAGACGAGAAATATTTGTCCAACCTTCTCTGGCCAGTGCATCAAGGCCCCTCCGGTCCGGTGTAGACACTGAAAACAAACCTTCCTCAGGCCAAAGGTCTGCTCTATGCACAGCCTGGTCCTGAAGTGTGCCTCATTGTAGGCCACCTCCTGTGGTATGCGTTGACTGTGCACAGGTGTCATTAGCCCTGGTAGCTGGAAGTATCCAGAGTCAACTGCAAGGGCAAATGTCACAGATGTCAGGCACAGTGCATTGTGTATGTGTTGGCTATGTGTTGGCTATTCTAATGGCATGTTTATGGACACCCTGTGAATGCATTTTTCCAGATTTTCTGCACAACATGATCTTGCATCACAAGACTTGAATGTGGAGTCATTTACCATGGGTGAACATGTGCATTATCATGCCACACCATGCCAACGGCTAACGGCCAGCCCTTGTTGCTTTCTTGGTCTTTGATTAGCATGGCCGAATGCATGTTGGCTGTGATGGGCCTGTGCGTTGCTATCGAGCATGTGCCCTGATGAGTGATTCATTGTAATTGTGGAGGTTTGTGGGGTATGCGTTCCTTCCATTATAGCCTCACATACATAGTTGACAGAGTACATGGCATGACTTTCTGCCAGTGTTGCATTGTCTTTGTGCAGTGTTGAAATGTGACATATGATTTGCAGAGATGTGTTCAATTGAATTGTGTTTCCTGCAGTCCTGTGTTTGTGTATTGCTTGCCTGTTGGGGCAACATGCATTGCAGACATACTACTGCATTGTCCAGCATGTGCTAGTCCGGTGGATTGGTGGCTGTCATTTGCGGGGTGAGACGACAGGCTCTGCATGTGCAGGGCCTTGACAGGGCATGCATTGTTCAGTTGTGATGATGTCCCCACCTTCACATTGCATTTCACTGGTGCTGTGAGATCAGTTTGTGTGATGGCACTTGTACTCACCCAGTACCCATGTCCATTGCCTTCTGTGTCTCTCAATGCTTGTAGGCAGTACAGGCTGTTCAGCTGGTTATAAATTGAGGTCCAGGGTGGGGCCTGACCTGGGGTATGGGTGCGCCTTGCATGGCGTCACTTCCTCCTCCTCCTCCTCCTAATCCTCCTCCTCCTCCTCCTCCTGCTCCTTCTTCTCCTCCTCCTCCTCATCCTCCTGCTCCTCCTCCTCCTCCTTCTCCTCTTCCTCTTCATCATTCTCTCTGTGCCCTGTGCTGGTTACCCAGCCTGTGTAGCACAGCGTGGAGCAGGAGCAGCTGCATGTCCCAGTTTGCAAAAGCATGTGGCAGCATGGTGTTGGGAAATGTGTTGGGGGGTGGTGTGGGCCTTAAGTACTCCTCCAGAGTGGACTGGGTGCACCTTTGTCTGGATTTCCATCACCTGTATGCCTTTACCTCCACCGTTTCGGTGGAGGTAACTGCACTGTGGTTTTGGCTGAATTACTGCAGATTTTTTGCAGTAGATCCATTGAATTTCCCCTTGTAATGCTGTGGAAATACCATTTTCTTTTCTGGCTGCAATTCCGCCAACAGAATTAGCCTCGGCGCTAATTCCACCAGATCTTGGGGGAATTACCGCTGGTGGTAATTCCACCGGTGGAATTATCGCCAACTGTCTGGTAGGCATAATTCGGTATAGTGCTAAAGGTGGCGGTAACGGATTTACCACCCTTAATTCATCCTTTACTCTGAACTTGCTTGTGAGATTCCCTTTCAATGTTTTTACCAGAGCAGCATGGTGTTGGGATCCAGCCTCCATGTTTGCATTGGCTCAAATAAAATAAAATTCTCAAATTGTGCACCTTTCCCTTTGCTATTTGAAGACTAGCTGTGAATTGTTAAACTATAGCAATATTAAATTATTTACTGAGGTTTTATATTGTGCTGCATGAGAGACTGCTTCACAGTGCAGTAGAAAGGGGCAGCTGCATGCTACGCTAACATGTTCTTCGTAATCCCTTGAGGAGCGCCGATCAATCCAATCAGTACTTTACTGGCGCATCAGTTTGAAAGTGGAGCTAAATGAGCATGCGTCATTTAAGCGCCAAGCCTGTGTTCAGTGGTGCAGTGTGTGGCATATGATGCACGAAACATATTCATCAGGGGCGTATATGTATAATGTTCAGGGCTGTGAGTGCACACTTTCTAAACATTTCTATCAATCAATCAGAATTAGATTTAGTTCTGATTTTGCCCACAAAATACCATATAAAATAACATGACATAGCACTTCAAATCGTTAATATACAGTGCATGGTTCATGAATGCTACATATAGTAATTTCATTAGAAATAAACCAAATGAAACACCTCAACCCAGCAACATAAAAATAAATAAAATATCAATCAAGGCAATAACAATTGAATCCAATGCAAACCAATTAGAAATGCCAAAATATGAATATGTAGCTTATCTCAATTTGCTGGTACAATAAACTATCTTGTATCTTGCACACAGGAAAGCTACTAAATTATTTGCCTAACTTAAATATATTTTAAACAGTTGTCAACGGATTCTTAGAGGCAACAACAGTTCATACAGCCTTCTTCTTCACAGTTCAACAGGGATATGGGGCTGTACGATCCACACTCCTCTCTATCCCTTCCCTCTTTATGAAGCATTATCACTCTAGCCTCCAGAAACGACGTCGGTGCTCCCCCATTCTCTAGAATAGAATTAAACTGATTTGTCAGGAACGACACCAAGACCTCCCCATACCTCTTGTAAAAGGCGTCAGTGAAGCCATCCATCCCAGGGGCATTCCCAGGTTTCATTGAGGTGATTGCCCCTTCCATCTCTTCTATGGTTATCAGGCATTCCAGCCTTTCTCGATACATTAGACTCAGAGCCGGCTGTGCATTCTTTTCTAAAAAAAGCCTGTATATCTCCTCTGCAGCAGCCCTCATGGGACAATATAAATCTTGGTAAAACCTGCTAAATCTATGCGCCACCTCTAATGGAGACTTCAGGATCTTTCCATGATCATCTTTGATCTAAGTAACTGTCCTCTCCTTCTGTTGCTCCCTCAGCCGCCTAGCAAGCATTGCAACAGCCTTATCCCCCTTCTCACAAAATGCCTGCCTACAAAATCTAAGCTTGGCTATACCCTTATTCTGTCTAAGGTAGACTATTGCAACATACTCTTGCTAGGCACCACTAAGAAAAATCTAGCCAAATTGCAATTATTGCAAAATAAAGCTTTAAGAGCAGCGCTTGGAATCAAAAAAACGGATCACATATCACATTCCAGGAGAGAGGTACACTGGCTACCCATAAAAGCTAGAATACTTCACAAAACACTTACCACCACACATAAATGCATCACCCAAAACACCCCTGCCTATCTGAATCAATGTCTCACTCGAAAAATATCAACTAGATCTCGAGGATCTAACTCTAGCACTCACTTACTCATCCCCCGTTTCAAGAATTCGAGAACAGGAGGGTCCAGCTTCCCTGCAGTAGCACCCAGAATATTGAATTCACTCCCCTCGAACATAAGCAACAAGCCTTCCCTCACCCACTTTAAGAAACTCCTAAAAACCTGGTTATTCAACACATTCTAACCTAACTGTCTCATAAGCCAGGTTTACAACCACATGTTTTCTGTCCAACTGCAAGTGTACAATGTTGTCAACCGATTTTTCTCTGTAACTACTATGCCATTGTCCTAATCACCTGACATTTTTTGCCCTGTAACCAGAAAGCATGACTGTAATCCTGTAACTTACGCCATGATACCCCCGGGTTTGGGCGTATAATCAAATGTAATAAATAAATAAAAATAAAATAAATCTTGTCTGACGATAAACTGTTCAAGTCTTTCCTCTTGTTTAACATTTTTGTATCTCTGAATCCCCTATCATATCTCGACATCTAATCCTAGCATCCAAGGCCCAAATTCCTACCTTTAGTTTACCATAAACTGGGGCTTCTCCCTCTATTTCGTCACTCCTTCTGTCATAATCAGCCCTCTAAAGTTGCCATTGCCTGCTTCCCACACCATCTTCCCCTGCAACTGTACTTCCCCTGTATCATTCCTCTGGTGGTAGCGTATAATGTTCTCTCTCCTCTCTTCATCAAAGACTTTGGGCCTCATTCCGAGTATGGTGGTAGTCATGGCGGTATTTGCGCCATGACTACCTCCCATACCGGATCCGACTCCGACCTGGTTCAATGGGGAGTTACCGGTGTATTCCGACCTTCGCGGGACCGGTAAGTCCCCATTGAAAAATCCATTCCCCATTCCCATTTGAGCCTCCATAGGGCTCAATGGGAATGGGGGAGTAGCTAATAACGGTACCGCAATTTGCGGTACCGTTATTAGCTCCAAAGTCCCTTAACGGGTCCTGTGCACAACGCCTGGTCAGACCAGGCGTTAAAGGAGGGACCCGCTAAGGGACCTCGAATAGGGCGCAAAAGGATTACCAGCACCGGTGTCCTTACCGGTGCCGGTAATCCCTTTGCGCCCAACTTGGAATGAGGCCCTTTGTCTTTAAATAATGTGTCATTCCCCGAGTGCTACCGTGGCTGTCACCAAGTCAAGATCTGACCACCCCACCATTTGTATAGTTGCCCCATGTAATAGGTGTTCTTAACCCTGTTCATCAAGATGTGGTCTATTCATGTGTAGGTTTTGTGGGGGATCGAGAAGAATGTGAATACCCTCTTGCCAGGGTTCACTTTCTTCCGTGTATCAAACAGGAAGTGTTCCTGCACTATTTGCTTCAGTGTGCTTTTAACCTTGCCCTCAGGCTTGCGATTCCCCTTGCCTACTGAACATCTATCCAGGGCTTTGTCTATGATCATATGAAAATTCCCTCCACAGACCCACACCTCTTCTTTCCCATACAAAACTTGTCTAAGGTTGTCCATGCAAAATCCTAGCTGCGCCCTGTTGGGGGCATCTACTGCAAATAGCGTCAAGCTCTGGTTTCCTATCATGCACTTCACTGTTAACCAGAGACCACACCGGTCTCTCTTTATCAATCCAACCACCAATCCTAGTTTTTAAAATATAATATACCCACCCCTCCTTTTTTGTCCGATCCAGTGGCCCAGATCTGATTGTTGAGCTCTCGCCACTTAATTTCAAATTCCTCACCCCTCTTATATTATGTTTCTTGAACAAAAGAGCACATCCAAACGTTCCTGACAAAACATGCGTGACAAAATTGTCCGCTTCCTTGAAGAATTTAGGCCTTAAACATTCAATGTACCCTCACACATCCTGTCATCCATTTTCCCAACTTCCAGCTTCCCTGGTCATGATGATAACAGTGAGATCTAACAATAGCCACAACAGTACCAGATATAAAACATCTAGCCAAGCATTAAACTTCCCCAACATGAAACTCAACCACCCCTTTTCCCTAGCCCTCATTCTCTACCCCATTTCCCCACTCTCACTTTTCCCCACCCCACCTTCCCCCAAATCAAGACACCCCGAACCACAAAAAGGGACCCTCAGGTATAGCTCACCTACCTCAAGTCCCTACCCACTGTAGTAACTTCTCATAGCCGTTCATTTTCCTACTTCATACGCCCCCCCCCCACTTTAATTCATTTGGTCCCACATGGTCCAGATTCAACAACCCTCCTCTCATTGTGTTACCTAGTGGTAGAAGTAGTTGCAGAGCCCCTTGTCTTCTCAACCCCTTTCCCACCACTTTCCATCATTCATGTCTTCAGTGATGGGGTGTTAAGTCTCCTGAATTTCTTGCTTCCATTTCCTTTCCCCCAGCCTGTTCAGCCCTTTTGGTCCCTGTGGTCTGCAGGTGCCAGACATGGGAGTCTGACTAGAGACTGACCCTTGTTCATCATTGGTTAGGTGGGCGAAAGCTCTGTCCTTCTCTTCCCCTTGATGTATTGGAAAATTCCTCCTTCCCCACCTTGAAAGAGAGAGAGAATGGGATCACACATCTGTACTTCACCTCATGATCCCGCAGCCATGTCATGAGGGACCTACACTCCCTTTGTTTCCCCAAGGTGAAGGAGGATAGGTCTTGATAAATGTCCACTCTGGATCGCTGAAAATCTAGGTCGGTCTGCAGCCTCGCTTTGCTCAATATGTCCATTCTGTCCTTATAATAGTGACACTTCGCCAGTATTGATCTAGGGCCACCAGGAGGGCCCCAAAACCTGCTTAACCTGTTTAAGCTGATGTCACGCACTTCCACACTTCCAACTCGCCCCCGCAAATAAAGTCTATATGATCGCTTTAACCTTTTGTTCCAGGCATTTGGGACTCTCTCCTTCCTCTTCATGGACTCCAAGAATCCGAATATTCGCTCTCCTATCTCTATTTTGTAGGTCATAAATCTTCATCTTTATGTCTCTTCCAATTCTTTGAGCCTAGCATCCAGTCACATTTCCATAACATCAGCAGACAGTTGGTTGTTCTCCATTGTTTCCACCTTTTCTTCTTTTGTCTCCACCCTCCCTTTCAGTGCTTTTAATTGCAGGATGATGTCATTTTGCATGGATTTTATTTCCTCCAGGAATGTATCAATATCAGCTTTTGACAGCGTTGCCAACTCCGCTGCTTGCATCTTCTGTTTCATTGGCGTTTGCTCCAAATCCCCTTCTGGTGCAGGTTTGCCAGGGCGCTGGGCCATATTATCTGGTTGGGACAACTCTGCCGTCACTCCGACTCCCGGTCTCTTCACTGTGTTCCAGGTACGCCCTGGGCCCACGCCTTCCCTCATCCCCAGCGTGATATGCTCATTAGGGCTTTCCAAGGCCTGTGCCTTACACAGTTTCAGGCCTCACCTATAATGGGAGCTGACTTGTCTCCACAGTCTGAGAGATCCAGTCCACAAGTCACTCTCTCTCCTGTGTGCTTTGGCCCAGCCCACAAACCTCCACTACCTGTGCCATCAGGGATGGCAATTCCCTGCTATTCCACTTCCCGACAGCCACTCCAAGCTGCCATCCGATCAGTGTATATCTCTGCCCTGGCTGACACCACTTGCTGCAGGGCCCCCTTCTTCATTCCATTCCTCACTGTGCAGCCTATGCCATGACCGCCTCCTTCTCCACTCTGCTCGGGTTTCTACCTACTGTGCCCAGACATGTGGCGTGCCATCCCTCGGATGACTCTGTCCGTTCACTTTTGCTCTCTTCCGCAGTGTACAGGGCTTTCCTACTCTCCCCTCCTCCTGCTTGCCACGTCTTCTCCATGGCGTCTTCCACAGCGGTCTTCAGTGTCCAGTCCCAGCATCCAGTGTCCGCTCCTCACGACCACTTCCTATTTTCATGGTGCACCTTAGGCTGTACACTACCAGCACCCACTCTGCTGTCTCCTCCATGAGAGTGGTAACTCAGGACTGATCCCCTGACTTCCCGGTGTCCCTGAGACAATAGGGGTTCCCTGTTAGGGTTGTGAAGTGAAATTGACTTTACTTATATTTTGTAATTTTCTAGACCCAGCACACACTATCTTATAATAGGGTGCGTGAGGGGTTACTTAGTATTCCCTTTGTCTAGTTTCTCGTGTAACAGTTTTATGTTACCCTTTCTACAAGTAATGTCTGATGGCAGTGGTTTACTTTTTACTACCATTGTGTGTCTTTACCGCGGGCTGCGTTCGAAGCTGCAGTAAAGCACCCATCGGTGGCCATTTTGTCAAAATTGGCCCTGGTGTTCTTTTTTCACCATTTCTTGTTGGAAAGGTCCTTCTTGAGATTTACGCTGCGAGCCAAACCAGGTTTGGTCCTTTTGTTATTTTGTCTTCGGCGGGATTCACAAGTGAAGCCCGCCTCTGGCTCCAGTATGTCTGGCAGGGGCAGGAAGTGAGGGAAGTGCCCAGAAGCTCCCTGTGCTTAATTCCCTTGGTTACAAGAATGCGCCCAAAGGTGATTGGCCAGCTGGCTGTCCGGCAAGTGTGTGCTTGACAGCTAGGCTGGAATGAATGGGAGAAACCTGCATAAAACGCAAGGATTTTTGGCTTGAAAGGCCACTGGACAAAGGAATCCGAAAAAGAACTTGGAAGTGATACCTGCTGCAACTCCTGGACCGTTGGTGTGCCCGGTAAAGCCCTGCTGCTGTGCTGAAGCCCGAATTTGCCTCAACTAGAGAAGCCCTGCGAGGATGACTTCTCCCCTTGAGTTGGTGGGACCAATTAACTCCAAAGTAAGCCTGTCTGGACATCCTCTCGGAGCTGCCTGTATTTCCACTGCTGCTGCTGCTGGAACTGAAGTGCCAGGGAGAGGAACACCAGATTGTGTGCGTTACTTTTAAGTCGGACCCGAGCGCCAGGAAGATCCTCCGGACTTCCCTAATGCAGGGCTGACCAAGCTTGAGCCACATCAACAGAGTGCTGGACAGCAGAAGCAAGGAAAGTCTGAAGTGGTATCCGAGAACCGCGGTGTTACTATTTGCTGTCAGACGTGAGGAGCTGAAACACCAAAGGACCGCTGAATTGAAGTTTGCCCATTGCTGCTGTTGACCTTGCCATTGCAGAGCAGGAGTCCCCAGGCGTCCTCCCTCTTGCCCCCACGACTGAGGCTCAGCAACAACAGGATCTGCAGAGCTGTACAGGAACAGAAGCCAGCTGGAACCATTTCTTCTAGTCAGAGGTCCTGTAAAGTCTAAGAGAGCTTGTCTCTTGTCGTGTAGCCTTACTTGCTCTCAGTTGAGACGTGTCTTGGTTACCTTGCAGAGTTGCTATAGCTTTGCCCCTCACAAGCCTCCCAGCTTGTGGCCCTTTAAGTGTTCTTGTTTCTACAAACATTTCTAAACACATTGTGCAAGACTTTTTACCTACTTGCAAAGAAGAGCTTCAGCTCCCCTGGACATTGTGAAATTAAAATTGACTGTCCTGGCTCCCTGAGTGACTCTTCTTACCTCTGACTCTGTGCTTTATCTTTTTCCCAGGAAAGGGTTAATTTACTGAACATTGGAAGGTTTCAAAAAGTACTTTCCTGTTTGTGAATTATTTGTTAACCTTTGTTTTAGTCCCCTATCTAACCTTTGCACCAAACTCAGTATTGCTCTAACTGTACCAGTGATAAATCAATGTCCTCAGTGTCCTAGCTATTTAAGTCACCGGAGGGTGTAGGAAGGGTCTGTGTGCCATCCCCAATGGTTATCATCTGATTTTGAGAAACTAAGAGTGTGTTTTGAAGTGTATTATAAGTGTTACATATATTGCTCCTTTCTAAAGAAGGCTTATACAACTGACTGTGAAATAAATTACTAATTGTTTTATCAAGAAACCATGAGTGTTTATTTGAATAACTGTACTGTGAAACTCTGTGTCACAACATTACTGCTCACATTGACCCCGCTTGAGATAAGCCTCACTGCTCAGCCACACTACCAACCTGTGTAGTTCAGACTTATACCAAAGGTTGGGTCCCTATTGCCAGGAGGTCAGGGTTATTGTAGTGGACCCAAAGGGTACTGTATACAATCTTGCCTAACAGTTAGGGATGCCGGATTTTCCATCTTATGCCACAGCACCATATTCCAGAGTATTGTTCTAGCCCCCCAGGCCAAACATTTAAAGTTGTCCATTTTGTATGTTGTATAAGATTTACATATTTATGTATATATATTTCAATGTGGGAAACGCATATTCTTCAGTTATTTAGACAAGCATTATGAAAACTAAAGAACAATATAAAGTCACATCTTCCACCTATGTGACTCTTAGGATTCTAATGTGACAGTGATGTCCTTGTCATGTATGTGCCTTTTCTCACTGCCCACGCCCACTCCAGAAAATAAACAATTACAATTAAAAAAGAATAACACCCAAATGAATGTTCCATTTTCATTATAAATATACTTTGTAATGATTTAGCCCAAATAGTACATCCACAAAATTGTTCCCATTTTCATTTCTTTATATAATCTTTAAAAATAAGGTGTAAGAGGGAACATATGCAAACATTCACATAAATATGCATTTGATAAGAAAAAGAGGCTCACATTTATTTAATGGAAATATTTTTTAGAAAAAAATATATTTACCAAATGTGTACTGCAAAACCTTTTAAAAATGTAGCTTATATGACTACAGTTTTAAATTGGTATAGGAAGAATATTTAAAGACTGCACCACTTCATTTGAATGGCCAACAAGGTGAAAATCCGATCTCTAACAAAATCAAATTATAACTACTCTGATATTGGCTTAGCCACCTATTGCTTTTTTCTTTTTGTAAAAGCCATGGTGTAACGAAGTATGCCAAAAGTACCTCCTATTCTTGCTGGTCCCCTACCAATGTTCTCATTGTGAGCAAGTGCGGCCAGCCTTGTTCTAGCCTCAATACCGTCTATGCTTATATACAACCCTTTAGCCTAAATCACAAGTGTGGCAAAATTTTGGTAGGCACTTCAAATCTCTGGTAAGTGTTTTGTCGCACACACACTTTTGTAGAGCTATGTGAGGACGGAAATCTTGCCCCAACCACTTTTTCTTAGGTTCATGCTCTTCACTCAAAGGTTCATTTGTGTTCACAAGGTTCCACTTGTGAAAATGCTCGTTATCCTCCCATGAATGTACATTGGAACTATGATGGAACATTGAACACCACCTTTCAACCATAATCTGGAGGGAACCCTCACAAGTCTTTGAACACCACCAAAGATGGTTGCTGATGGACTGTGACCATTTAAAATAAATTCAGAGCCCCCTTTTTTTACCAGCAGCTGTGGATTTCTGGGGATATTGATTTTGCGACATGCAACAAATTGATGTTTTAAGTACGGGAACTCCTCTTGCATGGCCTTTGCTATTCCCACATGCCTGTCAGTGGCTATCAATTCTTTTTGCAATCCCTGTGATTGCAGATGTTCAATGGGTTTAATGAAACCATATTTATCCATGGCAACACAGGATGTATATTCTGACACTTGCACCATGACAGAACTCAAATTTGTTTTGTGTGTCCATGTCCTGTAAGTGGTAAGTGCAGCAGTTGTCCAAAAGTCCAGGACTGTTGCACTGTCCATCACCAGCAAGCCTGACCCTTTTGCCTGCAAGCGCATTGGCTAAGGCTCCCTCCTCCCCTCACCCCGCACCGGACACCTGACTGGGCGAGCGTCCCCACATTAGTGAATCCAGCAGGACAGCCCCCTCCAGAGCAGCCCAACCCGATGCACAGGGCAGATCCTCAGGGCAGATCCTCTGTTTGGTGTGTTCGCCTTGGGCGAATGCAGCACAGCTAATCAACCAGCAGCGACTGAGCAGGTAAGAAAGGTGCAGGCAGGAGGAACAGCCAGTACTGCTCTCTATTTAACTGTCTCTACTCTCCTATTACTTCTATTAGCTAAGTTTGCAGTCTACTGCACGTTGCAGTTGTATGATATCCATGTCTGGCACTAGGTGATTTGTCTTAGGTAGCCAATTGGGGCTTTTCCCTCTGTCTAGGAAAGTCGAATCTGTGTGTTTTTGCATTTGAAGTTGTGTTAAAAATGTGCCTTTTCCCTCTATCTAGAATTTTCACTCTATCCAGAATACTCGTCCTAGGTGTCTTGTTATTCTGCTGTATGACATAACCTAGGCTTTTTCCCCTATCCTGGACACTTCATTCTAGATTGTTGCATTGCTGTATGGTGTAGTTCGGTGTCTTGCACTGCAGTTTCTCCCTCTCTCCCTTGCCCCCCTTTTCTTCTCTCTCTCTCTCCCTCAATAGTGCTCTCAATCTCCCCTATCTTCTCTAACTGCTATTCTATCACCTATCCTATCCCTCTGTCGAGGTCTGGAAGGAAAAGGTTCTAGAAAGATCTCCTGGTCTCCAATCCAAGCCTACCCATCGCTGACACCTAAGTCAATGCTTCTTCCAGACAGACTTTCACTGACATCCTCTTTGTCATCCCCACACCATACCTTTTGAGAATATGGCCCTTAGGATGTGCATTATGGAACATATGGGATTATACCAGAGTCATTCTGAGTCCATGTAACCGAACCAACTCAGGAAGATGGCAAATTACTGTTTTATTAAAAATTATACAAAACTGGGATGTTACAACGAACATCAACGGAAGAACATCAAAGGACGGACGCTCAGTCTCTCAATGATCTCCACATAAAATATGGTTATTATACACAAAATGCATCAGAGTGACGTCAGACTACATGGCAATAGTGAAAAACCTATCAAGTGTCGAGGTTAAGGGACACATTTAAATATACATTTCTATAAGAGCTAGGATTGGTATTGGCTGTCTGATATCAGGTGAACAACGTATGCCTATCTATGAAAACATGTAATTTAAGAAATATTAGATACACAGTTTCTCATTGGTCTTCAAACTATAAGGTCCTTCGTTATATGGACTAATACTATTGGTTGGCACGCATTTGCCATGTCTGGAGCATTCAGTTAATTTAGCAGCACGTAAGCCCAGACCCAGGTGCAAGGAGATAGGGTATGAAACTACCTCACCACCCAATTAGCCTAGCACCTCTCATCACCCATGCCTTCTGCCATGAAATTGTCTTTGTCTTTGGCCTTGGAGAGTGTCCTTGTCTTTGAGAATGCACAGGAGTGAGGGCAGTCGCTATTGTGTCTGGAACTCCAAGTTCAAACTCTATTTCAAATCTTGGCTCACGTGAAAGGAGACAGCGATTTAATCCATTTTGCAGCTTTTAAATGAAATAAAAGAATTCCAACTTGGCATCCTTCGTGTTCTTTCTCACACCTTACCGTGAGAAGGTTCATCCTCCGCACACTTGTCCTTCTTCAGAGGAGATAGCTGACCTTGCCTTCTAGAATCTTGACTTTAGGCCAGGCAGCCTCGCCACACAGTTCCATGAGCCTTTTATTCTTGCTACAACACAGTTTTCCATTCCTGCATCATGGTTTCTGGCTTACTTAATTCATGATATCAATGTCCATTTTCTGTATAATTGTGACTTTGCCTGCATTCTATTCACTACTCGTAGCCAGCTTCTTCAATGACAATCTACCTTGCGTTTCAGCGCCTGTACATTTATTGAATGGTTGGTTTTCAGCAGCACTTCATGCACGTGTAATCTTCTTCTTTTACACTTGAGCATTCACTCAATTCTTTACGTCATCATTAGTTTCTTCAGGATCTATACATCATCTTCAACCAGTGTCTCAGGATGTCGTGCACACTCTTTATGACGTCACTAGCTCCTTTTATTTGCTCTTTCTCATATTCCTTCAGGGAGTTCCTCCCACAGGTTATCGTCACGTCGGTGTACATTCGATAAGGAAAGGCAAGGGGGGTTGGGCAAGTAAGCTGAGTGGGACTCTGCCCTTGCAATCAAGTATAAGGAAAAGGGGAGGCAGCAGGTGGCGGGAGAATGTGGGTACGTTGCCCAAATACACCACAGTAAATTTTAAGTTAATTGGGGGTGTTTCCAGTCTCACTGCGCCAGCACAAAAAGGAAATAGACACTGCTTAAGTTGCAGACTTATTTCGTTGAACGTAGTACAGCCTGACACGTGTTTCGAGCAATCCTTGCTCTTCCTCTGAGGCTTGGGTTGATTAAATTCTTGTGCATATAATCATGCGTGCTTGAATTGTACTGTTTAAATGTCCTCGCAATTGCGGTAAGTGACAAATTAATAATCCGACCTGGTTGTCTACAACGAACGTGTCTGTTCCCCACCAGGGAACAGACACGTTTGTTGTAGACCACCAGTGGAACAGACACGTTTGCGTAGGAAGTCGCCAATCCTATTGCAGTCTCCACTTCTCCTTGCCTTCCCTGGCCCTCTGCACTTCACTGGCCTCCCACTTCATTATTAAAACTCAGGACATCCTGTCCTCACTCGCCTCTACACCACACCCTTCTCCCTCACCTGCTCTGAGGACTCCATTGGCCCCTCTCCCCCTTGCCTCCTACTCTCCTCTTTCTCTCCCTTATCACCTGATGAGGTTTCTAGACAAGTCTGCTCTATGAAAGTTTCATCCAAACAGGTGCTGCCCTGCTCCTCCAGAACTATCAAGGATAACATTGTCTCCCTTGCTCCAGCCCTGGCTGATTTCTGCAAACACTCCTTTGCCACTAGATCCTTCCCTTTACTCCTCAAGCACTCCCTTGTGCACCCTCTCCTCAAAAAGCCTTCTAATGACCCTTCCTGTCCGGCTAATACCACCCTATTTCCATTACCCACTTCCTGGGCAACCCCTTGGAGAATATGGACATCTCCCAGCTTATCCACCACAATGAATCTGGTAGTTGTCTCCTCGACCACCAGTCTGGCTTCAGAGCTGCCAGAGGCATGGAAACTGCACTCCTGAACACCCATGAAGAATTGCTCTCTAATCACGACTCCAACTCTCCTTCCATTCTCATCCTTCTTGACCTTTCTTCTGCCTTTGATACAGTCAATCATGCCACCCTTATAAATCAGCTCTGTGATACCCTTGGCATCAGGGACCTGGCTGACCTCCTTCCTCTCTGACTGACCATCCCAGTTTCAACTCGGCCCTTTTCTCTGCTTCATCTCACTCTCCACCTCTAGTGTCCCTCAGGGCTCTATCCTCCCACCTTAGCTTTTCAACATCTAACTTGCCCCCCGGCCCATTTGATCTTCGCCTTCTTTCCTAACTTCCAGTGTTATGCGGATGACACGCAACTCTCCTTCAAGCTTCCCTCCTCTGTCTCGTCCTCTTCCTCTAATTCCTATTCAGGCATGGTGCACCGCTAGCAACCTCTGCCATAATGCCAGTAAGCCTGAGATCCTTCTCATTGGGACACCAGCTCCCTCCTTTCCTCTTACACTCTGGCTGCCCTCCATGGCCGCCCTCCCCTCACCCTCCTGTGAGCCAAAAAACATTGGTGTCATCTTCAACTCCTTTCTCTCCTTCTCTCATCACATCACTGACATTGCCAAGAAGGCCCCCTTTCAACTGCACCTCATCAGAGGCATTTTCCCTTTCCTCACCTTCCACCGGAAACTCCACCAAAAAACCAAAAAACATTGGTGTCATCTTCAACTCCTTTCTCTCCTTCTCTCATCACATCACTGACATTGCTAAGAAGGCCCCCTTTCAACTGCACCTCATCAGAGGCATTTTCCCTTTCCTCACCTTCCACCGGAAACTCAATGTCTCCAGAGCTCTGGTCCTCTCCATGATGAACTACTGCAACAGCCTCTTCCTCAACCTGCCTAACTCCTCCCTTAGCCCGCTTCAACTAATCCAGAATAGGAATGCAAGACTTATACTTGGCCTCAAGACTGGGGACCGCATCTCTCCAGCCCTAAAGTCTCTCCACTGGCTCCTGGTTGCTGAAAGGATCAAGTTCAAGACCCTCTGCATCATCCATAGGGCTTTTTGGGGCCTGGCATCCCGCTACATCCAACTCTCTCTCGTTAAATACCTCCCTGCTAGAGCCCTTTGATCTTCTAGCTACAACTTTCTGCAGATCAGACGCTTCTCCAAGCAGAGAGTGAGAGGTAGATCTCTCTCCTCCAGAGGTGCCTCCCCATCTAATGGCCTACCGGCCCCTCTCAGACTTGAGTCGTATCTCCTTAAATTCCAGAAGCTTCTCAAGACCCTCCTTTTCTCTTCCTCCTTTCCTCTCCCGTTCCCCTGCTAATTCCCCACTCTGCCTCTGGACTGGCTGCCTGGTTCCTTTGGATTCTTACAGGGCACCCGGCCCTCCCCGAACTGTCTACCCCAGCACTTGGTCTCCTTTGACCCCCCCCCCAATCTGCACTTATGGACCCCTCCCACTGCACTACCCAGACTGGGCCTTAACCCCTTCAGCCCTTCCAGTCCCATTTCCTCGCACTTTGCACATGGACCTTCTGCCCCTGCACTCTCTTCTTTCCACTGGCTCTGTTCACCTGGCCTCCCCTGGCACTCGTTTAACCCACCGGTACTTCCCCCGTCCCCTCTCCCCCGCACTTCTGTTTAATGTACTTGAACAATCTGAATGTCACAAGGGCTAGTAGGACCGCTGTTTTTTGTAATCCACCCCCCCCCTGTCTTGTCGCGCCTTGAAACACATTGTGTATAGGTGCATTATAAAAACGGAATAAATAAATACAATCAAAAATGTTATTTCTGGGAAACAAAATATCAATAATCATCAATCATTGATATTCAATAAAGTATCACATGTCATACCACATCCGCCTGACCGGTTGCAATATAAGTAGAGTATATTGCTGAAGTACTAGCACCGAGCTTGATGTTGATTTCAGAACAGTTGTTGAAAATGAAGCTTGTTTCATTATATAATTGATATATTCATAACAATAGTCAATAGAAAAGATATATTAGTCATAAAATACACTGTAAATTAGTTTACATTCATGTCAGTAGGAGTCACCATTTGGATATTGGAGGTGTTAGTCGTTTCCTCAGAGTAACAGTCTGGGCTTCCGTCAGTGTGGTCAACTTAATGACAGATATTTCAATCAATACATTTCAAAAAATAACAATTTACAGATATGTCTATTCAATTTTTTAGAAAGGATCACATTGTAGTGAACATTTACAGGCCGATTCATGGAATTAATGTGCGCTGAAAATTTCTGCGCAAGCGTGCGAAAGCATGCGAATTGCAGCGCAAGTGCGAAAATTGCAGCGAAACCCACGCACAGCGAGTCATGGAAGTCTGTGCGCGTGTCAATCCATGGATGTGTGCTAAAATCCTGCGTGGCGCACGCTGGCGCACACGTCTTCAAAGAGCGTGCGCTACGCGCACAGCGAAAGCACACATAGCGCAGCGCACACAACAAAAGTAGGCATAACAGGGGGCGTAACACGCGGAATGGGTAACAATGTGTGAAAATGTGGGCGTCACGGGGGAAGTACAGGAGGCAAATGCGTGGAACGCCCACACACGCGCCTACAACACGTATTCATGGAATCGAACGGGGCTAATGAGTGTGCCAAAAAAGATGCGCTAATCCGGAAACACGTACGCCAGCAGGAAGCAGGCGTACGTGGACCCGCGCAGCATAAAAGTGCGCACAAACAACAAACAAGCTCAGACGCCAAGATGAATATACCGTTCCTAGCAGCAGTGGTCGTGGGATACCGCAGGAGGAGGAGGAGGATAGTCAGAGCCAGAATTTTTACACTCAGAACCAGCCTTTTTGGGATGCCTGATGACCAGGTGTATGGGAGGTACAGGTTTCCACCTCACATAATACTCGACCTGGTGAGTGAGTGGCAGGATGACCTCACATCACCCACCCTGTGCTCCCAAGCACTGAGCCCCTTGGAAAAGGTGCTCAATGTACTGCACTTCTTGGCCACTGGTTCATTTCAGCGGACAAGTGCCATAGTGGGGGGGGGGGGGTGTCACAGGCCACGCAGTCACGCTGCCTGCACCAGGTGTTGGCCATCATGACTGCATGCCCATCAGTCCGCAGGCACATATACCTGCCCAGAACACGTGCAGAAAGGCAGGCTGTCATCCAGGATTTTTACAGGGTGGCACACTTCCCCAAAGTGCTAGGTGCCATTGACTGCACCCATGTGGCTCTACGTCCTCCCAGGGCAACTGAGCACATCTAGAGAAACCGCAAGCACTGGCATTCCATCAACGTGCAGGTAGTATGTGATGCCAAGGGAATCATCACCTCAGTATATGCCAACTATCCAGGGTCCACCCATGACAGTTTCATTTACAGAATGTCAACCCCAAACCGGGACCTAGAAGCTGGGTGGCATGGCGATACATGGCTGCTTGGTGAGTATAAATGCCCCTGCACATCCATGCATGTCAGATACTGAGTAATGTCACAACCCCACTAATGATACCCATCATCACCTCCCCAGGGGACAGTGCCTACCCTCTGAGCACCCACATGATGACGCCAATTCAGAACCCCACCACACCACCCGAGGTAAGATACAACACAGCCCATATTGCAACCCGGGGCATAGTGAAGCGCACATTCGGAGTGCTCAAGTCACGCTTTCGCTCCCTTGACCGCTCTGGTGGGCAGCTGCTATATGTGCCCCCAGTAGTGTGCAGGATCATAGTGGCAGCATGTGTCCTGCACAAAGTTGGAACACGCTGGGGCCTGCCGGTGGAGATGGGGGTGCCCCCACATCCCCAACCACAAGCACGGCCGCTGCGCATGGGAGGAGAAAGGGCACATGGTGAGGCAGCCCGTACGCAGCTGGTGGCTAATTACTTCACCTAAAATCACACCCCTGTGGAGTGCACACAGCACTGGCACATACCAGCTGACAATCAATGATGATGACCTAAGGGACAGTCAAATGTCACAACCATACCACCCTGAGATGTGCATTCCTACCTACCCAAAGACAACCAATGCTGTGTCACAAAAAGACACACATTTATGCTGCATGAATGACTACCCCCTTGCAAAATACAACATGAAAATAGCACCATGTCACCCAACCCCTCCCCATCTCCGCCACCCAACACACCATGGCATGTCCTGCAATGAGAAAGCAAACAAAGTAATGCACAACACATGACACAAGTGTCACAAAATGCACTGTCCCAAATGGAAACAAGCCACAGACAATATGCTCCCAGTAATCAATAACAAACAGCACACATGACCAAATACTTACCAGCAACACAATACAGCAACACAGCATGAAACATCGCCAAAATATGACAGTACAAACTCAAAGTAATGTAAATCATACAACCTCAATAAGCCAGCACATCGACACCTTTCAACTCCAGAGTGTTGCCGCCACGCAAATGTGTCAGTGTACTGCATACAACATGAACTCCATCTGCAAAGGAGACGGCCTTGTGAAGACATGAGGAAGGAACCTGCAAATTAGGATGAAGACATGGATGCACAAGCACATATCAATACACCATGCAGTGTACAATACAACAACAATACCCACTAGGGATGCCCACACAGTATTGACTACAGACTGCCCACACAGCTCATGGGAGCCCAATGTCACTGTGTAAGTCACTGTCACTTGGTCACACCCTTTGCAAGCCCATGGAAATGGGAAGCAGGAGGGGTGTGTGTGTCACGAACCCAAGCATCTAACCCAAACTCAGGACAAGCCTGCATGTGCCCAGCTGGAATACAGTAGATGCCCACGGGAGCCACACAAGGCAACACACTGTAAAAAAACTAAAAAAAAATCACAAATGGCCATGTAGGGGCCAGGGGGGGAGGCCACCCAGGAGGTTCGAGGACAGGGTGCACACCAACACCCACCTGCGTGGATGTTGAGAAAAAAAATACCTCCATGGGCTCATGGCCTGCACGGCTATGCCATTGTGGTAGAACTGCTGTCGCTCTCTTCACCCTCTGCTGCTGCATCGGGAGGTGGTGGCACTATGGGAGGCAGCCCACGCAAAACCCTGGTATGGTCCTCCATGGCAGCAAGCATGCGGGTCTGGAAGGTCTGATTCTGGAGGATTAAAGTGCGGAGATCCCCATGCAGCACCTCACGGGTTGCCTGCACTTCTGCACCATGGCCTCGCGTGATGCCCGGATCGCCTCACGTGTTGCCTGCAGCTCAGCTGAGCGTGAATGTGTGAGCTGCTCCAGCTGCTGTTCTGCCCTTAAATTTCGGGAAGCCTCAAGTTCAAGCAGACTCTGCCTGAGGTTATGGAGTTCTACCCTCAGGGCTTCCCTGTGGCCCTGTGACTCTATTTATATGGATTCGCACAGAGTCTCCAGTGCCGCCCGTCGGTCCCTGTTGGACACCAACATGTCTTCCCTGTGTGATTGGCAAATGGAGTCTGTTGCCTGCTGTTGTTGCTCGATCTGCCTTTCAGGGGTGATAATGGAAGTGGCCACCCTCTCCATTGCCTGAGCCATCATTTCTACTGATGCTGCCTGTTGGGTTGCCATACCGTACATGGAGTTTTCCCATACAGTATTGCCTGGTGGCGCACGGCCACCGCTTCGGCAGGCACCACACCTGTTCGGGGCAAGGCGATCTGCACCTTGCTGTGCTGGCACTGCCTGAGGCTGCAGGACTGCATTCCCCCTCTGGTCTGCTGGCCCAGGAACAGGATCAGATGCTGTGGAGTGTGACCCTGCATCCGTAACCACCAAAGGGGGACCTGCCAACACTGACATCCCCATAGAGAGTTCTACCCCTGGTGCAGGTGGGTTGGACAGAACAGAATACCTGCCAGAAGCACTGACCTGCGACAGCACATAAGTCTCATCATCCGACTCAGCACCTGAATAGAGGTCTGGGGAGCTGCACCCAGAGACACCCCTCAACAGTATGGTCTGCAGTACCAAAGTGTTTTCACTCACCACCACACCACGTCCCCCACTGGTGCTTGGTCGTGGCTGAGAATCCTCCTGGGTCTGCACCATCTCCTGAACCTCACCAGCATCAAGTGCGTCGTCACCTGCAAAAACATGAAATACAACAAATGGAAACAGGCATTAGCACCATAGCACACACATAGGCCTGACAAGCCAGAGATCCAGTACATGATTTACACATGTCCCATATGACTATAACCCTGGCATGCATGCACTGTCACTGAGTTGGAAGGGGAGGCAAAAAGCAGACACTGATGACACCAAGATGGAAAAGCAACACATTTGCTGTATGCTGGGTAGTACTGGCATCACACATTAGCCTGTGAGTGGCATGTCCAATACACATACATGACGCATGCCAGCACACAGATGTCATGTAGCATAGCCATGGTACATTTGACAAGTACAGCCATATGTCATTGAATGAGTACTGTCAGCCATCCATGTGAGATGGACATGATGAGATGAAAAATGCTACATGGTGTGACAAAATATGCAAGTGCCACTCACTGCAACACATCCAGTGTACAAGAATACAGTGATTGCAGGCAGATGTACACATCAATGGTTGGTCACTTAAACATCACAGGAAACAACTATCAAGTACCACATACAAACAGGCACCAAAAATCAATGTGAGCAGGCCAATACTCAATCATCCTGAATGGTCTAATCATTCACATAACAAGTTAACAAATGTGGGCCAATGTGGGGTGTAATCAATGACAGAAGCATGTCACATATGTGACAATAGGGCTGAAAAATGTGTTGCAAAAGTGGGAGAATTGAAACAATTAGCCTGAATGAACACTGAAAAATTCTGAACAATGTTGTTGCAAGATGACAGTTCAAGGGCAACTTCAGTAATGTGGCGCTAAATGGCTACTGTGGGCAGAAGGGATACGGTCATACCCAAATCCAAGGTCAGTGAATGTTTTGGAGGAAGCACATGGGTGACCCATACCACTCAGGTGCACACACCCTCACCTAGCACTCAATCAGAACCCGTCACATACACAAAATACACATGGATTACACACACATGCATGGGCACTCACCGGTCAATGTCTCCCACGCCTTGGATCTGTTCCTCTGTGATGAGGGTTCCAGCAACAGACTCATGTTCAGTGAGTTGGTTGTCCTCTTGTGGAGACCCACCGCCAGTCACCAGAGTAGAAGCATGATTTGAGGCCAGCTTGTTCTTTGCTCTGCGTTTCAGGTCATTCCAGCGCTTGTAGCAATCATCAGCTGAGCGCCTCACAAATCGAAGGGCACTAATGATGTCTGCGATGGTCTGCCAGCGTGCCTTATGTTGACCAGGTGTGGTCTTGCACCCTGCAGTCACCACCATTTTGCAGCTATGTGCCGACACATAGGCCACTAGTGCATCAAGTTTGGTGTCATTAAAGCTAGGCTTCCTTGACGTGCCGGAGTGTGTAGCCGTGTCTGGGGTCTCAGCCTGTAGTGCCAGAGCACCCTTCTTCCTCTTTTTCAAAGGTGGTGCGGATCCTGAGTGGCTTACGCCGCTCTGGTCACTAGGGGCAGAAGCGCTGGTGGACTGGGTACTAGGAGTGTGCGAATGCACAATGACCAGAGGTCTTGGTGCAGTCATTGGCTGAAGTGTGATGTTGGCAGGGGCAACGTCGGTTTGATGGACCGGGACCGACACTGTCCCGGCTGGGAGACTCAGAGCTGGGGTGGATTGAGCTGCAGCTGCCCCTGCAGCCTCCCCACCCTGCATACTTGGGGCAGCAGATGACATAGCTGCCCCAGATCCTCGTGACCTGGTGACACCAACTTGCACTGCCACACGTGGCTTAGACTTGCTGACCTGGAAGTCAGCCTGGGAGTCATCCTGTGCCGGTTCAGGTGCCACAATGGGCTGGTCCAACAAGGGCTGAGCTGGGATGGTGTCAGCTACGTTTCCCACAACCATGGGGTGGGGGCATGGGCATCCCTGATTTCTCCTCCACACATGGGGGTCTAGGGGCACCCTGCAAATCCTGGCCAAGTCCCCTACCGCGCCCACCACGCCCACCTTTTTCGAGGTCGCCCACCTTTGCCTCCCTTACCGCTTGGTCGCCTCCCAACCATGGCCCTGATGTTGTTGTGCGTATGGGAGTAGCAGTAAACGATTGTCCTGGGCAAGTGGGGGTGAAAGGGGTAGGGTATTAGATGGAATTCGTACCCTAGTGCTCTAGCAAGGCTGTCTGTGTCCCCTGGGGGAAGATGACGGGTCACGCAATGCACAGGCACCCCGAAAACAAAAAATAACGTGCACGCAACCCCTCGTAGACCACGTACATGGAAAAATGAACCCGCACTACGCTGTGGCACCCAGAAACACAGAAATAAGCATACGCGTGTTACACAGAGCCTACAATGCCCTCTGAAGGGGTGCGCGACACACGGGGCAAGCACAGTTGGTAAATATGTGCACGACTCACTGTCTGCCTGGAAAAAGAACATAAAAAAGACGCGCGTGTGCGTGTTGGCAACACCCCCGCCAAAAGAAGAATTGTACGCTGTCTGAGGAGACAGGACAAAAGAAGAAGTGAACGCTGTTTGAGGAAACAGGCCCAACCAAAAAAATGAACGCTGTCAGAGGTAACAGGGAGTACGAACTTGAAACGCTGTTAAGTAATCGCTTGTGAACTGACAAGAAGTACAGAATTCACCCACTCGCTCTCCACGAAAAGCTCGTACAAGGAAATTGGGTCCTACACGTACCTTTTAAACCGGCCCACACGTACAACGTCACTTAAGGCCCTTTCCTCCAATTACACAAGCTGACACTTGGACGTGCAGTTCTTGGACGTGTACACATGCACCCGTGCTGAGGGTAACACCTGCGTGCATCACGTCACAGATGCGAAGGCCCTTTCCTCGGATTACACGCATTCACACGCGGACGTGCAGTTTTTTCAGGCGCCATGAACCACTATGCCCACGAGGGAAAAGCCTGCGCGCGTCACGTCACAGACGTGTAGGCCCTTTCCTCAGATTATATGCATTCACACGCGGACATGCAGTTTTTTCACATGTCATGAACCACTATGCCCACAAGGGAAACGCCCGCGCGCATCATGTCACAGATGCGCTTACGCGCTAACGGCCTTTGGTCCAATGAAACCGCGTACATGTGCTGACACGCTTACGCACTAAGGGCCTTTCCCCGAATTACACGCTGATGTGCAACTTTTTCACGTGCCAAATCACTCCGTATCAAGCTGGCCACGAGAAAACACACGGAAGACCATGCACCTGCCCAGAAGGCCGAATTACTGCCCCCCAGAGCCCCGAGCACGCTCCCACCTGCCATCTGCTGCTGCCTGCCTGCCTGCTGCCCACGTGCCCTGCTATTTGGTGCCTGCACGTCAGCCAGGGTTCCAGTTGCTGTGTCCACCCCTGCTGGAACAGAAGACTCCCGACTGGGATACCATCGCTCCACAGCCCAGCCCCAGGACCCAGTTGCCCACCCACGCCTGCCTCGGGGGTCGCCATGTTGGGGCAAACACCATCTGAGACCACTGGTGACCCCCAGCAAGAGAGGCAGAGGGCCACCAGCTTCAGTGTGAAGGAAGTTGGTGTCCTGCTGGAGCATGTCCTGGGGCATTATGATGCCCTTTTCGGAACATCAGGCGCCAACAAGGAAGGACGGGAGAGGATCTGGGACGATGTAGTGGTTGCCATGTGGCAACCCGCGACATCAACCACGTCAAGAAGCGCTGGGAGGACTTCAGGTCCAGGACCCTCCACAAGGCCCGGCGCCTTGCGGAGGGGGCCCGGGTCAGCATGAGTGACATCCAGTTGAGGGTCCTGGAACACGTATGCCCAGCGCTCCACGCCCAGATCCTTCGGAGGAAGGCCCGTCTGGAGTTGAGCGGTAAGTGGCCAAGCATTGGTGTGTGAGACAGGGCATGTTGCAGTGTGCTGGTAGTCTGATACTTGCCTGTATGTGTGACATGGGCCATGTATGGATGTGTGTTTGCAGGGACATCATGGTCATGCATGTGAGACCAGTAATGTGCAAACCACATGGTTGGTGCATGAGTTACAATGCAACATGGGGAGCTGTATGGCAAATGCACATAGGAAAGCATGCCAGTGTCTGTTCTTGCACATGGTGGGGGTGTGAGGGATGGGTGCTGCTGTCATGAACATGTATGGTGCACATGTGTGTGTGTCTGAGAAGTGTGTCTGTGACTTTGATACGCCATGGATTCATGACACATGTCCGTGATGATGTGTACATTCACTCATGCAGTGCGGTCACCGTTGTATGCACTGTGTCTATCCACTGTGTCTGTGGTGTACAA
This sequence comes from Ambystoma mexicanum, assembly GCF_040938575.1. NCBI lineage: Eukaryota > Metazoa > Chordata > Amphibia > Caudata > Ambystomatidae > Ambystoma > Ambystoma mexicanum. Next base: position 1,357,593,859 of record NC_090921.1, on the reverse strand, counting down.
GGCATGATGCATGACCCTCCGGTGACGTGTGTGCATGGGATCAGTGTGAGCCATGATGCATGTGAGTTTGAAGGCAACATTTTGATTAATAGGGGCCCTTGTACATGGATGCTGATGTTGATTGCTGGCGCCATGCCTGTTTATGCATGTGTGTTGCGTGCATTCACCCATGTGTGGTGGAGGGACAGGATGGAAGTTACGTTGCCACTCATGTGTTATTGCTTCCTGTCTAGGGGAATATTGTACTGTACCCTGATGCTTGTGTTCTATGTCTCCCTCTACGCAGCGTCAAGTGAAGAAGAGGGCGGAGACGGCGCTGTGGAGCCAAGCGGCGGGGATGCCTCCACTGGACGGCGACGCAATGCCCAGCCACCCTCCACGACTTGCCATCATCCGGGAGCGAGGGGGCTGGTGCCGCGTCTGCCACTACGCTGTGGCGGAAGGGCGGGGTGAGCCCCACAGGGGCTTGCAATGGCGGAAGACGGTACGGAGACATCCAGGTTGGTGGTCTCCACAGAGAAGGGGGAGCCCGCCACTGAGCCACACATGGGGCCTGGTGGGGGTAGTACCACTGGTGCAAGTAGTGCAGTCCAAGGCCAGGGTCAGGAGGCAGCACAGGTCACCGCGGAGGGGCCTGTGCATGTCCCTGTCCTTGACCTTGTGACTGCACCACCATGCACCAGCAGGGATGCCCCTTTCCAGGCCCGTCCGCAGGTAGGGGCGAGTGCCATGTCATCTGTTTCTCCACTACCTACAGACGAGGGGTACCATGAACTATGGGCTCCGTCCTGATTGGTGTCGCGTTGTGCACGCGTGACATTCGTGATGACGTGCGTTCTTCCTGGGCGGAGAACGCACGCCATCACAAACAGCAGCGTTGTGACGTGGCACTGTTGGGAGGGGACCTGGTCGGTGGGTTCCTACATGTGTCGCGCACTCTGGCGGACCTCTCCTCCTCTATGGAGACTATGCGCCAGTCGTTCACCCTGCCGTCTTCCGCCCCAGATTTCACCAGGGCCCCCTGTGGACCTGGCCTGACCAACACAGCCAGCTTGGTGGAGATCCCATCCCTGCCACAGTCGGGAGTCGGCGGTCCAGCAGGGGTGGACACTACAACTGGAGACCAGCTGATGGAGGATGTGCAGGCATCATCGGACAGGGCACATGGACAGCAGCAGCAGCAGCAGGAGCAGGCTCTAGGTGGGAGCAATGATGGCTCGGGCCATTGACATCAGGGGGGCAGGCATCGGCCAGAGGGCAGGAGGACCCTAGAATGGATGTGTCTTCCGTGTGGCTGCGGTTGGGCCAGCGTATAGGTGCGGAGCGGCGGCGGGCGGAAGAGGCGCGGCTCACCATGGTCAGGGCGGAGTTCTCCATGCGTCGGGCGTTGAGGCGGGCAGAGTGCCTCGAGGTGACTCGCAGGGAGTTGGATGAGGCCATGAGAGCCTCCCTGTGAGACCTCGGGGCCAGGACAGAGACCCGCCTCCAGCAAATACACATGGAGTTCGATGATGCCCTGGCCGAAAACATCACTGAGTGAGCCGCAGGACTTGCCTGTCACCATTGTAAATAGTTTATAGTGTTAGGTTTCCTTTTTTTATTTTATTTTGGGGCTTTTGGACTATGCCCCACACTTTTGTAAATAGTTTTTTTGTTAGGTAGGTTATTAGATAGGTTTCATTTGTTTCGTTGGGCTCATGGACCCTTGAAAATTGGATTGTACATAGTTGGACATTGGATTTATTTGGACATTTTATTTCATTTCACCATGGATCAATGGATTTACCTTTTTGCGTTTCTTTTGGATTTGGTTTGGTGGACAGAGAGTTTTGGCCATTTTTCTTTTGGATTACTTGGGTTTTTTGGAGGAATTTAAAATGATTTATTTGGTCATGCATTTCATTTTATGTTTGCCATTATTTTATGCTTTAAGTACTTTCAATTTGTTTTCATGTTAATACATTTTGATCTTTTACTTCAATGTGTGTGTGTGTGTGTGTGTGTGTGTGTGTGTGTGTGTGTGTGTGTGACGGACACGTGTTGATGTACATAGTTGACATTTGGTTTGTGTCATGAGATGGGCATGTCACTGCTGGGTGGGTGAGTGGGTGGCGGGACATGAGTTGGACATGAGTGGGGGCCTGCTGGCAGGTGCCCCTCACTGCTGGGGGGTGGGGGTGCTGGGGGACATGAGTGGGGGCCTGCTGGCAGGTGCCCCTCAATGCTGGGGGGTGGGGGTGCTGGGGGACATGAGTGGGACATGAGTGGGGGCCTGCTGGCAGGTGTCCCTCACTGCTGGGGGGTGGGGGTGCTGGGGGACATGAGTGGGGGCCTGTTGGCAGGTGCCCCTCACTGCTGGGGGGTGGGAGTGCTGGGGGACATGAGTGGGGGCCTGCTGGCAGGTGCCCCTCACTGCTGGGGGGTGGGAGTGCTGGGGGACATGAGTGGGGGCCTGCTAGCAGGTGCCCCTCACTGCTGGGGGGTGGGAGTGCAGGGGGACATGAGTGGGTGCCTGCTGGCAGGTGCCCCTCACTGCTGGGGGGTGGGGGTGCTGGGGGACATGAGTAGGGGCCTGCTGGCAGGTGCCCCTCACTGCTGGGGGGTGGGAGTGCTGGGGGACATGAGTGGGGGCCTGCTGGCAGGTATCCCTCACTGCTGGGGGGTGGTGGTGCTGGGGGACATGAGTGGGACATGAGTGGGGGCCTGCTGGCAAGTGCCCCTCACTGCTGGGGGGTGGGGGTTTTGGGGGACATGAGTGGGGGCCTGCTGGCAGGTGCCCCTCAATGCTGGGGGGTGGGGGTGCTGGGGGACATGAGTGGGACATGAGTGGGGGCCTGCTGGCAGGTGTCCCTCACTGCTGGGGGGTGGGGGTGCTGGGGGACATGAGTGGGGGCCTGTTGGCAGGTGCCCCTCACTGCTGGGGGGTGGGAGTGCTGGGGGACATGAGTGGGGCCTGCTGGCAGGTGCCCCTCACTGCTGGGGGGTGGGAGTGCTGGGGGACATGAGTGGGGGCCTGCTAGCAGGTGCCCCTCACTGCTGGGGGGTGGGAGTGCAGGGGGACATGAGTGGGTGCCTGCTGGCAGGTGCCCCTCACTGCTGGGGGGTGGGGGTGCTGGGGGACATGAGTAGGGGCCTGCTGGCAGGTGCCCCTCACTGCTGGGGGGTGGGAGTGCTGGGGGACATGAGTGGGGGCCTGCTGGCAGGTATCCCTCACTGCTGGGGGGTGGTGGTGCTGGGGGACATGAGTGGGACATGAGTGGGGGCCTGCTGGCAAGTGCCCCTCACTGCTGGGGGGTGGGGGTGTTGGGGGACATGAGTGGGGGCCTGCTGGCAGGTGCCCCTCACTGCTGGGGGGTGGGGGTGCAGGGGGACATGAGTTGGTGATCATATTGCAACGTGACATGTGGCTTGGCTGGGGGGCATGCCCTTGGTGGATGGGCTGCCTGCGGGACATGGCCAGGGGTGCAGGATAGTCCCCTGTGGTGTGGGCTGCCTGCAGGGACCATTGAGGGGTTAGAGGGGACACCTGGGAGGACCCACACTGCCAATTCACGTGTAGGACTCCCCGCGCACCACACTGGATACACGTACCCCACTGTAACAGCAAAATCGCGTGTGAAACTTCACGCGCACCCCCGAAATTCACATACCCCGCTCTGACAGCAAAATCACGTATAAAACTTCCTGCGCACCCCAGTAATACACTTACCCCACTCGCATAGGGCCAATCGCGTGTGACACTTCCCGCGAACCCCAAATCGTGTGTGAAACTTCCTGCGAATACCAGTAATACATGTACCCCGCTCGCACAGGGACAATCGCGTGTGAAAATTCCCGCGCACCCCCCAAATCCACGTACCCCACTCGCACAGGCCCAATCGTGTGTGAAACTTCCCGCACCCCCCAAATCCACGTACCTCGCTCGCACTGGGCCAATCGCGTGTGAAACTTCCCACACCCCCCTAATCCACGTACCCCACTCGCACAGGCCCAATCGCGTGTGAAACTTCCCGCACCCCCCTAATCCACGTACCCCGCTCGCACTGGGCCAATCGCGTGTGAAACTTCCCGCATCCCCCAAATCCACATACCCCGCTCGCACAGGCCCAATCACGTGTGAAACTTCCTGCGCACCCCCCAAATCCACATACCCCGCTCGCACTGGGCCAATCGCGTGTGAGACTTCCTGCGTACCCCAGTAATCCACATACCCCGCTCGCACTGGGCCAATCGCGTGTGAAACTTCCCGCACACACCCCAAATCCACATACCCCGCACGCACAGGGCCAATCGCGTGTATTCGGAGGGGTGCGCGGGGAGTTTTACAGGCGTTTTCGTGGTTGTGGGCCTGTGCGCCATGTACGGGATTTGTGCACTGTACATGGTGCACGGGGAGGGATTGGGGGTGTAACTGGCGCTGCTGCAGGGTCGCTGCGCCACTCTGCGCCACGGCTGGTTTTGGATGTTAAAATCCATGAATACGCTGTGCGCAGAAATGGATTTTAGCACATGCGTCTGGCGCAGAAAGTCACACGCGCACACTGTGCGCCAGCCACGTGAGCCACTTGCGCGCTGAATTCTATGAATTACCCCGTTAATGTATACAAAAAGTAGTTTATTTTGTATTTTCTTTATTTGTTTTATTGGTTTTTACATGATGAAATACAGTCAACACTTTCCAGCCCAACCCCCCCCTCCCAGTGTCCCAGGGTGCACCAAAGCTTCACATGAATTAACCACTTGTCTCATTAAGCATGTTAACAAATTGTTCTTCAGCTATCCAAGTTCACATGCCGTGTGGGAGGTCTTATATCATAGTGTTGCCTCAGGTGGCCCAAACAAGTCTCTCTCCCATGACAGGGTGGCAAGTCTGTCAGGTTTATCCAGACCTCTCCGGATGTTTATATAGCAGCCTATAACCTGGGTGTTCGAAAATATTCCATTGAAAAAGCTCATTGCAATATATATGAATATGAGGGTGGGTAATGGATTAATGGGGACAGGGTCGGGTCAATGACATAGTGAAATGGGTTAATGGGGAGAACCCCTCTTCCCCCCAAATACATTTTTTTTAAAATTATATTTGTTTTTTCTATGGATTTTTTCCAGTTAAAAAACAAAATCGATGACTGTCGGTAAAATTACCAATTTGAGTTGTACATGTTATTCGGCACCTTGTGCATTCCCATCCACCCAGCCCGATGGTGAGAGCATGGCCCCAAGTGAGAACTGCCATTGATACAGGAGGGAGATGGATGTGGATGAAGTGAACATAATAGGCCAGGAACCTTGTCAAAGGACACACAGATATATGTTGATTGCAGGGATGGATCTTTAAAGTGCAGTATGGAGACACCAGGTTTTAGGTGGACAATTGTCGATAGACGCAAGAACACGTTGAGTTGTAAATTCACTTACACTCTATTGAACCTGCTGGCCTAAAACCAAAAACAAACCAGAAGGCAATGAAAAATGATGACAGTGCATTTATAATTGAGAAATGTTTGGATAGATTATGATCGAGTGAGTATGATATTGAAAAAGTATTGATTACAGTAACAATAATCTTTGTTGATCTTGATGGTATAGCATACTATTGGTGACTTGGACAATCACTTTCATTCACGTTTCATCATATTACCTCATTGCTTTTATTTCATATGACTGTCAATGTGTGACCATTGTTAACATTTAATAAAAGAGTTGTGCATTCAAAAGTAGAATTGTAGAGGGGCGCTGTTGCACGTGACGAAAAAAGGCCACCTGAAGGAGAGCTCCGGCACTAACATAAATCATGTTGCCCTAAAATCCTTTCAGCGCCATTCCAAACGCTTGGAAAAGGTAGACTCTGCAGGCGGAAGACTTCAGGAGCAGGCTCCCGAAAAACCGAGTGGATTGGTGACAGGGAACCCTTCACAACTGATCAGAAGAGATCCGGCGGTCAGAAGGAGCTGGCCTGGCCAGCCGCCGCCTCCAGAGAAGATTCACTGTGTGCTGGAGGCGCGCCGGCTGGAGCAGGCCGCTGTGGGGGCGGGGCGCAGCGGTAGCCTTCGTACCGCGCTGCGCGTGGTGCGGGGGGAAGCAAGGCCGCTGTCAGCCTGGAGCGAGGAGAGGCCGCCGGAGGGAAGCGACACCACCCGCAGCTAAATTTAATAGAAGTGAGGTACGAACAGCAGTCCGGAGGCCGAGGGTGTGTGAGGCGGTCCCGCGGCTGAGATACGCGCAGTGCCGCAGCTGCTGCAGTGTGACAACCCATCCGTTCCCTGCGCTGATGGGCCGTGCGGGACACGGAGGAGAGATGTGCAGGTACACAGGGGAGCTGTGTTGCGCCCTCACCACAAGTAAGGGCAGCAGGGTGGGGGGGCCCTTCCCCCCTTACCACGACAGCGTTGGGGCCACGCCATAACCCTAGGGAGTGACCACGGGACCAAACAAAGACACATCCCAGGAGCTTTTGTTGAAACAAACATTTTAAATTAAAACGAAGAAAGAAGATAGCGCCCCGCCGAACAACGCACTGGGCACAGCGGAGATCATTGAGGGACACGGGAGGCTGCTTCCCCCTCCCCACCCACTCCCTCTCATTGATACCTGGCAGGGCACGCTGAGCGAAACACCATTACCGGTGTGCCACTAATATCCTGTTGTGCACAGGGACACACCTTGACGTAGCCCGCTGAGTAACAAAACCTCATCAAACCCAGAGTAGTGCGGGGGGACGCCCCGCTGAAGGCCGTAAGGGAACTGACGCCACAGTTGACTTCTGGGACCTAGCCGGAGAAGACCCTGGTCCCGCAGCACGCACACACAAATACACCCCGGAGACAAAAGGTGTGCAGAAGGCCAATTGTACCCACACCACCTGCCTTATTGAGTTCCTTGAACACTCTCACAATAGTATGCAATACGAGGGAGGACACAGTCCACTCTAAGGCCGCGTATCACGCCACATGGGACGCACAGAGAGGAAAGGCACAGGAGGGAGAAAGACCGGCCCAATGGACTCCTACGCCAGTTCCCAGCCACAAAGGGCAGCCGACGAGATGCCACAAGACTGTGACAAGCAAGGGGAAGATCCTTTAGACCGTCTGGCGACACTGGTCCAAAATGGATTCATGGCAGTAAATGTAAAACTCGATGACATAGTCGCAACAATTGGGTCCCTGAAGGCCAGAGTGGAAAAAGAGAGCACGCAAATTACAGAAGCAGAGAACAGGATAAGCACGAGCGAGGACACCATATTACAACACGGCCGAGACATAGCCTACCTCCAGACAGAGCTATGCAAAACTCAACATAAATGCGAAGATTTGGAATCAAGATCTCGGAGGAATAACATCCGGATTGTTGGAATCGCGGAAACGTTTGGCAAGAGCAACATGGAAAGGCAAGTGGAAAACCTGTTGAGGAACATCCTAGGAACAGACTCTTTCTCCGAACATTTCCTGGTGGAGAGGGCCCATCGCACGCTGGCACCAGTACCGAAACCGGGGGCACCTCCCCGCACCATAATAGCTTGCCTGGTCAATTACAGGGATAGAGACTTAATACTCAGACTGTCCAGAGAGAAAGGCACTCTACATTTTGAGCACAACAGGATCCATATATATCCGGATTTCTCCGCCGGTATACAGGCGCAGAGGCGATCCTATGAACCAGTTAAAAAACAGCTGCGAATACGCAATGTACCATATGCCCTCATCTTCCCAGCGAAAATGAGAATTCAACATGGAGGGCGAGCTCATTTTTTCAAAAACCCCACGGAAGCCATGCAATACATCGTAGCCTCCATTCCATTGCCTCCCAGAGACCGGATAATTGACCAGAACGCCAGACCACCACCCGGAGAGGAAATGCCGGATGCGGTTGACTGACCAGGATAAACCATCTGCTCAAAAACACTGGTGAGCAGGGGGAAATTTGTTCTCTTCTCTTCTTAAAGGGGAAGCCAGCTCCTCACAGCCCAGAGCAAGGAAACTCTATATCATGGACGGACTGAATAAAGACTTAGGATTATCGAGCCGAGAGCCTCCGTCGGGGTAAACCAGGCGCAAGCAACGGACGACCCTCAGGAAAGTTCCACCAGTTTAAGGGGATGAACATTACAGGGCAGCATTTTCAAGTTGGGGGAGATGATGTGGGTGGGGGGCCGAAGTATCAAAGGATGTTCAGCTCCGTTGAGCAATGTGGGAGTGGTGGGGGGATTGGGGGATTGGGACTCAGTTGGAGGAGCCCTACAAGTTAAAAATCGTGGTGAAATTGATGCGCATGGGACTCTCCTGAGTAACCGCAAATTTAGAGACATGACAAGGGTATACGGACATGGTTAATCCTGCTGTGAAGGCCCAAGGGCTTAAACTTAAACTTCTTACATGGAATGTCCGGGGACTCAACAATCGAGCCAAGTTGAACAAGGTGGGAGCCTATGTCACTCGGCACCATCCACAGATAATCATGTTACAAGAAACTCATGCGCTCCAGAAGGTCAACACTGAATTACTGAAAGGGTGGGGTAAGCATAGATATTATACTGAATACTCTTCGCAAGCTAGAGGAGTGCTTGTCCTAATCCACCCCTCTGTCGGGTTCCAATTGGGAAAAAGTAAAATTGACCCCTTGGGTCGATACGTAATAGTGTGGGGCAACTTTGCTGGGGAAGAATTGATATTAATAAACACATATGGTCCGAATGTGGATGACCCAGACTTCTACGCAAATGTAATACAAGAGGTTTGCTTCTCTGGAAGCAAGCAAGTATTGTGGGGGGGGGACTTCAACACCATATTGGACACCACCCTAGATCACTCCACCTCCACACATCAGAATCCCACAAAAGCAGCTATTATGCTACAACAAATAATGTCACAATCATCACTGGTGGACGCCAGGAGAGCATTCCACCCCCATCGAAGACAGTATTCCTTCTACTCCTCGGTACATGATACCGAATCCCGTATAGATTACTGGCTGGTCTCCACGTCCTTGCGAACCATATCAATAACAGCAAAATACTCCCCCGCACCTTGTCAGACCACTCTCCCATCCTGTTAGATATGACACTAGGAAACCTGAAACCCCCGGTCAAGAGATGGAGAATGCCCCCTGGCATCCTCAAAGACCCTGCAGTGGCAGAGGAATTACACACAGAGGTAGAACTCTTCTTTGAAATCAATAGTGACTCCGTCGACAGCGCTGCAACACTGTGGGAGACATTTAAGGTATGGGTAAGGGGGATACTGATTTCCAAATCCACGGGGCTGCTGAAGGAAGGCGGTCAGGGGGGAATTGGCTGAAGTAGAGAAACAGTTGGGGGTATTGGAACAGCGATATACAGCCATGCACGAAGATAGCACCCTTGCGGATATAAATGGTAACCTACAAGAATTCAATAAACTGGCCACCAGAGAGCTTCTGTACATGACTACTCCAGTTAGAGCACGCCGGTATGGGGAAGGAAACAGGGCGGGTCGCACCCTAGCCAACCTATTGAAGGCAAAAGACACCACACTATGATTCCCAGTATACTAGCAGGGGACGGCACGGTAACCACTAGCGAGGGGGGCATAAATAGAGAATTCACCCAATTTTACACAGAACTATATGCCAATCACGACCTGAAAACTCCCAATGACATTCAGGAATACCTAGATAGCATCACGCTCCCGACACTGTCATCAGAAAATAGACTACTGTTAGACCAGCCCCTAACGGTCGATGAAATAAAGAAAGCGATTAAATCACTAGCTAACAGGAAAGCTCCCGGCTCAGATGGACTGGGAGCTGAGCTGTTTAAGGTGCTCCTTGAAGAGCTAGCCCCAATACTATTGTCTGTGTGGGAAGAGGCCATGGAGGCAGGGACACTCCCAACGTCCATGAGAGAGGCCATAATAACAGTACTCCTCAAACCCAGGCACCCACCGAGCGAGATGTCCTCGTACCGACCCCTTTCCCTTATAAATTGTGATGCCAAGATATTTGCAAAAATCCTGTCCACTAGACTCCTGCCCACCATGCCCGTGCTGGTACACCCGGAACAGTGCGGATTTATCCCCACCAGATCAACGGCACTGAATCTGCGTAGATTATTTGGTGTCATGGCCCAGATCAAACCAGAAGCCCAGGCATTTGCGGTATCCCTGGACGCTGAAAAAGCGTTTGATTCGGTGTCATGGACATACCTGTTCATGGTGCTTGAGAAATTTGGGATAGGCCCATATTTCCTAAAATGTGTCAAGATACTATACTCTAACCCGGGAGCCAGGGTATTGACCACTCGTACCATGTCAGAATGGTTTGGGCTGGGCAGGGGTACGAGGCAGGGATGCCCGTTTTCTCCCATACTGTTCGCCCTTACTATGGAACCGGTTGCAGCAGCAATCAGGGAACACCAGGGACAGAGGGGTATATGGATGGCGGGCCTGACCCAGTCAATATCACTATATGCAGATGACACCCTGTTATACATCCGGGAACCGGACATACACCTGGGGCCGGCAATGGAGACAGTGCACAAATTCGCAGAATATTCAGGTTACAAAACCAACCGCTCTGAATCCGAAATTTTTCCCCTAACTCCTGCCACTAACTGTCCAAGCAACACACACGGCCTACAATGGTCCCCCGATAAGATAAGGTATCTAGGTGTAATTGTGTCGGGAGACAAAGCATCCCTATTTTCTAACAACCATGAGGCCTTGTTGACCAAGACTTCTGCTAACCTCCGCTTCTGGGCCAAGCTTCCCATTTCACTCATAGGCCGGGTAGCTATATTGAAGATGGTCATTACCCCCAAACTGCTATATATTTTCACTAATATCCTGATATGGCCTGGTAGGCGATTCTTTGATACTCTCAGGTCCCTGGCTGTTGAGTTTGTCTGGTGTGGAGGGACGCCCAGAATGAAGTGGCAGAAGATCGTGGAACCCTACAATAAGGGGGGTATAGCGGTCCCTGATTTTGAATTATACTATTTGGCAGCACAGGCTCAATTTGTTAAACATTGGTATGATGAGCAGGACACTTCACCCCACATTTGCTTAGAAGCACATGCCGCACGCCCAACCGACTTAAGGTCAGTCATTTTTAAGGGAAAACACAGAGATGATTGCCCATTTGACCCAGTCAGTAGAACTGTGTATGCATGGTCCAGAATTTACCGTAGGCTCGGACTGGAAACACCCTATTATGCTGAGGCCCTGTCTGGAACTTCCCCGGTATACCTCCCATATATGATCCAGATGTGCAGAAGACATGGGATCCGGAGGGAGAGTTTAAAGTCGAAGACATATTTCCTAATGGCAGATTTATAACGTTAGAGGAGTTCAAAACGGGGATGGGAAGGGGCCAATTAATGATCCTACAATACCATAGAATGATGATGGCTTTTAAGGCTAGATGGCCAATGTTCCCTGACGAACCCCCACAGCAGCCATGTCTGGTAGCTTTGTCAACCCGGGCGGGAACCAGCGTCTTGGGGCTATACATGGCTGTACAGGCCAACACTCCATCAGTAAACATGATGAGAACTTCCTGGGAAACGGACCTGGGTGCTGTCATAACCGAAAAATCCTGGGAAAGGTACTGTGAACTGACCAAGAAGGTATCCATGAACGCGGGCCTCCGGTTGATCCAATTTAAAGTGTTAAACAAGTTGCACTATACAACCCTAAAGATTGCGAAATTCACAAATAGCAGTGCAAGTAGTTGTTAGAAATGTGGGGTAGATCGGGTAGACTCAATGCACATGTACTGGAGCTGCCCACACATTTGTGTATTCTGGGGGGAGGTGGCGAAAATCCTAGAGGAAGTGACTCAGATACCGGCAGACCTCACGCCGCAAAAATACTTTTTCGGAGATATAGGTAAACAGTCAGAAAAAACCAGAAGGCTCTTTAATGTTAATGAATGTGAGGAACACTATGTAATGTCACTCCCGAATTCATGTAAACCTAAGGATATCTGGGCCCCGTTAAGAGTATATCTATGCGAAGCAGACTCGGACAGCAGTAGCCCGATAGGGCCTAGTAATATCGCTACCCTGTAGTACTGCACCTTATGCTGTATATCTGAACTAAATGTTTCTGATTAAGCATGTATATGGAATGTCATGTTGTTGCAATGTCTTATACCACAATCAATAAATAAAGTTTTAAAAAAAAGTAGAATCAAATGAAATCTAGACTACCTGAAGCCAAAAGGTAGCATGTGAAGAAATAATAAGAATAATAAATTAAATCACCTGTATAGTGCAAATACTGAGCATTTGGTATGCTGACTTTAGCGTTTGTGCTTGTTGTATGCTGTTGTTGGAAATATGAGAAAATATGAGAAAACATGAAATTCACAGTTCACAGTTCACAAGGAAAACTAAAAACTAAACTAAAAACTTGAAACACACTAAATTGAACTAATTAGAAAATAAACAATGCAAAATTATTAGATCAGTATATTTTGTTTTGAAAGTAAAATATTTTAATAAAATGCAAATTTCTTTAAAAAAGGTTGATGTTTGTACTAAGTACAAATCATATAATTACAATTATCTGGTAGTTTTACTGTCTGTAAAGGACCCTTGTATTGTCTGGATGAGCTAGAGAAATTGTTCACGGGTGACTAGAACCACACTGCCAGGTATGACACGTCAAACGCAGAATCCCAGTCTTCCATGAATCCACCATGTAAACACTAGATAGGCCACAAGCCTGTACCAACTGTGTAAAAGGTAGAGAAATAGTTTTGTTGAATGAATCCAATATTTGCATTTATCTTGTTTGGCCTATCTTGTTAAATAGAAGGCATTGGTATGAATTCAAAAACATACTTTGTGAGTAAATAGGTCACAGTCCAATACTATTGAAGTAAGGGTAATATGATAATGAATACGCCCTTTAAAAAAATAAAGCATAGGAAGATGATTCTTTAATAGCTTGAAAGCAACGACATTTTATTTCTGACCCGCAAAATAGAAGATGCAATAAATAGTTTGGCATGAACAAAGAATCATCCATTTTCCGATATATCAAAATATATATTGTGAGTAAATCCATGATATCATAATGTACTAGGAGAACAACATAAAATGCTATAGTGCAAGGGTGTCACAAAATAAAAATTCAGATACAATACTAACTTGTTACTAGGAGTACGAGAGTGAACAATTGCTATAAATTCAATACCTACACCATCAGCATTCTCAACACAGATCTTGTAAGGCAGGCTGCCGTGAAGTCCTGCAGCTGGGTAACGAATAGTGGTGGAGGTACCTCTTCGACTATGTAGGCCAAGCAGCCAGAGTGTTCTCTGCAACAACCGTTCTCCACCAAAGTTGGCATTACCTCACATCGATAGCAGGTACACCAAGTGGAAACGTCTCCCATGCGATGAGAGTCAGGATCCTTGGATCGATCATCGTGACTTTCACTCGATTAACCATCTTTTCGGCTAATTTCTCTCTTAAGCATTTCCTTTTGGTATACTCCGGCTCGTAAAGGTATGGCTGTATTGATTCCATAATTATTGAGGCTGAAAGAAGTAGAAAATCAACTGTAGTAGAAAAATATAAATTGTGTAATTTGGATAAAGTAATGACTTGAGGTTTTATTTTTTAAATACCATTTGAAGGAAAATGAGGAGAAGAAACAGACAAGTTATAAAAACCCATAGTGCAAAGACAACAGGAATAGGCCCAAAGTTGGAAAGTGCTCATTGTCAAATGGAAAAAAGAACTGATGTAAATATACAATTCAAATATGATTTAGTAAAGACATTTATCAACTATGGAATAATTATTGTAATTGAATGTGTTTACAGAGTAAATTAATTGGAGCTAATGTAAGTATCTTTTTCAGTTTATTTCATCATAGTTATTAGGTAGCTGAACAGAGCAAAAAGAAGTTGTGGAGGCTCACAATTAAATAGCCGGACACTAAGGCAGCAGAAACACAATGTTGTCTGATCAGAAAGGGTTTGTTGATACTTATCAAAGAAAGAGGCATCTGGACATTTCCATGCAGACATGTCAATAGAATGCGCACAGAGGATATTCAAATGAGACATGACTGGAGCTATGACAAGGGACGTAAGCGCCTAATGATATCTGCATGAGGGGCGGTTGATCTGATTTACTGCTGCGAGGGCACTTAAACCTAGGGCGATGGATCAATGTATAAGATTATCACAAGATGGCGGCCTGAGACCCACGAGTTTTGTATGTGTAAAGGTCAGAAAATCGAAGGTCTGATGCACTGGAAAACAAATTTTGATTAACCAATATATACTAAAAAATACATGCCTTATTCATTGGGCCAATACAATTCCTGAGAGAACTTCCCCTTTGATTGCGCAGTTTTATGGGCCTGCCAGCAATATTCTTCTGCAGATCTTTTCTTGGTCTTCATGAGGGGCTCTAATAAGAAAGCACACATGTACATTTGGGACATTCATAGATTCAGAACCTTTTGTTCTGGGTAAGTTCACAAATCAATGCAGTCAAGCCTGGTCATTTCAAAATCAGCCATGCTGCAGAGACATGGGGGGTTTCACTGAACAGCTGGAAAACGAAGAGCATATAAAGCTGAATATTATCAATAGTTTACAAATACTGGCAATATGTTGTGTTTTGCATTTCTTTGTAAACAGGATCATTTCATTTTACAATATCCATCTGGAACTAAATGCTACAAAGTGATATCTATGACCCCTTGACATAAACTGGAATTTGTATTAGCTCCCTGCCCTGATGGTGCCCCTTATCCTATGGCATTGCTGAAACATGGGCTTATTCCACTGAAACAAGACTGTCTTTCTGAGCAAGCTGTTGGCCGCTCCCTCTGAATTCCCCCGTTCATCATCTGCCCTTGTTACACACCTAAATAAATATGATTGAAAATGTGCCTTCCTGTGTTTTCTTTGCTGTTTACATGGGGTCGCTTCTTTTCCACTCAATGTACACAATGAAAATAGAAAGGAGGCTCTTGCGTTCCAGTTACATTTGTATTTGCCTTAGCTGGTTTTGTCTTTTTATTCATGAAAGCACACTCATAACCAAGTGTTATTTCACAAAGGAAATGGGTGAAGGTGTTAATCAGAATAGCGCGTGAGGCCTCAGGACTGTAGTGGATGGTAACCACACCAGAGACAGTTTAAGAGAGAGCTCTCACTCAACTCAGGCCTTTTAATTCAGACATGTGGACCATTATCATCAGCTCCTAGCCTCAGCTATTCATGCTTAGCTATTTTCACAACATGTGTTTGGTTTGTGTTGCTCCATTTACCAGGGAAAGTGCTCTGTTTGTCATATGTGATTTTGGGTGGCTTCATAATGAAGGTCCATGGGCTTCTGACCTTTCTTTGTGACCTCTGTATCCAAGAAATATCTTACTTGAATTGTCTGTATGTATCCCAGACATCAAATGCATGAAGAAATAAGGCTACAGATGTTTAATGATCAGTCCTAAGGAGACAGAAATTGCCCAGACAACCACAGCCTAGACATTCCACTGATAATTACACAAACCATTCTGCAAACATTTTCTAGACAGGAAGTCTCTGACTGTAATAGTTAACAGACTTCCGGTGCGTTGGAGACAAAAATCAATAGAATTCAACCGAGAGTGACACATTGGGCCACATTACGAGTTTGCCGGTCTGCATACAAGGGTACCGGTAAGCTTGCTGGGTCCGGCGCGGCCGGAATACCCCGGTAATTGCCCATTCGCGGGTGCCCGCAGGTTTTACCGGCAAGGCTACTGCCAAACTAGTAATGAGGCCCATTGTCCAAAGAAATCATGGTTGCACCAATTCCTCCAGCCACCACATCTGGCTATTCCAAAGCTCTGTTGTGGCAATTTAATAAACTGATGAGTCAGAAGGGACCCAAATATGTCATCCACTCTAACTGCACAAATTTCAAGAGGTTTAGTGCTTGATACTATCCAAGTAGAAGTCAAAGGCCTCAAGCAATTTCTGGAATCAACTTGGGTGAAGCTGGATATAATTGAAGATAAACTCAACTCGATAGAAAGAAAGGCCATGAGGGGAAAAGGAATCAATATGCTTAGATCCTTAACCCCAAGGACAAAAGTAACTGAGATTGAAATCCTAAAACTACAGAAATTCTGTGAAGAGCACAAATAAAGAAACACAAGGCAACCGATTTTCTTATATGATCTGCTAGAAGAAAAGAGGAAAGAGGATCCCCACAAATATATTTATAATTCTTTACCAGAGCTGTTGGACCTTAACATGAGCATAAAACACAATATTAAGAAAGCAGGCAGACTTGGTTAAATTCCCCATCACAATCAATGATGTAAGAAAAACAAACCTAGTAGAATTATTGTTCATTTACTAGAATACACACAATGCTCAGACTAGAAGAAGCAAAGAGGAACATGAGAAAATTCTGGATGACCCACACAATCTTCATTTCACAGGACTTGTCTCAAGCAACTGTGGCAAGACGAAAGAAATTCCTAGACCTTTGAGCCATACTGAAACAACAGGATATACAATATGGAATTCTACACCTGTGCAGATGCACAATAACGTATAATGACAAGATTATACTTTTTTCAATGACCCAGAAAATATGACTGGCTTCTGGAGGCCCTGAACACTGAAGACTTGGAGAGACGAACCAAAACATCAACAAAAAGGCCAGCTAAAGCCTCAATGTGACTATCAAATGCAAGACATCAGTGAGACAATGAGCCTCATTACATGTTTGGTGATATCCTGATAGTAGATCTGGTGGGATACATCAAATAGAATTGCGGTTACCGGCACTCGGTCTGCCAGTATTACCAGCAGATTCCCAGTGCCATTAAGGGTTGGTTAATCCCCATTCCATTGAGTCCCATAGGATTACATGCAGGATTGCTGGTATTACCGACACCAGTATTAATACTGGCTTTTTTTGCCTGTGGGGTACCTGACATACCTCCAGCTCTTGGCTGGAGGAAAATCAGGTCACCCCACCGGCATACTATAAGTGTGCCGGTAAACAGAATTACTGGTACATTAATCACAGACCAGCAAACTTATAATGAGACCCAATGCCTTTTCATCAAAACGTCTAGAACTCTGATCATATCCTTTTGCTTCCATAGCAGCTATATTCGACGGTTTGGTTGTAAGCATTCATTTATCTGACTACTCTCACAGCTGCCTTATCTATGATGCGTTGGTAAGCTGCAAAACTTTAGCGCAGGTGGCTCTGTAGTGGAGAGCAATTAGTGGAAGCAAGTTAACATGACCACTCTGCCTGACTCAGTTGTCTTGAACATATAGACTTGCCATCCTTACCACTATGAAACATTGGTTAACACGTTCTACTAATGTGCTGTGTTATTATTTACAGAAATGTATGATGTGCTGGCCCCCAAATGGTTCCATGTGTTAATATCCCGACAATAATATTGTGATACAAAAATATCAACATATTTTAGCAGCAATATTGAGCCATGGACCCTGCAGGGGACACCGCCGAAACCCCTGCATTATTTTTAAATGTGCGGGGAACACCCCCGCAACCCTTGCTCCCACAAATTATCTCCCCCAAAAATATCACCTCTGGCAATACAAACTACCATATGTACAGTGATATTTTTGGTGGGGGTAATATGTAGGGGTACCCCCCAAATAGGACACTTGTTCAGCACAAAACCTAGACTGCTAGTATATACATCATATAACTGCATCATACTAATTTATTAATCCATCAACCGATTTTAATTACTCATTATGATTCAGAGAGCATATAAATCACTAAATATCTCTGTTGCCTCCTGCCTCCTGCCTCATACTCAACTGATTCAACTAACTTAGAAATGAATAGTAGAAGACAATTAGAATAAATCACACTCTGCAAGGATTTCATAAATTCAAGGCCCAACTGAGCTTTTAGATCCTATTTTCTGATTACCACAGGTACACGTTTAGAATAGTGATCAGTGATCAATGATGCATAAACCATTCACATTTTAATAGTTTAACTGCAGTTAACTTTAAAAGCTCAACAGTAACCCTAGAGAATGATTATCGGTTGATTAAATGTCCAATAGTCTTCAAGGCTTTTCGGGAAAGGTTGAAGTTTGATTTCCACAATTCAGAAAATCTGTAAAAGAATGGTCCATCAGTGATATGCTGCCTGCTAAAAGTGTTTTTTATACTAGAAGGAATCCAACGACAGTGGTTCTGCCCTTCTCTAATTACTATTATGGTTTTGCAACACAGTTATTTGGTAATGGCCTGGAATCCTGAGCTTCCATTAAACCCTTGAGAATGTGTCTTCTCGTGTATAAGTGAGTGTCCAATGGAAGCAGCTTAATCAGAAAGCACTCAATACAATATTTCCCTCAGCCCTAATGTCTTAAGTGGATCTAATGGCACCAGACGTTTGATGATTAGATGTTTGGGTGTGGATGTATGTCCATGTGAACCGTTCTCTTCTTTGTGAAATGATAGAGCCAACCGATTGTTGAATCCTACAGCTTCATTAGCCCCATACACCAACAATGTTACAAACAGGCCCGTCTGTTCAAACGTTATACTCTATTATGTAAAAGAAATTAAGAGAAATGGAGACTGCCTGAATGTAAAGTGAGAGATGCCTAAATGGTGCCTTGCTACCCCACATGGGTTGTGTGCTTTTTCAAACTACACGAAAAGGTGCGTCTGTAAGATGCAGGTAATTACCTTCTTGCCTGAGAGACAGCACCTGACAAATGACATTGATTTACTCTTGGACATTGTATTAATGTTATATTATGTTATGTTATAGGTATTTGTACCGCGCACCGTCACCACCGTAAGTGTTCCCCAGGCACTCTGATGGATCTGAAAGACGAGGGATGGGATTAGTAGGGGGTCACGAGAGTAGGATAGTAAGAGCTGTGATGTCCTGTTGGCAGCTTCCGTTTGGTTTTCACTGTGGACTGAGCTTGAGTGCGTTTATCAGACCACTGAGGGGTCCTATGTGCTGCTGATATGGTTATGTCTTGTTTGTCTGTTGTTGCGGTGTGGTGAAGTATGTGCAGATTGCTGTGTGGAGAAGTGGTTGTGTGGGTTTCCGTGTGAGAAGTTAATCTTTGCATTTCTGTTCTTTGTGGCACATCTGCAGTTATTCTGTGAGTTTGGTATTGTAGTTTGTCCATCTCATTGGAAGGTATGATGGGGTGGTGGTTTTCCTCTGTCTTACTTTATTGGTTTTTGTACCTGGTTGAAGCAGGCATGTTACCCCACTCTGGTGTTGGGATATATAGTTTACAGGGTTCAGCTCCCTTCCCGGCCATGTCCATGTTGGTGGTCATAGGCATACCTGCCTATGATTCCTCAGTAATATGGCACTGTATAGGAAAAAATATACTTCAGGCTCAAGGACTGGCTCGCAAGCACCTTTAAACTCACAGCAAGAAATGCTATAAGCCACTTTTGCTCAAATAACTGTTTCTGCAATCATCTGAAATGGTGCCTTGCTGCACTGAAACAAAGGAAGGAACAGGGCTGGGAAGTCTGTTTTAGGGGGAAGAGGGAGCCTAGGATCTGGAGGGGCAGAAATGTCAAGGGGGTGGGGGGCTTGGCCTGACGCTAAGAAACCTGGGACCTGGAGAAGGGGAGGAGCAAGTTAGGGAAAGGAATGGGGAGGCCTAGGGTCCACGGAGGATGAGGGGGGAGGGGGCACTGGGCTAGACTTTGTAGGGAGGCCGGGGGGGAGAGGGCACTGAAAGTGTTAGGGGCACAGCGAAGCCCTGCCCAGGGGACGGCAAGGCAGGAGGGGGAACTCGGGGGGGGGGCATGATAAGTTGGGGTTACAGTAGGAGCGGCACAGTTGGGGACGGGGGACCAGATTAGAGTAGTAAGAGTGCTAGGACAGCTGGACATCGCAATGCGATGACTGTATAGGCAGGCAGAGAATGCGTTAGTCGGCACTGGAAGGCGGTGTCGGCCAGAATGTATAAGTATTTGGGGTATGTGCTGCATTGGGACACCGGTGATGGTGTCTGTATAGGAACCTGACTAATAGCTAGGCACCGGGTGGCTGCCTGTTTTACCTAGAACCAGACTCAGGACACAGTGATGAGTGTCGGGGGGGGCGGACTTAATTCAATGTATGTGTTCTTTGGGAAATATTGACAAGCATAAAAGAAAACCTGGCCTCTGTTCCTTCATTACCTGGAAAACATTTTAAATTTTTCAACCAAGCTTAATGTATTTACCTGTAATTTTATAAACCAAAATTATGGTATTTGTTACAAATGAAGCATTACAGTGCACAACCATTTAATTTCATAAAGTGTTGCCATGTAATTTGAAATGAAACATCACATTGTAGAACCCTTTCATTTCATGAAGTGTTGCTGTGTATTTTCAAATGAAGCATCATATTGTAGCTTGCAGTGCATTTAATTCAGAATATATGAAATAGTATTAAATAGGAAAGATGCCTTTGTAAATTCAAATAGATGTCTATTGTAAATACACTAAAAAACAATAGTGTGCATGAGACTGTACAATAGGGAATGCATTCCTGTTTAAATCTGTATAGGAATTCATTGGATTCTAATATAACCTTTGCCAATGACGATTTTTCAGTGAATCTGACAAAAAAATTGTTAGGAAACATTTCTCTAGAAGTAACTTTTCCTCCATAGTCCATGGACTTCCAAACATTTTGCATTTGTTTTTTGATCCTGACCTGGCTTTTACAGTGGAGTGCAGCCTTCAGCTTCACTCCCTTGGGCTTTTGCTCATTGTTATGGGGAAACTGGCACATCCTTCAAGCTTGCAGTACTGAGAAACTTTGTTTCTCTTAGTCTTTCGACTTTGCTGACACTTTTCAGTAATATTTTATCATTGCGCAAAAGTACAGCGCAATGGGGCCTTTGTGTTTTATGGCCCTAGACACCCTCTAAGGAATTAATGGTGATTGTACAATGTGCTTCAGGACAAACTGGTGGCAGCAGTAGCCTTTTCATTCAATTGTATAGCATTTTACAGAGCCTTGCCCCGTTTACCGTGTCTGCCTCCTGACTGTGGCTAGTGTCCAACATAGCCATGCCACAAGGTCTTTTGTTTGTCTCTTTTGCAATTTTGTCACTTTGCCTTCTCCCTGCCTTCCTAGGGCCGGGATTTCATTTTTTGTGCATGCATTTGCTGCCAAAAGCTGCTTCTTTTGCGGGCTTCTGCAGGTCACGTGTATAGGCGCCCAGGAAGTGGGCTGGGATCCCAATGGTGCCTGACTGGACCACTGCTGGTGTGCATTCATGGAGCGGGTCTTACCATTGGTGGTCTGGGTGCGAGCACTCACTTGACTGTGGATAAGAAGAGGGGTCGGCATTGATTTCACAGATCTGAAGAAGGACCGTAGCAGAACAAAGGACGGCCCTTGGATGCACAGGAAGAGGTCTGGTAACCGAATCCAGCTGCTGTCCCGCTGAAGCCCTACATTGCGCCTGATCTCAGAAGACCTGCGCAGGTGCTTCGAACCCTTGGAGTAGTGAGACCAACCATTCTTGATGCCTCCGGGTCACACTGCAAGTGAGCCTGTTCATAAGTGTACCTGGCCCATCCAGTCGGCTGTCCAGCTCTAACCTAGGATGCCATGCAGGAGTGACATCATTTTGAGTTTTGACCCAAGATTTTGGGAAAATCTAGCTTGTCCAACAAGGCACCCCCCTGCCAAATTCCAGCACCTTTGGACTGCGAGACAGAAGACTGCTTCATACCGCAAGAGTTGAGTCCTCTTGCGTCACTGTGCTCCTGTGACGGTTGCTGAAGGTGGTTTTTCCACGTTCATTCCAGTGCCATGGGACTTGCTGCACCAGTGCATTCTTCTTTTCTTGTTGGAATCGAGTGTAGCAGCTCCTCTGCCATACTGGACTTGTACACGCACCCGCAGCAGCTGTGCATCTGGCAGATGAATGAGGGCAGGAAATTGTACCTATGGTGACCACTTCTGGACCTGCCAATTTTGTACCAAAACCGAACTAAGGGTGGTGAGTAGGGAAGTCACTTACCGGTGGCCATTTGTACATCCAAAAGCATTCATTCATTGAGGGCTAACATATGGCCTTCTTTTTGGCTTAGGTAGTGCTTGCTGCCTAGAGTGCTCCAAAAGTTGGGAACAGATTTGTTAACAGTATCAGATCCTCACCTGACTCTTGGAACCAATTTCACCCCTTCAGAATTCTTATTCTAATTTTTTTCTGCTCCCTAAAAAGTACTTGTGAACTTTACACATGACCGCACGCTTTACGCATGCATTGAATATTGAGCACAAGGCTCCACTAATCTTAGTCAACAAAAGAATGAGCCTTGAAATATAATTTCTGTATTTAATCAGTAAAATAATGTATTCCATTTTGAGACAAGAAAGTAATAAGTATACAATAAATGAAGACGGCTTGTGCAAAGTCTTCTACTCTCCACTAATTTTAACACAAAATCCCAAAATATAATATTGAAATAATGAGGTGAATCTGAATCATGAACTGAATCATAAGCAAATGAGATAAATCAAAATCATGAACACATAGAAATGAACACTTCAAATGATTAATTCACTCTCTAACACCAACCACTTGCATACCTCACCAACTCTTCAATCACATACTCAGACATTCAACTCAAAAAATGTTAAACACAAAAACATTAAAAAACCATTAATTATCAGAAATATATCACACAGTGATGAATCCTGGCTGGCATTTGCTTTCTTTTCCTATAGCTAATCTCTCAATGAATAAATGCCCCTGATGCAAAATGCATCAAATGGGAACTAAACTCTGACTGGTAAGCACCAATCATAAAAAAATATATAAGCTTGGCCAAATCGAGTTTCGTCTAGGTCAATTTAGTTTAATCAAAACATTTGCCTTCATCAGGGCCACCATACACAATTCCATGCAAGAATTGGTTCAGTCAAAAAGAAAAAGGTTAACATTATAAAGGAATTCAAATAAAAAGAACAACAAGGACAATGACCGCTGACTACATACCGTCATGTCCAAAAAGTAACATCATGGAACCCATCCATCCTGGTTCATGCAAATGAATGTATACATGCTGTGTCCTTGAATAAATGTACTTCAACACATTGCACACTTTGACAGTGTCTCAAACCATTCCTTGTGTCCCACTGGAACACCCCACCAGTGCAAGCATGCCATCAACCAAAACCACATCAACTGTCACGACCCCCAGTGGGATTCATAGTGCAGGCAGGGCCTGGACATTGGGAATGGTAGGCTGGCGCAAGCTGCAGCATTGCAGTAGTCATTCCCCCACCAAAATGGCCCCCAGAATGGGTTGCAAGGTAGAATCCAACATGGCCCCTGGTAAACCCTCCTTAAAAGCATTCCTGGTGGTCTAGTGGTGCTGGGTGCAGCCCCGGGCTATATAAACCCCGCCCTGGGCCACACCCAGTGCTTAGCGTACTCTTTGGTTGCAAGGACAGGCAGCAAAAGGCTTGCTCTGCCTTGTTCAGCTTCACGTGTGCCCATGGCTCTTCTCTAGCATTTTCCGACATGGAGCCTTTGACTGTTGTGGCTCCTTTCATTACCACAGCTCCTGTTTCACGTCTCCGTTATGGCCGCAGCATCTGCATGGAAAAGGGCAATACAAGTAAGAAAACCACAGAGCAAGGAGCTCTACCTCCATCCCTCAGCACTCTCCTCACCTTCATCAGCTATCCCCGCAGAGAACCACCTTCGGCAGCAGCCCAGCAACGGTGGTCAGCTGTTTATACTCGTCCATAATCAACGCGCTGTAACTGTCAGCTGTTCTGCAATCCCTGCATAGACAACTCGCCAGAAACGTCATGCTGCAGCTGTCAGGTGTTCCTTCACTCAACGCACCTGTAAACCACAAGTCAAGGACACTGGTTCATATCTGCAGCATTTACTGGCACACAAAGATAGTGCTGGATATTATGAAGGGGCCCCTATGGGACCCTCGCATGTGGAAACCAGGCACAATCACCACACACGAACTGATACGCCAGACACGAGGTTGTATTCCCAAAATCTTGGGTTTATTGCAAAGCAAATAGTCTCAGTTGGCCAACTGGGTACCACGCCCTGCAACGTGTGTCTACCAGACCCCGGGGGACGCAAGCGAGATGAGAATCGTACAACAGTTGCATATATACAAAGCAAGCATCTTACAATCAGTTGTGACACATTCAATACCGCCCCTAATACATTTCCTTTGAATTGGGCACGATGATTGACAATGGTGACAAGTATGACATCTTCAAACATTCATTTAGCAACAGTTTGCAATTTCGCGAACCTGCAGACATAAGTCTTTGTTTAAAGAATACAATGCTTCTGTTTCTACCAGCAAGCTGTGCGTAGGGTAGAGACAAATTCTAGGCCTTGCTATCTCCTGGTTTCTATTTATGTGCTGGCGGACAACTTGCTCCCCAAATTCTACAGGGCTCAGGAAAGGGGGGGGTAGCAAAGAAGAGCAAAGAAGAGCATAATTCAAATCATTTAATGTTCGCTTCTAACATTTCTACTGTGGTCCCGAGACTAGCTGGCACCTGCTGTACTGATTAGAATGCCTTGCTGCTTACTTCCCAAGGATATGTGAGGGAGGAGACCAGGCATTTCTGTCCGGGTTACTGCGTTATGTTTTAACATGTCTCTCGCGGCCTTGCGTTATGCACCAGTGGAGCAGAATACTATTTCAGTGAAGCAGTTTTGACATTAAGTAAAAGGCAAACGTTACAGATTTCAGTCACCTCAAAATGGCCACACTTCAGTCAAGCTTAAGGGTACATTTTTCTAATACTAAACACATGAGGCGGTTGGCCTCTGGCCAACAAAGTACGTTGCTTTCCGATCGAGGTGTGTCTGTTTTTCTGGACTGACAAACCTTGCCGTATGCCAAACGCCTCATCAATACATTGCATCCTCCTCTGACCAAGTATCTGAATCAGATTCTGAATCTTGCACACTTCTGGTCTCTTCTTCATTGTCATCAATATCGAATGACATTAATTCTTTTACTGTCTTCGATTCATCATTACTCTGAGTGTTTGTTTTATCAGTGTCTTTCCTTTCCATCATCTGTACACATCCCTCACTTATTTCAGTGCATATTACAGGTAAGCAGTGTATGCAGCAGCAACATGTCATAAATAATCCTGGCACCGCTACTAGGATTGCAAATAATTTCCATCCCCATGATCGTAATACTTCCCAGAACCAGGAACTTATGTTTAATTCCCAACTGCCTTCAGGAGGGTGGAGGTCAGAGCTTAAAACGTGCAATTTTCTTATCGCTTCGAAAATCGTAGGGGAGAAGTCGCTTACAAATACGCAGCACTCTGATCGCACAATTTTGCAAACACCACCACGATCAACCAGAATTACATCAATAGCCATTCTATTCTGAAGTGACATTAATCTGATTCCTTTTTCCTCCAATGTCATATTATACAATATATCTGTTGTTCCATTTATTGTTTCCTCTAATATTCTGGACAGTCGTCTTATATTATAAGAGTTTATTGCTTGACCCCAAAAAGGTATGAATGATTTTGCTATATCCTCTACGATCAAACCTCCTTCCTTATTTCGTCGGGGTCTTGACCTGGCCAATTTGGCTATGCCTGCTGTTCTTGAGATGAATACCCCAGGGAATAGGAATACTAAGTAACACGTACCTCCCCAGTTTCTAGGTAACCAGAGATACGCTTTTTCTCCACATATAAAATAAACAGGATCTCCTACATAAATTGGCTCTACCTCCTTATCAAGGAATGCTATGTTCATGCATCTAGTAAATGTTCCCACCGAATAGGAACCCTCCTTTCTCAAACAAAAGGGGACAGAACGTGGACTATAATTTACTGTATAAGAGGGGGGCACTGCATCTTTATTTCCTTCTGGGTTCATATGAAACATGATCACAGATGATTTATAGGGCACAGACAATCTATCTTGTGGCATCATTACTGGTGTAATCAATCGTGCTTTGTGGAATTCAGAGCAACCTACTGGTTTCATAATGATTTCTTCGAATTCATTCATATTTGTTCGGTCTAGTTGACCAGATTCGCTTTCGTTCCGTTTCCCATAATATAATGCACTCAAAGAAGCGTAACATGCAGAACTCAATGGGAGGGGCTGCACATACCATCCAATTACTTTACCACCATGCTGCGGCAAGTGGGCATAGACCCAACAGTTATTTTTTCTTAATATCGAGTGTGTCATATTCATTATTAGCAGTAATGTGTTATTTCCATTACCTTCCCTGTGTCTTTCTTTCATTGCGGACAAGGTGTAAGTGATCACATGAACCGGACTTTCAAAAGTGGAAATGTTTCTAACAGGCAAAAGCACTTCTAATGGGTGTATTTCTTCCAAGTACCATAATACTAATACTGTCATAATTGGGGCTAATATACTCATTATGCACATTATTATCGTTAAGATCAGCATACAATTTTTCCGACAATTTCCTTATTGTAACTTTTCGTGCACTTTGTTTAACTCGTTATCAGCAGTGGTGCAAGAGGAGGCAAAAACTGGTTCCGGCATTCTTCTCTCTTGATTCTTCTTATTCAGCAATGTTCATCGTGAGTATCTCTTCTCGTTGCACCTGTTCGAATATCAATAAGTTCAGGAATTGTCCTCAGTCTATTCAGCCAGTTCTTAGCAGCCTGGATTGCTTATACGTTGGGCAAGATCTCTGTGCACTTGCACATTGCTCAAAGAATTCCAGAGCAGTTATCAATTGCCTCCGTACCATGTGCGCCCCGTTCGTTCGCACGGGTTCAGGACACATGGATTTTATGTTAGCACCGAGGAGCCTCGTATTTGAGCTGTCCGATTTTCACAACCCTCACGCGCTCTCCTCTAGGCCTCCGGTTCCTATTTCATCCGTCATAGGAAACGGAGGCAACGGAGATCAAAAGAAATGAAGATTTGATCACTCCTTCTTCCGGTTCCGCAGATTATACCGCCTTGCTCCTTGTATCGTGTGATCGATGAATAGTGCAGATGCACTTCCAGACTCAAGCTCGGAGTCAGCTTATGGCGCAATGACAGATGATGGCGGGCGCCCAAGTGATGATGTAAATTCCATTTCAGGCTGTGGCACAACAATAGATAGTGGGCGCTAAAGCGGTACATGTTTTGTGTTAGTCAGCTGTGATGCAAATTCTGTTGTACAATGTTGGGGCATTCTTTGCCCTTCCTCTTTTACAGCAATCTTTTCAGGCTTTGTTTCAGGATCAGGCAAATTTTCTGGCAAAGAACTGGCAACCGTCTCTTTCTGGTCGTCTCGATCAGGCAGTTTTTCAGATGGTGACGGCACCTTCTTAGCGTCCGTCGCGTGAATCCACGCTTTCCTCCCATCCACACGAATTGCCGTTTGCGTTGTTAGGAGGATCAAATAGGGTCCACGCCACCTGGGTGCAAGCGATGTTTTCCTCTCAAAGTTCTTGATGAGAACACAATCCCCGGGTTCCAGTGCGTGTCCCGGACCAGTGCATCTTATTGCACCTGCTGATGAATCAAACACAATTTTTATATTAACAGATTACAATAAATGCTGAGCCAGGGTATTCGAGTTCCCTCAACCGTTTCAGCTGTGGTGCACACCAAACATTCACCGGTCTCCCCATCACGATTTCATAAGGGGAGAGCCCAGTTCTTGCCTGCACAGATGTACGCATGCACTGTAACGCTATTGGTAATACGTCTACCCAGCTGAACTTGTTTCCTGCAAAGAAAGACCGGCACACATGGGGTGTCTAGAACAATGAAATCGCTTCTCAATCTGGAGACCTGCGCAAATCTGTAATATTACGCGCCCACAAAATGCAGACCGTTGTCTGACCATATGACACGGGGCAGACCAAAATGGGAGAAGTACTCCTTCAACATTACTTTTGCAGTGCTCATGGCGGTACAGTCTTTTAGTGGATATGCTTCCACCCATTTACTGAATGCACATATAACTACTAGGACATACTTCAAGTTTTGGCATCCCTCCATCTCAATGAAATCAAAATGGATTACCTCAAAAGGCATAGAGGGAGGGCCAAAACTGCCTGTTGGAGTCACTGTTCCCTTCCCCACATTGTGTTGTAGGCACGTGATACAGTTCTGAACCACCCTTTCGGCATTCCTTTTTATGTGCGTGTTCTCCCATACTGTGGCTAGATACTGGACTATCTTTTTGGCACAGATATGAGTAGGGCTGTGGGCCATCGCGACTATTGCAGTTACATAGGAATTGGGCAACATCCAGTTTCTACTCTTCTTGTCTACCCAACAACCCTCTAGATCTAATTCAGCAGAGCCCTCAGCCTACCCTCGTATTTCATCTGGAGTGGCTTCTGCCTGCATTTCTTTGACAGTAGCAAATCCATTTTCTATCATGCAGGGCACTTCTTCTGACTGTGCTGTTAACATTTTGGTATTCAAGTCAGTGGCCGTTTGCTTCGCAATTCTGACTGCAAATGCGTTTCCCTCTCCCACTCTACATGTTACTTTTTTATGCGCCTCGCATTTCACTATTGTTAGGTGCTTCGGACACGTAAGTGCAGACAGCAATCGCACAATCAAAGGGCCATGTTGGATCTTGGCCCCATGTGATGTCAGGAACCCTCTCTCAGCCCAGAGTCGGCCAAAGTTATGAACCATGCCAAAGGGGTATTGGCAGTCAGTATAAATGTTTACACTCAGATTCTCAGAAATCTCACAGGCTCTGGTCAAGGCTATTATCTCTGCCGCTTGTGCAGAGTTGTAGGGGATTTTTTTAAATCTCTACAATGCTCTTTAACGTGGTGATAGCATAGGCAGCAGTTGATGTGCCATCAGGTTGTTTGATTCAGGAGCCGTCACAAAACAATTCTCCGTCGGGCTCTTTTTGTGGGGTATCTCTTAAATCAATTCTCCCCTTCGTTTCTTCCTCAGTAACCATTAAGCAATCATGGGGAGGTGTATCATTCTCACCGAGTTCTTTCGTGGGAAGTGGCATTAATTCTGCAGGATTCAAAGCGCTACACCTCATAATTTGGATGTGTGATGCAAAAAGGACAATTTCATATCTAGTCAATCTAGCAGAGGTGAGGTGTTGCGTCTGCGTTCTATTTAGTAGAACATCTATGGCATGTGGCACCATCAAAATGAAGGCGTGCCCCAATACCATTCCTTCGGTTTGTTTCACTGACGCAGCAGCTGCTGCAAATGCTCGCAAACATCTTGGTAGTACGCGCGCTACAGGGTCCAGCGCGGAAGAAAAATAGCCACATGGCCTATTTCTTCCACCTTGTTCCTGTGTCAAAACGGACAATGCACAACCTTCACTCTCGTGAACAAACAATCAGAACATTTTTTCATAATTTGGTGTGCCCAAAACCGGAGCAGAACACAATGCAGTTTTGAGCAGATCAAATGCTCTGTGACATTCTTCATTCCACTGCAAAGGCACTACAACATCCTTTTGTCAACTCCACCATTGGCTTCACAATAAATGCAAAGTTTACAATCCACTGCCGACAATAAGAAGCCATGCCTATTATGGCTCTGACTCATTTCTGTGTCTTTGGAATAGGCATACCAGAAATGCTCTCTATTCTTTCTGGCGTCAGTCTTCTCCCTTCTCTCGAAAGTAGGTAACACAAATAAGTCACCTCCTTTTGACAATATTGGAATTTCTTTAAGCTTGCTTTATGGTCATGTGCTGCTAAATGTATCAATAACAACACCATACTCTTTTTACAAATTTCCTCTGTGTCTGCTGCGATCAATAAATCATCCATGTACTGTAACAATACGCAACCTGCCGATATTTCTAGCATGTCTAGTTGTTCTTTCAATGCTCTGCTGTAAATACTCGGACTCTCTGTGTAGCCTTGTGGAATGTGTGTGAATGTGAATGATCGTCCTCCTAGAGTGAAGGCAAACACATATCTACTTTCCTTGTGTACTGGAATGCTGAAGAACGCATTCTTCAAGTCAATAACACTAAAGTACTCAGCCGAGGCAGGCATCATTGTCAAATTGTGGTAACATCTGGAACCAATGGGAACTGAGGATCTACGACCTTGTTCAGTGCACGCAGATCAATTATGAAATGATACGGTACCTCATTACCTCCTTTCTTATACACCGGAAGAATGGGACTGTTACAAGTACTGCCTGTAATCTCTTCAATCACTCCCAATCTTACCAAATCAGAAACAATACTTTTCAATCCTTTCTCTCCTTCTGCTGAGATTTTGTACTGTGGTATACGTGGTAACGTAACTCCTTCTTTCAACGCAATTTTCACTGGTTCTATCTTCAAACATCCCACATCATTGTCATTCATTGCCCATTTACAAGTTGGCACCTCACTCAATTCTCCTGGCAAAGGTTTGGACACAAATTCAGATACCAGTACATTTTGTGGCGATATAGTTAAAAATACTGCATCTGTTGTACAGTGGATAACTACACTCAGTTTTTTCAATAGATTTAACCCCAAAAGGTTCTCCCCACAATTCTGTTAAAAGAAATGGACAATATTCAGTGAATGGGCCTAATGTCACTGCTATGGGTTGGGACACAGGATTTATCACTGGGGTGCCTGTGAACCCTACTGAAATGTTTCTTTGCCCTGACAGTGGTATCTCTGGAACCAAGTGATGATCTATTGAGCACTTTTGTGCCCCCGTATCTACGAGAAAGCTATGCTCTCCATTCCTGATTTTCATTTCTACGTAGTTTCCTTTCTGATTCACAGGAATAGACACTGGTTCCGACCCCTGTCCTGGGCTTTCCTATTGGGAAAACAACACATCATCCGATGTGTAATCGCTACTATTACTATAGTACGTACCCGATTGGGTATCAAAAATGTTCCCGCCGCTACCTCTGTTTCCATTTTGCATGTTTTGATGGCTCTGATTCGGAGTAGAAGTTTGATTCTGAGCTTGGTTCTGATTTTGGGTACCATTCCCTTAACTATTCTGGTGCTGCTGCACGCTATTTCTATTTTGCCCATTATTTCCTGGATGCCCCCTATGCTGTCTTCTTTAGCCATACCCATTTCTATTCTGCAGGTGTGGACATTGCGCTCACCAGTGACCTTCCGCTCTGCAGTATGCACACTGATTCAATCCCAAAGGCCCCCCATGCATGTTTAAATGACTTCTGCTTTGTGCATTTCCTCTTCCTCTATTGTGTCCCGTCACTGGCTGGAGTAGCACTCTTGTTTTCAAATTCGCCCTATCCTTGACCTCTTTTTCTTTCTCTGGCCCTCATTACGACCCTTGCGGAAATTGACTGACCGGACCGCAACAGCGTAAATAGCGTTTCCGCCATTGCACGAAGGAGCAAAGTGCGGCTAATTACGACCCATCGGGCACGAGCATTACGCCATGGCGGAATCCGAAAGGCTGCGATGGCGGAAATGACCCCAAAACGGCCCTTACCGCCGCCGTACGCTGCACCAGGTGCAATACCGCCACCCATCTTAGCGGTCACCGTAATGAGCGGGCACCGTAATGAGCGGGCACCGCAAATTACGGGCACCGTAAATATACGGAAACGGAAGTAAAAGCATGTGGCCGGAACGGGAAACAGCACGCCGCACAACTATAAAATCCGAATCCCAACACAACCATTAAAAATCCGACCCTGACACACATCCCAACCCGTTAGCAACCCCAGTTAAAAAAATAAAAATGGGAAAGGTAGCCAAGAAAGCGTGTGATCGCAAGCGGCAGGTCCACTTCTCCCGAGAGGAACTGACCGTGCTGACCGAGACCCTGCAGGAAAATGCCGCCGTCGTCTTCTCCAGTCAAATGACCAGGACGGCCCTTGCCAACAAGAAGGCCATATGGGCCCTTGTGGCACAGCGCGTAAGTGCGGTGGGGACAACACCCCGCACGCCACAGCAATGTCGCAAGCGGTGGGACGACCTGCGGATCCGCGTACGCAGCATACTTTCTGCGAACAGGAACATCGCCACAGCTACCGGGGGGGGATCAGAGTCGCCCATCAAGTTGACCCCCTGGGAGGAGATCTGCGCCTCCACCATAGGAATGGAGAGCATAGAGGGAGTCGGAGGGATGGAGAAAGGAGTGCCGACATCCGGAGAATCAGGTAGGTTTGCCAAGAGAAACAATGCGAAATCCACAAACCACGAACATGTGCAGTACCATGTGACCCCATAGTGCAATACATACTTTGCCCTGACAGCGCCCTCTAAAAGTCAGAATGAATAAACAAATCAATCAAGATGCCATAAACAACCCCTACATGTGCAGCATGCACCCCCTAACTGCAGGCAGCCAAATGAATGCATCCTCAATCCACACGAAAATGAGACCACCTCCAAGGCCCAGTCCCATATCAGCCTCATGTACCACCCCAATGCATTTGATACGTTGCCATTCCAAATCCCACAGACCCATAACTAACGCTCGCCCCTCTTTACTCCACCACAGGGTCCGATACCAACGACGAGCTGCAGGACACCCCTACCAGCACGCCTGCAAAGAGGGCCAGGACCAACGTCCCAAGAGCCTCCACCTCAGGTGCAAGGATCAAGACACGGCAGCAGCAGGAATCAAGTGCCAGCACACTGGAGGGGACTGCAACAGGCACCCCAGCAGCCAGCAAGTCCACAACCCCAGCACCACAGGTCCCCCCAAAGAACGTATCTGATGGCACTGCCTCTGGTGGTAGCAGCACCATAGGTGACTCAGCTGTCATGCCAGCATGCTCCGACACGGAAAACAGTGCTGGCGACGTAGGTACCATCCATGACCTTTCCCAATCCCCCTGCATGTTCCATCCCCTACACCATGACGAAACCACGCAGGGGCACCCTGAAGACGACGACTGGCCAACCCCCACAAGTCCTGTGCCAAGGCAACATGTGTTGAGCAGCCCCCCTGTCACACCACCGCAAATGTCCATGGCCCAGCAGAGGCAACAGTCCCTCGACCTGCTGATCGAGCAACAGCAGGAAGCGTCCACGCTACTCAAGGACCATGCAAATGAATGCGGGGGTTCCAGGGCAGCCATGGAAACATCCACCGAGACACTCAGGGCACAAATAGAGAAAAGTAGTGAGAGCCTCAGGGGAGAAATGGAGAGAAGCACCGAGAGCCTGAGAGCACAAATGGAGAGAAGCACCGAGAGCCTGAGAGCACAAATGGAGAAAAGCACCGAGAGCCTGAGGGGGGAACTGCATGCGACGTCCAAAGACGTTTGTGCTGAACTTGCTGCTGTGCGCCGTGTGCTCTCGGAGCTCTCACAAACCCTCAGAGACATGCATGGACGCGAGCAGGCAGAGACGTCATCCGTGGCAAGTTCCGTCCAGGGCAGCCCCCAACGCAGATCTGGCAGGAACCTGCGCTCCACGGGCAGGGGTGCCCCTGATACCCGTAGAGGGGGCTTGCAATAGCGTCTACCCACGGGCAGCATGCATATTTGGACACTGGTGTTGGGGGGGGAGGAAGTAGGGTGGAGGGGGTGTGTTGGGCTTCACTGGGTGGCGGGTCCATAGGGTGTATGAATCAAATCACATTAACAATACAGCACTTCATTATCATCCAATGACATGTGTGGACATTGATATTTGCGTACGAGGCCTTCATAGGCGTACAGTCCACTATGTGCCTGTACTACACACACACAGTGCCACAGGTCCCCTTTCCGTGTAATAGGCACCATGCGTGGTTGCTAGAAGCATGCATCTATGATGCTCTGTCGGATTGCACGTGCATCCTGTGCCTCATGGACTCCTTGGGGTGCCTCCACATCCCCACCCTCATCATCATCATCTTCAGGTGCATGCAGTACAGCGTCAGGGGGCATGGGCACATTCCTACGTATGCACATGTTGTGCAGCATGACACATGCCATGACCATCTTAGAAACCCTCTCATGGCTGTACATGAGTGCCCCGCCAGACCTGCTGAGGCTGCGGAAACGAGCCTTCAGTAGGCCGAATGCCTGTTCAATGACCACACGGCTACGTGAGTGGGCATGGTTGTAGTCCTCCTCATGCTGGTTCTGTGGGTTCCGGATTGGTGTAAGGAGCCATCTCTTCAGTGGATACCCGGCATCACCTGTATGGGACGAATAAAGGGTGTCAGTGGAATGATAGTGCTAAGTAGCCCCCCCCCCCTCCTGCAAGGTCATTGACGCATCAAATGGGCCACGATGTCATGCATGGAATGAGACTCACCGAGTAGCCAGGATCTGTGCCCTGCGTGTCGCTCCATGTAGCGTGGTATTCTTGTGTTCCTCAGGACCATAGAATCATGGGTAGATCCTGGAAATCTGGCACAACAATGCGTAAAGATCTTGTTGGAGTCACACACCATTTGCACATTGATTGAATGAAATTGTTTCCGGTTGCGGTACTGGACCTCCATGGCATGTGGGACAACCAATTCAACATGGGTGCAGTCGATGGCACCAATGCAACCCGGGATGCCGCCAAGTGCATGGAATCCCACCTTTGCGTTGGTAATCTCCTGGTACGTGCGTGGTAGTGTGATGTGGTCGTCGGCGTGCTTCAGGAGGGCATCGTGCACTTGGGAGAGTGTCCGTGAGAACAGTGGCTGTGAAATGCCATGCAACTGTCCCACTGTGTGCTGGTAGGTGCCTGTGGCCAGGAAGTGGAGTACAGACACCACCTTCAGTAGGGGTGGGATGGCGGTTGGGCTATCTATCATGCTCACGAGGTCAGCATGTGTCATGTCCACAATGGCGATTATGGTGTCCCGGTCCAAACGGTAGAGGGTGTGGATCTGCTCAGCAGTGAGGTTGAACGGATCAGCTCGGAGGCGTGGGATTGCGGGCCGCCTGCGTGGTGGTAGTGGCAGTGCTTGTGGGCCTTGCTGACCCTGCCTTGCCCTCCTCCTCCTCCTTCTCCTCCGTCTCCCCTGTGCGCCCGGTTGTTGTACCTGTTGTTGTTCGTCGTCTTCTTGTAGTTGTAGCACTTGCAGTGCTATCTGGTGCCCCAGGCCCAACATCGCTAGTCCTGCCGGTAGCATTTTGGAGTGGGAGTGGTTGTGGGAGGGGTTTGGGTCTGCTATATATGTGCTGTCGGCCTGTATGGCCTCCACCTGTGCTGATTGAATGAATCTGTGGCAGATGCAATCCCTTCTGGCCGAGCACGTCCCGCACGTAAGGCTGCATTTGGCCGCATGGCATCTTGGGATTGGAATCATGTATCAAATCCCGATGGCAGTGTGATGTACTTTGACTGATTTTCATGCTATGCTCCCATTGTTACACATGCTATGATTGCAGCCGCTTACATACCTGTGAAGAGTCAGTGGTATGTAGGGCTCGATCGATGGCCGACCCTCATGCAGCACAGTATCGTACTTCACCGACGGGCGTGGCGTCCCATTTGTGATTGCAGCCAGTTAGCATTATGACACACAGCCGCACTACATTGATGTAATTGTGAATGCAAGCGTTCACAGAAGCCTTTTCGACGTAATGTTGCAAGTGAGGAATTCGAAGGCCAGGATTTTTGGTTGCGAAGTAGCGGTGAGGAGACGCCCACAGGTCTGCCTGGAAATGTAACGTTCTATTGTTGAATGTCCTTGGGACAGGGCCCATAACGAGCAAGCAATGAATGACATGAATTGAATGGGATGCGCAATAGCGTAGTGGACGATAAGGCAGGACGTTCCCAAGTCCATCTAGCTTCACGACACTACAGATCCGGCCAGGAGCACAGTGGTTTTTGCAGACTGCATTACGCACAGACGCGATGGAAGTTTCACATATTATGTGAGTGAATGTTCATGCGTTTTCATTGCGGGATGAGGGAATGATGAATGGATGCATGGACAGATGATTCCATTTAGGGTCTGCCATGTACATGTGTTTTTTGATTCAATCCCCTTCCCCTGCGCTATGTGATGCAAGGCTGCCATAGTGGGACTTACGTCTATCTGCCCTTGTCGGATCCTCCCTGTCTCGACGCGCCTTCATACACTTGTGTCTAGGCACGTTACTAATCCCATGTCATGGGTTCTATCTTGACGGACGCATGCACAGTAACCGACGTTGCCAATGGTGTATTAACCTCGATTGGTTTCGTTATGTATCGATACTGATTTAGGGGTGTGTATATTCCTTTGGAGTGGGCTAGCATGCATATGGGTGTGGATTTGGTGTGTTGAATGAAGATAGTGATGCATCATGTGTCATGTAGTGCAATCGGTTAATTTGTGTTTCATTTTGGTGACAGGTATCTCCTGCCCTATTGCAGATGCCATCTGTACGCCACTCCTCCAGATGGTTTTTACTCTCGACACCTGCAGCTTCGGGTGAATCAGTGGAGCAGCATTACGATCTTATGGGACGATCGCCAATGGGCCACATGCCCTTACGCTGTTCTGGTGGCTAGGTGCAACATTTCGGCCTTTCAGCTGGACTAGTGCCTGCCTCATGGGACGGACCTGCGGTTCTTGCCGCTTCCATGTTGCCTTTTGGAACGTTGATGTTGGCCCTGTGTGCCATGATGGTACAGGGCGTCACACAAGTGGAAGCCGGTCAATTATTGCAGATGCAGCCCTCGGTGATGATGGATGTTTTGGTGTTATTTTACAAATTGCTGTGAGGCCTTTGTCATTTGGATGTGCATTTAAATTGTATTCCGATATTTGGCGTGTTGCGTTATTCTTTGCAGGTGATGTGGCGATTTTCGAATTGTGGCGGTATGTATTGCGAGATGATCTGCATTGTGTTCCGCCTTCTGAGTTGAGTTGTGTGGTACAGTACTGGCCGCTTTTGCCTACGTAGCACAGTGTGGTCACGGATAGGGGCTGCCATTGTGACTGTTTACATGATGTGCTGTTCAGGGGCGGGGGATTGGCTTTTGGCCGACTGGTGCCTGTCAGCCAGGTCGATTGATGGTATGATGGGATGTTCAGAATGTGGCTGGTCACAGGTGCCTGTGTTTGCGTGCGTTTGTTGGAGGGGGACTGGGGTCATGTCCATTGGAATAGCTTCTGTATTCATGCCATCTGTGCCCTGCAGCTCCCATCGGCCCCTCTTGGGATGTGCCTGGCTGCTCAGTCACTCTGCCAACTTGTGTGGTACATGCTTCTGCTGATGGTTGGTTTGTTTACTGGCAAGAGTACAGGTCTGGTGCAATCCCCCTCAGGATGCTGTTTTGGATGTTGCCTTGCGCTGGTGGCAAGCGATGGGGGACTACTGTTGTTTTGTGTCATGTGTTCTTGATTTCCATTTTGATGTGTTGTACCTTCACATGCCTGTGCTGCATCAGTACGGCTATGGTGAAATGCCGTACATGGATGCCCACTCACGGGGCGCTTCGAACACCTGCATGCATTTCTACGTTGGCATGCATGGGTGAATTGTAGATTTCACTGGTTGCATGGTGTGAGTACATTGCGCCTGCCAGGAGTTGTGCAATGTGGCCAGGGAGTGGAGTACAGGCACTCAGTGGGCCATTTACGGTTGGTTCACGATGCCGTATTTCTCGCCATGGCGGAATGGTCCATTCCGCCATGCCTGATGGCGTTAGGTACATGTCCGCTAGGGTCGGAATTGGCGTACCGTTGCACCATGGTGGTGTTTGCGGTTTGGCATGGTGCGCGCGCGCGTGCTTAGTGCAGTTAGCGTTGGCGTTCACTACGGTGTCGCTAATGGCTTCGTACTTTGCGGTGACGGGTCATAGTCGCACCGAGCGCTTTTCGATGGCGGTATTGCATTTCCGCCATCGTTTTCCCCTTTCCGCCAGGGTCGTAATGAGGGCCTCTGTGTTCACTCTGTTCTCATAATATTGGGCCATATGTAGTACTTCACTCAACGTTTTGGCTTGCCATGCACTTTCCAAGGTCATTATTAAGTTTTGAATTGGAAGTATTAACCCTCTCACATATTTGTCAACAAATAGTCTTTTTCCCGCTTCTGTGCCTACATCCTGTCCACTGAAATCTGTAAATACTTCCTCAAATCTGTTAAAATAATCTGTCGCTAACTCATCCTTGCCCTGAACGCACACAGTCAATTTGTCCCATTGCATTCTTTTCTCTGGCACAATTTCTTTCAATTTTTGTATTATCCGTGCTGGTAACGCCACCATATTTGGCCCCGGCTTTCCCCCCACCTCTTTTTCTCTATCCTCCTCTATTAAATTCGCCTATGCGGCGCCGTAGTCTGTTCCATCATCCACTTTTCTTATTTGCTTCCATATGTCTGCTGGCAGGATTACTGGGAATATTAGATCTATGTCACCCATGGTGAGCACGGATGATTGCAGGCAGGACTACTTCTTTATAAATTCCTGTGGAATTCTTTCTTATATCGGGAATCGTCTGTTTTATGTTATTCACTTCCTATCTGGAAAAGGGGACATGTACATATTGGGCGGTATAATGCGCTTCTGTTACTCGCGCTGGTTGATTGCCTACTGCGGGAATCTCTACCTTTGGTACATAAGTAGGGGGCACTTCTCTCATGGGAAATGCCGCACTCACTGTTCCTCCCCCTTCTCTCATATGCAATAATATTCCCAGGTCAAGTGATAAGGCTGTCTCTCCTGTTCCACGTTCTAGGGCTCTCTTATATACTGCCATTATGTCAGGGGGACTGGCTTTCTTCTCATTTATATCTTTGGCTATCAGATGTTCAGCCATTATCTGCAGTGCTTTTCTTTTCATGGGCAAGGGGTATTCATCAAATATTTCATGTATTTCCATTTTGGGGATGCTAGGATCTGAAATCCATTTTAATGCCTCTCTTACACATACTTTTAGTTTATCGCCTGTCTGTCTTGTCGACGGCAAATATCGCCGCTGTATATAGGGCTCTACCGCTTCCGTCCTATCTCTCCTAATATCTTTGCTCCTATACCCTGGTGTGGCAAACATTTCAGCATATTCATCATCAAGTTCATTCTTAAGTTCAAAAAGTCGGTCTACATGTTCCCTTATCTCTTCCTCTCTCCATCTACAGCGCGCTAATGCATTCAAATCCAACAATCGTTGCGGCGGTAGCTTTCCAATTAACTGTTTCCATCTCGCCACTAAATATTCCCCCATGCATTCCAACACTACCTGTCTTTCATTGCTCCTTCTGAAGTCATACATTGAAGCTAGCGCTGACGTTGCATCATTCCCATTTATATACATTTCGGCCTGTTCTTGCAACTCTCGCTTTCTCTCCTTGCTGATCGCACTACGGGTTACTCTCGCACATCCACTTTGTCCGGCCCCTTCTTCTGTTTCAACGAGTTCAAGTTCCATCACAGGAGGGGCAGATGGGACAGAAACGATCTCTGGGGAGGGAGGTGCAGATGGGACAATGGGAACGGGGAATGACTGTTGCGGCGCTGACTGGCTAATGGGAGGCACTGATTGTGCGGTCAGTGGCTATGCTGGTATTTGGTCAATTGGGAGGGGCGGAGCAGCTGGAGGGGGCTGAGCGATAGGTACTGATGCAGTCTTTTCAGTCTCTCCCCTTGGGCCTCACTTTGTGTCAGTTAATATTTTATTTATTAATTAGTCTGATGAATGCAACTCTCGTTGTGGGTATATCTTTTCTATACTCAACTGGTTGCGTCTATTTGATTTCCTCAAACTATCATTCCACTCCTCCTCCTCCTTTTCTCTCACTCTCTCTGCTTTCGACTTATGCCTGCGCACATGTTTCTCCCTACTTCTCCAGCGAAGCATAGCTTCCCTTCTCCAGTCCCTAAGAATATCAAATGCTGCAGGGCGTGTTTTTTTTTTTCATCAACACCTTTTCCAAATGATCTATTCTCGTCATTTCAAAACTCCCATGATTCGGCCACTGGAGATCTTCCTGTTTTCTGGTTTGCTTAGGCCAAATCTCACAAAACATTATCGCTCCCACACCATATTTCACATGCATATCATATGCCGGCGTTCCCACGGGTGGTGCAACCTGGCCAGTTTCCAAAGATTGTCTACCGCAGCGGAAAAATCCCACTAGGGTGGACTATACCCGAGGCATGTTTTAACCTTACCCTTGGCTAATCAACCTTACACTGGGTGTTTGATTTTGCAAAATCAACTCTCAACCAATATCAGGATTACTTTGAATCGGGGCACGACTCACCTGAACAATCAAGTTGTCTTTTTCAAGACACAATTCGTCCATATACTGACGAAACCAATGACATTGTGTATGCGTATCTTGGCTCACTCTGCCTCATTTCGGGACCCTCGCCTCCCTGTTCTCTGACTGGGCACGTCGTTCAGGGATCAGTTGTGTGCAGATCTGCAAAACAGCCTCTCATCGCTTTTGCTGGGGCGCCCCGAACACCTCTTGATCCCGGCTCGATTGTCCCATCCTCGCCGTTCACTCCGCCTTCCTTATCTTACAACGTTCATGATGGAACAAGTGAGGGAGGGTCCCTATTCGGGCGCCATCTTGAAGGAGCCCTTAGGGGACCCTCGCATGTGGAAACAAGGCACAATCACCACACACGAACTGATACGCCAGACGCAAGGTTGTATTCCCAAAATCTAGGGTTTATTTCAAAGCAAATAGTCTCAGTTGGCCAACTGGGTCCCACGCCCCGCGACGTGTGTCTACCAGACCTCAGGGGATGCAAGAGAGACGAGAATCGTACAACAGTTACATGTATACAAAGCAAGCATCTTACAATCAGTAGTGACACATTCAATGCCGCCCCTAATACATTTCCTTTGAATTGGGCACGATGATTGACAATGGTGACAAGTATGACATCTTCAAACATTCATTTAGCAACCGTTTGCAATTTCGCGAACCTGCAGACATAAGTCTTTGTTTAAAGAACACAATGCTTCTGTTTCTACCAGTAAGCTGTGCGTAGGGGAGAGACACATTCCAGGCCTTGCTATCTCCTGGTTTCTATTTATGTGCTGGCGGTCAACTTGCTCCCCAGAGTTCTACAGGGCTCAGGAAAGGGGGGGGCTGCAAAGAAGAGCATAATTCAAATCATTTAATGTTCACTTCTACCATTTCTACTGTGTTCCCAAGACTAGCTGGCACCTGCTGTACTGATTAGAATGCCTTGCTGCTTACTTTGCAAGGATATGTGAGGGAGGAGACCGGGCATTTCTGTCTGGGTTACTGCGTTATGTTTCAACATGTCTCTCACGGCCTTGCGTTATGCACCAGTGGAGCAAAATACTATTTCAGTGAAGCAGTTTTGACATGAAGCAAAAGGCAAACGTTAGAGAAAACAAAATGGCAATTTCAGTCACCTCAAAATGGCCACACTTCAGTCAAGCTTTTGGCTACATTTTTCTAATACTAAACACATGAGGCGGTTGGCCTTCGGCCAACATAGTACGTTGCCTTCCGATCGAGGGGTGTCTGGTTTTCTGGACTGACAATTACTGCAAGCACTGGACATTAGCACAAAGTGCAAGACATTACTGCAGCACTGTGCAGGACATTCCTACACTCTGGTTACCAATTTTAAGCGCTGGATACTTCAATTCACCACAGCTGGAACCTACTCACCGGCATCCAGTGCGCCGCAGCTGGACTGGGCCACAGCTCGCAGTGAAGCAACTGGGAGCTAGATGCCAACCGGAAAACTACTACTCCTGTTCCTGCCCTGAGAGGTCCATGGTGAGCACGTGCCTGCTTATACAACCTGCCAGCCACATACACACTCTGGGAAGGTCAGGGATGTGGGGGAACAGTTTAGGGTCAGTAGCTTACCTTTGTTTTATTACTTACCCGCACATCCGTCCATCCATAGGGTCCCACTCCAGCGATCCCACCGTTAGAACCCCAAACCACTCCCAACTTAACCATACGCTGAGCAATTGCCATCAGCGGACCGGTTGGGAAAGGAGTGGGTTGGAACCTCACAGCTACGATCTAGTACCCAATCATCTGATGAACCGGACCAGGCACTCCTGCAGGGCCCCATAGGTAAGTGTTACATCAACTCCGGTGCCCCCCTGTCATGGACTGGGTCTAATGCCTTCACCAAAGCACATTAGTGGATGCCTACTGTGCATCCCAAGCCACACCAAGGAGCGCATACAGACTCTATCTAGCTGCACCTGCAAAGTACCTTGTTCCAAATCAATGGGCCTCATTACAAGTATGGTGGTAAGGCAACAACGGCGCCGGTATCGCTACCGGCACCATTGCTACCGTACCGCCATACTATGAGTTGTGCTCGTGGGTCTTGCTCTGCCCGCCAGGTCCAACCTGGTGGGCATTGCAGGACCCGCGAGCACAACTCGTGGATGCACCGGCACCGTTATAAACGGTGCCGCTGCATCCGAGCTCCCCATTCTCATTCAGCCCTATGGGGCCAAATGGGGATGGGGAGTCCCTTATTGCCGTCACCCGTGAATGGGCAATTACCGGGTCCGCCGACCCGGTAATTGCCCATTCCCATGTGCCGGTAAAATCACAGATCCGGCGGCAGCCATGCCTTTGTTACAGGCAAGGCTACCGCAAGACCCGTAGTGAGGCCCAATATGTTCAAAGCAGGATTTGCTGTTTGAGACCAGTGTGGCACTGCTCGATGTAAGGGTCCTGTCACTCCTTCCAACCTGTGTGCAAATCAGGTAAGACCTTAGCTATAGATGGTCTACATTGAAACTATTGTGCTCCTGTCTCTCCGATATAATGGGAGCTTAAACTGGCTGCCACTCATTTTAGGGCTGTACTTCTAAAGTTAGGATAGTCATATCTGAAGTCTGTTGGTTCTACAAAAGTTCCTCACCTTCTTCCTTTACAGGTATTGGTGGAGTTATTATTTATTTTGCACAGACTCCAGTGAGTGTAAATAAGTTACATAGGTCCTCATTACATGTTTGCCGATGCAGAAATAACGTGCTGGTGTTTCTGTGGACCAGCATGTTTCTGCACCAGCAAACTACAAGTTTGCCAGTGGGGGGCTTGATTTACTGCCAGCCAAGTGCTGGATGTAAGTAAGGTACCCCACTGATGAAAAACAGCCAGTACTACTGACACCGGTAATATCAGGGCTGGTAATACTGGCAATACCACGATGGAGTTCTTTGGGATTCCATGGAATGGGGATTAACCACCCTTGCTGGCACAAGTAATCTGCCAGTAATCCTAGCCGACAAAGCGCCAGCAAAATTCATTTTGTTTGGTGGTATCCCGTCGAATTTACCAGTGGCATACCACCAAACCTGCAATGAGGCCCTATAGTGTGTAGATTGGCTGGTATTTGACTAGTGCATTTCATTATTCATTGGCCCTCATTACGACCCTGGCGTTGGACCATGGTGCTAACAGCACCATGGTCCATGCCGGTAACTTACCGACTCCGCCATGGCGGAATGGTGAATTACCGCCCCATTCCGAGGTTGGTGGGGCGGTAATTCCCCATGCCGCCATGGCCCTTCCCCATTCCCATTTTTGCCCCATAGGGCTCAATGGGAATGGGGAAGGCGCTAAGTACGGTGCCGCAAATTGCGGCACCGTACTTAGCACCAAGGTCCCTTTGCGGGTTGGTTTTTAACGCCTGCAAAAAGCAGGCGTTAAAGTCTCCAACCCGCAAAGGGACCTCGTAATCAGGCGTTAAGGGTTTAACGGCGCCGCCACCTTTTACGGCGCCGTTAACCCCTTAACGCCTGGGTTGTAATGAGGGCCATTGTGTTGTTATTGGGCCTACAATAAATAGTGTATTTTTGTATACTAATGTCCAATTGTAATTCTTGTTGCTTCTCTGTGTATGCTCATTGGAGACCCCTGATCACCCTCACTCCTGCTGAGATTTAGCCCTGGCTGCTCCCCAGCTACCGCTAATTGGTCTGGCTATCTTTCCAGAAGTGTCCC
Source organism: Ambystoma mexicanum (assembly GCF_040938575.1). NCBI lineage: Eukaryota > Metazoa > Chordata > Amphibia > Caudata > Ambystomatidae > Ambystoma > Ambystoma mexicanum. Next base: position 1,357,550,051 of record NC_090921.1, on the reverse strand, counting down.
CTGTGCATCTAACAAGGATTGCCTCCTAGACATCTGTCCACCAGGCCAGAGTTTAGAAATCCATTCTAACAAAGTTGAACTCATGTTCAGCCCTGCAGACATTATTGATATGGATTGTGTTGATATCCCACAAGATTATCTTATCATTTGCCATTAAACATGCTAATGTATTTTACATCAGAGAAGCTCATTGCATTCCTTGTACCAAAGACCATCTGTTCAGAGCCTCAGAGGAAAAGATTTAATAAGACACCTCCCACTTACATGGGCCCATCTGAAAGTAAATACATCTAACATTCTAAATAGGCTAAATCCACAGTGTTCTGCAAAGCTAAAATGAAAACCGATGGGAGCTCTCTTTTCCAACCCCTCTAGCTAGAAGGAGTAGGAATGCATTCAGAGTGTCACCTCTTGACACCAGAAAAGGTTATAAAGTTCACCAGATTCCCAGTTAATAGATGATCAGACAAAGGGGCCTCTATGAGCTGTTTAGATGACTCATGATGATAGCACAAGGTTTCATAATTCAAGGCAATGAAACTCATTTAATGTTAGTACCAGAAAAGCATTTAAAAACCGATGATTTTCAACATAACTTCACAACAATATGATTTGCCGGCAAAATAAAACGTGTGTTGAAATTGTGAGGTTCTCCTTTAGCAAACAAGTCTAGACACATCATTTGTAGGATTATTACAAATTAATAAAACTATAAATATTATTGAAGAAGTCATATTTCATTGCATATATTCATGCCACATAGAGAGAGAGAGAGAGAGAGAGAGAGAGAGAGAGAGAGAGAGAGAGAGAGGAGGGGGGGAGACCAGGAGGGGTCAGCTGACTGGGAATTCCCTGGAAACATGCTCATTCCAAATATAATGCTGGAGAATGTAAAGTGGGAACCTCACTTTGCTTTCTCACTGCATTCAAAGACAAGACACAAATGTTTTACACGGGAAAAGATAGCATTTTTGTGCAGATAAAGTGCAGCATTGTGTAAACCCATAACCAATTGGCCCCTTTATGAGGAAGGCGGTAGAGGGTTAATGGCGCCGGTAGAGCTGCCAGCACCATTAACCCTCTACTGCCTCATTACGAGGTCTGCTCGCGGGTCCCGCTAAGGACGCCTGCTTATACCAGGCGTCCTTAGCGGGACCCGCTAGTAGACCAGGATGCTAACAATGGCCCCGTCATTAACGGGCCCGTTGTTAGTATCCTCCCCATTCCACTTGAGCCCTATGGGGGCTCGAATGGGGATGTACTGGGTCTGGGTTCCTGGAATGGGAGAATACAGGGCCCTCCAAAGTCAGAGTGGCCCGGTATTTCCCCATTCCGGGAACCCGGACCCGGTACTCGGGATGGGGGCAGCCATGTCGCTAAAAGTGGCATGGCTACCTCCATACACGTACTGACCCCCAATGAAATGAAACTCTGTGGGGGTTCAGAGGTGTAGTCTGACACTGGATTTTTGGAATAGAGAGCATTTCCACATCTCAATGATCAATTGATAATGTGTGACCTGTGAAAGCCATTGATATTTAAAAAGACAGATTAGGAATGAAAGGGAGCTTTGTTGTGTCACTTCCATAAAAATCATGCCAAAGAAAATTGCTTTAACTCCTCAATCATAACATCGCTCAGTATGGGGAGGACCCATACCCAATCTGCAAAGTGAAGAGGGAAGGATATTTATTCCTTCATTCAAATATCATGAAACTATATTCCAAAGTTGTGTGGCTGCACTCCTGCACTTTGCAAACTATTAACAGCACACTATCCCTAATTACATATATAAAGAGTCTGATACAACTCACCACTGCTTACATTCAAATTCCATGCATATGCTAGAAACTCACTGTACCTCATCTACACATAGGGACAACTAATTTCAATGTGTTTTACATTAATATAATTTTTCTATACAGCCATTTTTCGATACCTATACTTGCTATTTATATTGAAGAGAATGGTGTTTCAATTTGCTAAGTGAATTAGTTTAACACACTCGCCAATAAGCACTGATGTAATTATGGACTTAGATTGTGTTGTGTAGATATTACTTTTTTAAAGAATGGTGGGGCTTACTCCATTCTGCTGCACCAGAGGATATCATTATGGGGTGGTCTGCCACTGTGGTATGTGCATGAGGGTTGCCCCTCTACCCACAAATGAATAATCAGTTTTGGTTATTGCACCTTGTCACATGCGCATGACCAATATTAATTGTACTCCATTCGGTTTAATGATGTTAGACAGTAATTATTTGAGAATGGCAATTTCTCACAAATAAATTAGTTGCTGGTAGCAGCCTTAATACTGTTATTCAAACTTCCTGTAGATCATCACATTTTATTGGTGCCCAGGGGCCAACACGTGTTTCGACCGTTACCCAGTCTTTATCAAGGCTGGGCTATCTACATATAAATGACAAATCATATGATATCCAAAACATAAGAAATACTTGGAAAGTATTCACAAAAATACGGGTTGTCAGTCCAAAATTCATGGAAGTCAAAAACACCTTAAAAAATAAAATCGAAAGGCAGGGGGAGATGGGGAGAGAAAGGGAGAGAGAGAGAGAGATAGGGAAAAGCAGAGAGAGCAAATCATTCCATTAGTCATTTGTAGGTGCACATAAAATCATTTAACTGTATAGTCACTTGTGCACTTTTCTTATATCACCTGCCACCATTCTTGCTACCTATGGGCCATTTTCAATATCTGGTTCATGGAAAAATCACCAGTTTGTAAAATGTGTCAGTGTTGGTGTGAAGCACTCCTTTAGGTTGGCACCTACTCTGTTACAATAAGCATGACCCATACCCCGTTCTGTCCCTACCTCCCCTGCACTTGCAGGATCTCAATGTCTCCTGGCCTAGTAAGATCGTTTTCTCTGTCTTCCCTCTGTTCCCCTCCCTTGCCTCGTCGCGCCTTGAAACACTTGTGTATGGATGTGTTATAAATGCCATATCATATCATATCGCGTTTCTTTATTACTTCAAACAAGTACTAGCAGTAAAGTGAGCAATATGTGTCTTGCACAAAGCTTTTGGCGTACTTGGCTATTCACTCAGTTTGGGCACATGCATGAGGTTGAGAATATACATTTGACTGAGCAACAATAGAGCTATTTGGTACTTTTCTGACACTAATGATGGTTACTCATATTAAATTGGGTATAGGCCATGCTGATTGTAAGGGAGTAGGTGCCAACCTAAAGGAGTGCTTCACACCAACACAGGCACATTTTACAAACTGGTGATTTTTGCCGTGAACCAAATTATAAACATGGCCCATAGGCAGCAAGAATGGTGCCACGTTATATAAGGAAAGTGCACAAGTGATTATCAGTGCGAATAATTTTATGTGCCCTGACAAATTACTAATGGGATGTTTTACTCTCTCTGCATTTCCCTACCTCTCTTTCTACCTTTCTCTCCCCGTATCTAGCTGTATTGTGCGGTCTGATTCTCAAATGTATGTTTTATTCCAGATGGAATTTGATTTGGCATCTCCTTATGACTTTTGTTTATCTTTATTGGTTATGTTTTGATTTTTTGTTTTTTTCTTTGATTTGGTTTTCATTGACATTGTATTATTAACCAGTTTTTGTGGAATGTTTTCCAAACATTTGTTATGTTTTAGATATTACTTTGTTCAATTAGAATAAGATTAAAAAAAGATTTTTAAAAACGGTATTGATCTATTGTGTGAAGGCATGTGTGCACCGTGTCTAGTGAGATTTGCACAAGTAGGCCAACTCTTATTTCTGTAAATTAGCTAGCAACACATGCATATTTACAATGTATTCTAAATTGGCAAATCCGCCTCCCATTTTATTGTTTACTGAGTTGCTGGACTTAAAGGAGAGACAGTCATGCATGCCGTTAAATAAATGTGTTGCAAAGATTCAGAATCTGTTAAAAAACGAGATGACAAAGATCCAGAGCTGGTGCAGGCTCCCATGATAATTAAAAATAAAAGAATGTGATAGATCGGATAAAAACGAGTTCCTGAAATTTGAATTATAAATCATTTAAATTCTTTTCTTACTGGTGGGAAGGTCCTAGGAACTACTTAGGTTAGACTTGCATGCAACGTGCGAAATTATCAGATAAAAAGGCTCTGACCATCTTGACAGCATGTACATTTTGTAGGGATGAATCGATGAATCAATGATAGAAACATTAGAACATCAGTTCCCTACCAACAGTCAAAACGTGCTGTATACTTTTCAAGATTTCCTGATTCCTTTAACAATATGTCTTCTATTAGTATTTGGAGTTATATCATCATTATGTATCATTATGTATACACATACAAATATTTAGAACAATGGAGCTCCATGACACAGGAGGAAAAGTGCAAGCAATTCCCTATGGAAGGTACCTTTACTTAAGCTCTTCTTCCAAATGTATGATGAGCTTAAAGAAAGAAAAACTACTCCAATGAGAAGTGTTCTTAGATTGCCTTGTTAGGTGCTTCAAATGCTACCTGCAATTCCGTGGCTAGCTTCTGCAGCAGCATAGATGTACTCCCAAGCAATGACTATTCCATACTTGCAGGCCCAGAACCCAGGTAGGTCGGGCACATGGACACAGCAAAAGCCCCCACTACAGCATTTACTAAATGATACAACAAGAGTTCTGCAACTACTGTTAGCCCTTCTCATTCTCAATCATGTACTGTGTGTCTGGTAAAAACAGGAACCCATTCAGGCTCCACTACTGCAGCTATTGGGGTTGCTGCTGCAGGAGCAGATCATTTGCTAGCAGCTCAAGCCCCATAGACTCCTGGCGATTTAAGGAATTTGTCTGGAGATTTTCCAAATATTAGGCAGGAACCAGAAAAATGCACGGAGGAGTTGTAAACTGTGGTGTAGTATCATGATCCTTCCAGTGCAGACATGAATACATTGATGAGGTTAATAATGCCTACTACTGAGGTGCACCAGCACTCAACTCAAGAAAGTGGTTGGCCCAACCAAGACCCAGGAACAGGGGTAGAAGGCGCCCAAGCAAGAGATAACTGTTGGTAAAAAATCCTCTGTGTTCCCGGGGTAAGCCAATTGGACAAAAATAAAAGAGAAGAGAACGAGAATGAATCTCCGACAGACCATCTAAATCATTTGAATGGTATGTTTACGCACAATTCAGGAATCACCAAACCGGCAGAAAAAGCTCAAGAAGCCATGGCTGCAGTGTTTGTGCAAATATGTATGCCTATCCTTCAGAAGCAGCTGAAAACTATTTGCGTTGAGTGGCAAACCAAGCTCTTGACCGAATTACTGGCAGTAGTGAGCCACTGTGTTTCTTGTCAAGAAGAAAAGACGTGAAATAGCTGACTGTAAATTGATGACCCTTTAACTGCAGAGCTCATATGGATGGGAAGGGTGTGTGAATTAGGAAGGGAATGGCACGTTACAGACAAATGTCATAGGGCCTGTACGGAGAAGAGGCAGAGGTAGAGGATGGCCTGGTGGTACCTTCAATCCACAAGGTGAATAGGGCTTTCAGAATGGATTTATGACAAGTAGTGCTGTATGTCATTGTTCTAAGCAGAAAGTGTAACCCCCTGTGGGGAGGTGCGGGGGGAGAATAGAAAAGGAAAAAAGGATCCCCGACGTGAGAAGCCGCGCAGCAATCTTTTCATGGAAAAGGAAAGGAAATTAGAGTGAAGGATTCCCTGCGCATCGATGCAGAGAATCCTTTAATCTAATTGTGGGAAAAACTTTTTCTCGAGCAGAGCGCTGTTAAAAAACAGTTGTCAGCCCTCAAGAGAGTTTTAGGAGGCGTTTTGCTGAATGTTGCACCACAGCTGCTGCCCGGGCCTGAATAGAGGTGCTCCCCGCATAGGCAGAGGAGTACCCAAAATCTCTGTGGCCTCCACGGCATCCCTCCAGTCACTGCGTCGGCCCTATACACTCTAATTACCGGGGCTCCCCACACAGAGCACATTCAGTGTTTACTGACTCCCAGGCTGTGTATAAGCCTCCTGGGCTTTGTATATTTTAAAAAGTGGCTGCCCCCTGCCAGGTCTCCCAACAGAACTACCCAGGTCACACCTGGCAGACGTGGTAGGGTTTGAGGAGGTTTGTGGGGCCCCCCACTGCTGCAGTCGATGCCAGCTCCATCTGATATACACAGCTCGGCCCAGGCCTGGCTCCAGGAATTTTCAACTGGGTGGGCCAGGTTTGTGACCAGGGGGGCCCAAATTCCATTGGGTGTGGGTCTAGGACTACCCTACATAAAGTACTGGTCGTTGAACCAGATTACCCACATCTGTGATCCAGCAAAAAATGTCTTCCCAAATCTGGAAAAATAAATTTGCACCCCTCTATAAAAAACAGTGCAGAGCAAAAAGAGCAGCATGGAAAATAGTGTTACAACATCAAGCTACCTATCTTCCCTTCACATCTGCTCTCCCCTATTATATCCAATCCTCCTTCACATATCACCCCAAGTCACCTTCCTACAGCTCCTCTAACCACCATTCCCATTTACCTCCACTCCCCCCTACTCCCACCAGCCCCCAGCATGCTTGGCTGGGGCAAATCGAGGGTGATGCCTTCTCCACCTCCTCTGAGAGGGCTGAGCAGTGAGGCCCCCAGTCTTTGTACCTTCTCAGATGGTGTTCGCCCAACAATGCCTTTCTGAACACCGTGGCTACTCCCAGCAGGCCCAGGAGGAGGTGCTTGTGCTACCTCCATCTTGTTGTGAAAGATTGACCCTCCCCCTCCAGAATACTGAAGCAAGATATAGGATATGTTGGTTCTTACAAAATTACATTTTAAACATAACATTTTATATGTTATTGCATTTTTGCAGCACATTTTAATTAAGTTGAGGGTACGAGGGAGTGATAGCATATAGGATAGAATGCTAGGGCTGGGAGAGCTGTATCAGTAGGAAGACGGTGCAGGTTGAGGTGTTTCCAGCCTCTTGGTATTGCTCCTGGTGGGGTGTGGCATGGAGGAGACTGCCTTGCTCACCTGACATACCCCTGTACACCATTGTCTGGTACATACTATATAAATACTGTTTATAATATGCAATTTTCCATGATGACTTTTTGGTTGATGTGTTTACTTTGATTTGTTATTGAATTACACCATTTTGTTCAATGAATGTGGCCTGATATTTTCAAAGAAAGATGTGGATGTGTGTTCTTGGTGGGTCCTAATGCTTGTGCTGCCCATCTATTAAACCTTCAGCAAGACTTTTTGGAATAGGTTATAATGCGAACTGAATCACTTCTAGGGACACCTATTTTTAGCAGGCAAGGCATAGAAAAATGTAATAATTTGTCCAGGATTGCACACTTTGGTTAAATGGTAAAGCCAAAATTTGAGCCTAGCCTGAAATTTAGATTCTTAACCACACATCTTCCAAGCTCAAGTTGGTACAAATATGTGTTGAAGCTTTGGTTTTGAATGCCTAAAATAATACTCCATTTGATACGGATTACTTTAAACATCCACAAGTCACTTGATAAATCAACCTGACAATGTATTCATCATTGTAGAAACGTGTTGATGAAAAGAGTATGGGGGAATTTTATTTTGAATCTTAAATTGTACAGGAAGGTACCACTCCTGTTTCCACTTTTTTCAAAAGGGACCATTCATTAATGTTAATGTTTCCACCAAGTACTGGAAAAGTAAAGAGTTAAACACAGGTGAAAATCGGCCTTTGCTCATCACCTTTCCACCATGTGTCTGGAAAAGTGTAAATCACTTCCACAATTACCAATTGTGGGAGTCATCCACAATTAATTCCTTTGGAATCTGCCTGCTTTTACCAGTTGTGAAAGTCAGGCATATCCCATAGGAATCCATTGGTTTTCTGCCAACTTAAAAATACATGCTGGTGGAAAGCCAATCAGATTTGGTAGGGGGACCTTGTTAACTCCCATCTGCTCTCCAGCTTCACCTGTCAAATCATACAAAATCCTGCAGCTCATAAAAAGTGGTGATAAATACATTCAGCACCATTTCTTCCACTCTGCTTGACTTGGAAAATGACCCCTTATGATTGTAGCTTTATTTTCCCTATCCTGAATGAAAGCCTACAAGCTGCAGCATAGAAATTAATGAGAACATACAAAGCATCTCATATAGACACAATGAAAAGAAATGCAAAACAAGGCTGTTGTTTCACACAGCTTATTCTGTATCCCCTTAGTTTCTAATCACCCAACAATCACATTTAAATAGCTTGTTAAAACCCTATATAATTTAAAGAGAAAACTGCCACAGCAATGGTCACTGCCTTTTACCTTTTGTCATCTCTAATCACTTCCTGTTGTAAACTAATCTGCCTCCTAAACACGTTAAAAAGATAACACCTCACTGGGAGGGCCTGTGCACCCTTGGCTGTTTGTATTTGAGGGGAGAAAGGCAAAGCAGGGCGGCATGGGGTTCCTTGTCCAAATGCTAAATCCATAAATGTATTCTGTTTCAATGCAAAATCTTAAGTTACTAAATCAGTATGAGGTTATCAATTCAGTTTGAATCATGAAACATTTCGGCAGAGACTAGGCTTCCACACAGACCAAGATACATTCTATTTAGGTCGGACCCCTATTGAAAAGTAATCATGAAAAGATCTGAAACTGGTCCATAGTTGCCATGCTAGCCTTATCATTTTCAGACAGGGCCTTGTTGGACCAACTCAGTGAGGTGCAGCTTGATTTCCTAGGTGTAGCAAGCAAGGCACCCACATCTGAACATATACACGTTCACTTAGGGAGACAAACTGAAGACAACATGCATTGGTGAAGCCAATAGCTTTGGGGTTTGATTAGACATGGATAAGCATTTGCCAGGCTCTTCCATAAGGGTATGTGGCGTGATGGAGTACAGAGATGGACAAGGTGGTATCATTTTGGCTATAGACTTGCATTCAAATAAAGAAAAGAACCTGTCTCTCCCTCTTTCAAGAGGGGTTTTCCCTACCTCAAACACAAAATAATTTGAGTGCTCGTCAGGATGTAAGTCAAAAGAAACCAATATACTGTCCTCTGTCCAACAGGTCCTCTGTCCCAACACTAACAAATAAACCAAGAAGAAAAGGGTTCAATGAACGTAGGTTGACTTAACCGCAGTCTCTTATATCAAGGTCTGATTTACCAAATATATCTAGACCAAGAAAAAGACTACCTTTTCCCGGTCTATCTGGAAGAGCCTTGGAGACTGTTCCTTGATAGTTCTGTGTACAAGTCTTTAGAAGTCTATTTACTTAATCCCAATAATTGGTGAACAACAGAGTTAAGACTTTATCAACTCTTCTTCTTATTGCTGGCACTTTGGCAGGACTTTTTATATCTTGACTATTGGGGAGATTACTCCCTGCGAGTTCTTGATCCTTTTGGTACCTTTCACATGTGTTGAGTTGCCCGCTGTGGTGAGGGAGTGGGAGTTCACTCCAGAGGCACTCTTGAGATTTATGCTGTCTTATATCACCACTGTCACGAAGGAGATCACTCCAGAGGAATACTTGTCTCTTGGTTTGTTCGGTATCACTACTGTGATGGAAATCACACCTTAGGAATATTTGACTCTTTGGGCTCCCTGGACCCCACCCAGCTTTCTCGCAACTCCTGTTACTTTTATCTTCACTGGGGAGCGCAACCGGTTCTTCGCAGGGTCTCAGGTCACTGTTAGTTCAGCATGTGTTCAGCGCGTCTTCCTACTTTGCTCCTCTTTGGTCTGTGTGGCTCCGCTGAGCTGTTACTGTGGCATTCTCGATGTGTTTTATGGACCATACAGTCCACGTCCAAGAGGCCATACTACTGCTTGATTCTTCTGCTTCAGCAGCGAGTCGGGTTTGCTCCAGATCATGTAATTCCTTTCAGCTTCTTCTTCGGAGACCAACTGTCTCTCAGCGCTTCGGGCAGCATGGGTTTGAATTTACCAGACCCTGCACTATGGACACCACTTTTTACCGCCCCTAGGGGAACCAGTGGGTAGGGGCCTCTCCTCCCTACCCTCATAGGGGAGGGCTACCCTGTGGGGAGATGTGATGAGAACATGTGAATCATCACAAGTACCGCCTAGCCATAGGATGGGAAAATCTGGAAAACAGTGAGTACCAGGGCATATAATGGCATTGCTTGGCAAATGTCGGTCTAATACCTATATGCAAGCCATAACTGTTGCCTTTGTGATTGCTTGCTTTAGACAGGACTTCAGTGCAAGGAACAGAGGCATTGACAAAGATATTGCTTATAAAATCAACTTGCTGAAGACACACATTAATCGATTTTTATTACACCAGGAGCTCATCTACAGAGGCAATTAAGTAATTAAAAACACTCAAAAGAATGGTTTGCTATAACAGTGGACGGCACTATACAGCAACACATTTTGTATTACTTTGTGATGGAGCTTGCTCAGCGAGTTCCAGAAAGGGTATGTTTTGGCGGCGAGGGGCAGGCAGTTGGTGGTAATGCCATATGCATTAACATAGACCTGGCTAGTCATTGGTGGGTAAGTGACCAAACTCACTCATAGGATGTGTGTTTCTCCACACATTTTATCTCCATCCTATATGTGTTCCACTGCATGAGGTCTGGCTTGTGCCTAATTTGCAAATATCTCTGAATCAATTATAACCACTGGCATTGCTCTAGCCAACCATCCATACCATTGTTTTAAAATTCGCATTGGCCATATCACTAATCCCGAACTGCTAGACCGCAAGGCCTAAACATGCACGTGGATTATGAAAAAGTGCAGAGGGGACATGGTCTAGCAACTGAGCTTGAACTGCCACTTTTGGTGGCAGCACCAAGAGTCATTTGCTAATGGCTTGTCCCCTTCTGTAATGGCACAGAAATACTACAGAATAATGGCATGGAATGTTGCGCAGAGCAACGGTAGTGGTAATTGTGAATTCAAAGCCTTGCATCTGTCACAATTTAATTTTACTACACTTTTCCCCTCCTGAATTACATTTTTATTACTACCAACTTTATCTTTTCAGTTATACTCAAGTAGTTAATGCAGCAGAATATATACTTTGAATGTAATTTGTAAGGGGCCCCAATTAGATGATGCACCTTCTGCAGAAATCTGTGTTCAGGCAACATCACCTGTCATTGATTGTTTGATATGGTTAACCATTTTATGAAGCATGATGTGAAAAGATGTGATATACCCACAAAAGAGAAACTTACTTTAAATTACAGAAACTGAAATTGTGATTTTAGTTTTGAGAAAATAGTAGTAGGCAGCATGCTTGAATAAGTGTGCTACCCCACTTAAAGATGTGAATAGCCCTCCATCTCCCTGGTCATTTGTGCTTTCATGTTGTGGGGCATAAATCATTGTCTAGGGCAAGCAAAATCCTGGCCGGGCCTCCTGCAGTTCATCCTCTCAGAATGATGTCTCTGAGGTTGCTACCAGGCTCGGACTGGTCTATAGGGCAATAGGCCCATGGCCGAACCAAAAACACGTGGGACAGTTTTTTGGGTAAAAGTGGGCCCGTTTTTTGGCCAATGTGGGCCAGTTTGATGAGTTACTTCACTATGCGTTTAGTAGTTTTGACCAGTGTTGCTGAATGAATATTCTTTTAAATGCACAATTTGCATCACATTTTATCAAAAGAACTCCCCATTGGGTACTACTCAAAACAGTGTCACAAAAGAAATGAATTCCCATTTTCCACTGTGGGCCACTTTTTCATTGGTGCCCGGGACATAATGTAATGCCCCAGAGCGACCCTGTTTGCTGCTGCATGTGTAGAGTGAAACCTACCCTCTAGGCCCATACTCCCTCGGATTCCAGTGCTGTTTACACCACTGGCATTGCCCCCTTTCTAGGGGGGGCCAGGGGTGTTGCCTTGGGGGGGCCTGGCCCCCATGTCCCACCTGCTAGAGCCGGGCCTGGCTCGGCCGAATGTATTGAAGGGACTCATCCACGCTGCTGGCAATTGCTGGGATGCACCTAGTATACGCAGCCCAGCCAAATTAAAGACTTTGCGGCCCCCAAACATGTGGCCCTGCCTGTCTTGTCATTGAACAGTTTGCTTGCCTAAGAATCATCAACGTAAAACATCAAACAGCCGCATCAATGACCTTGAGACAGCCTTGGCCAAGCTGTCCTGTCTCCAAAGTAAGGCATTATATATATATATATATATATATATATATATATATATATATATATATATATATATATATATATATATATATATATATATATTTGATTACAGTGCAATGTATAGAGACTTTGTACATATTTGAAAGGACTGTTTTATATTTTTTTAAGAAATGTTCATATTTTAAAAGGACTTTTTTATATTTAAGGTTTTTTAGTTTTGCAGCTGCTTAGTATTAGTTAAGATTGTAAACTAGCAGAGGTAGCAGTTCTCCGAACGTTTCTGTAGACAGACATGATAACACTGACCCTTTAGGTCACTTTTCTGATTCGCTTATCGCTTGATGTGCTTTGCACCCTAAAGTAAACTGCACTGAAAATGGGCGTGTGTGGCTGGCTGACATACCCCGGAGCAGACGTTGGGGGGAGGCGAGAGTTGGTGTGCTGCTGCATACTGGGACCTTCTGTGCTCTATCCCCACCTGTTGCCTCACCCTAGTGTGGGGCAGTTCGTTGCACTGCATTGCAGTGCAAATATCTTGTAAACCATGCATCCTAGGGCCTGGACCTCGAGTTTTGTTCCTTTTTTTTGGGACGGGACCTTCTACGACCACATTGCTGTTTCGCCAATTTCAGGCAACCGTCCCATGTGTGAAGGTGCTGAAATGTGGGGAAAGGGGTGGTGTGTCCAAATGTCATGTAGCTAGTAATGTCTGAAGGGTCCTAACAGGTAACTATGTAAAATGTTGTCAAGATTGGTGAAACGGTGTGGAATTGTATAAGGAACAACGCTTGGCTACAAACCCACAAACACATTTGTACTTTTGCTGAAATCCGGGGAAAGGGTTGGGGTGTCCAGATGTCATGTAGCCAGCAATGCCCAAATCGTCCTAACTGGGAACTATGCAAAATGTGGTGCAGATTAGTGAAACTGTGTGGAATTGTAGAAGGAACAATGTTTCGCCACACATCCCATCACAAACAAACAAACACATTTTGATTTTATGGGCCTCATTACAAGGTTTGGCGGTACAACCCACCAGTAGCCGGCGGGTTGCCGTGAACCCTGTGACACTGTTTCTGCTGTCAGACATTCTGGTGCTACTGGGATATCATAGGCGGCAGCGGAACGGTTATTTCCCATTCTCAGGGAGTCCAAAAGGACTCCCTGGGAATGGGAAACCTGAAGCACCGGCACTGTTATTAACGGTGCCGGTGCTTCAGGGAAAAGCATGCCGGTAGGGGCCTGAACTCTCAGCAGGTCAGACCTGCATGGAGTTCTGTGCCCCTTCTACCAAACTTACAGTTTGGCGGTCCGGAAAGAGTGCCGGTATGTTGCTACCGGCACAGTAATTTCCGTTCAGCAATATTCGTAATGGCAGCCAGTGTCTTATGTTTGCCTCGTTTTATATACAAATCATAAAATAACTGTTCTGATGTACAGGAAGAAGGTATAAGTGAATCTAAAGAACAACTAAAGAACCAAACACCAGCATTCAATTGTCCACTTTTCCTTTTGTGTGCAAGATTGTTCTAACCCTGTGTTTTTCCCCTTAGCGGTTTTGGGGAAATCCATCTTGCCCTAAAATGTGCTTTTCCATCCCTTCTCTACTGCCCAACAAGGCTTGCCAGGGTGATCTAGAACTCAGGTAAACAGGGTTAAAAGACAGGTAAGAAGCGGGTCAAGTTATAAGTTAAGTGACAGACGTATATTGGTGTGCCTGCCTACACCTGACTCCAAATAAGTGTGTGGTACAGTTACAGAAAGTCCATTGGAAATTGTAATGCCACTACAGACTACAGCTTCAACTTCCTGTGAACCCCACTGTCCCTCCGTTCCAAACATGAGTCAGCAGAGTTTTCAGCCTCAGGCAAACCATGAGGGCTAGAAAGACCAGGGGAAAAGTGAAAACGTCCTTCAAAAATCGATAACCAAAGATCAAGAAGGTCCCTGTAATGATTTTGGAATTTGGGGCAATGTATTCACCTGTCTAATAAATACAGCAGGGAATAAAAAAGGCATTCAGGTGTAATAATTTACCTGATATGCCACTTTCTTCGATGACTGATAAAGATTTTGGTATTTCTTATACTCCCCTGTTCAACCTTGTCACAGCACCATTGATCCCATTTAAGAGGAGCATGCTTTCATCTTAACCCTTTCAGTCCGATGACTTTGTTAGGACATGCCCTATTATATAAATTGAGATGCACTATATATTTTACCCCAGAAGGAGTGTTTTTGAATATGCCCGGTGAAAATCAAAGCAAATCTTTGGAAATGTTACAGACCGAATTACCACAATTACCAAAAGGGGGGAATTAGAGTCAGATTTGGTTAGATTAATATTACAGGTTGCTGACAAGTTGTGGTCTCAACATGCAAATCAGGGGGCTGATAAGAAATGCAGACCTAGTTTGAATTCATATGAATCCATTGAATGATTTGCCACAAAACCTTTCATACTCATTGAAACCGGAAGCAGAGAGGGAACTTGCGTTAGTCCTAGAACCTTTAATGCAACACGGAATTACTATTATGGATACTAGCCTGTGTAATTTTCCAATGTTGCCAGTGAAACTGCCAGGTAGCGTCACACGAGAATTCGGTTGTTTTATCCACATTGTGCTGCCAAATCTGTTAACGATACAGTCTTGCATCCCACCCGCAGTAACTCATTACAATGTTGTTAAATTATACTATGTTTTCTTCTCTATTCCCATACATCCTGGCGGGCAGTATTTGCTTGCTTTTACTCATTCTAGTTTGCAATTTACAAAGACTAGGCTACCACAGTAGAGCTGGGCAAGCACGACTGGGGTCAGGCCAGCACGGGTCACAGCTTGGGCTCTGGACTGACCCTCTTCTCGGGTAAGTGCCTGCCCAAGAAATTGTGTTTAAACGAAATAAAAAATGGTTTAAAAACATGCTCCCGCCTAACTTCCGGTTTCTGCCACCTGACTTCCTGTCCTGCTCCAGCCACTCATTGATTGGCTGGGACAGGGTAGGAGTGCTTCCTGACGGGATCGTGCAGCGGCTGCTGATGATTTCAAAAGTTAAGTGAGCACAAAGAGTTAGTAGGTGGTGCCTACCAACTTTTTGCACTCCTCTGTTGCTCACTCCACCCCCAAATACCACCAGGCCAGACCACTTGCTTGGCCCTACCTTTGAATTACCCGGCTCTTCCAGGTCTAGTCCACAGTGGTAACAAAGGGAGCCCCCAAACTCTTCTCACAAATTCTCTGGAAAGAGCTGAATGATATGCTTTCTTTATTAATTTCATTTTCGACAGACCAGCCATAAAAGCACAAGATGCATATATATATGCACATACATAAACACTTTGATTATAGTAAAAAGCAGGCAATAATAAATAAAAAGTACATAGTACAGTCATTGTACATCAGCAATATTTCAACCCAAAACAAGTCAAAACGCCATTTCCACGAACATCTTACATCCCCTTAAGTAGAAGTATTGATAATAGGAATTACGATAAAGTGCTAGTGCAAACATAAAAAGAAAGACATTTCACTTCAATGATATACAATTTCCAGATGTTTTGGTGATGATCCAGTATGTGGATGCCCTTCTGGCATCACACACCAAGAGCAGCAAGAGCCAATAACGAATATCCTATGTGTAGAAGATCCTCTCACATCCTTAACATTGTCCAAAGAAGTGGCAATGGTAATTCACAGGGAAAACCCTCACCAATAGAGCTGTCAGGGCCACTGCCCTTTTTTCCAATCCCTTTCTCTGTTAAACTGTTTCCCCAAACTCAGGTATAACCACTTATACCCCCTTATTCTACTCTTAAGAACCTTTCTGAAATGCAAGAAAATGCTTAAATTGTTGAAATGAATGTTTGGAGGGAGGCAGGTTGCACACTACATACACTACTCCTGGGGCCTCTCACAATGCTTCCACCTCCCCTACTCACTCAGAGGATTGGTGGTAATCTTTGTCACAGGCTCCCAAAGAGCACATGGCCAACCCTCTCCTTATCTCCTTCCTCATGTAAGGAGAACGGCAGCTCTTCCTTCATCTCTTCCTTCATCTCCCAGCCCTCTTCCGATTCGCCCCGAGCATGGCAGCCGGTGGGCCATTTCAACAGCCACTAAGTCTGAGAATTCTGTCAAGGTGAAATGTCTTAGGTACCATAGTTGCCAGGGCGCCTAGTTACTATTATTTCAATGGCACTCCTAGTACTCAGAAATGTTGCTAAGTCTCCTTAAGCACAAATTCAAAATAATTCATACATTCAGTTTTATGTTTGGTCGAATGACTTGATGTCTAACAGTTTCAGAAATCTCAAACAATAACACAACTTTACTTGGTTATTTAATGTCAAGTTTTCATCATTATTTATAAAGTACGTTTCAACAAAATTCTTGATGCAAACACGTGTTTCTATGCTTGACTTTCTTCAAGGCTTATATGTCGTCCTTTTTTGTTATGCCAGTTATATTTGTCGTTTTAATTATGTTGGCAATTTACGTGTTTTGTTCCTTGTTTGGGTTCCCCTCCTTCCGATAGTACTTAGGGGCGTGTCTTCAACTTAAATTTGGACTTTGCGGCAAAACATATTTTCAGCCATTCATTCTGTTTTCCCAGTAGACATGAATAGATTAAAGTGAATTAAGATTGTGTATGAGTGCCCAAGAATCCTGAGAACTAGCACAACCTCAAGTGGATAAAGTGGACAAAGTAGGAAGCAAACAAGGGAAAAAACAAAACAATCCTACAACTACAACTGACAATTCACAATTGCAACCTACAATCACAATCTACAATTACAACTAGTACAATATACTGCAATTGAATACAATACAATAAAACAGCGAGTGACAAGCACACAGAGGAGAAATAGTATTTGTGTGTGTTTGGTGAAACAAATATGTGTAGGAATTCTTTTGTTTTTATATATTTTATAAAAGTACACATGGGAGGAAATGGCAAACTTTGTTTCTTTAAAAAAAAAGGAAATTAACAGAAGACACTAATACAGATTAAATAAACACTTAGACAAGGAGCGACAGAAACATGACTTCAAAAAGACACTGCTATGCAAAGGACCAGCAACAAATACAAAACACTCATCCAGACTGCACAAAAGACTACTTAAATGCTTACAAAACTCTCAAAACACCCTCTAAGCGTGAGTGTGTCCTGTGTAACACCTTCCCTCACAGCCCAGCAAAACCCACAAACGTACAGGAATTAAGCAAGGACTTATAGAAGGAGACATACTTCCTGTAGGAGATTTATAGCCTCTAGTTTGCTGCACAGACTAGCACAAACATGACAAATCACCTGAGAGGACTCTTATTTGAAAATCGACCCTAATCAATAAAAACATTATTCATCATGTGATTAGCCATTCCGGATTAGATGACAAATCATTGTGCACGACTCCGAAGTCTGCTGTCAGTTTGCCAGAGATTTGTCAGCGTTTAGAAATCTGTCCAATTCTTACAGCAGGGAGGAATCTGCAGAGGAGGAGCCAAGTACCTCTACCGCAGGTCGCGCCCCCATTCTGCTTATATGTTGGCAGTCAGAAATTGCCACATGCGCAAACAAATAATGATACCGACACCGAGAAGAGTTCTTGAAACCAGGTATCCATTGAGAAAACCATGTATGTATCCGCAAAGAAATTACAGTCTTCTGAAGGAAGTTCTGCAAGAAGTGTGAAAATGAATGAAAGAAAAGACTGATGTCGTCACAAGGAGCAGAAATGAAGCACCCATAAGAGATGCCAATGACGAAAGAATATAGACCTTATAGAATCTGATGACTAAGTAGCAAAATAAGCAACATTTCAGGAGCGAAATAAAGATTGCACGTGTGGAGAAGCACTGAAGAAATTGCAAAACCAGTTCACAAATGTACAGATGCCGTAACGCAAGTAGACAAAGTAATCATGAGGCTGGCTACGTAGTGAGTAGATTGCAGGCAGTGCCGCCAATGTATATATATATATACATATATATATATATATAGGAATGTATAGAATCTGGATGTTCCACAACACATTTTAGCAAACTTGGGCCCTGTGAATGAAAGGGCAGGAAGTGTGGCACAGTTGAATAAAATAGCTGATGGCTATGGAAGATTCGAGAAGGCTTGCTTGGCCCAGTGTCAAGAATTCGGGCTGCCAAGAGCCTGGTTATCTACTCGAGGAGATACAGTGAAAGGGAGAAGCGAGCTGAGCTCCTGTTTGAGGTGTAACGGAAAAACTCTAGGAGTACCAAGGTTTCTTCATTTAATAATATTAAATACAACGAAGGAGCTCAAAACGTGGTCTCTAGTCACATGGTCAGATGAAAATAGACTTTGGGGCGAGCTACACTGAGACCAGAAGATAAGGTCATGCCTTCACTCCCTTTTATTCTCAGGCACAGTGAGCCTTCGCAAGGCCGAGTTCGAACGCATTAAGTGAATGACAGACCTCAGGAGTGATGATGGATGTTGGGCTTATTGGTTGGGGGCGCATAACCAGGCCAACCCCGCAACACCTGGGTACCAGCTTGCGTGCTGCTAGCGAGTGGAATATTCCAGAAGGGTACAAGCGTACCAACCAATTGTAGAGGGCCACATAGAAAGGAACCCTATAGTTTGAGAAGCCAATAGAATATTGTGTATTAGTCTGACATGGAAGATGACTTGCATTTGGGATGTGCTTAGTTGCCCACCTGACCTTAGAGACCCAATCACAATCCCCGCCCCTACAAAAAGTATATTTAGATGTTCCCTTTAAGCCTATCAAATCCCCTAGTAGGTTTTCTAATTTTGCCACGTAGTATGATGTCACTTATGACAAATTTTTAGTATAAAGCTGTGATTTCAGGTGAAATGTTTGAGAGACTTGAGCGAACGTCCGTTGATGTCCGTTGTACTCCCTGTTTTAGATAATTGTTAATAAAACAGCTATGATTTTGCCAAACTTCCTGAGTCGGTCTGATTATTGATGTATCACTAAGATCTGCATCCCCATCCATCTCAGATACTGTTACCTTGTCTTAAAGGACCCTAATGGGTTCAAATCTTTTCTAGAAAATGTGTCCACTAGTTCAGAGCCATTTTTAAAAAGGTTTATCCGGGTCTAGTCTCAAGCTAGAGGGTTCCTCACATTCTTCTTTCAATTTTCCAGGTCTTTTAGGCATAAGGGTTTTCCTCGCCCTTTCTCGTCTCAGCCAGTCTCAGGCTTAAAGGTTTCCATTCACCTTTTTCTCTCTCCAAACCCCTTCGGCAATTAGGCTCGCTCAGGGGCAATGCACTTGTCTGGAAAACAAGACAGCTCTGAGCAGCACTGCTTCAATACCCAGCCCCATTGCCTTCAAACTCTGTAGAATGCAGCAGTGTTCTACAGGAACATTAAGAAGAGCAAAGGAGTCTGGACTAGTCTTGCCTTTCGTAGTGCCTCCCGAAAGGTTCTCTGATTTTCTAGTGTCTGGGAGTCTCAATTTCTAAATGTCTCTCTATTTGGGTCCTGACCCCCCTTAACAAAATGCCATGCTATCATACATTGCCCCACTGTGGGTGAGGCCCCTTCAAATCAGGTTTTTTACCTTTGGTCCAACAGGCCTCTTTGAACATATCACTGCTGTCTATAAACTTGCTGCTCCTGTTCTTCTTCAACCACCTCCTGGTCTTCACCAATCTTCTCCATGTCTCTACCTGTCACCTTCTTCTGATGGTCCACAATCTCTTCCTTACTTTTCATGACCAACCTCCTTTTACTTTGCCTCTTCCACCTCCACCTGATCTCCACCAACTTCCTCCTTAATTTTCTCTAGCCCTCCTCCAGAAATGCCACAACCTCTTCTTATTCCATCTTCCACCTCCTCTAGGTGTTGGCCAGTTTCCTCTACAATTACTCTGTCTAAAACCTCCTCCTCAATTTCTGCTTCCACTTGGCTTCTGATATTGGCAAACCTTCTTCTATTTTCAAACCCCCTTCTGAATTTCTCATTCCACTTTCTTCTCAGTTCATTCTTTGTAAACCTCCTCTCCAATTTCATCTTACACCCTCTTCTGATGTTCACAAACCTCCTATTGAATTCCGACTTCCACCTGCTTCTCACCCTCTAACTCCTAACCTCCTTTCTCAACTTCTTTTTCCCAATACATTTCCAATCGCCAAACTTCTCCTTCTTCTCATGATGCCCCTCTACATACTCCAGGATTCTTCTTCTTTTCACCCATCTCCAAACTCTTGCCAGTAGCTCCTTCTCCAAACACTCAAATCATCTGAATGTGTGGGACATTTTCTCTGTGAGCTTTGCACCTGTTTGGGAAAATTGATGAGGGACTAGGATTGACCTCGGCCAAAAGGTTCACCAAAGCTTATTAACTGACTGGGAAGGCTGACCAAGTCTTTAAATAACTGATCAGTTATTTTGGGTTTCATATATGGCATTACCAGGCTTGGCTTAATGCCTAGGGAGCTATAGTATGCTATTCTACGCAGGCCAGTATTTGAAAAGGCTTGTAGACATGGGTGAATTGTTTAATCGTTCCCACTTTCCTTGTTGTTGCTCTGCTCACAGGGAAAAAGCTGGCAGCATTATCAGGACAGTCTGCTGTTTTAGGTGAACATGCACCATATGCCGCATAGGAGATTTCTGTAAAATCCCGATACCAGCATGAGCCCGTGTGCGAGATCGCACAAAAGAGTTCACAAAGGGTCCTTGATATTTGAATGGGCTCCAGTGTGGGGCAATAATTTCTTGCGCAATGTACTCTGCTTTCCTGAATCAGATTAGACTGGTAATTTTTTTTAAAGAGAGATTTGCAAAGATGGTGCCCTTTGCAATAGGGTTGCTGACCTTTCATTGGCCATGTTGCTTCTTTGATTACCTGGATGCTTTGCTCACCCCATAACAAGTCATCACAATCAGGCAGGAGACCTTCTTACATTAGCTACACAATTTATAATTGGTTCTCAAAGGGTAACATGTAAACTAAGCCAATAGGTACCAGACCATCAAGAGTACACGGAAGCATATTGAAACATTTTCATGTGAACGTATATTTGTGTTTTCTGGCTGAGTTCTTGAATGCCTACAGACAAGAATATGATTCAGCCTAATAAAGGAATTATTTCTTAAAGGTCCTTTTTAAAACGTTTTTTAAAAAAACAATGAGCTTCTATGTATAAACATAAAATGAAATCACTCCCTCTAATACATAATATTTCTCACACTCAGAGTCAGAATTTACCATTAGAAATTGAATCAGAAACACAGAAGGTCAGGTCAGCATGAATACTCCCACCCACACACGCAGGTGGCACAGCATGGCAAGCAGCACTGCAAGCTTCCGACTCACAAAGAGAACAGGCAGAGACTGGGAAGCAGTGTTTCCAGCTTCCCCGCAGCACACACATGTACATCACAGGAACAGCACTGCAAGCAGTCTAAACAAGAATCAGAAATAACATGAGCCACGTTTCCTCAAACAAAACGAATTGCATGTGTTGCAGCTTTGCAAGATTCCCTCGCTGAGAATGTGATTGGTTGGACACGCAACTTCTCTCCTACACACAAAAGAAAGAGCATGAGCAACAGCAACACTGCAATATTCCATCTTCACAAAAACAACAGGATGGGCAGCAGTGCTGCAAGATTCCCCCCACACAGAACAGAAGAACCCATTAGCACTGTGATGGGGGAGCCAGCCAATCGGGCGACTAGGAACGCAGGCTTGAACCGCCACTGCAAACCTGCGTTACATTCCCCCTGACGGCCGGCTCCTCCCGCTGCCATCTTACCCCCACAATCCATACCATTTCTTTTTTTTGTCCCCTTTCAACTCCCCACTTACCTTATTTCCGCGGCGGTGGCAATCCCCGCCGCTGCTCCTTCCTCTCTGCTGCTGCAGGCCCCCATGGAAAGGGAAGAGGGTCTCCTTATGGAGCTCCTCTTCCCTTTCCATGGCGGTCATCTTGCAAAAGTATTTTCCTCCCTTCAACTGGCCGCCGCTTTGGTAGCCTGGGGTGCTAATGGCTTAAAGCCGCTGTTCGAAGTGCTGGAATGGGGGTAACGGGCCGTTAACTTGGGCTCTGCTCATGCCATTAACTTGGGCTGCAGGGCCATTACCCCCTACCCCCGTTGCAGCCCTTGGTGGCTGGTGAATTTCTAACATGGGCATAATTGTTAATCCTGGCTCAACATACCGTATATTCCGGCGTATATGGCGACTGGGCGTATAAGACGACCCCCAAGTTTTCCAGTTAAAATATAGAGTTTGGGATATACTCGCCGTATAAGACTACCCCCCTTCCAACACACACCAAATACGGTAAAAATTTCAAAAACATCAGATTTGATTTCAATATGGTAATTTTAATTCAAATGCTTATGACATGCAGGTACTTAGCAGGAAAACTGTCACTTATAAACATAAGGCTGTTTGTCATCAAACATGTTAACATAAAACAGTGCAAGTGGATTAAACTTTTCCTAATTCACTCTAAAGCTGAAAGGAAGGATAAGACAATAAACCCATGGGAGTTGCCATGCTGTTTGTTTTCTAAGCTGTCAACCAAACTGGAACTGATGATGATAGGAGGAAGATAACAAGCAATAGAGAGAGAGAGCAAGTCTCTGGCAAGTTAGCAACGCCCATCATAACTGCAAGCTACAGTATTTTTACAGGTTTTGCTGGTGTGACAGTTTCCCTTTAAAAGCCTTCAAAATCCTCTTGTTCGTCATCTGATATCATAAGTAGATCAATGAGATCTTGTGATACATTTGTAAGGCAGTCATTGTATGGATCGAATTCTGTATCATATGGTGTGGTCTCAGCTTCGGGCTTCCTCTTCATCTTGCCACAAGTAGTCATCCTCCATACCATCTAATGAATTTGATATGCCACACTTCTTGAAAGACTTGATTACTGTTTCTGCATCAATATCATTCCAGGCTTTTATGACAAACGTGCACAAAACATCCAACTGTGGAACGTGCATGTTTCCTCCTTTTGTGAATGACTTTTCGCCGCTAACCATCCATTCATTCCACTGTTCTCGAATGCAATCTTTAAATGGCTTGTTTAGGGACACATCCAGTGGCTGTACCAACGATGTCAATCCTCCAGGAATAACGGCTGCATCTGTGTTTAGTCTTGCAAGCCTCTGCTTGGTCCTGGGAGTTAAATGAGCCCTAAACATATCCCACACCAGTAGACTACATTTTTTAATAAGTCCACCTGGTCGCCTGCTCCTCACATTATCAAGCCATAGCTTTACCCCTTCTTCATCCATCCAGCCTTTTTCATTCACATGTACAAAACAACCAACAGGGAACTTGAGTTTTGGCATTGTTTTTCTTTTAAATATAATAATTGGTCTCAGTTTGGCGCCATCACCTATGCATCCTAGTACCACTGTAAAACTGGACTTCTCATGTCCTGTTGTTTTAATTAAAATAGTTTTTTCACCTTTTTGATGGACAGTTTTATTTCCAACCATATCAAAATTCATTGGAGTTTCATCCATATTTCCAATACTACTTAACGCATAGCCATGTTTAGTGCGCTGTTGTATTACGAATCGATGGAAACTATTTAGTTTGCTATCAAGATCTGCAGGTAATTTTTGGGCAATTTTCGTCTTTTGCCTCAGTACCATATTATGCCTTTCCATGAATCTACTACACCAGGATACAGTGGCCTTAAATCTGTTGCTGTGATCTGGGTTAGATTTGTCCCACTGAAGTGCAAATAAACGTATTTGATTTCATGTCACTACATAACCATTTTGGCGATGCTCATTCACCATGCCTGCTACATGCTTTTCGAGTTCTGGCCAAAGTGGTGTAGCTCTTCTTAATGCACACTTACCCCTTGGCATACTCTTTAATGCTATTTCATTTGCTTTCCAGTCCCGAACCATCTTTTCTGTTACTCCATATTGTCTTGCAGCAGCGCAGTTATTATGTTCCATGGCAAAGTTTACAACTTTAAGTTTGAAACTGGCTTCATATTTATTTCTTCTTGCTGGAGCCATGATGGGGTTTTGACTATTGGACATTTGTATACTGTACTGTATGTACTGGTGCTGTACTGTATGAACAGGTACAGATACTGGTGCTATGCTGTATGAACAGGTACAGATATTGGTGCAGTACTGTATGTGGTACCCAGTATACATCAACCAGCCAATCACGGCAAGCGATGTACCTTACCGGCGATTGGCTGGTTGTTGTATACAAAGCCTGCTTGGATTGGTCAGCTCTCCCTGCCTGCCCGGCCCTCCCTGTCTCCAAGACTGTCAGGAGCGAGATCTGAGAGGCAGAGAATCCTGGTGAGTACTCCAGCGTACTTGTACAGCGCCGCCCGTGCTGCTTTCATACGGTCGCCGCATATGGCGGGGATGCGGCCGCAGCCCTTTTTGAGCTCCCCCCCACCATATGCGGCGACCGCAGATTCTCCAGTCCGGCTCAAAAGTTTCAGCACCCGGCGTATAAGACGACTCCCAAGGGGGCGTGGCCTGATGTCCATGGTGTGAGGACGCGGTTCCCGTGAGCTCCGGCCGAGCCGCGCAGTCCGATCCTGTTCTGGGTACCGAAAACCCAACAAATCAGACCATCCTTCGGTGCAGCTGTACATCAGGCGATTAGCTGCACCCTACGACTTGTTCCGACAGAAATCGGAGGTCAGGGAGCTTCTCCGACGCCTCGCCCCGGCCTCCCCCTGCCCCCTGAGAGAGGTGCACGGGATCTGGCCGAGGCGCGAGATCGCTTCTCGTTTCGAGCGTTGTGGCTCCTCTGCGGCGCCTAGCCTTTGGTGCAGCCGTAAATCAGGCGATTGGCTGCACCCGACTTCTTGCCCTGACAAAAAACGGAGAGCCGGGGCCCGCTGAGACGCTCCGGTCGGGCTCCCCCTCTCTCCCATAAGAGACTTCCAAGATGGCGGCCATGATGATTTGACGATCTCGGAGCGACCCCGGAGCGGGACAGGGAGCGCACACCCTGCGGGGGCCAGATCCCAGCCCTCCAGGCGCCTCTACCACTGCCCCCTACCGTCCCGGGGCGAGGACCACTACAAGACCCCATCGATCCATCGACACACCGCCAACAAAGCCGGAGCGCGACTGTGGAGGGGGTCACCGAGTCGGAACTACTGGACTTTCACCACCTACTGCATTCCTGACTCGGACCGCCTATTCTCCGGGGAGCGGACCCCCCCACCAACGCAGACCTACACTCCTCGAACTGGTTTCAGACCCACTCAAACTACGATCACAGGTGAGGCCTTCCCGGGTCGGGCCGTTCCCAGCGTTCCGGGCCTGGCGACTTTCTCACGGGGTTGTGGGACCTTGCCTGCCCACCCCAGGCGGCTCCCACCGAACCCCCGACTCCTGCACTCTCCCTAGCTAACCTCATTGGGCAACGCTATCTCCCGGTAGGACCCGGACCTCTTTTGTCCTCTCCTGTCCTACTAAAGGCAGGGCGCTCACACCCGCGGCGCGCCCGGATCTCGACCCACACGGGGCCTAATATCCCCGAACCTCTATGTCCCGCCGAAATTAAACCAGGAAGAGAGGCCGCCTGCCCCGACGGGAATCCCCTTGCGCTCCCAACCAGAACTGAAACAGCTCATCATGGCGGCAGCAAGAAACAAAACCAAAAATGCCACCCTAGATCCTTTTGTCACGGCGAAATCTCACCCCATTGCCCAGACCCCAACAGATAACTCAGCAACACGAGATAACCCGGACACCAAGCATGACCAGCTGCTAGGGGCGATTGAGGCCCTAAAATCATTTATAGACACAAAGATAGGGGAAGTAAAAGCTGACATCCAGCTGATAAGGCAAGACGCTCGCAACCTAGCTGAACGTGTCACCGTTGTGGAGTCCCATCAAGAGGATATGGCGACTGAATCGGCAGCCATGAAATCAGAACTAGCAGAACTTAAACATAAGGTGACCTTGCTGGAGGCGAGGTCCGAGGAAGCGGAGGGTCGCGCTAGACGCAGCAACATTAGGATACTGGGCATACCGGAGGGGACAGAGACTGCTGACCCGACGACCTTCGTGGAATCCTTAATCCAACAAGAGATCGGAGCGGAGAACCTCTCGCAGGGCTTCTCCATAGAGAGAGCACACAGATCGCTCCAGAAGAAACCACCCCCAGGCTCCTACCCTCGCCCCATCATAGCGAAGGTCCTCAATTTCCGAGACCGGGAGGTGATCCTGAAGTTTTCAAGGGAGGGAGGA
This sequence comes from Ambystoma mexicanum, assembly GCF_040938575.1. NCBI lineage: Eukaryota > Metazoa > Chordata > Amphibia > Caudata > Ambystomatidae > Ambystoma > Ambystoma mexicanum. The sequence goes on along the minus strand of NC_090921.1, from coordinate 1,357,523,721 downwards.
GAGATAATACGAGGCAACTCGAGAATCATGATATACCCCGATTATACCCAGGCGGTCCAGAGAGCGAGGAACTCCTTTGTCCCGGTTAAGGCCAGGCTGAGGAAACTAGACCTAAAATATATGCTCCTATATCCCTCCAGGTTGAAGGTAATCTACAAAGGAAAATCAATATTTCTCGAGACTCCAGCTGCGGCTAACATGTGGATGGAGCACAATAACCTGGCTGATATCCCTATGGAATCCCCACACGGGAAACTTAACGAAGGTACCTAAAGATGAGGGCTGCACGCCCCGACACAGATGCTTGTACCCTTCTACAGCAGCCTGAGAGGGCAGGGAACTCTAATCTCAAGAAGCAAAACTACTATGTGAGTTGCTAAAAGACTGCGGGGCTCGCCCGTTCTCCCACGCATGGACGAAGACCTCGACCCCACGAAAAACCAGTGCAGGCCAGTTGCCAGCACACACCTACCCGCGCCAGACACCCGGATTGGGACAGGCAGCGTGGGAGCACCTGAGCACTCCACCGTTGTGTCAGTCGCTGGGTGCACAAGTTTTAATTGTTTCACACAAGTTATCATCGTTCTGACTGTCCTTACTCCGAGAACATCCGCCCAAATGGAACCGAACCCAAAACTCACCACAGGAGCTAATCACTCCACTCATTCTGGACAGATCATGGCTCACAATAACAAGCGGAAAAATCCCAAAGTGGTCGTAAACCCCTCCTCAACAATTAACACAACCAAACAATGGCACCAAAACTTAGAGTAATCACATGGAACGTCAGGGGGCTGGGGTCCTACCTTAGAAGAAATCAAATACACTCCTATCTAAAGAGGAAGAAAGTATCAATCGCACTCCTACAAGAAACACACCTCTCGGCCGACTCTGCAAATAAGTTACCAAACTACTGGGGGGGCCAAGGCTACGGATCATCATACTCGAAATATGCAAGAGGTGTGTATACGTGGGTGAGCCCAGACACACCATTTCAACAGCTGGGGGTGGAGCAGGATACCCAAGGCAGGTACTTGCTGCTGTGGGGCATGCTGGAGGGCACCCGTATATGCATAGTAAACTCGTACTTCCCCCAGCATGGAATACCCTCTTTCCTCAAGAAGTTGTGCGCTAAACTCGTGCTCCACAGAGACCATAGCCTCCTGTGGGGAGGCGACTTCAACTGCGTCATTAATGTGGAATTGGATAGATCCACCACACCACGCTCAAACAATAATCTCCCTGCTCTGGCCCTCCACAGAACAATTGAAGACCTGCACATGGTGGATACCTGGCGAGACCTGCACCCCACAGACAGATCATATTCATTCTACTCTGCCCCCCATAACCTGCACACCAGGATAGACTACCTCTTCATAAACGACGAACTGACCCCCCAGGTCGAGTCCGCAGAGTACCTGGGCAGATCAATCTCAGATCACTCCCCACTATTAGTGCAATTCAGCCTGCGACCCCCCCTACCTCCTATCCCAACGTGGCGTATGCCAGTGGAGACACTATCTGACCCTGCATTTAAGGACCACCTGGCTGAGAAACTAGAGGAGTATATAGAGATCAATAAGGGATCAGTAGTAAAATGGAGTACTCTCTGGGAGGCAATGAAGGTGGTGACGAGGGGAGAGGTGATTGCTGAGGCGGGTGGAATCAGGAAACAATTGAGGAGGGAACTGGAGGCCAAGGAGGAAAAGATCAAGCACCTCGAAAGCAACTCCCCCCCCCACAATTGAGACAGAGAGCAAGTTGAGAGAAATTAGGGAGGAATGCAGAACAGCATGGGAAAGGCTCTCGAAGTTTGACTTCTCTACCCGCACCATGAAAGCCCATAAAGAGGCGGATAAACCAGGCAGGATACTAGCCTGGTTGTGCCGGAAGGAACATCCGAAGCAGGCCCTTACAGAGATCAGAGACGGTAACGGCACAAGCCACAAAACACAACAAGCAATAAACAAGGCCTTCACTGACTTCTATGCGAAATTATATGCTCACAGCGACCTTATACCCGAGTCAGACATAAGAGACACCCTCAAAGAAGTAGACCTACCTAAACTGGCCCCTGAGCAAAGAAATATGCTGGGAGAGGTCATTACGATCGAAGACATCACCGACGCGATTAGGTCCCTCTCCACAAGCAAGACCCCTGGAACCGATGGCCTTACCCCCGAGTTCTACAAGACATACGAAAAGATTCTCTCTCCCATACTACACGAAGTCTACGCGGAGGCATTCGAGACAGGCACGCTGCCAGGCACCATGAGAGAGACCCTCATAGTACTGATGCTCAAGCCAGGAAAACCACCTGAAAAATGTGACTCATATCGCCCACTTGCGCTCCTAAATTATGATAGCAAAATTCTTACGACCATACTCGCTAAGAGGCTCTCAAAGGTTATAGGTTCCCTGGTACATGTGGACCAGTGTGGTTTTGTCCCTGGACACAACACTACAGCCAATTTGAGAAGGCTTCAGCACATAATGGCACAGACAGAGGAATGCAAAGAAGACCTGGCAGTCCTCTCGCTCGATGCCATCAAGGCCTTCGACTCGATCTACTGGGAGTGGCTAACCGAAACCCTGAGAGAGTTTGGACTGGGTGAATACTTCATCCGATGGGTCAAGGTTCTTTACAGTAACCCAGTGGCAAGAGTCAAGACAGGGGGCTTGGTGTCGGGCGCCTGGGCTATTCAGAGTGGAACCAGACAAGGATGCCCGCTCTCGCCAATGCTATATATACTAGGCCTTGAACCAGTGGCAATTTATTTCAGGAAACAGCTGTTCGATGCGGGCATAAGTATTGGCGGTACGGACAACATCATTTCCTTGTACGCAGATGATGTTCTTCTATACCTTCGAGACCCCCTGATGAATGCCCCGATGGCCCTAGACATCTTAGATAATTTTTCGAGATACTCAGGCATAAAGTTCAGTCGACAGAAATCATCCGCCTTCCCTTTGGCTGGCCTTAGGAGAAAGAGTACAGAGGAGCTACCTGAGATTGGGATTCAGTGGCAATCTGAGTCCTTCCGCTATCTAGGCATCACCATAAAGCATACACCAATCTCCACTCACGAATGCAACACTGAAGCCGCATTATCGGGGGTACGGAACTCCATCAAATTCTGGTCAAAACTACCGCTATCAATGATGGGCAGAGCTGCAATATCTAAAATGATAATTTTACCTAGATTCCTTTATTACTTCATCAACATAATATACTACATTCCTCCATCCTTCTTCAGGAAGCTAGAATCCCTGATCCGAGACTTTCTTTGGGGACGAACCAGGCACAGGATTACTCTGAACATCCTCACACTTCCCTACTCCGCTGGAGGAATCCAACTACCCGATTTCCAGGGATATTATCTGGCGGCACAACTAACACATGTCGCCAAATGGCTGAGCGATGAGCCCTCGGCTGAGACGAACCTTCTCTGCCAGCTGACCTCACCCCTGCATCCTAAAGAGCTAATATGGAACAACAAAATAGGGCCCCCTGACCCGCCCATAATAGTGCAGGTGGGTCGACAGGTGTGGAAAAGGACTAGATCTATGCTGGGTTTGAAGCACCCATACTCACCCGAGATTCCCATTCTTGCTGACGTATGTGTAGCCCCCGATGACCTATCAATAATGAGAAGATGGGAGAACTGTGGTGTCTACACGTGGGGGGACATGTTCGACGAAGGGCAATTCAGAGACTTTGAATCACTACAGGGAAACGATGGGCTCGCCCCGTGCCACTACCTATGGTACCAAAAGGTTAAATTTATCGCCAAGAAGAAATGGAATGTGTGGCCTGAGGAACCCGAAACACACGCCCTGATCCAAGAGATGCACGGAGTCAGCGACGGTTGGAAACCAACATCAAGACTATATACCCAAATAAACGACCGATCGAACCCAAGAAGTACACGCTTGAAAGAGAAATGGGAATCTGACCTGGGGACCGAAATCACGGAGGGAGAATGGTCTAGAGCCCTAGCATACCCGAAGGAGATATCCAGGAACGCCAGGTTCAGGCTAATACAGCTCAATGTCTTATATAGGACCTACATGACCCCACATAGAATATCCGCCTTCAATGACAAAGTCAGCCCGATGTGCCCATGGTGCCCCTCTGACCACGCTGACATGATCCACATGTTTTGGACCTGCCCTAAATCTCAGAAACTATGGTTCGCTGCTGAACAGACGTGCAGGAAAGCTGGCCTGGAGACATATGAATGGACACCGAAAGAATGCCTCTTAGGCACCTACCCGAGGCTAAGCAAGATCAAGCACTTGATGAAACTAATGGACATAGCATGTGTGCTGATAAAAAGAACGATCGCAATGGCCTGGAAATCCCCAGCAGGCCCCAGGTACGAACCTTGGATCAGGGAGATGGAAAGATGGACGATAGCAGAAACTGGAGCATGGGAGGAGGGAAGCAATCGGGAAGGAGAAGACTCGAGCTCCACACTTGAGGCCTGGAAGATCCTTCTGAGAGACATGATCTTCTCGTCGACCTATAAACCTCCCTGAATCAACCACCCACAAATGTTGCAATGGCCAAATTTGTACACTGTCGCATCCATCCTGCACAAGCCACCCCCCCTCCGCGTACCTCAAAGACCATTCAGAGCCCAACGGAATAGAGACCGGGGTTCACCTCCACAAGCAAAGTCCACAATAACTCGGAGACCAAGAGACAGTCACTGTTATCACTTTTACTTCTTTTGTTTCTTTTCCCTTTTTTCCCTCTTGTTTGTTCCGTTCACTGTTCAATCTTACTCATAACTAATATGGCATAAGTGATATGCAATTCAGGATTGATACAAACCAGGAGTGTAATGGTCCGTAATATAACTGTAAATGGTAAATGCCAATAAAAACATTACAAAATAAATAAGACGACTCCCAACTTTTGAGAACATTTTCCTGGTTTAAAAGGTCGATTTATACGCCAGAATATACGGTAAGTAAGTGCAGCAAACAAGCCCAAACCAACACAAGGTCTTTGAGGGGGTACTCTGACAAGACAATTGTTAAAATAATGTTCCCAAATGGTTTATTTTCATACGCAGACTTCAGACAAATTGTGTGAAAAGCCAGAGGATATAGAATCAGTCCTCTAAGACACATGAAATGTTCTAATAAATGCCATGTTGTCAATAGTTCAGGACCGAGTTTTGCAGCACATGCCATGCTGCCTATTTCCAAATAAAACCATGAGACTGTGTCTCAATACATGCCAGCATTGAACAGTAAAACACATTTTCATAGTCCTTATGACTCACAAAAATGATGATGCCTGTTTTAACTGTATTTTCTAGCACAACACATTTAGCCTCATTAAGATTATGCCAGTAATGGTGAAAGGTAGTGGAGTAGAAACGGAATTACTCCTCCCGATTCTGCGTTCCAAAAATCTGGTACTAATTCTTCCAGTGCTAACTCCACCCTAGGAAATGCCAACTGAGGAATTACCACCAGAAAGCAATAGTATTTGCACTCGAGGAATTCGCACCAGAGGAACTGCTAACAAAAATAAAGATGGACATTATGCTGAATTACAAGTTGAAATACCATCCAAATACTGCCAAAGTAGGCAGACATTCCCCCGCAAAATGGGTACCGTTACCTCAACCTAAGAACCGAGGGTCTACAAGATTAAAAAAATTAACTCACAAATGGAAACAGTAGCCTTTAACAAGGTATGTAAGGGACACACCATCCTCAAGCACACTTCCAAGCAGCAGGCAACCCCAGGCAAACATACAGGGCCTCTTACTATATGTTGACCTGGAAGAGATTGCCCAGCAGCAGAAACAAAGGAACCCTTCAGGGCAAAGAAGGTGATGTGTGGTGAAGGGGGCCACCATCACCTTAGGCACTGGCAGATGACCAGTGTATGGCACTGTATTGTTTAAACCGGCAGACCATTGCAGACCTCCACAGCATCATCCAGCCAGAAAAATGACTGTGGAATCAACATCCACACAGCCATATCTACATTGCTCAGGCTGGTGTGTACTATAGCTTTGTGCCACAGGCACATACAGGCACTCAACATCACCTCTCCCTGCCCGCCAACCGTGATGGAGAGGTAAGATTCTATGCCCTTTTGCAAACATAATAGCAGCTTTGGACTCCGCTACTGTGACATTGGTGGCAGCCTCAGATCACACATTCAGTAACAGGAAATGTTACCAATCAATACGGTACAAATGGTTTATGGTCTTTCCATCGAACATTTTCCATCGAAGGTAATTATCATCGAATCATTTCCAATGAAAAAAATGTGCATTGAATGCATGTTCTTTTTGGGGGGATGCCCCAAACCCTGTTCTTAACCCGTTTGTAACGCTTAAAAATGTACCCCCAAAAAATAACCCTTTAGCCCCCAAAAATATGCATTCGTTGCATTTTTTTCATTGGAACACATTCGATGGACTTACCTTCGATGGAAATATATTCGATGGATAGACTAGTACCAGTGCAAATGACAAGCAATGCTGACCTCACTGTGAGCCACTGTTGTGCCTATTTTCAGGGTCCTACTCATGATGCCCTAATACCATGAAACATCACACTGCCTGCATACATGGACACCCAAAGAGGATATCCCACTTGGATCCTGCATATATAGCCAAAAAGACAAATGTGGAAGTGAATGTGAGGGTGGGATCTGTGGCAAAGACATATCATGAATGGATTCCTCAAACTGTCTTGGTGCATGATCCACATGTCCACAACAACACCCTGTGTCATGCCCTCACACCCCGCAAAAGAGACACACACTCCCATTGAAGCATTGTGTCTGAAGGTCCACACATCCAAGACTGCATAGGGAAGGAAATCAGGAATTGGACAACCCGCTCCCACAGGCAGAGATGAGCAAAGCATCTGGAGTGTATATTATAATATTTTTATTTTATTGTAGCATTTATATTGCGACCACAGCTCGAGAGCTGCAAAGCTCTTTCCAAATTATGGAAGCCAGCGCTGGGTATGGCGTTTCTGGGCAGAAAATCAGAACTGTTGGCAAAAGCGTGGAAACATATGGCTCTAGGCGTGCAGTAGGTATTGGTGGAAGATACACGCAATTGGAAGGTGGTGGGGGAGTTCTGAACCTGCGGCAGGATAGAGTTCCAGAGGGTCGGGTGTGGCAAGATAAGAAGTGTTTGTGGGCAAGTTTTGACATCAACCTTTTTTGTTGTTGTTGAATTGAAAATAAGATTTTATTGAAGCGTGTTCAACATATGCCAAAAATGACAATACATCACAGTTTCCAGCCAGCGTAAATAATAAAACAAACTGAAGCAATATACGTGCTAAAATATTGCTTGTCCGAGCACTTTGCCCGTTCCCCTCCAAAGTCTGGGCACCAGCCCTGGCAAAAATCGCCCCTGTGATGACCATTAACAGTTTCAATCTGATTTTACGTTTTCTTCCTCCCTGCTCCACAATCCCTTCCCCCCCCCAAACAAATGGCACACTTAACATGAACCGCTGGTCTTCAGTACACCGTAAAAACTTTGACGGCGCTTAATGAGCAGGTTTCCATGATTTTCACTTTTGGGTACAATGAGCTAAGCTGTTGCTCTCCTGCAGCTTCCACTGGGCCATAATCGTTATTGAACAGGGACATTCTGGGTGGGTCGTTAACATGCTGAAATACACCATACTCTAGAAATGGGAGCCGCATTGTGTCTAAGACATCAATCTTTTGATAGATTTGCCAAAGGAGGTACGAGAGCTTCCAGAGGTCTGGAGTTTAGTGGGCAGGAATGTTGGTGTGCTTTTTGAGACTGCTTTGTATATGATGCAAGTAATTGTGAATAGGATCCTCAATGGGAGCGGGAGCCATTGAAACTCACTCAGGGAGTAAGCAATGTGGTTGAATTTGCAGGTGCCTGTAATGAGGTGGGCTGCTGCATGGTGAACAGCTTCAAGGTGGGATTAGATGCTTGGCTGGACGCTGATTAAGGACATTTCCCATGTCAAAGTGCAAGATCACGAGAGCCTGAACCACCTTGTGAAAGTTGCATGGAGCGTTGAGGAGTTTTATTTTGCAGAGTGGGGCGATCTGCAGTCAGGTCATTTGGGATTTCTTGGCTATGAGCTTTTGGATGGGGAGGTATATGTTAACTGTGGAGCTTATGGATTTGGCTGAGTCTGACATCTGTGAATGAATCCTTCCAGTTGTATATCTGCAAGCACCTTTTAGACATGCTGTTGTTTGGCAGGGGGCCGATGAGGACAAATTCGATCTTGTGGGGGTTAAGTTTAAGGTAGGCATTCGACACCCAGGTTTGGATGGTGGCAAGGCACTGACGTAGGTGGGTGATGTTTTAGCGGCCTTTGGCCTTGAGATACAGCTGGGTGTCATCACATTTTAATGAATGGCTATGTTGGGGTATTTTAGGAAAATACCCAGACGTCCCATATAAGGATTACATATGATTGTAAGAAGATGGAACGATGAGGGATGCCACATGTGACTGAGAGTCGTTTAAATCTGAATGGGCCCATCTGTATGTCTTGCTCTCTGCTGAATAGGCAGTAAGCAATCTATTTTGGGATGGAACGAGAGTAGCCCTCCTGTCAGTGAGGAGGGCAAAGATCGTCTGATGGTTGACAGTGTCAAATGTAGGTCAGATTTCTACGAGCTCTAGGAGGCACGAGTCATCCTTGTTGATGAATTACAATACATCATCCACCACTTCGGTGGAGTCTCTGTATTGCATTAGGGTCAGAAGCTGGACTGGTACTCATGGAGGAGGCTGTGTTCTTTGATTTTAATCAATAGCTGGGATGCAAAAATTCTTGTATGAGTTTCCCAATAAAATGGAGGTCTGTTGTTAGCTTCTTTAAAAGGGGTTGTATGAGACATGTCTTGAGTACGCTTGGGAATTAACTCTCATTGGCCCTCATTACGACCCTGGCGGAAATCGAAAAACGATGGCGGAAATGCAATACCGCCATCGAATAGCGCTCGGTGCGACTATGACCCGTCACCGCAAAGTACGAAGCCATTAGCGACACCGTAGTGAACGCCAACGCTAACTGCACCAAGCACGCGCGCGCGCGCCATGCCAAACCGCAAACACCACCATGGTGCAACGGTACGCCAATTCCGACCCTAGCGGACATGTACCTAACGCCATCAGGCATGGCGTAATGTACCATTCCGCCATGGCGAGAAGTACGGCATCGCGAATCAACCGTAAACGGCCCCACTGAGTGCCTGTACACCGCTCCCTGCCCACAAAGTACAACCCCCCGTAGGTGCAATGAAGTCACAATGCAACCATTGAAATGTACAAGTCACCCATGCATGCCAACGAACAAAAGAATCACAAGAGGGGCCAATGGGAGCTGCAGGGCACAGATGGCACGAATACAGAAGCAATCCCAATGGACATGACCACAGTCCCCCACCAAGAAACGCACGCAAACACAGGCACCTGTGACCAGCAATATTCCGATAATCACATCATTCCACCAGTCCACCTGGCTGACCGGCATCTGTTACACAAAACCCAATCCCCCGCCCCTGAGCATGACAACATTCAAACTGTCATATAGGCAGCCCCCATCCCTGACCTCACGGGCTTAGTAGGCAAACGCGCCCAGTACAGTACCACGCAACTAAACCCCGAAGCTGGAACCCAATGCAGATCTCCTCACAATATATCGCCCCCCAAATAGGCATATGCCACATCACTTGCAAAGAAAAACGCTACACGGGCCAAATCAGAATAGAAATTTATGCACATCAAAGTCACCAAGCCCATACAGCCATCAGGCCATGAACTCCAAAACACTAATCACCATTGTGGGCTGCATCCGCAAGAAATGACCAGCCACTACTTGTGTGTCGCCCTGTTCCCCCATGGTACACAGAGCCACATTCACGTACGAAAAGGCAACATGGAAGCGCACAGAACCGCAGGGCCGTCCCAATGGGGAGGCACTAGTCCAGCTGAAAGGCCGAAATGTTGCTCCGAGCCACCAGTACTGCGTAAGGGCATGTGGGCCATTGGCGATCGTCCCATAAGATCGTAATGCTGCTCCACTGATTAACACGAAGCAGCAGGTGTCGGGAGTAAAATCCATCTGCAGGAGTGGCATACAGATGGCAGTGGCAAAAGGGGAGGAGATACCTGTCAACCAAAAGAAAAGAAAAAGAACAGAATGGCCATCAGAACCACATTCGAACAACTCACTTCAATGATCACACGAAATCCACAGCCATATGCATGCTAGCCCACTCAAAAGGATCATCACCACCCCAAAACCACTTGCGACTCATAAACATCTATATCGAGGTGCAAACACCATCACAAACGAGTGTACCTGTGCATGCGTCTGTCAAAACAGAATCCATCAGATGGGAATGTTAACGTGCATGGACACAAGTGTCTGAGTGCGCCTCGAGACAGGGAGGGCTCAACAAGGCCAGATAGACGATGGTCCCACTATGGCAGCCCTGCATCACATAGCGTAGGGGAGGCGGATAGATCCCAAGAAGCCCTGTACATGGCAAACTCTGTATCAAATCACCTGCCCATGCATCCATTCATCATTCCCTCATCCCGGGATCAAAACGCCTGAATAATTACTCACATAACATTAGAAACATCCATTGAGTCTGTGCGTTAAGCAGCCTGCAAAATCCACAGTGCCCCAGCCCGTAATTCCAGTGTTGTGAAGTAACATGTATTTGGGAACGGCCGGCCTCATCGCCCACGTAGCTATTGCGCATCCCAAACTATTCATATCAATCATTGCTCCCTCGCCATGGGCCCTGTCTCAAGGACATTGAACAATAGAACGTTATATTTGCAGTCAGACCTGTGGGCATCTCCTCGCCGCTAGCTGGAAACCGAAAGCGCCGCCCTTCGAATTCCTCATTTGCAACACCACGTCGGAAAGGCATCTGTGGCCGTTTGAAATCACTAATTATTCCATCGAGTGCGGCTGTGTGTGAAAATGGCAACTGCCTTCACCCACGAATGGGACGCCCCGCCCGTCGTTGCAACTCGGTACAGTGATGCATGAGGGCCCACCGTTACTCGAGTACTACGTTCCACTGACCCTTCACAAGTCTGTTCGCGACTGCACAGATAGTATGGGAAAAAATGGGACCACAGCAGAATGAACATATCAATCCAATCTTACACGGCCATCGGGTACAAATACATGATAGCAATAGCAAGATACCATTCCCCGAATTGCAGCGTTGTGCGCATGACGTGCTCGGCCAAAGGGGAGAGCAGTTTGCACAGGTGGAATGAATCACCACAGGTGGAGGCCATACAGCCTGAAAACACATAAATTGCACAGCCAGTCTCCTCCCACAACCACACCGAAATGCTACCGGCAGGACTCGCGATGTTGGCCCTGGGGGACCTGATAGCACTGCAAGTGCTCCAACTCCAAGAAGAAGACGAACACCAACTACAACCAGCCGCACGGAGGAGACGCAGGAGGAGGAGGAGGCCAAGGCAGGGCCAGCAAGGCCCACCAGCACAGCCACTACCACCACGCAGGCAGCCCGCAATACCACGCCTCCGAGCCCATCCGTTCAACCTCACTGATGAGCAGATCCACACCCTCTACCGTCTGGACCGGGACACCATAGCCGCCATTGTGGACATGACACAGGCTGACCTTGTCAGCATGATAGATAGCCCAACCGCCATCCCACCCCTACTGAAGGTGGTGTCTGTACTCCACTTCCTGGCCACAGGCACCTACCAGCACACAGTCGGACAGTTGCATGGCATTTCTCAGCCACTGTTCTCACGGACACTATTGCAAGTGCTCGATGCCCTCCTGCAGCACGCAGACGACTACATCTCCCTACCACGCTCGGAGCAGGAAATTACAAACACGAAAGTGGGATTCCATGCACTTGCCGGCATACCGGGTTGCATTGGTGCCATCGACTGCACCCATGTTGAATTGGTCGTCCCACATGCCATGGAGGCCCAGTACCGCAACCGAAAACAATTTCATTCCCTGAATGTACAAATGGTGTGTGACTCCAACAGGATCATTACACATTGTTGTGCCCGATTCCCTGGATCAACCCATGATTCTATGGTCTTGAGGAACTCTACAATACCACGCTACATGGAGCGACACGCAGGGAACAGATCCTGGCTACTCGGTGAGTCTCATTACATGCATGATGATGTGGGGTATGTGAATTGGCAATGACCTGGCAGGAAGGGGGGGGGGGTGTGCGTACCCCGTGTAGTCATAGAACAGGCATTCGGCCTACTGAAGGGCCGTTTCCGCTGCCTCAGCAGGTCTGGCGGGGCACTCCTGTACCGCCATGAGAAGGTTGCAAAGATGGTGATGGCATGTGTCATGCTCCACAACATGTGCGTACGTAGAAATGTGCCCATGCCCCCTGACGCAGAACTGCAAGCACCTGAAGATGGTCATGATGAGGGTGGGGATGTGGCAGCACCTCATGGAGTCTGCGAGGCACCGGAGGCCCGTGACATTCGTCAGCATCTCATTGATGTATGCTTCTAGCACTCACGCCTGGTGGCTGATACATGGACACGGGACTCGTGGCACTGCGTGTGTCTGGGACATGCACAACATGGACTGTACGCCTATGATGGCCTAGTACACAAAGATCAATGTCCACACATCTCATTGGTTGATTGTGCACTTTTAATGGCATATGTGATGTCATGTTGAACACCCTATCGACCCGCCACCCAAGTGAGCCCAACACACCCCCTCCACCCTCCTACCTCCCCCCCGAACACCAGTGTCCAAAGATGCTCATTGTCAGTGGGCTGTCGCTATTGCATGCCCCCTCTTCGGGTATCAGGGGCACCCCTGCCTGTGGAGCGCAGGTTCCTTCCAGATCTACGTTGGGGGCTGCCCTGGACGGAACTTGCAACGGATGATGTGTCTGCCTGCTCACGTCCATGCATGTCCCTAAGGGTTTGCGAGAGCTCAGTGAGCACACGGCGCACTGCGGCAAGTTCGGCACATACGTCCTTGGCCGTCGCATGCAGTTCCCCCCTGAGGCTCTCGGTGCTACTCTCCATTTGGACTCTCAGGCTCTCGGTGCTACTCTCCATTTGGACTCTCAGGCTCTCGGTGCTACTCTCGATTTGTGCCCTAAGTGTCTCAGTTGATGTTTCTATGTCTGCCTTAGTGCCCCCACATTCATCAGCATGGTCCTTGAGGAGCGTGGCCAGTTGCTGCTGTTGTTCGATCAACTGGTCGAGGGACTGTTGCCTCTGCTGGGCCATGGCCATTTGCGGGGGTGTCACAGAGGGGCTGTTGTCCTCATGTTGCCTTGCCACAGGGCTTGTGGGGGATGGCCAGTCGTCGTCTTGTGGGTGCCCCTGCGTGGTATCCTCATGTTGTACGGGATGGGACAGACAGGGGGATTGGGACAGGTCATGGATGGATCTGACTTCGGCATCCCCGTTTTCTGTGTCCGAGCATGCTGCCATCAATGGGGTGTCACCTATGGTGCTGCTGCCACCAGAGGCAGTGCCTTCTGTGGCATCCATTGGGGGGACCTGTGGTGGTGGTGTTGTGGGCATGCTGGCTGCTGGGGTGCCTGTTGATGTTCCCTCCTCTGTGCTGCCACCTGATTTGTGCTGCTGCCGTGTCTTGATGCGTGCAGCTGAGGTGGAGGGTCTCTGGCCGTTGGTCTTGGCCCTCTTTGCAGGTGTGCTGGTAGGGGTGTCCTGTAGCTCGTCGTTTGGATCGGACCCTGTGGTGGAGTAAAGGAGGGCGAGGGTTATTGATGGGTCTGTGGGAATTGGAATGGCATTGTATCACATGCATTGGGGTGGTACCTGAGGGTGATTTGGGTCGGGGCCTTGGAGGTGCTTTGATTTGTGTGTGGAGTGAGGGTGCAGTTGTTTGGCAGCCTGCAGTTAGGGTGTGCCTGCTGCACGTGTAGTGCGTGTATTTGGGGTTTTTAATTATTTATGTATTTATTGTGGGTTTTAACGTGCGCTATCAGGCCGATGTGTGTGGGCGTTCTCCTGGACATGTGTTTCTGTTGCACTATGTGGACGCATGGTACTTCACATGGATGGACTGTGTGGATTTGGCATTGTTTTATCTGGCCCACCTACCTGAATCTTCGGATGTCTGCACTCCTTTCTCCATCCCTCCGACTCCCTCTATGCTCTCCATTCCGATGGTGGAGGCACAGATTTCTTCCCAGGGGGTCAACTTGATGGGTGATTCAGGACCTCCCCCGGTGGCTGTGGCAATGTTGCGGTTGGCAGAGAGTATGCTGCGGACGCGTATCCGCAGGTCGTCCCATCGCTTGCGGCATTGCTGTGGGGTGCGGGGTGCGGTCCCCACCGCACTTACCCGCTGTGCCACCAGAGCCCATATGGCCTTCTTGTTTGCAAGTGCCGTCCTGGTCATTTGCGTGCAGAAGACGACGGCAGCATTCTCCTGGAGGGTCTCTGTTAGCACGGTGAGTTCCTCACGGGAGAAGTGGACCTGCCGCTTGCGGTCGCACGCTTTCTTCGCTACTTTTCCCATTTTTCTTGGTTTCGCTAGGGTGGTTGACGGGTTGGGGTGTGTTTCAGGGTAGTGATTTTAGTGGTTGTGTGGTTTTAGTGTATTTATAGGTGTACGCCGGGATGTTTCCCGTTCCGGCCCCATGTTTTAACTTCCGTTTCCGTATATTTCCGGGCACCGTACTTTCCGGTAGGCGCACACTGCGGTGACCGCTAAGTGGGGTGGCGGTATTGCACCTAGGGCGCCGTACGGCGGCGGTGTGGGCCGTTTTGGGGTCATTTCCGCCATCGCGGACTTTGCACTTCCGCCATGCCGTGGTGCTCGTGCCCGATGGGTCGGAATGGGCCGCACTTTGCTCCTTCGTGCAATGGCGGAAACGCTATTTACGCTGTGGCGCTCCGGTCAGTCGCTTTCCGCCAGGGTCGTAATGAGGGCCATTGAGTGACTCGTTAATGATGTAGAGGAACGGATTGAGCACTGGGCCAATGAACTGTTTGATGAGGGAGGCTCTGACGACATCGTCCATGTAAGTGACGCCAGAGAAGCCCATTCTTACTGCAAGGGTGGTCAGTAGGGTGTGATTGTTCACTGTGTTGAATGCAGCTAAGAAGTCCAGAAGGACTAGCATGCACAAGTCCCCTTCATCAATAAGCTGTTCGGCATTGCCGTACTCCTGGAAGCTAGCTGTTCCATTGTTGCTTTTGGGGTGGTGGACACAAATTGTGAATCCCGCAGCAGAACAAGTTTCTGGACTTTTGTAAGTAGTTGATTAACCACCACCTTCTTCTGATTGGTCAATAGCATGCAGGTCTTCCAGGTCGAAGGTTGTTTAAGGAGTGTGGAAATAAGCCCCGCTTTCAGGACATCTGGGAAAGAAAACCCACAGAGGGTGGCACTCTCTATACTAAGAAGAGCCGTTAGGTCAGACCCGGTACGTGTTGTTAAAAACATTCAATTAAAAAACAAAAAATAGTCCCTTTTTGAAGTCACTCTGCCTTCATAAAGACATTATTTCTCTTACAGCTTCTTTATGAAGGCAGAGTTACTACAAAAAGAAACATTCTTCATGAAGTCTGAGTGTGACTCCCACCCCATGGCATGGAATCCTCCAGGAATGAGGCCTGCATGTCATGGGTCGGTGGGAGCCCTATGACTTCAAAAATAAATAGTTTCTTTTTGAAGTCACACTGCTACATAAAGAAATTATTTCTGTTACGGTTCGGTCCTTTAACGGAAATTATTTCTTTATGAATTCAGAGTGACTTCAAAAATAAACCATTTATTTTTGAAAAAATAGGGCTCACCTCTACCCATGACATGGAAGCCTCCAGATCTTCTGCAGGTGACGGAAACAAGCATTCCTGGCTGCTGCAGGGAGCTGAAAGCCTTGTTCCCTGAACCAACAGATTAAAGGTAAGAACATGTATTTTCTTTAAATGTGTGTGCATGCAAGTTTGTCTATAAATATGTATATAATGTAATGTGCATTAATGAGTGAGTGCATGATGTATGGGTGGCTGCCTAGGTGGGCATGTGTGAGTGTATGGTGAAAGTGTGCACACTTAAATGTATGGGTGATTGCCTGGGTGTGCCTGTATGGTGAAAGGATGGACACTTACTTAAACGTATGGGTACCTGCCTGGGTGTGCCTGCATGGTGAAAGGGTACACACTGAAATGTATGGGGGGCTGGGTGTGCACGTGTGTGGATAGTGAATGGTGTGTGTGCTTGTGTTCAGGGGCGCAACGAAACCTGCATTTCGGGGGGCTAAACCTTAAAATGTTGGTAGAGGTGCTAACTTCACGGGCGGTGGGTAAGGGGCAAACTTATTTGTGTGGGGGCACCTAACTTCTTTACGCATTCTAATGAGAATACTGTAGTGTAGCTTCAATGTTACAAGCAATTAACTCTGTTCTTTATGTCTGAAAGCACCCAAGTATGGACTGATGTGGGAATCAGCGGTCTCCTGTCCCCTCTCTACCCTTCCAATCACTCCCATGGCATGCAAGTACTAAACCCACATTATGATTTGAATTGCCTAAAAAATGATGCATTTGAATGCAGGTACTAGCAGCGAAATGCTTTACATTAGTATTTGCCAGACCTTTCTCAACTGCGAAACACAGGCGTTGTTTAACATCCGTGCCCTGTTCTGTCCGACAATGGCTATGTAGGTCAGGCAGGTCGAGTCAACATAGCGCAACATTTCTGGGGGAGGAGAGGGCTTAAGCCCAGTCAGATCATGGTGTTGCACCACTGCTTGTGTTTAATGCCATGAGTACTTTTTGGTAATCTTCATTACTCCTAGCCCTATTCTTCCTCGTCCAGGTACTTGTGTATGAGGCCCTTTGCCTTATACACAAGTACTGGGATGAGGTAGTGGGACATGCAGGTAATGCCTGGCGTAGTTACCTGTAATATTCATTACTCCTAGTCCCACTCTTCCTTGTTCCAGTACTTAGATTTGAGGCAAGATGCCACATACGCAAGCACTGGGACAAGAGAGAGGGGCGTGGAGGTACTTCTGGGCCAAGGAGATGATTTGGGGGTTTGCAGCAGGGGGTGTTAGGGAGAGGGGAAGTATGGGCGCCCAAGGTGGGACAGGATTGTGCGATAAATCCTAATTGTCATCCATGTCCAGGCTAAGCAGGCATGACATGTGGTAATAGTGGCTAGAGAGGCATTTTGGCGCAGCCAGTCTGATCATTTATTAGTTTGTCTTGACTTTTTTTAACTGGGCATCTCTGATAAAGCAGTCCTGCTAAGTTTAACTACCTGGCTAGACTGGCATTTGGGTGCTGCCAGTCTATCCGTTTCTTACAGTGGCATGGTATATTATTTTGGTCATCTGTGATAAAACAACCATGATACGTGTTATTGCTTCGGCTAGCATTTTGGTGCAACCAGTCCAGATATGTCTAAATGTGGCGTGGTATGCTTTAATGTGATATGTTATTACGTGTCTAGACTGGTCTATATTGTTCAGCCAGTTGGGCATGTTTTCATTGTGGCTTGTCATTTTTAATAGCAGCACATTAAATTAATTAAAGCATTAAAACAATTGCAAACGCTCTGGCTTTTTAGCCAATTTTTCTCTGAAAGTGCTCTGTATAATGCATTAAAACAGATGTATAATATATCTTTCTCCTAGTGCAGTGTGCGGTGTATCGCTGCAGCAGCATGTTGGGGCATATTGCGCAAGCGTGATAATCTAGGCCAGCCCAAAGTGTGGTGCATCCCATGATTTGTTGCCGAGCTGGGGGCGGAAGGAGGCTTTCAGCATGGCTCGCAGGGGGGCCCACACATTTTGTGCTATGGCACTGCTTGGGTAAGTGGGGAGAGAAGTTATTCAAGGATTGAACAGCCTGTGGGTAGATGGAAGGAGTGGTCTCTGAAGATTTGGAGCCCTTACTTTAGAGCCCTCGGTCTGAAGCCTAATGGTGTCGATCATGTTATTGATAGTTTTACAATTCTCTGAGATTCACGTACTTATGGGTCTGGTGTGGGGTTTGAGCAGTGTTTGCTGCAAAAAGAAAGGGTTTTGCTCTTCTTAGAGGGTACCATAAATGATGGTTGTGTAATAAGTAGCCTTGGCTTTAGCCATCAGTGCCTGCATTTAAGACGAAAGGCCTTGAGGGGGAAATGGTCCTTCTTGTTGTTGGCCTTCTGCCAGCATTTCTTAAGAGCTCCATTGGACCCTTTCTTTTTAGAGAGCTCTTGGGGATAACAGGAGGCACACTTTTTGGTTCTGGTGCAGCACAATTATTTCAGAGCAAAAGTATCTAACTACTTCTTTAAGTTTTGGCTAGAGGTTTCCAACAGCAAGGTGATATTCACAGAATGGCATGGCTACATTAGAGATAATGATCATGGGCATTGTGCATGGCTGGCTCTCAAGACTGCATGAGATGACAAGTATGTTGATGTTTTCATTGATTGCATAGTTTGCATTCATAGCCACATGGTGCGAGTTCCTGGTGTACACCTGCAATGGGCCATCATCTAGGTTGCTCTGGTAGTGTTCACAGGGAGTCTGCAAGAAATTTGCCCTCAACAGTGTCATGTAGCAGAGACACACAGAACACTGTTTTGTGTTTTCCATCCAAGTCCCGCTGATGTGCAGGAAGCTGCCTTTTATTGTTTCCTGTCATGAGGGTCACGTCTAGCATGTTCCCTCACATCCACATACTAAATAGAGTGACATTGCGTTAACCACGTGGCCGCCACTCAACAACAGTCTAAAAATCAAACAGCAACGGTTTTAATGATAACTGGTATGTTTAGCTTTGTCTATACAGTGGATTATTCATCCAGCACGTAGTATTGCAATCTGTGTGGAATCTTCCTGTATATTCACACTAAGTACCTTCATAATTAAGGATGTGCTTCCTGGTCTTACAATCCATCAATGTCTCAATTACAGATGGTTCCTCCTTTTGATTCAATCTCATGCTCGGGTGTAAACTCCATTAGGTTCCTTGAGTCCATCCTCTTGGTCCTGGGCATGATATTGTTCACCACCAATGATCACCTGAGGTTTTAGAATCATCAGCTGGAATAGCTGGTGACACTCTGTTATCCTCACTGGCAATGATCATTGTGCCATTCTTGTCAACAATCTCCTTTGGCTGACACGGTTTGCGTGATTGCTGTCTGTTTTTTAATAATACATTGTCCAGTCGACACTTTTCACTTTCCTTCATGTTCCATGACTGTTGACTCTCTCTCTAACTTTGTCATTGTTCACACCAGTCAATGTCCTTGAGTGGTGATCGGCAAGCATCGTCTTTACCTTTTGACCCCAAAAGCCCTCAGCTGGAGCAATATCCGGAGATGAGTGTTGTGTGGATCAGTATATCATCAGGAAGTCACACACAGCTTCTTGCATAGCCTCAGCTAGTCAAAGGTGATTTTGAAAGCTTTAATCAACCTTCTCATTGACCTTTCTGCTCCAACATTCGCACACAGCCATCAGATGCGGTGGTGATGTACTCTGTAATTTTTCCAATGTCTGATTTCAACATGTCAGTTATGCAATGGTCAAAACACAAACGAAGAAATGATTACCCCTCTCTACCTAAGCCTGGTAGTTAAAGATGGGAGTGGTTTTTACAGACTGTTTAACATACACCTGGCATCAAGATCACTAGCTCAGTGGATAGCAAAAAACACCATACAAGTCTATTAAGAGCAAAAATGTTTTAGCTGTTTTAATGATACTAGTACACATTTTAAAAGAAGACAATACTCAAAACAAGTGAGAAAGTCAACAGTAGAATCAAACGTAAAACTAGAAACATGGTTTACAAGAATCAACAAAAATATTAAATGAATAAATAAACAGGGATATGGATCATTCAATGAACAATACTATATGAGGTTCATTTATAAGACTATTGTAATTAATCATCTTTTTGCAGATAGTCGACATGTTTCGGCCATATGATGCATTAGACACTATCTCTGGTGTCTTTTCGAGAGTAGATGTTAAGGCCATCTTCAGGACTAAGAATTTCTTCTAGGAAATCTTAAAATAAATGATAAACCCTGTATTGTGATACTGTGACGAACGTCACTGATCTATAAAAATACAAACAGGTGATTATTAGCTAGCAGTGATCTTGTGTGTTATAATTGCTAAAAGCAAATGACTAATACTGGACTGTTGAAACAAGCATGAATATTTATAACACTTGGTTAAAGGGAAAGACAAGTAGGTTCTCCATCATTCAGGAAAAAAAGCTCTTTTCTGTTTGTTGGTAAGCACAATAACCTACTACAATGGTGGGGTATCTGCATCTGCATCCCATATTCAATTTACACACATCATCATATATATACAGGTAAATGACAATTCAACAAACAAATGACAGTTCAAATTCAAAAACCAATCGAGTTTGAAAGAGTACATATATAACCAGCCCAATCTCTTATTGTAATTTCTTTTGACGTGCCCCAATAAAGGTGGCAGTGGGCATTTTGTCCTGCAACATAATTAATTCGTATTAGTTCTCTTTCTTAAGTTGATTCATAGATTTGACAAAAGGTCTAAGGAACCAGTCGGCATGCATCGATAAAGGCTCTAGGATGGAATTAATCGCCGAAACAATAGGCCTGCCCGGTGAAGTAAGTGAGTTTTTATGTACCTTCGGGAGAAGGTAAAAGGCTGGAATCGTGGGAGAGTGTTTAATCAAGAAACGATGTTGATCTAGATCGATCCACTCTTCATTGAGAGCAGGGTACATCAGACTTTTGATTTCACCACTGAGACGTACCGAGGGATCTCTATCTAACTTGCGGTAGAAGAGATGATTGTGTAATTGAAACGCTGCTTCAGTTTTGTATAGGTTTATGTCCCAAAGGACAATCCAACTGCCTTTATTGTCTGGTTTTATCAAAAAGGCAGGGTTATTCTGTAAGGATAGAAGAGCAACCCTCTCTTCTTTGGTGATGTTATCTTTGTGGTGATTTCTAACACTAAGTAAGTGTCTAGTTTCCTCCCTGATCTTATTCTCAAAAGCGAGAATGGCAGGACTCACCATGCAATCAAGTGGGGCGAAGGTAGAAGGTGGTTTAAGGCCTGTAGTGCTGGGTTGTTTAGCTGTAGCCGGTGGATCTTTAAAGAAATATTTTAAACAGATCAAGCGAAAGAACTTTTGTAATTCGAGTTGAGTATCAAAGTCCTTTGCTTTTGTGACTGGAACAAAACGAAGTCAATTTTTTAAGACCTTCAATTCTGACTCCGTAAAATGATGGGATGACAGATTGAACACCGGAATCACCAGTTTTGCGGAGAGCCCCTCCAGTTGCGGGTCTGCATCCGCGGGGGCCCTTGTTGCCAGTTGCGTGGTCTCCTGCCCCTACCGTGGAAAAACTAGGGTTGGTTATTGGGGTTGCTACTGTTGGACGTACCTGCATTGTCAGAGTCACTGCTGGTAGTAGTATCAGAAGTGTTGGAAAAACTGACATATTTGTCTCTTGGGCGATTTCTATTTCTGTTTTGAGATAGTTTGTTTGGATCATCGTAGAATGGTTCCACTACATATGGGTATGTAATAGTTTCTTTGTAATTTTCAGTGTCTTTTTTGTATTTCAACTTTTTTTGTCTAGAGTGAATTTTTTAAATTTTTGTATCAATTCTTCAATTTTCGTAAGTTTGTCTTTTATATCTTTAATCAAATTATCGCCTTCCATTTTGTTTTCCAATGCTTTATTTCTTCTTTTTGTTTAGAGGCCTCTTCTACTGAGGTGAACCGTTATGCAATGGGCCACACAAATGTTTTTACAACAGTTATAACACCATGAGGAACAAACACCACTTCGGTCTCGCTATTTCCTTAACTGTGATGACATTCTCTCCATTCGCCCTAACCGCATTATCCGTGGTGGTGCACTGAGAGCTCTACTCTATTGCTGCATAGTTGGCGTTCATCATATCAGCGTCTTCCCGGTATGGGTGGCACTATGTTTACACCAGTTCCAAGGCGCAGGCGACCAGCAGCTCACATCTGTGCATGCGCACTGTGCTGCGCATGGCCTGTAGCATCTGAGTAACAATGGGCGCGCTGGGAGCCTCACTTTTGTGCCAACATCAGTAACAACACTGCTACCATGCAGTAAATTATGTATCAATTATTTTAGTGCTCCGTAAGAGATGCTGTGAGTTTGGAAGTCCGTCTCCTCTCCAGTTGAGTCCTTCCTTCTCCTTGCCTTGATCCTTATCCTGTTGCCTTTTCCTCATCTGGTGCTGACTTCCATTGTTGACCCTTTTTCAGCCTGTTCTCAGCCTTCCTCTCCTTCCAGAATTCCTTCCTGAACTCTTTATTTTACTGCGACTGCCCACATTCAGCCTGGCCTCCATGCTAATACGTGGGTAGTCTTAATAGTGTTTGGAGACCTTTATTCCCATCTGGGCTGATATACTTCTACTCTTGGCAGGGAGATCTACTGCACTGCCCGCCTACAGGACCTTACTGGACACTCCAGATGATGACACTGCGCTCAACCACCTGAGGACTGAGATAACAGGTACAAGGGAATACTGGGGTGTGCAACTTGAAAACTTATGGATATCGTGAAGCGTCATCTATCACAACTAAAAGTGTTGGTCAGTCATTATGGCACCAAAATACATGCTCACTTCTTGGGGTTGTACGATAAAAGAGAACGTAGGGGTCGTAAGGAGACAGTGCTCTAGTAAATGCCGCCAATAACTGTTGAAAAGAAATATTGTTACAGCTCGGATCTGCTGCATCAGTACACTTCCACTGGCCCCCCCTAGAAGGTACCAGGACACATGAATTAGAAATCACAGATTGAAGGTAAGTCCAACGCGCTGATCCTGAATGTTATCATTTGACATTGGTCCAAAATAGCTTCGGAAAAGTAGCTTAGAAAAGAAATGCTTCTTTGACATCAAATCTTGTAACAGACGTAATCTTTATATTGGTATCAAATTTAACATAGAATCAGCCTTGGGGTTGGGCTCTTAGGTGCTGATGGCATAGGCGGTTACAGATTTTTCCCTGATGTTGCCTGACACCACGTGCATGTCTATTAGTTTGCCGACTTCCATCTCTAGTCCCAGAAACCATGCCTTGTCCCTTAGCCTGGACATCTTCTTGAACTCATCTTCAAGACAAAAATGTGCAAGCTTTAGTACTATGTACATGAGAGAAGAAGGTATAGCCTGGATCCTCAGAGCAAGATGACTTCAGTAGTCGCAGACAGTTCAGTGCGCACCTTCCATTGACTTTTCAGTATTTCCTGGGTTTCTTTGGTGTGTTTCGTGGACAATGAAAACGAAAACGAAAAGGGCAAAGAAACCCTCTTTTTTGTTTTCAGGGGGCCTGACTCTAGAGGGTAAATGAGTAACAGAACACAAATATACAGAGTCAAAAGGCTATCCCTCTCTTTGACGCACAGGAGGTGCGGGCACGCCACAGAAGTTTAGGTTTAACTCATAAACTAACCATTTGATCACACAACTGAAATTAGGTTAATACGGATAAAACAAAATGTATACATATTTAAGTTAAAAATAGAGAACAACAGAAACAAAGACTAAATCATTAGTCATGCACAGAGCAGGAAATCATACAATTCTGTACGTGGTGTGGTTAGTAACATCTGAGGTGATATTCCATGTACTGTTAGAACATTAACAGTACGTATCATCTGTCGAAAAATGCGATATGTAATGAGAATATCATTATATTTCTGAACTCCCCATGCATGGGAATCTGGTGATATCCTGCCCTCAGGTCTATTTTTAAAATAATTTATGATTTTTGGAGCTTTTCCACTAGGTCATTGATCATGAGCATGGGTGCTTCTCCCTCTTCATGGCCCTGTTCAGTACACACATGTCCACACATGCCCTGATGGTATTGGATTGTGTTTAGTCGGTACTAAAATCGGGGAGATCATTGTGTCAGACCGTGGGTTCTCTAGATGATGATTTTGGCCTCCAGCTTTGCCAGCTCAGCCTCCACCTTGTGTCTAAGGTAAAATGGTATGCGTGGCTGATGAAGCGCCATCTTTTGGACTGTCCAATCCACACGCAGTCGTACTTTTGAGTTGGAAAGGCAGTATATTTATTCAAATAAGTTTCAGTATTTGTCCAAAAGATGGTCGATGTCAGCTTTGGGGATTCTGCAAACATTGTACCAGATCCAATACCTCGCTGGTTTTAAAGCTGAGCCAGGTTTGTTTTGCTTCACAGCCTGGTTACATAGAACATTGTCCTAACCCAGGCTTGGATATTTCATACTTCTGTGGCGAATGCTCCATCAAGCGGCAAAGGGATCTATCCACTGTCAATATATATTTTCACCTTAGTCTTTACCAGGTCTGAGCGAGGAATCAGTGTTTCAAATTCTGATCGGAACATTCACCAACGCGGCCATTTCATTGAGTACAGGGATGTCAGAGGATTGGATCTGAACCTGACAGCATGGATTGTACCACTTGCCTAGGTGGGAATAGCATAACGCAGATACAAAGATAACTTCTTCATCTTCAAGTGGCATCTTCCGATGTGTTGCGGGTTCTGTGGCAAGGGTGTCAATTTTTGTTGATTATGCATGGATGATTGGTAACTATGGCACCCCTTGTACTGGGTGACTAGCCTTTGATACTCTGGAAAAATGATTTGAAATCTGGCACCTTCAACAGATTTGTCCGTATGTTGGTCAGCTATCCATGTGAGGTAGTGCGCTGCCACAGTAGTTGTATCATTCCCTAGGAATGATGTCATTGTCCTCCTCGACTTCTAGGTTATGCCTTTCGGGGAAACGTGTGCATATGTCCCTTGCTCCGAGTCCTTTCAGTAGACCAGAGCATAGACTGGCCTCCATCTGGTCAGCCCTTGCTTCAGCCAGCTAGCTGGAACGTCCCAGCTCTAGCATGTGATGGTATTTGGTGCCTCAATCTTGCAGAATAGCATTTCTGAATGAGTAGAGCACAAACTGCATCTTCCTCATCAGGCAGAGTGCATGTTAGTTCCAAATGTCAAAGACAAGCAACAAATGCAAATAAAGATTTGTGCGCATCTTCACAAGCCTGATGCAAATGAAACTTCTCCTAATCAGAATGACATGGAGTGTGAAATAGTTTGTAGGTACATACTTTCCATGTCAAAGGACTGATCTGCAGGTTTCAGAACTGCTGCACCCCCCATTTCATCTATTTCTGGTATTGGTGCATTGTAAATTGATAAGCCACCTACAGAGTCCCACATGCACTACCTTGTTGTGGAGAAGTCTGAAGGTTGCGAGAGCCCCCGGAAGTCAATGAACTGACCCCATGGTGTGTCTCACACAATGGTAAATTATCCAAAATAGTTTATTTTAACAAACACATTTCTCAAATATCAAAACAATATACATACCACAATTTTTTCACACTAAGAAATTACTTACACCATGACATTCTCTTGCACTCTTTGTAAACACAAAACTCATTTCACTAAAGTGCTGGAGTTAGTACGTGACACATTTGTTAGTTTTTTCGTTTATTTTATTTATATGGCACGCCTGACCCAGAGGTTTCTGGGTGCTTGAAGGTAGTGGTTACGGGAAACAGTTTATATAGTAATGCAGTTGATACAATATATACAGTTAGAATACAAATAATACATTCATATAACAATGGCCAAGCAGGATAGGGATCTATAAAGTTGGAGAGGTGGCATATAAGGTGAAGTCAAGTGTGAGGTAAGTAGTGTTAGTTTTTGTTCAGTAACCATGTGATGACATAACTTCTGAATGAATGAAAAGTCAGGATGGATTTGATGTCTTGAGGAAGTGTGTTCCATAATTGGGCGGCAAGAACCGGGAAGCTGGTTCCTCCAGCTCTTTTTAGATTATACCTGGGCACCACCAGGCAAGATGTGTTGGTGGATCTGGTGATTCTGGCTGACGATTTCAGGGTAAATTTGTCCGTGAGAAATGGTGGTGCTTGGTGGTTCAAAGCTTTGTAGGTGAGGCAGAAGGTTTTTAAATCAATTTTTTCTTGAATAGAGAGCAATTTGCATGATTTTCTGGTAGCAGAGATGTGCTCTCTCCTAGGTACTTTTAATGCAGCTCGGAGTGCATTATTTTGCCGAACCTGCAATTTGTTAATTATGGATTTATTGGCACCTAGGTATAGGCCATTGCAGTAGTCCAGTTTGGACTGTATAAGTGCTCTAGCCAATAAAAGGCAGCTATTGGAGGACAGTAGGGGTCTGCAGGCCCTGCTTAGCTTGCAAGTGTAGGCAGTGGCTGAGGCAGTCATATCTATTTGTTTGACGAGGTTGCTGTTGGAATCAAGGTAGGAACCAAGGGTTTTTACACTTTTGGCAACAGGTATATTATTTCCGTCAATGAGGATGCTGCTGTAGTTGAGACTAAGTTTCCGCAAGTTGTTGGGTGAGCCAACTAGGAGTAGCTCGGTCTTATCATCATTCAGGCAGAGGCCATGTGTGGCCATCCATGCCTGAATGATGGTGAAGACTTTGTTAATATGACAAACATCAGAGATGTAGGTGCATGTGTTAAGTGACTTCAATTCAGCACTCCAACTAAGTCAATGCCTAGTCTGGGATGCCCAACGGAAGCCCTTATTTATAAATTTCTATGACAAGTTCATAGATCTGGATGATAAACCCTTGTATAACGCCCCTCTCTTTGAATCCCCCTGACCTCACTGAGCCATGAAGAAGGTTTGTTTTGCAAATTAAAAGATTTATTTGAAAAATTAAACAATAGATACATATCACACTTTTATAAATAAATTAATATTTGATAGCACACTTATGAATATGACAGTGATCAACAATGGATAATATTACACTAGCACACTTTTTTTTATCACTTAGGAGTTGGCATAGAAAGGATAAGGTAGCTCAGAATACTTTATGGTTTCAAGGAAATGCAATGATGGAAAATAATGCAGCACAGAAATAAACTGATATGGTTTCAACAAGAGATAATATGATCACTTTTTCTTTTGACAATTCACTCCCCCCCTATGCAATATAAAGAGATGGAAGGGGAGCACCCAATTTTCAGGAATATAATCAAATGCAATACAAATTCTAGTTCCCCCCTAGCAAGCTTAGAGCAACCAGTATGCTTTTAAAACATGCAGAAATACTTTTACATGTGATTAGCAAAGAAGTGAAAAATATGCTAAAAATGATTTTAATCCCTATAGGAGATTCAGGGGAGGTGACAGCTACTTTGAATTAGTTCAGGTCTACACTAGCAATGATTCATGAGGGATTATCAGGTTGAAAACGAATTTCAGCAATGCAAGCAAAAGACAGCTATTTTTGACAGGTGAAGAAGTTTGAGTCAAATTGCAAATCGCGGCACTTTTTCCGAGTGCATCGATCGCGATTACGGAAAAACTATAAGGAGTAGAAAGTCAGGCTTGTTGGAAAGCTTAGATTCTTAGCTTTAAAATGAAAGTTAAATCTCGCTACTAGGACACGTGGTTCAAAAGATTTAATGGAGGTAGATTCTCAGAAATAAAGTAGATTGAAATGACAAATGACATTTTCACAGGTTTGAAATCACAGAATG
Source organism: Ambystoma mexicanum (assembly GCF_040938575.1). Lineage (NCBI taxonomy): Eukaryota > Metazoa > Chordata > Amphibia > Caudata > Ambystomatidae > Ambystoma > Ambystoma mexicanum. Next base: position 1,357,496,116 of record NC_090921.1, on the reverse strand, counting down.
AACACACGATTTCTAATGCAGTTCTAGGCAGGTTGAATTGGTTTGAATTAGATTATTTTACACTAAGAGATTGGTTTGCACAGCTCTGGCTGGATACTTACTCCTAATTTTGGAAGGAATGGGCCTCGTCACAGATCTGGTCAACAGGTTTAGCTGCGGTTCTCTCTGCTCTGCTGGTCTGGATCTCTGGTTCCGGCAAAAGTTCTAGCCAGAAGCGAACAGCACAGCCCAGCTATTGAATAGTTTGGTTAGGTGGCTGGATTCTGAGGCCTGCTGAGAAGGATTCAGCTTTTGGTTCAGGCCTCTCTGCTTCAATTTCTGGAGTCTATCTGAAGTCTATGGTCCTTCTGGATATTGTCTGGTCCAGCAAAGTACTTCGCAAGAAAGTGAAAAGTGAATGTCCCTACCTGGGTCTCAATGGCTCTTTTTATGTCTTTTGAAAGTTGGTGGGAAGGCTGACTTTCTATGCCCAACCCTCTGAGGATCCTGATAGGTGAAAGGATTTTCTGTGCTCTCACTGGAGAACAGAGTTGTGAGTCAGAGTGTTGCTACATTTTACAATCTATTGAAGAAACGCCCCTTTCCTTTTACTGAGAACCCAATTTTTTATAATCAAACATGTTTCCAAGGTACACAAGTTGTTAAGAATACATGTACAAATCCCAGATTCATTTAATACAGTTCTCTGTTCAAGCCCCATGTTCCTGAGAGCTTGGGTTCAGAAACGGCAACATTTTGCGCTTTATAGTGGGTTTCGCCATATTGGTTTTTCATCAAATTTTCCATGTAGGTACACCCCCTCCCTGAGCATATTTCTATAAGTTATCATGTCTCTAGCATAAACACCGTAGCAACAATATTCATAAATCCTGGGGTTCGGTCTCAGAACATCACACAGAGTTGAACTTAGTCTCAATTTGTAGGTACATTTTTCCTATTAAGAATCTCCAAATTGTACATTTTTGTAAGCTTAATACAATATTTTATAAGCAATTAAATAAAACATACATTTCCCTCCTCTTCAGGACACCCGATTGCTTGTCCCCACCCCTGGGAACTTGGCTTGACTCAGAGATCAAATGTCTTTCCTTCCCCCAGAGCAACTGTTGACAATTACACCTCAAATCAGCATATCCTATTCAGTAGAAAAGAGTCTATTGTGTTGACTGAGGTCAGCAGACTAGGGTGCCACTCTGCATCTGATTAACACGACCATGTGATCTCTTGTGCTGTTGCTAGTAAGAGCAGGTGTGAATGTTTCCCATGGACAGAGGCCTCTTGAACTTTTAATTGAATCAGACTGCCTTCTTGTGAGGAGTTCTGAGGTGTGAAGGCTTCCCATTGATCAGCAAGGCTTTGAAGTTTCCAGCTAACTCAGGTTCCTTGTCAGCTCATGAAATACAGGCCTCCTGTCAGAGTTTAGACCGCTAGCGCCGGTTAGTTTCGCGCGCCGGTACTGCACCCCTTTTTGGGAGCTGTCTTGAATTAATCCATTTCAAAAAGGGGATTTTACTTGATAACATATGATCCTTGCTGACATTGTATTGATGTGGATTCTGTAGTGGAGTAATGTAGAACACCCAACCAGAAATTGGATTTTTTGTCCAGTGGTTTTGTGCCCATGATTTTAGTGATTTTTGACATTAATCAGAACAGATTTTGAACAGCACCATATTCCTTTGCATTGATTTCGCTCATGGCGCTTCTGGCCCATCACGCTCGCATTGGTGGGTGGCAGGTCAGGTGACCATTTTGGTGTGCGCAAAAACTGCGCGGCTTTCCTGGATTCTGGCGCAAATGTGGGCTTTTCAGCCATCTTGGATTTTCTAAGCCCACAACACCAAATGTTGTAGCATAATAGTTCAAACGTGGGTCAAGACACCTGACACCTGATAGTGTTAGGAGTATGTGGGTGTCATCTGCATAGTTGGTATAGGTGACACCCAGACTGTCCAATTTGTCAAATAGGGGCTTTGTAAAGATATTATACAATGTAGGCGATACACAGGAGCCTTGTGGGACACCGCAAGTGATTGGTTTCAGGTCAGCTGCAGCTGTGGGTGAGAAAACACGCGTGGTTCTGTTTGCAAGGAAAGATTGGATCCACAATACACAATTTAAAACACCGTTTATTTCTACTATTGCACTGGTCTGGATTGACACTACAATCACTTATTGCTAAAGGACAAAAGCAGCCTCCCTTATTTCATGCTCAGGTTAGGTAGCATACAGGATGTAGCCATCTATAGCACTATTGGATAGTATGCTAAAGAAAATCTTATCTTAGACCACACTTAGTTTAATGTTCAATACAAAACAATCAACTGTTTACACAGGTGTGTTTCAGCCTTCTTTAGTGGAGTGTGCTCTCAATCAGGAGCACCTCCATAGTTCTTTCATAGGCATTCATCAGGACATAGACAAGTTTAAAACCCCACAATTTGCTGCCTCTTTGTTACCGCCCCAGAAGAAAAACACTTCTTTTCCAGGGGGGGCAAAGGACCACTCAATAACGTCCAACAGTGCAATTAATGACATTCAGAATTCTAAATTTCTCTTGGTGATATCATTTTCACCCGACTCAAATCACATAGTATTTCATCTGCCCAGCTTTAAATCATGCTGGGTCAACATTCTCATGATTGTTCAGGGTCAGGGTAAATAACCTTTCACAGTAGCTTCCTCTCAGATGCACTGAACTTCAGCTTGCTTTAAGTCTCAGAGCTTCCAGAAGCAGATGTAAACTGGCATCTTAGCGGTAGATGAAACCCCACAAATAAGTAGGGCATGATTCTGACATGCATGATGCCCAAAACTTCCATGCACTCTCTAAACTGCTCTCCCTGAAAAGGTGCTCCATTGTCGGAGCGCAGTGTTTCTGGTAATCAGTGCCCTGCAAATATTTCTCATACCACTGAGAGGGCATATTGGGCCACTGATGATCGAATAAACTGGACCTCCGCAAACCTGGAGAATTCGTCAAGAACCACTATGTAGTGGGTTTCCATCTGTACACTACCAAAATCTACAATCACCGCCTGCCATGGCGTTGCAGCCCTTGCTGGTGATTAGATTGGTGGCGCTTTCGCCAGAGTTCAGGTTGCTTGGCACCTCTCCAGCATGTAATGGCCCAAAATGTCGCCCTCAGAATTCCGACTCCCGAAATTCTGACTTTTTCTTTCTTATTGACCCCCACCCCTTACACCACTTATTTATGTTGGGGGGTGTGGGATATAATAGTAGTATGGGGGAGCTGCAGGGGGGGGGTGTCTCCCCCTTCCATATGTATGTGGTGTAAAGGGGGGTTTAAAAAAAAAGTCTTCACTTTTGGCCGTCGGAATTCTGGGGGTCGTAGTGATCACATAGATCCCTCCAGCAGCCCCTCCACTCTCCCTTCTAGGTCTGGGAACCATGCTTGTTCTCTCAATCATGCTTTAGTATTAGTTGCCCTCTGGTGTCCAGTGTGCACAATGTCTAGCCCCCTCGGTATCAATGCTGGTGGCAGTACAAATTTTGTTCCCTGCAGCAGGATGTTGTGCACTAGGACCCCAACCGGCCCCTAGAGCTGGGGGTTGCCCAATAGCACTTTAAAATGAGTAGCAGCACCCGTGAGATTGATGCGGATGCAGATTAATACTGTCACATCGAATCAATAATGACAACTCAATAGTTTGGCAAAGGGAGTCCGTTTAATGACAAGTACAAAAAACGGGGAGTTCATGAACATCAGCAATCGCTCGATCTTCCTTCTCGCTTCACAACTCCAACGAACTTCATAAAAAACACATCTTTTATACTAAAAACTCATCATCACTGATGTGTGATGCTTAAAATGTTGCATGCAATTCTATTGGTTATAGGAAAGTAACTTTAATATAGGTACTATATCTGTATATGGTAACAAAGTAAGGGGATTGGATAAACAGTGTCAGGTGAAGCATCTAAGTCCTTCCTTCAAAATGGCTACTGTAGACGTCATTAAAAGTACAACGTCTCATTGGTTTTACTAACTATAGGACCCTAGATTACTTGGTTCACTATGATTGGGTTGGCATCAACCCCACTCATACTTTTCCACCACCCTAGCAGTGTGCAGAATAGCCGGCCAGGTGCAGGGAGCTTGTCCGCTCCCCCAGTCTCCCTCCAATTATTACAACAATCAATCATCACCTCAGTGGTCATCTGTCAATTATTTATTTGTATCTTGGCCTCAAGACTGCTTCTTGGTCTGGAAAAGTGAAGGCGCCTGGGCATTGCACAATTCCATGCATAGGTGTGAAAATATCATTCCTTCTGCTGGCTTGGGCACATGATTCCAACACTGTGAAAGTCGTCTTGTTCTCCATGTAATTTGTGAATTTGATTTAATTGTGTCAGCCATCTGCCTCCTGTGGCTTATCTTGAGCTTTCAGAATAGGGTACTCTTCTTCTCTTCATTAAATGTATCTACTGTTGGCCTGCTTCAGCTGGTACGACCGTGGCTTCTTGGCAAGATTTGTCTTTGTCTGAGTTTCTGTCTGTCTTTAATTCTCTATTTTCTTGCTGCAAAGCTCTCCTCGTGAGACCTTAAGTAACCTTTGGTCGGTTCTGCTCTTGTGCATAGTGGAACTATACTTATATAAAGTTATTTTCTTGAGTTAGATATGTATAGGTGGTGCTTGCCGTACTCTATTTTACTACTAAGCTTTAGCAAGCCTCACGATTTTCTTTAGCTTCTTGCGGTTCCTTGCATATGTACACGTGTAAGATGGCTGAATATTTGCATCACGCTCATGGCATAAGCATCTAACATTAGACGTCGTTATTTCACTTTAAACTCAGGATATCACTTATTCATGGTATTTTTCGCCTCTTTTCATCATTCATAGGTCGTCATATCATATATATGTGAGTCAGTCCTGGTTCTTGTGACGTCACCATTCGTCTTCTTTTAGGACTTTCTTTGCTTCTTCTGGTATTGCATTTTGACAATCGTCATTCTGTCTCACTTGTCGATATGGTTTTCTCAATGGGTACCTTACTGTCCTGTCCAAGGTTTCTTAGTTGCAGGAACTTCAATAGGTGCTGTCAGCCTGATAGGTACTGGGCACGGTCCCACTGCGGCTCTCTGCTGGTTTAATTGCTCATCATACGTCACATATTTCGGCGTGAACATTCCTGGCACCTTAAAATGGTTGGTGGGGATGTGACTCGTGTTTGGGACTGCCTCTACACTCCCCCCTCTGGGCGATTCATCGACAACTTTCACTTCTTCTTTTGTAGCCATCTTTCCTGCATCCTCTGTGTTCACCTTCACTTCATCTGCTGGATCAATCGTCTTCTGGGTCCACACATGACGGTCTGAAGAAATGTCTCCTTGGAGTTCATATTTTTATGACTCCCTTCAAGCTTCCTGCTGTTCTCACATGCTCATCTTTGTTCCAGGTCATTAGTTGACATTGGCCCTCATTAGGACCCTGGCGGTAAGGGGTCTACGCCAGCGTTAGCTGCGCCGACCCCTTACCGCCAACTACGAGTTCCCAAAGCGCCATGGTCACTTCTACGCCCGCTTTTTGCGGGCGTAAAAATCCATGGCGCTATGGGACGTAATGTACGGTGGCGTAATTAACGCCTTCCCCACTCCCATTGAGCCCTATGGGGCCGAAATGGGAATGGGGAAGGGTAAATGGGTCAATGGGGACTTACCGCCCCGCCAACCTCGGAATGGGGCGGTAAGTCCGCCATCCGCCATGGCGTAAACGGACTTTACGCCATGGCGGAAAAGTCCGTCGATGGCGGAAAAAATCCGCCAGGGTCGTAATGAGGGCCATTGTCCATTTGGACTGCAATAGATCCATTTTCCCACATAGTTTCTGTGTTTCCTTGGATACTGAAACTTGGTTCCTTCTGGTGCATGAATGCTAGCTTTCACAAAGCTTCTTATTTCTTCATCAGTCTGGTCTTTGGGCTTCCATCCTGGTTCAATATCGATCATGATCTTCATCCCTATGGCCTTTTTTGCATTTTTCTGGCAGTGAGAGATTATTATCTTGATAACACAGACTCCGAGTAATATCATCACTAATGGGGATCCTAGGAACTTGAATGCATCTGCCATCCATTGTGGAACCCACGAAAATAGTGATCCAAACCAGCTGTCATCGTCTACTTCGTCTGCTTCATCGATCATCTGATTCCGTAATTTCATCAACATACCTATGGCCTCTTTTAACGTTCCATTTTCTTCGTCATCAGATGGTATAAATGTGCAACACGATTCTCCAATTTTTGCACCAACTCCTCCATCCATAGCTGTGATCATGTCAAGGACATACCTGTTCTGTAGAGTCATTAGTCGAATTGCCCTCAGTTCTTCTCTGATCGCATTAAATCCTTTTTATGGTTGTGTTGATGGTCTGCAGTAACTCCCATCTGGTTATCTGCAACCATTTAGTATTTGCTCCAACTTGAATTCTCAGCATGAAAATTGTCGTGAACACTGAAGAAGTCTGACTGAACAGTCTATGTTCCTAAGGGATAGCATTAAAAGCTTCTATGGATTTGGCAGAAAAGTCATTCTCTCTCTCTTCATTCGGCTCATCAGTTCCACAGATCTCCTTTTCCTCAGGTGAGCATCTGCTTTTGGGAAGCTGTCAATATTCAGATCATTTTTTGGGATCACCAGTGCTGGAACATGGACATTTACTATTGTGCATATACCTCCCCAGTGTCTCAGCAGTCTGATATTTGCTTTGGATCCACATGCCCAATAATGATCCATGATTACTGCAGTACCGTGTACCATTCCTAGAGCGTCGAAGGCTCCTCCACAGTTCTGATTCTCTGCCATTTTTCTTATACCATTGTTTCTGAAGCACAGTTTTGGATTCTCTACAGGCACTATCTGTAAGGGTCCTCCTCTGTCTTCGACCCATGTCAATAGTTTAGCAAGTTTTGGTCATAATGGCTTGCATCAATTTCGTACTATGTTGATGGTGGGCTCGTATTGACCGAAGACCATCCATGCTCTGCATATCACTACTCCTTCTGCCATCCATCTGGTGAAAGCACCGTTCCCCAAATTTGCATTTGGCCTCTGTTTTTCCACTTTCAAGCCTCTTCTGGCATCCTCCCTTGAATGTTTAGTTTGTGATTTGTTTCTCTTCTGATTTCTGCTCCTTTAACTCCAGGCTTGTTTCTTGTCTTTATGTCGTCCAGGTACTCATTTAGTTCATTGTCATCTCCTTGTATGCTCCTCTTTATTCTCAAGGTTTTCATGTAGTTTGCTATCATCACATCCTTAATAGCATCAATGTAGCTTCTTCTCATTGGAGCATTCTCAGGTACCTCAATCCCTGGTTCAGGTCTCTTCATTTGTACTAATGGAGGAGGCAGAAGTCTGGCAATCCTTTCCTTCTCCTCTTGCATCCTTTTTCTCTTGGTTATAAATGTCCATATCCACTCTGCTATTGGTCCAGTATATGGCTGTAGTGTAGAACTTGCACTTGTCACCTTCACTGGAAGATATGTGCTTGTCAATGCTGTCTCTGTTGGTTCTTTCTCCAACTCTTTTTGTCTCTTTAGAAGTTCAGCCTTTTCCATTTGTCTTTTCACTTCACTTGTAGTAGAACTTCTCATAGTAGGCAGTCTATTCTTCTCCCATGCTTTGGATTGTGGTTCTGCAGTTATTGCCACTAGACTTGGCGCAAGTGTACTCACTGTTTGTATGTGTGTATTTTTCTGTAACCTCTTCTCATGCTTGCTCTGCCAACCCTGTCTCCGGCTTTTCAATTTGTTTGTTACCAAATGTGTGTGTGTGTCATGGCTACTCACATCGATTTCCAGCTCACTCACCCCCTTGTCAGCTTGTCTAGGAACTGGAAGGACCATAAAAGTTCTAGGTACTTTTGTGGGTGTCATGCGTACATCATTAGGTGGGTGCACTGAAATAGGAACACTTTGTGCACCAATAGAAAATGCAGTTTGAATCATCAGTGACAATAGAACAATGATAAATATAATACATAGGTATATTATGCCTCTGTAGGTTAAGCGGCAACACTTGGTTCTGGAACAGTATGAACGCATTTCCTCTTGAGGGATGACAACATTTCTCCTTAGGTTGCTCATCTCTATCATGTTAAGGAAAGAAAACTAACTTTTAATACATTTTTATGAAACAATAGCTCTGGATTCTGCTGCTTCTATTTGTCGGTTGTAGGTACTGGAACAACTGTCCTTTCTTGTCTGGATACTGGATTGTCTTATTGTCTCTGGATACCGTTCTCTTTTCTGTAGTCGCAATGAAGGCACTAAGTTTCAGCAAGTCCTTTTTTACTGTACGTGTTCAAAATACATAAGCTCCCAGTCTGTTCCTCTTATCTGTTTCACTCCGGACGACATGTCGGATCCTTTGGCAGTATAAACAAGAGTGAAGTCTCTGGCAACACATCTCGATCTGTCCATCAGCGGAAAGTTTTACAGTCTCCTTCGGAAGTTCTGATGATGGTTAGACTGTTCAACCTGCATCACAATACCATGCAACAGCATGCTCATCTGTGTATAGTTTACTGGGTCTCTGATGAAAGTGAGGACGTCAACACCGGCAGGTCTCCCCACAAGTTCTGGAAAGTCCTCAATGAGGCAAAAGAAGACGTTGCTCGCCAATCTGCTATCTTCTGGTGACAGGGACATTGGTCTTGTCCTTGTTGCACTGTTGGCAGATTCTGTGATTTCGGTGAACTTCAAGAGCAACATGGATTCTGATACCATTCAGGATTATGCTCAAACGTTCTGTATTTGCAGGATCTCGGAGAAATGTCAAGACGTCAGTGCGTTTCCCAACAAGATATGGGCAGTTTTCAATTAAGCGAACAAACAGTATGCTAACAAGCCTATTCGCTTCTTCTTCTGCTTGGGACATTTGTTTTTTCCCCTCTGTATTCTGGAAGCAGGAGGAACTGCTCGGCGATCACAGTGAGCAACCACCTTATTGTCTTTTCGTTTTCAGGGTCTTGAAGAAACTCAGTGCGGCTAGTGAGCCTTGACACTAGTGACGGGTATGACCTCAAGACTAGGTCAAAGTAATTCAAAACGTCTTTAGTGATGTTGCTACTGTGGGACACCATAAGTGCGTCCAAATAATGCTTCTGTTTGGAACAAGTCTGGATATTGTGCCTGAATCATGGAATTATTTGTGCGTAAAATGCAGATTTGCACGCCATTCTGCCCGAAAATCCCCATACCTCACAAAGGGATTTTTGGCCAGAATGGCGTGCAAATCTGTGTTTTACACGCAGCTAATTCCATGAATTAGGCAGATTGTATTTTCTTCCAATTTGTGTGTCCTCGAACAAAATTGGGCATATCCTTTTCTTATGAAGGCTTCAACATGCCTCAGTCCAAACTTCAAAGTCAACAGAATAGGTTGTGGCTTATGCGTGCAATTCTCTTCTTCACCCTGAAACTAGGATGCACAGAGTGCCTGTGTTTTTATGTCCTTATCCCCTTTTTTGCTCAGAGGAAATGTCTAATTTTAAGCCACAATTTTGCATAAAAGTTTCTCATCTTTGTTTTGCTGATCCTGCATCCTTCTTCCTCGTCATGGATCTCGTCTGCACGTGCTGTGGTTCTTCCCTGTTGTCTGTAGTCTCTACACATTGGGGTGCGGGCAGGGGGTCTTGTCCGATGTATGGTTTGATATCATCCAGAAAGAGAAAAGCTCTTCTTCCTTCTTGCTTGACTGCAGAGGGAGTAACGTTCTCCACTCTGAATGGACCGCTGAACCTTGGCTCGTCCCACTTCTTTCTCGTGTGGTTTCTCACCAGGACTGTCTCAAGTAAAGATTGGAGGTAGACGTAGTCCTTGAACTGGGTCAGTTGTAGTATCTCCTTCTCTGTTCTGTGCTGCCCTGCACCCTTTTTTCTGTCGCTGCAGCTGTCCTGAAATTACAGTAAGACAAGATGTCATGCAATTCAAGTAATTTTGCATTTCAGACCCCAAGATTTCTCCTGTTAGCTGGGCATCACATCTAGCTCTAGCTCGGGGTGTCAGTGGAGTATGCATCCTTCTGCCTGTTGCTATTTCGTGTGGCGTTAGATGATGGTCAGAACCAGGCTGGTTTCTGAGTGCGTACAGTGCGAATGGAAGGCAATGTAGCCATCCCTTTTTTAGAGTAAGCTTCAACTTGGCTATCCTTTCCTTTAACAAGCCGTTGAGCTTCTCGCATATTCTGTCACCTTGCAGGTGATATCCCAACAAGAACTTGTGCTTTATACCAAGAAGCAAGCTGATCTGCTCAAATATTGTGTTAACAAAGTGAGGACCATTATCTGACCTCATGACCTCACATACTCCCCACCTGGGAAATACCTCTCTCACCAGAAATTTAGCCGCACAGGAGAGTCTGGGTGTGTGCATGGACCTGCTTCTATCCATCTAGAGAATGGACACACCACAACAATTAGGTACCTGTACCCATTACATACTTGGATCATATCGACATAATCGACATACAAGTGCTGAAAAGGTCCATTAGGCCTTGGGATGACTCCTATAATAACTCTTAGTGTGTGCCCAGCCATGATCTGTTGGCAGATTATACAGTTCATCGTAAATAATTCAACATGCTCTGCTTAATTTGGTATAAACCAGTCTTCAGCGAGCTTTGCTGCTAGATTCTCTTTTGTCATATGTGCTGGATAATGCAATTGCTCCGTTGCTATCTTCAATAGGGCTATAGGCATCACCGGTTTACCAGTGCTGTCTTGTCGCCACAAGCTTTTGGAGGGGTTTAAAGAAGACCCTTGCCGCTTCCAGAGGTTTTTCTCCTTCTGTGGTGCTTCCCCTTGGAGTTCCATTAAATGGGTTTGCCCCATGTTATTATAACTGTCAGGTTCACTTCATGCAACAATCATTCTCTCATACACATTAGTTGTTTCCACATACATTACAACTTCGTCTTTAGTGGACACATGCTTGGCTTCTGTGTATGCTGCTTGATTTCCACCTGAGATAAAAATCTGTCCCTTTCGTGTGGGCGGTGCATTTTACGACCGTTATGCCCAGTGGGAGCTGTAGTCGAAGACCCATTCCGTGACATAATTGCAAAGTCCTAAAAAACTCTGCATCTGTTTTATCGTGTGTGGCTTGACTGTGTTCAATAGGGCCTCAGCCTTTTCAAGGGTAACCTTTTTCCCCTCATGTGAGATCAGCTGGCCTGTGTACAGCACTTCTTGTAGACAATATTGTAACTTTTCTTTGTCTACTTTACATCCTTTCACAGCCAATATGGTCAATAGCTGAACAGAATCATGTCTGCATCTCTCCTCTGTTGTGCTGCAAATTAAGATGCCATCCACATATTATAAGAGAACACTCTCTAATGCAATATTGCTGAAGTCCATCTGTAGGACTCTGTTAAAAATCAAAGGGGACTCACAGTGCCCCTGGGGTAACCGCATACTTTTCCAACGCATCTGTCTGAATGTAAATGACGTCAGATCTTGTGAGTCTTTATGTAATGGGATTGAGAAAAATGCATTTTTCAAGTCAATCACCGTGAAATGTTGAGCCTCAACAGGTATATTACATAGGATTGTAGCCGTGTTAGGGACTAGAGGGAACTCAGCCTCTACAATATCATTTATGGGACGTAATGCTTGAATTAGTCTCTAAGACCCTCCCTTTGATTTTTTGATAGGGTGCACTGCAGTGTTGCATGATGACTCTGACGTCACTAAGATGCCCTACTCCATCATTGCAGAAATTGTCTTGAAATATCCCGTCATCTGCTTCCCTAGACATGGGATATTGTCGTGCTTTTGGCAAAATTGCTCCTGTTTTCAATTTAATCCTTACTTCTCCGATTCCTTTCAATAAGCCTACGTCATTGGGGCCTGTGGTCCACACTGAGACAGGCACCTGAGCCATGTCGTCCGGGACGATTCTGTGCCAGCAACATTCTCTTTTGATCATCCTTACCCAAAAGATGAGATTTACCTCAACTGTTGTTTCCTCACCATCCTTTTGCTTGTCAAATAGATCGTCATCAGTGATGTCAGTCAATCTGTACCCTTCCTCAATGGCGATTACTGTGCACCATTGTCTGCCTTCATCATCGCAACCATTGATCAACGCCATTTTCCCTTGCACTGTGGCTGTGTGCATTGCCAAGGGAAATACTTGTCCCTTTTCCTCGTGCATAGGTATTCTTGTCCTAAATAGAAACTCATCTGGAGTTCTCATGGTTCTTTTTTGCGAGGCCTGCGAGGCCTGGTAGCCCTGCCATTAGTATGCGTACCCCATACGCAAATATTTCTGGTTCCAATGGGACAGCTCTCAGCTCTTTGTCCCGCGTATTCTCTAATAATTTTGCAAACGTTTAAATAATGCATTCCTGGGGTCAAACATATTATGCCCTTCACTGTGAATGAGATTGGCATGTTTAACTTTGTCATTAAGTCTTGGCCCAATATATTTACTGGGGTCTGCCTTGAATATAGCAATGGCACATTCATGTCACATTCTCCTATAGAGACTGGAAGTTCATTTGTAAAAGGAACACAACTTGTTGCTCCTGTGAAGCCATGAGTATTTATGGCATCGCCGAACAAGGAAAACCTGCCTTCACATATACACGAGCACATTGCACCCGTGTCAACCAGGAAGGAATATTCTTTATCCCCTATACAGACATCTCGCCTTGGTTCCTCCGGAGGGTTTGATGTCACTGATAGGATAGAACACATCAGGTTTCCCAGTGAGCTGTCCTAGTCCATATATAACCTCATCCCATGCTGCGTGAATGGACTTCCTCCATCACCAGTGTTGGCTCTCATTCCAGAGTTCAATGCCTGCCCTGCACTTGTTGTCTGTGACAGTTGCATCGGAGACTGTCCTTGTGGAAATCTTATCAAGTTCTGAGGTTGCAAGACTTGCTGTGTTTGTGGCGTTTGCAGTTGCACTGTGTGATTCTGTGCAACTCCATTTCCATCCTGCTGTAAAATCACAGGTGGAGTCACCATTCCTCTCCTGATTCCTTGGTCTGTTTGCACCATGCCTTGACTTCTGCATGTGCGCGCTAGATGCCCTGTCATCCCACATGTCCAACATATTGGCGGTGGTCTAATTGCCCATTTGCCATATCTTGATTGCCACTTTGCATATTTTGAAAACCTCCCTGATTACCTTGGAAACCTCCCTGATTACTCTGCCATCCTCTTCCTCGAAAGCCTCTCCCTCTGGGGTAGAACCCATTATTGCCCTGATGAAGTTGCTATTGATTATTGACCTGCTGTTTGTTTGATCCATCTCCGCTAGTTATTATTGCCCCTTCAATGGCATATTTTGATAATTTCTTCTGCACTAACATTTCCTCTTCAGCTTTTCGTGTAGTCTCTTTCTTGCGATTCTTTTCTTGTAGAAGTCTGCAATAGTGAGCTATGGTCAATTGTACTTCAGACCACGGTTTGGCCTCAATTCCTACAAATTTCTTGAGCTGCTTCTGTACCTGATCTGGCGCCCTTGGCATAATATATGGTAAAACACAGGTATAGATTTCCCCCAAGATTCCCTCGTTTCCAGCACCCATGCATCTTGGAAATTCTGAATGTAAAGCAAAGGATCCTCTGACTCCTTCATTTTATGTGTCATTATAGCTCCCATGTCTGAAGAATCCGGGTATAGCAATCGTAATGCTTTCCATTCCGCTGCTCTGCAATTGTTAAAAGGAGCTCCATCTTGTGCAGTGTTAACAGTAGTCACGCCAGGGTAACCTGCACGTGTCCACACGTCGTCAGTTCGATCACCAAGTTTGGTGATTAAAAGACCCTTAATATCCCCTATAGCTAACGTGTTCCCTCCTGTCAGTTTTTCTAGCTCATGTATCCATTTTCCGGCTCCTGATGTTAACATTGTAAGCTTGTTTTTTTTAGATTTGTTCGGTCCATGTGTGGCCATGGAATATACTGTGGCCTCGTTCCTCCTTTTTCGAGCAACGGGAATTGTAATCCATGGCACTCTTTTTCCTCTCTCATCATTTTCCTGTCCACTGCAGGGGTGATAGTCCCGCATCGCAATCTACCTGGCAATGTCCTTAGTCAGCTCACATAGGGTGGTGGAGACACCTCCCTTTGACCGTAATATGCTCCTTCGCGTCGGTCTGACTATGTGGCTGACTCTGATGCCTTAGGTGCAGACTCACTAGAATCTAACCATCTTATTCCTTTTCCTCCAGAGAAGCATTTTTCGCGTCTTCTCTCTTCTTCCTTTTCCTCATATTCCTCTTTTTCTGCGTCTGATATTGTCTGTGCCCAACTCATGTAACTCCTCTCATCTTCCTCGTTTCTGTTTAATGTCAACCTATCTAGAGACAGCTCTCTATTTTTAATACTTCGGGAGGCGTCCTCAGCGTCATAGAACTGAGTGCTCTCAAGGCGCGCGTCCTCCCCTCCCCCTTGGGGTACTTGTTCTAGCCCCATTTCATCATATAGTCTATCGATCGTCTCTCTGATGCTTCTGGTGTCGAAGTCATCCTCGATATCTGCCCTAGACGTGCCTGGTACTGAATAGTACTCAGGAAAGAATTCTTCTATGTCTTCCCATTCTACTACTGGATCGGGTTTTTTAACCTCGCTTTCCAGATATTCAAGATCGCGTGCTCTCTGTCTTCGTTTACGTTCTATGTTGTCATCAAACTCTCTGTGCTTCCTCTCTGATCCTATCTTCTTCCTGTTTCTTTGCATCTCTACGTTCATTTGCCCTTCGTATTTCCTCATCCTTTTGTCTTTTTATTCTCTTCTCCCTTATCTTTTGCTCTTCTTCCTCTATTCTCCGTTGTTCCTGCCTATTCTGATCATTAGCTGCTCTTGGCTTATGATCACGTTTCTTCACGCTGTTCTCGTCTCTGTCTATCTTTTATCCTGATCCATTCGTCTCTCAACCCTTTTTCCTTTTCTTTCTCTTTTCTTTGTGAATCGTCTGGCTCTCCCTTTTGTCTCACATCCTCAATGCCTTTACCATCGAGTTTCAATAGAATCTGACCTCCCATCCATTTGGTCTGTGTGAATGCCATCTCATCAGTTCTGTCCTCATCTCCTTTACATATCTTTCCCTTTCTATACGTATCTAGAGATGTACTTGCTTGTGCCTAATCTCCTTTTTCTTTTTCGTGCCTCTCCTTGTCCCTCTGGACTTTGAAGGTGATATCTCTGTCTCTGTCATTGTCTGGGTTTTAGTCACTACTTTGCGTAAGTGACTCATATGCTGGGTTGCTATATCCCATGGCTGCTTTAAGTTCTCTTAATTTATATAATCCTTCATCTTTACTGGCTTCGCTTTTTATTTCAGGCGGGGCGGGTGGCGCGGAAGGCGTTTCACCCCTCTCTGTGCATATGTTAAGTATCCAATCTATCGGCGGCTCCTCCTCCTTATCCTCTTGATACATCTTCCAAAGCTCTAAACTAGCTAGGCGTTTGTCTAACTTTTTCCCAGTATATGTGGCATGCAAATATGTCATCATGTGTTGCAAGACTGCTTCAGTTAGCGATCCGCCCTGGGGACATGGCATAAACCTTTTGTGGGCGGTTCCTTTGACCCATTCTGCACTGTACTTTTTCAGTTTAGGTGCATGTTTCGGCAACTTTTTGCACAAGTGTATTAGCGGTGTAATATCTTCCATACTTAAAATTATTTATCTTCTCCTCACACAACACTTTGTTGCGTTTTAAACAAAATCAACAATATTAGCGAGCACCAGTCATCGCAAGGTCCAATCCCGTTTTTCACAGATACTTATATATTTTTTTTCCCACAACAACCATCAATTCACATTATACAATATCTTAGTTAAACAATCTCATAATGTTGCGCTACTTCTTCCAAAAATGTCTTATTTTCTATGTCAGAGGAAAGAAAAAAGAGAGAGAGAGTGAGAGAAAAAAAACATAAGACAGACGTGACAGACTAGACAGACTCCAGCCGGCTACATAGACCTCTGCCCCTATAATTTACTCCGACATGAGTGTAAGCACATTACTTTCAAAAAGCGTCTTTAATCGCTTCGGCCTCCAATGGCCCTATCGTTTCAGGACTTTGAATGCAGGCTTCTTCTAACCGCTATATTAAAACATAGGTATTTGGGCGTATCCTCTCTCTGCTCAGGTATCCTCCTGGTATCCTCTCTCTAGCTCGGGTATCCTCCCGGTATCCTCTATGCTTTGCTCGGTCACCCTCGAGTCAATATTACCTTCCCCTTATGTATATACATTCTACTCTACTTCTGACTTTACTTTTTGTTCCACCTCCCTCCGTTACTTTCCCTTACTTGTTCTAGAGCATGCAACTTTTTTTGCCAAAGCATTTAGTCTTTTTCTCTCACCGTTCGCGTGTTTTTCCTCTCTGGACCCTTGGGATCACTGCCTTTGTCACCGCCTCTCCTGCTTTTCTTCCAAAAGGCTGCTTGTAGAAGTGGGAAGGGATTTGTGGGTGAAAACACAGGCTCCTTCAGCCCTCAACTGCAGATTTTATCTTTTACTCTAGCCACTATCTACAGGGAGCTTTGCGGTCTACTTAGCCGGATGGCAAAAGGACTTGTGATATTGCAGAGGACCTAGAGTTACTTATGTCGACGGTCAATGGATGTCTTATCTAATCGATAATCGATAACCATCCTCTGCTACTAAGTGTGCACTACAACCCCAACAGCCCCATAGAGCTGGGGGTTGCCCAATAGCACTTTAAGATGAGTAGCAGCACCTGTGAGATGGATGGGGCTGCAGATTAATACTCTTGCATCGAATCAATAAGGATAACTCAATAGTTTGGCAAAGGGAGTCCGTTTAATGACAAGTACAAAAAACAGGGAGTTGCTTCACAACTCCAACGAACTTCATAAAAACACATCTTTTATACTAAAAACTCGTTATCACAGACGTGTAATGCCTAAAATGTTGCATGCAATTCTATTGGTTTTAGGAAAGTAACTTTAATATAGGTACTATATCTGTATATGGTAACAAAGTGAGGGGATTGGATAAACAGTGTCAGGTGAGGCATCTAAGCCCTCCCTTCAAAATGGCTACTGTAGATGTCACTAAAAGTACGACATCTCATTGGTTTTACTAACTATAGGACCCTAGATCACTTGGTTCACTATGATTGGGTTGGCATCGACCCCACTCAGACTTTTCCACCAGCCTAGCAGTGTGCAGAAGCTGGCCAGGTGCAGGGAGCTTGTCCGCTCCCCCATTCTCCCTCCAATTATTACAACAATCAATCATCACCTCAGTGGTCATGTGTTATTTATTTGTATCTTGGCCTCAAGACTGCTTCTTGGTCTGGAAAAGTGAAGGCGCCTGGGCATGGCACAATTCCATGCATAGGTGCGAAAGGATCATTCCTTCTGCTGGCTCGGACACGTGATTCCGACACAGTGGAAGTTGTCTTATTCTCCATGTAATTTGTGCATTTTATTTAATTGTGTCAGCCATCTGCCTCCTGTGGCTTATCTTGACCTTTCAGAATAGGATACTCTGTTCTTCTCTTCATTAAATGTATCTACTGGTGGCCTGCTTCAGCTGGTACAACCTTGGGTTCTTGGCATGACTTGTCTTCGTCCGTCTGAGTTTCTGTCTGTCTTTAATTCTCGATTTTCTTGCTGCAAAGCTCTCCTCATGATACCTTAAGTAACCTTTGGTCAGTTCTGCTCTTGTGCATAGTGGAAGTATACTAATAAAAGTTCTTTTCTTGAGGTAGATATGTATAGGTGGCGCTTGCCGTACTCTATTTAACTACTAAGCTTTAGCAAGCTTCACGATTTTCTTTAACTTCTTGCGGTTCCTTGCATATGTACACGTGTAAACTGGCTGAATATTTGCATCACGCTCATGGCATGAGCATCTAACATTTGACGTTGTTATTTCGCATTAAACTCAGGATGCCACTTATCCAGGGTGTTTTGTCTCTTTTCATCATTCATAAGTCGTCATATCTTATATATGTGAGTCAGTCCAGGTTCTTGTGACATCACCATTCGACTTCTTTTAGGACTTTCTTGGCTTCTTCTGGTATTGCATTTTGACAATCGTCATTCTGTCTCACTTGTCGATATGGTTTTCTCAATGGGTACCTTACTGTCCAAGGTTTCTTAGGTACAGGTACATCAATAGGTGCTGTTAGTCTGATAGGTACTGGGCAGAGTCCCGCTGCGGCTCTCTGCTGGTTTAATTGCTCATCATACGTCACATATTTCGGCGTGAACGTTCCTGGCACCTCAAAATGGGTGGTGGGGGTGCAAATCGTTTTTGGGACCTCCTCTACACTGTGTTCCTCGCTCACCGACAGCTCTGCATGTACTCTCCACAGGCCATCCATCATGAGGTGTGCCCGATCCCCTGGAGTCAACTTCCAGTGTCCCCCTTTTAACTGTTCGACCACCTGTCTCATGCCTTTTATGTCTCTGCATTTATTCAGCGATCTGTTCTAGTGACATAGATTTAGGGATGTCCATTTGGGAGATCATTCGCTTCAGCGCTTCCACTTCCTACGTTTCTGTCTCATGTGGATCCTCTTTGGGCATCGGGGGCCTTGATAGGCAGTCCACTAGGTTGCTTACCCACCATCAGAATTGCAGGATGACCCCATAATCCTGGAGCTGGAGCATCGGCCTCTCTAGCTGTGCTGGCGGGCGGAGTGCAGAACCATTTAGGATGGGCATGAGCGGTTTGTGATCCATAACCACTGTCACTTGTCTTCCAAAAATATACAAATTCTTTATTCTCTGCTCTCACGTGACCCAGAGAGCACCCACTGGTGACGTGCTGTGGTCACCACAATCAGCATTAGTTGCGACCTTCGACTGTCGCAGGTGGAGACGTAGGAAAGAGAGACAGGACAGCATTTTGTGTTCTTGGTCCAAGCCCCACTCTTTGGTTGGGACCTGACTTGTATTATTTCCTGTCACGAGGGTCAAGCCTAGCATGTTCCTTCGTGCGTACATTCTAAATACAGAACGGTCACTTAAACCAATTGATCGCAACTCAACATAAACTACATTGAAGCAATACTTATTAGCACTGCGGATATTTTTTCCATGGTAGAAATGACAGGCAAATTTAGACTAACACTGATACCAGTTTTCTGTAATATGGCCCCACAATTCCAGATATAACAGCCAAACCATGTGAATCATGCGTTTTGGCAGACTGTATCAAAGTAAAATGTGTATTGTGTGAAACTTCTCTCTGCCTCCACTTTGCGGTTTTATTGTGCACACAAGTGATTGATCCTGTGGTACAGCGTGGACGCATTTTCCTTTCCTTCAAGGACAGGCAGGCCCTCGATTCATGGAACAAACAGTGCCTGCCATTTGGTGCCCCTGCCACATTAACGGCCTTATCTAAGCATTTCTAGCTTTGCGGCCTCTTTTCTAGCTAGTAGGTCTGCAGATCCACGTGAGTAGTGGTTTGGCTTGCCAAACTGCCACTGATTGAGTTGCATTTCTTTTGTTTTAGTGATTGAAATACGTTTTATTGAGGTTTGTTATGATGAAGCAGTAACAAATATCACTGACGAGAAAAAGAAAAGTAGTACATTGCGCACACATTTGTCAGTTTTGAAGAGAAAGTATATGATCTTAACTAGCATTAACTTATTTACAGAGATGGAAACTGTCCTATTGCAGTTTAATCAAACAATATCATCATAACTATGACCTAATCAAAAATATCATGACATTTTACCGACAATAAATATTTAATTAGTATACCCACAATGTGCTGCATCTCTGCTGCAGTGGTGATGTTTGTTCAAACAAGCCGAATAAAGGAAGAAGAGAGAGAAATGTTAAAGTGCACGAGTGTGATATTGGTGAATTATGGGAACAGGGAGGAGTGAGTTTGGTGAAAAAGTTGAAGCGGGTGCAGTTGAAGTTGTGCGTGAAAGCCTATCGGATGAGTAGAGTATGAGGAGGGATTCACACGTTGGTCATCTATTGACAGGATCACCCATTTTCTTGATTTGAATAATTGATGAATGCATGTGTTAGCTTGACTTTACATTAGAGACTTGGCACCTAAATATATTGCCAATGGCAGTGTCAACGGACTGGTTCCAAATCTCCACCCCTTGTAAAATCTAACCCTTCATCCTACCGCAGGACTTCCTTACCGTAGTGCAGGCCCTTGTGATCTTGTACATCAATGGGGGAAATGCCCTCCTCACGAGGCTTCCAGTCACATACATGGCTCCCCTAAAAGCAGTCTTCCATGCTTCAGCATGCCTATTACGAGTGTGTGGAAATTTGACCATATCACCCCCGGTCTACGCAGGCAACACTGACTTCTTCTCCAGGCCAGGCTGCTGTTCAATAATGCATGTATCATCTATAAAGCAGTTACAAGTAGCAAAACTGTGTACCCGGTGACTAAGCCTTACATAACTGGTGGCACATGAGCCTCGTGCATCAAATCAACCAACCGGCTCGAATCACAACTCAACCACAAAAAGAATCCACCTCATGTCACGCACCCACCCTCTGGAACTCAACCGCTGTATAGGCTCAAATTGCAGCAACAATTTTCTAAATTCCACAAAGCTCTCAAAACCTGGCTTTTTCAACAATACCTGACCAGGGACTAATCCCGATGGACACAGAGACTGGTCACTCAGACCATAACTCAAAGTACTTTGTTGCTAGCCACCCATACACTCTACAACACTCCTTTGCACTGTAGGTAAGTCTGCACTTCAAATAAACAAATAAAAATAAATGCCAGTGAAAAGAAAGGTGTGTGTGAAAGTACCAATAGCAGTATGGTTCATCTCTCTCTCTTGTGGGACAATGTATCTTTGGAAAGAACACGCTGATGATGATAATTATGTATTTATTTCAGTTTGTGCATATATAGGGTCAGATCTGGTTGATGTTCTGATTGGTGAAGAAACTACCTAGAAATTCTTCCAAAGGATGCAAAATGTTTTTATATTTTGCAAGTGAGTATAAATCTCCAATATTTTTTTTCCTCCAATTTATATCTAAGGAAATCAAATCCCACCAAAGATTAAATGTTGGTGGCCTCTGGTTTCTCCATTGGGATGCGATTGCTTGTTAAAACGGATCTGAGTACTGTTTCTTATGGCTTTGCCACTTTAGGTCTATCTGGGCTGCCTCCAGTCAGAGATCTCAAAAGCAGCGCTTTTAGTGAGAGTGTCTGTCTTGTTTTCATGATCTTTGGAATGAACTTAGTCATTTGTGTCTGATAGCTGCCAATTTTTGGGCACTGGAATAGCATATGCTTCAGTCGTCTGATAGCCTCTTGTTTAATACATGTCAAGCAAAAAGGGTCTGAGCTAATATGTGTGCAGTCTATCTGGGGTCCATAAAACTCTATGACATAAAACTAGTGAGGTTTGGCATTTGCTCTTTGAGGCTTTCAAAACACTTTTGTAGATCTCTGACCATGGTTGTTGGCTAAAATCAAGTTTTTTTCACCACATTGCCTTTAACTTTCTCTGACAATGGGAGTTTTTGAAATGGCAATTGCTCAATAAGTATGATTGCTGAGCAGAATGCCAGACTCTCCAACTTTGATGTTGTGATCTTTTCCAGGATTAGAACATTTGAATGTTCTTGTTACCATGACACCATTTCTGATTAGTCCTCCTGAAGGTCACATTTGGCATTCAAGTCTGCAAGACGTAGTAGGCTGTCATTGGTGTACGGTTGTCATAATCAATTCTTCCCACTTAATTATTTCTTGTATTCATTTGAATGTTTGAGTTTAGAGAGATGGAGTTTAACTATCCTTCCATGATGGTGCAGATTTATTTCTACTGAATTGATAGTACGTCTTAACTAAGGCAGCAAGAAATGTATCTTGGGGCATTTGTCAGTGAAAGACGAAAATCAAAAAGAAGGTTTTCAAGAGCACTTCATATTCTAGCCTCAGTGGGTTCTTCTGATCAGGTTTTTGTGACAGGTAAGAATGGATTTTTGTAAGGTCGAATGTTTGATAATATACTTTAAAATTAAGGGAATTAACTTCACACAAGATTTTACTATTGAGAATTTTGTAATATTCTTTATACTATGGCCTTTGGAATGTTCAAAGAGCATTTTTATTGCATGATCTGCAGGGCGTACAAAACAGTAAAGCCTGAATATTGTTTCATATAGTCCTCAGATTTTTCCGAGCACTCCAATGCAACTGGAAACAATAAGCATACCTGCAGCCAATTTTCCCTGCGATTTGCCGCAGTTAATTCTATACACGTATATGTACTATTTAGAGCAACGCAGGTTACAGTGGCTTTATGTGCCCAATCTCTAGGCCGTACTGTGTGGTATGAGCGTATAAACCTTCTTAAACACCAGCACTGTGCTCAGGTCATTAGCCCAGCCTTCAGGTCCTAAAACAGCTGGTAAGGCTCTCGGACATGTTCAATAAGGCTTCATTTTAACATTTGAAAGTTGGTGTGCCATTGGATTGTATTGTATTGTATTGGGTTATTTATATAGCGCTCTTTCCCCATTTGTATGGTCTCAATGTGCTTTTTCCTGGCTGGAAAGCCCTCGGTGACCGTAGTCAATGTGTCAAGGAAAGTTCTAGAACTTTCGTTTTAGGAGATGCGTGTGTGCATTTTTGCCGGTCAACGACTTGGGTGGCTGGCTAGGCTCGACTAAGCAGCCCGATGGTCCACGCACATGGGAGGGTGCTGTTGGAGATTGCGATAGAGAGCTATTGTTGAGATATTCGATGTGTGACTGGCTATACTGAATTTCGTTTCGCTGGTAATCACTCTATGCTAGTGGCAGAGATATTGAGGTACGTCTGGTGTGTCAGCGTGGACGGTTATGTGTTCTGCTAGACCGGAAAGCATAGCTATGGCTGCATTCTATGGTGCATGGTCGTGCCTGCGGCCTGTGTCCTCAGATGTGGGGTAGATATACGTACCACAGGCCTTCAGGGATTATACTTACTGTGGTCTTCGGAGTTGTATGGCTGATGTGATCCCCTTCCGAGCGGACAGCGTGGTCTCATCATTCATGGTCTCTCTAGTGAAAAGGGCCCTACGATGCACCTGGGGTGGGTGGCCATATTACGTTGTGCCTTAGTGATGGGGGTGGGCTACCCTAGGCTACTTATCTCATTGTTCATGTACTCGCTTGTGGACGGATCTGGTGAGTGGCGGGCGTGGTGTGAATGCTGCAGGTGTGCCACAACGAAGGCTGCTAGCTTACCTGGAGTACTTGTCGGTGAGAGTGTTGTTGTGGGTTGGGTGATAATGTGTCAGGTGTGCCACAGTGAAGGCTGCTAACTTACCTGGAGTACTTGTCGGGTGGGAGTGTTGTTGTGCATGGGGTGATGGTGTGTCAGGTGAAACCACTGCGATAGCTGCCAGCCCCTGAGTTGTAATTGGTGCAGGGGAGTTGTTTCAGTGGTGTAGTCTTGCAGTACCATGGATCAGGGGAGTATTGGGAAAAGCCAGGATTTAAGGGCTTTCCTGAATTTCAGGTGCTTTTCAGTGTTGCGAATGTGTAGCATTAGGGGGTTCCAGATGATTGGTGCTTGGACGGAGAAGGAGGAACGGCCAAGCTTTGTGGAGCTGTGCAGTGGGATCAATAGACGAAATGCTGTGTGAGATCTGAGGTTACTGGAGGCATGGTTGGGGACAATTTTGTCTCTGAGGAATACCGGGCCAGTGTTGTGGACTGCGCGGTGGGTGTTAAACATGGCTTTAAAGGTGGTGCGTAGAGCAATTGGGAGCCTGTGTTGGACTCTCAGGATAGGGCTGATGTGTTCTCTGCCAGGCAGGTTAATGAGCAGGCGTGCTGCCGCGTTTTGGATTCTTTGGAGTTTCCTTAGTTGGGATGCTGGGGGCTCCTAGGGAGATGCAATTTGCATAGTCTAGGCGGAACAGGATGATGGAGGTGATGGGCGAGAAACGGTGGGAATAGGTGAAGTAATGGAAAATCCGCCTGAGAATCCGTAGGCGGTAGAAGCTGGTTTTGGATACACTGGTGGTGTGTTGGGTGAGAGATAAGTCTGCATCCAACGTGCAGCCAAGGTTTTTTACCACGTTAGAGAATGCTGGTGTTTGTCGTAGTGGTTTGGACAGTTTATAGTGACATTGTCGAATCCATAATGTCGAATGACAAAAATGTAGAAAAATGTTGGTGTCATGCATGCTGGACGCTACGCTCGTAGAACAGCTAGACCGTTCTACTCCAAATGGAGGCTATTCGATACGTTACCGGGAAAACGACGTTTACACTTTTCACGTCGCTAACTTCACGTGACTTTTGCTTCGTCACGTGAAATACGGTATCACGTATTTAAGCAGCGTAGAGACTTCACTCGCTGCTTCTGATCGTCTCTATTGGCGTCGTGTAGCTGAACCTCTGATCTACATCCTGGTATATTCCTACAGCTACTTTTGGGCCTTCGACAGCGTGTGTTTCGCCACACGCTGATTCCTGGAGCTATCCCTTCGCGTGATAATCCACACGCGCTCCTTGTCTTCACACGCGGCTGGCCAAGGCTGCGTGAATCCTGCCCGCGTGTAAAATCCACACGCGCTCTTTGTCTTCATACGCGGCTGGCCAAGGCTGCGTGAATCCTGCCCGCGTGTAAAATCCACACGCGCTCTTTGTCTTCATACGCGGCTGGCCAAGGCTGCGTGAATCCTGCCCGCGTGTAGAATCCACACGCGCTCTTTGTCTTCATACGCGGCTGGCCAAGGCTGCGTGAATCCTGCCCGCGTGTAACATCCACACGCGCTCTTCGTCTTCAAGTGCGGCCGGCCCAGGCTTCGTGAATCCTGCCCGCGTGTAAAATCCACACGCGCTCTTCGTCTTCAAGTGCGGCTGGCCAAGGCTGCGCGAATCCTGCCCGCGTGTAAATCCACACGCGCACGCTGTCTTCACACGCGGCTGGCCCAGGCTGCGCGATTCCTGCCCGCGTGTAAATCCACACGCTCACGTTGTCTTCAAACGCTATTTTCTTCTAACTCCTGCATCTGTGGAATTAACAGAAGGATTGATCCCTAAGTGGGAAGGAAGCCTTTCAAGGATTATTGGAAGTGACTTTGAACTGAACTTTGGACGCTATCCTGTGGTGAATTCAACCCGTATCTAGCGTGAGCCTCGTTCCGTCCGGGATAAGTCTCCCTTACTAATTTTCCCTTCCCTGTCGTTTTGTTCTTCAATTCAAATCCATCAAGAGGATTCTGGATTGTTCTACCCAGAGATACAGGTCAGTGTGATCATTCCTGTCATTATCTAACTCATCATACTCAGGTTGGAGCAGTTATTCATGATACTTTAATTTGTCCTAGGCTGGATTACTATACCTTACCCACGCCCTTTCCAGTGATCCATCGCTCTGCCTGTTTTATCAGCCAGAGGGTTGTATCATTTGGAAGGTCTTAACTTGACTTCACGACTATCAAGTCGGGTGAACAGGGATCCGGAAGACCCTACCTCCTGTATCCTTTTGAATATCGTATCCTTTTCAGTTGATACTTTGGTGCATTCTGACAGAATCAGAAGCCATGGAGGGAACGGATCCTTTAACTGTTTTGACACAGTTGATCCACGATTTGAGAAACGAAATGGTTACTGCACAGGACATGTTACGGCACCGTATGGACGTTATGCAAGACGCCCTACATGGTAGTCCTCAGGGAACACAAGCGCCGATGGCTACCGCATCCGGATCTGGGACTACGGCACCCCCACAGGAGACTATTAACGTGGTTATGCCCACTCAGTTTCCCTTGGCCCCTCCAGAAAGGTTCACGGGTGATCCCAAAACCTACAGAACCTTTGTAAACCAGTGCCGACTCCATTTCCTTTGCCGTCCTACATCTTTTCCTGACCTAACCACAAAAGCAGCCTTCGTGCTTTCCCATTTAGGGGGCACGGCTGCTGCTTGGGCTAACCCTTTGTTGGAAACTAATAGCCCTTTGTTGTACGATTGTGACGATCTCTTGACTGCTATGAGTAAAGTCTTTGACATGCGTTACTCTACTCAAGCCACAGATTTAGAGTTGCTTAACCTACAACAAGGCAGCCAACCCCTTATGTCTTACGTCGCCCGGTTCAATCAACTGACGGCGGAAACCCAATGGCCTGACAGCAAGAAAACGGCTGTTTTTTACAAGGGTCTTTCTGAAGAACTGAAAGACGCCTTATCTACTGTTCCTGTGGTTCCTACGGGTTTCCCAGAGCTGCTCGATATGGTTCTACAAATCGACGCCCGAAGGAATGCTCGAAAGGGAGAGAAAAAGCCCTTCATGCCAGTCTCGGGGCGGTCAGAGACACCAGCAGTCATCTCTAACGACCCTGAACCCATGCAAATAGGCGCCGTGAGAGGCCGATTGTCCAATGCAGAACGGGAGAACCGAAGAAAAAACCACTTATGTATGTATTGTGGTTCTTCCGAGCATTTATTGGCAACATGTCCTAAAAAACCCGTCAAGCGTGCGGGAAACGCCAAAACTCGACATTAGCAGGAGTCCCTATGTCGAGTGTTTCATCGGACTCCAGTACCATTCCTAAACATGCACCTGTAATAGTTCAGGTGACGTTACATTGTGATGAGCGAGAAGTGGTTTCCAAGGCCATGGTTGATTCTGGAGCCACCAGCAATTATATAGACATCACCTATGCCAAGAACCGTTCCTTACCCCTAGTAAACAAAAAAAAACCTGAAACGGTGAATACCGTGGACGGATCTGTGTTAACTTCTGGTATGGTAACCCAGGAGACGGTACCTGTTCGGATGACGTTATCAAATAACCATTCAGAAGAAATCGTCTTCGATGTTATTGCTGCTCCGCAGTACGAGATCATACTTGGTCTTGCATGGTTAACCCTTCACAATCCTACTGTTGACTGGGTTTCGGGATCGCTCCAATATCCTTCGACTCATTGCAACGAACATTGCTTTACCAGTCAGGAGGTGTCAAATAAACAACACATATTGGCCTCTGTGGTGGAGGATTCTACTATCAGCGTTGTACATCAATGCGACAATATCATACCATGCGAATACGCTGATTATGCTGATGTCTTTGATAAAGGCCAGGCAGAACAATTACCTCCTCATCGACAGTACGACTGTCCTATCGAACTGATTCCGGGTGCCAAAATTCCTACAGGCCGTGTTTATTCTTTAACACCTAAAGAAGATGTCGTGTTAAAGGAATACATTGACAAGGCGCTAGCCACGGGCTTTATACGACCCTCGCAATCTCCTGCTGCATCTCCTCTATTCTTTGTTCCTAAGAAAGAGGGAGACCTCAGACCATGCATTGATTACAGGGCACTCAATGATATCACCATCAAAAACCAATACCCCTTACCACTAATAAACGTGCTGTTGGATCAGTTAGGCACTTCCAGTTACTTCACCAAACTGGACTTGCGAGGTGCATACAATTTGGTTCGCATTCGTGAAGGCGACGAATGGAAGACCGCTTTTAAGACACGGTATGGTCTTTACGAATATTTGGTGATGCCTTTTGGTCTGTGCAATGCTCCCGCCACATTTCAATTCTTCATGAATGATATATTCAGAGACATCATGGACCGATTTGTGGTTGTCTATCTGGACGACATTTTGATTTACTCCTCATCTCTATCGGAACACGTCAGACATGTTTCTACAGTCCTACAAAGACTTAGGGAGAACCACCTTTATGTGAAAGCCGAAAAATGTGTCTTTCATTCGCAGGAAGTGGAATTCCTTGGTTACGACATTACCAATCTAGGTGCTCGAATGAGTCGTTCCAAGGTAAAGGCCGTCTTGAATTGGCCAATTCCACATAACGTCAAGTCGCTACAGTCTTTCTTGGGCTTTGCGAATTTCTATCGCAGATTCATCCATTCCTTTTCCAAAACAGTAGCTCCTTTGACGGCTTTAACTAGTTCCAAAGTACCTTTCTGTTGGAATCAACATGCCCAAGCAGCATTCGAAAAACTGAAGGAAGCATTTACCACTGCACCCGTGCTTCAACATCCGGATCCTGATCGCCAGTTTGTCGTTGAAGCGGATGCATCTAGTGTCGCTATTGGCGCAGTGCTCTCACAAGTCTGCACAGAAACCAAGGAGGAACACCCAGTGGCTTTCTTCTCTCGTAAACTCACCTCATATGAACGGAACTACACCGTTACTGAGCGGGAACTACTGGCTATCAAAGATGCCTTCCGAGAATGGCGTCATCATCTTCTTGGGGCCAAACAACAGGTGTTGGTGTACTCTGACCATAGAAATCTCCAAGCATTCAAATCCATGAAATGCCTTACGGCCCGTCAGGCCAGATGGCATGTCTTTTTTGCCCAATACGATTTCCAGGTCACCTATCGTCCTGCCCGAGAACATGTTAAGTCGGACGCTTTGTCCCGTATGAGTAAAGAGGCGCAGGAAGAAAAACAAGTACAGATCCAGCTGTTGGCAGATCATGTGATTTGTGGTTGTTCGGTTCAACCATCCTTAAAAACTGAAATACAAGAGTGGGTAAAAAATAATCCACAAGCAGTCCAGGATATGAATCTAGACTTGCATAACGGTTTACCATTCACACAGGGGGTGCTTTATCTATCAACTCCTTCAATGCGGAATAAAGCCCTCAAATGGAATCATGATTCCTTGATTGCAGCCCATCCGGGACAGAAGAAAACACTGGACCTGCTCAAAAGGTGGTGCTGGTGGCCATCCATGGCAAAAGACGTTATAAACTACGTATCTTCTTGTTCTGTATGTATCCAATGTAAAAATACTCCTGGTAAACCAGTGGGCTTACTCCAATCCCTGCCTGTCCCTACCAAACCATGGGACATGATATCTATGGACTTTGTGGTGGAACTCCCCCCAAATCAAGGATATGATACCCTATGGGTCGTAGTGGATTATTTCACTAAATTGGCCCTATTCATTCCTTGTATTGGTTTACCAACTGCTACTGTTCTGGCTGATCTATTCATCCAACATATATTCCGTTTCTTTGGTCTACCATCAGTAATCATTACTGACAGGGGCTCGCAGTTTGCGTCACGCTTTTGGAGAGCCTTAACATCTGCATTACTAATTGATGATAGAATGTCCAGCGCTTATCATCCTCAAACCGACGGACAGACTGAAAGGGTCAATTGTACTATGGAACAATATCTGCGGTGTCTGTGTTTGCAATACCAATCGGATTGGCTCACGGTACTGCCGGCGGCTGAATTCGCCTATAACAACTCTTATCATAGTGCCATAGGCACTTCACCGTTCTATGCTCTCTATGGACAACACCCCCGATCAATACCTCTAGATTCCGGTCTATCCCTGGACACGCCTGCCGCAGGCCGTACGCTTCGTGATCTGAAGAGATTACAAAGAAAGGTGAAGCAGCAATTGGAGCAGGCCAAACGACGTGACAAGTTCTATGCCGATGCTCATAGGGTATCCGCACCTGTCTATAAGGCTGGGATGAAAGTCTGGCTATCCACTAAGAACTTAAGAATTCCGGGCAAAAAGAAATTGTTGCCTAGATTCATCGGTCCGTATGTTGTGCTCCATGTTCTGAATCCTGCTGCTGTACGTCTGGCTTTGCCACAACGATGGCGGGTGCATCCTGTATTCCACGTCTCGCTCATCAAGCCATTCTCTGACACTACTAGACTGCCGGTACGGCCTGTTGCTATTTCTGTGCGGGGGTCTGATGAATACGAGGTACAAGACATACTGGATATGAAACTCCGTTCTGGTAGACCATATTATCTGGTGGACTGGAAGGGCTATGGACCCGAAGATAGGTCCTGGGAACCTCTTTCCAACATTCATGCTCCTGCTTTATTGAAGCGCTTCCACACAAGAAGGGGAGAGGTTGTCCCTTTGGGGGATGGCACTGTCATGCATGCTGGACGCTACGCTCGTAGAACAGCTAGACCGTTCTACTCCAAATGGAGGCTATTCGATACGTTACCGAGAAAACGACGTTTACACTTTTCACGTCGCTAACTTCACGTGACTTTTGCTTCGTCACGTGAAATACGGTATCACGTATTTAAGCAGCGTAGAGACTTCACTCGCTGCTTCTGATCGTCTCTATTGGCGTCGTGTAGCTGAACCTCTGATCTACATCCTGGTATATTCCTACAGCTACTTTTGGGCCTTCGACAGCGTGTGTTTCGCCACACGCTGATTCCTGGAGCTATCCCTTCGCGTGATAATCCACACGCGCTCCTTGTCTTCACACGCGGCTGGCCAAGGCTGCGTGAATCCTGCCCGCGTGTAAAATCCACACGCGCTCTTTGTCTTCATACGCGGCTGGCCAAGGCTGCGTGAATCCTGCCCGCGTGTAAAATCCACACGCGCTCTTTGTCTTCATACGCGGCTGGCCAAGGCTGCGTGAATCCTGCCCGCGTGTAAAATCCACACGCGCTCTTCGTCTTCAAGTGCGGTCGGCCCAGGCTGCGTGAATCCTGCCCGCGTGTAGAATCCACACGCGCTCTTTGTCTTCATACGCGGCTGGCCAAGGCTGCGTGAATCCTGCCCGCGTGTAACATCCACACGCGCTCTTCGTCTTCAAGTGCGGCCGGCCCAGGCTTCGTGAATCCTGCCCGCGTGTAAAATCCACACGCGCTCTTCGTCTTCAAGTGCGGCTGGCCAAGGCTGCGCGAATCCTGCCCGCGTGTAAATCCACACGCGCACGCTGTCTTCACACGCGGCTGGCCCAGGCTGCGCGATTCCTGCCCGCGTGTAAATCCACACGCTCACGTTGTCTTCAAACGCTATTTTCTTCTAACTCCTGCATCTGTGGAATTAACAGAAGGATTGATCCCTAAGTGGGAAGGAAGCCTTTCAAGGATTATTGGAAGTGACTTTGAACTGAACTTTGGACGCTATCCTGTGGTGAATTCAACCCGTATCTAGCGTGAGCCTCGTTCCGTCCGGGATAAGTCTCCCTTACTAATTTTCCCTTCCCTGTCGTTTTGTTCTTCAATTCAAATCCATCAAGAGGATTCTGGATTGTTCTACCCAGAGATACAGGTCAGTGTGATCATTCCTGTCATTATCTAACTCATCATACTCAGGTTGGAGCAGTTATTCATGATACTTTAATTTGTCCTAGGCTGGATTACTATACCTTACCCACGCCCTTTCCAGTGATCCATCGCTCTGCCTGTTTTATCAGCCAGAGGGTTGTATCATTTGGAAGGTCTTAACTTGACTTCACGACTATCAAGTCGGGTGAACAGGGATCCGGAAGACCCTACCTCCTGTATCCTTTTGAATATCGTATCCTTTTCAGTTGATACTTTGGTGCATTCTGACAGTTGGCCAAAAAAAAAAAAAGTCGAATGTCATTTTTTTTTTTCGTTCGAAATGGGTGGGGTTTCCCCCCAACTCCCCTTTGTTTTGTTTTTGAAACCCCTTTTTTTAACGCAGGAAAGCAAAAAAAAACGTAAATTAATAAAAGAACATTCGACTTTTTTTGGCCACATTTTTTCGACATTTTTGTCATTCGACATTATGGATTCGACATATTAACTGGATACCGGTTTGGGCACAGGATTGATTGGGGGAGGAGCGCTGTTTTCCTGCAAAGTAGGATTTCGGTTTTCCCAGGGTTGAGGATGAGATGGTTGGTCGTCATCCAGTGGTCAATGATGACAGCTGCCTTTGCCTTCGTATTTTGGGATTTTGAGGATGATCTGGGTGTCGTCTGCATAGTTGTAGCAGGTAAGATTGTACGAGCGGATGATTGCGGGAATGGGTTTTATGTAGAAGTTGAAGATTAGGGGCGATGTGGATGCTCCTTGGGGGGACACCTTTACTTACTGGTCGGGATGTGGATGTGAACTGGTCGAGGTGCAGGATTTGCGACCGATTAGAGACAAAGGATGAGATCCAAGAAAGGGCTGTGCTTCTGATTCCTATTGTTTGTAGTCTGTCTAGTAGGATGGAGTGATTGATGGTATCAAAGGCTCCACAGAGGTCTAGCAGGATGAGAACTGCACAGCCTTCTGCGTTGGCTGTTCTTTTTAGGTCATACCAGATAGAGAATAGGGAAGATTCTGTTCCCTTTAGTGGTCTGAAACCTGATTGCGCTGGGTCTAGGAGGTTGTTGGCTTCAGCAAATTGGCCAAGCTGTTTGTATATCTCGCAGTCCATCAGTTTGGCGATTGACCGCGTATTGGAGATAGGTCAGTAGTTTTGGGGGAGGAGTGGGTCGAGAGTCAGTTTTGGAGAATGGGTTTGATGTGGGATGTTTTTAGGGCTTTTCGGGAAAGATCCTGATGTGAGTGAGTGATTAAGGATTGTGTGTGCAACGTTTCCTGCACAGGTGGAAGTTAGTATTTTTTTTTTGCATTGAGGGTGGGCAGGGGTCTTCAGAGGAGCCTCACGGGCGGCTCACTGCTACAAGCGAGAGGAATTCTTGGTGTTTGATAGGAGAGAAAGAGTCAAGAATATGTGTCTGTGAGGAGTTTTGGGCAGAGGTCTGTGGGAAAGTGGGAGGTTTTAGTTTAGAGATGATGGCGGAGTGTCTTTAGTTGGCGGCATTGTGGAAGTGGAGCAAAAGGTTGTCGCATAGGGCTTGGGAGCATGGAGTTGTCAAGCGCGAGCATGCAGGGGATTTGAATTCTGCTATGATTCTATGTAGTGCCTTACTCGGGTTGCGAGCATATTGGATTTGGTTCCAATAGAATGATTTCTTGCTTTTTTTGATGAATTTCTTTTTTGTAATTAATTGGTCAACAGAAGGACGTAAACACTGTTACAAGGCCTGCTGTTTCTCTCGCAATATTCTATATCAATGCTCAGTGTCACCCTTACCTAACAGTTCACCTGGAGAATCCTGCCACCAAGGTTCCATGCATCTTCTCCAACTGTTTTATTGTTTTTAAGCTGTTTTTGTGACTTTTGCTTTGTGATGGCATTACGGCCCGACGGATGGTCTTAACAGGTGTTAACATCCTTTACTCTTGTTATGTGCCCTCGGCTTCGCCTACATAACTCTGTGTGAGCTGTTAACACATAATACAGCCCCCCCTGACCCACTTTGGCTGTAATTCCACATTAGCACATTGAAATGTTAGTGTTAAGGTTAAAGGTATATGGACCGCGCACCGTCACCACTGCTGTGGTCCCCAGGCGGACCTGAAAAGGAGAGTGTGAAGAGAGGGGGGTTTAGGGGGTTAATAGGGTGTAGTGGGAATAGGAAAGTGAGAGTTGGTATGTCCTGTTGGCTGCTTCAGTTCGGTTTGCACCATTCGCTGAGCTTAAGTGTGGTTTTCGGTTTGGTGCAAATTACCATGTGCTGTTGTGCCGAGCTATGTGTTGTTAGTCGATTGTTGCAATGTGGTGAAATGCGTGCAGATTGCTGTGCAGAGAGGTGGCAGTGTGAGTTTCTGGTGAGTATGCAGAAAGTTGAGGGCATAAGGTACCGTTCATTATTTATTAAAAAAATATATTTTGTCGATTTCTTACCACTTTGTCTTTGCGTTTCTCCGTCCAACCTCTATAGTCATCCTGTGTGTTCGGTATTGTAGTTTGTCCGTCTTGTTGGTAGGCATGTTGCAGAGTGGGAGCCCTCCTTTGTGTGACTCCAGTGGTTTGTGTATCTAGTTGCTTTCTGCTAGTCTCCCTGCTGTGCAGCAGATAATGTTTTGGTCAGAGGACTGGTCATTGGGTTGGGTGTCCCCACCTATCCAAGTTCCCTTTAGGATTTGCGGTGTGTGAACATGGGTGGGCAGTGCGCACCCACCCCCACTTTGATAATGGAGGACCAGGTTAGGGTTATGGTTTCCTCCCGGGGGATTCACAAATAGTTATTGACCTCAATAACTACTGGTATGTACTGTGACAATGAACGCCCTTGTCTTGTGTCCCTACCGATGAAAAAAAGGGCAATGAAAGATTGTAATAGCCTGCGATTTAAGAGCATTAAATATGTATGCTCACTTTACGTGAGCAACTGCAGAGTCTAGTGCTGTTATACATTTTGGTTCTAAGTTTCAATTTAATGCCAGTGTGCAAGCATGTGTTGTGTCTGGCAATCTGCCGTAAACAAGTTTGGATTAATAGGGTTTAGCAATTGATGGCAAACCATTTTCAAGTCTTTTTTCTAATATTTGACAAGCACATTACAATCAATATTGATGATAGATATTGGGCGGTGGTGTTTTGTATTCGTACGGTCTTTGTTATTTTTCAGGATTAAAATAATATTGACATCAGTAATTGAATCTGTTGAGCTCTGATTACTTCTGAATGAATGAAATAGTCTGATTGAAAGACAAAATGTATTAAATTTAATAACATTCTGTAGGCCGACTGCCATACTTTGATCAATGATAATGTGTCCTTAAGGTCGTTCTCCCTATTTTTTCTCAATTACAGCTCTCCCCACTGTTAGTGGCCTTAAAAGAGTACCAATTAGTTTCCATGTTTTATTGGTGCTTTGATTGACCCTAAAGAATGTGTGTTCTGTGAATAATCCTACGGATCCCTCACTGAAACCCTGCCTAAAATCTCCCCCCAGGTGGCCAGGGAAAGGCAGACACTTCCTGATCCCGACCTTGGTGGTGGTGTACTGCGGGAGGATCACCTGGGAGAAGACAAGGCCCAGGGTGGTGAGGAGATCCTGTGGGATGAGAGACGGTATTTGTATGGTAAAAGGGAGAACCTTTTAAAAGTGCCAGAACAGGTAATGGCCTTTGGCCATTATGATATATCTGAACCACATATAAGATCTGTGGATATGACTGCAACTGCCTTTAAACCTGAACAGACCTTAATAACAGAAAGACCATGTAAAGTGATTCAGGATAAAAATCCTCCTTACTCACAATAGTATAATGAAAAGGAAATCTGAAATATTGCCTCAAACAGACTGTCTTCCTTTTTAACAGTGAATTCTAATGATTCATCTTTAAATGATCATAAGGGAAACACATCTACCCTTAAAACCCAGAGATTGTTTAAAAGAACTAACTTTGTTGTTGGGGACTACTAGTCACATAATCCCATGAGTACTGGGACAAGGAAGAGGGCTGAAGAGGTATGATGTGGTAGTAGTCAGGCAATTAAGCCTAGCAGCCTACACCTGAAGGAACCTGAGAGGCATAAAAGGCACCCTCGGGTGCAGGCAAAGAGAGAAGGAGCTGGAACTGTGGCTGGAGTTTGTGCAGCAGCAGAAGTAGAACGCAGAAGACACAGTGCTGGCAATCCAAGCAGAAGTGGGAGAACAAATGGACACCAGAACTCTGAGATGCAAAGGATTCTTGTTCTGTGAGGGTCCTGTTCCCCAGACTCTGAGTTGCAGAGGCTGCGCAGTGGAAAGCATGCAGGAGGGATGCCTTTTCGCATGTGAGCCTTTTTGTGGAGAATGCCGTACCAGAAGTGTGTCGGAGACCGAGGCAAGGAGCTGTTGGAAATACGTGGGTCTCAGGAGCGAGAAGGGCTCCTTAATTGAGTGGCCCAACTGGAGACACCTTCATCGAGGAAGGATGTGGGTCCCAGTGAAGCCAGAAGCAGCAGAGGTTGTGCCAGAAGCCGTGGAAGTTGTGCAACCCACGGAACAAGGATCACAGAAGCCAGTGAGTCAAACCTGCCGTTCTGATTCCTTGCGCGGGCACTGCTAACAACAGTATCCAGCTAAACATTCACTTGGGTATAACCAGAAACGAACTGAAGTCATTTGTTTTAATTTTAATAATGGGACAGTGGAAAAGTAGCACTTGCGTGTGCTTGGTAATTCCTATTTCACTGGCATCAAGAGCAAATGCTGCAAAAGCCAATTTTTAAGCACTTTAAAGTTTATCAACCTTATGAGGAAGGGGTCGCATTTGCCTAATTTCGCTTTTCAAAAGAAGAGTGAACTTAACCTCTTTATTCACGCAAACAACAATTGTTAATAAAAGTGTTCAAACGTTGCACTTACAGTGGAGAGAGATCAAGCATTGCCCAAACCAATAGTATTCCCATATTAAGACTGAAAGAACCATTTTTAAAGCCAGAAAACCATCTAATCAATTCAATACTTTGAGTCTAATATACATTTTTACCTTGCCTAAGATGCAAGTGTTCAAGCATTACATGAAGCCAAGAGAGTGACACAAAGGCTTCTGGGTAATTATTTGGC
Source organism: Ambystoma mexicanum (assembly GCF_040938575.1). Lineage (NCBI taxonomy): Eukaryota > Metazoa > Chordata > Amphibia > Caudata > Ambystomatidae > Ambystoma > Ambystoma mexicanum. Next base: position 1,357,459,999 of record NC_090921.1, on the reverse strand, counting down.
TAACAATTGGCGGAGTGATTAAGGCAAAGTTGGGGAAGGGAAACTTTCTGCTCATAAATATTATTTGAAGTTCACACAACCTATATTGACAAAGACTGTCAGAGAAAGAGTGAGGTGGGTCAAAAAGACAAAACTAGGTTGTTGTGGCAGACAGACAAGAGAGGCTGCCCTTTTGGAAGAGAGATATTCAGAGGAAGAGTGCCTTGTCTCTTTTGAAGGTGTTGAAGTGCCTTGAAGTAAATCTTGTCAGCTCCAAAACCTATTCTGAGTCACAGAGTGCTGAAGCTGTGGTTGTATCACCAAGTACTGAAACTGTAGTAATATATATGGTTGTCAGTAGATACAAAACGTCAGTAGCATAAGTAGAGTGAAGTACTTTGAGAGAAAGGAGAATGTCCTCATGGTAAACTGTAGTAGAAGTGAAGTTGTTGAAGCAGACGTTGCAGCACTGTGAAGTCATCCTGACAAAGATATCTATTGAAAATCTTAATCTTTTAACATTATAACTGTTGACCAAGAACTGTGTTTCACTAACATTTGCAGAAGCTGTGTTCCTTTGAATAGTGACAATTCTTCTAAAACAACAGAAAATGTGGAAAAGCATTGGGGACAGGAATAACACGTATGCCACTGTAGTGAAGTGGAACGTTTTATCAACAAGAGGAGAATCTTTGATATTCTTGGAACTTTGGTGAACAAAACTTTATGTTGACATTGAAACATCAAGAACTGAACTTAGACTGTTCTGCCTAAAGGAGTTTCCTTGTTTCGTTGTGCTGAACATTGGAGATGAGCCGTCTTTGAATCCTGGGGTAGGGAGTTCACCCAGGTTACTTAAAGGTTATCAAAGGACTGTACAAACAAATGTTGATATTGATTGTCATGCCAAATATGTTTAAGTGTGAGGGCCAGACATCCTATGTTAGAGTGCTTCCCCTTAGTTTTGATGGGCTTGGAAATCCTTGTTAGAGTAGGGATAGTGAGGAGTTTAGTGTGTATTTATCACTTAATAAAATGGCAAATGTTGAACAAACATATGAGAATAGTCCGCCTCGCATTGCTGACGCCTCACACTATCCATAGTGATAATGTTGTAACACATTTTACATATTTTATTAATACATTGTTGAGTCCCTATTTCTTGCTCTAGGTCAAATGGAAATGGGTAATAGGCCCGATATCCATTTTTATATTTGAAATGATTTGTTAAAAAGTGATCAATGCTTGAGTAAAAGGTCAAGTCTAATTTATCACGATTCCAGGGTCTTCAGATATCTAGGAGGATGTGTCTCTATTTTGGGGTCACCTTACAGAAGGCCACCTTACTTCAGAATAACAACACGCAGTTCATGCTTCCTACCGCAGCACCCTTTCTACTCTCCTCCATCTGCCTCGTAGTCACTTGGTGTCCCAGCATGTCTGCTTGCCACCATACCCCAGGCCGCCCCCTCTACCAGCTCCTATGCTTTGCATCACCTCCGGTGCCATCCACTTTCTCGATACATTACAAGGGTGTTTGTTATTTCTGCCATCCCTCTACCTGCTGCTTTTGCAGGACAGGGTATGGACCACTGTTCTCCTCTGCTGCATTGGGAACATCCCTGTACCCCCAGATTTTTCATTCCTTCTTTTTAAATCATCATGGGCCAGGGAAAACTTGATCATAGTATCCTGACTGCTGCAAAGGTGTCTGCTCCAATTTAGCATTACCTTTCCATCCCCCACTTCTTTAAATATGTTTATCCTCATAACCTAGCTGCACTAGTAACACAACAGAACCTCTTGGCTGAAAGATTTGATTGTGACATCTAAAAGGTATAGCACTTGTGTTTGCATTCCTTTTATAAAGAAATGTACACTTCTATTGTGTAAACATTTTGTTATGAAAATCTTCCAGAGGAAGGTCTGATAAAGAGAGGAACTTATACATTTGGGCTGAAACTAGTTGGAAGCTCTTTTGGCAACAGAGAGACAATAAGGTCACACAATGAATGTAAACTTAGAACCTGAAGACCCAATATTTTTGACAGATCATTCTGTAATGATTAACTAAGTGGAATATACCTTAAGCCATTCACTATCTGCCGCACGAGTTGTGAATAGTAAGGCCTGGGCCCTACTCATAGAACTGATTATGACTGTAACTTTTGTCTGTCTATACATGTATGTTAATATTGTCATTTGCATATGGATGTCTTTTGCCTTTGCATGGATGTCTGTACTGCACATATTAGTCTGATCTGTATTTTAATGAATTTTGACACCTATTTGTTGTCTTATGCAGACAGACACCTTTGGAAACACTTTCAAAATTGTTTCTTCTGTCAGGTTTTAACACTTATGATAAAAAGAAAATAAACTCTCAGAACATATTTTGTAAGGTGTCTTTTTTTACAGTGTGTTTTCTTCTAAATATATGTACATTGTAACTTATTTATGACTTAAATGTTAAGAATGTTTTCCTTGGGATGACTTTTGGTATGATAGGCATTTGACCGTGGGGCTTCTCCGAGTCTGTGGAGTTTTGCTGGGACCTGCAGTGCCTTCTTCTTTCTAGCTAGTGTCTGGAACGTTTTATGGGGCCTCATTACGAGCATGGCGGTCCGGGAACTACGGTACCGGTAAGAATGCCGGTACCGTAGTTCCCGGACCACCATACTATGAGCTCTGCTTGCGGGTGCCGTCTCACCCGCCAGGTTTAACGGCACCCGCAAGCAGAGCACGTCGGATGCACCGGCACAACTCTGAATGTGCCGGTGCATCCGACGGCAGAATGGGGATTGGGAGGCCCTTGATTCCGTCACCCGCAAATGGGCAATTACCTGGTCCGCCGAGCTCGACATGACCCGGTTCTTGCCCATTCGCTGGTGCCGGAAAAAGCGCAACTCGGGCGGCAGAGTTGTAATGAGGCCCATGGTGTCTTGGCATTCACCTCTGAAAGCATAGTTAAATAGTTCACATTATTTTTGCTTAAGCTTTTGTACACTGTGATCCAGGATATTGGTAGCATGATTGGGGTTTGAGTGAGACATTAAGTCACCACCACTACATGTCTAGCTATAGTATCAATTTTCTTTTGCAAGGTGGTAGGCACTGTCTTGCATGTTAGGAAAAGCAGAATAAAAAACACGATGGTTTCTCCATAATTTTATAAAATGGACACTGCCTTACATATGTGTGTATTTAAGGTCACTGTGTCAGACAAGCTGGCATTTGCTTTTTTGGCAGGGAAATCCAAGCTATGCCCAGCCTGCCCAATTCCAGGTCAGGCTTGATCTGTGGGATCATTCCGTACAAATTGTGCTGTTTTCATGCAATATACGAAATATGGAGTCTTTCTTTTTTTATATATTCTTATTTAGATAATTAGTCCAGTGCTTCACCAGTCAGCATGTCAGATACAGGTTGTTCAAGATCCGCTATGTGTCTTAGCACAATGTTATGGACAATCTATACCTGATTGCACTGCCTTGGTAAAAGCCAAAAAAATGTGTGAAGTGGCCCATGAGAGAGAACCCTTCCTCATGGAAAAATCAATAGATTGAAAAAAAACAGGTGATCAACTTTTCCAGGATGAGACTCCTGATACCACACCAGCAAGCACCAAGTAAAGAGGATCTCAATTGCACACATAATGATGCGGGAGAGGGAATTGTGAGGGACCTTCCTTAGTTATCAATCCTTGAGATATGGCGAGGGAACCACATAAGTGGAAGGAAGAGCGTGACCACCATGATAGCTTGGTAAAGTCACAACTATCCAACCCGCAAAGAAAGCAAAGCTCATAAGTAATGGAGGACATCTTAGAATGGGAAATTAGTACTCCTACCATATGCCAGATTCCAGACATCAATAACAACACCAGTTTCTACCATTTAAATCTCCCGTCTCCCAAATAATAATGCCAGTTTTTACTGTTTAAATCAAAAAATATGCTTTCCTCTCCCAGCTTCATTTTTTATTTTTTTATTTTATTGTGCATTTGTAAGGCACTTATACAAGAACTTGTGTTTCAAAGCTCCCACGGGGCAAACGGGGAGAGAACATGGGAACAAAGGGAAAATAGAAATAAAACTGATGAACAGGAAAGAGGCGGTCCTACTAGGCCTTGTCAGCATTCACAACGTGCACGTGCAGAGAGAGAGAGAGAGGAAGAAGGGAAGGGGGAAGTGCTAGGAGATTCCACAGAGGGGAAGTGCCAGAGAGTCAGTTGCAGGCAACAGGTAAGTGCCTGGCAGAGATCACTTGGTAATGAGTGGTCACCCGCCAATACAGTAAGTGCAGGCATCTCTGATGTTGAAGGCTGCATGTGAATCGTCGGTATGAGAACTGCATCCAGTGATACTGCATAGGTTCTACCAGGTCCACGGTTTTACTGGCACATATCTTTAATTAATTTTGGGTTGAGGGTAATGAAAACAAATCACTTCATTATCATTCCCCCATTCTTGCTAGCATACGTTGATCCAGTCCACTAGGTCAATGTATTCTTCACACATTACTTTGTGTCCAGGGCACTTAAGCTGACTTGCCAACCCCTGTACTCTTCCACGTCCAACAAGCATATGTCAGGGCCTGGGAAGGCCTTATACACACTCATAAGTATTGGTGCTCATGACTTCCTCTTAGGGTTATTGATCTCTATGATAAATATTTTACAGCATATTTTACAACACTGTAAGTTTCCATACCCTTGCACATTCCATCTTATCAGTGATGATTAGGGTAAATCAAGACCTGGCCCCCAACTCCTAGATTCATTTTTCCCCATGCCTGCTGTACTTGGTTCATCTTACTGCAATCGAGAGCAATCTCGCTATCTTTCTCTCTCTCATCTCTCTGCATGTCTCACTCTGTCTCTGGGCCTCATTAAAGGTCCGGCGGTAAACGTGACGGTAAAACCGGCAGGTTGCTGCCAGACTTGTACATTTTACCGGTGCCTGGCTTGCCGGTAACACTGGGGGATTCCAAGGCCGCCGGTCCGGGAAGTCAGGCGCCGGTAAAAATATTGCACCCCATTCCCATGAGTGGGGACCACGGAAGCACCGGCACCGTTAGTAACGTGCCGGTGCTTCCATGAAAGTCTGCCTACCATGGACGCTGTGCCCAGCAGGGTCAGACCTATAGGGCACAGCGGCTCCGGCAGGCAGACTTGTACTTTGCCGGTCCGCAAACAACGGTGGCAGTAGGCTTACCGGCACCATTGTTTCCGGGCCGGCAACAATGTAAAGAGGCCCTCTCTCACTCTGGGCAGAATTCACCATCTCTTATGCCCTCCCTCTGTTCGCTCTCTGTCAGTGCAATTTGGTATCTCCTCACTGTCTTCCGCTTTTGTTGCATTACCAACCAATCATTGGACAGCACGAAAAATTAAAGATTTCCTTGGAGAGCATAGCAGAAACCGAACACTTGTTTTTAATCTGAGTGTGACCCTTTCAAGTGATGTGTATTTTTGGCAAGCAAGCAAAGCTATTTGAAAATAAAGGAAATTATTAAATGGTACTAACTCTGCAAAACGTCTCTTTTAACATGTTTGCAACCTTCATTTCTAAAGTACTTATTGTAATTGTAATAAGAATGATAGACTTGGCTTTCTGAGTAAAGCACATTATGAAAACCGAGAATAACCATATAGACGCTATCCTAGTGTACTCTTTCAAAATGCCCATATGTGAAAGAGGAAGGGCTTGAATAGCGCCAGTGAGGTTCCTGGCTGCTTTGCATGAAATCAAAGAGCATTTTGGGAACATAAGCATGATAACTGATCTTTATATTTGACAAATATATCTGTGATAAAAGTGTTTTATGCTTGAATCCCTAAGTACATGATGTGTTTGTAACTAAAAGCCATATCTACTCATTTGGACAGACTCAGAATGTAGATATGAAGATAAAATGGCTGTGACATCCATCACTTCATTGGGATCTGAGGGCCATCCACCTGATCATTTTTACCTTACGAATTTTGCAGTAGTTTGGCAGTATTTTTGCTGAACTACCACCAAAATCGATTACTGTTAGCATCACTTGGTCCCATGGGTGTACCAGGTGATTACAAAAAAAAAAAAGTGGGCCATGGTGGAGTAATTCCCCCAATTTTTAGATGTATTTCCGCTGTGGTAATTCTGCCAAAGATTGTCAGTAGGGGGTCACATTTAGTTGCAGCAATTTGCTGGAGGTAAATCTGACCCTCTAGGGCCAATCTCGTAGTTCAGCGGTGTGGGATTGCAGAGGTAACGGAATTACCACAGCACTCCCGATGATTTTTCCCGCACCACCGACCTCAGAATGAGGCTGTATGTTTCCTCTACCATAAACCGCGGGCCTCACTGAATTTTAGAAGAGGAGAGCTGAATGGGGAAGCCAGGTCTCAGAGTAAAGATGTTTGTGTTCACTTTCATTCCCCAGAGCATAACCAATCCTTAAAGAATTGTATATATTGGATTTGATCTCTTAAACATTTCAATTCGATCAATATACGCAGAAAGCCACCAACTCTGCCAAAAGGGTGATGGCAACATCCACACCTAAGAAATTGTCAACTACAGGATAACAACCCACAAGAAAGAGCCCCAAGTGTCCAAAGAGTGTGTATGACAGTGTGTCAAGGAGAGGCGTGGTGCATCTATGCATAGGTTGGATGCTACGAGTTTAGAAATGCAGATGTTTGAGAACGTGCGGATGAATTCGAATGTCATAGGATGGATATGTTTGGCTACATTTGGGTGGAAATGTGTTGGCATTCGCCCTGCGCCTTTCCAGGGAAGTGTTGGCAATGTGCGCAGCATTAGGAGGTTTGTGTGCTCTGCTCTGAACAGGCCCCCATGTGACACACCGCATAACGTTGTAACTCCTACTAGAGATCTCTGTAAGGGAATGGGTCGTTCTGCTACCCGGATCCTGTCCCCCGGGAGAAGCCCTGCCAGTGTTTACCCTTCTGTTGGTCTTGGATGCTGTAAAAAGACACGAACTTTAATTTCAACTCTTCAAAGCTAGATGCTTTGGCCAAGTTTGCTCTTAACAAAAATAATAAAAATGGATTTACCTGTTGTGGACCAGGACAGCTTTGCGGCTTTATTGGATCGGTTTCCACGTCACTCTTCGAGGTTCATAGCAGTTTCTTGAAATTATGCAGTGTTTTTCTCTCTGTCACATTACATGACACGTTTATTTGTATGTACTTTAAAGACCTAGCCAGTAATTGCCCGGTTTTGTTCATTTACATTCCTTGGTTATGGAATAGTATGAAGCACAATACCACAAAACTGGATCCTCATCATATATTTTGTTAGTGAGCACTAGCTTCTAGCGAGGCATTTTGGTGGTGGTGGCAGTAGTGCGCGGTGCATACACAACATGCATAAGGTATGATTTACAGATGTTTGCATGCTCCACAGGAGTTAGATGGATTTATAAGATGGGTGGAGACAGGGGCGCGTCCAGGAAGTGGTCTGGGTGGCACGTGCTAACCCTGGAATCTGATTGGCCACCCCAGGTGACACCCCATTATCCTAAACTATGATATGTGTGTGTGTGTGTGTGTGTGCGTGTGTGTGTGCGCGTGCGAGCGCTCGTACTTCATGCCACCCCTGCATAATTCAGTGCCCCACTTGGGCCCCTCAGTCAAAAGAGACTGGACACGCCACTGAGACGTGGGACATAATGACCAGATCCACCCCACTGACTCCATCTCATGAATCAGAAGGCTCTCCACCTGAGTCTGGGATTTGATTCAGGCACAGATCTTTTGGACTCCTAGGTAATCCACGGGTGGATTCCCTAGGGTTCCATGAAAATACCGTATGCCATGCGCAGTCATGGCAGGCAGCATTTACAATTCGTTTTGTTATTGGGTGAAAATATAACACAAAAATCCTGGCTCTTCCCAGATTTCCATTTCATATTTACACCCTCTGACAAAACATATATAAATAGCAGGAGGGGACTGCTTACAGGTTAGTGGGCCACTCCATGCTATTTACATATATAAATAGCAGGAGGGGACTGCTTACAGGTTAGTGGGCCACTCCATGCTATTTACATATCTAAATAGTAGGAGGGGACTGCTTACAGGTAAGTGGGCCACTCCATTCTATTTACATAGCTGGGCCACTCCATGCTATTTACATATCTAAATAACAAGAGGGGACTCTGCTTACAGGGAAGTAGCCCACTCAATTCTATTTACATAGCTGGGCTACTCCATGCTATTTACATATCTAAATAGGAGGGGACTGCTTACAGGTACGTGGGCCACTCCATTCTATTTACATAGCTGGGCCACTCCATGATATTTACATATCTAAATAACAGGAGGGGACTGCTTACAGGTAAGTGGGCCACTCCATGCTATTTACCTATCTAAATAGTAGGAGGGGACTGCTTACAGGTAAGTGGGCCACTCCATGCTATTTACAAGTGGGCCACTCCATTCTATTTACATAGCTGTGCCACTCTATGCTATTTACATATCTAAATAGCAGGAGGGGACTGCTTACAGGTAAGTGGGCCACTCCATTCTATTTACATAGCTGGGCCACTCCATGCTATTTACATATCTAAATAGGAGGGGACTGCTTACAGGTAAGTGGGCCACTCCATTCTATTTACATAGCTGGGCCACGCCATGCTATTTACATATCTAAATAACAGAAGGGGACTGCTTACAGGTAAGTGGGCCACTCCATGCTATTTACATATCTAAATAGTAGGAGGGGACTGCTTACAGGTAAGTCGGCCACTCCATGCTATTTACATAGCTGGCCCACTCCATGCTATTTACATATCTAAATAACAGGAGGGGACTGCTTGCAGGTAAGTGGGCCACTCCATGCTATTTACATATCTAAATAGCAGGAGGGGACTGCAGAAAGAAGATGGTAATTGGGATAAGGCAGCCTTCAATGAAATGGTGGATGATTTATAAGGTTAGCTATCCAACCTGGTTCGTTTACTGCCTCTACAAAAGCATTGCTCAGCCAACAGTTTTTAAGTTTGTATATGCAAAGGTAAAGGATTTATCAGGCATTAGCACCCTAGGCGTCAGGAGCAGCCAATCAGGGAGTTTAGAACATGGGATAAATCCTTTGGTATAAGCCTGCGTTCCGAGCTCCACAATGGCAGTGCACTCCTCGCCCTGGCCTACTATTTGTTCCGTCCTACCTTTCCCATATTGCCTTTAGCACATGCGAGTAGTGGGTGCTAGAGGCGAAGTGAAAACATTTTTAAAGAAGGAAAAACGTATAGCGTCGTAGGACGGAATAAAGCCAAGTTTTTTTTCCTGTTTTCAAATTTTAACATCGCTTTAGCACCGGCAAGTCGCAGGTGCTAAAGGCGCTATGCCCGAGACGGTGGGCCGACTTTGTCGGTAACGGCACCAACGGCCAAATTAATGGCTTCACTGGGGCCCATAACTTGGGCAGTGGTGCTGTTACCGACAGTGTCGGCCGCCGCCTCTGGGCATATTGCCTCATTACCATCATATGCCCAAGTACTCATTCCTTTTTGGCATATGTTGGCATAAAATGTCCAAGAGCGTGCATCATCACCAGAGATGCCGTTATGCTTCCAGGTACACACATGAAATATCTAGGAACCCGCACGATTGGAACGGATAGTGGTCAAATGCTGTGGTAGTTGCAACATTGCCATTGTTGTCAAATGTGGGGGTACAACATTGCTATGTATTGTACTCAAATCACCACCAAAAAGTACCACCAAGCAGCCTGTTACTCACCTCATGGTTAGGTATTGCCATCAAATGTCCAGGCACCCACACCACTGCCAGGTACTGGCATTAAATGCCCATGTACTCACACCATTGTCATGAGTTTCATTCAAAACTGTAGCTACTCACATTGGTATGTTGTTCTCAGAGAAGGAATGTCCTCAGATGGTCAGGTATGCCCTCAATTAAAGTCTGGCTACTCCCCTATGCCAATGTGCTGCTCTCTTCCACCATGCATCTGTTAATAAAGTGACAAGTGGAGCAGGCTAATATGATCTTACTGGAAAAAAGGCACACACATCTTCAAGGCACTTGGCACATGAGTGAGGCTATAAAACATAACAAACAGTAGTACAGTGTCTAACTCACCTACATGTCTACGTGGAAAGATGGTAAACAAGAAAAAAGCAACGTCTAACTTAGCCCAGGATAGGAAGGAGGCACATCACTAAGGCAGAGAGACAGGCAGAGTTAACTAGATTTTATAATACTTTCAACTTTCAGTTTATCATGACATTCGTTTTTGTGGTCAAGTACAGTACTAACCAGCCAGCTTGAAAATATTTAAGCGACTTATTCTTGTGTCTTGGTTATGCATCAGCATCTACTCCTGTGTAGGCCATATATTTTTGATCTGTGTCCATAGGTGCACAAGATCTATACAAACCGTAGTAATCCAGTGTTGTGATGAGGATACACATGGACCTCACAATAAGGCATCTCTCGCACAATTGAGTTGAGAAATGCTCTAAGCAAATGGTCAGAATTATTGAATTCTCTGGAGTACATGACATTAACAGCAGATCTCCTCTGGCCTTTTGCAGATTGGGCGTAAATGACACATCACGGAAGAATGCATAGTCCTGTGGGTACATAACGAATTGAGCTCCCCAAAATAAATCTTTTTGCTCCTGAAGAATGTTCAGCATCTATGGCACAAGAACAGAAACATGTCATGTAGAGCGTTTCTGTTACAAATCAGATGTGTAATACGAAATTTGCTAAACAGCACTTAGGAAATTGGATCTTCCAGAGAATTTTAGCCTTGAGTGGATATCCGGTAACACCTATTTAAAAAAACATTTAAAGAAATGTTTTTGTAAATGGATGGCTCATTTGGGTGCACAGGGGTGTAATTCATTTTTGTTTTTGACTCACGTGGGAGAGGTTATAATACAATTTTAAAGTGTGGGGGATCCAGTCAAGAAGTTGATTCCGAGATTTGTTGATGAAACCCTGGATGTACTTGTTTATGCATGTAATCATTCTGTGGTATTTTAGAAGTATAGGATGTTTTTTAACAAAAAATGAATTAAAATAGATTTGTATATCGATTAATCACTGAGTTTCGATGACCGAACATATAAACTCCATCTGCAGGAATGAATAGGAACACAGAATTTATATATTTTGTGTTATTGGTTTTGAGTCCGGGGTGGGCTAGTGTTCCCAATAATCAATATCCCAGGTTCTCCCATTTTCGAGTGTATTCGTTTTTATACAGCATAAATAATTTGTACGAGGTCTGTGTTATTTTGTAACACTTTGGTCCAAAAAGGAAAAGGATAGTCTGGAGCAACCATTCCCTGAAACCACTTTTTAGATGTGTTCAGTGAAAGGTAACTCATTCACTGAAAGTGCAAAAATGAAAACATACCAATTGTGCCGGTACATTGATCTGTTTTTAAATGTTTCCTGCCCAAATTCAGGTATTTTTGCAACACCCTCTGTTGAGGATGGTACAAACACTAACACTAGGTAGGAGGCTAACACAACCGACACAAGGCTGATGCCAAACCAATTTTAGAGTAGGTAACTTGGTGAGAGAGAGAGAAGACTTAATGCTCAGGTAGGGGTAGTAGGTCGGCACAGGGGAACAATTAGACCACACAGCACTCTAGAAAATGCACTATTCTGATACACTGAGAAAATGTACACCTTAATAAAGTAAGACATATAACATTTTACAAGCACAGTATTAAAAAGATACCAGCATATTATGAAAACAGTAACGCCTATAACAAGAACTCTCCTAACCCCAATGCCCATATGTGGGCCAACTGCCAGAGGTGAGTATGAAACATAAAATAATGACAGCGGGGAGAGAACCAAGGAACCATAAAACCTACCAAGCAGTTATGGACCTTATCGGCCTGCCCAAATAAGTGTAGTGTCGTAAAGACATACCGTAACCCTGACATACGTGGAAAGCCCTAGTCCTGATGGTCAGTACCTAACACATATAAGGTATGGGATAAAAAGGGAAACACAATTTTACCAATACAAGAAATAGGTTAAAGATCCCTAAAGCATATACCATTAATACTTAATCATGTAGACAGTCTTGGCATTATATAAGTATTAATGCACAGTCGCATGCAATAATGCAGTATAGTGAAAGAGAAAATGAAACAGTTGTAAACCATAGCCAAAGGCTTCCACAAAGCCATACAATATTTTAGCAACAGTTATTTTCTTTAAACATTTCAGGAAACAACCTACACATTGTTACCAGAAACAGTTGCAGTGTTGAAAGTAGATTCAGCATCCGGAGGTACGTCTGGTACACCCCAGAGGTGGGGATTCTGTGATGATCAACCACAGGGAAGGTGTAGAAGAGCTAAAGGAAGTGTTCCAGAGGTTGGAAGGTGGAACCAGGGTCACAGAAGAAAAAGTAGCAGAAGAGGATGACCCCCAATTGGGCTCTATGGGAAATACAGTAGCACCTAAATACCCTTGCACAAAGGGGCTGGCTGAAGGCCTGCCAGCCAATCCCTAAAAGGGGCTAGGGGCAAAGGGTCAGCTGACCAACCATAGTGGTTGTACCAAGTCCAATGTACAGGTGCACTCCAAAATCTTAAAGTAAACCTCTTTCTACTCTTTAGAGAATGAGTTGGAGGGTGCAAGGGAGAAAGTAGCAGCCCTGGCACTAGGCTGTAAAGTTACAAGATCCTGAAAACCGGTGTCCACAAGCCGTGGAACACTCGCATCCCCTGTGTTAGGAAAGATTTCTCTTTACTGCACCTTCCCTTCTATCTTTATGGAACCCCCAAACATTTTTGTTTTTGTTTTGAATCTGACCTGTACTTTCTGCCGTGCCGTGAAGCCTTAAACTTCACTACACTGGCTTTTGCTCATATGTTATGGGGAAACTGACATGTCCTTCAGGCTGTCAGTGCTGGGAAACTTTGTTTCCCTTAGTTGTGTTACTGTGTTACTACTTTTGGTTACTTTTGTATCACTTTTGGTAACTTTTGATCATTGTAGCAAACAGCTTACACTACAGTACAATGGGGTATATTTTTGTTTTGGCCTAGACAACCACGCAGAGGATTTTGGTTACTCTAGATGTGCTGAAAGGATAAGCTGGTGGCAGAGGTGACTTTTTCCCACTTTTGGGGACTTCATTTTAGCCTTACCGCTTTTACTGTGTTTGGCTACTAACTGTGGCAACTGGTCAAACATGGCCGTGGCACAAGATTTTTCACCTGTTCTTTTGCCATCCTGTCCTTTAGCCTTCTTCCTGGCCTCAGAGGCCACAAAAATCCTTATAAGCACTTCCAGTGCTCGGGAAAGCAGGAGCTTTTGGCGGGCTACTGGAGGGCTGTGTGTGTTTGCTGGCAGGATGTGGGCTGGGACTGCCTGGTCCCAAATCCACAAATTGGTTTCAGTGTGTCTGAGTGGTATGCATGAATGTTCCTGCCAGTGGTCCTGACTGGATAAATTCTGTGGTGTGTGAGTGTGTGTGGGGGCTAGTGCTGCTATTGGCTAGTGGGATTTTCAGCTCTTACCTGGCTTTTAGGATAAGAAGAGGACCCCTGCACCCATTCTTCAGAGCACCTGGAAAACCTGAAGATAGAATCCTATCCAGCCGCAAGACCCACGAAAAAACCTGAGACCTGACTGAAGGAGGCCTGCCGACCAACTTCTGCTGCTGTCCTGGAGGAGCCCAGTCCCGCAAATGGTGCGTTTACCAATGGAACAACACATTAGAGGATATGTTACCCATTCTTGAATATTATCAATGGTGATGAACGCTAGGCAGCACATAGAAATGCTAATGATCACTGTGCCACTAATAAATAATGGTAGAGTGTAATATGTTTGAAAAACTAGATAGCACGCCTCATCGGACTTTTGGCAATGTATATGAGCATGAGCAATAGAACGCTCTATGGATATTGATAGGGACTATTTCCTCACTTTTATAGGTTGACACTTCAGCACTACCCAGTTACTGAAAATGAAGGAGAGCCTATTGGATTCTACCCTCTGGATCCACACTAGGTGAATGACAGATAAACTGTTGTGTTAAGTGTAAGTTTGGATGAGTAGTTGAATAGAACATACAAAAGATGTTGTACTGTTTGTCACGTTTTACTAAACTCGGTTGAATATATCGCAAAAATGATTGGACACTACATATTGGAATTTTGAGCTCCTGCGGAAGTGACATTGGTCCTGAAATGTTTAGAGCATAGATCCACTGGATTCTACAAATTGTTTGTAATCACGTTGTCATGAATATATAAATTGCTTGTTTTTGCCCAAAAAATATTTTCATAATAAGAAATAGTGTTTTCAGAAAATTGTGTGTGTTTGAATATTTCCTCTAAGGAATCAAAAAGAAATCATTATTGATTGGTTTACATTCAAATCAGGAGTGCAGGGGGCGCGAGTGTTCCACAGATTGTGGACAGCGGTTTCAAGGATCTTGTAACCATAGTAGTTGGTCATCAAGCCTGCCACATAGCCTTAGCTACTCCCGCAGACAGTGGGAAGGATAGTCCGTGGACATATACTAGCCTAAACCAGTTAGGACCACCATGGAGGCTGCCATTGTGGCCTCACAAATAGCTCACATGGTCAGAACAGCCATCTTGGGATGCATGGCCTGGCAGGGGATGCATGGAGATGCTCTCCTTGTGAGCTCCTCTGATGGAGGCGTACTAAAAGCTTTTGTTTCCTCTTGGGGGCCATCCAGGGGCACCAATAAGGATAGCCACAAACCTGGACAATAGCCGAGAGGGAGCGCAGAGGGGATTCCCCTTTGCAATGGAGGAACTGAGTGGAGGAGACAAACCGCCCTGCTGGCAGTCACGTAAGATGGTGCTCAGATGTACATAACAGGTGTGGGGCAGGCACTGAGATGGTGTGAGCTGTGGCGGCAGACTTGCCAAAGGTACACATGGCCGGTGCGTGTTGCCCGGTGGGTAGCAGAGGAGTGAGGGCCCCCCATTGGGTGACATGAACAGCCCTGCCTGAGAGGAGAAAGAGCCGGTGGGGGCCTGGAGGAACAAACCTGATGAGACAGGTTCAGCTCTGCTGGTGGGACAGGCAGATTCTGTGGTGCCACTGTGGCGATGACCAGTGCAATGAGCAGGGGCTGATGGGGATGAACGCCTGGTAGAGAGGACCCTGGGTCCCCCTCACACACTCACTCAAATAATACAGAGGCTGGCGAACGCTTCAGTTCCCTGGCGTTAATTAAGCTTGGGCTGGAGTTGCTGGGCCCATTGAATCAGGTGCAGCCTGGGTGAAGATAGGAGGCAAATGACAGAGGAGCTCCCCCCACTAAACAGGAGCAGATAGCATGTATTCTTCTCTCCAGTCTGGACTACAGGGTAAATCTCAACTTTCCGATAATGCGCAAGAGTGCTCCTCTAGAGCCCTCTGGCCCTAAACTCACCAACAGATCCTATCGGGAAATTGTGGTTCTAAAAAAGATCCAACATCGAGATTGCCCCCCAACAGCAAAGAATGTGCCAAGGTGAAACACTGTCCTCCACCACACCACACCGCACAGGCAGGCCGTGGCCTCTCCAAAAAGCATGGGAAACTCAAAAAACAAACAACAGAAACCTACTGACATTAAAGAATCGCTAGCAGCATCAACTGCCTCTGCCTCCCAAGAAGCAACTAAGTCAGATATTGGGTTCCATGTAATAATGTCGCCACAAAAATCTCGCCATGCAAAAATATCGCCGAAAAATGGCCGTTTTTTGTGGCGACATTATTGCATGGCACATGCGGGGGACACCCCCCCAACCCCCAACTTTTTTTTTCTTTTTCTTTTTTTATTTTTTATTTTGCCCCTGTCCCCATATATATGGTCACCCAGATATCATCGCTGCAACCTTTTCCCGGCGATATTATTTATGGCGACCATATATATGGGGATAATATTACCTGATACCAGATATTGCTGTACTCCTGCAAGCGCTGAAGAAGGACATATTACTTGAGCTAAATCCAGATATCTCTGATTGCAAAGCAGACTTTTAGTGAAAAATAGGCGATCTTAACAACAATGTAACAGTGTTGGAAAAGCACATTGTTGAGATGGAATCATCTGTGATGGAGGTCTCTAATGATCAAGCGGGATTTGAGCAATGACTGCTAGAAGCGGAAGAACAGCAGGCCATGATTCTTACTAGGACTGAGGATGGAGAGAACAGATCAAGATGTAATAACATCAGGCTTAAGGTGTCCTGACTGTGGTAGCAAGTGGAGACCTGGAGAATTACACGCAAGATATGTTCAGAGAAATTCTCAGTTTTCCGGCAGAAGCAGAAATGATCTTGAATCACACCCATCAGGTCTTCTCATCTTTCCAGAGAAAAAGGGGTTTTCCCCCAGATGTACCAATGAGGGTGCCCTTTTTCCATGTGAAGAAAGCATCATGCAGAAGACCAAGAATACTGAGTCAGTGTCATTTCGCTGAGCTAAGTTCCAAGACTTAGCACAAATTACTGTCATGACCACCAACTGTGTGACCATGTAGACACACACTCTGCCACCATCTAGCTGTAGGCATTCTTGCAGATCTGGCACCTTTTGGCCCAAGAAGACAGGGGCAAAGACTAGTTGGGTGCATTCTTGGCGCACATGGTGCTTGTCACAAGCCATAGATACTGTCAGGACATGGTAGATAAGGGGACTGCCTGGTTACCACCAAGATGGCCACTCAGCAGGCCATGGGTCTCTTATGGGGCTCATTGCTAATTGCTGGGAGTGGCTGGTTATATAAGCCACGCCCAGCTTGGCTCCCATGCTACTTGTGATTCAGCAAGTTGCAGCGTGATGCTTGCCGGCGCTCCATGCTTCTACCAGCCGAAAAAAGACAAGAAAGCGGATCCCGTCAAACTCATGCCCCAAAAAGCATCGGAAGAGAAAGGCTCCCTCGCCACTAAGGAGGACCTCCAAGCCTTCATGTCCGACATCAAAGCAGAATTTAGATCATGCATGTCGGAGCTTACCTCAAAGCTCGAACAAACAGAGCAAAGGATCAGTGAAGTTGAACATAGGATGGGGGAATCCGAAGACCTGGCCCAAGAACACTCCAACGCGGTGGCGGAAGTACAATGCACCATCAGGTCCCTAATGGACAGAACCGAGATGCTCGAGCACAAGCAGGAGGATCTGGAAAATCGCTCCTGTCGCAATAACCTGCGTATCCGAGGTGTGCCCACTTCCATCCCTGACAAGGACCTCCCCGAATACGTGAGTAGTTTCTTCCAGACGCTGCTCCCGAACCTAGAGGAATCCCAATTCCTACTTGACCGCACCCATAGACTGCGCCCAGGTCGAGGCACCCACTCGACCCCCGCCCAGATGTTATCACAAGGGTCCACTTCTACACTACCAAAGAGGCCATCTCCGAAATAGGCCGTTCACGCGGCTAAATATCATTCCAGGGTGCCCCTCTCCAAATTTTTCAGGATCTCTCCCCCCTGACCCTGCAGAAGCAGAGAACGCTGCGCCCGCTCTCGCTCTTTCTCCGAGACCAGCAGATCCGATACCGGTGGCTGTTCCCGACAGCCCTACAATTCTCACACAAGAGCACCACATGGACCATCAGACACCTCGATGATGCAGCTTCAATCTTACGCCCGGGCTCCAGGGGGTGCCCGGGATCCTCCTCTCCAGGCCGAAAGAGCCCCTATCCCAGCACAGCTTCCCGTAAGCTTGGACGCGCCCCCTGGACAAGGATACAGAGAAGCCGTGAGCCCAAATGAAGGTCAATGAAATCCCTGAGGAATAGCTAGCAATGGAACAATGCTTATCAACGCTTGCTGCGGGCCCCATGCGGTCCATACCCTCCAAGGTGGATGTCATCACTTTACCCTTGGAGTGTACCTCAACAACGTGGGCTGGTGCCAGCCCGGGTAGCTAGGGGAGCCACCGACAGTTCAAATTCGGTCCCCCTGGTCACAGTTTGGGCCCCGTTGGAGGCCGATGTTGGAGGTTCGTGTCTCTCGTTGGAGACCATTTAAAAAACCTCAGCCACAGGAGAACCCAAAGCAGTTAGCCTCTTATGGCTATGGCTGATCTGAGCCCCCACCATGGCAAGAGAGCTCGGGGAGCCAGCCCCCGCATCAGAAGTTAAAATTCACCACCCTGAATGTTACGGGCCTAAACTCCCATCCAAAGAGGAAATCCATCCTGCAAAGACTACAAGGTCATGGTACCTCAGTTGCCGTCTTACAAGATACCCATCTAATCCCGGCAGACTTCCCCTGTTTGCGAAGCAGACTCTTTCCTCTACAACTTCTGGCGTCCAAAGGCACCAAGAAAGGAGGCACTGCCATTCTCTTCGCAAAAGACCTGCATCCCCAGGTCTTAGATTCGCTGAGATGCCAGGAGGGTCGCTTCATCGCAGCCAAATGCGTCATCCTTGGCCAACTTTATACCCTCATCTCAGCCTATGCACCGAACGAGCACCAGGAAGGGGTCTACCAAGACCTAGAAGAGTCCCTCCTACCATTTATTGAAGGACAAGTCGTCATTGGAGAAGACTTTAACGGAGCCCCAGACCAGACAAAGGTCCAGACCAGACAAAGACAGATCGCACCCTCCAACTTCTAGGGACCTGAAGTTGGCAAAGGCCCTGCTCCATCTTTCCGTACACTGAACGTTGTGGATACACCTGGAGAGTGCTATCTCCGGAAGAGAAAGACTTCACCTTCTACTCATATGTGCACCACACCTTCACCTTCTCTAGAATAGACTTGCTGTTGGCCTCCCCCCAGATCTTGGTATTCACCGACAACGTTATTATTGGCCCACGGATCCTCTCTGACCACGCTCCCGTCTCACTTACCCTGAGATCTCACAACCCAGATCCTCCCCATTCGCACCGATGGATTTTATATGACCCTATCCTGGGGGACATGGCAGTAAGAGACTCCATCGCCAGAACAATAAAAAACTTCTTCGCTGAAAACCAAGACGAGGACATCTCCCCAGCCAACAGCTGGGACGCCATGAAAGCGGTGCTTAGAGGGGAATTGATCGCCCAAGGCGCGGCCTTCCACAAACAAAAGCAGGCGACCCGTGCTATTTTGGAAACAGAGGTCCGTCAGGCGGAGGCCACTCACAAACAGAAGGGCTGGTCACCGAAATCCTATAGGCCCTACAGATGGCAAGAAAGAGGCTTGAGGCGCACTATGCTGACGCCACAGCAAACCTATTGACCAGAACGAAACAATGGTATTTCGTCAATAACAACAAAGCTAACAAGCTCCTGGTAAATAAACTGGCCAAGGAGAAGAAAAAGAACACCATCCTAGGTCTTTGGGCCTCATTACGACCCAGGCGGTAAGTTACCGCCTGGGCCGTGACTTTACCACCATGGCGTAAACTACGTTTACGCCATGGTGGTTGGCGGACTTACCGCCCCATTCCGAGGTCGGCGGGGCGGTAAGTCCCCAATCCCCATTTACCCTTCCCCATTCCCATTTTTGCCCCATAGGGCATAATGGGAGTGGGGAAGGCGTTAATTACGCCACCGTAAATTACGGTGGCGTAATTAACATCAAGGTCCCTTACCGCCATGGTTTTTTACACCCGCTAGAAGCAGGTGTAAAATCCGCCATGGCGGAAAGGGAACTCGTGATTGGCGGTAAGGGGTCGGCGCAGCTAACGATGGCGCTAACCCCTTACCGCCAGGGTCGTAATGAGGCCCTTTGTGACCCACAGGGGTGGTCCACTATGCGGACATGAGAAATTACCCCTGGCGGTAGCCCACCAGGCAGAGATAATGACGGCAGTCCCAAGGGACCTAAATGAACAACGTTCCTACATCCAGGAGGTGGCTCTCCCACCCCTGACACCCACAGCGAGGGAGGAACTCGAATCGCCTGTCACAAATGAGGAAGTGGAGGTGGCCATAAAAAGCTTGAAACCCAGAGCCCAGGCCCAGAGCGGTTCTCCACCCAATTTTATTAACTCTTCCGCCCGCAATTAGTTGTCCCCCAACTCATCTCTTCAACTCATTTGCGGCCACTGGAAGTATCACTCCATCTATGCAGGAGTCCATCACAGTCCTCATCCTCAAGCCCAGAAAGGATCCCCAAGACAACATCCTGTACAGACCCATATCCCTATTGAACCTGGACGCCAATATATACTCTAAGATTCTGGCCAATCGGCTTGCACCAATCCTTCCGAGCATCATAGACCCAGATCAAACTGGATTCATAAACCACAGGTCAAGAAAAGACAACATCCGCAGAGCACTAGACCTAATAGAGGTCGCTAGCCAGGATGCCAACAACTTGCCCTGCTGGCACTTGATGCAACCAAAGTTTTTGACAAAGTGGACTGGACTTATTTGTATGTCACTCTTGAGGCCTTTAGCTTTGGCCCGACCTTCACGAAAATGGTTCTAGCTAACTATCAAGCCCCTAAGACCTGGCTGAGAGTCAATGGCCGCCTGTCAGACCCAATCCCTCTCACGTGCGGAACAAGACAGGGATGCCCACTATCCCCCCTGCTGTGTGCCTTGGCCATGGAAACTTTGGCCCAACGAATCCACCAAAACCCACAGATCACCGGCCCACAGATAGGCCCCGCCCAACATAAAATCGCTCTCTACGCAGATGACGTGCTGTTAACTATCTGTCAGAGTGTGTAAAAGTTCCGTCCCCCTGAGACTCCTCACCTGGTACTTCAGCAGGGTTTGATGACTTTGGTCTCCTTCTTCTTTCTGTCTGGGAACTCCCTCTTTCGTCGTTTGACTGGTTAGTCCTTCTTCCCTTCTTCCGTTCGAAGAGATAGGGACGGTCTCCCCCCGAGGCCACCTTGCCCGCCGATGGATCTGGCAGTCAGGTGAACCCAGGGGAGTCCACTCCTCAAACAGGGAAAAAGCCTGTTAAGGCAGAAAAAACCCTGTGTGTCAATTGATGGTATTGGCAAATCCGATGTGAAGACTGGAGACTGGAGATTGGAGATAGGAGACTGGAGATAGGAGACTGGAGATAGGAGACTGGAGAGGCTGGCGTTGTCCTGTATCGGCTGAAACCGTAAGTTAGCAGAAGGTCTGATTTCCCCGGAAAGGGGTTTGTTCCAAGCGAAGCTCTGGGAGAGAATGGGGTTCGCCCTATCACTGGAAGCGAGAAACTGTTCCAGACGGGAGGCTTTAAAGAGGAAGGATTGCCACAATAGAACTCTGGAGGAAGGTAAGAGAGGAGTGAACGATGAAAGAGGAAGAGATCGTGAGAGAGAGAGAGAGAGTGCGAGCGCGAGAGAGAGAGAGAAAAGAGAGAGTGCGAGTGCGAGAGAGAGAGGGAGAGCGAGAGAGAAAGAGAGAGAGAGAGAAAAGAGAGAGAGTGAGAGAGCGAGCGGGAGCGAGAGAGAAAGCGAGCGGGAGAGAGAGAGAAAGCGAGCGGGAGAGAGAGAAAGAGTGAAAGACACGAACGTAGTAAGGAGTCGCGGACACAGAACACACCGCAACCGGGTGACAGGGAATACGAGCATAAGAAATACTCAGTCGGAGCGGTCAGGAAAGCAAAGGACCAGAGGGAGCAAGGGAAATAATGCACCCTGGACAGGGCACTGCTGCGCGGGCGAAAGTCAAGAGACTAACGAAAGCGAGTTGCAACGCGAGTTGCAGGGGGCGTGGTCTCTTGTTATACCTGCCGGTCCAAGACGACTAGCGCGTCAAGCGGACCGGCACAGAGGCTCGATACCGCCTCCATCTTGCCCAGAGTTTCCACGGCCGCGGTGTGACAGTATGCCCTCTCTTCATCGACTCTCCCCCAGGTTTCCCCGGATGTAGGCGATGGAACTGTCTTAGAAGTCGTGGGGCGTGGATGTGACTTCTAGGCTCCCAGGACTGTTCAGCGACAGAATATCCCTTCCATTGAACCAGATATTGTATAGTTCCATGCCTGTAGCGTGAATCCACCAGCCTCTCCACCTCATATTCTTCCGGTTCAGGATCTTGGAGTATAGAAAAGGGTACACGACGGCCCCTGGGATCTGGGAGATAAGCCTTCAAGAGAGAGGTATGAAAAACAGGGTGTATCCTTTTCAGACTGGATGGCAGACGTAGTCGAAAGGCCACTGGGTTCACTTGAGATAAAATGGGAAAAGGGCCTATAAAGCGGGCTGAGAATTTACCAGGATGAACCCAACGTGGGAGATATTTGGTAGATAACCAGACCTTAGTTCCCACCTCCCATTCGGGGTTTGGAGATCTCTTCTTATCAGCATACTTCTTGTATCGAGTTCTACTTGCCTCCAGCTTCTGAGTCGCTTCCTTCTGGATGGATCGAAGATCAAACAGGCGCTGGTCTACCGAAGGGACTGAAGTTGGAGGAACCCCAAAGAGAGGTATATGCCTCGGATGATAACCGTAGGTGAAGTAGAAGGGGCTGCAGCCCGTTGCCGAATGTTTGGTGTTGTTGTAGGTGAATTCTGCTAATGTTAGAAAGGATTTCCACTTCTCTTGTTCCTGATGACAAAAACAACGGAGATATTGTTCGAGGGTGGAATTGAGGCGTTCTGTTTGTCCGTTGCTTTGGGGATGATAACCAGAGGATAAGGCTCTCCTTATACCCAAAGTGCTACATAAGGCTGACCAGAATCGGGATGTGAATTGGGAACCCCTATCGGAAACTATGGTCCGAGGTAGACCATGCAACCTGACTATTTCACTCAGGAACACTTCGGCGGTTTCGGATGCAGAAGGCAAACCAGGCAAGGGAGAGAAGTGAGCCATCTTGCTCAATGTATCCACCGTAACCATAATTGCGGTGGATCCCATAGAGAGAGGGAGATCCACGATGAAATCAGTGGAAATGTGTTCCCAGGGTTGTGATGGTAGAGGTTCTTGCTGGAGCAACCCCATGGGTCGATGAGTAATGGGTTTACTAGCCACACATATCGGGCATGCCTTCACATAAGTTCTGACGTCCTGATCCATAGTTGGCCACCAGAAGTATCTGGATATCAGATGGAGTGTTGCCTCTTGGCCCTTATGTCCAGCCGAGGGAAGGTCATGGCACCAGAACAAGGCTTGCGTCTGGAGTTTCTCAGATGGTAAATACAGTGATCCTTGATGAAAGAATAGCTTCCCTCTCCTTTCCATGAGGGTCATGTGGTCGGGAGAGACTTCAGAGGGTCTGGTCGAGCACTCTACTTCTTGTAGGAAGGAGTTGATCATTCCTAGGATTCTCTTACCCGAGAGTATCTCACCCAGACCCTGTTCTTCCTTGGGCTCCAGACTGCGGGACAGAGCGTCAGCTAGGGTGTTCTCCTTTCCTGGAAGGTAGGTTATTTCAAAGTCGAACTGGGAAAAAAAATACGCCCAGCGGGCGTGGCGAGAATTGCGGCATTCCATCTGTTGTAATACCTTCAGATTCCGGTGGTCTGTGCGAACCAGGAATGGATGAGCCGCCCCCTGCATTAAATGCCTCCACTCAATGCATGCCTGACGAATCGCTAGTAATTCTCGTTCCAACACGGAGTAGTTCCGCTCACTAGGTGTAAGAGTTCTGGAATAGTATGCTACCGGATGTTCTGCTCCATCTTTGCCTGATTGTAGGAGAGCCGCTCCTATGGCACCTCCTGAAGCATCCGTCTCTACCACAAAAGGAAGAGACTGATTTGGTTGCACTAGGATAGGAGCGGTGGTGAAAGTCCTCTTAAGTAAAAGAAAAGCCTGATCCGCCTCCTTATCCCATTCGAACTTCTGACCCTTCTTAAGCAAACGGGTGATTGGTAGAACGATATCCGAGAAGCTAGGAATAAATCTTCTGTAAAAGTTAGATAATCCCAGAAATCTCTGTATATCCTTGGGATTCTTGGGAGTAGGCCATAGAAGAACTGCTGTAACCTTCTCCGAATCCATCTGTACCCCCTCCTTAGAAAGAATGAATCCTAAATATGATACTGAGGAGGCTTCAAAAACACATTTCTCGGGTTTAACCAGTAGTTGGTGTTCACTCAACCTTTGAAGGACTTGCGTGACGTGTCTTCGATGTTCAGAGAGGGAGGAAGAGAAGATCAAAATGTCATCTAAATAGACCACCACTGAGATGTATAGCATATCTGAGAAGATTTTATCTACAAAACGTTGGAACACGGCAGGAGCATTCACAAGTCCGAAGGGCATTACCCTATACTCAAAATGTCCCAAGGGAGTTCTAAAAGCCGTTTTCCACTCGTCTCCCTCCTTTATTCTCAACAAATGATAGGCTCCTCGCAGGTCTAACTTTGTAAAGATTGAGGCTCCTTCCACTGCTTCCAGTACCTCCTTAATGAGGGGCATAGGGTACCTGTCTCTGATGGTCAGGCTGTTAAGCCCACGGTAGTCTATACACGGTCTTAATTCCGTAGTCCCCTTCTTGGGAATGAAGAACATTGAGGCTCCGGCCGGAGAACGGGATTCTTGTATTAAGCCGTTTTGCAGATTAGCATCCAAGTACTCCTTCAAGGCTCTTCTTTCCGGGAGAGACATAGGGTACATACGACCAAAAGGTACCGATGCCTCGGGTTTTAGCTCGATACCGCAGTCCTCGGCGCGGTGTGGGGGTAGAGTACGAGGTAGTCTATCTTCGAAGATTTCAGCATACTCCTGATAATACGGTGGAATCGTTTGGATAACTGTGGTGGATGTCGAGAGTGTGATCCCCTTCCTCATCAAAGGAGAGGGTTGTGGTAGACATTCCTTCGTGCAGTACTGTGACAAGAAACAGACGGTATTTGCCGACCAATCAATCCTGGGATTATGTTTACGTAGCCAGGGTATGCCCAGGATGATTGGGAAATGGGCTGCTCTTATAACATCAAAGACAATCCGTTCTTGGTGCTGAGACAAGGACATGTTAGCCGGGACTGTCTCCTTAATGATGGGACCGGATGAAAGGGGAGCTCCATCTACCCCTTCTACAGGCAAAGGGCAGGCCTTCCGGCGTAGGGGTATACCTTGTTCTTTAGCCCACTGGATATCAATAAAGTTTCCGGCCGCACCACAGTCCAGCATTGCTAGGACTTCTACAGAAGGAGAGGATTCAAATGTAAGGTGCACAGAAAACACCATAAGGCTGTTATTGTCCGCAGAAGGATCCTGGTGGGTGGAATTGCAGGGATTCTTCGACTCTGCCCGGTTCTTTTCCCTGCTCAAGACCGGGGAGGCGCGTTTCCCGGACGTCTCGGGGGTACTTCTGGACAATTCCGGAGCAAATGTTTCGAGGATCCGCAGTACATGCAAAGACCTAGGTCTCTGCGTCTCTTGCGTTCGTCGGGGGTCAACGGGCCTCGGGTTGTTCCTATTTGCATAGGCTCCTCCTGTTGTGGTCGGTTAGGAGAACCTGCAGTGGGAATCCCTCCTGGAGGATGGTGTTTGAATCTCCTTCTTTCTGACCTTCGTTCCTGCAATCTGTACTCCAATTGCAGGGATAAAGTAACTAACTCTTGAAAGGAGTTGGGACGCGCCATCCTGGCTAGCTCGTCCTTGAGCTCATCCTGTAAGCCTCGGCGAAATAGAGTCTGCTGGGCCGTATCTGGCCATCCAGAGTCTGTGGCCAATCTGGTAAAAGTAGAAGCATAAGTCTGTACATCATGATAGCCTTGACGGAGATCTAGAAGGGTTTCATAAGAAGAATATTGGACCTCTGGTCTCTCAAATCTGGTACGCAGCAGTTGAGTAAACTGAGAGTAATCCGCTAAGGCTGGATCTGCGAGGGCTATCAGTGGAGTTGCCCAAGCCAGTGCGTTACCAGCAAGGTTGGAAACAAGAAATCCTACCTTGGTTCTATCTAATTCATATGCCCTTGGTCGAAACGTGAAATAAACCATACAGGCGTTCAGGAATTCCTTTAGGAGTTTCGGATTGCCGTCATACTTCCCAAAAGAAAAAGCCAGGGGAGGTAAGTCGCCTCGGGATTCTTCTCGTGTTCCTACTTGTTGGCGTAGGTTAGTGTTCTCGGTTCGGAGATTCAGAACCTCGGCTTGAAGGCCCTGAATTGCTGTCACCATCTCTTGGTATTGTTCCAGTGAGGCCATGCCGGTAGTTAGGCGTTGCAATCTGTCAGAGTGTGTAAAAGTTCCGTCCCCCTGAGACTCCTCACCTGGTACTTCAGCAGGGTTTGATGACTTTGGTCTCCTTCTTCTTTCTGTCTGGGAACTCCCTCTTTCGTCGTTTGACTGGTTAGTCCTTCTTCCCTTCTTCCGTTCGAAGAGATAGGGACGGTCTCCCCCCGAGGCCACCTTGCCCGCCGATGGATCTGGCAGTCAGGTGAACCCAGGGGAGTCCGCTCCTCAAACAGGGAAAAAGCCTGTTAAGGCAGAAAAAACCCTGTGTGTCAATTGATGGTATTGGCAAATCCGATGTGAAGACTGGAGACTGGAGATTGGAGATAGGAGACTGGAGATAGGAGACTGGAGATAGGAGACTGGAGAGGCTGGCGTTGTCCTGTATCGGCTGAAACCGTAAGTTAGCAGAAGGTCTGATTTCCCCGGAAAGGGGTTTGTTCCAAGCGAAGCTATGGGAGAGAATGGGGTTCGCCCTATCACTGGAAGCGAGAAACTGTTCCAGACGGGAGGCTTTAAAGAGGAAGGATTGCCACAATAGAACTCTGGAGGAAGGTAAGAGAGGAGTGAACGATGAAAGAGGAAGAGATCGTGAGAGAGAGAGAGAGAGAGTGCGAGCGCGAGAGAGAGAGAGAAAAGAGAGAGTGCGAGTGCGAGAGAGAGAGGGAGAGCGAGAGAGAAAGAGAGAGAGAGAGAAAAGAGAGAGAGTGAGAGAGCGAGCGGGAGCGAGAGAGAAAGCGAGCGGGAGAGAGAGAGAAAGCGAGCGGGAGAGAGAGAAAGAGTGAAAGACACGAACGTAGTAAGGAGTCGCGGACACAGAACACACCGCAACCGGGTGACAGGGAATACGAGCATAAGAAATACTCAGTCGGAGCGGTCAGGAAAGCAAAGGACCAGAGGGAGCAAGGGAAATAATGCACCCTGGACAGGGCACTGCTGCGCGGGCGAAAGTCAAGAGACTAACGAAAGCGAGTTGCAACGCGAGTTGCAGGGGGCGTGGTCTCTTGTTATACCTGCCGGTCCAAGACGACTAGCGCGTCAAGCGGACCGGCACAGAGGCTCGATACCGCCTCCATCTTGCCCAGAGTTTCCACGGCCGCGGTGTGACACTATCACAAACATTAAGGCTTCCATGAGAGCGGCCTTGACCGAAATCCACGGATTGGGGAGTGTAGCAGGATTTACCATTAACTTCCAAAAATCAATGGCTCTCGGAGTGGTTCTGGCCCCAGGCGAAAAGGAGGTCCTGGAGAAATAAAGCCTGTTCCAATGGAGCACCCAATCTATCCCATACTTGGGGGTCCAGATCCCCTCCCACCCTACGAAAGTTTACCAGGGTAACTTCCCCCCCCCTTCCAGGAATTGGAAAAGGACCTTATTCGTTGGCAGTCGCAGGAGATCTCACTGTTGGGCCGCATTACGACATGCAAAATGAACCTCCTCCCTCGGCTCCTTTACGCCTGCTCCTCCCTCACAACCTTAATCCCACTTCCCCCCTACTGCGGCTCCAAAGGAAAATGATTGACTTCATCTAGAGGGGTAAGAAAGCGCGGATAGCCCGAAGAACCATGATGGCCAGCACGAAACTGGGAGGACTGAGTGCTAGACCTCTGCAAATATCACATAGCAACGCAGCTGGCCCATTTCCAAGCATGGGGAATCGCCATAGGACGCCCAAAACGGGTAGAGATCGAAAAATCCCACCTTCCCCTCCCCCTCCCCTTCCTTCCGTTTATTCCTGCTGCACTACGCCGGGTCTGGCCTGGAGTGTTGACTTCCACGAAACAATCGATAAGGACCTTGGAGTGGGCCAGCAGACACAGGGGTATCCCAGGGGACCTGAGTGCATTCTCTCCAATCTTTCTTAACCCAGCCTTCTCCCCGGGCGTCTAACCAACGAATTTCAGGAACTGGGTAGCGGGAGGCCTCGAATTGCTGGGGCAGCTCTTCGAACAATGTAAAGCGGCCTTCCATCTAACAGAAACTGACAGATTTACCTACGCCCAATTGAGGCACTGGTGCTCCCACCCCCAGACCCGAGCGGCAGCAACACAAGCTTCTGCCCCACTAGAGCTCACAGTAACTGCCGTGCCAGCCCGGGGGAAAATCTCGGCCCTCTATAAACTAATGCAAGAAGACCCCTTCCATACCAGGCCATCCTACATTACTCAATGGGAGGATCTAGGTCATGCCATAGAGGAGCACACATGGTGGACATCTGGACAAGAACGCGCACAGCATCCTGTTGCGTCACTAATCGGGAATGCGCCCACAAACTGCTTTTGCGCTGGTATTAGCCCCCGCCCCCTTCGCCTTCACCACTTTCAGCCGGCACTGAACCCTCACTGCTGGCGTCTCTGCGGCCTCCCAGGATCGTATCTCCATATGTGGTGGACATGCCCTAAGGTAAGAGAGTTTCGGACCCACTGCCTTGCCACGATTAAGGACATCACCCAAATAGAAATACCGCTAGCCCCCGAGCAAGTCCTCCTGAGGATTCCGCTCCCAGACTCCTACCCGAGAACCGAAAGAGGGCAGTGTTAGTATCTCAATTTTTGTTGGCAGCTAAAATTATGGTGGCCTGCACCTGGAAGTCCGTGGAAAGGCCCCTGATGACCCTCTGGTGGGTTAAACTTTGGGATATCATAATAGCCGAAAAGGTCACGGCAGCTAAAGCGGGGCTGTGTGGCGCTGCCCTGTGATGGGACGCGCACGCGGCGGCGTGACGTTGCACGCCACCGTGTGCTGTATAAATAAACGGGGTGTTCCCGGCCGCGTAAGAGCGACCGGGAAGCCCGAACTGTAAGGACGTGTGTTCCCTAGAGGGTGGGGGCTTACGGGCATCGTGTGGGTGCGCTGCACTCACCCCCAACAGTGGCGTCGAGTGGAAGCTGATGCCCGGGCCCGGCAGTGAAAAGATGCGCAATTTTTCTTCCCTGAAACGGAACGAACGGACGTTTTGTTTCATGCCGTGGCCGTGCATCACACACGCGGCTTGTGGCCATTTTGTCTATGAGGCCGTGGAACTTCACTGAGCTCCAGCTTGGCCGGTGAGTGGCATCCAGGTCTAATTTGTATTTTTTCCAACATTTGGGCCTCCTACTTCGAGTGTAAGCTAGGAGAGGGGCTATAATGGCTGGGCCTGCTTAGCCCAATTCTCTTTTCTTGTAACAATTTTTGGGACTCCTACACCCATTGGGTGCTACTGCAGCGAGGAGGCAGGTGCTTCTTCATCCCCTTCATCATCAGGCTGCTGAGGCCTCATCTTCATCCTCTTCATCATCAGGGTGGACTGCTGCAGTGGCGGACCCTTCAGAGTTCCACCATCTTCCCCCAGGTGGAACCTTTATTTGCCTGGGTGGGGCATCACGAATGTGCAGAGGTGGTGGGTGATTGAGTTGCGGCCCCCAAGATCCCAAGAGGGGGTGCCTGTGCGCTTGTAACGCTCACCTGGTTCCCCCGGAGGCGCAGGTCTTGATCTGGCGAGGATACTGTCTTCAGTGTTAGACGCAGGGTTCGTTTTGCTCCCACCGACAGTTTAAGCTGAAGAGTGAGATGTCTGCAAGGGTAAACCAAGGTATTAGTGTTTGGAAGGTTCGGAAAGTTCCTAGCCCCTCTCGCCCTTTCTTTCCCCGTGGAACTGGGTTGATATTGCGCTTACCTTATATAGGTAAATGCCGGGCTCTCCATCCTGCGTCTTGTGCAGGGGCGCTGGATCCAGTTGCTTCACTGGATGCGAGCTCTGCCTCTTGATAGCAGAGGATTTGCTGAGAGCGAAGACGCCGTTAATGCACGAGCGTGCCTTGTAAGTATTAAAGTTCCTTTTGCATTGTTCTCCTCTCTTTCAAAAGTCTTAAGTCTGTAAAGTCTATGTCTTTCCCTTTTCAGATGCTGTGACGATGAAGATTATCCTTCTAATGGCACGTAAGTAGAAAGACTGCACTAGCACTGGAGAATGCTCCGTAATGTCTCTTTTGTCTTTGCAGGTGCTGAGGTGCAGCGCGAACAGATTGAAAGCGACGGGTAAGCAGTCTTGTAACTAAGCGTTATTAACCGATGTATCTTGCCTTGCAGGTGCCGGAATGCAGCGCGAGCTGAGTTGGAACGGGCGTAACACAGGTAAGCAGAACTTGTAGTTGAATATTACTGACCGATGTTCTCTCTCTTTGCAGATGTCGGATGCCGGAAGAGAAAGGCAGAAAAAGGCGCCTTGGATGCTGCCGTTGGATTAGGTAAGTAGATTCACTGCCTTTACTTTAGCCTAACCTGTGCCTTTGTTTTGCAGGAGCTGCAGAAGACTGAAGAAGACTGAAGATTGGATTCCAGCAGGTTATTTCGTGTTCACAGGATCTGGAGCTGGAGGTTTCCTGGAGCTGACACGGTGAGCGTCCTGCTGCAGATGCAGAATAACGCGAAGCACGTGAAACCAATCGGGTGTGGTTTAAATAGCCTTCTGTAGTGCTTAGGCGTCTCCTTCCACGGCCCCACCCAGGTAAGAAAAGAGTTCCAGATTTCTAGAAGAGTTCCTGTGTTCTGCTTCCAGGGAGTGGCTCCTGCTCCACCCAGACAGAAAAAGTAGTTCCAGGCAGAGAAGGATCAGGAGACCAGTTAGCTGGTAAGTAAGCAGCATGGTCTGCTACAGGTAGGTCCACCAAGCACTCTTATCTAATATGAGCCCGGCGCTTCCTGTGCCGGGACCAGTCACCATCATGAGCCTGGCGCCACTGGCGCCAGGACAAGGTCCAGAGGGTCCCTATAGGGACTGGCTGGTTCCTGGGATCAGAGTCATGGGCCTGCTTCCAAGGTCGTGGGGCAAGTCCTGACCCCTTGGAAGCAGGGATCATGACAGCACCCCCCCTCAAGGCCCCTCCCAAGGTTGACTTCTCCAGAGGTCTTGGTTTGTTAGGAAATGTCCGATGAAATTTCTTGATTAGTCGGGGTGCGTGTACATGTTCTGCAGGTTCCCAAGATCTTTCTTGGGGGCCGTAGCCTTTCCAGTCAATCAGGTAGTGTAGTTTCGATTTGGAGATCTTGGAATCCAGGATGTTTTTGATTTCAAACTCAAGTTCTCCGTCAACTAGGATAGGTTCAGGAGATTTAGTCAATCGGGTTTCTGGTTGAACTGGTCTTAGTAGTGAAACATGGAAGACTGGGTGCATTTTCATGCGAGGGGGTAAATCCAACTTGACCGCTACTGGATTTATTATGGCAGTAACAGAGTAGGGTCCCAGGTATCTTGGGTTAAAGGTGCGTGGTCCCTTTAGGGGTAAATATTTGGTGGATAACCAGACTTGATCTCCTATTTGGTATTGAGGGGCTTCCTTTCGGTGTTGATCTGCTCCTTTCTTGTATTGTTCCTTGGCCCTTTGAAGGTGGGTAGTAGCTTCCTTGAAGGCTTGGGTGATGGTTGAATGTAGGTGGTCAACTGCTGGTGTTCCAAGATCCTGAGGTGGATCCAGGTTAGAGGTTCGAGGATGATTACCATACAAAAGAAAAAACGGGGTCTTTCCGGTTCCAGAGTGGACTGAGTTATTGTAAGCGTACTCGGCTATCCAAAGGATGTCCTTCCAAGTTCCTCCTGTCTGTTGCAGCATGCAGCGTAGGTACTGTTCCAAAGTCTGATTGGTCCTTTCGGTCTGACCATCGGTTTGTGGGTGGTGACTGGTGGAAAGCCTCACATCAATTTGAGCTAACCGACAGCAACTCCGCCAGAAGTGGGAGATGAATTGACTTCCTCTGTCTGAGATTAAAACTGAAGGAAAGCCGTGCAACCGAACGATGTTTTCAAGAAATTCTCGAGCCAGGATTGCTGCTGACGGTAACCCCTTTAATGGGATGAAATGTGCCATTTTTGAAAATAAGTCTACGATTACCAGGATTGTATTGTATCCGGAACAGGGAGGTAAGTCGGTCATAAAGTCCATGGAAAGGGTATGCCAGGGATGAGGTGGGATTTCAAGTGGTTGTAAGAGGCCTGCTGGTTTTTCCTTAGGACTCTTGTTCTGGGCGCACACTCCACAGGACATGACAAAGTTTCTGATGTCTTTTCTCCAAGATGGCCACCAAAAGTGACGCTTGACCTTTTCCGAGGTCTTGGCCATACCCGGGTGTCCTTCCATTAAGGAGTCGTGATAACAAGAGATGACTTGATTTTGTAAGCTGGTACAGGGTAGATAAAGTCGTTCCTTGAAGTATAATAAGTCGTTCTTTACTGTGAAGTCTTCCCCCTGAAGCTGCCATTTTTGTATGTCCGTTGGAGTTACAAGTTGTTTAACCTGGGTTTCAATTTCTTCAATGGATTGCATGCTGATCAAACCCAGGATTCTTTGTTCAGGAATAATAGGTACGAGCTCAGGGTTAACCATGTGTTCCTCTACTCCGATTCGAGAGAGGGCATCCGCTTTACCATTCTTATTGCCTGGTCGGTAGGTGATTATAAAATCAAATTCGGCAAAAAATAATGCCCAGCGAAGTTGTCTGGAGGATTGAGCTTTGGCTGATTTAAGATACTGTAGATTACGATGGTCAGTAATGACAGTGACTGTGTGTCGGGCTCCTAAGAGATAATGCCGCCAGGCCTTAAAGGCGGACTTAATAGCCAACAGTTCCTTATCGGTAATGGTGTAATTGATTTCTGGGGCTGATAATTTACGAGACCAAAACGCCACGGGGTGCAACTGGTTGGTTTCTGGATCTCTTTGTGAAAGCACTGCTCCCATAGCAAGGCTGGAGGCATCGGTCTCGACGATGTAAGGTAGTTCCGGGCGGGGATGTTTTAAAATCGGGGCGGAGGTAAATTTAGTCTTTAGCTCCTGAAAGGCTTGTTCTGCCTCGGTAGACCATTCAAAACGTTTGTTTTTTCTGAGGAGAGCTGTAATGGGTTGGACTACCCGAGAAAAGTCTGGAATAAACCTGCGATAGAAGTTGGCAAAGCCCAACATACTTTGAACCCCTTTTACAGATGATGGTGAGGGCCACTTGATTATTGCATCTACTTTCCTCGAGTCCATGTGAACTCCGTTAGGTGACAAAATAAATCCCAGAAATTCGACCTCAGTAACATGAAAGACGCACTTCTCTAATTTTGCAAAAAGTTTGTGTTTGCGGAGCCTCTCCAGTACTGCGGTTACATGTTTTCGGTGTTCTGCCTCAGAGGACGAATAAACCAGAATGTCGTCAATGTATACAACTACACACACATCAATGAGTTCACGGAGCACGTCATTCATAAAGAACTGGAATGCGGCCGGTGCGTTACACAACCCGAAGGGCATCACTTGATACTCGAACAGTCCATACTTGGTACGAAAGGCCGTCTTCCATTCATCGCCCTCCTTTATTCGCACCAAATGGTAGGCTCCTCTGAGGTCTAACTTAGTATATATGCAGGCGTTTTTGACTTGGTCAAGTAGTTCTGGGATCAATGGCAATGGATACCTGTTCTTAATTGTAATCTGGTTCAGGGCACGGTAGTCTATACACGTTCTTAAGTCTCCCTCCTTTTTTGGCACGAAGAACAGAGCTGAGGAGGCCGGGGACTTCGAAGGACGGATGAATCCGTTAGCCAGGTACTGGTCCAAATATTGCCTTAGGTGGAGATTTTCAGGTTCAGTAAGGGCATAAATCCGACTGCACGGAGGAGTGGATCCGGGAATCAGGTCTATCTGACAGTCGTATGATCTGTGAGGAGGCAAAGAATTAGCTTGGTCTTTCCGAAAGACATCTTGGAATTCCTGGTATTCAGGAGGCAGTTGCGGACTCTCAGAAACAGTTGCAGCTAGTTTGGTGGAGAGCTGAGGGTAGCAGGTAGAAGCGCATTCTGGAAACCGGATTGTCTTTGCTCGCCAATCAATTTGAGGATTGTGTTTCTCCAACCAAGGAACTCCCAAGATGACTTGAAACTGAGGGGCCTTGATCACATCAAACACGATCTTCTCTTGATGCCCATCTTGGCTTACTAACGTTACTTCCATGGTGGTGTGAGTTACGGGTCCGGAAGCTATTTCCGTCCCATCCACGGTGGTAATGACGTCTTTCACCGTCTTTGGACAAAGAGACAGATTCATCCTGGCGGCCAGCTCACCGTCCAAGTAATTCCCGATTGCGCCACTATCAATGTATGCTTTAATGGCATGCATACGATTAGGTTGTTCAGGACTCACGAGGACCATGGGCATGATGAAATGCGAGGTCAAAGAACTGGTTTTAACGCTCGGCAAGCGGACCTCTACACTTGCCGGGCGAGGTCGTTTCCCGGCTCAGAATTCTCGGTACCTTTATCAGACGCCCCTGCTGTCTTCTTCTTAGGCTTCACTGGACAATCTCGAAGAAAGTGCCCTGAGTTTCCGCAATAGAGGCATAATTGCAGTTGTCTCCTCCTTTCCCTCTCCTTTTGGGTTAAAGGTCCTTTTACACCCCCTATTTGCATGGGTTCCACGGAATCAGTTCCTTTCGTAGAACTTTGTGGCCTTGAAAAAAGTCGGGTTTCAAATCTGGATCGATCGGCTTTCCGATTCTGTAGTCGATGATCCAATTGCACTACCAGATCGATATATTCGGAACAGTCTTGTGGAGGATTTACCACTTGAGCCAGAACGTCTTTTAATTCCCCACGCAGACCTCTGTAAAACAGTGTGATCCTCTTATCCTCCGGCCATCCGGTTTCCACCACTAGTCTGTTAAATGATGCAATATAAGTCAGAAGATCTTGATTGCCCTGTCGTAGTGAAAGAAGTTCATTGTCCAAGGCCTGTCCCTGATAGTGCCTTGCGAACAGTTTCTCCATACTGGCTTGGAAGTCCTGGAAGTTATGGAGAATGGGGTCATCTTGAGACACTAAAGGAACAGACCAATCTGCGGCACTGCCACTGAGATAAGAGAGCACGAAGGCCACTTTAGCCTGGTCCGTTGGAAAAGCGGCGGGTCTGCACAAAAAGTGCAAGCGACATTGATTGAAGAACACAGCAAACCTTTTTGAATCACCTGAAAAGCGTTCGGGCGGAGCCAAAGGTATATTTCCTGGTAGATTGATTTGTACCGGATTCGAGGAAGCTGGAGGAGCGTGGCCCCCACTTGGGGTTGGTAGAGGAGTTTGTCCAGCTTGGGCTTGCAGCAATTGTCTAGCCAAATCGTCTGTTCACTCTTTGGAGACCACTAACTCCCTCCTTAGGGCATTTGTTTCCTGACGTGCAGCGTGTACTTCCGCCCTCAACTCCCCGAGTAATTGGGCCAACTGGTCTGTGTCTGAGGTTTCCATTGCGCCTGGGCGGGAATTTTGTGGTAAGGCTTCGCGTTCTGTAACGCTCACCTGGTTCCCCCGGAGGCGCAGGTCTTGATCTGGCGAGGATACTGTCTTCAGTGTTAGACGCAGGGTTCGTTTTGCTCCCACCGACAGTTTAAGCTGAAGAGTGAGATGTCTGCAAGGGTAAACCAAGGTATTAGTGTTTGGAAGGTTCGGAAAGTTCCTAGCCCCTCTCGCCCTTTCTTTCCCCGTGGAACTGGGTTGATATTGCGCTTACCTTATATAGGTAAATGCCGGGCTCTCCATCCTGCGTCTTGTGCAGGGGCGCTGGATCCAGTTGCTTCACTGGATGCGAGCTCTGCCTCTTGATAGCAGAGGATTTGCTGAGAGCGAAGACGCCGTTAATGCACGAGCGTGCCTTGTAAGTATTAAAGTTCCTTTTGCATTGTTCTCCTCTCTTTCAAAAGTCTTAAGTCTGTAAAGTCTATGTCTTTCCCTTTTCAGATGCTGTGACGATGAAGATTATCCTTCTAATGGCACGTAAGTAGAAAGACTGCACTAGCACTGGAGAATGCTCCGTAATGTCTCTTTTGTCTTTGCAGGTGCTGAGGTGCAGCGCGAACAGATTGAAAGCGACGGGTAAGCAGTCTTGTAACTAAGCGTTATTAACCGATGTATCTTGCCTTGCAGGTGCCGGAATGCAGCGCGAGCTGAGTTGGAACGGGCGTAACACAGGTAAGCAGAACTTGTAGTTGAATATTACTGACCGATGTTCTCTCTCTTTGCAGATGTCGGATGCCGGAAGAGAAAGGCAGAAAAAGGCGCCTTGGATGCTGCCGTTGGATTAGGTAAGTAGATTCACTGCCTTTACTTTAGCCTAACCTGTGCCTTTGTTTTGCAGGAGCTGCAGAAGACTGAAGAAGACTGAAGATTGGATTCCAGCAGGTTATTTCGTGTTCACAGGATCTGGAGCTGGAGGTTTCCTGGAGCTGACACGGTGAGCGTCCTGCTGCAGATGCAGAATAACGCGAAGCACGTGAAACCAATCGGGTGTGGTTTAAATAGCCTTCTGTAGTGCTTAGGCGTCTCCTTCCACGGCCCCACCCAGGTAAGAAAAGAGTTCCAGATTTCTAGAAGAGTTCCTGTGTTCTGCTTCCAGGGAGTGGCTCCTGCTCCACCCAGACAGAAAAAGTAGTTCCAGGCAGAGAAGGATCAGGAGACCAGTTAGCTGGTAAGTAAGCAGCATGGTCTGCTACAGGTAGGTCCACCAAGCACTCTTATCTAATATGAGCCCGGCGCTTCCTGTGCCGGGACCAGTCACCATCATGAGCCTGGCGCCACTGGCGCCAGGACAAGGTCCAGAGGGTCCCTATAGGGACTGGCTGGTTCCTGGGATCAGAGTCATGGGCCTGCTTCCAAGGTCGTGGGGCAAGTCCTGACCCCTTGGAAGCAGGGATCATGACAGCGCTCAAGCCCATGAGTGATTCGGAGGAACAGGACAGTGGTCAAGCAGCAGCTCAACAACAGGCCCCTCAGGCTCCGGTGCCTCCAGTGCAGCCACAGGTGGTTGCTCCACAACAACTCCCTCAAGCCCAAGTGGGTGGTCAAGCTCCAGTGCCGCCCGTGGCACAGCGGATTGCTCAGCAAGGACTTCCCATCATGGCCCAAGCACTTGCCCATGCGGCCCTGCAGCCCATCCCCGAGTTTGACGTGCCGGGCCCACCATCCAGCATTGGGCCCAGGTGGAACAGGTGGGTTGACCGCCTTGATATGTACCTTAGGGCCCCACAGGTGACGGATGACGACAGCAGGGTGGCAACGATGCTGTACTCGGCGGGGCCTTCGGTCCAGGAGATTTTTGAGTTGCTTCCAGCAGGGGATGGCTCCTACGGTGCGGCAAAGACTGCCCTCCAGGCTCACTTTCTGCCTCTTGCCAACTCGGACTATGAGAGATTTGTAATGCTGTCGGCCAAACAAAAGGAGGATGAAACGCTGGACACTTTCTATGGACGCCTGCGCCGCCTCTCCCTGGCATGCGCGTGGGGAGACGCGGAGGACATGATACGCACCATGCTGATCCAGGCCTGCTCCCCGGGCAAACTCAGAAGGCAAGTCCTGAGGGAGCCGGGAATCACCCTACCCCGCATCCTCGAGCTGGGCTGGTCCCACGAGGTGGCGGAGGCTCAGGCAGCCAGGATGGAGGCGGAGTCCCGCTCAGTCAAGTCTGAGGAGGTGTGTGCCATGTTGCGGGGTGGTAGAGGATCGAGAAGGCCTGGGGCAGGACCCCGTGACAGAGCAGGAAGAGCAGGTGAATCTTGCCAGAAATGCGGATACGACCTTCCGCACCCGACTGAGTGTCCGGCGGCCGGAAGAACGTGTAGTAGGTGCGGACTGCCTGACCATTTCTCAAGGGTGTGCAAGGCAACCCTGCCCATGATGGTGCCGAGAGGCCCGGCTCGGACCGGGTTTCAGCGCCAAAACCACCCACCAAACGTGGCCCAGGTGGACCAAGGCGGGGATGATGCCCATGTGGAGGAGGCCGACGAGGAAGAGGAAGAGAACATTTTCTTTGTCTCCAGTGTGGGGATCCTGAAGGGCAAGAACAGGAGACAACCGAGGTGCGTGGTGGAAGTCAATCAATCGCCAGTCCCGGTCCTGGTAGACACTAGAGCATCGGTCAATGTGATGGCCCGGGGGCATTATGATGCTCTGGACTCGCCCCCCAAGCTACTCACACCGAAAGCTTGCATATTTGCATTTGGGGGACTGGAACCAATCCCACTGGACAGTGCATTCGTGGCAAAGGTGGAACATGAGGGCTCGCAGATCAAGGCCTGATTCTACGTAACGCCAGTAAGTAACAACACTCTCCTGAGCTGTGCCGCCGCTGAGGCTCTCGGAATTGTCAGCTTTGCATATTCAGTGTACCTTGAGGACATTAATGATCTGCTCGATAAGTATGCCGTCCTCTTTAGTGGAATTGGACAGATGACTGGTGACCCGGTGAGGTTGCATATTGATGACTCTGTACAGCCCATTGCCCTGAAACACCGCAGGGTGCCATTCCACCTCCGGGAGCAGGTGGACAGGGAACTGGACAACCTTGTGAGCCTCGACATTATTGAGAAGGTGGAGGGCCCGACTCCCTGGGTATCCCCAATTGTGGTGGCGAGGAAGCCCAAGCAACCTGACTCTGTCCGTATCTGTGTAGACATGAGGCTGCCCAACAAGGCCATTAAGAGGGAGCGGCATCTCACCCCCACCATCGATGACATTATTGCAGAGGTGCAAGGGGCTCGTTTCTTTTCCAAGCTGGACCTCCGGGCGGGCTATCATCAGGTAGTCCTCCACCCGGAATTGAGGTATATCACCACATTCACCACTCACCGGGGGCTATACCGCTACAAGAGACTGAGTTTCGGGGTGTCATCGGCAGCGGAGGTGTTTCAGAATATCATCCGAGGCGCCCTCGCAGATCTGGAGGGTGTGCTAAACATCATCAATGATATTTTGGTGTTTGCAAGGACTGAGGTGGACCATCTGAGAAAGCTGGCGAAGACGTTTGAGAGACTGCAATCGCTAGGCCTCACCCTTCATAGGGACAAATGTGAGTTCCTGCGCCAATCCATCGAATTCGTATTCAAGGAGGGAGGGGTATCGCCGGACCCGAAGAAGGTCCAGGACATCAAGAAGGCACAGCCGCCCGAGTCAGTGTCCGATGTGCGGAGCTTCCTCGGCATGGTCACCTACTGTGGGCAGTTCATTCAAAACCTCGCCGCTAGGTCTGAACCCCTTAGGGCTCTAACGAAGAAGGAATCCGCCTGGCACTGGGGCCCACTTGAGCAAGCAGCGTTCAAAGACATCAAGGGTGCCCTGGCAGCTGAGGACACAATGGTGTTTTTCGACCCGGCGTTACCATCCGAGATCATTTTGGATGCCAGCCCATTTGGTCTGGGCGCCGTGCTAACCCAGGTAGACCGTGATGGGGGTGTCCGGCCAGTGGCGTACGCCTGCAAAGCGCCGTCCGAGACCGAACAGATATATTCACAGATTGAGCGTGAGGCTCTGGCGGTCCTTTGGGGCTGCAGGCACTTCCAGCTCTATGTCCTAGAACGCCCGGTGACGGTTGTGACTCACCATAAGCCCCTGCTTCCCATTCTGGCAGGGTCATCCTCAAAGCCACTGGCCAGGATCGAGCGGTGGATGCTCGCTCTTCTGGAGTATGGAGTCACCTTGGTGTATCGGCCGGGGGCCAACAACGCAGCAGACTATCTCTCCCGGCATCCGGGAGCACGTGGGGGAGTAGAATATGCCACCTGTGCTGAGGAGGCTGATGATCATATCCGAATGGTGGTGGAGGCGGCCATGCCGAACGCAATGCCCTTGTCAGAGCTTGAGGCGGAAATTGCCGAGGACGAGTGTTTCCAAATCCTAAAGCACTCCATGCAGCAGGGCTCCTGGAAGTCAGTGCTGGAGTCCTTGGCAGGACGGACTCAGGAGGCCAAGACGGGGCTAGAGCAGCTATGGAAGATCAAGGAAGAGCTGTCCTTCTCGGCGTCGGGCCTGCTGCTTCGAGGCGACCGGATAGTGGTCCCCCAGTCCAAGGTAAAGGATGTGATCACCCTGGCCCACCATGGACACCAGGGTGCCGCAAAGCACAAGGCAAGGCTACGGCTGAAGGTTTGGTTCCCCGAACTGGAGCGGAAGGTCGACGACTTCGTGGCGGCATGTGTCTGGTGCCAGGTGGCATCTCCGTTGCAGCGAGAGCCGGCCTTCAAAGCGATGCCCCGGGGCACGCGGCCCTGGGAGGTGGTCCATGCAGACTTTGGATCAACGACCGTAGGCACCCACTTCCTGGTGATCGTCGATGAGTATTCACGGTATCCGGAGGTGGAGTTTGTGGAGTCTGTGGCTTTCGAGCACGTGGTGATGGCCGTGGAGAAGGTGTTCGCAGCCCATGGATTCCCCCACACACTGTGTTCGGACAACGGCTCGCTCTTCCAGAGTGAATGGTTCTCTGAGCTGATGGAGAGCTACGGGGTTCAGCACCGGAAGGTATCCCCGTTGTGGCCCAGGGCAAATGGAGATGCTGAGAGACTAATGCGGACACTCAATAAGACCTTCAGGATCGCACAAGGGCAGGTACAGTCCCTCCAAAGAGCTCTGCATCAATTCCTGCGGGTGTACCGTACCACCCCACATGCATCCACGGGGGTGGCTCCGGCCGAGGCCCTGTTCAAGAGCTGCCCGCGGGGTTTACTGCCCGAAGTGGGGGAGAAAGAGCCTGGGGTGATTGACAACCAACAGGTCGAGGTGGACCGGCGGGTGAGATTCGATCAGGAGAACTTGCGATGGGGCCTTCGCCCACAACGGCTGGAGCCAGGAGACAAGGTCCTCATCCGCAACAGACACCCCATGGGAAGCTCTACTCCCCTATGAGCCTGAGCCATTGGATGTTGTGGCCATAAAGGGGTCCAGGGTGACTGCCTCCGACGGAAGGTCTGCTGTCACCCGGAATGTCAGCTTCTTCAAGAAGCTGGGAGATCCCAGAACTGAACCCCCCTTGGAGCCGGACTTAATGGACATGCCGGATGACGGAGGAGGCTCCCCTAGCATACTCGAGTCCCCTGTCCGGGGGACATCTGTGGAAGGACTTCCCGTGCCGGAGGTAAGCGGGAGGTACCCCCAGAGGGCTGGGTGAGGGAAACCCGCTTACCTAAGCGATTACGTGCTCGGACATTTGGCTGATCAACCTGAGTCCGGGGACTGTTGAGTAAGGGGACCCCGGTGGTTGACAATAAAGGGGTTTTTGGGCAAGTGGTGTGTGAAATGTTGCTGTTAAGCGTTTTGTGTGGTTTGCAGTGTATAGTAGCAAAGCATTTGTTTGTCCTCCCGAAAAAGGAGGAGTGTGGTGCTGCCCCGTGACGCGACACACATGCGGCGGCGTGACGTTGCACGCCGCCGCGTGCTGTATAAATAAACGGGGCGTTCCCGGCTGCGTCAGAGCGACCGCGAAGCCCGAACTGTAAGGACGTGTGTCATGTGGTCCCTACAGGGTGGGGGCTTACGGGCATTGCGTGGGGGCGCTGCACCCACCCCCAACAGGCTGCTCCACCGATTGAAAAACATTTGGGCACCACTCCTAGACTATGACCAGAACTACCGAGCCCTGACCTACAAGCCACGCCAGATAGCAGGCGCCCTCCACTTTACCAGTGCATACTCGCCGCTTGGCCCGGCCAAATGAGGGCCCAGAACAAAGCTCAACCGGGACCTCTGGGTGAGATAAAGGGACACCTTGCCATATGCATTTTAAGGGGTCACAAGTAAATGTTACTGTCTATGTTCTCCTGTGTACTGAGTTATAAATAAACAAATCAAAAAAAAAACCAGGGAGTAACAGGCATGAAGGAAACTCCTAAGCAAATTAGTGGGCACACAACCACCTCGGAAGCCAATAGATA
Organism: Ambystoma mexicanum; assembly: GCF_040938575.1. Lineage (NCBI taxonomy): Eukaryota > Metazoa > Chordata > Amphibia > Caudata > Ambystomatidae > Ambystoma > Ambystoma mexicanum. The sequence continues at coordinate 1,357,418,247 of NC_090921.1, read as the reverse complement.
CTAGTTGCCTATGTCCCTTAAATTAATTTCACTTACTTAAAAAGGAAGTCCCTACTTCATAGGCTGACGCACTTGGATGCTGATGTCATATTACTCCAGGAAACACACTTGAGGTGGGATGATGACTGGCAGCTAAATTCCAGGAAATATCTAATACAATTCTTCTCATCAGATGCCCATAAAAAGAGAGAAGTGGCGATCTTAATTGGCATTAAAGTACAGTTCAAACTAAAGCGAATTCTATGGTATACACATTGTTCAATATTTCTAGATAAATGATAATGGATAGGTCTCCCAGGAAACAGTACTGGAAGCCTGTAAACAGTAATTAGAGGCAAACTAATAAAACTATTGCGGCACAACACAGACACAAACAGTCCCAACTAGAGGATTTAGAATCTCTGATTGCTATTCTGAAAAAGGAGCATAAACAATCCGGCCCCTGTAAAATATACTGTAGATTAAAAGCAACTAGGGGGCTCCATGGAAACACTGATCGTTGGAATGGTCAAAAGATGTTCAGTCCCAATTCCTCTACACCGGGGCACGCGACAGGGATGCCCCCCATCGCTTTTATTGTTTGCTCTAACTCTAGCGCCACTGGACAACAAGGTTAGGCAAAGCCCCAACATCACGGAGTGGAGATAGGTCCCTCCACCCATAAATTAGGTCTATTTGCAGACAATGACATTTTTACAATGACAAACCTCAGAACCACATTACCACAGATAGTAGCAGAATTAGAAACTTTTAGACTGGCTTAGGGCTATGCAATCTACTACACTAAATCAAATACCCTCAATATCACTGCCCCCAAAAGCTGACATACAAACTCTAACACACTATTCCCTTTTATGTAGCAATCTGAAAAGCTAAAATACGTAGGCGTACATATCACTCAATTACATGAGACATTGTATCGGCATAACCAGCACTTTGGACGGTCCTATCAGCTGATCTGGAAAGATAGAAGAAAGTAGCTATCTCCTGGTTCGAGAGATGCAGAGTTGTGAAAATGAACTTGCTGCTGCGCCTACTTTATCCTCAAAATCACTACCCATTAAGAAATCACCTGAGGCAATTAAACAATTGCAAACAAAAATTTGGCACTTCATTTGGTTGGCAAACCCCCTAGAATATCCAGAGCTATATTGACGCGATTGCAAAAAACAGGTAGTAATAGTCATGCCGGATATCTACAAATACATAGTAGCGTTGCAGATATCGGCAATACTGGATTGGACTGGCACCGAGCTTAATAAAAAAAATGGAAGGAAATAGAACAGCATGAACATGACCCCACTAACCTTTGAGCAGTGCAAGAAGGACTTTGCTCTAGAGGAAGGTGAAAGGTTTCGATACACGCAACTACGCCACTGGGTATCTCAGCCACTAATTAGGCAAAATGGAGTAACTGAAACAACAGCTTTTGAAAAATTAGAATCCTTCAATCTTTCAGTGCACAAAATCTCCTATGCATAGAAACTATTGAATGAGGGAAATGGTGAGGAATCACTTTCATACATGAAGCGATGAGAGGAAGAAATAGGGCGTTTGATTTTTCAAACCTCATGGGAACATATATGGCAAAGGGCTTCCAAGTCGTCGATTTGAACCACTAAAATGGAAAATACTTACAAGATAATATATCGTAGGTATCTGACACCAGGTATAATCCATACGATGTACCCAGGGGCGTCTGTGACCTGTTGGAGGGGATGTGGTGGGGTATCTGACACCAGATATAATCCATACGATGCACCTAGGGGCGTCTGTGACCTGTTGGAGGGGATGTGGTGGGGTCTGAACCATGCGCCCACATGGTGGCACTGCCCTAAAATTCAAACATTCTGGGTGAGCATTATCAACAAAATAGTGGGCATTCTAATTCCGATGGACTTCCTAGTAATCTTGCTGGGGGATATAGATAAGCAAGAGATATTCACCTTAGGAGCAACACACTCCAAATTAGCCAACCAAACCCTCATAGCAGCGAGTCTAGTAATACCCCATTGCTGGAAATCAGAGGACACTCCCCACTCCACATGTGGTGGACAAAGCTTTGTCATGCATGCGCCATGGAGAAGATCACATGCACATTATCTGACAGGCTAACTAAAAACATATCAATTTGGGAGCCTTTTATCACACATATCAACCAGGAGCAGATCCGGTCTGTGGTTTCTTGTCAATGGAAAGCTTTTTCATTTTTATGAAAACAGGTTTTATAACTTGAGTGCAATATGTGAATAATGAATTAGAAGATTGGTTTGGCTAATACACCTTGTTTTAACCCCAAAGTTAATTTAAGTTACATATTAATTGTTCATTAATAATGTACTTGTGATTTCTGACAAAATGAAAAATAATAAAAACACATTTTCTAAAAAAAAAAAAAGAACAGCCATCTAAAGCATACCTCATGGTAATCTAGACAAAGGAAAGCCCTGAAACACAAAATGGCAGAGAGCAGGATTTAAAAGAACATTTGTACCCCAATAGTTCAAAAAAGATACATTGGGCTACCAATGCAGTAAAATAGCTTGCACCCTTGGTCTAGCCAAAACTAAAGCCTAGCTGCAGCCAACCTACTCCCTAAAACCTGTGTAGGGTGATAAAACCAAGCTAGAGCCAATATGGAGAGCCTGAGAGGCACCCATGGGATTGGATGCATTATGGTCGACCCAATACCATATACCTTATATAACGTAAAAGGGACGTAATGGCAGGGGGACTTCAGGAGAAGTCCCTCTGGCCACCAAAAAGAGATAAAGGGAGCATGAAAGACACGGAGGGGGCGGGAAACAACAGTTGAGGGGCCCAACATACAAATTCTGACTTAACAAGCGAGTAGATCTCTTGTAAAAAGATTTATGCAGTTAATGAAATGATGGGGAAATGTGTTTGTGTTTTTTTTCTTTTTGGCCTATTTTAATGGTCCTCCAAAAAATCAGTGCAGTTACTTCCACCTCAGACCTGGAGGTAAATGCATGCAGGTCTTGAAAATGAAGCCATGGATGCATCCAATTGCATCCAAAAGAGTATCTAATGTCAATACCTCTCCAAAAACACACTTTCAAGGGAATCAGGTAATATTATCCCCACCAATAATATCGCCATATATATGGTCGTGGGGTGGCCATAGGCGATATTATTGGTGGGGATTAATTATGGGGTAAATGGGACCGGGAGTTGCGGGACAGTCCCCCTGCTCCCTTAAAAAAAATATGGGGGTTGCAGGGGTGTCCCCCGCAGGTCCCATGGCTTAATATTGGCGCAAAAATATGGCGATATTTTTGTATGGCAATATTTTTACGGGGATATTAACACATGGAACCCTTTCAAGCAACATGCAGCCACTAGCAGACATCAACTATGGGCTCCATAATGTGCTGCTGTATATCGAGCTGCAGAGACATGAAGTGCAGCAGCTGCCAAGGATACCGGCTCAGCAAAGGCAAAGGAAACGTGATGAGGATACCACCTATACCTTTTGTCAGAATGTCCCTCTGGGCAACACTCTGTCAGCTGAACAGGGACACCATAGAAAAACTGCTCACCTTCATGCAGGTAGACCACCAGAGTGAAATCAGCATCAGGGCTGCCATCCCACCCCTGCTGAAGCGGGTGGCTGTCCTGCACTTCCTAGTAATGGGAACATTTCAGCACAATGTTGGAATGCTGCATGGCATGTCCCAGCCAATCTTCTCAAAAGCGCTAGTACAGGTGCTTGATGCACTAATAGGATATGCGCCAAATCACATTATAATGGCCACCAAACCTAACCAGGCATATGCTACCACGGCACATTTCTATGCAACAGCCCAAGTCTCCCATGTGATTATTGCCGTGAACTGCACACATGTGGCTTTGGTCACACCTCAGACACAGAAGCAACTCTACCTGAACAGGAAGCAGCATCATTTGATGAATATACAAATGGCATGTGATGCAGATCAGATGGTCATCCACTGCAGTGCCCATTTCCTGGGTTCCACCCATGACACAATGGTTCACCGAAACAGCACCCTGCCAGAATACATGGACTGACTCCCACAGGAGACATCGTACATGGATATTGGATAAGCGGAAAGTCTGGCAATGCAATGCACATGTGGAGGAAATTATGAGAAGGAAATGAGCAGGGGCGCACAGGAGTGCAGCCATAGATATGTCGTGCATGACCAAACTGTAATCTGCACAGGATGAATGTGAGTCCAATATTGCAAGCCAACGTGGGGCAGAGATCTGTACAATCCAGAGGGAATAGGCCATTGCCAGTATCACCCTTTCCCCCTGGCATAATGTGGCATGAGTGTGTATAATAGTAGTGTACACAGGATGCACTGATGTACCACTACCCATCGCAACTACACCACTGCACAACCAGAAAGGTATACAAATCACAATAGCACCCAACAATGCACAGCATGAGTACAATTGAATAACAACAACAGGTCAGGAATTTGGAATTGATTAAGGGTGATGTTACAGCTGGGATAATGAGGAGAGGACAGTGGCCAACTCATTCACCATGCAAGATTAACTGCTATGATGAATCCTGCAGAATCCTAATAAAATCCCAACCTAAAGTCTCCTCCAAGGTGGCCAGGGGAAGGCAGCCGCTACCTGATCCTAACCCTGGGGGTGGTATTAGCCGGGAGGATCACCTAGGAGGAGAAGAGTCCAAAGGGAATATGAGGACTCTGTTGGGTGAGATGCATTATTTGCCTTCCACAGAGGAAGAGATTTCAGTAATGCCAGAATATGCAATGGCTTGTTGTCAGAGTTTGGTTGCCTGTTCCAAAGCTATTCATCCTGGGGGTTGCAAAAACTGTCCTAATCAATTATTTATCAGGCATAAGGCTCCCCCTCATAAGGTTTCCCTCATGTATAGTGGTAAAATCAGATGGTCACCTCGCCAGGAGCTCACTCGAGGAGAGGGCAGGAGCCCCTCCTCATGCGCAGCAGCATCCGCATCCAGGAAGCAGATCCAGCACACCACGTGCTTTGGCCTCCTCATCTACGGCTCCGCGCATCCACAGCCACGGAAGGCCTGCTCTGTTTGGGGTAAGGCCTAAACCCCCCAACCTCACCCTCCCACCACCTGCAACACCGAAATTTTGCTGCCAACGCGCAGAACTCCCTCGATCCTGCACTGCCTGACCCTCCTGCCTGACCTTACTATGCCGGGCGCCGTGCGGCATGAAAGCGAGGCTGAGGACTCGTTGCTAGAATACTAGCACCAACTTCTTCTCCACGCATCCGCCGGCAGGCGGAAGCGCCGGCCACACGAAGGCCCATACAAAGGCCCCTGTTTGCACCCTGTTCGCGACATGGAGCGTCAAGGAGCAGATTAGGAGTCCCCCCTCGCCTGATACTGACGCCTCTGCCTTCCTGCATATGAGCCCGTCACCAGTAAGACTCTGCATAACTGTGAATACCTGAGCTTAAAACCCGTACTACTGTATGTATGCTCTTCTATAAGTAGCTCAAACGAACCCTTGTCTTTCTCAATCTGCATTCTGCGCAGGCATCAGCTCCCTGAAACTGCACCCCGCACCATCAGGCAGTCATCTCCTAATTCCGCAACCCTGGTCATGGTACTACCCTGCCCCTCGTTGCTTTGTCATTACTAAAGGCCTTCCACATGCCTGATATTTTGATGTATGTCCTGCATTTTTGCGCCACCTGCATCCATGACCTTACTTGGCCCAAACCTAGGCGTCACCCAATGCAGCCGATGTACTATTCTGGACCTAGATGCTGCCACACTGCATCAAGTGTTGCACTTGATTTGTGTTGTGCCTTATGGTCGCGAATAGACCTCTCCTGATTTGTGTTGTGCCTTACGGTCGCTAATAGACCTCACTTGATGTGTGTTGTGCCTTACGGTCGCTAATAGACCTCACTTGATGTGTGTTGTGCCTTACGGTCGCTAATAGACCTCACTTGATGTGTGTTGTGCCTTACGGTCGCTAATAGACCTCTTTTTGATTTGTGTCGTGCCATTTGGTCACGAATAGACTTCACTTGATTTGCATTGTGCACTTTGGTCGCAAATAGACCTCAGTTGATTTGTGTTGTGCCTTACCTGCAGTTACTACTGCACCCTTGCTAACAACCTATGAACCTCACTGCCCCTATCATCAGAGCTAAGCCACCTACAATGGCCACATTTAGAGGCGCCACTCTAACTATGGCTACCCTCCTCCCGTTGCTCCACGCCCACACAACCACACCACTTTACCCAGACTTACTATCTCCAATAGAATGGATAAACAGATTCGCCCGCCCACCTTCACCATGCATACCCTGTCCCACACCCCTTAGGAATACTAGACTAGGTTCCCGCCTTCTTGTACCCACTACCACATGCCTGAACGCAGCCCCACTGACCATGACTAGAAACGATAGACTCAGCTATCATACTAATCTTGCCACAAAGCTCACTAGAATACTCACCAATCAGACTACGAACCCCAAGCAGCCTACCTCACTTTCTGAACTCTCACCTAGCCACAACACTACTATACCGCACTCGCCACCTCACACGAAAACTAACCCTCCACAGACTTCTATCAAGGGAGCCCTCATCAACGCTCGCTCATTGGTTGCCCACGCTACTGATATTGCCGACATTATTTCCACTAACCACCTAGACTTTATCGCCATCACGGAGACGTGGCTCCATCCAGCAGCTGGTCCCACAATAGCTCTAGCCACTCCAGACAACTACAACATCATCCGAGCTGACAGGAAAAATGGAATAGGCGGAGGTATAGCATTTATTGCAAAATCCACCCTAAACATCAGAGAAGTAACCAGCACAACCCTACCTTCTGCCGAACTTCTATCCGTCAAACTCCCATTATCTGACACACAAACCATACTGCTCCATATTATATACAGACCCTCAGGACCCCCCTCCACCTTTGAAGAGGATATCTCTCTCCTACTCACCACCAATTTGAAACCAAAATCCCAAATCATCATTCTGGGAGATTTCAACTTGGGATTCAATGACCCCAATGATAACCAAGCCACTTCCCTTAATGACACGATTACTCATCTAGGTTTCACCCAACACATTAATCAACCTACACATATAAAAGGAAGATCCCTGGATTGGCTTGCAGATGCCAATTGCAACCTCTCACTGACTGACATAACTCCCTGTGCTTGGACTGACCATCATCTCATTAGCTTCTCTTTACCTAGATCCTTACCATCTACCACACGACCCACAAAGTTACCTCAAATAATTTCCAGAAACAACCGTAACATCACTATAGAGAACGTCAAACCTTTTCTCGCGCCTATCAGTAAAGCTAATGTACCCACGCAAAAAAACAACCCAGCAGCCATTGTAGACCTATATAACAATACTTTAGAACTAGCCCTCAACCAGATAGCTCCTCTCAAACAACGAAAATCCAAACCTATTGCCCACTCCAATAAATGGTTCTCAGCAGAATTAAAAGCTCTCCGTAATATTAAAAGAACTGCAGAAACTAGCTGGAGAAAAGCCCCTTCTCTCTCCACTAAAGACAAATTTGCTTCAGCTGCCTCCACCTACAAATCCGCCATCTTAAATGCTAAGAAAGAGACCTACAACTTGAGAATACAAAATGCCAAATCTGGCACTAAAGAACTCTTCGCTATACTAAGAGAACTTGAATCACCACTGCCCCCTACAGAGGACTGCATCAAAGACAAGGCCTGGTGTAACAATATCCAGCTCACCCTTGCTAACAAAATTGCCCTCCTACAAACCAAGATAGAAGCAGAAAAAGCTAGCATTGCCTTCAAGCAGAACCCCAGCAGCAAAACTAACTACACTACCCCTATCTGCCCATCTTCCCACTTCTCACCAGTCACAGAAGAGGAAGTAATCAAGATAATCGCCAGCCTCAAACCATCCAACTGCAAAGGTGACATTTGCCCAGCATCCGTCATCAAAGATGGTGCTAATGAGTTAGCCCCTCTCATCACCTCTCTGATCAACTCCTCCTTCAAAAACTCAGTGGTCCCCAAAAACCTTAAAGAAGCGTGGGTCCTACCCCTGCTAAAAAAACCTAACCTAGATCCCAACATCCCCACTAATTACAGGCCCATCACCACAGTCCCATTTCTTCTCAAAATCTTGGACAGGGTAGCCTATCTCCAAATACAACAACATTTGGAAGAAAATAACCTCCTAGGCTTGCGACAATCCGGCTTCAGACCAAGGCACGGGACTGAAACTGCCCTCTTGGATCTAAAAATCCAAATGGATGACGCCAAAGACAAGGGCAAACTGGCCATCTTGCTCTTGTTGGATCTCTCTGCTGCCTTTGATCTGGTTGACCACCAGATCCTCATTCAACACCTCTCATCGGCTGCTGCATTCTCTCAGAATGCCACCAAGTGGATCCAGTCATTCCTGTCTGACAGGACGACCAGAGTCTTCGCCCCCACGGCAGCTGCGGACCCTATCCCAATCACATGTGGAGTGCCGCAAGGCTCCTGCATTTCTCCCACACTTTACAACATCTTCACGAAGCTCCTATTTGACCGTCTTGACGATCTGGGTGTCAGCTACACTAATTATTCAGATGACACCCAGGTCCTCATCACGCTCACTGGCAGCTATGAAGAAGATGCTGCAAAGCTTAATGATATCTATTTAGAAATCCAAGCCTGGATGGCCACACACAGTCTTTGCCTTAACGACGATAAGACAGAATTGCTTATCGTAGGCTCCCAGGCTCGCCTCAACAAACTGGACCAAAGGTACCAATCCTTTACCATTGATGGCAACATCATAAAAGTCTCCAAAGAGGTCAAAACATTAGGTGTATACCTCGATTCTACCCTATCATTAAAGAAACAAATAAACTCTACCATCTCAGCTACCTCATACACCAATAAATTGATCAATGCATGTAGGCCTTTCCTATCCACCTCTAGCTGCCTCACCCTATCTAGAGCGCTGATATTGTCTAAATTAGACTATTGCAACACACTCTACTTAGGCACTACCACCAAAAATTTGAACAAACTCCAGATCCTGCAAAATAATGCACTAAGATGTGCCCTCAACCTCCCGCGCAAGGCGCACATATCCACGGTTAGAAAAGAAGTCCACTGGCTCCCGATCCGTGACAGAATTAAGCTAAGAACACTGGTCATCACCCACAAGTGCCTATCACATACTGCCCCACGATACATTTCTGACAAATTCGCTAGACACTGCCCCATTAGACCCACCACAGCACCTTACCTACACCAACTAAAGATCCCTAATTATAACCTAAAAACAGCAGGGGGCTCCAGTTTTCCAGTGCTTGCAGCACAATGTTGGAACACCCTCCCCACTAAAATTAGATCTGAAGCCGCACTCTGGCCATTCAGAGCAATGGTAAAATCATGGCTACTAGCCTAAACAGCCAGACTCTCACCGACATGACTAGCTAGCCGCCGCTCTCTCCCTGTAGTAATGTTCACTCCACCTACAGCCTACTCAGGACCAACCTGTAACCCGGTCCACTTTAGCCACTGTAACTTTTTTTCTTTTTTGCATATTCTCTGTACATACTTTTCTTGGTATATAACATCCAGAGCCTGGACTAATGTACGTTCTATCTTTTGCATTATGATGCTCGTGTAACGATATGTAACTCTGCTGTACACATGATTATGCGCCCAGTTACCTGAGGGTTCGGATGCGCTTTATAAATAAACAAACCAAACCAAACCAAACCAAAAACTCTGATAGGCAACAAGAAAACGTTAAATATGGACATCAGAACATTACCACCTTAAGTTATGATAATTCTAACTCTCCTTTGATTCCAAACCAATCATTGACTCATTTTAAATTCCCTCCTGAAACTGTAATCAATTATGGAAGTGCAATACGTATATTTAAAAACAATGTGCTGAAAGAAAAAGGTAATTTGCACATTGGGAACTTCAAGTAGTGGGGCGAGGAAGAGGTATGTGGAGGAACTAGAGTGCAAGGTATGATATGATATGATTGTTTATTTATATAGCGCCTATACACAATGTGTTTCAAAGAGCTTCAAGGCAAGGGAGGGAACAAGGGAAAATTCAACCACATTCTTACAGGCCATGAACAGTAAGGATGTGAAATTAACTATCGTACTCGCCTGACGGCATTTCAGATAGTGCAAGAGCTAAGACATAGATAAGGAAGGGAGGGGGGAGAGTGGGAAGGAAATGGAAACAGACAGGCGACTACCATACTAATCCTGACGACATTTCTGGTAGAGCCATAGAAAAACAAAAGGTGAGGGAGAGGGGTGCAGAAAGGGAGGGGAGGAACAAAACAAGCGACTATCATACTAGGCCTGACGACATTTGAGGTAGTGCTGGAGCGGTGGTGGGGAGGAAAAAAACAGTAATGGAAGGGTGGAGGAAACAGACGATTTTGCTATCATATTAGGTCCAGGGGCAATTCTGATAGAGTAAGTGCATAGAAGAAAGTAATGGGAGGAGATAGGAAAAGGGAGAAGGGAAAGGAGGAGAGAAAAGAGAGTAAGCAGTCAATAAAAGAGTGGAGAAACAAGAGTGGAGAGCGAATACAATTGCAGAAGTCAGTAGTAACACATAATGTTGCTACAATGTTGCTGTAAAGGTACAGTCCAGTTATTCTAATGACCCACACCTGAGAGGGTCTGGTGAGTATAAAGGGCCCGCTCAGGTGCAGGCCGTTTGATTTAGTAGAAGGTGGAGTGTCTGCAGTGTCTCCACATTGCAGTGGAAGCAGAGGAAGCAGAAAAGTCAAGACGCCGGATCTGCTGGTATTGCCAGAACGGATGATGGTCCCAAGAGAGTCTCAAAACTTAAAGACTTTGCAGGCAGAGGTTGCGCAGCAGGAAGCTTTGCAGTGGAAAGCTTTCCCACTTTTGGTGGCCCTGAATGCAGAGGCTGCAAAGCGGGAAGCATGAGTTTAAAACGTTTTACCCTTTGAAATTCGTGCTCCATTGGCAGGCAGGCACTGGAGTGTTTGTGGAGTGAATGTCATGAACCCAGTGAGAACAAAGGAACATTCATGAGAACACAAGGCACACCCTCATGTGGTAATGTAGGAAGGGACTGGGCATTCAGGATGGCTGGCTGGCGGATGCGTTTATTATGAAGCTACTACGACCCACACCAACATGGCTGCCAAGTTAGGACCTGCTGTGGAACTCAAGATGGCCCCCAGCTGGCCCAAGAGCCTGAGATCCCTGGTGGTCTAGTGTTACACGGTGCAGCCCAAGGCTATAAAAACACGCCCCAGGCCACACCCTGTGCTTAGTGTTTCTTCTGCTACCTGCAAGAGCAGTGTAATGCTTACCGCTCCTGTTTCCACGTGCTCAGAGACTTTTACCTTACTGGTGCATGCCCAAACTCATCCGTGTTTGGAATCTGCCTTTGCATCCATACTTACCTGAAGACTTCATTGACCAAGCTCCTTAGCGTCTCAGTTCTTGATACTTACTTGGGTTCTTCACTGATCGGGCCCCGCGGCAACTGCAGCTCCCGAAATAGAGAAACTACAATAAGAGTCTGAAGTTTAAAGACGATGCCCACCCAAATTCCCCATTGAGAACGCACTTAGCAAACAAGCTGTCAGTCGGCTGGAATCCTGCTTGACTGCTGCTCCAATAATTCGTCGTGCAGCGGCCTGATCCGGAACATTTTGCGTAATCCACACTTGCAGAAAGGAAAGAAGAAAGAGACTTGTTAAAGCGCACCGTGCCCCCAGAAAAGAAAGAACAATTAAACCCAATCTGTGCTTCGCGCCACAAGCTGCTAGTAATCTAGAAAGAACACAAAGCAGCACTATACAAAGACTTACCCCAGCACCCTCAGCATCTCATGTGTCGCAGCTGGCCTGGACTACTACTCAGTGAAGCAACTGGAGTCGGATGCTTACCTGGCACCCTCAGCCTTCTTCTTTTAAACACGGTGAGCACAACCACCTGCGCGCCAGCCATCATACCTAAGGGATACTTAAGGGGAACGTGGGGGGAATTCAGGAGACACATACTGAATACCTGTACATGCTTGTACATATGTCTCCATCCAGACCCCCTTGCACACCTTACCAGAGGCTCAGAATCCTACCGGGTCACTCCCAACCACACTGGTCACTGGGCTACAGCTCTTCAGTGGGACAGTGGGGAAGGAGCGGTTTAGGTGTCCATCATAAGCAGTCCATCCAGTGGGGGCAACGCTTCAGAACAGTCTGGACCAGGCACTCCTGCAGGGCACCAGAGATAAGCGTTACAGCGAAGAAAGCTCCTCTCCCGACAGGCACGGGCCATGGGAAGTGAAGAGAAGCAGTTTACCGTGTAGAGCGAAGCGGAAGAAGCAGAAGGCACAGAGGCAGTGGAGCGAATGGAAGCATGTGCAGCACCTGGGGAGTTCACTGTTATCGTGTGACCCCTGGAACGCTTCAAATTCGCCCCCTAGCCACAAACAATAGTTTTGAACACCAAGCTGATGATAAGAAGTTAAAGTGGCAATACAAAACTAACTTTAAATACCAAACTGATACAAAGAAGCTAAAGTGGCAAATTGAGAACTGTGGGAGCAGACAATAAGATTATAGTTATACTTATAAAGGGCGGAGTAATCGCCAAAGCCAAGAAAGGGCAATGCTAACGCCAGTTAATAAGAACCAGTATTGCAAAAGCCAAAAGAGGGCCATATTAAAAAAAGCTAATAGTAATCATCATTGCCAAAGCCAAGAGTAATAAAGAAGCAAGCTGACTGTAAACCTTATGGCCAGAGTGAAAAAGGGGTAATATTTGGAAAAGAACCAGACAAGCATTGTCCAAGCCCAAGAAAAGCAAGTGTGAGAAACAGCCATTTTCAGCACTTGGTTGATGTAAGAGTGGGAACACAAATGTGGCAGGAGGGCAGCCCTTCTGATAGAAAACATTCAGAAGGAGAGAAGCACAACCAGCATTGCATGTAGCAATCACAGGTGTGGAACAAACAACGCCAATGTGTTTCTTGTCTTCCCAAAATAAGTAGTTAATATTGAAGTAGTTGGAAGTCGAAAGACTTTACAAAGTTGTTTGAAATAAACTTAGCCTGGGAAGTACTTGTAGTAGTGTTAGGAGTTTCTGTAGCCTGGCAGGTTAGTATGCCAGGGCAGGGACCTTGTAGTGGTAGACCTGGCAGGTGAGTGGACAGGTAAAAGTCACTGAAGTGTGGTTAAAGGTTTTGAAGAATAAGTGGTAAGACCACTAAAGTATTTTGTGTACTGTTGTGGAAGCATCCTGACAAAACATTGGTGTTGCTAAAGTGAACTGTGGAAGTGTTTCTGTTTCCTAAGAAGAGGTTGTGTTGAACTCTTTACTACAAGTGGAAAAACAAAGAGTTATCATTTCTTTTGAACTGTTGGAAAGTTCAAATGAGAGACGTTTTGGAGCAAAAAGAACTGTATCACCAGAACTTTGTTGCAGAATGGATCTTTCCTAATGTTGAACTGTTGATTGAAAATCCTGCTTTGAATATGGGGAAGAGGATCCCACCCAGGTTACAAGGAGAAACAGTTACAAGGTTTATGTGAAACATAACTGTTATTTCCGTTATATTTGAATTGCCATATATTCCCTTTATGTGTCTGGTGTAACAGGGACAGATTCATTTTGTCAGAGTGTTTCCTTTTAGTTTATTTTGATAGGCATGGAATCCTCTTCAGGGTAGAGATAGTGAGGCATTTATCAAACCTTTTAGAGTTAATAAAATGGCATTTTATGAAAAACATTTGCCAAGTTGTCCGCCTCACATTTCTGACCCCTCACACTGCACTCCTTTGCCATTACCCATTTTAAGGCCCAAACACCCCTAATGTCATGGAATGAAACCCTTCATGTATATCTGCTGATGTACCTGAGAAGAATTAAATAGGCAGCCCTGCAACACAATAGAATGATCTCTACCTACACACCAAACACTCCCATTATTAAATATCTTGCTTTCATATAGCATGTGATTCTGGCTATCAGCTGCTGCCATGTCTGATGACACCCATCTGGAACCCTGCAATGCCTCAGGTGGGGTACAACGAGGCACACATATGGACTGCTTAAGGTAAGATTCTGGTGCCTCAACCAGACCAGTGGTGCACTCATGACAAGCCATGTAAAAGTGGGGAAAATGTTAATGGTCTGTCCAAAACTGCACAGGAGGAATGTTCCCATGCTGCCTGAGGATACCAACACTCAGCCAGACTCCGATGATGGTGATGCAGGTTATCACAGACCACCTTGGAGAGGACGTGATGATGGAACGGAAGGATGCACCATCTGTCCAGAGCTCATTGGGGGCTATTTTTGAAATACATGCTTTCACATTTCACTGCACAATTACTCATCAATAAAAACACATCAATGGCAAGCATGACATGACCACTGGATACTTTTGTTGGAATTCTAACAATGTTATTGTGCAGGGACATACTTATGCCTACCCACCACAATCATCCCCATTACCCAGGCTCACCCACCACCCCTGTCTCCAGAACCAATGATTGTGCTATGGCAGTCCCTACTTTCACATGCGCTTACCATTTCCTCACATGGTGGTGCGGCACGAAAAGGTATTAGGTCTATTGACCGTGTACCATAGTGCGCAAGTCAATAAGACAGAAAAACACCTGCACCCAAACCTGCCGTCCCACAACATGAAACAGTGTCAGGCAAAACCAGGAACTCACTGTAGCGGAGGGCGGCCTTTGGACACAGTGGTTTTGGGAGTGTTGCGTGGTGTGTAAGCAGGGGCTGAGGCAATCATGGGGGTGGTAGTTGGGCGAGGTAGACACTTAATGGATCATGTCAGGATGAGGTGGCAAAGAGGGAGGTGCGTTCAGAAGTTGAAACCCCCGATTTAGTCACACACCCCACCTATTGATAGCTGCACAATTTAGCCAATGAAAAGTGGTATTTTTTTTATGCAGACTTCAGCGTGGAGTTTAGTGACACAGAACCAAGCGAGACAGTATCTGGCGAGATTTCCTTATCGGAGTGTTTGGGGACAGGCACCTCTCTGACAAACTGAAAGCAAATAAGTGATGGGTGGAAGGTTTTGAATTAATTTGAACCACTGGCATTGCTCTGGGCAACCTTCCACAGTTTTTTAGCCCCTCTGCTCCATTGCAAAAGGGGCCCAGTCATATGCAAATCAGTCAGGTTCTGCCACCAATGGGAGCAGCACTGTCTGAACTGCTAAGCCAGGTCCGCTCTGCACGGGCCTCCTCGGTGAGGTGCAGCTTGGTTGTGACAATGGCAAAGCTGGAGCTTGCTGTGTCCCCACTGGTATGTTGTACTGTGAGCACATTAGCTCTCTGAGGACTGTCTCATTGCTGGCTGACATGGCCTATCTGCTCTCACACCCTCTGCACAAACAGGGTGATAGCAGCTGAGACATCTGCAACCCTTCTGCTCTGCCTCTCCATGGCAATAGCTGTTACCCCTAGAGTAAATACTCCGTTAGGAAATGCCAGCCAGAAGCCTAGGAAATCTCAAATTGAATTCCGTAGTGGAAAAACACTAACCTGTTCGGGTGTCAATGGATCTGGAGCTGCAACGGTCGTCGGAAGGATCCCCCCGAAACTCCTGCTCCCCCCTGTTCCAAATAATAAGAATTGGTAGGGGAGAACACGAATCCCAGGGAAACCCTCTGAGGAAAAAAACCCTGGATGACAGGAATCCTTCGTCTTGCTGAGGATGATCACTTGCTTCGGAAATGGTGGAACTTGGGGTCCCTCATTCCTTAGGTAGCAGTGTGAACAGGAGATCTATATTATGAGAGGCACAGGTGAGTGGGAGAAAGGAGACTGAGGAGATAGTACATGAAATGCAGGTATCAAGTCTGATACTAACGTTGGTCTGGAAACGTGACAACCTTGGGAATGTAACTTCTCCGGCCGTTTACGGGGGGAGAGTCCAACACAGAGGAATGTGACTGAAAAGGGAAGAATGGTAAGTCCGAATAGAAGGAAGAAGGGAGAACCTGTTCTAACCTATGAATGCACTTACTTCCGCTAGGCGGACGGGTTGCCCTATACAGAGAGCAGAGCGATCGGCTCGGCTAGTCGGGACGAGGGAGTTCTCGAGGCTGCTGGAAGAAAGGGAAGGGAAAGGAGCGAAACAAGGGAACGTTAATACAGGAAGGAAATTAGAGAAAGCAGTTGGACTTGGGTAGTTTCTATTCGCGAGCGAACTTATGAAGCTCCACTAATAGTAGTAGCGACGCATCGGAACAGAGTTCCGGATTCCTTAAAAGGGGTCAGATGATCAGTCACGTGATCTTGATGACAACGTGCAACGACTAGCCCGTTGACACAGGTTCTTCTTGTTTTCCCCGTTTCTCCTGGAAACAGAACCCCACACAGGGACCAATGACGCCGTAGTTGCCAACGGCGAAACGGTGTGACAGTATCCCCCCTCCTCAAGGGGGGAGAACCCGGTTTACCCGGGTGAAGTCGAAAGAATCGACGTACCAACAGAGGAGCAGGTACTCCAGATGCGGGTTCCCAAGTCCGTTAAGAAGGGGAATACCCCTTCCAATCCACCAGAAACTGGAGACGACCTCGGCGATATCTAGAGTCACAAATATCTGCAACTTCATACTCAGGACCTGATGCAGTCAGGATAGGAGGAGGCAGATGACTGCTGGACCGGGAGAAACGGTCTGGTACATCCAGCCTGATCTGAGAGACGTGAAAAACAGGATGGATACGAGACGAAGAAGGGGGCAAGGATAACCGTACTGCTAAAGATCCTACCTGTTCCAAGACTTCAAAGGGACCAAAAAATCTCGGAGACAGTTTGGAAGGAATCAGATGTCTAGGCAAAAAGCGAGAGGCCAACCAAACCTTAGTCCCGGGATTAAGAATCAGTGCAATTCTCCGATGTCTATCTGCATTCTTCTTGGCACGCTCCTGCGCTGCTTGCAAAGCCACGCGAGTCGTCCGATGGCCTTCTTGGATATCGGCTATTAAGCTGTCCACCCCTGGGAATTGAGAAGAGGTTGCAGAAGGAGACTGAAGAAATGAAGGGTGATAACCATATGAGCAGTAGAAGGGGCTGGTCTTCAGAGCTGCATGCTTGGCATTATCATAGGCGAACTCTGCAAAGGGTAAGAGTTCAACCCAGTTGTCTTGAGCTGCCGACCCAAAAGAGCGGAGATAGCACTCTGGTTCAAACATTCCGTCTGCCCGTTGGTATGGGGGTGATATCCTGAACTCAGAGCTCTTTCAATGTTTAAAGCTTGGCATATCCCTTTCCAGAAACCCGATATGTATTGGGGGCCTCTATCGGAAATTATCTTGTCTGGAAGACCATGTCTTGCAAATATTTCAGAGATGAAGATCTTAGCCATCTGAGCCGTTCCTGGAAGTTTAGGTAAAGGGGTGAAATGCGCCATCTTGGTGAAATAATCCACGGTGACCATAATAGTGGTACATTGCGACGAAGGAGGAAGGTCTACAATGAAATCAGTAGAGATGAATTGCCATGGTTTTTCTGGTATGGGCATGCATGCCATTAAACCGAAAGGAGGGGACCGTACAGTCTTGGATTGAATGCAGATGCTGCAAGCATTAACATAATCCGTGACGTCCGATAACAACGTAGGCCACCAGAAGTGTCTTTGAATCAACTCGAGGGTAGTTTGAATATCTCGATGACCAGCTGCCCAGGTGTCATGACACATCCGAAGCACTTCTACTTGTAAGGGATACGTGGGAATGAGTACTTGACCATCATGAAAATATAAACCTTGGTTCCAGGTTAGGTGGTAGGATCTAGCCAGTTCTTCGCACAATTGTCGTTGATTTGTAGTTTCGGTTTTTAGGGCTTGGAGAAAATCCACAACACTGGATATGAATCGAGCATGTGGAAACATCTTTTCCGAACAGAATCTTGTAGAATGGGGATTCTTACGGGATAGAGCATCCGCTCGAAGATTCTGACTCCCTGGTATAAAGGTGAATTCAATCCTGTAGGAGAGAAAAAAGTGTGCCCATCTTGCTTGCCTACTGTTGGTGGTTTGGGCCTGTTGAAGCACCTTTAGGTTTTGATGGTCTGTACGAACCACAATGGGAAAAGGAGATCCCAATAACAGATGTCGCCATTCCTCAAAGGCCTTCTTGATGGCCAGAAGCTCTTTTTCGAGCACCGAATAATTCTCTTCGGAGCTGGTGAAAGTCTTCGAGAGATAGGCCACAGGTCTTTCTTCGCCAGATCTTGAAGTTTGCAACAATACAGCCCCTAGGGCCTAATGAGAAGCGTCTGTCTCAACAATAAAGGGGCGATTCTGATCAGGAGTAACTAAAATAGATGCTGAAGTAAAAAGCTCTTTCAGGTTAAGGAAAGCCTGTTGTGCTGGTTCATCCCACTTGAAACGTACGCCTTTCTTGAGTAATCTAGTGATAGGTAGAACAGCCTCGGAGTAACGAGGAATAAACTTACGATAGAAGTTGGCAAAACCTAGAAAGCGTTGGACTTCTTTTACAGAATTGGGAGAGGGCCAGTCTAGAACAGCAGAAACTTTTCGATGATCCATGGAGATACCGTTGGCTGATAACACAAATCCCAGGTAAGTAATCTGAGTTTGATGAAATTCACATTTCTCGACCTTGCAATATAGGTGATTAGCTTGAAGACGTTCCAGGACGATATTGACGTGACGAATATGGTCTTTCTTGTTGGTAGAAAACACCAGAATGTCGTCCAAATAAATGATTACGAAGTGAAGAACGATGTCCGAGAACAAATGATCCATAAATCTTTGTAACAGTGCTGGTGCGTTTATTAGTCCAAAGGGCATCACTTGGTACTGATAGTGACCAAAGGGGGTGCGAAACGCTGTTTTCCATTCGTCTCCGGGGGCGATGCGAATAAGATGGTAAGCCCCCCGAAGATCCAGTTTGGTGTATATTTCTGCCCCTCGAACTGCTTCCAAGATGTCTTTAATCAGTGGCATCGGGTATTTATCGAGAATAGTAATTCTGTTTAGTCCTCGATAATCGATGCAAGGGCGCAATTCTTCTGAATCCTTCTTCGGGATAAAAAAAAGCAAAGCCCCCGCAGGGGATTTAGATTCAGTTATGAGTCAGTTCCGAAGATTTGCCTGGAGATATTCTCTAAGAGCCTTCTTTTCCTTTTGGGAAAGGACATACATTCGGCCGAATGTGAGAGGTTGTTCCGGGAGGAGAGTGATGTGACAATCATCACGACGGTGCGGTGGTAAGGAGGGAAATATGGGTTTCGAAAAGACTTTGTGGAAAGGCTGATGACACTCAGGCACAGTATTCAACTGATTAATAGAAGAAGTTATGGGGATCTGAGAGGTTTCTGGAGGGATCTGTATACCAACTGCTTCTTGGGAAATGCAATGGGCTAAGCAATATTCTGAACCTAAGAAAATCGTTCCAGCAGTCCAATTGATATATGGATTGTGGGAACAAAGCCAAGGGAGTCCTAAAATAACCAGGAAGTGTGCCGTCTTAATCAGATCGAAAGTTAGACTCTCCTTATGTGAAGAAATTAGACACAACACAGGATGGGTATGTTCTCTAATCGGTCCGGAAACCAAGGGACTACCATCCACACTCTGGATTGGGGTGGAACAAGTCTTAAGTGTCCTTGCGATGCCATGAGTGGCCGCCCACTGATCATCCAAAAAGTTACCCGCTGCCCCGCAGTCGAGCAGAGCAGGAATGTTTTGTATTATCTCCCCTGGGAGACTGAAGGTAATAGCTAATACAATCATTGAATGGTTGCATATAGGTGAATCCGGAGACAGCCCAAAAATATGTGGGGAACTCTGATCTGATACCCCTACTGGGGTTCCCTGTACAGCAGGGTTTTGTCGTTTCCCGTCACCTGTGGCTTGGGTCTGCGTGGTGGAACTGTAGGACAATCACGCAATATATGCGATGAGGAGCCACAATACATACAGAGGCCCAATGTCTTCCGTCGTTCTCTTTCTGTGTTAGTTAACGGGCCCTTGATGGACCCAATCTGCATGGGTTCTTCTCCAGAAGGGGTCTTAACAAAACTGGGCAGTAGATCAGAATGAGTTCGACTTCCTTTAGACTTTTTTCTTTCATGTGCTCTTTCAAGAAGTCGGTACTCAATTTGCATGGTAAAAGCAATCATGTCAGCCAGGTTGGCGGGACGTGGAACTTTGGAAACCTCATCCTTCAGTTCCTCAGAAAGACCTTGGCGGAACAATGTGAGAAGACCATCATCCGGCCATCCTAGTTCTGAGGACAACTGTTTAAACTGAGTGATGTACCATAGAAGGTCCTTATTACCTTGTCGGAGATCAAGAAGTTTCTCTTGTATTGACACTGATAACTCCTGACGACTAAACATTGATCTCAGGCTATTCACGAAAGCGGGGTAGGAATCCAATACTGCATTCCCCGAGGTAACCAAAGGAGTCGCCCAGGCTAAGGCCGGACCCGAGAGATGAGAAATGAGAAATCCCACCTTGTCTCTTTCAGTTGGAAAGAATCGAGGTTTAAACGTAAATTGTACTGTGCAACTATCTAGAAATTCCTTAAGTTTATGAGGATCCCCATCGAACTTGCCCATGTTTAATTAAACTGGGGGGGTCTCAGAAAAGGCACGTGTCACTTGTTGTCTTAATTGGGCATTGTCTTGCTTAATAGCTTGCAATTCTAACGACATAGACTGCATAGCCGTCATTAACTGTTGCATTTGTTGCTCCATAGTACCGACACCCGACCGGATTAGCTTTACCTGGCGTCGCTATCTGTTACCCCTAGAGTAAATACTCCGTTAGGAAATGCCAGCCAGAAGCCTAGGAAATCTCAAATTGAATTCCGTAGTGGAAAAACACTAACCTGTTCGGGTGTCAATGGATCTGGAGCTGCAACGGTCGTCGGAAGGATCCCCCCAAAACTCCTGCTCCCCCCTGTTCCAAATAATAAGAATTGGTAGGGGAGAACACGAATCCCAGGGAAACCCTCTGGGGAAAAAAACCCTGGATGACAGGAATCCTTCGTCTTGCTGAGGATGATCACTTGCTTCGGAAATGGTGGAACTTGGGGTCCCTCGTTCCTTAGGTAGCAGCGTGAACAGGAGATCTATATTATGAGAGGCACAGGTGAGTGGGAGAAAGGAGACTGAGGAGATAGTACATGAAATGCAGGTATCGAGTCTGATACTAACGTCGGGTCTGGAAACGTGACAACCTTGGGAATGTAACTTCTCCGGCCGTTTACGGGGGGAGAGTCCAACACAGAGGAATGTGACTGAAAAGGGAAGAATGGTAAGTCCGAATAGAAGGAAGGGAGAACCTGTTCTAACCTAGGAATCCACTTACTTCCGCTAGGCGGATGGGTTGCCCTATACAGAGAGCAGAGCGATCGGCTCGGCTAGTCGGGACGAGGGAGTTCTCGAGGTTGCTGGAAGAAAGGGAAGGGAAAGGAGCGAAACAAGGGAACGTTAATACAGGACAGAAATTAGAGAAAGCAGTTGGACTTGGGTAGTTTCTATTCGCGAGCGAACTTACGGAGCACCACTAATAGTAGTAGCGACGCATCGGAACAGAGTTCTGGATTCCTTAAAAGGGGTCAGATGATCAGTCACGTGATCCTGATGACAACGTGCAACAACTAGCCCGTTGACACAGGTTCTTCTAGTTTTCCCCGTTTCTCCTGGAAACAGAACCCCACACAGGGACCAATGACGCCGTAGTTGCCAACGGCGAAACGGTGTGACACTAGCCACCCAACTTGATTACCCCTGTATGGCATCCCACATAGCCTGCAAATGGCCCCAGTTGTTCCTCAGTAATCCTCTCCATGCGTTCCTGGTGCTGCTCCATCACATTCTCCACCATATTGTGTGAAGAATAATCTGATGTGCCTGGGATGATAGGTTAGGGTCTTCCCTCGAAGAATGTGCACCATGCATTAATGTGTCAGAGACCTGCTCACGGTGCCACTGGCTGAGTGAGGGAGTAGAGGGGAAGCGGACAGGATGGGAAGGGGAGAGGAGTCAGTCTAACGGGTGAATGTCCCTGCTAACCATGACTGGCGCACAGGACATGGTGGCGGAAACAGGTGCATGCTCTGCTGAGACTGAGGTGTCTGTGGGCATCGAGGTGGTCTTTGCAGCTGTCACTTGCAGTGCCATAGTGGTGTTGGTCACTGCAGTGGTTTTGACAACATTGTCCCTGGTGTCTGATATGAGCATGGTCCTGGTGGTCAGTGTGTCCACAGGCTCGTTGACACAACCATGGTGGGCACAGGCAAGGATATTGCTATAGAGGCCTTGCCTCAGGATTTTCAACGATTAGCAGATCCACCCCCTGCGTCCTTGGATGTGTGGGAAGAGGATGGCACTGGGGTGGAGGTGGAAGGCGCTGCATTGAATGTGCTTTTCCCCTCATCTCCTGTTTGGCTGCCTTGAGTGTCTGTTGTTAGAGGTAAAACATGCCGACACTGGACATGCACCTTACAGAAATGGCTATTCTATACATTCAAGCTCATTGTTAGTGGCTTGATGCCACTCATGTTTGTAACGCCCATTGATATTACGCATGGGATGAGTGGTATCCTGGCTTACATGCACACAATGATGCTTAAGGTGCTATGGTATTACGTTTGTTTGGAGGTTTGTGTTTAATGGCCATGTAGGCCTGGCAACGCTTTGCCAGGGTCATATTCTTTGCCTACACAATGCATGTGGACATGGGAAAATGATGGGAAAGTAAGGATTGTTGGGACTTGTTCTGTTGTGCCCCCTGATTGATGTGTTTCATCTTGCATTTCCGTGGTAGAAGCTGCTTATTGGTAACGTCATTCAGTATGTCCGACAGACAAGTGGTGCCAATATGGTATGATGTAAGTTGAGCAGCATATGGCTGTCTGTCCAGGTGGGCTGGTCAGGGGTCATCAGGTTTCTGGGTTCACATGTTAGTGAGGGATTCGAGCTATGGTTACTAGGAGGTACTGGTGATCTCACAGACACTCCAAGTCAAATGGCACGCCATGTGAAACATTGATTTAATGCATTTAGTGACAATATTTTCTAACTGCACGTCCTAGTGTATGGGTCTGACCTTCCTTGAGCACTCATTGCTTGGGCTGCTGTACCCGTTACAACAATTGTACATGTGCAATGGTGGACAAAAGTCTGCGGGATTACAGGCATACAGGGAGTGTATGGCTGCCCATTGTATATGGTTTATGTCATTGGCAAATGGTCATACATTTACTCACTAGGGTCTGCTTGGGTTCCGGCTCCAAACTCGGCTGTACGCCCTCCATACCAACCACGCTGAGGATGGCGCTGTCTCCTCCCACTGGGTTTGTTTGGAAGGCTCAGCTGTACCTCCTCCTGTGGCTGCCGTTTCGCGGTGGTGGTGTGCCTGCAGTGAGTGGACTCTGGATTTGAGGTCATTCCCCCTCTTTTTTAAATCAGTGTCTCAGGGCACCGTCCCTACTGCCACCACCTTTCCCACAGTTCATTCCTTGCTCTGGTGTGGGATTTTCTTGCTCTGGGCCAAAGAGCTCTTCTGAGCGGCCCATAACCTCTTCTGCCAATACAGTCAGCTCATCCTCCTTAAACTTTGGCTTCCTAGTCTGTATTCAGGCCCTTTACTTTTTCCGTTTTCCCAGACATGTTTGCACCCTCATACATCCTTGTATACAAGTCATTTACAATGGATAGAGTTTTTAAAGATGGCCACCATGCAGTTTCCCATTTTCCGTATTTATCGGCGGGATACCACCAAACATATATTGAGGCCCATTTTGTTACCTTCATAAGTATATCATCCCACTGTCATTGCTTATATACACTGATTGACTAATGGTTTGTTACCCCCATATGCATTTAGACTCTCTGTCTCAACCACATAATCTGATTGAATCACTGTGTTACCTGTGTATCCATAGTGGCTCATTACTATTACTACACATGATGAAATTCACCTACCATCAACAGTTATGCCATTGCAGGGCTGAAGTAGTCAAAGTAAAGAAAGCACAATACTCCAAATAAATTGATTTGGCAAATTCAAGGGACACAGGGAAATGCATAAGATCATACAAGTATTCACAAACCTGACAGCATGCTATACAGTTCCTACCTCTACACAAGAGCTCTGCAACCAAATTGCTGCACACTTTAACCAAAAGATTCTCGGCATCCAAGATAACCTCAACAATTAAAGGCACTCACACTAACACGCCATCAACGAGACTCCAAAAATACTCGCCAATACCTCTGCCCCCTCATCTTTTTGCCTTCTGTCTGCAGAGGACCTACAAGATGACATTGACTCATGCAACCCATCAGGATATCCTGAGGATCCATGCCCCCAATCTTTGCAAATCCATCCTGAAATCTCCAGAGTTAATGCTTATCTTCCTATCCCTCCTCAACAACTCCATCAGAACCAGAAGAGTGCCAGCTCAGTTATAATCTGTATATGAGAGATTGGGCACTAGA
The DNA here is from genome assembly GCF_040938575.1 of Ambystoma mexicanum. Taxonomy (NCBI): domain Eukaryota; kingdom Metazoa; phylum Chordata; class Amphibia; order Caudata; family Ambystomatidae; genus Ambystoma; species Ambystoma mexicanum. Next base: position 1,357,393,741 of record NC_090921.1, on the reverse strand, counting down.
GGCTGAATCGACTTGTGCAGCACTGAGAGATTAGTTGTGTGATATATGTTGTATCAAAGTTTGATCTGCACCAAGATCACGGGAGGGGGAGGCGTTGCCCACACCTCATATATTGACAAGTAAGCAATAGACTCCGGATATCTTGACCTGAGTATAGTTAAAGATTTACTAATTGGATTTTCCAAAATGTTGTCACAAATTGTTTTAATTCATAGTTTGAATAGATCAGCCGACATGTGTTTCAACCCATCTGGTTCTTTTTCAAGGCTATGAGGTTTGAAAACTCCCCACGTATAGTGGGTTGTTTGGAGTATTAGTTACATGGATCCGGATTCGGACTCATGGGGATGGCACTCCTGTGCTCATCCAGGTGTCTGTTGCAACTTGATTTAATAAGTGCCCAGATGGGCATGTAGCAGCTGGGTCTTTCGGCTCTAGTGTAGAATGGTGCGCAGTCTTTCGGCTGGGCTGATGCTCCTGATGAGCCCAGTCAAAAGGCTGTGCACCATTCTACACTAAAGTCGAAAGGCACAGCTGCTAAATGCCCATCTGGGCACTTATTATATGTATTATAAGAGCCCTTTACAACACATTACATTGTGTCACTTAGATTCCTAGACTCTCTCTCTCTCTGTGCTGGTAACCCATGTTTCCACTTTAGCTCAATGCAATACCTGCCTAACTAGACTAACTCTTTGTTATTAACTTAGGCTGATTACTAGATTCACTCTTTATTTGCCATCCACATTTCTATATTGACTCATTGGCCCTCATTACAAGTTCAGTATTAAATCCGGCTGTAATTCTGCTGGATGGAATTACTGTTACTGCTGTGGTGTCTGGCAGAATTCCATTAAGTTATGAGTGGATGGGTGTGTGCACCAACCATCGGCGGTAACAGTATTTCTGTCCAGCTGAATTGCCACAGAAAAAACTTTGTACACCGGTAATTCCACCAATGTTGGCAAAATGACCACTAACGCTGGGAAATTGGTGGTATTAACGAACAGTGATCCTGAAGGAAGAATTAACGCTGAGCGGAAAATCATCATACTGGAAATGAGAAGGTCAACAGCTGCCATATTGAAAAACTCAAAAAGCTATATGGAGCGAGATCCGGGACAAGGTGGCAGTTGTAGGGACAGTGCCGCAGGACTGCGAGAACCTCAGAAAAAGGTGGAATGACCTGAAAGTCCAGGTAGGTAGTGAAAAAGCAGCTACCGGATGAGTGACAGTGGAGCCACTGCAACTCACACCTTGAAAGGAGACTGTGAGCAGCATATGCCACATGGCGGGCCTGGAAGCCGTAGGAGCAGCAAAGGTCACAGTTGGCAGCCAGGAAAACCCTGGTTAGTATATGATTGGACCTTGGGCCCATTTCCCACTAACCCTGATTGAATATCATCCTACACACTTGCAGTCACCCTACAGAGCATGGGACAAACAATGCACAAGCACAATTAACACCATTAAACTGTGTATCAGGAACTCTAAATGTAGGACACTCAGAAAAAGCTAACCGCAAGTATCTGGAGTGACAATGCATTACAAAGTACATCATCGAGCACTGTTGGCAGTAGGCACTAGACATATGTATTCACAATGCATGTCCATCAAAGAGCCTCCACACCGAGAACGCATAGCAAAAAACCAACAGATGCTGTGGCCTGGCCCCACAGTGACCACATACAACAGAGCAGTAAGCCCTTTGTATGTACAATGTAATCCCCCAATGTTGTCCTCACACCATGATGGGTACAAGACCACTTCTCAGGTGAGAGGAAAAATAATTGCAAAAACAACATAGGCCTAGGTGTACATGCTTGCACAACCTTAAAGTCCATAAAACTTCAAGCCAACCAAGATACATTTTCACAACACTTAAAAATTACAAACAATCATCAACCCAGTCACGCGTGACAATTCCTGCCATTTGAACAAGCCCCTTTTGGGGCTTTGAACACATGCCCACCATATTTGTCTTGTAGCAGACTGCTAGACTGCATCAAACACACCCACAACATTAATACAAGGGTAATCATGCCATGTCCTATGTCTCCCAGTAGGCAGACAAGATAGTCAGGAGGCCATGGAAGGGCCCAACACATCTGCCAATTCTGCTCCTGGAAGTGCCATTTCGGCACCAGAACATACTGCACTGTCCAGTGATGCAGCACCCAGGAACCCAATTAGTTGCAGCCACAAGGACACAAGGACCCTGATGTCCTAGTGCACCACTAAAGCCACCTCTGGGTGCAAAGGTAAAACTCTTACTCTTAGGGCTGCTGTGGTTGCCACAACTATTGGAGTTGCGGCAACCACAGCAGTCATACGGACGTTTTCAGAAGCACCTCCCACTCAGCCGTCTCCCATCTTTGTTGGCACTGAGTCAGGGGTGCAAGCCTCCAACACAATCTCTGACACAAATGGGCTTATTTGTCTGCTCACTGTGGAGGACACCAAAGCCTCACCTGCCTACTTTGCTGCACATGTGTGAGGCACCACTGGCCAAACTTCTTCAGCTGCCACAGTGAACCACTTACATATGGACTCCTCCCCCTTCATTGGATCTCACTTCTGCACACCAGTCCTTCACGTGTATCCTCTCATGATGCACTGCATCAGCACCATGGGAATGACATAGACCTCCAAAGGATTTATTTATTGTTCACTTGATGATGATGCAGAAGGTGCACAGGTTTCTGGATCTGTGGGTAGGCAATGTCATGAACCTCCAAGATAAGACCAGTTCAACAAAACACCCTGGATGCTATCTGGAAGAAGCTCACACCGATGGAGCAGTGGCAGCAGTAAATGAAATGCATTGCCCAGGAACAACTGGTCCACTCGCAGGCAATGCAAGATGCCGAGCAGGGTGCCTCCAGGAGGGTGGCTACTGCCTTGCACCACTTGAGTTGATGTTCAGCAGATGGCACAGCCAGCCTTTGTGGGAGTTGTCAGAGCACATGTCTGCCACTAATGAAAATGTTTCCGCAGCTACTACCCTCACCATGCAGCATATGCAGGGTGAGGAGGGGGAAACTGCTAGTTGAGTGTCAGCCACCCCAATTTATGGGCAAATACACCACCAAGGAAATCTCAATGATGCATTCGTCATCCCTCCACTCCAACTTAAAAAGGTGGCAAGAGAAAGAAGAAGTAGACACTTCCATGTGACTGACTGCACACCATGAGGGTGTAGGGAGAGTAAGGTGTTAGGAATGAGACTGTGGGTAGTGTTAGGTGTTGGGGATGAGGGTGTGGGCACGGGTTCTGGGGATGAAAGTGTGAGGAGGGTAAGGTTTTGAGGAGGAGGGTGGGAAGGATAGGGGTGGGAAGGATAGGGGTGTGTACGTGTTACATAAATCACTTCAGAAAACAGCCAATAAACCCAGTAGGCATTTCCTTCCAGTAATACATATACATTTAGTGAATGGAACAGTACAGTGAGGGGTGCATATGTGTGCAATAAAAAATATTTGTCCATTAGGTCCTGGCGGACTATGCATTCTCTCATTTACTGACATCTATCCTGAGGTGCCCTTCTTCATCATCAGAGCACAGTGGCGCATTGTCCTCATCTAGAGTCAGTGGAACATTCTGCTGTATGCACATGTTGTGCAGCATTGCACATATGATGAAAAGAGTTCCTACTTTTACTAGGCTGTACATGAGTGGACCAACAGTCTAGTGGGGGCACCGAACCTTCCCTTCATTAGTTCAAATGTGCACTCAATGCATGTTCTGCTACTCTTGTGCGCATCATTACAGGCTACCTCCTGTGGTGTGCCAGGGTTCGTCATACATCAGCCACTGCAACTGCGGATAGTCTGAGTCACCTACAACAGGTAGAAAGAGCAGTGTGAAATGTGACTGTTAGTTGATAAAGTCGTTGTAAGTATTACGAATGTGCCGGAGGCCTTTGTGTGCTCCAATGTGTTTGTGGAAGATGCCCCATACATCACTTGTGGGGACTCTGGCTTTGCGTCGACCAAAGCAGAAGAGTGAAGTGTATCCTCCATCATAGTTCATGGATTTATGTCTGTTTGGGCATCACCCCTGAAGGTGATGCTATGGGTTAGGCCATTTTGTAGTCCATCTCTGTGCATTGTCTGGGCATGGCTTGTAGGATTTCACAGGGACCTTGATTGATGCAAGGAATCGTGTATCTGCTTTCATGTATACCAGGATTGCCGATATAGTTTGCTCAGGTCACACTGTGCCTGGAGGAAGGTGGATAATGGGTCACAGCCTATTTCATGAATCTAGGCATTATGATTGATGATTGATGGAATAGATATACACAGAAGCCAGTACGCATTTGAGGCATGCTGGAATTTTAGTGGTGTAAACTTTTTTCTCTTTGTATTATTGCTCATTGCACGTGTTGCCCTAGCTGCAACAGTCCACCCAGCCTGGTGCAAAATCGCCCCTTTCCCCAACCTCCCTTTCCAGTCCGTCTGTGCCGTCTGTATATATCAACCCACAGCTTTTGTATTCAAATTCTGTTTATTTAGGAAAAATAATTTTGGCCCAAAAAACTGCCCCAACTATTAATATATATTTCTTTTCGAGCATTGCCCTTTTGAAGTGTAGGGTCATCTTTGAAAGAATACGTAAATCTTGTGGCACCAGGCGCATTGATACCGTTCCAATGAAAGTAAATATTTTCATATGTGAGATACTTTAAATATTTCGTTGTTTTTCACTGCACAGCTTGCCATTACTATTGTTCAATTTTGTGGAATATGTTCCCAAAAGGAAACTCCCTCCGATACGCTGTGAATGCTGGATGAATGGTCGCATTGTTATGTATTCTTGAATCCACTGCACTAACAATTTGAAGTCCAAAATGTGTAGAATATCCACAAAGAAGTGATAAGATTCACAATATTGAAAGCTTACATAGGAATGTTAAGTTTCTAATACTGACATCTGTCTTTCGAAGTGGTTGGTCATCCGTCACCATAGGGAAAATGGTAACACAAGACACAGTGGGCCTCATTACGAGTTTGGCGACAGCCATGGAGCTATTAGCTCCATGGCTGCTGCCAAACCGGGTCCTTTACCGGATTCCCAGAATGGGGAATTACCGGGCCATTCCGAGTTCGGAGGGTCCGGTAATTCCTCCCTCTGGGAACCCGGGCCTGGACCTTCCCCATTCCCCATTCCCATCTGAGACCGCAATGGGAGAGGGAGCTAACAACGGGCCGATTACGACCGGCCCGTTGTTAGCTCCCTCTTCCCCTTGCGGGACCCGGTAATGCCGTCTGGTCATTACCAGGCGTCCTTACCGGGTCCCACGAGGAGACCTCGTAATTTCGCAGAACGGGTTTGACGGGTTCGCCTCCATTAGCGGAGCCCGTTAACCCGTTTCAGCATTATGTCAAAATTAAAAGTACTTGTTACGCTCCCGACTATTGTTGTTTTCTTCAAAATAAACTGTTTCCATCATTTTTGTGAAAAGAAACACAAGTTTTCCATCTGTTTGTGTACATGCGTGTTTATGTTCCTGGTTCTGCGTTAAATAACATTATGACGCTAGTGATGACAGGGTACGTTTGGCTACGCTGCCCAATAATGTCATTAAAAAAGGTGGAGCTCATGGTGAGCATCTAGTGATGTCAGTGTGAAGGGCGGGTGATCTGAGCACTTGAACTTAGGGCGATGGATCAACGGATAAGATTAGCACAAGATGGCAATACCCAACCTGTCATTTTTGAGTGTGTTAAAGTGAGAAAAACTTGGGTATGTTGCATTGGAATTTATTTCTAAGAATAATTGATGTATGCTCTAAAATACATGCCCGATCAATAGGGACAATAACATTTCTGACCAAACTATCCCTTTAAGTTCTCTTAACCAAGCAAACTATAAAACCATTATATATTAGATCACTGTGCCACAGTTCTCTCGTTAATCAGATGCACAACAGAGCAGTCAGACTATTTTCTTTTGCCTAATTCACCAATGATTTATTAAATCCTATGAAAACAAACTTTATATTATTGCCAATGCTTTAGGATCCATGCTTCGGGATTCTAAGCAAGCTGTCATATAGCAGGGTGCACACTATTTTGGTTTGGTTTTAACACTTTTGATATTTGCATCCTTTTATATGAGAGTCCTTATTCCAGTCAACTGAATGCCCTCACTGCCTGTATCACTTTTTTCAATGTATGATTTCAGGGCGAGCTCCCTCTCGACCCCGGGGTCTTCCTCTCACCACCTGATAAGATTTGTATTTATATACATTTTGCTGGGTTCTAGCTCAATCTCACCCCTGTTAATCTTTGAGCGTGCAAGCCCAGCACACAAATGTGTTCCCAAGCTTGGTAATGTGGATGCTGCAGGTTCACACTGTGGAAGGCAGGAAATGTGGCTTTAAACTCACATTAGTAAACGTGTTTTGACATGTTTCTCTATTAATGATAGTATAATCTGATCCGCAGAGTGCTGACTGCTTACCTGCCCAGCTCCCTGCTGCATCGCGCTCGTGTTTACATCGCTGGATTCTTCTTCTTCTTCTTAATTATCGAAAGCGTGGGCGGACCCACACAGGCGCTTCCCCATCCTATAGGATGATGTGCACCGTACCCACTAATTATTATTTGGCTCCATTTAAGCTCACAACTCCTCCCACCTCCCCGTCTGCCTCACAAAATCCAACATCACACTATTCCTCCTCCTGCCTCTCTCCCCATCACCTCCCAGTATAATCCTCTCACTCAGCTCAGCCACACCAAACGCAGTCAACCGAACCCTCATCAATTCTCTCTCCGTAACATGTCTTTCACACCTCGCTGGATTCTTTACTTCTACATTCAACTACAGACCTGCTGGAACTATCCCACGTCCCCTGCAACTTTAAAATCAGCTGCAGCGCGCACCTGTGCGGGCATACCCAGATGAGTACCCGCAGAGTACTGACTGCTTACCTGCCCAGCTCCCTGCTGCATCGCGCTCGTGTTTACATCGCTGGATTCTTTACTTCTACATTCAACTACAGACCTGCTGGGTATTCAATGGACTGAATGAACATTTACTGACCCATATAACCTATCCATTTGTTTACGTAACTTTCATTTAACAACCTTTACTCTTTCTTTCTCTTTAGAACTTAGCCGCGCCCCCTGCAACTTTAAAATCGGCTTCCGCGTGCACCTGCTCGTGTGCACCCAGCTGAGTACCCGCAGAGTACTGACTGCTGAGCCGCGGAGCAGCGAGTCTGCTGGTAACTCTTTTTCACTTGAAATAACCTTTCTTTGTTGTTACAAGACCTCCATGTTCTAGGTGAGCCTTGAATTTCTTTCCTTCCACTCAGCCAATTTTCGAATCGACATCTGTGAGGCCATTTGGCCTGTGGCCTCTGCTAATTACATTATAATAACCGGCTCCCGGCGGTTATGCCCCTCATTCCGAGGCATTTGATGCAACGGCAACATCTGCCGAAATCCCCCAAAAATTCAGGCACACCTAAATTGGGATCTTCCCTTAAAAAACCATTGGCTTCTCGCCTGACATACGAATCTTTCTCCTGAATGCTGACACAGCTAGCAGTGCCCCGCCTGATGCACTAGCACTGAAAACTGTTCCTAATACCTCAAACCATCAAGGCACCTCGAGCCAAGTTTTCTCTGTTGTTTCCAATTTTCCGCCTTTCCTCTCTGATGCAACGTTGCACCTTAACTACAATCAGTCCACCTGGGAGTCAAACATTTCATACCCCGACCTACCTTCCCGAATTTTCAATGGAACCGGCTGCAATAATTCCAGAGTCATCCTTCCCAATTCCTAATTTCGATTGTCTTATATTCGCAAATTGCGAATCCCGCATATGACAAAAACGAAACTGACAACCAATTTGCTCACCCTTTACCTATTCAGCACAATCCCATCTTGCCTTGCCCATTACCGCTTTCTTCTTCTACCCAAACGCTAGATTCTACAGTTCCAAGAACTGTTTCTTCACAATCATTTCATTCAAATGAGGCTAACAATTCAGCTCTCTCTAAATCTCCAGAGCTGTTTCCCACTGACGCTCCTGAAGACATTATTTCTTCTGGTGATTCTGATTCGTCGCTAGTTGTATCTTTTTCCAAGCCTCTTCCACGACCATCTTTTGGCTTCCCATCGGTCTCTAACCCAGCTTTGGAAGCTGCCCTGACCGCTATCAACACAGGCATCTTTACCTTGACTAAACTATTTGAAGTTTTAGACTTGAGATCAGTCACGCAAAATGCTTCGTTGGCTTTACTCCACAACAAAATAGACTGGATTGCTGCAACAAAATCGATCAGCTTTAGTCCAGGGTTAAATATAACAAGTGACTCTCGTCTGCCACCAGATTCAGACATTGTAATACCTTTGGAAATACCGCAACCCGATGTGGTGGATGCCGAAATTCAATCCCAATCTCAGCCTGCCCTGTCGCCTAAACCGCCATCGAATGTGTCTCGCCAGACATGCAAATCATTGAAAGAACGTTATTTGATGTCTTCTCCAGACCTTTGCATAATGGAAGGAGGAGAAGAAAAGGAAACAGAAAATGCACCTCCCAAAGTTTCAATGAATCTACCCATAATCAGAAAATTGATCAGAGACAAAGTAAAAAATCTAAAAATGCTCAGTCACCACCTAAAAATTCTAAATACAAAAAAATCATTGCAAATATTTCAGCCCCTCAGGTTGCTTCTATCGAATCCGAACACTGGGTCAAGGATTCCACACCTCTCTTAGCAGTGGCATCCATTGCCTCAATCAACCTCCCCCTCAGGCTCCTAGTGCTTCCAAAGGTAAGATTCTGATAATAGAAACTCCTGCATGCACTGTGCCTCTGATTGATTCTGGAGGGTTTAATCAATCCAACTTGTATAATACACATGACCAACTAATGAACCTATCAGTATATCCAGAAGCCACAAATTCGATTGTAGAGGATGTTCATCATGGTTTACATGTTCTCTCACGCAATGAACACCATCCGTCTCCAACTTTTCATGTTAACTTTGACTTAGATTACACTGCGTTCAAAACTTTAGATCAAAGGCGCAAAGAAATGCCCTCAAGGTCAATTGATCAAACCGAGTTAGTCTCCTCATCAATTACATCCTCCGCAAGATCACTTAACTTTTGCTCAAAGTCAGCCCAAAAGTCTTCCTTTCAACATATGTCGATAACAGATGGCCAAGTGTCTACCTCCACTGTTATGACTGGCCCTGTAGTCAGACTCTCTCCTCAAACATCCATAGACATAATTCATGAGGAACCTAGACCTGCTATTTACTATCCAAACCCATTAGTATTGAAAGACAAGATCATTTGCATTACAATGCTTGATAGACTGTATTCTGATCCCTTCCCAAACCGTACGACAATTCTTACGGTCTTCAATTCTATCAACTCACTGAAACAGATATATTCTTCCGACATCGAATCAGTTAGATATCCAAATCCTGCCCAACAGGATATTACTGTCATCACTATACACTCCCTAATTGTCAAAAAAATGTTTTGTATGGAGTGAAAGACAACAGATATTTTTGAAAGGAATGCAATTGGAAGCTATTATACCTCCTCCTGTGAGTAAGGAACCCCCCCTTCGAGTGTCGCTCAATTATCTCTAAACCCAAGAACCATAACCTCTTATGGCACTAATGAAACTCCTTGTTGTCAATGTAGGAATGATACACGACCAAATAACAAACCGCCTCCATCTAAATGGGATTGGATCAGAACAGAGTAGAAAGATAATGCACAAATGACAGCCCACTAGGATAAGCTTCTAGACTCTAATCATATCTGCTCTCTAGCCTCATGGAACACGAGAGGCTTTTCGCATTTACTCTTTACTGAGATCTCTGTTCATAAAACTTTTGACATTGTAGCATTACAAGAAACTTGGATGCCGACAGCCCCAATATGGGAAAATCATCAAATCCAAATTGCACAAGCGTCAAAACCTGCCAGAGGGTGTCCGGCTGCTGGGCTATTAGTTGCAATTAGAAACGACTCTCAACTAGCTCTTACAGCTTGGCCTTCTCCTGATTCAGGTATTCAAATTGTTAAATTATCCACTACACATTTCATCCTTCCCAAGCTGTATTCTCATAAACATTTACTGGAATCCGACGTCCCCTACTGCCACCCAGTTTTTTGACAAAATTGAAAATATCCTGAATCAATCCTTAACTGATCCAGACATAAAGACTACATTAATTGTAGGTGACTTTAATTTTGATTGGGCCTCATTACACGGATTGCGGTAAGGATTAACTGGTACCGGTAAAATACCGGTACCGGTAAATCCTTATCGCCTTACTACGAGGTCCCTTTGCGGGTTGGGGGATTTAACGCCTGCTTTTTGCAGGCGTTAAAATCCAACCCGCAAAGGGACCTCGGAGCTAATTACGGCACCGCAAAATTGCGGTGCCGTAATTAGCGCCTTCCCCATTCCCATAGAGCCCTATGGGGCAGAAATGGGAATGGGGAAGGGCAATGGTGGAAGGGGGATTTACCGCCCCTCCAACCTTGGAATGGGGCGGTAAATCCCCTTTCCACCAAGGCGGTGCCGGTATTTTACTGGCATGAGCCATGGCGCTAATAGCGCCATGGCTCACCGCCTACCGTGTAATGAGGCCCATTGTCTCTCTAATCCCAATTCTGCTCTTAATTCGAGAGCTTCAAAGTGGTTGAGTATTATGAAAACAAGAAAGTTTTACATGTTAAATGGCTCCACTCATGAAGATTCCCCTCCTAATCTTACATGGAAGAGAAACGTGAGCAAATCTATTTTAGACTATGGGGGTCATTCCGAGTTTGGAGGTAAGTAACGTCCCTTACCGGCATGGCGCAAATAGCATGTCCGTGTTGGCACCCGTCCGCTAATAGAGGACTATTACGACTTTGCGGGCACAAGCTTTACGCCATGCCAGTAAGGTATCTAGCGCCATGCCATAAAAGGCTCCCAAAAAGCCCTTACCGGCATCAAGCATAGCGCAGATAACACTACCGACATTGTTCAATGCGTCATTAGCAGTGACCGTAAATAGCGGTGACCATAATTAGCCGTCACCGCTATTTACAGTCACCGCTAATAAGCGGAACCGGAACCGGAAGTAGCGTCATCGCACAGGAACGGGAAGGAGCACGGTGGCCATCTTTAAAAACACAATCCATTGCCATCCTCACCACACAGGACCCCTGGGACACTGCTGATTGTTTAAAAACATCCACCTCCAAGACCACAATGTCTAAGGCCCTGAAGAAGGGAGCTGCCCACCTGAGAAAAGAATGTTTCAACGAGGATGAGCTCCAGGTGCTTGTGGACACTCTGCAGGAGCATGCTGCCACTGTCTTCTCTAGCAACATGAGGAGAGAGGCAGTGCTAAGGAAAAAAGAGATCTGGGCACTTGTTGCCTAGAAGGTAAGTGCTGTGGGGAACACACCACGCACAGTGAAAGACTGTCGCAAGCGTTGGGACGACCTGCGACTAAGGATGCGCAATATCCTCTCTGTCAATCGCAGCCAGGCCATTGGAACAGGAGGAGGTCCCAGTTCCCTGATAAAGCTCACCCCATGGGAGGACGTATGCGCAAGCATGATTGGGATGGAATCCATCGAAGGTGTAGGCGAGATGGAGTGTGGGGCCACAACATCGGGCGATGGAGGTTAGTGTCCAAAGTAAACACTGTTATGCCAAATCTGATGAAAGTCAACCCCAATGTCAGTTCTAAGAGTCAAGCTATGGTCGCCCACACACACACTCCCCGCAAAGTAGGCTGATGCATCACAGACACATGCAGATGCCTGGTGCAAGGCAATATCGTACATGATACATACCACACAAAGTAGGAAATTCCACGAGTCAGACAGCGTGCATGTCCAAAAAGTATGCATGTCAGACAGCACTGTTCCTGGCCAACATGAGTCATTCCGATATATGCCTGCATTAACCACCCATGTATCAAATTATGTGCTCTCCCAAACACAAATGCCTATTACCCCCAATTGTGTGGATGATGCCTATCAAAACATCACTCATGCCGTCCCTCTCTTCCACCCCCACAGGCACTGACCATGACAGCGATGGGCAGGATGCAACCCCTGCACAGGCTACACCCCCAGAAGAGGTCCAAGGATGACGGCAACCAGGCGTCAACCTCGAGGGGACAACCCAAGGGGCGCCGTGTACCAGCATCCAAGCCACCACAGGTACCCATTGCACCTGTGCCAGCAAGGCCCGTAGAGGGCAAAGCACCACCACCACCTCCACCCACTGGTCAGCCTGATGACACATGCGAGGCACCACATTCGGAGGAGTCGAGTTTGGCTTGGGAGGTGGCAGCCACGGCACCCCTGACTGTGGATGACACACAGGAGGACATCTGGGTCCCCATGGAGGATATTTCCGATGTGGTCCATACCCCAACTCAACTGGCAACCCCCAATTATCGTCGTTCGATACGGGGAACGCCACCACGCCAGAGCAGTCCGGTCATGAGTACACAGAGGGACACTTCAGTCCAGTTTCCAGGGCTGGGGAGGCTGAGCAGGCTGGGCGTGACAGCCAGGGGCCCAATACCTCCACAGGTGCACCTGCAGGGCTGCAGCAGGCTGACCTGCTAACTGCCCTTGTGCGTGAATTCGTGCAGGACAACAGGCTGGCCAGAGAGGAGTGGCGTACGGATTTAGCCGCACTAGGCCGGTCCATTACGGACAACACTGCTTCCATGGTGAGATCTTTCTCGGACAACACCAGCCACCTCTGCGAGGAGGTCTCGGCCCTCCAGCAGGTGTTAGGTCGCATTGCGGATGCCATGGAGGCAGGGCATCCCGCCACACAACCACAGCAGGCGGCCACATTGTCGTCCTGCAGTTCCACGCAAACAAGCCCGCTCCTCAGGTCGGACCGTACACAGCGCCGACAAGACATGCCGCCCCCTGGGCCAGGGAGTGCCTAGTAATTGTCATGGCAGCCTCATGTAGGCTTCGGAGACTCAATGGGACTTGTGTGGGGGAGTTGTGGGGGGAGGGGGTGAGGGTGTGTGGGGGAGTTGTGGGGGGATGGGAGGGAGGGTGTGTGGGGGAGGGGGAAGGAGGTGAGGGTGGTTGAGGGTTTTGTCACTTACGTTTACTTTGTTACATTTAATACACCGGTTGTGTGAAAAACAAGACCTGAGTGAACATTCATCATTGCGCATGTGTCAAATATTCAGTTGCAGTGCATGGTGTAGTTGTACCCCCACACCCAGTGCCCTCTATCCAACCATCATGTCACCCTCTGCTGCCATGTGTGTCACAAATATTGTGCAATCACTGACTTGCGCACAGTACGGCCCTCCTGTGCATCTGATGTCCAGCCACATCTTCTTCCTCCCCTTCATCATCACCAGGTGGTAGCAGTTCAATGTCAGGGGGCAGGGGCATGTTCCGGCGGATGCACATATTGTGCAGCTTGACACATGCCATGATGATCTTGGCCACCTTCTCATGCCTGTAGCGGAGTGCCCCACCTGACCGGCTGAGGCCGTGAAATCGTGCCTTCAACAGGCCAAAGGTCTGCTCGATGTCCACACGGGTACGGGAATGGGAACAATTGTAGTCCTCCTCGTGCCTGTTCTGTGGGTTTTGGACAGGGGTGAGGAGCCACGGCTTCAAGGGATAGCCAGTATCCCCTGCATGCAGGCAATTAAAGGTATATGTCATGTAAATAATGATGGACAGCTGTACTAGTCACACATGCCGGCAGATCATCGTTGGTCACATGCACATGTCCCTGGTTGTATGCAAGCTATTTTTTGGCCCTCAGTGTGTCCTGTGCCATGGAATAATTGTGTGGGTTGCCTCTTCAGGATGATACATGGTGTGCTCTGCCGTATTGTAGCTCATGCATTGTGTACGCATATTGCTGTGTTTGTGTGAATTTAGTCATTTGTTGCGTTGTGTAGGATTTTCTGATGGTGAGCGTTGGCAGTAGCCCCTGCAACTTTTGGCATTCTGCGCTGATTTTTCCCATGGTGACATTGCATTCCTGTGGTTGATCCGGGATAATGGCCACCACAATGTGTGAAGGTCTTGCTTGCGTCACCTTCCGTCTCCACCTGTTTGTGGTGGTATAGTTTGTGATTGCGTTAAACCACCTCCATGGATGGAGGCCACCTTTTGTTTCTAGTATCTCCTGGGGAGTCCATGTTAGATATATGTATTCCGTTGTGTGCTTGAGGTGGAGCACCGACACTACCTTCAGTAGAGGGTGGATGGCGGTGCATATTTCAATGAGACTGACAGTCGTATATCATGTCAACAATGGTGTTGATGGTGTCACAGTCCAGACGGTACAGGGTATGGTTGTGCTGTTGGTTTGGGTTGGAGGGACTGGCTCTGTTGTTTGGGATTGGGGGCTGCATGCGTGGTTAAGATGGCTGCACTGGTGAGGCATGTAGTACATAGCGTTGCAAAATAATACTTATTTTGTTCTCATAATGCTTGTCCATCTTTTTAAAGATGGCCTCACAGTCGCTTGGTGCTTTTACTCCTTCATCTGACCCTTGTACTGGGATAGTATGGTGAGCAAGACGTTTTAGGATCCGTCCTATCCAAGGCAGTACATCAGGAGCACCCTGCAGTGTTCCATATTGAAGTTGGCGCCATGAAAGGCCATAAAATAGTCAAGAAAATTATCCCTCCAAGTGTCCCATGGCACTAGAGGTTTCCAAGGAGTTGGGAGAAAATGCAGATGGAGATTGCTCATGTTTAAAGAGTGTGTCCAGTGCGCACTGACAAGTAAGACATTTTATAGATGTGCCCTTTTCATTGTTGAAAGCCCATGTAATATACTGCAAAAGGACAAAGGTCAGAGGTATACAGCACCAGAGAAGGCAGATCTGTCACAGCAACAGGAAAAACGTACATGAATTTCCCCTTTCAACATTGTTAGCCAACAGAAAGTATGCAGAGCACAATTTCTGGAAGAAATGCTTTCCACAACAAAACATATTCAGGCTTACCAATTTTTGTTTGTAGCAGTACACTACCAGAAGGTGCCAGTCCCAGAAGTACATTTAGGCAGAAGGATACCGCTTTTTAAGCAGTCCTACCACCTACCGATTTAGTTAAACAGGGATTTGCGGGCAGAATGGCACACAAATCGCCATTTTTCGGCGCACAAATTCCATGAATCAGCCCCTTATTAGCAACAAATACTGATTTTTTTGGCCTGGCTGCCTGAGGCCCGACACAGCATGATCAGCATCCTCTGGTGCAGAGCTGACCTTAGGGGGGCAAGCCGGGTGACCGCCGGAGCACCACGCCCCCCAGGGCGCCATTAGCTCCCGCCACGCCAGCTCGGGGGAGTCCTTGAAGGGCTCCCCCGAGCTGGCTTACCAGGAGAAGGCACGGCATGCAGGCTTTTGATGTAAAAGGCTCCCACGGCGGCGGGCTAAATGCGCCCCTCCGCCACAGGTGCCTTTGATATTAAGCGCAATTAGCCCCCTAACACGCCAGCTCGGGGGAGTCTTTCAAGGGCTCCCCCGACCTGGCGTGGTGGCAGAAGGCATGGCAGGCACCTCATTGTCATTGTATGCACCCACAGCGGCGCGCTCATTCAATGACAATGGGCTGCTGACGTGCCCTAATCCTATCATTACCTCCTCGCCGGACTATTTTTGAAACTTTAAGATTCCTACAGATTTTTGGTCACAGAATGTTGCCATGTATGTACATATAAATTCTTAAAATAAAATTTGAATGAGGCTGTTACATCCAATGTGGCTCGAGACCTTCTGCGCCTGCAAGCGCCGCCACGGAAGCTGCCGAGCTTCCAGGCAGAGTGGAGCGGACGCAAAGTTCTCTGTGGTCCGACCAGCTGATTGGAGCTGCCAAAAGGTCCTTTCCTGAAAAGCAGAGCTCCGAGGCTGACAGCAGATAGATCAGTACATGTGTGCCGAGTCACACACAAGTCGCAGACCACCTAGGAGGCCACACGGCCAAAAGAGATCACCGGAAAGAGGCGAACACGTCCCAGAGTGCATAGCGGGGCCCAGACCGACCACTGACCTGTCTCAGCAGGGACGTCATTTCACCAAAATGCCAGGGGTAGCGGAAGAGACAAGACATGACCTCTGATGACATCATCGGACGTGACCTCACGGAAAGTGATGGAACACAAACTTTTACACCTTGACAAAACAGGAAGTGGCATCACATAACATTGTTCGTAAGTACACTACGAAAAATATGGTTACAATATCACTGTAATGTGATACACATTTTGTACAAGAATGGATCACCATACATATTGTTAATATTAGTGTGTATAGGCCCATATTACCATATTACCAAATTACTGTGATTGCAAGCAGATGTCCAAGGCCAAACGATAAGGATGTGTTATTATATAGCACTTACGCTCATATAGAACAAATATACATACAATATCACCCAACCTGAGTTGGTACCTCAGGAGGATGAAAGGCTGAGCTGGCCTTGCCGGGATTCGAACCTGCAGATCACACACACATCACAGCAGCAAACCTTCAACCCCATGAGCTATCTTACCTGCTATAGTAACATGAGCAATTACATGTCTGAATGTTCTCAAAGTCAGAAAGCAAATTACACTCTGTAGTGGATACCATTAAACTGGCAAATGAGATTTCACAGCAGGACAGGTGCAAAGTTGGCCACATGTCATGCCTGCGTGGATCTACTTTTGAGGCTTCAGGTGTTGGCAAAATACCTACCATCGGGAGGGTTCATAACTATGCATTAAAGAATTTAGAGTACACACGGCATCCCATACTCTGGGCACTCGTTACCTCCTACATACAAACAAACACCCTGAAGAGCATGCCATGGAGATAGGAAAGATAGACACATTACAAAAAAGCATTAATTGTGGCACAATGAAATCAAGGGCCACTTTATGTGCTATGGTCAAACATTTCTGCACTGTACACAAGCTTTTAGCCACAAGGATTTTGTCAAGTGACCGAGGACACTGAGATGGAAAAGCTTAATCATAGGGTCTGATTCACAGAAGCATTTTATGATGGCGCAATCCCATAGGAAAATGATCTGTGAATCAGGCCCTAAATGCTTTTTGGAGATTTTTGTCTGCATTGTGAATTTGAGGTTTTTAGGAATAGACCAAATCCGTGACTCACCCCCTAAAGCGTGCCTGAAATAAACCTTTAATCAATAAACCTTTAATGAGTCTATCAATTATTGTATAGAATTCCAGAAAGACAAATTATGTGTTATTCCTATTCTTTCTTATTTAGGGTCACTGCTCAAAGTGTTAAACTTGTGGAACTCCCTGTTTTTTTAAGGAGCCTGATAAACAAAGCCAGCCACTCTAGAAACAAAGAGCCACATGGGACTGGCCACAGGCCAGGAGCTTCAATTTGTAAGAAAAAAAACGTTTTTCTGCTGTTGTTGTTTTTTGTAGTGGTAGCAAGGCGACCACAGGGGTCGCATGTGCAACCCCTGGTGACCCTTAAATGACGTCCCTGTGTCTCAGACAGGAATCAATAAGAAAAATACTGAAGTGTGGAAGAAGGCGCAGGGGAGCGGGCCCACTCGAGAACCACGTTGTAAAACAAAAACAGAAAAGGGACACCAAAAAAGCAAACCAGCAGAGTGGAAGAGTGGATGAGGAGGGCCTCCAAGGGTTCAGCTCGTCGTCAATCTGAGGTAAAGGATCCACTGAAGACAAGGTGAGGTGGAAAAGAAGAAGCATTTATTATCATAAGGAGCCCCCCCCCCTGTCAATCCTGGTAACTGATAAACAGCAAAACATCCAGACCTTATGTAGCTCTCTGTTCAGAACCTTGATGTGTTCCAGGTTACGGGTAAACATGTTATGCTTGCTGTGTGGTAATATGGCAACAGAGTCAACAAGTGACCATATGAAATGCATACAAATGTATAAATGTGTTATAACAGATTATGTACGAAGGTAAACATATATACATCAAATTATATACAAAAGTAAATGTGTGCAGATTCAAACAGTACTGCGTTGACTGGTACCTGGAACCATTCAGGCATGTGATGTCAATCTTTTAAAAGGATCATTAAACAAACGCTGCTGTCACTTTTTTAATAGAGTACAGGCAGATCGGAAGTGTTAAGGCGCAAAGTCTCAGCCCTTCATTTGCTGGAGAGAAAGACTTTAATCTGGTGGTTTTCTGAGGAAGGGTGAGCTGAAGCAAAACTCTCAAGGTTGTGTATGTGCAAGAGATGTGTCTGGTTTCCCCTGCATTTTGTAGTTGAAAATGGTATTTTATTTAGAGACTTATTGATTTGCTGATGTGGAAGTAATTTCAAGGTTGCAGGTTCCAATCCCGCCAATAATATAAATGGATTCATATAACTGCTACAGAGATCTCAGGAAGTTACAAAACCTGAGTAAAATAGGCCAAGGTTATAAAGCAAGTTAAATGGCTCAGTGGGACATGTGCCTGTGGCGGAGATGTGCTTTTAATATCGAAAAATAGGTAAACAAATTCCCAGCCTCCAACTTTCTCATGTTGCCAAAATGAGTCCCTTTGAATTGGGTAAAAGTGACCGATGTTACTAAAGAATATGGCTATCCAATAGATTGAGAGATTTATAAAAACATATTTTTAACTACAATGCCCCAACCTGTGGTAGCAGAAATATTCCTACCAACATTAGGGAGTTAAAAAAGAGGTATATTTGTCTAATAAAGATGATGAGATACACGTTTACAATTTAGAAACATTAGACCAAATTAATGTACAAGTGAAGCAAATAAGTAAAATAAACATGCACTTGCCAATTAAAGAACTGAAAATCGGCACGTCCCTTCCCTATAGGATCAGCCGAGAACCATGGTGGAATCAGCATTCCCTATATATTTTTGTCCGGTGTCTTTTACCATGCCCCCAAAACACCACAAACATACTCCAACCAAAAACCAAAGAAAAATACTATCTATTATAAAGAGACATGTTTTAAATGTCTCATAGCCTCTCACTACCACAGGTAGAAAGTATGGCTTCATCATTACAAAAGGTTTGGATTCAATAGCACTTCAGCAGTCAGCAGGGTGCTAATTGTTTTAGTGACTTGCTGAAGTCAGACGTCGAACGGTGGGTAGGCCCACAAGGAACATTTGAAAGTACGAGTAGACACATCTAAGTCTCCCCTCGCAGTGATTGCATACTATACTTTTGTACTAGTCTTAATTGCTTGGGTCCTGCCCAACAAGCGACGCCTATGAATGCACAGAAATACAAACTGTGCTGTTATTGAACTGTTTATTTTCTGCTAATTTATTCCTTTCGTGGTTTACACAAAATATTTTTGTGGACAACGAAGAAGAGAAATGCAATAAAGAATGGAAATACATATTTTAAAGTGAGCTTTTAATTTTCAACGTGTTTTGCTTGCCTACATAACTATTTATTGAAAAGGCAACTATTCGGCTCTGTGTACTCATATCTACTACTTGGCACACCCTTAGTAACTATATATTCTACAGGTAGTCCCATGACAATATTGTGTTCCAATAATAAGCCTGTCAGGTACCTAAGGCAATTAGTTTTATTGCACTAAGGACAACCATCCAACATTTTTCAGGGTCTTTCGTCTATTCTCTGCCACAAAACCTGTCACAGCATTAGGTGGGCATTTAGACTGCTTCTGGAGTGGAAATTGGGCACTTGTATGCAGGGTATGATAAAAAATCATGACAGGTTGGAAAAGGACTCCCAGTGTGCTGTTACAGCCATGTAATCAGTATTCTGCACACTCGGCCGCATGTACATTGTGAGGTGTGCCTTCTGTAGCACTCTCACAACCTTTTGACACAGCTATGAAAGGAACAGCAGTCCTTGAGAAAACGTTTCAACTCTGAATCTTCCACCTCAGGGCCACCTATACGACATCAGTTCATGAAAGCCAAGCTTTTCAACAAAAGAAAATGGCAGGAAGTCCACAGCGAACATCTTCTCTGACCGAGCGTCAAGTTGGTGAGCACTGGGTGTTCGCATTCTTAGTGGCTTTGCTTTTTCAATGCCTCAGTTGGCATCAGCTGGTGGTGCATGTTTCCTCCACTTTGTTGCATTGCAGTTGTTGCATCCTGCATCCTGCATAGTTTACTCCTGCACAAGCAACCAGTGTTGCTATTTTTCTTGCCAGCTGGGCTCCATACAGGATTTTGGTGTTTTCCATGTGGGTTATCTGGACTGACTACCCAGATAGTTCCCTAACTTGCCCCTGCTCACCACCTTCTTTCATATGGGACAAACCAGTGTGTTTCTCCTTGCTTTGTCGACAGCGCAGTAGTCCAACACTGCTGACTATGTGATAGGATGATTTATCTACGGGCTTCAGTTTGGGGGCAAGAGGTTGGTGCTGGTGCGAAACAGGTTTGCTGTTGTGGTTGGGGTATATTCCTGCCAAAGCTACAATAAACCCCAGTGCTATTCTGGGTTCTTTGTTGTCCGTCAGCATGTGGTGGCGTACTAAAGGATGGTGCTGTCAGTGTCAGATTAGGATACAAGGCCTTCCTCATGTTCCTCACCCCAGACGAGTCCCCTAAGTTCAAGACCTGACTCGGTGCGGGGGACGTGTCGCACAGCTGTGTTTCAGTAGCCTCCTTTGGCTGACATCTATCCCATGTAAGCCTGCTTTTCGTTTGCCATGGCACACCGCACTGGGATGTGCCACTCGTGCTGCCTGTGATGGTTCAAGGGATTCAACAGCAGTGCCATCTAGGTTGCTGATATGAGTGGAAGCAAGGGTGACAGGCATATTTGTGCCTGGTGGTGGCCATCCTACTTGTTCATGCACTAAAAAGCATATCAAAGACTGTTATTAGCCCTAGAGTGGCATAACCATATTGTAAAACAATATATAACCTTACCCCTTATACTGTCTAATAAAATGGGTAGGTGAAGTGACAAGTCCATGCATGAGCTGACAACACATATCATTATTGATGAGGAAGAGACAATTAAGGGCAATAAGTTGTCACCTCAGTAAATAGTAAGCAACTAACACTGAACAGTGACAGAAGGACACACAAGTGAATACCTACAAGGCCAGACCATTCCCCATTGGTTATTATAAAATCTCAATCGACGTTGCATTGAACAAACTTGAGAAAGGCCTGAGAAAATCTATAAAATAGTAAAGTTACATTCTTTGTGCTTTTGTTAGCCCTAAATTGCCAAATTGCCGGGCATTTGCACAGGCAAATAGCAACTGCGCAAACCTTCGGATTTCATGCGGCAGTGTGGAGCAAGCTAAATCAGCAGTGCAGGCGCATGAAATGTTACCTTTCATACAAAACATATGCAAGCGAAATCAGAGGCATATGTTGTCCCTTTCACTTCTTGGGTACAGATTGCACCCACCCCTATTCATGTATAAGAATTCAGTATAACAGAAAGTGATACAAGCATTCTGGTGCACTGTAAAGGATAATGTCAATGTTAAAGGATATTTATACCGTACACTATCACCACCAGAGTGGTCCCTTGTCGCTATGGCGGATCTGAAAGGGAAAGAGGGTGGGATGGGTTAGTAGGACAGAGCGGTAGAAGAGCAAGATATCTGTGATGTGCTGCTGGCAGCATCAGTTCCGTTAACAACATTCTCTGAGCTTAAGTGTAGATTTCAGTTAGTTGCTGTCATGTGCTGTTGTGCAAGACTATGTGTGGTTTGTTGTGTTCTTGCAGTGTAGTGAAGTGCATGCGGTTTGTTGTGCTTGGAGGTGTGGTTGTGTTTGGTTTGAGTATGAGAGATGTATACAGAGGGGTGAGATTTTTAGTAGGGTTGGATAATGGCATCACTGTCTATATGGGACTCATGCTAATCTTCACAATTCTATCTAGATGTGACGCATGCTAATTGCCACAATTCTATCTAGATGTGACGCATGCTAAACTCCACAGTTCTAGCTAGATTTGACGCATGATTACCTTAATAGTTCTATCTAGGTGTGAGGCATGCTAATCTCCACAATTCTATCTAGATTTGACGCATGCTGATCTCCACAATTCTATCTAGATGTGACGCATGCTAATCTCCACAATTCTATCTAGATGTGATGCATGCTAATCTTCACAATTCTATCTAGATGTGATGCATGCTAATCTTCACAATTCTATCTAGATGTAATGCATGCTAATCTCTGCAGTTCTATCTAGATTTGATGGATGATTACCTCCACAGTTGTATTGTAGAAGAGCAGCTGAATGCCTCTGTAGGAAGTCCCGCACCCCATCCTTCCTATATACTGGAAGGCAGAAATCGCGACATGCACAATACCAGTGATGGTGCCTATTACATGGAGAGCCTTCAAGAAAAGGTATCCATTGAGAAGACCCTATATGATGTATGCCAGTAGAGATGACAATCTTTTGGAGGAGACCCCCCAAAGAAATATGAAGATAATAGAACGTGAAGTGGTGATATCATAAAAGGCAAGCGTGACATAGTGAGTGGCTGAAGAGGAGGATATATGGACCTTATAGAATCTGATGAAGAGATAAAGAATCGTGTAAACGTTCATGTGCGGAATGAAGATTGTATGTGTGAAGAGCACTGCAGAAAATGCAAGCCGTTTTATAACTGTACAGGTGCAGCAACACAAGCAGATTAAGACATCTGAAAGGCTAGCTATATGTAGTGAATAGACTGCAGGCGGTACCACCATTATATAGAATCTGGACTTCAGTGTCACATATGTAGTAAGCTCAGGCCCATGGAGAAAGAAGGATCAGAAAGCTGTGTTGCAGAAACATGAAGCTAAGAGCATAAAAACGCCTGGAAGAGTTGTCTGGCCTCATATTAAAGGATGGAGCGGCCAAGGACCGGTTATCTATCCTTAAAGAACAGTGAACGTGAGACGCTGAATCAGCCCTTGTTAAGGTGCAAAGAAAGAACACACAAGTGCCAAATACGACCTATTTCTATCTTTGGCTCACGTGAAAGGAGATCTCCTGTCATGTGTGCCAAGGATGGAAATAGGATTTGGCCGTGCAGACCAGATCTGTGATAAGAGTGTGCCTATACTCCCTTATATTCCCAGGAGCAAGGATACTTTGCAAGGCCGAGTTCAAAGACAATCTGAATGGCAGAAGGCATGAGCGATGAGAGATGCTGGGCTAATTGGGTGGGGAGACACGGTCAAGTCGACCCACTGACACCTGGGGTACCAGCTTACTGTTAGGGCTCACCACCAAGGTAACATCCGTTGGAGGTAGAGCTGAACCAATGAAGCCTGAACAGTAGCCGAAGAAATCTTCTTCCGATTGTAGCCCTTTGCTATGGACACAAAACAGACAGGGGGATCTAGTAGGTGGAAGAGGAAACATACGACCACGACACACCGGCTGTAGAAAAAAGACAAAGAAGGATTAGTAACACAATTGGGTGATATTCAGTCATTTTCTCTTCCAGCACAGAAAAGGACCAACCTCAAGATGTAGAGTAGGCAGGTCGGTATATGGAGGTGGGCGGGAGGTGTTGCAAGGTCCCCAGTATTATCCCTGTAATATTCTGAGGTGATAAAGAACAACCAAGTCAGGGAATAATAGCAGAAACTAAATAGAAACAAGAAAGCCAGAAAATGAGAACGCTTCTTACCGGGATATCAGGAATTTAAGGTTGCAGATCCGGGTCCATGAAGTTCTGGAAAGCCTACCCAGACAGCACGAGGACGCCTGGAGGAGTCAAGTAGTCTCAATATTCCAGAATCCCAAGAAAGCCTACCCCTACGGCACGAGGACACCTATTGGGAGTCGGCACACACAGCAAGCGTCTCTAGTCCTTGTGCATCTGGGTTTCCTGATGGGAATGAAGTTTCCAGGACAAGTAGTGATGTTCCGTGTAAGAAAGTCCTGTTGACAAACCAAGTCAGCAACGTGCGGGCAGTGACAATGAGTGAGACGTGAGGCAGGGGTAATCTGTTAGGCAGTCCGATTTGTGTAACGTGTGGGCAGCAGACAATGTACAAGTCATTAGGCAGAGACAGCCCGTTAAGTAATCCAAGTTGTTTTATCGTGCGGGCAGCAGACAAGGTATGAGACGTTAGGCAGGAACAGTCCGTTAAGTAATCCAAGTTGTTTTATCGTGTGGGCAGCAGACAAGGTATGAGACGTGCAGCAGAGGCAGTCCTTGAGGCAGTCTGAGTCAGTTAAGGTGCAAGCAACAGACAAGGTATAAGACGTGAGGCAGAGACAGCGCAGTAGCAAACTGGGCCCAGACAGCTGACTGGGAGCGTTGTACCAAAGGGCAAAGCAAAGCAAAGCAAACCAGGAAACAAGCCGTAGTCAGAACCTCAGGAGCAAAATGTAATAACAGAAAGCAAAAGTCCAAAAAACACTTCAATCAGAAGCACCGAACAATGCATATGGGCGGGCTTTATCCCATTGTTGTACGCATCCTGGTCTCACGTGACTTAGAGCATGAACACTTTCTCCCTGCTGGATGACACGCAGAGAGACGCTTCCACCATTGCCATGGCAGTAAATACCGCATAAGGAATGGCGCTCGCCTGTATAGCGGGGAAGACTGGGACAAAACCGTACGATGGGGGCGGTTTATAGTGGACGTGTTCAAGGTCGGAGCTCGAGTAGTGAGACTCGTAGGCGCATTAGCCAGACCCAGCGGGCGGTGATTCCTGACACTTACGGCTGCTAATGAGCCGAATGTTGCAGTAGGGCACGAGCGTGCCTCCCAATTGTAGAAGGCTGTATAATGAAGGGCCTTATAGTGCCAATGATCTACCATGTACTTAATAACTGTTGAAGGTGACTTGCACTAGGGGTGGGCATGGGTTGTCCAGCTGACTGTAGAGACCCAATCACAACCTGTCCCTATATAGAAAGTATACTTAGATGTTCCCCTTGATCCAACCACAACCCCCCATACGATTTTCTTGTTTGCCACATAGTATGACGTCACGTATGATGAATGCTTAGTATATAAATGTGTTTTTTATGTAAAATGATAATCGAATGTCCGTCGATGTCTGTTGTAACTCCCTGTTTTAGATAATTGATAATAAAACAGTCGGATGAGACTTTTGCCAACTTCCTGAGTTGGTCTTATTATTCGGTGTAAGAGTTATTGTGCATCCCATCCATACATGACTTGTTACTGATTTAAGGACCCCCTGGGTTCACCAGGTAGCAATGTCAAATGGTTGAAAAAGACCCATCGACCTGTTGACTGCAGAGTCTCGGACGATCGGATATGCTCCTCCATCTAGCCGGAAGATCGCACGTTTCCCGTGGAGAGCGGCCAAATGGAATTCTTTCAAGGAAATCGAGACGGTGGACAGGGTGCCTCTTTGACAAAATCCCTACCTGGTTTCCACAGGTGCTCTGCGGACGGAAGGCAAAAGTGGTTGAATGGAGGAGGAGATGATACCAAAGGCCTCGAGCAAAACAAGCAAATGGTGAGTAGACTGAGGGGAATAGCAAACTAAGGGGATGGGGTTGTGGTAATTTAAAGAAGTAACGAAAGTAATGGGAGATTTTTGTGAAGAGATAGAGAGATATAGTGCCTAACAAGTCCTGACTCAAGGGAGTTTCCGAAATGGTTGTCTCACACTTCAGTCGGAGTAAACTAGACTATGTGCAGGACAGGTCCGCATGAGGTGACAATCTAAACTCTGTGATCAGAGTATTAATTAGGGGCAATAGAATAAGGGTGATCACCAAGGTTTTTATGTGAAGAGTCGACTAGTTTGTCTGTTTATGTGTTTGTGTTGAATTAAGGTGTCAAGGAGCGACACAAACAGTTGTGTAAGAATTTAGACCAAGTTAAGAAGTTATACTATCTATCTAGGAAAGTGGTTGGTAACAATCTGAAGATAGAAAGAAGTTTTGGGCAGCGATTGTTGGAGCGCGCTCATATTAGTTGTTTTTGGTGAAGGTATTTTTTTTATAAACTCTGGTAAGTATTGACAGTCAATTGAGACTCGTCACAATGGGAGATATCACTCCTCTGATGCATTTATGTAAGACATTGCCAAAGCACATGCCCAAGCGCAAACAGTATATTGCGGAATGGGTGAAAGGCACGGCAGATAAGATGTTCATGCCATGGCCACAAGGGGGATCATTGTCAAAAGCGGTATTGTAACACATGACCACACACTTGCACGCTGTGTACACAGGAAGAAAGTTAGAGAAGAGGTCAGCTATTTTAGAGCTTTGGAAAATGTACCAGGAATAGAAGGAAGATCCGCCACCCGAAGAGTGGATGCTTAATCAGTGTAAGGAGGAACGTGTTGAGCCCTCAGCTCCCCTTATCTCGCTGGAAGTAAAAGGCGTAAGTATTGGAAAAAGGGTGAGCAAGACCACAGTATATTCCATGGCTGTAGATGGATAAAGACAATTTGAGATGCAAACTCCTGATTTTGACATCAGGTGCGGGAAAATGAATTTATGAATTGGAAAAAATGACAGGAGGAAACACGCTAGCAATAGGGGGACATTAAGGGTCTCTTAGCAGCCATTCTTGGGGAAGAGCTGATGCCTTATGGAAGAGAGTAGGCTATTTGAGTGTAACACCACAGAACACAGCGCACGATGGAGCACCATTTAATAATTGCAGAGCAGATGTGTGGAGGGCTCTCAGAGTACAGTATCCTGATACGTCAGACATGGGTGCAATCATGACACTTAAAATGAAAGAAGATGAACACCCTCTTGCTTATATTCAGGACATTCAAGACCGTAGGGCTCGTGAAATGAGGGAACTGTGGGAAAAAACACTGGCATTATTTTACCACATTTTATGTCAGGGATTGCCCGAGCAAGTACAGAAACAGATGAAAAAGCAAGTTGGAATGGAAGCAAAGCCATGGGCTGAAATACAGTTGACAATTGTGCATCACTGTCAACTGTTGCAGGAGAAAAATAAGGAGAGATGAGGCTAGGAAACTTGAGGAAGCTAAATTAGTTCAGAATAAATTGTCAAAATATGCCATAGAAGGGGGGTATTGACAAGCGGAGAAGAGCTGGGAGTACAGCAAGCAGCGGGTACATCGCAGGTAAATAAACAGCATCCGATGGAACAAGGAGGAAATGGATTCGCACAACGAGCTAGAGGCATGGGCTATAGAGTAAAGAGTAGAATCCAAAACAATTAAGGTGGGTTTCAGAATGCGCAGAATGAGAATCAGAATGCGCAAGGAGGATTTAACCAAGGGGGACTAGTCAGACAGGCTCCTCCTGTATGTTGGACTTGTGGGATGACCGGACACATTGCGCACGTATGTGGGAGCCAAAAGAATGTACAGTATGGCCAATTCTAAAAAAAGGGGGCACAGCTTATCCTCCAGCATAAAGCTCACAAGCTAGGGAAAGGTTTGCCCAATATCAGACAGTGCATCAAATACAGGTGCCGCAAACACAACAGGCACAGCAACCACAACAAGCGCAAATTAATCTACCGCAAGGGCAGTCACACCACACCCCCATGCAAACACAGCACTATACAAACACAGGACAATTATTGACAACTAGAATAGGGGGTGTCCATGTGGTGGGGGAAATTCTTTCACAGGTACAGGGGTATGCATGTATCCACAATAGGTCAGCTCACAGAGCGACTTGATGTGTTCAGTACTATCAGTGACACTAGACCCCCAAGAGGATCCAAAGGTCGATGTTACAATAGGAGGCAATTTTTTTTCTTTTTTAGTAGACACTGGGGCTACTCGTTCATGTATACGAGAGGGAAAATATCCAATGTCGGGGATTGCCATGAATGCTCAAGGGTTCTCTGGAGCTACGAGTTGAGTTCCTTTTACTGATGAATTACCGGTCTCCATATGAGAGTGTGATATGTCTGTTCCATTGTATTCTCGACAGACACAAGTTACATCTTGGGAAGAGATTTGATGACAAAACTTAACATGACGATTTCTTTTACTGACGTAAGATAGTGTGTTCCACTCTTGGAATACATTACATGAATGTGGGTGAATTTATACTGGCGTTCACAGAGCAAGTGGCTCTGCGAGGCGTTCCAGTAGAGCCAGAGGATTTTCTTTATGGGGTGAGCATTCTGCTGACATGGCTACCTGGCTTAGTGGGGAAAACTATGAGGATACCTGATACATTTTTGTTTAGACCAGGGGAACCCATGGACAAAGAGGGGGGACAGACCATCCCTATAGAATTAGATGCAGCCATAGTCCGAGGGGAATTGGTGATGCTCGAAAGAACGGATGACGAGGGTAGGCCATGGAGAACAGTGATAGCTATTGGGCAAGGGTGCATACTGACTGACCTTTCTGACAATTACATGTTTAGAGACGATCCGACAGATGATGAGGTAGTGTTCTTTATGAGCATTACCATATTGGATTAGAATAGAGAAAAGGGTGATCCCACAGTGAATGGCAATAATGCAGCAGCGCCCAGTATTTTTTTGACAGAGACTTGGACAAGGTGCCAAGCGTCTTATGGACTACAGGCCCTTCTGACGTAGGGCTGTTAAAGGGATAGGGGAAGTCATGATAAAGCTGAAACCAGGAGCGATTTTACCTCGAGCAAGACAGTACCCAATGTCTGGAGAGGCGGATGAGGGTATTTTCAAGACTAACTCAACACTGATGGAACAGGGTATTCTGGTACTGTCAGAATCATTGTGTAACACCACGGTGTATCCTGTGAAAAAATCAAAGGGAGGGTTGTGGAGATTGAGACCGATTAACTAGATTGTAGAGGCAGAGTTTCCTTACGTTCCTAACCCGGCGACGATACTCTGCACTGTCCCAGTACGAGCACAATATTTTATGGTGATCGACTTGAAAAATGAGTTTTTCTCAATCCCATTGCACAAGGACTCACAAGACTTGTCTTCATTTACGTTCCACCAAACTTGTCTGAAACATACTAGGCTGCCCCAAGGGTACTGTGAGTCTCCATCCATCTTTAATAGAGTCTTCCAGATGGACCTAGGCAATATTGATTTCAAAAGTGCAGTAATACAATACGTAGATGACATTTTAATTTGTAGCATTACAGAAGATGAGTTTAGCCACCACTCGATTCAGTTGATGACTATGCTAGCAGACAAGGGATACAAGGTAGACAAGGAAAATTTGCAGTACTGTCAAGAAGAGGTGTTGTACATAGGACAGGTCATCTCACATGAGTGAAAGAAGGTGACACACACGAATGGGACAGTCATGACAGCAGTGCTTACACAAAGGACCACATTGGGGTACAAGCCTCTAGCATATTAAAGTGGGATTCTAGAGCCAGTTATGAAGGAACACTTTCCTTGCGAACAGTCATTGGCAGCTACTGCGTTCGCAATCGAGAAGTCTTCAAGCATTGTAATGGGTTGTTCTATGACTCTTTTTGTGGAGCATGCTTTGTTTGCCATTTTAGAGAAACCCAAAGGTACATTGACCTCGAAGAGAGCTTGTTCTTATGTAGTGATAATTTTGAAGCCCGCAATTAAAATGGCTAGATGTAAAATAGTGAATCCTGCCACATTTATAGCTGAGCCAGTGACAGAAAGTGACCATGTGCATGATTGTGCAAACTATGTAGGATTCTATGATGATATACTGCGCCTAAAAGAAAATGCGTTGTCAGGAGGGGAAGTTCTCTTTATTAATGTTTCTTCAAAAATGTATAAAATTAGTGGAGAAAGGCATTCTGGTGCAGCTGTAGTAAGGCAGAGAGCAAATGGTGAGTTTGAAGTTGTAGCAAATGCAAGACTACCGTCTCACTTTTCGACGCAAGCGACAGAATTGGTAGCGCTCATTGTCGCGCTTAAGAATAATGAAGGGCAGGAAGTGACGGTGTGCAGTGACTCCACCTACGTGACATCAACCGTACACGCAGGGCTAGCACGTTGGAAAAGGAGGGGTTACCTCAGAGCGGACGTCAGTCCAGTGAAGCACGCATCCGTATTGGAAAGGCTTATTAAGGCACTACAGCTCCCAGTAGCCATAGTGGTCGTTAAATGTGCCACTCATACTAAGCATACACATTTTATTTCTTGCGGGAACAAAGCCGCAGAAGTCCAAAGGGTTGCATATTCACCAGATATTTCAAGTTTTGTACTCCAGATGTCAAAGAGAAGGTAGTCACAATTATGGTAGTGAAAGAAGGATTTAATCATTTGCAGAGAACTCAATTAATAGAGATTCAAGGCAGTACACCACAGGAAGAGCAGGAATTATGGAAGCAAAGGGGTTGTTCTTTATCCCCCACTGAAGCATTGTGGCGACAGGATAGCACTGGAAAGCCAATGAAGTCAGTAGCATTGTTAAAGGTAGCGCTTGAACAGCTGCACTACCCTGCGCATGTAACTAGGGAAAGTCTTGCTGCAACGATTGCGGAAGACAGTGTGTTCCAAATTTGTTAGACACGTTGCATTTTATGTAGTAAACTGCATCGTATGTCAAATGTTTACCGCTGGGCATACACTGCAAACGATTAGAGGAGTAATTCCTCGACTGAATGGTCCTTTTCAGCATTTACATATTGACTATGTTGATATGCTGCAAGTGCATAGTGGATACAGGTATCTGATAGTGGTGGTGTGTCCCTTCTCTAGGTGGATTGAAGCAGGTCTGTGTACACACCTGGACGGCACTTGCACAGCAAAGTTGTTAGTGCGTGCAGTCTTTCCAAGATGGGGAGTGTGTGAAGTGCTGAGATCCGATAATGGGCCACATTTTGTCAATGAAGTGTTTGAACAAATAGGACTACTGTTGAGTATTAAGCACAAGTTTTCTTCTGATTATCACCTGCAAGCGAACGGGTTATGTGGGAGACTCAACGGCCTCCTTAAAGAAAGGATTGCCAAGCTCAAGCTAATGTTGGAAAAGGGATGGCTATATTGCCTGCCCTTAGCTTTATATGCCCTAAGGAATCAGCCTGGTTTGGACCACCACCTCACACCCCATGAACTAGTGACAGGAAGGCGAATGAGAACACCTTTAATTCCTCCATCGAGGAGTAGAAGTGATGCCCAGAGTACAGCAAAAATAAATGATGAAATGTGTTACGTGAATATTTGACATGTATGACCTCTAGCATTTCTCTCATTTTAGATCAACTCAAGCGTCAGCGAGGTCAGTCTCAGAACACAAATGAAAACCATTCAGCAACTGGATCAAGTGAACTATTATCAGCACCTAGACTATTTGTTTGCAAAACCGTGCTAATTGAAAACTTCACTAGGAAGTGACACGAGCCGAGATTTAATGGCGCCTTTTGTGTAGAGAATGTTTCTCCCTCAGCAGTAAAAGTCCAAGGCAGATGAGCGTGGATACACCTGAACGACTTCAAGCTATTGTCATGATTCCTGCCCCTCATGTCCACAGCCCTCCAAGATGTCAGGCTAGAGCCAGGCCACAATCACCTACATGGCCCTCAAGGGCCTCTCCATCCCTCCAAAGACCCACTTGGAGTCAGACTTAGTGCTTGTGGCACCAGACTCACTCACTCCCATAGGATAAAATTGGGGATTGGATTTGTAGTGCATTGATGGGGACAAGATGGATGCCCCCACATATTTCATTTCCCAGAACTGCATGTGCAGTCTAGTCTTTTGGGTGTGGATCAGCCCAGAGACACCTGGGATACCCAGAGACTATTTAAGCCACGCCCAGGCTGAGAAACATGCTTTGTGTTTTCTGCACCTGCAGTGTGACACTCACCGTGTTCGGATCGGTCTCCAGTAGGACTGCATCTTTCTTCTGCGCTCAGCTCCTGCAAGAAAAAGAACACCGTTAGGAACAGCCTTACCTTGCGGTGCTTCTGCCCATCATTCATCGCTCCGTCTGTTCTGCGAGCATCTTCGGGGGTGTCATTCCCATCCCGGCACGCCGCTTCCTAAGGAAAAGGGAAAAGAACAGAAAAAAGGCATTAGTAAGCATTCTGCAAATCTTCGCTTATTTTTAAATACTGTATGAGCTTCAAACGCTTACCTGAATCCCAGCCGCTCTGGGGGAACTCTGTCTCCGAAATTTCTCAACCTTCTGCAAGAGGGAAAAGATACTCCAGGTTAGCGTGGAAACATCTAGAGGCGCGGCATACCGCGCTTACTCACCGCATTTGTTCTTCAAAACCGGCACCCACGCTGAAAACGTCGCGGCACCTAAAAGACATAGGAAAAGAACTCAGTTCAATACAAATACGAAAGGGGTGCATCGTGCATCGCGCTCTCACTCACCTTCAGTGCCACTCATCTCAGCAGCACGCCGCCATCATCTAAGGAAGGAAAGGAACAAAGTTAGAGAACTGTTCAAAAGACTCATTATACTTACCTGTTGGACTGTTGCCAGTGAAGTAAGTAGGCAGCAACAAGCCTGCATCAATCAACGCGCCCCTGCGCTGAAAGCAGGACGGAGAGCACACTATCCAAAAAAACAAGGCCCAGTCTCCAGTCGAATAGCCTCCATGGAAGGGTTCGAGGTCGTAAGAGGTCAGAACAGGCTGAGTGACGTCCCCGTGGATACCAGGTGAGCGTTACAGAACACAAAGCCTCACATCAAAATCCACCTGGGTGTCATGGAAACGTCAGAAACCGACCAGTTAGCCCAGCTACGTTCCAAAGTACATGCGGCCAGGCAGGAGACCAACACCCTGAGGAGAGAGCTGATAGTATCCAAAGAACGCACTGATGATTTAAGCCGGCAACTTCTCCAGTCACAAGCAGGGCATGCACCATTGCCGGGAAGCATGCCCTCGATGCCAGCGCCATCAGCCAATCCCGTTCAGATAACCCTTACTGGGGCAGTTCCCTTGGCCCCGCCCAACCATTTACGGGGGATCCCAAGAGGTTTGCAACGTTCATGAACCAGTGCCCCCTGCACTTCCTTTGTAGGCCAGGGGCCTTTCCAAATGACCAATCACGGGTCGCTTTTGTGCTATCCTACCTGAGTGGTAGTGCCGCGGACTGGTTTGTACCCTTTGTGGCCCAAGACGATCCTCTGCTGCATGACTTCAGGGGCTTTCAGCAGGAGATGGAAAAGCTGTTCGCCCGTCGTACTCATGGGCAGGCATTAGACAACGAACTTCTGTCCCTACGCCAAGGGAATCAAGACCTATTAACATACATAGCCACGTTCAATAGACTCGTAGTTGAAGCAGAATGGCCAGTGGAGAAGAGAACCATATTATTTCATCGGGGGTTACGGGAGGAGCTCAAGGATGTTCTCGCACAAGTAGTGAACCCCCGAAAGACTGCTCAGAATTCATTGACCTTGTTGTTCAACTGGATCATAGGATGCAGGACCAAAGAGCAGATCGAACCAGACCGGACCCTCGCCCTATGTATGTGCGTTCAAAGGACAATACTGCCCAAACAACGGAAGGTTCAGGAGAACCAATGCAAATCGGGGGGGGTCAGATCCCCCTTGACTAAAGCAGAAAGGGATAAAAGGAGACAGCAGCAGTTATGTCTGTACTGTGGAAGGTCAGGCCATTTCCTTAAAGAGTGCCCTGTGAAGCCACTGAGGACGACGGTAGGGGCCACAGACAAGGAAGATACCATCAAGGAATCAGAAAACTCCCGAGCCCGGCAAGTGTAGGGGTCCGCTTGTCGAGCAAAGAAAGTGAACTACAGACCTCCTATTTTGCACTATCTGTGGTCTTGATCAATCACCAACAACCATCTCGGATGCACGCAGTAAGAGCGTACATAGACAGTGGAGCCATTGGGAATTACATCGACAAGGATCTTGCGGCAAAGATGGGGCTTCCGTTACGCCCTAAATCAACCACCAACATTGTTACCACTGTCGACGGCACGGACATAGCTTCTGGTCCAGTATCCCAATGCACTGCAGCCTTAACCCTTCTGTGCCAGAATGGACACCAAGAATCTATCGTTTCGACCTCATTAAGGCACCACAGTTCCGGTTGATTTTGGGAATGCCATGGTTGGTAGCTCACAATCCTCGAATCGATTGGCGAGCAAAAGAATTGGCCTTTCCCGAGACTTGCACCCACACATGTTATCGCCAAGAGAAACAACCAATAGACACCAGAACCTCCACGCTTGCGACTGTGGCAATCAGCACCCTACCAAGTGAATACCAGGACTTTCAAGATGTCTTTCAGAAAGAACAGGCTAATACCCTGCCACCGCATAGACCATATGATTGCCAAATCGACCTGATACCCGGCGCACAAATCCCTTGTGGGCGAATTTACGCACTCACTGAATCAGGAAACCACACCTGAAGGCCTATCTTGACCAATACCTGGCCAACGGGTTCATCCGTCCCTCGAAGCCTCCAGCAGCCAGTCCTCTATTCTTCGTACTGAAAAAGGAGGGGGACTTGAGAACGTGCATCGACTATCGCGCACTGAACCAGATTACCGTAAAAAAAAACGCTACCCCCTGCCACTGATCCCTGAATTGCTTGATCAAGTCAAAGATGCCCAAATCTACACAAAACTAGACCTAAGGGGGGCATATCACCTTGCTCGCGTAAAACAGGGGGACGAATGGAAAAGCGCTTTTCGCACCAAATACGGCTTGTACGAATAGCAAGTAATGCCCTTTGGCCTTTGCAACGCTCCTGCTGCATTTCAATACTTCACGAACGATGTCCTACGGGAATTGATTGATGTCTGTGCTCTAGTGTACATCGACGATATCCTAGTATATTCTGCATCAAAGCAGGACCACGTTAAACACGTCCGATTCGTATTGGAGAAACTCTGTCAACACCAGCTCTACGCTAAGCTCGAAAAGTGCTCATTCCACGTCTCCGAGGTGAAATTCCTGGGCTTAATTCTCAGCCTGAATGGAATCCGAATGATGTACACAAGGTAGATGCTATCCTGAACTGGCCATCCCCAAATTCATTCAAGGGGGTTCAAAGTATGCTGGGTTTTGCAAACTTCTACCGCCGGTTCATCCCAGGATTTTCGCAAATCATGCATCCCATCACGTCAGTACTAAGGAAAAGCAACAAAAAGTTCCAGTGGACAACAGAAGCCAAGGAGGCTTTCCAGGAACTCAAAGCAAGATTCACATCTGCCCCAATCTTACGCCACCCTCGCCTTGATCTCCCATACCTGGTGGAAACGGATGCCTCAAGCATGGCTAAGGAAGCAGTCCTCTCACAAAAGGACCTTGAAATGGGCCAGTTACACCCTGTTGCCTTCTGGTCGTGTAAATTCACACCTCCTGAACTCAATTACGCTATCACAGACAAAGAACTCCTGGCCATTAAGTCAGCCTATTAAGGCATGGCGGCAATACCTCTTGGGCGCCAGACACACAATCACTGTAATAACTTACCACCGGAACCTCCAGTACCTAAAAACGGCAAAGGCCCAATCCTCACAACAACTACGCTGGGCTCTTTTTTTTTGCTGAATATGACTATGTGATTACATTTCGACCAGGGGTGAAAAATGGGAAGGCCGATGCCCTCTACCATATGGGGGTTGAAGAGCAAGGGTATCAGACCCCTGACCCAATAGCAATCATCCCGCGTGACAAGCTCCTAGGAATCACAGCAACCATAACTCAGAAAGAATTACATGAAGAAATCCGAAACCTGATGAGTCCGGAGCAATTACAGGTGTGGAGTGCACAAGGAGAACATTACATGATAAAAGATCAGTTGCCCTTCTGCAGGAATCGTTTATTCTTACCAAACCAAGAACTACGAGAACAAGTCATGTCCGGTTATCATGATTCCTTGATCGAAGGCCACCGAGGAATCGCTAAAACCCTAGCCAAGGTAAAATGAAATTATTGGTGGCCCACGTGGCGTAAAGACATTATCCAATTCATCCTATCTTGTGGAGTGTGTGCTCAAAACAAGTCATCCAAGCAGAAAGCGACTGGGCTATTACAACCATTGGAAATCCCACCAGCACCCTGGCACACGTTGTCCCTCGATTTTATTACTGACTTACCACCCAGTCAAGGGTTTAACACTATTCTTGTGGTCGTGGACCTATTTTCAAAAATGGCACATTTCATTCCTCTTAAGGGGCTCCCAAATGCTTCCACTCTGGCAAAGGTATTTCTTGAAGGCATTGTACGGCTCCATGGGTTTCCTTCAGTTTTGGTCTCAGACCGAGGTACTCAATTTGTATCTAACTTCTGGAGAAAATGCTGCTCTATGACCCAGATCGACATCCGGCTATCCACCAGTCACCATCCCCAAACGGATGGTCAAACAGAGAGGACAAATCAGACGCTCGAGCAGTATCTGCGTTGCATGTTACACCAAGCTGAAGGAAGCTGGTTCAACCTATTATGGATAGCTGAATATGCTTATAATAATTCCCTACACAACAGCACTGGGCAGACGCCCTTTTATACCATGTACGGCAGGCACCCACGTACTTCTGAGTTGGAAGTTCCTACAACCCTGGAAATGCCAGCAGTCAAAACCTTGCACACGACCATTTCTCAAACCTTTAAAAGGGCAGCTGAAAACCTACTTCAAGCTAAGAATCGCCAAAAGAAGTTTGCTGATCAACACCAAGCAAAGGCCCCCAACTGCCAAGTGAGAGACAAACTATGGCTGGCGTCTAAACACATGTCCATTAAAGGAACCCAAACTTTCCGTCCAAGATACCTGGGTCCATTCAAGGTCACCTCTGTGATAAATCCTGTGGTGGTCAGACTATCTTTGCCGTCAAACATGCATATTCATCCTGTGTTCCACGTGTCTCTCCTTAAATCTGTTCAACCAGGGACCCGGGTAGCAACGCCACCGTAGCCAGTAGTAGTCGCCGGGGAGCCAGAATTCGAAGTCAAGGACATCCTAGATTCAAAGTACGTCAGATCCAAATTATACTACTTAGTAGACTGGAAGGGGGTATGGTCCACAAGACAGGACATGAGAGCCTTGTAAGTACATCCATGCACCTCGCTTGCTTAGACGATTTCATCAAAACCATCCAACCAAACGAGGACCAGACAGAAGAGCCACCTTGAGAGGGGCCTTGGGGGGGTGGGAGTGTTGTCATGATTCCTGCCCCTCATGTCCCCAGCCCTCCAAGATATCAGGCTGGAGCCAGGCCACGATCACCTACATGGCCCTCAAGGGCCTCTCCATCCCTCCAAAGACCCACTTGGAGTCAGACTTGGCGCTTGTGACACCAGACTCACTCACTCCCATAGGATAACATTGGGGATTGGACTTGTAGTGCATTGATGGGGGCAAGATGGATGCCCCCACATATTTCATTTCCCAGAACTTCATGTGCAGTATAGTCTTTTGGGTGTGGTTCAGCCCAGAGACACCTGGGATACCCAGAGACTATTTAAGCCATGCCCAGGCTGAGAAACATGCTTTGTGTTTTCTGCACCTGCAGCGTGACACTCACCGTGTTCGGATCGGTCTCCAGTAGGAATGCATCTTTCTTCTGCACTCAGCTCCTGCAAGAACAAGAACACTGTTAAGAACAGCCTCACCTTGCAGCGCTTCTGCCCATCATTCATCACTCCTTCTGTTCTGCGGGCATCTTCGGCGGTGTCATTCCCATGCCGGCATGCCAGGTTCCTAAGGAAAAGGGAAAAGAACAGAAAAAAGGCAATAGTAAGCAGTCTGCAAATCTTCGCTGATTTTTAAATACTGTACAAGCTTCAAACGCTTACCTGAATCCCAGTAGCTCTGGGGGAACTCTGTCTCCGGAACTTCTCATCCATCTGCAAGAGGGAAAAGACACTCCAGGTTATCGTGGAAACATCTAGAGGCGCTGTATACCGTGCTTACTCACCGCATTTGTTCTTCATAACCGGCACCCATGCTGAAAATGTTGCGGCACCTAAAAGACACAGGAAAATAACTCAGTTTGATACAAATACGAAAGGGGTGCATCGTGCATCGCGGTCTCACTCACCTTCAGCGCTACTCATCTCAGCAGCACACCGCCATTACAGGACGCCGGCCATCATCTAAGGAAGGAAAGGAATGAAGTTAGAGAACTGTTCAAAAGACTCATTATACTTACCTGTCGGACTCTTGCCAGTGAAGTAACTAGGCAGCAATGAGCCCGCACCAAACAACGCGCCCCTGCGCTGAAAGTAGGACGGAGAGAACACTATCCAAGAAAACAAGGCCCAGTCTCCAGTCGAATAGCATCCGTGGAAAGGTTGGCGGTCGTCAGATGTCAGAACAGGCTGAATGACGTCCCCGTGGATACCAGGTGAGCGTTACAGCTATACGCCGGTGAGATCGCAGCAACCCCAGCTATCGATCCAGAAGCAAGACAAGAAGAAGCGTGTGCAGACTCGATGACAAGGAAGCAGGACGATAAAGTTACTGATAAATAAATGCAGGTTTGCATTTGGACTGTGGTTCCCCCTGGACACTCCTTATAGATATTATAGCAGGCATACAATTCTTTTCTTGAGTCACAGGAATCTTTGAAAATGAACTTTAGAGAAATGCTGATGAATCACGATTATGCCTAAACGACAACACTTGGTTAAGAACTGGAAACAAGAGCAGTACCCTGATTTGTTTCTTACTGAATACTTGTTTGGCTGAATCTACGGTCTTGTTAGAAGAAGATGCTCACAGACCCGTACTTGCTGTTTTTGTGTTTATGCTTTGAGATTATTCTGCTCTTGTCAGAAGAGACGTTGACATCCACACTTTTTTTTACAGGATCCTAAGAATGGACCTCTAATCAGAAGGCTGCTTGTAGCAACAGTAGAGGAATTACGGCATCTACCAAATTCATAACAGTTACCGGAGTAAAGTGTTTTTCCATCCTTAAAAATATAAGTAAAAATGAGGAATCTTGAAGCTGGTATAATTTCAGAGAATGAGCAAGCCCAAGAAACCCCAGAGAGGCACAAGTGGTGGGGATTAATATGTTGGTTCGTGACATACATATGCAGCATTATGCTTTGTGTTTTTCTATTTCTTCTGATTCCCCTTTTGTGTCTCACTGATACAAGCAAGGCAGAAGTCCCTTTGTTTTTTTTGTTTTTTTATTGATTTAGTTGATTTACATCAACTGTACAATATTTAACACTTTGATTAACATATAGAAAAGAAGAAGAAAGATAAAATGTAAAACTTAAAACAAATTTTAAAATACCTCTCTACAAAAAGAATAAAATCACATGAGTCACTCAAAGAATTCCGTTTTACATCAATAATAACTACTACAAATCAACATAATAAATAGGTCAATTATGACATTTCAGTTGCTTTGATTCTCCCACCTACAGGAACTCTTGTTGATTTGCCCATTACCG
Source organism: Ambystoma mexicanum (assembly GCF_040938575.1). Taxonomy (NCBI): domain Eukaryota; kingdom Metazoa; phylum Chordata; class Amphibia; order Caudata; family Ambystomatidae; genus Ambystoma; species Ambystoma mexicanum. The sequence goes on along the minus strand of NC_090921.1, from coordinate 1,357,354,522 downwards.
ATGAGCCAAAGCACATTGTGTTGTCTCCCCATTATAAAGCTGTGTTCGAGTTGTTTCCATTCGCTGCAAACATTTTACTAGGGAGATAAAGGAGGAGTGCAGAGGAAGACAATGATGGGATAAACACTTATCTAGATACAGCACAATTGGGTCAGAACACATGGTATCAGCACATGAAAAAGGTGGGAGAGAGCTCATCCAAGGAGAGCTGGTATGCCTGCGCTCTCATACCTTATGTCATGGGAACTTCCAAATTGTTCATAGCTACAGAAGTACCAGTGAAAAAAGCTCATTGTCTGATGCATCTCACACTCTGCATGACAAGAGGACAGTTGCAAGGACGAACAGCATCCTTGGTTTGGATGAATAAAGCAACAAATCAAAGAGAAGATAGATATGTGCATGATTTAAAGACAAGAGAGAAGCCAGAAGCACAGAATCTAGTAATAAGATATGAACAGCCTGGAATGAGCAGATCAGGAATCGGGAAGGAAGAAAGCAAGTTGTTAAATTGCCACGGCAAGGATAAAGAGGAGATACGGATATGTTGGGAAAGAGGACAACTATAGATCAAAGGAACAGTGCTTACTCGCAAAGGAGGGGCAGAAGGATTGATTGTGTGCAGAGCAGCAGCAATAACCAGACAATGGGAAGACGTTGTGTTAACTGCAGTAAAAGAATGCAAGGATCAATGGCCAAAGATTACAAAGTTGTTGACATGGGTCGAAGATAAAGGAGGGCCATTGCAGATATTTCCTCTGAAAAGTCCGTCCTTATGTTTTAGAAATAATGGCATGAGGAAAGTTGGAGAGAATCTCCAGTGTGGGCGAATTTTTTATGTACCAGGCATTAAGGATGGAGCAGTTGTCTTAATGGGTCACTATTGGGCTTGTGGGTCTGGGGCCTACATGAAGGGCCCAAAGACTTGGGAGGGATGTGCTCTATAGTGCTTATCCATGTTCCAGCATTAGTGCTCCCCAAGAGTGACCTGAATATTCGAGTTTCCAAAAGCAGATGCCTATTTGAGGAGTAGATCACTCGAATTTCTCAACCGAACAAAAAAGGAGAATTACTTTTTAGCTAAATCAATAGAAGCTTTTGATACTATTCCATATGTGCACAGGTTGTTCAGCCAGACTTCAGCAATATTCACGACTAACTTTATGCCAGGAATCCAGACGATGGCGAATGCGAAGTGGTTGCAAATTACTCCCTGGGAGCTCCTGCAGACAATCAACACTACCATAAAAGTGGATTCAATGCTATCAAAGAAGAATTGAGGGCCATAAGATTGATGTCCCTGCAGAACAGATATGTCCTTGATATGATCACAGCAATGGATGGAGGAGTTTGCGCCAAAATAAGGGGAATCATGTTGCACGTTCATACCTTCTCATGATGACAAGAATGGGACCTTGAGAGAGGCCATAACATTGCTGACGAAATTGCATGATCAGATGGAAGATGAGACAGAAGACATTGCAGATGACAGATGGTTTGCGTCAATCTTCTCATGGGGTCTACAATGGATGGCGAAAATCTTCAAGTTCCTTGGAGCAGTGTTAGTGATGGTTATTGTTTGGATTCTATGCGATTAGGATAATAATTACACAGTGCAAGAAGACAGAAAAGAAGGCAGTAGGAATGAAGATCATGATCAATTTCAGATCAGGGTTTGGACCCAAGGAGTTGACAGATAAAAGATCAGGATCTATGTAGAGCCCAGCATCTTAGCACCTCCAAGTTCTATGTGGTACAGGGATGTTGGGTGGGGGGTGCTCTTTGGGGGTATCCGGACGGGAGCGTGGTGAAATAGGCCTTTTGGAAACTGAGCCCCCCACGCCCTCTTTTTGCTTAAGGACATGACTGGCTCACTTCTGTTGTGAAGAAAAGGCAAGCAAGTGTTGCCACCACTGCAGATTACCACGAGCTGTCAAGGAGTACCCCCCCTTCTCACCTGAGTCCGATCTTTGCTGGATTTCTTGGTCGATGCATTCTTGCAGACGGATCGGGTCTTGATTAAGGCTGCACGAGTCTCTTCCGACTCCAGCGTGCGTTCAAAGTTCCGGGATGCAACGATCCAAGAATCCGGGAATTTAAGAGAGTGCGCTACTCAGCACACGAGTCCAGGAAGCAAGAAAGAAGGAAAAGGGCTAGGAATGGGGTTGGTTGGGAAAGAACCAAGGATAACAATACCGCGAGCTACGGAGTAAACATCTGGTCGCTACTTCGCAATAGCATTGAGACGCACGGAGCCGCAGGGGGGGTGGTCTATTAATAGAACACGCTACATCCAACGTGTAGAGTGAGGAAGGTGTTTCACGCTGGATGGCCATGTTGGGAGTACCAGGGAGTGCAAGCCCCATTGAGACAAGGACCAGGAAGTCCAAAAGGGGCGCGTTCTGTAGGTCATGACAGCATGCCTCCTCCGAAAACCTGTTCCTCCAGGTTTGCCCGGGTGTATGAGGTGAAATCTTCTGAGCAGTCGAGGGGTCTCGAGATTAGAAAGTGGTTCCCAGGTTCTTTCACCACGAGGATATCCCTTCCATTCAACCAGATATTGAAACTGACCCCGTTTATTCCTGGTGTCGCAAATTCGGGACACTTCCTATTCCAGTTGGTTGTCGACCAGCAGAGGAGGGGGTCTGCAGGATTTCCGGGAGGATTGGATGTAGGGTTTTAATAAGGATGTGTGAAAAACTGGGTGAATTTTCTTCCAGAAGTCTGGTAGTTTGATCCGGTATGAGACTGGATTTATAATTTCCTTGATGGGAAATGGACCATAGTACCGAGGGGCCAATTTGTTTGGTCGTAGATGTCGGGTTAATAATTTCGAGGATAACCAGACTTGATCACCAATTGCATAAGAAGGCCCTGATCTTCTTTTGGAATCCGCATACCTCTTAGTCTGTGTTCTGGCCTTCTCTAAGTTTTCTTTGGCCTGCTGGTGTACGTTGATGAGGGTTTCGATCCAGGAGTCGACAGTCGGTACCGGTGTAGGATGAGGGAGAACAGAGGGTAGAACCGATGGATGGAAACCTTGGCTACAATAAAAGGGACTGGTCTTAAGTGCGGAATGATCGGAATTGTTGTAGGCAAATTCAGCCACGGGTATCGGGAGCGACCAGTCATCCTGAACCTTGGTGGCGAATCATCGAAGATACTGTTCCAGGGTCTGATTAGCACGTTCTGTGGCCCCGTTGGTTTGGGGATGATTACCTGATGAGAGGGCGCGTTGGATTCCCAAAATGCGACAGAGATGTTTCCAGAATTGTGAAACGTATTGAGGTCCTCGATCAGATATGATCTTGGAAGGAAGTCCATGCAGACGGAATATGTGTTCCAGGAAGATTCCACCAAGTTCAGACGAGGTTGGTAGCTTACACAGGGGTGTAAAATGAGCCATATGAGTGAACAAGTCAATGGTAAGCATGATGGTTGTGTATCCTCGGGAAGGTGGTCATTCCACAGTGAAATCCGTAGCAATGAATTCCCATGGCCTTGTTGGCAGTGTAGGTTGCAGTAGAAGACCCGCCGGTCTCTTGTTATGTTTATTTTGACTACAGATAGTACAAGCTTTGATGTACTGCTGTACATTGGTCTTCATTCCAGAGAACCAAAACTGTCTTTGTATGAGGCGAGGGTGTTGGTTATGCCACGATGTCCGGAGTGAAGGGTATCATGACAGAGGCTTATTATTCTTTCTTGTAATTTCTGTGTAGGAATGACCAGTGCATTGTCCTTGAACGAATATCCTTCCTTGACTCTTAGGTTCTATTGATTCTTCCTTGAAATATCCTTGCAGAGATCAGAGGATTGGGTTTGCACTCGAATTTCTTCCAGGAGATTGACTGCTTGAGCTACAAAGATCGTGTGGGGAAACATCTTAGGATAGGGCCTATCTTCAGTAGCTACATAGTCAGGAATCGGGATAAGGCGTCAGCAATCAGGTTTTGTGATCCGGGAACATGAGTGATGTGGAACTGGTACTGGGCAAAGAAGTAGGCCCAACGCGCCTGACGACTGTTCCTACACTCCAATGACTGTAGAATTAGAAGATTCCGATGGTCCGTGCGGACCTGAACTGGATATCTAGCACCCAGAAATAAATGTCGCCATTCAGTGAAGGCTTGGCGGATGGCTAACAGTTCCTTTTCCAGGACGGAGTAGTGTGTCTCACTGGGAGTCAGGGTTCGTGAAAGGTAAGCAATGGGGTGTTCCAGTTTATCCTCAAATTCCTTCTTCAAGACCGCTCCTATGGCATAGTTAGAGGCATCCGTTTCCACTAGGAATGGTCGATTTATGTCGGGTTGAGCCAAGATGGGGGCTTGCGTGAACTCTGCCTTTAAACGTTGGAATGCCTTATCTTGCGATGTAGACCAGATAAAGGGGGTGTCCTTCTTCAAGAGAGCAACGATCGGCTGAACGATCTCGGAAAAGGTGGATATGAACTTCCGGTAGAAGTTGGCAAGCTCCAGGAAGGATTGAACTTGTTTCACCGACATGGGAACGGGCCATGCCAGTATAGCCTTTACCTTTGAAGGGTCTATACCAATTCCTTCTGGGCTAAGGATGAATCCTAGGTAGTGAACAGAAGTAATGTGAAACAAGCATTTTCCGGGTTTGGATAAAAGTTTGTGTTCACGAAGTCGTTGTAATACTGCCTTTACATGTTCTTCATGCTTTAGAAGATCGTTGGAAAAGATCAATATGTCGTCCAGATAGACAATGACGAAGAGGAATAACATGTCAGAAAACACCCTATCCATGAAACGTTGAAAAACTGTGGGGGCATTAGCTAGTCCAAAGGGCATGACTAGATATTCATATTGACCAAAGGGTGTTCTAAAGGCTGTTTTCCATTTGTCTCCTTCCCGGACACGGATCAAATGATAGGCACCCCAGAGATCCAACTTCGTGAATATTACGGCGCCTCTCACAGCTTCCAGGATATCCGAGATCAAGGGCAGTGGGTACCGATCTTTGAGGGTGTATTGGTTTAAGCCACGATAGTCGAGGCAAGGTCTGAGTTCCTTGGTGTCCTTCTTGGGAACAAAGAACAACGAAACACCCACTGGAGATTTTGAAGGTTTTATGGTGCCATTTTCAAGGTTGGTATCCAGGTATTCTCGGAGGGCCTTTTTCTCAGGTTCGGAAAAGATGAACATTCTGCCGAAGGGAATCACTGCTGTGGGATCTGTATCTATGGCGCAGTCTTCAGGTCTGTGAGGGGGTAAGGCCTGGACTATGGCAGTTGAAAATACATCAGCATATCCCTGATAGGCCTCAGGGCCTTGCATGATATTGGAAACCATGAGTGGTGTTTGCTGGTCTCTTGGTGGTTCTTCAGGGGGTGTCAAGGAGGGATCTAGTAATAGACAGTGAGACATACAAAACTCTGAGCCTAGGAATAGTGATCCTGCTGTCCAATTGATATACGGATTGTGCTTCTGTAACCAGGGCATACCCAATACCATGGGGTAATGAGCCGGCTTAATGATGTCGAATCTAATCCGCTCTTGGTGATGGTTTATAGAAAGCTGGATCTCTTTTGTCTGCAGGTTTATGGGTCCTGAAGTGAGAGGTCTTCCGTCGATTGCTTCCACCGGCTGCATGGTGTTTCGTATGGAATATGATGACTAACAACCCAATCTTGATCAATGAAAATTCCCATAGCTCCGCAGTCTACAAGGCCAGAATGGAATAGGTCTTATTCTTGGAGGGCGATAGGAAGGCCTGTAGTATCACCAAATTGTTTTGTCCAGGAGAGTTCAAGGATGGAATTGATGTGGAGCAAACATCTCTCTCCTGATGCTCTGCTCCATCTAGGATCGGGAGCTGCCGTTTCCCGAATGCCGAGGAGGGGCTAGAGGACACTCCCTAACCAAGTGTTTGTCTGCGGCACAATACATGCACAACCCCGTATGAATCCTTCTCATCCTTTCTTGCGGGGATATAGGTCCACGGAAGGCTCCTATCTGCATGGGTTCTGGTTCAGTGACTGAGCCTGGGTTTGTGTCCGTCTTAGTGGTGCTCTCAAAGGACACTTTCGGAGGATTTCCTCTGGATTTCTTCTTCTCTGCCTTCCTTTCCTGGATGTGAAAGTCTATTTGCATGGCAACGTTCATTAGTGCCTGGAATGAGTTTGGGCGAGCCACTCTGGCCAACGCATCCTTAATCTCCTCATTCAGTCCTCTCCTGAAAAGGGTAAAACTCGCCTCAGGGGACCAATCAGCTTCCTTGACTAATTGCCTGAATCGGGTTACATAGGTGAGCATATCCTAGGATCCCTGCTGGAAGTCTAACAGGCGTTCCTGGGCACTATAGACCTGCTCTGGGCGGTCAAACATGGTTTTAAGGGCCTGTATGAACCCATCATAGGTGTGGTGACCCGGGTAAGCTCAGTGATGGCGCGCGGGCCCCCGGGGTCTAAGCACCAGCGCGCGCGGGCGGGCGTGCAAGAACGCACGGTGGAGACATCTGGTTGTTCCGGTGCTCCGGCGCGAACTGCCGGGCACCGCCTTTATTATTATAACGCACATGCGCCGGCCTGCTGGGCCGCGCATGCGCACCTCGTGTACTACGTACACAACATCCCTCCTTTTCCCCCCAAACAACAAACACAGTGAACAGTGGAGCCAACGTGGCTCAAATCAAACTGTACTTAACAGGGCTTGTTACTCATGCCGCTGAGTCCATGATGAAATCCTGGAATCTTTGCGGTGGACGACGGCCTTCCCTGCGCGGGTACCTGGGTGAACCTCTCTCGGGGTTCTCTGGTCCCCCGGGGTCCTCTGGCGGCTCACCGCCTCCTTGCGGCGCCTCCGCTGTTTGTCCTTGGCTAGGATTGGTTTCTTCTTCCACTGCCACAGGTCCTATGCGCTTGAAGAAGGATACGTTTCTGGTTACTGTACCCCGCGCATTCGCAGCTGTGACCATTGACCCTTTGACATGAGTGACTCCCATTGGTTGGGTTTTGTAAGTCATCGAGAGTTTTCCTTCCGGTTTCCTGTTCCGGACTAGGACAGTGTCTCCTACCGCTATCTCTGTTTCTGGCAACCTCCGCCTTGTTGTTTCGTTCTCGTTCCTTTCTGCTCTTTCTGCTGTCACCCGTGCGCTATCGATCACTCCCGGGTGTCTGTCTCCCGCTTCGGGTATCAGCCCTTTGGGTATTCGCCTGAACAGTGCCTCGGCGGGTGCGATTCTGGTGGATCGATGTGGGGTGGACCGGTATTCACGAAGGAAGTCAATTAAAGTGTGTCGTAGGTCCTCCCCTCCATTGACAGAAATTCGAAAAATCTTGTTCAGTGTCCGCATGAACCGCTCAACCTCCCCATTGGCCCTTGGCCATAGCTGGGATACCTTCCGGTGCTTTATTCCTCTTTCTTCGCAATACCTAGCAAACTGCTGTCCTTGGAATGGTGCACCGTTGTCTGAGCAGATCTCAAAGGGGAACCCATGGGTGACGAAGATTTTGTCCATTGCCAGGATGGTGTGATCACCGGCGGTGGATTCTACGAGCTCCACCTCCGGATACCTCGACCACTGGTCTGTGACCACCAGGAAATATAGGCCCCTTCCGGTCGAGCCGAAGTCCGCGTGCACCGTTCCCAATGGTATGTCACTCCGGTCCATGGCCTGAATGGGTGGGCCCCTTTCCACAGGACTCGTAGCTTGGCAGGGAATGCAGGTCCTCACAAACTCGGCCACCCTGTGCTCCAGATCGGGAAACCAGACCTTCAGCCTGGGGCGTGCCTTCATCTTGGCCATGCCCTGGTGTCCTGTGTGGGCCAAATGGAGGACCCTCATGACCAGTGACCTGGGGATCACGATCTGGTGCCCTCGCAGTAACAGACCGTCCGTGGACACCGAGAGCTCATGTCGAGCTTTCCACAGCAACTGCAGGTCCCTTTGCACATCCGGGTTCCTCCTGGCGAAGTTCAAAAGGATGTCCCGCCACTCTCCTGTGGCCACTGCCCTTTTCACCCTTAGGAACGCCTCGTCTGAGTTTGAGTCGTCCGCAATGTCCTGTCTCAATAAGGCCACGGGCAGGGCCGATTCAATGACGAGGTGTACGGCGTCCCCAGTGTCGGTCATCTCCACGGGACTCTGGGTGTCCCTCGTGCCTGGATGGCGAGAAAGATAATCGGCGGAGTTATGTGTCACTGGGCGGTATACTAGCTTGACGGTGTATTCCATGAGTGATAGCATCCATCTCTCGATGCGGGGTGGTGGCTTGGATGATGTTCCCGACAAAATAGGAATCAGGGGTTTATGGTCCGTTACCACGACAACAGGTTTGCCGAGGATGTATATTCTGAAGTGTTTGCACCCCCACAGGATGGAAAGGGCTTCCCTTTCTATCTGGGAATATCTCCTCTCCGTGTCGGTGAGGGCTTTGCTGGCATATGCTACGGGCCTCATGACCCCTAGTTCGTCTGCCTGCATGAGGACTGCCCCCAGTCCCAACGGGCTGGCATTGACCACAATCTCCGATTCCCGGCTGGGATTGAAATAGGCCATTGTTTCCTGCTCTGACAGGGCCTCTTTGATGGTCCTGAAGGATCGTTGTTCATTCTCAGTCCACTGCCAGGCCACGTCGTTCCTGGTGAGTGCCCTCAGTGGTTCGACAGAGAGGCCAAGTCCTTGATAAAACGGCCGCAGTAGTTGACCATCCCTAAGAAGCTCCGTACTTCGGCCGGTGATGTGGGTGGAGGTGCCTCTCTAATGTCCTTGACTTTTCCAGGATCCAGGGATATGCCCCCAGCATGAAAGGTGAACCCAAAGAATTCCAGTCGGTCTTTTAGGAATTCGCACTTCTCTTTGTGCAGGGTTAAACCCACCGCCTGTAGTCTCTCAAAAGTTTTCTCCAGCCATCTAAGATGTTCCACTTCCGACCTGGCAAAGACTAAGATGTCGTCGGACATGTTTATGACTCCTTTTAGTCCGGACAGGGCTCCTCTGATGGCGTTTTGGAAAACCTCCGCTGCAGACGAGATTCCAAAGTTTAATCTTTTGTACTGATACAACCCCTCATGAGTTGTGAATGTTGTAATGTACCTCGACTCGGGGTGTAACTCTAGCTGGTGATACCCAGACCTTAGGTCCAGTTTGGAAAAGACTTTGGCACCTTGGAGTTCTCCGACAATGTCATCTAGAGTGGGTGTGAGATGACGCTCCCTTTTGATGGCGGCATTTGGGAGCCTCATGTCCACGCAAATGCGTACTGCCCCCGGTTGCTTCGGCTTTAGGGCGACCACGATAGGCGAAACCCAAGGGGTGGGGCCTTCCACTCTTTCAATAATGTCCCGGTCGACCAGCTGCTGCAATTCCTCCTCCACTTGGGCTCTTAAGTGAAAAGGAACATGGCGATGTTTGAGGGCCGTCGGCCTCACGGACTTGTCGATATGTCAGCTTTCCAATGCCCTTGAAGAGTGTTTCAAATCTGTGTAGCATGCCTTCCAGATCGGCGTGGTATACTCCAAACGAGAAGTGGACAATGTCGAGTGCTTCTGATGCCACACAGCTCAATAAGGAATGTGGGCTGACGCTGGTGACAAAGAACCTTGCTTTAATAGTGTTCTGTCCATGAGATACCGGGGCTACAAACACACCTTGGATGGGTAGAGGTGTTTCCCCTCCGAAAGCATATATTTGCGCCATGGACGCTGACAGCTCCGGTGGGCCTGGCAGGGCCTCGTAATGTTTGGTGGCCAGCACACAGACTGACGCCCCAGTGTCTATGAGAATGGGAGTGGGGACGTCATCGATGTTAACAGTGCATGTGGGTTGACGTCTCGTGCCAGGACCTTTCACAATGCTGGAAATGAAGAAAATCTCTTCCTCCTCCTCCTCCTCTTCTGCGATGTCCAGGTCCTGCAGACCCTGATCAATCGATGAGATGCCTCTCACTCTGCGAGCGCCTCCACGTCCAACTCTCTCCGGTCCTCTGCCTGCCGCTACAGGGGCGGCAGCCCGGCACATCCTTGCATAGTGCCCCGGTGTGCCACACCGGCCGCACGTTCTCGATTTAGCTGGGCATTCTCCTCCGTGGGGAAGATCATATCCACAGTAGGAGCAAGATGAGGCGTTGCCTGGTGTGGGCGGGGCATCAGGCCTTCTCGGCGCCCATTTCGACCTTCCCATTGCCGAACGTCCCACAGCAAATGCGTCTTCAACATTCTTAGGTCGCGAGGCAGCGTCCATTTTCGCACCTCTGGCTTCTGCCAGCTCATGTGCCCTTCCCAGGTCCAAAATTTGCTGGAGGGTCAGACCAGGTTCCCTCAGTACTTGCCTTCTAAGTTTGCCGGAGCTGCACCCCTGCAATAGCTGGTTACGGACCATTTCTTCCTCATCGACCCATTTGCAGGAGGTCGCCAGGTGCCTCAAACGGGCACAGAATTTGTCTAGAGGCTCGTCGTCTAATTGTCTTTCCGCGCCCATGACAAATCTGTCAAAATCAACATTTGCCATGGGGAGAAAATGGTCTTTGAGTGCCTGCTTGACTGCGTCATACGTGACCACAGGGATGACGAGGGAATCGTAGATCTTGTGGACTTCTGTGCCTGCCGAGTAGATCATAGTCGCAACTTTGGTGTCATCATCGTTCACCCCAGATGCCCTGAAGAACATATCCAGCCTCTTGACCCACAGCAGCCACTTTGGGCCCAGTTTGGAAGGGGGGCCAGTTGTATCGAATTCAGGCATGGGGGCCGGGGAGCTGCGAGATCTGCGTGGAATTGGGGCTACGGCACCCTCATCATCAGTCTCTTCGCCCATTTCTGCGTCACGTACTCACAATTATCTTTTCCTAGAATGATGGGCAGCTTGTCCTGGACTTGTAGTAGTGCTGGGGTGTAGAAACCCACTTCTTTCTTCTTCGATGCCACAGCCCTGCGCCTGCAGGACTGTGGGAGTTCCAAAAATTGAGTTATTTCCCCAAAACACAGCTGGCAGGTGGCGCACGAGCACCCTCTTGGGCCGCAACCACTGCAACTGTGTGTGAGGAGAGGAGCGAGTGAAAAACAAAATGGCCGCCGGCACTCCGCGGGTCTGTAATACGGAAGAGCTTTCCGTCTCTCCGAGGCTGTCGGAGCAGGGAAAGTAATCCGTACCTCCTCGTCGCCAGTGTGGTGACCCGGGTAAGCCCAGTGATGGCGCGCGGGCCCCCAGGGTCTAAGCACCAGCGCGCCCGGGTGGGCGCACAAGAACGCACGGTGGAGACGTCTGGTTGTTCCGGTGCTCCGGCGCGAACTGCCGGGCACCGCCTTTATTATTATAACGCGCATGCGCCGGCCTGCTGGGCCACGCATGCGCACCTCGTGTACTACGTACACAACATCAGTCATCTAGGAGAGCATCGCCGGAATTAACGAGAGGCGTAGCCCAGGTTAAGGCATTTCCTGAAAGGTGAGAAATTATGAAACCCACCTTAGCCCTGGGAGTCGAAAAGTAGTAGGGCTTAAAGGTAAAGTGGACCAAACATGAATCCATGAATCCAGGAATCCACGAAGGGTTTTTGCCGACCCATCGTATTTGTCCACTATACCACCCAACAAGACACTTTCTTTTGTGGCAGAATCACGGGATAGAACGAATTGTTTGAGAGCGGAGTTTTCCGCCTTTAGATTCTGTACCTCGGTTGATAGCTCTTGCATGCCACGCATCAGGTCCTGGACGGCCGCTTCCATGTCCATATCGAGTTCGGTCAGGTGGCGTCTCAAACTGTCAAGGAGTTCCCCCCTTCTCACCTGAGTCCGATCTTTGCTGGATTTCTTGGTCGATGCCTTCTTGCAGACGGATCGGGTCTTGAATAAGGCTGCGCGAGTCTCTTCCGACTCCAGCCTGCTTTCAAAGTTCCAGGATGCAACCAACCAGGAATCCGGGAATTTAAGAGAGTGCGCTACTCAGCACACGAGTCCAGGAAGCAAGAAAGAAGGAAAAGGGCTAGGAATGGGGTTGGTTGGGAAAGACCCAAGGATAACAATACTGCGAGCTACAGAGCACACGTCTGGTCACTACTTCGCAATAGCATTGAGCCACGCGGAGCCGCGGGGGCATGGTCTATTAATAGAACACGGTACGTCCAACGTGTAGAGCGAGGAAGGTGTTTCACACTGGACGGCCATGTTGGGAGTACCAGGGAGTGCAAGCCCCGTTGACCAGGAAGTCCAAAGGGGCGGGTTCTGTAGGTCATGACATGAGCAGCGCAAGAATTTGGTAAAGGGCCACGAGGGGTAGGTTCGGCAGACAGTGGGTAGTTTAGGGGGACGAGGAACAAAGTAGATATGGGGTACGGTTGTAGAGAGCAGCGTGAGGGTATTCTGGTGGGCGCTGCCCAAGAAGGATAACAGGATCACCTTTGGGGGTGGTATAGGTGGGCTCAGTACGGCCCCAAGATGTCCACATGGGTGAAGGGAGTTGGCCAATGCCATTATCCCAGTGAGCAGCAGCAGGGGTAGGGGCTAGGGTGGTCCCCCCACAACAGGAGCAGAGAGGGAATAGTACATCTCTGGGCCAGATATTATGGTGTAGGGAGATGTCCGGACCGCCATCACCTACAGATTGGGGAGAGATCGTGGACAGCTCCCCCCAGAGGTTGTGCAGAAGTGATGAAGTTTGCAGTCAGTGGAGAGAGTTTTTGGGTGGCTCCCCCCAGCTGCGGTACACAGTGATGAGGTGTGCGCTCCATGCTACGATGGAGTTTGCAGTGAGTGGGGGGAGTTTTTGAACGGCTCCCCCAGCAGTGGTACTGCAGTGATGGGGTTCGCAGTGAGTGGGGAGAGTTTTTGGATGGCTTCCCACCAGCGGTGGTACAGCGGCAATGGGGTGTGCGCTCCACGCAATGACGGTTTGGATGAAGAGGTGAGCAGGCTTTGAACTGAAGGTGCATTGGTGCCTGGGGAGGGTAAGGGTAAGGTTGGTTGTGTGGAGCATGTTGGGGTGCATTTGGTGGGTACAGCATGTGATTAAATAAAAATAATAAACATTAAAGAATGAAGGAAAATAAATAATAAATATGAAGGAAGAGTGGATATCGCAGGTTGGAACATTAGGCGGGTAATAATAATAAAAAAGAAATGCATTGGAGAATTTGATGGCCAGGAAAATTGATGAAAGGGATGATGAGGATGAAGAGGTGACAGTTGGGATGAGCCGGGGGTGAGGAATGAGTATATGATGTGATAAGTTATTTATAACGCGCCTGTACACAAGTGTTTCCAAGGGGGACAAGGGAGGGAACACAAGAGGGAGAACAGAACAACGATTTTACTCAGCTTTGTGTAATTAAGATCGTCCAAGTGAGAGACGCAAAGTGCAAGGGGGAAGGAGAGGAAAAGTGCAAGGGGGAGAAAGGAGGGAAGTGCAAGCAGGGCAGCAAGGCAAGGAGAAAGGGGGCAGTAGGGTTCTAGATATAGCTCCTATTGTGCGGTAAGCCTGGATGAAGGGCAGTGGCTACGGGTCAAAGGGGGGCCTGGTACCCGGGTGACAGAAGGTAGCTAGTAAGTGCAGCATACAGGTTGGTCAGCAATGGAGCGTGAGAGAGAAAGCAGAACAGAAGAGGAAGGTCTTGAGCTGCTTCCAGGACTTCAGGTGGTCGAGCTCAAGATTGAGAGGGGCAGGGAGATCATGACCTCAGAGGTTTGGAGGTGGCTGAACGAATGGATCGAGAAGGAAGGGTCGAGGGAAGGAAGTTGAAGTTAATCATGGGTTCTATTTTAAAGTGAAGACAGAGACAGGACAGGTGGTAAGGGGTTATTGATTAAGTGAGAGAAAAGTGCAGCAGTTAAGGTGAAATAGGGGGTGGTCTACTCTAGTGTTAGGAGGCATGAGGTATTGGGCCTAGGCCCGGCATAAAGCATGGTGCGGGTGTTGTGGTTGTATGGCCCCTCTGGCCCTTGTGGTTTAGGAGCTCATCGATACTGCAGGATCGGCCCATACCTTTTGCAGCCCAGCCATTGGTTGCCCCTCCCAGGACAGGGTTTGGGGAGGGGGGGGTGACAGGAGGAAGAAGCGATACAGCAATCTTTAGATGGGGGTTTTGCATCAGAAGGGGTAGTGGTGACCAGGGGAAGGGGTCCCTACAAAGAGGAATAGTGGGGATAGGAGCACATTGGGTCGAGAGGTTGTTGGGTTTGGGTGAACGGCAACAAAGTAATGATTTTGTCATACCCTGTTAGTATTGTTGGCTTACGTGGAAATTGGGTCTGGGTGAGAGTTGAGTTGGGTGACAGTTGAGATCGGTGAATACAGGTTAACAAAGAAGTTCAGGCTAAGGGATAACACGGATGACGGGGCTGCATTTTAACTGAAGAAGTTTGGGTAGGGAGAAGGAGAATTGAGAGGGAGGGGATGAACATGGTAGCAGTGTGCGGTTATACATTTCTGGCACAGGGGTGGAGATGAGGGCTTTAAAAACAAGAGAAACAGTAAAATGAAAGGGGAAGGTTTCAAGGATTTAAAAAAATAAATAAATAAAAATGGTGGGGTGCAAAATGGGGCTATATCAGAGGATGTGTGCTCGGGGGAAAGGGCGGAAGAAGAGAGGCACAACAGTGAATGAAGTAGGCAGTGGTGCTACGTGAAGTAGCAGGCTGTGTAAATTGAACTGCATGGACGGGCGCACGGGCAGCCTCTGGTGCAGTGGGGGGGAACAGTGATGACATGGATCATTTGCAAGGGTGAGCATAGGGGGCACATTGGCCTAGTTTGGTTTAGTTTATTTATTTGTAAAGCGCACCAAGCCCAGAGGCATCTGGGCGCTATGCTTACAAGTTCCACAAGAATATAATGCAGGAAAACAACACTATGATACAGGAAAGTCTTTACATACAAATAATTTACAGATATACATCGAGCATCAAGTAGTGGTACATGGTTAAATATGTACATCATATACATCAAACATCAAGAAAAGGTGCAGGGTTGAGTATATACATCAAACTAGAGATTACATCCCTGTGGCCTGTCTCTTTATACAACTGGATTGAGGTCTTGCTCATGGAGCCAAACTTTGACCTTTTTCCGGAATAGGAGGTAAGAAGGTTCTTCTCTCAAAGATAGTGGGCGTGCGTTCCATTTCTTAGTAGCAAGGACTGGGAAGCTAACCCCGCCTGCACATTGTTGTTTGAATCGTGGGATGTTAACACAGTGCATCTGAGCTGTTCTGGTGGGCCTTGTTCTGGTGTGTCGGGAGATAGTGTTGGACAGGTAGATGGGAGCCTGGTTAGATAGGCACTTGTGGGTGAGGGACAATGTCTCGAAGGCAATTCTTTGCTTGATGTTAAGCCAATTTATTGATTGTCTGGTTGCAGTGATGTGCTGTTTCCTTGGGATATTCAAGGCTGCTCTAATTCCGTTGTTTTGCATAACTTGCATTTTGTTGAGGTTCTGTTGTGTGGTGCCAAGATAAAGCACATTGCAATAGTCAAGCTTAGATAGGACTAAGGCTCTGGCTATTGTGATGCGGTTGGTTGTTGTCAGGTACGGGCGGCAGGCCGTAATGAGCTTGCAGGTATGAGCGGAGGAGAAAGCCATGCCGTTGGTTTGTCTTGTTAATGTTAGTTCAGAATCAATGTAGATTCCTATTGTTTTCACAACATTAGTGACTTTATGTTACCATCGATATTGAATGAGGAGAATAGCACGCCCAGTGTGTTCAAATTAGCTCTGGACCCCAAGAGAAGCAGCTCTGTCCTGTCATCGTTAAGACGGAGCCCGTGCTTCGCCATCCAAGCTTGTATAATAAGGTAAATGTAATTGAGAGTCTTACTGTCTACAATGTAGTCACCAGTGATGGGGATGAGTATCTAAGTGTCATCCGTATAGTTTGTTTAGGTAACACCCAGATAGTCAAGTTCATCAAAAAGGGGCTTAGTAAACACATTGTAGAGAGTACAATGAAGGAGGTTTGCAGTGTTACTGTGCACAGTGCACATAGGGAATTAAACTGCAAGGACATAGGATGCAGGTTTGGCAACTGGGGCAGTGGGCAGGGACAGCAGGTGAGGTGTGTAGGAGCTAGAGTGGAGGAGCAAGTATTTACAAGGGTGAACACAGGGGTACATTGACAAATGAGGAGGGTGGTGGAGTTACTGCGTGCAGTGAAGTGGGAATTAAACTGCATGGAGCTGGTACAGCCCCTGGTGCAGTGGGAGAGCAATAATGAGGGGTGTTGGGTAAGGGGCGAGGAACAATTTTTATGGTTGGGGTGAGTACAGGGGAGTAACCCTGCAGTAGTACATTGGTTGGTAGATGGCCATAAGATGCTGCTCAGGATGCTGGCCCCTAAGCTAATGCTATTGGTCTAGAGTTACTATATGGTTGATAGAGGAGATGGAGCGATGTACTCAATAATACTTGCAGCATTGACACCACATCATATGCCAGGGTTATTTGGCAAAAACAAAAAATAAATAAATAAATAAAATTATAGTAATAAGGGGAGCATCGGTGGGGCTCGGGGTTTCAAACACATGTGTTGGTGGCAGCATAGGCATGGTGGGCAGGTGGATCGAGGAAAAGGGAGTAAATGAGTATGTGGAATTAGGGCAAGAGCGGGGGCCTCTTCAAAAAACAAACTAGGTAAAAGGGTCCAATGTGTTGGTAAGGGCCTATTAGGGCTCTGAGGCAGTGCTTGCGGGGGAGCGATACGTCAAAAGCAGAGGAAGTGGTTTCTGGTGAAAGTGGGCAGGTTTAGCAGGTTAAAGGGGGAGAGGTTGGACGATGGGTGACGAAGTAGGATGAACAAAGTTTTGGGGTGTAGGGTGAAAGGGGTTGTGCATCATAAGGGTGCAGGTGCAGAGTTATAAGTGTTTAATTGTGGGAGGTTTTGGGACAGTGAAGTTGGTTTAAAAAGTAATAAATATATAAACTCAATAAATAAAGAGGGAAAGAAGTTATCTGATGCAACGGGGAAGGGAATAGCAGTGTTGTGCCCTGTTTTAAAATTGAACATTGGGCAGACACGTAAAGAATAAGAAGAGGTTTTGGTTATCTGGTCAGGTGGCAGAAAAGGACACCAGGAAAAGGTGGTAAGGGTTTAGGTTGGGAGAGCATGTGCACCATGGGAAATATTACAGGGGGTGCTGGGAGGTTTGCCAGAAGGGCGATTTGGTGAGCAAGGAGGTGGAGCAGGGTTTTGAAGTGCAAGGAATTATTGGGGGCAAAAGTGCATGAGAGGATTAGGGTGACAATCATTAGGTATGGGAAGAGGAGGAGTAACAGAATGCAATAAGGTGGTTTGAGTTCAATTACGTGTGGTGCTTAATTTGTCTTTTCTTTCACAGATGCGGCAGGAGGTGGTGTTCTGAAAAAAGAGAATAAGGAACTGGTTAATCTATGTAGGGTGTCTCTTAATGTGTGGGTTGCACGTTTCTGGTGCAGTTTTGGTTATGGTTGCTAGGGAGAATTCTTACCCAAGTGCTAAATTCCCTCTACCTTAGAGCCCTCCAGCTCTTTTGCTATATTTTGGGACTTTGAACTTTTGATTTTCAATGTGTTTTACTTTTGTGTTCTTTGGATATGGAGTTTTTAGACAAACTCCATAGGCATCATCTTTTTATTGTGTATCACACAGCACCTTCAGTGCAGTGGCACAGGGGTGTCTTTCAGACTTCCCAAGGTTTAAATACCTACTCTGGGACTGACTACCGTTTCCCAGAGCATGTGAAGTTAAATTGACTTTGCTAGTCTTTTTAGATTCATAGACCCAGCACACACTATTTTCCTATAGAGTGCTGGAGGAGTTGCTTAGCATCCCCTGTGTCTGAACACTCATGTAACAGTCAAATGTTACCCTTTCCTCTTGAAATGGCTGGTTGCAGTGGTTTTAGAACAAACTACCATGATTTTTCCCGACTGCAAACAATGGTAGCTAATAATCGGGTCAGCCATGTTTTTCAATATGGCGCCCATGACCCATCTGTAAAAACAGACTCCGGTCATCTTTTTTCGCCGTTTCTTTTAGGAAAGGGCCTTCTTGTGTTTAACTCTGCGTGCTAAACCAGATTTGGTCCCTTTGTTCGATGCCCTTTGGCAGGCTTCAGTGCAGAAGCCCTCCTCTGGCGCCTGAGTATCTGGGGTGGACAGGATGTGAGGAGGTGCCCGAAACACCCTGTGCTTAGTCTCCTAGGAGACCTGAATGCACTCTGGTGTAATTGGCTGGTTGACTGTCCGGCAAGGACAGCCACCTTGCTGGGTGCGTGTCAGCTAGGCTGGGATGAATGGGAGAAATCTGTTTAAAAGGCGAGTCTCCAAGACTGGAAGGCAGAGTCGACCACTGGAACGAAAGAACCAAAGACGAGCTGAAGGAAGACGACTGCTGCAACTCCTGGACCATTGGTTGGCCCGGTGAAGCCCTGCTGCAGGTCTGAATTGCCTGAAACTCCATCGACAGAGAGGCTCCTTCAAGGACGGCTTCTTCCCTTGAGCTGGTGGGAACAACCAACTCGTAAGCCACCTGGCCACCGTCTCCATACTGGTCGAATTTTCTTCAGAGTGCTGTTGAAAACTGGATAGCCAGTGAGAAGGATACCAGTTTGTGGGCTTTAAGGCACTCACACCTTAAACCAACGCTTAGCCAAGCTTGTGGCCTCTTCCCTGGGCAGTGCAGGAACCTCCCGACGTCCTCCTTCTTGTCCCCATGACTGACGCTCAGGAACAGCGAGATCTGCAGGAACTGCCAAGTACAACTGCCTCAGCTACAGCTTTTCTTCAACATTAAGGTACTGTGCAAACGCAGTGGGGAAATAGTTTCTGCTGCGGTGAAAGTTTGTGAAACTTTCCCAACTTTGGGGCCTTGCTCGCTCCTAACCCGACATATAACTCTTTTTTTGGCAAACTACTCCTCGAACATTGGCAAAGACTTAACCGTTTACTACCAGAACTGTGCTATGCTATCCAAGACTCTGAATCAGTGACTTGGGCCCAGGCCTATTGAACTGAATTTCTGGTTGTGGTGAACTGATACTATGTGCTCTGCCTATGCGAGTAATTGTGCTTTAAATTATTTTAACCTTGTCTTTCTACCCCTTTTGAAATTAACTGACGTGCCATTTTGCTCCCACTTCAGGGTAGCTTAACTTGTTCAGAAACGTATTGGTTGAGTACTGCAGTGTATTAGAGTGTGATATTGAGCTGCTTTCCTAGTAGTGGAATGTTTTCCAAATTATTGTGTAAAAAAATGTATATTATTTTACCAAGAAATCTTGAACAGTGTTTGTTTGAACTACTGTGATTGCAAGTCCTTTGTGTAACATCTTGTACAGCTCACATTACTCTTGAGATATGTCTGGCTGCTCAGCCACTGCTACCACATAACTGTGTAGTACAGACTTGTACCAAAGGTGAGATTGTGCTTACACCTGTAGTCTTAATTGTGTGTAGTGTTCCCAAAGGGTACTGCATGTAATTTTGCCTAACAATTGTTACGCTCACCTGGCTCCCACAGGGGCGTCGATCTGAACTGGACAGCTGCGGTCTCCACCAATGTGACGCGTAGTGCCGAGATGACGGACTGGACTGGCCCACCTAGCTTCGTTTGCTTGGCCCGTAGGAATATTCTTCTGATGGTTTGGAAAGATGAGCGCTCCATCCTGCATTGAGCGCAGGGGCGCGTAGATAACCAGTTGCTTCACTGGCCCGAAGGAATTGGTGAGTTCCAGGACAATATTGACTCCGATATTCCCCGCAAGACGCTGTAAGTATGTAGTTCGTAAGAGTTCAAATGCCTGACTTTCACTCTTGTCCGATTCCTTGCAGGTTGCAGTTTCACCATAGCGAATAGTTCCTTGTGGCATCCGGTAATATTCAGGTAAGGATTTGTATTATCCAACACAGTTCGATAAATAATGTCAGTATGTAACCTGTTGCTTTCTCCCTTATTCAGGCGCTGAGAGAAAGTATGAAGGCTCGGGGAATAATGCCTCAGGCGGTAAAATCAGGTAAGTCTATTATTGTTACGCTCACCTGGCTCCCACAGGGGCGTCGGTCGGACCCGGACAGCTGCGGTCTCCACCCACGTGATGCGTAGTGCAGCGATGACTGACTGGATCTGCCCTCCTAATCTTGTCTGCTTAACCCGTAGAAATATTCTCCTTATATTCTTGAAAGATGAGCTCTCCATCCTGCGTGGATTTGCAGCGGCACGTCGATTCCAGTTACTTCACTGGTTTGAAGGCTCGGGAGAGTTCTGGAGAGTATTGACTCTGAGGTACCTGGTGAGGACCAGTAAGTATTAAGTTCATAGAGTTCAATATGTCCGATGTTCACTCTTGTTCCCCCCTTCCTTTCTTGTCTTGCAGCTGGCTCGTGAAAAGATGCTCTTGTGGCAGCTGGTGGCGCTCAGGTAAGAGTCTGTATTACCCGGCGCTGTCCAGTAAATGTTAGACGAGGAAAACATGTTGTTTTGTCCCTCTTTACAGATGCAGCACGTGAAAATATGGAGAGTCACAAAAGGATGCCTCCGGTGGTAAATCAGGTAAGTCTATGGTGGTAAGAATTATATTTGTTTGTTCCCTCGGCTCACCTTATGGTTTTCTTTTGTCTCGTAGGTGCCGAAGTTCGGCGAAGAAATGTGGGAGGCAGCGCCGACCCGAAGGATGCTGTGAAGACTGGTGAGTATGGCGCGGCGCTGCAGCTGGAGGTGCGGCGCGTGCAGAAATGATGTTCTTTACAGTTCCGGAGACGAGATGGATCCAGAATCAGGTGTGGAATAGAAATAAGTTCGTTTTCTAACCTTGTCCCTTTCTTTCCTCTTTGTTTTAGGAGCTCCGGATTCGAGGCGGGCGTGGCAGAAGACTGGATGCAGGCTGCAGGCACAGTGAGTGTGAAGCTGCTGGATGCAGAATAACGCGAAGCGTGTGTTGCTGGTTTCAAAAGGGGTAGAAAGTTGTGGTTTAAATAGCCTCAAAAGTAGTCCCAGGTAAGAAGTCCCTAGAACCACACCCGAGTAAAAAAATAGTCCCTGTAGAAAAATAGTCCCTTTCAGGCTTCATGTTGGATTGGAGTCATTTGCAGCATGGTCTGCCTGAGGTAAGTAATGACTATGAGCCTGGCGCCAGGACTGATTCCTACTATGAGCCTGGCGCCTAAGGTGCCAGGACTGAACCCAGATAGCCCCTAGCCGGGGCTTCTGAGGTTTTACTAAATGTCTAGATGCCTGCCTCCCTGGGCTGATGGGCTTGGTCTGGATGCCTGGGGGTAGGCATCATGACAATTATGGTGAGGAGGTTTCCCCTTGTTTGTCCCTTTGTTTCACCTTGCTGTCCTTTTGTTTCCCCTTAGGGGCCGGGGTACGGCGAGGATGTAGTGGAGGCTGCGCTGACCCGTGAAGAGGAATAGTACCCCGGGTGGTAAAATCAGGTAAGTCTATGGGGGTAACTAATATTGCCTCTGTTTATTCCCTTGGCTCACCTTGCTGTTCTTGTGTTCCCCTTAGGTGCCGGAGTGCGACGGGAACGTGCAGAAGGATGCGGTGCAATGTGAAGATGTTGCAAAGGCCGGTGAGTTCATCGCGGCGCTGCAGCAGGCGAGGCGACGCATAAAATAACTTCCTTCTTCCAGCTCGAAGGTGCGGTGGATCGGGAATTCAGGTAAGGATCAAAGGTATTGCTCTTGTTCTAACCTTTTTTCCTTCTTTCTCCCGTTTTCTAGGAGCTCCAGACTCGAGGCGGGCGTGGCAGAAGACTGGATGCAGGCTTGCAGGCACGGTGAGCGTTACGCTGCTGGATGCAGAATAACGCGAATAGCCTCCAAAGTAGTCCCAGGTAAGTATTCCTCCCCAGCCCCACCCGAGTAAAAAATAGTCCCTAGGTAAAGTAGTCCCTTCCAAGCCTCTTTTGGCTTGGAGCTCTTGCAGCATGGTCTGCATCAGGTAGGTTTGCAGCATGGTCTGCATCAGGTAAGTTTTACTCTATGGGCCAGGACTGACTCTCCATATGAGCCTGGCGCCATAGACGCCAGGACTGCACCCAAATAGCCCCTAGCAGGGGTTGTTGGGCTTGCTTGGAGTAACTTGATGCCTGCTTCCGGGGTTGCTGGACTTGGTCTGGGTCCCCGGGGGTAGGCATCATGACACAATGGTGTTTTCCCAGGTTCATTTTTGTGGGTGGTGATTTGAAGGGAATGACGGCTATTAGGATTGTGTAGAGGTAAGGCGGCCAATTTTAGTTTTGAGGTCAATTTTAGTTATAAAGTTACGGAAGGTGTTTAGCATTCAATCATGGGTTTGGGTAGGCACGCTTAGGGTAGAAGAAAGGGCAGAGAAATGTTATGGTGGCATTGCGGGCAATTTGAAGGGGTGGTTTTGGATGTAAAGGAAGGAGGGAAAATTAAGGATGAAGGAGGAGTTGAAGAACGGTTCTTTCAGTTGGAGTATTTTATGTCTTGTAGTGTGGTTGTTGGGTGGGTGGATGTATTAAAAAAACAATAAAGTGATTGCATAATTGAACAAAGATTTAAAAGGAAAGCTAGTAGGGGGTTTGCAGCAGAAAGAACACCTCTGGGGAGGGGACATGGTTGTATATTGATTATTATCGCGTAAGGAGGGTAGTTAGTGCTGTTTGAACAGGCAGGCTAGCCCGGGTTACAAGAGAGGGGAAGAGGTAGGGAAGAAAGACGGGTGGTGGCTCAGGGAGAGGACAAGGATAAAGTTTGGAAAGATGTGCAGGAGTTGAAGGGGAAGGAATATTTGAAGGGGGCAATGGGGGCGGAAGTGGGTTTACCTACATGTTAACATTTTGTTTAGTCTGTAAGGCAGAGGGACCAGGTTATTGTAGTTTGTAAGCCGTGCCTGTCACATTAAAGCGACCTTTTCCACTAATGGCAAGTCTGGGCATTTTGTGCAGTTCAGCATAAAAGCCATTTGCCAGGCACTGCCGACGTGGTAATAACTGACCATTGATGGTAGGAGCTGCAGAACGGTGACAGTACCTGGGCATATAATAGCAGTGCCTGGCAAATGCCAATACTTATACACAAGCCAAATCTGTTGTTTTTGCCAATGCTTTTTTTTAACATGACTTCAGTGAAGGGCAAGGATAGTGCTGATGAATGGAGTGGCTGAAGGCAGACCTGGTTAAGACATTTTCATTTCACCCATAGCGTATTTACAGCTCTATTCAGTCATTAACTCTCAGAACACTGCTTTGAAAAGTACTGGCAGGCACTTCTAGTGCAACGTTTGATGGTACAGCTTGAAAAAGCTAGCTCAAAGAGATCCCAGGAGGATGTGTTTTGGGCAGGAGAAGAGCAGGAAGTGTGTGTGAATGGTCATAGGGATTAGCATGGCCATGGGCAGTCAATAGGTAGGCAAATAACCAGCCAACACCAACAATCTCTGTGTCCCATTTCTCCCTAGATGTACTCTAATGCAACATTTTTGGTTTATATGTGGGACAACATCCATTGTAAATAGAAGTGCTAGAACCATGGAACGGACATACCCTACGACCCTAAAGTTACACCTTGAACAAACTCATTGTCAAATAGCAGTGTTATTATCCCAAAAAATGTTTATAATTAAATGGTGCAACCCATCATACCTCTAAATAGTCTATCATTATTGCAACATAAAAAACTGGACATTTCCACTGTTTTCCCACTTTTTAAAGACACATCTTTTAAACTGCTTTTCTCTTGTGGCAGGCTCTGTAAATTGATGCCTTTCCTGTCGGCCTCTCTATCAAAGGCCAGTCCTTTGAAATACCGCTGCGATGGGAGAAATGCATGCAGTAAATAAAGACTGGAGAGCCAGAGGCAAAACGTGTCTTGCTTTTATTCTCTCCCGTTGAATTCTGCATTGTAACGTGGCAAAAATCCCCATGCGCATGCGCACGCTTGCACATTTCATTTGTCCACTTCTTCATGACGAGCCTCCTCATCATGCACAGTTAATCGCGTGCTCTCCGGACACATCTTCCCTCCTCGGTCAAACGAAAGCACTTTACTCACAGTTTGTCTTAGATCTCCTCTATCAGTCTTACTGGCCTTGTGATGCATTGCTTCAGCCTCGCGTGCAACTTTGTCAGGGGTCCAACGACCATGACCCGTAGGTCTTCACCCCTTGACTCCTCCTGCCCATCTTCTTTAGTACTCTCTTCTGTTTCTTTCTCTTCCCTCCCTTCACAATACAGTTTGAACTGTGGCACGCTCTGTGTGAGGAGATCGTGAAATCAACACTGATCCTTTTATCTGAGATATTGTGAGGTGAGCAGGATCAAACCTGGACTCTGATTTTCTCTCTTGTCTGCGGCGCACACCGAATTTATCCCCTGTCTGCAGCCTTGACGTCTTTGCTCTTCGCCTCTCGTCTGCATATCTTTCCTTTTTCATAATAGCATCCTCCCTCTGCAGCATGATGAGGTTGCTTTCTTGAGAATCCTCTCTGTGGGGAAGCCTTGTCTTCACTTCCCCTTGAAATACGAATTCATCAATCACCACCATCTTCTGGCATTTCCGACATCCTCAACTGTTCTGGGTTGTTTAGTTTAGCCATGCACTGACATGGATGACAATTCCATACCCTCTTCCCCACCTTGTGTCGATCCCTGGGAACCACATGGTGTCCCTTATTTGTCGCATAGTGGCAACCATGCCTGGATGGGCTTCTTGTGCCAGATCCACCACTTGCTGCCGTAGACCTGTCAGTATGATCATGCCTCTCCATCGCATTATGACCCCTTCTGCAGTCATTGACAGCTCGTCTATTACATGCCGGATCGCCTGCATGTCTTACTGGTCCACACCTTGATTTCCATGAGGGTTCTTTCCATCCACCTCTCTCCACCTTCAGGAGGCTATGAGTTGCCTTACTTTCTGCACTGTCCTGTCACTTAGGGTGTGATCCCACTCCATACTTGTCATGAGTGGCTTCAGGGGTCCTTGTTGAGTGAGGAAGTTGATGTATTCTTTCGCCATGGACAGGTCATTTCCATGTTTCTGGGGTGGGTGGTGATACGTGAAATCTGCTGTGTATTCTTTTTCTGGGTTCGTGAATGATTTAGAAGTTAAAGTCTTGCAATCTTAGCCCCCATCTCTCAATTCTGGGAGGCATTCTGCATTGAGGATTACCATATATGGTGACCAATCCTTGTTGGTCCGTGACAACTGTGAATGGTTTCCCTAGCAGGAACATCTGGAAATGCTAAATCAGAATAAAGGGCTATTTACCCAGGGAGGTAGCTATTTATATACAAAAAATCAGGGTGTGAGATCAAAACAGCAAATTCTTTTCTGGGTGTATTTAATTTTAGAGGGAGGTACTTAGCAGCATCCCCACATTGTATAAACAAAACACTGTCAGTTTCTGTCTTTGGTTTGTCAAGAAGAGAATGTACCAAACAAAGTTGTTTTGCCTTTGTTCATAAAAAACTAAATACACCCAGAAAGAAACGTGCTGTTTTGATCTCACATCTGGAAATGCTTGCAGGCCCAGACTAGCACTAGCTCTTCCTTCTCTGGCTGCGAGTTTCTTCATTCTACCTCTGATACACTTTCGGCGGCATATGCGACGATCGCTCTTGGGCTTTCCCTCCTCTGACTGTGCTCAGCCAGAATCCCACCTTGGTCACCAGTTTTCCTGTTGGCCATCTCTATGAAAGGCCAATCCTTTGATGTACAGCTGTGTTGGGAGAAAAGAGGGTGTTAAATAAAGACTGCAGAGACAGAGGGAAAATGCATCTTGCCTTTAATCTCTCCCGTTACACACTGTCCCGCGTAACGCGGCAGAACCACCCATGCTCATGTTCACGCTTGCACAGTTCCTTTGTCCACTTCGTCATGACTAGCCTTCTCGTCATGCACATTTAACCGTGTCCTCTCTGGACACGACAATGCCCATACCGTCTGGCCTTCAAATTATGTTCCTTACACGTTCACAAATATTCAATTGCAAGTACTGGGATGTATAACCTTTGAAATGGTCATTTGACTTCATTAAGATGGTGCTATATTTAGATAATAACGCCATGTGCAATCTGCATCTTCATTTTATTTTCTTCGTTTTAAGCAAATGATATATTTAATCCGTCTGTGATGTGACGGGGGCCAGGCCTACCCGCAGGGCGTGCGCAGCGCGCAGACAGAGACACAGACACCGGCTGGATAGTGACTAGAGCGGGAACTGACCTTTTGGCGGGCTCCGCGCTCCTCTTTATTTCGCTGCCCACGTGACTGCAGTCATGTGGATATCACATCCCTCATCAACATTTAGATAAAGATTCAAACATGAAAACCATTAGTAACTGTTCAAAAGAGCTCCCACTGGAACGCCGTGTCATTTTCCTCACCGGGGTTGGCTCTCTGTCCCACAGCCTGGTCGCACGTAGATACCATTGAGGACGCAGACTTTTAGCCTCGTCAATGGCTCTGGTCATTTTCGGAGTGCATACCGCTCTCCCCGTTCTCAGTGGGGAGTATGGTGTGTGTACCTGTTTCTTTCTTCTTCATAGCGGTCAGGAGGATGCAGGGTTATTTCTTCCACTCGGCCTTCCCATGGGTTGTCTGTCTGGCTCGTATGGGAGTGACATCTTCCCTTTCTGGTTTCTGGTTTTTATTAACACTGTGGCTCCAACTTGGAGATCGCTGGGCGCGGCCCTTCTAACCAGGTCTTCTTTGGCATTGTGTTTCTGCCTCCTGGCTTCTATGCTCTCTAAGTCAACTGGGGCTGGCTTCCAGGAGTGGTGTTGGGGCAGACTCCCTTGTATAGGGACGCCGAACATCATGTCCTCTGGGCTGACGTGACTTGAGGAGTGTGGCATCAGCCGGTATGTGCATAGAAATCTATGGAGCTCGGGGAGCCACCTGCGACCCTTGTTCTTGGCAACTCTTACAGTCTTGTTAATGTACGCCATGAATCACTCAGCGTCTCCATTGGCTTGTGGCCAATATGGGGTTACATGATGGTGGCGTATACCCAGATCGTCCATGAAGCGTTTGAACTCCTTGCTTGTGAATGGCGGTCTGTTGTCACTTCGGATTGCTGACGGGATGCCATGCATCTCAAACATTTTTACTAGCGCGGTGGTGAACGCTGCGGCATCTGTGGAAGGGACCGGCTCAACTTCAGGGTACCTTGTGTGCTCATCAATCGCCACTAACAAGTAGGTTTTGTTGCCAATTGTGCAAAAAAGTCAATGCTGATGGAGTCCCACCTGCAGTTGCTCCTTGGCAGGCATTCCATGAGTTCCGACGGCCCTGGGCGACGTGTGGACCGGCATGCAAGGCAAGTTTCTACGAGGGCCATTACTCTTCGTTGCATCTGGGGCAGCCAGAGGTGTGATTTGAGGTAAGCTAGTGTTTTGACAACACCTTGATGCCCTTCATGCGCCAGTTGGATTGCTCTCTCGTGTAGGGCCATCGGCAGTACGATCCTGTGCCACTTTAGGATTAGTCCGTCCATGGACAGCTCATGGCATATCCCGAACAATGCATGTAAGAGTTCTTCGGCTGGTTGCGTCCTCCGTGTGACGGCAGTCAGTAATGTCTTCCATTCACCAGTTAGAATGGCAGCCTTTGCCAGTTGCAGGCACGGGTCTTTGTCCGTTTCCGTTTGTATTTCATCCAGCGTCATGGTCTTTGGTCTGGCGTACTCAATTATTTGGCAGACGTGCGATTTTTGCAGCCTCTCGTTCAGACGCAGTGGCTGGGCGTGAGTGGCACGACAAGTAGTCTGCAGGGTTGTCAGCACCCGCACGGTATTGGACATTCAGGTCGAACTGCTGTATCTGCAGCAGCCAGTGCTCGATTCTTGCAGGTGAGTGCGGTGCCAAGCCTCCAAAAATGGGGATGAGTGGTTTGTGGTCTGTTAGCACTTTCACTGGGTGCCCCAAAATGTACACATGAACGTGCGTGCACCCCCAGATAATAGCTAGCGCCTCTTTCTCGATGTGAGCGTAGTTTTTCTCAGCCGCCATGAGCACCCTGCTTGCAAATATGATGGTGTACACTGTTCCATTCTTGTCTCTCTGCGTCAGCACAGCTCCTAGCCCTACTGGGCTGGCGTCAATGAGCAATTCCGTGGTGCTGTGGATGTCAAAGAATGCCATGGTGGCGTCGCTGGAAAGGGAGTCTTTTATCCTTTGGAACGCTTGTTCTTGACTGGTGCCCCACTGCCATGGAGCCTTGGCTTTGGTGAACTCACATAGTGGGGCTGCGGTGGTGGCTAGATCTGGGATGAAACGACTGCAGTACGTGGCCATTCCTAGGAAGCTTCTAACTTCCGACGCTGTGGACGGTGCTTTCACATTTTTGATGTCGCTGACCTTGCCGGGGTCCGAGGAGACACCCTGTTTGTTGAATATGTAGCCGAAAAAGCTAAGTGACCTATTCGCAAACTCGCATTTTTCTTCATGGAGTGTGAGTCCTGATTCTTCCAGTCGTTGCAGTGTTGCTGCTAGCCGGGTGGTGTGTTCAGCCTCTGTTTTCCCGTAGACCAGGATGTCGTCACTGACATTGATAACACCTTGTAGATCTTGGAGTACTCTGCGAATCTTGTTCTGAAAAACTACCGCCGCTGAGGAAATGCTGAAATTGAGGCGGCGGTAGCGCCAGAGCCCTAAGTGTGATGAGAAGGTGGTGATGTAGCGGGACTCCTTGGCTAGGCAGATCTGGTGGTAGCCAGATTGAAGGTCGAGCTTGCTGAAAACAGTTGCGCCTGTGAGGTCTACGATCAGCTTGTCAATTGTTGGCGTGATGTGTCTCTCTCCACCTATGGCTGCATTGAGAAGGCGCATGTCAAGGCATATGCGAACAGCATTGGGTTGTTTGGGTTTTGATGTGACTACCATGGGGGAGACCCACGGGGTAGCTCCTGACATCTTCTCAATGATTTTTAAATCTTCCAGCTTCTTGAGTTTGGCTTGCACAGTGGCCCTCATATGGAACGGAACCCTCCTGTGTCTCACTGCCCTGGGTTCAATAGTCGGGTCTATGTGGAGCTTCACTGATCGACCTCTGAGACACCCAATGCCGGTGAAGAGTTTCTTGAGTTTCTTGAGCAGGAGCTCAATATTCTCGGGCTGGATGGCGAGGTTAAACTGTATGACTTCCAGGTGTTCTGCCGTGGTGCAGCTGAGCAGAGTTTCAATTCCGGCGTCAACAACATGAATTTGTGCCTTACAGCTGATGCCACGATGTGAGAGTGTTGTTTTAAAATACCCGGTCACTGGGAGGGGCTTTTTACACCCATAGGCGTAGAGTAGAACTGAGCGCCGTCGAAGCGTCGGGTTGGGCTCAAGCTTGGCAAACTTAGAGACTGGCATGATGTTCACGGTGGCCCCTGTGTCTATCATCATGGTGACTGGGATGTCTTCTACCAGCACGGTGCACTGGCGAGATCTGGCGCCACTTTGGTCGTTGCTGTCTCCTGGTTTCACTGCTTAGATCATGTGCACCCTCTCCTTTTTACGGTTGTGGGTCCGCCAATTGTGGCTAGGGGACGGCTCTCTGCTGGACTGGTCCACATCACTGCTGCTGGGGCTGTCTGAATCTTTTCTGCCGATAGCGCAGGCACGCCGGCTTCTGCCATACCGGGGCCCACCCGTTGGTCTTCTTTGATGGTGCGGTTGTCTCTCTGGGTGCCTGGTGGGTCTTCGGGCTCCTGCGTTGTCTCTGTGTCACGGTGTGTTCTCCCTGCGGATGGTGTCCTTGGGCGGTCTGGAGCTTAGGCACACCAAAGCACAATGATTCTCTTTTTTCACGTGGTGCCATACGCTGGGCATGGTTCGTTCCTGCTGTGTTGTCCTTTCGGTCTTGTGGCGGGTGGCCCCACTCGTGGTCTCTGTTGTCTCAGGTCGTTGACCATTGAGGCAGTGTTCTTTGACAGGTCAGTGTCTAAGGGCAGGCGGCTTATGATCTGCACCATTTCCACCGCATACTCGTCCGTTCTTTCACGTAGGCGTCCCATGGCCAAGATGGTGTCGAGCGGGAGGTCTTCCTCTGCAAGGATGGCATGCCATAGCTTCTCTGAGGACAGTCCGTGTATAACTTGTTGCCTGACTGAAAACCCCTTGTTTGGGAAGTCACACGACAGCACCATTTCCCTCAGGTGGCTGTGGAAGTCGTCTATATTCTCCTGCGGGCGTTGTCTAGCCTGGCTCATCTTAAACCTTTCGAAGTCGTGGCTGGCCTTCAGCTTGAACTTCTTTGTGAGGACATCCTTGGCTGTCGCGTAGTCGTCCGTGCCCCGGTTTGGCAGGGTGTTGAAGATGCGAAGGGCCATCGTGCCTAGGTTGAGCATAAGAAATGCCTCTTCAACTCTTCGTCCTCGATCTTGCATGTGTGGAGGGATAATTTGAACTGCTGTAACCACAGTTCCCACCGGAGGCCGGTGCGGGCACCAAATGGCTGGAAAGGTTGCATGAACGTGCCTTGCGTGGTATCTAGCCACGTGCTGGTGTCTGGGTTGCGGCTCTGGCCTTGCAGTCTTTGCGGTGTAGTGATGTCGTCGGCCATTTTCGCTCTGGCCTTGCACGTGTGCCTGCAGGTGGGCGCAGCCTGGCTTGTGGATCTTGGGTCCTCGCGAAGGGGACAGTTGTCTGCAGCTTGTGTGTGTGTTCCAACGTGCTCCCACTGTTGGCTTGGTGCACACCGGGTGCTATGTTATCACTCCTGCTCATTGGAGCACCACGGCTCATGCGGAGCGCACGTGGGGGCACGTGTGGGGCGCCCTGGGTGCTGGCAGGTGGAGTGCGTTGCAGGTTTCTCTGTACTGTGGTCGGCATTGAGGGTTTGGGCTATAGTCCATGACGTTGCTGCCATTGATGGGGGTACTTGACCCTGGGCTCCCTTTAGCTGGTGCCTGCCTTCAAGCTTTTTATGCATATTTTGCCATGCGCGGTCCCCGTTCGTAATGCGCGTCAGCTTCCCGCGCTTCGGGTGGAGGGGAATCTTGCGGGGAGAGGAGAAGAAGAGTTCTCTCTGTGCCTTCCTCCTGTTTGTATGCCCCCGTGTCATGCAAGCGTAAAGTTCGAGTCCCCCCCCTTTTGATCGTGGCTGCTGGCGGGGTATGGGTGAGGCGCGGCACTTACTATCAAGACCGCGGCGGCTGGCTTTTTTTTTCTCTTGCTCCCCGGCCTTGTTAGCAGGCACAAGTATCTCAGCCGGCCTGGGCTGCCGGGGGAGCGTGGTCACCTACTGTCTTTTGCCTCGGGCGGTCCGTGAGGGATCCCACCTCTGTCGCCAGTGTGATGTGACGGGGGCCGGGCCTACCCGCAGGGCTTGCGCGGCACGCAGACAGAGACACAGACACCGGCCTGGATAGTGACTAGAGCGGGAACTGCCCTTTTAGCAGGCTCTGCGCTCCTCTTTATTTCATTGTCCAAGTGACCGCAGTCACGTGGATATCACACTGTCCTTTGTTACTGTGGATTATTTTAAGGTGTCCTTCTGTGTATGAAAGTCTAAGCCTTCTTATGGTCCGAGGGAGGCTCTACCGGGGGTGTACAGCTAGGAGTGAAAAGGACCCAGCATGGGAGAGGGACTCCAGTGGATTAGGCAGTCTTGCATGGAGGCTACTAGAGTGTTCCGGGACAGAGGGGGGATTTGAGGCCTGATTCCAAGGTCCATGCAAAATAGGAAAAGAGTCCTTGCTTAGAGGAACAACACTTTTCTAAATTGCACTAGATTCAAATGCTATCCGAAAGCGGCAGGTTAGATCACAATCCGCCACTTTCATGCAGCGTGTACTTTACTGCTTGCCAACCACCACGTGTGCAAGGCAGTCGCTACGAGGGTATTCTTCTGCCTTAACACCCTCCTAGCACTGCCATGAAAAGGCGTTAATAATCGGCACCTTTGGAGGTGTCCGTGGTGGGAGAAACAGGCGTCTTTCTGACGTGTGTTCGGTCGATTTAGAAACACGGTTTCCCCCATTTACCGTCCTGCAAAAGCAATTCAAGGATTTGGCCACAAGATGGCAAAGCGAGCTAGAACACTAGCATATTTTTACAAAATGTCACAATTACATATGCGTCCGAAAACGACTAGAAAGCAGGGCAGAATATATAGGCATGTCCTTTGAAACACATATTGAATTCACTGTGATGTAAAGTGTTACTAGGACCAGGGACTATTGGGCCTGATTCAGAGATACGTGTAATGAAGACATGCATTCTAAAGTATTTTCGGGAGTGGTGGCAAGAAATGAAGCCCATTGACATTGGGAGTCTCTCTGCCAGACATTAGTCCTGGTTACGAGAGACTTACCCAGAGTCTTTAGCTCACTATCTTTCACAGAGAAGAAATATCCCAAACATATCAGTCTTTGTCCTGCCCTGGGGCAGTCCAGCACCGAAATGCTAGGCAATTCTCCTCTGAACAAGAGTACCAACAGCAACCCCAGACACGTGTTTCCGTCTGGTTGAACCTCATCAGTAGGGTGTAGCTGCGCCTCTCTAAGAATAGTGAGCAAGGGGTCCATGTCTGGATTCCCCTAGTAACTTAGGGTAAGACCCAAAGTTACTTAAATATGCAAATTGACAAGGGGGGGTCCTGGGAGTCTCTCTGCCAGACATTAGTCCTGGTTAGAGAGACTTACCCAGAGTCTTTAGCTCGCTATCTTTCACAGAGAAGAAATATCCCAAACATATCAGTCTTTGTCCTGCCCTGGGGCAGTCCAGCACCGGAATGCTAGGCAATTCTCCTCTGAACAAGGGTACCAACAGCATCCCCAGACACGTGTTTCGGTCTGGTTGGACCTCATCAGTAGGGAGGAGCTGTGCCTCTCTAAGAATAGTGAGCAAGGAGTCCACGTCTGGATTCCCCTAGTAACTTAGGGTAAGACCCAAAGTTACTTAAATATGCAAATTGACAAGGGGGGGTCCTGGGAGTCTCTCTGCCAGACATTAGTCCTGGTTACGAGAGACTTACCCAGAGTCTTTAGCTCGCTATCTTTCACAGAGAAGAAATATCCCAAACATATCAGTCTTTGTCCTGCCCTGGGTAAGTCTCTCATAACCAGGACTAATGTCTGGCAGAGAAACTCCCAGGACCCCCCTTGTCAATTTGCAAAAAATGAAGCCCGCCACTTCTGCAAAGCCGTGATTTACGGCATGGCAACAGCCTTGCCAACCACCTCACATGCAGAGGCCAGAACACCCTTCCTGCAACAGCCAAAAGAGGCGTAAATCAAAGGCACCCTGGGATGTGCCGTTAAACACCACAGCACACTTTCTCCCATTATGAAAACGTTCTTGAATTAGAAAAGTGGCGGTCTTTTGAGAAATGCTCGCTAAACCAATGGAGCACATGTTCCACCCACAAAGACAGAATTCAGTAGCTTTTGCTGTGGGGAAAGCACATTTCCCCTCCATTATGATATGATATGGCATTTATAACGCGCCTATACACAAGTGTTTCAAGGCGCGACGAGGCAAGGGAGGGGGAACAGAGGGAAGACAACGATCTTACTAGGCCAGGTGACATTCAGATCGCGCAAGGGCATGGGAAGGGGAAAGGGGAAAAGTGTGGGGGGGAGGGGAAAGTGCAGTACATGGGATAATAGAATAAACAGGATAAATAGAAAATACAGCCAGCTGGTGGCAAGTGCAAGGTAAGTGCAGACATAATTGCTGGTAGGGGGACTGTAGGGATACAGAAAACAGTCCCCAGGTGCAGGGGTTGCTAGGGAGGCGGTACAGGTGTGCAACTGGCGGGGCCTGGGGCCGGGCCCAAGATCGGAAGGGTGGCCAGGTAACCAGTGCAGTTTCAGTTTCAGCCAGGAATTGAGAAGGGTAGAGGGGGAGAGAAAGCAAAAGCAAAGAGGAAGGTTTTAAGGTGCTTTCCGGAACTAGAGATGGTTCTCCTCAAGCTTCAGGGAGGCAGGGAGGCAGGGAGGCTGTTCCAGAGGGAGGCCCCAGTCCACCCATCTCAGAATTAAGGTGTTGGAAACTGAAGGGGAGAATGCCGGCTTTACACACTATATTTTGCCGGGGCTCTGAATCAGGGCCTGTGTGTCCTCTTGATGCGGGCGTTACATTTCTACTTTTCCGAAATTGTCCCCCGCGGGACACTTTTGGTAATGGACAAATATATCTAAGGTGGGATTTGACAGTGTAAGTCCTCTGCACATGCTAGCTAGCAGCGCGCCTCCTGTAAGTATTTTGCAATGGTGTTTTCACAGCACCCCTCCGCCACTCCTCTGCCAACCTTAGATTGGCAGAGAAAAGTTTAGGCGGGGATGTGTCCGATTATTACAGCAAATTTGCTGGGCATCAGAATCAGGCCCTCTGTGTCACCAGCAAGGGAATGAGCAGAGGAGGTAGCTGTTGGGGTTGCGCAACGAGAGTAAGTAAAAGGGACTCATTAGGAGTTTGGTGGTAATTCCAGAGGAACCTCTGCCAAACTTGTTTACTGTTGCTGTCACTTGACATCACATATTTAGCACAGGCAACTCCTCCCCAAGGTGACTCCCCAATTTTGTAGGCCATAGGACTCCATGGGGATTTTGGAGGATGTACCGCAAGCAGTAATTACGACCCGGTGAATCCACCAATATTTGGAGGGAAAGTGAGGGTTTAACTGGCAATACATCCTCCACTTCCCCTCCAAAATCGGAGTTCAGTGGTGCCCGAAAAACAAAATGATGATTGTTAAATTACCGGCCAAAAAATGGATGCACTGCATGGTCAAACTAGTAATGAAGCCCAAAGTTTGTGGGTTGATCAATTGTAGTGGGGGTGCACGGGTGTCATCAGCACGCACCAGGACAAGGAGAGTTTGATCCATGGCAACAGAGGCGTTGCTAGGTGGGGGCTGAGGGGGCTACAGCCCCAGGTCTTTTGGTTGTTGCCCCGGATAGAAGCTCAGGGACTACAACCAAAAGGCTAGCTAGCCCTGAATCCCGCCAGTCCCGACATTAGCTTAGCCCCTGATCTTTTCCAGACCTAGCAACACCCCAGCATGGCAAAATGAGACTGTGCAATTAAAGATGGTGAGGTTCTTATTTTCTTAACCTCAGCTGAAAACCAGGCAGAACATTGACAAAATCTGGCGCAAAGTATCAAACACAAAGGTGATTGATTAAAGCATATATGGGGTGCGTGAGAGCAAGTTTAGAATTGTTGTAGAGGAAATGATTGCTGTTGCACTCCTACAGACTGCATATAACTACTCAACTAGCTACTTCCGGCAGAGAGATCCGGCCAATGCCCACTTCTTCATCAGCCCAGTACCAGCCAAAAGGTTAGAGTGCCAAGTTAAGTGCAATGGGAAATTAAAAGAACTACCTGGAGGCTATGCTTAGCTGCATGCAGCCTTTTAATGTTTTTAATATATTTGCAAATATGACATAGTCTAGTACCTGCCAGCGTCATTCTGAATGTCCATTATTAGTCATTACGATCACGGTTAATTTCCTTTGGCACGTCTTTCCAGGTTTGTCTTGGCATAAAGCGTCACGGAGTGCAAACATCAACTGGAATGCGGTGCTCCGGTAAGTGGCAGTCGTAGTGGGGGGTGGGGCGGGGAGAATAAGAGGGTAGAGCTTCAAAACCTTTATGTCAACTTTTAAAAACAACTTTAGCAGTGAGCTTGCCATTACAAGTCGTGCAGCCTGACACCACCCTGCTTTTTTTCTTTCTTTTTTTATTTTTGGTCACCTGACCACGCACAGCACTTTTCCCAAAATTTTGTTAGGTTTTAACTAGTTACATGTGTATTAAATAAAACGATTAATAGTTGTTTTAATTTACCAGAACTGGACATAAAATCAAAAACCATCTTTTACCATTTTGTGGGCAATTAAATCCTATAGGAAGAGACAGAAAACACCCAGAAGCCAATTCTCAAAGTCTTTCGTTCACATACAAGCATCACAAGCACCTGCAAGTGGACAGAAACCCCAATTTAGTAGGTGGTATGCTTATCAAAAAGGCAAAGACTGTCAAAGACTGTGGGTTGGAGAGAAGTCAGTAAAAGGGGTAGGGGCTAAGGATTAAGGCAAAAATGGGTGAAGATGGCAGGGGGCAAAACATTTTTAAAAATGTATAATCACCACATAGAGAAGTGGAGGTCATTACTTGGGAGGTGGGCGGCGACCACAGGTGCAAAGGAACGTTTAGAGATTGGGCCAGGAGACCACATTGCCCGACACCATGCATACAGATGAGAGATGGAAGAGCTATGAGAAGGAGTTAGAATGAATCCAAGAGAGAGGAGAGGGGACAGCCAGAAGTAGGAGATCAGGAGAGGAGGTGGTTCTAGATAAGCCGCAGGTAGAGAGAAACAGGGAGATCTTTTTTGTAGACTCAGAGGATCTGAAAGAGCCATTACAAGGGTCTGCAACCTTTGGCTCTACAGATGTTTGCCCTAAAACTCCCATCTGTCTTAATTAGTGTTGTCAGTGGAGATGGGTTCATGGGAGTCACAGACGGAACATTCTGGAGAGCTACAGGTTGCAGACCCTTGAGCTGCGGCCAGCAAGGGAGGCAAGAAAAGAGGGGACCACTGAGAATAACCCTCTGGGGGACGTGGCCTACAACCGTCAAGCTGGCTGTTTAGGCTCTAAGCTCCTGTGCAGGGATCTTCCCAGACCCAGACAACGTGATTTATTCACATTGAAACTTTCTGGCTTCGGCCGGCCTCAAAGAACCCGTTGCTGAATGCCTTTTAATTTGCATGAGATGTCCCCGGAATACCTGAGCATTGAGCTTTGTGATGAGGCCTACATAGGAGGCACCCAATAGTACATACCATTGAGTCCCTGTTCACACCTGGGAAATGCTGCAGAGAGGGCGACTGCACTGGGAAAAACCTGTGGTAACGTATGGACTAAGAGATAATCATGATGCACAACCTCCTGATCTTACCTCAATGTATCCAGGGACTGCCACTTTGACATCCCCTCTGGAACATGAGGTCTGCTGGGCTGAGGATTCTTTTTGCTAGGCTCGAGGAGGTCACTTGCTGTGGGATTTGAATGTATATTTGATAACAGCACTGACATCCAGAATTATTTCCTTGCTTCCGACAACTAGCAAGTTCTCTCGTCTGGCGCCCACAGCCGGTAATGGTGGCAGCCATCTTGAATGATAGCTGCTTCAACACTCTACTTACAGGAAGCCTTCTGATTACTACTTGGGGCTGAATACACTTTCACAATGCTTCCCTAGGAAGATTCCTTTTCCGTTTCATTAAATTATTCCTTCACATATTATAGTCTTGTAACACATTGCACACATCTTTACATAATATTGGCCATCAATACGTTTTGGTAAGGTATTGTTACATTATTACATTTAGCAACTCTTCAACTGTCAACATCTAAAGGAAAGCACTTTTTCTCTCATTGTATTGGAACAGTCGATGTGGGGTTCCCTAGCAGGTATTCCGGCTTTCACAAAAGAGAAGCACCCAGCATGAATTCCCAAGAAGCAGTGCCTCCCGTCCAGTGAGACGACGACAGCAGCAAGAGAACTTATCTTGCAACCACTTCTCAGCCTGTAAAAGGAAGTGCGAACAGGAAATGATTCTCAAATGCGCCAACCTTTGAATTAAAAAAAAGCGTAATGTGTTCAGGCGAGTCAAATATTGAAATAACAAGCTGACACTGGTTTGAATTGTTATAGAGTTTGTGCTCTATTTTTTATTTTATTCTTGATATGCTGGTTTTGCTTCACACCTTAGTCACTCAAGTTAATTGATTTCAGGTTTGTTCAATAATACAGATCTTAATGATTTTCCTGATTGATTCATCTCTCAACACATGTTTCCCCATTCTTGTTTTAAATGGTTCTTCAGGAGAGAAAAGGTAACTAAAACAATAAAAAATAAAAAGGGTTGAAGAAGCTTCAATTGTTTTGAACTCATTGATTCAAGTTGTAATTGCCTCACATGTTGACACTTTGATTATTGTTCATTGCTTTTTTAGATCATAACAATACATTGGATTTTGTGTTTGCTACCTTAAAAATTGCGTTAGCATTGTTCACATAAATAAGTTCATGAAAAAATATATGCCCCACCCCGATTTCTTATTGACATTGGTAATAAGCAGTAATAATGAATTCATATATCCGTGTTGGGTAGAGTTTCTAAATTTTGTTCAAGGTAAGTTCCAAAAAGCTGTTAAATCTTGAGGTGATGCCCAGAAAGAAAGTGAATAAAAGAGGAAAAAGGAGGAGAAAAAAGGTATCATTTTGGTTGACTCAGTAGTGTAAGATAAGTAAAAATGCACTTAGGTACCCTATACTGTGTGTTAAGGTTAGAAAGAGAGGCTAAGAGTTATTCATCTTACCTTGGCAGTGTTAGAAGATAGAGGCCTTGATAAGCCTTGGTGACCTGTGGATTCCAGTCGGAGGCACAGGTAAGGGATGTTCATTTCGCGCTATTCATTCCACGAAAAAAACGTGAGGTTTGTGAGGATGTCATGCACTACATGCGTGTGGGTCATGACATCACGTGCGTACCGCAGCTATTTTAGGTTGGGACACTAAATTATGTATTTAAGAAACACAAGTCTAAAGTAGCGTTTTGAGTATATGATGAAAAGAAATGTCAATTCGTTTTGATGTTAATTTCTTAGACTGTGATGATATTAAATAAGGATAAATAATAAAATATAGAAAATTATTTTTTGCATGATATGTTCAGTTTCAGAAAGTCATTTAGAAATTTAAGAAAAAAGAATAAAGGAAAGAAAATAGGAAGAGGCAGTGAAGTTATTGAAGAAAAAAGATGAGAAAAAAGAACCACAGTTATATAATAAATACAATAACCATTCTCTGGTTTTAACGATGATACAAGTTAGAGCCATGAAAATCATAATCTTTACTTTACAATGTTTGTACAAAGATTATATGACCAAGTGTACATCTCTGAATCATGGCGTAATCCAAATATTTAAATAATTGGAGCTAATAATTAAAAACAGGAGTGGTATTGGCTTCCCCTTGTCTAAATAGACTGGTTGATTCCAGTGCAATCTTGTCCCTGATGTGTTGTTTTATTGGTATTAATTACAGTCCTTCCGTTCAAAACAATGAGAGGCTAAGTTTAGCGGTGTACCCATAGACACCTGACTTAACATAAATAGGATCCACATGGTAATAACAAGGTTTTATATTTTATTTTTTGTTTGAATTTTAGATTGTTTGGGATACAACAGGCTTTTGTGATGCCACACGTTGAACACGACTACCTGACGAAAATAATAAGTGCCCTGAAGACAGCACCAATATAAGATGTGATTAGTATTAATTTGATTGTATTGTAATCAGTAAATATTGGTATTAGAAACACATAGAAAGTGTTGGCACATTGTTTCTCCTCTAAGAGCTTTGTAGTAGACAGAATTAATTGTTCCACAAGTAGACAAAAGGGAAACAAACAAACTGTTCGTCTCTCCTTTGTTATTAATACACATGAGTAGGATGCACTGTTAGTCTGTGTGTGTATTTTAGATACAAGATCTAGAAGAATTAATTATGAACATGTTTCTTTTTAAGCACTTTATTTGTTTATTGAATTGTGTTTTATGAATAATAAAATATGTATATTTTTTTTTAAATCCGTGGAGGTCTACCTAAATATATGTTAAATTGGTGGAGATAAAAGTGTCAGAGGGGGCCCGAGAACTAACTCAGAATGTGAAGGAAGGAAGCTGTTTTTGTGGGATCTTGTACTTGTCCTCACCCACACAGCCCCTAAAAAGAGGACTTTGCAGCTCTGTACAGCTGATGTTCGATTGATTGAAGACAGCCGCAGGTGGGTTAATCTCCAGTTTTTTGGCGTTTGTGAAAAAGTTGAAGGAGACAGCATAATAGATATATATATTTTTTTTAATGGAGGTACTCTCATTGTGACTAGGGTGGTGAGCCCGCCACGCAAAACACTCCCTAGGGATCTCACTGGGTTGGCCCTCTCTTAGAGGAC
This sequence comes from Ambystoma mexicanum, assembly GCF_040938575.1. Classification (NCBI taxonomy): domain Eukaryota; kingdom Metazoa; phylum Chordata; class Amphibia; order Caudata; family Ambystomatidae; genus Ambystoma; species Ambystoma mexicanum. Next base: position 1,357,314,652 of record NC_090921.1, on the reverse strand, counting down.
AGGAACTCCCAAGTGCGCAAATCTATAACCTCTCCCTTAAGATCAATGTCCCAAATGGTTGTAGCATACATGGGAACGAATTACATTGTTACTGAAAAGGAACCCTTACAAGTGCTTGGCTTGGATGCTGACCCCTGCTTGAAACTGGAATCCCAGGACCAACGGAATGGTATCTCTTGTTTCAGGGAGAGATGTATAAGGGACAAGAACCTTACATGGTGTAGAGGAGCCAATGCAGAATGAGTCGACCGTTGGGAACGAGTCAGCAAGAGAGCGGCCACGCAGACCGGAAGCTGCTGAACCCTGGAGGCAGGACCACAATGGATACATGGTGGGTGGAGAGTCCGTGGAACACTGCTGAGCCAAGGAGCATGGGAAGCCCCAAGCTCCACGGTATCTGGAGGAGACCGAACCGCGCCCGATGCGGAAACTGGTGTGCCGAAACCGCAGCACCTAGATGAAGGAAAAAGAAACTGACTACCAGAACCTGCCGCTACAGCGTGGAGCCGGCAAACCCTGGAGGAAGGGCCACAAAGGATATGTGGTGGGCGGAGAGTCCATGGAACACTGCCGTTCCCAGGAGGGTGTGAAGCCCCAAGCTCCCAAGTCTCTGGAGGAGAGCGACCAAACCTCGACTGATGCAGCAGACTGGTGTGCCCAAACTACAGCACCAAGAGGAAGGAGAAAAGAACTGGTGACCCAGTTCCATCACAGAAGGAGCAACCATCTCCCCCGATGAAGGCCAATGTGGAAAAGCAGGTATGCCGTATTCGACAAGGTGAGGGAGGAAGGTCGTAAAGCTCTGATGGGTTGAACAGAAAAGCAGAATACTAAGAATGTGAATCACGTATCCCAGGGAGCCTGTGGGCCTATAGAAAACAGAGACTAACAGAGATACCCATGGAAGGGGAAAGATAAACCAATACCCAGGCAGGGGCTACTAGAAACCAGAATCTAAGCAAACCACCCAAAGGGGGTGAAACAAAAGCTAATACCCTAGGAGGGGTTACCAGAAGCGAGAAAGAAACTGAAGTATCCGGGAGAGGTGTATTTGAAGGAAGGATTCTTCAAGAAAGGAACACTTGGTCGAGAGGCAAGAAACCGGTCCAGATTGCAAATCAAAGACACACAGAGAGGGTGGAGAATCACACTCCCTTACCTGAATAACAGTTCCCCAGTCCAAGTGGAACCACAAATAGTAACTACCTGTATGAAACTGAACGGCCCTGGAGGGTTGAGCAAGGGACGGCGCTTACACAACTGAAAAACGTACAAATCTAAGTTATACATTTAACAAATTCACTTTTGCAGTCAATCAAGACCATGGGGCATAAGAGTTTGCCCTTTTGGATGTGTTGAAAATTAGGGAATTTAAGTTTAAAATTCCGAAACTCTAGGAGTTATATTAACCACCCCCAGACCTCACAGTAAAAGGAAGCAGGAGCAAACAAGATTGGCCAGAGAGTCAACTTTGGGTTACTCTCAGTGGGAGGTTACAGAGATTCCTATAACCCAGTCCACAGTAAGAACAACCTTCTAATTCCAGGCCAAAGAAAGAGACAAAGGGGAAACCCAAGGTCTCAGGAAGAAAGAAAGGTATAATACCTAAATCTGTTCTAAGGACAGTCCACGGTCACCCCAGTGACCCCTTCCCCAGCTGAGGCTGAGTGGGAGGATGAACCAAACTCAGAAAGGTTAGCTACTGGTGAAACAAATCTGGAGGAGCACCTTCCCTATGTTCGAGATCTGGATCCTAAAGACCATCCTGAACTGCAAACTTTACTTGCAGAAGATGGACCCTCTAGGGCAGACTTCAGCAGAGGTCAAAGAGAGTGTCCTACTCTTGAAGGTCTCCGTCAACAGGCAGCTTCCCAGCTGAAAGGTCAACAGCCAGGGAAACATAGGCTTGACTGGGAGGATGGCCTCCTCTACAGTCAACCAATTGAGTCTACCCCAGGAGACTACAGAAGGCTTGTAGTGCCCCAGGAGGTGCGACACCAGTTCTTAAAGTTAGCCCATGACATCCCTCTAGCTGGTCATTTGAATTTCAAGAAGACCAAAGAGAAGATATCTCTGTATTTCTACTGGCCACAGATGGGGTCTTAAGTAGATACATTCTGTAAGAGCTGTCACACCTGTCAGATTTCTGGCAAGAGTGGAGCCAAGAACGTGGCACCTTTAGTGCCCCTCCCAGTGGTGGGAGTTCCTTTTGAGAGGGTGGGGATTGACATTGTTGGTCCCCTAGACCCCCCAACTTCTTCAGGCAACCGATTTATATTGGTTGTTGTAGACCATGCTATCAGGTATCCTGAAGCCATATCTATGAGGACTGTTACTGCTCAGGCAGTAGCTAAGGCCCTTCTTGGTGTCATTACCAGGGTTGGTTTTCCTAAGTATGTCATCACTGACAAGGGGTCAACCCAGGTCAGGCTCTGGTCAAACATTGGCATTACCAGAAGGCCCAAATGTTGGTGTTTACTTCAGACCAGCCTGTTCTAGTTATGGCACCTACAAGGCAGAGGGCCTTACAGGACAAATGGATTGGACCCTTCAAGGTTGTGGGTAAACTTGGAGCAGTCAATAATTATTTAGTGGACTTGGGCAATCCCAAGAAGGCCCCTAGGGTCTATCACATGCACTGTCTGAAAGCGTATGTTTCCAGACCAGAACTAGGAGCTTTGATCTTAGCCTCTGATCAAGAGGAGGAGAGTGAGCCTCTCCCTGATCTCCTCAGAGGACAACCTTCAGATGAGAAAATTGAAAGAGTGAAACTCTTCAGATCTGACTCTGCAACAACAGGAGGAGTGCAACGCACCAGACTTGACCCCTTGAGGCCAGCATGATATTCTCACTGGTAACAGTCTCCCTGTCAAAGGCAGGGATTACAGAATGTCAGACCATGTAAGATCCCATATAAAGGAATATGTCAAGAAGATGCTTGATCTTGGGGTAATAGAGCAATCTACAAGTCCATGGGCTAGTTCAGCAGGAGCCAAGGGGTTGAGGTTCTGTGTGGACTATAGAGCTCTTAATGCAGTTACCACGACTGATGCCCATCCTTCACCCATGACAGATGAGCTGGTGGACAAACTTGGTTTAGCCAAGATCCTCAGTACATTTGACCTGACCTCAGGCTATTGGCAAATAGCTCTGACAGACCATGCCAAGGAGAACACTGCATGCTCGACCCCCGGAGACCTCTACCACTTTAAGGTAATGCCTTTTGGGCTCAAAAATGCAACTGCTACATTCCAGAGGATGGTGAATCAAGTTCTGAATGGGATGGAGGACTTCTGCATGGCATACTTGGATGACACTGCAGTGTTCAGCCCAACTTGGGAAGAACATCTTGACCACCTGTGATGGGTGTCTGAATCAGTGACACCTCCAGACTAGGGTATACCCTCGGAGACCAAGACCTAACCTAGCAGCATTAGCTAGAAGTTCTCCCAACATGGCAGCACCAGATTCAATCTACAACAGTCTAGATTTCAACATTTCCACTTCCCATCCGTGTCAGGCCATGCCCGCAACACAGGAAACGGTACTTCCGGGCTGGCCAGCAACACTGCTTTGCATTGCTACTCTCAATGGAGTACCTACACGCACTGTAGTTTCGCACCCAATTTCCCTTCCACTGGCACTATACTTCTGTGTTACTAATTCCCAATCCTTCCCTTTTCATTATCTGACTTTCTGCTCTTTTCATACCAGTCCGTACGGCGCCACGATTCCCGTCCTGAGACTGCGTACCTTTGTGCTCCAAACCTACCGCCTGCATCCATTAACTGGACGACAACTGAAATCATCAGGTAAACTGGGCATAATTACACTTGCGTGCTCGGGGAGAATATGTTTGGATTTACACTGTGTCCTTTTTCCTAGACGGCGTGTATCTCCACTGTATCTCTCTTCCGGAACTACATTTCCCAGAAGACCTAGGAGATGTCCGATTGGTGTTCTCTATGCGGTATCCCAGCTACTAACACGGTATGTGCTTGTCATACAGGGGAAGGGTTAGAGGTTGCTTCATCCCTCTCGTATTTTTCATCACTCATTCTTCTTTAACTCTTTTCTCCTTCTCACACGTTAAATAGCACGCTCTGCGTAATCGGCAAGGAATGCTGCTTTCACCCTTGCTCCTTCAACAGAGAGGCAGCCAAGAGCCCGTAGATAGGGTAAGCCATTTTCAGTGCCATCTGTCTCCAATCTGGCCCCGGCCACTGGCCACAGGAACCTGAGCTCCGATCTGATAATATGTCTAACCTGTCTTGCAGCAGGAAGTGCGGAAGCTGCCAAGGGATCAGGACACCATATCCATACATCCATCATCTCCCTCCAAAAGGACAGAACCTACGTTCCCTAGCAGCTCCACACAGGGTTTTATCCCCCAGGAGGGTTTCCCTGGAAACATCTCTCTGGTCTAGGTATCCTTACCAGAATGCAGAGAGGCGAATAGGTAAATTCTCATTATGCCAAACACCATCTACAGGACCAGGTAGGTGACATCCCATATCGTGACAGTTGTGTAAGTGTTTTTTTGGGTATTGTGACAAACAGTCCAGTCCAGGCTTAACACCACCTTAGATATGTTTTGCTGGCTCTTGAATAGGCCTGTCTGACCATAAAGGCTATTAAATGTCAAATTGGTCAGAGCAAAGTGGTCTACCTTGGGCATGAGGTAGGAGGAGGTGCAATAAGGCCGTTGCCTAGCAAAGTGCAAGCTGTACAAGACTGGGCCACCCCTACTACTGAAACCCAAGTGAGAGCCTTTCTAGGTCTCACTGGGTACTATAGAAACTTCATTGAGAACTATGGGACCATAGCTTCTCCCTCGAATGTGATCTCCTCACCCAAATACCCCAAGAAGATCATGTAGAATGAGGAGTGCACTCAGGCTTTTGAAGGACTTAAAGCCCTTTGTCAAGCTCCTGTCTTGAGAGCTCCTGCCTACAACCAATCCTCTATTGTACAGATGGATGCTTCCAATACAGGGATAGGTGCAGTTCTGAGTCATCTAAATGAGAAAGGCAGGGAGCACCCTATCTGCTTCATCAGTAGGAAACTGAAGGACCATGAGACAAGGTGGGCAACTATTAAACGTGAGTGTTTTGCCATTGTGTGGTCTCTGAAGAAGTTTAGACCATACTTGTATGGATCTGCTTTTGTAATTCAGACAGACTACCAACCCTTGAGATGGTTAATGCAGATGAAGGGAAAGAATCCTAAATTATTGAGGTGGTCAATCAGTCTCCAAGGGTTTGATTTCACCATAGAACACAGGTCAGGGTGTAATCACCAAAATGCTGATGGTCTCTCCAGAAAGTATGACCGCACGGATTAGGAGATTCGTCTAGGAGTGGATTAAATCCTCCTGTCCCTTAGTCTGAGGGGGATGAGTGTTAGGGAGAATTCTCATTTCTGTGCTAATTCCTTAGAGACCCCCAGCTCTTTTGCTGGACTTTAGGACTTTCATTTTTATCCTGGAGTGAGTGAGACCTTTTTCTCACTCATGTATTTCTGATCTGATTTGGACTCTATTTCTTTTGGTTTTGGAGTCTGACAAACTTCATAGGCCTCACCTTTTGCACTGTGACACACAGTACCTTCAGTGCAGTGTCACAGAGAAGTCCTTTGGATTTCTCTTAAGGTTTAAATACCTTCTCTTGGGTAAACTACTGTTCCCAAGAGCAGTAAAGTGAAAATGACTTAATCGCTGACTGACAAACTCACTATGTTTCTTCTCAACGAAGCATATATTTTTATTTTCTCTTCTTATCCTAATTTCATGTTTAGCTTGCCTGTTGGTACAATGAATTAATGTACTTTTAATAATACATTTCAATGTTTTAAGTGTCATCAATCCATCTATAAATATGAATTATCTGTAAATATGAATTGTAAGATAAAGTATTTGAAAGGTAGACTCTGTCAGCCAACCAAATAAAAACATTTTAAAAAATTGACTTTTCTTACCTGTTTTTTCTATGTAGGTCCAGTACAGCGCATCCTATGTGGAAGCACTGGGGGGTTACTTAGTAGCCCCTTTTCCTACTTACTCATGTAACATTGTTTATGTTACCCTCACTACTTGTAATGGCTGGTGGCACTAGTTTAATTTTCCTATCATTGTGCATTTTTACCGCAGACTGAATCCCCAGCTGCAGTATTGCACCCATGGGTGCCCATTTTGTCAAAATAGCCCTAGTCTTTTTTCACCATTTCTTGCTTGTGAGGTCTTTCTTGGGTTTTACTCTGCGTGCCAAACCAGGTTTGGTCCCTTTGTTTGTTTTGTCTTTGGTGGGTTTCAGTGCTGAAACCCGCCTCTGCCTCCAGCGTTTCTGGCAGGCAGGAAGTGAGGGAGGTGCCCGAAACTCCCTGTGCTTAGTCTCCTGGGTTACATGAATGCACCCAAAGTTGATTGACTGGCTGACTGTCCCTGGAGGTCGGCCACACTTCTGTGTGAGTGACAGCTAGGCTGCAAATTAATTGGAGAAACCTGCATAAAAGGTGAGGTCGCTTGGACACAAGGCAGAGTCGACCACTGGATAAAGGAACCGAAGAAAGAAACTGGAAGATAAGCTTGCTGCACCCACCTGGACCGTTGGTTTTCCAATATTGCCCTTTCCAAAAATACTTATTGTAAAACTGACTGTTAAATTAATAAATATTTATTATTCTAGAAAACCTTGAGTATAAGTGTTATTTGACTACTTGCATTTGTGAACCTCTATGTTGCACCTCTACAGCTCAGAATTATCCCTCTTGAGATAAGTCTGGCTGCTCAGTCACTCTACCAACCTGTTTAGTACAGACCTACACCAATAGTTTGGTATCTATTGCCAAGAGGACAAGGTTGATGTAGTCTCCCACAGGGTTACTACATACAATGTTGCCTAACAGGCAACAAACACACGTAGCCCTCCAGTAGCCCACCAAAAGCTTCTTCTTTCACAGGCACTGGAAGTCCATATGATTTTCCTGTCCTCCCAGGCAGGAAGAAGGCTGAAAGACAAGATGGCCAAAGGACAAGCGAAAAACCTTGTGGCAGGGCCATATTTGACCACTAGCCACAGTTAGTAGCCAAACACAGTAAACCAAACACGGTAAGGCTAAAACGAAATGCACCTGAAAATGGTAAGTCACTGCTGCCACCATCTTGTCAATTTAGCACTGAGCTCAAGAAAGGGACCAGCGGTGCACCCACCTGAGTCCCCGGCACAGTGTCTTGCTCTGACCGCCCCCCAACAATAGCCAACAACGAGGTAGTTGTAAAGGCATGGTCCCACCTACAAACCAGCAGTACCAACCAGCTGCATTGACCAGACGCACCATACGGGGAACAGACTGCCATCAACCAGTATCAACGGATAAAGTAGGAACTATTTCAACAGATATTACTATATGAAAGCTAGGCCTCTCTACCACTATACAGGACTCTGAAATCAAGGTGTATTCCCCATATCTGCCTATTATATTGTGAAACCTACTGTACTGTGAAACCTAGGCCTCTATCCCACTATACAGGACTCTCAAATCTAGATGGGTTCCCTCGTACCCACACTGTACTGGGAAACCTAGGACTGTCTCCTACTATACAGGGCTCTCAAATCTATGTGTTCCCCCATACCCATATTGTAATGTGAAACCTAGGCCTCTCTCCCACTATACAGGGCTCTAAAATCTATGTGTGTTCCCCATATCTGCCTATTATAAGGTGAAACCTACTGTATTGTGAAACTGAGGCCTCTCTCCCACTATACAGGGCTCCCAAATCTAGGTGTGTTCTACTGTAGCCATATTGTAATGTGAAACCTAGGCCTCTCTCCCACTATACAAGACTCTCAAATCTAGGTGTGTTTCCCCGTAACCATATTGTATTGTGAAACCTAGGCCTCTCTCCCACTATACAGGACTCTCAAATCTAGGTGTGTTTCCCCATAACTACCTATTATACTGTGGAACCTACAATATTGCGAAACCTGGGCAATGTCTCCATATCTGCCTATCACATCTGCCTTGTCCGCACTGGACAAAGATCGCTGCAGCCGAACAACATCGAAGCCTAAACTACAACATTACACCACGTCTGTGGACACAGACCGCAGGCACGGTCAAACATTCATGCACCATAGAATGCAGCTATGGCTATGCTCATCCGGTCTAGCAGCGCATACAGCCGTTCAAACTGAAACACCTGACGTACCTCAACACCTCTGCCATTAGCATACAGCGACTGCCAACAAAATGAAATTCGGTATAGCTGGTCACACATCAACTTTTGAACAATGGCACTCTTTCGCAAAACCTCCAACAGTGCCCACCCACGTTCCTGACCTTTTTGGGCTGCTTAGCCGAGCCTAGCGAGCCACCTAAGTCTTAGACAGGCGAAAAATGCATACATGTATCACATAATCTTAAACTCTTAGAACCTCCAGCACATTGACTACAGTCACCAAGGGCGTTCCAACCACAAAGCACATTGAGGCCATACAAATGGGGAAAGAGCACTATATGCATAACCAAATAAAATACAATAGTTAAGGATGGGAGCTTCCCACTCCTCCAGTCACTACAAATGTGGTGGACTATGTGCTTGGCTTAAGAAAGGGGAGGGCTCTTCTGATGCTCAGGCCAATGATAAGTTGAAGGCTGGTCAGACTTCCAGAAGGCTTCCCTTATTCATTTGACTCCAGTCCAAGAAGTCCTAATCATGAATCCTATAAGGCCTAGAGCTTTGCAGGACGAATGGCCAGCCCCTTACAAAGTAGTGGAGCAACTTGGTGAGGTGAACAATTTAGTGGACCTTGGGCGACCTGGTCAGGCTCCCAAAGTGCTTAGGGATAAATGCCTTCAGACTATGAGTGGAAATAGCTACTCAGCTTCTGGCTTCAACCGGGAAGATGAGACCTGTTCCAGGGCTGTCCTTTAGATTGCTCCATTGAGCTTGTCCAATTGTTTCCTCAACTGACTTCTAAGCAGCAGGTTGAGGTGAAAAACTTTGCTTCAGCAATTTTCCCCCATGTTCTCACTTACTCCAGGTTTGATACCTTGGTGCAAACATGATATGGACACTGGTGATGGTGTGCTAACCAAATGTAGGCATTATAGAACGTCAGACAAAGATCCCATATCAAGTCTGAGGTCAACAAGATCTTGGATCTTGGGTTGATTGAGCCTTCTAGCAGTCCTTGACCAGCCATGTGGTTCTAATTTCAATAGCAGGTACAGCGGATACGATTCTATGTGGACTTTAGAGTTCTGGATGCAGTCACCAAGACAGATGCTCATCCTCTACCAAGGACTGACGAATTGGTAGACAAGCTGGGTGCTTCCAAGTATCTCTGAACTTTTGATCTCACTGTAGGGTATTGGCAAATTGCGCTAACAGAAAATGCCAAGGAAAAGACAGCATTTTCAACTCCAAAAGGCATTTACCAGTTTAGGGTAATGCCCTTTGGATTGAAGAATGCACATGCCACTTTCCAGGGGCTATTTAGCCATGTGCGGAATGGGTTAGATTTCTTAATAGCATATCTTGATTATATAGCAGTCTTCAGCACCACTTGGGAGGAACATGTGAAACACATCAAGGTTATGTTGCAGGCTCTTCAGAAGGCCCACCCAACCATAAAGACAACCAAGTGTCAGATTGGTCAGTGTTCTACCTTGGCCGAGAGGTTGGTGGGGGCAAGATTCAACCTCTTGGCTGTATAGGAATTGGCAACCCCCACTACCCAAACCCAGGTGACCGTTCTGGGTACTACCAAACTTTCATAGCAGAATATGGGATCATAGCTGCCCCTACGACTGCTCTCAACTCCTAAGAAGTCCAAGAAGGTAGCTGGGAGTGTGGAGTGTGAGAAGGCCTTCCAAGGCCTTAAGGGTTCCCTTTGCAGGGCCCTGTTCTCAGGGCACATGACTAAGACCATTAATTGTGCAGACAGATGCCGCCAACACTGGGATAGGAGCAGTACTATCACAGCTAGATGCAAAAGCCAGCTTAAGGACAGTGCTCAGTTGGTATACTGTGGAAAGAAATACAATGTTTGTCCATTGTGTGGAGCCTTAGGAAGTTGATGCCCTACCTAAGGGGCCCACTTAACTGTGCAGATTGACCATAGGCCTTTCAAGCAGTTGATGAACATGAAGGGAGAGAATCCCAAGTTGCTCAGGTGGTCCATAAGCCTCCAATGGTTTGCTTCATCATTGAGTGGAGGACAAGTGCTCAACAGAGCAATGCTGATGGGTTGCCCAGAATGTATAGCCAACATGAACATGAGACCCATCCAGCTGTGGATTAGTTACCCCCCTCTTTAGTCGGGGGCGAGGGGAGGCGAGTATTAGGAAAGATTTCTCTTTTGGCAACTTTCCCTCCATATTCTATGGACCCGCAAACTTTTGACTTTTGTTTTTCACACTAACCTAACTTTTTTACAATGAAGGGAAGCCTTCAGCTTCATTCCACTGTACATTTGCCCACATATTATGGGGAATCAGACAGTCCTTCAGGCTGTCAGTACTGGGAAACTAGATTTCCCTTAGTCTTTTGACTTTGTTAATTTTTTGAGTAACTTTTTAGCATTGCACAATGCATCTTACAATGAAGTGGTATGGGGTTTCTTTGTATGGCCCTAGACTACACTCAAAGGGGTGGCAGCAAATACTTTCTTACTTTTTACTGTACTTTGTTAGCCTTACCACGTTTGGCTATAACAGTAGCTAGTGTCCAAATATGGCAGTGTTCCTTGGCCATCTTGCCTTTCAGCCTTATTCCTGACCTGCCAGGTAAGGAAAATCCTTTTCTGGTCCAGCACAGCCTGGGAAAAGCATGGCTATTTAGGAGCTAGTGCAGGGCTTAGGTGTGGGGTCCCAGGAAATGGGTGGCGACTGTATATCCCCATACTGATGACTGAAGGTCTGGTGTGCATTCTTGCCTTGGGCCACTGCTGTTGTGCATGTGCGGGGCAGATCTTGCCACTGCAGGGCTGAGTCGGATCACACCTGTCTTTGGGATAAGGTGTCCTGCAGCCATTCCAGGTGATCAGAAGGAGCCAAGTATCCTGTGCAGCTGTGAAGACCCATGGATGATCCCTGACCAGGCTGGTGACCAACTCTTACTGAAGTCCCGTTGAAGCCCTGTGGAACTGCTGATCCCAGAAGACCCTCGTCAGTGCTTTGACCATCTGGACCAGTGGGAACAACTGGCCTGCACGTCTCCTGGTGCCCAAGCCAACTGCAGTCTTCAGAAGAGTCCCTGGACCATCCAGGGGGCTGACCAACTCCAAATTGGGCTACCGCGATAGGAGAGTTATGGTTCTGCATTATGGCTCTGAACTTTGGGTACTGCCAGAGTCTCCTACTCTGCCAAATGTCAGTGCTCCAACATCCAAGGGGCCTGTGATACAAGGCTGACTTCTACCGCAACAACTGTGTCCACTGCTGGTGCCCTGCAACAGTGACTGTCACCAGAAACTGCTTTCCTGCATTGTCATGTGCTAAAAGGAGGCCTGTACCTGAGTGAGCTGCATTCTTAAACTGGAACGCGTTGCATCAGCATCTGTGGCCGACTAGGGACTCACTCAAACTAGCAACTCAGTGCAGAACTTTGTGCACAAGGCCCCCAACCACTTTGGGTTGGACTTCTAAAGTTAGGATTGTAAATCCTATGGACAGTTGGTGCTCTTTAACCATTAACCGTTCCGGTACTGGGGGAGAGGGGAGTGATTGGATTGTCCTGCACCAACTACAGTGACTGTATACATGTTGTATAGTATTTTAGCGCTGTATGATATTAATACTTGCTAGCAGTCATTTTTCATGAGTTTTCTGAGCCTATAATAAATGTGTTACTTTTATAACTAGGTGTAACCCTTGGTGTTTCAGTGTGTTGACTCATTGTGGGTCTCTGACACCACTCACCTGTCCTGAGATTTAGCCTTGCACTCTCTCCATGATACCTTGATTGGATTGGCTAAACTCCCAGATTCCCATCTGTTCACAATAAAAAAAGGGTGACCTCCTAAACATCTGTCCACCAGGCCAAAGTTTAGAAACCCATTCTAACAATATGTTCTTCTGTGACATTCAAAGCCCCAAAGCGCTCATACCAGAAGGGAATAGTCTTCCTTATTATGCTCTTAAAAAAGGGAACCCGAAAGATGTGAAGAATTCAGTCTTTGACTGTAGCTTGTATCTCAACATCGGCTCCGAGGTGGATAGTCCCTTCGACTGGTCGGTTACTTCATAGAGGATGTCGATGACACCTTTTGCATTGATGCTGGCCTGGTGGTCAATGATGTAGACGGCACGTGGTTAGCTATAATCCGAGGTCTTTAGTCTCGGGCTATAAAGCGCATGTGTCAAAGCACATTTCAAAGCCCAGGTTCCCTGTCTCTCTTGTAGGACGCAGAGGGATCTACAGTCTTCTTTGGCTCTTTCGAGGGGTCAATAGAAGCTGCCTTTGAGAATACTCCAACATTTTCAACCTGAAAGTCCCATTCAACATTCGAGGAAATCTTTTTGGAGAAACGCACATGTCAGACGAGTAAAATCGATGGTGTTGCTCCTTAGCAGAAAGAGAATAACTCTGTAGAAAAATGTGCCTAAAAGCACCACAATACATTTTTCACCAGAATTACTACTTTGTCATTTTAAGTTTGAGTCTTCATCCATTGGGGGCTAGTTGCTTGGCTGACAAGGAAGGATGGGGAGAAGGACAACCACAGGGAAAGGGGGCGCATTGGACAATCAACGTTACTATAGGGGAGGGACTGTTAGTTAGGAAAGTCTTATCTTTTTACTGCTTTCCTTACATAGACATCAATGGGAGACCCTTTTTGCTATTGTGTTGAACCTTTCTTAATTGTGGAGACAAGTGAAGCCTTTTTGCTCCACTTACCTTGTTAAGCTAAATAGTTTTGCGAGCACAATTCAGTCCCTATGGCCATCAGTGCTGGGGAACGCTGTTGCATATCAACGTACGATTTATTTTGCCTGCACTTCACCTTAATGTGAAGTCTAAACATAAGGCCACAGTGCAGTACAGACACTGTCCCTGGTAATTTCGTGGTGACTTGCATGTGTCCACGAAGGCCTGCTGGCAGCAGATACTTCTGTCATTTTTTTGATAGCCTCCGCACCTTTGCATTTTGCTGCCTAATGCCATTCGGAGTACCATATACACTAACATTGTATTAAGAATTTCACATGTCTTTTGGACATCTTGTAGTTTGGCCTTCCTGGACTGGCTGGATTTTCCATATAGTTTAATCTCCTATTGGGGAAAGCCCCAGCTTTCCCAGGCAAAGTGGCGGTCTGTATGTGTGCCCAGATTTGGGGGCTAGGTCTGTTTGTGCCAGACTGTCAGTTGTTGGGCAAAGGCTGTCCAGGGTTGAACAGTCCCTGTCAGTTTAAATGTTTCATATCCTTGCATTGGTGGGCTGGGAATACTCCATCTCAGATCCTGAATAAAGGGAGACCCCCCTGCAGCCATTCCTCAGATTTTTAGAGCTAAGACCCCTACAAAAGAGACCAGCCCACTGAAGACCAGAACTCTTTGTTTGAAGATCATCAGCCGCCTACTTGCCAGTGAAGCCCTGGCTCTCTGCAGATCTCCTGAAGACCTTAATCGCACTTCATCCATAGGACAGGTGAGGAAACACCTACCCAACTCCCTGGTCCATGCAGTAAGCCTCCCTACATTCACTGATTCACAGGATCTCATGTAATCTGTGGAGCAAGTGATCATGTGAAGTTGGCCCCCTGATGCAATGGTGGGACCTTTGAGTTCCACTCTGAATCTGGCCTTTCCTTAAGAGAGGCATCCTTCTCCTCAGATTATTGACCCTTCTGTATAAGTGTCAAGGTTATACTTGTGATCATTGGGTCCTGGGGGCCAGAGTAGCTTCTATACCAGATGATACCAACTCCTCATTCAAGGATAGTGTGATAACTCTGCTATTCGAGACAGTGCGGGAAGTCGAACTGTGGTGGATTCCCCATTGGTAAGTCAAGAAGAGCTGTCCAAGTGGTTTCTACGCCTACCAGGTTGGTGAATGATGCCCCTCAGATGTTCCTAGTAAAGCTGGTTATGTTAGCTGTAAACTGGAGCATAGTCCAGATTACTGAGCGCGTTCAGAGGTAGGTCCATGTTTTGCTGGGAAATTACCTGAAGGACTTGGGTCTTGTATGGAATACATGACGATCCAGTACTAGGTTTCAGACCAAGACGGCTACCTCTACCAAGCCCAGGTCAAAGGGGAAACCCAAGGCTAAGGAGTTGAAAAGTCCAAAAAAGGGGAAGAAAACTAACCGTGAAGTATCTGTAACTGCTGTTGAGGCACATGACCCAGCACCTGAACCGGACAAGGAAGAGGTGCCGCCCAAGACCCTGAATCCTAATGATCAACCTGAATTGACTAGTTTACTTACACAAGCGGGTCCATCTAGGGAAGAGTACACCATTGGAAGGTCTCAACAGACAGACATGTTCCCAGTCGGAGGGTGCGCCCCCTGGGAAACAATCTTTTGGGAAGATGGGTTGGCTGTACAGTCAACCCATCATCTCCTCTGGCAAGTCATCTTATTTATTTTTATTTATTTATTTTTTACATTTGTATAGCGCACTACAGCCCACGGGCATTGAGGCGCTTTTTCAAGAAAGTGTATATAGGCAAGAATACAAATTTGGAGCATGCGGTTACTTCGTTACATCATAGGCGGTAGGTTGCAAAGTACATTGAAGCAAACAAGGTAGGTTTCAGTTGAGTACATGGAGTTCTTGGAACAAAAAGGCACCAAGGAGAGGTAATCCGTGTATTTCTACTGGCCTAAGTTGGGGTAGAAGTAGAAATCTACTGCACAATTTACTCCACCTGTTAGTTATCAGGCAAAAGAGGAAAAAAGATCCAAACAGCTTTGGTAACAGTAGTGGTATACCATTTGAGAGGTTAGAGATACAGTGTTGGTCCCTCAGGCCTCATACAACCTCTGGTTTATATTGGTTATCGTGCCACCAGCTATTCACATGTCATCCAACTAAAGACAGTGACTGTCAAGTCAGTGTCTAAAGCCCTGCTGAGCATATTTACCAGAGTTGGGTTTCCAAAAGAAGTTGTATCAGACAGATGTACTAACTTCATGTCCAACTAAATGCAGGTAATGTGGAAGGAATGTGTGGGTTCTTATATGTTTTCCTCAGCATACCATCTGCAAACTAATGGACTTGTGAACAGAGCATTAAAACACATGATCATAGATTTTGAAGAGCTCCAGAAAAGGAAGTGGGATCTTCTCTTACCATGGCTTTGCTTATAGAGGTGCCACAAGAAGGGATTGACTTTAGCCTCTTTAAAACACTTTGGCCATCCAGTCTTCTTGGCTCTGGTGAAGAATGGTTAGGAAACATCCTCACACTTCACCCACCTTACACATGCTTGACTATTGTATTGTACTTGTCATGTGTATAGCGCCAATTTTACCATTGTTCTAGTTTCAATGCACTATTAGTGGGAACGGCCTCGGAGGACCTAGGTCCAGAGTGTTGAAGTTCCAGGAGCACAATGACGCGTGTGTGCATTTGGCCAAAAAAGGCTTAGCAGGGCTGGCCAGGCTCTGGCAGAAAAGCAACCCATTTAGTCAGGCATGTGGATGGGTGTAAAGAGGAATGGGGGTGGTGTCAGTACTAGTAACTTACTATGTGTTCAGCATGCCTGAAATTATCGTAGGACTGCGCTTCATTCTGTTGTTGGGGCGTAGTAGGGTGTAGGTAGGCAGAGAATTTATGTGAACAGCACAACCACATTTTTTGTCATAGTCATTGCTGTATACTGATGTGAGTGGTTAGCTGTGCCTGTAGCAAGTGGAGTGGTGCATTATCATTGCCTCAAATTGGAGGTGCTTTGATGTTAGGGTGCCCACTCAGGTTTTTGGCTTCTTCTGTTGGTTCTTGCAGCTGTGAAAGAAACGGTTGACAACAAACAGTATGTTCCAACTAATCGCCATACAAGGTTAGATTCGTCTTTGTGGGTTAGGTGTTCAAATGCAGTGGTTGAGGCCTTGTTTCTCTCTCAACCGCTGTGCTTCTAGTAATATCGTTATTAAACAGTTTTTCTATGCATTGGCCAGGTGCAGTTGTTCCTCAATCCTGTGACATTACATGTGAGAATGCTGTGAATCAGCAAGTGGCACTTTGAGGGAAGATAGGGTTGTGATAGGTGTGCAAGTGTGTTCCAGGCCGCTGCGAACGCAGTGGTCCGCCAGGTTAGGCCTGAGGAAGAAAGGCTCTCCTGATGGCAAAGGCCAATGACATGCTACCGGTTGATGAAGCACTGGAAAAAGGTTGGTATGACCAGAAAGCCTAGCTTGTTCATTTTTCCAGTGGCCAGGAAGTACGAATCATGAACCTATGGCCCGGAGCTTTAGAGGACAAAAGGTCGACCGACTACAGAAGTTGAACCATTTAGTGGACCAAGGATGCACCAAAGAGGCCCCTTAGCCCCTTAAGTATTCCACAAACAGGTTGAAGGCTTTTATCCCTAGAATGGAAATTGAAGCCCTGCTTTTGGCTTCAGATATGGAAGAGTCTTCAACACTCTACATATCTGTTCCAAAGTAGCCTTTCAGATGACTCCATTGAGGATCTAAAACTGTCCTAGACTGATGCTGCAACAAGGAGAGGTCCAAACTTTGCTTAGGCAGTTTTCCTCCTTGTTTTCACTGACACCTTGGTGGCAGCATGTCAGGCCCGAAGACAGACTGCCTCCCAAGTCTAGGATTTAGGATGTCTGACATAGTGGGAGCCCACAATGTCGGAGGTCATCAACAAATTGAAACCTGCTGAGATGGAGCCCTCCAGTAGTCTTTGGTCCAGCACAGTGGTCTTGGAACCAAAAGCAGGTACCTCTGATTTGAGGTTCTGGGTGGATTACAGCGCTCTTAATGCCGTCAACAAGACAGATGCTCATCCCTCAACAGAAACTGATGAGCTGATGCACAGGCTAGGTGCTGCCATGTACCTTTGCACTTTTGATCTTTCTTCAGGCCATTAGCAAATCCCCAACAGCCATTACTAAGGAGAAGACTGCATTTTCCACACCTGTGGGTCTTTACCAGTTCAGGGAAATGCCCTTTGGGTTACAAACAATGCACCTGCTAGATTGTCAACCAAGTTCTGACTGGACTTTATTAATGGCAGTCTTCAGCCCCACTTGGGAAGACGCAAGACAATCCAGATTCTACTGCAGGCCCCTCAGCAGGCCCACTTGACCATATAGGTAAGCAAATACCAGATCAAACAAGGACCAGTGACTTACCTTGGGCAGCATGTGGTTGGCGGAGGCAAGATTCTGCTTCTAAAACCAGCAAAGTACAGGTTGTACAAGACTGGTGGACTCCCACAACCCAAACCCAGTGAGGACTTTTCTAGGCCTCACTGGTATTACAGTAACTTTATAGCCGCTTAAGGCACTATAAAAACAAAAAAAACAGAGAGGTGGTGACTGGAAGGTTTTGAATGAATCTTAACCTCTAGCATTTCTCTGGGCAACCTTCCAAACCATCGTTCTTTGCCTGACAACCCATTGCAGAGGGGAAAGACAATATGCAAATCAGGATTGGTCCCACCACAAAAGGAGCAGTTCAGCCCAAACTGCTAGGTCACATCCCTTCTGCACAAGAAAACAAGCATTCCCAAACATGGCAGGCGAAGAACGATGGTCTAGAGGGTTGCTTAGTCCAATTCCAGATGTTACGATTATTCAAAACATTCCAGCCATCACCTCGTGTTTTGCTTTGTCACCCTGAGTGTGACAGGTATGCCCCAATGTGGGTCCCATGGGTCCCATGGCTGCTGGGCCCAGAGACCTAAGATACTCCTCACTGATGAGGCCCAACCGGGCTGAAACATGTCTGGGGATGCTTGTGGTCTCATGCTGAAGGGATGTGACCAAGCAGTTTGGGCTGGACTACCCCTTTTGTGGTGGGCCCAAGCCTGATTTGCATATGGTCTTTCCCCTTTTGTAATGGCTTGGCAGACGAAGAACGATGGTCTGGAAGGTTGCCCAGAGCAATGCCAGAGGTTAAGATTAATTCAAAACCTTCCAGCTATCACCTCCTGTTTTGATTAAGACACTATTGCTCCCCTTCAACTGCTCTCACTACTCCAAAGAAACCTAAAAAGGTCTCTGAAGTAAAGCACACACAGGAAGGCAATTGTGCTTTATAAGATAGATTTAAGTATCTAGTAACAACCTCCAGCCAATGTCTCCGCCCAGCAATACACTACACCAACTGAACAACTCAGAATTCTTGATTCAGGGTCATAAGTCAACATTCCCTCCCCCCACATTCCAAGTTCCAATATTGTTATGGTGAAAACAGTTTAATTTTAGGTTGCTTTACTGAACCCTTACCTGATGGCCCTTAGGTACAACAAGAAGTTTATGGAGAGCCTTCCTAATTCTACCCCGGGCCTTGACGGATGGAGAAAGGGGAAGAGGTAGGACCCGGGAAACCCTCTGGGGGAAGAAAACCAGTGGAAGAAGGGTAAAACGATGATCAGGGATGAAGTTCACAATGGTGTCGCTGGACTTCATGGATCTGTTTTCACGTTCTTCTGAGTAAGATGGGAAGTATCAAATAGTCTTGGATAATTAAGTATCCAGGTATAAAAGAAAGGAAAAAGGAGGTTTAATAGTATCTTAGAACAACCAAGCAGTGTAGTAGAACCTTAGAAGTGGTTTGCTTACCATAGTACTTTACATCCACACATAGGATGTGACACAGGAGTGGTATTTGTTGTAGCAAGGTAGAATGATGCACGTGTTGCATTATTTAAAAGAATCAAATGATGCACGTGTTGCGTATTTGTAGGAGGCTAGTGATGCACGTGTTGCATAATCGCCGAGCAGACTGATAGAACTTCTAGCGAGGTGAGTAATTACAAAGCTCTTGTCGGAATATGTAGATACGTCTCTACATCTCGACTGTGGTTGGAAATGTATGTACCAACAGATTTGTGTTTGCTAGATAAAGATCTCGTCTCAATATAAGTCTAAGATTATATATCTTTTGTTGACACGTGACTTACTTTTGCAGGAGGCGAGAGTCACTAGGAAATGTTGCCTGCTATTAGAAGCAGAAGGTTGCGTGTAAGAAAACAGCACAGCGTTCATCAAGAGAAGTTTGCGTGTGTAATCAAACAACAAGCTTCCGACTGAATATACAGTATTATGTGAGTCGTATTTGACGGAAATAAAGAGCAGGGAGAAAACAGCCACAAGGCATGTAGGAAGGGAGAAACGGTAGAGGAAAGAAAGGAAGGAAGGAAAAAGGCACTTATTACTGCGCGGGTTCAAGTGGTTTGTTACGCACTTCCTGACAGCTGTGGATACGAAGTAACACAGCAAACAATGTGCAGGGATTGACTTTATAGGAGAAAACCCTGGGTGGCCATTTTGAAAACAACTAGACAGTGGGAGTGGAAAGATGATAGGCTAATGAGATTCCCATGTTGGAAGGGGAAAGAAGAAGTGTGATTATATACAAAGTTTCCACTTCTTCCATAGGGAATACCGAGGCATGACAGTATGCCACCCTTGTGAAGGATAGGTGTCAGGTTTCCAAGGACGTGACCTATGGAAACATCGAATACAGACAGGGGCATGTACATGAGAAGCTGGGTCCCATGTGCAATCGCTTGGTACATATCCCTTCAAGTCGATGAGATACTGAAGGCGTCATCAGTAATAACGGGAGTCACAAATCCCTGCAAATTCATATTCTGGGCCAGATTGTGTGTCAATAGGTGGTGGTGAAGTATTGAGTTTCCTGTTGAAACGATCCAGGACGTAGGGTTTCAGTTGCGAGATGTGAAATACAGGATGTATTTTGGTCCAGGATTTGGGGAGATTTATTCGATATGCTACTGTACCGATAATTGCCCAAATGCTAAATGGGGCAAAGTAAAGTATCGTGGGGATAATTTGGAAGGTACCAATTGGCGAGGTAGAAATTTGGACGCTAACCACACTTTGTCACCAACATGTAATTTGGGTTATATCGTCCTTTTCTTGTCTGCTTGTTTCCTCTGTAGTTCCTGGGAATGGTTGAGAGCAGTGAGGGCTTTGGTATGGCCTTTTCTGATCAAATCCATCAGGGTGTCAATCATAGGACTAAAGGAGCTGGATGGAGTAACAGTGGGTATGCTGGAAGGGCGATACCCATAGGTACAAAAAAAAGAGAAGTGTTGATGGAACTGTGATAGGAATTGTTGTAAGCAAATTCTGCCATGGGTAGGAGATCCTTGCAATTGTCCTGAAGAGCTGAGCAAAACAGCGTAAATAATGTCCGAGGGTTTGGTTTAGTCTTTTGGTTTGTCCTTTGGTTTGTGGATGAAACCTGGAACTTAAGGCTCGTTGTATGCCTAGAGTTTTGCATACCACGGCCCAAAATCGGGAAGCATATTGAGACCCGCGGTCGGATATAATGGTATCAGGGAGACCATGTTTGGAAAAAATTGATTGAAGGAATAATGTGGCCATTTGTGCAGCGGTAGGTCTTTTAGGTAGGGCTACAGAATGTGCTAGTTTTGTGACATAATCAACCATGACCATGATAGCTGTATGGCCATGAGAGGGAGGAAGCTCAACAATAAAATCTGTGGATATTTGTTGCCAAGGTTTGGTAGGAATGGGTGGTTGAACCAATAGGCCATAGGGGTGTTGAGGTGAGGTCTTTGTTTGACAACAGACAAGACAGGAGGTTACATAATTGTGAACATCCTGAGAGACTCCTGGCCACCAAAAATGTCAGTTGACCAATTGAAGTGTAGCTTTGACACTTCTATGACCAGCTATAACTGTGTC
Source organism: Ambystoma mexicanum (assembly GCF_040938575.1). Lineage (NCBI taxonomy): Eukaryota > Metazoa > Chordata > Amphibia > Caudata > Ambystomatidae > Ambystoma > Ambystoma mexicanum. Next base: position 1,357,293,785 of record NC_090921.1, on the reverse strand, counting down.
ATGATTCATGCAAACGACTTCATTTCTCAATTCTTCTGTAGGAAGATACAATTGAGTGTTGTGAAAATACAATCCATTTTCTGATGATAAACAGAATCTTTCTTTATCTTTGATGATTTCAGGTTCTAAGAAGGACGTAGTCTTTCAGAGCATGGTTAAATAATCAGTTACTAGAAAGATGAATATGGAGTCTGGAAAGATCTTTTCTTTGACAAAGATGGCTTTCTGATGTAGAGGTTTCCGAGACAGTGCATCGTCCATAACATTAGTGTTTCCTGGAACAAGGGTAAATTTAACCCGGTAAGCAGAAAAGAAGTGCACCCATCTGGCCTGTCTACTGTTTTACGTCTCAGTGTGTTGAAGGACTCGAAGACTATGATAGTCGGTCCGGACTTCAATCAGGGATTGGGTACCAATCAGCAGGTGTCTCTGTTCTTGGAGGGCTCTTTTTATAGCCAGTAACTCTTTTTCTAAGACAGCATAGTTCATTTCAGTGCTGGTTAATGTTTTAGAAAGATATGCTATAAGGTATTCTGTCCCTTTGTTATCTGCTTGTTTGAGAACGGCTCCTAGAGCATTGTTCGAGGCATCGGATTCCACTATAAAAGGTTGGTTTTGTTTGGGCAATCTTAATATAGGACCTGTGGAAAAAGCCTCCTTTAATGAGGTAAAAGCTCTTTGAGTGTCCTCGGTCGACAGGTACTTTTGTCCTTTTTTAGTAATTTGGTGATCGGAAGAATAGCTCATGAAAAATTAGGTATGAATCTTCGGTAGAAGTTAGAAAACCCCAGGAACTCTGGATTTTCTTGACTGATTGGGGAATCAGCCAGTGCAGAACTGCTTTCACCTTGGTGGGATTCATTCTGTACCTTGGGAAGACAGTATGGGGGTCATTACGAGTACGGCGGTAGGAGGTTAACGGCACCGTAAGGATGCCGGTGCCATTAACACCCTACCGCCGCATTCCGAGGTCCATTAGCGGGTCCCACTAAGGCCGGCTGGTTTTACCAGCCGCCCTTAGCGGGAGCCGTTAAGGGACCATGGAGCTAATAATGGGCCCGCTGTTTGCGGGCCCGTTATTAGCTACTTCCCCATTCCCATTGTGCCCTATGGGGGCTCGAATGGGAATGGGGAATGGTTTTCAGAATGGGGATTTACCGGGTCCTCCAAGGTCGGAATGAACCGGTGAGGGCCCATTCTGACTACCCGGACCTGGACACGGGTTTGGGGGCAGCCATGGTGCTAATATCACTCCAAACTCGTAATGACCCCCTATGTATCCTAAGTATGGGATCTGTGGTTGGTGGAATACACATTTTTCCACTTTGGCAAACAAATGTTGCTTGTTTCATCTGCAAAGTGCTTCCCGTACATGGAGAATGTGATCAGGGAGATTTTTTGAGAAAACCAAAATATCGTCAATGTACACTACTACTGAGTGGAGTAGGAGATCTGAAAATACATGGTCCATGAATCTCAGGAAGACTGCCAGGGCGTTTGTGAGACCAAAGGGCATTACCCGATATTCGAAGTGTCCAAATGGGGTTCGAAAGGCAATCTTCCATTTGTCTCTATGATGAAAATGCAGATAAGATGGTAGGCTCCTCTTAAGTCTACCTTTGTGAAAACGATGGCTCCTTTGACGGCCTCTAAAATGTCAGGAATTAGAGGCATTGGGTATTTATCCGGTATCGATATTTTGTTCAATCACCTGAAATCGATACCCAGGGCCTCATTACACGGATGGCGGTGAACCATGGCGTATCAGCGCCATGGTTCATGCCGGTAAAATACCGGCACCGCCTTGGTGGAAAGGGGAATTACCGCCCTATTCCAAGGTTGGCGGGGCGGTAATTCCCCCTTCCACCATTGCCCTTCCCCATTCCCATTTTTGCCCCAAAGGGCTCTATGGGAATGGGGAAGGCGCTAATTACGGTGGCGCTAATTACGGTACCGCAAATTGCGGTACCGTAATTAGCTCCTTGGTCCCTTTGCGGGTTGGTTTTTTTTAACGCCTGCAAAAAGCAGGCGTTAAATTCCCCAACCAGCAAAGGGACCTCGTAGTAAGGCGGTAAGGAAATACCGGTACCGGTAAAATACCGGTAATGTGTAATGAGGCCCACAGTCTTAATTCACTGGTGTTGTTCTTAGGGATAAAGAATAGGGAAGCCCCACCAGGGGAATGTGATTCTGTTATGAGTCAATTGCGGAGGTTGCTGTCTAGATATTCTCGCAGGACAATCTTTTCAGTCTGTGGCAATATATACATCCGAACAAACGGGATAGGTTTGTCGGGTATAAGGTCAATGGCACAATCATCTTGCCTATGGGGAGGTAGTTCCTTGACTTCTAAATCAGAAACCACTTTGTGGTAGTCTTGGTACTCAAGCGGTAAAGTGACCAGCATATCGACTGGTTTGGTATTTGAGTCACTTGTTATAGTAGATATCGTGGTATGAAGACCAACCGATCCTTCATGGAGACAATGGGAGATGCAATGTTCCGAGCCTAAAAAAAAAAGAACCTGCAGTCCAATAAATGAAGGGATTATGGAGTCTCAGCCAGGGTAGTCCTAATATGATAGGACAGTGTGCGGCTTTAATGAGATCAAAAAATGTTTTCTTGATGGGACGTAATGTCCATATGTAATGGCATGGTTTCCTCCTCAATTAATCCTGATGATCGGGGAGTTCCGTCCACTCCTTCCAAGAAAGTTACCAGCGGCTCCACAATCAATTCAAGCAGGAATGGTTTCAAGGATTTGATTATGAAATTGTAAGGAAATCTTGATTACTACAATTTAGGTAGCGGAAGGGGAACTCAAGATCACTTACCGGAACATAGTTCCCATAAATGACAGGGAGGTTGCGTATCCCAAACATCTGGGAGAGACTAAAGGACAATCTTTCAGTTTATGTTCCTTTGACGCACAATACATACAAAGGCTGAGATTGCGTTGTCTGGTCCTTTCTTCAGATGTTAAGGGCCCTCGAGCGGCATGACGTTCTTGTAGGCGTTAATCCAGTTGGAGAACTGTCGTAATCATTTCCGCAAGGTTCTCTGGACGAGTCATTCGAGAGACTTAGGGGGTTATTCCGAGTACGGCAGTAGGGGGTTAATGTTATGTTATGTTAACTGAACTTGTAGAGGGCACGGTTGCCCAAGGGCTTCATGGCGCTAGATAGGATAGCTGCTTGCTAAAGAAGAAGACCAGTGGAAAGAGAGGGCTAAAATAGAATGGTCTTAAGAGCTCTTCTAAAACCAAGATGATTGGGGGTGCCTCTGAGTGACAGTGGGAGGTTGTTGCAGAGTTTGGCAGCAATGGAGAAGGCCCTGCCACCGATCCTTTCACGGTTAAACCTTGGAACAGTAAGTAGGTTGGTGGTGGAGGAGCGTAAATCGCTCTCAGGGATATATCGAGAGAATTTAGACTGCAAAAACTCGGCTCCTTGGCCGTGAATCACCCAGTGAACAATACACTTAAAATGAACACGCTGGGCCACCGGAAGCCAGTGGAGTCGACGGAGCACAGGAGAAATATGAGCACCATAGGGAGAGCCAGTGGCTAGCCTGACCGCCAGGTTCTGCATGTGCTGAAGCCGTTGTGTGAGACCAATCGGTTGCGACAGATATAGAGAGTTGCAATAATCCAACCGCGGAAGGACTGGCGCCGCCACCACGTGGGGGCAGATAGCTTCCGGTATCATGCGAAGAACCTTCTTAAGGACCCTGATCTGGTGGTGGGCAGACTGGCACATAGCAGTAACCTGGTTGGACATAGAAAGGGAGGCAGAAAGAATAACACCCAGATTTTTCACTTTACTGAAATCGCCATTAAGTTTGAGCCAATTCTGGTCCATCCAAACACTGAGTGCCCTCAGGCAGTCATGAAGGCGTGACGAGACCTCAGCCCGGTGGCAGTGCCGTTAACCCTCTACCGCCGCATTCCGAGGTCCCTTAGCGGGTCCGACCAGGGCCGGCTGGTTTTACCAGCTGCCTTAGCGGGACCTGTTAAGGGACCAGGGAGCTAATAACGGGCCCGCTATTTGCGGGCACGTTCTTAGCTCCTTCCCCATTCCCATTGAGCCCTATGGGGGCGCGAATGGGAATGGGGAATGGCATTCAGAATGGGGACTTACCGGGTCCGCCTAGGTCAGAATGTCCCGGTAAGTCCCCATTCTGACACCACGGACACGGGTTTGGAGGCAGCCATGGTGCTCTTAGCACCATGGCTGCCTCCAAACCTGTAATGACCCCCTTAGTCTTTTAACTCTTCATTGAGTCCTCTTCTTAGCAGAGTGATTAAAGCATCGTCAGACCATGCGGTTTCATGGGCCATTTGTTTAAATTGTGTGATGGAGGATAATGTGTCCATGGGCCTTGGTGAAAATCCAATAGATGTTCTTGTCCAGAGATAACTACCTCTTGTCTTCCAAACATTGCTTGGATACTAATAATAAACCCGGGATAAGAGTCCAAAATGGGGTTGTTGGTGGTTACTAACCGAGTGGCCCATGCAAGGGCAGCTCCAGCAAGGTGAGAAATCATGTTTTCCACTTTGGAGCAGTCTTGAAGGAAGGTAAGCGGGTTTAAACGCAAATTGGACTACACAGGAATCTAAATATCCACGTTGTTTTTTTAGGGTTGCCATCGAATTTCCACCAGGCAATGCTCCTGGGGAATATCAAATTGGGGTGGCGGATGTGCTAGTAATTGTCTTAGGTCTGCGTTCTCAGCTTTGAGGTTTTGTACTTCCGTGTTGAGATTTTGCATCCCAGTCATTAGTTGTTGTACCTGTTGATCCATTATTTCTAGGCGTTACTTTCTGTTATGATGTTGTTGAAAACTGTTTAATTTTAGGTTGGTTCACTGAACCCTTAACCTGATGGCCTTTAGGCACAACAAGAATTTTATGGGGAGCCTTCCTAATTCTACCCCTGGCCCTGATAGATGGAGACAAGGGAAGAGGTAGAACCAGGGAAACCCTCCGGGGGAAGAAAACCAGTGGAACAAGGGTAGAAAGTTGATCAGGGATAAAGTTCAGAAGGATGTCGCTGCACTTCAAGGATCTGTTTTCACGTTCTTTTGAGTAAGATGGGAAGTATCAAATAGTCTGGGATAATTTAGTATCCAGATATCAAAGAAAGGAAAAAGGAGTTTTTTTTAGAAGAAGCAATGGGTACAGGGGACAATAGTATCTTAGAACAACTAAGCAGTGTAGTAAAACCTTAGAAGTGGTTTACTTACCATGTACTTTACTTCCACACATAGGACGTGACACAGGAGTGGTATTTGTTGTAGCAATGCAGAATGATGCATGTCTTGCATTATTGAAGAGAAGCAAATGATGCACGTGTTGCATTCTTGAAGAGAATCAAATGATGCGCATGTTGCGTATTTATAGAAGGCTAGTGATGCATGTGTTACGTAATCGCTGAGCAGACTGATAGCACTTCTAGCGAGGTGAGTAATTAGAAAAGGTCTTGTCAGAATATGTAGATACTTCTCTACATCTCGACTGTGGTTGGAAATGTATGTACCAACAGATCTGCGTTTGCTAGATAAAGATCTCGTCTCAATATAAGTCTGAGATTCTATATCTTTTGTTGATGCGTAACTGACTTTCGCAGGAGGCGAGAGTCACTAGGAAATGTTGCCTATTACAAGCGGAACGTCACATGTAATAAAACAGCACAGCGTTCATCAAGAGAAGTTTGCGTGTGTAATAAAACAACACAGTGAAGCTTCCGACTGAATATACACTATTATGTGAGTCGTTTATGCTGGAAATGAAGAGCAGGGAGAAAACAGCCACAAGTGTGGTAGGAAGGGAGAAACTGTAGAAGAAAGAAGGAAAAAGGCACTTACTAATGCACGGCTCAAAGTGGTTTGTTCCGCACTTCCTGATAGCTGTGGATACGAAGTAACGCTGCAAACAATGTACAGGGAGTGACTTTATAAGAGGAAATCCCGGTGGCCATTTTGAAAACTAGACCAGTGGAGTGGAAAGATAATGATAGGCTAATGAGATTCCCATGTTGGAAGGGGAAAGAAGAAGTGTGATTATGTACAAAGTTTCCACTTCTTCCATAGGGAATACCGAGGCATGACAAATATCTATAGTAAGCACTTCACAACACATCTCCTCTCCTTCCTTCAACATACCCTTTCTTTACTTTTGCAATCCTATTCTTGTTCCAAACGTGTTCCCCTCTCACTCCACCTTTCAAGGCCTTTTCCACCAACACAGGTTCAGAATATAGAGCATCACCCTTCTTCACCATCCCTTAGTTAATCCTTACCCAATCACCACACACAACATCTAACACTCTCCTCCCCCTCTTCTCTGACTCTCTGGTAACTCTTCTCCCACTTTACCTTCATCCTTTCTCTGAAAACCTCCACTACACAGTCCGACTTTCTCACTCTTCCCAAACAGGGTGGGATAGCTTTGTTATTGGCTTTGTGTCCTCTCATCAACTCAAAATGACTTATTTCAGTCTCCGTATGTGTAGACATTTGTAAACCATATAATCTTTCCTGTACAGCCACCTTCCTATCCTTTCCACATGCACTCGCCATCCTTATGACCTCCATGATGCACTTGTTCAGCCTCACCACCACCCCATTGCATTCCCGGTAGTACAAAGCTGACTTCTTATGTCTTATTCCACACATGTTCAAATAATCCTGAAAATTTCCCCCTATAAATTGATGACCATTATCAGTAAGAATGCTTCCCGGTAATCCTTTCCTTGCAAATATGTCTTGTAAGAATTCAACAATCCTCTCACAGTTGACTTCCCTCACAATCATATATTCCACGCATCTCAACATCAAATCAATCAGGACAACAATGCATTTCCCTCAGCCACTTCCAACCTCCACCGGGCCCAAAATGTCCATAGCCACATCCTCCCATACATTAACGTGGCACTTCCGTTTCCACCATGGGTTGTAATTTCCCCACTTCTCCCTTTCCAGATATCCGACATTCCAAACAACCATCTAGCCTCCTTTCAACCTCACAGTCAAATCCAGGCCACCAATAATCACTCAATACGGCCTTGGTCCGAGAAATACCTACATGACCCACATGGACTAGGTCAATAATCCTGTCATGAATACCTAGCGGCACTACAACACGCTCCCACCTGTACAATAACTCACCCACAACAGACAACTGATCCCTAACTTCCCAGAATGACCTCCCCCTTGATTCATCAAGCTTTTGGTGGCCATCCACAGTTGACATAACTCTTACTATATCTTCTTCTCTACTCATAGCCTCCATCTACAAATCCCTTGCCACAACACCATCATAGTTTACATGGACCATATCAGACACCCATGGCCTCACTTTCTTCTTCAGCTTGTCCTCCTAATCTTGACAAATGATATGCAAGCACATTTTCACAAGCAGGAATCCCCTCCATGTTGAACTTATGACACTGTAGCCTAGTAACCCAACTCGCTACTCTTCGATACTTTACTAAGAACTTTACATAAAAATAAAATAAATCACCTTTAGAGGCTTATGATCAGTCCTAATAACAAATGTCATGCCCGACAGAATATTTTGAAATTTCTCCACTGCCTAATGGCAAGCCAATGCCTCCTTCTCCAGGATGGAATATTTCCTCTCTGGCCCTTTCAATACATGAGAGGCATGAGCTATTTCATCCTCTCCATCCTTCTTAATTTCAGGCAAAACTGCCCCTAAACTCCACCGTCACTGGCGTCCACAGTAACAACACTCTTCCTCTTAGTGTCAAAACATTTTAATGCTTTTGCTAAATCAATTTCCTCTTTAATACGACAAAAATCTTTCTTGCATGCAATTCCTCCTTCTTCAAAAGATTCCTCATTTCAGTCACTTAATCTGAGACAATCTTGACAAATCTTTGATAAAGTTCAATCATGCCCAAAAAAGATCTGAGCTCCCCTTGGATTCCGACCTCCCCACTTTTATGGCATTCACCATCTCGTCCATGGGCTTCACACCAGCATATGAAATCTCCTGACCCAGATACTCCACTTTATCATTCTTGAACACACACTTCTATCCCCTCAGAGATACGCCTTTCTTTTCCTGAATATACAAAACCTTTTCATGAATCTCATCATACTCTCTCTCACTTTCTCCACAAACAAGAACATCATCTTGGAAGCAAAATATTCCCTTCATTCCACCAAACAAGTGATCCATCACTTTCTGAAATGCAGACGCATATACTATTCCAAATGGCATTCTTCTAAATTGAAAAACTCCTTAATGCGTTATTAATGCTGTCATTTTTCTGCTCTCTTCTTCCAGTTCAATCTGGTGGTAAGCAGAGGCCATGTCCAGCTTTGAAAATACACACCCCTTTCCAATTAAGGTAAACATCTCATTCATTTTCGGGAGCCGGTGCTTGTCCACTATAACACATTTATTCAGCTCCCTTAAAATCAACAGTCTCAACGCACCCATTGGCTTTTTCACAACAAGTGGGGAAATCCATTGTACTCTGCCTGCCCTCTCAATTATACCCTGCTTCGGTAATTTCATAAATTCCTTTTTCACACCATGCTTCAGAATAAGTGGTACAGTTTGTAACTTTGCAGCAATGAGAATACTTCCTGTTTTAAGTATAATTCGGTGCTGCATCCCTTTCATTGTCCTGACGCCATTCTCAAATAACTTGCGGAATTTCTTTCATACTGGCATTGACCCTTCAACTTGCAAAACTTGTTCAGATAGATTGGAATCAAGCCTAATTGGTAATTTTCTTGCTCACACCATCCCAATAAAGTTGCACTTTTCTTGGTAATATATATGTTTCCTTGTGCAGACCTAGCCTTAAAAACAAATTGAGCATCAAAATATCCCAGTAGATCAATTTTGTCCATGTTGTATCCACCACGATTTATATCAGGGTTATGCAAATCCTCATCACCACACACTCAAATATTTCTTTAGACATTAGAGATAACTTTGCACCCGAGTCCACCATCATTGAGACCTCTTCTGTTCAAGCTCACACAGGGATATGAATGCTCACAATCATCAGCCATCCTTTGTACAACATTCACAGTAATGTTTTCTATAGTCGCCTCTTCCTCGTCTTCTGAAGACCCAGCATCTTCAGTAATATACACAACCTTCTTTTGAGAAATCCTTAAGTTCTTGCAGCAACTTGCAAAATGCCAGTTTCTATTGCATTTTGAGACAAATCATATAGTCTTGTGTCTTGGACAATTACACACCGTCATCTCTTTTCTGCTTCCCTTTTCCCCCCTATATTGTCGTAAGTACTTTTGGAAAGTGAACTCTGCTTAGATTTCTTTTTCTGTCTGTACTCAGACACCTTTAATACATCCACTTTGGTATCTTTGTTCCCTCCTTCTGAAAATGTTGCAACACATGCCATTGAGTGTTCAACACGGCTTGCAATCTCTAGGACCTCATCCAACTAGGTTTCGTCCTAAAACGATAGCTCTTCTCTTATCTTTTTGCAATTAGGGTGGATCATGAACTGATCTCTATTATGCTCGTCAGACTTTTCATCAATTGTACAAGATAAAGCCAGGTGGCATAACGCAGTTATATATTCTTTGTCACTTTCACCCTGTTCTTGCAAACGTACTCCAAAATTATAGCGTTCCAGTATAGTGCTGGTTTTCAGGTTGAAGTGTTTATCTAACTTCAATAATGCTATGTTGAATTCATTAGAAGGATCCCCTTCTTGTTCATTCATTGGAGGTAAGGTGTCGAAAATTCATTGACCTTCTTAGCCCAAGAAGTGTATTAATAAAGAGACTTTACTGTCTGTTGATGCCACATTGCCACAAGCTCCTTTTACATAGTGTATAAAGCCCTTTTTCCATTGACACCACTTTATTTTCACGGGTCCTGGAGAGGCCATAGAAGTGGCAGGACCCAGTACTACGGACATATCCAAGGTGAAATAACTAATTTGCCTGTTAAAAAACCAAAAAGACCCTTGGTTGACTTTTGCTTTCTTAGATCTTCGCCACGTTTCTTCTTTTAGTTGGTGCCTTAAGTGGTAATGTTCAGAGGTTGTGCTTAATGTGTACTTAACTTACTAAATGTCCCTTGTTGTGTACTTGAAGCTAGCAATGCGTGTGACCTTTATCTCACACGTTGTGGTGTGTCCACACACACATATTCTTAAGTGATTTCGTCTGTGCTACGGGTGTCACAGGAATCTTAACAAAGATGGCCGGAACGTATTGGCAAAGTCGCAGGCACCTTTATTCTAAGGTAGGCACGGCAATACGAATGCTGCATTACAGGCACCTTGTTGATTTAATTACAATGCCCCTTAAGTTAAAAATTGCTATTATTCACAGCGAAATCTTGGTCGATGTTAGTGAGAGTACAAGCGATACTCACACGTCATGGAGATCAACTTGGAGCTCATCTCTGCCGAGCGCTTTTCTCTCCGCTCCAGTCCACTGACTGGCTCAAATGCCTGTCACAATCAAAAGTTCTCCCTCGTTTATACCGTGGCCGATCCGCAATCACTCCAGCAGAACATCCAAAGCTAAGACACTCACTGATCTCGCATAGTACACCGACGGGAGTCCGCGGGCTATGTTCACGCTGGGGGTTGCATTCGATTTGAACTCCTCATCACCAATGACGTAAAGCACACACAGGAAAGCAATTGTACTTTATGAGTTAGATGTAAGTATTCTGGTAACAACCCCCAGCCAATGTCTCCACCCAGCAATACAAAGGACCAACTGAACATCTCTGAATTCTTGATGCAGGGTCATAAGTCAACATTCCCTTCCCCCACACTCCAAGTTCCACTATCTACAATAAGCACTTTACAATTACAACAGTCTATTGGTCCGAGTATGAGGACTTTCAGACCTTTGTGCCAGGCTCCTATTCTCCAGGCACAAGACTATCTGAAACCCTTCATAGTACAAGCCTAGACATCCGACACCAGCAGTCCTCTCCCAGCTAAAGGCAGGGAACTCCCCCATTTGTTTCATCACTCGCCAGCTTAAGGACAGAATGAGGTGACCCACTGTAGAAAAATGTTTTACCATTGTGGGAGCCTTTAAGAAGCGGAGACCCTTTCTCTTGGCACTCACCACCATTCAGACTGACCCATAAGCCCTTAAAGTGGCTGATTAACATTGATTAGTACCCAGCGAGGGACAATGAGCTTGTAATAAGGAAGCTCACTGGCCCTCACACGGTCATTACCCGAATGGCAAATACTTACCTGCTGTTCCGACTCCCTTGCCGTTACTCACTGTGTTCCATGGCGGCTATTTTCTTTGGTTACTTTTTTCCAATACTTTTTAATGGACGCCATGGAAAGGTAGCCCCTTCTCCCTGGTGGTCATTTCTTTTGCTCTTTTTGCTCAAATTGACAGTTCAAACACTGTTTGTCAACTCTAGTAAACATGATATTAGTACCCCAATACAATGTGCCATGGTACCAATAGCAATGGAAGTTTCTGAGATGGAAGAGGGGGCATTACTAGTCAGATAATGCCCCCGGGGCCATGCCGTTGCTTTGCTCGTGCTTGTAACTATCACCCCCTGTCGTGGTCATCGGGCCAAGGGTGCAGACCTTACAAGGTCACACAAACAGGGGGCCCGGATGGACACAGATCTGGCACCTTTAGCGCCAGGCTCATAAAGAACAATAAATAAGACAATTCATTTGGGTCAAAAAACATCTTTATTATGGACATAGCACCTAATTTCTGGTGAACTGTGTGTTTAACATTGGAACTTTCATCTTCACAGCAGCCCCACGTGCATTCTTGGGTGGGGCTGCTGCTATTGGGTTGCCTGGCACGTGCTGACTCACTGGGAGTGGCAGGGTGTGGCAGGCAAGCCAAGCCTGGTGGGCGTGCCCACGATAACAGCTATATAAGCTGCTCCAATCCCTGAGGCAGACGCTTGGCGTTATTCTGCACTTCCATGCAGCATAACGCTCACCGCCGCCTGGGATTCAACTTACCTTGGGAAGTCCTGACATCTGCTCCATACTTACCACCTGGAGGATCCTGCTCTCACCTGTACGCTTCTTCTTGGCACCGCGGCTCACCTGCAAACATCTTGGAGCGCAGATATCTTCATCTTGGCACCGCGGCTCGTCTTCAAACATCTCGGAGCGCAGATATCATCATCTTGGCACCGCGGCACGATGCGCTCCACCTGCAACCGCAGCACCTGCAAATAAAAGCGAAAGGCAAGGTTAGACATTTAACAGACATTAAGTTTAAGGTTGCGCTACCAACAAACCTCACGCTTTCCCTTAAACCATCACTCAACTGTTGTCGGACATTTCGGTTTCATCCATCTTCCGCTCAGATGCATTCCGCACCTCCACAGCAGCTGTTGGGCCGCATTTCCATCTATTTGGAAGAAAACAGAGAGGAACGTTATTGGGTAAAAAAACAACATTGAGAGAAAGCAGAAAGAGGGGAAAAGACAAGAGACATTGAGAGAAAGCAGAAAGAGGGGAAAAGGCAAGAGGCATTGAGAGACACCACCAAACCAGAGGAGCATAGTCGCAGCTGGACTGGATTACTACTCATCAGGGATCAGTGAAGGAACTAGATGCCATCAACAAGTGCCCCTGCCAGAAGTAGCAGGACGGAGAGCTCATCATTCGTACTTATCAGGTGAGCCTTATGGGCCGGTACGTGCCCACAGAAATCGCACCTTGGGTCGAAGGGTTTGGGAGGTACAGCGGTCACCAATCAGCGCAATCACATTTTCTCGTATCCACGCAGGAGCCTTGCCACCAATTGTTGCCACCGGCAGCTTGTCCCCAGGGGAGAAACCAGATCTAACTCCGGTGGCACATTGGTGGCACTGGGATCATCGTGACTTGTTCCTGGTGCATCTTGTGCACTATCCTGTTGAAAAGGGGGATGGGGGAAGCATAGGCAAATCTCCCAGACCATATAATCCAAAAACCGTTCCCTTTGAAGTGTTGTGGGTACCTGGAGGCGTAATCTGGGCATTGGCCGTTCCTCAGAGTTCTGAACAAGTCGATCTCTGGGAAACCCCTCTGGGAATGTGCTCTTGCAACCGCCACTCGTGCTCTACGTGGATTGTTGGTAAGAACCCCGTTCACTCAGGTGCTGGAATACTAATAAAATGGGTTGCAACTTAAATTAAGTGGTCAAGCAGTAAATGAGAAGTCTGTCACTTGTTTCTTTGGTATACGAGTGATTTATTACAAACTTAAAGCAAACACGTGTTTCCACCTGACACGGGTCTTTTTTAAGGTTGTGGTGAGTTTACATAGTGTGCAATAATATCCATATTTATTTTTGAACAATCGTGTAGTGAAAGACCAAGGTCAATTTTCCCGTGCTGTACAGTGTTGCATTGGATTCTGCTGTGGCATATTGGTGCACAGATGTCTGTTGAAGGCGGTGAGCCCTCCACCCCGACAGATAAGTCTGTGGTGAGAGTGGCCTCTACTGCGGGGGGTGAAGATTTTCCCCTGCAGAAGGTTTTCCCTTCACCACCGCCACAGAGACTGAAAGAGGGCTGGCGAGACAACCACTAGATCGTCCCACTGGCTGCTGGCCCGACACCATTGGCTCGAGAGCCACTCCTGCATGGGGCGTGTGTGCAGACAAGCATGAGGAAGGAATAAGTTACTTACCTGTAAATGTTCTCCAGCATGGGTCTGGCATGGATTAACATGCTCATGAATATTCCCAGTCGTCAGGCTGTGAATCCTCAGTAAAAGAAAAACAGTTTCACTTTCACTTACAAACTGTCTTTCTCCTATAAACCAATCACTGAGCTCTGGGTCATACTGCCCCCAGCCAATAACTGCCCTCTCCCTAAGCCCTCCTCTGGCAGCTATGTTCAGATTTGGTAGCACGTAAAGCAGCAATATGACCAAGAAGAGCCGCAGAGTGTCTTGTGTTGAGAGTCGTGAAGATATAGAAGACCTCTGTCCCCAAGTGCCGCGCAGGGAGAATCACTAAATCACTCCCTGTGCAACCTTTGCGGCCACAGGTGGAGATAATCCGAAGCCGGAACCGAAGTACTAGGAACCCCAAGGCAGCTGTGGAAAAAGGCAATGATTAGATACCAAGCAGTCAGGACACTACATACAATAATCCGAATACAGTCAGAGTCTTACCGGGGATCTGATGAAAGGGATGGAAAACCTGAACGGGAGGATGGTTCCGGGACTCACGTAGGCAAAAGACCCACCCTGCGGGATAGGTCTAGATGTACCTCGCCAGTCTCCACCTGGAGAGTGTATTGAAGAGGGCCCCAGGTAATCAGGTGGAAGCAACCAACTGGAGAGTGAGATTCCCCGTGTAGAGGTGCAATCAGGGAGGCCCAACAGAGATCCGTTGCAGACGAAGGTCTGAAGCCAGGAAGAGCAGTCTACACCAAAGGGATAAACAAGAACGAGATCCAGAGGAAGTCCGTAGTTCAGTCCGGGGTCAGGAGCCGTGATGAGCAGAAAAGCCGATGTAGCCAAATCCAAACGTGATCCACAAGAAGTCCAGTAAACATAAGCCAAGTCCAAGGAAGCCAGGTAAGCAATACAGGTAAGAAAGTCAAACAGAGTACTCCTGGTAAACCAGCTGTGAAGCGTAGGATACCGGCACTGCACTGCTTAAATATCGTCCACTTCCTGGTCACATGATGTCAACCGGAGTCACGTGACCGCGAAACCGGGGCACGTGACCGTTTCCTCGGGTCACGTGATCGGGCCACAACAGCACGAGCGAGTGTGTTACTGCTCGAGCGGTGGCCTAATCTCCAAGGCAACTGCCAATGGAGGAACGGCCGCAATCGTGACTGCAGGGTGTATGGCGTTTGTTTGGCCAGCGCGCGAGCCAAACGGGGTTGCCTACGTGAGCCCCGGGAGACAGGTGAATGGGAGGGGTAGGACACTGGACTGGGTGTCGGGACAAGGTCGCAGGAACTACCCGAGGACATGACAGAGCCCCCCCTCAAAGGCCCACGACCCCGTGGGCAGGAAGGATGTTCCCTATGAAACCGGGAGATCAATCGAGGGGCATGGACATCCGAGGCGGGGACCCAGGTGCGTTCCTCCGGACCATAACCCAACCAGTCAACAAGGTACTGCAGGTGACCCCGAAGGAAACGGGACCCCAATATGCCCGAGACCTCGAAAACATCAGGTGCATCCAGGGAAACGGGGGCAGGAGAAGGGCGAAGACGCGTCGAGGATGGGCAGGGCTTGAGGAGGGAGGTGTGAAACACAGGATGTACCCGCCAAGAGGAGGGGAGAACCAGGCGATAGGCCACCGGGTTGATGACATGGGAAACAACATAAGGACCCACAAAACGGGGCATGAGTTTGCGGCAGCCCTTCAAGTGGAGATGACGGGAGGACAGCCAAACCCGGGACCCAACGGGATACAACGGGGCCATGGTACGCCTAGCGTCTGCGGAGGCCTTCATGGATGCCTGTGCCTCCTGCAGATGAACGAGGACCTGGGTATGGAGGGCTGACATGTCTCGAACGCAGGCTACTGCTGCAGGGTTCTCGGTGGGAGAAATGTCGGGGATAGGGAGGACCCTGGGATGCTGGCCATACATGGCGTAAAATGGAGAGAGACCCGTGGAGGAGTGAGTAGCGTTGTTGTAGGCGAACTCAGCGTAATGTATGTTCTGTAACCAGGTTGATTGTTGTTGTAGCATCAAACAACGCAGATATTGTTCCATGGACTGATTTGTTCTCTCGGTCTGGCCATCGGTTTCCGGGTGATAAGCGGAGGAGAACCGGGCATCGATACCCAGAAGAGCGGTCAATGCACGCCAAAAACGGGACGTGAACTGAGAGCCTCGATCGGACACCAGGACAGAGGGAAGGCCGTAGCGGCAGAAAACGTTGTCAAAGAATAACTTGGCCAAGGCAGGGGCAGACGGGATACCATGACAAGGGATGAATTGAGCCATCTTGGTGAAGACATCGACCACTACCCATATGGTGTCGTAACCCTGGATCTTGGGTAAATCGGTTACGAAATCCATGCTCAGGGTGTGCCAGGGTTTTGGTGGCACGGGTAAGGGTCGCAGTAGCCCCAATGGACGACCCCTACGATGTTTGCCCTGAGCACAGACTGAGCATGTGTTGACGTAACAGCCTACGTCGTGCCCCATGGACGGCCACCAACACCATCGTTTCAAGAGATCCAAGGTGCGGGCCTGGCCCGGGTGACCATTGATCGGGGCGTCATGGGACCACTCTAGGGCTAGGTTTCTGGTGTCAGTGGTAGGGAGTACTAGACGATCCTGTACATATGGCAAACCGTTGTGATAGGTGGGATCCCATTCTGACAGCTGATCGGGGTGCCTTTGAACCCAGGAACGAATGTCTTCTAGTAGTGCCAGAGGGGGTGTGCATGTACAGACAACATGTCCCCGAGGTAAGAGTGTGTCGGGAAACACCGGTAACGAAACCCCCCCAGGGGAGCGAGACAAAGCGTCCGCCTTGCTATGTTCTGTACCAGAGCGGTGTTTGATCTGAAAGTCGAAAGCGGCGAAGAACAGATGCCACCTGACCTGTCTACTGTTTACACATTTCAAGGCTGCCAGGTCTTGCAGGTTCCTGTGATCTGTGTATACCGTAACCTTATGTTTGGCCCCCAACAGGTGGTGACGCCAAGTTCGGAAGGCGTCCATTACCGCCAGTAGCTCTTTTTCGGTTACGGTATAGTGGGATTCTGCGGGGCTGAACTTACGCGAATGGAAGGCCACAGGATGCAACCACCCTGTAGTGGGACAAACCTGTGACAGAATCGCCCCCAACGCAAAGGAAGAGGCATCGGCCTCAACGACGTATGGTTGGTCGGGATCGGGGTGTTGGAGCACCGGGGCAGTGGTAAAAGCGTTCTTCAACGCCTCGAAGGCCTGCTGGTGTATCTCCTGCCATTCAAATGGAACAAGAGGACTGGTAAGGGACGTAAGAGGCGACACGAGAGAAGAGAACCCAGAGATAAAGCGCCGATAGAAATTGGCGAAACCCAGGAAAGATTGCAAAGTCTTTAGGGTCTTTGGTGTTGGCCAATCGAGGATAGCTCGAACCTTGGCATGATTCATGGCCAGACCACCAGGCGTGATGTTAAACCCCAGAAACTCCACGTTAGACACATGGAACAGACATTTTTCGGGTTTGATAAACAATGTGTGTTCTTGCAGTCGGGACAATACTTCTCGTACGTGTTGTATGTGTTCTTCCAGGGTGTGAGAGAATACGAGAATGTCATCAAGATACACCACCACAAACGTGTCTAATATGTCCGAGAAGATGTCGTTCATGAAATGTTGGAAGGTGGCAGGGGCGTTGCACAGGCCGAAAGGCATGACCGTATACTCAAAAAGGCCATACCGCGTACAGAAGGCGGTCTTCCATTCGTCACCCTTTCGGATGCGGACGAGGTTATATGCCCCCCGCAAATCCAGCTTGGTATAAATGGAGGCGTGGGTTAACCGGTCCAGGAGGGGAGAGATGAGTGGAATCGGATAACGGTTCTTCACCGTGACGGCGTTAAGCCGACGGTAATCCACACAGGGACGAAGGTCGCCTTCTTTTTTGGGCACGAAGAATATGGGACTGGCTGCAGCCGACTTGGAAGGACGAATGTGACCCAAACGCAGCGCCTTATCAATGTACTCCTTAAGAGTCAGGTCTTCCGATAGGGACAAAGAATAGATGCGGCCTGAAGGTACCAAGGCCCCAGGCACAAGGTCGATTGGACAGTCATAGGAGCGGTGAGGAGGGAGTACTTCAGAGGAGCCCTGATCGAATAGCAAAGTGTAATCCTGATAAGCCACAGGGATGGGAGCGGTGACTAAACCCACTATGTGTGAGGCAGGGGGAATGTCGTCGCCCAGTATCGTGAGTTGGGCGACAGCACCGAGTGCTAATGCTGGTGTGTCTGTTTCACTGTCCACGGGAAGGCAGTAGTTCTGACAGAGTTCAGATTCGAAATGGACGTGTCCCGTTCCCCAATCTATATGCGGGTTATGTTCTCGTAACCAGGGTATGCCTACTATGACGCCGAACTGAGGCGTGGATATCAGATCGAAATGGAGGATTTCCCTATGGACTGACAGGATAGTGAGGACGAGGGGGGTGGTCTGTTACTTAATGGGACCAGAAGCGAGTTCCGTCCCATCAACTGCTTGAACCGGTTCGGGTCGGGGTTTATTGATCAGGGGTAGGTTCAATGTCCGAGCCAGAGCGATATCAATATAGTTCCCGGAGGCCCCGGAATCAATAATGATCCGCACGGGGTGGATAATCCCAGGGGCAGGCTGTATGGTGGCATCTACCTGAATGGGCCTGATCTGACCAAATGATGGAACGATCTTCGGGGAAGGGCATGGAGAACTCGATCCTACCCCCGTATCTAGGATCGAGCTGGATGAAAAACCTGCTTCTTGGGTCTGGGTCTCCGGGGACACTCCTTCACAAAATGCCCCCCTAAGCCGCAATAAAAGCAGGCATTCTCAGCCCTTCTGCGCTCCCTCTCTCTCGAGGTGATGGGACTCCTAACACCTCCTATTTGCATCGGCTCACCGGTGGCTTCAGAGGACGACGACGGAATAGCAGAGCTGGCCGTTTGGGAAAACCCGGCCTCAGCCCTGCGTTCGGAGCGTCGTGCGTCTACTTGGAGAGCCAGGTCCACCAGGGCCGGGAACTGGACTGGCAGAGACGGTACCATAGCCAAGGCGTCTTTCATAGGGCTGCTTAGTCCTCTATAGAATACCACCGATCTCTTACTTTCAGGCCAGGAGGTCTCTGCTGCCAGTTGGTTAAATCTTGTGATGTATTCAATAAGAGAGCCCTTCCCCTGGGACAGGTCCAGTAGTTCTAGATCATGGGATTGTGCTTTATACCTGGTGTCGAACACTCGGGACATTTCCAATACTAGCTGATCGAAATCATAGAGGGCAGGATGGTTGGTTTCTAACAGGGGGTTTGCCCAAGCAGCAGCCGTGCCGGCTAGGTGAGAGAGAGTGAATGCCGCCTTGGTGGTAGGATCCGGAAAAACAAGGGGTCGACACAAGAAGTGCAACTTACACTGGTTAAGGAAAGTCCTAAACCTTCTTGGGTCCCCATGGAACTTTTCTGGGGCAGCCAAAGGAAAGGGAGAAGGCAAAACCACCGGAACAGGAGCCGAGGGAGTCGGGATTGGGTGTACAAGGGGTATCGATGCTGGAAGGGCGTCTCCGAGCTCCGGGTCCAAGGGTAAGGGGTGTTGGGTGCTTTGTAACAGGTCAAGACGCTGATGGACCGCGGTATTAGCCGCCACCATATCGGCTCGTAGTAACGTGATTGCTTGGATGACAGCAGCCAGGGGGTCTTCGGCGGCACCCTCCATATCTTGCACGACAAGGCTTCACAGTCTGTCTTGTGTTGAGAGTCGTGAAGATATAGAAGACCTCTGTCCCCAAGTGCCGCGCAGGGAGAATCACTAAATCACTCCCTGTGCAACCTTTGCGGCCACAGGTGGAGATAATCCGAAGCCGGAACCGAAGTACTAGGAACCCCAAGGCAGCTGTGGAAAAAGGCAATGATTAGATACCAAGCAGTCAGGACACTACATACAATAATCCGAATACAGTCAGAGTCTTACCGGGGATCTGATGAAAGGGATGGAAAACCTGAACGGGAGGATGGTTCCGGGACTCACGTAGGCAAAAGACCCACCCTGCGGGATAGGTCTAGATGTACCTCGCCAGTCTCCACCTGGAGAGTGTATTGAAGAGGGCCCCAGGTAATCAGGTGGAAGCCACCAACTGGAGAGTGAGATTCCCCGTGTAGAGGTGCAATCAGGGAGGCCCAACAGAGATCCGTTGCAGACGAAGGTCTGAAGCCAGGAAGAGCAGTCTACACCAAAGGGATAAACAAGAACGAGATCCAGAGGAAGTCCGTAGTTCAGTCCAGGGTCAGGAGCCGTGATGAGCAGAAAAGCCAATGTAGCCAAATCCAAACGTGATCCACAAGAAGTCCAGTAAACATAAGCCAAGTCCAAGGAAGCCAGGTAAGCAATACAGGTAAGAAAGTCAAACAGAGTACTCCTGGTAAACCAGCTGTGAAGCGTAGGATACCGGCACTGCACTGCTTAAATATCGTCCACTTCCTGGTCACATGATGTCAACCGGAGTCACGTGACCGCGAAACCGGGGCACGTGACCGTTTCCTCGGGTCACGTGATCGGGCCACAACAGCACGAGCGAGTGTGTTACTGCTCGAGCGGTGGCCTAATCTCCAAGGCAACTGCCAATGGAGGAACGGCCGCAATCGTGACTGCAGGGTGTATGGCGTTTGTTTGGCCAGCGCGCGAGCCAAACGGGGTTGCCTACGTGAGCCCCGGGAGACAGGTGAATGGGAGGGGTAGGACACTGGACTGGGTGTCGGGACAAGGTCGCAGGAACTACCGGAGGACATGACACAGAGGGGCAGGAGGGAGGGTTCGAATGTGAATCCATGGCACACCCATATGCTGGAGAAAAGTTACAGGTAAGTAACTTGATTCTTCTCCAGCATGGGATCAGGCATGGATTCACATGCTCATGAATAAAGAATACATAGCAGTACAGACATACACAACAACGTGAGGTGGCAAGGCGTGGCAAGGTTCAACAGAAGCAATTACTTTTAACTCCTCACCAGGCACACCTTTAAGCGAACAGGTTACGCAGCACTGCTTGGCCAACCCTGGACTCCTCTCTGGAATCCCTTTTTCTTCCCCATCTTTATTTAACATATTTTCACAAAATAATACACAAAAAATACATGTTAGATCAGATTTGTAGGTAGTACAATTAAATCAATATTTACATAACACATATCACTACCAATTGTCATATTACATTACTATAAGATACCCACCCCCACACCATATTTCAACAATACCATAGCAGAAACAACACAATAGACAAGACAAACACCCTCCCACCACCCAACCCCCAATGTCTTTGTCATATCTACAGAGGAAGTCCTACACTTTAATCAAAGAAACTATGAAATGATCCCCACAATTCATCATATTCAAACTCCCTATCACGTTTCAGAGCTTGTGTTTTTTCATACCATGAAAGTGTTCGCATATCCGATATCCAATTTTCATAGTGTGATTTTTTTCTAGATTTCCACACCTTCATTATATGCTTAACAATGCTCTATCAATCCAATCCAAGGAATCTTGTGAAGGTATGCGTAGACCTCCACGTAGCAGCCTTGCAGATGTCCAGCAGGGGCACACCTGACAGGAATGCCATCATCACAGCGGGTTTATAGTCATAATTTCGAAAAATAAATGTCGACTTACAAAAATGTCGAAAAAAAAATGTTGAAAACAATAATGTCATTTAGCACTATCAATAAATATAAACAAGAAGAGTCCCCCCCAACCCCCCTCACCCCCCCAACACCCTCTCACCCCTCATACTCAACACATTTTAATTATATATATATTTATTTATTCAATAAATAAACAAGAAGAGTATCAATTACTAGGGGTGGGGGGTTCCCCCCCAACCACCCCCTGCCACCCCCCCACTCCCCCACCACCCTCTCACCCCTCATACTCAACACATTTTAATTATATATTTATTTATTTATTCAATAAATAAATAAACAAGGAAAATATAATTTACTAGGGGGGGTTCCCCCCCAACCCCCCTCACCCAACACCCCCACCACCTTCTCACCCCTCATACTCAACACATTTTAATTATATATATATTTTTTTATTTATTCAATAAATAAACAAGGAAAATATCATTTACTAGGGGGGGTTCCCCCCAACCCCCCTCACCAAACACCCCCCTGCCACCCCCCCCACCACCCTCTCACCCCTCATATTCACCACATTTTAATTATATATATTTATTTATTTTTTTCTAAAAATTTGAACAAATGTAGAAAACAATTCGACATTATTGCTTTTCTACATTATTTTTTTCGACATTTTTTTTTCGACATTTTGACTGTCGGTATTATTGCATGCGACATTATCACTGACCACCATCACAGCGATCGCTCTGGTAGAATTGGCTCTCAGACGGCCAGGCAGCAGTCAGTTTGCCTACCGGTTACAATGAGTGATGCAGCCTGAGAGCCCTATGGAGCTGGAAGCCTTGGACAAGGCCTTCCCATGGTTCACAAGACCAATGCTCACAAAAAGCTGAGAAGTCTTCCGGAAACTCTTCGTGCGAGCCACATAGAACTTCAGAACACGCACCACATCCAGCGAGTGCAGAGTCCTTTTAGCTGATGAGGAAGGCATCGGAAAAAACCCAGGCAACACCAAAGGTTCATTGAGATGGAATTCTGACAGAACCTTCGGCATGAAAGAGGGGTGCGTCCGCAGCATCACCTGCGTATCATGGAAATTCAAATAAGGCTGCTTGTAAGATAGGGCCTGGATCTCACCTACCCTCCTGGCAGAGGTGATAGCCAAAGGAAAGCAGTCTTCCACGAAAGGTACTTGAGACGGGCTTGATTCATAGGCTCGAAGGGGGCCCCCCCATGAGCCTCGTCAGAACCACGTTCAGTTCCCACACAGGGGCGGGCGCCTTCACCGGCGGGAATGATCGGAACAGTCCATTAAGGAACTCCTTCACCAGACGGTGTGGCCAAAGCGAAGACCGTCCAGGAGAGCTAGTGTGGCGGGAGATCGCCGCCAGATGCACCTTGATGGAGGCGTGAGCCAGTCCCGCCCTGGGCAAGTACAATAAGTATGGAAGGACCTGCAGGGCCGTGACCCTCAGAGGGTTGATCTTCTGTGTCCGGCACCACGTCGTGAAGCACTTCCACTTGTGCCCATAGGTCTTAAGAGTCGATGATGATCTGGACCTGGCAAGGACCTCTCTGCAGTCTGCCGGAAGCCCGTACCCACTGAACTCTAATGCTGCTGGAGCCAAGCCTTCAGGTTCAGCAACCCCGGGTTGTGATGTAGGATTGCGCCTCCTCTGGTGAGCAGGTCCGTGACCACTGGCAGTTTGACTGGTGGTGACGTCGACAGGCTGAGAAGATCCAGGTACCAAAATATGCCTCGGCCACACTGGGGTGACATGGATCCCTCTTGCACCTGCACCGTTTGAGTCGATTGATGACTCTCAATAGCAGAGGCAACGGAGGAATAGGAACAGGCCTTCCCACTAGAAGGAGAACGCGTCCCCCATGCTCTTCGGCTGGTGGAACCTGCAGGCGAAACTCTGGCACTTGGAGTTCATCGCCGTTGCAAACACATTGATCCGGGGCTTGCCCCACTTGAGGAAGAGACTGTCCACTTGATCCTGCCTAAGCTCCCACTCGTGGCAAAAGTGTAGTTCCCTGCCGAGGGAGTTGGCAATGGTGTTCTTGACTCCCGCCAGTTGAAAAGGAATGAGGAACATCCCCTGGGCGACGACCCAGTGCAACAAATCCTGCACCTGTAAAGTGTACCAAGGACCTGGTGCCCCCCCTGCTTCCGGATGTAGAAAATCATGGTGATATTGTCCGTGGAGACCCTCACCACCTTGCCCTTGAGGGACAGGAGGAACGACTTGAGAGCCCAAAACACTCTCCTCCGTTAGCCACAGGCCTCTGGCATGGAGACGTCCGGTGTGAGCTCCCCAGCCCTCCAGGGAAGCGTCCGTGGTGACCGTCTCCTGGAAAGGGGGGTCCTGGAAATCTGTGCCCCCTGTGATATTGGAGCTCACGTCCCACCACCTTATCGCTCAATGGAACTCCTTGTCGAGGACAATCTTAAAGGTGAAGCTTCCGGACACCTGGATCCAACAAGCATCCAGGAACTCCTGAAGGGGTCGCATCCGCAACCTGCAGAGTCTGATCAGGTAGATACACGACGACATGCAGAGCAGCGACTTGATGGTTCTCACTGTGGCGATCTTCAGTTCTAACAATTGTCGCACCTTGCCCAGAATGGACGCTATCCTGTCTTCCAAGGGAGCTGTCAGGTGGGAGACCATGTTGAGCCTGGACCCCAGGAACAGAGCGTCTTGTGATGGAATCAAGCAGGACTTTGGATAGTTTACTGAGAAACCCAGATCCGTCAGCAGCCGGACTGTCCTCTTCGTGTGGTCGACAGCGATCTCCCTTGACTTGGCACAGATGAGTCAGTTGTCGAGCTATGGGTACACATGTATTCATTGAAGGCGCAGATGGGCCACCACTGGTGCCAGGCACTTCATAAAGACTCTGGGTACCGACTGCAGTCAGAAGTGCAGGCCCTTGAACTTCCCATGTACGACAAAGCGCAGGAACTTGCAGTGTTTTTCGTGAATGGGGACGTGGAAATATGCGTCTTCTAGATCCAGCGACAACAGGAATTTCCCCTCCTCTAGTTAGCCAAGCACATGCTTCAACGTGAGAATCCTGAATTTTTGGGACTTTATGTACTTGTTCATTCGTCGTAGATTGAGAATGGACCTCCAGCCCCCGGTCGTCTTTTTTTACTAAGAAGTATCTGGAGTAAACTGCGGCGCCCCAGAGCCGCTTTGGAACCTGCTCTATCACCCCCTTTTTTAACATAGCCCGCACCTCCAGCCTCAGCTGAGGCATGTGTTCTTGCTAAGCCACTGGTGGTATCCGCGGACATGTTTGCTGAAACCCCGTCCGTGCGGGAGAGAGTCCAGCACCCATCGGTCAGTAGAGATGTTTTCCTACACGCTGACGAAGTTCGCCAGCTGGCCTCCCACTGGGGTGCATGGGAGGGGGCCCGACGTCCTGGCCAGTTCATTCCTGCTTGGCGGCCTGCACTCTGCCTTGGGAGCCTTGATGACGACGGCAGCCACCTCTGAAGGCCTTAGAACAACTCCTGTAAGCCTCCTGCGTCGTGGAACAGGAGGCTTGGCAGCACGAGGAAGATCCTCCACGAAACCTTTCGATCTACCCGACTTCCCTCCAGAGGAACGAAAGGATGGTGCTGTTGCAGCGTGCACAGGGCCCAGGCCGTCTGTAGTTCTTGATGGCCTGCAGTGATTCATCGACTGCCTTTCCAACGAACGGACCATAACTCCCAGTCATACCTGGCCAGGATTGCTAAAGCATTAGCCGCCTTGACCATCGTAGCCGCTGAGTACATGACCTTTCTACCCACGGCGTCCAACCTCTTCCCCTCGCTGTGCAGGGGAACGGAGGCAGAGGATGATGATGGGTTGGATGACTTCTTCCATGCGTCCGCCAAGACCACTGAGTCTGTTGATGGCTGTGACCGCAGACACTTGGGTGCAGACTCCGGCACCCAGTATTTCTTCTCCAGCCGGTCTCTTTTTCACAGGGCTGTCGCATGGTTTTTCAGTAGCGCCAGGCCCTCATCCCAGACATTGTCCAGGAGGGGCACCGCCAGAATGGTCTTCCTTTTCTCCTCCCAGTGTTCATACAGAAAACCCTCAGTTTCCTCCGGCATGATCTGGAAGAGTACTGATGCGCGGGTGACCATAGAGTGGAATGAACCCACTTCGTCCAGGGGGGTAGCCCTTGGAGGTGGAGTGATGCCGCAGTCTGTGTCTGTCATCGCTGTATCAACAGGGCCAGTGCCGATGGTACCGTCTGCATCATTTTCTGTATCTCCAACACAAGCGTGTGGAGAGTCGAAAGAATGTCCCAAGACTAATCTCTTGGAGGCGACGGGGGCAGGCTTGCTGGGCCCAGCGCCTACATCATTGTCCCTCGTTGTCGTTGCCCCCTCCAGAGACTTTCTCGATGTTCCCGTCGTCCCCAACGTCCTCTGGGACCATGTGGAGAGAGACCATGTCCTCTTCGTCGGAAGAAGAAATATCCGTCCCCTGGAATACTTCCATTCTCCGCCACCCCTCTTTTTGTGTCCTGAGGGGGTCGTCTCAGGCTTAGGGACAGTCTCCTCTTTTCCGGAGTCTTTTCCACTGGCTTGGCCAAAGCCTCCCGCCTGGGAGGAAGAGCAACTCTGGCAGCCGTTGGGGCACCCTGGACCGGGTCAGCCCATTTCGCCTTCGAAAGGGCAGGCGCCAGCAACTCGATAGTTGAGGACGATTTAGCCTGGATCACCTGGGCCTTCACGAGCAGGTCAGACAACTTACCCTGCTTGGCCCTCTCCAGTTTCTCCTGCAGCTTCCCGGGGGTAGCTGACTTCCTCTTCGATGAAGAACTGGAGCGATGGAGGAGACGGAGGCCGATGGAGAAGATGAGCGCGCCCGGCTTGTCGCAGGACCCGCTAGCGCGTGACAGAAACAGACTCGCAGAGCTTGGCCTTGTCTTGGGCCCTCACGGATGTGGCACCCTCAAAGGACTAAGAAGCTCTGACGGGCTGGATCTGGGGGAGGCATGCCCCTGTAAACCACATGGGGTAGAAGCCTTGGCGTAGAGCCACGCCGCCAATCTGCTGTGCCGATCCTTGATGATGCGCTTGGTAAAGCCACACCAGATCTCACAATCCTCCTCCTTGTGCGTCATGTGAAGACAAAGGCACTGGGAATGCTTGTCCTCCACAAACACATTCCTCAAACTGCAGCCGGTGCAGAGCTTGAAGAGGGAACCCCCGTCCTCCTCCTCCAACATGGTCCGGCGTGCGGTGTATGCCCGATGGCCTTCTGGAATCGTCGAAGGAAAAACACTCAACAATTCTGCCCTTGAGGGGTGATGAAAGATGCCGACAAATAGATCCCCGTTAGCCATACAAAGGTACAATAGAGCACACAGGGCCTCATCACGAGTCTGGCGGTAACCCTTAAATGCGGCGGTAGCGCTATTACCACCGCATTTAAGGGTCCGCCAGATCATGGCTTTGGCGGATTTCCCCCCAGCTCTGAGCTTTATTTTCTTTTAAAGTCCCCCGCTTCCAATATCCTGGGTGTGGAGGACAACAACCCCTGTTGCCATTATAGCGAGCAAGGGGAGCAGGAGACACCCCCGCATTCCCCGTTCCCCTTGTTCGCTATAATGGAACCGTATGGCCTAGTTGACCACATTTTTGGTTGCACAATCATTTCATTCAGCCTAAATTTGCTCAACTAGGCCATGCAGTACATTATTTTTCGGTCAAATTGGCAAATTCGGTCCTCCACTGGCATGTTGATCATAGAAGCCTGAGTCTCTATTTTCAACCCTGAATTCTTCAACCAGGCGTGGCGTTTGAGCAGGGTTCCCCGGGCAATGAAATGCCCCGCAGAGTCCAAGGTGTTTTTGTGACTTCACCTTAGCACTGCCAGCAGCATGCCTTTCAGGGCCGGGGACGGACACGTGTGAGTGCAAGGGCTCCATAGTAAGGTCAACTGCCTCCGAATTGGCACTGTGGCTACCGATGAATTCCTCATCTGAATCTACGGCACCGGTGGGGGAGTGACTCTCGGCCTGCATGGCGTAGGCTGCCCACCGTTTGTACACCTGTCTTTCAGGGTCTTGGGGCGAAAGAGCTTTACAGGCTTTAAACAAGATCTCATCATGGTCACGAGGGGGGGGGTTGATTGCATCATCGATGGGTGTCCTTCCAAAGGAATTTGCCGTTGCAAGACAGGCATAATTTAAAAAGTGTCATGCCCATAGCAGAGGGAAGCAGCAGCCAGGCCAAGAGAAGGGGTAAAGGAAAGGCATTATCAAAAGAAGACTAAACAAGGCCCCACTCTCCCTACTGTAAAGGCTGGGCCAGAGGGCAACGGCCACGTGGAAAATAGTTGCCGATCAGCCCAGGATGGAAAGTCGGCAGACAGGACCAGTCGAACAGCCGTCGAAGGCAAGCGAAACCGCCAAAGACAAGTGAAGTAGTAATATAAACTTATGAGCTCCATATTATGTGCGACCAACTCGGTAGGCGGAAAAAACAATCTGGGGGACCTCGGAACGTGTGGGATTTTGGGTACACTACACGTCACGTTAGGGATAGTGTTACAGGCGCACCCATGTGGATGTCCCTTTTCGATCTTTGAAAAAAAATCAATACTCTGCAATTACTGCTTGATGTCAGACTATATGCACAGCATGTGATTCTAAGCAGATTCACAAACATCAGAACACAATATACCATATAACCAAGCAGAACAGTAAATCCATCCAGGGGTGGATTAGATACCCAGTTCCAAGTCTTAAGGGGAAGGAGAGTGTTGGGAAAGATTGTTCTTTTTGCTGCTTTCCCATCAAGGCCAACAAAGGAACATCCTACTTTTTGCAGATGCATCCTGCAGGGACACCACTTGATAAGCAGTCTTAGGGGCTGGCTGGTGCTCAGTGAGTAGTTTCACATTTATTTCAATACATTTTTTAACTGTTTAGGTGCCTTTGTGGAGGGAGAGTTTTTTGCAATAGTCTTCTGCATAGCCTGTGGTTTTCTGTGTGTTTTTTTGTGTTTTTGTTGACTCCCGCCCATCTTTGGTATGCAGCATCTGTGGTGTAGCCCTTTGTTTCTGACTTTTTTACTCTTCCCCCACCCTACCCTTTGAAATTGGCTGAAATAGCCAGGTGTCTTTGCCTATCTGGATAAAATCATTCCTAGAAAACAGAACAGAAACTGTATGGAGAAAGCCCTTCAAATCTGCTCTGCAAGTTAACAACTGCAGTGTTCCACCATGATACTCACTATCACCACTGTACTTTAACATCTACCAGACTGGGGCGTGGCTTGGAGCGCCATCGATGTGGCTGCTCCCCTGATGCCAGCCGTATGAAGCCTGTCATAACGTCAAAAAGATGCGGCTTCCCGTGATCCTGCCGGGGCCCTAATAACATCCAGGGCCGTCGGAACTCCCGGGGCACCGAAGGGCCAAAGATGAGAGCATAACGCTTTTCGAGGACCCAGCAATACTGCCGGTTTTGCCCAGCCCCAGACGCCACGAAAATCCAAGAGGCGGGCGCACTCACCTTTCGAATCCAGGGACGGCGCTGAGGGTGCTTGGGGCGGCCCCAGCACTTGAGGACCCCCCAGGACAGCCGCCCAGCTCCAGCATTCCCAATCCGGGGACCCGCAACCTCTGAAGAGCACACAGGGACTGCCTCGCACCGACACTGAGGGGGAGGCACCCGCGCTTCATCCCGCGCAGCTCCGGCGGCAACCCCGGCATCCAGCGTGGTGCCGGCGGGGTCCGCAGTGCCATTCTGGGCTGGGGAGACCCCCGTAGTTCCTCCCAGCCGGGCCTGTGGCCCCGCGGGGCGCGGCTTCTCCTCGGAGCGAAGAAGAAGCTCCAACGCCGGCATAGTAGGTGGCGCATGTCACGACCCCTCTTTGGGTGGAGGACCCAGCCTCTGCGTGGGGGGCAGTGCGGGAAGCACTCATCTAGGTGGGTCCCGCTGGGGGGTGGGGGCCGAAGCACTTTATGCCTGAGCCCCCGCCGGTCGGGATCTCAGCCCTCTCCCCGGCGGTGGAGCAACAGGCAGTGACACCGGCTCCTTCCAGCTCTCCCCCGTCCCCCTCCTCCCGAACTCTGCTACGAGCCGCTCCGCGCTGGCAAGCACCATCCTCTGCATAACCTGCAGGCCCAACTCCGGGGACGCCCCGGCCCATCTCCATCCTGGCTCCGCTCCCCTGGCTGAAGGAGCAAAAGAACCACAGCTCTCCCTCTCTTCGCTGATCCAGTAGGTGCTGGCTCCACATAAGGCTTGCGCCTCCAGCCCCGGGGGTGCCCAGGCCCACTCTCCCAACCAGTGCCTCCTCCCCCAAACGAAGAAGCGGAGGATCTGCCTTTCCCCAGTGGATTTGGGGGCCCCACGCCGCCATCACCACATCCTAGGGTGACTGTCATGATCTCTGCTTCCAAAAGATCAGGACTTGCCCGACTCCCTTGGAAGCAGACCCATAACCCCGGTTCCGAGTGCCAGCCAGTCCCAATTGGGACCTTTTGGACCCTGTCCTGGCGCCAGTGGCACCAGGCTCATAAAGATGCCCAGTCCCAGCGCTGGAAGCGCCGGGCTCATAATGCTTGGGTGGACTTACCTGCAGCAGACCATGCTGCTTACTTACCTGCCAGTTGAACCCCTGATCCTCTTCTGTTTGGGACTACTTTTCCTGTTGGGTGGGGCAGGAGCCACTCCCTAGGTTCAGAATACTGGAACTCTTCTGGAAAGCAGGAACTCTTTTCTTACCTAGGCGTGGCTGTGGAAGGAGACACCTAAGCACTACAGGAGGCTATTTAAACCACACCCGATGGATGAATCTTGCTTTGTGTTATTCTGCATTCTCTGCAGCAGAACGCTCATTGTGTCTTCTGCTTCTGATCCTGGGCCTAAGGGAACAAAGGCTTACCATCCTGGAATCCAGTCTTCAGCAGCACCTGTAAAGACAAAGAAAGAACAGGTTAGCACTACGGTCTTCAGTGGCAGCGCATCTCTTACCTGGTCCATCGGCTGTCACCAACGCCTCGCGCTGCATTCCGGCATCTGAAAGACAAAGGCTTACCTACTCTTCGCATGCTCCGGAGGTCTTCGCACTGCATTCCGGCATCTGAAAGACAAAAGCTTACCAGCTCTTCGC
Organism: Ambystoma mexicanum; assembly: GCF_040938575.1. Taxonomy (NCBI): domain Eukaryota; kingdom Metazoa; phylum Chordata; class Amphibia; order Caudata; family Ambystomatidae; genus Ambystoma; species Ambystoma mexicanum. The sequence goes on along the minus strand of NC_090921.1, from coordinate 1,357,263,338 downwards.
ACGCTCCGGAGGCCTTCGGTGCTGCATCCTGCATCTGAAAGACAAAAGAAGGTGCGTTTAAAGACATTGGGCAACTTTATTACTCACGTGCCATTACTCCTTCCCACGCCGAATCCAGTGGGTATTCCAGCACCCTTCAGCTTCTCTCTAAAGCTCCGAACTTGTACCTGCAAGATAAAAGGGACAGTTAGTGCGCATCGTGAAGCAGGCTACAAGCGCTTACTTACGTGCTTCCAGGCGCTTCTATTCCTCACGCGGGTTCGATCCTCAACTCTCATCAGCCCGCCATCCGCCATCGCTGGAACCCTGCAAAACAAGAGATATCATTACAAAAGACTTTTAAGACATTTGAAGTGCCCAGAACTTACCGTTCGTGCAGTTAACGACGGACAGCAGTCCTCTGAGGTCAAGAGGCCTGCACCCTTATCCAGTGAAGAAACTGGTTACGGCACCCTGCCCCGAGGCAGATGGAGAGCTCAGCGTTCACTTACCTAAGGTGAGGGCGTTAACCTTTGGGGTTCTACAGGAGAAGAGAAAGGGAAGAGGAGAGAGGCACCCAATAACCCCAGTTCATTAATCCCATATTTTCTATCTGCAGACATCTTACTCTTCGAGTCAGGCATACAGTGCACAGAGGTCCAGCCCAAAGAGCCAACCGTGTGTTACACATCACCTTTGAAGGTACGGCATTCACCCAGTCAAGACCGGCGCCTCTGCGGGAATCAGGTGAGCGTTACAGTGACTCCCTCTGGGGGACAGTGGGGACCCTGCTGTGCCCTCCTGGAGGACCAAACCCCCCCAACCAGCACCTTTACTTTGGCGGGAACTCACAGCCACCCTGCGCCAAACGCAACCAGAGCCACCAGGCGGTGGCCCTAGCCCCTCAGGCCCTCCAGGCCGTTAGCAGAGCTCACAATCCTTGGCCCAGGAGGTTGGGGCACCACGACTAGCTCCTAAGAGACCCTCTTTTCCTGGGGCGCCCGGCCCACCTCCTCCTCACTCAAACTCCATCTCCGACTCCCGAGAGACCCTTGCTATCAGACTCCAGAACCAACACACCCCCAGCCCAAAGCAGCGCCTCCAAGGCAGAACACAAACTTGCCGCCCTAACATAGCATCTACCCCACAACTGGCACCATGGCCAAACAAACAAAAGCGAGAAAAAACGCAGACATAGCCACCATGCTCACAACCCCAGATAGGGGGAAAAAACCCGATCTTGCCGGGCCCATCTCGCAAGACCATCAAAAGGAGGGCGATCCCCCAGCCACCAGAGGCGACTTACTAGCATTCATGGCAGATATTAAGACCGAATTCAGGTCCTGCATGACAGAACTCTCCACCAAACTAGAACAAACCGACAACAGAGTAACTGAGGTGGAACAGAGGCTAGGGGAGATCGAAGACCGCTCCCAGGACCAAGGCGAAATCCAACAAACAGTCAAAGCCCTTCAAGATAAGTGCAAAATCCTGGAGTTCAAGCAAGAAGACTTGGAAAATAGGGCCCGCCGCAACAACCTTCGGATCCGAGGTATTCCCTCCTCAGTCCCGGGCAAACAACTTGCAGAATATGTGGGGGACTTCTTCTAAGCCCTTCTCCCACAACTGGACAAATCCCTATTATTGCTAGACCGCACCCACATACTGCGCCCGCGTCAGGGGGTAGAATCGGACCTCCCTCCAGATGTCATCACCAGGGTCCATTTTTTCTCCACAAAATAGGCCATCTCCACCATCAGCCGCTCACTTTTCAGGGCTCGCCTCTCCAGATCTACCAAGATCTCTCGCTCCTAACTCTCCAGAGGAGAAAAGCACTCCGACCCTTAGCCCTCTTCCTTCAAGAACGTCAGGTCTGGTATAGAAGGCTTTTCCCAACAGCCCTGCAATTCTCATACAACGATACCCTGCGGAGGATTAGCTATCAGGAGGATGCCAGCAAGATTATGCACCCATCCTCCCCATAGAGGCCACCTCGGCGGTCTCAGAAGCGACAGGGAATCGGGAATCCGCCCCCTCCCCACAGCCTAGACAGTCCTCATGGTCGAGAGCTTCCCGAAACAACAGGAGGAGGTAAATGGCACTCAGGCCACACCACATGAATCATTGCCGCACAGTCAAACTAGGCGCCCTGCCTTCCTTTACAACGATTCATTACTTCCGACACATCCGAAGATTATTACTGCTCAATACGGCGGGCTTCGCCCACGGCCCATGCCCATTCCAAGGTACGTTCCACCTCTATGTCCTTGGAAAACCAAGTTAATTTAATGACTCAATTGGCCCAGTTGGCCTGGGGATTGGCCGCACTCACAATGCCGACCACCCCGCCAGTTAAAAAGTTGGCCTCCCGTTGGGGGCTCCTGTTAAAACCCAAAGAGCAGGACAACACTCACTTAACCTTCACCTATGATGGCGACTAACTATCTTTCCTCCAGCCCCCTCCCGCCGGAGCTCAACACACCTGGGTCCTTGGTCCGAGAACATCAGACACTACAGTGCCTATCGCTAAATGTTAACGGGCTGAATTCCCCCTCTAAACGCAAATCGATCCTACAGAAACTACAAGATGAAGAAGCTGGGGTGGCAATGCTCCAAGAAACTCACCTCCTCCCAGCAGACTTTGGGCGCCTACGATCCCGTCTATACCCACATCAATTCCTCGCCTCAGGAGGATCTAAAAAGGGGGGGCACGGCGATAGTCTTTAGGAAAGACCTAAATCCCCAGATCTTGGACTCAATATTGTGCCCAGAGGGACACTTTGTGGCAGTTAAATGCCTCTTACTGGGAGATTTATACACCTTTGTCTCAGTACACGTGCCCAACTCGGGACAAGCAAGCTTCTATGATTCCCTGGGCGCCGCCCTCTCGGGCTTCACAGAAGGCCAGACAATAATGGGGGGGGCTTCAATGGAGTGCCGGACCCCACCAAAGATAAATCTCACTGCCCGTCCCCGGGATATTTCACGCAAGCCCTTAGCCTCTTATGCTTATTCAGAACCCTAGAAGTGCTGGACTCCGAGAGGGACTTCTACTTTTTCTCCCATGTCCATCGAACCTTCGAGGATTGACCTCCTTCTAACCTCGCCCCAAACCCTCGCTTATGCCAACGAAGTCTCCATCGGCCTAATAATCCTATCGGACCACGCACCAATAGTCATGGAGCTCCGAACCCAGGACCCCAGAGCCAACCTCACCCGCAGATGGTCGCTCTACGACCCGATTCTCAATGACATGCTGGTTAGGGACAGGATCGCAACCACTATTCAACATTTCCTCGAGGAAAACCCAGCCACAGATACTTCCCCCGCAAATAATTGGGATGCAATGAAAGCAGTGATCAGGGGAGCCCTGATAGCACAAGGGGTGGCATTCCACCGGAACCGTCGACAAACCCGACAAGCCCTCGAAGAGGAACTACAAGCAGCAGAGGATGCTCAAAAAAAGAAGGGGTGGTTCCCCCAGGTCTCAACGAGCCATCCGCACAGCCAGAAAGAAACTAGAGGCCCACTACGCCGAACACAACGCGCATCTACTGGCCAAGACTAGGCAATTCTACTATGCCAAGAACAACAAAGCTAACAAGCTATTAGTAGCCAAACTGGCCAAAACAAGACGAACCAACACCATCACGGGGCTCTGCGACCCACAAGGGAGGATGCATTACTCTGAATCAGAGAAACAACGGCTGGCAATGGACCACCTAACCCAAGTAATGACTGCGCCTTCACGGGACCGGTCCAAACAGGAAGAATACCTACGGGGGGCATCCCTGCCATGCTTGCCCGCGGGAACGAGAGAGACCCTAGAAGCACCGATCATGGATGAGGAGGTCGACAAAGCTATTAAAGCCCTAAAAACACGGGCCCCGGGCCCAGACAGCTTCTCCACGAGATTTTACAAAGTATTCAAATCCCAATTGATCCCCCCTATGGTAACACTCTTCAACTCATTTAAGGAAACAGGCTTTGTGACCCCCCTCAATGCAGGAGTCTACAACAATCCTCCTCCCTAAACCAGGGAAGGACCTGAGAGACCCAGCTTCGTACAGGCCAATTGCCTTGTTGAATATAGACACTAACCTTTATTCCAAGATCTTGGCCAACCGGCTGTCGCACATCCTTCCGACCTTAATCCACCCCGACCAAACAGGCTTTATCCTGAACAGAGCAGCAGGGGACAATATCAGGAGAACCCTGAACCTGGTAGACATCGCCCACCGAAACGCCCAGGGCCTTGCACTGATGGCCCTAGATGCTATCAAAGCATTCAACAGGGTAGACTGGTCATTTATGAAGCTCACCCTGGAGGCCTTTGGCTTTGGTCCAACCTTCCAATCTATGGTAATGGCCAACCATACATCCCCTAAAACCCTCCTAAGGATCAATGGCTCCTTATCAACCCCAATTCCCATGACCTGTGGGACAAGGCAGGGCTGCCCACTATCACCCCTTCTCTTCGCGCTAACAATGGAGCCTTTTTCCTTAAAGAGTCAGGCGGAACAAGCTCATCAAGGGTCCCCGGGTAGGTCCATCCCAACACAAAATTGCATTATACGCCGACGACGTTCTTCTGACGCTCTCAGATCCCAACTACTCAGCTAAACACGCCCTGGCGGAAATAGCTAACTTTGGGATGGTCACCGGCTTTGCCGTCAACTTCTCTAAGTCAGTGGGCCTGGGCATTGGCCTCCACCAGGAGGAACAAGAGGAACTAACCAGGCTATGCACGATCATATGGAAGAGACAACCCATCCCCTACTTGGGAGTCCATATTACAGCAAACCCAAGAGACACATATCAGGCAAACTTCCCCAGACTATTCCGAGAACTGGAAGGAGACTTGAAGCGCTGGTCCACTCAGGAAATCTCATTAATGGGACAGATCACAGCCGCAAAAATGAACCTGCTTCCGCAAATCCTCTACGCTTGCTCCTCCCTCGCACTGGCCATCCCAAGGCCGGCTCTCCAGGATCTGCAGAAGAAAATGCTGAAGTTCATATGGAGAGGCAAGAAAGCCAGAATCCCCCACAAAACTCTGCTTCGCAACTCTAGACTGGGGAGACTGGGGGTCCCCGATCTCCGGGCCTATAGGGCAGCAACACAGCTAGCACACATCCATGCTTGGCAGATCATCACAGACCGCCCTAGATGGGTGGAACTGGAGCAAGCTCAACTACCGCTCCCCCTGCGATTCCTCACACATTTCCAGCCCTCCCTGAGAGAACACTGGAAGACTCTCCTGCTAACTACCAAACACACGCTAAGCTCATGGGACTGGGCCCTGAAACAAGAAAGAATCCCAAGGGGACAAAGCCCACTCTCCCCTATCTTCCATAACCCAAACGTCTCGCTGGGGACGAACCCTCGAAACTTCCAGAACTGGATCGACAGCGGCCTCGAGACCCTGGAACAGCTATACGCCGGGAACACACCCCGCACCTTTAAACAATGTAAGGCGTGTTCCAACTACAGGAAAGGGACAGATTTACTTACTGCCAACTCCGGCACTGGTGCTCGCACCCCCAGACCCTCCGGGCTGCCACTCGCTCCCTTACCCCCCCTTAAACTGACGCTAAAGGACCTATCATCCCGGAGCAGGATCTCAACCCTGTACAGACACTTCCTGGGGGACTGCCTAAGGGCAAGAACATGATGCATGGCCCAATGGCAGGCCGACGTGGGTCACCCGATTGACGACCAGTCCTGGGTGGACATCTGAACACGTACCCACTCCTCATCGACCTGTGTGACCAACAAAGAATGCGCATATAAGCTCATGCTGCGATGGTACTACCCCCCCTTAGACTACACCACATGAACCCACGGGAAGACCCTTCCTGCTGGAGGGATGCTCCCAGCCTGGCTCTTTTTTCCACATGTGGTGGGCTTGCCCAAAGATCCAGCACTTCTGGGAACAGTGCCTGGTGACGATCGAACAAATTACCGGAATGACACTCCCCCTGGAACCCGAAACGGTCCTTCTGGGGGTCCCGACCCCCGGGGTATACCCCAGATCTGGAAACAGAGCGAAACTAGTAACGCAATGCCTCTTGGCTGGCAAAACTGTGCTAGCCCGCTTCTGGAAGTCCCTGGACGGCCCATGCATGGCCCACTGGTGGGGTAAACTATGGGACATCCTGATCGCGGAAAAAGTGACCGCGGCAAGGGGGCGGGAGTCCTGCATCGTTTCCACAATGTCTGGGCCCCAGTGCTGGACTACGCCCAGCGATTCCCCGCCTTAACATTTAAACCGCTCAACACCAGTTGTGCCCTGAGGGATCAAGAGCCCACCTGAGTGGCAAAGGCGGACGGTCCCACGGAGTGCGGGTATGGGGGGAGGGAGCCTGGGGACCGCGGGAAGGGGGGAGAGGAAGAATATAAGCTAAACGGAATTGTCAAAAAGGTGTGAAATCCTTATGCAATGTTGTTTGCAAATTGTCCTGCCTTGGTTTAAAATAAACATATTTAAAAAAAAAAAAAACACATCTACCAGACTCTGCTAATCAAGATCTTCAAAAAATATAATCTTACGTGCTACAACTACGCAGGCAGCACTAAAATCATCTACAAAATCGAAGATGCACAAGAAGAACACCCAACTTGCGGAGAATGTCTCAAAGAAATCTATGACTGGATGAACACCAACAACCTAAAAGTCAACCCAGGAAAGACAGAAATCATGATTATATAGGAGAACACCACCTACATACCGCAGCTGATAGAATCGGGAACTGCGCCCACACCATCAAACGTAGTCAAAATCCTGGGCATTGGCACCACAAGTAAACGCAATAATAAAAAAAATGCTTTTTCCTCCTTCACTCAACAAAATTAATCCTACCATTCCTGTCCTTCAACCACAAAACACTGACAATTGTCACCCTCATGTCAAGAATCTACTACGCCAACAGCCTCTACCTCGGAATGCCAGAAGACTGCTGAAGAAACAACAACGCATCCAAAACGCTGTGTCCAGACTCCTCAAACTATCCAGAAGAGATCACACCACACCAGTGCTAAAAATGCTACATTGGCTTCCAATCAAACAACGTATCACGTTCAAAACCATGTGCATAACACACAGGGCAATCAGCGGCCACGGAGCAGAATTCCTACAAAAGAAAATAACCCTCCACAAGCCGATGAGACTCCCTAGATCAAGCAACGAAATTTGCCTGGAACCAAAGCCATACGCCAGGAAAAAACATGGGGGCTCCTCTTTCTCCCACCTGGCAGCTAAAACCTGGAACAACCTCCCGAAAGAAATAAGAAACACCAAAGACCACCTAAAATTCAGAAAACTACTAAAAACCTGGCAGCTCTTCAACACCTCAGAACCAGGTGGAAACAACTTAAATAATAAAAATCATAAATACAAAGAGAATCAGTTGACAGAACCCATGACACTACAGCTAACACCTAGAACCGACAAAGAGGAATGCCCACAAGAACAGGAGATACAATGCTAGGCGGAACCAACCTCCAGCAACAACCCAATCAGAACAGAACAGCAGCTAACAAGGCTGACAGAAACTTACATGAACCATGGGTAAACCCAACCAAATGCAACCATGCATCCACACTATCCAACTTCTACCTCATGCTCACAAGACAACCATCCTCCAACCAACCCCACCTTATAAGCTAACCCGCCAGCCAAATGAGATTAGCTTGCGTCACTTCTAGACAGGATGGTGATGCTTAGCCTGTTCCACATTTAGATATAATTGTGAATATTAGCGTGCGTCACATCTTGTCAAGGATGCCACACTGTCAAGAGTGGCACAGGGCAGCCAGATAGGTTTTGGGTGGTTGTGCTGATGTAAGGTAACAGATAAATACACACACAGCGGGAAGTTCAAACAGAACGAAGAGTAGGCAAGTGTAGCAGGAAAATAAAAGGTACAAACAAACTGGATTCCCTCTTGGGGTGTATGCAGAAATGGGAAAGAGTGTTCCACGGACCTTAGGAAACTCCAGCCTTCTGCACAGATTGCTATAACAGCAACACCCACAATCACAGAACGACATGACACAAACGCGGTAACCCATTTGCAACCACAGTGAACGGAGCGCCGGCACCCTTCAGAGGGACAGCAGTAGTGGGGGACAATGTTTTCAACAACCATGATACAATGAGACACCATAGGACAGGCCACAGAAAGCACTTGCATGTCCAGTACTGTCAACGACCCTTCGCGCAGATGAGGAACCACTGGTTGGGGCGTAGATGGGAAACAAACAATTCATCTTTACGGGGGCAGCAAAATCGTGTCTAAAAGAAGGCAGGTTTCGGATCAAAAAATGGAGACGCAGGGATTTTCTGGGGCGGTGGTCGAGGTTCCATACACTGAAGATTTGGACATAACGGTGGGACAAAAACAGTACGAGCACCCCTGCTGTACTATGAAGAATCGCCCATAAACTTGGTGGGGGAAGGACCTCCTCAGCAAGCCTAATATGACAATATCCTTTACAGAAAAGGGGGGCGTGGCTCAGGGGCTATGGAGTAGGACGTGCCATCTCGTGCGCTCCTGCTGATCTGTAATTATCCTGGAACAAAAAGAAGTGTTACCAGCGAGCATTTAAGCTCAGAATTGGAGCGGCAGATACATAAAGCAACTGGGTGGACCTATGCTGAAGCTGGAGTCTGAATGGGAGCTGAATACCTAGTGGCAAGCTGACGGCAAATCGGGTCCAGCGTGGCGACAATATATCAAGATGGCCGGTGCAGTTAAACAAAGGGAGACACTGTAGCCGCAGGCAATAAAGGGGAGCAGCGAAGAGCGGGTGACCGCCCACACTGCCGAATAATAACTTGGGAGACGATTGGGGACGGATGAGGACTTCCGACATTGTGTGGAGTGAGGGCTGAGGTTGGAGTGGCTTCTACGAGGAGACGGAAAAGAACGGTGGTGGGCTGGAGCTGGCAGCGGATGCCCGTGCCCTGTGCACGCGAAGGGCTGAATAATAAGTGCTGCAGTGGGAGCGTTGAGGAGGGAGGCCCCCTCGAGGAGAGTTGCAAGTGGATCTGTCGTGCCCTGGGGATATACTCTCTGAACTAGGGAATTGCAGCAATCGTCGGGACACCAGCACTGAATGACACCGGAGCCCCAGATATTGTAAAGGGATAAGGACGTGAGGCCGGTGCGAAAGGTGGGCAGGCACGGAGAGGAGCTGCGGACAAGGCCCCTGAAAAGTGGTAGTTGGTCGAGTGGGAGAGAGCACCCCCAGCGCCGACAGGCACCCAAGACACTGGCAGGGCGAGAGACATAGTATGACACTACAGCGGCCGACGGATGACGCTGCGGCACAGAGGTAGAGGAAAGCTGTTACACGCATTACATGGTGCGAATGAGGGGAAAGCTCGAGCCTAACAGAGCTGCCCTTGCCGCACAGTGATGGGAAACCCGGATGCCAAGCTACATTCTAAGGGCCAGACCGAAAAGGCACAAGATGCAAAACTTGATCTGGGGCACTCTTAAAAGCACAGTCAAACAGTGTCGAAGGTGTACTAACTGAAGCACGTGTACGCCAGAGCTGGAGACTCCACCAGGGGGCCACACTGGAACAGCACCATCAATCAAGCAGAGGTGAAGGGGGACCAGAGAGTGGCAGGGGAGGTGCCCTGGAGGAGAACACATCCCAAAAGCAAACAGCCCCTCAATAAAAGCATGGCAATTGGAACAATATGGGTTGCATAGAATTAACACGTGGAAGCATGGGAAAGCCCAACACATGATGACTACCGATGCTGATGTGCAGGAAGGCGAAAACACCACTGCCGGCTGTCCCTAAATCAACAATCACACGAAGATTGGGCTTGTGGTACCCACCAGCAGCAAGAGGTGGCTCACAAAAGTGATTGAGGATGAGAACGTCTGAGCAGGGGCACGCACACCAACCAGACGAGCAGTACCGGATCAGGAAGACACCTGAAACTATAGGTATTCCCGAGGTGTTAAGAGAAGCCAGAGATACTCCAGTGTCATACAAGGAAACAAGCAAAGGGAGACTGCTCTGGTGCGGGGAAGGAGGCCCCCACACAACAGAGTGCACTGAGGACAAAGGTATTTTCCTGCTTGTAGCCCATTCACAAACGGGAGATGGCGTCCAAATTGCCTAAAGTCAGGGGGGAAACAATCTACCATCGAGGAGTATGCCAAATCACAGCAGGCCACGGAAGGGGCCAGTGGGAAGGAGCCAAGCACTAAAGATGAGAAGATGGTGCTCAACAACCAACGGATACTTGCGCCATAGCGGAACTAAAAATATCGATGGGAAGTAGGATGGACACAGCCATTTCGGACCCAAGGTCTGTGCTGGAATCTAAAATTGACGCTGCGAGTATTGATGTGAATTTACTGCAGCAAGACGTACATGCACTGGCCGAGCACACAGGGACCCTGGAAAGGGAAGTGAAAGACAACACAAGCTCATGTAAGGCCAACACAATGGATGTCCACGTGTTGTGCAACAGATGCGAAACCTCAAAAATAAAGCTGAAGAAGCAGAGGGTAGGGCTTGCAGAAACAACGTGCACATTGTGGGGCTTCTGGATGGGGAGGAAGGATCGGACCCGACAAACTACATCGAAAACATGTTGCTGCAGGAAATAACGGGCAGAGCACTAAGCCAAGGGTTCGCAGTAGAAAGAGTGCACAGAGCCCTATCAAGAAAACCGCCACCGGAAGCCCCACCGCGGCCGATTATTGCAAAGATCCTGAACTATAAAGACAGGGAGAAGGTCCTGGAACACTTCCGCAAGGGAGGAACAATAAGCAGATTATCAGCAACTTTCACAGCATACCCGGATTATACACACATGGTACAGAGGCAACGCTTGAATTATTTGGCTGTGAAGAGGAGGATGCGCGGGGCAGGATATAGATACATGCTGCTATACCCGGCAAAAATGAAGGTGCTCCTAAAGAACAAAGCTCTATTCTTTGATTCACCAGAGGATGTAACGACATGGCATCCCAAGGCCGGCTCTCCAGGATCTGCAGAAGAAAATGCTGAAGTTCATATGGAGAGGCAAGAAAGCCAGAATCCCCCACAAAACTCTGCTTCGCAACTCTAGACTGGGGAGACTGGGGGTCCCCGATCTCCGGGCCTATAGGGCAGCAGCACAGCTAGCACACATCCATGCTTGGCAGATCATCACAGACTGCCCTAGATGGGTGGAACTGGAGCAAGCTCAACTACCGCTCCCCCTGCGATTCCTCACACATTTCCAGCCCTCCCTGAGAGAACACTGGAAGACTCTCCTGCTAACTACCAAACACACGCTAAGCTCATGGGACTGGGCCCTGAAACAAGAAAGAATCCCAAGGGGACAAAGCCCACTCTCCCCTATCTTCCATAACCCAAACGTCTCGCTGGGGACGAACCCTCGAAACTTCCAGAACTGGATCGACAGCGGCCTCGAGACCCTGCAACAGCTATACGCCGGGAACACACCCCGCACCTTTAAACAATGTAAGGCGTGTTCCAACTACAGGAAAGGGACAGATTTACTTACTGCCAACTCCGGCACTGGTGCTCGCACCCCCAGACCCTTCGGGCTGCCACTCGCCCCCTTACCCCCCCTTGAACTGACGCTGAAGGACCTATCATCCCGGAGCAGGATCTCAACCCTGTACAGACACTTCCTGGGGGACTTCCTAAGTGCAAGAACATGATGCATGGCCCAATGGCAGGCCGACGTGGGTCACCCGATTGACGACCAGTCCTGGGTGGACATCTGAACACGTACCCACTCCTCATTGACCTGTGTGACCAACAAAGAATGCGCATATAAGCTCATGCTGCGATGGTACTACCCCCCCTTAGACTACACCACATGAACCCACGGGAAGACCCTTCCTGCTGGAGGGATGCTCCCAGCCTGGCTCTTTTTTCCACATGTGGTGGGCTTGCCCAAAGATCCAGCACTTCTGGGAACAGTGCCTGGTGACGATCGAACAAATTACCGGAATGACACTCCCCCTGGAACCCGAAACGGTCCTTCTGGGGGTCCTGACCCCCGGGGTATAACCCAGATCTGGAAACAGAGCGAAACTAGTAACGCAATGCCTCTTGGCTGGCAAAACTGTGCTAGCCCGCTTCTGGAAGTCCCTGGACGGCCCATGCATGGCCCACTGGTGGGGTAAACTATGGGACATCCTGATCGCGGAAAAAGTGACCGCGGCAAGGGGGCGGGAGTCCTGCATCGTTTCCACAATGTCTGGGCCCCAGTGCTGGACTACGCCCAGCGATTCCCCGCCTTAACATTTAAACCGCTCAACACCAGTTGGGCCCTGAGGGATCAAGAGCCCACCTGAGTGGCAAAGGTGGACGGTCCCACGGAGTGCGGGTATGGGGGGAGGGAGCCTGGGGACCCGGGGAAGGGGGGAGAGGAAGAATATAAGCTAAACGGAATTGTCAAAAAGGTGTGAAATCCTTATGCAATGTTGTTTGCAAATTGTCCTGCCTTGGTTTAAAATAAACATATTTAAAAAAAAAAAAAAAACATCTACCAGACTCTGCTAATCAAGATCTTCAAAAAATATAATCTTACGTGCTACAACTACGCAGACAGCACTAAAATCATCTACAAAATCGAAGATGCACAAGAAGAACACCCAACTTGCGGAGAATGTCTCAAAGAAATCTATGACTGGATGAACACCAACAACCTAAAAGTCAACCCAGGAAAGACAGAAATCATGATTATATAAGAGAACACCACCTACATACCGCAGCTGATAGAATCGGGAACTGCGCCCACACCATCAAACGTAGTCAAAATCCTGGGCATTGGCACCACAAGTAAACGCAATAATAAAAAAAATGCTTTTTCCTCCTTCACTCAACAAAAATAATCCTACCATTCCTGTCCTTCAACCACAAAACACTGACAATTGTCACCCTCATGTCAAGAATCTACTACGCCAACAGCCTCTACCTCGGAATGCCAGAACACTGCTGAAGAAACAACAACGCATCCAAAACGCTGTGACCAGACTCCTCAAACTATCCAGAAGAGATCACACCACACCAGCGCTAAAAATGCTACATTGGCTTCCAATCAAACAACGTATCACGTTCAAAACCATGTGCATAACACACCAGGGCAATCAGCGGCCATGGAGCAGAATTCCTACAAAAGAAAATAACCCTCCACAAGCCGATGAGACTCCCTAGATCAAGCAACGAAATTTGCCTGGAACCAAAGCCATACGCCAGGAAAAAACATGGGGGCTCCTCTTTCTCCCACCTGAAAGCTAAAACCTGGAACAACCTCCCGAAAGAAATAAGAAACACCAAAGACCACCTAAAATTCAGAAAACTACTAAAAACCTGGCAGCTCTTCAACACCTCAGAACCAGGTGGAAACAACTTAAATAATAAAAATCATAAATACAAAGAGAATCAGTTGACAGAACCCATGACACTACAGCTAACACCTAGAACCGACAAAGAGGAATGCCCAAAAGAACAGGAGATACAATGCTAGGCGGAACCAACCTCCAGCAACAACCCAATCAGAACAGAACAGCAGCTAACAAGGCTGACAGAAACTTACATGAACCATGGGTAAACCCAACCAAATGCAACCATGCATCCACACTATCCAACTTCTACCTCATGCTCACAAGACAACCATCCTCCAACCAACCCCACCTTATAAGCTAACCCGCCAGCCAAATGAGATTAGCTTGCGTCACTTCTAGACAGGATTGTGATTCTTAGCCTGTTCCACATTTAGATATAATTGTGAATATTAGCGTGCGTCACATCTTGTCAAGGATGCCACACTGTCAAGAGTGGCACAGGGCAGCCAGATAGGTTTTGGGTGGTTGTGCTGATGTAAGGTAACAGATAAATACACACACAGCGGGAAGTTCAAACAGAACGAAGAGTAGGCAAGTGTAGCAGGAAAATAAAAGGTACAAACAAACTGGATTCCCTCTTGGGGTGTATGCAGAAATGGGAAAGAGTGTTCCACGGACCTTAGGAAACTCCAGCCTTCTGCACAGATTGCTATAACAGCAACACCCACAATCACAGAACGACATGACACAAACGCGGTAACCCATTTGCAACCACAGTGAACGGAGCGCCGGCACCCTTCAGAGGGACAGCAGTAGTGGGGGACAATGTTTTCAACAACCATGATACAATGAGACACCATAGGACAGGCCACAGAAAGCACTTGCATGTCCAGTACTGTCAACAACCCTTCGCGCAGATGAGGAACCACTGGTTGGGGCGTAGATGGGAAACAAACAATTCATCTTTACGGGGGCAGCAAAATCGTGTCTAAAAGAAGGCAGGTTTCGGATCAAAAAATGGAGACGCAGGGATTTTCGGGGCGGTGGTCGAGGTTCCATACACTGAAGATTTGGACATAACGGTGGGACAAAAACAGTACGAGCACCCCTGCTGTACTATGAAGAATCGCCCATAAACTTGGTGGGGGAAGGACCTCCTCAGCAAGCCTAATATGACAATATCCTTTACAGAAAAGGGGGGCGTGGCTCAGGGGCTATGGAGTAGGACGTGCCATATCGTGCGCTCCTGCTGATCTGTAATTATCCTGGAACAAAAAGAAGTGTTACCAGCGAGCATTTAAGCTCAGAATTGGAGCGGCAGATACATAAAGCAACTGGGTGGACCTATGCTGAAGCTGGAGTCTGAATGGGAGCTGAACACCTAGTGGCAAGCTGACGGCAAATCGGGTCCAGCGTGGCGACAATATATAAAGATAGCCGGTGCAGTTAAACAAAGGGAGACACTGTAGCCGCAGGCAATAAAGGGGAGCAGCGAAGAGCGGGTGACCGCCCACACTGCCGAATAATAACTTGGGAGACGATTGGGGACGGATGAGGACTTCCGACATTGTGTGGAGTGAGGGCTGAGGTTGGAGTGGCTTCTACGAGGAGACGGAAAAGAACGGTGGTGGGCTGGAGCTGGCAGCGGGTGCCCGTGCCCTGTGCACGCGAAGGGCTGAATAATAAGTGCTGCAGTGGGAGAGTTGAGGAGGGGAGCCCCCTCGAGGAGAGTTGCAAGTGGATCTGTCGTGCCCTGGGGATATACTCTCTGAACTAGGGAGTTGCAGCAATCGTCGGGACACCAGCACTGAATGACACCGGAGCCCCAGGTATTGTAAAGGGATAAGGACGTGAGGCCGGTGCGAAAGGTGGGCAGGCACGGAGAGGAGCTGCGGACAAGGCCCCTGAAAAGTGGTAGTTGGTCGAGTGGGAGAGAGCACCCCCAGTGCCGACAGGCACCCAAGACACTGGCAGGGCGAGAGAGACATAGTATGACACTACAGCGGCCGACGGATGACGCTGCGGCACAGAGGTAGAGGAAAGCTGTTACACGCATTACATGGTGCGAATGAGGGGAAAGCTCGAGCCTAACAGAGCTGCCCTTGCCGCACAGTGATGGGAAACCCGGATGCCAAGCTACATTCTAAGGGCCAGACCGAAAAGGCACAAGATGCAAAACTTGATCTGGGGCACTCTTAAAAGCACAGTCAAACAGTGTCGAAGGTGTACTAACTGAAGCACGTGTACGCCAGAGCTGGAGACTCCACCAGGGGGCCACACTGGAACAGCACCATCAATCAAGCAGAGGTGAAGGGGGACCAGAGAGTGGCAGGGGAGGTGCCCTGGAGGAGAACACATCCCAAAAGCAAACAGCCCCTCAATAAAAGCATGGCAATTGGAACAATATGGGTTGCATAGAATTAACATGTGGAAGCATGGGAAAGCCCTACACATGATGACTACCGATGCTGATGTGCAGGAAGGCGAAAACACCACTGCCGGCTGTCCCTAAATCAACAATCACACAAAGATTGGGCTTGTGGTACCCACCAGCAGCAAGAGGTGGCTCACAAAAGTGATTGAGGATGAGAACGTCTGAGCAGGGGCACGCACACCAACCAGACGAGCAGTACGGGATCAGGAAGACACCTGAAACTATAGGTATTCCCGAGGTGTTAAGGGAAGCCAGAGATACTCCAGTGTCATACAAGGAAACAAGCAAAGGGAGACTGCTCTGGTGCGGGGAAGGAGGCCCCCACACAACAGAGTGCACTGAGGACAAAGGTATTTTCCTGCTTGTAGCCCATTCACAAACGGGAGATGGCGTCCAAATTGCCTAAAGTCAGGGGGGAAACAATCTACCATCGAGGAGTATGCCAAATCACAGCAGGCCGCGGAAGGGGCCAGTGGGAAGGAGCCAAGCACTAAAGATGAGAAGATGGTGCTCAACAACTAACGGATACTTGCGCCATAGCGGAACTAAAAATATCGATGGGAAGTAGGATGGACACAGCCATTTCTGACCCAAGGTCTGTGCTGGAATCTAAAATTGACGCTGCGAGTATTGATGTGAATTTACTGCAGCAAGACGTACATGCACTGGCCGAGCACACAGGGACCCTGGAAAGGGAAGTGAAAGACAACACAAGCTCATGTAAGGCCAACACAATGGATGTCCACGTGTTGTGCAACAGATGCGAAACCTCAAAAATAAAGCTGAAGAAGCAGAGGGTAGGGCTTGCAGAAACAACGTGCACATTGTGGGGCTTCTGGATGGGGAGGAAGGATCGGACCCGACAAACTACATCGAAAACATGTTGCTGCAGGAAATAACGGGCAGAGCACTAAGCCAAGGGTTCGCAGTAGAAAGATTCCACAGAGCCCTATCAAGAAAACCGCCACCGGAAGCCCCACCGCGGCCGATTATTGCAAAGATCCTGAACTATAAAGACAGGGAGAAGGTCCTGGAACACTTCCGCAAGGGAGGAACAATAAGCAGATTATCAGCAACTTTCACAGCATACCCGGATTATACACACATGGTACAGATGCAACGCTTGAATTATTTGGCTGTGAAGAGGAGGATGCGCGGGGCAGGATATAGATACATGCTGCTATACCCGGCAAAAATGAAGGTGCTCCTAAAGAACAAAGCTCTATTCTTTGATTCACCAGAGGATGTAACGACATGGCTGGACTCGAGGAATTGTCAGACGAGAGCAGCAGATCAGAGCCAGAACCTTGTAAATTATGCACGGGGACATCAGAGGACTATATAAAGTGATAAGTACGTCAGTTATGCCGACACTGGGACTAGATTATAGCGGATTGCACATGGGATGGTTGGTTCAGAGCATGGAGCTTACAGTACGACATGCTGTCAGTGCATAGCAGGAGGTAATACCAGGAGACCCACTACCAATCCCCCCAGAGGTAGTTTAGTTTGGATACTTTTAGGAAGGTATCCCCCTGCTGAGTACTGAGTATCGGTTATATCGAGTGAAGGGCTAGAGGCGGGGTAGCCCGAGATCCAGGGATGGAGCTGGGCAACAGTTTGGGGAAGTTGGAAGGGGGCTGGGAGGAGGGCAACAGTTGGGGTTGGGGAGGGGGTAAGGATAGTTTGTTGGGTGAGTGGGGGGAGGGGGAGTTTGGGACAGGGAACGAGCTTACACCCACGCGCTACTGCGCATGGAGCGGAAGACAAGGGAGGACAGAGGCGGGACCGGGTATGGATGAAAGATGGGAGACCTGAAGATGACAACCTGGAATGTCAGGGGGCTCAATAGTTACTTGAAGAGGGATAATCTCATGATGTATCTAAGGAGGCAGAAGATAGATGTCGCCCTAATACAAGAAACGCACCTCACAAAAAAACAGGATGTGATAAGAAAGAAATGGAAGGGGACCACTATAGGGGCAACGTATTCTGCATACGCCCGAGGGGTGATTACTTGGATAGCACTGCATGTCCCCTTTCAGCTATTACAGTCCACTGTGGAATCAGATGGGAGGATGGTGTTGATACAGGGATTGATAGAAAACAGAGTTGTGTGTCATTAATACATATGCCCTGAACCAAGATACTGTGGCCTATTGCAAAACGTTATATAGTAAAGTTAACCCGGGGGTGCAGTGATATGGGGAGGTGACTTTATTGCACACTGGACCCCAGGGTGGACAGATCAGATAGGAAGTTAAACAAACCCACCCCCGCAGCCAAAACCTTGAGGACCCTGTCGGGAGATTTTAATCTGGAAGATATATGGAGGCTACACCATCCACATGAAAGACATTACTCTCATTATTCGGCCCCACAAAACTTATACACACAACTAGATTATATGTTTGCTACTCCGGAGCTGACGGGGAACCAGTGCGGTCGGAATACAAGGCGAGGGTCCTCTCAGACCACTCGCCCCTAATTTTAACATGGCAATACTCGCCTCCTAGAGCTAGGATCCCTACGTGGCGGCTTAGAGTCGAAGCATTGAAAGACAGTGGTCAGGGAGGACCTAAGAGAGGAAATTGTAGAATAATTCGAAAAAAACACTGGAAGCATAGAATCAGCTGGCATTCTACGGCAGGCATTTAAGGTGGTGGTGAGGGGAGCAGCCATATCCAAATCCAAAGGGTTGCTAGGAGGCCTAACGCAGGAGTTCCAAAAGGCTGAGGCGAAACTAGAGGCAATTATGTGGAGAGGAGATAACTCCCTTGAGGATGCTGAAACCATGAGCCAATTACAGCAGGAGTGTGGAGGGCACTGGGAGAGACTATGCAACTTAAATTACAAGAAATGCGTAGAGAGGCAGCACGCAAGCGAGGACAAGCCGGGGAGGTTGCTAGCATGGTTATATAAAAATGACACCCAGGCCAACGATCAGAACGATAAAGGGGGAGAATGGACAAATACTCAACACCCAAGAGGGCATGAACAGGGGGTTCCTTGAGTTCTATCAACAACTGTATGGAAACGTGGAAGGGGGTAAACGGAGCGAGATGATGGAAACATTAAAAGATATTGGCTTACCTAAACTGAGTACTGAAGAGAGAGAACCTAAAGGCCCCAATCGCATTAGAGGAATTAGAAGCAGTAATTAAGCTATTACCTACTAGCAAGGCCCCGGGAACAGACAGACTCCCCAGTGAGTTCTATAAAATGTATAAAATGGAAGTGCTCCCCCTGCTACTGGAAATGTTGAATGAAGCGTTAGAAATAGGGACACTGCCGCAATCCATGAGAGAGGCAACTATTATCCCGCTTCTCAAACCTAACAAGCCGAGCACCGACTGCGGGTCGAATAGACCACTATCCATGCTGAACCAGGACAGCAAGATACTCACGGCTGTGTTGGCATTTAGGCCGAGACAGGTTATTAAGAAACGTATACACCCTGACCAGACCGGATATGTACCGCACAGAAGCATATCTGACAATCTCAGGAGGCTCCACCGGGTCATAGAGCAAACGAGGGGGACTCGCAAGAAGTTGCAATTGTCTCATTAGACGCAGTGACGGGCCTTCAATTCTGTCAAATGGCCTTGGCTGATGGCAGCCCTTAAATAATATGGAATAAGGCCTGGGTACCTGAAGTGGGTGAAATTACTGTACAGTTCGCCACTAGCCAGAGTAAAGATGGGAGCAATCATTTCAGAGAGATGGCAACTCAGTAGGGGCACCAGACAGGGTTGCCCTTGGTCCCTGATGCTGTTTATCCTCGCATTAGAACCCTTCGCGATATATCTGAGGCAACAATACAAGGGGGTGGGAATCTACACAAAAGGAGGGCCACATCTAATATCAATGTATGCCGACGATATGCTGTTATACTTCAGGTATCCGGAGGAGAACCTGCAATATATCTTAGAAGTAATGAGCGATTTACGTTGCTCTCTGGCATCACGGTTAACCCCAAGAAGTTGTGCATATTCCCCTTAGGGAGATACAAAGGGATTCCGCAAGAAAATTTACAAGTATTACAAATACCTTGGGAGACTAGAACCTTTAGATACCTGGGGATTGATATCTATATAACACGGTGGAGGCTGAATATAAACACAGCAAAAGCAGTGGTAAACATCGAGAATAGCATGAGATTCTGGGCTAAACTCCCTCTGGCCATGATAGGGAGGGTGGCACTGTTGAAGATGGTATTGCCAAGGTTGTTACATTTTTTTGGGAATATACCATACATGATACCTAAGCAATTCTTTGTTAAACTTCAGAGCATATGCAGATGGTTCATATGGCACAATACTAGAAATAGTATAGCCCTGTGGAAACTGCAGAACATGTATGATAAGGGGGCATAAAATTGCCCAACTTTGAGGTCTATTATCTGGCCAGCCAATTACAATATGTGGCTAAGTGGTTAATGGAAAGATCAACATCGGAGTCCAGTTTGTTAAGGTCTGAATGTGTTCCGTTTTTCCTGAAAGAATGGATATGGCTGCCAAAACCAGAGCTAAAAGGGTGCACGAGGATGCTAGAACTGGGATGGTATATGTGGCGTAAGGCTTGCCAGGTCATGGAGAACCTGACCCTGTGTTCTACGCAAGTGCTGCTAGTGGCATTGACCGGAGGGGACGATCAACTGAGGAAGACGATTCGTACGCATTGGGAACCGGTGGGCATTGCAACGCTGGGGGATGTATGGCAGGATGGGAAGGTAATGGAATTTAACTTATCAGTAGAAGAAATGGGTCTACACTTAGGGCAGTATATTACCTACACCAGATTGGTACGGCGGGTGAACGACATGGTCCGAAATAGTGCTCGAAGACCAAGCCGACAGGGCCATAGAAACAATTTATGGCATCTCAGAGGGGGGCACGAGGTCTCACGAATATATGAACTGCTGATGTCCAGGGTGGGAAAGGAAGTGACCCAGTTGAGACGGGACTGGCAGGACGACGCCGGGGAACCCGTGAATGATGGGGTGTGGGAGAGGATCCAGAGATACCATAGCAAAGTGTCTAGGAATGCGAGGCTGCAACAGATCCAGCTATACGTTACCCACAGAGCGTACATGACCCCCCCCCCCCAAAGGATTGCTCGATTTAAGAGCGCAGAAACACAAACCTGTCCCAAATGTGGGGAAGCGAACGTAGGGATGATACATGCGTTCTGGGCATGTCCAGAAATTGGAAAATTCTGGGGAGAAGTAGCCCACCGCCTAACCGAAAAAGGGATCACGCTAGATGTGGAATCAGTGTGGGCATGTATGGTAGGGGTTTTTTCTAGACCACGCAAACTGAAACACGTGAGTAAACTCAAGGACTTGGCCTACATACTTGCCAAGCGCAGAAATGACATGGGTTGGAAAGCAAACAATAGGCCAAAAGTAGACGTTTGGTGGCACGATATCCAGAAATGGGCAGAAGCGGAAACAGCGGTATGGAATGAAGCGGCCAATAGGGGGGAGGATGGGGAAGCGGAAGCTCTGACGGCCTGGAGACACTTAGTGGCCACACTGTCCGGGTCCACCCATGCCTGCCTAAGTGAACAGGATTCCTCCAGGAATACAGAAGGGGAGGTACCCCTAGAGGAAACAACGGCGGAGGGCGAAGTGGAGTAGGCTCGAGTTAAGGGGGAGGGTAATGGGGCGGCAGTGGACGTTTCACAATACTGTATATGATGCTTAAAGTTACATGACATGCACTGTTGGGTTTGTTTTGTTGATTGGTTGTTGTAAAAACTAATAAAAATTGTTAAAAAAAATAAATCCTTTACAGAAAGGGGCATAGTGTGTTCAACACCAGGGATATGCGCCATGAGGGCCATTTTACTTATACACACACAAGCCAATGAACTAACAGCACGCGGGACACCCTTTGACCCAGACATGTTTGTGCAAGGGATACAGGAGCTGGCAAGAGTAGTGCCAGAGATAACACGCCAAGAGTGGCGAGTACCATCAGAATTTGTGTTTCGCCCCGGAGCTACACCAGTAGTGGTGCCAGGGTCGATAGTGTCCATAGACTTTCACGGTGTGCAAGTATCTGCACGAAGAATTACGGTAATGGACATGCATGGGTGTGAGTGGCGGGCAGTGTTATGCATAGATCCCGACATAGCGATGCGCAATATATCAGACTAGGAGCTGTTCACTGACAATGACACTGATGGAGAAATAATAATGGAGATTTCCATTCCGTGTGAAATAATGATCCAATACATCAAGTGACAATGCCCCTCATGGCCATTGTCAGTGCACTGCCAGCATTTTTTAATGAAGACATACAAGCGGTACCATCCATATTATAGACCACAGGGCCCCATGATGTGGGCCTGGTGCAGGAAGTGACTCCCATTAAGATAAAGCTTAAGCCCGGCGCAATACTACCCTGTGTAAAGCAGTACCTGCTATTTAGAGAGGCAGAGGAGGGGATGAAGGAAACAATAAATGCCCTATCAGAGCAAGGAATCATTGTACCCTCAAATTCACCATGTAACATTTGCATTTATCCATTCAAAAAAGCGAAGGGCGGGGCTTGGAGTATGACACAGGACCTGAAACCTCTTAATGACATCATACAAAAAGAATTTCCACTTGTCCTGGACCCTGCGTCCATTTTGTGTAGCATCCCAAAGACAGCAACATGTTTCACAGTGGTAAACTTGAAAAATGCGTTTCTCTGTACCACTGGACCCAGAGTCGCAATATTTAACAGCAATTACCCTGGGGGGGGGGGGAAAGATGAGCATTGTAGTTTGCCCCAGGGATATTGTGAAAGCCAAAGTATTTTCAACAGGATACTGCATGAAGATCTCGGAAACATTGACACAAAGAGCACCATTATTCAATATGTAGACTATTTGCTAATTTGTGGAGAGAATGAAGAAGAGTGCAGACACGATTCAATAAAATTGCTCACACTGTGCTGGCCCACAAAGGGAACAAAGTAGACAAAAAAATATTGCAATACTGCCTAACGGAAGTGTTGTATTTAGGACAGTTCATATCAAAAGATGGCAAACAAACAATACCAGACCAAACACAGTTAAGGAAATGCAAAAATGTCTGGGCATGTGCAATTACTGCCGCGCCTGGGTATTAGATTACGCGGCATACACAAAACCCTTATTGCATGCACTAAAAGAGGCACAGAGAGAAAACACTGGTTTGGACTTCAAAAATGAGCACAGCATTTGACACATTAAAATTATTGATTTCAACAGCACCTGTTCTAGCGACACCTGATTATGACCGTGAGTTCTACCTGTTCTCACACTGTAATGGAACATTGATGACAGCAGTGCTAACAGAAAACTTCACTAGGGCACAAGCCTCTAGCATACTACAGCGGAATACTTGATGCTGTAATGCAAGGGCAAAAAGGCTCTCGCAGCCGCCGCATTTGCGAAAAGCGCCACCATTGTAATGGGATGCTCAGTGACCCTGTTCGTTGAGCACTCGCTGTTTGCCATACTTGAAAGAGCAAAGTCAACAGTGACAACACAGAGCGACATCCTATGAGATCATTCTGTCTAGCGCAAAAATACAGTGAGATGCAAGACAGTGAACCCAGCCACGTTCCTCACTGAAAACTGTACTGTAGAAGATATGCAAAGTCATGACTGTGCCACATACACGGGGAGGATGATGACATGCCCAAAGCAAACGAGAATGCTCTAGAGGAAGGGGAAGTGTAATTTGTGGACGGATCAGTGTCAAATTCTGAGATGGGGCAGTGGTAAGGATGGAAGATGGGGAATTATGAGACAATAGTACAGAAAAGATTACCACCACACTTTTCGGCACAAGCAGCAGAGCTAGTAGCACCAATTGAGGCATTACACACAGCAAAAGGATGTGCAGTTACCATTTATACAGACTCCGCTTATATAGCCACTACAGTGCATGGAGGATTGTCACGTTGGGGGAGGAGAGGGTTCAGGAGAGCAGACGGGACCCCAGTACAACATGCTGAGCTTCTAAAGCAACTTATAGAGGCATTGACAGAGCCAACAATAGTGGCCTTTGTCAAGTGCCAAGCCCACACAAACAACAATGTCATCATCTCTTTGGGCAATACGGCAGTGGACACTGCTGCCAAAGAAGCATCTCACCTAGAAAGAGCAGCACAAGGAGAGTACATAATGAAAGGAAATACAGAGGAAGAAAGGGGGCAGGGGTACAACTCAATGTCAGTGACACAGATTATTGATTTTCAAAAAAGAGCACCGGTGGAAGAACAAAAACTATGGGCAAAGAGGATGCACACAATCACCCATTAGTGATGCCAGTGGAATTATTAGAGGTAGCATTCCAACAATTGCACTTTCCTGCACATACAGCAAAACGGCACATAGCAACAGACATCCAAGAAAATTGGTTTGTGCCAAGCTTGCAGGAACACGTGACAAAACCAGTGGTAGAATGTACAATGTGTCAAACCAATAATTCATGAATTACTTTGAGAACACAGGAACACTGCCCCGCCCCATCGGACCATTCCGTGAATTGCATATGGACTATGCAGACATGGGAGAGAGGTGTAATGGAGCACAATGTCCGATTGTGGTGGTGTCATGATCTCTGCTTCCAAAAGGTCAGGGTTTTCCCAACTCCCTTGGAAGCAGATCCATAACCCAGGTTCCGAGTGCCAACCAGTCCCAATTGGGACCTTTTGGACCCAGTCCTGGCGCCAGTGGCACCAGGCTCATAAATATGCCCAGTCCCAGCGCTGGAAGCGCCGGGCTCATAATGCTTGGGTGGACTTACCTGCAGCAGACCATGCTGCTTACTTGCCTGCCAGTTGAGCCTCTGATCCTCTTCTGTTTGGAACTACTTTTCCTGTTGGGTGGGGCAGGAGCCACTCCCTAGATTCAGAACACTGGAACTCTTCTGGAAAGCAGGAACTCTTTTCTTACCTAGGCGTGGCTGTGGAAGGAGACACCTAAGCACTACAGGAGGCTATTTAAACCACACCCGATGGATGAATCTTGCTTTGCGTTATTCTGCATCCTCTGCAGCAGAACGCTCATCGTGTCTTCTGCATCTGATCCTGGGCCTAAGGAAAAAGGCTTACCATCCTGAATCCAGTCTTCAGCAACACCTATAAAGTCATGAAAGAACAGGTTAGCATTACGGTCTTCAGTGACAGCTCTTCACTTACCTGGTCCATCGGCTGTCACCAACGCCTCGCGCTGCGTTCCGGCATCTGAAAGACAAAGGCTTACCTACTCTTCGTGCGCTCCGGAGGTCTTCACACTGCATTCCGGCATCTGAAAGACAAAAGCTTACCAACTCTTCGCACGCTCCGGAGGCCTTCGGCGCTGCATCCCGCATCTGAAAGACAAAACAAGGTGCGTTTAAAGACATTGGGGAACTTTAATACTCACGTGCCATTACTCCTTTCCACATCTAACCCAGTGGGTATTCCGGCACCCTGCAGCCGCTCCGAACTTGTACCTGCAAAATAAAAAGACAGTTAGAGCGCATCGTGAAGCAGGCAACAAGCGCTTACTTACGTGCTTCCAGGCGCTTCTATTCATCACACGGGCTCCATCTTCAACTCACTTCAGCCCGTCATCCGCCATCGCCGGAACCCTGCAAAACAAGATACATCATTACTAAAGACTTTAAAGACATTAGAATTACTCGAAACTTACCGTTCGTGCAGTAAACGACGGACAGCAGTCCTCTGAAGTCAAGAGGCCTGCTCCCCTTATCCAGTGAAGAAACTGGTTACAGCACCCTGCCCCGAGGCAGATGGAGAGCACAGCGTTCACTTACCTAAGGTGAGAGCGTTAACCTTTGGGGTTCTACAGGAGAAGAGAAAGGGAAGAAGAGAGAGACATTCAATAACCTAGTTCCTTAATCCCATATTTTCTATCTGCAGACATCTTACCCTTCGAGTCAGACATACAGTGCACAGAGGTCCAGCCCAAAGAGCCAGCCGTGTGTTTCACATCACCTTTGAAGATACGGTATACGCCCAGTCAAGACTGGCGCCTCTACGGGAATCAGGTGAGCGTTACAGAACGCAAAGCCTACCACAAAACTCCCGTCCAGGCGCTATGGAAACCTCGGATACCGACCAGCTAGCCCAGTTACTTGGGGAACTAAGGGCAGAAGTGCACGCAGCCCGTCAGGAAACGAACGCTCTAAGAAGGGAACTGATTATTTCCAAGGAGCGAACAGATGATCTCGCTAGACAATTGCTACAGTCACAAGCCGGACAGACCCCGTTACCCGCATCTGGGGGAAATCTTCCTTCTACATCCTCTATGAATCCAGTGCAGATCAACCTACCTGGGAATGTACCTCTGGCTCCGCCCAAACGATTTTCTGGTGACCCAAAGAGGTTCGCAGTATTTATCAATCAGTGCCGGTTGCATTTCTTATGCCGGCCAGCAGCCTTTCCAACTGATCAAGCTAAAGTAGCTTTCGTGCTTTCGTACCTTAGTGGCAATGCGGCAGACTGGTTGATCCCTCTAGTAAATCAAGATGATCCGGTCCTCCATGATTTTCAAGCTTTTCAGCTCAGTATGGAAAAACTGTTCGCAAGACATTCACAGGGGCAGGCCTTGGACAATGAGCTTCTTTCGTTGCGACAAGGTAATCAAGACCTTTTGGCTTATATTGCGTCTTTCAACAGACTGATAGTGGAAACTCAATGGCCTGAGGACAAAAGGATTACGCTGTTTTATAGAGGTCTACGTGGAGAGCTCAAAGATGTGTTAGCCCAAGTAGTGAATCCCCCACAAGATTGTTCGGACTATATAGACTTAGTCGTTCAAATAGATCACAGACTGCAGAACAGGAAGGCCGATCGTTCCAAGTTTGATGTTCGAGTATTTTCCAAACCGCCAACTCCTTCCAAAGGAGTAGACTCCGGGGAACCCATGCAAATAGGGGGCCTGAAAGGTCCTCTAACACAAAAGGAGCGGGAAAGGAGAAAACAGTTGCAATTATGCCTCTATTGCGGAAACTCAGGGCACTTTCTTCGAGACTGTCCGGTGAAACCTGCCAAGAAGGCAGTAGGAGCTGCAGTTACCAACTCTGAGCAGGGAAACGACCTCGCCCGACAAGAATAGAGGTCCTCTTGCCGAGCGTGAAAACCAGTTCCGTGACCTCGCATTTCGTGATACCTATGGTCCTCATTAGCCCTGATAATCCGGATCGATCACATGCAATTGAAGCTTACGTCGACAGCGGTGCCATCGGCAATTATGTGGATCATGAAATGGTTTTGAGGATGAATCTAACTCTTTGTCCCAAGGCTGTAAAGGACGTCATTACTACGGTGGATGGTACGGAGATAGCCTCCGGGCCAGTAACGCATACCACTCAAGAGGTGACGCTAGTAAGTCAAGATGGACACCATGAGAAGATCGTGTTCGATGTGATCAAGGCCCCTCAGTTTCAGATTATTCTAGGAATACCTTGGTTAGAGAAACACAATCCTCTGATCGATTGGCGAGCAAGAACGGTCCAGTTTCCAGAATGTGTCTCTACTTGTCACCCTCCACCTGGTGTTGCACTGGCAGCAATTTCTTCAGAAACTCCCCAGTTACCTCCCGAATACCTAGAATACCAAGATGTTTTCCGGAAGGATCAGGCTAACTCTCTACCTCCTCATAGGTCTTATGACTGCCAGATAGACCTGATACCTGGATCTACTCCTCCTTGTACTAGAATTTATGCCCTCACCGAGCCTGAGAACCTTCACCTTCGACAATACCTGGATCAATACCTGGCAAATGGGTTTATTCGTCCTTCCAAGTCCCCTGCTTCTTCAGCTTTGTTCTTCGTTCCAAAAAAGGAAGGAGACCTTAGAACTTGTATAGATTATCGCTCCCTGAACCAGATCACCGTTAAGAATAGATATCCGTTACCTTTGATCCCTGAACTCCTGGACCAAGTCAGAAAAGCATGCATATATACAAAGCTGGATCTTAGAGGAGCTTACCACTTGGTACGAGTAAAAGAGGGCGATGAATGGAAGACGGCCTTCCGCACCAAGTATGGGCTATTTGAATATCAGGTCATGCCCTTCGGACTTTGCAATGCCCCGGCCGCCTTTCAATATTTTATGAACGATGTCCTCAGAGAGCTCATAGATGTGTGTGTTGTTGTTTACATTGACGACATCCTCGTTTATTCTTCATCGGAATCTGAACATCGGAAACACGTGAAAATGGTCCTCGAAAGATTACGTCAACACAAACTTTTCGCTAAGTTGGAAAAATACGTTTTCAACGTGACTGAAGTTGAATTCTTGGGATTCATATTATCACCTGGCGGAGTGCGTATGGATTCAAAGAAGGTCGATGCAGTTCTCAAATGGCCATCACCATCCTCCGTAAAAGGTGTGCAAAGCATGTTAGGCTTCGCTAACTTTTACCGCAGGTTTATCCCCGAATTTTCTCGAATAGTCCAGCCCATCACTGCCTTGTTAAAGAAAAACAAACGTTTTGAATGGTCTACCGAGGCGGAACAAGCTTTCCAGGATTTGAAGACTAAATTTATCTCTGCACCAATCTTAAAACACCCTCACCCCGAACTCCCCTACATCGTGGAAACTGATGCTTCAAGCCTTGCCATGGGGGCAGTTCTATCACAAAAGGACCCGCTAACCAATCAGTTGCATCCCGTGGCATTTTGGTCCCGCAAATTCTCGCCTCCTGAAATCAATTACACGATTACTGACAAGGAACTTCTGGCTATCAAGTCTGCCTTTAAGGCTTGGCGGCATTATCTGCTGGGGGCCCGACACACCGTTACTGTGATTACGGATCACCGAAACCTGCAATATTTGAAAACCGCAAAAGCCCAATCCTCTAGACAACTCCGTTGGGCATTATTCTTTGCCGAGTTTGACTTCATAATTACCTATCGACCTGGTACAAAGAACGGTAAAGCTGATGCCCTTTCTCGGATGGGAGTGGAAGAACACTTGATCAACCCTAAACCTGTACCAATCATTCCCGAACAAAGAATTCTGGGTGTAATCGCCACAGAATCCATAGAGGAAGTTAAGGATAAAGCCAGGCAACTTGTAACTCCAGCAGTCATACAGAATTGGCATCTGCAGGGAAAGGACTTTGCAGTAAAGGACAACTTATTGTATTTCCAAGAACGATTATACCTACCCAGCACAGATTTACAGAAAAAAGTAATCTCTTGTTATCACGATTCTTTAATGGAAGGACATCCCGGTATGGCCAAGACCTCAGAAAAGATCAAGCGCTACTTCTGGTGGCCGTCTTGGAAAAAAGATATCAGAGACTTTATAATGTCCTGTGGAGTATGCGCCCAAAACAAGAGTCAAAAGGAAAGACCAGCAGGCCTCTTACGCCCTATTGACATCCCACCTCGCCCTTGGCATACGCTTTCTATGGACTTCATCACCGATCTACCTCCATGCTCCGGATACAATACGATTCTAGTAATCGTGGACTTATTCTCCAAGATGGCGCATTTCATTCCGCTCAAAGGCTTGCCAACAGCAGCAACTCTGGCCCGAGAATTTCTCGAAAACATCGTCCGACTGCACGGTTTTCCTTCGGTTCTAATTTCGGATCGAGGTAGTCAATTTATTTCTCATTTTTGGCGAAGTTGCTGTCGGTCGGCTCAAATTGATGTGAGACTATCGACCAGTCACCACCCTCAGACCGACGGACAAACCGAGAGGACCAATCAAACTCTGGAACAGTATTTACGCTGCATGCTGCAACAAACTGAAAAAACTTGGAAAGACATCCTTTGGATAGCCGAATATGCCTACAATAACTCTGTCCATTCGGGAACTGGGAAAACCCTGTTTTTTCTTTTGTACGGCAATCACCCTCGAACCTCGGAGTTGGATCCCCTCCAAGATCTTGAAACACCAGCAGTAGACTACCTGCATTCTACAATCACCCAAGCCTTTAAGGAAGCTGTTTCTCACCTTCAAAGGGCTAAAGAACAATACAAGAAAGGAGCAGATCAACATCGGAAGGAAGCCCCTCAATATCAAGTAGGGGATCAAGTCTGGTTATCCACCAAATATCTACCTCTAAAAGGGCCACGCACATTCAACCCAAGATACCTTGGTCCCTATTCCATCACTACCGTAGTAAACCCAGTGGCGGTCAAGTTGGACTTGCCCCCGCACATGAAGATACATCCGGTCTTCCACGTCTCTCTATTAAAACCCGTGCAACCTCAAACCCGACTAACTAAATCTCCAAAACCTATCCTAGTTGATGGAGAACTCGAGTTTGAAGTCAAAAGCATTCTGGACTCCAAGATCTCCAAATCTAAACTATTTTACCTAATTGACTGGAAAGGCTACGGCCCCCAAGAGAGATCCTGGGAACCTGCTGAATATGTCCACGCTCCTCGCCTAATCAAAAGATTTCACCCAACATTTCCTGACAAGCCAAAACCCCCGGAGAAGCCCGGTTTGGGAGGGGCCTTGAGGGGGGGTACTGTCATGATCTCTGCTTCCAAAAGGTCAGGGTTTTCCCAACTCCCTTGGAAGCAGATCCATAACCCAGGTTCCGAGTGCCAACCAGTCCCAATTGGGACCTTTTGGACCCAGTCCTGGCGCCAGTGGCACCAGGCTCATAAATATGCCCAGTCCCAGCGCTGGAAGCGCCGGGCTCATAATGCTTGGGTGGACTTACCTGCAGCAGACCATGCTGCTTACTTGCCTGCCAGTTGAGCCTCTGATCCTCTTCTGTTTGGAACTACTTTTCCTGTTGGGTGGGGCAGGAGCCACTCCCTAGATTCAGAACACTGGAACTCTTTTCTTACCTAGGCGTGGCTGTGGAAGGAGACACCTAAGCACTACAGGAGGCTATTTAAACCACACCCGATGGATGAATCTTGCTTTGTGTTATTCTGCATCCTCTGCAGCAGAACGCTCATCGTGTCTTCTGCATCTGATCCTGGTCCTAAGGAAAAAGGCTTACCATCCTGAATCCAGTCTTCAGCAACACCTATAAAGACAAGAAAGAACAGGTTAGCATTACGGTCTTCAGTGACAGCTCTTCACTTACCTGGTCCATCGGCTGTCACCAACGCCTCGCGCTGCGTTCCGGCATCTGAAAGACAAAGGCTTACCTACTCTTCGTGCGCTCCGGAGGTCTTCACACTGCATTCCGGCATCTGAAAGACAAAAGCTTACCAACTCTTCGCACGCTCCGGAGGCCTTCGGCGCTGCATCCCGCATCTGAAAGACAAAACAAGGTGCGTTTAAAGACATTGGGGAACTTTAATACTCACGTGCCATTACTCCTTTCCACATCTAACCCAGTGGGTATTCCGGCACCCTGCAGCCGCTCCGAACTTGTACCTGCAAAATAAAAAGACAGTTAGAGCGCATCGTGAAGCAGGCAACAAGCGCTTACTTACGTGCTTCCAGGCGCTTCTATTCATCACACGGGCTCCATCTTCAACTCACTTCAGCCCGTCATCCGCCATCGCCGGAACCCTGCAAAACAAGAGACATCATTACTAAAGACTTTAAAGACATTAGAATTACTCGAAACTTACCGTTCGTGCAGTAAACGACGGACAGCAGTCCTCTGAAGTCAAGAGGCCTGCTCCCCTTATCCAGTGAAGAAACTGGTTACAGCACCCTGCCCCGAGGCAGATGGAGAGCACAGCGTTCACTTACCTAAGGTGAGAGCGTTAACCTTTGGGGTTCTACAGGAGAAGAGAAAGGGAAGAAGAGAGAGACATTCAATAACCTAGTTCCTTAATCCCATATTTTCTATCTGCAGACATCTTACCCTTCGAGTCAGACATACAGTGCACAGAGGTCCAGCCCAAAGAGCCAGCCGTGTGTTACACATCACCTTTGAAGATACGGTATACGCCCAGTCAAGACCGGCGCCTCTACGGGAATCAGGTGAGCGTTACAGGTGGTCTGCCCCTTTTCCCTTTGGGTGGAAGCAGGACCCTGCGCCCACCCGGATGCGAAATGCACTACGAAATTCCTAGTGAGAGAGGTGTTTCCCCGATGGGGGATCTGTGATGCCATACGTTAAAACAACAGAACGCATTTCGTCAATGACATGTTCAAAGCAGTAACTGCAATGCTGGGGATCACACACAAATTGTGTTCGATTTATCACCCCCAAGCAAACAGCGTTGTAGAAAAAAAGTCAACGCCCTCTTTAAGAGCAGATTATCTAAATTGTGTCACACCCTAAAAAAGAACTGGGTGTTTGCCGTTGGCACTATTTGAACTAAGAAACCAGCCCAGCAAAGACCACCACTTGTCACCCCACGAGGTAGTGACAGGGAGACGCATGCATACACCACTGTCACCCATCTGAAGAATGTCAGATGCACACAGAACAGCCACAGTATTGGGTGAGGAGTTCCAAGAGTACTTAAGAAAACTGACCAGAGCAGCAAGAATAATTGCAAAGCAAATAGCGCCACCATTCACCCGAGATAGTGAAAGTGATACAGTAACCGCAGCAAATGAAAGCGCAAATGTCCAACTGATGCCTGGGGAGACAGTATATGTGCGCAGCTTTGTGAGACGATGGAATGTTCCAAGATTTCACGGCCCCTACGAGGTAATCTACTGTACACCCACAGCAGTGAAGGTAAAGGGACTGAAATATTAGATTCATTTATCGGACATGCATAAAGCACATAATAGTGTTACAGCTGAGGAGGGAGAAAATGTTCAGGAAAGAACTCCGCAAACATAACAGCAGAGATAAGAAAAGGAGGTCATATGGTGTTACTGCAACAAAGGAAGTACAAATGATGAAAAAAGAAACAGTGAGTGGTAAATACATAAGCAGAAAAAGGTGTAAATACTAAAAGATATTGGCCCTCATTACGACCCTCGCGGAAATCGAAAAACGATGGCGGAAATGCAATACCGCCATCGAATAGCGCTCGGTGCGACTATGACCCGTCACCGCAAAGTACGAAGCCATTAGCGACACCGTAGTGAACGCCAACGCTAACTGCACCAAGTACGCGCGCGCCATGCCAAACCGTAAATACCACCATGGCGCAAGGGTACGCGAATTCCGACCCTAGCGGACATGTACCTAACGCCATCAAGCATGGCGGAAAGTACCATACCGCCATGGTGAGAAGTACGGCATCGCGAATCAACCGTAAACGGCCCCACTGAGTGCCTGTACACCGCTCCCTGCCCACAAAGTACAACTCCCCGTAGGTGCAATGAAGTCACAATGCAACCAGTGAAATGTACAAGTCACCCATGCATGCCAACGAACAAAAGATCCACAAGAGGGGCCAATGGGAGCTGCAGGGCACAGATGGCACGAATACAGAAGCCATTCCAATGGACATGACCACAGTCCCCCCCCCAGAAACGCACGCAAACACAGGCACCTGTGACCAGCAATATTCCGAAAATCACATCATTCCACCAGTCCACCTGGCTGACCGGCATCTGTTACACAAAACCCAATCCCCCGCCCCTGAGCATGACAACATTCAAACAGTCATATTGGCAGCCCCCATCCCTGACCTCACTGGGCTTCGTAGGCAAACGCGCCCAGCACAGTACCACGCAACTAAACTCCGAAGCTGGAACCCAATGCAGATCTCCTCACAATACATCGCTCCCCAAATAGGAATATGCCACATCACTCGCAAAGAAGAACGCTACACGGCCCATATCAGAATAGAAATTTAATGCACAACAAAATCACCAAGCCCATACAGCCATTAGGCCATGAACTCCAAAACACATTTCACCATTGTGGGCTGCATCCGCAAGAAATGACCAGCTACTACTTGTGTGACGCCCTGTTCCATCATGGTACACAGAGCCACATTCACGTACGAAAAGGCAACATGGAAGCGCACAGAACCACAGGGCCGTCCCAATGGGGAGGCACTAGTCCAGCTGAAAGGCCGAAATGTTGCTCCGAGCCACTAGTACTGCGTAAGGGCATGTGGCCCATTGGCGATCGTCCCATAAGATCGTAATGCTGCTCCACTGATTAACACGAAGCAGCAGGTGTCGGGAGTAAAAGCCATCTGCAGGAGTGGCATACAGATGGCAGTGGCAAAAGGGGAGGAGATACCTGTCAACCAAAAGAAAAGAAAAAGAACAGAATGGCCATCAGACCTACATTCGAACAACTCACTTCAATGATCACACTAAATCCACAGCCATATGCATGCTAGCCCACTCCAAAGGATCATCACCACCCCAAAACCACTTGCGACTCATAACCATCTATATCGAGGTGTAAACACCATCACAAACAAGTGTACCTGTGCATGCGTCTGTCAACACAGAATCCATCAGATGGGAATGTTAACGTGCATGGACACAAGTGTCTGAAGGCGCGTCGAGACAGGGAGGGCTCAACAAGGCCAGATAGACGATGGTCCCACTATGGCAGCCCTGCATCACATAGCGCAGGGGAGGCGGATAGATTCCAAGAAGCCCTGTACATGGCAAACTCTGTATCAAATCATCTGCCCATGCATCCATTCATCATTCCCTCATCCCGGTATAAGAACTCCTGAATATTTACTCACATAACATTAGAAATATCCATTGAGTCTGTGCGTTATGCAGCCTGCAAAATCCACAGTGCCCCAGCCCGTAATTCCAGTGTTGTGAAGTAACATGTATTTGGGAACGTCCGGCCTCATCGCCCACGTCGCTATTGCGCATCCCAAACTATTCATATCAATCATTGCATCCTCGCCATGGCCCCTGTCTCAAGGACATTGAACAATAGAACGTTACATTTGCAGTCAGACCTGTGGGCATCTCCTCGCCGCTAGCTGAAAACCGAAAGCGCCGCCCTTCGAATTCCTCATTTGCAACATCACGTCGAAAAGGCATCTGTGGCCGTTTGAAATCACAAATTAATCCATCTAGTGCGGCTGTGTGTGAAAATGGCAACTGCCTTCACCCACAAATGGGACGCCCCGCCCGTCGGTGCAACTCGGTACAGTGATGCATGAGGGCCCACCGTTACTCGAGTACTACGTTCCACTGACCCATCACAAGTCTGTTCGCGACTGCAAAGATTGTATGTGAAACAATGGGACCATAGCCGAATGTACATATCAACAAATGTTACACGGCCATCGGGTACAAATACATGATTGCAATAGCAAGATGCCATTCCTCGAATTGCAGCGTTGTGTGCGGGACGTGCTCGGCCAAAGGGGAGAGCAGCTTGCACAGGTGGAATGAATCACCACAGGTGGAGGCCATACAGCCTGAAAACACATAAATTGCACACCCGGTCTCCTCCCACAACCACACCCACTCCGAAATGCTACCGGCAGGACTCGCGATGTTGGCCCTGGGGGACCTGATAGCACTGCAAGTACTCCAACTCCAAGAAGAAGACGAACACCAACTACAACCGGCTGCACGGAGGGGACGCAGGAGGAGGAGGAGGCCAAGGCAGGGCCAGCAAGGGCCGCCAGCACAGCCACTACCACCACGCAGGCAGCCCGCAATCCCACGCCTCCGAGCACATCCGTTCAACCTCACTGATGAGCAGATCCACACCCTCTACCGTTTGGACCGGGACACCATAGCCGCCATTGTGGACATGAAACAGGCTGACCTTGTCAGCATGATAGATAGCCCAACCGCCATCCCACCCCTACTGAAGGTGGTGTCTGTACTCCACTTCCTGGCCACAGGCACCTACCAGCACACAGTCGGACAGTTGCATGGCATTTCTCAGCCACTGTTCTCACGGACACTATTGCAAGTGCTCGATGCCCTCCTGCAGCACGCAGACGACTACATCTCTCTACCACGCTCGGAGCAGGAAATTACCAACACAAAAGTGGGATTCCATGCACTTGCCGGCATACCGGGTTGCATTGGTGCCATCGACTGCACCCATGTGGAATTGGTCGTCCCACATGCCATGGAGGCCCAGTACCGCAACCGAAAACAATTTCATTCCCTGAATGTACAAATGGTGTGTGACTCCAACAGGATCATTACACATTGTTGTGCCCGATTCCCTGGATCAACCCATGATTCTATGGTCTTGAGGAACTCTACAATACCACGCTACATGGAGCGACATGCAGGGAACAGATCCTGGCTACTCGGTGAGTCTCATTACATGCATGATAATGTGGGGTATGTGATTCGGCAATGACCTGGCAGGAAGGGGGGGGGGGTGTGCGTACGTAGCAATGGCATTCCACATCATACGTTTCTCGTCCACATACAGGTGATGCTGGGTATCCACTGAAGAGATGGCTCCTCACACCAGTCCGGAACCCACGGGACCAGCATGAGGAGGACTACAACCATGCCCACTCACGTACCCGTGTAGTCATTGAACAGGCATTCGGCCTACTGAAGACTCGTTTCCGCTGCCTCAGCAGGTCTGGCGGGGCACTCCTGTACCGCCATGAGAAGGTTGCAAAGATGGTCATGGCATGTGTCATGCTCCACAACATGTGCGTACGTAGAAATGTGCCCATGCCCCCTGACGCAGAACTGCAAGCACCTGA
This sequence comes from Ambystoma mexicanum, assembly GCF_040938575.1. NCBI lineage: Eukaryota > Metazoa > Chordata > Amphibia > Caudata > Ambystomatidae > Ambystoma > Ambystoma mexicanum. The sequence continues at coordinate 1,357,227,064 of NC_090921.1, read as the reverse complement.
AGATGGTCATGATGAGGGTGGGGATGTGGCAGCACCTCAAGGAGTCTGCGAGGCACCGGAGGGCCGTGACATTCGTCAGCATCTCATTGATGCATGCTTCTAGCACTCACGCCTGGTGGCTGATACATGGACACGGGACTCGTGGCACTGTGTGTGTCTGGTACATGCACAATATGGACTGTACGCCTATGATGGCCTAGTACACAAAGATCATTGTCCACACATCTCATTGGTTGATCGTGCACTGTTTATGGCATATGTGATATCATGTTGAACACCCTATCGACCCGCCACCCAAGTGAGCCCAACACACCCCCTCCACCCTCCTACCTCCCCCCCGAACACCAGTGTCCAAAGATGCTCATTGTCAGTGGGCTGTCGCTATTGCAAGCCCCCTCTGCGGGTATCAGGGGCACCCCTGCCTGTGGAGCGCAGGTTCCTCCCAGATCTACGTTGGGGGTTGATCTGGACGGAACTTGCAACGGATGATGTCTCTGCCTGCTCACGTCCATGCATGTCCCTAAGGGTTTGTGAGAGCTCAGTGAGCACACGGCGCACTGCGGCAAGTTCGGCACATACGTCTTTGGACGTCGCATGCAGTTCCCCCCTCAGGCTCTCGGTGCTTCTCTCCATTTGGACTCTCAGGCTCTCGGTGCTACTCTCCATTTGGACTCTCAGGCTCTCGGTGCTACTCTCCATTTGGACTCTCAGGCTCTCGGTGCTACTCTCCATTTGTGCCCTTAGTGTCTCTGTACTTCTCTCCATTTCTGCCCTAAGTGTCTCAGTTGATGTTTCTATGTCTGCCTTAGTGCCCCCACATTCATCGGCATGGTCCTTGAGGAGCGTGGCCAGTTGCTGCTGTTGCACGATTAACTGGTCGAGGGACTGTTGCCTCTGCTGGGCCATGGCCATTTGCGGGGGTGTCACAGAGGGGCTGTTGACCTCATGTTGCCTTGCCACAGGGCTTGTGGGGGATGGCCAGTCGTCGTCTTGTGGGTGCCCCTGCGTGGTATCCTCATGTTGTACGGGATGGGACAGACAGGGGGATTGGGACAGGTCATGGATGGATCTGACTTCGACATCCCCGTCTTCTGTGTCGGAGCATGCTGCCATCAATGGGGTGTCACCTATGGTGCTGCTGCCACCAGAGGCAGTGCCTTCTGTGGCATCCGTTGGGGGGACCTGTGGTGGTGGTGTTGTGGGCATGCTGGCTGCTGGGGTGCCTGTTGATGTTCCCTCCTCTGTGCTGCCACCTGATTTGTGCTGCTGCCGTGTCTTGATGCGTGCAGCTGAGGTGGAGGGTCTTTGGCCGTTGGTCTTGGCCCTCTTTGCAGGTGTGCTGGTAGGGGTGTCCTGATGCTCGTCGTTTGGATCGGACCCTGTGGTGGAGTAAAGGAGGGCGAGGGTTATTAATGGGTCTGTGGGTATTGGAATGGCATTGTATCACATGCATTGGGGTGGTACCTGAGGGTGATTTGGGTCGGGGCCTTGGAGGTGCTTTCATTTGTGTGTGGAGTGAGGGTGCAGTTGTTTGGCAGCCTGCAGTTAGGGTGTGCCTGCTGCACGTGTAGTGGGTGTTTTAGGGGTTTTTAATTATTTATGTATTTATTGTGAGTTTTAAAGTGCGCTATCAGGCCGATGTGTGTGGACGTTCTCCTGGACATGTGTTTCTGTTGCACTATGTGGACACATGGTACTTCACATGATTGGACATTGTGGATTTAGCATTGTTTTATTTGGCCCACCTACCTGAATCTTCGGATGTCTGCACTCCTTTCTCCATCCCTCCGACTCCCTCTATGCTCTCCATTCCGATGGTGGAGGCACAGATTTCTTCCCAGGGGGTCAACTTGATGGGTGATTCAGGACCTCCCCCGGTGGCTGTGGCAATGTTGCGGTTGGCAGAAAGTATGCTGCGGACGCGTATCCGCAGGTCGTCCCATCGCTTTCTGCATTGCTGTGGGTTGCGGGGTGCGGTCCCCACCGCACTTACCCGCTGTGCCACCAGAGCCCATATGGCCTTCTTGTTCGCAAGTGCCGTCCTGGTCATTTGCGTGGAGAAGACGACGGCAGCATTCTCCTGGAGGGTCTCTGTTAGCACGGTGAGTTCCTCACGGGAGAAGTGGACCTGCCGCTTGCGGTCGCACGCTTTCTTCGCTACTTTTCCCATTTTTTTTGGTTTCGCTAGGGTGGATGACGGGTTGGGGTGTGTCTCAGGGTAGTGTTTTTAGTGGTTGTGTGGATTTTGTGGTTTTATAGGTGTACGGCGGGATGTTTCCCGTTCCGGGCCCATGTTTTTACTTCCGTTTCCGTATATTTACGGTCACCGTACTTTCCGGTTGGCGCTCACTGCGGTGTCCGCTGTGATGGGTAGCGGTATTGCACCTAGGGCGCCGTACGGCGGCGGTGTGGGCCGTTTTGGGGTCATTTCCGCCATCGCGGACTTTGCACTTCCGCCATGCCGTGGTGCTCGTGCCCGATGGGTCGGAATGGGCCGCACTTTGCTCCATCGTGCAATGGCGGAAACGCTATTTACGCTGTGGCGGTCCGGTCAGTCACTTTCCGCCAGGGTCGTAATGAGGGCCATTATAAGTTACTCACCGTAGTGACTAACGTACTTAGTCCATAGACCCCTTTCCTCCATAATCTATGGGCATCCCTTCCAAGGGACGGGAGACAGAACCTTTTTCACCAGGAAAAAACCTTCTTCCCCTTTAAATTTAGAGGCGCGCGGAGGTGCGGCCCAGGGAGCATGCGCTGCCCTGACTACGCCCTCCGGCACCACACCTCAGTCTGCATTGACGCGTCGACAATAAATTTAACATTGCCTAATGACACCAGTATTATTAGGGGGGAGGTTGGTGGGACGTATGGAGGAAAGGGGACTATGGACTAAGTACGTTAGTCACTACGGTGAGTAACTTATAATTACACTTATGTCCCAGACCCTTTCCTCCATACTGTATGGGCGATTACAACTGATTGTAGCCCCAGGGTGGAGAGGAGACCCTCCTTAAGCAAATAGGTTCCTGAGAACCGCCTGTCCGAACGCCGCATCAGATATAGAGTCGGCATCCAAACAGTAATGCTTGCAGAAAGCCAAGGGAGAGGCCCAAGTGGCCGCCCTGCTTAAGACTTGCCAAGGGACGTGGTGCTGGAAGGCGATGGCCGTTGCCTTGGCCCTGACTGTGTGGGCATGCATGTTGGCCGGGAGCGGCTTGCGCTGGCCCTCGTATGCTTCCTTGATGGCAGAGACCATCCAGCAGGATATGGAGGCCTTAGACCCCCTTCCCCCCGATTGCCTGGCCTCGAGCCTCTGAACGTGAAACAGAGCGTCCGACTTGCGGAAGCCCTTGGTCCTGCTCAAGTAGAATTTTAGGGCATGCCTGGCATCCAGGCAGTGCAGCACTCTCTGTGCATCGTCTTTGGGATCGGGAAAGGACATATGAAGGACTATTTCTTCATTCAAATGAAATGCAGATGGAACCTTGGGCAGAAATGCCGGGTGCGTCTGCATGACTAACTTGTCCTTGTGAAAGGTGGTATATGGTTCAGAGGCGACCAGCGCCTGGATCTCGCTGACTCTGCGAGCCGAGGTAAGACCGACTAGTAAGGCCGTCTTGATGGTGACCAGCCTCATGTCCACGAACGCCATTGTCTCGAAAGATTTGTGCGCCAAGTCGCCCAAGACTATGTTAAGGTCCCACACAGGGTGCTGTCTCTTGACGGGCAGGTAGAGCCTAGCGAGACCAGTCAGATGTTTCTTGACTATAGGATTGGAGGAGGAAAATATGCCTTTCTCTGAGCTCCTGTAAGCCCCAATGGCTGCAAGGTATGTACGGCATGTGTCCACCTGTACGCCTGAATGAGCAAGGTGTGCTGAAAAGGAGAGCACGTCGTCCAAATTGAAGGCCAAGGGATCAATTCACTTGGAGTCTGCCCAGTGGCAGAATCTGTTAGGTTATGTTACTTGGCATTTATATAGCGCCTTATGTATCATTGGTATGACCTCAAAGCGCTGGTAGGTTGAATGCCCTTGGGAACCGCAGTTCAAGTCAGTAATGGGAGAGAGGGTCGTATGGTGCGTGGGCACACCGGATATATGTGCAGCTGGTGTGGTTGTTGCATGATAACTGCTTCTTAGCGGTAGGTGTGGTGCTGAGGAAATCGGTTGGTGTGTTCAGTCTGGAGGGTGGACACCCAGACTGAGTTCTGGCTGCGTTAGGCCTGAGACGACGCCTAAGCTAGCCGGTATGTGCTGGTTCGTGGGGTCATGTTAGTATGAGAACAGCTAGGCCTAATGTGTCATAGTATAGCTGTGTTCTAGTTGAATTATGGTGTATAGGAAAGAGTAAGCGTAGTAGTGGGATATGGTGTATATCAGTAAAGCGCCTGCGACCAAGTACGAGAGCAGGACAGAGGGTGTACATAGTGGTATACATATATAAAGCAACAGGATGGATAGGGTAAACATGTGATACAGATAACATGGGGATGCAGGAATTTAGCATATACATAGCATAAATAGCGGTACAGAGATATATCCATTCCATCCTTTCCCTTCTTTTCCATTCACTCCATCCACACTATCCTTTATCCACTGTATCCTTTTCATCCAATCAGTTTAATTCATCCGTTCCATCCACTCCATTCACTCTACCGTTCGTCGGTTCCATCCACTCTATTCCACCGGTTCCATCCACCCACTCCATCCACTTCGTCCACCCCATCTATTCCATCTGTTCAATTTACTTCATCCGTTCCGTCCATTCTATCCGTTCCGTCCATTCGATCCATTCCATCTACTCTATCCTTTCCATCCACTTCGTCCGATTCATCAACTTCATCCGTTCCGTTCTCTTCATCTATTCCATCTACTCCATTTGTTCCATTCACTTCATCGGTTCTATCTCCCTCATCCGTTTCCTCCACTCCATCCGTTTCACTCAGACTATCCATGTTAGTTCACCCTTCATCCAACCGGGAGCCAGTGGAGAGTTCTGAGAGCTGGAGAGGTGTGGTCTCTTGGGCCAAGTGCTAAAAGCAATTTGGCTGCAGCGTTTTGTGCTCGTTGTAGTTTAATGAGGTGGTATGCTTGGACACGAGGTAGAGGGAGTTGGCATAGTCCAGTCTCGACATTACAATAGATTGGACAGCGGCGAGTCTGTTAGGAAAGGAGAGAGGTGGTAATGGCAGGACTTAGAGATGTTGTTGACTTGGCGAGAGAGGGTTAGGTCAGAGTCGAGAGTGCATGCAAGGTTTTTTACTGTGGTCGAAGTGGTGGGTGGATTGCCCATGGATGATGGCCATGGTAGAGGATGGGGAGAAGCTCGGTGTTGCCACATACCATGATTTCAGTTTTGGTGGGGTTTAAGAGGAGGTGCTTTGTGGTCATCCAGCGATCAATGTCAAGGAGGCAGGCTGCGAGGTTGGGCTGACCGTTAGGGTTTGGGTTGAGGAGCATTAGGATTAATTGGGTGTCATTGGCATAGTTATAGCACAGGATATTGTGCGGGCGGATTATTCCTGGGAGGGTGGACATATAGAGGTTGAACATGAGGGCTGATAGGCATGCTCCTTGTGCAACTCTGGTACTGACTGGTCGGGCGGCGGAAGCAAAGGTGGAGAGGAGGGTTATTTGTTTCCTATTGTTGAGGAAGGATGCTATCCACTTGAGAGCGTTGACACAGATTCCTACGGAGTAGAGGCGGTCGAGGAGGATTGAGTGGTTGATTGTGTCAAAGGCGGCGGAGAGGTCTAGAAGGAATAGTGCAGCGCATCCCGCAGAGTCTGTTCTTATGGTCGCCCCAGATTGAGGTCACAGTGGTTTTGGTTCTGTGTCGAGATCTGGTCCATTTGCTTTTGTACTGGGCGCTGGTGGCTTTGCTCCTGGCGTCCTGTAAGATCTCCAGATTGGCCTGTGAGAGGCTAAGGTGCCGAAGCGTTACCTGCTCAGGTACCACGCCATGAGGGCTAGTTTCCCTGGTGCGGGGTGGATGATTCTGCCCCCCTGATGCGCCAGAAGATGTGCTGGGCCCGTCGGAAGGTGTATGGGGGGGCACCTCCGAATGGCTGAGTAGTTCTGAAAACCATGGAATGGCCGACCACCACTGGGCTATCAGAATGATGAGGAGTTGGTGAGACTCCTTGATCTTGCAAATTACCCTGTGGATCAGGGGAGTAGGCGGAAAGGCGTAGGCCTTCATGCCGGTCCACTGGAGGTGAAATGCGTCGCGCAGAGAGCCGGGGCCCTGACCCTACCAGGATGCAAACTGAGGACACTTCTTGTGCCAGGTGAAAAAGAGATCCACTTGGGGTTGACCCCACCTGTTGATCTCCTGAATAACGAGGTTGTTTAGATGCCTCTCGTAACTGTCCACTCCCAGCCTTCTGAGCCTGTCCGCCTCCAGGTTGGATTCCCCCAGGAGGTGGACTGCCGAGAGGTAAATGTTTTCCAGGGCCCATTCCCACATCCTGATCGCCAGTCTGCACAGAGGAGGGGATCTGGTGCCTCCCTGCTTGTTGACGTAGTACATGCTGGTCGAGTGGTCTGTCTAGATGAGGACAACCTTTCCCTTGAGAAGTGGTAGGAATGCTCTGAGCGCTAGCCAGATGGCATTCAGCTCCAACCAATTGATGTGGTATTCCTGCTCCTGTCGAGTCCAGGTACCGTGGAACGAGAGATCGTCCAGGGTGGCTCCCCAGCCCTCGAGCGAGGAGTCTGTGGTGATGGTGGCCTGCGGAGAGGACGACCGAAAGGGCTTGCCCGTCCATAGGTTGCAGTCCATGGACCACCAAGTTAGGTCCAGGTGGAGAGATGGAGGAAGGTTGATGATCTCGGATTGCGAGCCCCGCTCCTGATTCCGTGAGGCAGCGAAGTGCAGCTGAATCCTTCTCATCCTTAGTTTTTTGTGTGGTACGGCTAATAGGACCGTCGCCAGTGGACCCAGGAGATGTTGGTACCACCATGCTGAGGTCCCCTCTCAGGTGACGAAGTGGGCGGTGGCACTCTTGATGGCCGAGATTTTGTCCTCTGATGGGAAGAGCCTCTCTGAGCACGTGTCCCAAATGGGTCCCAGGAATGTCAGAGTCTGCGTAGGCTGCAGCCGTGACTTCTTGAGGTTGAGCGAGAAGCCCAGGTTGCGCAGTGTGTTCATAAGGGCATGGGAAGAGTGGCAAACTACTTCCGGAGATGTAGCCCTGATGATCCAGTTGTCGAGGTATGGGTAGATGTGGAGGCCCTGCGCTCTGAGGAGGGCCGCCACAGTGTTCATGAGTCTGGTAAAGACCCTGGGACCGAGTTGAGGCCAAATGGAAGGACTTTGCATTGGAAATGGTAGCCCATGATCTAGAACCGTAGGAAAGAATGATGGGGCTGCCAAATCGGGACGTGTAGGTACGCGTCCTTCAGGTCCAGGGAGCACATTCAGTCTCCCCTGTCCAATGTCTCTGCTATGAAAGCTGGCGTAACCATCTTGAATTTTTGCAGGGGTAGGGAGAGGTTGAGGGTGGAAAGGTCCAGCACAACTCAGGTCCGCCTGGTGGTTCTTCTGAATGGCAAAAATCCTGGAGTAGAAGCCAAAGCTTCCTCCACTGCCTGGCTCTCTACGAGCAACCAGATCTGCGCCAAAAGAGTTGCTGTCCCAACCTGTGGGAGGGGAGGAGGGAGGAGAGGCTGGGATAGGAAGACGGTACCACGTGGATACTACGGAGAGGATCCAGGGGTCCGTGAAATTCTGGCGCCAAAATTGTGATTGGAGAGCAAGCCTGCCCCCTACCGGAGACACGTGTACCCGAAGGACCGTGTCATGCCTTATTTCCCTCGGAGGCTGACACTGCACTGAGGAGGGGGACTGGAAAAAGCCCTTACTCCCCCCCCCTTTTCGTTGTTTGCACCGGTTCCGAGACGGCGAGCAGTCCAGCTGCCTGGATCTGCGTTCCTGGAAGCCGCGGAACGCTCCATATGTACGACCCTTTTCCGAGCGCTGCTAAGATTGGGTGTAGTCTTTGTAAGAATGGATAAAGACTTCGCCGTTTGTGAGCGGTTCTTCTTGTCCAGATCTAGAATGCACTCCTGGACATCCGGGCTGAATTTCGTTGCCCGGAGCCAGGCTGTTCTCATGTCCGTGGCGATACAGATGGTATCGCTATGAGCCACTGCAGATTCCATGAGGTCATGTGCCACGAGCTTGGCTTCCGCTAGCCCCGCCTTAAAGCGTGATTGGCACTGGGGGGGGAGTTCCGGGAGGAAGTCTGCAATTCCCCGCCATAACCGTTGGTTGGTGGCAGCCAGCATGGAATTTGCATTGGCCGGACGCAGATGCAAGGTGGCGTTGGAGTAGATCTTCTTGCCATACGCCTCCAAGATCTTCTCTTCCTTGCCTAGCAGTGCCGTAGAGGAGGAGGCCGAGGATGACCGAGGCTTGGAGTATAGTGATGCTGCAGCGATCACTGAGGAGTGTTACTGAGGATGGGTCGAGAGCAAGAGTGTATCCCCCTCCATCTGCCTGTACTTGGCGTCCAGGCGTCGATTGACTAAAGGGGCTTGAACCAACCCTTCTTGGGCAGGGAGACTACATCGGTTTGCATTGGAATCCCTGTGTTGGCAGAGGGGTGTTTCGTGAGGACTTCAGCCAGAACCCCCTCTGCCGGCTGTTCGACCTCGGGTTGGGGGAGGCCCAGGTATTCCGCCAGGCCAGCAAGACGTTCATGGAAGGTCCTGGCTGAGGATGGCGTGTCCGGATTCTCCTCCTTGTCCGTATCCTGTGGATCGGGAGGATCTTGTGGAGGAGTAGATGGCGCCAGATGCTGGGGCACAGGGACGGCAGCCAGAGGCAGAGTTGGCTATGGAGCCAGAGGAGGCGGCTGCACTGGGGCCTGGGGACCCGATTGAGGCGTCTGTGGTGCTGTTAGGATGGCGGGGAGGACTTCCCTGAGTGCGTCCTTGATAAGCCCCATCTGAGGAGACCTCATGAGGCCGAAGAATTTCTCGAAGAGCACCTCCTCACTGACCAAAGAGGAGGCAGAGGGTACCGACGGGGTAGAGGTGGGGGACTGATGGAGCCGCTGCGTACCCTGTCCATATGGACGCAAAGGAAAGATGCCCTGCGCAAATGAAGGCTAGACTGTAGGCCACGTACCTGGTTGAAGCCAGTCCCACCTTGACACTCCTTCGCCGAATTCATGGAATGGCGTCAGACGGGTGCACCTTTCTGGCGCAGCGGCCATTTTGTTGAGCTGCCTGCCATGTGCCTGCGATGTGTTGCTCAGCCTGCTGGGCCCGGCCTTGTCCAAGACTCTTGCATGTGGATCACAAGGCCTACCCTGCTCCTCCGGCCTCAGGCCCAGTAGGTGCGACACCCTCGACCCGGGGGTTGGTAGAGCTGCATTTAGGTGCCCGCTCTGACGTATTGCCAATATTAGGGCGTAGCCCCTCAGATGTATTGCCGGTGTTAAGGCGTAGCCCCTCAGCCATTGTGCCGGTAAAAGTGCATAGCCCCTTGGTTGTAGACCCGGTACAAGAACCTTCTGGTCCCTCATCACTGCACCCGGGAGGATCCGAGGATCCCTCGACCCGAAGGCCGGTATCTGTAGCAGCCTCCGTGCATGTGCTGGTAGATTGACCTGGCTGGTCCCTCCCACGCGGGAGAGTCCCTGGTAAGACGTCTCCCCTGCGGAGTGCGCTGGAAAATATCATCCCTACCTTGGGCCTGGTTCCATGCTTCACGAAGTACTTGAGATCCTCAGGAGGCGACCTCTGGAAGAGCTCCCTCCACCTTGCTAGTCTGTTCTTCAGCGCCTTAGAGGACAGCGAGTCACATGCCGAACATGATTCCCAACCGTGGTCTGGGCCAAGGCAACGTAAGCAGAGTGCGTGGTGGAACGGATGGAGTGGATGGAACAGATGGAGTATATACATATTTGTCTCTACATATGTCCCCCACTGTCCTGCTCATGTGCCGGCCTCGGGCAATGGTACTGATATCCACCATTCACACCACTATGCTTACACTCTTCTATGCACCATCATTCAACTAGAGCAGCTACGCCCTGATAATTCGGTCTAGCTGTTCTCATACAAACACGACCACCTCATCACCCTAATAAAACACAGCTAGCTGAGCACATTCCGGCTAGCTTAGGCGTTCCTCAGGCCAAACGCAGCCAGAACCCAGTCTAGGTGTCCACCCACATGACTGAACACATCCAACTGATTTAATCAACACCACACCTATTGCTATAAAGCAGCTATCATCCCACAACCACAACAGCTGCACACATATCCGGTGCACCCACGCACCATATGATTCTCCCCTCTACTGACTTGAGGGCGTTCAACCTACCAGCGCTTTGAAGTCATACCAATGATACATAAGGCACTATATAAATGCCAAATAACATAACAAATATTCCTTTAGATTTCGAGAGAATATTGTTTTAGTACAAGAAGAATATATTGCCACACATGGGATCAGTACTAGGGGGTGAACTGGGGTAGCACACAGGCAAGGGGCATGCAACTGTTAGATCAAAAGGCTTTGGAGTGAGGGGGCTTGTAGTCTAGATTTCTTTGAACGGGGTCTGTGGGTGCAAGGCAGGCTTGTGGAGACAAATGTTTTTTTCCAGGACCAGGCTCCGGCACCGGTCATTCACAGGGCAGTGATGTAAAAGGGAAGGCGAGAGATAGTGTTTAGTTTGATACTTCTCATGCCCAGGCTTCTGTGAGAACAGGACAGCCAAAGAGAAGGCAGAGGGAAGGAGGTGGGGGTTGGCTTGCTGACTGTGAGCGAACACTCGCTTCTAACGTTTTAAGTGTGACCTAATATAAAATGGAGTCAGTAACTAAACAAAATGAAGTCTCGTGACCTAAAGGCCATACACAGTTGTGTCATTCAATGGGTACCGCACACCTTGGTCAGAGGTGCGTTGTCCCGCGGAATGAGCATATCATGTGTGTTCACATGGGCATGAAGGGGGGGCCTAGGAGACCCTTCCTCCCTTACATTCCCCCCTTTTGTTACTTAACAAATAATGTAAATCTTCCAAACGTCTCAGTTCGGCTTACTCTGCTACTGCCTCATCCCAAGCCGGAGTTCCATTTCTTGGCATCCTGGTCCGACACACCACCCTCAGGCTCTCCCCTGCTTGTGCGTATTCATCTGAGGTACAAGTTATGGAAATACAACCCCCATCCCCCTCTAGATCTACCCATACTTCATAACATCACAATTCCCGGGGCTCCTTAATTGTAGTATACCATAATGGATCTACAATGTACCCAGTGTTGTATATTGCCGTCATTCTATAATTGGGTTCTGAATCTTCTCCTGTCTGCACCTGGGCCTCATGTGTCATCTGTACTACTCCTGCTGCGCGCTACCTATTGTCACCATCATCATTGCACTGTTAGGTATATTTTTTGCACAGCACCTGAGACCCAGTTGGGGCACACAAAAAATCAGAAGAAAAAAAGACGATGATGGGTATCAGTAGCTTCACCGTCATTCCAAGCCATGACGGGACCCACTCAAACAGATTGTCGAACCATGTGCTGGGCTGCACTCCTCCTTCCTGCTTCATTATTTCGCCGAGGTTGCGCACCGCTGCTATCACATGCAAAAGTGTCCCATTGTCCGCGTCGGCAGAGGGGACGAAAGTGCAACATGCGCTCCCGATTTTTCGGCAAACACTGCCGTCCATTGCAGTCAGTAGGTCCAAGACGTAGCGATTTTGCATTGCCATCAGTCGCAGGGCTCTCAGCTCTACCTTGATGACATTGAATCCTTCTGTGTAGTTGGCCAGTTGGATAAGCTCCCAGCGGGTTATTTGCAGCCATTTCGCGTTTGCACGAGCTTGAATGCTTGGGACAAGGGACGCGAAAAACATCTCTGCTGATGTAAAGAGTTTAAGCTTGTCAGGAACTATTGCCAAAAGTTCGGAGGATGAAGCGGAGATAGTTTGATTATCTCCGCTTTCGGGATACTGTGCTCTGCGCTGCTCTTCGGATAGAATGTTATACACAGGGGGTTCTTCGGTTGTTTACAGGGGCGTCTGGGACATCTTTGCTGGCGCCCTCTCCCCTTGGATGTGGCTTTCTGGTATTACCATCGGGGCTGAGTGCAGCGTTGCTAGAGTGCAGGTGCCCCTCCATGACTGTGGAAGGTGCAAATACACCTGTTTGACACACACCCAGTAAGTGTCCAACAAAGTTGCTTTTCCTTTTTTCATTTCTGGAATGACAATTTTGCTACAGTTCTTGTTTTCCTTCTCCATGGAAGCACAGTTCGTATTGTATTTTGTGTTGCACCTTTATTGGTTTCGCGAGAGCTGTAACCGACGTTAGTTTGGCGATGTGCTGAGACGAGATTGGAGTGCATGTTTTTTCGATCCATTGCAGCTTCTCATCTGACAGTCCTCGCAGCGCTTCTGCCTTGCACATTATTTGCTCTTCATGCGATTTGTTGTCAGAAAACATTGTCCCTTGAATGGTCAAAAAAGGTTCCTTGAAGCTGGTTATGACAGGTTTTTTTCATTTTGCAGGGTTTGTAGGGTAACAGTGTGCTTGAAAGGTGCTCTTAATTCGACAGTCCAAGGTGAACCAGACACTGGGATTCCGCAATAGGCGCCTCTTGGGGTAACCGCACTTAAGTGTTCCAGAGGCGTGGGGTATTAAAGAGCACACATGATGTGGGTGTAGTGGATCTTCTATTGTGTCTAAACCTAGACAGTGATACTCATAGCTCTTCCGTCCTGCCCCCCCCCTTTTCCGCCATCTGCTCCCCCCTGGACCATTTTGGGTCTCTACTAATTCGTGATATTCGATTGGGAATATCCCGGTAATTACCTCTGCCCCCCACCCATCATTCTGTTGCACATCCATTTTGTCACTCCCCAGAGCGGGTGTTTGCATTTCATCATTTACGTAATCACTGCCTAATGTAGCATGCGTGGTTGTATAGGTGTTGACATATGACAATGTGTGCGCATCGGGATTAGGGTAATTCATGTCAAACGTTGAATTCTTATTCATAATAATCGGCTATAGAATAGTTCAACAGTTGGGCTCTAACAGTTTTATTCTTGTACAAGGTGGTGAGGTTTGTAGGGGCATTGTGGGCCCATATTAGCTTAAAACCATCCCAAATCAGGTGGGAACCTTCTTGTATCAGTTTGACTCCTCCTCCCCCGCCTTTTATATCTATAGATATGAAAGAAATCACCCAGTATAGTACCAGGCCAAACAATGAGAAACAAAATTACAGTAAAACCAATCCCACACTCATAGGAGTACATTCTAGTGCTACTTATTTCTCCTATTGCCATCTACAGTAGAGTCGCTGGTATCGAGGGCCCTCGTTTCTGCCATTTCTGTGCCTACAGAGTGAGATACAATTGGGTTAACTTCACATGCACATAACTTCCATGTTCATTCTCTTTTCACAAACATTTTGTTCAATTAATTATTTCGTATAAACCAGAGGAAATGTCACTAAAAAGACTGAACAGAAAGAGAAAAATATACTACAAATGTACAAGAGACCAGCGTGAAAGAGTATGGAGAAACCATTTAAAAACGTGTAAATCATTCAATGGCTACTATTTGTATTTTGCATATTATGTCACTCTTATTCTATTTTATATACATTACTACTCTTATGTCGCGTCCGCTTTCCTTCATACTGTATGGGTGTCCCTTCCAAGGGACAGGAGACGGAACCTTTTTCACCAGAAAAAAACCTTCTTCCCCTTTAAATTATGAGGTGCGCGGGGCAGAGCCCAGGGAGCATGTGCTGCCCTGCCCTCTGGCGCCACACCTCAGTCCCCTTTTCTGCGTCCACGGGAACGGGCCAAATTCACCAGCGCTCCTGGGTTTGGCTTCGACCATGTAATTCCCTGCGCGGATATTTCTTTGTCTTTTTTGTCTTATCTATAGGTACTCGGTCCTCCACGGCGCATGTCGACACCTTGAAGGTTAATCTTCAGTATACCTAGTGTATAGCATCTCAGCTTAGGTCACATTTACTAGGGAAGGCGGGAAAAGACTGTTCCTACCTTACACAAAAAGGTTGCGGAGGAGCGCTGATTCCCGGTTGGTGTCCTCAGCCAAGCAATAATGCTTGGCGAATGTGTGCAGCGTGCTCCGGGTAGCTGCTCTGGAGATGTCCTTTATCAGTACCCCTGCGTGGAAAGTGAATGAGGCTGCTCTTCCCCTGGTGGAGTGAGCTGTAGGAGGTCTAGTGAGTGGGTCACCTTTAGACCGATGGCGGTGACTTATGCATTTAGTCACCCAGCGTGCAAGACTTTGCTTAGAAATAGGTTGTCCCTTTGTGCAACCTGAGAATGCCATGAAAAGCCTCAGAAGTACTGAACTCTTTGGTCCTTTGAATGTAAAATTTAAAGAGTCTAGTAATATCTAGCGAGTGCAATGTTCTCTCTGCGTTTGAAGTGTGGTTGCTGAAAAAAGTCGGGTTTACAATACGCTTTGAGAACGACATTTCCTATAGAACATTGGGTAGGAATTGAGGAAACGTTTTAAGGATGACACAGTCTCTCTGGAACATGAATGGTGGTTCCGATGATAGGGCTTGCAGTTCGCTGATCCTTCTACCCGATGTGATGGCTACCAAGAATGCAGCTTTCCAGGATAGAAACCTCATGTCAGACCTATGTATGGGGTCATGTGGTGTTCCAGGAGTGCTGCCAGGACCGTGTTCAGGCTCCAAGAGGGCACCGGCGCTGGTGGAAAAGTATGCAGTAACCCTTTCAGAAATCTTAAATCGCTGGATTGGTGAGTAAAGATTGGTTAGGATTTGTCATATAGGCAGATATGGCAGATAGATGTACCTTAATGGAGGCTAGGGAGAGACCCGCTTTTGCTAGGTGTATTAGGTATGGTAGTACTTGATCCACTGACACAGTGAGTGGGTCCAACAGTGAAGTTTCACACCATTTGGTGAAACATGCTGTCCCAGCATTCTGCAGGAAGAGTTAGGTTTGCTAATCTCTGCTGTTCAGGAACTATGCTTTGAGCGATAGGCTCGCTGGGTCGTGGAGAACCTTGTAGTTCTGCTGCGTCAGTATGCTGTGGTGAGCCCTGAGGCGAATCGGTGGTCCTTGAGAGAGGGGCCGGAGGGTCGGATACCACACCTGCCGTGCCCGTTCCAGTGCTATGAGAATCATTCTGCACAGTTGCTCCTTCACCCTGCGTAGTACTCAAACTATCAGCCGAATCGGTGGGAAGGCATACAGAAACTTGTCTGCCCAAGTTACTGAGAATGCGTCACCTAGTGATAAGTCCTCTGGGTGTCTCGATGCGAACAGGTGACATTTCTTTTCCTTGGTGGCAAAGAGGTCGATCCCCGGATGTCCCCACCTGTGGAATATCCGTTGAGTCTCTTACTTCTAATTCCCATTTATGGGTGGTTGTGTAGTCTCTGCTCAGCTGGTCTGCTAGGACATTCTCCACTCCTGGCAGGTGTTCTGCTTTGAGCTGAACTTTGTGCTGTAACGGCCATGACCATAGTTTGTGCTTCCTTGGACAGCATCTCCGATCTCGTGCCTCCCTGCTTGTTGGTATAATGCATGGAGGTTGTGTTGTTAGTCTGGATCGTTACTACTTGTCGTGCTAGTACGTGTAAGAAAGCTTTTAATGCCCAGTGTATTGCTGAGTTCCAGAACATTGATGTGTAGTTGGGACTCTTGGCATTATCACGTGCCCTTTGTATGCAGATCTACAATGTATGCTCTACAGCTTGATAGAGACGCATCTGTTCTGGGGAGTGTTGATGTCAGAGTTTGGAATGGCATTCCCTGCGACAGATTTTGTGGTGTGCTCCACCATTGGAGTGCTTTGTGGAAACTCGTTGGAAGCTGGATGATGTCCTCCCATGACCAGAGTGCTTGTGCCCATTGGTGGTCCAAGGTCTCTTGTATTGGCCTCACATGTAGCCTGCAGTTTGGAATGAGAAATATACATGAGGACATCATGCCCAGGAGTGATTTGAAACATTGTACCGTGGTTTTGCTGTCGCAGAACCACGATATCAGTTGTAACATAGCGGATATTCTTTCTGCCTAGGGCCATACCCTGGGTATGCTGGTGTAGAGCTCTGCTACCAGGAAGAGTACTGTTTTGGCAGGTATCGGGCAGGATTGGGGTTGGTTTATGGAGAAGCCCAACTTCTTCAGTAGATTTGTTTTCTTGACAGAGTTGGTTGCGAGATTGAACGAGTTTGCCCTTACTAACCAGAGTAGATAGGGAAAAAGCTGTTCCTGTTCGCCTGAGGTTTGCTGCCACCGGTGCCAGGCACTTGAAGACTCTTAATGCTGATCTTAGGCCAAATGGGAGGGCACGGAATTGGAAGTAGGCATTTCCTACTGCGAATCTGAGAAATGTGTGCTGCGTGGATGGGGACATGGAAGTAGGCAAGTCCAGGGTTGCTAGGAAGTCGTGTTTGTTTAACCAAGGGAGGACATTTTACAATGAGGTCATCTTGAATTTGATGTGCTTGATGAAGTTGTTCAGCGCTCTTAAGTCCAATATTGGCCTCCATTGACCGTTCCTTTTTCTGACTAGGAAAAACCGGGCGTAGAAGCCTCTTCCCCGTTGTTTCGCAGGAACTGGTTCTATGGCCGCTTTTTGGAGCAGTTTGTGAATTTCTGTTGTCATATGCTCCACGAGATTGTGTCCCTCGCGAACTACTTGCAACACCCACCTGTCAGATGTGATGTTTCGCCAGTGGTGGTAATGCCGGCTTATTCTTCCTCCCACCAGGGTGTGCTGTGGGTGGGAAGGGTATTAGTAGTCCATTTTGTTTGGATTGGATTGTGTTTTAGCATGGTTAGAGCCATGTCTGCCTCTGTGTATTGAACCTGACCATCGACTGGTTGTATCTATTATCCTGAAAGGTACTGCCTTGTGTTCTTTGATTGTAAGGACGGTTGAATCCTCTGTATTTGGAGGATGAGCCTAAAAAATATCGAAAAGTGCAGCGTTCTTTGTCCTGATCTTTCAGCGAGCTGATAGCTCGAGCCGTATCTGTGTCCGTCTTATCATGCCCGTCAAAGGGCATATCCAGGATTTGCGCTTGGACATCCGGTGTGAAGTTTGATGCCTTCACCCAAACTCGTCTCAAGACCGTGTCATGGCCAATTTGACGGAAGCCTGATTCTGCAATGTCTACCACCCTGTCAATCATGTGATCAGATGTGGCTTCCCCATCTGTTATTTTTGCCCTTGCTTCTTCTTGGAATTCAGCAGGTAGGTTTGTTTTTTAGTTATGTTTTGATATGCGACGCCATAGTTCCCGGTCCAAGCACGCTGTCATAACCAAAGCATTACCTTTTCTGTTGGTCAGGGAAGCTGATGATACTTTCCTGCCCATAGCTTCCAATTTTCGTCCATCCTTTTCAGGGGGTGCTGACAATGGGGATGTGGGGTTTGCCAGATTCTAGCTGTCAATGTGATTACAGAGTTTGGCTTCATATGCCCCCTCAGGCATAATGGGGCCGTGTCTGAGGTCTTGTATTTTTTCTCTGGCCGCGATACGAGCGCAGGTGCAGATAGTATTTTTACTCCTGCATCCCATACTGTATCTAAAAGAGGCATCGTGACAGTTCTGCGTTTATCCCTGTGTTTGTATAGAACTGACTTCTTTTCTTCTGACGTTACGTGCAGCTTGAAAAGATCTGCCGCCTTGCCAATAATGGTATGGAATGATGCCAAGTCATCCGGCGGTGAAGTTTCCCCTAGCAAATCCCTTTTCCTTAGTTTTTCTTTTAAGTAGTCACATTCACTGTGTGTGCCTGGGTCGTGAGTTATCGCCCCTTCCTCTGGGGCCAAAAAATCTTGAAATGGGTCCTCCTGCCATTCTGAAACTGAAGTAGTTGAGTGTATTCTAGTTGGGTCCCTTGTTGGCGAGTGTGACCTTGGTCTAGGTGAAGATCTCGATGGTGAGATTCTCGTGGGTGACCCACTGTTCTGCTTCTAGGTCTGTGAGGAGGTTCTGGTGAGTATGGCCTTTTATGAGCTATGTTACTGATGGGAGAGCCTGTACGAGTGCTGTGATGTGGCGATTTGTCTCTCGGGGCGATCTTGTGTTCCTCAAGTTAGTAGACAAAGTTCTATGTCTGGGGCCAGTTGGTACAGATAGTTGGGATCTCTGGCGTCTATTGAGTGCATCAATAATTCTTTGCATGGACTCCATCAGCATAGGGGCATATGGATCCATGACATCCTCTGTAGTGGGTTGCCAAGGGGGACTATTCTACGTAGGGGTGAGAATAGGTTGTTCTGGTATGAATTCAGTGTCAGAGAAGTCTTCTTGCAGAATGATAACTGGCAGTTCTGCCATATCTCTTATTGGTGACAATTGTGATACCAGTGGTTCTTCCAGGACCCCATGGATTGTTTGGGGTCGTGTCTCCTGGTTTATTTGTGTTATCCTCCAGGGACGGCATCTTTCGCAGTTACTGGGATGTTCGTGGATGGTGCTTCCATCTTGTTTTTAACCAGCCGACATGGAAATAGATTGTTTCATCAATAATGCAGATTTTGATGACTTCATGGAGTGTTGAGATCTTGGTTCCATCTATGAGATTTTCATGGACGAATGGCGAGTCTCCTTAGTCGACTGTTTCGTAGACTATTTCAATGAGGATTTACTTATCGAGGTTTGGAGAGTGGTCATAGGCGTCTTTTCTTTCGTCGACTGTTTAGTCGTTGACACACCTTTATCCTCATTACCGCCTGTAGACAGTTCCATGGACAATTGCCCACCCCCACAAAGTTTTAGAAAGACCTCCTTACCTTTGGAGGTAGTTTTTTTCCTCAGAAAGATGTTTTTCTGGTCCCCACAGCTCAGGGAAGGTGTGATGGAAGTATTTTCTAACTTCTTCTTGCCCTTGTGTACGGGGAGGTGCTCCTTTCCACTGAAGAGGCCATTCTTTTAGAAGTTTCTCTCAGATGGTTTTTGAGATAGAACAGGAGCTGTCTTGGCAGATTCTTCGTCTGAAGAGTGACACTTGGTGTTGTTGTGAAGGTGCTACAAATTTCACACTTGTGGATGTAATGAGAATATAAGCAGTAGATACACTGCTCATGTGGATCCCTCATATATACACATTTTTTTTTCTGCTTCCCTGAACAGGGAGGGCTTCTTGGCAGTTGGTGTGCCTCAGCCATGGTGTGAAGTAGTCTTTCACTCGACGAAAACTGGTTGAATTTTTGTGTTTCCTGGCCCCAGAAAAACACAAACAGTAGTCCTTGAGTAGAAGAATGTAGGATACATTTTGAGAAATAGCTTGTACAGCTAGAGCTGGAAAAAACAAACAAAAAAAAATCAAAAAGCTTAGAGAGCTTGAGGATTCCCTCTGTTAGACTGCGGTGACAAATCTGAAGATGGCTGCCTGGGGTGGAGCTTAAGCCCTGCCACCTCATTGGTTAGGGTCAGAAAGGACCGAAGTGAGGTGGAGGAACTATACAAGTGAATGCCTCATTGGGCTATCCCTATTCATTTTTCTATGGAAATAGTTTATATTTAATTATTAGTAATTATTGTAAATCCTTGGAGACCCAGTCTGACGACGGGGAATATTCAAGCATGTGAATCTATGAAAGACCCAATGCTGGAGAAATAGGGGATTGGAAGTCAGGAACTGTTTTGTTTAGGCTTAACCCTGGGGCAATAAGAAATGTTTATGTTGAAAAAGATGATGGGCAGAGGGTATGGACAGTCCTGGGATAAGAAGTAGACCAAGCAAGGGAAAATGGAGAGGAAGGATCAAGGTAGTAGAAATAATGAGGAGGCAGGGCAAGGAGAACGAGAGGAGGCAGTGAGAAACCAGTCCCTGCCACAGGAGGCAGTGAGGAGGGACAGACCAAGAAATAGACCAGATTTAATGGTGGTAGTACAAGATCAGAAGAAAAAAGGGGTAGACGACAAAATGATGCCACATTCACATAACGTAATGTTAATGATACTGTGTTATTTATATAGCGCCTTTATCTAAAGCGCTTTACAGAGCACATATTTACATACATTATCACCCATGGTACTCATAGGAATTAGGAACAAGTTACTTACCTGTAACTGTTCTCCAGCATGGGTCTGGCGTGGATTCACATGCTCATGAATGAAATACATAGCAGTACACCTGCACAACCATGGGAGGTGGCAAGGCTCAACAGAAGCATCTCTTAACTCCTCACCAGGCTCACTTTCAAGCTAACAGGTTGTGCAGCACTGCTTGGCCGACTCTGGACTCCTCCCTGGAATCCCTGTCGATGCAGTAGAAGGAACAAGTTACTTACCTGTAACTGTTCTCCAGCATGGGTCTATCATGGATTCACATGCTCAAGAATATTCCCTGGTAAAGAAAAAATCAGTTTCATTTCAGTTCTCATTTCTCCCAACCACCAATCACTGGTCTCTGTGTCATACTGCCACCAGCCAAAGACTGCCCTCTACCTAAGCCCCTCCTCGGGCAGCCATCTTCAGATTTGGTAGCACATAAAAGTGGCAGCAGGAGCAAGAGATGAGCCGCAGAGAGGTAGGCGGGAGGGTTTGCATGTGAATCCATGCCAGACCCATGCTGGAGAACAACAGTTGCAGGTAAGTAACTTGTTCCTTCTCCAGCACAATTCTGGCATGGATTCACATGCTCATGAATAAAGAATACATAGCAGTGCACACATTTCACAACCACGGGAGGTGGCAAGGCTCAACATTAAGCATCTCTTACCTCCTCACCAGGCTCACCTTCAAGCGAACAGGTTGCGCAGCACTGCTGGGACGACTCTGGACTCCTCCCTGGAATCCCTGTCGACGCAGTAGAATCTCATCAAGGTGTGTGTACCTCCACGTAGCCGCCCTGCAGATGTCCAGCAGGGGCACACCAGACAGAAACACTGTAGTTGCAGCGATCGCTCAGGTCGAATGGGCTCTCGGACGGAAGGCAATGGGTGGTTTTCCAATGGGTGATACAGCCACCTGGAAATGAAAGCATTGGAGAGGGCATTCCCATGGTTCACAGGGCCAAAGTTCGCGAAAATCTGTGACGTCTTCCGGAAACTCTTTGTGCAGGCCACATAGAACTTGAGCGCTCTAGCCACATCTAGCAAGTGCAAAGTCCTCTCAGCCAGCGACGGAGTCGGAAAGAAATACAGGCAACACCAAGGGCTTGTTAAGATGAAAGAGGGGTGTGTCCGCAGCACTACCCCTCGTCTTGTGAAATGTCAAGTAAGGTGGTTTACAAAAGAGGGCCTGGATCTCTCACAATCGTTGTGCGGAGGTGATGGCTACAAGAAACGCAAACTCCTTACTAGACAGTGCGACCACAGCGACGACCGTCCCAGAGATCTGGTGTAGCGGCAGATAGCCGCCAGATGGACCTTGATGGAGGCATGGGCCAGTACAGCCTTGGCCAAGGATAGCAAATACTGCAGTACCCAAGGAGCTGTGACTCAGAGGATCAATCTTCTGTGCACAGCACCAACCGGCGAACCTCTTCCATTTATGTCCATAGCATTTAAGAGTAGACTATGCTCTGGCCTTGGCAAGCACTTCCTTTCCGTCCGCTGGGAGATCGTAGCCACCGAAATTCTAGCGCTGCAGGAGCCAGCCCTGCAGGTTCAGAGATCCCAGGTTGTGATGCAGAATTGCAACTCCTTCCCTGGCGAGAAGATCTGCGACCACCGAAAGCTTGACTGGAGGGGCCGCTAACATGTCGAGAAGGCCCAGGTACCATATCTGTCTCGGCCACGCCGGTGCAACGAGGATCATCCTGCAGTGGGACAGTCAGGTGATTGATTAGTCGAAGAAGCAACGGCAATGGAGGTAATGCATACAGAAACAGGCCGTCCCAGGGGCATGAGAATGCATCACCCATGCTCCCCACCTGGGGAAACCTGCTGGCAAACCTCTGGCACTTGGTGTTTGTCACTGTCACAAATATCTGGGGATTGCTCCATCTACGGAACAGGTGATCTACTTGGTCCTGACGAAGCTCCTACTTGTGACAAGAATGCAGCTCCCTGCTGAGGGAGTCGGCAACTGTTCTTCACTCCTGCCGGGTGAAACATGAGTAACATCCCCTGGGTGACGGCCCAATGCCACAGTTCCTGCACTTCTTTGTAGAGCGCCCTTGCTTCCTGATGTAGAGCATGGTGGCAGTGTTGTCCATGAAGACCCGCACCACCTTGCCTTTGAGGGACGGAAGGAAAGACTTGAGGGCCCAAAACACTGCCCGCAGCTTCAACACGTTAATGCAACGCCTTCTCCTCCGGTAGCCACAGGCCTCTTGCGTGAAGACTTCCGGTGTGGGCTCCCCATCCGTCCAGGGAAGCGTCCGTCGTAACCGTCTCCTGGTGAGGTGGGGTCGGGAAATCCGCACCTCCGGACAGATGTGCGTGAACTCTTCACCACCGTATAGCTCGACGGAAACTCTCGTCTAGTGTGATCCAGTCCTCGAAGCTTCCCGACACTTGTATCCAACAGACGTCGAGGAACTCATGTAGTGGGCTCATCCACAGTCTGCACAGTTGAATGATGTATATGCATGATATCATGCGCAGCATAGACTTGATAGACCTCACCCTTGCGATCTTCGGGGACAACAGCCGTTGTAACTTGACCAAGATGGCTGCTATCATCTCCTCTGGAGACGCCAGGCACGTCACTATTGAGTCGGGATCCCAGAAAACAGGGTGTCCTGCGATGAAGTCAAGCAGGACTTTGCATAGTTAACCGAGAACCCCAGATCCGTCAGGAGCCAGGCGGTCCTCGCTGTGTGGTCGACAGCAATGTCCTTTGAGCTTGCCCAGACGAGCCAGTCGTCCAGTTAAGGGTATACCTGGATCCCTCGTAGACACAGCTGTGCTGCCACTGGCGCCAGGCACTTAGTGAAGACTCTTGGCGCAGACTTCAATCCGAAGGGAAGGGCCCTGAACTGGAAATGGTGCCCTTGAACCACGAAGCAAAGAAACTTGGTGTCCCTTGTGGATGGGGATATGAAAGTAAGAATCCTCCAAGTCCAGCAACAATAGGAAATCCCTTCTTCTAGCTGTCCTAGAACGTGTTGAAGAGTCACCATCCGGAACTTTTGGGACTATGTACTTGTTCAGATGACGGAGGTCTAGGATGGGCCTCCAGCCGCCGGTCTTTTTGACAAGGAAGTAACGACAGTACACGCCGGAGCCTCTTTGGGACGAGCTCTATCACGGCCTTTCTTAGCATGGCCTGCACCTCCAGCAGCAGCTGAGGGAAGTGGTTTCCTGCTGGGCCACTGGTGGTATTCGGGGACACTTTAGTTGAACTTTCAGGGTGTGTCCGTGAGCGAGAGCATCCAGCACGCAACGTTCAGTGGACATGGTCTTCCACACGCTGACAAAGTCTGCCAGCAGGCCTCCCACCGGGGTGCCAGCAGGCTTCCCACCGGGGTGCATGGGTGGGGGCCTGACACCACAGCCGGTTGAATCCTGTTTTGACATCGAAGGGCTGCCTTGGGGACCCTGGCGACAACGATGTCCTTCGAAGGCCTTGGAACGGCCCCTGTTCTCTTGGGTCGACGAGCTGGAGGGTTGACGGTAAGCCGAAGCACCTCCCAAGGATCCTTTGGAGGATCCTTGGGATTTGCTGCCTGAGGACAAAAGGACGGCCACCACTGTTGAAGCGTGCCCAGGGCACCAGCCGTCTCAGTGTCCGTCTTGATGGCCTGAAGAGACTCATCCGCGGATCTCCCAAACAAATTGTCTGAAGGGCATGTCCAACACCCTCGACTGAACATCCGGACGAAAATTGGTGGCCTTCAGCCAGCCCCGTCGACAAAGGCAAACGCTGTTGCCCATTTGGCAGAACCCTGTGTCGGCGATGTCCGTGGCCACCGTGATCCGATGCCAATACGCCTTCCTGCAGGATCTCCAAAGCATGCAATCTCTTGTCATCGGGAAGGAAGTCCAGGAGGGGAACGATCTTGAACCACAGCTCCCGGTCGTAACACGCTACAATGGCAAGAGCGTTGGCGGCCTTGATGGTAGTCACCAATGCGATGCCTCGTCGCCCCATGGCATCCAACTTCTTCGCCTCACTGTCCAGGGGGTGTAGGGTTGGGGGGTAGGACGCCAAAGAAGGAGCCCGAAGACTACTTCTTGGCTGATGCCGAAACCACAGAGTCTGGCAACAGTTGGGTCCGCAAGCACTTGGGTGCAGAACCCGGCACCCTGTACTTCTCATAACGGTCCCTCTTCGCCGGGGCCGTGGAAAGGTTCTTCATGAGGGCCATCCAGAAGTGTGACTGACAAAACCAGTCTTCCTTTTGGCCAGACGGTGCTGGTATAGAAAACCTTTCTTCTCAGGAACGAACTGGAAAAGCTCAGAAGACCTGGAGATCATGGCATGGAACAAACCTATCTCGTCGGGCAGCGAAGATCTTGGAGGTGGAAACGGGAGGTCCCACAACCAGTCGTCGCTGTCCGTGCCCATTGTAACTGTGTCCGGATACGTCTCGTCCTTCGGGAAGGGGGGTGTTGGATGGAGGCAAAGGGTGGCAAGAAGTTGGAGGGTGAACTTTCCTCTTCTTGGTCGGTGGTTCCCCCGTCGGTACTGGCGCCGCGGGAGGGCCCACCAGTACAACAGGCATCCTCATCTGGATCTCTGAGACCAGGGTATGCAAAACGGAGAGAATGTCTGCTGAGAGATCTCCAGGTGGCCGATGAGGCGGCTACGGTGACAGAGGCGAGACCGGAGACTGAGGCGCAGGCTGGCCATCAAGGCCCCCGCCGTACTGCTGTTCGGTCTCCTAGTCATCTCCCTCATCACCTCCCCAGTCTGAATCTTTGCCGGAGGGCTTGCCCTCGATGCTCCTCTCCTCCTGGATGGTCTGGAGGCAGTGAAGCTCCTCTGAGGAGATATCTGTGCCTTGGAGGACTACCGGGTCTCCCTCTTCTCTGCGACCAGCAGGGACAGTTTCAGTGAAATTATTGGCATCTTCTCCAGTGTCTTCTCAATGGGCTGAAAAGAGGACTCCCTCCTGGCAGGCAGGTATACTCTAGTCTTGGGGGCCGCGTCCTGCGGTTCCACCACGGCAGCCTTCACGAGTGTCGCCACCACCCCAGGGCCTTCGTCGGATGTACTTGAGCCTTGACAGACATGGCCGAACCTGCAGCCCTCTCCTTAGGGGGGGAAGTTCAGCACCCCGCTCCACCGTGGCCTTCTCTAGCAGGCCGGGCTTGGGCTTCTCCTTGAGCTTGACTGGATGGTCTGACTTCCTCTTTGATGAAGATCCCGAGTGTCAGCTGATAACCGAAGCCGGTGGGGACGCTGTACTCACCCAGGCCGCCGAGGAGCCCATTGCAACGGCGCTCCCGGTGACAGTGGACTTGCAGTGCTCTGCCTTTTGTTGGGCACCCGTGGGAGGAGCACCCTCAAAGGTCTTAGACTTCCGCTCAGCTATCTTGGTAACAGGGGAGGTATCTTATGTTATGTTACTTTGCATTTATATAGTGCCTTATGTACCACTGGTATGGTCTCAAGGCGCTGGTAGGTTGAACGCCCTCGGGAACCGAAGTTCAGGTCAGTAGAGAGAGTAGATAGAGCCGAAGGTGCGTGTGCGCATCGGATATGTGTGCAGCTGGTGCATTCATGTGATAGCTGCTTCTTAGCAGTAAGTGTGGTGGTTGGGAGGTCAAGTGTATGTTCGTTCTGGCGGGTATTTATCCAGACTGATTCTGGCTGCGTTAGGCCTGAGGAGAACTCCTAGCCTGGAGGGTGTGTAACCAGCTGTGTTTAGTAAGGGTGATGGGAAGTATGAGGCAGATGGTGGTATGGGAACAGCTATACCGAATGGTGTCATAGTATCGCTGTGTTCTAATTGA
The DNA here is from genome assembly GCF_040938575.1 of Ambystoma mexicanum. Taxonomy (NCBI): domain Eukaryota; kingdom Metazoa; phylum Chordata; class Amphibia; order Caudata; family Ambystomatidae; genus Ambystoma; species Ambystoma mexicanum. Next base: position 1,357,201,194 of record NC_090921.1, on the reverse strand, counting down.
GTGGTGGTGTAAAGAGGAGAGTAAGCATGTAGATGTGATATGGTGGTTTACCTTCGAGGTTTGGGATCAGGCACACTCCAATAGTTCCATGTATTCCATCCGTTCCATGTATTCTGCCTGTTCCATGCATTCCGACCATATCAAGCACTCAAAATCGTTCTTTTCCATGATCTTTCAAATCCGCATTCCATGCACACCAGACCATTCCATGTAAGTTACGCCTTTCTAAGTACTCTGGTCTGTCCCATGCACCCCAGTCGGCCCCACACTTTTCACCCGTTCCATCCGCATGCTTCACCCGCTCCATCCGCGTACTTCTCCCGCTCCATCCGCGTACTGCACGCAGTTCATCCATTTCACCCAATTCATTCGTTCCACTCACATACTTCACCCGCTCCATCCGCGTACTTCACCCAATTCATTCTTTCCACTCACATACTTCACCCGCTCCATCCACATACTTCACGCAGTTCATCCATTTCGCCCAATTCATTCGTTCCACTCACATACTTCATCCGTTCCAACCCAATACTTCCTCTGTTCCAACCACATTTTCCACTTGATCGATCTATTTCACCCGTTCCATCCACATACTTCAATTGTTTTATTCAATATATACCACCCGTTCTTCCTGATTATGTCATGATCTCTGCTTCCAAAAGGTCAGGGTTTTCCCAACTCCCTTGGAAGCAGATCCATAACCCAGGTTCCGAGTGCCAACCAGTCCCAATTGGGACCTTTTGGACCCAGTCCTGGCGCCAGTGGCACCAGGCTCATAAATATGCCCAGTCCCAGCGCTGGAAGCGCCGGGCTCATAATGCTTGGGTGGACTTACCTGCAGCAGACCATGCTGCTTACTTGCCTGCCAGTTGAGCCTCTGATCCTCTTCTGTTTGGAACTACTTTTCCTGTTGGGTGGGGCAGGAGCCACTCCCTAGGTTCAGAACACTGGAACTCTTCTGGAAAGCAGGAACTCTTTTCTTACCTAGGCATGGCTGTGGAAAGAGACACCTAAGCACTACAGGAGGCTATTTAAACCACACCCGATGGATGAATCTTGCTTTGCGTCATTCTGCATCCTCTGCAGCAGGACGCTCATCGTGTCTTCTGCATCTGATCCTGGGCCTAAGGAAAAAGGCTTACCATCCTGAATCCAGTCTTCAGCAACACCTATAAAGACAAGAAAGAACAGGTTAGCATTACGGTCTTCAGTGACAGCGCTTCACTTACCTGGTCCATCGGCTGTCACCAACGCCTCGCGCTGCATTCCGGCATCTGAAAGACAAAGGCTTACCTACTCTTCGTGCGCTCTGGAGGTCTTTGCGCTGCATTCCAGCATCTGAAAGACAAAGGCTTACCTACTCTTCGTGCGCTCCGGAGGTCTTCGCACTGCATTCCGGCATCTGAAAGACAAAAGCTTACCAACTCTTCGCACGCTCCGGAGGCCTTCGGCGCTGCATCCCGCATCTGAAAGACAAAACAAGGTGCGTTTAAAGACATTGGGGAACTTTAATACTCACGTGCCATTACTCCTTTCCACATCTAACCCAGTGGGTATTCCGACACCCTGCAGCCGCTCCGAACTTGTACCTGCAAAATAAAAAGACAGTTAGAGCGCATCGTGAAGCAGGCAACAAGCGCTTACTTACGTGCTTCCAGGCGCTTCTATTCATCACACGGGCTCCATCTTCAACTCACTTCAGCCCGTCATCCGCCATCGCCGGAACCCTGCAAAACAAGAGACATCATTACTAAAGACTTTTAAAGACATTAGAATTACTCGAAACTTACCGTTCGTGCAGTAAACGACAGACAGCAGTCCTCTGAAGTCAAGAGGCCTGCTCCCCTTATCCAGTGAAGAAACTGGTTACAGCACCCTGCCCCGAGGCAGATGGAGAGCACGGCGTTCACTTACCTAAGACATCTTACCCTTCGAGTCAGACATACAGTGCACAGAGGTCCAGCCCAAAGAGCCAGCCGTGTGTTACACATCACCTTTGAAGATACGGTATACGCCCAGTCAAGACCGGCGCCTCTACGGGAATCAGGTGAGCGTTACAGAACGCAAAGCCTACCACAAAACTCCCGTACAGGCGCTATGGAAACCTCGGATACCGACCAGCTAGCCCAGTTACTTGGGGAACTAAGGGCAGAAGTGCATGCAGCCCGTCAGGAAACGAACGCTCTAAGAAGGGAACTGATTATTTCCAAGGAGCGAACAGATGATCTCGCTAGACAATTGCTACAGTCACAAGCCGGACAGACCCCGTTACCCGCATCTGGGGGAAATCTTCCTTCTACATCCTCTATGAATCCAGTGCAGATCAACCTACCTGGGAATGTACCTCTGGCTCCGCCCGAATGATTTTCTGGTGACCCAAAGAGGTTTGCAGTATTTATCAATCGGTGCCGGTTGCATTTCTTATGCCGGCCAGCAGCCTTTCCAACTGATCAAGCTAAAGTAGCTTTCGTACCATAGTGGCAATGCGGCAGACTGGTCGATCCCTCTAGTAAATCAAGATGATCCGGTTCTCCATGATTTTCAAGCTTTTCAGCTCAGTATGGAAAAACTGTTCGAAAGACATTCACAGGGGCAGGCCTTGGACAATGAGCTTCTTTCGTTGCGACAAGGTAATCAAGACCTTTTGGCTTATATTGCGTCTTTCAACAGACTGATAGTGGAAACTCAATGGCCTGAGGATAAAAGGATTACGCTGTTTTATAGAGGTCTACGTGGAGAGCTCAAAGATGTGTTAGCCCAAGTAGTGAATCCCCCACAAGATTGTTCGGACTATATAGACTTAGTCGTTCAAATAGATCACAGACTGCAGAACAGGAAGGCCGATCGTTCCAAGTTTGATGCTCGAGTATTTTCCAAACCGCCAACTCCTTCCAAAGGAGTAGACTCCGGGGAACCCATGCAAATAGGGGGCCTGAAAGGTCCTCTAACACAAAAGGAGCGGGAAAGGAGAAAACAGTTGCAATTATGCCTCTATTGCGGAAACTCAGGGCACTTTCTTCGAGACTGTCCGGTGAAACCTGCCAAGAAGGCAGTAGGAGCTGCAGTTACCAAAGTTACAAACTCTGAGCAGGGAAACAACCTCGCCCGACAAGAATAGAGGTCCTCTTGCCGAGCGTGAAAACCAGTTCCGTGACCTCGCATTTCGTGATACCTATGGTCCTCATTAGCCCTGATAATCCGGATCGATTACATGCAATTGAAGCTTACGTCGACAGCGGTGCCATCGGCAATTATGTGGATCATGAAATGGTTTTGAGGATGAATCTAACTCTTTGTCCCTTACTGTAAAGGACGTCATTACTACGGTGGATGGAACGGAGATAGCCTCCGGACCAGTAACGCATACCACTCAAGAAGTGACGCTAGTAAGTCAAGATGGACACCATGAGAAGATCGTGTTCGATGTGATCAAGGCTCCTCGGTTTCAGATTATTCTAGGAATACCTTGGTTAGAGAAACACAATCCTCTGATCGATTGGCGAGCAAGAACGGTCCAGTTTCCAGAATGTGTCTCTACTTGTCACCCTCCACCTGGTGTTGCACTGGCAGCAATTTCTTCAGAGACTCCCCAGTTACCTCCCGAATACCTAGAATACCAAGATGTTTTCCGGAAGGATCAGGCTAACTCTCTACCTCCTCATAGGTCTTATGACTGCCAGATAGACCTGATACCTGGATCTACTCCTCGTAGTAGAATTTATGCCCTCACCGAGCCTGAGAACCTTCACCTTCGACAATACCTGGATCAATACCTGGCAAATGGGTTTATTCGTCCTTCCAAGTCCCCTGCTTCTTCAGCTTTGTTCTTCGTTCCAAAAAAGGAAGGAGACCTTAGAACTTGTATAGATTATCGCTCCCTGAACCAGATCACCGTCAAGAATAGATATCCGTTACCTTTGATCCCTGAACTCCTGGACCAGGTCAGAAAAGCATGCATATATACAAAGCTGGATCTTAGAGGAGCCTACCACTTGGTACGAGTAAAAGAGGGCAATGAATGGAAGACGGCCTTCCGCACCAAATATGGGCTATTTGAATATCAGGTCATGCCCTTCAGACTTTGCAATGCCCCGGCCGCCTTTCAATATTTTATGAACGATGTCCTCAGAGAGCTCATAGACGTGTGTGTTGTTGTTTACATTGACGACATCCTCGTTTATTCTTCATTGGAATCTGAACATCGGAAACATGTGAAAATGGTCCTCGAAAGATTGCGTCAACACAAACTTTTCGCTAAGTTGGAAAAATGTGTTTTCAACGTGACTGAAGTTGAATTCTTGGGATTCATATTATCACCTAGCGGAGTGCGTATGGATTCAAAGAAGGTCGATGCAGTTCTCAAATGGCCATCACCATCCTCCGTAAAAGGTGTGCAAAGCATGTTAGGCTTCGCTAACTTTTACCGCAGGTTTATCCCCGAATTTTCTCGAATAGTCCAGCCCATCACTGCCTTGTTAAAGAAAAACAAACGTTTTGAATGGTCTACCGAGGCGGAACAAGCTTTCCAGGATTTGAAGACTAAATTTATCTCTGCACCAATCTTAAAACACCCTCGCCCCGAACTCCCCTACATCGTGGAAACTGATGCTTCAAGCCTTGCCATGGGGGCAGTTCTATCACAAAAGGACCCGGTAACCAATCAGTTGCATCCCGTGGCATTTTGGTCCCGCAAATTCTCGCCTCCTGAAATCAATTACACGATTACTGACAAGGAACTTCTGGCTATCAAGTCTGCCTTTAAGGCTTGGCGGCATTATCTGCTGGGGGCCCGACACACCGTTACTGTGATTACGGATCACCGAAACCTGCAATATTTGAAAACCGCAAAAGCCCAATCCTCTAGACAACTCCGTTGGGCATTATTCTTTGCCGAGTTTGACTTCATAATTACCTATCGACCTGGTACAAAAAACGGTAAAGCTGATGCCTTTTCTCGGATGGGAGTAGAAGAACACTTGATCCACCCTAAACCTGTACCAATCATTCCCGAACAAAGAATTCTGGGTGTAATCGCCACACAATCCATAGAGGAAGTTAAGGATAAAGCCAGGCAACTTGTAACTCCAGCAGACATACAGAATTGGCATCTGCAGGGAAAGGACTTTGCAGTAAAGGACAACTTATTGTATTTCCAAGAACGATTATACCTGCCCAGCACAGATTTACAGAAAAAAGTAATCTCTTGTTATCACGATTCTTTAATGGAAGGACATCCCGGTATGGCCAAGACCTCAGAAAAGATCAAGCGCTACTTCTGGTGGCCGTCTTGGAAAAAAGATATCAGAGGCTTTATAATGTCCTGTGGAGTATGCGCCCAAAACAAGAGTCAAAAGGAAAGACCAGCAGGCCTCTTACGCCCTATTGACATCCCACCTCGCCCTTGGCATACGCTTTCTATGGACTTCATCACCGATCTACCTCCATGCTCCGGATACAATACGATTCTAGTAATCGTGGACTTATTCTCCAAGATGGCGCATTTCATTCCGCTCAAAGGCTTGCCAACAGCAGCAACTCTGGCCCGAGAATTTCTCGAAAACATCGTCCGACTGCACGGTTTTCCTTCGGTTCTAATTTCGGATCGAGGTAGTCAATTTATTTCTCATTTTTGGCGAAGTTGCTGTCGGTCGGCTCAAATTGATGTGAGACTATCGACCAGTCACCACCCTCAGACCGACGGACAAACCGAGAGGACCAATCAAACTCTGGAACAGTATTTACGCTGCATGCTGCAACAAACTGAAAAAAATTGGAAAGACATCCTTTGGATAGCCGAATATGCCTACAATAACTCTGTCCATTCGGGAACTGGGAAAACCCCGTTTTTTCTTTTATACGGCAGTCACCCTCGAACCTCGGAGTTGGATCCCCTCCAAGATCTTGAAACACCAGCAGTAGACTACCTGCATTCTACAATCACCCAAGCCTTTAAGGAAGCTGTTTCTCACCTTCAAAGGGCTAAAGAACAATACAAGAAAGGAGCAGATCAACATCGGAAGGAAGCCCCTCAATATCAAGTAGGGGATCAAGTCTGGTTATCCACCAAATATCTACCTCTAAAAGGGCCACGCACATTCAACCCAAGATACCTTGGTCCCTATTCCATCACTACCATAGTAAACCCAGTAGCGGTCAAGTTGGACTTGCCCCCGCACATGAAGATACATCCGGTCTTCCACGTCTCTCTATTAAAACCCGTGCAACCTCAAACCCGACTAACTAAATCTCCAAAACCCATCCTAGTTGATGGAGAACTAGAGTTTGAAGTCAAAAGCATTCTGGACTCCAAGATCTCCAAATCTAAACTATTTCACCTAATTGACTGGAAAGGCTACGGCCCCCAAGAGAGAGATCCTGGGAACCTGCTGAATATGTCCACGCTCCTCGCCTAATCAAAAGATTTCACCGAACATTTCCTGACAAGCCAAAACCCCCGGAGAAGCCCGGTTTGGGAGGGGCCTTGAGGGGGGGGGGGTACTGTCATGATCTCTGCTTCCAAAAGGTCAGGGTTTTCCCAACTCCCTTGGAAGCAGATCCATAACCCAGGTTCCGAGTGCCAACCAGTCCCAATTGGGACCTTTTGGACCCAGTCCTGGCGCCAGTGGCACCAGGCTCATAAATATGCCCAGTCCCAGCGCTGGAAGCGCCGGGCTCATAATGCTTGGGTGGACTTACCTGCAGCAGACCATGCTGCTTACTTGCCTGCCAGTTGAGCCTCTGATCCTCTTCTGTTTGGAACTACTTTTCCTGTTGGGTGGGGCAGGAGCCACTCCCTAGGTTCAGAACACTGGAACTCTTCTGGAAAGCAGGAACTCTTTTCTTACCTAGGCGTGGCTGTGGAAGGAGACACCTAAGCACTACAGGAGGCTATTTAAACCACACCCGATGGATGAATCTTGCTTTGCGTTATTCTGCATCCTCTGCAGCAGGACGCTCATCGTGTCTTCTGCATCTGATCCTGGGCCTAAGGAAAAAGGCTTACCATCCTGAATCCAGTCTTCAGCAACACCTATAAAGACAAGAAAGAACAGGTTAGCATTACGGTCTTCAGTGACAGCGCTTCACTTACCTGGTCCATCGGCTGTCACCAACGCCTCGCGCTGCATTCCGGCATCTGAAAGACAAAGGCTTACCTACTCTTCGTGCGCTCTGGAGGTCTTTGCGCTGCATTCCAGCATCTGAAAGACAAAGGCTTACCTACTCTTCGTGCGCTCCGGAGGTCTTCGCACTGCATTCCGGCATCTGAAAGACAAAAGCTTACCAACTCTTCGCACGCTCCGGAGGCCTTCGGCGCTGCATCCCGCATCTGAAAGACAAAACAAGGTGCGTTTAAAGACATTGGGGAACTTTAATACTCACGTGCCATTACTCCTTTCCACATCTAACCCAGTGGGTATTCCGACACCCTGCAGCCGCTCCGAACTTGTACCTGCAAAATAAAAAGACAGTTAGAGCGCATCGTGAAGCAGGCAACAAGCGCTTACTTACGTGCTTCCAGGCGCTTCTATTCATCACACGGGCTCCATCTTCAACTCACTTCAGCCCGTCATCCGCCATCGCCGGAACCCTGCAAAACAAGAGACATCATTACTAAAGACTTTTAAAGACATTAGAATTACTCGAAACTTACCGTTCGTGCAGTAAACGACGGACAGCAGTCCTCTGAAGTCAAGAGGCCTGCTCCCCTTATCCAGTGAAGAAACTGGTTACAGCACCCTGCCCCGAGGCAGATGGAGAGCACGGCGTTCACTTACCTAAGACATCTTACCCTTCGAGTCAGACATACAGTGCACAGAGGTCCAGCCCAAAGAGCCAGCCGTGTGTTACACATCACCTTTGAAGATACGGTATACGCCCAGTCAAGACCGGCGCCTCTACGGGAATCAGGTGAGCGTTACAGATTATTCGTCCTTGGCTACCAACCACTTCACTCATTTCTTCCTCTTACTACAGCCGTTCCTTCCAACCACTTCACCCATTGTTCAGTCTACATACATCGCCCGTTTGCTCCACACTCGAATACCTGCTCTGCTTTCTACCTCCACTCCCCACTCTATACCTGCTCTGCTCACAACACATGTTCACTGCTCTGCATTCTGCATCTGCTCCGCACCCGCCCCATATTCAATATCCGTTCAACACGCTATATTGGGTCAACACCACTGTGCCCTACATCTGCTTCACACCCTACATCTGCTTCACGCCCTACATCTGCTTAACACCATCACGCCCTACATCCGCTCCAATCTATTATCCACTCACACAACCTACATCCGCACCATGCTCTTATCTGTTCCACGCTCTCATCCGCTCTATGCCCTATTCATTTTGCGCCCTCATCCGCTCCGTGCACTCATCCGCTCCACGCACTCGCCCGCCCCGCGCCCTCGCATTCATCCACTCTACGCATTCATCCGTTCGTGAGCATTCATCCGTTCGTGAGCACTCATCCGTTCGTGAGCACTCATCCGCACTACAGACTCAACAGTTCTATACACTCAACTGCTCCGCACACTCATCCACTCAACGCATTCATCAACACGCATCATCCACTCCACTGACTACATCCGGTCCAGTTACTTCGTTCGTCCTGTATTATCGGTTCAGCCCACGTCACTTGTCATACACACTCAATCCGTTCCGTGCTCTCCATTTGTCCCATGCACTACACCCGTCACATGTATGCGACTCGTCTATTCTGTACTTTCCATTTATACCATGTACTCATACATGCCATCTTGCCGTTTACTCATCCGTCTCGTGTGTTCATCTTTTCATCCTCTTCGCTTTATTCATTTAATCCATTTTTGTTCTTTTCGTCTATTGTAATCATTACATCCATTTCATTAATTCAACCGGTTAACTGCTTTCGTACAATTTAGTCTTTTTTTGTCCACTTCGCTGCTTTAGTCTACTTTACTCATTCTATTCTGTTGTCCTTTTAGTTTTACATTAGCGTTTATTAGTTGTCGAATTCTCGCTTGGTTCATGATGTTGTATTGTTATGCAAGATCTAGTAGTTTGGGTAATTATTGTTATCCACTTTATTCCTCATGGTTAGTTGCATTGTTAACCACTTTATTCCTCACGCCCACATTGATCTACTTGTCCATTACATTTATTTTCTCCATTTCCCTATTTCAGACACTTTACTGCTTTCGTACAAGGTGATCTTTTTATCAACTTCACGGGTTTGGTCCTTTTAACCCATTATATTTTGCTTGTACATTTAGCAAACCAATAGAGGTTCATTAGTCTTTCATTTCTCGCTTGGATCATGTTTCTGCATTTCTATTTATGATCTAGTAATTGGTAAAGTTATTGAGATGCTGTTATCCCGTGAAAGTTGGTTTGCAATCGGTCGGTTTTAGGGGAAGAGCCAAGTTTTCAGTAATTTGCGGAAAGACTTGAGGTCTTCAGTGAGTCGGATATGGGGTGGGAATGCGTTCCACAGCGTGGGGGCCAAGGCTGAAAATGATGATCCACCTAACCTGAGTTTGTTTTACGTATGACTAGGAGGCCGGCTGAGTTTGATCTAAGAGTACGTGGAGGGTGATAGGGTTTTAGTTTTGTCTTGAAGATATTGAGGTCCGTTTTTATGCAGTGCTCGGTGAGAAATGCGTAAAGTTTTGAAGGTCACCCTTTGGGCAACCAGAACCAGTGCAGTTTTGGAGTTTTGAGGGCTGGGGAGATGTGGTCTCTCGGGCCGAGCGATAGTAATAGTTAGGCTGCAGCGTTGTGCTCTTTGTAGTTTGGTCAGTTGGTAGGCATGGACTCCGAGGTAGAGGGGGTTAGCATAGCCCAGTCTTGATATAACAATCGATTGAACCGCGGAGAGTCTGTTGGGAAAGGAGAGGTATGGAAAAATGCGACCAAGAGTTTTAAGGTGGTAGTGGCAGGACTTTGAGACGTTGACTTGGCGCGAGAGTGTTAGGCCCGAGCCCGAGTCTAGGTTTTTTTACTGAATTAGGAGTCGGTGAGTTGCCCATGGCAGATGGCCAGGGCAGTGGGTGTGGAAGAAGTTCGGAGTTGCCACATACCATAATTTCAGTTTTGGAGGGGTTTAGCAAGAGGTGGTTTGAGGTCATCAAGAGCTCTATGTCGAGGAGGCAGGAAGCGAGGTCAGGTCGACAGTTGGCTTTTGAGTTCAGGAGTTTTAGAATTAGTTGCGTCATCAGCGTAATTGTAACACAGGATGTTGTGCGAACGAATTATTCGTGGGAGGGTGGCCATGTAGAGATTGAACAGGAGGGCTGATAGGCATGCTCCTTGTGGAACTCCTGTGTCGACTGGTCGGGCTTGGGAGGAATAGGTGGAGAGTACGGTTATTTGCTTCCTGTTTTTGAGAAAGAATGCTATCCAATTGAGAGCGGTTCCACGAATTCCTAGGGAGTGGAGGCGGTCAAGGAGGATTGAGTGATTTATTGTGTCGAAGGCGGCGGATAGGTCGAGAAGGATTAATGCGGCGCATCCCGAGGGGTCAGCCATGTTTTTGAGGTCATCCCAGATTGAGGTTAGAGTGGTTTCAGTTGCGTGTCGGGCTCTGAAACCTGGTTGTGCGGGGTCTAGGAAATTGTTGGCTTCGACAAAGGCATTTAGTTAGGAGTAGGCGGTTCGGTCGATGAGTTTGGCAAGGAACCTGCTGTTAGAGATGGGGAGGTAGTTTTTGTGCTCGAGAGGGTCGAGGGAAGGTTTTTTTATTAGAGGTTTTACATGAACCGTTTTGAATGGGTCAGGAAAAATTTCCAGACGAATGGGAGTCATTTATGATGGATCTTGCGTGTTCTCCTGCACAGGTAGAAGCGAAAATTTCTTTGAGGGTTGTGGCCGGCCAAGGGTCTAGCGGAGAGTCGGATGGTTTGCGGGCATAGAGAAGTTTGAGAAATTGGTCGGATGATATTGGACTAAAGGAGTCGAATGTTGGTTGGGTAGTGGTCGCATGCGGTGGGCTGGCCGGTATGGGGGGTGGGTTTGCTGGATGGTGTAAGAGCTAGCTTGTTGGTTATAGTGTTTGTTCTTTCGAGAGCTCTGTTGTAAAAGTGAAGAGAGTGAGTCACCCAGCGATTGTGAGGGGGTCGGGACGGTAGTGGTGCATGATGATTTGGTGAATTCGGTGATGATTTTGTGGAGTTCTTTGCTGGGTTTTTTACAGTTTAGGATTTGCGAGTTGTAATGGGCTTTTTTTACTTTCCGGATTTCGGCCTTGTACTGATGAAGGTGCCGGGCCAAGGTGGATCTGCTCAGGGGAGTTTTGTCTTTCCGCCATTTGCGTTATAGGTATTTATATAGTAGTTTACTGATCTTCAATTCAGGTGTGAACCATCTAGGGAAAAGCCTCGGAGGGATGATGGTCTGCAAGAGGGTGTGAGCCACATTAGTGGGGTGTTGAGAGCCACGAGTTAAAGGCGTCGGGGGTTAGTTGATTATCGAGTAGGCAGGTAGGCAGAGGAGACTGGAGGAGTGCGTCGGCTAGGTCCGGATTGATTTTTAGTTTCTTCCAGCATTTGTGTAGATTTGGAGGTTCGGGTACGGGAAGTGGGTCGGGTGAGCGAATGGTGAAAGAAACAATAAAGTGATCGGACCAGATGATCGGGGTTTAGATGTATCCGGTCGTGGGAGTTGAAGATGGCATCAAGAGTGTGTCCTTTATAGTGAGTCGAGCCGTTTGTGGGGTTGGAGGTTAATCGCGTCTAGGCCTTCAACCAGAGGGTGTGTCATAAGGTTGGTGGGAATGTGGAGCCATATGTTGAAATCTCCTAGAAGGGTGAGGTTGGGATGGTTTAGTTGAAGGGTAGCAATAGAGTCGCAGAGGTTGTTTGAGAATGGCCTATCGTAGCCAGGGTGTCTGTAGATTATTAGGAAGCTGTGTGAGAGTGAGGGGGAAAGGGATAGTTTAACTAGGAGTGATTCGCAGGAAGGAATGGAAGGGTGGTTGTCAATGATTGAGGCGTGGAAGTCAGACTTGAAGGCGAAAGCTATTCCTCCTCCTCTGGACGGACGGTTCAGTGGGATGAGGGAGTAGTCGGGGGGAAGGCTTCATTGGCAATAGGGGCGAAGTCATTGGAGAACCAGGTTTCGGTGATGAAGACCAGGTCAGGATTGTCAGAGGTGAGGAGGTCAAAGATGCTGCATCTGTTATTTGCATCGGGCATTAAATAGGATGCAATTAATTTCGGTCGATGAGGATGATGTTGGAGCTGCAGAGGAGGGGGGTTGGGGAGGAGAGGGAGGAAACTGGAGAGTGATGGGGGTGGGGTGGTTGATGGTCGATCGGAAGAGTGGGCGAGCAGAGTAGTTGGTGGGTTTCGGGTGGGAGTGGATGGTGTTGTGGTTGGTGAGAAATCGAGGCAGAGGGGTTTTAGGCACGGGGAGGCATGGGGGAAGGGTGGTGGTTGAGGGATAAGATGGTGGGTCAAGAGAGGGGAGGCGAAGAGTGCTGAGAGATTAAGGGGGATCCGGTACGTTTCCTCTTTAGTACTTTTGTTGTGATAGGTGTGTGGGAGAGAGTGGGGGGTGTCGGAGGGGGAGAGGGATGCGGCTATGGTTCTTGCTAGGGCAAGGAGTGCAGTCTTTAGGGAGGGGAAGTGGGGTGCTCGGCGGGGGTTGAAGGGGAAAGCGAGGGGTGTATGATTGCTGGGCAGGGTGTGCCTGGGAGGCTAGTGAGGGAAGCGGGTATGATCAAAGTAGGGTGATCAGTGGGGGGGGGGGGTTCAGAGGAGCAGTGGTCTTAGGGTGGTTGGCTCGCCATCGTGCCTCTCTGGCTTGGTGTTTGGAGAGGGGGTGGACAGGGGATGTGATGGAGGGTGGGGTGATTTGGGGAGGGCAGGGCAGTACATGGGGGGCAATTCCGGCAGACCTTGGTGGATTGGGAGCACTCATGGTTAGTACCCGTGCTATAGCTGGGTTGTCAGATTTCGTTTGCACCATCCCACTTTAGCTATTGTATCGGATGTTAAGTGTTCACTCTTTCTGTGATTAACGGTTCTACAGCAGTACCTGCTATTAGGTACAGTTTCAGATGCAAATTATATTTTATATTTGGACTTTATAGGTTCAGCTATACCACAGGTGAGAATATTCACGGTTTCTTGGGTTGAACTAAGCAGGGTGATATTATTCCCTTATTCTAAGTTTTAATGTACTAATTGCAGGCTAGGTTGCAGAGATGCCTATGGTTTTGAAGTCTATTTAGGCTTTGAATATGGTATTAGGCGGTCTATCCAGTTGTAACTACTGCTATTGGTACAGTTTCAGATGCAAATTATACTTTATATTTGGACTTTCTAAGTTCAGCTATACCACCTGGTGAGGTTATTTACAGTCTCCATATAGGCAAACCAATAGGGCAGGGTTTCGGATTGTAATTATGACACAGATATGCTATAGGGCACACTTTGTAAACGCAATTATGCCACAGATAAGCTATAGGGCAGACTTTCTAAAAGCAATTATGACACAGATAAGCTATCGGGCAGCCTTTCTAGACTTTGGCACGGTGACGTTAGTAGGGACACTGTCTAAATTCTGTTATGCCAAAGTGATATATTTCTAAGTTCAAGTAACTTTTGCACAGCGAGGATATTAGGCACACTTCAATGTTCAGGCAGGGTACGCTATTAGGCACACTTCTAAAATCAACTTTGCACAGAGATGATATTAGGCAATCAAAACCAAGTACAATTTGGCACTGAGAGGCTATTAGGCACACTTCTTAAATTCAACTTTGCACAGAGGATATTCTGCACACTTCTAAAAGCAACTTTGCACAGAGGGTATTAGGCACACTACTAGATTCAAGCACACTTTCAGATTCAACTTTGGACAGAGGATATTAAGCACACTTCTAAAATCAACTGGGGCACGCAATTAGCAGATTTCAAAATTCAGTTTTGCTTAGAGATGCTATTAGGTACACTTCTAAAGTCAACCAGGGCAACGCTATTAGGCACACTTTTAAATTAAAGCAAAGCACGCTATTTGGGACACTTCAAATTCAACTTTGCACAGCGAGGATATTAGGCACACTTCTACATTCAGCTTTTCACAGCGAGGGTATTAGGCACACTTCTATGTTTCAGCCAAGGCACGCTATTAGTGGCACTTCTAAAATCAACTTTTAATAGAGAGGATGTTTAGGCAACCAAATACAATTTAGCACAGAGAGGCTATTAGGCACACTTCTAAGACCAGCTTTGCACAGGGAGGATATTCTGCACACTTCTAAAATCAACTAGGGCAAGCAATTACACACATTTCAAAATTCAATTTTGCTTAGAGAGGATATTGGCTACACTTCTAAATTCAGGTTTTGCAAGAGAGGATAGTAGGCACACTTCTAAATTCAACCAGGGCAGGCTATTAGGCACACTTCAAGATTCAACCTGGGCACGCTATTAGGCACACTTCTAAATTCAACTTTGGACAGAGAGGCTATTAGACACTTCTAAATTAGGCTAAGGCACACTATTAGGCACATTTCTAAATTCAACCAGGGCACACTATAGGCACACTTCTTAATTCAACCTTTGGACAGAGGCTATTAGGCATAACTCTAAATTCAGCCAGGGCACGTTACTAGGCACACTTCTTAATTAAGCTAAGGCACGCTATTAGGCACACTTCTAAATTCAATTTTGGACAGAGAGGCTATTAGGCACACTTCTAAATTCAACTTTGGACAGAGATGGTATTTAGGCACACTTCTAAATTCAACTTTGGACAGAGAATATTTAGGCACACTTCTAAATTCAACTTTGGACAGAGGCTATTCGGCACACTTCCAAATTAAGCTAAGGCACGCTATTAGGCACACTTCTAATTCCACCAGGGCATGCTAATAAGCGTACTTCTGGAGTTAGGCTGATTTTCTAACCACAGATATGCTTTAGGCAGACTTCAAAGTATAGACAACACCACAGGTGTGCATTGTAGGTTTCAATGGGTGGAGTGGTAAGGTAGTATGGCGTGAAGTATTTGCTTCAGTCCCTGTCCTTGCCACACTTCTTGTTGGCTTCTTGCTTCTCCTGCAGATACCTGCAGATACTTTCCGGAGCCGTCACATTGGAGATGTCCTTTCCCTTGGGGTCCTTAGCCGGGGGCTGCAAGGGCAGAGGGCTGCCCTAGGAAGGTCGGTAATGGCCTGAGTAAGATGTCCTGGGCCCAATCAGGGCTGGTGGGCGGGTCGGGAGGCGGGAGGGAAGGGAACCAGGAAGCCGGTGGGGCGAGCAGGGACAGGGAGATGGGCCACAAGGACTTGGGAGGCACTATGGATGACAAAGTAGGCGCTGGGGGGATATGAACTCACCGTGCTGCCACGAGGAAAGTGGACCTGGTCGAGTTTAGCGTGTCAATAGACCTCGCACACAAGGTAAAGGGGAACAATCAGGGCTGGTGGGTGGGTCAGGAGGCGGGAGGGAACCAGGAAGCCGGTGGGGCAAGCGAGCGGGGACTGGGAGATGGGCCAAAAGGGCCTAGGAGGCACTATGGATGACAAAGTAGGCGCTGGGGGAGATATGAACTCACCGTGCTGCCACAAGGAAAAGTGTATGCTGCTGGGACCCACCCAGGGCAGGGGCCTTGGCCTGTAGCCACTCCTTGAGCCGCCGATGCCGATCCTTCAGCGTGCAGGGCACCATCTCCTGATAAAACGCACAGTCCTCACGTGCGTTGGGTACGGGTACAGGAAGTACAGAGACTTGGAATGCCAGTCGTCCGAGAAGACATTCCACAAGCCGCAGTCAGAACAAATCTTGAAAAGGGGAGCAGAATCCTTTTCCTCCGACATGTCCATGCAGCCAACGCCTTGAAGAAACTTCTGGAATCCTCCACGAATAACTTGGATGAAAATTCGCCCTTGAGGGGCGCTGAAGAGTCCGAAAAACGGGTCCCCATTAATCGGAAGATGATCGATGGAGCACAAGGCTCGATTGACCGAAAAAATAGAGTAAAGCTTTCAAAAAGCAAAAAACGCAGTAAATGCTCGAGAGCTAACAAGGACTCCAACACTTGAACGTGCAGTAAAAAATCTGAAGATGGCTGCCAGAGGAGGGGCTTAGGTAGAGGGCAGGCATTGGCTGGGGGCAGTATGACCCAGAGCTCAGTGATTGGTTGTTAGGAGAAATACAGTTCAGAAATGAAACTGATTTTCTTTACCGACAATTCCCAGCCTGACGGGGAATATTCATGAGCATGTGAATCCAAGCCAGATCCCTTGATGGAGAATCTCGTGAAGGTGTGCGTCGACCTCCACATAGCAGCCCTGTAGATGTCCAGCAAGGGCACACCAGACAGGAATGCTGTAGTAGCAGCGATCGCTCTGGTTGAATGGGCAATCGGACGGTTAGGCAACAGTTGGTTTGCCAACCGATGACAATGGGTGATGCAACCGGAGAAACACCTGGAAATGGAAGCCTTGGACAGGGCCTTCAAATGGTTTACAGGACCAAACGCCACAAAGAGATGAGACGTTTTCTGGAAACTTTGTGCGGTCCAGATAAAACTTCAGCGCTCTAGCCACATCCAGAGAGTGCAAAGTCCTTTCAGCCAGTGACAAAGGGGTCAGGGGAAAAACACAGGCAACGCCAAGAGCTCATTGAGGTGAAAGTCCTCCGACACCTTTGGCATGAAGGAGGGGTGCGTCCGCAGCACCACCCTGGTCTCGTGGAAACTTAAGTAAGGTGATTTACAGGACAGGGCCTGGATCACACCCACCCGTCGTGCAGAGGTGATGGCCACAAGGAAAGCGGTCTTCCACGACAAAAACTTCAGCAGAACTGTCTGCATAGGCTCGAATGGAGGACCCATAAGCCTAGTCAGCACGTGTTCCCATGCCGGGGCCGGAGCATTCACCAGCAGGAACTAACGGACCAGTCCTTTGATGAATTCCTTAACCAGACGGTGTTAACATGTTATGTTACTTGGCATTTATATAGCGCCTTATGTATCATTGGTATGATCTCAAAGCGCTGGTAGGTTGAACGCCCTCGGGAACCGTAGTTCAAGTCAGTAGAGTGTCATAAGGTGCGTAGGTGCACCGGATATGTGTGTGCAGCCGGTGTGGCAGTTGCATGATAGCTGCTTCTTAGCGGTAGGTGTGGTGGTGGGGAGGTGAGTTGTATGTGTTCATTCTGGAGGGTGGACACCCAGACAGATTTCTGGCTGCGTTAGGCCTGAGGAGACGCTTAAGCTAGCGGTGTGTGCTCAGCTAGCTGTGTATAATTAGGATGAGGAGTATGTGGCGGGTGTTAGCATGAGAACAGCTATACCGAATTTGTCATAGTATCGCTGTGTTCTAGTTGAGTGGTGGTGTATATGAGAGAGTAAGCGTGGTAGTTTGATCTGTTGGTTATCCCTAAAGCGCTTGAGATCGAGCACTCCATCTGTACCATCTATTCTATCAGTTTTATTTACTCTGTCCATCCATTTCATCTACTAGTCCTTCCATCCACTCAACCCTTCATCCATATGATCTACTCATCCATTCCGTAGACCCATTTCATCCTTCCCATCCGTTTAATGTGTTCAATCTGTTCCATCCTTCCCATTCATTCGATCCACTGTGTTCCATTCTCTCCACCTGTTTCATCAACTCCATCTGTTCCGTCTACTGTACCCGTTTCATCCACTGCATCCGTTCGATCCACTCGATTCGTTCCATCTATTCCATCCTTTTCATCTGTTCCATTCATTAAATCTACTCATCCTTTCCATCCGTTCATTTTGCTTGTTCGTCTCATCCATTAATCTACTCATCCATTCTATCCGTTCTATCCGTTCTATCCGTTCCATCCCTACCATCCACTGCGTCCGTTCCTTCCACTGCATCCATTTCGTCCGTTCGCATCTGCTCCATCTGTTCCAACTTCCATTCGTTCCAACTATTCCTTTTGTTCCATTCATTCCAACCAGTGCGTCCACTTCGTTCCATCCAGTCCATTCACTCAGTCGGTTCCATCCGTTCCAGCCAGTGCATCCACTCCAGCTAGCACTCCGAACCACCCACTCCAGCCAGTACGTCCATCCCGTTCCATCTGATTAATCTGCTCCATCCACTCCATCTGTTCGTTCTGACCAGTAGACTCATTCCGGCCAGCTCTCCATTCTATCCGTTCCATCTGTTCTATCCACTCCATCCGTTCCATTCACTCCCTCCGCTCAGTTTATTCACCCTTTTCGATCCATTTCATTCCTTTATCCATCCACTCCATCCTTTCCACGCGTTCAATCTACTTTTCTGTTTCGTCTACTTCATTTGTTCGTTACATTTCATCCGTTCTACATTTTATCTGATCGGGATACTTCTATTCCCCCCTCTTCGTCCATTCTGTGCATTCCATCTGTTCCGGCCACTTCACCCGTTACACCCACTTCATCCGTTTTATTTACACTGGCCGTTTTAGTTTCCTGTTTGATCGATCGGGTCTCTATGCTGGATTGTTATCTTTGTTCAGCAACCTTGGGTTTCTGTTTATTGTGGTTGTTTATTCTGTTTGTGATAAGAGTCGATTTTTAAGGGAAGATCCACATTTTCAGTAATTTGCAGAAAGACATGGTCTTCGGTGAGTCGAATGTGGGGTGGAAGTGAGTTCCACAGAGTGGGGGCAAAGGCTGAGAATGATGATCGACCTGACTGAGTTAGTGTTTGGTATCACTAGGAGGTGGGCAGAGCTTGATCTTAGAGTGCGCAGTGGATGGTAGGATTTTAGCTTGTCCTGAAGGTATTCAGGTCTGGTTTTATACATTGCTCGGTGAGAGATGCACAAGGTTTTGAAGGTCACCCTTAGGCCAACCGGGAGCCAGTGGAGAGTTTTGAGAGCTGGAGAGGTGTGATCTCTTGGGCCAAGTGCTAGTAGCAGTTTGGCTGCAGCATTTTGTGCACTTTGTAGTTTAATCAGGTGGTATGCTTGGACACCGAGGTAGAGGGAGTTAGCATAATCCAGTCTTGACATTACAATTGATTGGACAGCAGGGAGTCTGTTGGGAAAGGAGAGGTATGGAAAAATGCGCTTAAGAATTTTGAGGTGGTAGTGGCAGGACTTAGAGACGTTGTTGACTTGGTGCGAGAGGGTTAGGTCAGAGTCAAGAGTGCATCCAAGGTTTTTTACTGAGCTTGAGGGATTGCCCATGGATGATGGCCAGGGTAAAGGGTGTGGAAGAAGTTTGGTGTTGCCACACACCATGATTTTAGTTTTGGTGGGGTTTAAAAGGAGGTGGTTTGTGGTCATCCAGTGATCAATGTCAAGGAGGCAGGCAGCGAGGTCGGGCTGGCAGCTGGGTTTTGAGTTAAAGAGTTTTAGGATTAGTTGCGCGTCGTCCGCATAGTTATAGCACAGGCTATTGTGCAAGCGGATTATTCGTGGGAGGGTGGACATAGAGGTTGAACAGGAGGGCTGATAGGCACGCTCCTTGTGGAACTCCGGTATTGACTGGTCGGGCGGCAGAAGCAAAGGAGGAGAGGAGGGTTATTTGGTTGCTATTGTTGAGGAAGGATGCCATCCACGAGAGCGCTGCGACAGATTCCAAGGGAGTGGAGGCAGTCTAGGAGGATTGAGTGGTTGATTGTGTCAAAGGCAGCGGATAGGTCAAGAAGGATTAGTGCAGCGCAACCCGCAGAATCTGCAGTGTTTTTAAGGTCATCCCAGATTGAGGTCAGGGTGGTTTTGGTTGCTTCGGGGTCTGAAACCTGATTGAGCGGGGTCTAGAAGATTGTTGGCTTCGACAAAGGCATTTAGTTGGAGTAAGCAGTATGAGTTTAGCAAGGAACCTGGTGTTTGAGATGGGAGGGAGTTTTTTTTTTTTACATTTTTTTTTTTTTAAAAGAAGTGGCTTGACATGAGCAGTTTTGAACATGTCGGGGGTGAAAAATTACCGAGGAGAGGGAGTCATTTAGGATAGTTCTCGCATATTCTCCTGCGCAGGTACATGCAAATATTTCTTTGAGGGTTGAGGCTGGGCAGGGGTCTAGCGGGGAGCCGGATGGTTTCCGGGCAGAGAAGTTTGATAAATTGGTCAGTTGATATTGGTGTGAACGAGTCGAATGTCGGGTGGGTTGCTGTTGCAGGCAGTTGGGGGTGGGTGGATTATGTGGTGGGTCCAAGAGGGTCAGTTTGTTGGTTAGAGGTTTTGTTCTTTCGAGAGCAGTGGTGTAGAAGTGGGGAGAGAGTGAATCGCAGAGTGACTGAGATGGGGTTGATTGGGTGGTGGTACATGGTGGTTTGGTGAATTCAGAGATGATTTTGTGGAGTTCCTTGCTGGGGTTTTCACAGTTGAGGATTCGAGACTTGTAATGGTTTGTTTTGCTTTCCGGATTTCGGCCCTGTAGTGGCTATGGTGCCGGGTCAGGATGGATCTGCTTGAGGGATTTATATAGTTTTGCAGTCTTCAGTTCTGGTGTAAACCATCTTGAAAAGGGCCTTGGTGAGCAGATGATTGGCAAGTGGGGGTGAGCGGGATTAATGAGATATTGAGCCATGAGTCAAAAGCGTCAGTGGTTAAGTGTTCATTGCGAGGGGAGGTAAGGGGAGACCGAAAGAGTGTCGGCTAGGTTGGGAAGGATTTTTAGTTTCTTCCAGCATTTGGGTATACTTGTAGGTTCTGGTTCAGGTACGGGGAGGAGGGGCGGGTGAGCGAATGTTGAAGTGACAAGGAAGTGATCGGACCAGATGATAGGGGTGGGGGGGGGGGTTTAGATGCATCTGGTCGTGGGAGCTGAAGATGGCATCAAGGGTGTGTCCGATATAGTGAGTTGGGCCGTTTGTGTGGAGGCTGAGGTTAATCACATCTAGGGAGTCGATCGGCGAGTGGGTCATAGGGTTGGTGGGGATGTCAAGCCAGACATTGAAGTCTCCTACAAGAGTGAGCGTGGGATGGTTTAATTGGATGGTGGCTATCAAATTGCAGAGGTTGCTTGAGAATTGTCTGTCGTAGCCAGGAGGTCTGTAGATTAGGAAGCTGAGGGAGAACATTGGGGGCAGGGATCGTTTGAGAAGCAATTCGCAGGAAGGGATGGTTGGCTGCCCTCAATGATTGAGGTGGAGAAATGTGACTTGAAGGCACAATACTGCCTATTTACTCCTACTCCTCCTCTAGAGGGTTGGTTGAGTGGGATGAGGGAGTAGTCGGGGGGTGGGGGAGCTTCATTGGTGATAGGGGCAAAGTCATCGGAGAACCAGGTTTCCATGATAAAGACTAGGTCTGGTGTGTTTGAGGCGAGGAGGTCAAAGATGCTGTGTCTGTTCCTTGCTACAGATCAGGCATTAAAAAGGATGCATCTTACTTTGGTACAGGAGGATGTGGAGGTTGCAGAGGTGTCAGTTGGGGGGGGGGGGGATTGGGTGGGGGGTGCCAGGGAGGTGGGTGAAGGGGGGTGAGGGGAGAGCGTGGAAACGGGGTGAAAAGGGGGATGGTCGATGGTAGGTGGGTGGTTGAGGTGGGGGGGTGGGGTTGGACAGGTGTGTGAGGATGGTTGGATTTGGGTCAACAGACTCAAAGTTGGGATGTAGGGGGTTAGAAGTTCCAGTTGTGGTTGGAGAGAATTCAAGGGAGAGGGGTTTAAGGCAGGGCGAGGAAGGGGAGGAGGGTGGTGATTGAGGTGGTGGGTCGAGACAGAAGTAGTGAAGAGTAATGAGAGATTGAGGGAGAGAGATTGTTGCAGTTGCGAGTGTGAGAGGGTAGGGCGGTTGGAGGGTGAAGGGGATGCGGCTACTGTACTTGCCAGGGCGAGACGTGCATTTTTTAAGAGAGGGGAAGGAGTGGGGACGGAGGAGTATGATTGGGGGAGCTGATGAGAGCAAGGGGCAAAGGGTGGTGGTGGCGGCGGGGCGTGCCTGGGAGGCTGGGTGTGCCGTTAGTTGGAGGGGCTGGGGTGCGGGCATGAGTGGGCGGGTGGAGGGGATGGGAAGAACAGGGGTCTTAGGATGGACGGCTCGCCACCGGGCTCCTCTGGCTTGGTGTTTGGATAGGGGTGGGGGCATTGTGGAGGGTGGACGGGATTGGGATGGTTCTTCTGGCTTGAGGGTTGGACAGCGAGTGGGCTGAGAATGTGGTGGCGGGCGGGATGGATGGGGGGAGCGAAGTTGGGTGAGGGGTAACGATGACCGAACCGGAGATCTGGTGTAGCCGCCAGGTGAACGATGGAGGCGTGAACCATCCCCGCTTTGGCAAACAGCAAATATGGCACTTGCTGCAGAGCATTGACTCAGAGGGTCGATCTTCTATTCAAACTACAAATCTCTTCCATTTGTGTCCGTAGCATTTTAAACAGACGTTGCCTTGGCAAGCACCTCCTTGCATTCCACTGGGAGATCGAACCCCCAAACTAATGCTGCAGGAGCCAGGCCTTCATGTTCAGTGATCATGGGTCATGGTGCAGTATTGCGCCTCCTTCCCTGGCGAAAAGATTGGTGACCACTGGAAGCTTGATCGAAGGGGATGCCGAAAAGCTGAGAAGCTCCGGGTACCTGATCTGCCTCGGCTACGCTGATGCGACGAGGATCATCCTGCACCGGGACTGCCCGAGTTGATTGATGACTCGAGGCAACGGCAACAAAAGGAACGGATACAGAAACGGGCCGTCCCAGGGGAATGAGAATGCGTCCCCTATGCTCTACTGGCAGGGGAAACCTGCCAGCGAACCTCTGGCACTTTGTGTTCATCGCTGTCGCAAATAGATCGATTTGGGGGATTGCCCCATCTGCAGAACAGGTGGTCCTGTCGAAGCTCCCACTCATGGCAAGAGCGTAGCTCCCAGCTAAGAGTTGGCAATGTGTTCTTTACTCCTGCCAGATGAAACTGAGGAACATAGCCTGGGCGATGGCCGAGTGCCATAGGTCTTGCACCTCTGGAGAGGGCTAGGGATCTGGTGCCCCCCACCCCCTGCTTCCAGATGTAAAACATTGTGGTGGTATTGTCTGAAGACCCGCAGCACCTTGCCTTTGAGGGAGGGAACCAACGACGGGAGGGCCCAAAATACTGCTCGTAGCTCCAGCACGTTGATGTGCAACGTCTTCTCCAGCAGCCACAGGCCTCTGGCATGAAGCCTTCTGATGTGGGCTCCCCACCCTTCCAGGGAGGAGTATGTTGTGACCGGCTCCTGGTGCGGCAGGGTCTGGGGAAATCCGTGTCTCTGGACAGATGAGTGCATGCATCACCTTATTGCTCGACGGAAGCTCTTGTCGAGCGTGATCTTGTCCTGGAAACTTCCTGACACTTGATCCAATGGGCATTGAGGAACTTGTGCAGTAGGTGCACCCGTAACCTGCAGAGTCAGATGAGATAAATGCACAACATCATGCCGAGCAGAGACTTGATGGTCCTCACAGTTGCGATCTTCAGTGCCAACAACTGATGCACTTTGCCCAGGATGGCCGCTATCCTCTCCTCAGACGGTGATGCCAGGCATGACACCGTGTTGAGTCGGGACCCCAGGAACAGTGCGTCCTGCGATGGAGTCAAACATGACTTTGCATAGTTCACAGAGAACCCCAGATCCGTCAGAAGGCGAACGGTCCTCGATGGCAGCTTCGCTTGATCTGGCCTGGATGAGTCAGTCGTCCAAGTAAGGGTAGACGTGAATTCCTTGCAGTCACAGATGGGCCGCCACCAGCGCCAGGCACTTGGTGAAGACTCTGCACACCGACTTCAGTTCGAAGGGAAGGGCCTTGAATTGGTAATGCTTCCCCTGAACAACAAAGCGCAGAAACTTGGTGTCCCTTGTGAATGGGGATGTGCAAGTATGCATCCTCCAGGGCCAACAATGACAAAGTCTCCCTCTTCTAGCTACCTGAGCACATGTTGAAGAATGACCATTCGGAACTTCTGGGACTATATATTTGTTCAGTCGCCGCAGGTCGAGAATGGGCCTCCAGCCCCCAGTCCTCTTTCGTACGAGGAAGTATTTTGAGTACACTCCGGCGGCGCTTTGGAACTAGGTCCATCGTTCTGTAACATGGCCCGAACTTCCAGCAGCAGCTGAGGGACATGGGTTTCCTGCCGGCCCACCAGTGGTATTTGGGGACACTTTCGATGGAACTCGAGTGTCCGTGGATGAGAGTGTCCAGCACACAGCAGTCAGTGGAGCTGGACTTCCATGCGCTAAGTTCGCCAGCTGGCCTCCCACCGGGGTGCACGGGTAGAGACTGGCTGGTTCGTTCCTGCTTGGAGGTAGACGGACCGCCTGGCGGTCCCTGACGGCATCCTCCTCTGAAGGCCTTGGAGTGCCCTCGGTTTCCTGGGCCCAGGAATGGCAGGGTTGGGAGTAAGAGGAGCCCTTGGCGAAACCCCTCGAAGAGTGGGTAGACCTGCTTCCTGAGGACTGAAAGGACGGTGGTCGCTGCTGTAGCGTGCCCAGAGCATGTGCTGTCTCCGCCTTGATGGCCTGAAGGGACTCATTCACAGCTTTCCCGAAAAGGTTGTCACTGTCAAAGGGCATGTTCAAGATCCTGGTCTGGACCTCCTGACAAAAGTTGGTGGCCTTCAGCCAATCACGGCGGTGAAGCCAGACACCATTGCCCATCTGACGGATACCTGCGTCTGCGATGTCTGGCCACCGTGGTCCGATGCCACTTCGCCCTCCTGACTCGCCAATGCCTCTGACCCCTTATCGGGGAGGAACTCCAGCAGACGTGCGAGTTTGAACCACAGCTCCCGGTCTTGGCACGCTACAGTAGCAAGGCTGTTGGTGGCCTTGATTGTCGTCGCTGCAGAGTATATAACTCTCCTTCCCATTGCATCCAACTTCTTCCCCTCGTTGTCAGGAGGAGGTTGACGCTGCCTTAGTAGAACCCAACTACTACTTCTTGGCCACTGCAGAAACCACGAAGTCCGGCGACTGTTGGGCCCTGTACTTCTCTAGGCAGTCCATCTTCGCTGGAGCTGTAGAAGGGTTCTTCGGGAGCGCCAGTCCTTCATCCCAAATTTCATCCAAGAGGGACTGAAAGGATGGTCTTCCCCTTCGCCTCGTGGCACTGGTATAAGAAGTCCTCTGGCGTGAGCTGGAAAGCTCTGATGCTCTGGAGATCGCATGGAACAATACTATCTCGTCCAGCGGAGGGGATCTGGGCGGAGGTGATGGGAGGCCCCCCTCGCCCCCCATCCCGCCATCATTGCCCGTCGTTGCTGGGTCCGATCCAGTCTCACACGTGAAGGGTGGCAGAGAAGGAGGCAAAGGGTGGCAAGGAGGCAGCAGGTGCCTCTTCGATGGCGGATCCCCCTTCAGCGGAGGCAGGCAGCGTCACAAGCATACTCTTCTGTATCTCAGATACCAGTGTATGTAGAATTGATAGAATGTCCACTACTGACAGGTCTCTAGGTGGCAGCTGAGATGTAGGAGGCTGGGGCGTAGGAGCAGAGTCAAGGCCCACGTTGTCCAGAGGCCCTCCGTCGCCTTCGTAGATGGTATCTTAGTCTTCATAGTCGCCCTCACAGTAGGGAGCGACTCTACATTTCCCTAGTCGCCCTCCTGGATGGTATGGAGGTAGACTAGTTCATCCTCAGATAAGGAGATATCCGTGCCCTGGAGGACTTAAACGCCTCCCCCGTCCCTTCTTCATGCCCAGAGGGGACCGTCTCTGGGAGATGATCGGCATCCTCTTCTCTGGGGTCTTCTCAATGGGCTGGTACGGAGCCTCCCTTCTGGGAGGGAAGGACACTTTCCTTAGGAAGGGCAGCCTACGGGTTCATCCCCGAGGCATTCAAAAGGGACGCTACCAACACCTCGATGGAAGGCGCCGCCTTTGTCTGGTGCTGGGCCTTCATGGTCAGGCCAGTCCCCTGGTCCTGCTTGGCCTTTGTGGTCATCCCAGACACCTTGTCCCGCTTGGCCTTCTCCATAGGGGTCAGAGCCTGGTCCCGGTAGGCCGGACGCCGTACCTTGTTTGGTCTTCTCTTTGGCAGTCTCCGGGGCCACCTTTAGCTTGCCTGGGTGATCAGACTCTCTTGGATGAAGATCCAGAGCGTTGACTGGAGCCTGAAGCAGCTGGGGGATGTCTAGCACGTGAGGAGCCCGCTGCTCCCGACGTTAGCGGACGCGCAGTGCTTGGCCTTTCGTTGAACCCTGCAGGAGGGGCACCCTCAAAGGACTTAGAAGCCCGCTCAGCTTTTCCGGGTCTGTAGGAGGCATGCCTCTGGGAACCACCTGGTGCAGAAGCCTTGTCCTGCAGCCACTCCCAGCCGTTTTACGCCGCCCCTTCAACGTGCATATGGAGAGTTCACAGCAAAACACACAATCTTCTTCCTTGTTGGGTCCTGGCAGTACAGGCACTGGCAAGGTTTGCGGTCCATGTGAACATTCTGCAAACTGCAGTCGGTGCAAAGTTTGAAAAGAGAAGGGGAATCGTCTCGTCTGACATGATCCACGCAGTGTAGGCCTGAAGAATCTTTTGGTAGCCATGAAGAAACTTGATGAAATCCACCATTGAGGGGGCGCTGAAGAATCTGAAAAACAGGTCCCCGTTGATCGATGGAGCATACAGGCTCAATTGACTTAAAAATAGAGAAAAACTCTTCCAAAAAGCGCAGTAAAAGCTTGAGAGCTAAGCATGAGGACTCCCAACACTTGAACATGCAGTAAAAATCTGAAGATGGCTGCCAGAGGAGTGGCTTAGGTAGAGTGGAGTCATTGGCTAGGGGCAGTATGACCCAGAGATCAGTGATTGGTTGTTAGGTGAAATGTGGAGAGTTGAGACCGTGGCATTTTTCTATTTTATCGTAAAGAGGGGATTATCAAAAGAGGTCCAGAAGGCACTAGATAGAAGGAAGGAGGACAGGGACAATGGGGTGGGGGACAGTACCCCAACAGAGTGGCAGTATGAATGAGCACCAAGAGGAAGAGGATTGAGAAACAGGTGGCTAGGGCCCCGAGGAGGATTGGGAACATCACAGTGCTGGTATTGTGGGAAATGGGGACATTTCGCAAGGGAAGAACTAGTTCCTCTTACCTGGTAACGTTCTTTCGATGGGATGGTCCGACGATTTATTCCATATCTATGACAGTAATCACCACAGCTGTGCTGCTTCGGAAAATCTTTTGGCGTCTGCGTCGATGACATCGATACACCGCCCCCGAGGACCTCCTCCGACGGTCGATGTCACTGGATGTTATAAGTAGGGCGCACCACGCCCGTAGCCTCAGTTGTAGTTTTTTCCCCAGAACGTGTGGCACCAGTCTTCTGCGAGTCTGACCACACAAAGCCTTGCAGAAACGTAAGCTGCAATCGCATAAGAAATTCTGTAGCGGGGAAGGCAGGGAGGGAGCAATATGGAAGGGAATAGTTTCTTACCTGTAATTCCATTTCTCCAGCATTGGTATCTCATGGATTCACATGCTTAGAATATTCTCCGTCGTCAGACTGGGAACCCTCGGTACACTTATAAAGCAGTTTCCATAGGAAAATTTCCGACACGTCTGAGTCCTATCTACGTCGTTTTCGGGGCCGCTTATGCATGCCCCAATAGGACGTAGCGGTATAAATGCCCCGCCCCCGCAGCACACTTCAGATTTTAACCCCTCCAAAGTAGAATGGGGTAAAACAGTTATGTACATGCATTGCATTCCGGGGAGGTCGGCGGGCGCATGTGAATCCATGAAAGATACCAATGCTGGAGAAATGGAGTTACAGGTAAGAAACTATTCCCTTCTCCAGCATTGAATCTTTCATGGATTCACATGCTTAGAATAGACTGTATAGCAGTAATCCTGAAAAAAGGCGGTGTGAATGCATTCCAACACCTTCCTAAGCATATATATATATATATATATATATACACACACACACACACACACACACACACACACATATAACCAACATATGCATCCAGGTATTTATCTACCTATACATGTCTATATACAAGCACACAACTGCGAATATATATAGATATATATATATATATATATAGATATATATGTCTGCATAAAATAAGTAAAGACCCTTTACGAATAGGGCTTACCTTATTGAAACAGATGGCGCAAGACTGCCCTTCCCATCTGTACCTCGTCCGCATGCTGCCATTCGAGGCAGTAATGGCGGGTAAATGTGTGAGGCACCAACCATGCCGCCGCCTGGCAAATGTCCGCCAGCGGAATTCCTGGCCACAACGCCGTCGAAGACTAAGTTGATCTCGTGGAATGAGCTCTCGGACGCCCTTGTAGCGGTTTTCCCACCTTGGAATGACAAAAGGCAATCGTCGACGAGACCCATCGAGCCAGTCCTTGTTTTGAAATTGCCTTTCCCCTCGTCGACGGACCCTATGCAATGAAGAGTTGCTGTGTAGATCTGAGTTGCTGAGTCCGATGGAGATACAATTTTAGACCTCTCTTCACGTCCAAGGTATGGAGGGCTTTCTCCGCAGCAGATGAGGGGGTCACGAAAAAGGTAGGCAGGACAATTGATGCGTGTTTATGATAAGCCGTAGGAACCTTCGGGATGAAACGAGGATTAGTCGACAGCACCACTTTGATTTTAAAGAACAGGTACAGCGGATCTACGACCAATGCTTGTAATTCTGAGAGCCGCCTAGCTGACGTAATAGCTATTAGAAAAGCCAACTTCCACGATAAGAATTTCATCGACGAGGTAGCCATCGGTTCAAAGGGGGCTTTCATTAACCCTGCTAGCACCACATTAAGACTCCACGTTGGTGGAAAACGTTTAATCGGCGGGAATGTACGGAACAGACCCCTCATGAAGTGTTTTACCAGCCTGTCACTAAACAAGGGAGACGACTGCCTTTTCCTTTTGAACCTAGTGATGGCCGCCAGGTGTACCTTTGATGAAAAAGACAATCCGCTCTTGGCCAAGTGTAGCAGATATGGTAGAAGTTGCTCCGGAGTTACCCTTAGAGGTTGCACTCCCAGCTGACTGACACCACGCACAGAACCTTCTCTACTTACATACGTACTTGTTGGTGGAAGGGGCCCGTGCTGCCTGCAGGATCTTTGCTCAGGGCACCAAATTCTGAAAAGTCAGGAGCCAAGCTGTGAGATTGAGACTGTGATGCCACACTGTCCCTTTGTCCCAGGACAGGAGGTTCGGGACCTTCGGAAATGTTATTGGTGGTTCTATTGACAGTTGAAGCAGGTCGGAAAACCCCGGCTGCCTCTGCCAATACGGGGCCACCAGGATGACTCGACACCTGTATCTGCGTATCCACTGCAGGGTTCTCCGTATAAGAGGGAACGGGGGGTGGGGGGAAGGCATAGAGAAACTTGTCCGTCCACGGGAAGGAGAACGCTTCCCCCAGAGAGCCTTCTTGTGGCCACCTGCTGGCATACAGCTTGCACTTCTTGTTCCCCTCCGTTGCAAAGAGATCCAGCGGAGGTTGTCCCCACTTCTCGAAGACCTTCGATAACTGATCGCTATCTCCCATTCGTGTATTTGGTCCATTTTCCTGCTGAGGGAGTCCGCTTGCTCGTTCCTTACTCCAGGGAGATGATGAACTATGCTGGATATATCGTGCTTCAGAGCCCAATGACACTTTCTGAGCCTTGATGGAAAGGGTTCTGGACCGCGTAGCCCCTTGCTTCCTTCAGTAAAACATTGCTGTCGTGTTGTCCGTCAATATTCTCACTACTGACCCTCTGATGTGTGGTAGGAAAGACTTCAAGGCCCAGCGCACTGCCCTCAGCTCCACAACGTTGATGTGCAGGAGTGACTCCCTTCAGGACCATCGACCGTGTGTTTGGAGAGTGCCCATGTGTGCTCCCCAACCCGTCAGGGATGCATCCGTCACTATGGTCAGCGGAAACTCCGGCTCCTGTAGGGGTACCCCTCTGGATAGGTTCCGGAAGCTCTGCCACCATTGAAGAGCTTGCAGGAGCTCATCATCATCGACGGTCAGCTTGTCCGACCAGAGCCCTTGGGCCTGCGTCCACCAGTCCGCCAGGAACTCTTGAACTGGCCTCATGAACAGGGGGCAGTTCACTAGAGGAATGCAAGACGCCATAGCGCCCAGAATCGACACATCTCACCGATACCCTGGTATTGATCCTCCACCAACTTGCCAACCGATTGAGTTTGGGGATTCTGTCGACGGATGGCCTCACTAACTCTGACTGGGTCTCGAACTGTGAGCCCAGGAACACAGCTTCTCAACGGCGTCAACAAAGATTTCTCGAAGTTTACTGCAAACCCCAGCCGCTGTAACAGTTGCATGGTGGCCTGCAAACTTGTGCGAATTGACATAGGGGAGGACCCTCCTCAGCCAGGCTGCCATTGGAGCCATACATTTCGTGAACGTTCTGGGGGGAGGATTTTAGCCCAAAAGGAAGCACTGTGAACTGGTAGTGAGTCCGTCCAACTGTCATGATCACTGGGTTCTCCTTCAGAGATATTCCTAGGTTCCTAGTTCAGCAGGGTAAATTCATGGGTTAAAGGTAAAAGGACGTGGTGGTTACTTGTAGAACACTTCATTAGATTTCAACATGGCTGCCCCCTGAATTCCTCGTAATAGAATGCGCAGTCTAGTGGCAGTCACTCGCTGGGTATTTAAGCCCCTCCCCTTTTTTGTTCCACGCTTCGCGTCCGATTTTCCTCAGAGACGCTTACCACGGTTCGGAACTCCTGCATAGTTTCCCTCAGCATTTTCCCTTCATCGTCCGTAGTGATATTCCCAGTCCTTGTTCCCCCTTAGTTCTACCCATGTCATTGTTATTCTGGTATTTACTCCGTTCGAGTTTCACTGAGAGCAAGTCAGTCGAATTCCGTTGAAACCATAGTGCTGAAGTTTCCACAGTCACCCAGGTATTGCTTTCCTTCTTGGGTGTCGTGTTGTAGGCACAGTTTTCTTGCTATGCAAACAAAGATTTATCAAGGTACCTTGGGTTGGAGTTAGTTTTTGAGTGTTGGAGGTGAACCAGTGAATATATACGCTCCACTCCTTGAAATGTGCCAGAGTTGTTCATTTGTGACAAGTTGTTGACACTCAGTGAATTCGCTCTCCTCATTAGGCACGCGCATTTTAGGAATTAGTTTATGCGTCACATGCAAGTGTTCATTCCGCACCATGCGCACATGTTTTTTTTATGACTAGTCTATGTACAGAATTCTTTCCTGCTTCTCATTAGGCGCGCATTTTTCTGTGAAGAAATTTTTGAGACACTTCATTAAGCATTTCTCTTCAGGCGTGTGTTTACTAACGTTTTTTGAACTAATGCATTGTTGACACAGCAGTTCAGTGAGAATTAGAAGTGTAGGTCCTAGAGGCTGGTCTAGTATTTTCCACCCAGAACTCCCTGTCAGTTTTCTTGTCAGCGCCTTCCGTCCACTGAAGTTTCTAGCCCTTCCGTTTCTTCAGTCTTCAGAACTAGCGCCCCTGCCAGTTGCAGGATGGAGAGCTCCCCCCATACAAACCTAAGGTAATTATAAAAGAACAGTAGGAATTAATAGTTATATCCTGGTTAATGGGAAGGATCCTTCTAATTAGTTGTCCCTGTATTCTCTCATTAGATACAAGGTTCAGGAAGGAGAGTAGGGATAAAAGAAATAGTTGAGTACAACGCACCCAGAGAAGAGAGTCATCAACATTGAGAGTGGTGTCCCCGCAGAGTTTAAGGTAAGCATCACACCTACCACAAACCTTAGGAACTTTGTGTCGTCGACGCATTGGTATGTGGAAGTACACATCCTGCAGGTCCAGAGACGCCAGAAAATCCCCTTCTTGAACGGACCAGATCACTTCCTGGAGCGTGAGCATCTTGAATTTTAGGCTTTTCAACATCTTGAGATCACGCAGGTCTAGAATGGGACGCCATTTTCCGTTTGGCTTTTTCACCACGAAGTATCGGGAATAAACCCCTTGACCCTTCTGCGATGCCAGAACCAATTCTATAGCACCTTTTTGTAGCATAAGTGCTACTTCCTGCTGCAACACACCCAGATGGGGTTGAGCTAAAAATGCCGGTGGAATATGCAGAGGGTTGCTTTTGAATTGCAGGGAATGTCCATACCTTTCTGTGTCCAACACCCACTGATCCGTTATTTACTCCCATTCGTCGACGCAGCACGATAGCCTGCCTCCCAGAAAGTTCCGACGCCAGTCATTGCTGGTCTTGGATCTTCTCATCTCTCGTCGACGAGTAGCCCGTTCTCTTCCTGGAGGTCTGTAGTCCCGGCGTCGTTTTGCCGCCTGAGAAGCACATCTGTACCCCTGGGAGGAGTACGCTGGCCTTTTGAAAGATCTGTCTCTCGACACTGAGAATCTGGAGTTTCCCGATGCTCCCCTAAAGGGACGAAAAGACCGAAAACTCCGACCACTCTGGAGGGCACCCAAGGAATGCGCCGTGTCAGAGTCCTCCTTCATGCCCTTCAGGGCCTCATCCACCTTTTAGCCGAACAGAAGGTCTCGCTCAAAAGGCATATCCAGCACCTTGTATTGCACCACTGGTCTAAAGTTGGTGCATTTAAGCCATGCTTGCCTTCGTAGAACCACCCCGTTGTTGACCTGTTTAAACCCCCGATTACGCAAGGTCCACAGCGATGTTTATAGCATGATTTGAGGCCTCCTCACCTTCCCAGACGAGTAACATCGCCGCCTTCCTATGCTCTTCCGGAAGATGCTCCAGCATAAGTGCCAGCCGGTGCCACATTTCTCTGTCATATCTGGCTAGTATAGCCAGAGAGTTGGCCGCTTTCACTGTGGTTGCTCCTACCGACAACACCTTCTTGCCAAAGGTATCTTGTCTTCTGGCCTCGTTTTCCAGGGGAGATCGTGCATTTGTGCTGGGCCCTCGCTTTTCTCGCCGCTGCCACCACCGAGTCAGGGGTTGGTTGGGAGGACAGACACTTGGGGGTAGATTCTGGGGCCTTAAATTTCTTCTCCAGCCGACCTTTTATTGCAGGCTCCGAGAAAGGGTGACACATCGCCTGTAAACCCTCCTGCCACATGATCCAGGATGGGTACTGAGAACACTGACCTCTTTCCCATGTGGTCGAAAAGAAAACCGTCCTTTTTCTCTTCCTCCTGGGCCAATCCGAATTCTGTACACGATTTGCTCATCATGGCGTGGAATGACCCAATGTCGTCCGGGGGAGACGGCTGAGCTGGGCTTCTAATTCAGCCTCTGACTCCCAGGTTGGATCCCTGGAGGGGGATAATGAAACCTCCGATAGGGTCCTTCTGTCCGAGTCCGAATCTAGTAGTTCTCCCTCCTCCTGACGTGCACCTGCAAGGTCCTCCCTTGCTGGTACTGTCGTAGGCACTGTCGGAGTTGGCTGACGGGACGGGCCCGGTTCGTCGATGGTCGACTTGGCTGGAGTTGCTTGAGGTAGTCTCTCCAATGTTTTCAATAGGGTCTGTAACATGGATAGAACCTCCGGCGATAAGATAGACTGCGGATTCAGAAGAGGGGTAGACACCGGAATGCCAGTTCCTCCGGAGAGAGGCTTGCTAATTCCTCGTAAACCGAGTTCTGCAGGGCCAGCTACCCTCTCACTCACCCCCCCCTCCCTGCGAGGACACCGACAAGGCCGCCTCTTGCTGCAGCAAGGCCTCTGGTAAAACCGGATCGAATACTTCTGGTCGCCAGGCCTCCTGCGAAATCTCCGTCGACGAGGCTAAAGCCGATACCTGTAGTCGTCACCAACTGCGGCCCAAGAATAGACAAGACCAACTGTGTCAATGGTAGAGAAGGGGGGTCGACTGTCCTGCCGTCGATGACGGTCAAGTAGGTCCCTGAGGCGTTCCCGCCTTTTCTGAACTTGACCTACGTTTCTCCGATTCTCGACTCCAGGCTGATCTATGGTGATCGCCTGAGGAGGATTTCGACCCTTTTGTCCTTCAACGATGTTTTCTTCGAAGAGGACTCCTTCGCGGAATGGCTTCCTGACGACCCTTTCTCCGCCGGCCGTGATTTCTTCATTGGGGGTTCCACCGATGTCGAGCGGCGCGGGGCCCCTGAGGATTTTCAGGCTGAGGCCACGCTGCGCGTGGAGCCCACCTCCGAAGGCGGGTATGCCCCCGCTCCATCGCTCAACCATGCCACTAACCGCCGACTTCGGTCTTTAAGAGTCTTTTGGGAGAAGCCTTTACATATGTTGCACTTGTTTGCCGAATGGTGAGGGTGTAGACAATATATGCAATCCATGTGTTATCCCCCTCATACACTTTCTTCAACCTGCACGTAGCGTATGGGCGGAACAGCGATTTTCCAGACATCAGGACGAAGCTCAACGACACAACCTTGACAAAATAGACTACGCGAGGTGATCCCACTACTTTGGAGACGGTTGAAATCTGAAGGGAGCCGCGGGGGCGGGGCATTTATACCGCTACATCCTATTGGGGCATGCATAAGCGGCCCCGAAAAAGACGTAGATAAGAAAACTTCCGACACTTCTGTGTCCTATGGGAAACTGCTTTATAAGTGTACCGAGGGTTCCCAGTCTAACGACGGGGAATATTCTAAGCATGTGAATCCATGAAAGATCCAATGCTGGAGAATACGTCGGACCATTCCAGCGAAAGAATGTTACCAGGTAAGAGAGTAACTTGTTCTTCGAGGGGATTGGGTCCTCCGACGTATTCCATATCTATGACAGACTCCCAAAGCAGTACCAATGCAATGAGGTGCGAAAAGAATTTAGAACAAGAAATTTAGAATGCCTAATCAAATTGCAGAGCAAAGGACCACCTTAACAAAGGCCAGATCCTGCCAACGGATGGAATCGAGGGAGTAGTAACATACAAAAGTATGGACCGAAGCCCAGGAGGCTGCGTCACAGATGTTACGAATAGGAACACCCCTCTGTAGGGCAGTAGAGGCAGCCATACCCCCTGGTAAAATGGGCCCGTAAGCCTACCGGTGGGTCCTTACCCGCCAAGCGATAACTCAGAAATAGCCAGAATAATCCAGCGAGACAAAGTCTGCTTAGTCACAGCTTGTCCCAAACACTTTCCAGCGTAACCAATGAAGAGTTGATCGTCCACTCTGACCCGGGACATGTGTGAAATATAAAAGCTTAAAGCTCTCCTAGGATCGAGCCTATGGAGCCTCTCCTCTTCCTTACCAGGATGTGGAGGATGATGAAATGCCGGAATAACCACCTTCTGGCCTAAATGAAATTCCGACACCACCTTTGGAAGAAAGGAAGGACGAACTCCAAGGACAACCCTGTCCTTCTGAAATGCAGTGAAGGGTGGCTTAACTGAAAGTGCCTGTAACTCACTCACTCTGCGAGTGGAAGTGACCGCAACCAAAAATACAGTTTTAAGAGTCAGTCTCAAAGGGCATGAATGCAAAGGCTCAAAGGGAGCACCCATCAGAAACTTGACAAGGTTCAAATCCCAACCAGGCACCTGGAAAGGTGACGGAGGAAACACATTAGTGAGCCCTTTGAGAAACTGAGAAATTAAGGAATTTTAAAATAAGAACACTTCAGACGAGCGCTTAAATATGGACAGCGCTGCCAAGTAACCTTTAACAGTACCCACTTGCAAGCCCCTGTGTGTCAGGGGTGGGGCTAGTCTGGGGGTAAATGCCCTTATGGTTAACCTGGGGGGCGGGCAAGCAACCAGAAAGCACCCCACCAAGTACTCCAGGCGTGTTCTCCACCCTTTTTGTAGGACCGTGGTCCAGGGATGGAGAACAGCCCGAGAACTCGGGCCGCTCGGAGGAAGACTGCCACGCCCCTGACCGCGCCCGCATCAGCGCGCATGCGCGAGCCGCGCCCGTGGGGAGCCGCTCGCAATACTGATCGGCGTCCTGGAAAGACGCGTTCTCAAGAGCTCCGGAGGCAAGCTTACGCGGGGCGATTCCGCCCGATGCCTGCAAACCCCAGGCCCCGCGTACAAGGCAGAGATAAGTACCAAGCCTTACCTTGCATTTCATACCCGAGGGGGGTCACGCAGTAGAAGCGGCGCAGAGGCCTACCAGCCCCCACCGCGAGCCGGAGCACAAAACTCCTGCAGGGAACGCTAGAAGTTAAAACGTCCCTAATCACGCATGAGACTCGAACTAACAACGCCCGCATGTTTATTTTGGTTAACAGTAAAGTCGCATGACTCCGGATCGGCGCTTCTCGCCGTGCAGGGGATTCTGAACCCACTAACCAATCACGCGCACAGCGCGCACAATATTGACTCTAGTTTTGCTCTTGCAGAGAGAGAGGAAATCTGGGAGAAGTTCGTGGCCAATCAACACGAAAAGGCCAGAAGCTGAAATCGAAGCTAAGTACCTTATTGCTTGGGCAAGACCTATTTGGTACTGCATGAAGTGAATGCAGGTTTGGGAGGGCAGTTGGGCAATTGCTACAGATGCTGCATGAAGTAATGCAGTTCTGGAATTCCGCATGTTGTAATGTGGGGGTAATCTGCAGTCAATGTGTTACTTGTGATGTCCTGGTTAGGGGCTCCAGTACAAAAGCCCGAGGTGAACTCAAGCATTCAGTACAAGAGTGAGAGATGAGAGCAGGAGTGCATGGGTGGAGTTTCATGGAACAGGAGCCGAGGAGCATGTGACCCTGACATCCCCCTTCCCATCCAGAACCTCTACCTCAACCTCTTTCCGGTGTTCCTAACTTCCTTACCTATCCAACCAACGGACCCTAACCCTCTTTCCCCGAAGGGTCAAGGTTTCCTGTGCTGTCTATCTCCAGGTACTGCGACCTAACGGGGAGGGAGGCGTTTTAGCTGCGTTTGTGCTGCCTCTACGCCTGGAAGGAGCAAGGTCTGACACTGTGGGCTAAAGAAAGCAAAAAAGACAGAACCACAGGAATGCCACATGCAAAAGGATCCACATTCTTAACCCTGCACCAGTCGCAGAACTTTCACCAACAGCAAGGGTACAGGGACTTTGTTGCAGGCCTTCTGGCCGAAAGCAACACCTCCATCACGTCTTTAGTGAGGTCCCAATCCTTATACCTCAACCTTTCAGAAACCAAGCGTAAAGGTTGAGGGAGCCGACCTCTGGATGGAGAACCTGACCCCCTCCCGTGAGAGTAGATCGTTTCGGTAGGGAAGACGACGTGGAGGGCAGATGGACAAGTCGAGAAGGTCCAGGTATCACGTCCTACGGGCACACGCCGGAGCAATGAGGATCATCCGGTGTTAGGCAGAAACCTGTGCAGTTCCCTTAGGGACCACTGGAAAAGATTTAGGATTACAGTTGGTTGGCAGTAAACCCAATTGGTAGCAGTCTGTATCACCCAGATTTACCTAGTAGCTGTGGCTGAGCAGTTAGACTTTTCTCAAGATGAGTTAGGCAGTATATAGAGTATACACAATAGGTACAGAGACACAGTAGCACAAGCAAACACTGACCAGAGCTTTGGTGTAAAAGTATATAATTATTTAAAGACACTTGTAAATTACACTAGCACAAAGAGGTAAATAAATTCAACACGCAGTCACTATTATATATATATACAACCCTAATTACTTATTAGACAAGTAATAATGAGAAGCACCACTTATTTTCAGACAGAGGTGAGCGCTTAACACAAGATGGCACTCTAATAAATTATTAACAAAGGGAGGGGAAAAAGGCAGAGTTATGAAAGCACACAAATTTCAATACTTTTCAAAGAACCACAGTGAGGCAGGTTAGGCAAAGTCTACTGGGGAACAAGGAAGTTCAAATGCCAGGCCCACTCAGAGAGCAAGCAAAATGTGTCCAGGATCACACAGTGGGGTTATGCCCAAAGAGTCTTTGTAGAAAGTTCGCAAAAGATTGAAATCAAGTCAGGGAAAGTTAGGTAACAGGCCCCAGGATAGCCCAGGTTAGAAAGTCGAGGATTTTCCCCCCACTTCACCGAGCTTCGTCACAAATGGGAGAGGGATCTCGGCTCGGA
This sequence comes from Ambystoma mexicanum, assembly GCF_040938575.1. NCBI lineage: Eukaryota > Metazoa > Chordata > Amphibia > Caudata > Ambystomatidae > Ambystoma > Ambystoma mexicanum. The sequence goes on along the minus strand of NC_090921.1, from coordinate 1,357,163,395 downwards.
AATCACTGATGAGAGGTGGACTCGTATGTGCGCCCGCACTCACGAGGTTTCCTACAACACTAAATTCAAACTCATCCAATTCAAAATCCTGCACAGATATCATTATACACCTATGAGACTTCATCGTATCTCCGACACTAAACCCCCCCTCCTGTCCCAGGTGTGGCGCAGACCAGGCATCCTACATGCACATGCTGTGGCTCTGTCCCCGGTTAGCCCAATTTTGGCTAGATATTTGCTCTACATTGTCTGACATTCTGGAACACCCGATAACCCCTACCCCACTGCATTGTCTTTTCCATGATTTCCCTCAGTTGTCTCGTGACTCTAGGAAACTGGCAGGTCTCTGTATGCTGCTGGCAGTTCGCTGTATATTATTATGTTGGCTTCGTCCTAGAGCTCCTACCTATACACAATGGCTTGATTCGGTCACATGGGCTCACGATACCGAGCAGTCCTGGAGTGCGATGCAGTGCTCCCGCTCCAGGCCGAGGGATGTCTGGCTGAAATTTCGAGACTACATTGCTGCCCTGGCCTCACCATCAACTTCCGCCACTGCCTCCCCAGGCGGTCCCCCATAGTGGATGTCATCTTAAAATGTATATGTTAATAACCTGTATTCACTGTTCTCCTAAAAGGTCACTTTTTTGATACGAATTGTATTGCCTAAAAAAATTTTCCCTGCGCGTTTTCTGCACTGGTGCCATGTGGCTCCCTCTGTTTGTTTTTTCCTTGTTTTGCTGTCAAGTCAATAAAAAGAAGTTTAAAAAAAAAAGAAAGTCGAGGATTTACTGTCACCCCGAACAATCTGTCGCAAGGGAAGCCAGGTGGAACACAGTACCTGAAAGTGGGAAAACGCTCCAGCGGGGTCGGTTGTTCCTGGCAGCAGGTGCAAGTCGGTGTTTCGTCCAGAGGAAGAGGAGGTCTCAACGCGGAGGAAAGCTGAAGGTAGCTGCGCTGCCAGGGAAGAAACCAGCCGCTGAGTTTTCCGGTTACAAGGTACCAGCCGGTTCTTCGCGGTAGTGGTGATCCGTGGTATTCCGGTTGCCGGGGTGCTTGGCATGGGCAAGGCGGCCACGAGATGGTCCCAGAAGGCGAAAAGACCGGCAAACGGGTTATCCCCACCAGTCAAAGGAAGAAGACTCTCCGGGCCTGTCGTCGGGAAAAGTGGTGAGACTGTTCCGCAGGGCTCCACCAGTGGTGTCATTTGCAGGTCGGCTCGGCTTCTCCCTCCACGGATTCTTTAGGTCCTGTGGCGACTTCTGAAGTTCCAGTCCCTAAAGCCCTGCTTTTATGCAGAAAACCCCATTCATTCAGCCTAGCTGTCAATCAAGCATGCTAGGTGGTGAGCCGGGTGGCTCACCACTTGGGCCAATCACACACGAGTGCGACTTGAGTTGCCGAGGCAACTCAGTCCAGGGTGCCTAAACCTCCTCCCACACCCCCTGTGGTACCCAGAGTGGCACCACTTGGAGGCTTCTGTGGAGAAGCTTGCCAAAAAGTGGAAAAAAGGGCTCGACTTGGGTTGGAGTCACAGAAGCAAATACAAACGCCATTTTGGAACCAAGTTTCGGCAAAAATTACCAACCGGTGAATTAATATTAATATAATAAACCGGCGGTATGTTCGAGGCTATATTAAAAAGTGGTAGCCTCGAACAATGGGAAAATCCCATAGGAATATATTTGAGGTTGAATATAAAAGTAGTATCCACTGTCACCAGCCAAAACTCGGTCGGGGGGAACTGGACAGTGCCCCCTCGAACAACAGACCCCAAGTCAATCAAATTGCCACGACCAGTACGTCCACAATATGATGGTTTGTACTGGTTCTGTTCACAATTTGAGACTAGTAAAGCCAATGGTGACTTTACATGCCCTGGGAGACAGTAGTCAGTCCCAGGGGATGGAGTCTATGTTTGGGGGTCGCTACGACACCCCTGGGTTACGGCACGGAGGGTGCTGTGTAACCCACATACCAAAAACACATGAAGCCCTATGGGGTAAAGGACCCCATAGCCCATAAAACACATACAAAGTCAAAGGAACACCTCAAATCATGTCTAAGAGTGGGAGGAAAAGAGTCTCACTCTTAGCAGGAGAAAAAAATTAACCCCAAAAATCCAGCAAAGCTGCTGGGGGACTCACTTGGTTTGGGAAATTAGCCTTTATAGAGAATTCTCCCCAACATCCGGGAACCGAAACTTCGTAACCACCGCAGCACTTGCGGGATGACGGGGACTGGAGGAAACGCGTATAGCAGTGGGAACGACCACTCCACCACAAACTCGTCTCCTAAGGCTCCTTTTGGAGGAAATTCCCACGAGCAGAACCTTTCGCACTTCTGTTTGACACTGGAGGCGAAGAGATCCACTTGAGGGGTTGCCTCCCTGCACAGAGGAAGTGACCCCGCCAGCCCCTTTTTGTTGAGGTAGTGCATGGCCACCGTGTTGTCCGTCAGGATGAGGATATTCTTCCCTCGCACAGTCGGCAGAAAAGCCTTCAGGGCTAGCCTGACGGCCAACAGATTGATATGGAGTCAGGACTCCGACGGAGACCAACGACCGCTGACGGTCAACTCATTGGCATGAGCTACCCATCCAATGAGGGATGCGTCCGTCACAATAGTCCCCTCCGGCCAAGGTAGCCAAAATGGAGCCCCCCTTCATCAGACCGTCTTCGACGGCCCACCATAGAAGGTCCTGGGCGACAGAGGACAGCACCTGAACAGGGTCCGACATCCTGCCGGAGGACTGAGACCACTGGAGCTTGAGTGCCCATTGCAAAGATCTCATCCGCAACCTGGCCTCTGGCACCAGAAGAATGCAGGATGCCATGAGGCCGAGCAATCTCAAGAACGCGAACGCTGGGAGACCATGCAAGCTGAAACTTGTGCACCATCTGCTAAATGTGATGAGCCCTCACCTGGGGAGGAAAACACTGCCCCAGGGACATGTCGCACACTGCTCCGATGTACTGGAGCCTCCGAGTTGGTGTCAAATGGGACTTCAAGTTGAGGGAGAAGCCCAGCTTGTGGAGGGAGTGGCAGGTGACCGACAGATGATCCAGGACTTGCTCGGGAGAGCGTGCCCTGATCAACCAATCGCCCAGGCAGGGGTAGACGTGAATCCGCTTTCCCGAGATGCGCTGCCACCACTACCATGAGCTTGAAGACCCTCGGGGTGGAGGTCAATCCGAATGGCAGGACCCGAAACTGAAAGTGCGAGTCGCCAACCGCGAACCTCAGGTGGTACTGGTGCTTTGGATGGATCGGCACATGAAAATAAGCGTCCTTGAGGTCAAGAGACACCAACCAGTCCTGAAGTTGAAGGGCCTGGAGGACGAGAGTAACCATCTTGAACTTGTCCTTCCTGAGGAATTTGTTCAAACCGCGCGAGTCCATGATGGGTCTCAATCCCATGTCTTTCTTGGAAATCAAAAAAAGAAGGAGAATACCATCCCTCGTCCCTCTCCGCTACAGGCACCAGTTCTATGGTGCCTTTCTCCAGCAGGGATTGAATTTCCTGCGCAAGGAGCCAACCCGGACTCTTCAAAGAGATTCCCCGGTGGATTGTCGTGAGGCCTCTGCTGGAAAGGAAGACAGAAGCCGTGGGCTATGATCTCCAGAAACCGCACATCTGAAGTAATGGCACGCCACTCCACAAGATGCTGCGCCAGCCTTCCCCCAACCGGCGAACCATGGGACATGGCCTCATGACTGAGCTGAAGCGGCGTTGCCTGAGGGCAAAGAGGCAGCTGCCCGAGCGGCCTTGGCAGCTCGAGTACCTCGTTTTCCACCTCTGGCACTCCTACGGTGGCCCCTTTGACTGGCAGCTCCTCTCGCTTTACCAAAGGATGAGTAATAACGAAAGGAACCTCCCCCGCCATTGCTGTCCCCTAGGACGAAAAGGCAGAGGTTGTCGAACTGCAGCGCCCAACTACTTCGCTGCAGCTTTGGAGGTCTGCAACCTCTCAAAGCTCTTGTCAGCCTTGCTGCCAAAAAGATGTTCCCCGTCAAAGGGCATGTTGAGGAGCCGGGCCTGCACATCAGGAGCAAACCCCGACTTCCACAATCACGCAAACCTCTGTATTACGGTGCTCGCCGCCATGGACCGGCTGACACAATCTGCCATGTCCAAAACCGACTGAACGGCCTCACACATGGCATCCTTGCCATCCTGGACCATAGCAAGGAAACCATCCCGTTCGTCCCCTTCGGGAATATGTTCAGCCGCTAAAGAAACAGTTCCACAGAGTGTGCGTGGAACGAGACAAGGCACATACGGAGTTGGCCACCTGAAGCGCCATACCCCCTGAAGAAAACACTTTCTTGCCCAACCATCAAAAGGTTTGCGTCCCTATCAGGAGGGATGCTAGGATACGACGCCTGCATTGTTGGGGCCGTAGCCGCCTGCACCACCAAACTCTCGGGAGTGGGGTGCTTGGTAAAGTAGCAGGGGTCGCTACTGGCTAGGCGGTATTCTCGCGGCAAAGACTTGGCCACTGCCGGGAGACTCTCGGAGCAGTCCAATCCGCCGCCATCCTCCTCTGTAGAGCCATATGGAACGGCAGTACCGGGTCAGTTGGTGGACCGTGGTCGAGGATATCCCCAAGGTCATCCTGAAGAAAATCCCCTGGGGGAGCAGACCACCCCAAATACTCAGTGACCCTAGACATAAGGCGCTGGTACGAGGAGTCGGCATGAGTGCCAGGCTCAGGCCTACAAAACTCCACCTCCAGAGAGGTGTCCAGACCACTGGCGTCGTGCAGGGACTGACGCAGGTCCTCAATTTGACTATGGCCCGAGAGAATCTCATCTGGCACTGTATCAGGAACCATGCCATCACCAGAGCACTCATCCACCTCCAAAATAAACTCACGATGGCAGTAAGAAAGCACAGAATGTGGAACAATGCCATGCTTTACCTTGGCCAGAGCCTTTCTAGGGGGCTCCACCGTGCCCCGGGGTACCCCTGTCGAAACAGCCTCGAAAGGCGTCGAGTGAATCGGCAAACGCGGCGCCGACAGCATAGACTGTCGACACAGGCCTCGAGGGCGGAGCCCCGAGCGTGTCCCTAGACGGCCTGGGCGCCGACGACTTCTTCGGAGGCAGAGCCTTGAAAGTCAGTCGGCGCCTCGGTGCCACAGGCGTCGACGTCTTCCTTCAAGACACCACAGGTGCACACGGTCTCGGGCGCGTCAAGGACCGGGCATGACGAGAAAGATTCCTTGTCCGAGCGGGACCTTTCCCGCGAATCGTGCCGACCACCCGAGCCCGAAAGCGTACGAGCTGTGTCTCGACCGATCACGACCGACCACACTCGGAGGCGCGGACGGACCAGTGCCCTGCGATTCGAGAATCGCTAACATTTTCTTCCAGAAGGAAGCCCATTGCTCCGGCGTCGCATGCTTGGTGGGATAAGCGACCTGCCGACGGGCGGAGTCCTCGGATGAGGACGGGGAAGGCAACCGATGACTGTGCTTCCGGGAGTGCCTCGAAGAGGCACAGGAGTGGCGGGACCTAGTCCGGGACCAAGACCCACTGGACTTCCGACGATGCGGAGAGTCGCCACTCGAATCGTCCGTCGAAAGCCCCGCAGACCTCGACTTCCGTGGCTTGGACATCTTACCTACCGACATTTTCTTCTTGCGCTCCTGCAAGGCTTTGGATGTAAGCGACTGGCAGTCGAAAAACATCCTGTGTCATGGGCCTGCCCGAGGCAGGCGTAGTGCGAGTCCGTCACCGACATCTTGGATCCGCAGTCTCCGCACTTAAAGCCCGGACGCGGGGTAGAAGACGAGGTAGACATCTTACGAAGGAAAACCAAACTAACAGGTTCGAAGAACCGATAAAGAACAGAAACTCCAAAGAGTCGAGGCGTGCCGAGATCTCCGAAGCGAATACGTTCGCAGAAAAAACGGAACTGAGGCTACGGGCGTCGTGCGTCCTACTTATTAACATCCAGTGACGTCGGCCATCGGAGGAGGTCCGAGGGTGGCGTATCAACGCAGGACGCAGAAAGATTTTCCGAAGCAGCACAGCTGTGGTGATTACTGTCATAGATATGGAATACGTTGGAGGACCCAATCCCCTCGAATGTAGGAACAGGGGGATGAGATTTAATTATGGGCCATTACCTCCAGGGCAGGGATTCCAAGGGCCTCAAGGAATAGGACAACAGCAATTTGGGCAAGGGAATCAAAATCAGTTCCCTTATAGGGCCGACAGGCAAGGGGAACGTAGGCAACTACTGCAGGGTGAGGGAACATTTTATCAGGATGGCAGGGGGAACAGATGCCCTATTCCAAGGAGTTATGGCAGGGGCGGCCCTTTTTCATTCCCCGGGACAAATCCATATTCTGATTAGACAGCCCAGAGAGCACTTGCATGTCCGATCCTATTCACAACCACACATCCTACACCCTGAAGAGGAACCCTTGGTGGAGGAGGAAATAGGAAACGGGCCATTTATGGTAGATTCAGGTGCAACTAAACCATGCATCAGAGGGGAACATTCCATTATCAGGTTTACACGCAGGGATTCTGTGGGGCCATTTCTACGGTTCCATACACTGAGGAGCTGGATATAAAAGTGGGAGGGGAGGTAGTAAAAGCCCCCTTGTTATATTCAGAGTTCTCCTGTGAACTTGTTGGCTAGGGATCTGCTCAGTGAACTAAATGCAATTATCATTCACAGAATAGCAAGGGAGTCTGTAGTCCATGGGTTCCTGTGGTCCTAGATATGACAATGCATTACTTACCGTAAAAGCATTTCTGATGGTTGTATCTGCTTAGATTCACATGCTGTGCATAGGTCTGACATCCAGTGGTCACTGCGGAGTATTGCATTTTGTTTTTCGTAGTCGAAAAGGGGACGTCGACAAGGCGTGTCTGAAACACTATCCCTATAGTGACGTGCGTTGTACCCACAATCCCTCACGCGTCGAGGTCCCTCTGTATTTTTCCACCCTGAGGGAGCCTTCTAGACGTGAGTGAGTACAGAAAAGAGATATAAAAGGAAGTCTATGTTCCTTCCATCCGAGCGGGGAGGAAGGGTGGGCGCATGTGAATCTAAGCAGATACAACCATCAGAAATGCTTTTACGGTAAGTAATGCATTGTCTTCTGATGTTTGTTAATCTGCTTAGAATCACATGCTGTGCATAGATGTCATGATCTCTGCTTCCAAAAGGTCAGGGTTTTCCCAACTCCCTTGGAAGCAGATCCATAACCCAGGTTCCGAGTGCCAACCAGTCCCAATTGGGACCTTTTGGACCCAGTCCTGGCGCCAGTGGCACCAGGCTCATAAATATGCCCAGTCCCAGCGCTGGAAGCGCCGGGCTCATAATGCTGGGGTGGACTTACCTGCAGCAGACCATGCTGCTTACTTGCCTGCCAGTTGAGCCTCTGATCCTCTTCTGTTTGGAACTACTTTTCCTGTTGGGTGGGGCAGGAGCCACTCCCTAGATTCAGAACACTGGAACTCTTCTGGAAAGCAGGAACTCTTTTCTTTCCTAGGCGTGGCTGTGGAAGGAGATACCTAAGCACTACAGGAGGCTATTTAAACCACACCCGATGGATGAATCTTGCTTTGCGTTATTCTGCATCCTCTGCAGCAGAACGCTCATCGTGTCTTCTGCATCTGATCCTGGGCCTAAGGAAAAAGGCTTACCATCCTGAATCCAGTCTTCAGCAACACCTATAAAGACAAGAAAGAACAGGTTAGCATTACAGTCTTCAGTGACAGCTCTTCACTTACCTGGTCCATCGGCTGTCACCAACGCCTCGCGCTGCATTCCGGCATCTGAAAGACAAAGGCTTACCTACTCTTTCTGCGCTCCGGAGGTCTTCACACTGCATTCCGGCATCTGAAAGACAAAACAAGGTGCGTTTAAAGACATTGGGGAACTTTAATACTCACGTGCCATTACTCCTTTCCACATCTAACCCAGTGGGTATTCCGGCACCCTGCAGCCGCTCCGAACTTGTACCTGCAAAATAAAAAGACAGTTAGAGCGCATCGTGAAGCAGGCAACAAGCGCTTACTTACGTGCTTCCAGGCGCTTCTATTCATCACACGGGCTCCATCTTCAACTCACTTCAGCCCGTCATCCGCCATCGCCGGAACCCTGCAAAACAAGAAACATCATTACTAAAGACTTTAAAGACATTAGAATTACTCGAAACTTATCGTTCGTGCAGTAAACGACGGACAGCAGTCCTCTGAAGTCAAGAGGCCTGCTCCCCTTATCCAGTGAAGAAACTGGTTACAGCACCCTGCCCCGAGGCAGATGGAGAGCACAGCGTTCACTTACCTAAGGTGAGAGCGTTAACCTTTGGGGTTCTACAGGAGAAGAGAAAGGGAAGAAGAGAGAAACATTCAATAACCCAGTTCCTTAATCCCATATTTTCTGTCTGCAGACATCTTACCCTTCAAGTCAGACATACAGTGCACAGAGGTCCAGCCCAAAGAGCCAGCCGTGTGTTACACATCACCTTTGCAGATACGGTATACGCCCAGTCAAGACCGGCGCCTCTACGGGAATCAGGTGAGCGTTACAATAGACTAGCGAGCAGTACCCGGAGTTGGCGGTGGGTTATGAGAAGGAACAGTAGAGAAAAGATGTCTTAATACTGCCTGTCCCACTTGGGAGTCAGATCTCGAGTGTGCATCTAGACAGTAGTGTTTTGTAAAGGTGTGCACAGAACTCCAGGTAGCCGCTTTGCAGATGGACTCAAGGGGAACACATTTGCAATGAATGCTATGGACGCCCCCGTGCCTGGAGTAGTGTGCTCTTGGCTTAAAGGGCAGTTCTCTTAGCAAGAGTATAGCAGAGAGTGATGCATTGAACAATCCATCTAGAAATAGTGGACTTTGAAACTGCATCCCCTTCTCTTCCTGCTGCCACTAAGACGAAGAACTGATTAGTCTTCCTCAGTGGTCTGGTTCTTTCCATGTAGAACATGACCGCTGTGCGCACATCTAGTGTGTGCAGACTTTTTTCTCCCAAGTTGGAAGGATTTTGAAAGAACGTTGGTAGTTCTATAGACTGGTTTACGTGGAATTTCGGAGCAAACCTTGGGTGCGTGCGTAGAACCACCTTATCTCTGAACTGTAACAAAGGGGTCTAGAACAGAAAGAGCCTGTAGTTCACTTACTCTCCTGATGAAGGTGATAGCTATTAGAAAAGCAGTCTTAAGAGTGAGGTCTTTAAGAGATGCTTTGTGTGTGGGTTCAAATGGTGAGCCCATGAGTCTGGTAAGTACCACGTTAAGGTCCCATCCGGGAGCTGGGTCAGCTATCGGGGGGGTGTATTCTCTTTACTCCCTCCATGAAGGCCTTTATAACAGGGATCTTCCACCACGACACTGAGTTGGGAAGTGGTGTATGCAGAAAGTGCCGTTAGGTGGACTTTAATGGAATTGAACACTAGACCTGAATCCAATAAATGGGTCAGGTATAGAACAATATGTGTGGAAGAGCAGTCAATCGGGTTGATGCTCTTTCCTCTGCACCAGATGACAAATCTCTTCCACTTGCTAGAATAGCAGTGGCGAGTGTTAGGTTTTCTGGCTTCCCTGAGGATGTCCATGCATCTCTGCGGGAGCTGTAGATGTCCAAATTCTATGATCTCAGGAGCCAGGCTGCTAAGTTCATGTTCTGGGGGCATGGATGCAGAGTCCTGCCCTTGTCTTGTGACAGCATGTTGTACTGGCAGGGGAGTTTCACTGGGGGAGATAGAGACATCTCCATCAAGTGAGCGAACCATGGCTGTCGGGCCCACATTGGGGCCACCAGTATCATGGTCACTTGTTCCTGGTGCATCTTGTGCACCACCTTGTTGAGGAGGGGAGTCGGGGGGGGGGGAAAGCGTAAACAAATTTCCCTGACCATTGCATCGACAGACCGTTCCCCTTGGATTGGTTCTGGGGGTACCTGGAGGCGTAACTTTGGCATTGTGAGTTCTCCAGGGTTGCGAACAGGTCTATTTCTGGGAATCCCCATTGTGTGAAGACGTCGAAGACGATGTCTTCGTGCAGTCGGCATTCGTACTCTTCGGGCAGGGGGAAATCTCTGCTGAGTTTGTCTGCCAGCAGATGGAGTTCCCCTGGTACATGTTGTGACAGTAGGAACATGTTTTGTTTGAGAGCCCACTTCCATATATTTTGGGCCAGTTTGGACAATCCTGGAGAGTGGGTGCCCCCCTGCTTGTTGATGTAGTACATGGCTGTGGTGCTGTCTGTAAGGACCATCACTGTTTTGCCTTGTAGGTGTTCCTGAAAGGCTTTTAGCGCCTTGAACACAGCTAGTAGCTCCAGTAGATTTATGTGTTTGGATGCTACGTTCGGAGTCCATACACCGTGAGCAGTCTGATGGGATAGGTGAGCCCCCGATCCTGTGAGGGATGCGTCTGTGGTTAGAGTGGCTTCCACCGCGGGTGTGGCAAAGGGTTTCCCTCTTTCCAGGTTTTCCTTTGTCCACCACCGTAGCGAGAGAACCAAGGCCTGCAAGACCACCACTAGATCGTCCCATAGTCCGCTGGCCTGACACCACTGGCTGTTGAGCCACTCTTGCATTGGGCGCAGGCGCGCGAGGTACCAATAAATACACGACGCCATCATGCCTAGCAAGCGCATTGCTTTGCGTACCGTCACCTCTCGACCGGCCACATATTGAGGGATCTGAAACAGCATGTTTTGGACCCTCTCGTTGGAGGGGAAGACGAGGCCGTCCTTTGTTTGAATTAGAGCCCCTAGGAATTGTTTGATCTGGCTGGGGTCTAGGCTGGACTTCTTTTCGTTGATGGAGAAGCCCAGCTGGAACAAAAGGTCTACAGTCTTTTGGGTATTGGAGAAGCATGTTTCGTAAGAATCCCCTGTAATGAGCCAGTCGTCGAGGTAAGGGTAAACTGGGATGGACAACCTGCGCAGGTGGGCCGCTGCCACTGCCAGTACCTTCGTGAATACCCTTGGTGCAGATGCTATGCCGAAGGGTAGCACTCTGAACTGGTAGTGTTTGCCCTCCATCATGAACCTGAGGTATTTTCTGTGCGCTGGCAACATTAAAATATGAAAGTATGCATCTTTCATGTCTAGTGTTGTCATGTAATCTCCTTGTGATAGCAAGTTGATCACTTCCTGTAAGGTCACCATACAAAACTTCTGGGGTTTGACAAACTTGTTCGCTGGGCGCAGATCTAATACAGGGCGCATGGTTAGATCCTTTTTGGGTACAAGGAAGTACACTGAATAAATACCTTCCGTTACCCGAGATAGAGGCATGACCTCTATGGCTCCTTTTTCCAGCAGTTGTTCTACTTCTTGGAGAAGGATGGCAAAGTGTTCTGGTGTCATGCGTCGTCCCCTCGGGGGTCTGTATGTTGGGGAGCCGTTGAATTCGATGCAGTATCCGTGGGCTACGGTGGAAAGTACCCAGTGGTCTGACGTTATTCCCTCCCATGCTGGAAGAAAGGATGTTAGCCGGCCCCCGACCGGTGTTGCATGGGAGGGGACGCGAATCTTCACGTCACTTGGTGTTGTTGGGGGCTTGGGAGCCTCTGGGGTGGACCCCGACCTCTCCCTTTGCCATGGCGCTGGCCTCTTTGGCTGTACTGCCCACTATTGGTCTGGTAATTGGTGGCAGGGTACTGTTGCTGCTGATTCTGCTGTTGGCGACGAAAAAAGCGGTTGCCATAGCCGCGTCTGGTAGTGGGCTTAGAGATCTGGTCAAGAGTTTTGATAGTATCGAACTCTTTTTTAGCCATCTCCAGAGCCTCATCCACCGCTTTCCCGAAGAGGTTTGAGTCTTCAATAGGTTTATTTATTAAAGACGCCCGTGTCTCCGGTTTGAACCCTGAGTTACGCAGCCATACATGGCGTTTTAGGAGTATTCCCTGAACCAGGGAACGTCCCGCTGTCTCTGCAGCATCCAGAGAGTTCTTCACAATGCTCTGGTTGACCTGGGTTCCTTCGCCAATAGTTGATAGCAGGCGTGTCCGTAGTGGTTCCGGCGCTTCTTTGGCGTCTTTGCGCAGTTTGGCCGTCTGCGCAGCTAGCTAGCAAAGAATTGTTGTTCGCAATTCTTGCAGAAAAAGCAGCCGAGGATGTGACTCTCTTTCCAAGGGCATATAATCTCTTGCCCTCCTTGTCAGGTGGTGCCTCGCTGGTGGAGAGCGGCACCCCTGCCCTCTTCCTTGTATTAGTTACTACAAGGGAGTCAGGAACAGAATGTCCCCTGATGTACAGCGGGTCTGAGGGTGAAGGAGTGAAAAGTTTTTCAATTCTTGGATTAACTCCTCAGATTAGTGCGGGCGTGGATAGCGAAGGGATGATTCTTCTCTTCACTGAAGCGAGGAGGGGAATGGTCTGGCTGACCGGGGGTTTCTCCTGAATTACTCTTTCCACAAAGTATTTCAGGAGAGATCTCCCCAGTGTCCAGTTCGAAATGTGCTGCTGCTCTGCGCAACAGGGCATTGAATGTGGGCTGATCGTCTATGGGAGACGTGTTCCTAACAGGTGAATTGTCAGGAGGATTTAGGTTCAGGACATCAGTGTCCGAATATACTGATGGGGATTGCCAGGGATGTGAAGGCCCTTCTTCTGGATTTTCTCCGAAGCCTTCTCCTACCATGTCTGGGCTGTCTTCCAGACCTTCCTCCTGGTTCTGTCCCTCTTCATCGTCCACAAATTCATCCTCCTCCAAGTATTGTTCCTCACCAGTGAGGTCATATACATTATGGAAATCTGAGGCTGTGTCCTGCTGGGGATTGAATAGTCTCGGATATTTAGCCTTGGGGTCCTCCTGAGGCTCTTCTCTTGTTCTCTTGGGAGTGGGAGGGTTCTGGGTCTTCATAAACCTCTCCATGCAGAGATGGAGCCTTTCCATGGTCTCATGGGGTACCCCTGAGCTGTCTAGCGGGGGAAATTAGTGTCTTCCGCCTGAAAACGGCTCGACCTCTCCCATAACGTCGAGGAAAGTGTCCCGTCGCCTTCCGAAAAGCCTTCCGGTGTGCTGGGGGTCCCCCCCGACTGAAGGGGGTAGTCCCTGTCTTTCTTCGGGCTTTTTTGGCGTGTCTTTCACCTTTGCGTAGCGCTCGACGTGTCTTTCAGCGTACGCTTCTGGGCGTCGGCTACAACGATCCTCGCCAAGCTCTCTGCGACTCGTTTGTCAGAGGAGGGCTGTGGTTTCGACGTTACCGGTGTCGATCGTTCTACGGCGGCGTGCGCTCTGCTGGTGCGCGCCGGCCGATGGTTTGGGGGCGGCGCCCTTATTTGCCGAAAGCCCAGTCGCTGGTCGCGGCTGCGAGAGGGGCTTCGAACCTGAACGGTCCGAGGAGGCTGCCGGTGCAACCTGCGTCTCCTTGGGCGCTGATGCTTTCTTCGTCTTCGACGAAGAAGAGCCGTGGGTTGTGTGCTTATGTGTGGTATCCTGTGCGTCAGTGTCGCCGGGGTGTTCATCCCCATGAGCAGGGCGTGAGCCGAGCTCGTCGGGGCCGGGGACAGACGACGAAGAGCGCGAGCGCTCTTTAGAGGGGTCTACGCCTTCCGTAGCGGAGGTCGTGTTCACGTTCCTAGTCACTGTCGGTGGTGGCAGCGGCGGGTGAGGAATCGGCCTTTGACATAGCGTAGGCCGCCCACCTCTTGACCCTACGGTCTTTTAGAGTCTTTGGCTTAAGAAGCCGACAAGCCGTGCAACCCTCTTTGTGATCGAGGGGCAAGCAGCGGTTACACCGTGAATGCTTGTCCTTCCAAGTGAACTTGCCCTTGCAACGCGGGCAAAACCTAAAGGGTGTCCTCTCCATGGCCGAGGCAGTAAATCGTGATAACGACCCCAAGGGAAAGGAAGGGGAAAAGGAAAGGCATTCTCAGAAAGGAAACAGATGTCCCACGACCCCACTCTCCCTACTGTATTTGGCCTGCGAGGCCAGGCCACGTGTTCGGCAACGCCGAAGGATCTCCTCCGCTCGCCCCCCTCCGTCGAAGATGTTGCTCGGCGGAGAAACAGCTTCACAACTGCGTCGAGGGAGGGATCTATGTGTTATATATTAATAGGAAAACGACCAAAGGTCGAGGAGATGAAATCTGCAATGTCTCTCGAGGAGCTCCGCGTAAAGGCGACCAGTAGCTGGGCGGAAAAAAACAATCTGAGGGACCTCGACGCTTGGGGGATTGTGGGTACAACGCACGTCACTATAGGGATAGTGTTTCAGACACGCCTTGTCGACGTCCCCTTTTCGACTACGAAAAACAAAATGCAATACTCCGCAGTGACCACTGGATGTCGGACCTATGCACAGCATGCGATTCTAAGCAGATTAACAAACATCAGAAATTTATTTTATGGTATTAAGGGGTTAGTAAAAGCAGTGCCGACCAATTGCGACAAAGTGTTGGCGAGTGCCCACAGATTTTATTTTCCAACCCATTGTGCCACCCGAGATGGTGACGGGGACAATTGTCATTAGATTTACATGAACTACTAGTGTCATACATTACTAGTCCTGACTGGAACAGACCAGGTTGGATGAGAGTGGCTACAGTATTCTGTATAGACCCGATAGTACAATTTAAAGAAATGGACGTGTTATTTGAGGACAGTCAGCAAAATGGGGAGATTCCTTTGGAAATCTGCATCCCCGTGATATCATGGTGCAGTATAGGGAGTTACAGTGCCCCCTTGATGGCAGTGGTGACCCAGCCCTTTATTGGGGAGGACATGCCATATGTGCCAGCACAATTATGGACTGTTATCCACATGTTGGGTTACTGAGAGATGTGACTCCAGTACACATTACATTGAAGTCGGGTGCTTAGCACAATCATCCAATATGTGGAGGATCGGTTGGTATGTAGTTAAAATTGATATCAGTGCATGAGGGATTCCGTTGCATTATTGCAATTGCTGGCTCGCAAAGGGTACAAGGGAGATAAAGCTACAATACTGCCAACAGGATGTACTATACTTGGGACAACTCATTTTTTTCAAACCGGAAAAAAAATTACCAATTAGGGCAGCAGCAGTACGTGCAACCCATAGGCCCAGTACTGTGAATGAAATTGAGCAGTTTTTTGGGCTCATGTAATAAATGTAGGACATGGATCCTAGACTATGCAGTCTACACAAGAACACTGTTACAAAGTCTCAGGGAAGAGCAGAGGACGTAAAGTAAATTGGAATGGACTGACGAAATGATTAGACAATTTGAGGACTCAAAAGAAGCTATTTGCATGGCCTGTTTTAGCAACTCCGGATTATACACAAGTTTTATTTATTTTCCCTCTGATGAACGGCTCATGCATTGACGGAAGGAGATATACTATATGTTGATGGGGTCATAAATAGTTGACATGGGGACGGGACCGAGGCACTCGGGGTTGGTAGTGGGGCACGGTAAGGGGGGGTGGGGGGGACAAATAGTGACCACCCCTGTAGAAAGCGCGACCAGAGTTCCATACACAGCATTGCTCACATTACTACTGGCCCATTATTACCTGGGGAACTGATCAGCCCCAGGTTTTAAGGTCCATTAGGTGGTGTTCTGTACTCCACTCGCAGTTAGATATTGGGTGCATCTCGACAAGAACCAGAACCCAGTCGGCCCTGGTGGAAAAAGGTTCTCCGTCCCTCTCACCGCTTGTGCGAGTGGCTGATGGTATGTCGGTTATATGGCGTGCCCATATAAGGGGGGGGTGGACAGCTGGAAAATAATGCAAATATGGCTATAAAAAAAGGAACAAGTTACTTACCTGTAACTTTTGTTCTCCAGCATGTGTCTGGCATGGATTCACATGCTCATGAATATTCCCCGTCGTCAGGCTGGGAATCCTCGGTAAAGAAAAAAATCAGTATCAGTTTTGTTTCTGATCTGTCTTTCTTAGTAGTAACCAATCACTGATCTCTGGGTCATACTGCCCCCAGCCAATGACTGCCCTCTCCCTAAGCCCCGCCTCTGGCAGCCATCCTCAGATTTTTACCACACGCTCAAGTGTTGGGAGTCCTGGTGTTTAGCTCTCGAGTTTTACTGCGTTTTCATGTTTTTTTTCAGATCTCATCTCTTCGGTTTAATCGAGCCTCAAGCTCCACCGTTTCTATTTCCGATAACGGGGACCAGTTTCGGAATTCTTATACGCCCCTCAAGGGTGAAGTTTATCGAGTTTATACTTCTTGGAGGATTCCGGAAGATCTGCGGCCTACCTCAACGGACATGGCCCAGGACAAGGGAAGCTCGACGCCCGGATCCAAGCTGTCCAGGTGCTGCCCTGGATGCGGATTCCAGAACGTTTTCAAGGTGGACGAGCATTCGCGATGTCTCTACTGTCTTCATGAGGACAAGACGCACGTGGAGAAAGACTGCTTTCTGTAAGAACCTTTCGGAACGGACTAAACAAGATAGTCGTTCCCACCTCGCTGGAGAAGGGCACAGTAGGTGATAAGGTGAAGGAGTCTGAGTGGGCTTTCAAGTCCTGTGAGGGTGCCCCGGCAACGGGGGCCCAACAGAAGGCCAAGCACCGTGAGTCCGCAGGCACCGGGAGCGCCGAAAGGTCAGGCTCTTCAGTTGCCAAGCAGGGCGCTATTTCCACGGCACGTTCGACCACGAGCCAGTGCTCTGGTTCGGGGAAGAGAAAGTCCGAGAACCCGGGTAGGCCGCTGGAGCAGACCCGGTCGATCTCGAAGGGGGAGCGAGGCGCTGACCAACCCCCCCCCCCCCCCAAGGCGAAGGCCCAGGACGCACCTAAGGTGGTGAGGGCTTTGATCCACCCGGCAAAGGCCTCTACCGAAGTGGTCGCTGTGACCCTGGCGAAGCCGGCTGAGACTACGCATGTGGAAATGCCCTCCGGGCCCAGAGTATCCCTGCCACCGCGGAGGGATCCCTCTTTCCAGCCCATCGCTAAAACCCCTGTGAAGCCCTTGGCTGAAAAAGAGGGGGGGCCGGTGGCCATTACAGACTCGGAATCAGCCTCTGAGGAGGAAACCGAGAAGGGCCTCAACGAGAGGTTCGATCCCAGGGGGCGGACCCTGCTGACGTGATCAAAGATAGCGACGATGACGAACAGGGCCCAGTGGAGCGGCCATCCTGTCCGTCGCAGCCATTGCACGAGCCCCAGGATAGCTCGGTGGCCATTTTGTTGGCAATCCAATCCTTATGCACCGAGATAAGGACGAGGTTACCACAGACCCCGACGGACCTCCTTCCATGCCATGATAACCAGGGCATCCGAGCTCTTCCAGCTATGCCCTGAAGAACAGAAAAAGGAGGGGTTTCTGTACCAACGACGAGAGGCCAAGAGGAAGACATTCCTCGCGGTGCCTTTACTCGACATCTGGGACGAGGGGCTTGCTGTCCTCAGGAACCCTTCCACGACACGAGCCAAGAGGGACAGGTACGAGAAGAAGTACCGAGTCCCCGATGCCGCCCCCTTGTGCCCTAGGGCCCAGCCCACGCCGGACTCTGTCGTCTCGGCAGCGACTAAGAAGAAGGCAGCGGGTGCGGCAGCTTCAACTTCCACTTCCACGGCGGACAGCGAGGGCAAGAAGTTGGACTCTATGGGACGAGTCATCTCGTCGGCGCCGATTAAGGCGGCCAATGCCTTAGCGATCATGGCCCGCTACGACAGGGAGCTCTGGTTCAAGATAGCTCCCCTGCTAGACTTACTGCCTGACGACAAGAGGGCAGAGGCCCTAGAAATTCTGCTGGCGAGGTGGCGTCGAATCATGCCATAACGCTGGCAATGGACATTGCCGATACCAGATTTCGCCAACTGGGCAACAGAGTTTGCCTCCGACGAGGATGGCTCAAGGCGACAGACTTTCGCCAGGACGTCCAGACCAGGGTGTTGGACATGCCGTTCGACGGCAACAACCTTTTTGGTAAGGCGGTGGATGAGTCCCTACAGGCCATCAAGACCGACTCGGAGACAGCCCGGGCCCTGGGAGTGCTTCAACAGCGACGGCCCTTTCGGAGCTCCGGAGGCAGACATGGTGCCTCCAAAGGATCCAGCGGTGGCTCCTCTTCCCAGCAGGCCTACAGAGGTCACGGCAAGTAAGGGGGGTCCCGCAGCCGTCGCCAAGGAGGCCAAGGCGGCAAGGCCGCCTCCAAGCAAGACTGACCTGGCCAGGTTGTCGGGCCCCCACCAAAGCACCCCGGTGGGAGGCCGGCTGACGAAGTTAGTCAGCATGTGGGAGTCCATCTCCACCGACCTTTGGGTGTTGGACACCCTGGCCAACAGGCACTCATTGGCATTCCAAAAGAAGTGCCCTCGCATTCCTCCCGTGGCCAGGAAGGAGAATTACGCCCCTCAACTACTGTTGGAGGTAAAGGCGATGTTCAAGAAAGGTGCCATCGAGCTTGTCCCCAGAGGGCTCCGGAGTGTACTCAAGGTACTTCCTCATCAAGAAGACAGGTGGTTGGCACCCCATCCTGGACCTGCGTCGCTTAAACAAGTACATCAAGGTGCAGAAATTCAGGATGTCACCCTCCAGCACGTGCTGGGACAGCTGGAGGAAGACGACTTTCTATCTTCTTTGGACCTGGAGGATGCTTACTTCCACATCCCTATTCTAAAAAGGCACAGGAAGTTCCTCAGGTTCGTGGTTCAGGGACGCCACTACCAATTCAGGACCCTACCGTTTGGATTAAAGTCGGCACCCAGGGTTTTCACCAAGTGCCTGGCACCAGTGGCAGCGCGTCTGCGTCTGCAGGGGATCCACGTTTACCCCTACCTGGACGACTGGCTAATCCGGGCAAGGACAAGGGAACTCGCCGTCGCACACAACGAGGACTGTCCGGTTGCTCACGGAGCTGGGGTTCGCCATCCACTACCCCAAATCCCACCTGGTTCCATCGCAGATAGCACTGTTTCTGGGAGCGAAGCTTGATACAGTGGGGCAATTGGCCTTCCCCTCAGAGGAGAGCACTAAGACCATCCTGGGCAAGGTGCGGCGCCTGCTAGCCACGGACGTGGCCAGGGTGAGGTCCATCAAGTCCCTCCTCGGGATGATGTCCTCATGCATCTATCTTGTACCCCTTTGCAGACTTTGGATGCGTCCGCTACAGGAGTTCCTCGACACCTGCTGGCTTCAGGCGAGGAGCTGTTTCCAGGACAGGATCCCTCTCGAAAAGGAGTTCCGTCGGGCGATCTTATGGTGGGGCATCCGTGCTCACCTCACGACAGGCACGGAATTTCAAATCCCGACGTTTCAGGAGACAGTGACGATGGACGCCTCTCACGGGGGCCCACACCGGGGACCTCCACGCAAGAGGCCTTTGGCTCCCGGAGGAGAGGTCTCTTCACATCAACATTCTGGAGCTCCGAGCAATGTTCTGGGCTCTCAAGTCGTTCCTTCCGTCCCTCAAGGGCAAAGTGGTGAGGATGTTCACCGACAACACCACCACGATGTTCTATATACGGAAGCAAGGAGGCACCAGATCCCCAGCCCTATCCAAGGAGGCCCAGGATCTGTGGCACTGGGCCGTCACCCAGGGGATGTTTCTGGTTCCCTTCCACCTGCCAGGAATAAAAAACACCATTGTGGACTCACTCAGCAGGGAGCTGCGTTCGTGCCACAAGTGGGAACTGCGCCAGGACCAAGCGGATCAACTCTTCCAACGATGGGGCAAACCCCAAATCGACCTGTTCACGACGGCGACGAACTCCAAGTGCCAGAAGTTCGCCAGCAGGTTCCCACAGCCGAAGAGCATGGGCGATGCTTTCTCGTTCCCTTGGGACGGCCTGTTTCTATGCGTGTTCCCTCCGTTGCCACTCCGCCTCATCAACCAGCTCAAGAAGTGCAGGATGATCCTCGTCGCACCGGCGTGGCCGAGGCAGATCTGGTTCCCGGACCTTCTGGACTTGTCAACATCCCCACCAGTCAAGCTGCCGGCGGACGCGGATCTTCTCTCCAGAGAAGGAGGCGCCATTCTCCATCACGACCCACAGTCGCTGAACTTGCAGGCCTGGCTCCCGCAGCACTAGAGTTTGGAGGGTACGATATCCTGGCTGCTTGCAGAGAGGTTCTTGCAAAGGCCAGTGCGTCCTCAACTCTCAAGTGTTACGGTCATAAATGGAAGAGGTTCTCTGTCGGTGCTGTGCACAGAAGATTAACCCTCTGCGGATTACGGCCCCTCAAGTGCTGCCGTACCTACTGTCGCTGGCCAAAGCTGGACTGGCTCACGCCTCCATAAAAATACATCTGGCTGCCATCTCCCGATATACAAGGACTACGGGACGGGCGTCCTTGTAGTCTCATCGCCTGGTAAAGGAATTTATGAAGAGACTATTCCGATCATTCCCGCCGGTGAAGGCCCCTGACCCGGCGTGGGAGCTTAATGTGGTGCTGACCAGGCTTCTGGGAGCCCCATTCGAGCCTATGCATTCAGCGCCTTTGAAGTTCCCGTCATGGAAGACAGCGTTCCTCGTGGCCATCACCTCTGCACGACGAGTGGGAGAGATTCAGGCCCTATCTTGCAAGCCTCCATACTTGACTTTTCATGACACGAGGGTAGTGCGGAGGACGCACCCCTCCTTCATGCCCAAGGTGCCGTCTGACTTCCACCTCAACAAGCCCTTGGTGTTACCAGTTTTCTTCCCGTCGCCTTCGACGCCGGCCGAGAGGACTTTGCACTCGCTGGATGTAACTAGAGCGCTGAAGTTCTATGTGGACTGCACGAAGAGTTTTCGGAAGACATCACAACTGTTTGTGAACTTTGGGTCTGTAAATCAAGGGAAGGCTCTCTCGAAGACTTGCATTTCCAGATGGCTCTCCGGCTGCATCATGCATTGTCACTGGCTGGCAAAGCAACCATGCCTGGCCGTCCGAGCGCCCATTCGACCAGAGCGATTGCCGCAACTACGGCGTTCCTGTCTGGTGTGCCCCTGCTGGACATCTGCAGGGCTGCTATGTGGTCTCGACAAACACCTTCGCGAAGTTTTACTGCGTCGACAGGGATTCCAGGGAGGAGTCCAGAGTCGGCCAAGCAGTGCTGCGCAACCTGTTCGCTTGAAGGTGAGCCTGGTGAGGAGGTAAGATGCTTAATGTTGAGCCTTGCCACCGTCCGTGGTTGTGCATGTGTACTGCTATGTATTCTTTATTCAGGAGCATGTGATTCCATGCCAGACAAGGAACAAGTTACTTAACTGTAACTGTTCTCCAGCATGGGTCTGGCGTGGATTCACATGCGAAGCCTCCTGCCTACCCTCTGCGGCTCTTCTTAGTCCTCCTGCCACTTTATGTGCTACCAAATCTGAAGATGGCTGCCTGAGGAGGGGCTTAGGTAGAGGGCAGTCATTGGCTGGGGGTAGTATGACCCAGAGACCAGTGATTGGTTATTAGGAGAAAAACAGTTCAGAAGTGAAACTCATTGCTTTATTTACCAAGGATTCCCAGCCTGATGGGATATTCATGAGCATGTGAATCCATGCCAAACCCATGCTGGAGAATCCTCCAATAGCTGGTACTCCGAGATGCGCACTGCAGGAAGGAATAATCAATTAAAGACTTTACGTGTGCACTTAACCCGCACGCATCAGGGGCTCCTAAGGTTTTAGTTCCACATCCAGTCCCAATTAGAGGCACAGTGTCCGTTACATCTTGCACTATGGAGGGATAAGGAACAAGTTACTTACCTGTAACTGTTCCGGGTACTCTATCAGAAATTACCTCAAAGCCCAATCCAGTTTATAAATCCTACGTCCTTCCTACTTCCGGTTTCATTTGTCTAAACTTCTAGGGGTGTCTGGCAAAAAGGGAGCCATTTTGTATTTCTCCAGCATGGGGTCTGGCATGGATTCACATGCTCGTGAATATTCCCCGTCAGGCTGGGAATCCATATTCCCCGTCAGGCTGGGAATCCTCGGTAAAGAAAAAATCAGTATCAGTTTCGTTTCTGATCTGTCTTTCTTAGTAGTAACCAATCACTGATCTCTGGGTCGTACTGCCCCAGCCAATTACTGCCCTCTCTCTAAGCCCCGCCTCTGGCAGCCATCCTCAGATTTGGTAGCACGCCAAGTGGCAGTATGACCAA
This sequence comes from Ambystoma mexicanum, assembly GCF_040938575.1. Classification (NCBI taxonomy): domain Eukaryota; kingdom Metazoa; phylum Chordata; class Amphibia; order Caudata; family Ambystomatidae; genus Ambystoma; species Ambystoma mexicanum. The sequence continues at coordinate 1,357,141,374 of NC_090921.1, read as the reverse complement.
GTGAAGAGCCGCAAAGGGGTAGGTGGGAGGGTTCGCATGTGAATCCATGCCAGACCCATGCTGGAGAACAACAGTTACAGGTAAGTAACTTGTTCCTTCTCCAGCATGGGGTCTGGCATGGATTCACATGCTCATGAATAAAATACATAGCAGTATACACATGCACAACCACGGGAGGTGGCAACAGGCTCAAAATTAAGCAACATTAATACACTGCCCGCAGCTCCAGTACATTGCTATGCAACGACTTCTCCACAGGCCTCTTACATGGAGACTTCCAGTGTGCGCGCCCCAACCCTCCAGGGAGGCGTCCGTCGTGACCGTCTCCTGATGGGGTGGTGTCTGGAAGGCCGTGCCTGCCGACAAATGCGGACTCTCCACCACTATCTTTCAACGGAAACTCTCGTTCAGAGGGATCTTGTCCTCGAAGCTTCTCGATACCCAAATCCAACAGGAGTCTAGTAACTCCTGCAGCGGGCGCATCCGTAGCCTGCACAGCCGAATGAGGTATATGCCCGACATCACGCCGAGGAGGGACTTGAACCTCACCCTTGCGATCCTCAGGTTCAGCCGTTGCACCTTACCTAGGATGGCCGCAATTCTCTTGTCTGACGGAGGCGCCAGGCATGCCACTGTGCTGAGCCAAGACCCCAGAAACTGAGTCTTGCGATGGCACCAAGAAAGATTTTTCATAGTTCACCGAGAACCCCAGCTCCGTTAGCAGCTGGACGGGCTTCATCGTGTGTTCGACAGCGATCTCCTTCGATTTCGCTCAATGAGCCAGTTGTCCAGATAGGGGTAAACGTGGATCCTCGTAGACGTAGACGCAGCCACGCCGCCACTGGCGCCAGGCACTTGGCGAACTTCCTTGCACCTACTTCAATCCGAAGGGAAGGGCCTTGAACTGGTAATGTTGCCCAACTTGCGGTGTCCCTTGTGAATGGGGGATGTGAAAGTAGGCATCCTCCAGTGACTATAGAAAATCCGCTTCTTCCAGCTGTCCCAGCACGTGCTGAAGGGTGACCATGCAAAACTTCTAGGATCTGATTTTCTTGTTCAGATGGCGGAGGTCTAGGATGGGCCTCCAACCGCCAGTCTTCTTGACTCGGAAGTACTGAGAGTACACTCCGAGCCCCTTTGGAATGTGCTCCAATGCACCCTTCAGCATGGCTCGCACCTCCAGCAGAAGCACATGGTTTTCCTGTCTGGCTACTGGTGGTATGCGCAGACACTTTCGTTGGAACTCCAGGGTGTGTCCGTGGGCCAGCACGTCCAGCACCCAACAGTCAGTGGAGATGGACTTCCACACGCTGACTAAGTTGGCCGGCCAGCCGGCCGCCCACCAGGGTGCGCAGGTGGGGGCCAGACGTCACGGCCGGTTCAGTCCTGCTTCGCCGTGGGTGCGCCGCCTTGGGGACCTTTATCTCTAGTCTTGCTGCGGCCCCTGTAGGCCTCCTGGGTTTAAGAGCGGGACGGTTGACAGTAGGACGAAGAACTTCCTTTGGAGGAACCTTGGGGTTTACCCCCAGAATTCCGAAAGGACAGCCCTTGCTGCTGAAGCGTGACCAGGGCACGAGCCCTCTAGGTGCCCGCCTTGATGGCTTGAAGAGACTCGTCCACGGTTTTGCCAAACAAATTGTCCCCGAAGGACATGTCCCATACCCTCGACTGCACATCCTGGCGAACTAGCCCTTAACCCTTGCAGGCGAAGGCCAATGCCGTTGCAAATTTGGCAGAACCCTGTGTCAGCAATGTCCGTGGCCACTGATGACATGGTCCGATGCCACTTCGCCCTCCTGCAGGTTAACGCTTCCGCTCTCTTGTCATCGTGAAGTAAGTCTAGGAGGGGAACGATCTTAAACCAGAGCTCACTGTCATAGCGCTAACCGATGGTGCGGGCGTTGGCCGCCTTGATGTTGTCGCGGCCGATGTGATGACTCGTCATCCCATGGCGTCCGTTTCCCTTGCTGTCCTTGGGGGAGGAGGTCGTTGACGCAGCAGAGCCAGAAGATTTCTTCCTTGTCGCCGACACTACCTAATCCGGGGAAGGCTGGGACCTCAACTTGGGTGCAAAGTCCGGCACCCTGTACTTTTCGTACTGGTCCCTCTTAGGCCAAGGCCGGGTTCTTCATAAGGGACAGCTACTCGTCCCAAATGTCGTCCAGCAGACTGAACAGCACGGTTTTCCTCTTTGCCCCACAGAGCTGGTACAGGAAACCCTCCTTTTCCTCGGTCAGCTGAAACAGGTCCAAGGCCCTAGAGATGATGGCATGGAAAGAGCCTATCTCGTCGGGCGGTTGAGACGGGAGGTTTAACCCACCGTTGTCGTCCGTGCCAGTTCTTGGTGTCGCTGGGTCCAGGTCTGTATCCTCCCTCTGAGGAGGGAGGGGGGAGACCGATTAAGGCAGTAGAGGGATAACTCTTCTTGGGAGGGGGCGCACCTGATGGCCCTGGTGCCGCAGGATCTTCTGGTGCCGTGGGATCTCCCGTCGGCAGAAGGGGCATCCTCGCTCAAATCCCCGAACACAAGGTGGAGTGCCTGGAGAATGTCCACCGAGATGTCTGCTGGGGGTTGAAGTGGCTGCTGAGATGGCAGAAGTGGGAGCGACAGAGGCAGCGGTGTACGGTTCTCCAACTCCTCCACGGCCTGCTGCTCCTTGTCGGTCTCGTCGCCACTCTAGACGTCTCCCTCGTTGGGATCCTTCCCGTAGGACTTCGCCTCGACGAACTTCTTGTCCAAAATGGTCTGGAGAGTAGAACGCTCCTCCTCAGAGAGGTCTGTGCCCTGCCGGACTACCGTGCCCCTCCCCTTCTTTTCGACCAGGTGAGACTGTTTCTAGGAGATGATTGGCATTGGCTTCTCAATGGGCTAAAACAACGATTCCCTACTGGCAGGCAGGGAAAACTCGCCTTGTTGGCAACACCCTGCGAATCCGCATCAGAGGCCTTTGCTAGGGACGCCACCACTCCTTCAATGGAAGGCTTTGCCTGGTGAATCTGGGCCTGTAAGACCTTGGTCGAGCTGGAGGCCTTCACCTTGGGGGGGGTGGGGCCTTGGCCTCCGCCTGCACCGTCCGGGGCTTCTCCAGAAGCTTGCCTGGGTGGTCCCAATTCCTCTTTGCCAAACTGGAGCGTTTGCTCGTGGTTGAGGGTACAGGAGACAACTCGCCCTGGAGCCCGTCGCAACTGGTGCATGCCCTCAAAAGGTGTTTGAAGGCAGCTCAGATTTCTTCTTGTGGCTGAGGAGGCTTGCTGCCGCGACTCACCTGTAGCAGGGGCCTTGGCCTGTAGCCACTCAGGCGCCTGCGCCGATCCTTCGTAGTGCGTGGGACCAACTCCTTGCAAAACAGTCTTCCACATGCGTTTGGTCCACATGCAGGCAATAGAGGAATAGGGAATGTCCATTGTTCAAGTAGATGTTCCGTAGGGCACATTCTGGGCAAATCTTGAACAGAGGAGTCTAGTCTTCCTTATCCACTAACATGTCCAAGCAGGGTAGGCCTCTGATAATCTTCCAACATCTTCACGCGACGAAATTCAGCCCTTGCGGGGCACTGGAAAATCAGTCCTCCTCCAACATGGTCCGGCGTGCGGTGTATGCCCAATGGCCTTCTGGAATGTCAAAGGAAAAAACCTCAACAATTCTGCCCTTGAGGGGTGATGAAAGATGCCGACAAACAGATCCCTGTTGGCCATACGAAGGCACAATAGAGCACACAGGCTCGAACAAAAATAGGAATTTACTAGCAAAAAATGTGAAAAACACAAAAGCTCTAAGAGCGAAACACGAGGACCCCCAACACCTGGATGTGTGGAAAAAAATCTGAAGATAGCTGCCAGAGGAGGGGCTTAAGTAGAGGGCAGTCATTGACTTGGGCAGTATGACCCAGAGACCAGTGATTGGTTGTTAGGAGAAAGACCATTCAGAAGTGAAACAAACTCATTTTTTCTTTACCGAGGATTTCCAGCCTGACTGGGGATATTCATTAGCATGTGAATCCATGCCAGACCCCATGCTGGAGAAAGGGCACATTCCAGGCACACAGCGTGCAGTTGAGGAGCATTGATCTATACTTGGCGTTATGCAATGGCAACACGAAATACCACCAGTGTCTACAAGGACCATATTTCTCCTTGGGAGGTTACTCAAATGACAATGGCAAATGGCAGGGCACCAGTGTGACTTGCCAGGCAGATGGACTGATAATACAGCAGAGAAGCAGTATCCAAATAGAGACTATGGGTGCACAAATATGGTCCCACACATTACAAGGCTGACAGGGATTACAACAATGAAGAAGCCAGTGCAAATACATAGAGCCATAGACTCAATGAAGGAACCGTTCCTGTTGGCGCAAATGCACACTGCAACCATACTTGTGATCCCCGATATGACCAAAGGTACGGCAGCAGTGATGTATTACTACATTTGTGGCCAACAAGCATATGTGCACCTCCCACCCTCATATAGGGGCAAGTGTTGACTGGCCACACTGCGCTCAGTGCTACTAGTAATCCAGAAAACTGAAAGGAGAAATTACTGTCGAAGTGCCAACAGCCACTCGACCACCTAAAGAAGCAGAAAGCAGCTTGCAGATCAGACAAGAATTTGGTATGCTGCCAGAAAAAGGACCAAAAGACTTCCGGTAATTCCTCTGAGCAGTGTGGATGAGCATCGACTTTAGCGCAGAGACCTTTTTTTGGATCTGTGGTACAAGCAGCTGCTGCACTTTTATACCCCCGGAGGATGCTGAGAAAGGGTGACTATCCCACATCATGGAAGTGGTGCACAATCTATGTGTTCAAATGAAGAAAGAAGGTGGTGTTCAGAACACGGATTGGCTATCGATTGCCTTGTTCTAGTATTCTTCTTGGTCCTCTTCTGCACGTGCCAATTGGGTGTCTGATGTTGTGGTCATATAGTCCCTAATAGTGCAAAGATAATCGTATCAATTGGGGGGGTTGGGGGGATCTAAATTACCTTGCCATACAAAAGGAAACAAACTAATATTTCTGGGGTTGTAGATTTGTCTGGTGGGCAGGAGTTAGTTACTGTAGAATTAACGAAAGGAGGTGAATGTTGGGGATGAGCTAGCACCCGCCTGCCCCCACCCCCCCCCAGCCGCTTTACAATTAGGCAAGACTTCCGTTGACTGTTTCTAAAGCACTATAGCACTGAGAAAGCCTTTTTCATGCAAGTATAGTAACAGACATGGGTGGCCACTAAATGAAAGTAGTCCGTATTTAAATATAAGGTGTAAATAATTATTAGCTGAATTGTATTTAGTTTTTCTCAAAGCATGGTAAAGAGCAGCATGCTCTGTGCCAATAGGAATGCAGCCTTTGCTAAAAAATAGACTCATGCATTACTGTGGTGTTTGCCAAGGCTGGCAGAGTGCACAACATAACTCAGCAGCTCTTTCCTGTCCATCAAAAACCCATGCAGGCTAAAAGGCTCAATGCAGAATTATGAAAAATAACGTTAAAGGAAATTACTGGACCCGATAAAATAGGAGTATATTGAGTGAAGTATGGAGAGTATGACGGAAAAATGTGTATATGTAAATGTTCATAATGTAGCAAAATGATAAACAGGAGCTACAATGTATTTCTGCATAGGCTAGCATTATGCTAAGTAGTTTGACCTAAACTGAAACCCAGACATGCAGGAAGGAAAACTGTATAAGGCTCCTGCTTGGCACCAGTCTGCCGGAGCTAGGAACGGTCAGGGACAGAATGCCACTCAGGGAGCAGAGTTCTTTGAACGCCCCACCCAATCCTAGTTTTCAGTAAAGATTAAACTTGTTACCCTGGCAAAATAAAGACTCTTGGCCTTAATTCCCTAGAGGGGTGCACTTTGATCTGGTGAGAGCGTGATTAGGGGTACCTGTGGGCTACCTTTCACCAAGCCTGGTTTTGAAGGCACACTACCCAGATAGTTTAAACCGTGTTTGTCCCAGGGTGGCCCCTCAGAATGTCTCCATAGGGCAGATTCTGAAAATCCATCTCAACAGGGAGCAACCGGCCAAGAGGTGTGGAGGGAGATACTGAACCAGGGGGGGGGGGGGGGGGGGGGTAGTTGGCTTGTGGTTCATGGTCGGAGGACATAACATGGGGCATGACACCAGATGTGTGGTGACAGATTGCTGTTTTCTAGAGCATGAACAGTTGAGAGATGAGAAACTGGGGAAGGAGGTAGCTTTGGAAAAGTAACCCCGCTACTCAGAATATGCATCTTCATACAATTTGATCTTTGGTTAACGATCATTATCCATTGTGCCCCACTAGTCTGGCATCAATGTTGTGTTCGCAGCTCAACCAGTGAGGCCCCATTCACTTAGTAAGCTGCTGCAACAAGATATCTGTGGCAGTTTATAGCACTGCAAATCTCACCTCAAACATAAGAAAAATGCATTCCAAGTCCAATTCAACATGGAAAAAACATGGACGTCAAAATAAGCAATAATGTAAAACAACTTTTATTTTGTGACCATGCTCTTACCCTGGTCACCTCAACGACTAAATTAAGTATGACAATCTACAGGACAACAAATAACTTTTAGAAACAGGTTTTTACATAAGGAAAGCCTTAAAACGTTCCTGCAGGAATGTGCATTATAACAGAAAATCTGACAAAGGGAAGATACACAAGGGTTCTCATCTGTTGAACACAATTAAAACATTAGTCCTCTTCTGTGCTGGTTGAGAGATAATCAGCTCTTTCATGCCACCATTCAGAATGTTCAGTTCATCAAAGGCTTTGGCTTTGCAGACCGTTGATGTGGGAGGGGAAGAGCTGTTGTAAAATAAAGTTCAGGTTAAAATAAAGTCGCAGCTTTTCCAATAAGTCACTGAAATCCAAATATTGATTTACAGAACAGACGCTTTAACAAATAGGGGTAACGGAGTGCTACAAATTCGATAACACCAGTCAAACCAATCTAACTGACTAGATTAACATCAATGCACTTGGAAGTGGGAGTAGACCGAACAAGAATATGGTAACCAACTCATTCCAAAAATAGCTCAATACTTACTTGGTATATGGAGACTAGATAATTTAGCAGGTGGGAGACTAGATGCTTTTTATTTAGTCAGTTCATTGAACTTTTTTCACATATACAAAATATGTGAACACCACTACATAAAATGTTCACATTATATGGGCACACCCTTTGACAACCAAAGAGCAAACCCTACAACCGCACCCCTCTACCCAGAGGTGGGTGGAGGCCTTCACCACCCTCCTGCCCACAGACCACTAGACCATTGGAGACGTGCCACCACTATGCACAGAACACGGCTAGTGACCCACCACGAACCGCCCCATTATATACTAAGAGCAGAGACACCCAACAGATATCCGAAGCAACAAGGTAAGAAATAAACCCTAACAAACGCTAAAACCTCAAATCCGCATACACCTCAAAAGTTAAACAAAACCATATCTTTGCACAGCAATCTGCATGCACGCACTTCACACTACAAAACAAACCACGTGGTCCCGCACAACAGGACTTGGGAGTTCTCTGATCCGTAAATCACACCCATGCTCAGCGAACGTTCCGCGAACTGAAGCAATCAACAGGACATCACAACCTTAGCGGAAAAAGGATACTGCAATGCCCTACTATCCCATCCTACCCTCTTAACTTTCAGATCCACCAGGTAACCACTCTGGTGTTGATAGTGTGGTATAAAATGTCCTTTAACATATGGCATACATCACTTACCAGAATCTTATTTGATGGTTGCATCTGCTTAGATTCACATGTTTTACAGTCCAACATCTAGTGGTAGGTGCAGTGTATTGCATAGTTTTTTGGAATTCGAAAAGGAACATTGACTAGGTGTGAGACACTATCCCTAGTGTGATGTGTACTGTACCCATGGTCCTTCATACATCAAAGTCCAGCCGATTGTTTTGTTGGCCATGAGGGAGCCTGAATTGCATGCGCAAGTACAGGACGTAAAAAAAAGTGCTACTTCAAATCAGAGGAGTCGGAGCGGGCACATGTGAATCCAAGCAAATACAAGCACCAGAAATATGATTACAGCAAGTAATGTGTCTTCCAAGGCTTGTGGATCTGCTTAGAATCACATGCTTTCCATAGAATAGCCAGCAGTACTTAAGGTGGTAGGGTGAAAAGTGGTATAAAACATCTTTTTGGTGCTATACCTTCTGATGCATGTGTGCGTCAACTTGTGAATTTTGATGGAGTTCTATTCAAAGAATTACTGTGCAAGGAGCAGCTTTGCAAATGTCATATAAAGGCAATACAAACTAGAGTAGCCCTTGTACACCAAGTGGCATACTCAAATTACTCACCCCTGGTAATATTTTTTTGACTGCGTGTGCCTCCCGTATATTCCATCTTTGAAATGTTCGCAAGTCTGGTTGCAGCTTCGAATGTGTTCCATAGCATTTGGTCAGCGAGTTGTGGTCCTTCGATGGCCTCAGTCCAGTTATTGACAGTCTGACGACGTCACCTCGGTTCTAGGTTTTTCCACACTATTCCTCAGCAGTCTTAAAAGGCACTTCTTGAAGATAGCACAAAAGTCTTGCACAGTATCGGGCAAGCTGAGGCCTCCCACCTCTATGAGGGGGTGTGGGGGGGAGGGGTGAGTGGGGGGGGGCGTGGAGGTGAGAACCCAGAGTGCAGTTGGGGCTACCTTCAAAGGGTCATCCGTTTGGCCTTCGAGAGCTGCCGCTACCATCTCAATCGTCGCTTTGTCCTGTGCCATCTGGGACTTATTGGGCACCCTCGGTTTCTTGCGCAGCTTAGCTGGGTTGGGTGATTTTCTTTGAGGCCGGTCCTAGTTGAGGCATGACCCTGCTTCGGGCCATAGGCCTTGGCGCTTCGCCACGCCGCCAGAGTACTGTAACTATCCTTCATCGTTCTCTTAAAGAATCCAAGGCAGATCTTGCAATCCCCTTTGTGGTCTGGGAGAAGATCGAGGCATTGAAGGCATTTGCCATCTACAAACATGTTCGGTGTCTGCATCTGGAGCAGAGCTTGAAGAGTGTACTTCCCTACTTCTCAGTCATGGTCGGAGGTGCAGAGTAGGCCAGATGGACTTCTGGAAATTGATGAAACTCGACGATCCTTGCACTTGAGGGGTGCTGAAATTCACTGAGAAACGGATCCCTGCTTCTCTGCCGATGAAGAGCACACAGGTTCAGTGTGACAAAATAGGACTTCCATGAAAAAGCATGAAAAACCGTAGAATAGCTCAACTTGAATGAGTGGTAAAAATCTGAAGATGGCTGCCAGAGGGGCTTAGGGAGACTAGTCATTGGCAGCGGCAGTATGACCACCAGATCATAGTGATTGGTTTAGAGGCAAAATACAGTTTGTAAGTGAAACATTTATCTTTTACCGAGGATTCCCAGCCTGATCGGGAATTCATGCGCATGTGAATAAAAATAAATGGCAACTACAGTTATCCAAGGGTAGAAAGGATCTTTGGACCCCTTTTACATTTTATTCGGTGGGACCGGCACCACCCACCTTATCTGGAGTGCTGGAGAGAGTATCCCCTTTCTCATTTAATGTAACATTTATGTTACAAGGGTAAGACATGCATTACTTACCGTAAAAGCATTTCTGATGGTTGTATCTGCTTAGATTCACATGCTGTGCATAGTCTGCCATCAAGTGGTAACTGCAGAGTATTGCCTCTCGTCTTTCGAGAAACGTCGACATGTGCATGCCTGTAACACTATCCCTACGTGACGTGTAGTGTACCCAAGATCCCTCATGTGTCGAGGTCCCTCCGATTGTACTTTTTTGCTGCCAAGAGGGAGCCTTATGACTATCGTGAGTGAGTACAGAAAAGAGAAAGTAGAAAGAAGTCCATGTTCCTTCCATCCGAGCAGGGAGGAAGGTGGGCGCATGTGAATCTAAGCAGATACAACGATCAGAAATGCTTTTACGGCAAGTAATGCATGTCTTCTGATGTTTGTCAATCTGCTTAGAATCACATGTGTGCATAGACTAGCTAGCAGTACCCGGAGTGGGAGGTGGGTTGTGAGAAGGAACAGTAGTGAAAAGAGGTCTTAATACTGCCTGTCCCACCTATGAATCAGATCTAGAATGGGTGTCTTGGCAATAATGTTTTGTAAAGGTGTGTACAGAGGTTGCCACTTTGCAAATGGGCTCAAGGGGAACATTTGCAATGAATGCTATGGATGCCCCAGTGCCTTGAGTGGAATGTGCTCTAGGCTTGAAGGGCAGTTCTCTCTTAGCAAGATTGTAGCAGAGTATAATGCAATTGACAATCCATCTAGAAATAGTGGATTTGGAGACAGTCTCCTTTTCCTGTGGCCACTGAAACAAAAAACTGTTTTCCTTAGTGGATGAGTTCTTTCCATAGAGAACATGACAGCTCTGCGTACATCCAGTGTGTGTAGGGTTCTTTCCCCCAGGCTTGAAGGATTTTGAAAGAATGTTGGTAGCTCTATTGACTGGTTCACATGGAACTTGGAAATGAATTTAGGCGCAAATCTAGGGTGAGTGCACAAAACCACCTTATCTTTGTGAACTTTTACAAAGGGATCTAGAATAGATAGTGCCTGTAGTTCACTTACCCACCTAATGGAGGTAATCACTATTAAAAAGCAGTCTTGAAGGTGTAGTTTTTAAGACTTCCTTTGTGCATGGGCCCGAAAGGAGCTCCCATAAGCCTAGTTAACACCACATTTAGGTCCCATCCGGGAGCCAGGTTAGAAATGGGAAGGTGAATTTTTTTTACTCCTTCCATGAAAGCCTTAATCACCGGTATCTTCCACCATGACACCTTCTGTTGTGTATGCTGAAAGTGCAGCTAGGTGCACATTTGAGTTGAAGACTAGGCCCGAGTCAAGTGAGGTATCAAACAATTTGCATGGCAGAGCAGTCGATTGGGTTGATGCTCTGAGTTACACCAGATGGCAAACCGTTTCCATTTACTAGAATAGCAATATCTAGTGTTAGGTTTTCTTGCTTCCCTGAGAATGTCCATACCTTTTTGAGTGAGCTGCAGGTGTCCAAATTCTATGACCTCAGTAGCCAGGTCGCTAAGCTCATTGTCTTGGGGCATGGGTGAAGTGTCTGCACTCGGTCTTGTGACATGTTGTACAGGCAAGGCAGTATGATTGGAGATCGGACATCTTCATCAGATGAGCGAACCAGGGTCGGCGGGCCCACCAATATCATTGGACTGGTTAATGTTGGATCTTGTGCACAATCTTGTTGAGAAGGGGAGTCGGTGGAAAGGCATAGACAAATTTCCCTGACCAGGTTATCCAGAGTCTGTTCCCCTTGGAGCAGTTCTGGGGATACCTGGAGGCGTAATCTTGGTATGGAGCGTTTTCCAGAGTTTCAAAGTAATCGATCTCTGGAAAGCCCCATTGTGCGAAAACTTTGGCCGCGATGTCTCAGTGTAATCGCCATTCGTACTCCGAGCAGCGGAAACGCACTGCTGAGTACGTCTGCCAGAAGATTGAGTTCCCCTGGAACATGTGATAACAGGAACATGTTGCGTTTGAGAGCCCACTTCCAATAGTTCCGAGACAGTTTGGGCAGCCCTGGAGAATGAGTGCCCCCTTGTTTGTTCAGATAGTACATGGCCGTGGTGCTGTCTGAGGATTAGGATAGTCTTTCCCTGAAGTTGTTTCAAAAGCTTTTAGTGCTTTGAACCCTGCCACCAGTTCCAGCAGGTTTATGTGGTTGACGGTGTGTCTGATGACCAAACTCAGATTGCCGTTTGCTGAAGCAGGTGGGCTCCCCACCCTGTAAGGGAGGTGTCTGTAGTTAGAGTGGCTTCAACTATGGGGGTGGTGAAGGATTTCCTTTTCAAGAGGTTTTCCCTCAACCACCATTGCAGCGAGAGAACGAGGGCCGGCAAGACCAACTAAATCCTCCCACTGTCCATTGGCTTGACACCACTGGCTGCTTAGCCACTCTTGCAGGGGGCGCAGGTGCGCGTGAAGAACTAGGTAGATACATGACGCCATCATTCCTAGCAGACATATAGCCCTGCGTACTGTTACCTCTTGACTGGCTACATAGTGAGAGATTTGAAATAACATGTTTTGAACCCTCTCGGAGGGGCAAGACGAGGTTGTCCTTTGTTCGAATTAGAGCCCCTAGGAATTGTTTGACTTGGGTCTAGCCTGGATTTTTTCTCGTTGATAGAGAATCCCAGACTGAATACAAGATCTACTGTCTTTTGGGTATTTGACACACGTCTCTAAAGAGTCCCCTGTTATGAGCCAGTCGTCGAGGTAAGGATATACTGGAATGGAATGGATTGCCTGCGCAAATGTGCTGCTGCTATGCCGAAGGGTAGTATCTTGAACTGATAGTTTGTTCTCCATCATAAATCTGAGGTACTCTGTGCGCTGGCAACATCGAAATATGAAATTATGCATCTTTCATGTCCAGAGTTACCATTTAATCCCTGTGTGAGCAGGGGAATTACTTCCTGCAGGGTGACCATGCAGAACTTGTGGTTTTACAAATTTGTTCACTGGGCGCAGATCTAGAACAGGACGCATGGTTAGATCTTTTTACGGATCAAGGAAGTACATTGAATAAATACATTCTTTTACCTGTGATAGAGGTATGATTTCTATGGCGCCTTTTTGTTCCAGTATCTCGACTTCAAGAAGCATGCAAAGATGTTCTGGCGTTAGTCTTCGTTGTCTTGGAGGTCTGAATTTTGGGGACCGGTTGAACTCTACATAGTACCCGTGGGCTATGGATTTTAGCACCCACTGGCCCGTGGTTATTCCCTACAATGCCTGAAGGAATTATGCAAGTCGGCCCCTGACCGGGGAGGCATGGGAGGGGACCCGAATCCTCAAGTCATTTGGAACCGGAGGCTGGAGAACCTCTGGGAGGTAGGGTTCCTGCCCCTTCCTTTAACAGCGCTGTCCCCTTTGGAGGTAAGGGGTGGTGCAAGTGTTGGTTCCCTGTAGAGTTCCAGTTGTTTCCTGAAGAGTATTGTTGATGAGTTAAGCGTTGGCCACGAAAAAATCTGTTTCCAAATCCTCATCTTATGGAGGGTCTGAGTAATTTGGTCCAGACTCTTTAGGGTGTCATGTTCCTTTTTTTGCGGTTTCTAGGACCTGGTCGACCGCCTTCCCAAACAAGTTGGATTCCTCCACAGGTTGGTTTATAAGCGACGCTCGTGTCTCAGGTTTAAATCCTGAGTTTCAAAGCCATGCATGTCTTTTCAGGAGTATGCCCTGAGCCAGGGTGCGATTGGCCGTCTCGGCAGAATCCAAAGTGTTCTTTAAAATGCTTTGGTTAACTTGCCTATCCTCAGACTGTGGTAAGGAGACTGGTTCGTAGAGGTTCTGGAGCCTCTTGTAGGCCTTCTTGTATTAAAGCCCATTGTGCATCGGCTTAACTGGCCAATAAAGTGGTGTTATTGGCAATACCGTAGAGTATGCTGCTGCGGTAACACTCTTCCCAAGGGCGTAAAGTCTTTTCCCTTATTTGTCAGGGGGTGCCTTGCCAGTTGACAAAGGGACCCCGGCTCTTTGTCTTCTGGTAGTGACTACCAAAGAATCTGGGGTGGAATGACCTAATACATGGAGGATCTGAGGGAGAAGGGCGAAAGTTTCAATTTTTGGGTTTACACCTCAAGTGAGAGCAGGTGTTGCTAAGGAGGGAGCCAGGCGTTTTTTAATCAAATTGAGGAGAGGAATAGCCTGGCTGGTTGACAGCTTCTAAGTCGGCTTCAGGAGCTGCCTCCTCAGTGGCAATTTTGAAGTGTTGAGCTGCCTTACACAACATTACGTTAAACATCAACTGATCATCAATTGGAGAGGGGTTCCTTGTAGCTGTGTTTTGAGGGGAGCCCAAAGCCAGAAGATCTGGATCTTGTGGATCTGGGGACTGCCATGGTTGAGGGTCACCCATATCTGGGTCCTCCCCCAGCCCTCAATGGGCTCGTTTTCAATGGGCTCATGTTCCTCTTCTTTGAAGAAAGGATTTTCCTCTGCAGTAACTGGTGGAATGTTTTCTTCAGTAAGGTCATAATTTTATATATCCTCTTCTAAAGAGTGGTCAAAAAGTCATGGGAATTTAGCTCTAGGGTTAAAAGGGCTTTCATCCAGTGGCCGCCTTGTTGTAGGTTGTTTTGAACGTGAAACCAACCTGTCCAGCCTTTCCATGCAGTCAAACTTTAGTCCAGACTGACAACCTAGACTTGTCTAAAGATGGAAAAGCCTCTCCCTCACTGGCTTTGGTCGAAAAAGTCTCACTCTTCCGTTGAAACCTGTAGAGATTTTTGCCTTAACATCGAAGAAAGTCCTCATTCAGAGAATTCGTCTGGTGGGACTGATTAAGGTGGGGCATCCCTGTCCTCTCGACTTATGAAAGCTCTCCTTAGATCTCGGTGGATCCTTGGGCCTTTCAGAAAGAGTCCCTAGCCTGCCGTCTGAGAATCGGCGGACACAATTCTTGCCAGGCTGTCGACGTCCTCATTCGGGAGGCGTGTAGGTACAGCCAACGATTGTAAGGGAGTCTTTTTGGGCGGAGCCGGGACTTTGCCCCCATCAGCCACCTTTTCCTTCAACGCTGTAATTTTCAGCCGTGGTAAGGCCTTGTCTTGAGTTATATTAGTCATCGGCGAAGCCAGAACCGTATAAGCATCTCAACATGAAGCATCTCGGTTTGCCAACCGGTCACAATGAGTGATGCAGCTGGAGAGCCACCTGGAAACGGAAGCCTCGGAGATACAAAATCCCCTTTTTCCAGCTGTCCTAGCACGTGCTGAAGGATGACCATCCGAAACTTCTGTGATTTCGTGTACTTGTTCAGACGGCAGAGGTCTAGGATTGGCCTCCAACACCCCCGTCTTCTTGATGAGGAAGTACACAGTACACTCCAGATCCTCTTTAGAACGAGCTCCATCACGCCCTTCAGCATGCCCCACACCTCCAGCAGAAGCTAATAGACGTGGTTTTCCTGACTGGCCACTGGTGGTATGCGAGGACACTTGTTGGAATTCCAGGGTGTATCCGTGGGCCAGAGCATCACAGTCGGTGGAGATGGACTTAAACGCAGACGAAGTTTGCCAGCTGGCCTCCCACCAGGGTGTGCGGCTGGGGGCCCAACATCACGGCCAGCTGAATCTCGCTTCGATGTGGAGGCGCCGCCTTGGGGACCTCCTCCAGACTTGAGGCCCCTGTAGGACTCCTGGGCAGAAGAGCAGGACAGTTGACGGTAGGACGAAGAGCTTCCACCAAAGCCTTTGGAGAAACCTTGGGATTTACCTCTGCAAGTCCGAAAAGGACAGCTGTCACTGTTCAAGCGTGCCCAAGGCACGAGCTGTGTCGATGTCTGCCCTGATGGCCCGAAGGGACTCGTCCATGGTCTTTCCAAACAAGTTGTCCCTGTTGAACGGCATGTCCAACACCCTCGACTGCACATCCTGGTGAAAGTTTAGTGGCCCTTAACCATCCTCCCCGACGAAGGCAAACACCGTTGCCCATTTGGCAGAATACCATGTCGGCAATGTCTGGCCGCTGTAATGGCATGGTCCAATGAACTTCGCCCTCCTGCAGGCTCTCCAACGCTTCCGCTCTCTTGTCATTGGGAAGGAAGTCCAGGGGGGGGGCGATCTTAAACCAGAGCTCCCTGTCGTAGCTCGCCACGATGGCGAGGGTGTTGGCCGCCTTAATGGTAGTTTCTGCCGACGTGATGACTCGTCGTCCCATGTCGTTTAGCTTCTTCCCCTTACTGTCGGCGGGAGGGGTGGGATTGTTAATGCAGAAGAGCCAGAAGATTTCTTCCTCACCGCCGCCGAGACCACCGAATCCAGGGAAGGCTGGGACCTCAAACACTTGGGTGCAGAGTCCGGCACCCTGTACTTTTTCTCGTAATGGCCGCTCTTCGCCGAGGCCGATGTCACGCTCACCGGATTCCCACGGAGGCGCAGGTCTGGCTTCGAGTGCTGATGCTTCTTCTATGGTGAAGCGCAGGACTCTGAAGATGGACTCACTGGCTCGCAGGAATATTCCCCTGTGCGTGAAAAGGGAGTATTACCTACTGACGGAATAATGCTCAAGCCTCCCACTCCCTTCCAACCCTCCACGATACCCTTCCTCGATTCCCCGTGAAGTCTCACCTTAGGGTCTGGAAGGATGAGTTCTCCATCCTGCTTCTGATGCAGGGGCGCGTTGAAACCCAGTTACTTCACTGGATTGAGGTTTGATGGGAGTTCAAATAAGCTTGACTATTCAGGTAAGGCGCTGTAAGAGTTCTGTAGCAAGTTCAAAAGTTCAAGCTTAATAATAATGTTCATTGTCTTATTGCAGCAAGCGCTAACGCTTGTCTTTTTCCCCTTAGGGGCCGGGGTTCGGAATGCCGGAGATATGGCGCCGACCCGAAGTGAAACGTGCAGTTCCAGTAAATGACAGGTAAGTTCTGGATGAGCGTTCGGGTAATGTCTTTGCATTCGCTCATTCAATGTCTGTCTTTTTTCCCCATAGGGGCCGGGGTCCGGAATGCCAGGAAGCGGCAGGACCCGAAATGAAATGGGAATGACCCAACAGGTAAGTCTTAGAAGGAAACTGAGCTTTTCCTATTCCCTTCCTTCTCTCACCTTGTGTTCTTGTCTTTTTCTCTGTAGGCTCTGGGATGTGGCTGCGGATCCGGATGATCGCTGCTGAAGATGGAGGTGCCCAGGAAAGGTGAGTGAAATGCAGCGCTGCAGCGATCGAAGCAAAATGCTTTTAAAATGATGTCTTCCCTTTCAGGATCGTCGGTGTGAAGTCTGTGATGCAGCTTTAGCAGGTAAGGTCTTCTTTCTCTCCAATTCTCTCTTAGCAGGTGACCCAGGATGCTGACAGGCGTGGCTGAAGTCCAGAAGCAGGAGCTGACACGGTGAGCGTCCAGCTGCGAGGAGCAGAACAACGCGAAGTGTGAGTTGCTGATCGGGCGTGGTTTAAATAGCTTTGGTAGAAGTTCCAGGAATGTATCCTTCCACCGATCAGGTATGTACCCTTCCCCAACCACACCCAAAGGAAAGTAGTTCCACAGGTAAAGTAGTTCCATTCAGGCCTCAAGAGGGCCTGATGTAGCAGCATGGTCTGCAGCAGGTAAGTGCACCTTAAAACACTTGAACACATGTCTAGCTTTATGAGCCTGGCGCCTAAGGCGCCAGGACTGTGTCCAAAGGGCCCCAGCTTGGGCCCGCTGGCACTTCCCTGGGGGAAATGCCTGCCTCTGGGGTTGCTGGGTCGGACCTGGCTCCTTGGAGGTAGGCATGACAGCCGAGGACAGGTTCTTCATAAGGAACAAGTTACTTACCTGTAACTGTTGTTCTCCAGCATGGGTCTGGCATGGATTCACATGCTCATGAATATTCCCCGTCGTTAGGCTGGGAATCCTCGGTAAAGAAAAAACCAGTATCAGTTTCGTTTCTGATCTGTCTTTCGTAGTAATAACCAATCACTGGTCTCTGCGTCATACTGACCACAGCCAATGACTGCCCTCTACCTAAGCACCGCCTCTGGCAGCCATCTTCAGATTTGGAAGCACGTGAAGTGGCAGTATGACCAAGTGAAGAGCCGCAGAGGGGTAGGCGGGAGGGTTCGCATGTGAATCCATGCCAGACCCATGCTGGAGAACAACAGTTACAGGTAAGTAACTTGTTCCTTCTCCAGCATGGGGTCTGGCATGGATTCACATGCTCATGAATAAAGAATACATAGCAGTACACACATGCACAACCACGGGAGGTGGCAAAGGCTCAACATTAAGCATCACATAAACTCAACATTAAGCATCTTACCTCCTCACCAGGCTCACCTCAGGCGAACAGGTTGCGCAGCACTGCTTGGCCGACCCTGGACTCCTCCCTGGAATCCCGGTCGACGCAGTAGAATTTCGTGAAGGTGTGCGTCGACCTCCACGTAGCAGCCCTGCATATGTCCAGCAGGGGCACACCAGATAGGAACGCCGTGTTAGCTGCGATCGCTCTGGTGGAATGGGCTCTCGGACGGCCAGGCAGCGGTCGGTTTGCCAACCGATGACAGTACATGATACAGCCGGAGAGCCATCTGGAAATGGAAGCCTTCGAGAGAGCCTTCCCCTGATTGACAGGTCCAAAGTTCACAAAGAGTTGTGACGTCTTCCGAAAACACTTCGTGCGGTCTACGTAGAACTTCAGCGCTCTAGCCACATCCAGCGAGTGCAAAGTCCTCTCAGCCGGCGACGAAGGCGACGGGAAGAACACAGGCAACACCAAGGGTTCGTTGAGATGGAAGTCCGACGGCACCTTGGGCATGAAGGAGGGGTGCGTCCTGAGCACTACCCTCGTGTCGTGGAAAGTCAAGTACGGGGCCTTGCAGGAAAGGGCCTGGATCTCTCCCACTCGTCGTGCGGAGGTGATGGCCACAAGAAAAGCTGTTTTCCACGATAGAAACTTCAACGGGGCCGAGTGCAGAGGCTCGAACGGAGGTCCCATGAGCTTGGTCAGCACCACGTTGAGCTCCCACGCCGGGGCCGGAGCCTTCACCGGCGGGAACGATCTGAACAGTCCCTTCATGAACTCTTTCACCAGACGATGAGACACCAGGGACGTCCGCCCCGTGGTTCTGGTGTATCGGGAGATCGCAGCAAGATGAATCTTGATGGACGCGTGTGCCAGACCAGCTTTGGCCAGCGTCAGCAGGTACGGCAGTACTTGGGGAGCCGTAATCCGTAGAGGGTTAATCTTCTGTGCGTGGCACCAGACAGAGAACCTCTTCCATTTGTGTCCGTAGCATTTAAGAGTCGAGGACGCCCTGGCCTTTGCAAGAACCTCTCTGCAATCGGCCGGTATGTCGTATCCTCCAAACTCTAGCGCTGCAGGAGCCAGGCCTGCAAGTTCAGCGACTTCGGGTCGTGGTGGAGGATGGCGCCTCCTTCCCTGGAGAGTAGATCCGCGTCCGCCGGCAGCTTGATCGGCGGGGACGCTGACAAGTCCAGAAGGTCCGGGAACCATATCTTCCTCGGCCACGCAGGTGCGACGAGGATCATCCTGCACCGTGACCTCTTGAGCTGGTTGACGAGCCGGATTAGCAGAGGCAAGGGAGGGAACGCGTAGAGGAACAGGCCCTCCCAGGGGAACGAGAAAGCATCGCCCATGCTCCTCGTCTGGGGAAACCTGCTGGCGAACCTCCGGCACTTGGAGTTCGTTGCCGTCGCGAACAGGTCGATCTGGGGTGTGCCCCACCGTCGGAAGAGGCGATCCACCAGATCCTGCCGTAGTTCCCACTCGTGGCACGAGCGCAGCTCCCTGCTGAGTGAGTCGGCGATGGTGTTTTTTATCCCTGCCAGATGAAACGGTACCAGAAAAATCCCTTGGGCGACGGCCCAATGCCACAGGTCCTGCGCCTCCTTGGACAGCGCTGGGGACCTGGTTCCGCCCTGTTTCCTGATGTAAAACATGGTGGTGGTGTTGTCGGTGAAGATCCTCACCACCTTGCCCTTGAGGGACGGAAGGAAGGACCTGAGGGCCCAAAACACTGCACGGAGCTCCAGGACGTTGATATGCAGGGACTTCTCCGTCGGGAGACGGAGTCCCCTTGCGTGCAGATTTTCGGTGTGCGCTCCCCACCCTTCCAGGGAGGCATCCGTGGTCAAAGTCTCCCGGTGGGCTGGGGTCTGGAAGTCCATGCCCGCCGTCAGATGCGCGCGGGTGCCCCACCACCGTATCGCTCGTCGGAAACTCTCGTCGAGCTTGATCCTTTCCTCGAAGCTGCCCGTCGTCTGGATCCAGCGCGCATCCAGGAATTCTTGCAACGGGCGCATCCGGAGCCTGCACATGGGAATGAGGTAGATGCAGGAAGACATCATCCCGAGGAGGGACTTGATGGCCCTCACCTTGGCCGCGTCGGCCACCAACATCCGTTGCACCTTGCCCAAGATGGTCCTGGTCCTCTCCTCCGACGGGGAGGCCAGAAGGGACACTGTCGAGCCTCGCTCCCAGAAACAGTGCGACTTGCGCGGGCACCAGGTGGGATTTGGCGTAGTTCACGGAGAATCCCAGGTCCGTGAGGAGTTGGACGGTCCTTGCCGTGTGGACCACGGCGAGCTCCCTCGTCTTGGCGCGGATGAGCCAGTCGTCCAGGTAGGGGTAGACGTGAATCCCCTCGCGGCGCAGCTGCGCCGCCACCGGTGCGAGGCACTTGGTGAATACCCTGGGTGCCGACCGTAGTCCGAAGGGGAGGGCTTTGAACTGGTAATGACGCCCTTGGACCACGAATCTGAGGAATTTTCGGTGCCCCTTTAGGATGGGAATGTGGAAGTAGGCATCCTCCAAATCCAACGACGATGGGAAGTCTCCTTCCTCCAGCTGACCCAGGACGTGCTGGAGGGTGACCATCCGGAACTTCTGCGCCTTGATGAACTTGTTCAGACGTCGCAGGTCTAGGATGGGGCGCCATCCTCCCGTCTTCTTCTTCACGAGGAAGTATCGCGAGTAGACTCCGGAGCCCCGAAGCCTCTTTGGGACGAGTTCGATGGCGCCCTTTCTGAGCATCTCCTTTACCTCCAGGAGAAGTTGAGGGACGTGAAGTTCTTTCCTGGCCACGGGGGGGACGCGCGGGCACCTTCTTTGAAAAGCTTGGAAGCCCTGGAGATCATGGAGTGGAAAGATCCGATCTCGTCGGGCGGAGAAGCCCTGGTGGGAGGCGACGACGGAAAATCCTCGTCGTATGCCTCGTCGTCCGTACCCGTCGCTGCCGTGTCAGTCCCCGTATCATCCCCTCGGGTGGACGGGGAGGAGGGCTGGACGGGGCGCGACGGTTGAAAAGGAGGTGGTGGATGGATCCTTCTTTTCTTGGTGGGGGGGAACACCAGAAGGTCCCGGTTCTGGATCCCCCGACGGGAGAGGTTCCTCCGTCGGTAACGGTAGCCTCGTCCTTATCTCGGAGCATAAGGACTGTATGGCCAACAAAATGGCCGCCGAGTTGTCTTGCGGCGCTGGCAGAGGGGAATCCGACGGGCGAGCAGGGGCCCCGTCGGTATCCTCGACGATGTCGTCGTCGTCACCTGCGTCGGGGTCCATTCCGACGGGCTGGCCTTCTTCCACGCCTAGGCCGTGGCTTAAGACCTCGATCAGCTCCTCTTCTGAGGTTGAGGCCGAATCTACGACGACGCCCTGCCCCCCCCCTTCTTCCCCACGGAGGGTTTCACGGGGGTCCTATCGATGGGCACAAAGGAAGACTCCCTCCGCGACCGACCGTTCGGCGCTCCCGGTGCCAGCGGACTCGCGGTGCTTGGCCTTATGTTGGGCCCCCGTCGCCGGGGCGCCCTCAAAGGTCTTAGAAGACCGCTCGGATTTCTTCTTCTCGCCAGACGGGCTCTTACCCTCCAGCCAGTTGGCGAGACGTTGATGGCGGTCCTTCATGGTCCGTTCCGACATGTTGCCGCAAAACGCACAGTCCTTCTCCACGTGCGTCTTGTCTTCATGAAGGCAGTAAAGGCAGAAAGAGTGTTCGTCCTCCTTGAAGACGTTCTGCAGCTGGCATCCAGGGCAGACCCTGAACAGCTTTCCGGGCGTCGAGATTCCCTTCTCCTGGGCCATCTCCGAGACCGGGCCTGAGAAGCTTCTGGAGTCCTCCGAAGCGTAGCTCGACGAAATCTTCACCCTTAAGGGGCACAGATGAATCCGACACGGGTCCCCGTTGATCGGATGTAGGATAGGTGGAGCTTGAGGCTCTTTTGACCGAAAGAATCGAAGTTTTTTGTGAAAAAGCGCGAAAAATAGCACTAACGCTCGAGAGCAATAGCACGAGGATCCCAACACATGAACGTGCGGTAAAAATCTGAAGATGGCTGCCAGAGGCGGTGCTTAGGTAGAGGGCAGTCATTGGCTGTGGTCAGTATGACGCAGAGACCAGTGATTGGTTATTACTACGAAAGACAGATCAGAAACGAAACTGATACTGGTTTTTTCTTTACCGAGGATTCCCAGCCTGACGGGGAATATTCATGAGCATGTGAATCCATGCCAGACCCCATGCTGGAGAAGGGACAGTCCCTCGTCCCAAATGTCGTTCAATAGTGGGGTCAAAAGTACGGTCTTCCTCTTAGCCTCACGGCATTGGTACAGGAAACACTCTTCTCCTCGGGGGTCAGTTGAAACAGTTCCAGGGCCCTAGAGATCATGGCATTGAACAAGCCTCTCTCGTCGGGCGGTGAGGCTCTGGACGGCTGAGACGGGAGGTCTCCTAACCCGCCATAGTCCGTGCCCGTTGTTGCCATATCCTGGTCCATATTCTCCGTCGGTGGAGGGGACGGAGGCAAAGGGTGACTGGAAGCAAAGGCGACAGGGCGGGGGGAGTTCACCTGATGGCCCAGGATCTCCCACCGGTGGAAGGGGCATCCTCGGCCGAATCTCTGAACACAAGGTGTGCAGTGCATGGAGAACATCCACCGAAATGTCCGCTGGGAGTTTGTGGTTGCTGAGGTAGGAGCGGTGTAGGGTCAGCACCCTGCGTGCCATTGGCCTTCTCCACCTGGCCCGTTCGGGGCTTCTCCAGAAGCTTACCCGGGTGGGCCGAGGACCTCTTCGCCAAACCGGAGCGTTGGCTTGTGGCCGAAGGGGCTGGAGACACTGCTCGCCCTGGCCGTCCGTTGACAGCAGACTTGCGGTTCTTAGCCTTATGTTGGGCTCCTGTCACCGGAGCACACTCAAAGGTCTTAGAAGACAGCTCAGGTTTCTTCTTGTGGCTGGTGGAGGCATACTACCAGGACTCGCCTGTAGCTGGGGCCTTGGTATGTAGCCACTCTGAGGCGCCTGCCCCAATCCTTCACGGTGCAGGCGACCAACTCCTTGTCTTCCTCCACGTGCGTTTGGTCCGCATGCAGGCAATAGTTATACGGATTGCCCATCGTCCAAGTAGATGTTCCGTAGGCCACATCCTGAACAGAGGCGTCAAGTCTTCCTTCTCTGCAATGTCCACGCAGGGTAGGCCTCGGAGAATCTTCTGGAATCTTCACTCGACGAGATTCAGCCCTTGAGGGGCGCTGGAAAATCCGAAACCGGGTCCCCGTTAATTCTATGAAACTCAAGAGTGCAAAACGCAGTAAAAAGCCCGAGCTAATCACGAGGACTCCCAGCCCTCGAACTTGCAGTAAAAATCTGAAGATTGCTGCCAGAGGGGCTTCGGTAGAGGGCAGTCATTGGCTGGGGGTAGTGTGACCCAGAGACCAACGATTGGTTGTTAGGAGAAAGACAGTTCAGAAGTGAAACTGATTTTTTTCTTTACAGAGGATTCCCAGCCCGACTGGGAATTTTCATGAGCATGTGAATCCATGCCAGACCTCATGCTGGAGAATAAAATGTGCCTAGGTCATACTTACCTTTTTGGTTCCTGGTAGCTCCAGACAAAAGCACATGTTTTACTTACCGTGAGTATTACTGTCATCCTAAAATAAGTCAGTTATTGCTTCCTTTACTCTGGGAACAAAACAATAATACAATTTAATAATACACCCAAAGGCCCAGCTCCCCTAGAATAACCATTATATTGTATCAGTGTTTATCAACTACCTTACTCCTAGTCCATAGTCCCCTTTCCCCCATACTTTTGGGACATTCAGTCCTTAGGGACGGGACCGGAGCACTTTTTGTAAAGCAAATTGAAAAATGTGTCCTCTTCACGCAGGGTACTGCACGCGGCCTTAACCCTGCCCCCCTGAATCGCCCTTCAGTCCTTTTCCATCGCCAGGTCTGACCTTTAAGGAATAATAGAGGATACTTAGAGGGGAGGGCGAGCGGGCGTATGGAGGAAAGGGGACTATGGACTAGGAGTAAGGTAGTCAGTACGGAAAGTAACTTATACTCCTACGTCCCATCCCCTTTCCTCCATACTTTTGGAAGATTACCAAGCACTCACAGAAAAACTGGTGGATGGAACTCCTTTACTGAAAGAGGGTTTTAAGAACAGCATGACCAAATTGAGCATCAGCTCTAGAGCTCAGGTCTAAGCAGTAATGCTTACAAAAAGCCAACGGGGAAGCCCACGTAGCCGCTCTGGCAATGGTTTCCCAAGGAACATTTCTGGAAGGCAACGGCAGCCGCCTTGCCCTGCACAAGATGGGCATGAATTCCTTTTGGAGGCTGAAGGCCCTGAACGGTATAAGCCTCTGATATACAGGAAGCAATACATCGGGAGATAGTCGTTTGAGGCTGGGTTTCCTTCCAGATCTCCGAAGGTCACAAACTGGGAAGAGTTCCTAAGTTTAGATGTTCTGTCCAAATTAAGCTGGTCTGACATTCAAATCGTCCAATATCCTCTCGGCATTTGATGCCGGGTCTGGAAAGAAAACTGGTAACAAAATGGACCGATTCAAATGAAAATCGGATACCACCTTTGGAATGAAAGAAGGATTAGTCCAGAGGACAACCATATCCTTATGAAAGTGAGGAAAGGATGTTCTACAGACAAGGACTGAAGCTCACTTACACGTCTTGCCGAAGTCGCTGCAATTAGAAAAGCCATTTTCCACGAAAGGAACCTCAAGTCCACCGTAGCCATGGGCTCAAAGGGCTTATGGCATAAGTCAGTGAGGACCACATTCAGTTCCCCACTTTTGATGCGGGTTGCGCACAGGTGGATAAAGATGCAATAGCCCTGCAAAATGCCTTTTAATGACAGGGTTTGTCAAAGAAAAAGAGCAAGTGTCGTGGACAGGTAAGCGGCGATAGCCGACAAATCATTCCTACAAAACATGAATGCCTGAAGATGCCAGATGAGAAACTAAAGACATAACCGTGTTAATGGTAGCATTTCTGGGGACCACCTGCTTCACTGAACACCAGTGACAGAACTGGAGACGCTTGCTCCTATACTGAGACCTTGCTAAGGTTTTCTAGCCGCCTGGATAATATGCATATTATCTGCGGACAAGTTGAAACTCTAAGGATTTGAACTCCGGCACCAGGCCGCCAAGCTGAATGATTGTGGGGAGGGGTGCCACATCTGCTGATCACTCTGGTGAAGCAGGTCAGGAATCAGCGGAAGCCTGATTGGGGAGCACACCGACAGATGCTGAAGCTCCGAAAACCAGAACCTGGCTGGCCACCATGGCTAGCTATGAACAGGAGAGTGCAATTTGTCACGTTCCTGAGCTTGCACAGCGCCCGGTGAATCAGAGGAAGAGGCGGGAAGGCCTAGGCCCTCATGTGCCACAGAATTGAGAGAGCATCCACCAGGGAAGAAGCTCAGAGTCGTTCCTAGAAACGGAGAGGAAGTTTCCTGTTGGACGACGTCACAAAGAGGTCGACTCCTGGAGTACCCCAATGGCTAAAAAGGTCGGAGGGGATCTCCGCGTTCAGTTCCCACTCGTAGCTGACCACCGCTCGTCGGCTGAGAGTCTGCAGTCACATTCAGTTGGCCTGGAATGTGTACTGCCAGCAGCCAAACACCATGCTGAACGGCCCATTTCCAAATCTGAATGGCTAGATCCACAAGGGGAGGTGACTTGGTACCCCCCTGCTTGTTGATGTAAAACATTGATACTGCATCGTCTGTGCGGATGCAGACCACTTTGTTTACAACTGGCTTGAAAGCTTTGAGCGCCAGAAGCTCCAAATAATTTATCTGAAATTGTCTGTCCTGTGGCGACCATAGGTCGAAAACCTGAAGATTATCTAACATCGCGCCCCACCCTAAAAGGGAGGAGTCCATCATAATGGTCGTTTGAGGGCAGAGCAGCTGGACAGGAGCACCCACTGACAGATTGCTGGAAGATGACCACCATAGGAGATCTGACATGCAGGACAGAACCGGAATCATTTTGGCGTCCGGGTCCACTACCTGAAGCCAGGAGCTCCAAAGAGCCATCTGCATGCGTCTCATCTCGAGACGCGCAAGGGAAAGAGCAAGCATGCATGCGGCCTAGAAGTCTCTGGAACCCCCAGGCCAACATGCTCTGACCGAATGAAAAACTGACATGTGGCCAACAGATCCGTCATTCAGTCCACAGTCGGGTACACTCTGCAATCAATAGTGTTCCTGCAGTCAATAGTGTGCCAACAGAAAACCAGGAATATCAGGCCCCGAGAGATCGGCAAGGAGGATTTCCACCAGTTCACCGACAGCCCAAGGCAGAACAGGAGCTGTAGGAGAGAATGAAGGCTGTGCAAGGCTTCACTTGACAAGGACTGCGCAGAAGCCAGTCCAAATATGGATACACAAGAATACCCTGTAGCCGAAGAAAAGCTGCAATGACCGACATCTTTGTGAAGACATGCAGCGCTGAGCCGAGACCAAAAGGGAGCATTCTGAATTTGAAATGCTCCTCTCCCCAGGGAGAGCCGCAGAGATTTCTGATGCAGGCTCCAAATCAGGATATGCATATGAGTCCTGAAGGTCCACAACTCTGAGTCAGTCGCCCTTCCGTAGAGGACTTTATTTGGCAGGGCGTGATCAGCTTGAATCTCTTGGGGAAGAGAAAAGATTGAACTGGGAAAGGTAGCCTGGTTGGGTTTGGGCACTGTACAGACGAGAGTAGAAGCCCTCCCCTCGTTCCCCTAGAGGAATGTACTACACCGCTTGAGGTCTAGAAGCTTCTGGACCTCCGCTCCGAGGGGGGGGGGTGGGGGGGTGTTGCCGACTGCTGAAAGGAAGGGAGGATTGAAGGGTTGGGGGGGTGGAAGCCCGCCTGAGTGATGGACAAAACACACCAGTCTTCGGTGATGGTCTGCCATGTCTCCAGATAAGACGAAATCAGTCCCCCCACTGGAGTCTCATGCGAGCGGCAACAAATATTTTGCAGACTTTCGGCAGAGAGACTACACGTTCCTGAAGACGAGAGAAATCGACCGCATTGCTGTTTCCGACAGGAGCTACCCGTCGGCAGATCAGCTCTGCGTGACCTGCGGTCTTGGAACCCCCTGAAGCCCGAGTAGGACTGAGACATGGATCCAGATCGGAGCTTTGACTAGGGCCTTCACTAGCACTGACAGACACTTGGCAGTTTGAGTGATCGCCAATCTTTGTGAGCTTGTCATCCGTTGAGGAATGAAACAACTTTGCCTTCAAAAGACTGGTCCAGAACTTTATCTTGGACCTCCTTCGAAAACTTTGTTGCATGAAGCCAAGCTTGATGAGGTGTCTACCACCAACATAAGGCCTCGAGCTGAGTCATCAACATAGTGCACAGCAGCTTCCAGTATATCCTGCGTCAATACTCTGGTGTCTGACAAACCGCCTTTAAAGTCTTCCAGCCTGTCCACAGGAATTAACTCCTGGAAATCAGCCAAATCCCTCCACAGTTTCATATTCCCCGCCAAAATGAGCTCTGTGTTAGCCTGAAGGCAATTGTAGCGCTGAGTTGGCAAAAACCTTCTTGCCCAAAGAAGCGAGCAATTTGTCTTCCTAGGCCAGAACTTGAGCCGCAGCTGCAGAGGTCGCAGAGACCGGCTTGGATTGCAGAGTGGTGGCAGCTACCACTGTTGAGGAAGGGAGCGGCCAGGACGCCAAGGCTACTTCCTCGGAAGTGTGAAGCCTATAACTGGAATCAATTCTTCTTGATAAGCAACCCAGTGTGGGGATTATCCCAGACCTTGCGGGCCTCGGCCAGAACATCCTTCTGAAGGAACAGGCCGGTGCGCTCCTGCAGAGACAAGGCGAGCACCCCGAAAGCACCCCTTCCTGCGGAGCGGGTGCATCAGGTGCTGGTATGTCAAAGAGACATGTCGAGGACCCGGCCATAGAATGCCCTGACAGAATGGGGCTGGTCCTCACTATCCTGATATGCCTGAGGGTCATTCAGTATGTCAGGATTAGATGGTTGCAATGCCAACCGTAGACAAAGGAGGCAGAAGAGTTGGAGGAAGGCCGGGAGGTAGAGGCAGTACAGCTGCCGGGGCGACAGGTGCTGTGGCTGGAACTGTCGGGGCAGGATGCGGCACCGGAGGGCAGATCTCCCTAAAAAGACCCTTAAAGTACTCCCTCATGGGGTCAGAGTTCATAAGACTTCCAAAAAAAAGGCATCCTCTGACGAAGTTTTAGGAACTGGAGTGGGCAGAGGCCGCTCATGAGGGGCATACCCCCACAAACATAATGAGGAAGACTGCCAAGATGGCCCGCCACCAACCAGGTCTACATAGACCAATGGGGCAGACTGTTAAAGGATATTTGTACCACGCACCATCACCACCGAAGTGATGCTCCGGCAGCTCTGAAAAAGGGAGGGGCGGGGGGTGAGCTAGTGGGAATGAGCTGGAAAAGCGCAAAATAGCAGTGATGTGCTGTTGGCAGCCTCAGACCAGTCGTCGTGTGCTGTTGTGCAAGTCTATGTGCGGTTTGTTTTGTTGTTGCAGTGAAGTTTGCTGCGTTTAAGGCTTGTGGTTGGTTAGAGTTTGAGAGGTGTATGCAGAGGGTTAGTGGATTGGTTAGTTGGCATTGCTGTGCTTGCAATTATTGTCTGGTTGTGGAGGCTCCCATCTTTCACTATTCCATCTAAGTGTGGCGCATGCTAACATCCTGTCTAGATGGGACGCAAGCCAAGGTTAAGACTTTCAGATACGTGTGGCACATGCCAACACTCACATTTCTATCTAGAAGTGACAAGCTAAGGTTAAGGCAGGAGGAAGCGAGACTGTATGCAGCAGTGGCATCCGAATGCACCAATCATAAGAGGGGCGGAACGGATTCACACTGTCCTGTGGAAAAGGTTGTCTGTCAAACAGAAGGCTCCCAGCACCCGCTGTCGATAGCGTGGGTGTGAGGGAAGAAT
Organism: Ambystoma mexicanum; assembly: GCF_040938575.1. Classification (NCBI taxonomy): domain Eukaryota; kingdom Metazoa; phylum Chordata; class Amphibia; order Caudata; family Ambystomatidae; genus Ambystoma; species Ambystoma mexicanum. The sequence goes on along the minus strand of NC_090921.1, from coordinate 1,357,112,635 downwards.
CCAAAATGGCCACCGTAGACCACATGGGAAGGCCCGCAATTTTATTATTTGAAGAGAACTGCGTCACATGCATGGATGAGGCAGGCATCTCCAGATTGGACAGGGGACTTCATCGAAACTTTAGCCTTGACACTAGGATCGGTACTATGGGGCCATGCATGTTTACTGGACATCCTGACATGGCCCCTTGAATTAGCCTCCAAGAGAGTAACCTCGGCAAAGCTGGTAACAGAAGTTAGTCTCTCCCTTTGCCCCGCAACAGAACCGGCATCACCGCGAGTGCAGGAATGTTGAGTAATCCACCTCACAGACAAGACCCTAACAGGTCTCAGTTCTGTCGGTACACACCTTAGCCTCAAAGAGGAACCTCAGAACAGTCTGGTCTGAACAGCTCCCCCGAGAGGGGCCTCGAACCGTGGTTCGGTACTGAAAGCCTCAATGGAGGCCTCAGGGCGCACCCCAGTGTCTGTATGGGAAGCTCCAGACAAGGAGACCTCGGCATGAACTCCAGTACCCAAAGCATCAGAACTTGATCAGTGAACCTCGGAACGTAATCCAGTGTCGGCAGGCCCCTCACGGGAACCCTCAGAAAACCCTGGTACGCCCATTAGGCACCTAAGGGGAAACCCTGGTAGCAGAGCTCTTGAAGCCCCTCCAGGACCAGTAGGACACCGGGAAGGTGTCCACCAGCCAGAGTGCCCTAAAAAGTAAGGAACTTCTAGTCAACGAAGAGTTGAAAATGCGGTGAAGGAATGCGCTGGAAGACTTCCTCCCATCGACGAAAACGACGGACTGAAAGGGAGTCGCAGTAGAAATACCCAATAGTGATCCAGTCCCAGACACTCCAACAGAGTGGGGATCCGCCCTAGTGAAACTACGTTCGCAAGAGTAACAAAAGAAATCCCAAACGATCCGGCATAGATGTAGGACTACACGACCGCAGACCTGTAGCAGGAGAGCAGGACAACAGTAAAGAAGAAAAATTGCAAGTGTGTCCAGCCCCGACCGTGCGGAGAAAAGGACTGAAGGGCGATGCGGAGCTCAGGAGGGTGGGGTTACGGCTGCATGCAGTACCCCGCGTAAAAAGGAGGACCACACATTTTTCTGTTTGATCTTTTTATAAAAAGTGCTCCGGTCCCCTCCTGAAGGACAGAATGTCCCAAAGGAAAGGGGACGGGACATGGGAGTAATAGGCGTTTAAATGTTCTTACAATAAGGGTTCCACTATTCTGAAAAGTATATTGTCCAGTTCACTTACTATGTGATTTCTTGCGGAGCGTCATGGTACAACTGATGGGGTCTACTACCCTTGTATTACAGAAAGTCATCCAAAATTAACTATGGGTTTTGGCTTCCCTAGAACTACTGTTAGTTGTTCAAAATTAGGTCATATGCTTTGGTCTGTGTACCCTAAACCATAGTGTTGTGTTTTTCTAAGTGTTTATATGATCTGATGATGGTACTCCTTTCCTCCAAGATTAAATAAAACATTTATTTTTACAATATAGTGTTTGGCCATTCGTATTACAATTTCTTTGTACCGATTCTACAGCCCTCTCCAATCTACGATGAGCATGGCTACTCAGTCTACGCTACCCTGAACTCAGGTGGTACAGCCTTAGTGGAGTCTGGTACTGCCTTGGTTGAATGGCTTTACTAAGCCCTTAGCTGGGCTTCAGAAAAACTGTCCCAAGAGTGTGCCATCCTATGGCTTACCTCAATCTGTGCTCCAATGATCTGAAAAGCAAATGTAGTATGCTACATCCTTAGGTTTTACCTGCCTAGAATAGCCGTGTGCCCCTCTTAAGAGTTTAGGTGTAGCTGATCTTGGTCTGCCAGGTGCAATTAGTGTAGAGTTCTTGCTCATCTTAGTCTGTGTTCCACTGAGCTAAAAAGAAACTACTTGAATATTACACCAAAAGGTCTTACTCACCTAGTATAACACTTATCATAAATGTAGTTGTAGGTATGACATGCATTACTTACCGTAAAAGCATTTCTGATTGTATCTGCTTAAATTCACATGCTGTGCATAGTCCGACATCCAGTGGTCACTGCGGAGTATTGCATTTTGTTTTTCACAGTCGAAAAGGGGACGTCGACATAGGAGTGTCTGTAATACTATCCTTATAGTGACGTGCAGTGTACCCAAAATCCCTCACGCGTCTAGGTCCCTCTGTATTTTTTCTTCCCTGAGGGAGCCTTCTTAGACGCGAGTACAGAAAAGAGAAAGTAATAAGATGTCCATGTTCCGGTCTATGTTCATTCAATCCGAACGGGGAGGAAGGGTGGGCGCATGTGAATCTAGGCAGATACAATCAAATGCTTTTACGTTAAGTAAAGCATGTCTTCTGATGCTCGTTAATCTGCTTAGAATCACATGCTGTGCATAGACTAACGAGCAGTACCCAGAGTTGGAGGTGGGTTGTGAGAAGGAACAGTAGAGAAAAGGGGTCTTAATACTGCTTGTTCCACCTGGGACTCAGATCTAGAATGGGCATCTAGACAGTGTTTTGTAAAGGTGTGTACAGAACTCCAAGTTGCCAGTTTGCAAATGGACTCAAGAGGGACATTTGCAATGAATGCTATGGAAGGAACAAGTTACTTACCTGTAACTGTTGTTCTCCAGCATGGGTCTGGCATGGATTCACATGCTCATGAATATTCCCTGTCGTCAGGCTGGGAATCCTCGGTAAAGAAAAAACCAGTATCAGTTTCGTTTCTGATCTGTCTTTCGTAGTAATAACCAATCACTGGTCTCTGCGTCATACTGACCACAGCCAATGACTGCCCTCTACCTAAGCACCGCCTCTGGCAGCCATCTTCAGATTTGGAAGCACGAGAAGTGGCAGTATGAGAGCCGCAGAGGGGTAGGCGGGAGGGTTCGCATGTGAATCCATGCCAGACCCATGCTGGAGAACAACAGTTACAGGTAAGTAACTTGTTCCTTCTCCAGCATGGGGTCTGGCATGGATTCACATGCTCATGAATAAAGAATACATAGCAGTACACACATGCACAACCACGGGAGGTGGCAAAGGCTCAACATTAAGCAGTACATCAAACTCAACATTAAGCATCTTACCTCCTCACCATGCTCACCTCAGGCGAACAGGTTGCGCAGCACTGCTTGGCCGACCCTGGACTCCTCCCTGGAATCCCGATCGACGCAGTAGAATTTCGTGAAGGTGTGCGTCGACCTCCACGTAGCAGCCCTGCATATGTCCAGCAGGGGCACACCAGAAAGGAACGCCGTGGTAGCTGCGATCGCTCTGGTGGAATGGGCTCTCGGACGGCCAGGCAGCGGTCGGTTTGCCAACCGATGACAGTACATGATACAGCCGGAGAGCCATCTGGAAATGGAAGCCTTCGAGAGAGCCTTCCCCTGATTAACAGGTCCAAAGTTCACAAAGAGTTGGGACGTCTTCCGAAAACACTTCGTGCGGTCCACGTAGAACTTCAGCGCTCTAGCCACATCCAGCGAGTGCAAAGTCCTCTCAGCCGGCGACGAAGGAGACGGGAAGAACACAGGCAACACCAAGGGTTCGTTGAGATGGAAGTCCGACGGTACCTTGGGCATGAAGGAGGGGTGCGTCCTGAGCACTACCCTCGTGTCGTGAAATGTCAAGTACGGGGCCTTGCATGAAAGGGCCTGGATCTCTCCCACCCGTCGTGCGGAGGTGATGGCCACATGAAACGCTGTTTTCCACGACAGAAACTTCAACAGGGCCGAGTGCAGAGGCTCGAACGGAGGTCCCATGAGCTTGGTCAGCACCACGTTGAGCTCCCACGCCGGGGCCGGAGCCTTCACCGGCGGGAACGATCTGAACAGTCCCTTCATGAACTCTTTCACCAGACGATGAGACACCAGGGACGTCCGGCCCGTGGTTCTGGTGTATCGGGAGATCGCAGCAAGATGAATCTTGATGGACGCGTGTGCCAGTCCAGCTTTGGCCAGCGTCAGCAGGTACGGCAGTACCTGGGGAGCCGTAATCCGTAGAGGGTTAATCTTCTGTGCGTGGCACCAGACAGAGAACCTCTTTCATTTGTGTCCGTAGCATTTAAGAGTCGAGGACGCCCTGGCCTTTGCAAGAACCTCTCTGCAGTCGGCCGGTATGTCGTATCCTCCAAACTCTAGCGCTGCAGGAGCCAGGCCTGCAAGTTCAGCGATTTCAGGTCGTGGTGGAGGATGGCGCCTCCTTCCCTGGAGAGTAGATCCGCGTCCACCGGCAGCTTGATTGGCGGGGACGCTGACAAGTCCAGAAGGTCCGGGAACCATATCTGCCTCGGCCACGCAGGTGCGACGAGGATCATCCTGCACCGTGACCTCTTGAGCTGGTTGACGAGCCGGATTAGCAGTGGCAAAGGAGGGAACGCGTAGAGGAACAGGCCCTCCCAGGGGAACGAGAAAGCATCGCCCATGCTCCTCGCCTGGGGAAACCTGCTGGCGAACCTCCGGCACTTGGAGTTCGTCGCCGTCGCGAACAGGTCGATCTGGGGTGTGCCCCACCGTCGGAAGAGGCGATCCACTAGATCCTGCCGTAGTTCCCACTCGTGGCACGAGCGCAGCTCCCTGCTGAGTGAGTCGGCGATGGTGTTTTTTATCCCTGCCAGATGAAACGGCACCAGAAACATCCTTTGGGCGACGGCCCAATGCTACAGGTCCTGCGCCTCCTTGGACAGCGCTGGGGACCTGGTTCCGCCCGGTTTCCTGATGTAAAACATGGTGGTGGTGTTGTCGGTGAAGATCCTCACCACCTTGCCCTTGAGGGACGGAAGGAAGGACCAGAGGGCCCAGAACACTGCACGGAGCTCCAGGACGTTGATATGGAGGGACTTCTCCGTCGGGAGCCAAAGGCCTCTCGCGTGCAGATTTTCGGTGTGCGCTCCCCACCCTTCCAGGGAGGCATCCGTGGTCACTGTCTCCTGGTGGTCTGGGGTCTGGAAGTCCATGCCCGCCGTCAGATGCGCGCGGTTGCCCCACCACCGGACCGCTCGGCGGAAACTCTCGTCGTGTGTGATCCTCTCCTCGAAGCTGCCCGTCGTTTGGATCCAGCGCGCGTCCAGGAACTCCTGCAACGGGCGCATCCGGAGCCTGCACATGGGAATGAGGTAGATGCAGGAAGACATCATTCCGAGGAGTGACTTGAAGGACCTCACCTTGGCCGCGTCGGAAACCAACATCCGCTGTACCTTGCCCAGGATGGACCTGGTCCTTTCCTCCGACGGGGAGGCCAGAAGGGACACTGTCGAGCTTCGCTCCCAGAAACAGTGCGTTTTGCGCGGGTACCAGGTGGGACTTGGCGTATCGGAGAATCCCAGGTCCGTGAGAAGTTGGACGGTCCTTGCCGTGCTCTCCACGGCGAGCTCCTTCGTCTTGGCTTGGATGAGCCAGTCGTCCAGGTAGGGGTAGACAGTGAGAAGTTGGACGGTCCTTGCCGTGTGCTCCACGGTGAGCTCCTTCGTCTTGGCTCGGATGAGCCAGTCGTCCAGGTAGGGGTAGACGTGGATCCCCTCGCGGCGCAGCTGCGCCGCCACCGGTGCAAGGCACTTGGTGAATACCCTGGGTGCCGACCGTAGTCCGAAGGGGAGGGCTTTGAACTGGTAGTGACACCCTTGGACCACAAACCTGAGGAATTTTCGGTGCCCCTTTAGGATGGGAATATGGAAGTAGGCATCCTCCAAATCCAACGACGACAGGAAGTCTCCTTCCTCCAGCTGACCCAGGACGTGCTGGAGTGTGACCATCCGGAACTTCTGCGCCTTGATGAACTTGTTCAGACGTCGCAGGTCTAGGATGGGGCACCATCCTCCCGTCTTCTTCTTCACGAGGAAGTATCTCGAGTAAACTCCGGAGCCCCGAAGCCTCTTTGGGACGAGTTCGATGGCGCCCTTCCTGAGCATCGCCTTTACCTCCAGGAGAAGCTGAGGGACGTGAAGCTCTTTCCTGGCCACGGGGGGGACGCGCGGGCACCTTCTTTGAAACTCGAGCGCGTGGCCCCGGGCTAAGGCGTCCAGCACCCAACGGTCGGTGGAGATGGACTCCCACACGCTGACGAAGCTCGCCAGCCGGCCTCCCACCGGGGTGCTTCGGTGGGGGCCCGACCCCACGGCCGGTTCAATCCTGTTTCGACGAGGCTTTGCCGCCTTGACCTCCTTGGCGACGACGGCGGGGTCCGCCAGACTTGCCTCGTCCTCTGTAGGCCTCCTTAGACGACGAGCGGGCCGCTTGACGGTAGGTGGAGAAACCGCCGCCGGAACCTTTGGAGGCGCCCTTGCCTCCGCTGCTCCGAAAGGGCATCCGTCGTTGCTGCAGAACCCCAAGGGCCCGGGCCGTCTCAGTGTCCGCTTTAATGGCCTGAAGGGAATCGTCCACTGTTTTCCCAAACAGGTTGTTCCCATCGAACGGCATGTCCAGGACTCTGGTCTGTACGTCTTGACGGAAGTCCGTAGCCTTGAGCCATCCACGCCGCCTAAGGCACACGCCGTTGCCCAACTGGCGAAACCCAGTGTCGGCGATGTCCGTCGCAATAGTGATGGCGTGGTCCGACGCCACCTCACCACCTTCCTGTAGGATCTCCAGGGCATCTGCCCTCTTGTCGTCCGGTAGGAAGTCCAGCAGGGGAGCCAGTTTGTACCATAGCTCCCTGTCGTAGCGGGCCACGATAACCAAGGCGTTGGCCACTTTAATCGTCGTCGCTGCAGACGAGATGACCCTGCGTCCCATAGCGTCCAATTTCTTTCCCTCACCGTCCGGTGGGGAAGTCGATGTGGAGGCCGCACCCCCCCCCCGCTTTCTTCCTGGCCGCCGTGGAGACGACGGAGTCCGGGGTAGGCTGCGCCCGGAGGCACAGGGGGGCCGCGTCCGGGACCCGGTACTTCTCGTACCGGTCTCTTCTAGCTGGCGTCGTGGAAGGGTTCTTGAGGAGGGCGAGGCCCTCATCCCAAATGTCGTCCAGTAGAGGCACCGCGAGGACAGTCTTCCTCTTGGCCTCGCGCCGTTGATAAAGGAATCCTTCCTTTTTCTTCTCCTCAGGGCAGAGTTGGAAAAGCTCGGATGCCCTGGCGATCATGGAGTGGAATGATCCAATCTCGTCGGGCGGAGAAGCCCTGGTGGGAGGTGACGACGGTAGATCCTCGTCGTATACCTCGGCGTCCGTACCCGTTGCTGCCGTGTCAGTCCCCGTATCATCCCCTCGGGTGGACGGGGAGGAGGGCTGGACGGGGCGCGACGGCTGAAAAGGAGGTGGAGGGTGAATCCTTTTCTTGGGCAGGGGAACACCAGAAGGTCCCGGATCCCCCGACGGGAGAGGTTCCTCCGTCGGCAACGGTAGTCTCGTCCTTATCTCTGAACATAAGGACTGTATAGCCGACAAAATGGCCGCTGAGTTGTCTTGCGGCGCTGGCAGAGGGGAATCCGACGGGCGATCAGGGGCCCCGTCGGCACACTCGACGATGTCGTCGTCGCCTGCGTCGGGATCCATCCCGACGGGCCGGTCTTCTTCCACGCCAAGGCCGTGGCTTAAGACCTCAATCAGCTCTTCCTCTGAGGTTGAGGCCGAATCTACGACGACGCCCTGCCCCCCCTTTTTCTTCCCCGCCGGGGATTTCACGGGGGTCCTATCGATGGGCACAAAAGAGGACTCCCTCCGAGGTGGCAGGGAGACTCTGAGCCCCGAGGTCGCCACCACTGGTGTAGCCTCCACAGGCTGAGCCAGGGCCGCCGCGACAGTATCGATAGAGGGCTTGGCCGGATGGATTAAGGCCTTCACCGCCTTATCCTTGAGGGGGGGGGGGACACTGCCTCGCTCCCCCTCCGATGGGGCCTTCGAGCTCGACCGGGGCCTCTCCAGGAGCTTCGCCGGGTGCTCGCCCTTCCTCTTACCCGACCCAGAGCGTTGGCTCGTGGCTGAAGGTGCCGGGGAGGGTGCGCCCTGCCTGGCGCCCGTAGAGCCCGACCGTTCGGCGCTCCCGGTGCCAGCGGACTCGCGGTGCTTGGCCTTGTGTTGGACCCCCGTTGCCGGGGCGTCCTCAAAGGTCTTAGAAGACCGCTCGGATTTCTTCCTCTTCTTCTCGCCTGACGGGCTCTTCCCTTCCAGCCAGTTGGCGAGACGTTGATGGCGGTCCTTCATGGTCCGCTCCGACATGTTGCCGCAAAACGCACAGTCCTTCTCCACGTGCGTCTTGTCCTCAAGTAAGCAGTAGAGACAAAAGGAGTGTTCGTCCTCCTTAAAGACGTTCTGCAGCTGGCATCCAGGGCAGATCCTGAAAAGCTTTCCGGGCGTCGAGCTTCCCTTCTCCTGGGCCATGTCCGGTCCTGAGAAACTTCTGGAGTCCTCCAGAAGCGTAGCTCGACGAAATCTTCACCCTTGAGGGGCGCAGACGAATCCGACACGGGTCCCCGTTGATCGGATGGAGAGTCGGTGGAGCTTGAGGCTCTTTTGACCGAAAAAAACGAAGTTTTTGAGAAAAAACGTGAAAAAATAGCACTAACGCTCGAGAGCAATAGCACGAGGATCCCAACACATGAACGTGCGGTAAAAATCTGAAGATGGCTGCCAGAGGCGGTGCTTAGGTAGAGGGCAGTCATTGGCTGTGGTCAGTATGACGCAGAGACCAGTGATTGGTTAGTACTACGAAAGAGATCATAAACGAAACTGATACTGGTTTTTTCTTTACCGAGGATTCCCAGCCTGACGACGGGGAATATTCATGAGCATGTGAATCCATGCCAGACCCCATGCTGGAGAAGCCCCAGTGCCTCGAGTAGAATGTGCTCTTGGCTTAAAGGGTAGTTCTCGCTTAGCAAGAGAGAAACAGAGTGATGCATTGGACAATCCATCTAGATAGTGGATTTTGAAACTGCATCTCCTCTTCCTGCTGCCACCGAGACAAAACCGATTAGTCTTTCTCAGTGGTCTAGTTCTTTTCCATATAAAACAGGACCGCTCTGCGCACATCGTGTATCCAGGCTTTTCTCCCAAGTTTGATGGGTTTTGAAAGAACGTTGGTAGTTCCATCGACTGGTTGACATGGAATTTAGAAATGAATTTCGGTGCAAACCTAGGATGCGTGCGTAGGGCCACCTTATCCTTGTGAACTGTTACAAAGGGGTCTAGTATAGAGAGCGCTTGTAGTTCACTTACTCTCCTAATGGAGGTGATGGCTATTAAGAAAGCAGTTTTAAGAGTGAGGTTCTTAAGTGTTGCTTTGTGCATGGGTTCAAAGGGTGATCCCCATAAGCCTGGTTAGTACCACATTTAGTCCCATCCAGGAGCAGAGTTAGATATAGGAGGGTGGATTATTTTTACTCCCTCCATGAAGGCTTTTTTAACTGGAACTTTCCACCATGACACCTCATGTTGAGACGTGGTGTATGCAGAAAGTGCAGCTAGATGAACTTTTATAGAATTAAAGACTAACCCCGAGTCTAATAAGTGAGTCAGGTAAAGAACAATCTGTATGGGAGAGCAGTCAACGGGGTTGATGGTCTTTGCTCTACACCAGATGACGAACCGTTTCCACTTGCTAGAGTAGCAGTAACGAGCGTTTCGTTTCCTTGCCTCTTTAAGGATGTCCATGCATCTTTGAGGGAGTTGTAAATGTCCGAATTCTATGACCTCAAGAGCCAGGCTGCTAAGTTGAGTGTCTGAGCATGGGTGCAGCGTTCTGGCCTTGTCCTGTGACAACATGTTGTACAGGCAAGGTAGTTACAACGGTGGAGACAGCGACATCTCCATTAGGTGAGCGAACCAGGGTTGCCGGGGCCACTTGTATCATGCTAACTTGTTCCTGGTGCATCTTGTTGAGAAGGGGAGTCAGGGGGGAAAAGCGTAAACAAATTTCCCTGACCATGTTATCCAGAGACCGTTCCCCTTGGAGCGGTTCTGGGGGTACCTGGAGGCGCAGTCTTGGCATTGGGTGTTCTCCAGAGTTGCGAACAGATCTATTTCTGGGAAGCTCCAATGTGCGAAACGGAGACAATGTCTTCTCGTAATCGCCATTCGTACTCTGCGGGCAGAGGGAAGTCTCTGCTGTGTTCGTCTGCCAGCAGATTGAGTTCCCCTGGTACATGTTGTGATAACAGGAACATGTGTCTGAGAGCCCACTTCCAGATGTTTTGGGACCGCTTGGACAGTCCTGGAGAGTGAGTGCCCCCTTGCTTGTTCAGGTATTACATGGCTGTGGTGCTGTCTGAGGACCAGTGCTGTCTGAGGACCAGCACTGTCTTCCCTTGAAGGTGTGCCTGGAAAGCCTTCAGTGCCAGAAGTTCCAGCAAATGTATGTCTTTGGATGCTACACTTGAAGTCCAAACTGTGCGACCACCACCGTAGCGAGAGAACCAAAGCCTGCAAGACCACCACTAGATTGTCCCATTGTCCGCTGGCCTGACACCACTGCTGTTCAGCCACTCTTGCTTGTGGATGCATGCGCAATCGCACACGAGGTACCAAATATATACATGACGCAATCATTCCTAGCAATTCCATTGCTTTGCGTACCGTCACCTATCGACCGGCTACATATTTAGGGATCTGAAACAGTATATTTTGGACCCTCTTTGGAGGGGAAGACGAGGCCGTCCTTTGTTCGAATTAGAGCCCCTAGGAATTGCTTGACCTGGCTGGGGTCTAGGCTGGACTTCTCGTTGGAGAAGCCTAGTTGGAACAAAAGGTCTACAGTCTTTTGGGTATTTGAGAAGCCCGTCTCGTAGGAATCCCCTGTTATTAGCCAATCGTCGAGGTAAGGGTATACTGGGATGGACAACCTGCGCAGGTGGGCCGCTGCTACTGCCAGTACTTTCGTGAATACCCTCGGCGCTGACGCCATGCCGAAGGGTAGCACTACTGGTAGTGTATGCCCTCTAGCATGAACCTAAGGTATTTTCTGTGCGCTGGCAACATTGAAATATGAAAGTATGCATCTTTCATGTCCAGTGTTGTCATGTAATCCCCGAGATAGGGGAATTACTCCCTGCAAAGTCACCATACAACATTTTTGAGGTTTGACAAATTTGTTCGCTGGGCGAAGATTTAGTACAGGGCGTATGGTTAAATCCTTTTTGGGTACAAGGTAAGTACACTGAATAAATACCCTCCGTTACTTGTGATAGAGGCACGACCTCTATTGCTCCTTTTTCTAGTAGCAGTTAAACTTCTTGAAGGATGGCGAGGTGCTCTGGTGATAGGTGCCTTCCCCTTGGGGTCTGAACGTAGGGGACCGACTGAATTCTATGCAGTAACCGCGGCCTATGGTTGACAATACCCAGCGGTCTGTTATTCCCTCCCATGCTGGTAGAAAAGATGTTAACCGGCCCCCGACCGGCGATGCATGGGAGGGGACCCGAACCTTCGGGTCATTTGGTGTTGGTAGCCGGGGAGCCTCTAGGAGTGGGGCGTCGACCTCTTCCCTTGCCACAATGTCCTCTTTGAGCGTATTGTCCGCTGGTTCCTTGAGTGGAGGACCAGTTGCCTGCTGAGGAGTACTGTTGCTGGCTGTGTCGTTGGCCACGAAAAAAGCATCTATTGCCGTAACCTCGCTTATTGGGTGGCCTTGAGATCTGGTCTAGAGTCTTTAGGGTATCGAAATCCTTCTTAGCTGTCTCCAGTGCGTCATCCACTGCCTTACCAAACAGGTTTGAGTACTCAATTGGTTTGTTGATGAGTGACGCCTGGGTCTCTGGCTTAAAACCGGAGTTCTGGAGCCAGACATGACGCTTGAGAAGTACCCCCTGAACTAAAGACCGGCCAGCCGTCTCCGCAGCATCTAGCGTGTTCTTAATGATGCTCTGGTTAACCAGAGTACCTTCTGTTACAGTGGCTAACAAGCGAATTCGTAAGGGCTCAGGGACTTCGAGGTCTTATCGTAACTTTCCCCATTGGGCAGCAGCATAGCTTGCCAGTAAGGTATTGTTATTGGCAATTCTGGTGGCGAAAGCTGCAGAGGCTGTAATCCTCTTTCCCAGGTGTAAAGCTTCTTTGCCTCCTTGTCTGGGGGTGCTTCGCTAGTGGATAGCGGAACCCCTGCCCTTTTCCGTGTGGTGGTTAATACCAAGGAATCAGGTATTGAGTGACCCTTAATGTATAATGGGTCAGAGTGTGAGGGACTAAAACGTTTCTCAATTCTCGGGTTGACCCCTCTAACCAACGCAGGTGTTGATAAAGATGGATTAAGTCTTCTCTTAACTGAGGCGAGAAGGGGAATGGCCTGGCTAGTAGGTGGTTTCTCCTTAATGATTTTCTCCACAAAGTCTATTTCTGGAGTAATTTCTCTTGTATCAATGTCAAAATGTGCTGCTGCTTTACGTAGTAGCGCATTGAAAGTGGGTTGGTCGTCTATAGGTGACGGGTTTCTGACTGGTGTGGTTTGCGGAGGGGACAGCTCCAGAGCGTCAGGGTCTGTTGACGCTCCTGGAGACTGTCGAGGCTGTGAGCCACCTCCGTCTGGGTCTTCTTCGAAGCCCCCTCGACCCATGTCTGGGTATTCTTCAAAACCACCTTCCGGGGTTTTTTTTTTATCCTCAATATTTAGGACCTCTTTAGCCTCCTGAAAGTGAGTCTTGGGTATTTGGCCCTGGGGTGTTCCTGAAGTAACTCTTGATCTCTTGGGCGTTACCTGTTCAGGAGTGGACATAAATCTAATTAGTTTGTCCATACATGATTGGAATCTTTCTAAAGTCCACTGGGGTAACCCAGAACGGTCTGGAGGCGTAAAAGGAAGCTCTTCCGCCTGTAGCCGTCGAGATCTCTCCCATAGCGTGGAGGATATACACCCTTCGCTCTGAGAAACCTTCTCATGGACTAGGTCCTTTCGACAGAGTGGGAGGTACCTGCCTTCCGTCTGCTTCGGCGTCTCCCTGGCCTTGTGAGTGGGGCTCGGCGGCTCTTTTCGCCGCCCATCTCTTGGGCGTCAGTGGAGACTATTCGCGCCAAGCTCTCGACGACTAAACTCTGTCGAGGGTTCGTCTCGCACAGTGTTAGGCGGTGCTGAGACCTCTTCGCCGACAGGCGCTCTTACGAGGCGCGTCTGGCGTTTTGGTGGTGGTGGCCCAGTCGCTAGTTGCTTATGCGGTTGCAGGGAGGGCTTGTGACCCTTACGGTCGGCGGAGGCTGCCGGTAGGCCCGGCGTCTCCGTTGGCACTAGGGCCTTCTTCGACTTAGACGGAGTGCCGTGGGTTGTGTGTTTATGTGCGTCAGTGTCGCCAGGGTGTACATCCCCTAAGTAGGGAGTGAGCCGAACTTGTCGAAGTGAGTGGGAGCGGTCGGGAGCGATGCTCCTCTACTTTAAATTACCTTTTACAGCTCCTATACTTTTATTTTAAAAAGAAACTGTTGCGGAATGGTTTCATTTTAAAATAAAAGTAGGAAGTTGAAACTTGCCCTTTCAGTGCACTGCACTGAACATTCCCTTAATCAGCAGGTGCAAGTGTTTGGTGGTGTGTATTGTGTGTGGGAGGGGACGTGATGATGGGGTTTGTGGGGAGTGTGTGCAGGCCAGCAGGGAACATAGTTCCACTACTTTCTTTTCGTACACTTCGACCACTGCCTTATAGAGGTCAACAACCTCCGATACGGAGGTAGTGTTATCACCGTCCCCCTCGTCACATTCGGCGGCGGGTGAGGCATCAGCTCTAGACATAGCGTAGACTGCCCACCTCTTGACCCTGCGGTCCTTTTAAGTCTTTGGGCGAAGAAGTTTACAGGCCGCACAGCCGTCCTCGTTGTGGTCGGGGGTAAGCAGCAGTTACACCGCTTATGCTTATCCTTCCATGTGAATTTGCCGTTACAGCACGGGCAAAATCTAAAAGTAGTCCTCTCCATAGCTGAGGATACAATTATAAGTGATAACGACCCCGAAGGAAAGGGGGTGAAAGAATGGCATTCTTAGAAAGAACAGAAGTGTCCCACGACCCCCATTCTCCCTACGGTATAGGCCGGCGAGGCCGGGCCAGGTGTTCGGCAGCGACGAAAGGATCACCTCCGTCGAAATCACCACCGTCGAAGATCCTGGTTGGCGGTGAAACAGCTTAGCCGAAGGAGGGTAGGTTTTAATGATAACTTAAAAAAAACCACCAAGGGTCGAATGAATGGTATTGGCAATTTGTCTAACGAGCTCTGCATTACGGCGACCAGTGTTCTGGGCGGAAAAAAACAATGAGGGACCTTGACGTGAGGGATTTTGGGTACACTGCACGTCACTATAGGGATAGTATTACAGACACGCCTATGTCGACGTCCCCTTTTCGACTACAAAAAAAAAAATGCAATACTCTGTAGTGACCACTGGATGTCGGACTATGCACAGCATGTGATTCTAAGCAGATTAACAAGCATCAGAAATACTGTTCCTCTAACACTATTCAGAAAAGTATCCTGTATCAGGGTTGATTACGCAATTTCTTTGCAGATTGTCACTGCATAACTGACGGGGTCTTCTACCCTTGTATTAGTGAAAGTAATCAGAAAGTAACATGGTTTTATGCCCCATGAATAGCTGTGATCTAAACTAAATGTGTATACGGTCTGACATCCCTAGAATTACTGTTAGGTGGCTAGATGTTCAAGTAGATTCCTACTGTACCAAAGTGTTTCTGGTGCTGAAATGCCACATTCGCAACGCAGTACGCCTTCTTTTCTGGTGGCAGAGAAGTAAATGCATATTGGATGCCAGGAAACAGATGGACAAAGGGCCTCTGAAAGGCAGATGTGTCAGGGTGCTTGATTTCATCAAAGATAATGCACTTCAGGTAGTTGCTCTCAGAGCAGTTTAACATGTTGAGGCTAGACTTCAATAAAGTACTAACAAAAACAAAAAGGGATTCCTCACACCGAACATGTTGACCACCCACCTGAAGGACGATCCAAATGAATGCCATGCCCAAGTAAAGAAGGCCGCCAACTGGACTCTGCTCCATCTGGGACAGTGAGAAAAAATGTTTGAGTGAAGCGGTTCATACCTGTAGGTTAAATTAAGGCATTTGAACTCACATGTTCATCGCTCACCCACCTAATGTACGATCCAAATGAATGCCATGACCAAGTAGGGAAGGCCTGTAACTGGACTCTGCTCCATCTAGAAAAGGTGAAAAATAGGTTGAGCTTGTGTAATCAGTTTATCACAGTATTTTATTAAGGCACTGATTAACTCTGCACGTCGTGTCACATAAATCGAGAAAGTTCTTAAATCGACTGTCACAATAGATAATTAACCTCCAAGACAAACTGATACCATTCGAAAAAGCTTCAGCAAAGCATTATGTTCAACATTTGCAGTCAATTGCATTTTAAATTTACAGGCCTGGAGTTGTGTTAAGCACATATATACACAAGAGGCGTGGTTCAAAGAGCATTCAAGGTGAAAGGCAGTTCCTGTGACATTACGTGGTGAACCACTCACGCACTGGCACCAGTTTGTGGATTGGGACCGGACAGTCCCAGACCACTTCCTGGTAGCAAACGTACAGCCCTCCAAAAGCTTCTGCTTTCCCGGGCACTGAAAGTCCATATAAGTATTTTCCTGGCTTCAGGCCAGGAAGAAAGCTAAAAGACAGGGGGCCAAAGGACAGGTGAAAAAAAATCTTGTGGCATGGCCAGGTTTGACCACTAGGCACAGTTAGCCAAACACAGTAAGGCAAAATAAAGTATTAAAATAGTAAAAAGTCACTGCTACCACCAGCATATCCATTTAGCACACTTAGAGTAACCGAAAATCCTCTGAATGTTAGTCTGGGAGAAACAAAAAGTGTATGCCATCGTACAATGATAAAGTTACCACAAGTGATAAGTTACTAAAAGTAGTAAGTAACTAGATTAGGGGAAACAATGTTTCCCAGTACTGAGACTGGGGGACATGTCAGCTTGAGCAAAAGCCAGTGTAGTGAAGCTTAAGGCTTCACTGCACAGTAAAAAGAACAGGTGAGATACAAAAATGAGAACAAAAGGTCTGGGTCCATAGAAATGGAAGGAAAGGTGCAGTAAAGAGGAAGAAAACTTAATGGGAATCCCTCCTGGCTCTCGACCGCTTGTTATGTTTTGCACATTTCTTGGCCCTTTCTGGAGACTAGTCTCTTTAAGAGCTTCTACCTTTGGAAGATTTTCTCTTCAAAGGAGTGGAAGACAGACTTTGAAACAGACGAATTTCAACCTGCTCAAGGCCTTGCTGGTCATCAACTGGCATGAGCACGCTAGGACTGTGGTCCTTGCCGAGGCACCAGAGACACATCCTTTGCAGATCAGTGAATGATAGTCATAATGCACATCTCAAAGCAGGTTTACGGCACAGATATTTAGAATTCCAAGAATTACGAAGTTAGAATAGCCAAGGCGTGTCAAACTGTTCGAGAGCATGCAGAATAACAGAACTGAGGCAACAGACAGTGCATGCCATTTATACTCGACATCACGTCTGTACGCAGGAATGGTAACCGTCAGGGGGGCAATGATTTTATGCCACAGTGCCCTCTGCGTTTGAAGAAATGTATATCTAAGAAGATGAATCAGTGGGAGGGCACGATCCATTCGAAATTCCAGGTTTATGAAGATCCAAGGATGCAGTGTTAATTACATGTGGAGTCCAACTGCAAGCTCCATATGTGCATTCATTGGAAGGCATGCATTTATGTGCCAAGCAAGTCATAAGGCAATACAAGAGTCACTAAGTGATGTACAATTTCAACAGGGAATCTCAATTAAAAAAATGATTCAAGAGGTGAAAGTGTGGGTAGAGAAGTACATTTCTAGAGATCGAGACGGTTCATTAAACAATACACAAAATCTGTACACACCATACGGGTTACTGTTTAAACTCCATGGGTTAAAGTTCATCTGAGATGGTCGCGGAGCGTTTTCTTTTCTTGGACCCATCAGTCTCATCATTCCCTTTGATGTGTCAGTTGCCATCAGGAGAGGAAGCGGTGCTGGAGGATTCTCCAGCCTACCCTCCATGGCACTTTCCATTCCATCTAAGTAACAATGAAACCGTTAGAAGCAAGCTTGATTGAAAAACAAACATTTTGAGTAAAATGTGTTCTGGTGAGGTCAAAATGAATCTTACGGCAATCAATTGTGACAGATTTAACAAGCAATTAAGTTCTTTACTTTGAGTGGCTCTTTCAATACTGTTCTGCCCCCTAATAAAATTTGGATACAGTAGGACACCAAAATAGAGTTACTGACGCAAGGAAATGCGTGTAAGATTACAGCCTGTTTGCAGCATTCCAAACAAGTTCTTGCAAAAAGTAATTGTAGAATTTTTCAGCCGGTTTCTCCAGCAATTTGGGGGGCGGGGGGGGGGGGGGGGGGGTGGGGGGGAGGTTGGTTGTGAGGCAGTCGTGAAGAAATCTACCTCCATGCTCTAGATGATCGAAAGAACTCAACTGCCAAGCTAACACATTTGGGACAGGCTTTACACCCAGTTGAGAAAGATTTAACTTTGTTATTTTCTGTACATAAGACATCAGGGACCAATTGTTTGGCTATTATCTCAAACTTTTCCTGGATTTTGGAGTTGAGTGAAGCCTTTTTGCTCCACTTTACTAAGCCCACCTGTTTTGGGGGCACTGATCAGCCACTAGCACCATCAGTGGAGGGGGGAAACTTTGTTCTGCATTCTAAATATATTTCCTGCACACCACCTTCAGCGAAGTGTGGCACTTTTTTAGCTACTTTGTGGTTACTTGCATGCGTTCAGAATGGGAGTAGCAGATCCATTTACAGGATTTTTTTGCACTCTTGCACACATTTGCCTTTCACCTCTAATGCCATTGAGTACCATATACATTGAAATGGCTGTGCCACAAGATTTGTGCCTTCCTGCCTTGGACTGTCTTCCAATCCTGGAGTGGCCAGATTTTCCATATGGCAAGCCCTTTACTGCAGAGATGTGTGGACAGATGTTGGGGACTTGGTCTGTGTTAGGCAAGATTTATGTAGTAACCCTTCGGGAGACTACACTAGCCTTGTCCTCTTGGCAATAGACAACCCAACCTTTGGTGTGGGCCTGCACTACACAAGTTGGTAGAGTGTATGAACAGCCAGGCTCATCTCAAGAGGGAAGAATGTGAGCTGTAGGTGCAACAGATTTATTGTAACAAGTATTGAAATAACATGCTCAAGTTTTATTAAAATCTAACAGTTTTAAAATAAGCCTTCTTTAGAAAAATCAAAAGGCAACAATAAATACACTTCAAATATACAATTCTTTAGTTTCATTTAGGAAGATACCCTTTTGGGATGTCACTCACCCAACACCCTGAGGTGACTTCACTAGCTAGGACACTGGACATTGATACATCAACTTTGGCATTTCAATGCAATACCGGAGTTGCGGGAAAAGGAATCGGTTATGGAAGGAAACATTTAACAAGTTCTAAAGTACAAGTACTTTACAATCTCCCAAGTATAGGTGAACCCTTTCCCAGCTATACAAGTGAGTTATGTATGACTTTTTGGAAGGACAGAAACAGTCCGAGGGTAATAAGAGTCTGCAGGGAGCCAGGGCAGCCAATGTCAATTAAGCAAAGTCTAGGGGAACTGAGGCACTTGTTGAAGATGGCACAATAGTCTTGCCCAATAATAGAGAGTAATGGGCGTACTCCAGATCAGCGGGACTTTGCAGTTTCACCTACTTGCAAAAAGCACCACCACGGTTCTTGGACACCTTGTGGGCTCCCCTTACTTCTGGGGTCCAGCACTCTGAGGTGGCTCAGGCTTGGGTTGTCCTGCTTCAAGGGAATGCTTAGTCTCTTCCTGGAGCTCGGGTGCGGCTTAAAGGCGATGCAATCGTTCCTGGTGATCCTGTCCCATGGCACTCTGTTCCAGCAGCAAAGAAGTACAGGGAGAGGTATTCCAGTCAAGTTAGTCTTCGGGTCAGTTGGTCCCGCCAACCCAAGGGAAGAAGTCTGTTCCGGCCTTCGCTAGTCGATACGAAAATTGGAGCATCAGCACTGCAGCAGAGCTTCACTGGGCAAACCAATGGTCCAGGAGGTGCAGCAAGCTTCTCCCAGTTTCTTCGTCCAGTGGTTGACTCTCCTTGCAAAAGACCACCTTTTAAGCAGGTTTAGCACATTCATTTGCAGCCTAGCTGCCACTCACAGCAGGGTGGCTGTCCTCCAAGGACGGACAGCGAGCCAATCACCTTTGGGTGCATTCCTGTAACCAAGGAAACCAAGCACAGGCAGTTTCAGGAAATTCCCTCGCTCCCTGCCCTGCCAGACATGCTGGAGCCAGAGGCGGGCTTCACCAGTGAACCCCGCCAAAGACAAAGGAACAAAGGGACCAAACCATGTTTGGCGCGCACAGTAAAACCCAAAAAATACCTCACAAGCAAGAAAGGGTGAAAGGCGACAAAAGGGCTATTTTGACCACATGGGTGCAATATTGCATGTGGAGGCTTCAGCCTGCGGTAAAAAAAACATCCACTGCCAGATTGAAGGGTGAAGATCCTTGCCATCGATTGTCTGCGAGTCACTCCAGCCTGGATTTGGGATAAAAGGAGGGCTTCTGCAGTCATTCCTCACATTGCTGGATCAAAGACCTACTAATGAAAACAGCCAGAAGCCCTCTTGACTTGCCAGCAAAGCCCTTTCACTGCATAACTCAAGACCACCTCTGTTGGTGCTTTGACCCCTGGACCAGTGTGACAACTAGTCCCCAACCTCTTCTCAAAGATAAAGCTGCTTAGAGCAGTTCTGGAACCATCCCATGGGCTTGCCAGACGCTGCAACAGTCAGCGTCCACGTTAGGAAGAATTCATTTGTGCCAATTCACTTCAACCTTAAGAGACCCCCAGCTCTTTCACTGGACTTTTAATTTTAACCCTGAGTGAGACCTTTCTCACTCGTGTTTTTACCAGATTTGGATTTTGTATTTTCCACCGTTTTTGGAGCCCGACAAACTCCATAGGCCTCTTAACTTTCTCATGAGGTTTAAATACCCTTTCTTGCGAGAACTACTGTTCTCAATAATAGTAAAGTGTAATTTAAGTGAAATTGACTTTACTTACCCTTTTCTCTTGGTGGGTCCAGCACACCTCATCTTATGTGGAGTGCTGGGGGTTACTTAGTAGCCCCTTTACCTACTTACGTAAAAAAAAAAGTTATGTTGCCCTCACTACTTTAAATGGCTGGTGGAAGCTTTGCATCCTCCTATACCGTTGAACTGCCCGGTGAAGCCCTACTGCTGTGCTGAAAACACCTTTTTCTGATCGAATAGAGAAGCTCCAGAAGGGACGACTTCTTCCCTTGGGTTAGTGGGACCAACTACACCGAATACCTTCCCTAGCTGGCTATACTGCTTTGCTGCTGCAGGAACAGGGTGCAAGGGGTCAAGAAATGCGTAGTTCAGTGCAATGTCTAAGCCGGCCAAGAGCTCCAGGAGTCTCACGAGAACCTACCGAAGTAGGCCGACCAGCGCTCTAGTCACCTCACTTCCTTTCTACCAACCTCGGAATTTACAAAGTGTAAAAGTGATAAATAAATGCCATTACTGTCCTAGTTAGTGAAGTCACTTCAGGGAGTAGGAAGTGTGGAAGAAGCAACTCTAAAGAGTACTTACTAACTTTGTGTAAATTCTGAACAAGTATTTTGAAGTATATCCGATTGCAACATATATTGCTCTTTTATTGATTAAGCTGAAATATATCAACTTTACAATAATAAATCACAATAGTTAAAAGTACATAGAGAAAAATAAATAAAAAATTTAAACTATTATACATCACAATTCATTACATTATTCTACCTGTAACTTCAATTCTTTTAAAAATCTGATGGCACCTATTCTAAGAGGTGTGGACAATCTGCACATAATCAGCCACAATGTATCAGATGTTATTTCTGTGTATTCTCCTGTAGGGGACGTTTGTCGCACAAAGCTCTGCATTCTACTAGAAGACGACAAAGTCTCAGGTGGACTTAACTTTGCAGTAACGGCAACATTTTTCCTGTGTTGCGATAAAACGCAAGGTTAACACCTCTTGAGTGGGCCATAAATTAAATCTCAGTCTTAAAAAGTCTATGACTCAGATTTAATCATAAGGTTCTGCATTTAACGACAGT
Source organism: Ambystoma mexicanum (assembly GCF_040938575.1). Taxonomy (NCBI): domain Eukaryota; kingdom Metazoa; phylum Chordata; class Amphibia; order Caudata; family Ambystomatidae; genus Ambystoma; species Ambystoma mexicanum. The sequence continues at coordinate 1,357,091,580 of NC_090921.1, read as the reverse complement.
TAATTAACGAAAAACCTTGTCTTGTATTTGTGGATTTCATTGCTACAGCTCTACAGCTCACATTTACCGCTCGAGATAAGACTGGCTGCTCTGTCACACTACCAACTTGTGCAGTACAGACCTATACCAATAGGTGGGTTACCCAATGCCAAGAGAACAAGGGTTGTGTAGTCTCCCACAGGGTTACTACATCAATTCTTGCATAACACTGGTTACCACCAGCCAAAAAGAAGGAGCTGCCCTCTTTGGAGAACCCCTGTCGCTTAGAAAATTTGGTCAGGACAGCAGTGGCTGCTCCACAGTGTTGCAAAGGGTATGCAAGCGCCTGGTCGGATTCTTTGGTTACTTCAGCTTCCAGTGGTCGGCTTGCTTTTCATTCCAGAAGCCTCACCTTTTATCAGTTCCAGCACACTCCTGCAATCTCTCAGCATTTTACAGACAGGGGCTTTTGGCTGTCCAATCAGGAATGCCCCGGGTGGGAGCTTGTCCTATTCAGGACCTCTAGCAGACAAGGGAGGGGGTGAAGGGAATGTGGTGAAGGCTCCTCCCCCACTTACTCCCTTCTCAGACACTGGACTCTAGGCGGGGATACCAAAGTGTTCCTACCAAAGGCAACACACTGACCTCCCCCTCCCAGAATGGTAGAAGGGCTAACAAAGAACCACCATGCTAGTAATGGGTTGTCCCTTTTTCGCTAAGTTGTGCGCTACCAAGGCTATGTTGGTAGAAGGAACAAATTACTTACCTGTAACTGTTTGCCACCATGGCTCTGGCATGGATTTACATGCTCATGAATATTGCCAGTCATAAGTCTGGGAATCCTCAGTAAAATACAATTTCACTTTTCTTATAAACCGTCTTTCTCCTATAAACCAATCACTAAGCTTGGGGTCATACTACTAACAGGCAATAACTTTTTGTAACTGGAGGGACAGCCCTAGTATCGGACAGGATATGGTGGGCTGAGGTTCAAAATGTATGTACACAAGGGGTGGTCCTGTCCTCTGAAACTTTGGGGTACTGCACATGGTTTAGGGCAGTAAATTCTTTACCCTTCCTGGGTTTCTCATGTAAGGCTCAGTGGATCCCTAACATGAGGTGAGAAAACCGTAAACTATTAGTAGGTTTTTTATGGTAGCCTTTTGTATTTCTTAAGTGGCTTTTCTTTTTTTAAATATTTATAGAAAAGGCAAGCATTCAGTTCAAATCCAAAATAAAAGTGAAGCAGCATGTGAAAGCATGGAAATGACTGGTCCCAGTCTCTCTCGGTCTTGGACCAGCCTACGCTGGCCACCATTACTATTTCTATACTACCTCAACACAGAAAATGTCAATCACTTGAAAAACTACAGCAATGCTACTAGGAGGATAGGTTTTGTTATGAAATAATGTACACCCCTCCTACCGACTTTTTCTAAAAACACAAGTTGGGACACACTGTATATACCGATCTATGTAAGGTTAAATTTGGAAATGGTATACCTCCTCTTTTGTTAAAAAAACAGTCCTAGACCAGCCTTTTGACTAAATTATGTATATGTTAAAATCCTGGTACTTCACTGTACATTTCCATGCTTTCACATGCTTGTTCACTTTTATTTTGGATTTGAACTGAATGCTTGCTTTTTCTATTAATATCTAAAAAAAGAAAAAAAAGCCACTTAAGAAATTAAAAAGGCTACCATAAAAAACCTACGAATTGTTTACGGTTGTTTTCTCACCTCATGGTAGGGATCCACTGAGCCTTACATTAGAAACCCAGGAAGGTTTAAGAATTTACTGCCCTAAACCACGTGCAGTACCCCAAAGTTTGACAGGACCACCCCTTGTGTACATACACCAGGCAATAACTGCCCCCTCCCCAAGCCCCTCTGGGAGCCATCTTCAGATTTTGTAGCACGTAAAGTGGCAGTATGAGCAGGAAAAGATGCAGAGGGGCAGGGAGGGTTCGCATGTGTATACATGCCAGACCCCGTGCTGGAGCCCAACAGTTACAGGTAAGTAACTTGTTCCTTCTCCAGCATGGGGTCTGGCATGGATGCACATGAATAAAGAATACATAGCAGTACATACACAACCACGGGAGTTGGCAAGGCTCAACAGAAGCATCTCGTACCTCCTCACCAGGCTCACCTTCAAGCAAACAGGTTGCGTAGCACCGATTGGCCGACTCTGGATTCCTCCCTGCAATCCCTGTTAACACGGTAGAATATCGTGATGGTGTGCATGGACCTCCACGTAGCAGCCCTGCAGATGTCCAGCAGGGGCACACCAGACAGAAAGCCATCATCGCAGCAATCACTCTGGTAGAGTGATCTCTCGGACGGCCAGGCAGCGGTTGGTTTGCCAACCAGTGACAATGACTGATGCAGCCGGAGAGCCACCTGGAAATGGAAGCCTTGAACAAGGCCTTCCCATGGCTCACAGGATTAAAGTTCACGAAAAGCTGATAAGTCTTCCAGAAACTTTGTGCGGCCCACATAAAACTTCAGCACTCAAGCCACATCCAGTGAGTGCAAAGTCCCTTCAGCAGGCGACGGAGTCCGAAAAAACAGAGGTAACACCAAGGGCTCATTGAGATGAAATTCTGATGGAACCTTGAGCATGAAGGAGGGGAGAGTCCGCAGCACCACACTCTTCTCGTCAAGTTAGGCTGCTTGCAGGAAAGGGCCTGGATCTCACCTACTCTCCTGGCAGAGGTGATGGCCAGGAGAGTAGACAGGAACTTAAGCGGAGCTTGATGCATCAGCTCCAATGCGCCCTCCCCCACCCCGCCCCATCCCACCCCCCCCCCTCCCCCAAGAGCCTAGTCAATACCATGTTTAGTTCCAACGCGGTGGAAGGCACCTCCACTGGCGGAAACTTCACTACACAGTGCGACCAAAGCAAAGACCCTTCCGGAGACCTGGTGTAGCAGGAGATAGCCGCCAGATGCACCTTGGAGGTGTGCGCCAGCCCCAAGTTAGCCAACGACAAGTAGGGGAGGACTTGGGGGGCCGTGACCCTCAGAGGGTTAATCTTCTGCAACCAACACCAAGTTGCAAACCACTTCCATTTGTTTCCTTGACACTTCAGAGTCGAAGACGACCTGGCCTTGGCAAGGACCTCACTGCAGTCCACAGGCAGCTCGTACCCACTGAATTCTAATGCTGCAGGAGCAAGGCCTTCAGGTTCAGTGATCCCGAGTCGTGCTGCAGGATTGCACGCCCGTCCCTGGCGAGAAGATCCACGACCACTGGCAGCTTGACTGGAGGGGACGATGACATGCTGAGCAGGTCCTGGTACTAGATCTGCCTCAGCCACGCTGGCGCGACGAGGATCATCCGGCACTGAGTCTACATGACTCACTAGCAGCAGTGACAACGGAGGGAACGTGTACACGAACAAGCCTTCCCATGGGAAGGAGAATGCGTCCCCCATGCTCCCCAGCTGGGGGAACCTGCTGGTGAACCTCTGGCACTTGGTGTTCGTCGCAAATAGATCAATATGTGTCTTTTCTTTGGCAGTGGTGGCCCTGGTGTCAATGGGGATGTCGCTGTGGTGTCGCTAGGGGAGCCGTCGGCATCTTCTTTTGAATCTCTGACACCAGTGGGTGGTGCCTGGGAACAGGGTCACCAGGCTCAGCAACTAGGTCGTCCCCTGCCGACATGCTCACCATAGTAATCACCTTCCTCCGGGATGGTGTGGACAGAAACCAATATTCATGAGCATATGAATCCATGCCAAACCCTATGCTGGAGAACACGTCCACTGCCACCAGCCATAACTAGGAGATTGTCTGAGACTAAAAAGTCACAGGAGTAGAGAGCAGGGGGATACTAGCTATCCCTTTGGCACTCCACTGAAGGTGGTGTGCGCTAATCTCAAACTAGAGAGTTTGGTGAGAGATACTAAATTTCTATCCTTAAGAACTGTAGATGAGGATATAGAAAAAAAAACCTTAAAGGACCCCAAGGGTCCCCAGCAACACTGCCCAAAAGGAGCTGTGTGCTGTAATAGTAAAAACAGATGCCTTTAAGAGCTATGGAGCAGACTGACTCCATAGTACAGGAAGAATACAAAGACTAGAGTGCCAAAAGGCAGAGACCACAAGAATGAATAAGGGGTAAAAGGCACCACTCATTCAGGAAGAAAAAAAAAGGTCCAGAAGTCCACCAAAAAGTGCTGGGGATCTCACAAGGAGAGGGGATGAAACAAAAGATGAAAATCCAATAGTGTGTTGTATATTTGTATAGCGCCAGCCATCGTCTTGGCTTTGGATGGCCATAGTCTGTGCAAACATGAAATTAAGAACATTACACTGCATGTGAATAGTAGTTAGAATTTGTGACTCATTACTAGCAGAGGACTAGTTAACATAAAAACCATGCAGCGCAATGTGTTCAGGTACAGAGGACTGCTAGGTCAGTGACTGACAAATGGACCGGTCTGTGTGATGCAGGCTGGGGTCATGATTCCTGGATACACTAAGCCAACATACACGCTGTTCACAGTGATGTATATCTATGCAGATGCTTTCTACATTTTAGTAGCAGATATTGCCACATACTAACTGGTTACCTACCACAACAACTCACCCGGTGTTGGCAGAAGTCCAGATGATTTTTCAACAAGGAAAGGCCGTTTTGCTGGTTGATGGGGTGAAAATCCCAAAAGACCAGGTCTTTTAGAAGGTGGTGCAGCAAGCAGTGGAGGTGGTTTTCCTTTAGGAGCTCCAATCCCTTAGTAAAAAGTGAAAAGCCAAGTCAAATACGCCCATAAGGTTTGCCTATGAGCAAATACAATAAGTTGCATCAAAGAAATTAACTTCTAAGCAGCAGAAAAGGCCACTTGCAATCAAGGCAAGGACCTGCCCCAAAACCATTGGATTATCAAGTAATGACCAGCATATTTTTCAAATAACCTATATAACAACCTGACTATTCCCTGCTTTTATGATTGGCAGCCATCACTTTGCACTAGAATCTTCAAAATGTCATCCCGTAAAAGGAATTGAATGCATGTTAAACATGTGCATTGTTCCCCTAACTCCCCCCCCTCCCCTGCAAGTTATGTTTTAATCTGTCTGGTTTAGTAGCCCCCACCCCAGAGTAAAATACAAAAAATTAAAAGTGCCACAACATAACACACAAGTAAAACAGTTTCAATAGGTTTTCAGAGTTCAGTAAAAGTTCTTTCCTACTTAATAAAAACGCAGTACTGGTAGCAATACTTTTCCATCTAGGACTAAACATTTCAAGAAACCAAAGAACCAGTTGTGTGGATGTGGGACAGTCTAGCAGCAAAATTTAAAATGTTGCAAGGAGAAATTTGAACTGTGGGTCTCTCTCAAAAAAAAAAAAAAAAAAAAAAAAACCTAACCCAATTATGTTAGGACGAGTATGCAAGTCCCATTTGCATAGAAATGCATATAGCTCAGCATTTAAGGGGTTAATGAAGAGGGAGCCTGGTATGATGAAATGTGCAAAGAAATCACCAAGAGCGCTGGAGAGTCAGTTCAAAACATGGCCCGATTAGTAGTTCTGAGGTAGTGATTTCTGTGCATTTTTAGCAACCATTTTAGGGTCCAGTGATTATTGCCAGAGGGTCCCCAAGAACCTTAGGAAGGATTATTGAAAAAAAAAAAAATCAGTGCTTAGGTCAGTGCTTAGGTCAAAGCTTGTTGAATATTTCTAAAATCTGGCCTGGTGGAATATTAGGAGGCCACCTTAGTTATGGAGAACAGGGAGCTCTGACAGTTTAGCCAAAATCGCCAATCAAGGTAGTGGAGAGGACAATTCAGCAATCACACACAAACCATGATTCAAACAGAAGGGTGGCCAGCCAATGGAAGACTACTTCCAAGCACACCCATGCAAGAAAGGGCTCTTGTGCAGAAGGACGTGCATACACTGTCCCAGGCAGGCATTGGCCTGTCAAAACTACAGCCACTAACCCAGGGATACAGGCATCCAGTGGCCAATGATGGTCATCATGCACATCAGAGGGAAAAGTGACCTCAGGTCTTCGAGGCAAACAAAGACAAGCACTACTTTGACAAATGGCGGTTGTTAGGTAAGAACACCACAAGACTTCTCTGCTTGGTATTAGGTAACCCACCTTTTGGTATAGGTCTGTACTACACAAGTTGGTAGTGTGACTGAGCAGCCAGGGGCACATGGGGGCTTGGTGAATGGAGTGTGTGACAAATACGAATTTCATGTTGTGTCTAGTTTCATGTGACAAAGAATGAGACACCGCTGCACGAAACTGGTATGAATGCAGTGTGGAGTGCTGAATGGCTGGGTAGTTGTCCCAATCCACATTCCTTGGAGTGTCTGGAGGGAGAAGATTGGCCAGAATGCATGGTGAGCCCGATTGGCTGGCTGCCTGAATGCTCTTCGGAATGATTGGTTGCCCGAGTGTGACACAGCAGAGTGAATGTGAGAACAAACAGTATATTTGGGGACCCCTCAATGATGGAAATTGCTCAGAAGCTGAAGTCGAAACTTGATGCCTACTCTCAAAGCCGAGCCGGAAGAAGAATTGCTGCTGCTTTCCTTCACCGCAGACTAAAAGCAGTCGTGCCGTTGAGGACCGAGCCAAGAGATGACCTGGCTATGAGAGCTATTCCCGAGCTACGAGAGAACATTGTGCACCAGCTAACTTTCACCAAGGCTCCCGGGAAGTCAGTCCCGGAAAGGCTGCCGAACGGAGACTGGTACCGCCGAGGAATCTGAAGCAAAGCACCCGGACATTGAAGTCCATCGCCGACCAGTCGACCGGAGCCGCAGCACTCCATTGCCTAAGACATTTGAATGAAGGACTCCCTTGCTCATCACAGTCGACCGCTTGTCCCGCCGGAGAAAGTCCAGATCGCTGACAAACCAAGGAGAATCCGCCGGTGCGTTTCCTGCCACCTGAAGACCTCCGACGCAGCTCCAAATGACAGTTGTGGTCACGTCCCGTTTACCGACACCAGACGCCGAAATTGACTCTTTGCGGCAACAATCTTAGTCAAGGTGCCTGCACGCCTCGTCTTCGCAGGACATCCGCGAGCGATAGTCAACAGCACCGCAAGGACCGAAGCTGCCGCCTCGACAACATTGTTGACCCCTTTTCTCCGAGGAATCTCGACGAATCGTGGCACCTGCCTTAAAGGGAGTTCCCACAAGAAGATTCATCGACGACCCGTCACTCTGCGAAACCAGGTACATTTGGGTAGTAGAACATGTGTAGAAGGGAATAAGACTGCTAAAGGGACTGGGCTGGTCAATATACTTTTAAAGGTTGCCGAGGTGGGGGTCCTCACAGTAGCGTGCCTAGTGGTAGGGGCCCAGTACTCTGCCAATTGTTTAACCACTCGTCTTCCTCCCAGGTCTATGGTTGATACCTTTGCTATTGATGTGTGCCCTTTGAAACTGTCAGTTGGTGGAGGATTTTATGGAGTGAAAGAGCAATTGTGGTACCACATAGAAATTGTACATTATAGGATTGAATGAGCACAAAGTGCGTTTGTGTGCATATATTCTGAACCTTATTTATATAAAGAACTGTTTTATCACCAACAGTGTGCAGAGATTCCTTTGTGTGGGGGGGGGGGGGTGGGGGGCCTGGGGACTACACTACTTAAGAACCAGTCTGCATCACCTCCCGAGAGCTTAAGCCTTGATTGCTCACCCAACGTTACCAAATAGACTCTTGGCTGGGGTGCTCTGTTCTTTCTCTGCCACATAGAGAGCAGGAGTACAGATACCCCACCCCCCTCTAGTCTTTACAGGGACCCCCACCTCACTCAGTCCTCCCAGACACTGGAGCCAGGGGTGGGCTTCAGAGCTGAAGCCTGCCAAAGGCAAGATAAACAAAGGGCTCAAACCAGTCTAACGCAGAGTAAAAGCCAAGAAGGACCTTACCTAAAATGCCGAAAAAAAAGACAGGCCATTTTGACCAAAATGGACACCCATGGGTGCTATATTGCAGCTGAGGGTTTAGCCTGCAGCAGAAAAGGACAATGGTAGGAAAAAGTAACCCACTGCCAACAGCCATTTAAAGTAGTGAGCGTGACAAAATGTTTACATGGGAAAGTAGGATAAGGCTGCTACTAAGTAACCCTCCACATAAGATGGTGTGTGCTGAAACTACAAAGAGAAAAGGTAAATTTCACCTTACTATTCTTGGGAACTGTAGTTCACCCAAGGAACAAGGTACTTACCTGTAACTATTGTTCCCCAGCATGGGCCTGGCATGGATTCACGTGCTCATGACTATTCCCAGTCAGGTAGGGAATCCTCGAAAAACAGTCACTTACAAACTTTCTCCTCTAAACCAATCACTGAGCTCTGGGTCATACTGCCCCAGCCAATGACTGACCTCTTCCCTGAGCCCCTCCTCTGGCAGCCATCTTCAGATTTGGTAGCATGTAAAGCGGCAGTATGACCAAGAGCCGTAGAGGGTGGATTCACATGTGAATCCATGCCAGACACATGCTGCAGAATAGTAGAGGTAAGTAACTTGTTCCTTCTCCAGCATGGGAGTCTGGCATGGAATCGGATGCTCATGAATAAAGAACTCAATTTAAATATTAGGGCGCCTGGCAAAACCCTGAAATGCCCAGGTAGGTAAACTTAAATAAACGAAACACAATCTTTCAGGGCGAAAGGTCCCTCAACTCCCAAATCTCAAAATGTATATATATAACTACACATACAGTATTTCACATTGTTGTATTTTAATAATTTAGGGATAGAGTACCAAGGGGTATTCTGGAAAAACAATACAAATGAGTATGATCCGTACCAAGAGAGGATCTTAATGTACAAACATAACAACCAAAGAATATTGTCAGAACAGTTGTGAAATGAAAACAGAAATCAACAATTATTAAAAAACAACTGAAAGAATCACAATAACAGTATTTAAATTGTGCACTGTTCATGTGAAGTATAGTCGTCGACACAACAGTGTTTCGGCTCAACCAACGACCGCTGTGGTCCGGCACTCAGCCTGGATCCGTCTTCCTTTGGTTACGCTCCAGCACTTGGTAAGATACAAGTTTCTACGCTGGAGATCTTGTGTTTATATCTTTAAACATCCATATTGGAGCTTTTTGAATTACCATTTTAATCTTGAGGTCCTCCTCCACTCACTGTGTTCTATTTGTGTTTCCTAGATAGATACCTCGGGACTAATATCATTTCACTACACGTCCTGATGAAGGCCTGCTCACCTTGCTGCACTTTACAGCTATTTACAGCTATTTTAGGCCGAAACACTGTTGTGTCGACTATACTTCACATGAACAGTGCACAATTTAAATACTGTTGTTATTGTGATTCTTTCAGTTGTTTAATAATTGTTGATTTCTGTTTTCATTTCACAACTGTTCTGACAATATTCTTTGGTTGTTATATGTTTGTACATTAAGATCCTCTCTTGGTACGGATCATACTAATTTGTATTGTTTTTCCAGAATACCCCTTGGTACTCTATCCCTAAATTATTAAAATACAACAATGTGAAATACTGTATGTGTAGTTATATATATATATACACATTGAGATTTGGGAGTTGAGGGACCTTTCGCCCTGAAAGATTGTGTTTCGTTTATTCATGAATAAAGAATACATAGGAGTACAACATTACACAATCATGGGAGGTGGCAAGGCTAAACAGAAGCAATTACTTTTACCTCTGGAACAGGCTCCCCTTCAAGCTGACAGGTTGCATAGCACTGCTTGGCTGACCCTGGACTCTTTTCTGGAATCCCTGTTGATGCAGTAGAATCTTCTGACGGTGTGAGTGGACCTCCACTTAACAGTCCTGCAGATGTCCAGCAGGGGCACACCAGACAGGAACACTGTCGTTGCAGCGATCACACTGGTAGAATGGGCTCCAGCGGCCAGGCAGCTGTCAGTTTGCCAATCGGTGACACTGATACAGCTGGGGAGCCACCTGGAGATGGTAGCCTTGGACAAGGCCTTCCCATGGTCCACAGGACCAAAGCACACAAATAGTTGAGCTGTCCTCCGGAAACTATTTGTGCGTGCCACACAGAATTTCTGAGCACGAGTGCAAGTCCCTCTCAGCCGGTGAAAGTTTCGGAAAGGACACAGGCAACAGCAAACTCGCTGAGGTGGAATGCCGACTGAACCTTTGGCATGAATGAGGAGTGCATCCGCAGCACCACCCTAGTGTCGTGAAAAGTCAAATGTTTGCAAGATGGGGCCTGGATCTCACCTACCCCCCTGGCAGAGGAGATTTGCTTTCCTTGTGGCATTTTCCACGAAAGGAACAAAAGTCCTGATGCATACGATTGAAGGAAAAGGGATGAGTAACGTCTCTTGGACGACGACCCAGTGCCACAAGTCCTGTGCCTCTCTCGGGAGCACTGGGGACCTAGAGCCCCCCCCCCCCCCCCCGCTTCCTGATGTAGAGCAGCGGCGATGTTGTCAAGACCCTCACCACCTTGCCCTTGAGGGACTGAAGGAACGACTTTAGGGCCCAGAACACTGCCCGCAGCTTTGATGTGGAGATCCCACTCCTCCGGCAGCCGAAGGCCTCTGGTGTGGAGACGTCCGCTGTGGGCTCCCCAGCCCTCCAAGGAAGCATCCGTGGTGACAATCTCCTGGTATTGGGGGCTTTGGATATCTGTACCCCTGATTTGGGAGCAGACCCCCCCCACCACCTTTTCGCTCAACAGAACTCCTCGGTGAGAGCAATTTTGTCTGCGAAACTACCCGACACCTGGATCCACAGAGCATACAGGAATTCCTAAAGGGGTCGCATCCGCAACCTGCAAAGCCGGATCAGATAATGCACAATGACATGCTGAGCAGCAACTTGATGGACCGCACCGTGGTCTTCAGTGCCAAAAGCCGTTGCACCTTGCCCAGCATGGCTACCATCCTCTCTTCAGAGGGGGCCCGAGGCAGGAGAGCATGTTGTGCCTGGCCCCCAGAAATAGTGCATTCTGCGATGTTATCCAACAGGATTTTGGAAAGTTGACAGAGAACCCTATATCCGTCCGCAGCCGGGTGGTCCGCTGTGTGCTTAACGGCTACTTTCCTGGACTCGGCGCAGACGAGCCAGTCGAGGTATGGGTACACATGGATCCCTTGTAGATGCAGAGGGCCGTCACTGGTGTCAGGTACTTCGTGAACACCCTTGGCGCTGACTTCAGCACCAAGGGATTTGGCTGCCACTTGGAGGTCTGCGGCTTCTCCAGGCTCTAGTCAGCCTTGTTGCCAAATACATGTGCGCCATCAAAGAGCATGTTAAGAAGCCTTGATTGCACATCAGACGTAAACCCAGATTTTAAACATGCAAATCTGCACATCACAGTTCTAGCCCGCCATTGCTCTGCTGATACTATCTGCAGAGTCGAGACCAGTTTGAAGAGACAAGCACATAGCCTCCTTCCCATCTTTAAGAACTTTCAAAAATCTGTCTATTTCTTCCCCTTAGGGAATATGATCAGCTGCCATAGCTATAGTCCCATAGGGCAAATGTGAACTTGCATGCAGCTTTTGCAGACTTCAGGGTATACTCCGAGCCGAGAAGACTTCTTGCCAAGGCATAACATTGGTCATCCCTGTCTCGGGAATCGTTGGGTAGGCAGTCTGTTGGGAAGTAGATGTAGCGGCGTGTAGTACCAGGATTTCTGGAGTTGGATGTTTTGATAGATGAGATTGCTACTCGGATCCTATTTACTTGCCAATTCTTTATCCACTGCTGGAATTTGCTCTGGCATATCCCAGTGCACCGACCTGCCTTTGCAAGGCTATATGGAAGGGAAGTTACCTCAGGGTTCAGCGTGTGGTACAAATAAAGAAACTAAAGTGTTAGGCAAGATTGTGTGCAGTACCCTTTGGGAGACTACAGCAACCTTGACCTCCTGGCAATAGGGAACGCAACCTTAGGTATAAATCTGTACTACACAGGTTAGTAGTGTTGCTGAGCAGCCAGACTTCTCTCAAGAGGGGTCAATGTAAGCTGCAAGGTTGTAACATTTTCACAGACAGTTTTTCAAATAAACACTTATACTCAAGGTTTCTTGATTAAACAATTAACAGTCAGTTATATAAACCTTCAGAAGAAAGCAAAACATGTAACACTAGTACACTTCAAAACAATTTCTCTAAATCACAATACCCATTGGGGATGGCAAACACTTCCTACACCCTCAGGTGACAAATAGCTAGGACATTGATCAATGGTACATTTAGAGCAATACTGAGTTTGGTGTAAAGGATTTGATAGGGGAAAACAAAGGTTAACAAATCATTCATAAATTGGTAATTACTTTTTAAACCCTCCAATGCAAAGGAAACATACCCTTTCCTGGAGGAAAGGCAAAAGCACCAGTCAGAGGTACAAGAGTCTCTCGGGGAGCCAGGACAGTCAATGTTGGTTGAACAAAGTCTAGGGGAGCTGAAGGTCTTCTTGCAGGTAAGTAAGTCTTGCAATGTTTTTAGAAAAGTTAATAGAAATAAGATTCACTTTAAGGGCCACAAACTGGGAGGCTTGTGAGGGGCAAAGCTGCAAGCAACTCTGCAATGGCAACCAAGACTAGTCTCAACTGAGAACAAGTAAGGCTATACAACAAGAAGTGCTCTTAGGGTCACAGCACCTTTGGTTAGAAAAAGTGGTTCCAGCTGGCTTCTGTTCCTGTGCCTCAGTCTTGGGGACAAGAGGGTGGACTTGTGGGGACGCTGCAACACACTGGGGAGGTTGGCGGCAGCAAAGGTCAAACTTCAATTCAGGGGCAGTTCATGGTTTCAGCTCCTCATTTCTCAACAAAAAGCACCACCACGGACTGATACCACTCTAGACTTCTCGCATCTGGGGTCAAGGGCTTGGTCAGTCCTGCTTCCTAGGAGTCCAAAGGATCTTCCTAGAGCTCGGTTCCGCCTTGATATGTGGCATTATAACACGCCTATACACAAGGCGCAACGAGGCAAGGGAGGGGGAACAAAGTGAGGGAGGATGGACAACGATCCTACTAGGCCAGGTGTCAATCAGATCATACAAGTGCATGAGAAGGGGGAAGGGGGGGGGAACAGTGCAGTACATGAGTATACTAACGGCCAGCAAATGGCAAGTGCAGAGGTAAGTGCGTACATCAGGGGTAAGTGCTGGTAGTGGGACTGTAGGGATACAGAAACAGTCCGCAAGAGCGGGGGTTGCCGTGCAGGTGTGTGTGACTGGAGACAGAGGGACCTGGGCCTGAGAACAGAGGGTGGCCAGGTAGCCAGTGCACATTCAGTTTCAGCCAGGAGTCAGCAGGGTAGAGTAGGAGAAAAGGCAGAAGCTTTTGAGGTGCTTCCGAAACTGGAGGTGGTTCTCCAAGTTTCAGGGAGGCTGTTCCAGAGGGAGGCCCCAGCCAAAGAAAGATCTAACACCAACTCGTTGCCTGGAGAAGCCGCTGACCAAGGGAGTTGGAGGCGGATGAACGAGAGCTTGAGAGGGAAGATATTTAGGAAGAGTTGAAGGTATGGGGGCCCAGACCCCAGAAGGCCTTTTGGACAATGCAGAGGGTTTTGAATTTGATCCTTGCAGCCACTGGGCGATGGACTCAATCTGGTATTCCTTTCCCTGGCACTTGGTTCCAGCAGCAGCCGAAGTACAGCCAGCTCCGAGAGGATGTCCAGATGAGTTCATTTTGGGGTTGATTGGTCCCACCAACAAGGGGAGAAGTCATCCTTGCAGGGCTTCTCTAGTCGAGACGAATTCAGAGCTTCAGCACAGCAGCAGGGCTTCCCCGGGCAAACCAACGGTCCAGGAGTTGCAGCATGTGTCTTCCAAGTTGTTCTTCGTCCAGTGGTCAACTGCCTTCCAAACCAAAAAGTCTCACCTTTTATGCAGGTTTCTCCCATTCATTCCAGCCTAGCTGCCAATCACACAGCAAGGTGGCTGTATTCCAAGGACATCACTCCAGCCAATCACCCTTGGTGCAGCCCTGTAACCAACAAGACTAAGCACCGGGAGTTTGACACCTCACTTCCTGCCCCAGCTAGACACGCTGGAGCCAGAGGCGGGCTTCACTCGTGAATCCCGCCAAAGACAAAAAGGGACCAAACCTGGTTTGGCATGCAGAGTAAATCTCAAGGACCTTTCCAACAGCAAAAACACAAGACTGAGCCATTTTGACAAAATGTGCACCCATGGGTGCCTTAATGCAGCTGCGAATGCAGCCCGCGGTAAAAGCACAAAAGGATAGTAAAAAAGTAAACCACTGCCACCAGCCATTAATTGTAGAAAGGTTAACAAAAACGTTATGAGATACTAGACAACGGGGATACCAAGTAACCCCTCGAGCACCCTATGGTAAGACTGTAGAGTTGCTTGCATCTTTGCTTGCATCTTCTACTACTCACAAGCCTAATCAGCTTGTGGCCCTACATTTGATTCTTTGCTTCAAAGACTTCTAAAACATTGTGCAAAGACTTTTCTACTTACCTACCCGAGTGCTTCATCTTAAACAAGACTTTGGTCCATTGACTTTGGCTTAGCCGGTTGTATCGAATGACTCTTCTTAGGGGAAACCAAAGTATTTGCCTGCTTAAGAACATTTGTGATCTCTGGTTCTAATAATCTTTTCCTTTTATCAAATTCTAACAGTATTCTAAACACCAACAGTAAGTTATTAATGTCCCCAGCACCCTAGCCATTGAAGTCACCCGATGGGTGTAGGTTGCGTCTGTGGGTCTTCCCAAAAGGGTATTTACTGATTTAGAATCTAAGTGTACAGTATTGAAGTGCATTTGTGTGTTACTTTTATATTGCTCCATTCTGAAGGCTTATTCTGACTGATAAATTAATAATTGTTTATTAAAGAAACCTTATGTGTAAGTTTATTTGAATACTTGTCACTGTGAATCTGTAACTCCCCACAGCTCACACTGACCCCCTCTGGAGATACGCCTGGCTGCTCAACACTACCAAAACTGTAGTACAAGCTTAAACCCAAGGTTGGGTTTCCTATACCTGGAGTCATTTGTATATAGTGCACCCAAAGGGTACTGCATGCAAACTTTGCCTAACAGCTGCCTGCAACGTCTTTACTTCGCTCATCGTCTCGACTCCTGGATCACGATCCTATAGCTTGCTTCTGACGGAGAGTCTCGCCTTGACACTTAAAGGAGATGTGTGTCCTACCTGCAGCCAAGTTCACGTTACGCTTTCAGTCATCTGAAGGCAGGGTCCATACAGTCTTAAGATCGATCCTAAAAACCAGACATGGAGTCATGTATTTTTTTAAACCCTGCTCTTGGAGTTTATTATGCAATTTACTCACTCTATAGGTTTCTCGAAAGAACCGAAGCACGCCGATCTTCTGAAACAATAGCGCTCATGGAAAAACAGAACTTAATCCAACGGTCGCTGGACGCGTTATAAGTACTGGTGGTGACATGGACATCGAGTCGACCTGCATCGATGCGCAGTGCCCCGTGCTGAACATCTGTTCTGAGGCAACTAAAGCTGAATATGGATATACTAAAAGATGAGTAATATGAGTGAGGAAAATCCAAAGGGGCAAGTCTCTTAATGGAGTTTAGTAAAGTAACAGATTGGCTGGCTGATTGGCCTCTTTTCTTTCAATATGTCATCTACAGAGCCTGCTACAGTCAGAATATGGAAATGTTCAGTCGCCTTTTTGAGAAGGTTATTAAAAATAGGCAGGCCATCTATAGAAGATGTGTCGCCGGGCTGATCCGAATTAGTCTTATCTGCCCATATACCCATACCACCTCATTGATCTTGTAATTAGTCATATAAAAGGTCATCCTGAAATATACTGAATGGGTGATCTGAGATCAATAACTGAATGTATAGGAGATATCTGGAGTCTAGATGACTTTGTAAGTGGATTACCTGAAAGTAGTGTTTTGTTTAATTGGGAATTTATCCATAAAAGTGAAGACACTTTTCTGGGTCCACAGCCGTTTTGTTATGTAGATGTTGCTTTAGGAGACCCAATAGCCCAAGGCAGTTCTGAAGTTTGTGTTTTTCCTTTGTTTTTGGAAGTAAATGTTGACAGCTGTTCGGCAGCACAGAAAGCGGAGCCGTTGAGATTATGTGCGGCAACTTTAATCTGGTTTTGGAGCCATGCGATGTGGAAGCTTAGCAGGGTCCGAACGTGAGGTTCTAAAAATTGATGTGTGTTTCGATGAAACAGTTGCCGCTAGAGCCTTCTACGACTAAACTGAAGATTCGCGTGCAATTGTGTGCGTATGAATACCCCCTTGTGAGAGTGTCCTGTCTCAAGAACATCTCCCCATAGCAGAGTGTTCTGCCTTGTGGCGTTGGGGACAGACATGCAGGAGTCAACCTACTCCTGTGCCTTTGGCTCCCGAAAGGGAGCAGTTGCCGCCTTGCTAGTCTTTGAGTCATCAGCGCTGGTGGGAAGACACCGATTTCAGTCTTCATAGCGTAGGCCGCCCACGTTTCGTGTGTCGCTCCTTGAGTGTCTTAGGGTGAAGGAGCCTACAATGACAGTCAATGCTGTTCAGAGTGATCACAGGGTAGATGGTGATTACAGACCTGATTGGTGTCTACACAGGAACTTTAACATTTTCCATGATGGTAAATATTAAAGGCAGCTAGACCAGTATAAGCAAAGTGGGAAAAGACATTCTCTAAAGAAAATGTAAGAATGTTGAAAAACCCCATTACTGTAAAGCCGAACCCGGTAGTTGATCAATTCACCTACTTTTTCTACTGGTGATTAGTTCCATCGAGGTGTAAGAAGCGCCCGTCGAAAGGCAGAATACAAGTTACGATTAGGTCAAGATTAAGTAGCAAAGGGGAGCGCTGTTGAGCAGCCGTCTGATGCAGTCGTAGCTTCCCACTGCTCCATCGCGGCTGCCTTTATCCTGCCGCCTACGGAAAGAAAATCATTTTGTAACGATCCCCACAGAAAGGGGAATTCCACCCGCACCATTCTCCTGAAATTCCAGCGAAAATCAGAGCTGTTTTGTGCCTCCAACACAGGCTTAAAGTTTGCCATGGCTCTGAGGGCTGAGGAACCGTGCGGCCTGCATGGGAGAGGCAGCATTGGACAGCTATGGCTGGAGGAGAGGCCTGCTGCTTGAGCCGAGTCATCAACCCTGTGCCTCAGCTGGCAACTGCCGATACCGCCACTCCCCCGCTGAACTCAACCTGGCTGTGGCAATGTGGGGCTCTTGGGGCACCCGAATTGTGAGGTGCTGGTCTGTATGCACGGGACTGTGCTCAACCCCCTGGCCTCCCCAATACCAACAATGCCAGGGAGCAAGACACGAAGCGGAGGAACACACTTGGGTTAATGGGAGTGACAGGCGGCGCCTGTGAACCCAGGGATCTGCGGGCTGGTTGTGCCTCGATCAGGGACCCCATGGAGTGCTGACACTGGCACTGCACAACTTCTGGCCAACACTGGGGAAGGGGTGACCCAGGGACTACCACTGCAAGCCTAATGTTAAGGGGCCCCGTCTGAAGGGGGTAAGATGTGCCTTGCACTACTTACTTTTATGAGGCCTGCCCCTCCCAGTGCACACATGCATCAGAATTGGCCCATCAAAGCCTGATATAAAGAGGTGCTCCAGGGACCCCACATCCTATACTCCAACTCAGGTGTGGCCTCTACTCATCCCTCCACGTGCCTCCCACGGAGATAGCTGTCCTCTCTACCGCAGCATAGGGCAACAGATACCGGCCTAGGGATCAAGACGATATTGGTCCCCGAACTGGCCCACGGGACCACACAGATGAGGAACCATAAGCCCTGCAACACATCAACAAAGAACAAAATTGACAGATACACGAGTGCCCCGGCTAGGCTCCCCGGCTCCTCAGATGGAGCGGGAACCGGCACAGTGACTCAGGAGATCAGCCAGTCCTCGTCACTCACGGATATCATGGCAGCCATTGGAGAGTCTAGGACATCAGTGGAGACTAAACTGGATGGCCTGACCTCTGAAGTCTCCTTCCTGCGCAACTGGACGTCCCGAGTGAGGGAAACCAAACGGCAGATGTAGGATACAGTATAGAAATTAGAAGAATGCTTGGAACACGAAGAAACTCACAACCCTGCAAGCAAGAGCAGAAGATAGCGAGGGCAAATCCTGCCGCAATAACCTGCGCATTCTGGGGCTTCCAGAAAAAGAAGAGGGACCATCCATGGAACTGTTCCTAGAAAGCTGGCTCTCAGATTTCATGGCCCCTAAAAAGCAGTTCACTGGTGCACTCTGATGGTTTGGGTTCAAATTCTTTAGTTACAAGGCAGCATCGGAGTGGTGGATGTACCGGGATGCGAGGCCGAGGGGGATGCCCAGCATTTGGGGGCCTATACGACATGATCCTCCTTAGAATCATGACACACGGAACACGCTATTCGATTGCAAATAGGTCAACTGTCCATCCTGTCGTGGAATGTTAACAGACTCATCTGTGATATCAAAGGAAGTGCTTCAATACCTTAATCGCTACTCCCCCGATGTGGCCTTATTTTCAGAAACCCATCTGATGGGCACAAGCTGTGGCTTCTTCAGAAGAGAAGATCAAAATACTCACATACCAGGCTGGGTTCTCGAGGTGTGCTAGGGGCAGGATGATACTGATTCACAAGAGTTCCCTTTCAAGTCATGAAGTACGGTCTGATCCCCGTGGCCGTTTTATCACAACGTATGCCACCCCCCCCCCCCCACTTACAAAATAACTCCTTGGGGCGCTACGGTCAAATGAGCAGACTCATGGGTACTAGGTGGCGACTGAGGTTATGGAGGTGGCTAAATCAGATCATACAGGGGGAATAGGATCCTGGGTGCTCAGACTGCACTATACACCTTTGCTTAAGCAATGGGGCTCTTGGACCCCTGGAGGACACTACATATCACTGATACTGGGTTCTCGTTTTATTCCACTGTACATAAGTCACTTTCAAGACTTGACTGCCTTCATCCCCTTCTTGAGAGGCCATCTCCTAGTGTCGGCCAAATGTAAAAACCACCATCAAGAGATCATGGAGGCAGAAAGACAAGTCGAGCGGGAGGAGCAACTGCGAGAGCTCGGGACCACGGCCTCACAGGAAGCCTTGAAAGCAGCCCAAGAAGCCCTACGAAATGTCGCACTGGACAAGGCTCGAACCGCCCACTGGTCGACCCGATGCCAGATCGACAGGAGGAATTATTGACAGAAGACTCCGATATAGTGGAGGCCTTCGCTAACTACTATGAACTCCACTCGCCACCAGTTGGAGACCATGCACTCGACCAGCCCAACTTTCACAATTCGGTCGACATTACACGACTCTTGGCAGAGCAGACAGAACTTGATCTGAAATCAGAGAATGAGGTGCCAGACGCTCCAATGGCTTTCCAGTAGAAACATGGAACCATCTTGGCGGCACATTAACCGGACACATGCATCGTATGTTTCTTCGGAGCAAAGAGATTGGCATACTCCACCTAGACTGAAGGAGCATAGTGGCGACCCCTGAACCAGGGAAACCCCCAGAACTTTGCGCATCTTATAGACCTATATCGCTGATAAATGGGGAGGCAAAAGTCCTTGCGTGAACCCTAGCCAACGGGGGTGATGAGTCATCCACCCAGAGCAATGCGGATTCATGCTTAACAAGTCCACCCGCATGCCCACGTAGACTATCACTAGCTATAGAACGGGCACCAGAGATGACCCACTGGCCTTTTGGCGGTTGATTTTGAAAAGGCATTCGGTTGGGTGGAATGCCCTGTTGGAAATCATGCGCCGTATGAATTTTAGACAAGGTTTCATCTCCTGGACCAAGATCCTTTATGAATACCCTGAAGCAACGGTGAGAGTGAATGGCAGGTCATCAAGGACGTTTCCTTGGAGTCGCGGGACTAGGCAGAGCTGCCCCTTGCCATTCTTCCCTGCCATCGAACCATTGGCGATCAAACTCGGAACGGACACAAACTGGTCTGGATTCGCTTGGCCGAAAAAGGGGTTAAGACCAACTTCCACTGTATGCGGAGGATCTTCCAATTTATCTTAGCGACCCTGAGATATCCTGCCAGATTGTGTCCCAGATCCGTTGAGAATACCAGAACTTCGGGGGCAGACTACTTCCCGGTTCAAGGGGAGATTATGCAATTCTTGAACCCTGTCCGTACTGTCTCCACCCGTGGCTTCACGTATTTAGGCATTCGTATAAGCCCGACTCTGGACGACTTTCTCCGGCTTAACCTGCAACCAGTGCTGGATAGATTTGCTAGAGACGTCTCGTACTGGCAGGCCCTCCCGCTCTAGTTGATTGGTTGGGACAATGTTCAAAATGTTGACACTCCCCAGGCTCTTATGTGCTACAAAATACTCCACTCCCCATCCCCCTCTGAACTTTTGCAATAATTGACAGCAACCGTTGGATGTAGCTCGGGAGGAGTGGGGGAGAACCTAGAATTGCTCTTACAACTTTGCAGCGTTCAATATGGGAAGGCGGCATAGGGTTACTGTGTATTCACACATACAACCTTGCTGCACAAGTAGGAGTGGTAAATGATTGGCTACATGGCGATCCCGCACTCCCACAGGTCCGTATAGGATGAACAGCGGGTAATTCTATCTCACCCCTCCAGGTTCTATACACAAATGAGAAAGGGGGTGGGATTGACAAGACCATGACAAGACCATCACTTCATGTTTGCTGCACTTGGAGGGAAGCACAGACATCAGCTGGAAACAGACGAGCACTAGCCAACCCCTATGGCACAATGCACATCTCACTGAAATACAGAGAATGGGATGCTTTGAGACCTGGCAAAAACATGGTATATGCACGCCAGCACATGTCCACGAAAAGTGCCTATTCGAATTTGACGCCCTGAAAGAAAAATTTGCTTTGCAACCCATTGATCGGTTCAGAAACACTGCTTGCTCACGCCGCGAAGGCCTTCGAAACTGATGTTCCCCCTGGAAACCAACGTTCTCCCAGGCCCAATCCCTCCAAGGTCATCTCCACAGTGTACAAGACACTTAACTGTTTCGGCACTAAAGAACTCACTAGATTGAAAGAAAAATGGGAAAGGGACCTGGGCAGGCTGGAATCGGAGGAATGGGTGGAAGCATTAATGTTTCCAAGATTGGCATTGATGCAAAATTGAGGTTGATAGAACTCAGAATACTGCACTGTTCCTACTACGCTCACACGTTAGCCAAATGGGGAGGAATGGAGGATGGGGTTTCTTTGGTGCAAGCACGAGAATTGCACTCTTTTCCATACTATCTGGGAATGTGACATACTGCCAACCTTTTGGGCAAAATAAACTGACAGTTTATAAGATGTTGAGGTCCCCAATACCAATGGACCCACAGCTGATATTGCTGGGGTTATGGGGGAGGTTGACTTCACCAAATTAGAGAAACTGCTTCTGGCTGTTGTACTTGGTGTGGGGAAAAGACTAATTGCTGCAACCTGTGGCTCGGCAAACAGATGGTTTAATGAAGTGAGCAGGTGTGCATCCATGGAATACTATTTACAGAGCGAGAGGCTGCCCTCAAAAGTTCCAGAAAGTATGGGGGAAATGGACGATTGAATTACCCCCTCGGCCCCCTTCTCCTCCGGGACAGCTGTGAAGTCCTGGGGCTATTAAGAATTTGTTTAACATTGTTATGCTGGATACATCACTTGACCCTGCTGCCTTTGATTTCTATTTTCTGTTCATGTGGTTTTTGTTCGTATGAAAAACCTAAGTGTTATAATAAAAAAAAATAAAGATTAAGTAGCAACGATCCAAGCTCTGCATAAAGCGACCAACCACTATGATGGGAAAAAAAAACAGAAGTGCCGACGTGTGAAGGAACATCGGTACAGTGCCTGTCTCACTAGGGAATAGTATTACAAAACACACCCAGTTGACATCCATTTTCGAATTTCAAAAACAAGTAATGCAATACTCAGCACCTAGCACTAGATGTAGGCCTATGCAAAGCATGAGATTCTAGGCTGATCCACAAGCCTCAGAAATTAGGTTACATTCATTGTATAGCACCTGTCCTTGATATGGCCTCGAAGTGCTGTGGAGACGATTCCTCCACCGCCCCTCCCACCCCCCTTTGAGGACTGTGGTCCAAGACGTGAGATGTGAAGGTAGGATTCTAAAATGAGTGCATTTGTAGCCAGCACAAAAAGGTAGGTATGGGGTGGCCAGGTCCCCGTTAACAGCCAATGGAAACCAGAGAGGATGGGTGCTGTGACAGACTAGCAGGAGAGTCAAGGAAATCAATGTGTACAGAAGGAGCCATTTATTTTGTGGGGCTCAGCTGCATTCTATTGGAAGTGGTGATGTGTTTGGGTTGGTGAAGTCAAGCAGTTATGAATCAAGACTCTCATTGTTACATGGTCTCGCAGAGCATATCCCTGTGGGAGCAAAGTGCAGTGGAACCACACTCAGGAATTTGCCAAGAGGTCAAACTATCAGCTCTTCCTTCTCAAAGGAATTCTACCTTCTCACTTTCCGTCAGAGGCTCAATGTGACTCGAGCCCTGGTTCCTTCTAGACTACTGTAACAGCATCCTCCTGAATATTGCTTCTACTCTGCGACCCCTCCAGCTCATCTAGAATAGGGCAGCCTAACTTACTCTTGGCCTTCAGCCCAGGGACGCATCTCTCCTGCACAAAAGTCTTCACTGGCTTCCAGTTGCTGCACGGATTAAATTCATATCCCCTAGCATCATTCACAAGGCTGTCTGGGCCCAGGCACCACACCACTTCGCTCCTCTGGCACCAACTCTATGTAAAGAGTTTTGCTAAAAAGAGGGAGTGGAGGGGGGCTGGAGGGGGGACGCTCACTGTCCTCTGCAGGCTTCCTCCTTTGGAATAGCCTTCTTTCTTTTAACAGTATCTTCTCAAATTCTGGAAGCTCCTCAAGACTTTCCTCTCTTCCTCATGCTTCCCTTCTTATCCCCCAGTTGCTGAATCAGTGTTATTGGCCCTTATGCATCTTCAGGCCCTTGACCTCCCACACCAATTCTTCCCAGCTCCTGCCTTTACACAGCATTTTGCATCTGCACACCCTCCGCTCTGAAGACTCGCACTTACAACTCCAGCAGCCCAGGCAGCACTACATTTCTAGCACTTGGTCCAATGCTCACACATGGGCTCGACTCCCTCTCTTCCATCTTTCTTTCTGCACTTGCATGTACGGAGTACTCACAAGGCATAGTAGGATGCCCCCTCAGCTTAAATTTATTTCCCTCCCTGCGGGTGCTTTGAAACAGTATATTCGTATTGTATAAGCGCCAAACAAATAAAATGCAAACACAACAAAAAAAATCCCACTGGGGACAAAATGCAGCAGGGTGGAACAAAACAGCACGATTCAAAACTTAAAAGTACAGAAATGATGTAGTCTCCCACTTGACTGTAGCTGCAGACTAAGGACGAAACCTAGCATGATAGGTGCCAAGGAAAGAGCCCTCAGCTGGTTGCGCTGGAAAGGCTTCCTAGGGGGGCTGGAGGATATGATGGCTTTCGGGTCACGTGGTGGCTGTGTGGCCAATCCCCAACAGGGATGCGGGCACAGGGGAGAGGGCAGAGGAAGTGCAGATTGCACTTCGATGAACTAAGAAAAATGAAGCAGGTGGCTGCTGCACGTGCCTTCAAGTAGGGAGGTTAAGTGCCACACTGCCACACTCTGGGATCGTTCACCAAGCATGTAAATAATCCAACTACATCGATTATTTGGTTTCAACAGTGCTTGAGGTCAATAGCAGCAAAATATTTCATCTTAAGGGTGCAAAACAGTACGAACTAGGAGTGAATGTTACTACCATTTCCCAGAAGTGCAATCTGGCCAGTTCTACCAAAACCATAACTCAAAAATGGTCCCCTCGTCCAGAAATGGATTTCCTGCTGTGCAAGACAAATCCCCCAACCCAGCATACTACTGTGATGGAGTTGTCCTAATGGACCAGTATTTATCTATGTAAGAAAACATGTAATGGGCAAAAGCGTGCACATTAAGCTTTGCACATTTCATTAATCATACATTGCAGAAAGGTCATTGTAGTGTGAAGGTCTTTCTAGGTTTATGCGTAATGTGATGGTGTACATAACTGAACTTGCACATTTGTCAGCACTCAAAAGGAATTTACTAGAATGACTTAGTGATTTCAGAATCCCAGAACACACTTGACAAAGTACTCAATGTCCATTTACAAAGTGAACACATTTGAACGCTTAAAAACGCAGTTATTGTTCTCATATTACATCAAGCAAAGACTTAGGAAAAAGGTCTGCTTGTAAATCATGCCACCCTTCCCAGCCCTATGCCCATTAATGCCTCTACATATCTATCCAAGATAACTAGCAGCTTCTACACTGTCGAACCAGCTACTGCACCGCAGCCCCACAAATGGGATGCCTCCACCAAAAAGATCCAATGGAGGCTGTGTTTTCACCATTGGAGCAAACGGGTTGATCACATCTGCAGGATGAAGAGGGTGGGCATCAAAACAGAACGCTAAAAAGCTTTGCTATTGGTCCCTAACCAGTAGGCACAATCCATCAGTTTTTTTAAGGGCCATTATATCCACTAAGAAGCAACATTAAATAGAGGTCCTTTGAATGTATACATGAAGATGTCATTAAGATGTAACAAACCACGTGGAGGAGCCAGTGAGTAAGCAGCATTTTTTTTTTTAAGTCCAGTGAGATGGGAATAAGAGCACCTTCAATAATCAGTGTACCAATTATGGCACTAATAACCTTTGCAGCTTGCAACTATTACCGTTTAATAGTAACATTTCATTAAAAAAATTGAAAATTACATTGTTTACCTTCTGAAAACCCTGCTACAACTCTGGTTCTTATAAATGCTTAAATCTGCCCGAGTCAGCAGGACAAGACTCCATGTTTAAGTGACAACCTTATGATCCGCTTGCCAGGTCGGATTTTATTCATTTATATACTGTATTGCATTTCAATTTTAGTTTTAAGTTCAGAATTCTCTAAAACTATGGAACACATAAGATTGTAAAACAAGTCTGCCAAACAACGTCCTCTTTGGTAGCAATAGTATTTTGGAATGGTGTTTGCGCATTTTTATATTATTTCAAATAGAACATGAATTCATTTTGAGGTGGGGTGTGCAAGGAGATCAAGGCCAGTTGGAAATAAATCCATTGCCAAATAGATGTGATTTGTATGCAATGTATTATTAAGGTGGTGATATTTGTTTATAAACTGTCATGGTGTATACGAAAAAAAGAAATCCAAAAATGAATCGGTTGAAAAACGTATTAGTGATACTTTTAAAATTTGCCAACACTTAAATATGAAAAATGTGGCAGAAAAGGATTTCACAAATATACAAAAAGGCACTATTTTAGAAGGGATTTGGAATATTAATTGGTTTAAATATTGTATTGCACCAAATTAGTTAAAATCTCAAACTGCAAGTAAAAGCATCAAATACCTCCTTTACCAACAGGACGAATACTGTTAAGTGAATACGAACCTTGATTTTACCAAAATGGCAGAGACTAAAAAAGCAGAAGTGGCATTTAAAAACCGTACAAAATAAAATTTAAAAACAATTGAAATGTAGTCAGTTCCCACATGAAAGGTCAGTGCCAAAATGTCAAAGCATTACTTGTGAATGGGAAACCGTAAACTGTGCTAACCTGGTACTGGAAGATTTGCTGGCCTATCACCCAGCAACGCAGGTTTAGCCTGAGAAAGGGGTGCATGGCCTAAGAGAGGGGTCGCGCCAGGTGTTGGTAGAAGAGGCGGCGGTTTACTCAAGGTGTGAGTGGCAGAACTGGAGCCTGCCATTGCATTTGATGGATACAATGTGTTATCAACTTCTGTCGAAGGAACTGGTTGCTCAAAGCCTGGGATGAAAGAACAAAGAATAGGGTCAGGCATATTTAGAGTAAGCAAATCAAACAGCAAGATCAATGGAAACATGGCTCACTACCCTGCCGCTTTTAGGTTCCAGTTAATACAGGAGAGATACGCTACCAACAAGCGAATGATGCAACTCAAAATCTATTGTGTTTAATTATTACCGTAGCTCCGTTGTGTAAGTGTTAAACAGTTTGCATTTCGAAATATTCTGCCTTCCGTGCAATAAATTCTTCTCGAAGAAAGAAAATCTAGCAAGCACCTTTGTAAATCCATTTAAAACAATAACAGGCTTGCAATTAAGTACGATGGGTAATTATGGGTTACAAATGCCCAGTTTGAGCACATGGTGGTTGAGTGTGAATAATAGACTATCTTGCACATTGACTTGGGTAAACATGCACTTAAGGCAGGCAGTGTTGCAGATAGGCATCTTTTTTGCTTACATATGTAGTGTACGAGAGAAGGTAGTCATGGAAAGTACCTTCAAGCTCATTTTTCCTCGTCTTCAAGTAGTCACTTATTGAATTCAACTCCTCTCGATATACATATTTGCCCTCACTTAAAAGAAAGAGAAGATGTCTAATGCCCAATGGCACAGTGTAAGTCTCATAGAGCTCTCGTTCTAGGTAGTCATCTGCCAGATCTGCCGCCTTGTGTGCAATCTCTTTACGCTCCTTCCGTTCCCGTTCTGTGAATATTTTTCCGAACGAATTTGCAACCAGTGTCAAGGCATCCGCCATGGGCATATTGCGATGTACTACAGAGGAGAGAAACAACCAACTTTATCAATCATTTGCTATACTTTAAAGTACTGTATATTCACATAATTCAAAGTCAAATTCGTACCAATAAACCTGGAAGAGGAAAACTTCCCACATTTGCACAATTCAATTCAAAGGGAAATGTTATCAAGACAAAAAGTGCTGCATCATTTCCATTAAGCTGGGCTCTCAAAACCTCCAATTTATATTTCTACTATAAGAAAGGAAAAGTTGACCTTCACATTTATTTTCCTTCGATCACTAAAGGACACTCAATGTGGTTACTGTTCACTGTTCTTGGGGCATTACAAAAGCACCAAGCAGAAATGGTGCACCGATTGATCATGCAAGGGACAAAAGCAATAATAAAAAAATAAAATCTTTAGCAGTTATAATCCCAAAAAAAGAATGATTTACAGGGGCTGTGGCAAGCTCAAATCTAAATTAAGATACTATTATTTTATGAGACAGGTAACATTTTCAATTTGCAAGCTAAGTGACTCAGTCAATTTTACATGCAAAGCACACCATTTCTCACTCACCAAAAGCCAATCATTGGCTAGTGCAAACTGAGCCCTGGCTGCAACATCTATATATCCCCCTACCCGATAAGCGGGTACTGTGAAATAAGAAAATACAAACACAATTACTTCTAAATATTGTCATAAGAGATGCGGCTGCTAACACTTCACCATTTCTGCATATTCCTTCTAAGATCACTTCAGCAGCACCTGTACTGGTGCACTGCATACCTTCACGAGTGCTTCAGAGTCAAAACGATATACCACCTTGCCATCAATGCAACCCTACCCTTCAAGAAATTCCTCCATGCAAAGTAATAACGGTCAAACTTTTGCTGTACCTTCTCCCAGACTACCCTACAATTTCACTTCTGCCCCACCAGTCTACAAATAAAGTCTGGCCATCTCACCCACTAAAATGAGACGTTTCAAAGTGTTGTACTCATAAGCTATAAACTAGTATGCATCAGGAAACTCAAAACGAATAGTCAATACAAATTCATTGCAATCCATTATGCTTTCAAGGTTGCTGAAATTGCAGGCCGAGAGAGCAGACCAATGCGTATCAATTCTAAAAGGAATACGTTCCACCATAACAAAAAAAAGGTGGGATCCACCCTAATCTGGGAACTTGTACGCACAATCTATATACTAAACAAAATAAACACTATAAAATCCATGTTGTACTGTTTTTACCTGCTTCTCTTCCAATGCCGTTTATCTCATCATTTGCACGAGAAGGCCATTTGGGAGTTACTATGTGGGTGAAACAGGACAAGTATTACAGATAAGAATAAGACCACTACAACATTAGACACATGGCCAGTCACTTGGAGAACATTTCTCTTATTCGGGACATAATTATGGCCTTTAATCATCCAAACAAATGGGGTTTGTGAACACTTAGCCTGTGAGATTTTAAACACAGTGGTCTCATCAGTTTATACCACAGATATCAACTCTGTTCCAAACAAAGTGTGGATACAGCCAGCAGCAGACTGCACCAGACATGCTGCAAAACAAGGGTTGCCCGGGAAGAGAGTGGATTTACATTGAGAGCAAGCACCATCCAAGCTGTATGGTCTACTGTTCTAGCCGGTGGAGTTGCACAAGAGCAGAAACAACCTGGGTGCAAACATTGCAATTCTACACTGCAGGGCTGCATGAAGGCATCATAAAATGTAGCAAGATGGGATCTCCTGAAGCTCAGCACCACTGGGGGAAGTAGCGGAAGGAAAGCCAGTGGATCAGGGTGTATAACTGAAGTGTAGCTAAACATTTTGTTTGAAGACTTCAAACCTATTTTAGCTTGTCTGCATAGAACGAAATTCACATTTAGCTTCCTTCCTTTTTGATACGTAGCTTATGAAAGGGACCCTTCTCTAAATGGGTATGGAACAAAGCATCCAACACTACTGCCAGTTCAGATTACTCGATAGAAAACTAGCTCCATTTTGAAGGGTGCATCATCCCGTTAACTGGAGACATTAAGAACCATGATCTGTATAGCTTTTTTGTAGCTGGGAAGGCTGTGACCATGTCAAATCTGTCAATTAAGCACCAATCCATCCCCAGAGATGGCATATCCCTTTCTTTCAGTTCCACCAATCAACACTACCTCCAACTGGGTAGCATAAATAAGAGGTTACTCACCGTAGTGACTAACGTACTCCTAGTCCATAGTCCCCTTTCCTCCATACTGTATATGGGCGTCCCTCGCTAGGGACGGGAGACAACCTTTTTCACCAGAAACACTTACTCCCTTTAAATTAAGGGGTGCGCAGAGGCGTGGCCCTAGGAGCATGTGCTCCCCGACTCCCCATTGACCTGTCGACAATATTACCACTGCCCAATTACACCATTTTCATTACGGTAGGATGGTGGGGCGCATGGAGGAAAGAGTACTATGGACTAGCAGTACATTAGTCACTACGGTGAGTAACTTATTACTCCTACGTCCCGTCCCCTTTCCTCCATACAGAAAAGTTCCTTAGTACTGCCTGTCCAAATGCCGCATCTGACCTAGAGCCAGCATCCACACAGTAGTATTTGTCCCTGCTGATGACTTGCCACGGAACATACCACTGGAACAAGACTGCCGTGGGCTTGGCTCCGACAGCATGAGCATGCATGTTTGAAAGTGGCTTGTGCTGACCTTCATAGGCCTCCTTGATGGCCGAAACCATCCACCTTGCTATTTAGGCCTTAGATGCCTGCTATACTGGCCTTGACCGCTCCCACCTGTGCCCCTGAAGATGGAGCCTTCGAATTGAGGAAGCTCTTGGTCCTGTCCAGAAAGAATTTCAGGGTGCGCCCGACATCCAGACTGTGCAAAACCCTCCAAGCATCGTCCTTCGGGTCCGCAAAGGTAGGTAACACCCATCTACTCATTCAGATGGAACGAAGACTATTTTAGGCAAGAACGCAGGGGTGCGTTCTGTGAAAGGTAGTCCAAGGCTCTGAAGCGACTAGTGCCTGAATTTCGCTGACCCTGCGTGCAGACATAAGCACCCCACCCCCCCCCACGAGGGCGGTCTTGATGGTGACCAGCATGTCGTCAGTGGATGCCATTAGCTCGAAAAGGTTTGTGCGCCAACACTACATTAAGGTGCCACACAGGGTGCGGCCTCTTGATAGGTGGCTAGACCCTGGTGATGCCCGCCAGATACCTTTTAAACACTAGGTTGGAGGATGAAAACACCTCTTCCGAGTTCAGGTAGGCTCCGATGGCCCAAATGGGCGAGACGTGTCCATTTGCACTCCTGAGTGCGCGAGATGTGCACAGCAGAAAAGTACATCGTCCAATGAGCATGAGGGGATCGACCTCCTTTGACTCTGCCCAGTGGCAAAACCTAGTCCACTTTTGTGCTCCAGGTAGCATCGCTCCTAGCACCCTGTACGATGTCTAGGTTAGCCTGCGAAAGACCGATACTTTAATGTGACCTGTTCAGGAACAAACGCTGCAAGCGCCCACTTGGGGTGGATGACAGTGCCCCCTGCTGTGATAGTAGATGAGCTGGGCCCAGTGGAGGGTGCAGAGGTTGGTCTGCCAAGCTGAGAACCAAGGAGCTACCAGAATGATGCAGAGGTGCCAGGACTCCCTTATCTTGCAGATCACCTTGTGTACCAGGGGAGTGGGAGGGAACGCATATGCGTTCATGCTGTTCCACTATCTGTAACGCATCTCCCAGGGAGCCGGGACCCTGCCATGATCCCAACTAAAAGCACTCTGTTGTACCCTGTGGCTAAGCGGTCCACCTGTGGGTGACAATCTGTTGAAGATCCCCTGTAGGACCCAATTGTTCAATGCCCAATCGTAATTGTCTGCACCAAACCTGCTGAACCCGTCTGCCTCCAGGTTAGATTCCCCTCGTTCACCAGGGCCCATTCCCACATGCGGACTGCTAGGGTGCATAGAGGGGACCTGGTGCCACCCTGCTTGTTGATGTAATACATGCTGGTGAAGTTGTCCGTCTGAATGAGGATCGTTTTGCCACCGACGATCGAGAAGGCCTTGCGAGCCGGCCAGATGGCCTTAAGCTCCAGCCAATTGATATGGGCCTCCTGTTCCTGAAGAGACTAAACTCTTGATGCTGTGGTTGTCCAGGGTTTCCCCCTCCAAGGAAGAGTCTGGTGATGGTAACCTGCGGGGCTGGTTGTCTGAATGGCCTGCCAATCCTCAAGTTGCAGTCCGTGTTCCACCAGAGCAGGTCCTGGGGGGGAGAACCAGAGGAATGCCGATAGTTCCGCCTGGGAATCCACTTCCTGATTCCATGCGGCTGTGAAGTGCAGCTGCAAATCTCTTCATTTTGAGCCTTCCGTCAGGCACTGCCAGGATAAATACTGCCGTGGTATCTAGAAGGTGCTGGTACCACCAAGCTGAGGTAACCGCTCTGCCGATAAAATGGCTTGCAGCCCTCTTGATGGCTGCAATCTTGTCTTCCGAAGTGAAAAACCCTCGGTTCTTGGGTCCCAGGAAAGCCAGGCTCTGCATAGGCTCCAGATGTGACTTCTTGAGATGGAGAATCCCAATTTGTGTAGTGGATTCACGAGGGTGGAGGAGGTGTGTTGTACTGCCTCTCGCCCTGACAAGCCAGTCGTTGAGGTATGGATATACATGGTGGCCCTTAGAAGAACGGCCACTGCATTCATAAGCCTGGTAAAGGCCCTGGGGGCTGAAGTGAGGCCAAAGGCTAGAACCTGTATTGGAAATGAAAGCAGATCTTTAACCTCATGAAGGATTGATGGGGCTGCCAAATCGGAACATGCAGGTATGCGTCCTTCAGATACAGGGAGCACACCCAGTCTCCCTTGCAGTGTCACCGCAATAAGGGCTGGGGTAACCATCTGAAACTTTTGAAGCCGAATGGAAAGGTTCAGGGTGGAAAGGTCCAACTCAACTCTCAGGCCAGCCTGGTTCTTCTGTGTGGTGAACACTGGAATAGAAGCCCATGCCTCGCTGGGAGGCTGGGACTTCCCTCCACTGCCTGATCCTGTACCAGCGAGTGAATTTCCACCAACAGAGTTGCCGCCCCAATCTCTGGCAGAGGGAGGAACTGGTAGGCGGCAACCCGAGGACACTACTGCCCCCCCCCCCTTTAGCCAAGCCCCCCTATTGGAGACACGTGGACCCGGAGGGGCGTGTCATGCCTTTCCCTTTGAGGCGGAGGTGGACTGAAAGAAGCCCTTATTCCCAGCCTTGTGCTGTTTACAGCAGTGTTGACTCAGATCAGTCCGGCTGCCTGGACTGTTCTCGGAAAGCCTGACTGCGGGTCTTGGGCATAGACCGAGGATGGATTAAGATTTCGCAGTATGGGAACTGTTCTTATCCAATTCCTCGTCTGCGGTGGAAAGAGGTCACTTCCCTAGAATGGAAGGTCCAATATGCGTTCCTGTATGTCCGGGTTGAACTCGGTAGCCCGGAGCTAGGCCGTCCTCATGTCTGTGGCTATACAGATGGCGCAGCCAGAGGTGTAGATACGTGCCACTGGACTCCATGATGTCTTGAGCCACCATCGTTCTGCCAGCCCCACCTTAAACATGCATGTACCAGAAGTTCCGGAAGGAACTCAGCTATTTCCTGCCAAAGCTTCTGGTTAATACCTGTGAGCATGGCATCCGGGTTAGACTGACGAAAGTGCAGGGAGACATTGGAATAGACTTCCATACGCCGCCAAGATCTTCTTGCAGCGCAGAGGACGACATGGCTGAGTAAAACAGCGGCTTCGAGTAGATAGAGGCCACGGCAATCACTGAGGTGGTGTGGAAGACTGCGCCGACAAGGGTGTATCCCCTCTCCATTTGCCTGTACTTGGTGTCGACGCACCTGTTGGGCTGAGCTGAAAGGGTTTCAGACATCCTTTTTGGCCAAGGAGGACCTCGGCCAGGACCCCCGCCTCAGGTTGCGCCACTTCAGGGTGTGGAAGCCCCAAGTATTCAGCCAAACCTACAAGCTATTCATGGAAGGCCTTGGCTGAAGGTGTCAGGGTCCTCCTCCCCGGTGTCCACCAGGGTGTCCGGCTGGTCTGGTACCAGGGGAGGAGTGCTGAAGGCTGAGGTGTGGAGACAGGAGTCGGAGTGCTGTGGCGGTTGGTGTGGAACTGCCTGAACTATAGGAGGTAGGGGAGCTGGAATCAAAGGACCTGGCGTGGGCAGCTGTGGCTGTGCAGCGTCCTGAGGCACTGGAGCCATAGGAGGAATGACTATAGGTGCTGGCGGAGGGACTGGAGACATATCTCTCATGTCTCGCACCTCGAAACACTTGTGCATAGGTGCGTTATAAATGCCATCTCATAATATCCTGAAGAATGGAGCTCATCTGAGTAAGCGCAAGGAACTTCTTCAAAAACCCGTCGACAGGCTGGTGGGGTTGCTGGTGGTATTGACAGAGTAGCAGGCTTCTGCCTGCGAGTATTCTGCCTTGCTGGTTGCAGGGGATATCTGCCCTGGGGTGCTGAAGGGTAAGCTGTAGGCCACGTACCTGGCGAAGACCAGTCCCACCTGGACACTTCCTACCCATTCCCTGAAAGGGGGATGTGTCGGACGAGTGGCCATCTTGTCGAGCTGCATGTCACATGCCTGGGTCGTGGTGCCTGGCTCACTGGTGCTGGCCTCTTCCCAAACTCTTGGAGATAGAACATGAGGCCTACCCTGCACCTCAATTCGAGGCCTGGTACCCTTGGCTGAGTCACTGCTAGGGCTGCGTACTGGCACCCTCTTGGACATTTGTCCCATAATAGGGTGTCCCCCTCAGGTCAAAGCCTGATAAAATAACCTTGCGGCCCCTCAGCACCGTCTCCGGAAGGAGCTAGTGACCCCCCCTCGGCCTGGCGGCTGAATGAGCCTCGGTATCCTTGCTGGTGTGAGAACCTGAACGGTCCCTCCCACCCAGACGTTTCAAAGGAAAGGAGTCGCCCTTGCGGGGTGCGATGGGAAAAAGCGTCCCTACCTTGGGCCTGGACTTGTGTTCAACTAAGCTATTCAAGTCTTCTGGAGGAGACTTCTCGAAGAGATGCCTCCACCGAGCTAACCTTTTCAGATAGTGCGGTGCAAGCGCGCAAGCAGTACAACCTTCCCAGCCGTGGTCAGGGACAAGGCACAGAGTGTGGGGGAAGAGCCCTTCACAGGCTGGACACCTGCTGAAGCCAAAGGACGTCGACATGCGCCAGAAGACCGATTAAGGATTCGACAAAAGACAGTATCTGGAAAGAGCGCGTGGAATTACAAGGCCGAAGAGTGCTGGTGAAAGCAGTCCGGTCGATGCGGAAAAGGGGACTGAAGAGTGGCACCAGTGGGTGGAGTGAGGTGAGCGCATGCTCCCAGGGCTGCACCCCCTGCATGCCTCTAAATTTAAAGGGGAATTTAGAGGGGAAGGTGAAAAAGGATCAGTCTCCCATCCCTAGCAAGGGACGCCCATACAGTATGGACGAAAGGGTACGGGAAAGCAATTTAAGTGTTAGTTACCATTACTAACCTACCAAACACTAGTGTTTTTTGGCCTAGCGATACTTCACAGCATTGCAGTCAAAAAACAAAATTAAGCAAAAGCATTGGGCATCAGGTGCAAGCTTTTAGGTGGAGTAGATGCCTTTTGACCTATTGTCTGTTCCCACTATTAGCTACTCAAAATGCCATTTGCCTGTCTCAGTGCACCACAAATGTTAGGGGAACCACTCCTTTCCATTAAATGTTGATCCACATATTTCTGGTAGAGCCCAAACAAACCATGAGGTTAAAAACAGCCCCAAAACCACTTGCTTCAAATACTTTCTTCCATATTTTATTAGAGCAGCGATTTACTCCTACCTTCATTACAAAAAGGAAGTGTAGCGCTTGCTCCGTTACCAAACAAAACGCATGGCAACTGAGTTACCTTAATTCGATGGAATTACCAGAAATGTAGTTGGAAAAACATTGCCTGAAAACAGTGAAGGCTGTTAAGCATCTTCCCATAGGTGTCAAGATCTAAACAGGGGGTAGTCTAAAGAAAATTCAGAGTTAAAGGATTGAGGGGACAACTCAAGAAAAGATGCAGCACTTAGAATTAAAATATACACTATTGAGACGCATCTACCCAACATACATACACCACTATGGATGTTAATCTTACACTTTCAACAAAACAGTCTGTGCCAACTTCACCAATGGAAGGATGCTAAAACTAGAATTTGCAAAACTAACATTTCACCAACTTCTCGAAGTAGAAAAGTAGACAAACAAGTAAACCAGAATGACATTTCTCAACTTAATGAAATAGAAAAAATGCAAACAAGAAATGATGCAAGAACAGAATATGTACATTAGTGAAGTGAATGTTTTTTGATAAAGTGAAAGATTAAGTGTGTTATCAATAAGAGCTGAGATTTGATTCTCCATTAAAAAAGTAATGGGTCACTGAATAAACTTTAATGAGACTTGTTTTGTAACCAAAAAAACTTTAAAAACGTGAAACGGAAATAATGTAGTTGTGTGATCCTATGAAAGCATTCAGGTTTATCTATGTACATTCAATGTATATTAATTGGCAAATGTGGCAGTGTATTGTGTAGCATTTAGGTGTATCGAGAAATGTATGTTGTATATTTGAATGGGGGTGTTACTTTAAGTGACATCTGAATGAAGCTAAACTTACTTTTGATGGACTCATGAAGCATGATTACGGTGCAAGAGGAGAGCGCTACATTGGACTGCTCAACAAGAATACAAAATGGGGACCCATCATTTTTAACTTCCTGGAGCGCGCGTGTGAGACCCGACTCGGAGGCAAGGTATATCATTTCCACCACAAGGCCATGATCCTGCAACTGGTGGCCTATGACAGTTGCATATTCCCTTAAAGAAAAAAAAGGCTGGTTATTTACAAACAAAGAAATGTGTAGCAATGAAGTTGTCATGATGCGCCTTTATGTATTTGGGTCCTTACAAATTATGGGTTACAAGGACGGTTGTTTGGATGGAAAATTACCAATGTTTTTTTAAATAGTAAGGCCCTAAACGAGGTTGATTTTATGGGTAAAGTGGGCGTACAATAGTGAGATTTTGAATTGACAACTTGCAGAGTTTCATCCTAGCATTAGATAGGTTGACCGAAGGAGAGGGCGGCATAGGGGAAGCTCCTAAAATGGTCACTAATATTTGGACATGTATGGTGGGAAAGGTTTTCCACCGAGTTATTTACAGGACTGATATTTTGTGGCAAAAAATTACTAAACTTTAAGGACCATCTTACGCCTATGCATTCGATAGGCCTATTTGCATAATTTTGGTTTTCACTCATCCATGGAGGTATTTCGGCATGAGCCACAAACCTGTTTCCACCCCAAATGTACAAGTAGCCCATCAATCCTGTGATCAGTGATATTTGGTTAGGATTAATTATGAAAGGAATGGGTAGCAAATGTGGAATTTGCCAACAAAGCTAATTGAATAAATCACTCAATTATAACAGCAAAATGCCGTTATCAAGGCAGCATTTAATTTGGCACACTTCCCTTAGAACCCATTAAACATAACCAAAACAAATGCAGCTCAGATACTGAGTAGTAAACATAACACTGAAACTGCAGTTACTTTTTAATGTACAGCAGAAAGCCTGATCTGACTAAAGCAAAATGAAGAGCGCATTGAAAGTAGGCTTTCATACAACTAGGAGGTAGCAGTGAGGACTGGCCACACTGGGTGAATGCCACACTGGTCGTTACTTGAACCTATGGCACACTGAGGCTTTTACTATTGGATGTAAAATTGAATGGTCCTTTGGTACATTTAAACTGGCACATATGTTAAGTAAACTACAGATAACATTTGGACAAAACACAATATTGTATATTCATATCAAAATGGGATGGCTGATCTGAAAGATTCCAAGCTGTAACTGTGCTAGAGCTCAAACATCACAAAAGATCACGACATGCCCATTGAAAAACTTTGTATCATTTAATCAGGAATTTTGCAATGCAATCAAGTGCTCTACGATATACATCAATTTTAAAAGCTAGCGGTTACTGTGAAATGAAAATGGATTTTCTTCAGCCAGAAAGAAAGGTTATAAGATAATGGGTTCCCACTGATTAAGAGGCACACTTGCAGTCTAGTAACCGAAAACAGTCGAGTCAGCAAGGTAGTTGACAAAAAATAAAAAAAAAACACCTCAATGCTTTTAAGTATACCCACCTCCAACATCTTTTTCCTGTATCAGAGATGATGATCACCACCTGAAGAAAAATCGGTGGTGTTGGATTTCACTGCATGGAGTACATTTTACTTTGGTTATTGCTAACCTACGAAGTTAAGATTGCGATGTGTGTCACAGTTGGAAAGAACAGCCGTGCTTGGCACAAATTGAAAAATGTACTTGCAAGAAAGCGTTCGCCCCCAAGTATTTGTCCAAGTGCTGCAACAGGTTACCGTGAAGGCTTTGCCATTAGTGGCATAAGAACAGACTGTACTTACTTAACTTCATCAGTGGAAGACTGGTATAAAAGAAAATGTGCATGGTGTAAGGGACAAAAGAATCCCAAGCGAGTAGGTCTTGATCCAAGTTGACATTTTAGAACAGTCAGCTTGGAGCGATTTAAACAACTAAAGGGCAGGTGTTTACTCATTTCCCTCTAGTCAGCCCTTGCAATAGGGTGAATTGACCACCCACCCCTCCTGAGCATATCAGAGGAGGGGTAGGACTGAGGTCTCACTGAGAAAATTGCAGCAAACCGCCGCCTTAAGAGTTGGATTTATACCACAAATTCGATTAAGTCCATTAAGTCCACATGGTTTGTACTGTTGAGTGGCAAGTCACCCATTGCATAGGACAAGTTTTCATGATTGAGGGAACAGATCCTTGCGCCTGGGCACTTTGCAAAGGAAAATGTTGAGCCTAGTGCCTGGGTGTGGAAGAGGAGAATAATTAAGGGTGTTCAATATGAACAGATTTGTGGTCACAGGAGATGTGATTTCAGGATACTGTGCCCATTGATTTCCATCTTGGCAACCTGATGGACTGACGAATAGTTTGTGGTAAAGCGATGGGCAAAGTTCCTCAATACTCCACCGATGTTGCAATAAAAAAGGTTCTTTGTAGAACACAATTCTTCAGGTTAGTCCAGCTGCAGAGATAACTTACTCAAACCAACAGGATGGGCAGGCAGTAATGAGCACAACTAATGTGGCTACTTGCTAGCATAAGCTCCTGTGAGCTAAGGACCTTGTGTTAGGGAAGATTTTCCTAGTAATAACTATTCCTGACTTGTGTCCACCCCAGCACTTTTTTGCTTTACTGGTGGATTCTTTTTCTTTATACCTCCGAGTGGGAACCTTTTTCCACACATTCTTTTTAAGTCTATCGCCTTTGACAACTTTTGGCACATACTGCCTATTGTTGCTGGGTTGCTATTTGGGCTCCCCTTTTAACTTTATCTGGCCAACTACAGTTCAAGGGTAGAAATGAAGTTTGGATCCTTTTACATATTTGGTGAAGCCAGCACACCTTGCATCCCCTAACACACTAAAACTAACAACTGTTACAGGTACAAGCTTACCTTTAATGGCTGGGGGCAGTGATTAATTTGGAGCATCTTTACCGCGGGCTGTGTGCATTTAAAAATACTTAAGCAAACTGCTGCCACCGGTTCACTGTAGGCACACTTGTACCAACACCAAAAAATCCTTAGAGGGTGGCTAGGACCCCTATGTGCGGTACTGTAAAGTACTCTTCCACTTGGCACATAGTTACCAAGAAATGGCAGACTAAGGGAAACATTTTGGGGTGGGGGGGTTCACAAATGGAGGGAAAGTTGCACCCAAGGGAAATCTCTCCCAACACTGTACTGCAGCCAAGGATTCAGCCTGCAAATACATGGCACAAGGAAGTAAAAAAGAAACCACTGCCACCAGCCAGTCAAGTGAGTTAGTCTAACAGAATGGTACATCTGGGGTGGGATGAAGGAGTTACTATGTAACCCCCCCCCTGCATTCTATAGTGGTGTGTGCTGTACCTACAAACGACAAGGGCAATTTACTATTCTTGGGAACAGTAGTTCACCCAAGACAATTTTGCTAAACATTAAGAGATGTCCAAGGGACCTCAGTGCCACTGCATTAAAGGTCAATGCAAAAATCAGATGCCTATGGAGTTTACCAGACTCCATAAAACAGTAAGAAACAAAAATCCTAGTCAGAAAAAACACGAGTGAGAAAAAAAGTCCCACTTACTTGAGTTGAAATCAAAAAGCACTGAGTCCAGCAAAAGAGCTGGGGTCTCCAAGGTTAAATGGAATTAGCACAGAAATTAAAATTCTCCCACTCAGTAAATAATTCACCGACATCTGAAGGGAGCATTTGACCATGAGATTCGTTACATGCACGAGAAGTTCAGAGTCTTGGTTCTCATATTTCCCACTGGAGAGAGGGTACTGGTTCTACTGCACTCCGCTTTATTAATTGTGAGCAAAACCTGCTTTATCATGTGGACAGCCATCGAGAATGTTTCCACACAGTTCATTACATGCATCGTCTGAAAGACAGATACTTCACTCTTGTGAAGGCGAGAGCTCATTTGTAATCCCTAGAAATTGCATTTAACCTCAGTTTAAAAATAGTGAGTACATCTGGAGCACTGGCTGTGCCTCTAGCTGTCCATATTGTTTGGCCTTCTTCCTCCTCTCGAAGAGTAGGAACTGCAACTTATGCAAAGCCCTAAGCCAGGGTAAGCTGCACATCCATGCAAACGTGTCTGCTGCTCATCAGATGTGCCGTGTAGGATTCGATATCCTGTGCCAGTGAATGATGCAGATCCTTGCCATTGGTGGAGGTATGGACTTCAGCATTAATCATAGGTGTTTGAGGGGGGGACTGCTGCTGCCATTCTTCTTGCTGGGAGCCAAGACCCCTACAAGAGGTGTATACCCTGCTACTCGTTGGAATCAAGCCAACATCACTTGACACATCCTGACTGTTGGTAGAGATCTTTTTGCTCCTTTCCACCCATAAGCTTCTATGGGACACCCTTTCTTTTTGATCCCAACATGACTTTTTGCAGGCAAGCAATGCCACCTGCTTTACTTTACTTGAATTGTGGTCATTTTTATGGGGAGACTGACCTGTACATATGACTATAAATGGCGAGATATCAACTCTTCTCTTTATGGAGTTCCTAAAAAAATGCACACATCTCCCAAACTGAACCAAGGTTAAGCTTTTGTAACTTGTGTTACAAATGCAACGTGTCCAGAATGGGCTGGTGGAAACGGATAGGTTCGTACAGTGTTTTGAACTTCTCGTCCGCATTTGCAATTAGCGCAAATGGCCATATTGTTCGACCTTCCTGTCCTCAAGGTCAGAATGCTTTATATGAAATTCTTTCCTAGGGAACATTTCTGCTTTTGCAGGCTAAGGGGTGAACTCTGCATGTGGCCAGATGTGGGGGCTGGGACTGTCTGGTCCAATGGCTAGCTGCAATTGGATAGCCACTGCCAGTTTGAATGGTGCAGATAATTAAAATTGCTGGACTTTGGCAAGCTCCCAGCCTAGATATTGGACAAAAGGAGGGCTCCTGCAGCCATTGTAGAGCTTGGTGGAGCCAAGTCCTCTACAGAGAAGAAAAGCTTGGTGGCAACCCGATGAGAACAGCCAGTCTCGAGTCATGCTCCAAGATCTGTGGTTTCAGACGAGTCCCTGGACCAATTATTTTGGGCTACCCCACTGCAGCAGTCACCGTACAGAGTGCATCTTTGGAACTTGGATGACCCTTAGTTTGTACTACAAGATTAATGCTACTGCATTTTCAGCCTTCTTGTATCAA
The DNA here is from genome assembly GCF_040938575.1 of Ambystoma mexicanum. Lineage (NCBI taxonomy): Eukaryota > Metazoa > Chordata > Amphibia > Caudata > Ambystomatidae > Ambystoma > Ambystoma mexicanum. Next base: position 1,357,051,158 of record NC_090921.1, on the reverse strand, counting down.
CGGAAGCCAGGCAGGACCTGCTCCTTCAACCTTTAAGATTTGGAGATTGCACGTAGAATACCACAATTACAAATATTCGTCCTGAAGAAAGCGGCTACAAACTAATCCCGCTGAAACCGGTTGACTTTTACCCAAGTAGTACTGAATTGATAACCCAGGCTCCTATACCCCCCCCCATATACATAGATTAAAGGGCTCATTTAAGGAAATTATCACAGATACTTATATCTAATCAACTGATTGTTGAATAGAAAACTAGCTTTTAAAATATTCTTTGACCACATGGGGTCATAGTACTATCTTCGATAAGACATACATACTGGAGGCGGTACCATTAAAGATTAACACCGACCCCCATCATGCGTGCACTTTTTAGAATTTAGGAAAGTAGTGAGGGAGGAAAGGGTCAGGACCTCTACACCTCATTTGTAGGCAGCACACCAGCACATACTAGGGCTGGTATCTCCTCTGTAGGAGGTTCCTTACACAGGGCTAACCAAATATCGCTAGGGACCCAGCTGTAGGAATAACTGTTAACAATTATCCTTCTGTCATTTGAGTCTATAGTGCAGCCAAGGCTTTTCACTATTTTGGAGGGGTGGGGGTGCCAAGGGACAGGGGCCATTGCACGAGAATGGCAGTATTGCTGCTCACCTTGATCTCAGTTTGATCTGGGTTCAGAAGGAGGTGGTTTCTTGTCATCCATCGGTCAGTATCCGAGGCAAGCTTCAAGGTCAGGATGTGGGTTTGAGCTTGTTTTGGTAATTCTTAAAATAATTTGGGTATCAGTGTATTTGTAGCAGGTGAGGTTGTGAGCACAAATGATTCTGGTAGAGTGGTCAGATAGAGGTTGAAAAAGGAGAGCAGAGACATGCCCCTTGGGGCACTTGTTCACGGTGCGAGTGGTTGAGACAAAAGGGGTGAGGGAGGAGAGAGCAATTTGTTTCCTGTTGAGGAAGGAGGCAATCCATTTGAGTGCCGCACCTCGCATTCCTAGGGAGTGGAGATAGTCAAGGAGGATAGAATGGTTAACTGTGTCAAAGGCTGCAGACAGATCAAGGAGAATCAGTGCTGCGCAACCCTCAGTCTGCTGAGACCATGAGATCATCCCAGACCAAGATCAGGGTGGTTTCTGTTCCATGCCGTGCTCTGAAGCCTGACAGAGCGGGGTTGAGTAGTTTGTTGGTTTCTACGAAGCGGTTTAACTGAGTGTATGCAATGCGGTCAACAAGTTTGCCTGAAATCAGGTGTTGGGAGATTGGCCTGTAATTCTTGGGGCCTATAATTCTTGGGGTCAAGTGTGGGGGTGGAGGGGGTGGTTCTACCGATTACTTTTAGAAGCGGTTGGACATGCGCTGTTTTAAAGGCCTCTGGAAAGATGCCAGATGTGAAGAAGTCATTTAGTATGGACCTTGCTTGTTCTACTGCACAAGTGGAGGAGAATATACAAGTGAAGGAGAATATTTCTTTCAGAAGAGAGGTGGGTCAGGGGTCATCTGGAGGGTCTGCTGCTGGATACTAGACCCAAGAACTTCTGAGAAGTCGAAAAGTGGCATTGCAGTAGTCACAGCAACAGAATCAGGAGGGGCAGGAGTGAGGGTGGAGAGTTTGGTATTAAGGGTTGCAATCCTGTCTAGTGCTGTAGAAATGAGGAGTTGCAGATAGTTTGCATGGTCTTGGCAGAGGTGCAGATGGGTTTCACAAATTCCTAGATGATCCTGTTGAGTTCTTTGCTGCAGCAGTTCAGGATTAGTTTATTGTAATCGGGCTTTTGGGCCTTTCGGATTTGTAATTACGGTGGTGGTGGGCAAACCTGCTGGAGAGATGTTTTAGATGTTTGCCATTTGTGCTCAAGAGAGTGATTTTGACTTTTGAACGTCTTCAAGTGGGGCGTGAACCATTTAGGGGACAGTGCTTTGCGGGAGGCTGCAGGAAGTAGCGATTCTTTAAGCCAGGAGTCAAAGGATTCAACTGTTAAAGGGATAGTGCCATCAAAAATGGTATTGGCCCTAAAGATGGGCCATCAAAAATATATATAAAAAATATTCATTAAGAAAGTTGCTATGTAAACTTTTGAGCAAATGAGGCTCAAAGGCACAGATTCAAAGCACTAGGAGGCATCCATTTTGTGAAATGGATGAGCTTCCTGTGCTTGTGTTAATTTCTGCCCTTGCGGCACTAATGAAGCAGAAGCCAGCCCGCTGTAATACACAAAAGCTTCCAGTGGCTTTTGCTTCATTAGTGGCAGAGGGCAGAGATTAAGTAACAACCTGCTGCTGGTAAGTGCTTCACATTTCTTTTTTGAAAATTACTGCAAAATAAATGCTGCGGTTTTCTTGCTAACTTACAAAGAAAACCACACCATTTTTAACGTCCATGTTTGCTGTGGCTTCAGCTTTGGGTCTCCTGGGCTCCCCTGACAGTTCAGGGGAGCCCAGTAGACAAAGCTGAAGCTACAGCAAACCTAAATACAACAAGTTTCTCGGGCTCCGGGAAACTTAGAAAGATAACCGCAACATATTTAACTACAACAACGTATTTCTGACTGTGGCGGCTTTCACATAGGGGCGCACAGGAGACTCAAAGCAAATACAATGTTGTATTTATGATTGCCATTAGGGGGCTTTTGCTGCTTGTTTAGTGCCGCCAGGGCAGAGCTCAACATGAGCCGAGGAGGCTGCCTGAAATGGCAAAATGGAGGCTTCCATGTAAACGCTTCTCGTTTGCTCAAAAGTTTACATAGGAACTTTCATTAAAATTAGGTTTAATGCATGTTTTGGATTATTGCCATTTTTTGGGACAATTATTTTGAGCACTTCATTCCGTTAAGGGTCTATCAGATGTCAGCGGTCCTGGGAGACTGCAGCAGGGCTTCAGCTAGGTCGGGGAGCAACTGGACTTTGTTCCAGCATTTGTGATCATGTGTGAATGGAGGGCTATGGGTGGAGGGGCTGGTGTGTGGACAGAAAGATGGCAGAGTGGTCTGTCCATATAAGCAGTTAGATATAGAGACTAGGTCATAGGAGCTAAAGATTGGATCAAGGGTGTGACCACCAGAGTGGGTTGGACCTGTGGTATGCAGGGAGAGGTTGAGCGCCTCTGTGTTTTACCAAGAAACCTTGAGTACAAGAGTATTTCAATACTCTTAATTATAGACCTCTGTGTAACACCCATACAGCTCACATTCCCTCTTGATGAGACCGACTGCTCAGCAGCGCTACCACAAAACTTTTGTTTTGCTTACACCTGTAGTCTTAGTTGTGTGTAGTAGTCCCAAAAGGTACTGCATACAAACTCTGCCTAACACTTGTCTGTAGCTTGCTGGTTCTCACTGGAGACTTGCAGTAGCTGCTTTTTGCAGAGTTGCTTGCAGCTTTGCCTTCCACAAGCCCAACAGCTTGTGGCCCAACATGGATTCTTTCCTACAAACACTCAATAACCTTGTGCAAGACTTTTGTGCTATCTGAAAGAAGTGCCTCAGCTCTACGGCTGTTCTGGCTCCCTGCAGACTATTCCGGCCCATTGATTTTGGTTTTAACTGTCCGCCATAGGTGGTACATAAGTTGTATTGCTGGGAAAGGTCTAACCCAGACTTCATTGGGGAATTGTAAAGTATTCACATGCTCTGAAAACGTGTTAACCTTTTCCACAACCTCAGTAGTGCATTAAGTGTTGAGTGATATCAATGTCCACAGTGTCCTAGTAATTGAAGTCCCCGGGGGGGGGATGTGTGTGTCTCTCAAAAGGGTTACTCTTTAATCTGAGGAAATGTTGTGAAGTGTATTGTTGCATATTAAAGGCTTATATAAAAACAGACTATTTTACTAGAAAACCTTGAGTACAAGTTATTTTATTTGGATATTTGTAATTGTGAATCTGTGTTGCATCTCTACAGCTCACATTTACCTCTCGAGATAAGTATGGATGCTCAGTCACTACCAACTTATGTAGTACAGACCTATACCAATAGGTGAGTTACCCATTAACAAGAGGACAAGGCTGGTGTAGTCTCCCATAGGGTTACTACATACAGTCTTGCCTAACAGTGGTGTGGAGGCGTGGGACTAAGGGTGGATGGAGTGCGTGTTGGTGGAGGGTCGATGGTGTGACGTGGAGCTCTACATGAGTGGGTGGGTGCTAGTGCAGGTGTCAAAGGGGATTTAGCAGGGGCAGGGAGTCCTAGTGATTGCACTGATGCCATAGTAGTGGCAGGGGCCACTACGATATCACTCCAGGAGACACCCATCTTTGCAGATCTTACTCGACTGGAAATATTGGATTAGATCTTTGCTAATCCTATCGGGGAAGGTATCTAGCAAAACTACCAACCAAGAACCTCCAGGACATGTATTGAAACTATATGATTTGGGCTAGATCTGGCAGTCATCCTCCAACAAAGTACACAAATAAGCAATTGCAACCCCAACTCACAGCGCTAAGGCGCTATACAAATGCCCAATAACAAACAGAATTAGTTCAATTGCAGTTGGAATTGGGGTGGGGTCAAAACAAATTTTGCATTATTAAATTATACGACAGTAAAACTATTGCTAGAAAAAGAAGTGAGCAAGACAGACTGAAACAACTTTTAAACCGAGCAATGGTCATCCCATCCAGCCTGATCATCAATGGCTAAGTGCAGATCATGACGCATGCTTCACAGGGTAATGGTGCAAACAAAATGTAAGGCTGGTAAAGGTAAGTTCAGAGTTTGACTCAAGACATTAATTCAGGAGTGGCAGTGGGGTATGAGAACCTACGTTTGTTCCTTGTTTATGCCCACAACTACACAGTCGGATGGTCTTTCCTTAGTATATTCTTTGTGTATTTGTTCGTAGAACTGCACATACAACTTCTCTCTGCGACTAGCCTTTGAGTACTGGTCTTCTGCACCTACAGAGAAGAAAAAAAAAATGTAGCCACAGAAAATACTAAATTACAAAGTAATACAATAGGAACAACCCTAGAGTAATACAGTACTGCCCAAGTATGAAATTTTCCCAAGTCCTTACCTTTCTGTGAATACTGATATCTTTCATAATAAGCATCGCTCCCCGACGAATAATTATATTGTTGCCCAAATAAGTCTTTGAAGCTGAGAAAAAGAAAAAAAAAAGGTGTAAGTGGTATACAAAAAGCTGCACCTATAACTAAATATTAAATTCCCATGTAAATTTGAAGTGCACAAGAACATCCCCAGGAAGAACAGTTGCAACACAAACACCCAGAGAGCAACCTTACATCGACGTTGGAACCACAAGGTTACAGTAGACATCTTCCTCTAGCGACCCCTTATTCGTGGAAAGATTCATCCTCTTCACACAAAACCCCCTTTAACACACTTCAAGGTTGGGAGATCACGGCATACTTTATTCAACTGAACCCGGCGTGGCAACCAAAACTCCCTCGATTGAAACCCAAAAGGTAATACTTCCTGATATTTTACCAATCGAAAATATAAAAACAAACTTTAAACCCATACCATATGGCTCCATCACATCCCACACCACAAAATAGGTTTCTCATCTTTGTCAGGCAAGCTTTTCATAGCAATGTTAGGTTATTTGGCATTTATATTGCGCTCTATCTCATTGGTGGACCTAAAAGTGCCAGTGAGTTGAATGTCCTCAGGGACCATTCGTCCAGGTCAGTCGAAAGAGTAGAGTAGGGTGCACTCAATATGAGCAGCCGATACACTTGCCTGATGGTAGCTGCATAACATTAGGGTGTGGTGGTATTGAGCGATCACTTGAATGTGTGCAATCTGGTGGTTGGTCTCAGACTGCATTCTGGCGGCATTAGGCTTATATAGGACATTGTGTGGTGTATAGCTGTGTTCTAGCAGGATGTTGAGGTGTTCTAGTAGTGTTCGTATGCGAGCAGCTAGGCCGAAATTGATCGAGGGGCATAGCTGCGCTCTATTGTGTGTTGTAGAGTAGAGTGCGCATATTGATAGGAGAGCCGAGTGTCTGGAGTGGATGTGGAGTCCACTGTTCCGGAATAGATTCTCGCCTTTCATGATAGCTGTAGTCGGGGAGATGGCACAGGAGGCAGCTAGGCCTGTGTAGTAGACTCAGGAAGCAGATAGTCAGCAGTCGCAAATCTTAGCCAATAATAAATCTTGCTGACCTGGGTCAACCCTAGAACTTTTTGCTTTTACCAACCGATTATTTTCCCTTATACCGCTGAGTGGGAACCTTTTTCCACACTCAGAAACTTTTACTCTTTATGGGTTTCATTTTTTAAGAGACTCCATAGTCTCTTTAAAATTATCCTCTGAAAACTTAAGTGCCTATTGGTGATTGGTTGCCCTAGGCGCTCCTCTCAACTTTCTCTGGCTAACCTTAAGAACTACAGTTCCCAAGGGTAAAAAGGATCTTTGGATCCTTTTACATTTTATTAGGCGAGACCAGCACCACCCACCCTATCTGGAGTGCTGGGGAGATGCCAAGTATCCCCCCCTCTCATTTTAATGGACAAACTTACCTTTAATGGCTGGTGGCAGTGAAAGGGCCCCAGTCACCTTTTTTCTCCATTTTAGTGTTCCTCGTCCTTTCTTGTTCCTTCCCCAGACAGCAAGGGCGGGAAATTGTGTGATTTTTATGTTGTTACTTGGGATTTATATAGAACTCTATATGTTATTGGTATGACCTCAAAGCGCTGGTAGGTTGAACGCCCTCGGCAACCGTAGTACTGGTCAGTAGAGGTAGAGTCGTAGGGTGCGTGGGTGCAACAGATAGGTGAGCAGCTGATGTAAATGTCAGATTGTGGCTGCATCTTAGCGTTGGGTGTGATGCTAAAGAAATCAGTTGGCTGTGTGCAGCCTGGTGGGTGGACACCCAGACTGGGCTCTGGCTGCGTTAGGACTGAAGGACGCATATGTGAGCAACAAGGCCGGAATGTGCTCAGCTAGCTGCGTTTTATTAGGGTGATGAGGGTATCATTACATATAAACCCCACCAAAAATATTGCCAGTGTTCGAGATAATTCTCATAAATGTGATAATTTCCTTCACCTTAGAGAACCCCAGCAACTTTGTTGGATTTATGAGGATTTTTTTACCTGGAAAGAGAGATCCTCCCCCCCCCCCCCCTCCACTCATGTGTTTTGATGTGTTCTTGGATTATGGAGTTTTAAGATAACTCCATAGGCATCTTTTCATGTGTTACACAGCACCCTCAGTGCAGTGACACAGGGATGTCTCTTTAGACTTCCCAAAGGTTTAAATACCTTGAAATTGACTTTACTAGTCTTTCCAAATGTATAGACCCAGCACACACCATCTTACAATGCCAACAAATTACTCATGTGCTTTTGGAAGATTTTAAAAAAAATTATTATTACTAATTTTTGTGTACAACTACTCATGTAGCAGTCAAATGCTACCCTTTCCTACTGAAAAGGCTAGTGGCAGTGGTACTACAACAAACTACCATGATTTTTCCCTACTGCGAACACCGGTAGCTAAATCACAGGAGCCACGTATGCCTTTGGCGGGCTTCAGGACTGAAAACCATCTCTGGCGTCTGAGTGTCTGGGGTGGGCAGGAAGTGAGGGAGGTGCCGGAAACTCTTAGTCTCCTAGGAGACCCCAATGCACTGGCATGATTAGCTGGCTGAGTGACAGCTAGGCTGGAATGAAAGGGAGAAAACTTTAAAAGGAGAGTCTTGGACTGGAACACAAGTCGACCACTGGAGCGAAAGAACCAAAGACGAGCTGGAAGAAGGCGGCTGCTGCAACTCCTGGACAGTTGGTTTGCCCAGTGAAGCCCTCCTGCAGGTCCGAAGTGCCAAGTTAATTTCGACAGAGAAGCCCCTTCAAGGACGACTTCTTCCTTTGATTTGGTGGGACCAATCAACTCGCAAGCCACCGGCATACCATTCTCAAGGCTGGTTAGGATTAACCAGGCAGAGGAACACCAGCTTGTGTGCTTTAATCTACAGCTACTGGAACTGAAGTGACTCCATATGGTTTGCTTTTTCGACGATCCTGTGCAGTGCAGGAGTCCGACGCCCCCCCTCTTTTCCCCACAACTGAGGCTCAGGAACAGTGAGATCTGCAGCAACTACCAGGAACCAATGACTTCAGCTGCATTTGTTTCTTCATACTAAAGGTACTGTGCCAACCAGATTAAGAGAATGCCACTCTTGCGAGGAAAGTTTGTGAAACTTTCCCAACTTGCAGGCCTAATCAGCTTGTGACCCAACAAATGATTCTTTTTCGCCTAAACTACTGAGAACTTTCGCAAAGCCTTTACCGGTTGATACCAGAACACTAGACCATTGACTTTGGCCTATTGACTTGAATTGAACTCTTCTGGTGAACTGAAACTATTTGCACTGTCGAATAAGTATGTGATCTATTCTACTTACCTTATCCCTTTTGCTCACTTACAAGTAACTGAACTGCCATTTGACTCCTATTTCAGGGGAGCTCAAACTGTTGGTATATAATATTAAGATTCCTTCTTCTAGTAAATTGTTTTCTAAATGACTAATAAATTGTTTTACCAAGAAACCTTGAGTACAAGTGTCTACTTTAACCACTGTAATTGAAAGACCTCTAACTTCGGATGTATACGAATTGTTCGTTTGACAATTGCTCGAATTACAATTGACCTTTTCACAATTGACCGAATTGTGAAGGTCAATTGTAACATGTGGGGGGAAACCCCCCCACAACCCCCACCTAACGCCAAACCCCCCCCAAAACATACATATATATATATATATACACATATATATATATACATATATATACATACATACATACATATATACATACATACATACATATATATATATATATATATATATATATATATATATATATATAATATATGGTCAATTGTGACAAGGTCAATTGTGACCCTTTAAATGCGGTCAATTGTTCATTCGAACAATTGTAAACTAACAATTTGGGTAATACCCTAACTTTTTGTACTGCTCACATTCACTCTTGAGACGAGCCTGGCTGCTCAGCTTGCTACTAAAAATAATTTTTGGGTTTTTTGGGAGCGTGGACTGCAGGGGTGTTTCCCCCGCAGGTTCCATGCCTAAATATCGCTGCATAAATATGGCAGCATTTTTGTATGGAAATATTTTTGCAGATGGAACCGTGATGGTGTTCACAGGGTCATAATTGAATGTTAACAGCTAGGCCGAATTAATCAGGGTTATAGATGTGTTCTAGTTGCAAATTCGGCAGGAGTCCTGAGGACTCCCTGCCCAGGAGGCAGTAAGCGAGGGAGGAGTCCAAAACTCTGCAGTGCTGTGTCTTCCAGCCTGAATGTGAGAATCCAGTTCAAACTTGAAGGCTGGCTGTGCTAAGGACTGCGAATCTCCCCCAGTTTGAATGTTGCATGGCTGTTTGATTGGCTGGGTTCATGCAAAAAAGAAAGTCTGATCCTGGAAGCGGAAGAAGTAGTCTACCCCTGGAACCAAAACAGGAAGGATGAAGGAAACGCGGCAGAGATGATTTCCAGCGACCGGAGAGTCTGCTGTGGCCATTCCTTCCAATTGACCTGGGGACTACGAAAACAACAACCTCGAGCCTGGCGAGAACCAATAGACAGATTTTGAGCCATCCCATGCTGTGACCTTGCAGGGCCGCAATACCCTGGGAGCTAGGCTAGAGCCATTGTGCAGTACACAGTCTTCCAAATTCCAAATCTCGCAGAAACTTTATGGGCACCCTGCTGGAGCTCCAGAGACATGAATCACCAGAGTGCTGGACCTTGCAAACAACAAGAATCCAACCAGTGATCAGGTCTTCTGTGCCGCTGAAAAAGGGGACAAATCCACAAAGCCGCGAGGAAAACCTTGCCTAGAGTCTACTTGCTGCCAAAGTCCTTACAGTGTAGTCTTCTTGATGAAGGAATTCAATTACTGGGTTTTTGGCTGCAGGTCCCAAGTCTTCCTGCTGCAAAATCTTCTGTGCTGAGATACTGTGCCGACTTGGGTACTTAAGTCTCTTGTGATTCAAGTTATGGGGTATTTTCTTTGATTGTGAGGTCTTCCGTCTAGTTCGCTGCTAGAATCCCCTAAGGTGTCTTCTCTGAAGACCCTAGAACCTCAACTAACTAAAGTAAAATACTTGTTTCAGCAGTGTTCCTCTGCCCTATTTGACACTGCCTACTGCTGGATCTTAGACCACTAGGGTCCCTCTTCTGCATCTGAGAGAACTCATTGGGAAGGGCTGAATACTATACACTGAATACTAAAAAGGGATCTGCCTTAAAGTAAAACACGTGTTGACAAGTTTTACTTTTGAATGGGTGAGTTGGCAACTATAAAACTGAAGAGTGAAGTTACAAAAAGTGACTTACCTCAGATATGTTCTGCCATTCTGAAAAACATACAGGATTTACCTCGAATAAGCGGTGTATCTAGTATTCTCAAGTCTTACTTTCCTTAGAAACGGTCTAGTCATTCTAACAGAAATTAGATACAAGGTTATATTACTCACCTGTGAATTGGGTCCCCCACTCTTCCCAAAACTAATGCTGCTGGTTTCACTTTATTCCGCTTAGGATAATTATACAAGTGAGCCTGTCCAAAATAAGTGTGCCTAGGACATACCCAACGTTTAGGCTGCTGTTAGCTCCTTACACAAGTATATAGGGGTTTTACTTACCTTGCATAGCAGTGTGCCATCCAAAAAATAAGTTACTGCTTCCCTTAGACTGAACTGAAAAGCAACTGCAATGGATTACATCAAAAGAGTTTACTTACCTTGAGCACAAATGTTATGCTAAAATATGTTATTGCTTCCCTTAGTTGTAGTTGCTTTTCAGTGCACAGACTGAGTATTACACCCCAAGGTCGAACTCCCCTAAAATAACATCCTGAATCAGAGTTATAGGCTCATACTGTTCCTGCAATAACTATTCTGAAAAGTATTTTGTCCAGTTGACTTACTATGATTTCTTGCAGAGAATCATGGTACAACTGTTAGTGGTCTACTAACAGTGTATCACTGTAAGTAATCCAAAAGTAACTATTGGTTTTGACCAATTACTGCTAGATATTCCAAATAAAGTTGTATGCTTTGGTCTGTGAACGAGTATGACAATGCATTACTTACCGTAAAAGCATTTCTGATGGTTGTATCTGCTTAGATTCACATGCTGTGCATAGGTCCGACATCCAGTGGTCACTGCGGAGTATTGCATTTTGTTTTTCGTAGTCGAAAAGGGGACGTCGACAAGGCGTGTCTGTAACACTATCCCTATAGTGACGTGCGTTGTACCCACAATCCCTCATGCGTCGAGGTCCCTCTGTATTTTTCTGCCCTGAGGGAGCCTTTTAGCCGTGAGTGAGTACAGAAAAGAGAAATATATATAAAAGGATGTCTATGTTCCTTCCATCCGAGCGGGGAGGAAGGGTGGGCGCATGTGAATCTAAGCAGATACAACCATCAGAAATGCTTTTACGGTAAGTAATGCATCGTCTTCTGATGTTTGTTAATCTGCTTAGAATCACATGCTGTGCATAGACTAGCGAGCAGTACCCGGAGTTGGCGGTGGGTTATGAGAAGGAACAGTAGAGAAAAGATGTCTTAATACTGCCTGCCCAACCTGGGAGTCAGATCTCGAGTGTGCATCTAGACAGTAGTGTTTTGTAAATGTGTGCACAGAACTCCAGGTTGCCGCTTTGCAGATGGACTCAAGGGGAACATTTGCAATGAATGCTATGGAAGCCCCCGTGCCTCGAGTGGAATGTGCTCTTGGCTTGAAGGGTAGTTCTCTCTTAGCAAGAGTGTAACAGAGAGTGATGCATTGAACAATCCATCTAGATATAGTGGATTTTGAGACCGCATCTCCTTCTCTTCCTGCTGCCACCGAGACAAAGAACTGATTAGTCTTTCTCAGTGGTCTGGTTCTTTCCATGTAGAACATGACAGCTCTGCGTACATCTAGTGTATGCAGACTTTTTTCTCCCGAGCTGGAAGGGTTTTGAAAGAACGTTGGTAGTTCTATAGTTTGGTTTACATGAAATTTCGAGATGAATTTAGGTGCAAACCTTGGGTGTGTGCGTAGAACCACCTTATCTTTGTGAACTGTTACGAAGGGGTCTAGTACAGAAAGAGCCTGTAGTTCACTTACTCTCCTAATGGAGGTGATAGCTATTAGGAAAGCAGTCTTAAGGGTGATATCTTTAAGAGTTGCCTTGTGCATGGGTTCGAAGGGAGGGCCCATGAGTCTGGAAAGTACCACATTTAAGTCCCATCCGGGAGCTGGGTTAGCTATCGGAGGGTGTATCCTCTTTACCCCCTCCATGAATGCTTTGATAACTGGTATCTTCCACCACGACACTTTAAGTTGGGAAGTGGTGTATGCAGAAAGTGCCGCTAGGTGGACTTTAATGGAATTGAACACTAAACCTGAATCCAGTAAATGGGTCAAGTACAGAATAATGTCAGTAGGAGAGCAGTCAACTGGGTTGATGCTAGTACCTCTACACCAGATAACGAATCTTTTCCATTTGCTAGAATAGCAGTGTCGAGTATTAGGTTTTCTGGCTTCCCTGAGGATGTCCATACATCTCTGTGGGAGTTGTAAATGTCCAAATTCTACAATCTCAGGAGCCAGGCTGCTAAGTTCATGGTCTGAGGGCATGGATGCAGTGTTCTGCCCTTGTCTTGTGACAGCATGTTGTAGTTTCACTGGGGGAGATAGGGACATCTCCATCAAGTGAGCGGGCATTGTGAGTTTTCCAGAGTTGCTAACAGGTCTATTTCCGGGAAACCCCATTGAGTGAAGACGTCTAAGACGATGTCTTTGTGTAATTGCCATTCGTACTCTCCGGGCAGGGGGAAGTCTCTGCTGAGTTTGTCTGCTAGAAGATTGAGTTCCCCTGGTACATGTTGTGACAGTAGGAACATGTTGTGTCTGAGAGCCCACTTCCATATATTCTGGGACAGTTTGGACAGTCCTGGAGAGTGAGTGCCTCCTTGCTTGTTGAGGTAGTACATGGCTGTGGTGCTGTCTGTGAGGACCATCACTGTCTTTTCTTGTAGCTGTTTCTGAAAGGCTTTTAGTGCTTTGAACACCGCTAGTAGTTCCAGCAGGTTTATATGCTTGGATGCTAAGCTCGGAGTCCAAACTCCGTGGGCCGTGTGATGGAATAGGTGAGCCCCCCCATCCTGTAAGGGATGCGTCTGTGGTTAGAGTGGCTTCCACTGCGGGTGTGGCAAAAGTTTTCCCTAATAACAGGTTTTCTTTTGTCCACCACCGTAGCGAGAGAACCAAGGCCTGCGAGACCACCACTAGATCGTCCCATTGTCCGCTGGCCTGACACCACTGGCTGTAGAGCCACTCTTGCATTGGGCGCATGCGCAGGCGCGCGTGAGGTACCAAATAAATACATGACGCCATCATCCCTAGCAAGCGCATTGCTTTGCGTACCGTCACCTCTCGGCCTGCTACATAATGGGGAATTTGAAACAGCATGTTTTGGACCCTCTCGTTGGAGGGGAATACGAGGCCGTCCTTTGTTCGAATTAGAGCCCCTAGGAATTGTTTGGTTTGGCTGGGGTCTAAGCTGGACTTCTTTTCGTTGATGGAGAAGCCCAGTTGGGACAAAAGGTCTACGGTCTTTTGGGTATTGGAGAAGCATGTTTCGTAAGAATCCCCTGTTATGAGCCAGTCGTCGAGGTAAGGGTATACCGGGATGGATAATCTGCACAGGTGGGCCGCTGCCACTGCCAGTACTTTCGTGAATACCCTTGGTGCAGATGCTATCCCGAAGGGTAGTACTCTGAACTGGTAGTGTTTGTCCTCTATTTTGAACCTGAGGTATTTTCTGTGCGATGTCAACATTAAAATATGAAAGTATGCATCTTTCATGTCCAGTGTTGTCATGTAATCCCCTTGTGATAACAGTGGGATTACCTCCTGTAAGGTCACCATACGAAACTTTTGGGGTTTGACAAATATGTTCGCTGGGCGCAGATCTAATACAGGGCGCATGGTTAAGTCCTTTTTGGGTACAAGGAAGTACACTGAATAAATACCTTCTGTTACCTGTGATAGGGGGACGGGCTCTATAGCTTCTTTCTTCAGTAGTTCTTCCACCTCTTGAAGAAGAATGGAGAGGTGTTGCGGTGTCATGCGTCGGTTCCGTGGGGGTTTGTACTTCGGGGAACCGTTGAACTCGATGCAGTATCCGTGGGCTATGGTGGATAATAACCAACGGTCTGACGTGATTCCCTCCCATGCTGAAAGGAACGATGTTAGCCGGCCCCCGACCGGTGATGCATGGGAGGGGACCCGAATTATCGGGTCATTTGCTGGTATTGGGCGTGGAACCTCTGGGGCTGGAGCCACGACCTCTTCCTTTGCCACGGCGTTGGCCTCTTTGACTGAACTGGGTGTTACCCTGGTTAGTGGGCCAGTTGGAGCCAGAGTAATATTGTTGTTGTTGGTTCTGCTGCTGTCTTTGGCCACGAAAGAAGCGTTTATTACCATAGCCTCGCCTGTTAGGGGGCCTAGAAATTTGATCAAGAGTCTTGATGGTATCAAACTCTTTTTTAGCATGTTCTAGGGCCTCATCTACTGCTTTCCCAAACAGATGCGTCTGTTCAATGGGTTTATTTATGAGGGAGGCTTGGGTTTCGGGCTTAAAACCTGAATTGCGTAGCCAAACGTGGCGCTTGAGAAGTATTCCCTGCACTAGGGAGCGGCCAGCCGTCTCAGCGGCATCTAGGGATTTTTTAACGATGCCCTGGTTTACCAGTGTGCCCTCTGATATTATAGCTAGCAGGCGAGAACGCAGAGGTTCAGGTGCTTCCTCTGCTTCGCTACGCAGCTTGTTCCACTGTGCATCTGCGTAGCTAGCTAAAAGTGAGTTATTAGCAATTCTAGTAGAGAAGGCGGCGGAGGTCGTGATTCTCTTCCCCAGTGCGTAGAGTTTTTTGCCTTCTTTGTCTGGAGGTGCTTCACTAGTGGATAGTGGCACCCCTGCTCTTTTTCTTGTGTTGGTAACCACAAGGGAGTCCGGAATAGAGTGTCCTCTGATGTATAAAGGGTCAGAGGATGAAGGGCTGAAGAGCTTTTCTATTCTAGGGTTGACCCCTCTTACTAAAGCTGAGTTAGTAAGGGAAGGAGAAATTCTTCTTTTAATAGAAGCCAGAAGTGGAATAGATTGGCTAACAGGGGCTTTTTCTTTGATGACTTTTTCTACAAAGTCAATGTCTGGAAGAGTTTCCCCTGTATCAATCTCAAAATGCGCTGCTGCCTTGCGCAATAGTGCATTGAGGGAAGGTTGGTCATCTATGGGAGAGGAGTTCCCGTGTGAATCCTTGAGAGGAGAAGGTAGAAAGGCATCAGGGTCTGAAAGTACTGATGGGGATTGCCAAGGCTGCACTGACGGTGAATGCCAGGGCTGCGAGGTAGCTGTATCCTCTTCAAACCCTGTAGCAGTGGTGTAAGGATCTTCTTCGAACCCCTCTTCCTCAAATTCTACCTCTTCTTCTCCACCCAAACACTCCTCATCTTCTTGGAGGTATTGCTCCTCCTCAGTGAGGTCAACCAGCCTAGGAATCTTGACTCTAGGGTCATCCTGTGGCCATTCTCTTTGTCTTTTGTGAGTGGGTGGGTCTTGGTTTCCTAGAAACCTTTCCATTTTCTCCATGCAAGAATGGAGTCTTTCAAGGGTCTCATGGGGTACCCCTGAATAGTCTAGAGGGGGGAAATTAGTGTTTTCGCCTTCGAATCGTGTCGAACGCTCCCACAACGTCGACGAGAGGTTCCCGTCTCCTTCTGAAAAGCCTTCAGGTAGTTCGGAAGCGTCCTTTGGAGAAAGGGGGAGTTCCTGGCTACTTTTATGTTTTTTCGACGCGGTATTCGACGTTTGTTTCGTCGTCCGCGTACGTTTGTCTTCGGCGACAATTCTCGCTAGGCTCTCGACCACGATTTTGTCCGTCGAGGGCTCTGGTGTTGACGTTGTGTGCGTTGCACGTTGTACCTCGACGGTCGCTCTATGGAGCGTTGCGTCGGATGTTTTTGGGGTAGCGCCCGTGTTAGATGGAAGCCCAATCGCTGGTCGCGGTTGCGGGTGGGGCTTGTGACCTTTACGGTCTGCGGTAGACGCCGGAGTGCCCTGCGTCCCCTTCGGCGCTGATGGATCCTTCGTTCTCGACGAAGAAGAGCCGTGGGTAGTGTGTTTAGCCTTATGGGGTTTGTGTGCGTCCTTGTCGCCGGGGTGTTCATCCCCATAAGCAGGGCGTGAGCCGAGCCCGTCGGGGCCGGGGACGGACGACGAGGAGCGGGAGCGCTCCTTCTGGGGGTTCATGACTTCCGTAACGGACGTCGAGTTATCGCACTCCTCGTCACTTTCAGTAACAGCGGGTGAGGAAACTGACTTCGACATCGCGTAGTCCGCCCACCTCTTAACCCTACGTTCTTTAAGAGTCCTGGGTTTTAAGAGCTTGCAGGCTGCGCAGCTGTTCTCTATGTGATCGAGGGGTAAGCAACGATTACAGAGCTTGTGCTTATCTTTCCAAGTATATTTGCCCCTGCAGCGTGGGCAAAACTTAAATGGTGTCCTCTCCATAGCTGAGGCAATAATAGCTGGCGATAACAACCCCAAGGGAAAGAAAGGGGAGAAAGAAAGACATTCTCAAAGAGAAGAGACAAAGTTTTAACCCCCACTCTCCCTACTTTAAGTTGGCCGTCGAGGCCAGGCCACGTGTTCGGCAGCGCCGAAGGATCTCCTCCGCTCTTATTCTCCGTCGAAAATCAGTTCGGCGGAGAAACAGCTTCACAGCTAACGTCGAGGGTGAGGGATCGTTATCAGTATATTAAGTTATGACAAAAGGACCGAGGTCCGTGGCAAGTATAGCAATGTCTCTCTAGGAGCTCCGCGAAAGGCGACCAGAAACTGGGCGGAAAAAAACAATCTGAGGGACCTCGACGCGTGAGGGATTTTGGGTACAACGCACGTCACTATAGGGATAGTGTTACAGACACGCCTTGTCGACACCCCCTTTTCGACTACGAAAAACAAAATGCAATACTCCGCAGTGACCACTGGATGTCGGACCTATGCACAGCATGTGATTCTAAGCAGATTAACAAAATTCAGAAAGATATATATTTCCACCCCATTTTTATTTGTAGCTACATGTAATATAAACCATTTATTTTTACAATACATAACGTGCATTTGTCTTACATTTGTCTTACAATTTCTTTGTACTGATTCTACAGCCCTCTCTCCCTCCTAAAACAAGCCTGGCTGCCCGCTACCATGAACTCAGGGGGTACAGCCTTGTACTAAGAGTAGAGTCTAGTACTGCCTCAGTTAAAATGGTTTTACTGAGACCTTAGTTGGACTTCAGAAAAACTGTCCCAACCGGCGCCGAGACAAAAGGACAGTCCTGTGTGCTACCAGAGTAGCCCCCACAGCACGAGACAAGTCAGTCGTCATCACCAGGGTAGGCTCTGGTCAGGTGAAGGGGGCTCCCACTGAAACATTGCCATCCAGCCACCAGCAAAGATCGGGCAGTATGAGCGGGGGAATTGCGATACTGTCCGATTGGCAGAAAGGGGAACACGCAGGAGGTTATCAGGCCCAGTATGAGTTGGAACCACCATGCTGAGCTGGTTGTGTTGGCCAGGAAGTGCCCCACCACCTTGCGGAGGGACAGAAGCCTCTCGGGCATAGGAAACCGTGTTCCAAAGCACACTTAGGAAGACCAGTCCCTGAGATGGGCACAACTGACTTGGTCTGGTTGAGGGAGAACCCCAGCTGATCAAGGATATCTGCCAATCTCTGGCAGCAGTGCACCACCCCTTTGGGTGACCCTGCCCTCACCAGCCAGTCATCCAAATAAGGATACAGAGGATGGCATCTCAAGGCGGAGAAGGCCCACCACTGTGTTCATCAACTTCGTGAAGACACGAGGGGCCGAGTCCAGGCCAAAGAGCAGCACCTTGTACTAAAAGTGGTACACCAATCGTGAACCACAGAAATGTTCAATGCAGTTGGAAGATGGGAAAATGCAGGGATGCATCCTTGAGGTCCAGGCGACACATCCAGTCCCCTGCACAGAGACTGCAATGAGCATGGGAGTAATCTTGAAGCGTTCTAGCAGTAAAGAGATTCAGAAATGACAGGTTCAAGGCAACCATCAGGCCAGCCTGGTTGTTCTTGGATACTGCATACACCCTGGAATAGTACCCGCAGCCCCTGCCTACAAGAGGAACCGGTTCCATCACCTGCATATCGAAGAGCAAATGGACCTCCTGTAAACGAGCCAGGGACCCAATCTGGCGAAGAGGAAGAGAGGCAAAGGAAGAAGACAAGCCAGTGGAGACTACATATTGTATGCATGGGTTGCTGAAAATGCACTTCCAGGTGTCCTGGAACAGAGCCAAACAGCCCCCACAGGCGAGCTGTGTTCCCAGACCTTGACATCACTGCTTTTTGGCATCAGGCCGTTTCAGTTGTACCCAGCTGAAATCAATGATGCAAGCGGATCAAACTTTTCGGATATGCTGCATTTGTGTGCCCAAAAGGAAGTGGGCATCAAGCAGGTTCAAATTGTTGCTAGGCACAGTTTGGATGCAGTGCTTAACAGGCTCTATTTGAAGTAGAGCCAAGTCAAGCCGGGTGTTAAGTAAGATTGTATGCAGTACCCTGTGGGAGACTGCACCAGCCTTGTCCTCTTGGCAATAGTTAAAACACCCTTTGGTATAAGCATGTACTACACAAGTTGTTAGAGTGACTGAGCAGCCAGGCTCATCTCAAGAGGGGGCAATTTGAGCTGTAGGGTTACACATGAGATTCAGTGACAAGTATCCAAATAAACTTACACTCAAGTTTTGATTAAACAATTATTTAACTGTCAGTTGAATAAGCCTTCTTTAGAAGGGAGCAAATATATGTAACCAAAATATACTTCAGAATACACACTTTCTGTAAATCAGTACATACCCATTTGGGATGGCACACAGATATGCTACAACCTTATAGTTGTTATGTCACTGTCTGGTTACGGAGTTTGCTAAAGGACTGTTCCATTGGTTCCCACCAGTGAAGGCTCCGGCCCCGCCGCAGGAACTCCATGTGGTGCCGACTAGGCTCATGGGCCCTTCATTCGAACCCATGCAGACAGTTCCACCGAAGTTCTTGTCGTGGAAGACAGCGTTCCTTGTAGCCATCACACCTCTGCACGATGAGTGGGTGAGATTCAGGCCCTGTCCTGTAAGCCACCTTATTTGACTTTTCACAACAAGGGTGGTGCTGCAGATGCACCCCTCCTTCATGCCCAAGATTCTGTCTGAATTTCACCCCAACGAGCCCTTGGCGTTACCTGCACTCGCTGGATGTGGCTAGAGCGCTGAAGTTTTACGTGGCCCGCACGAAGGGTTTCCGGTAACACTAGTCAACTTTTGTGAACTTTGGTCCTGTGAATCATGGGAAGGCCCTGTCCAAGGCTTCCGTTTGCAAGTGGCTCTCCAGCTGGACATCTGCAGGGCTGTGACGTGGAGGCCGACACCTTCGCAAAATTCTACTGCATCAACAGGAAGGAGTCCAGAGTCGGCCAAGCAGTGCTGCGCAAACTGTTCGCTTGAAGGTGAGCCTGGTGAGATAAGAGATTACTTCTGTTGAGCCTTGCCACCTCCTGTGGTTGTGCGTGTACTGCTATGTTTCTTTATTCATGAGCATGTGAATCCATGCCAGACCCCAAGCTGGAGAAGGAACAAGTTATTTACCCGTAACTGTTCTCCAGCATGGGTCTGGCATGGTTTCACATGCAAACCCTCCCGCCCACCCCTCTGCGTCTTTTCTCTTGGTCCTACTGTCACTTTACATGCTACCAAATCTGAAGATGGCTGACAGAGGAGGGTAGAGGACAGTCATTGGCGTGGGGGGCAGTATGACCCAGCTCAGTGATTGGTTGTTAGGAGAAAGTGATTTCTTTCACCAAGGATTCCCAGCCTGACCACGGGGAATATTCACAAGCATGTGAATCCATGCCAGACCCATGCTGGAGAACAGTTACAGTTAATTAACTTGTTCCTTCTGTGCCCAATTGCCTTTAACCTTAGAGACCCCAGCTCTTGCTGGACTCAGGGCTTTTAAATTTTTACTCCTAGGTGACCTTTTTCTCACTCATGTTTTTCTGACTATCATTTTCTATGTTGCTTACGGTTTTATGGAGTTGGTAAACTCCATATGCATCTGCTTTTACATTGACACCATCTTTTGTGCAGTGCCACTGCGGTCCCTTGGACTTGTGCAACTACATGTTCTTGGGTAAACTACTGTTCCCAAGAATAGTAAAACAACCCCCGTCTGGCTTTACTTTAGGGTTGTGTGTGCTGGACCCATAGAGTGCTGGGGTTACCTAGTAATTCCTTTAACCCATTCCTCGTGTAACATTGTTACACTAACTCACTTGAATGGCTGGTGGCAGTGGTTTCTTTTTTTTACTACCTAGTGACATGTATCTGCAGGTTGATGCCTCAGCTGCAATGCTGCACCCAAGGGGGACCATTTTTTCTCAAAATGGCCCTGGTCTTTGCCATTCTTGTTTCTTATGGGCTTTTACTCTGCATCAGGTGCGAGTCCTTTGTGTAGTTTCTTTGGCGGGCTTCAGCCCTGAAGCCAGCCCACGCTCCAGTGGGACAGAAAAGGCAGGACGTGAGGCAGTGTCCAGAAACTTCCCGGCCCTGGTCTCTTGGTGTGCCCGAGTGAAACCCATTCCGACTGGCTGGCTGGCCTGGAGGGCAGCCACCATGCTGGGTGATTGACAGCTTAGGGATGAGCATGAATGGGAGCTTGCATAAAAAGCAAGGTTTTTTGGGACTAGGAGAGACCACTAGAGGACAACAGCCGAAGACAAGAGAAGACACCAGCCCTACCCTCCTTGACCACGAAGTGCCCGGTGAAGCCCTGCAGCTGTGCTGACCCCGTTTTTGAATCGACAGGGAAGACCCCATAAAGGAAGACTTTCTCCATTAGGCTGGTGTGCCGGAACACTTCATTTTGAAGGTACTGTGGTACTTTTACTTTTGCCATTTGGTGTGCTTCCCATCTTTGGGAGTGCGATTTAACCCTACACTAAGTTGACCTCAACTTACCTACAGTGGCCTTACAGCTTGTGCTTTGTAAAGTTGATTTCTCCTGAGATGCTGCGATTTCTCTTATGAACGTGATTGAACAGAAGAGCATCAGAACTTTGACTTTGTCCATTGACTTTGGCTGTCCTGGCTCCGGAAAAGGTCTCCTTCTGAACCTATTGGCAGCGCTTGTTCCCATGTTTTACATGTTTTAAATGCTGAACACTTTAATGCTGGGATAACAACTGCCTGCATCCCTCTGGGAGAATCTTAATTCATAAGTCTGTTCTGATTTAACCGCAACTGTTCCTTCCTTGACAAACTCAATATTGCAAAAGTGATACTATATATGCTATACTGACCTCAAATGACATCCCCTCCAGGCGTTGGAACATGTGTAACATGAATTAATTACCCACATGCTTTATTCTTTTTGAATTGAATCCACCTGAGAATTGTTACAGCCAATTACTGCTTTTTAAAGTGCTTTAAATATCTTTGTGTAAAATATGTATGTTAGTGTTTAATTGGATACTTGCATTTACTGGTTTAATTTTACAGCTAATATTAACCCTCTTAAAATGAGCCTGGCTGCTCAGTTGCAGTAATTGCCTATATTAAAGGTGGGTTGCCTAATACCAAGAGATTAATTGTGTAGTCCCATACCAGTTCAACTGCACTAATTCTTAACAGTGAACATCACACCAAGTAGGAATTTCAAAGATGCCTCTGGAAAGCGGCAAACAAACATTCTTAGACTGGTCGAAGCATATTAGGCCCTGTAGCTGTAAAGGTAGCACTACTGCAATCTACTACCCTCTGCAAGTTAACAATATTGGCTCCTTCTCAATATTAACACATTTTCAATATTGCCGCAGTTTGTACAGTTGTGTACGCATGGAGATTTCCAAGCCTTGACCATCTGGCCTAGGTGTGCTGTTGAGTCCCCAAGCACTGTGGCTGGTACCGAGCAGCAGCCTAAGCACAAGCACCAACATGGGGGCATGAAATCCTGCGTCTTTGCTGTTCTGCAACAGGCACGACAGATTGCTGCAAACATTGATAGTATGCCCCTCCTGAACAACTACACCCTAGGTGGACACTTTTGTATATGGCTATGGCATTCCGAAGAGACCCATGGCGTAGGTAACAAGTTAGGAACCTTGTTACGTCAAAGGGTGCCAGATAAGATGGTTGTCGTAAGTACCCGTTTGGTAGGTGTGCCCCTGCAACACCCTTGATTTCAAAATGTGTTATATGACCATGTGTGCTAGCTCTCTTTTTACATATAAAAAACTATTTCTTAAAGTGAAGTTCAAAAGCCTTTGGACTGTGTTCCAGAGCAAGTATTTTATTGGTTGGTGGGATGCGTGGCAACAGGGCTGTACAGTAGTTATACAAGGACCAAAGTTTTCCCTAATTTGCTGCTTTACATTGGTAAGGAATAGGCAATTGGGATTACCTCACTACGTGAGGCAAGACGCATTATGGTATTTAATTTGGACAACACAACCACTTTCTATGTATTTTTTTTTACAAAGAACAATATTTGTGATGCCTTGGTGTTGGGAGAATTTTCATTTATGTGCCAATTTCCTGCCACCATAGAGACCCCAGCCCTTTTGCTGGATTTAGGACTTTATCTCCTGAGTGGGACATTTTTCTCACACCTTCCTGTGGTTTTTCCTGACTAGTGAAGGCAAGTCCCTGTTTAAGCTCACGCCAGAATGAATACAACCCCCTAAGGAAAGAAGCCAAGAGATTGCTTGCAATGAGAACGTGGTTAATTGTACAGAATACAAAGTTATCAGCAAATGACTGCTGCTCGAACGTTCTGGCAAAATCTACATGAGCAGCACATTAAGGTACACAGCGGCAACCGTGACCACATCCTATACAGTCTTTGTGTTTAGCTCTCAAGCTTTTACTAAGTTGTCTTTTTGGAAGAGTGACTATTTTTCACTCAATCGAGCCTTGTGCTCCATCGATCAACCTTCTGATCAACAGGGACCCGTTTTTCGGATTCTTCAGTGCCCCTCAAGGGTGGATTTAGTCTAATTTCTTTCTGGAGGCTTCCTGAAGGTTCTTCAGGCCTGAGCCACATGGCTCGTGACAAGGCTGCTTGCATGACAGGGCCTAGATATCCCACTCGTCGTGCAGAGGTGATGGCCACGAGAAAGCCGTCTTCCACAACAAACCTGTGGAGCTGAATGCATAGGCTCGAAAGGAGGGCCCATAAGCCTGGTCAGCACCACATTGAGTTCCCACGCCGAGGCCGAAGCCTTCACCAGCGGGAACAAGCGGAACAGTACCTTGATGAACACCTTCACCAGACGGTGCGACCACAGAGCAGACCATACTGGAGACCTGGTGTAGTGGGAAATAGCTGCCAGATGCACAATGGAGGCATGGACCAGTCACGATTTTGCCAATGACAGCAAATATGGCAGCACTTGAGCTGTGACCCGCAAGGGGTCAATCTTCTGTGACTGTTACCAAATCATAAAATGCTTCCCATTTGTGTCCGTAGCATTTAAGAGTAGACAATGCTCTAGCCTTGGCGAGGACTTCCTTGCAGTCCACTAAGATCATAGCCACCGATTTCTAGTGCTGCAGGAGCGAGGCCTTCAGGTTCAGAGATCCTGGATCGTTGGAGCCGCCTTCCCGGTGAGAAGATCCACGACCACTGGCAGCTGCTTGACTGGAGGTGTCAAGTTGATGACTCGAAGAAGCAACGGCAAAAGAGGGACCTTGTACAGAAACAAGTCTTCCCAAAGAAATGAGAATGCGTCCCCCATGCTCCCCAGCTAGGGAACCTGCTGGCGAACCTCGGCAATTGGTGTTCGTCGCAAACGGGGACTGCCTCATTTGAGGAAAAGGATGTCCACCTGGTCCTGCTGAAACTCCCACTCGTGGCAAGAGCACTGGGTATCTGGTGCCCCTGTTTTCGAATGTAAAACATTGTGGTGGTGTGGTATGTGAAAACTCGCACCACATTGCCCCCCGAGGGACAGCAGGAATGACTTGAGGGCCCAAAACACCGCCCGTAGCGCCAGAACATTGATGTGCAACGTCATCTCCTCCGGCAGCCATAGGCGTGAAGATTTTCTGTGTGGGCTCCACATACTTCCAGGGAAGCGTCCATCACGCCCCACCACCTTACCGCTCAACGGAAACCCTTCTGACGACATCATGGCGAGCAGTGACTTGATGGCCCTCTCTGTGGCGATCTTCAGTGCTAACAGCCACTGCACCATGCCAAGGATGGCCGCTATCCTCTTCAGACGGTGAAGCCAGGCATGACAGTGTTGAGCCAGGAGCCCAGAAGAGTGCATCCTGCAATGGAGTAAAGCAGGACTTTGCATAGTTCACAGAGAACCCCAGATGTGTCAGTAGGCGGACGGTCCTCATCAAGTCGTCCAAGAAAGAGTAGACGTGGATCCCTTGCAGTCGTAGATGGACCGCCACCAGCGCAAGACACTTGAAGAGACTGGGCGCTGACTTCAGTCCGAATGGGAGGACTTTGAATTGGTAATGCTTCCCATGAACGACAAAGCGCAGAAACTTGGTGTCCTTTGTAAATGGGGATGTGGAAGTACGCAACGACAGAACTTCCGCGCCCCTCTTCCAGCTGTCCGAGCAAATGTTGCAGAGTGACCATTCGGAACTTTTGGGACTTTATGCAATTGTTCAGTCGCCGCAGGTCACGAATGGGCCTCCACCCCCTGGTTTTCTTTCGTACGAGGAAGAACCTTTGGTACACCATAGCCGATGTGGAACTAGCACCATCGCCCCCTTCAACATGGCCAAAACCTCCAGCAGCTGAGGGACGTGGTACCGGGCCACCAGTGGTATTGGGGACACTTAGTTGGAACTCTAGCATGTGTTGCTGGGCGAGAGCATCAAGCACCCAACAGTCGGCGGGGATGGTCCTCCACACGCTGACGGAAGTCCGCCAACCGGCCTGCCACCAGGGTGCATGGTGGGGGCCTGGTGTGCACGGGTAGAGGCCAGACGTCCTGGCTGGCTCATTCTTGTTTCAAAGTCGACTGGCCACCTTGCGGTCGCCGACATCCTCTGAAAGTCTTGGAGCAGCCCAGGTTGGTTTCTTGAGCCAAGGAGTGGGAGGGTTGGCAGTAAGAGGAGCCCCCGCCGAAACCTCTCGAAGATCAGCTAGACTTGCCTCCCCGAGTACCAAAAGACAGCAGTCGCTGTTGTAGCCATCTCCATGTCTACCTGGGGGGCCTATAGGGACTCATCCACAGCTTTCCCAAAATGATTGTCCCCGTCAAAGGGCATGTCCAAAACCCTTGTCTGGACCTCATGTCGAAAGTTGTGACGGCTAATGCCATTGCCCATCTGGCGGAAACGTGTGTCTGCAATGTCCATGGCCACCCTGAGGGCGTGGTCCGATGCCATTTAGCCCTCCAGAATCTCCAAGGCCTCTACCCTCTTGTATGGGAGGGGGGCGAGCTTAAAACCACAGCTCCTGGTCGGATCTTGCCACAATAGCATGGGTGTTGGCGGCCTTGACGGTAGTCGCTGCAGAGCAGATAAGCTTCCTACCCATTGCATCCAACTTCTTCCCCTCGGTGTCGGGAGGGATGGACGCTGCAGAAGACGTCGAGCTCGATGGATTTCTATTTGGCCGCTGCGGAGACCAGAGTCCGAAGACAGTCCGGCTCCCTGTACTTCAGCCAGTCTCTTTGCTGGGCTGTAGAAGGGTTCTTCACACGAGTCTGTCCATCATCCCAAATGTCATCCAGGAGCGGAAGGATGGTCTTCCTCTTTGCCTCGCGGTGCTGGTACAAGAAGTTCTCCTTCTCCGGTGTAAGCTGGAAACGCTCTGAAGCCCTGGAGATCATGGCGTGGAACCATCTCGTCCTTTGTCTCCCCTGAGCAGGGTGGGGTAGAAGGAGGTAAAGGGTGGCAAGGAGGCATTGGGTGCCTCTTCTTGGCAGGCAGTTCCTCCGCAGGGTGGCCAGCTCCTGCATTGCAGGAGGAGTGGGTGGCTGGGTCGCCAGCGCTCCTCTATCTCGGATACCAGAGTATTAAGGGTCGAGAGAAAGATGTCTCTGGGCCTTCCATCTCCGGGGCCCATGTGACAAAGCCTGGAAGTGTTTTAGTGCATGGAAGCAGTGCTGGTGAGTGACAAGTGACACTAATGACAGTACCATAATAATGAGACCAGATAGCCAGGTAAGGTGGAAAAACTTTGGCCACAAGCTTTATTACCACCAAAAAACAATGGTAAAAACAAACAATGGGAACATGGGATCAGGTGAGCGGGGAGCCTACTCCATGGTAGGGCCAACTCGAGACTGATCCCTGCTGCCAGAGGGTGCACAGCCACTCAGGTCCCCCCCAAATGGGCCACTATGTACAACCCCTTGTTGCCATCGCCCTGCTGGATGATCTGGAGGTAAACAAGTTCATCTTCCTCAGCAGAGGAGGCCCTCAACACCCCCCCACCCCTTTCTTCACATCGAGGGGACGTCTCGGGGAGCTGTCCTGCTTGGCCTTCAAGACACCTTTGTCCTGCTTGGGCTTCTCCTTAGGGTCAGAACGGACCCTCAATCCCCTTTGGCCTTCCCTGCTGAGGGTAGGCTGGACCCTTGGGTGGCCTCCTTGCCTCCGGGGTCACCTTTAGCTTAACCGTGTGATCCGAGGACCCAGAGCGTTGACTGGAGACTGATTCAGCTGGGGGATGTCCAGTGCGTCCTGTCCGTTGCAGAGCCCGCCGCAGTAGCTCTCCCGACGGTAGCGGACTCGCAGTGCTTGACCTTTTGTTGGACTCCCACGGGAGGGGCGCCCTCAAAGGACTTAGAAGCCTGCTCAGCTTTACCAGATCGGGGACAGGCATGCCCCTGGGAACCACCCGGTGCAGGGCCTTGGCCTGCAGCCACTCTTCCAGCCGTTTACGCTGCTCCTTCAATGTGCGTTTTGAGATAGCACGGCAAAACGCACAATCCTCCTCCTTATGCGTTGGGTACAGGTACTGGGAAGGTTTGTCGTTCATATGGACATTCTGTAAACCGCAGTCAAGGCAAAGCTTGGGAAGGGGAGAATCCTCGTCCCAACATGATCCACATGGTATAGGCCTGAAGCATCTTCTGGAAGCTTCCACATAGAAACTCGAAATACGCTCGAGGGGCACTGAAGAATCCACAAAACGGATCTCTGCTAATCGGAAGGATGATTGGAGCACACAGGCTCGATTGACCGAAAAGCGAAATCTCACTAAAATCTTGCGAGCTAAGAACAAGGACTCCCAACACTTGAATGTGCTGTAAAAATCTGAAGATGGCTGCCAGAGGGGCTTGGGTAGAGGACACTCATTGGCTGGGGCAGAATGACCGAGAGCTCAGTGATTGGTTTTTAGGAGAAAGTTCAAAATGAAACTGATTTTTCTTTTACCAAGGATTCCCCAGCCTGACGGGGAATATTCATGAGCACGTGAATCCATGTCAGAGAAATGCTGGAGAAATGAAAATTCTCCCCAACATTCACCTCATCTATTCTCTGGGCATTTATCAGTCCCTATGGCGTCAGTACAGGGAGGCCTGATCCATTAGAATGTGTTTAAGCTGCTCGTCAATTTAAAATGGGGTGCGGCACAGGCATTTTTTATTC
This sequence comes from Ambystoma mexicanum, assembly GCF_040938575.1. Lineage (NCBI taxonomy): Eukaryota > Metazoa > Chordata > Amphibia > Caudata > Ambystomatidae > Ambystoma > Ambystoma mexicanum. The sequence continues at coordinate 1,357,023,452 of NC_090921.1, read as the reverse complement.
TCTTTTAATAACTTGAGATGGAATGTCAGAAACACCCTTGGACAGATTGAGGTTACACTGTTCGGGTAAAAAAAGGCACCAATAATGTGACTGAACAGCAGTGCTCGCACTTAGGAAGAGAGTAGCGAAAGGTTCAATTAAGCACACAGAGCACTATTTACTCCAAGTTCAGTAGAACATCTGCAAATATTTATTTAGGCTGTATACAAACTTACCAATGAAAAACCAGAGGCAAGTAAAACATTCACCGTGGTGTGCTCATCTTCGAGCACTAGCACTTTCAGTACATTGTGGCAGTTGAATACCTTAACTGAATAAGCAATTGAGTAAATTGCTATCAGTAAGAGAATGGATACTTTGAAGTTCAGAAACAAAAAACTGAAAATTAAGGCAAACTTTAAAAAAGCCCTTCCCTAAAATGTGATAGATCATATGAGGTTATTCCTTGTCAATGGTATTTTACAAGGATTGATGTGTTTGGTTTTGCAATGGAGCCGTACTGAGGCACTGTGTGCACCATATATAAGTTTTGGGACTGGCATAGTCCCAACCCGAAGTGCATATAGCGATTCCTGACCTAGCAATTGTTAGCTTGAATGTTCAGGGGCTTAACTCCCTAATCAAACAAAAGTCAGTGATCCATAGATAGTCGTCCCAGGATGCCACAGTAATTCAGGACACTCATCTACTCCCAAGCACAACTATTCAATTAGAGTATATATCCCACTGCTTACTTTGCAAGTAGGGGCTCTAAAAAAATACTTATGGATGCCTGGAGGTTTTTTGACCCAAAGGAGCAGGATTACACATCAGCAGTTCACAAGGGGTTCGAGGCCGGATTTGCTATTGTTATATAATACCGTAACGGCGATAGAGATCGTTCCAATGGGTCTTTCACAACATTCCAGTGTGAAGATATTGCTATAGACAATTAGACAAAACTATGAATGTTAGCATGCTAAAGGTCAGGTAACCCACTAACCAATATAAGCTCAAACTCTGCATTATCTCAATCAAAAAACTCCCACAACCATCTCTCGCACAACAAGCCACACACACTTCACAACACTACAACACATAAACCGGACCAACAGCACACACAGACTGACACCGATCCAATACTCGCACCAAAGCTCAGCACCCGGTGTATACTGAGTTGAAGCTGCCAACAGAACACCACTCTTCTCGCTATCCTACTCCTCCTTCACCTTACTAACACATCCCACCTTATCGTTTACAGATCCGCCAGAGCACCTGGGGACCAATTCCGTTGGTGACGGTGCGCGGTACAAATACCTTTAACATATCTGTGGAGAATAGTCAAGCCTAGCAGACTGTCTTGGCGACTGAATGATTTTCTCCTGTGAGATACAGCGATCAAAACCCACATCACTAACTCTGTGTAATTATTTTGCAGCGACTCACATGGGAGACCTTCACCTTTGGACAGTGGGACGCAGGGGCAATTGACAGACTACCAGAAGGAGTAAGCTGCCCACTGGGCTCCCTTAAAGGAGGCCACATAGGGGAATAGCACAAACAGAATCTGAGAACCAATAGATTTACGGCTGGCGAGAACGGCGTTGGCTCACGCGACGAGAGAAAATGGCGCAGACAATCCTATATATACACACAGGAAACAGCACTTTTACACCAAGGGCTATAAAGCCAATAAACTACAGTTGGCAAAGCAAACTATCCATGCGTAATTATATCACAGCTCACATCCAAATGTTCAAGCCACAGGCAGAGATGGCTACACAAATAATAGACTCTTGCCCATATAATAATTCCCACTTTATTTACTTTTTTTAAAAAAAGTAACTCGGAATCCATGGCTCAATCATGAACTACTTTACTCTTGAAACCAGGGAAAGACCCTGAGGAGTGCAGATATCATCCGATCGCACTGCATTAGATGCTCATAGGGCATTTGCCAGCATAGGCTGGAAATACCTGGAAACTCTAGTGAAGGCGTTTGTGTTGGGCCCAAGCATCTCTAGATCCATTATGTACAACTTTAAAATCCCCGACATGAAAGTGATGGTCGGTGGACTCCTGAGAGTTAAAGGATTCAAAATTCAACAAGGATAAAAGCCAATCTTCCTATACTATGGAAAGAGGCCAAAGAACAATTGACACGTTTGGACACAGATTTCCTGGTTGAGTGGTGTACTAGAAGTTAACCCTACTCCAGAAATTACTTTATGTATTCCAGGCTCTCAGAACAGAGGTAGGGGCCTACTAGAAGTCTGTCCGGGCGATCTATTTCTCTATGAACCCCCCCCCAAACAAACGAGGAGAGATCCAAAATGGGAGACTGGACACATGTGAGTTCCCCTATCGCCCTTCTCTTTCCTTTCAAGCCCTTCCCCTTCCTTTCAAAGGAAGCTAGATAGGCTGGAGGCCTCCAAACTACTAGTTGCACTCTACAACACTGCGACCGAGGAGCAGGCTCAGGAGGATTTACAACGGGTCAGCCAGAACCAGGAATTTTACATTGGGATTGAACAAGAGGGCTTTTGCAAATTGGGAGAGACATGGAATGCTGATACTTCGAGTAACTATACAAAAACTCTTCCAGAGACTGAACGTTTCCATTGTATGCAAATTAGACGCTGGATTATTAATGGAGGGGCGAAGAAAGCTGGTACCAGGGTCCCAACTGAGTTGGAATTCGTAATGCAGGATAGATTGAGAGTAAAGGATATCCAATTTGTCGACTTCTAGAAAATCGATCTGAGGGCGAGCAACTCCTGTATATGCTTAAATGGTAAGAATTGGGAATGGGACATACCATGTGAATCCCTGGCATCACATCTGGAAGAGGGCCCATAAAAGCTCAAGGTGCAGCCAGATAAGGTGGCTCATAATAATGCCATCCTTGGTATATGACACCCCTCCTGCCCCCCCCCCCCCAGACTCATCTATCCCGAAAACACAGATTACTGCTGGCATAACTGGTCAAAAGAAGGATGCATCAGTGGTGGAGTTGCCCAACAATACAAGTCTACTGGAAGGACATTTTGGCAAAAATAAGGACATTTGCACTTACTCTGATTCCAAAAATAATAGTATTGGGGACGCACCAGAGGACGATACTTCACCCTATGTCGAGGGACCAAAGCAGAACCATCTCCCACTTGCTCATGGCAGCGAGAATAATTCCATTTAAATAGCGCCCGTTCCCCACTAGTATGGCCTCAATGCGCTTGTGGTTGCAACGCCCTCTGTGACCACAGCCCATATATAGGAGTTTAAGAGTTTAATTTAAAGATGCTTGTGTGCATTTTTGCCATGTTTAGGACTTCAGCTGGCTAGGCTCCAGTAAGCAGCCTGGAGGTCAGGCACGTGGGTGGGTGCTGTTGGCAGTTTAGAGGAACGAGCGCTATTGTGGCTGTATACTGAGTTTAACTACGTCAGGGGTTTGTGTGGGCGGCCATGTGTGCTGCTAGACCAGAATGACATAGCCATAGCTGCATGCTAAGGTGCATGGATGAATGGCCGTGCCTGTGGCCTATGTCCACAGACGTGGTGTAAGATGTGTACTGTATGCTTGGATGGAATTTGACTGCAGTATTCTTTGTCCAATGAGGACGGCTGTTCTCGCTTATCTAGTTCTCCCTAGATTAAAAGTTTGAGCAGCAAGAGAGGGGCCGGGAGGGAGGAGAGCCGGGGAGTGGGTGTGGGGGGAGAACGAGGGGAGGATGATAGGGACGACAATGTTACAGAGTGCCTCAGGGAAAGCTACTTGCATTTGTAAGTTATTGGTGGGTAGGAGTGTTGTGTTTCTCTGGAGGACCAAAGTTTATTACAGTGTGCCCAAGTGAAAGCTAGTGGTATCCCTGGGTGTCGATAGGCAGGAGTCAGCGAGCCGCTGCCAGCATCGGTAGATAGGTATGTTGTGTTTGGCGATTAGTTTATAGGGGGAGGGTTCAAGAGGAGGGATGGAACAGCCAGGTTTGGAGGGCCTTTCTGAATGCCAGGTGGTTTTGAATATTGCGAATCGTTAGAGGTAGGGAGTTCAAGATTGGCGCTTGGACAGAGAACAATGATCCACCCAGTCATGAGGAGTTATACAGTGGAACCATTAGAGATGCTGTGCGAGGTCCAAGAACCCTTGAGGTGGTAGCAAGTGATTTTGTCTTGAAGGAATTCCAGGCCGGTGTTGTGGATGGCCCGGTGGGTAATGCACATAGCTTTGAAGGTAGTGAGTCTATCAATCGGGAGCCAATGGAGGACTTAATGTAGGGCTGTGTTCTCTGGGATGTAGGTTAATGAGCACACATGCTACAAGCCTTTCAAATTCTTTGCAGTTAAAGAGAATTTACCTAAAGTCATACCGGTAGTAAGCTATCCCAGTGGTTTGTACATCTCCATCTCTTACAGCAGTCTATTATCTCAGGACCGAGAACACGTCGGAATACTTGAGCACACAAGGACACTTTCGTGTTAGTGTAACAGTTGGTTCAAGGCTCTACAGAGGGTTTCTTCGCACAGCATGTCTTTTAAGTCCAATAACCCTAGCTAAAGGCAGTTCGGAGACGAGCAGCAGAATACAAAGGGTTCCGGAGGATTTTTTCTAGTCTATAATAGAAGCAGCAAGTTACCAATTAACAAGGGAGACCTGTAAAAGGAGTCTATGAAGTGACACAAGCAGCGGCTTGAGTCGGAGGTAAGAGGGGGTGCACTGAACGCTCTGGAGCGACTTCTTGGAATCAGGTAAGCAATACCTTATTACCCACAGTACCTTAGGTTTGAAGAAAATGTTCATGCTGGATGGTCTGCGATGTTGCAGCTCTGGACCAGACCTCCAGATTTGTTGGCCTGATGACTGAAGGCAGGCCAATTGATGGCATCCCTCAGCAGCAGTCTAGAGGGAGGACCTGTGGCACAACTCAGCAACTTGTTCACTGCGATTTTGGTGGCTTTTCTGCAGCACCAAGGGACACAGATCGTCCGGTCAATCTTCGCTTCCTGCACTCTGGTTAAGGAGTCTAGGAGAGTTGGATCGGATCTCTGGAGGGTCCTTACGGGTTCAGCAAATATGGACATCGACCTTTCCACAACTATGCACTCGAAATGGGCAGGTCCACTGGTATTGGGGTTCTGCGGCTCTGGAAACTCCAAGGACCTCCGGACACATCAAAAGTAGTCTTGGGACTGGCTGTTCCCACCAGCCAAAGGGAAGGAGCCGCCCTCTTCAGAGCTCCTCTGTCGCTAAGAAAATGGGTCAGGACAGCAGTGGTCACTTCACAGTGTTGCAAAGAGTCTGCTGGCGTCGCCGGTTACTTCAGCTTCGTGGACTTCCTTTTCACTCCAGAAGTCTCGCCTTTTATGAAGTTCCAGCACACATTCCTCTGCAATATATCAGCATTAAACAGAAAAGGGAGTTCAGGACAGCCAGACCACCTGTGGGAGTTGGTCCTATTCAGGCACTCAGACAAAGGACAGGGGGGAGGGGGGGGGGGGAAGACTCATGCCTAGACACTGGAGCCTAGGAGGGGATACCCAAGGGTTCTTGCCACAGACAACACACAGACCCTCCCCCTCCCAGAATGGTACATGGGCTAACAACGGATAACCACGCTAGTAATGGCGAGTAAAATGAGAGGGCTCCAAGTTGGTACATAGCCGGAGGGTATAACATGTTGCACAATCTTTTTTAGAACACATCCACTGCCACCAGCCATAACTAGAAGATTGTCTAAAAAGTCACAGGATTAGAGAGAAGGGGGCTACTAGGTATCCCTTTGGCACTCACTGAAGGTGGTGTGTGCCTATCTCAAACTATAGAGTTTTGGGACAGATACTAACTGTAGTTACTTAAGGATACAGAATCTTAAAGGAGGACCCCAAGGGTCCCCCGCAACACTGCCGATAAGGAGCTGTGTGCTGCAGTAGTAAAAAACAGCTCCATCGAACAGAGTCCCAAAAGACTGCCCACAAGAAAGTGGAAAAGGATCCACTCATTCAGGATTTAAAGCAAAGAGGTCCAGAAGTACAGCAAAAAGTGCTCGCGGTCTCATTAGGAGAGGGGATGAAACAAAAATGAAGCAAAAAAAAGTTACATGTGACACACCCAGACACCCGAGGATCACCAAAACAAACTCAGGACTTTCCCCCAATTATCAGCAGAGATATTAGTAAAGCTGGTAAGCAACAAAGCATGCACCCCCATGAATCCATGCCCCCTCAGACATACACAAATCAATACTCACAAAACACCCATGGAATACTACAGAAACCTAGGCAATCACTTTCAACAGTGAAAGTACAGCAATCTTTCAAAGCAGCATACATCAAGTTGCTCCTCAAGAACACAGCAGGAAAAGTGGAACACCTCTCCAACTACTGACCCATATCCAAAATCCCCTACCCAGTTAAACTACTCGCGATTACAGAACACCACAATCATTCATAGAGGAGCACCAACTGTTACACCAAGCACAAGTAGGCTTCAGACCGATGAGGGGGGGATGAAATGGCATTGCTCTCAATCGGAGATGATCTAAAGTTTAATGCAGACTCAAAAGCACAGCTCTGATCCTTCTAGACCTCTCTGCTGCATTTGACAGTCCACCATAAAATCCTCATCGAGAGACTAGAAGAAACGGGAATCACTGACAGCCCTACTATGGATTAAATCCTTCCTAACAGGACAGAAACAGTCTGGATCAAACCTTTCAAATCTACTACAAGGGAATCCAACTGCAGAGTACCACAAAGATCATCCTTCTCCCCATTGCTCTTCAATATATAGCTGATGCCACTAATCAAACTCATATGGGATAAGGCAAGGAACCCTCTTTTTTTTAAGGGGGCTTGACTCGAGAGGGTAAGGCAAAGGTTTTTTGGGAAGAGAGTGGAGTCAAAAGCTACCCTTGTCATTATGGTAGGGTTCTTCAGAAAACAGTGGAGCTAAAGTAGCACCCATCAATTAGCTCTTGACATGAACACAAGGAAATTAAGATTTTCTTTAAAAACAAACACAAGGAAAATTAGAATGTTTACAAACATAAAAAGTTGCAATTTATTAATTTTTCAGTAATGTTTTAAAACAGCGACATATGCCATCCTTGGCACAGAAAACAAACAAATCGTGAAATGATTATGTATATAGGTGGGTTAGTACATCAAAGGTGACTAATTTCATGTACTGCTAATAAGGCAGTACGTAAACATTGCACAGGTAGCGGTTAGGATGTTTTTGAGGTGGGTAGGGATCCTCAAGGGAGCCCAACGGGCTGCTTTGTGCTACGAGCGAGGTGAACTCTGATGGGAGAGAAAAAGCAGAAGGTTTGCATCGGAGGGGGGCGGAGGTTTGATGAGCGTTAGCCTGTGGGTGGGTAGGGGCGAGGCATCTTGAGATTCTGGGAAACAAGAGGGGTCCAATAATTTCATACTTGTAGGTGAAGATATGTGAGATCATAAGCAATGGAAAGAATCTCTGCGGCAATATCAGACACCATGCCCAAATACATTGCACATGGACACCCTTTCTCGACTAAGTATGAATAGAAAACCTATGCGTCATATGCCAGAAATAAATATATCGGTCTTTGGAAGAGGTTAACACTGGAGGGGCCAGAACAGTGGAGTCCTGACAACCAAAGTAGACAACCGACAACTAGACCTTGATAGCCTTTGTCTTAGAGACATGGCCTCTCAGCACCCAGATCCTCCCGGTCCAGTTGAGGGTGTGGGGGGTGTAGCCCTGATCTTTCCCCGAGTGGATTCCTGCCTCCATCATTCCCACTCAGGCCTACTAGTCTTTTGAATGCCTGGTCTGTAGGCTTTCTCTCTCGCCTACCCAATCCACCTTTGCTGTCTCACATCCTGACACAGCCCTGCCTCTGCTCTACTCAATTTCTGATACGCTTGATGCTCTTGCCCACGTCATGAGGATCCGTTTCAAGTCCAAAGCCAAGTGCAAATCCTGGTATGACTCGGACCTAGCTACACTTAAACTCAAGTGTAGGGCGGCTGAGAGGAAATGGAGGACTTCCTGTTCATCCTCCGACAAACTGGCCTGTCGCCTGCTACAAAGGCAATACCGACTCTGTCCTCACCAAGAAGAGAGTCCACATTCAAGCTTGTGTCTCTGCGGCATCTAAACTCTGCCTGCAAGGAGCTGGCCAACCCTGCTGCAGTCTCTACCCCTCCTGTTGCCTCCAAGGCTCTTTGCAATGCCCTTGCCCCTCACTTCATTTTAAAAAACCAGGACATCCTGTGCACCCTCTCCACTCACCCCTTTCCATCTGTGCTTGCTGACCCTCCTTTAGCCACCCCCCCACCATCCTTCTCGTCCTTCCTCTTTTCTCCCCCGACGAGGTAGTTAGACAAGTCAGATCTATGAAAGCCTCATCAAAACAGGTTCATCCTAGTTCCTCTAAAACAATCAAGGACCACATTGACACTCCGGCCCTTGATTTTTGCAACCACTCCTTTGCCGCAGGATCCTTCCTCTCCCCTCTGAAGCACTCCTTTGTGCATCCTCTTCTCAAGAAACCCACAGCTGATCCTTCTTGTCCAGCTAACTATCGCCCTATTTCCATTACTCCCTTTCTGGGCAAACGCCTGGAAAAGTTGGCCATCTCTCAGCTTAACCTTCATTCCAATTCTGTTGGCTGTCTCCATGACCACCAGTCTGGCTTCAGAGCTGCCAAAAGCACGGAAACTGCTCTCCTGAACATCAGTGAAGATCTGCTCTCCAACCTTGCCTAACATTCCCTCTTTCCTCATCCTCTGCGATCTCTCTTCTGCCTTCGACACGGTCAACCATACCATCCTGCTCAATCGTCTGTGAAAACCTGGGTATCACTGATCAGGCTCTGGCCTGGCTGACCTATTTCCTCTCAGATCGACCCTCCCAGCTCCAACTTTGGTCTTTCCCTTCATTTATCTTCCTCTCTACATGTAGTGTTCCCCAGGGGTCTAACCTCTCGCCCTGGCTTTTCAACCAATACCTGGCAACTCTCGCCCACTGCATTGCTACTTTCTGCTCCAATTTCCAGTGTTATGTTGACGACTCTTTCAGGCTGCCCTCGGCCATCTCTCCCCTTATCTCATCTATGATTGCCTAACTGCCATGGAAGTTTGGTGTGCCGCCAATGATCTTTGTCTGAATGCCAGAAAGACGGAGATCCTCCTCATCGGCACACCTTTCATCCTTTCCCCTCACTCTCTGGCTGGCCTCCCTTGGCCCTCCTCTTACCCCCACCTGCGAGGCTAAGAACCTCGGGGTCGTCTTCGACTCCCTTTCCTTCTCCGCCCACATTTGAGGTCTCTAAAAAGTCAAGTTTCCTACTGCACCACCTCAGAGGTACTCTGCCTTTCCTCCCCTACCCCCAGAAGCTCATGGTATCCCAAGCTCTGGTTCTCTCTAGCTTGGACGATTGTAACAGCCTCTACTCAACGCCCTCTGCAACTAATCCAGAACAGGACTGCGAGACTTGTCCTTGGCCTCAAGCCCTGGGATCGTATCTCTCCAGCTCTGAAATCTCTCCATTGGCTCCCAGTGGATGCAAGTATTTAATTCAAAACCCTCTGCATTGTCCACAAGGCTTTCTGGGGCCTGGGTCCAAAATACCTTCAGCTATCGCTCCGTAAATACCTCCCCTCTCTGGCTCTTTGCTCCTCTACCTCCAACTCCCTCAGGATCAGTCGGCTTTCAAAGAAACAAGCTGGGGTTAGCCCAGTCTTCGGCTGGGGCCTGCCTCCATGCCACTCAAAACTTTAGGAGAACCATCTCTGGTTCCAGAAGCACCTCAAGACCTTCCTCTTTCCTTCTGCCTTCGCTCCTCCCCTCTCCCCTGCTGATCTGTTCTCTTGGCACCGTGCACCCCCTTTCTTCCTGCACTATCAGACCTATCCTATCTGCTGCCTTAAACGTAGCACTTGCAAATTGCTGGCTGCACTAACATTGTTTGTTGCCTTTATTATGTATTATTTATCCGTTTCTCCTCTGCTTCGCACTTTCCACTTCTCCCGCTTCCATGCACTTTTTCCCCTCCCCATGCACTTGCGCGTTCTCAAATCACTGGGCCTAGCAAGATCGCGGTTTTGTTCTCCCTTGTTCCCCTCCCTTGCCGCGCTCTTAAACACTTGGTTACGAACGTGATAAATAAAATATCAATATGAAAAGTACATTAATGTTGAATAGTAGAACACATGGGATTCACACGTGCTTGTAAAAAGGGTGGGATGGCCACACGTGCTTGTAAAAAGAGTGGGATGGCTTGAATACCTTTTTTGGTTTGGGGCGGATTGGTTTAAAAATTTAAAAAAAAAAAAAACAGAATTGTAACTTGCAGTTGCATAGTTTATTGTACTTCTTCATCCTGGTCATAAGACCTATAAAAATAAAAGTGGGGAAGGGGTGCACCAAACAGACAGGGGCTATGGTTGTATAATACATGACCGTGTCTTGCCAAAATCTACCGAGCAACAGGCACACTTGGTATGGTTGTTACCTGGACGGTGTCCCCACCACCTGCAAATACAGCCAAACCAACCAACTTTTCTCAGGAAAGCAGAAGCTTTATCCATCAAAGTGCTTTCCATATGTGGCAATTCTGGCTCAAATGCAGGAAGAAAGCCAAAAAAAATAAAATAAAAAGGATACATAAGACTGGCTAAATGATCATGGCATGCCACTTGTATATGGCACACTAGCAGAGAAACAGTGCACGAGACAAAAGTGCAGTATCCGCTGCCACTGGCCCATCTTGGACAGATCAAATAACCAACCATCAAGTAACAAATCACTCACAGTGTCACTTCAGGGGCGGTGTGCAAACAGAATGTTGCTATGGAGAACAGTTCTCCTGCACGTATAGCCACAAGTGTCCCCCAAACAGATGTGCCTAGTACAGCGGCCAGTGAAATCCCAACTACTTCACTGGCATCCAAAAGTTAGAACAGGTTTATAAAAAGGCGGTGTTCCATTTAAGTCTATGGATGGAAGGAACCACCAAATCGACCTTATTTTTAAACTGGTTTTTATTATTCTTGCAAGAACTTTACCACAAAATGGCATTTGGACTATCACATACTCCAAACTGTTTTCTCCCTGTGCTTTGGCCACCTGCCTGCAGTCTGGAAACCCCAAGCAAATCCCTTCCCAGGAAAAGCAGGGGCACACATCCTTGGTTGGCTACGAGAGCTGGGACTGTCTGAAGTCCAAATCTTGGTCAATTGGTTTCTATTGCTGGGCGAGAGCCAGAGGCGGTCGACGATGGACAGCTCCTGCCAGTTTGAATGGTGCAGATGCTTACTATCAGTGGGCTTGGGGGCAACTGTAGCTGGTTTTAAATAAATGGATGACTCCTGCAGCCATTCAGATGGTCGTAGCAGGACAGCCCCCGACTGAGGGGTACAGCTCACTGAAGATCACAAGATTGCTGCAGCACACCAATTAAGTCCTTCATTTGTGCTTCACCATCTAGACCAGTAGGAATTTTCTGTCCAGACAGCCGCCCCTGGAAGCCTTCAGAAATGCCCTGGGACCAGCCTGTGGTGGAGTGACTAGCACACGTTCCTACTTGGAACTCTGCAGAGACTCTGCTTACGAGAAGCACAACCCCCTGATGTTGCTGCTCTCCTGAACTGAGAGAGGCTTGCAGGACCAAGCATGGCGAACTTTGCTTCAGACTGCCCACAATGTACCCAGGGGATCTCCTAAGGTTTTCAGTCATGCTAGTCTTCATTCAGTCATGCCTGAGGCTTCCAGTTGACAACCACAGAAACAGCCTCAACAGCGCAAAACCACTGACTAGCCAGACCCAATCCAGATGCCAAGAGTAACCACTGCACCTACACGCCCTCTAGCCCCCCACCCCAGTCTCACACAACACAGTATGTGCAGCCAGTGGATTCAGAAACTACAGGGTTGGTATTGAAGGGCCAAGCTGGCATACCAATTTCTACCCTTCCTTATGGTTGTACAGGAATAACGTCCTCACACAAACTCTCCCTTGCCTGGCTGCTATTCTTGGAGTTCAGACCAAGGATCTCCGTAGCTTTCCGTGGGTGGGATATTGAAAAACACACCTTTAACAACTTACCTCTTCTCTTGCATTCGTTTAACGATTACACTAACCTGTACGACGACTCCTTACTACAAAGGGTGAACACTGGAACTTGTGGCTTTTAAGGTACAAGGCCCCATTTTCTTACATAGGTAAGAATTTGAAGTGCGTGGGTCTTACTTTAGAAGACAGTATCAATGTTTCTGCTGTTTCCCTTAATACTTGCCGTTGCTTTTACAATGCTTACCTGTTTTCACTTATTTTACTGCATACAGGTTGCTGGTTTTTTACTGCCATCCTAACTATATTAGGAGTAAAGTTTTGGTATTCTTAAATAAAAAGCCGCAGGGGGAATATATGTGCATATTGTGGATTTAGTAAAATTCTCATTGCAAAGGGTGTTCAGGCCTAATATATGTATTTGTAACCAACTTAATATTAGAATGATCGGTGCGTGTCTCAATGACCCAATACACCACCTCCACATCCTTCCTAGTCTAGGGCTTACTGCTCAGTCACCTAACTTGATAGTTTCGGTACAATTTAGTGTGTGTCCCCTGTTCATTACATTAGGGGTGGCCTTTCAGAATGTTTCCCCGGTGCTGATTCTCATTCAGCATGTTCAAGGTTTAGAAAAATTAAATATAACTTAGTTTTAGAGGTCACAAAATAGCGAAAGAAACCAATACAAAAGCAGTTATTTAACCAGTCATACCTGTTGACTTCCTCAAACTCCTTTGAATAGCCATCCTGCCCAGAAAACTCACTCTTCGGATATGGTTTGTACGGATTTATACTAAAAAGAAAGAAAAAAACAGAAGCAGAATAGTTATACTACTGATAACTTCGGTAAATTGTTGGGCATACCCTTACTCCCCCGCTCGTCATATCGCTTTTCGTGGAGCATTTGCAACAATAGATATGTTGCAAAATACGGGTTCATCCTGGGGAGCTATGGGGCCCATCATGTGTCTCTTCTGCATCAATATAAACTCAACACATGCAGGGTATGGGGGAGAACTGGGAAAATTATGGACTAGAATAGTGTGTCTCAAAACACAGAAGTAGGTGAAAGAGCTCCAAGTAGCATACATCTCCACACTGGCTTTGAGTGTTACCACAGGCCACGTTCAAATACGTTTCTTATAAGTGAGTCAGTGAAGCAAACTATGTTAGTTATTGTTCGTTTGTATAGCGCCTTATATGCCATCGTTATTATCTCAAAGCGCTGTGGGTGGGACGCTCTCGGGGATCGTAGCCCAGGTCAAAAGCGTAGTAAACCGTGCTTGGGGCACTCAGATAAGGAATAACGGTGCTTACTGCTACATCACTAGGCATCATTATAGCAACAATCAAGGTCAATGATAAACACCCTCTGCACACAATTACTTAATGATGACAGTTTATGCCAGAATAGCTGGGAGGCCGATTGAGGGCCAGCCGAAAGAAGCTTGCATGGGGAAACGGTACGTCTGGACAGCAAATTAGAGTGAGGGCCGCAGTGATGCCATGTTGTAAACAAAACCATGCAAGTATACTCCATTTTTACCAATAAATGTTTCACAAAATGATCATTTTATCTGGGCAGAGTACTCCACTAGCATGGCGGGGAAAAAATAAATAAAAATCAATTAAACTAACAGGACAGAAACATAAAGGACATGCTTGCATTTCAAACAGCAGCTTTATTTACTGCTCAGCACGGCTCCACCTCACTGATTAGGCCCAACAAGGCTGAAACACGTATGGGGTTGCTGTTGGTACTATTGTTCAGAAGGGAATTGCCTTAGCATTTCGGTGCTGGCCAAAGACTGATATGCAGATGTTAATTTCCCCATCTGTGAAGAGTACAGTGAGCAAAAAGCGATTGCTGCAAACTCGAAAGTGGGAAAACACACAGAACAGGTTATCATGCCATGTTCTTTCTGGAGAGGGGCGCCTGCTAACTTTTTTTAAACATGTACTTAATGAAAGAATGTTTCTTCTAATTTCCTTTTATATGAATGCCTATAAATGTATCATGGATGTGAAACACTGAATTGCTGCCAGAAAAAAAAATCTATTTGCAATAATATCCGCCAAAGTAACACTGCTGGGAAATTGTAGGAGTAAACAAAGCCTCAGGCGCTCATTGCAGCAACCCAATTGTAGCGCCGTTAAGCTACACATAGGGAAAGCAATATGCCCAAGTGTTTCTCAGGACACTGATCATGCTTTTGGAAGGTAGTGATTGAAGGGGCATGAGGGATTGTAGAGGGTCAAACCCATATTTAACATAGCAGGTTAATCAGCCAGGGTGCTGCACCGAGATCTAGATGGATGGCTGAGGACATGAGGAGATCATTTTGCAACATGCTCTTATTTTAGATGAACTTTGTAGCTTACTGTATCCTGTACAAGGATTGGTAGATATGGGACAATTGTTGGGATTGTTGCTCAAAATCAAAACCTCCACATCAATCGCTTTTCAAAATAATGATTTTAATGTCGGATATTCATGAATCCATAATTTGATAGCCAGTAAGACCAGGATCGCAAAATGTAATCAGCTGGGGTGTCGATAACTGACCCAATATATATGCAACTGTGTTACAAACTAACAGCAAAATGAAAGTACAAGGGACTCTCACATTACTAATGTGCACACAAAACAAGTTGGCCAACCACTACAACCCATGGTGCAATTGTGTTTCTACACAAATCCATGCAGCCATAAACATTGTATGTTACATATCCAGCAACAGAGGCAAGACATATAGCCTCAAATAGAGATGCTGGACGCTCCCATTTGAAATCCTTGTGAAAGCCACTCTGGTAATCATGAAGCGAGTGAACCAGAGAATTAGCACCCTAGTTCTACAGTCTCCCTCTGGCCGACAAATCTAAGTGGCCACTGGGAGACATGGGGTGCGCAAAATCTCCAATATTCATTATGGACATTTAAATGTAACTACTTACTCAAGAAGTCTTGGAATCCATCCTGGTCTATGCCTGAAACAAAAGGAACCAATATATTGTACTTCAAACGTGGATGGCAACTTCTGTTCATAAAAGAACGTATTTATAGTAGGATACTATCTGCATTAGTTCACCAATTAGCAGAATCTTCATGTCACACTGCATGGCACAACTAAGAATGGAAAAAAAAAAATGATACCTCAAACAAACCTACCACTCACCTTTTCTCAATAGCAGGCGTCTTCTGAGTTTGTCCCCGAGTGACCTTCACCCAGGAGGACATGGTAAGTCCTAACGAGACAAGAGTGGAGGAAAAAAAAGTAGTAAAACCAGTATATAAGCAAATTTCCATTCCAGCCATAGCAAACGTCATAAAATGTCAAAATACATTAACACAAATTGGTTATCACAGATCTTATGGGGTCGAGTAGACTTTAGTAAGCTCCCATACCATCTACGCCAAGTCACAGCACTTTCACGTAAAAATAAGCCAATTTGAAAATGCATCGCTACAATCCTGATTGGGCCATTTTTTTATTACATGCCACTGACAAAAAAAAGCTAAAAAGAAAAACGTACATCATAACATCTCTGGAGCTGGCATATGGCAATTTAAGAAAACTGTACAAAATGTAATACTGGTGGCTGAATAAAAGTTGTAGAACGTGCCACAAGCACGGGTATAAGGTAATCTCTAAATCATACAATTTAAATCAGGCTGCAAAATGTGTACTCGCACTAGAGATTAAGGAATTCGAGGAGATGAACAGTGCTCAACCCACCACATGCTCCACAGACTGCACCCGTCAATTATCAGCAATCAACTGATTTTAAAAAAGACAGCTACTTTATATACAATAGCTCCCAGCAGTCCAAGTTGGGCTTACAAACGGAAAAGTACGACTAAAATACTACTTGCAACGCGAAAATGGCGAGATCGGAAAAACTTTGCGCATAAATGCAATAAACCAATTAGAAAAATGTATGGCCAACACCAAAAAGACGAAGTATATATGGTATATATTTACAGTAGGTACGGATGGGCCTCCTTCGAAATTTCAAAATCGTAAGAGAACGTAAAACCAGGAATTCGCGGTGACGTGATTCGGACAGAAATAGCAACAGTACTCAGACCAAGGTAAAAACTGAAAACAGCAAGTCATAAGGCAGGAGGCATAGGTGATTAAGTGTTCTTTAAGGGTTTAGCATAAGACTGGGACCAGTGGTTTATTCCCTTTGGCAATGTTAGGGCAGATGGGCTGGAAATGCATAGTGCTTAGTTTGATGTCGCCTGTGGTAGGGGCAGGCAGATGCTAGTTGAAACAAGCCATGACCCCAGCCAATCACAGCTAGCCAGAGCTATCTGGACGTGAGATGCACACGACTAACGAGGTAACAAGAGGTTGCTTTGGCAACATCATAGGCACCCCATCTCGAGTTAAAAAAAACATGGGACAACTAACGCCCCCTCCCGTCTGTGCACCCCTGGCTGAAGAAAGGTCTTCAGACATTGCAGAGTAGCACTGCACTGGTGCAATGGAGTGCACCGGGAAAGGGGAATTCAGGGACCCCCCCCCACCCCAACCCCCGCCATGCCTAGTATGAGACAGTGGGCATCCACCATTTCCATATTCATATTATACTGGCAGCTGCTTGCTTTTGCTCTGGCCTGCACTTCTGTAGATCTACCATAATCTAAATAGCCATAATCTAAATAGCTGTCAAAGCAGAGAGCGCAAGATGCCCAGGGATCCTGTTGGCAGCAGATGACCTTTCCCATTGAACAACCAACCGACACCCCACCCGTCTCACCACACAACTGCTTGTGACCATCAACATCCAATCGTCAGACCCCTACTTGCTACCCACTCCCCAACCCCACCCTGGGCTTGTAATGCGATAGCCAGTAGTCTAGCGTTCACTGCTGAGAACTGGAACCATCTTTAGTCACATGCATATTTCCTATCTGGCCCTTCATGCTTGCATTTCGGTGACTAGCAATTGCATCCAATTTTGGTATTTGAAACTTTAAACTGCCTTAGCATTGAACTGAGTAATACAAAAAGGTATACCTTTCCTAGTTGTCACAACGACTTCATCCTCGGGACGCGGCACGAAGTGTTTCACCAATACCCCATTAAAATGTGAGAAAAAAAACATTGCTCCATGGCGTTGAATGAGTTTATATTAACTGTGGTCACTGCTGAAGGCAAGTTAGGCGCGTTACGCATTAGCCCATATATTTCTGCTCATTTGTGTTCACAGGCTGCTAGCCAAACTCACCCATTTATTCTGCCGACATTCAGAGCCAATTTGTTGCATACAATGAACAAATGCTATAACAGCGCTTATACGATAGAGTAATTCGGCACAAAACTAATAGGCGAGATTATTCCAGCTCGCAAGAGCCCTTCCTGTCGATTCAGTGTACAGTGAGCTCTGCTCACCCCTTGACTGAGGTATAGTATACCTTTAGAATGTAGGTTGTGCCGATTATGCAGCCAAGAAATTGACACGAGTCATACCAGCCAGATGCAAGTTTGCAGAGATGCTACTTCGATAGCTACCATAGGTGGTGTGTATCAAAAGTATAGATAAGACCAATTCTGGGAAATTATAATGGGGTCCGAGTCTTTAGTAATTACAGTGGCCGCAATGCACATTAGGGATAAGCTACTCCCACTACTGAAATGAGAGGTTCTTCCTTTACTATACTCATGGGATGGCTGAAACGTGGTTACCTGTATGCAAAACTTGCGTACAGTGTATGTATTAGGATGTCGCAGTAACTTAAAAATCCTTCTGGAAGAGAAAAAGGAACAGATGAGGATACACGCACAAGTGGGAGAAAACCTTGGGGACAGCCCTACCGAAGGAATATTGTGAACTTTTGTAGAAAAATATACCTAAGCTAACGAGATCTATACAGAGAAAGAGGCATGGTAAAGGTTATGCATCAATGGCACTATATGCCTTAAAAACTCCATACAAATGTTTACAGCTTCTTCAGAGGAATGTTGGCAAGGGGGTGGCATATTTGGGGGGATTGCCCAAAATTGGAACATTTTCAGGGAGAGATTACGCAACGGGTAACTAAATCTTTTCCTCATTTAGATAAATGGTCTCCTAAAGTGTGGCTATGTGGTTTATTTGACCAAGAGAATAACATACATACTAAAATGCAGTGGAAGGCCTTTATGCTGATGGCGACAGCCAAGTTATTAATGATAGCGACCGCCTGGAAGCAGAAGCCGCTGGGCGTTCGGGATTGGCCGATTAAGCTACGGGGGTTTGTAGCCTTGGAGTGGATGACAATTTGCAAGGAGAAAAAGGAAAATTCCAGCAGCACTGGGCTGTTGTGCTGGAATATCTTAATGGGGACTTTGTACAGCATGGTGTCCAAATAATGTTAGGATGTAAACAAAGGGCTATACTGTGAATGTGTAAATTGTAAGCACTTCTGTTCGGAAGGGAGGGAATGGGTTGGGTGGGTCAATAAAAAAAAAAAAAGTTACGTGAAATTGACATTACGTGTGGGGGCAAGTGGGGCCCTAGTTGACATTTTCATGTAACTTTTTGCTATGTTACCCCTCACTGTTTTAAAAGGCTGACGGCAGTGGTTTAATTTTCCTACCAATGTGCTTTTCTACCGCAGGCTGAACCCTCAAGCTGCAGAACAGCACCCATGGGTGACCATTTTGTCAAAATGGCATGACTTTCTTCTCACCATTTTCCGTTTGTGGGGGTCTTTCTTGGGTTTTACTCTGTGCGGCAAGGCAGATGTGAGCGAGGTTCCACAAACTCATGTCCTTTGTCTCTAGGAATGCAACCAGTCTGGACTGGCTAGCTGTCCTTCCAAGACGGCCACCTGCTGTGTGATTGACAGCCTAGGCTGAGCATGAATGGGAGAAATCTGCTTAAAAGGTGAGGTTTTTGGGACTAGAGTGAGTTGACCACTGTGAGAAAGATCCAAAGAAGCTGAACAAAGCTTGCCGAGTCCTGGTGGAACTCAGAATTGCCCAGTGAAGCTCTGATGCTGTGCTGAAACTTCAATTCGACAGAAGCGTCGGAAGGGACGACTTCTCCCCAGTGGGACCAACTAACCCTGAGACAAACTCCACTGGACCATCTTCCCCGACTGGCTGTACTTCATTGCTGCAAGAACAGAGTGCCATGGGTCGAGTAATCCGTAGTCAAGTGCAACGTTTGAAATCCATCCAGAAGCTCCAGGAGTCTAAGGACCTTCCAGAAGCAGGACAGCCAGAGCTCGAGTCCCCTCAAAAGAGTGCAGGAAGCCTAACCAGGAAATCTGCGACGATGCTATTCGCTAAGCGCTAAAACCACGATGTGCTGCTGAACCAAAAAGAACCCGTAGCTGTCAAATTCACAATTGCCCCCACAGAAGCCCTCTAGATGTCCTGCCTCTTGTCCCCACGACTGAGGCTCAGGAACACAGGGCCTGCACCGCTGCAGCAAGACAGAAACCAGCTGGACCACTTTCTTCAAACCAGAGGTACTGTCTAGGCTTAGGGTTCTTACCTCATTGTCTTTCAGCAGGTGGGAATTGCGTTGGCTTACTTTCTAGAGTTGATTCCAACTCTATCTCACAACAGGCTGTACCACAACTCCGGGGTTTTTTGTTTGGTACCAACTTACAAAGTTACCATGCGCCCGATTATTATTCCAATTCGAGAAGGTGTTGCAGGTTGTGTGGAGCAAGAAAAAAGGGGACACTAGTGACCCCGACCCCTTGAAGCAAAAGTTGAAAGTACTTCTCCACACTCCAAAAAGTGCCACACTAGGTATTTGTGAAGGGTAAGTTGGTTTATTATATTGAATTGAAAATGCCCTTTACGGATGACATGTTTCGACACACCAGTGTCTTTTTCAAATCAGGGCTGGTAGCAATGCTAAATCTCAAGTCAAAAGGTTTCAATTAGGTGAAACACACATTTTTGTACAAACTCTAAGAAGTGCCTCAGCTCCATAGACTGTTTCAAATTTTTGGCTGTCCTAGTTTCCTGAAGACTCTTCGAGCCCATTGACTTTGCTATTGTTTATCCCTCATAGGTGGTAACTTGGTTTGGACTTATTGCTGGGAAAGGCTGGTCTAGATTTCATTGGAAGATTTAAAGTGATGTCATATTTACTGAACCTTTTTCCTTCCTTAAACCTTTCTGCAACCTCAGAATCTGCAAAGTAGAAATGCCATCACTGTCCTTATGATTGAAGTCACCTCAGCATATCCAAAGATTATCCACCAACTTGTCTTGATTCTGAAAAGTATTTTTAAAGTACATTTACATTACATGAACTGCCTTTAAAGCACGCTCATTTAAAAAAAATGATGCTCATTGAATAAATGTATAACAGAAACTGAGTGTAAGTGTTACTTCTATTTACGAATTTCATTTGTACAGCTCACGTTTACCCCTCTAGAGATACGCTATTGTTACTCTACCACTAATGAACGTCCCATCAGCAAGAGTCCTGGACATTCGTCAGATGACTGGCACTTTGCTTAAAGACATACAACTCGTTTAGAGACATGTTTGGCTTGTGGTCACGTGCATTTTGGAAACAAATACCGGAGGAGTGGAGTGATGGGAAGTGGAGAAGCATCTGAATGAGTGGGAGAGCTAGGTATACCTGTATCCATAGGGGGTCAAACAGGATTCGGGAGTGAGATGGAACTGACATTGGACCACAGATAGAGGGCCTTAGATGAAAAAGGGGTGAAGGGTCAGGACACCTCAGAACCAATGGACCACATGCCACGCCGGAGGAGCCCGTGGGGGTGGTGGCTGTTGCACAACCGGGTGTGCTAGTTGCGGGGAGCTGTCAGCGGCAATTGGTCAACACTGGGGGTAGAGAGGGTGCAGCCACCGAATAGCCCGGTGAGGACCCAGCCTTCTGCACATATTAGGAGCGATTATTGTAGAACACCAGAATGTACGAGAGGGGGGTATAGATATGAGTCAGAGGCAATCAAAACAGAGGATAGAGTACTGCCACTAACCAACACTACTAAATAAATCATGCTTCTGCATACACCGCTCAAACTCTGAGCTAAACACAACCATACCTCTACAGCACAACAAACAGTACGCAATTCAGTAAGCCGCAACAACGAAACAAACTACACATTTATATAGCGCGCAAACAGCCCAAGGGCATTGAGGCGCTGTTACATGTGAGGGCAGGGGCGGACACATTTTGAAGGCAAAAAAGCTTCACCCAACAGCACATGACAGCTACGAACCGGAACACCTACGCGCAGCAAACTAAACCGAACAGCTTTTGCTCTTTTCTCCCGCTTTGTCCTACTAACTTATCCCACCCCCTCCCCTTTTTTTACAGATCTGCCAGAATGCCAACCTCGCAGGTGGCAACAGTGCACAGAAACAAACCCTGCAGAAAATGGGTACATATTTACAATAACCAGTCCATCAGACTAAAATTAGTGAATGTCCACAGGAACATGTTAATGTTGGGACACAGGAAGTAATTTCTTTAACTGTCGTTCATCTATAAATGTTCGGCTATATATAACCTCGCTCACATGGCTGCTGAAGAGTGGCATGCATGCTCACGCACACAATTTTACACCCATTGCTGGTGTAAATCCTGCCCATGAACTGGATGTCTATTTTATAATCAGTTGGCTTGGCAGGATTTTTATCTTTGTGTAGACTGGCTGGTTGCGGCCGATGGGGCCCACCCCATGCCTACAAGGACAATCGGGGCATCAAACTTCACAATGGTGCTAGGACTACACTTGTGGTCGAGTGCACACGCACTCACGTCATGCAATGGCCTTTAACAAATAAGGGCAAGTGACTTGCGTGGCTAGTAGCTTACAACTTGAAATTTTGCACTGTTTCAGGCATCGATATGCGCAATTCCTGAATTCATCAGACGATATATTTAGTTTGTAACCCCCAATCTGGTTGGCTGCATCTCACCTTTATAAAAACCTGAGCTTTAATTGCTCGTATGCCAGAAAAAGAAAAAACCCGTGTAAAAAAAAAAAAATATATATATAACACTAAACACCTAAGGAAAGCAGAAATCAGAAATGGGGCAAGATGCTTCATATGCACAAAAACCAATGACCCAACATTTTGACCACACTAGATATGAGGCAACATCAATTATGACAAGGTTGAAGATAAGTCACAGTACTTCCGCCCCAATCGCAAGAGGAGGCAATAGTGAAATTGGTTGCAGTGAAATGGAGATTTTAAAAACGCACCTCGGTCCAGGAACTAATTGGTTCAACGGGGCAGCATGGGCCCTTTACTCCACAATTCAACTTAGGATTCATTTTTGATTGTTGGATTGATTTATTGAGCGCCTTACACCAAGGCGCTGTACAATGGAACAACAAATACAGAGAAATAACAATTAACATTGTGAGCAAGATTACAACTTGAATCATTCTACAAAACAGTGCAAAGAGCAATTAACTGAGGGGGGGAGTGGGAATAGGAGTGCTGAGGGGGGCAGGAGAAGGATAGAATAAGTGTAGAAGGAAGGGAGAAAGAATGTAATGGGAGAGAGGAATTAAAAGAGGGGAGAAACGGAGGGGGAGTAGAGAGGATAGGGGGGATTCAAGGTGGGGAATGGAGAAGGAGGGATTTAAGGGAAGTGCGAAATGAGGGGAGGGTAGAGGAAGAGCGGATTGGGAGGGGGAGAGAGTTCCAAATACCCACAACAGCAATCTCAGCATCTGCAAGAACAGGCTTTAAAGAAGTCTTATTATACACCAAAGTGCCTTTGCTTAATGTGAAAAAGGAGGTTTCACTGATCAGTCGTTTCTTTCTGGAACTTATGGATGCTTGACATAGCACTAATTTTTTTTCAAAAATGGATAACAGAATTTGGCAATTAAAGTCTTCTTGATTGGCTAACAATTTGTATAATATTTCAAACGTCAGCAGTTGTTTTTGTAGTTTGTGTACCACTGAAGATTTAGGTGAGAGGAGTGTCTAAAATGTTAGCTGCATGCATGGACAAAAAGAAGTCAAAAGGGCCCTGAAATAAAACAAAATTAATGCAAAGGAATCCAACTAAACCAGTGCCAAAATCGAACACACCCAACTTGGACCAAGCAAAAGGACCTAGCACCATGAACCCAACTCACTAAACCATGCAAAATTTTCTAAGCCTTATGTACTTTGCTGCGCCCCGAGACAGGCACTGTGCAACAGCTGTACCATGCCGAGTTCTGCTCCCCGAGATGGGATTGTTGGGGTGGGAAATGCAATGCACCTTAATAGACTTGGGGGCAGGACATTTATCACACATGCGATGGACTGTAGGTGCTGGAAATTGTGCTGCACCTGGATGGGTTGCTGGGCGAGGAGATGCGTTGCACAGGGGGTGAGAAGTGCGTCACACTTGAGGCAGAATTTGTGCAGCACTTGGATGAAATATTAGGGACGGGAATGTCACGTTGATGGATTGCAGGAAATGTATCGCCACTAACTGTACTAAAAAAAAAAACTCTGCATAAACACCCCCAAATGTAACTAAATAGAACCATACCTATTGTGAACCACCAACATGAAAAGAAAACAATCATACCACAGCACATGACTGCTACCAACCGAAAATGCACCCATGCTCAGTGACCGGTGTCTGCGTACTGAAGCAGTCAACAGCACATAAAAGCTCTTGCTCTTCTCAATCCCACTAACAACCCCCCTTCCATTGCAGACCCACCTGATTGTCAGAGACCGCGCAAGCAGCAACACTGCGCAGCACAAGTCACATTAGCATGGTATGCTTGACCCATCATTTGCTATATAAGGAGAAGATCCGAACGTTCATAAGCGTCAAAAAGTTAAATGTTAAAGGAAAGCTCTGCAAAAGTGCATCAAGGCACTGTCTGGGCGCAACCCAAGTTTAAGTAGGTTAGAGCTCAAAAGTGGAATAAAATGGGCAAGACAGGCTTACTGCAGGCGGCTAAAATTCCATAAATTTGATACACATTTAAGAAAAATCAGGCACACTTTAATATCTTCAGTAAGGAGACAGGCTATCTGAAGAACCCTAAATGGGACAGATGACCTACAAGTTAGTCTACAAAGTTGCTGCATGCCAGAGGGCCTGGGTGGAGTATCTGACCAACAAATTTAAAACGGATCCAGGATATCTTAAATCCTTTTAAGAGCCCCAGGAGGAGGATTGGGTGGAAATTTCTATTTGAGAAAAACTGATCTAGAAATGGCTGAGATCTAAAGAACTCAGCTAGTGGATAGGATCTCAAATTGCATCTATAAAAACAAATCCAGGGCTGTGGTCAGACATCTGATTCAGGCTTTCACACACAATGCAGAAGGTACTGCTTGTCCTATTTCTTGACAGAGCATTGATTGTTCCAATGCCAGCTAATTATCGTCCGATCACCCCAATTGACTTCTGCAAACATGTTGCCTAAATTTATATGCAAGCATCTGATCGCCTGGGTGGAGTCAAACAGGATAGTTAGCCCTTTGCAAACTGGCTTTCGAAAAAGGGATTGGGACCATCATGAGTGTGCCAACACTGCCTGCATAGGCAGGAAATTTGGCAAATCACTATATTGCAGTCAGACAACTTTTGACAATATTGATATTAATAGACTAAAAAAAATCAAAGTGGAATGTATACAAGGACCTTCTCGAAATGATAGTTATTGAACACAGGAAATTCAGTCCAGTGCTATTGGAGTTAAAGGTGTGCGACAAGGGTAAGCCATGGCCCCTTATACTGGCAAATCTCTGGGAGGAAGTCATGGGTGGAGAGTTTCGCACCAAAAGGGAGAGATTTATCAGTCAATATCCTTGCTTACGCAGATTATCTTGTTTTGATAGATTACACGCAAGCAGGGCACACAGGCAGGATTACAGATAACACTGGAGGGGGTAGAAAGATTCCCTTCCCTTGAAATCTTTCATAATGACCTTTTAAAAGTAAGATAAACTTTGTTTGAAGACTGAATGACCAATCGGTTACCAGGGTAACCATAAGCTACTTGGGTTTGCTGGTCTATTCTAAATGCCTAGTCAAGAATCAAAATAAGAAAATGAAGGTGCAGCCATGCATCTCTCTCATTAAGGTTTTGAAGAGGAAATTGTGTAGACTCAACTTAAATGAAATGTACAACATCAACCATGTTATATGGATGTGAATTGATTGCCTTTAAAAATCTAGACTCTGGAACTTGCAGGACAGTCCTGGGACACCAAGTCAACACCAATTAGTGCAATTCATCATTATGGGCACAGAATATGAAACGCAGTTTGACTGTTCTATAATCCACTATTGGCAGAAGAGCCTAGTTTGGGGTTTTACCTGAGTGAGGGTTTAACAAACCAGTTGAGTTGTGTCCTTTCTTTGCATCACTGTACTGTTTGAGGAGTTAACCTTGCTTGAAATGTCAGAATCTGACCCAAGAATATTCCCTTCCCAAAAAATACAGGAACTGGCATTTTAAATTACGGCTAAACACTGGAATTGCCAAGAACGTTGTGCGGGTGTTGGCACGTGGCAACTCGGAGATGGAATCACTTCACCTAGTACTAAAGTGTCTAGCCTTTCCGGAATTACATTGTTAGGCTCTTTTGTACACTTCATGGAATTGGTCCTGAACGATCCATTATGGGATAGGCTTATGATGACCAATAATCAAGCTATAATACTAGCGCTGAGCAAATTACTGGACATTTTTGTAAAAGTGATTGTACAGCATGGGGAGGATGAGTTTGGAAAAGCGTTCCCTTTTCTGCGTGTTAATGGGTATATTCTGTTATTTTTATAATTGTATTGTGTATTAGGAAGACTGGTATAGAGCCAATAGACCAGTAAAAAAAACTAAAAAAAAATGTGAAAGGCCGCTCTGACCAAAGAGCGGCCGTTCTAAAATCAGATACTCGAGTGCGCACTGAAAAGCACCCCGGATCCCAAAGCAGCCACGAGGGAGAAAGGGTATGTGTGTGCATTTGGTGTGGTGGTTTGGAGGGGAGGTGTAAAACCAGGAAGATGGTGGGGTGGGTCAACAAATGTAATTTCCATGTTGTTAAGCCCTCTAAAAAAGCCAAGACACAAACGACCTACAAAATCAAAATAACGACATGGAAACCTATAACCAAGCCTGAATCTCTGGGGCCACTAACAAAGCTAAACTTTTCAAAACCTACAAGGAACTCGACAATCCTATTGCAGTCTCCATTTCTCCTCTGCCTTCCTGGCCCACTGCACTCCCTCTTCTGCATCAACCAATGAGGTTAACAAGTTCAATCTACGAAACAGGTGCTCCCTGCTCGTCTAGGACCAACCGGGCTAGAAATTAGGAATTGTTGACCAGGAGCAAAAAACAGCTCCTGTTAGGCAGGAGCTACCACTGGGGAAGTACACAGTGAGCAGCAAACTAACTTGTGCGCTAGTTAGAAACGCGAACCCCCCCCCCCTCCCCCCCCCCAATTATATATCCAATAAAGTCCCTTATGCCTGTACTCTTTTATACACATTCCCAAACCTATACAGTTAATGTCACAGCTATTTATTTTTTTTACGTCACCACTTCAGGTTCTTCTTGGTTAGACCCAAGAGCTAACCAGCTCCCAGCACCTGGCTATTTCGAACCCTGATCAAAGACAACATTTTCTCCCTGGCTCCTGCATTGGCTGACTGGATCCTTTCCCCTCACTCATCAAGCACTCCTTTGTGCACCATCTCCTAAAAATCCCTCTGCCGACCCTTCCTGTCCAGCTAACTGCCGCCCATCTCCAGTAACCCCTTCCTGGGCAAACTCTTGGAGAACCTTGCAATCTCCCAGTTTATCCACCACAATGAATCTGTTGGGTTGTCTCCACAATCATCAGTCTGGCTTCAGAGCTCCCCTCCATCTCACTCTCCACCCGCAGAGTACTCCCCACTGCCCGAGGTCTCCGTTCTCGCCTTTTCAACATCTACCTGGCCCCTGTAGCCCATTTGATCTCCACCATCTCCCCATAGTGTTATGCGGCCGACACACAGCTCTCCTTCAAGCTTCTCTCCTCTGCCTCTCTTTCTAGACTGTCTGTCCTGCTATTGATGAATGGTGCACTGCTAACAAACTCCGCCTTAATGTCAGTAAGATGGATCCTTATTGGACCCCTGCTCCCCCTTTCCCTCTGGCCGCCCTCCATGCCCCCTCTCGTCAGCATCTCATGAGGCAAAAAATCTTGGCGTCTGACTTCTCTCTCCTCACATCACGGACCTGGCCAAGAAGTTGCACTTTCAGCTGCACCTCCTCAGAGGCACTCCCTTTCCTCAACTTCCCCCAGAAACACAGCTGGTACTCTTCTCTACTGCAACAGCCTCTGCCTCAATCTGCCCAACTCCTCCCTTCGCTCTGTTCAACTGATCCAGAATAGGACTACAAGACTTATCCCGGGGCTCAAGCACAGGGACTGAATCTATCCAGCCCCAAAATATCTCCACTGGCTCACAGTTGCTGCGAGAACCTAGTTCAAGAACCTCTGCAACATCCACAAGGCTTGCTGGGGCCTGCTACATCCAACTTCCTCTCCCTACATACATTCCCACTGGAGTCCTACGGTCTTCTAGTGCCAACTCTGCAGATCAGACGCATTTCCAAGCAGATAATGGAGGCAGATCTCCCCTCCGCAGATGCCTCCTTCTGGAATGCCACCCCACCCCCCAGACTTGAGCCGGATCTCCTCAAGTTTCTGAAGGCCCAAGAGCATCCTTTTTTCCTTGCTAATGTCCCCATCTACCTGCCTGGTTCCTTTAGAGTCTAACAAGGGCACCAGGCCCTCTCCGTCCATTCTACCCCTGCACTTTGTCGTCCCTGATAGCCCCCACCCTTAAACCTGTGCCCCACCCTTGAACTTGCCCTTGTCCTTCTGGGCACCCTGTACTATCCTGCACCCCTTGAGCCCTTCCAGCCCCTTGCCTTGTGAACTTTCTCATGGGCACTCGCTTTCTCATGGGCACTCGCACCGCCCAATCCCCTCTTCCCTGCACAATCCCAACATCACAAGGCCTAGTAGGACTGTTAGTGATCCATGCCCCCCACCCCCAGTCTTGTTGAGCCATGAAACACATGCATAGGAATATAAACACCAATAAATAAAATAAATCTCGTAGTTACCCTAAAGTCTTCATGACATGTATGCACCCAGAGGGAGACGAGTTTACCATCGAAACTAATTCTCACAATACAATCCTACTAACTGTAGCTACCCTCATCAGATAGCTCGGAGGCAACACGCTCGCCTTGGAAATAAGAATGTTGAGCAATACAGGTTCGATCCCCAGAATCACACTTCGAAACATGTGGGTAATAAGCGTGTTATACATTTTTTTTATAAAAAGTCTGTGCTAGGCAAGATTTTGTTTTTCAAATAACTGAAAACCAGAAGTAATTGGAATTGCAGAAGTGTCTCAATACTTTACATCAAAGTTTAGTACCCAAATTTCAAAGTCAACTATTTCATTGTGTTGGGGAAGATCTAACATTGTCAAGTAAGCACTTTTGAAAATGCATACAATCACAGTCAAATGCTTTTGGTGGCAAAAACCCACATGTTTCGAAGCGTGATTCTGGGGGTCGAACCTGTATTGCTCAACATTCTTATTTCCAAGGCGGGCGTGTTGCCCCCGAGTTATCTGATCAGGGTAGCTACAGTTAGTAGGATTGGGTGTATACATGTCATTAAGACTTTAGGGTAACTACGAGATTTATTTTATTTATTGGAGTTTATATTGTTCCTATGCACGTGTTTCATGGCTCAACAAGACCGGGGGGGGGGGGTGGAGCATGGATCATTAACAGTTCATTCGCATTCTGGTTGTATACATCTGTGAAACTGGTGCTCAACCCATGAGCTGATCCCACCCCTTGACATCCTATCTTATCCTGTTGCATAATACCAGATAGCCTGGAAAAGAGGGCAGCCAACTTCAAAATGACAGTTTGCCCAGTTCTCTGCCTGCTACTGCATCTACTCTGCTTAGTCCCTTACATAAGGAATACACAAGATAAGGTTTACGTAGATCAATAGTTCCATCTAGTCTGTAAATCTACAGATCTACTGCAATACCATACACGGTACCTCCAGAGGTCATGTTGCTCTACGATTAGGATGGCATATACTACAACCTGCAGGAGAGAGCTGGGCAATGTTTTCAGAGCTTTCATATCAGGGATCGCAAAACCTTTCTTGCGCAAAGAGCAAAATGCGCATATCAAATGAAATGGTAAGCAACATCTGCTCGGCCTAACATAACATTGCTCAGTTGGTGGAAACATTGCAACACAAAATAGAAATGTAATAGACTCAAGACTGCTAATTGAACATTGTAATTTGCGGTACTTATCTAGACCAGGTACAATTCTAGCAAAGGAAATTTGCAATGGCCTTTAACGTCAAGTGGTTGTTTACAGGAAATGTTGAAGAAATTGATATTTTTAGCCAGATGCGGCCAGTCAAGTTGTTCAAAACAATGCTAGGACTAAATCACTAGGGGCTTCAGTTTCACAAATGAATGTTTTGATGAGTGCAAATGTTTGGACAGTACATTTCGGGACAAATGGAACACTGGTTTTTAGGTGTAATTTGGGGTTCGGCCAGAGGAATTTCTGGGACCTTTAATGGCAAATGATACATTCCCAAGCATGCAAGACCAGTAATAACGGTTCCTCTTCTTTTTCAGGCATAATTTTTGCATATATATTTGATCAGAGCAATCACTATACCCTACGTCCCGACAGCCAGGGGGGCTGGTTGACGATATCACAGCTTGATAGGGAGGCATTGGAAAGAATTACTAGTTCACAAGAAATGAAAAAATTTCATTGTTTAAAGCACGGAACTAGCTCGAGAGCTGCAAGTGCTGTACAGCGTGGGTAGCCAGCATTTGGTCTTTCATCTTTTAGCAGTAGTGCAGTACTTTGAGTTGAGTCCTATACATCCATTGGAATTAGCCCTTGGTCAAGAGTTTACAGAGATTTGCAAAATTGGAGATTTGTGGGGACATTCTGAGCAAACACGGGGATCCAGTTCCAGAGGGTAGAAATCACTGCCCCCTCTAAAATCTATTGTTTCCCCCATTTTGATATGCCCTTTTTAAACTTACTTATACAGTATAAAGGCCAAGAAGGAAAGCGTCAGTTTGAGTATTTGGTTCAAACTACCCAGTAAACAGCTATTGAAAAATGACACTGCAATTCATAAAACATTTCAGCTTTTAGAGGGCCACATTTTTACGTTTAATGCAATTGTCGACACAGGCATTATGCTAATTTACCTACCGGACATTGCCAGTTAGAGATCACCAAATGTTTGCTGCTCAGACTAGAAGAGTACGATAAAAGTAACAATAGCTTTACACCTCCAAGCAGGTTTATGTTGACATGCACCATGTTACAGAAAACACATTTGTGGCGTCACCCGGTGCCATGGGTCAAGTGCATTTCTTTTAGGCCGAGTAGGTGAACCAAGTTGCTCGACCTGCAGATCTAGCAGAATTTTTAAGTGCAAGGCACTCCTCTCACTAATGTTATACTTCAGTGGTACACAAATGCTGTATTGATGTTCATTTATGTATTGGGCACAAATAATTTGTGGCATTAAAAATATTAGGACAATAACGTGAAAGGATATTTGTACTGCGCACTATCACCACCAGAGTGGTCCTCTGACGGATCTATAAGAAAGGGGGTTAGGCGTGTTAGTAGGACAAAGTTTGGAAAAGAGCAAGGGAGCTGTCAAGTACTGTTGGCAGCTCACTGTTCGCCGAGCATCGTGGTGCGTTATTCAGTTTAGAGTCTACTGCGTGCTGTTTGGGGGTCTGTGTTGTGTGGTTGGGGGTCTGTTGTGTGGTTGCGATCTGGGTAAGTGCGTGCGGGTTTAAGAGGTGTGGATGTGTTTGGTTAGAGTGTGAGAGGTGGAGAGGTTTTTTTGTAGTATCATTGTGAGGGGAAATGCATATGCCTATTGCGTCTCCTTCGTGATTTCAAGAAGCACACCCTTCTGGATCTCAGTTAGCTCAGCATGCATATATGACAATCCTGATCTGATTGGCAGGAGCTAAAAACAGCTTTTGGGTATTTAAGAACACTGAGAAGCTATGAACCAACTCCAGGATTTAAGAACTGGTACAAAGTCAGTCACAAATTAACTTCCACATGCATCTCTTGTACATTTAATGTATGTAATTCGTGCTTCTGCATGCGTCCCAATGCACCTCCACGACAAATATTTGAACTCCTCTAAATGACTCACTGGGTGGTGTGTGCGCGCAATAATACACCTTTTTTTATAGAAAAAACACTTCGAAATACGCAAACGTGTGCAATGTTCTTAGTCCGGATTGTACTTTCTTATTACGAACAATTTTCAAATTGTCTGCCCATTCAACATGAAATATGTATCTGACTTTTATATATTTCACTCTGCCAATCCAGAAATCCAATAGGAACTTCAGGGGATACCCGACATTGTCAAACATTGGGGGAATCCGTTAGACAAATTAGTTTCAATGCCATCTAAACACAAGAATCTCTACAATATTACAGGCGGTGTATAATTTCTTTGTAAAAACCACCTGTGAAGCAAATGAAGTGGATTTTAGCTCCAATCGCATGTAAATACCCGGTTCTACGTCGTATTTTCGCATTCAAGTGTGGCACACTAAAAATGACCGATTTTTTTTCAGCCGTTTGTGCCTTCTTAAAAATGCCGAAAAAGGACTGCTCCCTCCGCAACCTCTCCCACTAAATAGTCCTAAATCGGGGGTTTAACCTCCCCCAATCCCTCCCTTTTACACACAACTTTGTAACCCCCCCCCCCTCCGTATTTGTAAAGCCTTTTGACATAATCATGAGTTTCTAATACTCTGATCACCCACGTATGCCCATCAACACTTGGTCACAAGACTAATGTTCAGGGGAGGAAGGGACTCGCCAATATTAATCCCTCCAAATGATCATGCTTGGATCTTTAAGTGAACTTAACGGCCGTCTAGAACATTTACTAAAATTTGCCCAAAAAAGTGTGCCTTCTATGCAACCTTCCTGTGGTGCATGTGTCTTGACTTTTTTTATAAAAAAAAACCACCTGGTGAAGTCATATATACGGGTTCAAATCTATTTCAGTACCCTACCATCTCCCACGTTAATGGTCCGAATGCTCTGTACACCCGTTCCCAAACACAGAACATGTGACAGTGAGCTGGGTGCTCACTTCAAACCTCTGCAGTAGAGCTTACTCCGCCCTTTATTATACCAATTTCGGAAATCGAAAAATAAATTGGGTAATAACAGTTAATATTACGGCCTTTTGAAAAACATTAAAATATGAATCGGGGCGTTGGGGGCTGCGGGCACGCAACGTGCGTCTCCGGGAAACTTACGGAATGGGCTAAAACATCCCCTCCCTTGCCTCGTCGAGCTCTGAAATTGAATATGGGAGCGATACAAATACGATAACATATCAACGGCGACGGGCCCGTTGGTAGCTTACGGGGATGCATGCAACATGAACTGCAAGAAAGGCCGCGCGATTAAAAGGAAGAGGGTAGCGAGGGCCATCGGCACCGATAAACCGTAGCACGACCCAGTTGGTGCAACAGAGCTCGAGCGTGTTGTGGCTTGCGCTACTGCGGGAGCCTGGGCCGCATATTTCTTTGTCCGTTGGTAGGCGCGCTAGAGGCCGCTGGTATTAGACATGGCGTATCTTCTCACAGTCGGCCTCAATACCCGGTGGCTGGTTGTAGAGGGTCTCTCACCTGATATTTCCGGTGGTCTTTCACCCGGCGCTGCGCCTGTAGAAGGGGAGGGTGTTGACTCCTGGAAACTCGGGGCAGCTACAATTAGGGGTCCTCTTCACTGTGCGTCGGGGACGTGAGAGAGGAGCCAAGCTCAGAATCGCACGATAGAATGAAAACTAACAATAGAGAAAGGACGAGGCAGGCGCGACGATACTGCTATCCAGTAGCGAGAAACTAGAACGCGCCGGCTACGTTGAGAAAACCCGCTACTAGGCGTGTACGTCATCATAGACATAAAGAAGTAAAAATCGTGGCTGTTTGTGCAAATAAGGTAGACATGTTTGAATGTC
This sequence comes from Ambystoma mexicanum, assembly GCF_040938575.1. Lineage (NCBI taxonomy): Eukaryota > Metazoa > Chordata > Amphibia > Caudata > Ambystomatidae > Ambystoma > Ambystoma mexicanum. The sequence goes on along the minus strand of NC_090921.1, from coordinate 1,356,990,346 downwards.
GGATAGCTGTTTTTATTGCACAGTAAATGCCTCAAGAACCTGTTTCAACACAAAGATTGTACAAAAAATGATTTTCTCCTTAGTTCGTATGTATACATCTTGTAATACTTGTTTTTTTAGGTAAAGGTTAGATTGGCATTAACCATGTTATGGTTGGAGTGCTTGCTTAGGTGATACCTGTTAAATATATCAATTAAAACAGTTACCATTTTCACACAGACTGTTGGGAAGGGCAGCTCATGGACCTTTGACATGTTCACCTTTCTTGTGTTGTTACTCTCTTAAATACATTTTCAATGACGACTCGACATTGTTCATACTGAGCAGGGGCAATAGAAGGAAAAATGACATAGGCGGTGTGCATTTCTGCCTAAAGAGCCGAGTCTGACTGGTTCGGCGGCCATTTTGAAATCGCGGTTTTCGATTGATGTAATAAATGGACGCCATTTCTGCTCACGCATTTTTTTTGTCGCGAAGATATTCTCCGCATTTCTGAACTCGCATCTCCATAAGTGTCGATGTATGGTTGGCTAGCAAATTCTTCGAAAGCACATGACGTCCCCCTCGGCCCCTCTACGTCCATCTTCTTTAAATCCGGTTACTCAAGCCTGCGTGACTGGGACAGTTTTCCAATTCAACGAATTCCGACACTGACATATAGCGGTATACTGGTATACCAACTCCTCGTGCCACAATCGTCTGTTAAAATTGTCCTGTACAGTACTTTAGACAGCAACTTACTACTGCTCATTCCTGAGGGTTGAAGAGCAGCCATCTTTCTGGTGGACGGACCATGTCCTTATAAATCATTATCCTGCACTCGGGTGAGGGGAAGGAGAAAGCAGTACCGCAGGCACCCCCTCCATCCTTTCAGAGCATAGGGGCTTAGTTGAGGAAGTGGGATCACTTTGCAGCTGTGGAAATGTTCACAATGAGTCCATCATAATGTTAAAGGATATTTGTACGGTGCACTATCACCACTGGAGTGGCCCCCTGGCGGCTCTGAAAAGTGAAGGAGGGTGAGTTAATGGGAATAAGCGGAAAAAGTGCAAGAGAGCAGTGATGTGCTGTTGGCAGCCTCAACCTGGTTAACACTGTTTGCTGGGCTTGGGGTGTTTTCCGGTCGATAAACGTTGTGTGCTGTTGTGTGAGTCTATTTGCAGTTTGTTTTGTTGTCGTGCAGTGAAGTTTGTGCGGTTTGTTGTGGTTGTGTTTGGTTGGAGTTTGAGAGGTGTAGGCAGAGGGGTGAAATTGTTAGTGGGTTGGTTATTGGCATCACTGTCTAGTTTGAGAGGTGTCTAACAGTCATGGTTCCAGCTAAGTGTTGCACATGCTGGCATTCATAGTTCTACCTAGGTGTGACATGTTCTAACAATCGTGGTTCCTGCTAAGTGTGGCACATGCATCATTCACAACCCTATCCAGATGCGACGCAGGCTAATGTTCACAGTTCTGTTTAATATGGTTCCTACTAAAACTCGAAATTCTATGCGAGTGTGGAACTTGCTAACATGCACAAATATGTGTAGATGCGACGCAAGGCGCAAATAAACTCCTGTCTCGAACCGATGATTGCTCTACTCCCCACCTTTGCCACACTCACTTTTTTGTTGTTGACGGCCAGCTTCACTGGCTTCTCCTACTGACACCTGCAGACACAACCTGGAGCCACCTCTGTTGGAGCTGCCCTTTGTCTTGGGGCCCTTAGCCACAGATTATCATCGTAATTACCTTTTGTGTATCAATGTTTACAGGCCCAATGGTCCCTGGATACGATCACCTTAGAGTGGTGGGCTTTATTTACAGGGCTATCAACAGGGTATTCGCAATACGAAGCACAAGTCCACACACAACCAAGGCAGTTATTGTCACTGCTCTGGGACTATGTATGCTGGTGTGGAATCTCACGTACCAAATTCTCATGGGGCAAACAGCAGCCTTGGGGCTAGGCTGTGGCATTCTGCTGGCTTCGTGTGTCAGTGTTTACCGGTTTCTGGCTGACGGATAGAGGCAGCAAGCCTCTCTGGAAGAGGAGCGCCAGAGCACGTCCTTCTCACTCAGGTCCTGCTCCAGCTCTCTCCTGCTTCCGCCTTCCAGCTAGCTTACCGTGAGGCCCACGGAGCAGAGATCTCACGGGATGTGTTCCCAAGGCGGATAGAAACACCCGGTTTTGTTTTTTTGGCGGGTGATAGCCAACTGACGTACATGAGGGGCTTGACGGGTGAGTAAAAGGATTACAGGACAGGTGACATCCGCCAAAAAACGTGTGAGTTTAGAAGTATGTTTTCTGGAACTGAGGGACTCCCAAGTCCGGGATTAGATGCTCAGCTCAAATAATTAATCTGAAAAGTTTCTTTATCATACTGCCAACCCTCCCGATTTAGGTGGCAGACTCCTGAATTTTCAGTGAAAAATATTGCTCTTTTGCACATTCTCCGCCTAAAAGAATTCCAATGAATTCCTATGGGAAAATAACCTCTCCCTATTTCATACTCAAAATCTCTCTCCTACGTGCGTTGAAATGTTGGCATGTATGCTTTATTGGAGAATAGATTTTCATTAGATCTGGAGTATGTTATGATTTCTGGCCCCACCCAGTGCTCTTGCACCGTCACGTGTCACTGGCATGTGGTGCACCCTCTCCTGGTCTCCATAAAAGGGGTGCACAGCTTCCCGTGTACCAGTTATCACTGAAACTCAAGGCTCCTGTGTGTTACTCCTGAACTGGGGTAACCGACCCATCCCTTTAAGACGAGGTAGCAATACTTTGAGATGGATGGAGATGCAGAATATACTCAAACATCAATAATCAAAACGGACTCAGATAGTTGGCAAAATAAGACTGTTTCAATATCAGTTGTCTAAAACAGGGAGTTACAACTAACTGCAACGCGTTTGCTCGATCTTCACACTCAATTCAACACATTAAAAAAACAGGTTATGTACTTTAAACTCGTCATCATTGACATCTACCTACTTTGCAGACTACAAAAACCTATTTGGAATGGTGATAGGCTTACAAGGAACATCTAGGTATACGTTTCATGCTGGTCAGAGCAAGTGATTGGGTATCTAACATCAGGTGGGCAACTAAGCCCTCCCCTATTGCAGGTCATTCTGAACGTCATCAAATACACAACATCCCATTGGTTACACAACTATAGGGTCCTCTATGTGTCCCGCTATAATAGGTTGGCACCCTTGTACCCCTCTGTAAAATTCCACATGCGTAAGCAGCACGCAGGCTGGCATCCAGGTGCTAGTGGGCTGGACCTAACCATAGCTTCCCACCAATTAATTTGTCTTTCATCATCACTCTTGCAGTTTGCCAGTCAATTAGCCCTTTGAAGATTGGCCTTGGAACTGTTCTCTGTGCTTGAGAATAAGAGTGAGTATAGCATACTCTGTCTTCTTGTTTTCGGTACAACTCGTCCTCGTGTCTATTTTCATCCAACCTTGTGACGTAGACCACGAATTTTGAGTCTTGCTGCTTTTAAAATACTATTATTCAATGAACCTCTGACGTCTTCAATGTTCTCGCCCCTCACCGGAAACAGGAATTCTGCTCTTTCACACATTCTGTAATTGTTTGCACGCATATCCAGGCCTAAGGTAGCATTGACTTCTTGGTGTTGATCCAGCCAAACCCTTCTTTTGATTCACCTCCATGGTTCAGCTTTAAATTTCTTACTGCGACACACTGAAAAAGTATTTCTGTTCATGGAATCCAACTCTGCTAAAAGTGCATTGTGGAATATCTGAAGTCTATTTATTCCCTATACCTATACATTGGCGAATCGCCGCAATCTATTCACTACATAGCCAGCCTATCTTCTTTATTTATTCTGTAGCATAAGCAGCTTCATCTTGAGCTTGAAATGTTGCTCATCTTTGTCATCTCTTCTTTAGAGCCTATAGAATGTCTATGTTCTCTCGCCTCTGCATCTCTTCTAGGTGCATCAACTCTGCTTCTCTGTGATGTCACATATTTGCTCTTTTGCTCGGTTTTCCCACTTCCTCCGGGATTTCATTCAAAAGACCATCATATTGTTGTATATGCATGTACGGCTTTCTCAATGGAAACCTTACTTCCAAGACTCTATTTGGTATAGGTAGCCTTACTGGTATTGCACATGTCTCACACAACTCCCAACAAATAGGCATCATGTGGGAGGACCTTTGGGTGGGATACTTGGCTCCACCTCTAAACTCCCGAGAGCACGCAGGTGGGGGTCCTATAATAAATGGCAAAGAGGATGGGATAGTGATGGCCCTGACTGCAGACCGGTCTTTACCATGGGGAGGAGATCATCACCGGGGAATCAATGATGATTCCACAGGAGACATAACAATTGGCTGCCCCCAAATGCCAGTCTAGCCAAGTAATGACGCCTAGCATACTTGGTTTAAAACCAAGTATGATTTGTGTTATTTCTTGGCAAGACTGCATTTGGGGACAGCCCGGGACGGCGTCTGGGCTTTTCAACTTTTTCAAATGAAAGGATCCTTGAGTCTCACGGGAGCCTCCAGCAACTGCCATGTTGCCCGTCAGCAGTCTTGTAACCTGGCAATATATTAATTTCTCTATTTTCCTCCTGGGGCTTTAAGAGTGCGCTTTGCAGAGCTCGCTTTACAAGCTGCGCTTTCTTTTCCCACAGGATATACAAAAGTGTTATCACCTAATTCCCTTCTAACACTGGATCCTTCACATCAGCCACTTGCTGACAAAGAAGGGTTTTAGAGCTCTTCAATGGGCCTTTAATGTTTATGCTCCTACTGGCTGGCCGTAGAGGGATAATCGGCAGCTATTAACCTTATCTTTATCTCCACCATTGCAATGTATGCACCCAACTGGTGCCTTAGAATGTTTTCGCTCTAAGCAGGGGGCCCCCAATCATCATGTTGAAATGTGCCCCTGCACATCTTCAGTCGGGCCTGGGGCAGCCAGTCTAGCCCTTTCTTACTGTAGCGTGTGTAAAGACTGGAGGGGGGTGTCTGTACTCCTGCTCTCTATATGGCAGAGTAGAGGCACAGGGTACCCCAGCCAAGATTCTCCATTTAGTATCGTGGACAAGCAATCAAGTCTTAAGCACTCAGAAGATGATGCGGGCTGGTACTTAAGTACAGTGTAGTCCCCAAGCACCCATAAAGGAATGTCCACACCCTATGTTAGTGAAAACACAGTTCTTTATATAAATAGGCTCAATGTATGTACACAATCACACACTTTGTGCTCAAGTTAATCTAAAATGGTAAATATAAACAGTTTCTATGTGGTACCACAATCACTCTTTGATTCCATTCAAATGAATCAACTATACTCAATTAAAATGTGATACACATCAGTTAATAAAGTGAACCAACAATAAACATTGAAGGAAAGCAGGTTGGTTAAACAATTGGCAGAATACTGGGCCCCTACAACTAAGCACAGTTCTGTATGAGGATCACCCCACCTAAGCAAGCTGTAAATAAAGATATAAGACAAGCCCAGTCCATATATTGTCTATTAGTCTTATTCCCCCCCTAGAAAGGTTCTACCACCCCAATGTACCTGAAATAGCAGAGTTCGACATCGGGTTGTCGACAGATCCTTCTTGAGCTGCTCCCTTTAAGGCAGGAGCCACAGATCGTTTAGATCCCACGAGGAAATGGTGAACAAAGGCATTGAGGCAGCAGCTTTGGTCCTGGCGGTGCTCGTCGATGATCGGTCGAGGACGTCCTGCAAAGATGAGGCATGCTGGGCGCCTTGACGACGATAGTTCATTGCCGCAAAGAGTTACTGAAGAACTTTGGCCCAGCATAGGCGTCAGGTCGTCAGGGTCTTTGTGGTCTTTGGGTGGCGGGAAACCCACCGGCAGATTCTCCTTGGAAAGTCGGCGACTTTGTCATTCTCCGGCGGGACAAAGCGGTCGTCAGTGATGAGCGAGGGAGTCTCGTTCAACGCGTCTTAATCAATGGAGCGTTGCGGCTCCCGTAGTCAGCGGCTCGGTGTCAATCAGTTCCCACTTCTGGGCAACGCGGATTCGACGGGCCCCAGCGGTTATAGCAAACCTGCGATCCCTGGTTGACGACTGTGGACGGCTGTCCGGTGCTTCTCTTCGTTCTCCTCGGCGGTCCCGTCTCCGGTTGACAGTCTTTCGAAGGCTGGCTTCCAGGGCACTTTGGCGAAGGTTAGAAGTGCACAATGGTCACTCGTAGCTCGGGAAGAGGTCTCCTAGCCAGGTCCTCTCTTGGATCAGTTCCTTGAAGGCACAGCAGCTTTCAGATTGGCGAAGGACAGCAGCAGCAATTCTTCTTCCAGTGGGCATCAAGGTTAAGCATCAAGTATCAACTTCAGCTTCTGAACAATTTCCAACAGTGAGAGGTCCCCAGATATACTGTTTGGTCTCTCATTCACTCTGCTGGGTCAGACTCCGACAACCAATCATTCAGAAGGGAATTCATGCAGGCAGTTGGCTCAGAGTTCATTCAGGCCATTGTCCTCCCTCCAGACACTCACAACAAGAAATTCGTATTGGGACAAGTACCCAGCCATTCAGTACTCCACACTGCATTCATACCAGTTTCGGGCAGGGCTGTCTCGGTCTTTGTGTCACATACTAGAAACCAGACACCCATAACATGAAGTGCATATTGGTCACACACTCCATTCAGCCAGGTCCCACCCCAAGGGCATACACACAACATACAGTCAGTGGCAAGGCTCCAGCCGGTCTGGCCTGGACTTCCCCACAACATCATATATAGAACTTCCCCCCAACAGCCAGTCAGGGGAAGGGACAGAGTCAGGGATTCCCAGGACTTTGGGAAAAACAAGGTAACAGGCAATAGAAAGTAAGAGGCCACAAGGGCCATCTTGTCTCTATCAGGAATCAAATGATTCCAATGGCAGTGCCTGGGTATCCCCAAAATGGAGGATACTCGGAGCACCTGTCAAATTCAGCATGGAACTGCCACCAGCCCATACCCTGCTCCGTGGGTCACACACAGGTGCCCAAAAACATACTCCAGGGGTACAGGGTTGTACCCCCACCCATGGATGCCATAAGGGTATCCCAAGGGTCTGTACACCAAACCAAAAAGAAGAGCCGCACTGCCAGGAGACCCACATGGAAAAAGGACTACAGAACAAGGATAGGGAGGCCCTGTCCCTCCAATGCATTTCCAGCCTCACATCGAGACATTTTTTCTGGGCGTCCACGATCAACTAAGTATGGTATATTACCTGCCTAGTCTGGCATTTTGGGGCAGCCAGTCTAGCCCTTTCTTACTGTGGCATGACTGTTGCCATATAATCCATGTCCCATTCTTGTCTGAATGTTGCAGGGAGATGGTACTGTGAGGAGACAGAAATGAGACTCGGACACAAAGAGGTATCATTCTCAACGTTAGCCATTTTATTAATGAAAAGGGGTTTGGATAAAGGCCTAACTTTCCCTATCCTAACAAGAATGTCCCTTCCTATGAAACTAAAACTAAAGCAAGATTACTTTGTGTCCAAACTTAATCTGATCCTCCCACTAATACATACAAAAGAAATTTGCAAGGGCAATCTTTTAAAAGTTCAAATCAACAGAAAATTGCAATAACTCAAACATATAACTTCAAAACACTCATTTATTTTCCTCAGTGTTGGCTTCCTTCCCCTGGATTATTTCAAGCAAACTATTCACAATATTCTGTGTCAAGACCAGTCTCTTAAAGACTATTTATTTATGTATTGTTCACTTGTTAGGCGTCTATACAGCAAGTGCATACTGTTTCAAAGCGCCCACTGGGCAAAGTGAGTGAACAAGGGAGCAAACACACTAAAAACACAAAAAAGATTTGAAAACGGTGGAGAGAAAGGACAAACCTACTATGTCTTGTAAGTGTTTGGAATGTGCAAGTGCAACAAGGAAGAGGGCAAAGGGGGGAAGTGCTAGAGTGTCCGTGCTCGTGGGTGAGCCACAAATAAGTGCATGGTATGGAGAGTGCTACGCGTCCTGGAGCTGCGTTGGGTATAAGTGCGAGCAACCATGCAGAGGGAGTGTCAGTGCAAGTGCAAAGGGTAGACAGGGGTTGGGGCGATTGGGTGTGGGAGGACAGGGGCCTGGGGATGCTTGAGGGCCCAGGACACCAATCACAACAACTGTGTTATTAGCAGGCAAGAGATGAAAGGAAGGAGGAGGTAAAGAGGAAAGTCTTGAACTTCTGGAATTTAAGAAGGTCCTGCTCAAGGTGCAAGGGAGGGGGAGACTGTTCCATAGGAGGGAATCAGCAGAGGAAAACAATCGACCACCTACACTCTGTTTAGCAAAACACTTTACACACAAAGAGTTGGTGCCGGAGCAACGTAGAGGTCTAGAGGGAGAGTATTTAGTGAGATAAAGTTGGAGATAGTATGGTCCCTGGGCCCAGACAGCCTTGTGGATGATGCAGAGGAATTTGAATTTAATCTGTGCAGCAACCGGGTGCCAGTGAAGATATTTTAGGGCAGAACAGATGCGGTCCCTGGGCTTAAGGCCAAGGATAAGTCTTGCTACCCTATTCTGAATTAGCTGGAGGGGTCACAGAGTGGAAGAAAGTAGATTCAGGAGGAGGCTATTGCAATAGTTGAACTAGAGAGAACTAGGGCTCGGGTAACATTGAGCCTCTGGGGAAAAGTGAGAAAAGGGAGAATTCCTTTGAGAAGGAAGAGCTGAAAGTTGTCTCTTTCTCCCAATACTCTCCCCAAGGTTCTTAAACAAATGTTCTTTCCATGAGACTGATGAGAGAAAGAGGCAGTCTCTCCTGATCTTTCACAATTGTCAAACAAAGTATTTTTTTCCACAGTGTTGGTTTGAAAAAGGAAAGTCTTTACTATTTTTCAGGATGATGTGATATGATATGATAATTGATTTATATAGCGCCTATGCACAATGTGTTTCAAAGCGCTTCAAGGCAAGGGAGGGAACAAGGGAAAATACAATGACATGGCATACATTCATTTTAAAAAATTGATTAGCGGAGTTTGCTAATTAACATGTTTTTGATTAGCAAACAGAATCATTTGATTAATAACTTTGTACTAATATTGTTAATATCACCGGATGTTATTTGTACCCTAGACATGAAATGAGCAACAATACAGAAGTTTTGCGGTACAGCGTTCTTTCATCGTCCGGCATTTCAAAGCCTGCCGTTTAAACGTGTTTGACAGTTCAACAGAGTTTTTTATGGGGGATGGGAAAGGGCAGATACGTGGTTGGGGGGTTGGTTATAGGTAAAAATAGGTGCAGGTGGGAGGGATTCCCCCCCCCAAAAAATGGATGAACTGTCAAACACGTTTAAATTGCAGGCTTTGAAATGACATACAACCTGTTTTGCTTACTGCTGAAATAAGTCATTTGTGAGAGGAGTCAGGTCTTGCAAATTCTTTAAACTTCAGCTAGACCTGCAGGTCGGGTAACTTAGTTTACCTATTCAATCCAAGAGATATGCACTCGACCCCTAGCAACAGAGGACCACAAAAGTATAATGCAATTTCTGTAAAATGGTGCATGTCACTACAAGCCCACGTTATGTTTGGCACACTGCTGCCACCCAGAGACCAGCCAGGCACAGTGAAACTTTTATTTGACATTTACTGCAAACAAAGTAGATGTTAAATAAAAGTTTCAAACATCTCTTGTAAATGCTACTCGCCCTTCATAAAATCTACTCGACTGAGTGTGTGAAACAAATTTGCGAGCCATAGGTGAGTGTCTGTAAAATGTAAAAGTTTAGCTGTATGAATGTACACAAATAAATAGTTATGATAAAAACGCCTCTGAAAACTGTTTGGCCAGATGTCTCCTGCAGGTGGTAATATATAATACAATCAAAGCAAAGCGAGCTCTAGAGGCCAACTACAGTGTTTGGTATTGCAGTAGATCTACAGACTGGATGAAACTATTGTTCCCTACTTTGCGTAAGCATTTAGCTCACTATGTGTATTTATTATGTAAGAGGAAAGAAAGAGACTTAGCAGAACTAGGTGGAATATTGTAGTTTGTGGTCATCTCACTTTCAGGCTACCTGGTATAAAGCAACAGGGTGATAATATAGAATGTCAAGAAGTATGGGGTAGCTCATGGGTTAAGCACCAGTTGCAAGATGTATGCAACTTGCAGGTTACATAACTAGTTTGCCATCAAAAGCATTTGATCATGTGATAATGTACATTTTCAAAAGTTCACTAGTCAATATGATGCTTCTTCCCCAAAATGAAATGTAGTTGACACTGAATTTCAGATACGCTAACCTAAACTTGACTGTAAAGCATGGATCGATGCAAGGTTTACTGTCTCAATATTATAATTATGTATTATTTAACAACTGCAAAACAAAAGAGTTGATGGCTGGAAGGTTTAGAATAAATCTTGACCTCTGGCATTGCTCTGGGCAACCCTCCAGACCATCGTTCTTCGCCTGCCAAGCCATTACAAAAGGGGAAAAACCATATGCAAATCAGGCTTGGTCCCACCCCCAAAGGGGTAGTCCAGCCCGAACTGCTAGGTCACATCCCTTTTGCATGAGACCACAAGCATCCCCAGACATGTTTCAGCCTTGTTGGGCGTCATCAGTGAGGAGTAGCTTGGGTCTCTAGGCCCAGCAGGCAAGGGACCCACGTCTGGGCATACCCTTCCCACTCGGGGTGACAATAGCAAAACAAAAGAGTTGATGGCTGGAAGGTTTAGAATAAATCTTGACCTCTGGCATTGCTCTGGGCAACCCTCCAGACCATCGTTCTTCGCCTGCCAAGCCATTACAAAAGGGGAAAAACCATATGCAAATCAGGCTTGGTCCCACCCCCAAAGGGGTAGTCCAGCCCAAACTGCTAGGTCACATCCCTTTTGCACGAGACCACAAGCATCCCCAGACATGTTTCAGCCTTGTTGGGCGTCATCAGTGAGGAGTAGCTTGGGTCTCTAGGCCCAGCAGGCAAGGGACCCACGTCTGGGCATACCCTTCCCACTCGGGGTGACAATAGCAAAACAAAAGAGTTGATGGCTGGAAGGTTTAGAATAAATCTTGACCTCTGGCATTGCTCTGGGCAACCCTCCAGACCATCGTTCTTCGCCTGCCAAGCCATTACAAAAGGGGAAAAACCATATGCAAATCAGGCTTGGTCCCACCCCCAAAGGGGTAGTCCAGCCCGAACTGCTAGGTCACATCCCTTTTGCACGAGACCACAAGCATCCCCAGACATGTTTCAGCCTTGTTGAGCGTCATCAGTGAGGAGTAGCTTGGGTCTCTAGGCCCAGCAGGCAAGGGACCCACGTCTGGGCATACCCTTCCCACTCGGGGTGACAATAGCAAAACAAAAGAGTTGATGGCTGGAAGGTTTAGAATAAATCTTGACCTCTGGCATTGCTCTGGGCAACCCTCCAGACCATCGTTCTTCGCCTGCCAAGCCACACTCCTCACTGATGAGCCCCAACAAGGGCAAAACATGTTTGGGGATGCTTGTGGTCTTGTGCAGAAGGGATGTGACCTAGCAGTTCGGCTGGACTGCCCCTTTTGGGGTGGGGCCAAGCCTGATTTGCATATGGTCTTTCCCCTTCTGTAATGGCTTGGCAGGCGAAGAAACAGTGCTGAGAGGAACAAAAAGCAATCGGGCAACAGTAGTGGATAGAAAATACCTAGGCAAGGATTGGAGTGGAGCTTTCCCACAGGAAGGACCTACAATTAAAGAAATAAACCCAGTGAGTGAAATAATCTAATGGACTTTTCCTATAGAGTATTTAACCAAAAACAACAGACCTGAATTGTGGGACTCTTAAGGGTTAATGATGTCCAGGTTTGGAGAAAACGACAGGATAAAATAATAAACAGGTAAGTAAGTACAGGGAAGTAAACCCGGGCGGCACGAGGGTCGCGTTTGAGCCGGGTTGGTGCAGGATCAGGAAAGCGTCAATATGCACTTTGAAAATAAGTTCACTGAGTATTGTAATCCAGTAAATGTCCCAAAATCCAGTAGAGAGAAATACTCAACAGAGCAGTAGGTGATTGAGGTACAATAGTCAGAGATGGCGCTGGCAGAATTACCAATAAACAAATACAGCAGGTTACCTGAAAACACACGAGAATTTGAGCAACTGAGGTGTTCCGGGTAGCCGCTAGCGGGTGAGCTGCAAGGGCAGCAGGAGCGGGGAAGAACAATCCAATAACGTTCCGCGTCGAATACCAGGAGATCACGACAATAATAAGGAAGAGAGAAGGCAGTCCAGGTGCAGTCCGGGTCGGTACCGTAGCGGTCTGTAATAAGTGCCAAAAGGGGAGAAGTCGTAACAATCCAAATGTCAGGTGTGGGTCAGAACCAGGAGATCAAGTAAGAAGTTCGTGACAAGGGTTTCACGAAGGAAAATGGATGTAACCGCAAATAGCAAGAAACACTAATTAGCAGCAACAAGCCCTCTGGAAGACAGCTGTTTTAAACCCATATGGGGGTGTGTCTTGCTGTACGTCCTCCATGTACGAGACGTGTCAGCTGACACGTTTTCCTCCGTAGCTTGTACAGGCGCCATGGCAACCTGTATCTGCTCCACAAAGGAGCTTGCGAATGAGACGTACTCTGCAGGGAAGTCCTTCTCTGCCTAAGTGTAACAGCATCCTCCCCCAAAGACACCGGTAACCCCCTGGCGGAATGAAAACCTCTCAAAAGATCAGGGCAATGCAAGTTGGACAAAGGCTCCCAGGTACAATCCTCAGGCCCAAAACCCTTCCAATCCACCAGATATAACACCGTACCCCTGGAGACTTTGCAGTCCAGAATGCGTGAAACCTTGTACTCCTCTCGGCGTCCACCAAGATCGGTGAAGGACGCGTGGGTAGGCGAGTAGACCAGACAAAATGTTTGATCAGGGAGACATGAAAGAGCGGGTGAATGCGCCACAAACATGGCAGTGTCAACTTGACCGTCGCAGGGTTAATATCATCATAAATGATATAGGGCCCTACGAATTTAGGTAGAAGAGAGCGTTTACCAGCAATCCGCAAGTTACGGGACGACAACCACACCTTCATGCCAATCCGATAGACTGGTTCCGGCGAACGGTGCACATCCGCGTATTTCTTTGCATGGTCTTGAGCCCGGAGCAAATGACAGCGTACATCCTGATGAATCCGGTCCAGGTCTCTTACGCAATCTCTTGCAGCCGGGTTGGAATCCGGCAAGGTCGGATCAAGTGGGAGCGCCCTAGGATGGCAACCATACAGGGCAAAGAAGGGAGAAACACCCGTGGACGTATGAATAGAATTATTGTATGCGAACTCGGCGTAAGGCAGAGAAGTGAACCAGGACTGTTTAAACTGAAGACATAAGCAACGTAAGAACTGTTCGATAGTAGCGTTGGTTCTTTCAGTCTGCCCATCCGTCTGAGGATGGTATGCTGAGGAATATTGATCCTCAATGCCTAGGGAAGCCGTAAGAGCCTTCCAAAACCGCAAGGTAAATTGCGTCCCACGATCGGAAACGATGACAGATGGAAACCCAAAGAAACTAAACACGTTTGTCATGAACAGTCTAGCCAGTCCAGGAGCTGACGGCAAGCCGGAACAAGGGATGAACAGAGCATATTTTGTAAAATAGTCCACAATCACCCAAATGGTATTGCGTCCCTGAATGTCGGGCAAGTCAACAATGAAATCCATTGACACCATCTGCCAAGGTTTGTATGGGATTGGCAAAGGCTGTAATAAACCCACAGGTTTGGCTCTGGAGGTCTTACATTGGGTGCAAATGGCACAGGTTAGGATGTAATCCTTTACGTCGCGTGCCATGGAAGGCCACCAAGCCCTACGCCGCAATGCCTCAAGGGTTTTCTGACTTCCTGGATGTGCTGCAACCAGAGAATCATGGGACCACTGGAGAGCCAAGGTCCGGCCTGACCCGGTGGGACAAAGACGCGCCCTTGGATGTATGGCAAACCTTGAACCAGTTCCAGGTTGAAATCAGCAATTTCCGTTGGATGGGTTGAGACCCAATAAATGATGTTAGAACGTAAAGACGGTTGAACTGAACATCCACAAACTACTCTATTCGGTAGGAGAGGTAGTGCTTCAGTTTGTTGGAACTGGTTCCCCGCATGGAGGTGGGAGATAGTGTCGGCCGGCACTTGGGCCTTAGCAGGACGGTATGTGATAACAAACTGGTAATGCGAGAAAAATAAGTGCGACCGCGCCTGCCTGGCAGTAAGACATTTCATTGATTTGAAGGCTAACAGACTTCTGTGATCCGAGTATACTGTTACAGGATGTCTTGCTCCCAGGAGGTGAAGTCTGTAACGCTCACCTGGTTCCCACGGAGGCGCGGCGTCGAAGGCGCAGAACTCTGAAGATGGACAGGAAGGGCCCCTCTATTCTGGCTTCCCTGGCTCGTTGGATACCCTCCTGTGCGTGAAAAGGGAGTATTACCAACTGTGGAACAATGCTCAAGCCTCCCACTCCCTTCCAACCCTCCACGATACCTCCTCCACGATTCCCCGTGAAGCCTCACCTTAGGGTTTGGAAGGATGAGCTCTTCATCCTGCTTCTGATGCAGGGGCGCGTTGAAACCCAGTTACTTCACTGGATTGAGGATTGATGGGAGTTCAGGTGAGCTTGACTGTTCAGGTAAGGCGCTGTAAAAGTTCTGTTCAAAAGTTCAAGCTTAATAATAATGTTCGTTGTCTAATTGCAGCAAGCGCTAATGCTTATGTCTTTTTCCCCTTCGGGGCCGGGGTTCGGAGTGCCGGAGATATGGCGCCGACCCGAAGTGAAACAGTTCTGGATGAGCGCTCAGGTAATGTCTTTGCATTCGCTCATTCAATGTCTTTGTCTTTTTTCCCCATAGGGGCCGGGGTCCGGAGATGCCAGGAAGCGGCAGGACCCGAAATGCAGTGGGAATAATCCAACAGGTAAGACTTAAAAGGAAACTGAGCTTTCCTTATTCCTTTTCTCCCTCTCACCTTTGTTCTTGTCTTTTTTCCTCTAGGCGCCGGGGCGTAGCTGAATCCGGAAGATCGCTGCTGAAGATGGAAGCGCCTTGCAAAGGTGAGTAAAATGCAGCGCTGCAGCGATCGAAACGAAATGCCTTTAAAATGATGTCTTCCTTTTCAGGGCCGTTGGAGAAATGACTCTGGGATGCAGATTTAGCAGGTAAGGGCTTTTCTTCTCCTATTCTCTTCCTTTCTCCCCTTGCAGGTGTTCCAGGGTGCTGGCAGGCGTGGCTGAAGTCAGGATGCAGGAGCTGACACGGTGAGCGTCCAGCTGCTAGGTGCAGAACAACGCGAAGCATGTGTGGCTGTTCGGGTGGGGTTTAAATAGCCTTGGAAGAAGTTCCTGGTATGTATCCTTCCACCAATCAGGTATGTATCCTTCCCCGACCACACCCGGGTGGTGAAGTAGTCCTACAGGTTAAGTAGTCCCATTCAGGCCTCAAGAGGGCCTGGATGAAGCAGCAAGGTCTGCATCAGGTAAGTGTGCACCCAAGCACTTAAACACATATCCTCTTCTATGAGCCTGGCGCCTAAGGCGCCAGGACTGGGGTCCGCTATGAGCCTGGCGCCTAAGGCGCCAGGACTGAGTCCAAAGGGCCCCGACTTGGGCCCGCTGAGACTTCCCTGGGGAAAATGATGTCTGCCTCTGGGGTTGCTGGGCCCGACCTGGCTCCTCAGAGGTAGGCATCATGACAGTACCCCCCCCTCAAGGCCCCTCCCAAGGTCTTTTCCTCCGGGGGTTTTGGTTTGTGCGGGAATCTTCGATGGAATCTTTGAATTAATCGTGGTGCGTGAACATAGTTACTGGGTTCCCAAGATCTTTCCTGAGGTCCATATCCTTTCCAATCAACAAGATAGAAGAGTTTCGACTTAACTATCTTGGAATCTAAAATGTCTTTCACTTCGAATTCTAATTCTCCATCAATCTGGACAGGGCCTGGGGGCTCAGACAGTCTGGTTCCAGGTTGTACTGGTTTTAGAAGAGATGCGTGAAAAACGGGATGAATCTGCATGTTGGATGGTAAATCGAGTTTAAAGGCCACTGGGTTGATAATAGCTTTGATGGGGTAAGGCCCAATGAATCTGGGATTAAAAGTTCGCTGACCCTTGAGGGGTAGATGTTTAGTTGCTAGCCATACCTGATCTCCTACTTGGTAAGGAGGAGTTTTACTTCGGTGCAAATCAGCGTTTTCTTTATACTTTTTCTTGGCTTGCTGTAAGTGGGTTGTAGCTTCTTTGAAGGCTTGGGTTATTGTGGAATGCAGGTGATTTACTGCAGGCATCTCCAGGGTCAGAGGTGGATCTAGGTCAGAGGTCCGAGGATGGTGACCATACAGGGTATAAAAAGGAGCCTGTCCGGTTCCAGAATGCACTGAATTGTTGTATGCATATTCTGCAATCCAAAGGATGTCCTTCCAATTCAACTCGGATTGGTGTAACATGCACCGCAGATATTGCTCGAGAGTCTGATTGGTTCTCTCGGTTTGTCCGTCGGTCTGGGGGTGGTGGCTGGTGGATAACCGCACGTCTATTTGTGCTAGTTGGCAACATTTCTTCCAAAAGTGGGAGATAAATTGACTTCTTTTTTTTTTTTCTTTATTTATTTGTATTTGACTCTCCTAACAAGTAGGAGAATCTTTACAAAAGGAAGAAGAATACAATCACATTACATAAAGTACCTACAAACATGGAACATTACAATATATAATCATAAAAAAGAAATAGAAAGTGACCATCCTTCAAGTAAAATTACAGACCAAGAATTCCTATGACATATTGCTAAAGGAAAAGAGAGAAAAGGAAAAAAAAAGGAAATAAACGATAAAAATATCTACTCATTAAAATATCTACTCATTAAAATGGGCGTGCATCATCAATCTTATACAGATTTGCAAAGGATAGAGGAAAGGGAAAGAATAATTCATGACGTATTCATGTAACAGTCTTTTTCCAATTCTCTTGCAATTACATTACATAGTTTGGTTAGAGCAAATATGAGCGGTTTATGGTTGCCTTGCATCATTCTAGCCCAAAGGAAAGGAAGGCAATCAGTAAAGTTAATATTTGCAAATTCAGTTAGTAAAATCGTTCTTTGATTCTTAAAATGGGGACAATATAAAACCAGGTGTTTTAATGTTTCAATGGTTGCGGTGCACATAGGAAATCTGCAGTGAGGACTCGATGCATACAACTTATGACCAACCCATTTTACTACTCTTTCTTTGGTATGGAACAAATTAAATTTAAACCAAAGGAACAGCTTCCGAGTAGAGTTACAGGGAAAAAGCACAATGTAATCGTATCTAGGGATACGTTTGCATGTAAATAAGTGATATTCTTTGTAAAGTTTGTATGATCTCATTCTATCGAGGGTGGTACACCAATCGAGTTCGAACAGTTTTTTTTTGGCATATCCTGGTCTGTAGTGAACATCATCCACAGTGATGTTGGCCATCTTAAGTATAACAGCCATTTTTGTCACATAGAGAGCCATAGAGGACGTGGGCAACAAGTTAATGGTACGATTCAGCTCAACATATAGGGAGTTCGCTATAGGATGTCCAATCTTAGCGAAATTGGTTAGAAGTCGCCATTTCCAACGAGTGGATAGAGCGACTAAACCTAATTCATGCCTCAAGATTACGTTAGGTAGGGACATCGGAAGCGACATGGCACGTTTCAGGGCAGTTCCTTGCAATTGATCCAGAATTGGGCCCATCTCACCCATACATATGTCGAGAGAGTACAGAATTACACTCTCAATTTTTAGAGTTAAAAACTCGATGAGGGGAGTTAGTGAAAACTTACAGTATTTCGCATAAATTACCTTGGATTGTGAAATCAGGGGTCTGATCTTTTTATTGAGTAGGTCAGTCCACATTAAGATAGAATTTTTCTCTGTTAGATGATAACCCAAATAAATCGTTTCTGTAATGAGAGGGATGGGAGTCTGCATGATGTGCCATTGCGACTTGCCAGTTCGCTTCCGAACACCAAATTGCATTACTGCTGTTTTGGCAGGGTTAGGCGTCAAATTGTGTGCTAATGCAAATTCCTCAAATAGCCGTAGTTTGAGTTGGAGGCCTGACGGGGTGGGATCGAATAGAATAATATCATCTGCAAAGGCGAGCCATTTGAGACGGATCAAGCCAATTTTAACAGAGAAGAGATTTTTTGCATCCCAACCTTTATCGAGATCGGACAGGTATAGATTGAAAAGGGTGGCTGCGAGGTTACAGCCTTGCTTTAGGCCTACCTCTGTGCTGATAGCTTTAGTAATACGTCCCTCTGAGGTGAGCTTAATTCTATAAGAGGTGTTAGTATGTAAGGCTTTGAGCCAGTAAATAAGGACAGATGGAATTCCCATATTGGTAAGTTTGGCCCATAATAAGTTACGAATCACTGTGTCGAAGGCTGAGGACATGTCGATGAGGGCAATGTAAACAGGATTAGATGTTAATTTCTTAGCTTCTGCGATGGTAAAGGCCATAATCATGGCATTAAGCGAGGTGGACATACCTTTCCTAAAGCCAGTTTGGTATTTGGAATATAGTCCTAGTACTCCAATGTGATTCTCTAGGTCGTGAAGAAGGAGAGAGGCAAATAATTTAGCCGCAGTGTCAATTAGCGCAATAGGTCGATAATTCTGCGGTAGCGCAGCATCTCCTTTTTTAAAGATCGGGATGATATTGGCAGTTAGCCATGAGACAGGAATAGCTCCTGTATTAAGGATGAACTGAAACTTGGTGTTTAAGATACATGCCCACAAATCCGGGTCATCTTTGTATAGACAGGGAGGCAGGCCATCGGGGCCGGATGATTTAGAATAGTTGAGTTTAGATATCGCCCACTTGATGTCAGCGATGGTCCAAACCAACCGCGGCAGGTCATGATATCTTAAAGCAGAGATCGTTATATTCGAAAATCGCACAGGAGTCTTAAATTTGTGTCTGATATACTCATACCAGGTGGATTCTGATATAACATTCGGCGTAGAAAGCGATACTTGGGAGGTGTGACTCTTGATCGTTCGCCATATAGTACGAGTATCGTGGGATACAATGGCTCTAACAAGTCTGCAATTTATTTCATTGTGTCTTATTAGCCTTATCTGCTTCAAGCTGCGTTTATATGCTGACACGATAGAATTACGCCGCGCGAGATAGCGTTCCCGCGAAAGATCAATGGATTTTTTCAAAGCTCTAAGAGCCTTGTTTTTCTCCCGCTTCTGTGCTTTGCAAAGAGGATCAAAGAAGTGACGATTTTTAATATCGGTTCTTTTCTTTTTGCTAAAATATATTAGTGCTGCATGCGTTATTTCAGCATATCGCTGCTCAAGAACAGTCGTGTGCATTCGTTCCGAGTTGTTCCAAAGTACTATGGCTGACTTTACAAATTGAGTGAATTGCTTGCACAGTGTCATAGACCATCTGATAGAAGTCATAGAACGATCTACTTCGCACAATGCAGTAGCATGATCAACACCAGTAATGGAAATGTCGAATTTCAAGTTGCCTGATAACACAGCGTGGTCACCAAAAGGCAACATGGAAATTTTTAGAGGAGATGATCGTAGAAGCAAATTGTGACTAACAAATATGAAGTCAATTGTTGACCTTTTTCCATCCCTTGACCATGTGATCCAATTTGACGGGTCAACGGGGGGAACAAGATCTAGATCCCAATCTTTCAAAAAGGACCTCCATATATTACCTCTGGTTTTCGAAAGTAGGTTTCTAGAAGATCCACCAGTTTCATTGGGGGTTCTGCAATCGCAATTAAAATCACCACCAAGGATGATTTCAATATTATCGTATTCGTGAGTTACAAATTCTAAGCAATTCTCAACTGCCTCAATCATCTCATCAATGGGGGTAGTAGACGGATTCCAGTAAATGGTCATAACAATTAAATGACGATAATTGTGACTGTTGGTTTCCAGTAATATTGCTAGAAGGTTATTAGCATGCCAAACAATTTTTGAATCAAACATGAGGGCATTGTCTATAGCTATCATAATACCACCAGATGGACGACCGGCAGGAGCTCGTATAGCGGGAATATGATGCGTTGAGTAGTCAGGCAAGAAAAGGGAAGTGGTTTTCATAGTCTCCTGAAACATAAGTATTGATGGACGACTAAGGCAATCAAGGGTTGAATGCCATTTCATAAGGTTAAGGTAGCCACATGAATTCCACGATTGAAAAGAGAGTAGAGTTTTAGAAGACGGCTATGAAGTGGGAGAGCGGTCCGTGGTTTTTAAGAGAGAATTAAGCATGGGGGCAAGCCATGGTAGGTCATGAGAGATGCCTACTTTAAGCAGGAGCTCGGTGATTACATCATTGGCAGCCCCGTGATTTTGAGATTGCAATGAAGCGTGTGATTCGGGGCTCAGAGCCTGAGGACATTTAAATTGAATGAATTTGGTAGCCTCTTGTTCGTTTTCCAGTGAATTCAAAGTGAGGCCTTCTTCATAGATACCTTCTTTATTGAACCATAGATATTTCTTTACAGCCTCTGAAGCTAATTGGATTACAGCACGATAATTATTGTCCGTGGCTAATGACACTCTCAGAATGTCTGCCGATTTAAACATCCGTAGTTGAGGGATGCGATTGAATAGTGCCAAAATGAAGGCCCGATTAATCCGGTTTGTACCAAGTAGATCGCTTTTCCCCTCAAATCCTAATAGATGGTGCTTTTCTGGGATGATTTGTTCATTAGTGTCAGATGACTGGTCAAATGATTTTGGGAGAGGATCAGAGGCAATTTCACTGGAAGGAACATGGTGAGAGATCATAGATGGATCTTGATGAAAAGTTACATTGGAAGAATTAAATTTCAGTGGTCTTTCATTAAGTTCCTTCCTAAGGATATCTAAAATTTCATGATGGGATAGCATGGTAGTAGCTCGAGGATCAAAGTTGCAGTTACCTGTTAAAAGGCCCTGCTTCGAGGTGCAGTTCTGGGCATGAGATGGAAGTATGGTACATTGTGGCTGACCGTTAGGAGGCAGAATAGAAGGTTCCATAACAGGTTGGAGAGCCAACAATGTTACCTTTCCTAGTCCGTTACCGGACATCACAGAGCTAGTTCTACTGGGGAGATCAATATTGTCGTGCAAGGTAGGACAATAATTAAAATCATTGCACATATGAGAGAGTGCTGGTAATGTCGCCTTATTACTGCTAGATTGTAAATCAGTCGAAGGTGCAGGTGCTAGATGCACAGATGGTGAACCGGAGGTATTTGGAGCATTGTCCCGAGCCTTGACATCGTTCATTGGATTGCTAGTGGTGACATTTCCGTTAGTTCCAGAGAATGAAGTACATACTTCACTATATGTTCTGGAAGTGGAATTAGTTGGACAATCAACAAGTACGATTTCATCATGCCGAGTGGTGCGATTTCTCCCACAGACCGGAAAGTAGGTGGCCAGGTTAGATTTAGCTCCTACTAATGGTGATGATATTTGTCCTTTGAGCACTGAGTTAGTTGGTATTACATTATTATTTTTCGTTTTACGTTTTAAGGTGGATATTTCAGTAGAGTCAATTTGCTGTTTTTCAACTCGATTAGTATCAGGAGTGGTCAATCTAGCAACATCAGTTGTGGGTATTGTGGCGGGTAGCCCAGTCGTCTCACAAGAATGAGCTACAACATAACTAGCAGACATATCTGATGTTATAAGTGGAAATAGGACATCTTGGCTTTCTTTCGAAAGTTGATTAAGGTCAATATGATCCTCATCTATTAGTGGTTCGACAGAGATCTTAATATTCGAATCAGTTGCAGGATTTGGTTCTTTTATGTCGGTATTCTTCTTTCTTTTAGCATTTTTTTTGACAGCTCTTTGGTGAAGTTTCTTAGCTCTCCGTGACATGAAACCAGTATCATTACCACTGGAAGCAGGGACCGGAGGTTCAGATTGCATATGTTCGAGAGCTGTCAGAAGAACAGAAGGGCTGTCAGAACCATTCAAAGAGGTTGGAACTACAGATGAATATAGAGCCATGAGAGTATTCATTTTCTCTATGGCAGATTTCAGGTCGCAGGAAGAATTGTGACATTTGCACAAGGCAGAATCTATTGGTGTTTGCACGGGCGTAGCAGGCGGAACGGGAGTCAAGTCCAGGCAGCACTGAATGCTTTTATTTTTCATAGGTGAATTAATAACAGGTGGATGGGTCGTGGGGCATACATTGTGGAGATTTTTAAGCGTTTCGGCTGCAACAATGAAGCCTTCGATCCGATCCATCTTTGAGGTTAACAGTGATTGCGTTGACTTGATCTCCCTCAGTGCAAGATGGGTCAAATCATGACCTTTATCCAAGAGATCTAGGATACGGATGATCACCGGAAACGAATTAGGAGAGTATTGGGATTGATTCCCCTCACAGGAGTGCTGGGTTTGACAATCAGCAGGCGGTAATAGGGAAGGGTCTGCTTTGTTATCCAAGAAAGTGGATTCAGGTGAGAGCAATATGTGCGGAAAAGAGAGTTTTTTATTGATAACATTGGCCGAACCAGCACTCATATCCAAAAAAGTTTTGGGATCGTGAGGCGCATGAGATTGGGAAACCATGCGGTTTTTTACGCAATTAAAGACTATTGGTGTTAGGGTGCCAATCGAACGACAAACAGCCTTGTCCAATGCCTCCATTTTCGCCATGGTTAGATCGAATTGGCATTGATCAGTCCCAGAGACCAGGGGGGACTCAGAACAGCTTTTGAAGTCATCAATAGCCTTACGTACTTCAGGACTGATTAAGGGAGAAGAGATTGGAGGGACCGGGGGCGAGGAAAGTAGGGGAAGTAGTGGATTATTTTGAGCATTTATTTGCACAACATGTTCTGCAGAGCAGAGTGTGCTCGGCACCTCTTGGATAGATGTAGTCGCTAGAGCTTGCAGGGCTGGTAATTCAATATAGGAGGTTGTTCCCGGGCATACCAGTGAATCAATAGAGGTTACTGAAAGCGGAAGGGGGGCGATGAGTTTGCCCTTGATGCTTCTTAAACCATTTGCCATTTTCGCAGAAATAACCTTACAGGAGGTAGAAGTCAGAGGAGTCCAAGATAAACAAATAACTTTCTCTTTTGATGTTTGTCACAAGCAGTCATAAAAGAGACAAAGCCAGCCAAAGATAAGTTAGCACATTAGATGGAGCAAAGGATATTAAACTACCCCTGCATCTCAAAACTGGTGGAGGACCTAAAGAGTAATGTGGACCATTAGAGGTAGCCTCACCCCGCAGCGAACAGCAAACAGCGCTACTTATAGCGCGTACTTAATGCGCGCGCGCAAATGCGCGCAGGAAGGAGATTAAGTACACTTCCGGTAGCGGGGGGCGGGACCAACTAGAATAATAAGAAAAGGAGCATATATAAGTAAAATATACTTATAACAAAAAGTGTTATGTCAATGAAAAGGGCAGATAGGGTATATACCAAAGTCCAGGCAGGGTCAGGCAATCCAGGCGAATCTTGAGCACGTAGAGCAGCAAGGATGGCCAGCAAACAGCGCTACTTATAGCGCGTACTTAATGCGCGCGCGCAAATGCGCGCAGGAAGGAGATTAAGTACACTTCCGGTAGCGGGGGGCGGGACCAACTAGAATAATAAGAAAAGGAGCATATATAAGTAAAATATACTTATAACAAAAAGTGTTATGTCAATGAAAAGGGCAGATAGGGTATATACCAAAGTCCAGGCAGGGTCAGGCAATCCAGGCGAATCTTGAGCACGTAGAGCAGCAAGGATGGCCAGCAAACAGCGCTACTTATAGCGCGTACTTAATGCGCGCGCGCAAATGCGCGCAGGAAGGAGATTAAGTACACTTCCGGTAGCGGGGGGCGGGACCAACTAGAATAATAAGAAAAGGAGCATATATAAGTAAAATATACTTATAACAAAAAGTGTTATGTCAATGAAAAGGGCAGATAGGGTATATACCAAAGTCCAGGCAGGGTCAGGCAATCCAGGCGAATCTTGAGCACGTAGAGCAGCAAGGATGGCCAGCAAACAGCGCTACTTATAGCGCGTACTTAATGCGCGCGCGCAAATGCGCGCAGGAAGGAGATTAAGTACACTTCCGGTAGCGGGGGGCGGGACCAACAAAGTCCAGGCAGGGTCAGGCAATCCAGGCGAATCTTGAGCACGTAGAGCAGCAAGGATGGCCAGCAAACAGCGCTACTTATAGCGCGTACTTCCACGGTCTGAGACTAATATGGAAGGGAAACCATGTAACCGCACTATATTTTCCATAAATTCCTTGGCCAAGGTGGAAGCTGACGGCAATCCTTTTAAAGGGATAAAATGGGCCATTTTGGAGAGTAGATCCACTATTACGAGAATCGTGTTGTAACCACAACAAGGAGGCAGGTCAGTTATAAAGTCCATTGACAAGGTGTGCCAAGGTGCTGGTGGAATGTCCAAAGGTTGAAGTAGGCCGGCTGGCCTTTTCTTTTGACTCTTATTTTGGGCACAGATTCCGCAAGACAACACAAATGACTTTATGTCTTTTCTCCAAGAAGGCCACCAGAAGTGGCGTTTGATCTTTTCTTCTGTTTTCGCGATACCGGGGTGTCCTTCCATTAATGATTCATGATGACGGGTAATGACAAGTTCCTGCAATTCTTTACTTGGCAGAAATAACCGCTCTTGGAAGTAGGGTAAATCATCCTTAACGGTGTAGTGAGGACCCTTTTGACTCCATTCCAGTAAGGCAGAAGAGTCAAAAAGCTGTTTTACTTGAGCTTGGATGTCCTCAATGGTTTGCAATGAAGTCAAGCCCAGAATTCTTTGTTCCGGTATGATTGGCACAGGTTCTAAACTCGAATTGGGTTCTTCCATGCCTATCCGGGATAAGGCATCTGCCTTACCATTCTTGCAGCCAGGGCGATAGGTAATTACAAAATCAAATTCCGCAAAGAATAAAGCCCATCGGAGTTGTCGCGAAGATTGAGCTTTGGCCGTCTTTAAATACTGCAAATTTCTGTGGTCCGTAATTACGGTGATGGTGTGTCTTGCACCGAGAAGATAGTGACGCCAAGCCTTGAAAGCTGATTTAATAGCCAGTAGTTCTTTGTCGGTAATTGCGTAATTGAGTTCAGGTGGAGAGAATTTTCTGGACCAAAAGGCTACAGGGTGTAGTTGGTTAGTTTCTGGGTCTCTTTGCGACAGGACAGCTCCCATGGCCGAACTGGATGCATCGGTTTCCACGATGTAAGGGAGATCTGGGCGCGGGTGCTTCAATACAGGTGCAGAGGTGAATTTGGTTTTCAGGTCCTGAAAGGCTTGTTCAGCCTCAAGAGTCCATTCAAAGCGTTTGTTTTTCTTTAGGAGAGCTGTGATGGGTTGAACAGTTCGAGAAAATTCCGGGATGAACCTTCGATAGAAATTGGCAAAGCCAAGCATGCTTTGCACTCCCTTCACAGAGCTAGGAGATGGCCATTTGAGAATGGCGTCCACTTTCCGCGAGTCCATTCGGATTCCTTGAGGTGTCAGGATGAATCCGAGAAACTCCACTTCTGTGGTATGAAAAACGCATTTTTCGAGCTTGGCAAATAATTTGTGCTGGCGCAATTTCTCAAGAACTGCCCTAACATGGTTTCTGTGATCAGATTCTGAGGAGGAATACACCAGGATGTCGTCAATATAAACGATGACACAAACATCGATAAGTTCCCGAAGAACATCATTCATGAAGTACTGAAAGGCGGCAGGTGCGTTGCACAAACCGAAGGGCATTACTTGATATTCGAAGAGCCCAAATTTGGTGCGGAATGCAGTCTTCCACTCGTCGCCCTCTTTTATACGTACCAGGTGGTAAGCTCCTCGGAGATCTAGCTTGGTGTACACACGAGCATCTTTTACTTGGTCGATAAGCTCAGGTATCGGGGGCAAAGGGTAACGATTCTTAATCGTTATCTGATTTAGGGCGCGGTAGTCAATACAGGCCCTAAGGTCTCCTTCCTTTTTAGGTACGAAGAACAAAGCGGAAGAGACTGGTGACTTTGATGGGCGAATGAAACCATTGGCCAGGTATTGATCCAAATACTGGCGCAAATGCAGGTTCTCAGGTTCAGTAAGAGCATAAATCCTACTACAAGGTAGTTGTGCATTGGGTACCAAGTCGATTTGGCAATCGTAAGATCGATGGGGAGGTAAGGTGTTAGCCTGCTCTTTCTGAAAAACGTCTTGGAATTCTTGGTATTCAGATGGTAGCTGTACAGGGGTGGAAGTTACAGAGGCTAGACCCATAGCTGGATTCCTTGGGTAAAAGGTTGGTTCACAATCAGGAAAAGTTATCTTCTTTGCTCGCCAGTCTATTCTCGGATTATGTGTTTCTAACCAAGGGATTCCAAGAAGTACTTGAAATTGTGGGGCCTTGATCACATCAAACACGATTGCTTCCCGATGTCCGTCCTGACCCACCAGAGTGATTTCAACTGTGGAATGCGTTACAGGCCCTGAGGCTATTTCGGTTCCATCAACTGTAGTAATTACATCTTGGGCTACTTTCGGGCGGAGAGGAAGCTTAATCCTGGAAGCCAATTCACGGTCTATGTAATTTCCAATAGCTCCACTGTCTATGTATGCTTTTATAGCATGCAACTGCTGAGGCTGTTTTGGGTTCACAAGCACCATTGGCATGACAAAATGCGAGGTCAAAGAGTTTGTTTTCAAGCTCGGCAAGCGGACCCCTACGCTTGTCGGGCTAGGTCGTTTCCCGAACCAGGTGTCAATAACTCGTTATCAGTGGCTCCAACCACCTTCTTGGGTGGTTTAACTGGACAACTTTGAAGAAAGTGACCGGAAGTTCCGCAATACAGACAAAGTTGCATTTGTCGCCTTCTCTCTCGTTCCTTCTGCGTTAATGGTCCTTTTACACTGCCAATTTGCATAGGTTCGGAAACGTCAGTACTCTTGGAGTTAACGTGGGTCTTGATAGGTACTCTGGTTTCATACTTGAGCCGATCTGCTTTTCTATTTTGAAGTCTGTGATCAAGTTGAACCACTAAGTCTATGTAGTCTGCGCAGGCCTGGGGTGGATCTACTATCTGAGCTATAACATCTTTAACCTCTCCGCGCAGGCCTCGATGAAACAATGTGATCCTTTTATTTTCAGGCCATCCGGTTTCCACAACTAGTCTATTAAAGGTGGCGATATAGGACAAAAGATCCTGATTACCTTGTCGTAAGGATAGCAGTTCGTTGTCAAGGGCCTGTCCCTGCGAGTGTCGAGCGAACAATCTTTCCATGCTGGCCTGGAAGCCCTGGAAATCCCGGAGAATGGGATCATCCTGATTTACCAATGGAATAGACCAATCGGCAGCACAGCCACTGAGGTAAGATAGTACAAAGGCTACTTTGGTCTGGTCGTTGGGGAAGGCCCCGGGCCTGCATAAAAAGTGTAAACGGCATTGGTTCATAAAAACGGCATATTTCTTGGGATCCCCCGCAAAACGTTCCGGCGGGGCCAAAGGCATGTGTCCAGGTAGATTGATTTGTACCGGGTTATTCGAACCCATTGTTGTAGAAATATCTCCGGAAACAGGTAAAGGAGTGTGCTCTGCCTGGCCCTGCAATAACCTTTTGGCCAGATCATCAGTTCTTTCCTTGGATAGGATTAGTTCCCTTCTGAGAGCATTAGTCTCCTGGCGGGCTGAGTGCACTTCTGCCCGTAATTCCCCTAAAAGATGGGCCAGCTGATCTGTCTCGGAAGTCTCCATAGCGCCCAGGTGGGAAATTGTGGCAAGGCTACGCGTTCTGTAACGCTCACCTGGTTCCCACGGAGGCGCGCCGTCGAAGGCGCAGAACTCTGAAGATGGACAGGAAGGGCCCCTCTATTCTGGCTTCCCTGGCTCGTTGGATACCCTCCTGTGCGTGAAAAGGGAGTATTACCAACTGTGGAACAATGCTCAAGCCTCCCACTCCCTTCCAACCTTCCACGATACCTCCTCCACGATTCCCCGTGAAGCCTCACCTTAGGGTTTGGAAGGATGAGCTCTCCATCCTGCTTCTGATGCAGGGGCGCGTTGAAACCCAGTTACTTCACTGGATTGAGGATTGATGGGAGTACAGGTAAGCTTGACTGTTCAGGTAAGGCGCTGTAAAAGTTCTGTTCAAAAGTTCAAGCTTAATAATAATGTTCGTTGTCTAATTGCAGCAAGCGCTAATGCTTATGTCTTTTTCCCCTTAGGGGCCGGGGTTCGGAGTGCCGGAGATATGGCGCCGACCCGAAGTGAAACAGTTCTGGATGAGCGCTCAGGTAATGTCTTTGCATTCGCTCATTCAATGTCTTTGTCTTTTTTCCCCATAGGGGCCGGGGTCCGGAGATGCCAGGAAGCGGCAGGACCCGAAATGCAGTGGGAATAATCCAACAGGTAAGACTTAAAAGGAAACTGAGCTTTCCTTATTCCTTTTCTCCCTCTCACCTTTGTTCTTGTCTTTTTTCCTCTAGGCGCCGGGGCGTAGCTGAATCCGGAAGATCGCTGCTGAAGATGGAAGCGCCTTGCAAAGGTGAGTAAAATGCAGCGCTGCAGCGATCGAAACGAAATGCCTTTAAAATGATGTCTTCCTTTTCAGGGCCGTTGGAGAAATGACTCTGGGATGCAGATTTAGCAGGTAAGGGCTTTTCTTCTCCTATTCTCTTCCTTTCTCCCCTTGCAGGTGTTCCAGGGTGCTGGCAGGCGTGGCTGAAGTCAGGATGCAGGAGCTGACACGGTGAGCGTCCAGCTGCTAGGTGCAGAACAACGCGAAGCATGTGTGGCTGTTCGGGTGGGGTTTAAATAGCCTTGGAAGAAGTTCCTGGTATGTATCCTTCCACCAATCAGGTATGTATCCTTCCCCGACCACACCCGGGTGGTGAAGTAGTCCTACAGGTTAAGTAGTCCCATTCAGGCCTCAAGAGGGCCTGGATGAAGCAGCAAGGTCTGCATCAGGTAAGTGTGCACCCAAGCACTTAAACACATATCCTCTTCTATGAGCCTGGCGCCTAAGGCGCCAGGACTGGGGTCCGCTATGAGCCTGGCGCCTAAGGCGCCAGGACTGAGTCCAAAGGGCCCCGACTTGGGCCCGCTGAGACTTCCCTGGGGAAAATGATGTCTGCCTCTGGGGTTGCTGGGCCCGACCTGGCTCCTCAGAGGTAGGCATCATGACAGTACCCCCCCTCAAGGCCCCTCCCAAGGTCTTTTCCTCCGGGGGTTTTGGTTTGTGCGGGAATCTTCGATGGAATCTTTGAATTAATCGTGGTGCGTGAACATAGTTACTGGGTTCCCAAGATCTTTCCTGAGGTCCATATCCTTTCCAATCAACAAGATAGAAGAGTTTCGACTTAACTATCTTGGAATCTAAAATGTCTTTCACTTCGAATTCTAATTCTCCATCAATCTGGACAGGGCCTGGGGGCTCAGACAGTCTGGTTCCAGGTTGTACTGGTTTTAGAAGAGATGCGTGAAAAACGGGATGAATCTGCATGTTGGATGGTAAATCGAGTTTAAAGGCCACTGGGTTGATAATAGCTTTGATGGGGTAAGGCCCAATGAATCTGGGATTAAAAGTTCGCTGACCCTTGAGGGGTAGATGTTTAGTTGCTAGCCATACCTGATCTCCTACTTGGTAAGGAGGAGTTTTACTTCGGTGCAAATCAGCGTTTTCTTTATACTTTTTCTTGGCTTGCTGTAAGTGGGTTGTAGCTTCTTTGAAGGCTTGGGTTATTGTGGAATGCAGGTGATTTACTGCAGGCATCTCCAGGGTCAGAGGTGGATCTAGGTCAGAGGTCCGAGGATGGTGACCATACAGGGTATAAAAAGGAGCCTGTCCGGTTCCAGAATGCACTGAATTGTTGTATGCATATTCTGCAATCCAAAGGATGTCCTTCCAATTCAACTCGGATTGGTGTAACATGCACCGCAGATATTGCTCGAGAGTCTGATTGGTTCTCTCGGTTTGTCCGTCGGTCTGGGGGTGGTGGCTGGTGGATAACCGCACGTCTATTTGTGCTAGTTGGCAACATTTCTTCCAAAAGTGGGAGATAAATTGACTTCTTTTTTTTTTTAATTTATTTATTTGTATTTGACTCTCCTAACAAGTAGGAGAATCTTTACAAAAGGAAGAAGAATACAATCACATTACATAAAGTACCTACAAACATGGAACATTACAATATATAATCATAAAAAAGAAATAGAAAGTGACCATCCTTCAAGTAAAATTACAGACCAAGAATTCCTATGAAATATTGCTAAAGGAAAAGAGAGAAAAGGAAAAAAAAAGGAAATAAACGATAAAAATATCTACTCATTAAAATATCTACTCATTAAAATGGGCGTGCATCATCAATCTTATACAGATTTGCAAAGGATAGAGGAAAGGGAAAGAATAATTCATGACGTATTCATGTAACAGTCTTTTTCCAATTCTCTTGCAATTACATTACATAGTTTGGTTAGAGCAAATATGAGCGGTTTATGGTTGCCTTGCATCATTCTAGCCCAAAGGAAAGGAAGGCAATCAGTAAAGTTAATATTTGCAAATTCAGTTAGTAAAATCGTTCTTTGATTCTTAAAATGGGGACAATATAAAACCAGGTGTTTTAATGTTTCAATGGTTGCGGTGCACATAGGAAATCTGCAGTGAGGACTCGATGCATACAACTTATGACCAACCCATTTTACTACTCTTTCTTTGGTATGGAACAAATTAAATTTAAACCAAAGGAACAGCTTCCGAGTAGAGTTACAGGGAAAAAGCACAATGTAATCGTATCTAGGGATACGTTTGCGTGTAAATAAGTGATATTCTTTGTAAAGTTTGTATGATCTCATTCTATCGAGGGTGGTACACCAATCGAGTTCGAACAGTTTTTTTTTGGCATATCCTGGTCTGTAGTGAACATCATCCACAGTGATGTTGGCCATCTTAAGTATAACAGCCATTTTTGTCACATAGAGAGCCATAGAGGACGTGGGCAACAAGTTAATGGTACGATTCAGGTCAACATATAGGGAGTTCGCTATAGGATGTCCAATCTTAGCGAAATTGGTTAGAAGTCGCCATTTCCAACGAGTGGATAGAGCGACTAAACCTAATTCATGCCTCAAGATTACGTTAGGTAGGGACATCGGAAGCGACATGGCACGTTTCAGGGCAGTTCCTTGCAATTGATCCAGAATTGGGCCCATCTCACCCATACATATGTCGAGAGAGTACAGAATTACACTCTCAATTTTTAGAGTTAAAAACTCGATGAGGGGAGTTAGTGAAAACTTACAGTATTTCGCATAAATTACCTTGGATTGTGAAATCAGGGGTCTGATCTTTTTATTGAGTAGGTCAGTCCACATTAAGATAGAATTTTTCTCTGTTAGATGATAACCCAAATAAATCGTTTCTGTAATGAGAGGGATGGGAGTCTGCATGATGTGCCATTGCGACTTGCCAGTTCGCTTCCGAACACCAAATTGCATTACTGCTGTTTTGGCAGGGTTAGGCGTCAAATTGTGTGCTAATGCAAATTCCTCAAATAGCCGTAGTTTGAGTTGGAGGCCTGACGGGGTGGGATCGAATAGAATAATATCATCTGCAAAGGCGAGCCATTTGAGACGGATCAAGCCAATTTTAACAGAGAAGAGATTTTTTGCATCCCAACCTTTATCGAGATCGGACAGGTATAGATTGAAAAGGGTGGCTGCGAGGTTACAGCCTTGCTTTAGGCCTACCTCTGTGCTGATAGCTTTAGTAATACGTCCCTCTGAGGTGAGCTTAATTCTATAAGAGGTGTTAGTATGTAAGGCTTTGAGCCAGTAAATAAGGACAGATGGAATTCCCATATTGGTAAGTTTGGCCCATAATAAGTTACGAATCACTGTGTCGAAGGCTGAGGACATGTCGATGAGGGCAATGTAAACAGGATTAGATGTTAATTTCTTAGCTTCTGCGATGGTAAAGGCCATAATCATGGCATTAAGCGAGGTGGACATACCTTTCCTAAAGCCAGTTTGGTATTTGGAATATAGTCCTAGTACTCCAATGTGATTCTCCAGGTCGTGAAGAAGGAGAGAGGCAAATAATTTAGCCGCAGTGTCAATTAGCGCAATAGGTCGATAATTCTGCGGTAGCGCAGCATCTCCTTTTTTAAAGATCGGGATGATATTGGCAGTTAGCCATGAGACAGGAATAGCTCCTGTATTAAGGATGAACTGAAACTTGGTGTTTAAGATACATGCCCACAAATCCGGGTCATCTTTGTATAGACAGGGAGGCAGGCCATCGGGGCCGGATGATTTAGAATAGTTGAGTTTAGATATCGCCCACTTGATGTCAGCGATGGTCCAAACCAACCGCGGCAGGTCATGATATCTTAAAGCAGAGATCGTTATATTCGAAAATCGCACAGGAGTCTTAAATTTGTGTCTGATATACTCATACCAGGTGGATTCTGATATAACATTCGGCGTAGAAAGCGATACTTGGGAGGTGTGACTCTTGATCGTTCGCCATATAGTACGAGTATCGTGGGATACAATGGCTCTAACAAGTCTGCAATTTATTTCATTGTGTCTTATTAGCCTTATCTGCTTCAAGCTGCGTTTATATGCTGACACGATAGAATTACGCCGCGCGAGATACCGTTCCCGCGAAAGATCAATGGATTTTTTCAAAGCTCTAAGAGCCTTGTTTTTCTCCCGCTTCTGTGCTTTGCAAAGAGGATCAAAGAAGTGACGATTTTTAATATCGGTTCTTTTCTTTTTGCTAAAATATATTAGTGCTGCATGCGTTATTTCAGCATATCGCTGCTCAAGAACAGTCGTGTGCATTCGTTCCGAGTTGTTCCAAAGTACTATGGCTGACTTTACAAATTGAGTGAATTGCTTGCACAGTGTCATAGACCATCTGATAGAAGTCATAGAACGATCTACTTCGCACAATGCAGTAGCATGATCAACACCAGTAATGGAAATGTCGAATTTCAAGTTGCCTGATAACACAGCGTGGTCACCAAAAGGCAACATGGAAATTTTTAGAGGAGATGATCGTAGAAGCAAATTGTGACTAACAAATATGAAGTCAATTGTTGACCTTTTTCCATCCCTTGACCATGTGATCCAATTTGACGGGTCAACGGGGGGAACAAGATCTAGATCCCAATCTTTCAAAAAGGACCTCCATATATTACCTCTGGTTTTCGAAAGTAGGTTTCTAGAAGATCCACCAGTTTCATTGGGGGTTCTGCAATCGCAATTAAAATCACCACCAAGGATGATTTCAATATTATCGTATTCGTGAGTTACAAATTCTAAGCAATTCTCAACTGCCTCAATCATTTCATCAATGGGGGTAGTAGACGGATTCCAGTAAATGGTCATAACAATTAAATGACGATAATTGTGACTGTTGGTTTCCAGTAATATTGCTAGAAGATTATTAGCATGCCAAACAATTTTTGAATCAAACATGAGGGCATTGTCTATAGCTATCATAATACCACCAGATGGACGACCGGCAGGAGCTCGTATAGCGGGAATATGATGCGTTGAGTAGTCAGGCAAGAAAAGGGAAGTGGTTTTCATAGTCTCCTGAAACATAAGTATTGATGGACGACTAAGGCAATCAAGGGTTGAATGCCATTTCATAAGGTTAAGGTAGCCACATGAATTCCACGATTGAAAAGAGAGTAGAGTTTTAGAAGACGGCTATGAAGTGGGAGAGCGGTCCGTGGTTTTTAAGAGAGAATTAAGCATGGGGGCAAGCCATGGTAGGTCATGAGAGATGCCTACTTTAAGCAGGAGCTCGGTGATTACATCATTGGCAGCCCCGTGATTTTGAGATTGCAATGAAGCGTGTGATTCGGGGCTCAGAGCCTGAGGACATTTAAATTGAATGAATTTGGTAGCCTCTTGTTCGTTTTCCAGTGAATTCAAAGTGAGGCCTTCTTCATAGATACCTTCTTTATTGAACCATAGATATTTCTTTACAGCCTCTGAAGCTAATTGGATTACAGCACGATAATTATTGTCCGTGGCTAATGACACTCTCAGAATGTCTGCCGATTTAAACATCCGTAGTTGAGGGATGCGATTGAATAGTGCCAAAATGAAGGCCCGATTAATCCGGTTTGTACCAAGTAGATCGCTTTTCCCCTCAAATCCTAATAGATGGTGCTTTTCTGGGATGATTTGTTCATTAGTGTCAGATGACTGGTCAAATGATTTTGGGAGAGGATCAGAGGCAATTTCACTGGAAGGAACATGGTGAGAGATCATAGATGGATCTTGATGAAAAGTTACATTGGAAGAATTAAATTTCAGTGGTCTTTCATTAAGTTCCTTCCTAAGGATATCTAAAATTTCATGATGGGATAGCATGGTAGTAGCTCGAGGATCAAAGTTGCAGTTACCTGTTAAAAGGCCCTGCTTCGAGGTGCAGTTCTGGGCATGAGATGGAAGTATGGTACATTGTGGCTGACCGTTAGGAGGCAGAATAGAAGGTTCCATAACAGGTTGGAGAGCCAACAATGTTACCTTTCCTAGTCCGTTACCGGACATCACAGAGCTAGTTCTACTGGGGAGATCAATATTGTCGTGCAAGGTAGGACAATAATTAAAATCATTGCACATATGAGAGAGTGCTGGTAATGTCGCCTTATTACTGCTAGATTGTAAATCAGTCGAAGGTGCAGGTGCTAGATGCACAGATGGTGAACCGGAGGTATTTGGAGCATTGTCCCGAGCCTTGACATCGTTCATTGGATTGCTAGTGGTGACATTTCCGTTAGTTCCAGAGAATGAAGTACATACTTCACTATATGTTCTGGAAGTGGAATTAGTTGGACAATCAACAAGTACGATTTCATCATGCCGAGTGGTGCGATTTCTCCCACAGACCGGAAAGTAGGTGGCCAGGTTAGATTTAGCTCCTACTAATGGTGATGATATTTGTCCTTTGAGCACTGAGTTAGTTGGTATTACATTATTATTTTTCGTTTTACGTTTTAAGGTGGATATTTCAGTAGAGTCAATTTGCTGTTTTTCAACTCGATTAGTATCAGGAGTGGTCAATCTAGCAACATCAGTTGTGGGTATTGTGGCGGGTAGCCCAGTCGTCTCACAAGAATGAGCTACAACATAACTAGCAGACATATCTGATGTTATAAGTGGAAATAGGACATCTTGGCTTTCTTTCGAAAGTTGATTAAGGTCAATATGATCCTCATCTATTAGTGGTTCGACAGAGATCTTAATATTCGAATCAGTTGCAGGATTTGGTTCTTTTATGTCGGTATTCTTCTTTCTTTTAGCATTTTTTTTGACAGCTCTTTGGTGAAGTTTCTTAGCTCTCCGTGACATGAAACCAGTATCATTACCACTGGAAGCAGGGACCGGAGGTTCAGATTGCATATGTTCGAGAGCTGTCAGAAGAACAGAAGGGCTGTCAGAACCATTCAAAGAGGTTGGAACTACAGATGAATATAGAGCCATGAGAGTATTCATTTTCTCTATGGCAGATTTCAGGTCGCAGGAAGAATTGTGACATTTGCACAAGGCAGAATCTATTGGTGTTTGCACGGGCGTAGCAGGCGGAACGGGAGTCAAGTCCAGGCAGCACTGAATGCTTTTATTTTTCATAGCTGAATTAATAACAGGTGGATGGGTCGTGGGGCATACATTGTGGAGATTTTTAAGCGTTTCGGCTGCAACAATGAAGCCTTCGATCCGATCCATCTTTGAGGTTAACAGTGATTGCGTTGACTTGATCTCCCTCAGTGCAAGATGGGTCAAATCATGACCTTTATCCAAGAGATCTAGGATACGGATGATCACCGGAAACGAATTAGGAGAGTATTGGGATTGATTCCCCTCACAGGAGTGCTGGGTTTGACAATCAGCAGGCGGTAATAGGGAAGGGTCTGCTTTGTTATCCAAGAAAGTGGATTCAGGTGAGAGCAATATGTGCGGAAAAGAGAGTTTTTTATTGATAACATTGGCCGAACCAGCACTCATATCCAAAAAAGTTTTGGGATCGTGAGGCGCATGAGATTGGGAAACCATGCGGTTTTTTACGCAATTAAAGACTATTGGTGTTAGGGTGCCAATCGAACGACAAACAGCCTTGTCCAATGCCTCCATTTTCGCCATGGTTAGATCGAATTGGCATTGATCAGTCCCAGAGACCAGGGGGGACTCAGAACAGCTTTTGAAGTCATCAATAGCCTTACGTACTTCAGGACTGATTAAGGGAGAAGAGATTGGAGGGACCGGGGGCGAGGAAAGTAGGGGAAGTAGTGGATTATTTTGAGCATTTATTTGCACAACATGTTCTGCAGAGCAGAGTGTGCTCGGCACCTCTTGGATAGATGTAGTCGCTAGAGCTTGCAGGGCTGGTAATTCAATATAGGAGGTTGTTCCCGGGCATACCAGTGAATCAATAGAGGTTACTGAAAGCGGAAGGGGGGCGATGAGTTTGCCCTTGATGCTTCTTAAACCATTTGCCATTTTCGCAGAAATAACCTTACAGGAGGTAGAAGTCAGAGGAGTCCAAGATAAACAAATAACTTTCTCTTTTGATGTTTGTCACAAGCAGTCATAAAAGAGACAAAGCCAGCCAAAGATAAGTTAGCACATTAGATGGAGCAAAGGATATTAAACTACCCCTGCATCTCAAAACTGGTGGAGGACCTAAAGAGTAATGTGGACCATTAGAGGTAGCCTCACCCCGCACCGAAGCAGCGAACAGCAAACAGCGCTACTTATAGCGCGTACTTAATGCGCGCGCGCAAATGCGCGCAGGAAGGAGATTAAGTACACTTCCGGTAGCGGGGGGCGGGACCAACTAGAATAATAAGAAAAGGAGCATATATAAGTAAAATATACTTATAACAAAAAGTGTTATGTCAATGAAAAGGGCAGATAGGGTATATACCAAAGTCCAGGCAGGGTCAGGCAATCCAGGCGAATCTTGAGCACGTAGAGCAGCAAGGATGGCCAGCAAACAGCGCTACTTATAGCGCGTACTTAATGCGCGCGCGCAAATGCGCGCAGGAAGGAGATTAAGTACACTTCCGGTAGCGGGGGGCGGGACCAACTAGAATAATAAGAAAAGGAGCATATATAAGTAAAATATACTTATAACAAAAAGTGTTATGTCAATGAAAAGGGCAGATAGGGTATATACCAAAGTCCAGGCAGGGTCAGGCAATCCAGGCGAATCTTGAGCACGTAGAGCAGCAAGGATGGCCAGCAAACAGCGCTACTTATAGCGCGTACTTAATGCGCGCGCGCAAATGCGCGCAGGAAGGAGATTAAGTACACTTCCGGTAGCGGGGGGCGGGACCAACAAAGTCCAGGCAGGGTCAGGCAATCCAGGCGAATCTTGAGCACGTAGAGCAGCAAGGATGGCCAGCAAACAGCGCTACTTATAGCGCGTACTTCCACGGTCTGAGACTAATATGGAAGGGAAACCATGTAACCGCACTATATTTTCCATAAATTCCTTGGCCAAGGTGGAAGCTGACGGCAATCCTTTTAAAGGGATAAAATGGGCCATTTTGGAGAGTAGATCCACTATTACGAGAATCGTGTTGTAACCACAACAAGGAGGCAGGTCAGTTATAAAGTCCATTGACAAGGTGTGCCAAGGTGCTGGTGGAATGTCCAAAGGTTGAAGTAGGCCGGCTGGCCTTTTCTTTTGACTCTTATTTTGGGCACAGATTCCGCAAGACAACACAAATGACTTTATGTCTTTTCTCCAAGAAGGCCACCA
This sequence comes from Ambystoma mexicanum, assembly GCF_040938575.1. Taxonomy (NCBI): domain Eukaryota; kingdom Metazoa; phylum Chordata; class Amphibia; order Caudata; family Ambystomatidae; genus Ambystoma; species Ambystoma mexicanum. The sequence continues at coordinate 1,356,952,598 of NC_090921.1, read as the reverse complement.
GAAGTGGCGTTTGATCTTTTCTTCTGTTTTCGCGATACCGGGGTGTCCTTCCATTAATGATTCATGATGACGGGTAATGACAAGTTCCTGCAATTCTTTACTTGGCAGAAATAACCGCTCTTGGAAGTAGGGTAAATCATCCTTAACGGTGTAGTGAGGACCCTTTTGACTCCATTCCAGTAAGGCAGAAGAGTCAAAAAGCTGTTTTACTTGAGCTTGGATGTCCTCAATGGTTTGCAATGAAGTCAAGCCCAGAATTCTTTGTTCCGGTATGATTGGCACAGGTTCTAAACTCGAATTGGGTTCTTCCATGCCTATCCGGGATAAGGCATCTGCCTTACCATTCTTGCAGCCAGGGCGATAGGTAATTACAAAATCAAATTCCGCAAAGAATAAAGCCCATCGGAGTTGTCGCGAAGATTGAGCTTTGGCCGTCTTTAAATACTGCAAATTTCTGTGGTCCGTAATTACGGTGATGGTGTGTCTTGCACCGAGAAGATAGTGACGCCAAGCCTTGAAAGCTGATTTAATAGCCAGTAGTTCTTTGTCGGTAATTGCGTAATTGAGTTCAGGTGGAGAGAATTTTCTGGACCAAAAGGCTACAGGGTGTAGTTGGTTAGTTTCTGGGTCTCTTTGCGACAGGACAGCTCCCATGGCCGAACTGGATGCATCGGTTTCCACGATGTAAGGGAGATCTGGGCGCGGGTGCTTCAATACAGGTGCAGAGGTGAATTTGGTTTTCAGGTCCTGAAAGGCTTGTTCAGCCTCAAGAGTCCATTCAAAGCGTTTGTTTTTCTTTAGGAGAGCTGTGATGGGTTGAACAGTTCGAGAAAATTCCGGGATGAACCTTCGATAGAAATTGGCAAAGCCAAGCATGCTTTGCACTCCCTTCACAGAGCTAGGAGATGGCCATTTGAGAATGGCATCCACTTTCCGCGAGTCCATTCGGATTCCTTGAGGTGTCAGGATGAATCCGAGAAACTCCACTTCTGTGGTATGAAAAACGCATTTTTCGAGCTTGGCAAATAATTTGTGCTGGCGCAATTTCTCAAGAACTGCCCTAACATGGTTTCTGTGATCAGATTCTGAGGAGGAATACACCAGGATGTCGTCAATATAAACGATGACACAAACATCGATAAGTTCCCGAAGAACATCATTCATGAAGTACTGAAAGGCGGCAGGTGCGTTGCACAAACCGAAGGGCATTACTTGATATTCGAAGAGCCCAAATTTGGTGCGGAATGCAGTCTTCCACTCGTCGCCCTCTTTTATACGTACCAGGTGGTAAGCTCCTCGGAGATCTAGCTTGGTGTACACACGAGCATCTTTTACTTGGTCGATAAGCTCAGGTATCAGGGGCAAAGGGTAACGATTCTTAATCGTTATCTGATTTAGGGCGCGGTAGTCAATACAGGCCCTAAGGTCTCCTTCCTTTTTAGGTACGAAGAACAAAGCGGAAGAGACTGGTGACTTTGATGGGCGAATGAAACCATTGGCCAGGTATTGATCCAAATACTGGCGCAAATGCAGGTTCTCAGGTTCAGTAAGAGCATAAATCCTACTACAAGGTAGTTGTGCATTGGGTACCAAGTCGATTTGGCAATCGTAAGATCGATGGGGAGGTAAGGTGTTAGCCTGCTCTTTCTGAAAAACGTCTTGGAATTCTTGGTATTCAGATGGTAGCTGTACAGGGGTGGAAGTTACAGAGGCTAGACCCATAGCTGGATTCCTTGGGTAAAAGGTTGGTTCACAATCAGGAAAAGTTATCTTCTTTGCTCGCCAGTCTATTCTTGGATTATGTGTTTCTAACCAAGGGATTCCAAGAAGTACTTGAAATTGTGGGGCCTTGATCACATCAAACACGATTGCTTCCCGATGTCCGTCCTGACCCACCAGAGTGATTTCAACTGTGGAATGCGTTACAGGCCCTGAGGCTATTTCGGTTCCATCAACTGTAGTAATTACATCTTGGGCTACTTTCGGGCGGAGAGGAAGCTTAATCCTGGAAGCCAATTCACGGTCTATGTAATTTCCAATAGCTCCACTGTCTATGTATGCTTTTATAGCATGCAACTGCTGAGGCTGTTTTGGGTTCACAAGCACCATTGGCATGACAAAATGCGAGGTCAAAGAGTTTGTTTTCAAGCTCGGCAAGCGGACCCCTACGCTTGTCGGGCTAGGTCGTTTCCCGAACCAGGTGTCAATAACTCGTTATCAGTGGCTCCAACCACCTTCTTGGGTGGTTTAACTGGACAACTTTGAAGAAAGTGACCGGAAGTTCCGCAATACAGACAAAGTTGCATTTGTCGCCTTCTCTCTCGTTCCTTCTGCGTTAATGGTCCTTTTACACTGCCAATTTGCATAGGTTCGGAAACGTCAGTACTCTTGGAGTTAACGTGGGTCTTGATAGGTACTCTGGTTTCATACTTGAGCCGATCTGCTTTTCTATTTTGAAGTCTGTGATCAAGTTGAACCACTAAGTCTATGTAGTCTGCGCAGGCCTGGGGTGGATCTACTATCTGAGCTATAACATCTTTAACCTCTCCGCGCAGGCCTCGATGAAACAATGTGATCCTTTTATTTTCAGGCCATCCGGTTTCCACAACTAGTCTATTAAAGGTGGCGATATAGGACAAAAGATCCTGATTACCTTGTCGTAAGGATAGCAGTTCGTTGTCAAGGGCCTGTCCCTGCGAGTGTCGAGCGAACAATCTTTCCATGCTGGCCTGGAAGCCCTGGAAATCCCGGAGAATGGGATCATCCTGATTTACCAATGGAATAGACCAATCGGCAGCACAGCCACTGAGGTAAGATAGTACAAAGGCTACTTTGGTCTGGTCGTTGGGGAAGGCCCCGGGCCTGCATAAAAAGTGTAAACGGCATTGGTTCATAAAAACGGCATATTTCTTGGGATCCCCCGCAAAACGTTCCGGCGGGGCCAAAGGCATGTGTCCAGGTAGATTGATTTGTACCGGGTTATTCGAACCCATTGTTGTAGAAATATCTCCGGAAACAGGTAAAGGAGTGTGCTCTGCCTGGCCCTGCAATAACCTTTTGGCCAGATCATCAGTTCTTTCCTTGGATAGGATTAGTTCCCTTCTGAGAGCATTAGTCTCCTGGCGGGCTGAGTGCACTTCTGCCCGTAATTCCCCTAAAAGATGGGCCAGCTGATCTGTCTCGGAAGTCTCCATAGCGCCCAGGTGGGAAATTGTGGCAAGGCTTCGCGTTCTGTAACGCTCACCTGGTTCCCACGGAGGCGCGCCCTCGAAGGCGCAGAACTCTGAAGATGGACAGGAAGGGCCCCTCTATTCTGGCTTCCCTGGCTCGTTGGATACCCTCCTGTGCGTGAAAAGGGAGTATTACCAACTGTGGAACAATGCTCAAGCCTCCCACTCCCTTCCAACCTTCCACGATACCTCCTCCACGATTCCCCGTGAAGCCTCACCTTAGGGTTTAGAAGGATGAGCTCTCCATCCTGCTTCTGATGCAGGGGCGCGTTGAAACCCAGTTACTTCACTGGATTGAGGATTGATGGGAGTACAGGTAAGCTTGACTGTTCAGGTAAGGCGCTGTAAAAGTTCTGTTCAAAAGTTCAAGCTTAATAATAATGTTCGTTGTCTAATTGCAGCAAGCGCTAATGCTTATGTCTTTTTCCCCTTAGGGGCCGGGGTTCGGAGTGCCGGAGATATGGCGCCGACCCGAAGTGAAACAGTTCTGGATGAGCGCTCAGGTAATGTCTTTGCATTCGCTCATTCAATGTCTTTGTCTTTTTTCCCCATAGGGGCCGGGGTCCGGAGATGCCAGGAAGCGGCAGGACCCGAAATGCAGTGGGAATAATCCAACAGGTAAGACTTAAAAGGAAACTGAGCTTTCCTTATTCCTTTTCTCCCTCTCACCTTTGTTCTTGTCTTTTTTCCTCTAGGCGCCGGGGCGTAGCTGAATCCGGAAGATCGCTGCTGAAGATGGAAGCGCCTTGCAAAGGTGAGTAAAATGCAGCGCTGCAGCGATCGAAACGAAATGCCTTTAAAATGATGTCTTCCTTTTCAGGGCCGTTGGAGAAATGACTCTGGGATGCAGATTTAGCAGGTAAGGGCTTTTCTTCTCCTATTCTCTTCCTTTCTCCCCTTGCAGGTGTTCCAGGGTGCTGGCAGGCGTGGCTGAAGTCAGGATGCAGGAGCTGACACGGTGAGCGTCCAGCTGCTAGGTGCAGAACAACGCGAAGCATGTGTGGCTGTTCGGGTGGGGTTTAAATAGCCTTGGAAGAAGTTCCTGGTATGTATCCTTCCACCAATCAGGTATGTATCCTTCCCCGACCACACCCGGGTGGTGAAGTAGTCCTAAAGGTTAAGTAGTCCCATTCAGGCCTCAAGAGGGCCTGGATGAAGCAGCAAGGTCTGCATCAGGTAAGTGTGCACCCAAGCACTTAAACACATATCCTCTTCTATGAGCCTGGCGCCTAAGGCGCCAGGACTGGGGTCCGCTATGAGCCTGGCGCCTAAGGCGCCAGGACTGAGTCCAAAGGGCCCCGACTTGGGCCCGCTGAGACTTCCCTGGGGAAAATGATGTCTGCCTCTGGGGTTGCTGGGCCCGACCTGGCTCCTCAGAGGTAGGCATCATGACAGTACCCCCCCTCAAGGCCCCTCCCAAGGTCTTTTCCTCCGGGGGTTTTGGTTTGTGCGGGAATCTTCGATGGAATCTTTGAATTAATCGTGGTGCGTGAACATAGTTACTGGGTTCCCAAGATCTTTCCTGAGGTCCATATCCTTTCCAATCAACAAGATAGAAGAGTTTCGACTTAACTATCTTGGAATCTAAAATGTCTTTCACTTCGAATTCTAATTCTCCATCAATCTGGACAGGGCCTGGGGGCTCAGACAGTCTGGTTCCAGGTTGTACTGGTTTTAGAAGAGATGCGTGAAAAACGGGATGAATCTGCATGTTGGATGGTAAATCGAGTTTAAAGGCCACTGGGTTGATAATAGCTTTGATGGGGTAAGGCCCAATGAATCTGGGATTAAAAGTTCGCTGACCCTTGAGGGGTAGATGTTTAGTTGCTAGCCATACCTGATCTCCTACTTGGTAAGGAGGAGTTTTACTTCGGTGCAAATCAGCGTTTTCTTTATACTTTTTCTTGGCTTGCTGTAAGTGGGTTGTAGCTTCTTTGAAGGCTTGGGTTATTGTGGAATGCAGGTGATTTACTGCAGGCATCTCCAGGGTCAGAGGTGGATCTAGGTCAGAGGTCCGAGGATGGTGACCATACAGGGTATAAAAAGGAGCCTGTCCGGTTCCAGAATGCACTGAATTGTTGTATGCATATTCTGCAATCCAAAGGATGTCCTTCCAATTCAACTCGGATTGGTGTAACATGCACCGCAGATATTGCTCGAGAGTCTGATTGGTTCTCTCGGTTTGTCCGTCGGTCTGGGGGTGGTGGCTGGTGGATAACCGCACGTCTATTTGTGCTAGTTGGCAACATTTCTTCCAAAAGTGGGAGATAAATTGACTTCTTTTTTTTTTTTATTTATTTATTTGTATTTGACTCTCCTAACAAGTAGGAGAATCTTTACAAAAGGAAGAAGAATACAATCACATTACATAAAGTACCTACAAACATGGAACATTACAATATATAATCATAAAAAAGAAATAGAAAGTGACCATCCTTCAAGTAAAATTACAGACCAAGAATTCCTATGACATATTGCTAAAGGAAAAGAGAGAAAAGGAAAAAAAAAGGAAATAAACGATAAAAATATCTACTCATTAAAATATCTACTCATTAAAATGGGCGTGCATCATCAATCTTATACAGATTTGCAAAGGATAGAGGAAAGGGAAAGAATAATTCATGACGTATTCATGTAACAGTCTTTTTCCAATTCTCTTGCAATTACATTACATAGTTTGGTTAGAGCAAATATGAGCGGTTTATGGTTGCCTTGCATCATTCTAGCCCAAAGGAAAGGAAGGCAATCAGTAAAGTTAATATTTGCAAATTCAGTTAGTAAAATCGTTCTTTGATTCTTAAAATGGGGACAATATAAAACCAGGTGTTTTAATGTTTCAATGGTTGCGGTGCACATAGGAAATCTGCAGTGAGGACTCGATGCATACAACTTATGACCAACCCATTTTACTACTCTTTCTTTGGTATGGAACAAATTAAATTTAAACCAAAGGAACAGCTTCCGAGTAGAGTTACAGGGAAAAAGCACAATGTAATCGTATCTAGGGATACGTTTGCGTGTAAATAAGTGATATTCTTTGTAAAGTTTGTATGATCTCATTCTATCGAGGGTGGTACACCAATCGAGTTCGAACAGTTTTTTTTTGGCATATCCTGGTCTGTAGTGAACATCATCCACAGTGATGTTGGCCATCTTAAGTATAACAGCCATTTTTGTCACATAGAGAGCCATAGAGGACGTGGGCAACAAGTTAATGGTACGATTCAGCTCAACATATAGGGAGTTCGCTATAGGATGTCCAATCTTAGCGAAATTGGTTAGAAGTCGCCATTTCCAACGAGTGGATAGAGCGACTAAACCTAATTCATGCCTCAAGATTACGTTAGGTAGGGACATCGGAAGCGACATGGCACGTTTCAGGGCAGTTCCTTGCAATTGATCCAGAATTGGGCCCATCTCACCCATACATATGTCGAGAGAGTACAGAATTACACTCTCAATTTTTAGAGTTAAAAACTCGATGAGGGGAGTTAGTGAAAACTTACAGTATTTCGCATAAATTACCTTGGATTGTGAAATCAGGGGTCTGATCTTTTTATTGAGTAGGTCAGTCCACATTAAGATAGAATTTTTCTCTGTTAGATGATAACCCAAATAAATCGTTTCTGTAATGAGAGGGATGGGAGTCTGCATGATGTGCCATTGCGACTTGCCAGTTCGCTTCCGAACACCAAATTGCATTACTGCTGTTTTGGCAGGGTTAGGCGTCAAATTGTGTGCTAATGCAAATTCCTCAAATAGCCGTAGTTTGAGTTGGAGGCCTGACGGGGTGGGATCGAATAGAATAATATCATCTGCAAAGGCGAGCCATTTGAGACGGATCAAGCCAATTTTAACAGAGAAGAGATTTTTTGCATCCCAACCTTTATCGAGATCGGACAGGTATAGATTGAAAAGGGTGGCTGCGAGGTTACAGCCTTGCTTTAGGCCTACCTCTGTGCTGATAGCTTTAGTAATACGTCCCTCTGAGGTGAGCTTAATTCTATAAGAGGTGTTAGTATGTAAGGCTTTGAGCCAGTAAATAAGGACAGATGGAATTCCCATATTGGTAAGTTTGGCCCATAATAAGTTACGAATCACTGTGTCGAAGGCTGAGGACATGTCGATGAGGGCAATGTAAACAGGATTAGATGTTAATTTCTTAGCTTCTGCGATGGTAAAGGCCATAATCATGGCATTAAGCGAGGTGGACATACCTTTCCTAAAGCCAGTTTGGTATTTGGAATATAGTCCTAGTACTCCAATGTGATTCTCCAGGTCGTGAAGAAGGAGAGAGGCAAATAATTTAGCCGCAGTGTCAATTAGCGCAATAGGTCGATAATTCTGCGGTAGCGCAGCATCTCCTTTTTTAAAGATCGGGATGATATTGGCAGTTAGCCATGAGACAGGAATAGCTCCTGTATTAAGGATGAACTGAAACTTGGTGTTTAAGATACATGCCCACAAATCCGGGTCATCTTTGTATAGACAGGGAGGCAGGCCATCGGGGCCGGATGATTTAGAATAGTTGAGTTTAGATATCGCCCACTTGATGTCAGCGATGGTCCAAACCAACCGCGGCAGGTCATGATATCTTAAAGCAGAGATCGTTATATTCGAAAATCGCACAGGAGTCTTAAATTTGTGTCTGATATACTCATACCAGGTGGATTCTGATATAACATTCGGCGTAGAAAGCGATACTTGGGAGGTGTGACTCTTGATCGTTCGCCATATAGTACGAGTATCGTGGGATACAATGGCTCTAACAAGTCTGCAATTTATTTCATTGTGTCTTATTAGCCTTATCTGCTTCAAGCTGCGTTTATATGCTGACACGATAGAATTACGCCGCGCGAGATAGCGTTCCCGCGAAAGATCAATGGATTTTTTCAAAGCTCTAAGAGCCTTGTTTTTCTCCCGCTTCTGTGCTTTGCAAAGAGGATCAAAGAAGTGACGATTTTTAATATCGGTTCTTTTCTTTTTGCTAAAATATATTAGTGCTGCATGCGTTATTTCAGCATATCGCTGCTCAAGAACAGTCGTGTGCATTCGTTCCGAGTTGTTCCAAAGTACTATGGCTGACTTTACAAATTGAGTGAATTGCTTGCACAGTGTCATAGACCATCTGATAGAAGTCATAGAACGATCTACTTCGCACAATGCAGTAGCATGATCAACACCAGTAATGGAAATGTCGAATTTCAAGTTGCCTGATAACACAGCGTGGTCACCAAAAGGCAACATGGAAATTTTTAGAGGAGATGATCGTAGAAGCAAATTGTGACTAACAAATATGAAGTCAATTGTTGACCTTTTTCCATCCCTTGACCATGTGATCCAATTTGACGGGTCAACGGGGGGAACAAGATCTAGATCCCAATCTTTCAAAAAGGACCTCCATATATTACCTCTGGTTTTCGAAAGTAGGTTTCTAGAAGATCCACCAGTTTCATTGGGGGTTCTGCAATCGCAATTAAAATCACCACCAAGGATGATTTCAATATTATCGTATTCGTGAGTTACAAATTCTAAGCAATTCTCAACTGCCTCAATCATCTCATCAATGGGGGTAGTAGACGGATTCCAGTAAATGGTCATAACAATTAAATGACGATAATTGTGACTGTTGGTTTCCAGTAATATTGCTAGAAGGTTATTAGCATGCCAAACAATTTTTGAATCAAACATGAGGGCATTGTCTATAGCTATCATAATACCACCAGATGGACGACCGGCAGGAGCTCGTATAGCGGGAATATGATGCGTTGAGTAGTCAGGCAAGAAAAGGGAAGTGGTTTTCATAGTCTCCTGAAACATAAGTATTGATGGACGACTAAGGCAATCAAGGGTTGAATGCCATTTCATAAGGTTAAGGTAGCCACATGAATTCCACGATTGAAAAGAGAGTAGAGTTTTAGAAGACGGCTATGAAGTGGGAGAGCGGTCCGTGGTTTTTAAGAGAGAATTAAGCATGGGGGCAAGCCATGGTAGGTCATGAGAGATGCCTACTTTAAGCAGGAGCTCGGTGATTACATCATTGGCAGCCCCGTGATTTTGAGATTGCAATGAAGCGTGTGATTCGGGGCTCAGAGCCTGAGGACATTTAAATTGAATGAATTTGGTAGCCTCTTGTTCGTTTTCCAGTGAATTCAAAGTGAGGCCTTCTTCATAGATACCTTCTTTATTGAACCATAGATATTTCTTTACAGCCTCTGAAGCTAATTGGATTACAGCACGATAATTATTGTCCGTGGCTAATGACACTCTCAGAATGTCTGCCGATTTAAACATCCGTAGTTGAGGGATGCGATTGAATAGTGCCAAAATGAAGGCCCGATTAATCCGGTTTGTACCAAGTAGATCGCTTTTCCCCTCAAATCCTAATAGATGGTGCTTTTCTGGGATGATTTGTTCATTAGTGTCAGATGACTGGTCAAATGATTTTGGGAGAGGATCAGAGGCAATTTCACTGGAAGGAACATGGTGAGAGATCATAGATGGATCTTGATGAAAAGTTACATTGGAAGAATTAAATTTCAGTGGTCTTTCATTAAGTTCCTTCCTAAGGATATCTAAAATTTCATGATGGGATAGCATGGTAGTAGCTCGAGGATCAAAGTTGCAGTTACCTGTTAAAAGGCCCTGCTTCGAGGTGCAGTTCTGGGCATGAGATGGAAGTATGGTACATTGTGGCTGACCGTTAGGAGGCAGAATAGAAGGTTCCATAACAGGTTGGAGAGCCAACAATGTTACCTTTCCTAGTCCGTTACCGGACATCACAGAGCTAGTTCTACTGGGGGGATCAATATTGTCGTGCAAGGTAGGACAATAATTAAAATCATTGCACATATGAGAGAGTGCTGGTAATGTCGCCTTATTACTGCTAGATTGTAAATCAGTCGAAGGTGCAGGTGCTAGATGCACAGATGGTGAACCGGAGGTATTTGGAGCATTGTCCCGAGCCTTGACATCGTTCATTGGATTGCTAGTGGTGACATTTCCGTTAGTTCCAGAGAATGAAGTACATACTTCACTATATGTTCTGGAAGTGGAATTAGTTGGACAATCAACAAGTACGATTTCATCATGCCGAGTGGTGCGATTTCTCCCACAGACCGGAAAGTAGGTGGCCAGGTTAGATTTAGCTCCTACTAATGGTGATGATATTTGTCCTTTGAGCACTGAGTTAGTTGGTATTACATTATTATTTTTCGTTTTACGTTTTAAGGTGGATATTTCAGTAGAGTCAATTTGCTGTTTTTCAACTCGATTAGTATCAGGAGTGGTCAATCTAGCAACATCAGTTGTGGGTATTGTGGCGGGTAGCCCAGTCGTCTCACAAGAATGAGCTACAACATAACTAGCAGACATATCTGATGTTATAAGTGGAAATAGGACATCTTGGCTTTCTTTCGAAAGTTGATTAAGGTCAATATGATCCTCATCTATTAGTGGTTCGACAGAGATCTTAATATTCGAATCAGTTGCAGGATTTGGTTCTTTTATGTCGGTATTCTTCTTTCTTTTAGCATTTTTTTTGACAGCTCTTTGGTGAAGTTTCTTAGCTCTCCGTGACATGAAACCAGTATCATTACCACTGGAAGCAGGGACCGGAGGTTCAGATTGCATATGTTCGAGAGCTGTCAGAAGAACAGAAGGGCTGTCAGAACCATTCAAAGAGGTTGGAACTACAGATGAATATAGAGCCATGAGAGTATTCATTTTCTCTATGGCAGATTTCAGGTCGCAGGAAGAATTGTGACATTTGCACAAGGCAGAATCTATTGGTGTTTGCACGGGCGTAGCAGGCGGAACGGGAGTCAAGTCCAGGCAGCACTGAATGCTTTTATTTTTCATAGGTGAATTAATAACAGGTGGATGGGTCGTGGGGCATACATTGTGGAGATTTTTAAGCGTTTCGGCTGCAACAATGAAGCCTTCGATCCGATCGATCTTTGAGGTTAACAGTGATTGCGTTGACTTGATCTCCCTCAGTGCAAGATGGGTCAAATCATGACCTTTATCCAAGAGATCTAGGATACGGATGATCACCGGAAACGAATTAGGAGAGTATTGGGATTGATTCCCCTCACAGGAGTGCTGGGTTTGACAATCAGCAGGCGGTAATAGGGAAGGGTCTGCTTTGTTATCCAAGAAAGTGGATTCAGGTGAGAGCAATATGTGCGGAAAAGAGAGTTTTTTATTGATAACATTGGCCGAACCAGCACTCATATCCAAAAAAGTTTTGGGATCGTGAGGCGCATGAGATTGGGAAACCATGCGGTTTTTTACGCAATTAAAGACTATTGGTGTTAGGGTGCCAATCGAACGACAAACAGCCTTGTCCAATGCCTCCATTTTCGCCATGGTTAGATCGAATTGGCATTGATCAGTCCCAGAGACCAGGGGGGACTCAGAACAGCTTTTGAAGTCATCAATAGCCTTACGTACTTCAGGACTGATTAAGGGAGAAGAGATTGGAGGGACCGGGGGCGAGGAAAGTAGGGGAAGTAGTGGATTATTTTGAGCATTTATTTGCACAACATGTTCTGCAGAGCAGAGTGTGCTCGGCACCTCTTGGATAGATGTAGTCGCTAGAGCTTGCAGGGCTGGTAATTCAATATAGGAGGTTGTTCCCGGGCATACCAGTGAATCAATAGAGGTTACTGAAAGCGGAAGGGGGGCGATGAGTTTGCCCTTGATGCTTCTTAAACCATTTGCCATTTTCGCAGAAATAACCTTACAGGAGGTAGAAGTCAGAGGAGTCCAAGATAAACAAATAACTTTCTCTTTTGATGTTTGTCACAAGCAGTCATAAAAGAGACAAAGCCAGCCAAAGATAAGTTAGCACATTAGATGGAGCAAAGGATATTAAACTACCCCTGCATCTCAAAACTGGTGGAGGACCTAAAGAGTAATGTGGACCATTAGAGGTAGCCTCACCCCGCACCGAAGCAGCGAACAGCAAACAGCGCTACTTATAGCGCGTACTTAATGCGCGCGCGCAAATGCGCACAGGAAGGAGATTAAGTACACTTCCGGTAGCGGGGGGCGGGACCAACTAGAATAATAAGAAAAGGAGCATATATAAGTAAAATATACTTATAACAAAAAGTGTTATGTCAATGAAAAGGGCAGATAGGGTATATACCAAAGTCCAGGCAGGGTCAGGCAATCCAGGCGAATCTTGAGCACGTAGAGCAGCAAGGATGGCCAGCAAACAGCGCTACTTATAGCGCGTACTTAATGCGCGTGCGCAAATGCGCGCAGGAAGGAGATTAAGTACACTTCCGGTAGCGGGGGGCGGGACCAACTAGAATAATAAGAAAAGGAGCATATATAAGTAAAATATACTTATAACAAAAAGTGTTATGTCAATGAAAAGGGCAGATAGGGTATATACCAAAGTCCAGGCAGGGTCAGGCAATCCAGGCGAATCTTGAGCACGTAGAGCAGCAAGGATGGCCAGCAAACAGCGCTACTTATAGCGCGTACTTAATGCGCGCGCGCAAATGCGCGCAGGAAGGAGATTAAGTACACTTCCGGTAGCGGGGGGCGGGACCAACTAGAATAATAAGAAAAGGAGCATATATAAGTAAAATATACTTATAACAAAAAGTGTTATGTCAATGAAAAGGGCAGATAGGGTATATACCAAAGTCCAGGCAGGGTCAGGCAATCCAGGCGAATCTTGAGCACGTAGAGCAGCAAGGATGGCCAGCAAACAGCGCTACTTATAGCGCGTACTTAATGCGCGCGCGCAAATGCGCGCAGGAAGGAGATTAAGTACACTTCCGGTAGCGGGGGGCGGGACCAACAAAGTCCAGGCAGGGTCAGGCAATCCAGGCGAATCTTGAGCACGTAGAGCAGCAAGGATGGCCAGCAAACAGCGCTACTTATAGCGCGTACTTCCACGGTCTGAGACTAATATGGAAGGGAAACCATGTAACCGCACTATATTTTCCATAAATTCCTTGGCCAAGGTGGAAGCTGACGGCAATCCTTTTAAAGGGATAAAATGGGCCATTTTGGAGAGTAGATCCACTATTACGAGAATCGTGTTGTAACCACAACAAGGAGGCAGGTCAGTTATAAAGTCCATTGACAAGGTGTGCCAAGGTGCTGGTGGAATGTCCAAAGGTTGAAGTAGGCCGGCTGGCCTTTTCTTTTGACTCTTATTTTGGGCACAGATTCCGCAAGACAACACAAATGACTTTATGTCTTTTCTCCAAGAAGGCCACCAGAAGTGGCGTTTGATCTTTTCTTCTGTTTTCGCGATACCGGGGTGTCCTTCCATTAATGATTCATGATGACGGGTAATGACAAGTTCCTGCAATTCTTTACTTGGCAGAAATAACCGCTCTTGGAAGTAGGGTAAATCATCCTTAACGGTGTAGTGAGGACCCTTTTGACTCCATTCCAGTAAGGCAGAAGAGTCAAAAAGCTGTTTTACTTGAGCTTGGATGTCCTCAATGGTTTGCAATGAAGTCAAGCCCAGAATTCTTTGTTCCGGTATGATTGGCACAGGTTCTAAACTCGAATTGGGTTCTTCCATGCCTATCCGGGATAAGGCATCTGCCTTACCATTCTTGCAGCCAGGGCGATAGGTAATTACAAAATCAAATTCCGCAAAGAATAAAGCCCATCGGAGTTGTCGCGAAGATTGAGCTTTGGCCGTCTTTAAATACTGCAAATTTCTGTGGTCCGTAATTACGGTGATGGTGTGTCTTGCACCGAGAAGATAGTGACGCCAAGCCTTGAAAGCTGATTTAATAGCCAGTAGTTCTTTGTCGGTAATTGCGTAATTGAGTTCAGGTGGAGAGAATTTTCTGGACCAAAAGGCTACAGGGTGTAGTTGGTTAGTTTCTGGGTCTCTTTGCGACAGGACAGCTCCCATGGCCGAACTGGATGCATCGGTTTCCACGATGTAAGGGAGATCTGGGCGCGGGTGCTTCAATACAGGTGCAGAGGTGAATTTGGTTTTCAGGTCCTGAAAGGCTTGTTCAGCCTCAAGAGTCCATTCAAAGCGTTTGTTTTTCTTTAGGAGAGCTGTGATGGGTTGAACAGTTCGAGAAAATTCCGGGATGAACCTTCGATAGAAATTGGCAAAGCCAAGCATGCTTTGCACTCCCTTCACAGAGCTAGGAGATGGCCATTTGAGAATGGCGTCCACTTTCCGCGAGTCCATTCGGATTCCTTGAGGTGTCAGGATGAATCCGAGAAACTCCACTTCTGTGGTATGAAAAACGCATTTTTCGAGCTTGGCAAATAATTTGTGCTGGCGCAATTTCTCAAGAACTGCCCTAACATGGTTTCTGTGATCAGATTCTGAGGAGGAATACACCAGGATGTCGTCAATATAAACGATGACACAAACATCGATAAGTTCCCGAAGAACATCATTCATGAAGTACTGAAAGGCGGCAGGTGCGTTGCACAAACCGAAGGGCATTACTTGATATTCGAAGAGCCCAAATTTGGTGCGGAATGCAGTCTTCCACTCGTCGCCCTCTTTTATACGTACCAGGTGGTAAGCTCCTCGGAGATCTAGCTTGGTGTACACACGAGCATCTTTTACTTGGTCGATAAGCTCAGGTATCAGGGGCAAAGGGTAACGATTCTTAATCGTTATCTGATTTAGGGCGCGGTAGTCAATACAGGCCCTAAGGTCTCCTTCCTTTTTAGGTACGAAGAACAAAGCGGAAGAGACTGGTGACTTTGATGGGCGAATGAAACCATTGGCCAGGTATTGATCCAAATACTGGCGCAAATGCAGGTTCTCAGGTTCAGTAAGAGCATAAATCCTACTACAAGGTAGTTGTGCATTGGGTACCAAGTCGATTTGGCAATCGTAAGATCGATGGGGAGGTAAGGTGTTAGCCTGCTCTTTCTGAAAAACGTCTTGGAATTCTTGGTATTCAGATGGTAGCTGTACAGGGGTGGAAGTTACAGAGGCTAGACCCATAGCTGGATTCCTTGGGTAAAAGGTTGGTTCACAATCAGGAAAAGTTATCTTCTTTGCTCGCCAGTCTATTCTCGGATTATGTGTTTCTAACCAAGGGATTCCAAGAAGTACTTGAAATTGTGGGGCCTTGATCACATCAAACACGATTGCTTCCCGATGTCCGTCCTGACCCACCAGAGTGATTTCAACTGTGGAATGCGTTACAGGCCCTGAGGCTATTTCGGTTCCATCAACTGTAGTAATTACATCTTGGGCTACTTTCGGGCGGAGAGGAAGCTTAATCCTGGAAGCCAATTCACGGTCTATGTAATTTCCAATAGCTCCACTGTCTATGTATGCTTTTATAGCATGCAACTGCTGAGGCTGTTTTGGGTTCACAAGCACCATTGGCATGACAAAATGCGAGGTCAAAGAGTTTGTTTTCAAGCTCGGCAAGCGGACCCCTACGCTTGTCGGGCTAGGTCGTTTCCCGAACCAGGTGTCAATAACTCGTTATCAGTGGCTCCAACCACCTTCTTGGGTGGTTTAACTGGACAACTTTGAAGAAAGTGACCGGAAGTTCCGCAATACAGACAAAGTTGCATTTGTCGCCTTCTCTCTCGTTCCTTCTGCGTTAATGGTCCTTTTACACTGCCAATTTGCATAGGTTCGGAAACGTCAGTACTCTTGGAGTTAACGTGGGTCTTGATAGGTACTCTGGTTTCATACTTGAGCCGATCTGCTTTTCTATTTTGAAGTCTGTGATCAAGTTGAACCACTAAGTCTATGTAGTCTGCGCAGGCCTGGGGTGGATCTACTATCTGAGCTATAACATCTTTAACCTCTCCGCGCAGGCCTCGATGAAACAATGTGATCCTTTTATTTTCAGGCCATCCGGTTTCCACAACTAGTCTATTAAAGGTGGCGATATAGGACAAAAGATCCTGATTACCTTGTCGTAAGGATAGCAGTTCGTTGTCAAGGGCCTGTCCCTGCGAGTGTCGAGCGAACAATCTTTCCATGCTGGCCTGGAAGCCCTGGAAATCCCGGAGAATGGGATCATCCTGATTTACCAATGGAATAGACCAATCGGCAGCACAGCCACTGAGGTAAGATAGTACAAAGGCTACTTTGGTCTGGTCGTTGGGGAAGGCCCCGGGCCTGCATAAAAAGTGTAAACGGCATTGGTTCATAAAAACGGCATATTTCTTGGGATCCCCCGCAAAACGTTCCGGCGGGGCCAAAGGCATGTGTCCAGGTAGATTGATTTGTACCGGGTTATTCGAACCCATTGTTGTAGAAATATCTCCGGAAACAGGTAAAGGAGTGTGCTCTGCCTGGCCCTGCAATAACCTTTTGGCCAGATCATCAGTTCTTTCCTTGGATAGGATTAGTTCCCTTCTGAGAGCATTAGTCTCCTGGCGGGCTGAGTGCACTTCTGCCCGTAATTCCCCTAAAAGATGGGCCAGCTGATCTGTCTCGGAAGTCTCCATAGCGCCCAGGTGGGAAATTGTGGCAAGGCTTCGCGTTCTGTAACGCTCACCTGGTTCCCACGGAGGCGCGCCGTCGAAGGCGCAGAACTCTGAAGATGGACAGGAAGGGCCCCTCTATTCTGGCTTCCCTGGCTCGTTGGATACCCTCCTGTGCGTGAAAAGGGAGTATTACCAACTGTGGAACAATGCTCAAGCCTCCCACTCCCTTCCAACCTTCCACGATACCTCCTCCACGATTCCCCGTGAAGCCTCACCTTAGGGTTTGGAAGGATGAGCTCTCCATCCTGCTTCTGATGCAGGGGCGCGTTGAAACCCAGTTACTTCACTGGATTGAGGATTGATGGGAGTACAGGTAAGCTTGACTGTTCAGGTAAGGCGCTGTAAAAGTTCTGTTCAAAAGTTCAAGCTTAATAATAATGTTCGTTGTCTAATTGCAGCAAGCGCTAATGCTTATGTCTTTTTCCCCTTAGGGGCCGGGGTTCGGAGTGCCGGAGATATGGCGCCGACCCGAAGTGAAACAGTTCTGGATGAGCGCTCAGGTAATGTCTTTGCATTCGCTCATTCAATGTCTTTGTCTTTTTTCCCCATAGGGGCCGGGGTCCGGAGATGCCAGGAAGCGGCAGGACCCGAAATGCAGTGGGAATAATCCAACAGGTAAGACTTAAAAGGAAACTGAGCTTTCCTTATTCCTTTTCTCCCTCTCACCTTTGTTCTTGTCTTTTTTCCTCTAGGCGCCGGGGCGTAGCTGAATCCGGAAGATCGCTGCTGAAGATGGAAGCGCCTTGCAAAGGTGAGTAAAATGCAGCGCTGCAGCGATCGAAACGAAATGCCTTTAAAATGATGTCTTCCTTTTCAGGGCCGTTGGAGAAATGACTCTGGGATGCAGATTTAGCAGGTAAGGGCTTTTCTTCTCCTATTCTCTTCCTTTCTCCCCTTGCAGGTGTTCCAGGGTGCTGGCAGGCGTGGCTGAAGTCAGGATGCAGGAGCTGACACGGTGAGCGTCCAGCTGCTAGGTGCAGAACAACGCGAAGCATGTGTGGCTGTTCGGGTGGGGTTTAAATAGCCTTGGAAGAAGTTCCTGGTATGTATCCTTCCACCAATCAGGTATGTATCCTTCCCCGACCACACCCGGGTGGTGAAGTAGTCCTACAGGTTAAGTAGTCCCATTCAGGCCTCAAGAGGGCCTGGATGAAGCAGCAAGGTCTGCATCAGGTAAGTGTGCACCCAAGCACTTAAACACATATCCTCTTCTATGAGCCTGGCGCCTAAGGCGCCAGGACTGGGGTCCGCTATGAGCCTGGCGCCTAAGGCGCCAGGACTGAGTCCAAAGGGCCCCGACTTGGGCCCGCTGAGACTTCCCTGGGGAAAATGATGTCTGCCTCTGGGGTTGCTGGGCCCGACCTGGCTCCTCAGAGGTAGGCATCATGACAGTACCCCCCCTCAAGGCCCCTCCCAAGGTCTTTTCCTCCGGGGGTTTTGGTTTGTGCGGGAATCTTCGATGGAATCTTTGAATTAATCGTGGTGCGTGAACATAGTTACTGGGTTCCCAAGATCTTTCCTGAGGTCCATATCCTTTCCAATCAACAAGATAGAAGAGTTTCGACTTAACTATCTTGGAATCTAAAATGTCTTTCACTTCGAATTCTAATTCTCCATCAATCTGGACAGGGCCTGGGGGCTCAGACAGTCTGGTTCCAGGTTGTACTGGTTTTAGAAGAGATGCGTGAAAAACGGGATGAATCTGCATGTTGGATGGTAAATCGAGTTTAAAGGCCACTGGGTTGATAATAGCTTTGATGGGGTAAGGCCCAATGAATCTGGGATTAAAAGTTCGCTGACCCTTGAGGGGTAGATGTTTAGTTGCTAGCCATACCTGATCTCCTACTTGGTAAGGAGGAGTTTTACTTCGGTGCAAATCAGCGTTTTCTTTATACTTTTTCTTGGCTTGCTGTAAGTGGGTTGTAGCTTCTTTGAAGGCTTGGGTTATTGTGGAATGCAGGTGATTTACTGCAGGCATCTCCAGGGTCAGAGGTGGATCTAGGTCAGAGGTCCGAGGATGGTGACCATACAGGGTATAAAAAGGAGCCTGTCCGGTTCCAGAATGCACTGAATTGTTGTATGCATGTTCTGCAATCCAAAGGATGTCCTTCCAATTCAACTCGGATTGGTGTAACATGCACCGCAGATATTGCTCGAGAGTCTGATTGGTTCTCTCGGTTTGTCCGTCGGTCTGGGGGTGGTGGCTGGTGGATAACCGCACGTCTATTTGTGCTAGTTGGCAACATTTCTTCCAAAAGTGGGAGATAAATTGACTTCTTTTTTTTTTTTATTTATTTATTTGTATTTGACTCTCCTAACAAGTAGGAGAATCTTTACAAAAGGAAGAAGAATACAATCACATTACATAAAGTACCTACAAACATGGAACATTACAATATATAATCATAAAAAAGAAATAGAAAGTGACCATCCTTCAAGTAAAATTACAGACCAAGAATTCCTATGACATATTGCTAAAGGAAAAGAGAGAAAAGGAAAAAAAAAAGGAAATAAACGATAAAAATATCTACTCATTAAAATATCTACTCATTAAAATGGGCGTGCATCATCAATCTTATACAGATTTGCAAAGGATAGAGGAAAGGGAAAGAATAATTCATGACGTATTCATGTAACAGTCTTTTTCCAATTCTCTTGCAATTACATTACATAGTTTGGTTAGAGCAAATATGAGCGGTTTATGGTTGCCTTGCATCATTCTAGCCCAAAGGAAAGGAAGGCAATCAGTAAAGTTAATATTTGCAAATTCAGTTAGTAAAATCGTTCTTTGATTCTTAAAATGGGGACAATATAAAACCAGGTGTTTTAATGTTTCAATGGTTGCGGTGCACATAGGAAATCTGCAGTGAGGACTCGATGCATACAACTTATGACCAACCCATTTTACTACTCTTTCTTTGGTATGGAACAAATTAAATTTAAACCAAAGGAACAGCTTCCGAGTAGAGTTACAGGGAAAAAGCACAATATAATCGTATCTAGGGATACGTTTGCGTGTAAATAAGTGATATTCTTTGTAAAGTTTGTATGATCTCATTCTATCGAGGGTGGTACACCAATCGAGTTCGAACAGTTTTTTTTTGGCATATCCTGGTCTGTAGTGAACATCATCCACAGTGATGTTGGCCATCTTAAGTATAACAGCCATTTTTGTCACATAGAGAGCCATAGAGGACGTGGGCAACAAGTTAATGGTACGATTCAGCTCAACATATAGGGAGTTCGCTATAGGATGTCCAATCTTAGCGAAATTGGTTCGAAGTCGCCATTTCCAACGAGTGGATAGAGCGACTAAACCTAATTCATGCCTCAAGATTACGTTAGGTAGGGACATCGGAAGCGACATGGCACGTTTCAGGGCAGTTCCTTGCAATTGATCCAGAATTGGGCCCATCTCACCCATACATATGTCGAGAGAGTACAGAATTACACTCTCAATTTTTAGAGTTAAAAACTCGATGAGGGGAGTTAGTGAAAACTTACAGTATTTCGCATAAATTACCTTGGATTGTGAAATCAGGGGTCTGATCTTTTTATTGAGTAGGTCAGTCCACATTAAGATAGAATTTTTCTCTGTTAGATGATAACCCAAATAAATCGTTTCTGTAATGAGAGGGA
Source organism: Ambystoma mexicanum (assembly GCF_040938575.1). NCBI lineage: Eukaryota > Metazoa > Chordata > Amphibia > Caudata > Ambystomatidae > Ambystoma > Ambystoma mexicanum. The sequence goes on along the minus strand of NC_090921.1, from coordinate 1,356,932,250 downwards.
TGGGAGTCTGCATGATGTGCCATTGCGACTTGCCAGTTCGCTTCCGAACACCAAATTGCATTACTGCTGTTTTGGCAGGGTTAGGCGTCAAATTGTGTGCTAATGCAAATTCCTCAAATAGCCGTAGTTTGAGTTGGAGGCCTGACGGGGTGGGATCGAATAGAATAATATCATCTGCAAAGGCGAGCCATTTGAGACGGATCAAGCCAATTTTAACAGAGAAGAGATTTTTTGCATCCCAACCTTTATCGAGATCGGACAGGTATAGATTGAAAAGGGTGGCTGCGAGGTTACAGCCTTGCTTTAGGCCTACCTCTGTGCTGATAGCTTTAGTAATACGTCCCTCTGAGGTGAGCTTAATTCTATAAGAGGTGTTAGTATGTAAGGCTTTGAGCCAGTAAATAAGGACAGATGGAATTCCCATATTGGTAAGTTTGGCCCATAATAAGTTACGAATCACTGTGTCGAAGGCTGAGGACATGTCGATGAGGGCAATGTAAACAGGATTAGATGTTAATTTCTTAGCTTCTGCGATGGTAAAGGCCATAATCATGGCATTAAGCGAGGTGGACATACCTTTCCTAAAGCCAGTTTGGTATTTGGAATATAGTCCTAGTACTCCAATGTGATTCTCCAGGTCGTGAAGAAGGAGAGAGGCAAATAATTTAGCCGCAGTGTCAATTAGCGCAATAGGTCGATAATTCTGCGGTAGCGCAGCATCTCCTTTTTTAAAGATCGGGATGATATTGGCAGTTAGCCATGAGACAGGAATAGCTCCTGTATTAAGGATGAACTGAAACTTGGTGTTTAAGATACATGCCCACAAATCCGGGTCATCTTTGTATAGACAGGGAGGCAGGCCATCGGGGCCGGATGATTTAGAATAGTTGAGTTTAGATATCGCCCACTTGATGTCAGCGATGGTCCAAACCAACCGCGGCAGGTCATGATATCTTAAAGCAGAGATCGTTATATTCGAAAATCGCACAGGAGTCTTAAATTTGTGTCTGATATACTCATACCAGGTGGATTCTGATATAACATTCGGCGTAGAAAGCGATACTTGGGAGGTGTGACTCTTGATCGTTCGCCATATAGTACGAGTATCGTGGGATACAATGGCTCTAACAAGTCTGCAATTTATTTCATTGTGTCTTATTAGCCTTATCTGCTTCAAGCTGCGTTTATATGCTGACACGATAGAATTACGCCGCGCGAGATACCGTTCCCGCGAAAGATCAATGGATTTTTTCAAAGCTCTAAGAGCCTTGTTTTTCTCCCGCTTCTGTGCTTTGCAAAGAGGATCAAAGAAGTGACGATTTTTAATATCGGTTCTTTTCTTTTTGCTAAAATATATTAGTGCTGCATGCGTTATTTCAGCATATCGCTGCTCAAGAACAGTCGTGTGCATTCGTTCCGAGTTGTTCCAAAGTACTATGGCTGACTTTACAAATTGAGTGAATTGCTTGCACAGTGTCATAGACCATCTGATAGAAGTCATAGAACGATCTACTTCGCACAATGCAGTAGCATGATCAACACCAGTAATGGAAATGTCGAATTTCAAGTTGCCTGATAACACAGCGTGGTCACCAAAAGGCAACATGGAAATTTTTAGAGGAGATGATCGTAGAAGCAAATTGTGACTAACAAATATGAAGTCAATTGTTGACCTTTTTCCATCCCTTGACCATGTGATCCAATTTGACGGGTCAACGGGGGGAACAAGATCTAGATCCCAATCTTTCAAAAAGGACCTCCATATATTACCTCTGGTTTTCGAAAGTAGGTTTCTAGAAGATCCACCAGTTTCATTGGGGGTTCTGCAATCGCAATTAAAATCACCACCAAGGATGATTTCAATATTATCGTATTCGTGAGTTACAAATTCTAAGCAATTCTCAACTGCCTCAATCATCTCATCAATGGGGGTAGTAGACGGATTCCAGTAAATGGTCATAACAATTAAATGACGATAATTGTGACTGTTGGTTTCCAGTAATATTGCTAGAAGGTTATTAGCATGCCAAACAATTTTTGAATCAAACATGAGGGCATTGTCTATAGCTATCATAATACCACCAGATGGACGACCGGCAGGAGCTCGTATAGCGGGAATATGATGCGTTGAGTAGTCAGGCAAGAAAAGGGAAGTGGTTTTCATAGTCTCCTGAAACATAAGTATTGATGGACGACTAAGGCAATCAAGGGTTGAATGCCATTTCATAAGGTTAAGGTAGCCACATGAATTCCACGATTGAAAAGAGAGTAGAGTTTTAGAAGACGGCTATGAAGTGCGAGAGCGGTCCGTGGTTTTTAAGAGAGAATTAAGCATGGGGGCAAGCCATGGTAGGTCATGAGAGATGCCTACTTTAAGCAGGAGCTCGGTGATTACATCATTGGCAGCCCCGTGATTTTGAGATTGCAATGAAGCGTGTGATTCGGGGCTCAGAGCCTGAGGACATTTAAATTGAATGAATTTGGTAGCCTCTTGTTCGTTTTCCAGTGAATTCAAAGTGAGGCCTTCTTCATAGATACCTTCTTTATTGAACCATAGATATTTCTTTACAGCCTCTGAAGCTAATTGGATTACAGCACGATAATTATTGTCCGTGGCTAATGACACTCTCAGAATGTCTGCCGATGTAAACATCCGTAGTTGAGGGATGCGATTGAATAGTGCCAAAATGAAGGCCCGATTAATCCGGTTTGTACCAAGTAGATCGCTTTTCCCCTCAAATCCTAATAGATGGTGCTTTTCTGGGATGATTTGTTCATTAGTGTCAGATGACTGGTCAAATGATTTTGGGAGAGGATCAGAGGCAATTTCACTGGAAGGAACATGGTGAGAGATCATAGATGGATCTTGATGAAAAGTTACATTGGAAGAATTAAATTTCAGTGGTCTTTCATTAAGTTCCTTCCTAAGGATATCTAAAATTTCATGATGGGATAGCATGGTAGTAGCTCGAGGATCAAAGTTGCAGTTACCTGTTAAAAGGCCCTGCTTCGAGGTGCAGTTCTGGGCATGAGATGGAAGTATGGTACATTGTGGCTGACCGTTAGGAGGCAGAATAGAAGGTTCCATAACAGGTTGGAGAGCCAACAATGTTACCTTTCCTAGTCCGTTACCGGACATCACAGAGCTAGTTCTACTGGGGAGATCAATATTGTCGTGCAAGGTAGGACAATAATTAAAATCATTGCACATATGAGAGAGTGCTGGTAATGTCGCCTTATTACTGCTAGATTGTAAATCAGTCGAAGGTGCAGGTGCTAGATGCACAGATGGTGAACCGGAGGTATTTGGAGCATTGTCCCGAGCCTTGACATCGTTCATTGGATTGCTAGTGGTGACATTTCCGTTAGTTCCAGAGAATGAAGTACATACTTCACTATATGTTCTGGAAGTGGAATTAGTTGGACAATCAACAAGTACGATTTCATCATGCCGAGTGGTGCGATTTCTCCCACAGACCGGAAAGTAGGTGGCCAGGTTAGATTTAGCTCCTACTAATGGTGATGATATTTGTCCTTTGAGCACTGAGTTAGTTGGTATTACATTATTATTTTTCGTTTTACGTTTTAAGGTGGATATTTCAGTAGAGTCAATTTGCTGTTTTTCAACTCGATTAGTATCAGGAGTGGTCAATCTAGCAACATCAGTTGTGGGTATTGTGGCGGGTAGCCCAGTCGTCTCACAAGAATGAGCTACAACATAACTAGCAGACATATCTGATGTTATAAGTGGAAATAGGACATCTTGGCTTTCTTTCGAAAGTTGATTAAGGTCAATATGATCCTCATCTATTAGTGGTTCGACAGAGATCTTAATATTCGAATCAGTTGCAGGATTTGGTTCTTTTATGTCGGTATTCTTCTTTCTTTTAGCATTTTTTTTGACAGCTCTTTGGTGAAGTTTCTTAGCTCTCCGTGACATGAAACCAGTATCATTACCACTGGAAGCAGGGACCGGAGGTTCAGATTGCATATGTTCGAGAGCTGTCAGAAGAACAGAAGGGCTGTCAGAACCATTCAAAGAGGTTGGAACTACAGATGAATATAGAGCCATGAGAGTATTCATTTTCTCTATGGCAGATTTCAGGTCGCAGGAAGAATTGTGACATTTGCACAAGGCAGAATCTATTGGTGTTTGCACGGGCGTAGCAGGCGGAACGGGAGTCAAGTCCAGGCAGCACTGAATGCTTTTATTTTTCATAGGTGAATTAATAACAGGTGGATGGGTCGTGGGGCATACATTGTGGAGATTTTTAAGCGTTTCGGCTGCAACAATGAAGCCTTCGATCCGATCCATCTTTGAGGTTAACAGTGATTGCGTTGACTTGATCTCCCTCAGTGCAAGATGGGTCAAATCATGACCTTTATCCAAGAGATCTAGGATACGGATGATCACCGGAAACGAATTAGGAGAGTATTGGGATTGATTCCCCTCACAGGAGTGCTGGGTTTGACAATCAGCAGGCGGTAATAGGGAAGGGTCTGCTTTGTTATCCAAGAAAGTGGATTCAGGTGAGAGCAATATGTGCGGAAAAGAGAGTTTTTTATTGATAACATTGGCCGAACCAGCACTCATATCCAAAAAAGTTTTGGGATCGTGAGGCGCATGAGATTGGGAAACCATGCGTTTTTTTACGCAATTAAAGACTATTGGTGTTAGGGTGCCAATCGAACGACAAACAGCCTTGTCCAATGCCTCCATTTTCGCCATGGTTAGATCGAATTGGCATTGATCAGTCCCAGAGACCAGGGGGGACTCAGAACAGCTTTTGAAGTCATCAATAGCCTTACGTACTTCAGGACTGATTAAGGGAGAAGAGATTGGAGGGACCGGGGGCGAGGAAAGTAGGGGAAGTAGTGGATTATTTTGAGCATTTATTTGCACAACATGTTCTGCAGAGCAGAGTGTGCTCGGCACCTCTTGGATAGATGTAGTCGCTAGAGCTTGCAGGGCTGGTAATTCAATATAGGAGGTTGTTCCCGGGCATACCAGTGAATCAATAGAGGTTACTGAAAGCGGAAGGGGGGCGATGAGTTTGCCCTTGATGCTTCTTAAACCATTTGCCATTTTCGCAGAAATAACCTTACAGGAGGTAGAAGTCAGAGGAGTCCAAGATAAACAAATAACTTTCTCTTTTGATGTTTGTCACAAGCAGTCATAAAAGGGACAAAGCCAGCCAAAGATAAGTTAGCACATTAGATGGAGCAAAGGATATTAAACTACCCCTGCATCTCAAAACTGGTGGAGGACCTAAAGAGTAATGTGGACCATTAGAGGTAGCCTCACCCCGCACCGAAGCAGCGAACAGCAAACAGCGCTACTTATAGCGCGTACTTAATGCGCGCGCGCAAAAATGCGCGCAGGAAGGAGATTAAGTACACTTCCGGTAGCGGGGGGTGGGACCAACTAGAATAATAAGAAAAGGAGCATATATAAGTAAAATATACTTATAACAAAAAGTGTTATGTCAATGAAAAGGGCAGATAGGGTATATACCAAAGTCCAGGCAGGGTCAGGCAATCCAGGCGAATCTTGAGCATGTAGAGCAGCAAGGATGGCCAGCAAACAGCGCTACTTATAGCGCGTACTTAATGCGCGCGCGCAAATGCGCGCAGGAAGGAGATTAAGTACACTTCCGGTAGCGGGGGGCGGGACCAACTAGAATAATAAGAAAAGGAGCATATATAAGTAAAATATACTTATAACAAAAAGTGTTATGTCAATGAAAAGGGCAGATAGGGTATATACCAAAGTCCAGGCAGGGTCAGGCAATCCAGGCGAATCTTGAGCACGTAGAGCAGCAAGGATGGCCAGCAAACAGCGCTACTTATAGCGCGTACTTAATGCGCGCGCGCAAATGCGCGCAGGAAGGAGATTAAGTACACTTCCGGTAGCGGGGGGCGGGACCAACAAAGTCCAGGCAGGGTCAGGCAATCCAGGCGAATCTTGAGCACGTAGAGCAGCAAGGATGGCCAGCAAACAGCGCTACTTATAGCGCGTACTTCCACGGTCTGAGACTAATATGGAAGGGAAACCATGTAACCGCACTATATTTTCCATAAATTCCTTGGCCAAGGTGGAAGCTGACGGCAATCCTTTTAAAGGGATAAAATGGGCCATTTTGGAGAGTAGATCCACTATTACGAGAATCGTGTTGTAACCACAACAAGGAGGCAGGTCAGTTATAAAGTCCATTGACAAGGTGTGCCAAGGTGCTGGTGGAATGTCCAAAGGTTGAAGTAGGCCGGCTGGCCTTTTCTTTTGACTCTTATTTTGGGCACAGATTCCGCAAGACAACACAAATGACTTTATGTCTTTTCTCCAAGAAGGCCACCAGAAGTGGCGTTTGATCTTTTCTTCTGTTTTCGCGATACCGGGGTGTCCTTCCATTAATGATTCATGATGACGGGTAATGACAAGTTCCTGCAATTCTTCACTTGGCAGAAATAACCGCTCTTGGAAGTAGGGTAAATCATCCTTAACGGTGTAGTGAGGACCCTTTTGACTCCATTCCAGTAAGGCAGAAGAGTCAAAAAGCTGTTTTACTTGAGCTTGGATGTCCTCAATGGTTTGCAATGAAGTCAAGCCCAGAATTCTTTGTTCCGGTATGATTGGCACAGGTTCTAAACTCGAATTGGGTTCTTCCATGCCTATCCGGGATAAGGCATCTGCCTTACCATTCTTGCAGCCAGGGCGATAGGTAATTACAAAATCAAATTCCGCAAAGAATAAAGCCCATCGGAGTTGTCGCGAAGATTGAGCTTTGGCCGTCTTTAAATACTGCAAATTTCTGTGGTCCGTAATTACGGTGATGGTGTGTCTTGCACCGAGAAGATAGTGACGCCAAGCCTTGAAAGCTGATTTAATAGCCAGTAGTTCTTTGTCGGTAATTGCGTAATTGAGTTCAGGTGGAGAGAATTTTCTGGACCAAAAGGCTACAGGGTGTAGTTGGTTAGTTTCTGGGTCTCTTTGCGACAGGACAGCTCCCATGGCCGAACTGGATGCATCGGTTTCCACGATGTAAGGGAGATCTGGGCGCGGGTGCTTCAATACAGGTGCAGAGGTGAATTTGGTTTTCAGGTCCTGAAAGGCTTGTTCAGCCTCAAGAGTCCATTCAAAGCGTTTGTTTTTCTTTAGGAGAGCTGTGATGGGTTGAACAGTTCGAGAAAATTCCGGGATGAACCTTCGATAGAAATTGGCAAAGCCAAGCATGCTTTGCACTCCCTTCACAGAGCTAGGAGATGGCCATTTGAGAATGGCGTCCACTTTCCGCGAGTCCATTCGGATTCCTTGAGGTGTCAGGATGAATCCGAGAAACTCCACTTCTGTGGTATGAAAAACGCATTTTTCGAGCTTGGCAAATAATTTGTGCTGGCGCAATTTCTCAAGAACTGCCCTAACATGGTTTCTGTGATCAGATTCTGAGGAGGAATACACCAGGATGTCGTCAATATAAACGATGACACAAACATCGATAAGTTCCCGAAGAACATCATTCATGAAGTACTGAAAGGCGGCAGGTGCGTTGCACAAACCGAAGGGCATTACTTGATATTCGAAGAGCCCAAATTTGGTGCGGAATGCAGTCTTCCACTCGTCGCCCTCTTTTATACGTACCAGGTGGTAAGCTCCTCGGAGATCTAGCTTGGTGTACACACGAGCATCTTTTACTTGGTCGATAAGCTCAGGTATCAGGGGCAAAGGGTAACGATTCTTAATCGTTATCTGATTTAGGGCGCGGTAGTCAATACAGGCCCTAAGGTCTCCTTCCTTTTTAGGTACGAAGAACAAAGCGGAAGAGACTGGTGACTTTGATGGGCGAATGAAACCATTGGCCAGGTATTGATCCAAATACTGGCGCAAATGCAGGTTCTCAGGTTCAGTAAGAGCATAAATCCTACTACAAGGTAGTTGTGCATTGGGTACCAAGTCGATTTGGCAATCGTAAGATCGATGGGGAGGTAAGGTGTTAGCCTGCTCTTTCTGAAAAACGTCTTGGAATTCTTGGTATTCAGATGGTAGCTGTACAGGGGTGGAAGTTACAGAGGCTAGACCCATAGCTGGATTCCTTGGGTAAAAGGTTGGTTCACAATCAGGAAAAGTTATCTTCTTTGCTCGCCAGTCTATTCTCGGATTATGTGTTTCTAACCAAGGGATTCCAAGAAGTACTTGAAATTGTGGGGCCTTGATCACATCAAACACGATTGCTTCCCGATGTCCGTCCTGACCCACCAGAGTGATTTCAACTGTGGAATGCGTTACAGGCCCTGAGGCTATTTCGGTTCCATCAACTGTAGTAATTACATCTTGGGCTACTTTCGGGCGGAGAGGAAGCTTAATCCTGGAAGCCAATTCACGGTCTATGTAATTTCCAATAGCTCCACTGTCTATGTATGCTTTTATAGCATGCAACTGCTGAGGCTGTTTTGGGTTCACAAGCACCATTGGCATGACAAAATGAGAGGTCAAAGAGTTTGTTTTCAAGCTCGGCAAGCGGACCCCTACGCTTGTCGGGCTAGGTCGTTTCCCGAACCAGGTGTCAATAACTCGTTATCAGTGGCTCCAACCACCTTCTTGGGTGGTTTAACTGGACAACTTTGAAGAAAGTGACCGGAAGTTCCGCAATACAGACAAAGTTGCATTTGTCGCCTTCTCTCTCGTTCCTTCTGCGTTAATGGTCCTTTTACACTGCCAATTTGCATAGGTTCGGAAACGTCAGTACTCTTGGAGTTAACGTGGGTCTTGATAGGTACTCTGGTTTCATACTTGAGCCGATCTGCTTTTCTATTTTGAAGTCTGTGATCAAGTTGAACCACTAAGTCTATGTAGTCTGCGCAGGCCTGGGGTGGATCTACTATCTGAGCTATAACATCTTTAACCTCTCCGCGCAGGCCTCGATGAAACAATGTGATCCTTTTATTTTCAGGCCATCCGGTTTCCACAACTAGTCTATTAAAGGTGGCGATATAGGACAAAAGATCCTGATTACCTTGTCGTAAGGATAGCAGTTCGTTGTCAAGGGCCTGTCCCTGCGAGTGTCGAGCGAACAATCTTTCCATGCTGGCCTGGAAGCCCTGGAAATCCCGGAGAATGGGATCATCCTGATTTACCAATGGAATAGACCAATCGGCAGCACAGCCACTGAGGTAAGATAGTACAAAGGCTACTTTGGTCTGGTCGTTGGGGAAGGCCCCGGGCCTGCATAAAAAGTGTAAACGGCATTGGTTCATAAAAACGGCATATTTCTTGGGATCCCCCGCAAAACGTTCCGGCGGGGCCAAAGGCATGTGTCCAGGTAGATTGATTTGTACCGGGTTATTCGAACCCATTGTTGTAGAAATATCTCCGGAAACAGGTAAAGGAGTGTGCTCTGCCTGGCCCTGCAATAACCTTTTGGCCAGATCATCAGTTCTTTCCTTGGATAGGATTAGTTCCCTTCTGAGAGCATTAGTCTCCTGGCGGGCTGAGTGCACTTCTGCCCGTAATTCCCCTAAAAGATGGGCCAGCTGATCTGTCTCGGAAGTCTCCATAGCGCCCAGGTGGGAAATTGTGGTAAGGCTTCGCGTTCTGTAACGCTCACCTGGTTCCCACGGAGGCGCGCCGTCGAAGGCGCAGAACTCTGAAGATGGACAGGAAGGGCCCCTCTATTCTGGCTTCCCTGGCTCGTTGGATACCCTCCTGTGCGTGAAAAGGGAGTATTACCAACTGTGGAACAATGCTCAAGCCTCCCACTCCCTTCCAACCTTCCACGATACCTCCTCCACAATTCCCCGTGAAGCCTCACCTTAGGGTTTGGAAGGATGAGCTCTCCATCCTGCTTCTGATGCAGGGGCGCGTTGAAACCCAGTTACTTCACTGGATTGAGGATTGATGGGAGTTCAGGTAAGCTTGACTGTTCAGGTAAGGCGCTGTAAAAGTTCTGTTCAAAAATTCAAGCTTAATAATAATGTTCGTTGTCTAATTGCAGCAAGCGCTAATGCTTATGTCTTTTTCCCCTTAGGGGCCGGGGTTCGGAGTGCCGGAGATATGGCGCCGACCCGAAGTGAAACAGTTCTGGATGAGCGCTCAGGTAATGTCTTTGCATTCGCTCATTCAATGTCTTTGTCTTTTTTCCCCATAGGGGCCGGGGTCCGGAGATGCCAGGAAGCGGCAGGACCCGAAATGCAGTGGGAATAATCCAACAGGTAAGACTTAAAAGGAAACTGAGCTTTCCTTATTCCTTTTCTCCCTCTCACCTTTGTTCTTGTCTTTTTTCCTCTAGGCGCCGGGGCGTAGCTGAATCCGGAAGATCGCTGCTGAAGATGGAAGCGCCTTGCAAAGGTGAGTAAAATGCAGCGCTGCAGCGATCGAAACGAAATGCCTTTAAAATGATGTCTTCCTTTTCAGGGCCGTTGGAGAAATGACTCTGGGATGCAGATTTAGCAGGTAAGGGCTTTTCTTCTCCTATTCTCTTCCTTTCTCCCCTTGCAGGTGTTCCAGGGTGCTGGCAGGCGTGGCTGAAGTCAGGATGCAGGAGCTGACACGGTGAGCGTCCAGCTGCTAGGTGCAGAACAACGCGAAGCATGTGTGGCTGTTCGGGTGGGGTTTAAATAGCCTTGGAAGAAGTTCCTGGTATGTATCCTTCCACCAATCAGGTATGTATCCTTCCCCGACCACACCCGGGTGGTGAAGTAGTCCTACAGGTTAAGTAGTCCCATTCAGGCCTCAAGAGGGCCTGGATGAAGCAGCAAGGTCTGCATCAGGTAAGTGTGCACCCAAGCACTTAAACACATATCCTCTTCTATGAGCCTGGCGCCTAAGGCGCCAGGACTGGGGTCCGCTATGAGCCTGGCGCCTAAGGCGCCAGGACTGAGTCCAAAGGGCCCCGACTTGGGCCCGCTGAGACTTCCCTGGGGAAAATGATGTCTGCCTCTGGGGTTGCTGGGCCCGACCTGGCTCCTCAGAGGTAGGCATCATGACAGTACCCCCCTCAAGGCCCCTCCCAAGGTCTTTTCCTCCGGGGGTTTTGGTTTGTGCGGGAATCTTCGATGGAATCTTTGAATTAATCGTGGTGCGTGAACATAGTTACTGGGTTCCCAAGATCTTTCCTGAGGTCCATATCCTTTCCAATCAACAAGATAGAAGAGTTTTGACTTAACTATCTTGGAATCTAAAATGTCTTTCACTTCGAATTCTAATTCTCCATCAATCTGGACAGGGCCTGGGGGCTCAGACAGTCTGGTTCCAGGTTGTACTGGTTTTAGAAGAGATGCGTGAAAAACGGGATGAATCTGCATGTTGGATGGTAAATCGAGTTTAAAGGCCACTGGGTTGATAATAGCTTTGATGGGGTAAGGCCCAATGAATCTGGGATTAAAAGTTCGCTGACCCTTGAGGGGTAGATGTTTAGTTGCTAGCCATACCTGATCTCCTACTTGGTAAGGAGGAGTTTTACTTCGGTGCAAATCAGCGTTTTCTTTATACTTTTTCTTGGCTTGCTGTAAGTGGGTTGTAGCTTCTTTGAAGGCTTGGGTTATTGTGGAATGTAGGTGATTTACTGCAGGCATCTCCAGGGTCAGAGGTGGATCTAGGTCAGAGGTCCGAGGATGGTGACCATACAGGGTATAAAAAGGAGCCTGTCCGGTTCCAGAATGCACTGAATTGTTGTATGCATATTCTGCAATCCAAAGGATGTCCTTCCAATTCAACTCGGATTGGTGTAACATGCACTGCAGATATTGCTCGAGAGTCTGATTGGTTCTCTCGGTTTGTCCGTCGGTCTGGGGGTGGTGGCTGGTGGATAACCGCACGTCTATTTGTGCTAGTTGGCAACATTTCTTCCAAAAGTGGGAGATAAATTGACTTCTTTTTTTTTTTCTTTATTTATTTGTATTTGACTCTCCTAACAAGTAGGAGAATCTTTATAAAAGGAAGAAGAATACAATCACATTACATAAAGTACCTACAAACATGGAACATTACAATATATAATCATAAAAAAGAAATAGAAAGTGACCATCCTTCAAGTAAAATTACAGACCAAGAATTCCTATGACATATTGCTAAAGGAAAAGAGAGAAAAGGAAAAAAAAAGGAAATAAACGATAAAAATATCTACTCATTAAAATATCTACTCATTAAAATGGGCGTGCATCATCAATCTTATACAGATTTGCAAAGGATAGAGGAAAGGGAAAGAATAATTCATGACGTATTCATGTAACAGTCTTTTTCCAATTCTCTTGCAATTACATTACATAGTTTGGTTAGAGCAAATATGAGCGGTTTATGGTTGCCTTGCATCATTCTAGCCCAGAGGAAAGGAAGGCAATCAGTAAAGTTAATATTTGCAAATTCAGTTAGTAAAATCGTTCTTTGATTCTTAAAATGGGGACAATATAAAACCAGGTGTTTTAATGTTTCAATGGTTGCGGTGCACATAGGAAATCTGCAGTGAGGACTCGATGCATACAACTTATGACCAACCCATTTTACTACTCTTTCTTTGGTATGGAACAAATTAAATTTAAACCAAAGGAACAGCTTCCGAGTAGAGTTACAGGGAAAAAGCACAATGTAATCGTATCTAGGGATACGTTTGCGTGTAAATAAGTGATATTCTTTGTAAAGTTTGTATGATCTCATTCTATCGAGGGTGGTACACCAATCGAGTTCGAACAGTTTTTTTTTGGCATATCCTGGTCTGTAGTGAACATCATCCACAGTGATGTTGGCCATCTTAAGTATAACAGCCATTTTTGTCACATAGAGAGCCATAGAGGACGTGGGCAACAAGTTAATGGTACGATTCAGCTCAACATATAGGGAGTTCGCTATAGGATGTCCAATCTTAGCGAAATTGGTTAGAAGTCGCCATTTCCAACGAGTGGATAGAGCGACTAAACCTAATTCATGCCTCAAGATTACGTTAGGTAGGGACATCGGAAGCGACATGGCACGTTTCAGGGCAGTTCCTTGCAATTGATCCAGAATTGGGCCCATCTCACCCATACATATGTCGAGAGAGTACAGAATTACACTCTCAATTTTTAGAGTTAAAAACTCGATGAGGGGAGTTAGTGAAAACTTACAGTATTTCGCATAAATTACCTTGGATTGTGAAATCAGGGGTCTGATCTTTTTATTGAGTAGGTCAGTCCACATTAAGATAGAATTTTTCTCTGTTAGATGATAACCCAAATAAATCGTTTCTGTAATGAGAGGGATGGGAGTCTGCATGATGTGCCATTGCGACTTGCCAGTTCGCTTCCGAACACCAAATTGCATTACTGCTGTTTTGGCAGGGTTAGGCGTCAAATTGTGTGCTAATGCAAATTCCTCAAATAGCCGTAGTTTGAGTTGGAGGCCTGACGGGGTGGGATCGAATAGAATAATATCATCTGCAAAGGCGAGCCATTTGAGACGGATCAAGCCAATTTTAACAGAGAAGAGATTTTTTGCATCCCAACCTTTATCGAGATCGGACAGGTATAGATTGAAAAGGGTGGCTGCGAGGTTACAGCCTTGCTTTAGGCCTACCTCTGTGCTGATAGCTTTAGTAATACGTCCCTCTGAGGTGAGCTTAATTCTATAAGAGGTGTTAGTATGTAAGGCTTTGAGCCAGTAAATAAGGACAGATGGAATTCCCATATTGGTAAGTTTGGCCCATAATAAGTTACGAATCACTGTGTCGAAGGCTGAGGACATGTCGATGAGGGCAATGTAAACAGGATTAGATGTTAATTTCTTAGCTTCTGCGATGGTAAAGGCCATAATCATGGCATTAAGCGAGGTGGACATACCTTTCCTAAAGCCAGTTTGGTATTTGGAATATAGTCCTAGTACTCCAATGTGATTCTCCAGGTCGTGAAGAAGGAGAGAGGCAAATAATTTAGCCGCAGTGTCAATTAGCGCAATAGGTCGATAATTCTGCGGTAGCGCAGCATCTCCTTTTTTAAAGATCGGGATGATATTGGCAGTTAGCCATGAGACAGGAATAGCTCCTGTATTAAGGATGAACTGAAACTTGGTGTTTAAGATACATGCCCACAAATCCGGGTCATCTTTGTATAGACAGGGAGGCAGGCCATCGGGGCCGGATGATTTAGAATAGTTGAGTTTAGATATCGCCCACTTGATGTCAGCGATGGTCCAAACCAACCGCGGCAGGTCATGATATCTTAAAGCAGAGATCGTTATATTCGAAAATCGCACAGGAGTCTTAAATTTGTGTCTGATATACTCATACCAGGTGGATTCTGATATAACATTCGGCGTAGAAAGCGATACTTGGGAGGTGTGACTCTTGATCGTTCGCCATATAGTACGAGTATCGTGGGATACAATGGCTCTAACAAGTCTGCAATTTATTTCATTGTGTCTTATTAGCCTTATCTGCTTCAAGCTGCGTTTATATGCTGACACGATAGAATTACGCCGCGCGAGATACCGTTCCCGCGAAAGATCAATGGATTTTTTCAAAGCTCTAAGAGCCTTGTTTTTCTCCCGCTTCTGTGCTTTGCAAAGAGGATCAAAGAAGTGACGATTTTTAATATCGGTTCTTTTCTTTTTGCTAAAATATATTAGTGCTGCATGCGTTATTTCAGCATATCGCTGCTCAAGAACAGTCGTGTGCATTCGTTCCGAGTTGTTCCAAAGTACTATGGCTGACTTTACAAATTGAGTGAATTGCTTGCACAGTGTCATAGACCATCTGATAGAAGTCATAGAACGATCTACTTCGCACAATGCAGTAGCATGATCAACACCAGTAATGGAAATGTCGAATTTCAAGTTGCCTGATAACACAGCGTGGTCACCAAAAGGCAACATGGAAATTTTTAGAGGAGATGATCGTAGAAGCAAATTGTGACTAACAAATATGAAGTCAATTGTTGACCTTTTTCCATCCCTTGACCATGTGATCCAATTTGACGGGTCAACGGGGGGAACAAGATCTAGATCCCAATCTTTCAAAAAGGACCTCCATATATTACCTCTGGTTTTCGAAAGTAGGTTTCTAGAAGATCCACCAGTTTCATTGGGGGTTCTGCAATCGCAATTAAAATCACCACCAAGGATGATTTCAATATTATCGTATTCGTGAGTTACAAATTCTAAGCAATTCTCAACTGCCTCAATCATCTCATCAATGGGGGTAGTAGACGGATTCCAGTAAATGGTCATAACAATTAAATGACGATAATTGTGACTGTTGGTTTCCAGTAATATTGCTAGAAGGTTATTAGCATGCCAAACAATTTTTGAATTAAACATGAGGGCATTGTCTATAGCTATCATAATACCACCAGATGGACGACCGGCAGGAGCTCGTATAGCGGGAATATGATGCGTTGAGTAGTCAGGCAAGAAAAGGGAAGTGGTTTTCATAGTCTCCTGAAACATAAGTATTGATGGACGACTAAGGCAATCAAGGGTTGAATGCCATTTCATAAGGTTAAGGTAGCCACATGAATTCCACGATTGAAAAGAGAGTAGAGTTTTAGAAGACGGCTATGAAGTGGGAGAGCGGTCCGTGGTTTTTAAGAGAGAATTAAGCCTGGGGGCAAGCCATGGTAGGTCATGAGAGATGCCTACTTTAAGCAGGAGCTCGGTGATTACATCATTGGCAGCCCCGTGATTTTGAGATTGCAATGAAGCGTGTGATTCGGGGCTCAGAGCCTGAGGACATTTAAATTGAATGAATTTGGTAGCCTCTTGTTCGTTTTCCAGTGAATTCAAAGTGAGGCCTTCTTCATAGATACCTTCTTTATTGAACCATAGATATTTCTTTACAGCCTCTGAAGCTAATTGGATTACAGCACGATAATTATTGTCCGTGGCTAATGACACTCTCAGAATGTCTGCCGATTTAAACATCCGTAGTTGAGGGATGCGATTGAATAGTGCCAAAATGAAGGCCCGATTAATCCGGTTCGTACCAAGTAGATCGCTTTTCCCCTCAAATCCTAATAGATGGTGCTTTTCTGGGATGATTTGTTCATTAGTGTCAGATGACTGGTCAAATGATTTTGGGAGAGGATCAGAGGCAATTTCACTGGAAGGAACATGGTGAGAGATCATAGATGGATCTTGATGAAAAGTTACATTGGAAGAATTAAATTTCAGTGGTCTTTCATTAAGTTCCTTCCTAAGGATATCTAAAATTTCATGATGGGATAGCATGGTAGTAGCTCGAGGATCAAAGTTGCAGTTACCTGTTAAAAGGCCCTGCTTCGAGGTGCAGTTCTGGGCATGAGATGGAAGTATGGTACATTGTGGCTGACCGTTAGGAGGCAGAATAGAAGGTTCCATAACAGGTTGGAGAGCCAACAATGTTACCTTTCCTAGTCCGTTACCGGACATCACAGAGCTAGTTCTACTGGGGAGATCAATATTGTCGTGCAAGGTAGGACAATAATTAAAATCATTGCACATATGAGAGAGTGCTGGTAATGTCGCCTTATTACTGCTAGATTGTAAATCAGTCGAAGGTGCTAGATGCACAGATGGTGAACCGGAGGTATTTGGAGCATTGTCCCGAGCCTTGACATCGTTCATTGGATTGCTAGTGGTGACATTTCCGTTAGTTCCAGAGAATGAAGTACATACTTCACTATATGTTCTGGAAGTGGAATTAGTTGGACAATCAACAAGTACGATTTCATCATGCCGAGTGGTGCGATTTCTCCCACAGACCGGAAAGTAGGTGGCCAGGTTAGATTTAGCTCCTACTAATGGTGATGATATTTGTCCTTTGAGCACTGAGTTAGTTGGTATTACATTATTATTTTTCGTTTTACGTTTTAAGGTGGATATTTCAGTAGAGTCAATTTGCTGTTTTTCAACTCGATTAGTATCAGGAGTGGTCAATCTAGCAACATCAGTTGTGGGTATTGTGGCGGGTAGCCCAGTCGTCTCACAAGAATGAGCTACAACATAACTAGCAGACATATCTGATGTTATAAGTGGAAATAGGACATCTTGGCTTTCTTTCGAAAGTTGATTAAGGTCAATATGATCCTCATCTATTAGTGGTTCGACAGAGATCTTAATATTCGAATCAGTTGCAGGATTTGGTTCTTTTATGTCGGTATTCTTCTTTCTTTTAGCATTTTTTTTGACAGCTCTTTGGTGAAGTTTCTTAGCTCTCCGTGACATGAAACCAGTATCATTACCACTGGAAGCAGGGACCGGAGGTTCAGATTGCATATGTTCGAGAGCTGTCAGAAGAACAGAAGGGCTGTCAGAACCATTCAAAGAGGTTGGAACTACAGATGAATATAGAGCCATGAGAGTATTCATTTTCTCTATGGCAGATTTCAGGTCGCAGGAAGAATTGTGACATTTGCACAAGGCAGAATCTATTGGTGTTTGCACGGGCGTAGCAGGCGGAACGGGAGTCAAGTCCAGGCAGCACTGAATGCTTTTATTTTTTATAGGTGAATTAATAACAGGTGGATGGGTCGTGGGGCATACATTGTGGAGATTTTTAAGCGTTTCGGCTGCAACAATGAAGCCTTCGATCCGATCCATCTTTGAGGTTAACAGTGATTGCGTTGACTTGATCTCCCTCAGTGCAAGATGGGTCAAATCATGACCTTTATCCAAGAGATCTAGGATACGGATGATCACCGGAAACGAATTAGGAGAGTATTGGGGTTGATTCCCCTCACAGGAGTACTGGGTTTGACAATCAGCAGGCGGTAATAGGGAAGGGTCTGCTTTGTTATCCAAGAAAGTGGATTCAGGTGAGAGCAATATGTGCGGAAAAGAGAGTTTTTTATTGATAACATTGGCCGAACCAGCACTCATATCCAAAAAAGTTTTGGGATCGTGAGGCGCATGAGATTGGGAAACCATGCGGTTTTTTACGCAATTAAAGACTATTGGTGTTAGGGTGCCAATCGAACGACAAACAGCCTTGTCCAATGCCTCCATTTTCGCCATGGTTAGATCGAATTGGCATTGATCAGTCCCAGAGACCAGGGGGGACTCAGAACAGCTTTTGAAGTCATCAATAGCCTTACGTACTTCAGGACTGATTAAGGGAGAAGAGATTGGAGGGACCGGGGGCGAGGAAAGTAGGGGAAGTAGTGGATTATTTTGAGCATTTATTTGCACAACATGTTCTGCAGAGCAGAGTGTGCTCGGCACCTCTTGGATAGATGTAGTCGCTAGAGCTTGCAGGGCTGGTAATTCAATATAGGAGGTTGTTCCCGGGCATACCAGTGAATCAATAGAGGTTACTGAAAGCGGAAGGGGGGCGATGAGTTTGCCCTTGATGCTTCTTAAACCATTTGCCATTTTCGCAGAAATAACCTTACAGGAGGTAGAAGTCAGAGGAGTCCAAGATAAACAAATAACTTTCTCTTTTGATGTTTGTCACAAGCAGTCATAAAAGAGACAAAGCCAGCCAAAGATAAGTTAGCACATTAGATGGAGCAAAGGATATTAAACTACCCCTGCATCTCAAAACTGGTGGAGGACCTAAAGAGTAATGTGGACCATTAGAGGTAGCCTCACCCCGCACCGAAGCAGCGAACAGCAAACAGCGCTACTTATAGCGCGTACTTAATGCGCGCGCGCAAATGCGCGCAGGAAGGAGATTAAGTACACTTCCGGTAGCGGGGGGCGGGACCAACTAGAATAATAAGAAAAGGAGCATATATAAGTAAAACATACTTATAACAAAAAGTGTTATGTCAATGAAAAGGGCAGATAGGGTATATACCAAAGTCCAGGCAGGGTCAGGCAATCCAGGCGAATCTTGAGCACGTAGAGCAGCAAGGATGGCCAGCAAACAGCGCTACTTATAGCGCGTACTTAATGCGCGCGCGCAAATGCGCGCAGGAAGGAGATTAAGTACACTTCCGGTAGCGGGGGGCGGGACCAACTAGAATAATAAGAAAAGGAGCATATATAAGTAAAACATACTTATAACAAAAAGTGTTATGTCAATGAAAAGGGCAGATAGGGTATATACCAAAGTCCAGGCAGGGTCAGGCAATCCAGGCGAATCTTGAGCACGTAGAGCAGCAAGGATGGCCAGCAAACAGCGCTACTTATAGCGCGTACTTAATGCGCGCGCGCAAATGCGCGCAGGAAGGAGATTAAGTACACTTCCGGTAGCGGGGGGCGGGACCAACTAGAATAATAAGAAAAGGAGCATATATAAGTAAAATATACTTATAACAAAAAGTGTTATGTCAATGAAAAGGGCAGATAGGGTATATACCAAAGTCCAGGCAGGGTCAGGCAATCCAGGCGAATCTTGAGCACGTAGAGCAGCAAGGATGGCCAGCAAACAGCGCTACTTATAGCGAGTACTTAATGCGCGCGCGCAAATGCGCGCAGGAAGGAGATTAAGTACACTTCCGGTAGCGGGGGGCGGGACCAACTAGAATAATAAGAAAAGGAGCATATATAAGTAAAATATACTTATAACAAAAAGTGTTATGTCAATGAAAAGGGCAGATAGGGTATATACCAAAGTCCAGGCAGGGTCAGGCAATCCAGGCGAATCTTGAGCACGTAGAGCAGCAAGGATGGCCAGCAAACAGCGCTACTTATAGCGCGTACTTAATGCGCGCGCGCAAATGCGCGCAGGAAGGAGATTAAGTACACTTCCGGTAGCGGGGGGCGGGACCAACAAAGTCCAGGCAGGGTCAGGCAATCCAGGCGAATCTTGAGCACGTAGAGCAGCAAGGATGGCCAGCAAACAGCGCTACTTATAGCGCGTACTTCCACGGTCTGAGACTAATATGGAAGGGAAACCATGTAACCGCACTATATTTTCCATAAATTCCTTGGCCAAGGTGGAAGCTGACGGCAATCCTTTTAAAGGGATAAAATGGGCCATTTTGGAGAGTAGATCCACTATTACGAGAATCGTGTTGTAACCACAACAAGGAGGCAGGTCAGTTATAAAGTCCATTGACAAGGTGTGCCAAGGTGCTGGTGGAATGTACAAAGGTTGAAGTAGGCCGGCTGGCCTTTTCTTTTGACTCTTATTTTGGGCACAGATTCCGCAAGACAACACAAATGACTTTATGTCTTTTCTCCAAGAAGGCCACCAGAAGTGGCGTTTGATCTTTTCTTCTGTTTTCGCGATACCGGGGTGTCCTTCCATTAATGATTCATGATGACGGGTAATGACAAGTTCCTGCAATTCTTTACTTGGCAGAAATAACCGCTCTTGGAAGTAGGGTAAATCATCCTTAACGGTGTAGTGAGGACCTTTTTGACTCCATTCCAGTAAGGCAGAAGAGTCAAAAAGCTGTTTTACTTGAGCTTGGATGTCCTCAATGGTTTGCAATGAAGTCAAGCCCAGAATTCTTTGTTCCGGTATGATTGGCACAGGTTCTAAACTCGAATTGGGTTCTTCCATGCCTATCCGGGATAAGGCATCTGCCTTACCATTCTTGCAGCCAGGGCGATAGGTAATTACAAAATCAAATTCCGCAAAGAATAAAGCCCATCGGAGTTGTCGCGAAGATTGAGCTTTGGCCGTCTTTAAATACTGCAAATTTCTGTGGTCCGTAATTACGGTGATGGTGTGTCTTGCACCGAGAAGATAGTGACGCCAAGCCTTGAAAGCTGATTTAATAGCCAGTAGTTCTTTGTCGGTAATTGCGTAATTGAGTTCAGGTGGAGAGAATTTTCTGGACCAAAAGGCTACAGGGTGTAGTTGGTTAGTTTCTGGGTCTCTTTGCGACAGGACAGCTCCCATGGCCGAACTGGATGCATCGGTTTCCACGATGTAAGGGAGATCTGGGCGCGGGTGCTTCAATACAGGTGCAG
Organism: Ambystoma mexicanum; assembly: GCF_040938575.1. Lineage (NCBI taxonomy): Eukaryota > Metazoa > Chordata > Amphibia > Caudata > Ambystomatidae > Ambystoma > Ambystoma mexicanum. Next base: position 1,356,911,450 of record NC_090921.1, on the reverse strand, counting down.
AGGTGAATTTGGTTTTCAGGTCCTGAAAGGCTTGTTCAGCCTCAAGAGTCCATTCAAAGCGTTTGTTTTTCTTTAGGAGAGCTGTGATGGGTTGAACAGTTCGAGAAAATTCCGGGATGAACCTTCGATAGAAATTGGCAAAGCCAAGCATGCTTTGCACTCCCTTCACAGAGCTAGGAGATGGCCATTTGAGAATGGCGTCCACTTTCCGCGAGTCCATTCGGATTCCTTGAGGTGTCAGGATGAATCCGAGAAACTCCACTTCTGTGGAATGAAAAACGCATTTTTCGAGCTTGGCAAATAATTTGTGCTGGCGCAATTTCTCAAGAACTGCCCTAACATGGTTTCTGTGATCAGATTCTGAGGAGGAATACACCAGGATGTCGTCAATATAAACGATGACACAAACATCGATAAGTTCCCGAAGAACATCATTCATGAAGTACTGAAAGGCGGCAGGTGCGTTGCACAAACCGAAGGGCATTACTTGATATTCGAAGAGCCCAAATTTGGTGCGGAATGCAGTCTTCCACTCGTCGCCCTCTTTTATACGTACCAGGTGGTAAGCTCCTCGGAGATCTAGCTTGGTGTACACACGAGCATCTTTTACTTGGTCGATAAGCTCAGGTATCAGGGGCAAAGGGTAACGATTCTTAATCGTTATCTGATTTAGGGCGCGGTAGTCAATACAGGCCCTAAGGTCTCCTTCCTTTTTAGGTACGAAGAACAAAGCGGAAGAGACTGGTGACTTTGATGGGCGAATGAAACCATTGGCCAGGTATTGATCCAAATACTGGCGCAAATGCAGGTTCTCAGGTTCAGTAAGAGCATAAATCCTACTACAAGGTAGTTGTGCATTGGGTACCAAGTCGATTTGGCAATCGTAAGATCGATGGGGAGGTAAGGTGTTAGCCTGCTCTTTCTGAAAAACGTCTTGGAATTCTTGGTATTCAGATGGTAGCTGTACAGGGGTGGAAGTTACAGAGGCTAGACCCATAGCTGGATTCCTTGGGTAAAAGGTTGGTTCACAATCAGGAAAAGTTATCTTCTTTGCTCGCCAGTCTATTCTCGGATTATGTGTTTCTAACCAAGGGATTCCAAGAAGTACTTGAAATTGTGGGGCCTTGATCACATCAAACACGATTGCTTCCCGATGTCCGTCCTGACCCACCAGAGTGATTTCAACTGTGGAATGCGTTACAGGCCCTGAGGCTATTTCGGTTCCATCAACTGTAGTAATTACATCTTGGGCTACTTTCGGGCGGAGAGGAAGCTTAATCCTGGAAGCCAATTCACGGTCTATGTAATTTCCAATAGCTCCACTGTCTATGTATGCTTTTATAGCATGCAACTGCTGAGGCTGTTTTGGGTTCACAAGCACCATTGGCATGACAAAATGCGAGGTCAAAGAGTTTGTTTTCAAGCTCGGCAAGCGGACCCCTACGCTTGTCGGGCTAGGTCGTTTCCCGAACCAGGTGTCAATAACTCGTTATCAGTGGCTCCAACCACCTTCTTGGGTGGTTTAACTGGACAACTTTGAAGAAAGTGACCGGAAGTTCCGCAATACAGACAAAGTTGCATTTGTCGCCTTCTCTCTCGTTCCTTCTGCGTTAATGGTCCTTTTACACTGCCAATTTGCATAGGTTCGGAAACGTCAGTACTCTTGGAGTTAACGTGGGTCTTGATAGGTACTCTGGTTTCATACTTGAGCCGATCTGCTTTTCTATTTTGAAGTCTGTGATCAAGTTGAACCACTAAGTCTATGTAGTCTGCGCAGGCCTGGGGTGGATCTACTATCTGAGCTATAACATCTTTAACCTCTCCGCGCAGGCCTCGATGAAACAATGTGATCCTTTTATTTTCAGGCCATCCGGTTTCCACAACTAGTCTATTAAAGGTGGCGATATAGGACAAAAGATCCTGATTACCTTGTCGTAAGGATAGCAGTTCGTTGTCAAGGGCCTGTCCCTGCGAGTGTCGAGCGAACAATCTTTCCATGCTGGCCTGGAAGCCCTGGAAATCCCGGAGAATGGGATCATCCTGATTTACCAATGGAATAGACCAATCGGCAGCACAGCCACTGAGGTAAGATAGTACAAAGGCTACTTTGGTCTGGTCGTTGGGGAAGGCCCCGGGCCTGCATAAAAAGTGTAAACGGCATTGGTTCATAAAAACGGCATATTTCTTGGGATCCCCCGCAAAACGTTCCGGCGGGGCCAAAGGCATGTGTCCAGGTAGATTGATTTGTACCGGGTTATTCGAACCCATTGTTGTAGAAATATCTCCGGAAACAGGTAAAGGAGTGTGCTCTGCCTGGCCCTGCAATTACCTTTTGGCCAGATCATCAGTTCTTTCCTTGGATAGGATTAGTTCCCTTCTGAGAGCATTAGTCTCCTGGCGGGCTGAGTGCACTTCTGCCCGTAATTCCCCTAAAAGATGGGCCAGCTGATCTGTCTCGGAAGTCTCCATAGCGCCCAGGTGGGAAATTGTGGTAAGGCTTCGCGTTCTGTAACGCTCACCTGGTTCCCACGGAGGCGCGCCGTCGAAGGCGCAGAACTCTGAAGATGGACAGGAAGGGCCCCTCTATTCTGGCTTCCCTGGCTCGTTGGATACCCTCCTGTGCGTGAAAAGGGAGTATTACCAACTGTGGAACAATGCTCAAGCCTCCCACTCCCTTCCAACCTTCCACGATACCTCCTCCACGATTCCCCGTGAAGCCTCACCTTAGGGTTTGGAAGGATGAGCTCTCCATCCTGCTTCTGATGCAGGGGCGCGTTGAAACCCAGTTACTTCACTGGATTGAGGATTGATGGGAGTTCAGGTAAGCTTGACTGTTCAGGTAAGGCGCTGTAAAAGTTCTGTTCAAAAGTTCAAGCTTAATAATAATGTTCGTTGTCTAATTGCAGCAAGCGCTAATGCTTATGTCTTTTTCCCCTTAGGGGCCGGGGTTCGGAGTGCCGGAGATATGGCGCCGACCCGAAGTGAAACAGTTCTGGATGAGCGCTCAGGTAATGTCTTTGCATTCGCTCATTCAATGTCTTTGTCTTTTTTCCCCATAGGGGCCGGGGTCCGGAGATGCCAGGAAGCGGCAGGACCCGAAATGCAGTGGGAATAATCCAACAGGTAAGACTTAAAAGGAAACTGAGCTTTCCTTATTCCTTTTCTCCCTCTCACCTTTGTTCTTGTCTTTTTTCCTCTAGGCGCCGGGGCGTAGCTGAATCCGGAAGATCGCTGCTGAAGATGGAAGCGCCTTGCAAAGGTGAGTAAAATGCAGCGCTGCAGCGATCGAAACGAAATGCCTTTAAAATGATGTCTTCCTTTTCAGGGCCGTTGGAGAAATGACTCTTGGATGCAGATTTAGCAGGTAAGGGCTTTTCTTCTCCTATTCTCTTCCTTTCTCCCCTTGCAGGTGTTCCAGGGTGCTGGCAGGCGTGGCTGAAGTCAGGATGCAGGAGCTGACACGGTGAGCGTCCAGCTGCTAGGTGCAGAACAACGCGAAGCATGTGTGGCTGTTCGGGTGGGGTTTAAATAGCCTTGGAAGAAGTTCCTGGTATGTATCCTTCCACCAATCAGGTATGTATCCTTCCCCGACCACACCCGGGTGGTGAAGTAGTCCTACAGGTTAAGTAGTCCCATTCAGGCCTCAAGAGGGCCTGGATGAAGCAGCAAGGTCTGCATCAGGTAAGTGTGCACCCAAGCACTTAAACACATATCCTCTTCTATGAGCCTGGCGCCTAAGGCGCCAGGACTGGGGTCCGCTATGAGCCTGGCGCCTAAGGCGCCAGGACTGAGTCCAAAGGGCCCCGACTTGGGCCCGCTGAGACTTCCCTGGGGAAAATGATGTCTGCCTCTGGGGTTGCTGGGCCCGACCTGGCTCCTTAGAGGTAGGCATCATGACAAAGTCTCCATTCCAGAAAAGCGTCTCTGATGGCTAGTGGCTAGGAGTTCACGTTCCGTAATGGGATAATTCCTCTTGTAAGGTGTCAATTTGCGAGAGAAGTAGGCAACGGGATGTATGTCGCCTGAAAGGGGACAATGTTGAGACAACACAGCACCAACTGCATAACCCGAGGCATCAGCCTCCACGAAGAATGGGAGATCAGGATCGGGATGTTTGAGGACAGGAGCGGAAGTGAAGGCGGCTTTTAGCTGGTCAAAAGCCTTTTGGGCCTCAGACGACCATACATATGGCTCCTTGGCACTGGTCAGGGAGGTAAGAGGCGCATAAATCTCTGAAAAGCCGTTAATAAAACGCCTATAGAAATTTGTGAAACCTAGAAATGATTGTAGAGATTTGACAGTTTTGGGCACTTGCCATTCCGAAATCGCACTAATTTTGGATTGGATCATGCAAACACCATTGCTAGTAAAATCGTAACTTAAGAATTCCACCTCTGAGGCGTAAAAAATGCATTTTTCAGCTTTTACGAACAAATTGTGATCCCTCAGACGTTGGAGCACCGTTTTCACATGTAGTAAATGGTCTGTCTGATTTTGCGAATAGATCAGAATATCATCCAGGTAAACTACCACGTTCTGCTCAAGGATGTCATGGAATAAGTTGTTCATAAATGCCTGGAAGGTGGCCGGGGCGTTACAGAGCCCAAAGGGCATCACCAAGTATTCAAATAGACCGTAACGTGTCTTAAACGCAGTTTTCCACTCGTCCCCTCTTCTCATACAGACTAAATTGTAGGCCCCTCTGAGATCGAGTTTAGTAAATATTTTTGAGGTTCCCAACTGATCAAGGAGAACAGAGATCAGGGGAAGGGGGTACTGATTTTTTATGGTAGCTGCATTCAAGATGCGATAGTCAATACAGGGATGTAAATCCCCCTCTTTCTTTGGAACAAAAAAGAGCGGGGACGCAACTGGGGATTTTAAAGGGCGAATAAATCCCGTGGCAAGAGCCATGAGTACTGCATCTTCCTTGAGAGTGAGTGAATACACCCTTCCAGCAGGTATCCTTATCCCTGGTAACAGGTCTATCGGACAATCATAGGCCCGATCTAGAGGTAGAGTTTCTGCCATCCCTTTGTTGAATACGTCCAAAAATTCTGCATATTGGGAAGGAACCGTGGACACAGTGTTGTTTGATACTGCTCCAATATGCATGTAGAGGATACCAGTGCCCTGGCAGGGCTACCCTGGCTGATTCCAAGCAAAGAAGTGCATTGGGTATTGCAGACGTTGGAAGGGAACTGGATCTGATGTGTCGACCAATCAATGACAGGGTTGTGGAACTGCAGCCATGGGATACCCAGGATGACTTTGTAGGCCGGAGCTTTGATAATATTGAATGATATCTCTTCTGTATGGCCTTCATCAGTGCTCATATGCAATGGAACCGTCTGATGGGTCACCATTCCGGAGACAAGGATCGAACCGTCCACTGCATTAACAGTTTCAGGTACGGTTTTGCGATTCAGTGGTATCCCTGACATAGAGGCAAAGCATTGGTCAATATAATTACCTGTTGCACCCGAATCTATCACTGCCTTTGCCTGAAACAAACTACCATGGTTCAAAGAAAAAGTAACAGGAAGACGGACCAGCTGAACCGGATTCTGTATCGGAGAGTCCATAGGTGGTCCTCCCGATGTAGGGACTCCATCTACTGTCGGGATTTGGCATTTCCCGCCTTTCTTTTAGGTTTTTTTGGGACATTCTGGCAGCAAATGGTCAGAGGCCCCACAATACATGCATAGATTGTGGGATCTGCGGTATTCTCGTTGGGCAGGCGTGAGCGGACCCCTAACCACACCGATCTGCATAAGTTTTGGCGCAGGAAGTGTCGAGGACAATGCATCCGCAGGGGCTGTGGCGAATAGGGCAGGCTTCTTCACTCCGCGCCTTTCAGCTTTACGGGCATCAATCTGAAGGACTAAATCAAGTAGTTCCCCGAATGCTGTGGGAACCACTGGGACAGTGGAGAGAATGTCCTTTAGTTCGTCCGAGAGACCTCAGTAGAAGACTGCAGTCTTCTTTTCTTCGGTCCAGTCTGTTTCCCCTGCCAGCTGATTAAAGCGAGCCAAATAAACCAATAGGGAATTGTTCCCTTGGCGATGCTTCAACAGTTCCAAGTCAGTAACTTGAGTAGTATAACGTGTATCAAATACTTTACTCATCATAGCTAGAAGAGCATCACAATTGTAGAGAACATGGCTGTTCGATTCTAACAATGGATTTGCCCAGGCGGCCGCGGTGCCACCCAAATGTGACAAAACAAAAGCCGCCTTAGTCGTGGAAGTAGGGAAAGAAGCAGGACGGCACAAGAAGTGCAGCTTGCATTGATTAATGAAGGTCCTATATTGTTTAGGATCACCCAGGAAGCGTTCAGGAGGAGCCAAAGGAAACTGAGTGGTAAGCATAATAGGGTTTGATTCCTGCGTGGGAGCTGGAAACCCAGACCCTGAAGCTGTAGCACTAGTGCCTGTGAGGCTGGGGTAGTTACCAAGGCCTGGATGGCATCCATACGTTGACGCAATGCCTCTTGTGCATTGGTCAAGTCGGTTTCGCAGATCCGTGACCATTTGCACGATCTGATTCAAAGCATCACTGGCCTCCGTGGACATTGTTAAGGCTGCTAATTCTGTTACTCACCGCTCCGGCTACTCAGGCTTCCTCAAAGAGGGGCTCTTCTTTACAACGTACCTCTCTGCTGTTTCGATTGGAACAGGCAGAGGTGCCAGTTGAATAAAAGAGCGGGGAGAATACGCACCGCCAATACCAATGCTGCGAAGGAATACAAAGATATTAAACAGTGCTGAGAGGAACAATAAGCAATCGAGCAACAGTAGTGGATAGAAAATACCTAGGCATGGATTGGAGTGGAGCTTTCCCCGGGAAGGACCTACAATTAAAGAAATAAACCCAGTGAGTGAAATAATCTAATGAACTTTTCCTATAGAGTATTTAACCAAAAACAACACACCTGAATTGTGGGACTCCTAAGGGTTAACGATGTCCAGAATTGGAGAAAACGACAGGATAAAATAATAAATAGGTAAGTTAGTACAGGGAAGTAAACCCGGGCGGCACGGGAGTCGCGTTAGAGCCGGGTTGGTACAGGATCAGGAAAGTGTCAATATGCACTTTGAAAATAAGTTCACGGAGTATTGTAATCCAGTAACAGAACAGTAGGTGATTGAGGTACAATAGTCAGAGATGGCGCTGGCAGCATTACCAATAAACAAATACAGCAGGTTACCTGAAAACACACGAGGATTTGAGCAACTGAGGTGTTCCGGCTAGCCGCTAGTGGGTGAGCTGCAAGGGCAGCAGGAGCGGGGAAGAACAATCCAATAACGTTCTGCATCGAATACCAGGAGATCACGACAATGATAAGGAAGAGAGAAGGCAGTCCAGGTGCAGTCCGGGTTGGTACCGTAGCGGTCTGTAAAAAGTGCCAAAAGGGGAGAAGTCGTAACAATCCAAAGGTCAGGCGTGGGTCGGAACCAGGAGATCAAGTCATGAGTTCGTGACAAGGGTTTCACGAAGGATAACGGACGTAACCGCAAATAGCAAGAAACACTAATTAGCAGCAACAAGCCCTCTGGAAGACAACGGTTTTAAACCCGTATGGGGGTGTGTCTTGCTGTACGTCCTCCACGTACGAGACGTGTCAGCTGACAGAGTTTCCGACGTAGCTTGTACAGGCGCCATGGCAACTTGTGTCTGCTCCACAAAGGAGCTTGTGAATGAGACGTACTCCGCAGGGAAATTCCTTCTCTGCCGAAGTGTAACACATTGCCCGTTGCTATGCCATGCAGATATTCTCTGTTCAGAACCCCAATTCTAATGGAGTGTGTCCTCCGGCAGATTCCTCAACTTGGATATATCAATATCTTGTTTTGCAGTCTCAGAAATGAAATGTTTAACAGCAGAGGGCATTGTGCGGCATCAAGTCGATGTCCCTCTATGTTACCATTCCCCTACCCGGACGTCATTGAGAGTATAAATAGCATGTACTGCGCCCGTTGCACAGGTTCTGTTTTTCTGCATGGACAGCATGCTCGCTGAATGGTTGGACTCACCTCAGCAAATCTCCCGACTAACGTCTTTACCCTTTTTTAGTATAAACTTTATGAGGTCTAGCTGAAGACAGGATTCGAGAGATGTGCAGACTTTGATTCGAACATGTCTATCACTGATCCACACAGGATTTCTCGCTGGTGCCTCAGCATAGAACAAAGTCATTGAGTGTGGCTCCTGCCAGTCGTTGACCAACATGGACTTGAACGACAGAAGATCGAAGTTTCCAAGTCTCCGTCTTCCATACCTTCAAAGAGCTAATCTTCAGAAGGTAGAAGTTCTACCGGAGACAAAAATCCAGAAAGGCCTCGACATTCTAAATCTAAACGGTCACGATATGGGTGCAATTCCCGTCATTCTTAGTCGTCGTCATCAGAGAAGAAGTTGAAGAAACAACGCCATTGTTCCTCATTCTCTGACTTCTCACCCGACAAGGGAACGTTTTTCTGATAAAACTGCTTCTGTAGCCAAATGGGAAAAGTTCAGAAATAAGATGGAGGTCTTTAGGTCTTTTCGAAGGCAGCCCCTCCTGGTCCCTCAAAAGAGCCGTAAAAGGCTGTTTAACCCACTGCATCTTACAAAGCCGGCAGAGAATTCAGCAAGGCTTGGACCCATGTGCACAAAAGCCTCAGGGACGTCTTCTTGCGTTGAGTCAATCACAGCGACTTCATCGAAGGAAAATGCTTCTGTGACTTCGACCTCAGACAAATTCGAGATTTAAAAACCCAAATCTAAAACTGATTATTCAGATTCTTCAGATCCTTTGGGTCCAGCTTCGAGGAAGCGGAGGATGAGGTCATCCTTCGGGTACAACTGTTATGGAACACCCAATATTCCAGAAGAGTTGGTCTCTGACCTATCCTGGGTTGAAGACCTAGCCACTTGTCTGAAAGAAGCCAGTGGTCTGGCTACTGACCCCAGGTTGAATTTGACACACCAGACATACACTCCCACCCTAATTCGGTCTATAGAACGGTCATAAATAGGGTGATTATTTGGGTTGGTGGCATCGATTGGCCAGGACAGACATTTTGTATAGGGCCCCTCCTACGGAGCCTTCTATACAACACTAAAGAAACTTGTTCTGGAAAAAGAAATAAAAACTGACACCGCTACTGCTGTGAACAAGGAGTTGGTGACGTAGTACAGACCTTCTGTTGATCTGGATGCCTTTTCCAGGCACCCTGCACCAGAGAGTTTGGTGGTGCAGGTGGCTACTTCCACTTCAAAGGCCGCAGCTTATCCGACCATCCCCCCGGATAAAGACAATAAGAAATACGACACACTGGCAAAGAGTGTATTCTCTGCTGGAAGCATGGCACTGAAAGCCAACAATGCATTTTGAGCTCTGGCAAAATACACACACACACACACTGTGGAATGTTATTTCCCAAGTAGCAGAAAACATTTCCAAAGAGGAGATGAGAGATGGCTTCAAGAATCTGAATGATGGTATGGGGGTCTTGATGCGTCGGCCGGTGTATGGGCTCAAGTGCGGTGATCAGGAGATTCGCTTGGTTACGTAAGTCTTGGTTTGCCCCGCAATCGAATCAAGGCTCTGGACATGTCCTTTGACGCGTCCAACATTTTTGGACCAAAGGCAGATGACAGCCTAGAAAAGATACAGGCTTTAAAAGCTGCAGCTAAATCTTTAGGGTCAGCCATTCGTCAGCAGCAACAGCACCCGCCTTCACAAGAGAGGGTATTCTTTTTGCTACTACTCCTCTTTTGGCCAAAGGGAAGCGATCAGCCTACCCAGAGGACAATGGAGGTTCTCACGTGCCTCCAGTGGCCGTGGAGGAAAAACTTCTCAGGCAGCCACCCCCTTACTACACTCTTCCACAGCCACAAAACCTCTGAGCACTTTGCTCACAGGACCCAGTGGGAGGCAGGTTGACCCAGCACCTGCAAGAATGGCATTGCATTATTTCAGATGGATGGGCACTTCAGACAGTGGCCCAAAGGTATTGTCTCTCATTTCTGCGAAGACCCCAGATTGTACCCTGTGCAAGCAATCTCTTCGGGAACAGGACCCCCTGCATCTACAGAGATTATTTTCCTGTTGGATAAAGATGCTGAGGAAAGGGTACCTGTAGCAGAATACCCAGGTTGGTTCTCCATCAATTGTCTGAAAGAAAGACGCAGGAATGCAACCCATCTTGGACCCGAGGTGCTTGAACAAGGTCCCCAGATTCAAGATGGTCACTCTTCCGCAGATCCTCCAGCTCCAGGATTGGATAGTGTCACTCAATCTTCAGGATGCTTATTTTCATGTGCCTATACACCCCAAGCACAGAAAATACTTGAGGTTTGCCATTGGCAGTTTTCACTATCAGTTTATAGTACTGCCTTTCGGCTCACCTCTGCCCGAGGGTCTGTACCCAGTTGATGTCAGTGGTGGCAGCGAATCAAAAGAGGGGAGAGATTCACATCTTTCCCTAACTAGATGACTGGCTGATCAGTGCTTGTACTCCCAAACAAGTTCTGGAACATCTCAACAGCACCTGCAACTTCCTCCACAAACTGGGCATCTCAATCAGTTCCAAGATGTCCCAGGTGAAACCTTCTCTAAAAGCTGCAATTCATTGGAGCGGTCCTGGATTCTTCCTCAGGGAAGGATTTGCATCTCAAGTTAAGGGCTCAAGATGGTAATGCGATTTCAGAACGCCCAATATCTGCCAGCATTCGATTTTCTGAGGTTTCTGGGCCTCATGGCATCCTGCATTTTCCTGGTGCCAGAAGCCCGCCTAAGGTGGAGGTCCTTCCCGTCAAAAATGTAATCGGGGAACATTTTTGGCTTTTTCTGGCATTAATGCTAAGCCTTAGCAGCTTGTGCAGTGTATGGGACTTCACACACTCCCTCATCCAGAGGCCCCATATCAGATAGTTACCATGCAATTGAGTTGGGTGGTTGCTTGTGATGCAGTCTGCACTGATACAGTAGTTTCCCACCATTTTTCCTGAAGGCTGCCTGACAGACATTCTCTGCTGCTGTGGCTGGCTGCTGAACCTCTCCAGGCCCGGCTATTTGTTTTGCTCTGCCATAAGTTAGGAACACTACATGTACTCTAGGCTTGTGCTACTTTGTTGTGCTAACCATTATATGGGAGCACCAGTGATCGTTCCAGGAACACTTATTTTCTTGTGGAATTGAGTGCAGGGAAATAGTTATTCTTTGGCAGGAAGCACATGTGAATGCTGTTAGGGTGATTTATCATGTGTAAGCTTCATCTCCTCTCCTAATGAGACCATCAGCACTTTTTGCTGGACTTCTGGACCTTTTTCTTTCTATCCTGAATGAGCAGTATTTTTCCACCCATTAATTCTTACTTGTTCTGACTTTTCGAACTCTGTCCTCTGTGTTTTACTTTTACTTTTACTATGGAGTCTACTTTCCTTCATATCTCTTTTAAGGCATCTGTGTTTACTTTTGCAGCACACAGCTCCTCATGGGCAGTGTTGCTTGGAACCCTTTGGGTTCTCCTTTGAGATTTCCTTTCTTTATCCTCCAGTAACTACAGTTCTTAAGGATAGAGGGATACTTTGTAGCCCTCCTAAAACTTTATACTATGAGAGATTATCACATTGCCTTATGTGGAGTGCTAAGGGGATACCTAATATCCCCCTTCTCTCTGCTCCTGTTGTCAAGGAGTTCCCCCCTTCTCACCTGAGTCTGATCTTTGCTGGATTTCATGGTCGATGCCTTCTTGAGGACGGATCAGGTCTTGAATAAGGCTGCACGAGTCTCTCCCGACTCCAGCGTGCGTTCAAAGTTCTGGAATGCAATGATCCAGGAATCCGGAAAATTAAGAAAGTGCACTACACAGCACATGAGTCCAGGAAGTAAGAAGGAAAGCATGCCTCCTCCGAAGACCCGTTCCTCCAGGTTTGCCCGGGTGTATGAGGTGAAATTTTCTGAGCAGCCGAGGGGTCTTGAGATTAAAATAGTGGTTCCCAGGTTCTTTCACTAGGAGGATATCCCTTCCATTCAACCAGGTATTGAAGCTGACCCCATTTATACCTGGAGTCGCATATTCGGGACACTTCATATTCCAGTTGGTTATCGACCAGCAGAGGAGGGGGTCTACAGGACTTCCGGGAGGCTTGGATGTAGGGTTTTAATAAGGATGTGTGAAAAACTGGGTGAATTTTCTTCCAGGAGTCTGGTAGTTTGATCCGGTATGAGACTGGATTTATAATTTCCTTGATGGGAAATGGACCATAGTACCGAGGGGCCAATTTGTTTGGCCGTAGATGTCGGGGTAGTAATTTCGAGGACAACTAGACTTGATCACCAATTGCATAAGAAGGCCCTGGTCTTCTTTTGGAATCCGCATACCTCTTAGTCTGTGTTCTGGCCTTCTCTAAGTTTTCTTTGGCCTCCTGGTGTACGTTGATGAGGGTTTCGATACAGGAGTCGACAGTAGGTACCGGTGTGGGGTGAGGGAGAACAGAGGGTAGAACTGATGGATGGAAACCTTGACTTCAATAAAAAGGGACTGGTCTTAAGTACAGAATGATCGGAATTGTTGTAGGTGAATTCAGCCACGGGTATCAGGAGCGACCAGTCATCCTGAACCTTGGTGGCGAAACATCGAAGATACTGTTCCAGGGTCTGATTAGCACGTTCTGTGGCCCCGTTGGTTTGGGGATGATAACCTGATGAGAGGGCGCGTTGGATTCCTAAAATGCGACAGAGATGTTTCCAGAATTGTGAGACGTATTGAGGTCCTCGATCAGATATGATCTTGAAAGGAAGTCCATGTAGACGGAATATGTGTTCCAGAAAGATTCCAGCAAGTTCGGACGAGGATGGTAGCTTACATAGGGGTATAAAATGAGCCATATGAGTGAACAAGTCAATGGTAACCATTATGGTTGTGTATCCTCGGGAAGGTGGTAATTCCACAATGAAGTCTGTAGCAATAAATTCCCATGCCCTTGTTGGCATTGCAGGTTGCAGTAGAAGACCCGCCGGTCTCTTGTTATCATGTTTATTTTGACTACAGATAGCACAAGCTTGGATGTACTGCTGTACGTCGGTCTTCATTCCAGGCCACCAAAACTGTCTTTGTATGAGGCGAAGGGTGTTGGTTATGCCACGATGTCCGGAGTGGAGGGTATCATGACAGAGGTTTATTATTCTTTGTTGTAATTTCTGCGTGGGAATGACCAGTGCATTGTCCTTGAATAAATATCCTTTCTTGACTCTTAGATTCCATGGATTCTTCCTTGAAATATCCTTCCACAGATCAGAGGATTGGGTTTGCACTCAAATTTCTTCCAGGAGATTGACTGCTTGAGCTACAAAGATCGTGTGGGGAAACATCTTAGGTTAGGCCCTATCTTCAGTAGTTACATAGTCAGGATGTCGAGATAAGGCGTCAGCAATCAGGTTTTGTGATCCGGGAACATGAGTGATGTGGAACTGGTACTGGGCAAAGAAGTAGGCCCAACGCACCTGACGACTGTTCCTACACTCCAATGACTGTAGAATTTGAAGATTCCGATGGTCTGTGCGGACCTGAACTGGATGTCTAGCACCCAGAAGTAGATGTCGCCATTCAGTGAAGGCTTGGCGGATGGCAAACAGTTCCTTTTCCAGGACGGAGTAGTGTGTCTCACTGGGAGTCAGGGTTCGTGAAAGGTAACCAATGGGATGTTCCAGCTTATCCTCAAATTCCTGCTTCAACACCGCTCCTATGGCGTAGTTAGAGGCATCAGTTTCCACTAGGAATGGTTGATTTATGTCGGGTTGGGCTAAAATGGGGGCTTGCGTGAACTCTGCCTTTAAACGTTGGAATGCCTTATCTTGCGGTGTAGACCAGATAAAGGGGGTGTCTTTCTTCAAGAGAGCAACGATCGGCTGAACGATCTCAGAAAAGGTGGATATGAACTTCCGGTAGAAATTGGCAAGCCCCAGGAAGGATTGAACTTGTTTCACGGACGTGGGAGCGGGCCATGCCAGTATGGCCTTTACCTTTGAAGGGTCCATACCAATTCCTTCTAGGCTAAGAATGAATCCTAGGTAGTGCACAGAAGTAACGTGAAACAAGCATTTTTCGGGTTTGGCTAAAAGTTTGTGTTCACGGAGTCGTCGTAATACTGCCTTTACATGTTCTTCATGCTTTAGAAGGTCCTTGGAAAAGATCAATATGTCGTCCAGATAGACAATGACGAAGAGGAAGAACATGTCAGAGAACACCCTATCCACAAAACATTGAAAAACTGCGGGGGCATTAGCTAGTCCAAAGGGCATGACTAGAAATTCATAGTGACCAAAGGGTGTTCTAAAGGCTGTTTTCCATTCGTCTCCTTCCCGGACACAGATCAAATGGTAGGCACCCCGGAGATCCAGCTTTGTGAATATTACGGTGCCTCTCACAGCTTCCAGGATATCCGAGATCAAGGGCAATGGGTACCAGTCTTTGAGGGTGCAGATTTAAGCCACGATAGTCGAGGCAAGGTCTGAGTTCATTGGTGTCCTTCTTGGGAACAAAGAACAGCGAAGCACCCGCTGGAGATTTAGAAAGTCTTATGGTGCCATTTTCAAGGTTGGTATCCAGGTATTCTCGGAGGGCCTTTTTCTCAGGTTCGGAAAGGATGAACATTCTGCCGAAGGGAATCACTGCTGAGGGATCTGTATCTATGGCGCAGTCTTCAGGTCTGTGAGGGGGTAAGGCCTGGACTATGGCAGTTGAAAATACATCAGCATATCCCTGATAGGCCTCAGGGACTTGTATGATATTGGAAACCATGAGTGGTGTTTGCTGGTCTCTTGGTGGTTCTTTAGGGGGGGTCAAGGAGGGATCCAGGAATAGACAGGAGACATACAAAACTCGGAGCCTAGGAATAGTGATCCTGCTGTCCAATAAATGTACGGATTGTGCTTCTGTAACCAGGGCTTACCCAATACCATGGGGTAATGAGCTGACTTAATGATGTCGAATGTAATCCGCTCTTGGTGATGGTTTATAGAAAGCTGGATCTCTTTAGTCTGCAGGCCTACTGACCCTGAAGTGAGGGGTCTTCCATTGATTGCTTCCACCGGCTGCATTGTTCTTCGTGTCTCGTATGGAATATGATGACTAACAACCCAATCTTGATCAATGAAAATTCCCATAGCTCCACAGTCTACCAAGGCCAAAATGGAATAGGTCTCATTCTTGGAGGGCGATAGGAAGGCCTGCAGTATCACCAAATTGTTTTGTCCAGGAGAGTTCAAGGATGGAATTGATGTGGAGCAAACATCTCTCTCCCGAAGCTCTGCTCCATCTAGGATCGGGAGCTGGCGTTTCCCGAACTCCGAGGAGGGGCTAGAGGACATTCCCTAACCAAGTGTTTATCTGAGGCACAATACATGCACAACCCCGTATGAATCCTTCTCATCCTTTCTTGCGGAGATATAGGTCCACGGAAGGCTCCTATCTGCATGGGTTCTGGTTCAGTGACTGAGCCTGGGTTTGTGTCCATCTTGGTGGTACTCTCAAAGGACACTTTCAGAGGATTTCCTCTGGATTTCTTCTTCTCTGCCCTTCCTTTCCTGGATTCGAAAGTCTATTTGCATGGCAAAGTCCATTAGTGCCTGGAATGAGTTTGGGCGAGCCACTCTGGCCAACTCATCCTTAATCTCCTCATTCAGTCCTCTCCTGAAAAGGGTAAAACTCGCCTCAGGGGACCAATCAGCTTCCTTGGCTAATTGCTTGAATTGGGTTACAAAGGTGAGCATATCCTGGGATCCCTGCTGAAAGTCAAACAGGCGTTCCTGAGCACTATAGACCTGCTCTGGACGATCAAACATGGTTTTAAGGGCCTGTATGAACCCATCATAGTCATCTAGGAGAGCATCGCCGGAATTAACGAGGGGCATAGCCCAGGTTAATGCATTTCCTGAAAGGTGAGAAATTATGAAACCCACTTTAGCCCTGGGAGTCGAAAAGTAGTAGGGCTTAAAAGCAAAGTGGACCAAACATGAATCCAGGAATGCACAAAGGGTTTTTGCCGACCCATCGTATTTGTCAACTATGCCGCCCAGCAACACACTTTCTTTTGTGGAAGAATCACGGGATAGAACCAATTGTTTGAGAGCAGCGTTTTCCGCCTTGAGATTCTGTACCTCGGTTGATAGTTCTTGCATGCCACGCATCAGGTCCTGAACGGCCACTTCCATGTCCATATCGAGTTCGGACAGGTCGCGTCTCAAACTGTCAAGGAGTTTCCCCCTTCTCACCTGAGTCCGATCTTTGCTGGATTTCTTGGTCGATGCCTTCTTGCAGACGGATCACGTCTTGAATAAGGCTGCACGAGTCTCTTCCGACTCCAGCGCGCGTTCAAAGTTCCGGGATGCAATGATCCAGGAATCCGGGAAATTAAGAAAGTGCACTACACAGCACACAAGTCCAGGAAGTAAGAAGGAAAGGAGAGGGACTAGGAATGGAGTTAGTAGGGACAGAATCAGGGAAACAATACCGCGAGCTACGGAGCACACATCTGGTCGCTACTTCGCAATAGCATTGAGACGTGTGGAGCCGCGGGGGGCATGGTCTATTAGTAGAACACGCTACGTCCAACGTGTAGAGCGAGGAAGGTGTTTAAGGCTGGACGGCCATGTTGGGAGTAACAGGGAGTGTAAGCCCCGTTGAGTCAAGGACCAGGAAGTCCAAAAGGGGCGCGTTCTGTAGGTCATGACACGTGTGGCTTTTTAGTCTCATAGACAACCTTCTAGCTATGGCTGGTGGCAGTGGACGTGTTCTACCAACTATTGTGCTATTTATTACCGCAGACTGTATTCAGTCTCTTAGGCACAATAGGGTCATCTATGTTCTAACGTGCTTTTCTCTTTATACTTCTTCACTAGCTGGGGTTATCTCCTCTTTTGGGTTCTTGCATCATTTCTACGCCGATGGTATACAGCTCTTTCTTTCATTTCCACATTTTTCTGATGAGATCCACCACAAACTTGGCGCTTGTTTATTGGCCATCCAATCATGTATGTCCAATCATTTTCCTGTTCTTGATGCTGCATAAATGGAGGTCATTTTCTTGCCTTCTAACTCAACATCTCTGGCTTCTTTACCTTCTGTTATCTCATTCACGCCGGCTCAGTTACCTATCTCCTCAGTTGTGCGTAATCTTGGTCTTTTTCTTGATTCAGATCTTTCTTTCACTCACAACTCACTCCTGTCGTTTTCATCTCTATAATATTCGGAAAGCCTGTTTGTTCATGACTTTTAAAACAACACAATTATTGGTGTCTGCTCTAATCTTTTCACAATGTTTCTACTGCTCTTCTGCACTTTTCGGGCTTCCAATCTCTCGCTTGGCTCTGCTTAAATCCGTTTTTCATACTTCTATTCATGTCCTTGGTCAACTGGCTCCTCGCGACTCTATCTCTTCCTCTCTGGTTCAACTTGGTTGGCTCTCTTTTCACAAACGTTTAAAGTTTAATTTCTTATATCTGGTGTTTAAAGCACTTTATGGTCTTGCCCCTCCCTATCGTTCTTTGGTTGTTTCTTTTTATCTTCCTTTGTGTTCTCTTCTGTCTGTTTCTCATTTCTGCCTTGTCGTCCCCTCTCCTCCTTGTGCCCAATCTCGTTTCTGATCTTTTTCTCTCCTCACACCTTTGAATTGGAATACTCTCCCTCTCTGTCTCCGATTTATCACTGTCTACTCCTCCTTTCGAGCTTCTCTACGCTTACTTAATTTCATCTGGTTAGGAAGGTCCTATTGCAATTTTAGAAATAGTCTGTGTTTTAAATGTGGATCCTATTGTATATACTGTATTCATTCTATGTAAAGCGCTTTGGTGTAAGGCACCATATAAAATAAAATACAAATGCTGGCGCCTTTCTTTTTTTTTAACATTTCTAGCATGGTTGTTCTTTGTTAGGCCTTCTTCTACCATTCTGTGAGGGGGCGGTCTGTGTGTGTGTTTGGCCTGGTTGGACATCCACCACCCCCTAAAACTGCTGAAAGAGATTGCAGAGGAGTAAATGCAGAAACTGAATAAAAGGTGAGGTTCCTGAGGTGAAAGGCAAGACGACCACTGGAAACTGAAGTAACCAAAGACAAAGACTACCATATATGCCTGCAGACCATTTGCATTAACGTGAAGTGACCACTGCACGTCCTTTCGTCACCAGACCAAGGAATCCAGAGACCGGGTCTGTCGCTACTACACAGAGGAGAAACCACTCACAAACATTTATTCCAACGTACTATGGGGTGAAAGGGTATTGCTTACATTCAACCAAGAAGTCGCTCCAGAGTGTTGCAGTGCAAAAATAGGTGTCCAGGGTGTGCACACTTATCTCTGACCAAAGCTGCCGGCTTGTGCCCCTTTCTCCCCCTCCCAACTCCTGCACCTGCCCTCTGGAAGGTGCCTTGGACCCCTTCCCCCTTCCACATACTCTCTTCCTCCTCTCCCACAGCACCTGATGAGGTCTCCAAAGCTCTATGAAAGTAGTCTCCAAAGAGGTATCCCCCTGCTCCTCCAGAACTATGAAAGACAACATATCCTCTCTCGCTCCTGCCTTGGCTGATTTCTGCAACCACTCCTTTGCCACAGGCTACTTTGCACAATCCCTCAAGCACTCCCTTGTGCACCCTCTCCTAAAAAAGCTGTCTGCCAATCCCCTCCTGCCCGGCTAACTACGACCCTATAGCCACTACCCCCTTCCTGGGCAAACTCTTGCAGAAGTTGATGTTCTCCCAACTGACGCACCACGCCAAATCTGTTGGCTGTCTCCATGACCATTAGTCTGGCTTCAGAGCATCCAGAGGCAGGGAAACTGCTCTCCTGAACACCCGTGATGACCTGCTCTCAAACCTTGATTCCAATTCTCCCTCTGTTCTCATCCTCCTTGACTTTTCCTCCGCCTTTGATACCATCAACCATGCCAGCCTCATACAGTGACTCCATGATACCCTTGGCATCACTGACTTGGCAGTGGATTGGTTGACTTAATTTGTTTCTGACCCGCCTACCCAGGTGTAACTGGGGCCCTTTCCTCTCTTCCATCTCACTCTATACCTGAGGCGTCCCTCAGGGCGCTATCCTATCAATGTGTCTCTTCAATATCTACCTTGCCCCTCTGGCCCACCCGATTTCCTCCTCTCATTTCCAGTGCTATGCTGATGACACACAGCTCTCCTTCAAGCTTCCCTCAACTACCTCTTCCTCTCCCTCTCTCATTCCTGACAGTCTGACATTCAGACATGGTGCTCAGCTAATGATCTCTGTCTTAGCGCCAGTAAAACAGAAACACGTCTCATTGGGATCCCTGCTCCCCTCCCACTCTCTGGCCGCCCTCCTTGGGTCCCCTTCCCTCACCATCCTGCCCGGCCAGAAACCTCAGTGTCATCTTTGACTCTTCTCTCTCTTTCTCTCCTTACATCACAGAACTTGCCAAGAAGGCCCACTTTCAGCTTTACCTCCTCGGAGGCATTCTTCGCTTCCTTACCGTCCCCCAGAAACTCAATGTCTCCAGAGTCCTGGTTCTCTCTAGGCTGCATTACTGCAACAGCCTCTTCCTCAATCTGCCTCTCTCTTATTTTTGCACCCTTCAACTAATCCAGAATAGGACTGCAAGACTTATACTTGGTCTCAGGCCCAGGGACTGCATCTCTCCAGCCCTACAATCTCTCCACTGGCTCCCAGGGGCTACACGGATCAAATTCAAAACCCTCTGTATCAACCACAAGGCTTTCTGGGGACCCACTACATCCAATTGTCTCTCCCTAAATACCACCATGCTCAAGCCCTTCGGTCCTCTAGCTCCAACTCTCTGCATATCAGACGTTTCTCCAAGCAGAGAGTGGGGACCGTAGATCTCTCTTCGGCATGCACCTCCCTCTGGAATGGCCTCTCTGCCCCTCTCAGACTTCAGCAGGATCTCCTTAAATTCCAAAAGCTTCTTAAAACCCTGCTCTTCTCTACTTCCTTCCCTCTCGCCCTCCCTTGCGAATGCCCCCTAATGCTGCGACTGGCGGCTTTGTCCCTTATGAGTCATTCAGGGCACCACACCCTGCCTGCCCAGTTTATTCCAACACTCCCCTAACCAGCACTGCCCTCCCGGGCCCACTTCCCTGACTAGTTTGGTGGGTTGTGCATCCCTCCCTTTCTGGTCCACCCCTTTCCTCGCCCTTTGAGGGTGTTCCACCCCCGGTACTTCCCCCCCGGGTCTTAACCCCATCACTTCCCTAGCCCCCGCACCAACCGTTCGGCCCTCCCTTCCCCCTGCATTTTTTTACCCCTCCCCTGACGTTCACCCCCCCCTTGCACTTCTCATTACTGCACTTGCACGATCTGTATGTCACAAGGCCTAGTATGACTGTTATTGTTGTTTATGTCCTATGTCTCCCCCTCCCCCTTTTTTGTCTTGTGGCACCTGGAAACACCATTTTTCTGTATAGTGCGCCTTATAAATAAATACAATTTTGTGAGTCCTTTGACGGGGTCTCCAACATTGTGTTAGGACCCTTTTTCTGTTCTGCTGCTTCGTAAGACTTTGAGCCCTCTCCGAACTGATTTTTGTATAGAGTTAGGGATAAGACTTTAAAAGCTTAAGTTTGCTAAGAAACCACTTTTAGAATGTTAAGCTCTGCTACTGTATGCCTAACCAACCCTATTTCTTTCAAAAAGACTATCTCATGTGGTTTTGCTAAGTACAATTACTGTATATCGTTGCCTTTGCGTGATTGCGCAGTCGTACCAATACGGTAGAACTGTCATTATTTATTTATTGTGCATTTGTAAGGCGCTTATACATCAAGTAAATTGTGTTTCAAAGAGGCAACAGGGAGGGAACATGGGAAAGAAAGCAAATATAACAATGAAAGATAGAGGCAGACCTACTAGGCCATGTGAGCATTCGGAACGTGCAAGTGCAGAAAGAGAAAAGGGATGAGGAAGTGGGGGGGTAATGGCTAGGTGTACCAAAGAGGGAAGTGCTATGGACTAAGCAGCTGTTAAGGGACTTGTTGAGAGGTCAGCTGCCAATAAATAAGTGAGTGCAGGTCTGTGGTGGCATAGGCAAGTGGGTGCCAAGGCAAGTGCTGGGAGCGGGCGGAGGCTGAAGGCGATTGTGTGTGGGAGGCCCAGACCCAGCAGGACACATACGGGCCCTGGTCACCAATCTCAGCAACTGTGGGGTTTAGCAGAGTAGGGAGGAAATGAAGGAGGAGGAGAAAAGGACGGTCTTGAGGAGGTCTCTGAATTTGAGGAGATCTGGCTCAAGACGAAGAGGAAGGCTGGTCCATAGGAGGGAGCCTGCCGAGGATAGAGTTCGGCCACCCGCTCGCTGTTTAGCAAAGCGCTTCACACACAGAGTTGGTGCCAGAGGAACGTAAGAATCTGGAGGGAGAGTATTTAGTGAGAGCCAGTTGTAGTTAGTGTGGTCCCCGGCCCCAGACAGCCTTGTGGATGATGCAGAGGGATATGAATTTGATCCTTGCAGCAACCAGGAGCCATTGGAGAGATTTTAGGGCTGGAGAGATGTGGTCCCTGGGCTTGAGGCCAAGGATAAGTCTTGCAGCCCTATTCTGGATTAGCTGGAGGGGTCATAGAGACGAGGGTAGATTAAGCGAAAAGGCTATTGCAGTAGTCTAAACTAGAGAAAACCAGAGCTCCAGATACATTGGGCCTCATTACACGGACGGCGGTAAGGGTTAACGGTCACCGTTAATGGTACCGGTGACCGTTAACCCTTACCGCCTTACTACGAGGTCCCTTTGCGGGTTGGAGACCTTAACGCCTGCTTTTTGCAGGCGTTAAAAACCAACCCGCAAAGGGACCAGGGAGCTAATTACGGTACCGCAATTTGAGGTGCCGTAATTAGCACCTTCCCCATTCCCATTATGCCATATGGGGAGAAAATGGGAATGGGGAAGGGGAAGGGGGAATTACCGCCCCACCAACCTTGGAATAGGGCTGTAATTCCCCTTTCCACCAAGGCGGTGCCGGTATTTTACCGGCATTGGTCCACCGCCGTCTGTGTAATGAGGCCCATTGAGTTTCTGGGGGAAAGTGAGGAAAGGAAGAATTCCTTTGAGGAGGTGGAATTGAAAGTGGGCCTTCTTGGAAAGGTCCTGAATGTGAAAAAGGAAGGAAAAAGAAGAGTCCAAGATGACTCCAAGGTTTCTGGCTTCAGATGAAAGTGAAGGGGAGAGCCCATAGAAGATGGCCAGAGTGAGGGGAAGAAAGAGGGAGCAGGAGTCCCAATAGGAAGGATCTCGGTCTTGCTGGCTTCGAGACAGAGATCATTGTAAGCACACCAGGGCTGGATGGCAGATAGGCAGTCAGGAATGATGGAGGAAGTGAACAGAGGATCAGAGGGAATGAAGAAGAGTTGTGTGTCATCTGCATAACACTGGACGTTGGGGGAGAAGGTGGAAATCAGGTGTGCAAGCAGAGCAAGATAGGTGTTAAACAGCCAGGGAGAAAGTTTGGAGCACTGGGGGACGCCGTAGGTGGAGATAGAGGTGGGGGAGGAAAAAGAGCCCAGAACAGCCTAGGATGGATGGTCATTGAGTAAAGAGGTCAGCCATTCCAGTGCCCGCTGCGAGATACCTAGGGTATCGTGGAGTTGTTTTATGAGGATGGAGTGGTTGACCGTATCAAATGCAGAGGAGAGATCAAGTAGAATGAGGACAGATGGAGAGTTGGAGTCAAGAGATGTGAGCAGTTCCTCACGAGTGTTCAGAAGAGCAGTTTCCATGCCTCTAGATGCTCGGAATCCAGATTGATGGTCATGTAGTCAACCAACAAGTTCAGTGTGATGGGTCAGTTGGGGGAAGACCAGCTTCTCGACGAGTTTCCAAAGGAAGGGATTGATAGATATGGGCCGGTAGTTGGCTGGATAAGACAGGTCTGCAGAAGGTTTTTTCAGGAGGGGGCACATAAGGGAGTGCTTGAGGGAGGAGGGGAACAATCCAGTAGCAAAGAGTGATTGCAGAAATCAGCAAGTGCAGGGGCAAGAGAGCCCTTAAGGGTTCTTGAGGAGTAGGGGGACACTTGTTTGGAGGAGACCTTCATGGAGCAGACAGCTCTGGTAACCTCATCAGGTGTGATAGGAGAGAAGGAGGAGAGAAAGGCAGAGGGGGGATGGGAAGTCATAGGAGGGAAAAAGGTGGGGTAATGGGAGGGGGGTGGGAGGCAAGTGTGATCAGGATGTCCTGGGTTTTTGCAGTGACGTGTGTGGCCAATGCGTTGTAGAGGGCCTGGCAGGGAAGTGGTGAGGAGGAGACTGTGGAAGAGCTGGCAAGTTCCTTGCAGATTTTAAAGAATTCAGCCGTGTTGTTGGATACTCCAGAGACTCGAGCCTGGATGTGGGCCCTTTTCTTGGAGCGAATGGAGAGTCGGTAATGCCTTTGGAGCAGGCAACAGGCCAGATTGTCAGAGTATGAGCCTGAGGTCTGCCACTTCCGTTCCGCAGCTCTGCACATGCGTTTCAGGGCTGCAAGTTCAGAGTCTTGCCAGGTGCTACGCTTGGAGGAACATTTCAGGCGGATCCTCATGACAGGGGCAAGAATGTCAAGGGTGTTAGTGATGGCAAGATGGAGGTTGCTGAGAGCAGAGTCAGAGGTAGAGTTTGTAGTGGGGAGTGGGGATGAAGGTAGATGTGAAGGCAGCAGCAGTTCGTGAATGAGGTTAGCAGGGCTGGTGGAGGTGCGGTCAGAGGGTCGAGAGGAGAGAATGGTCTGACCAGGAGAGTGGGGTGATCAGTGGGGGGAGAGTGAAGGATCAATGTGTATGAAGGCATCAAGAGTGTGTCCATCCGAGTGGGTAGGACCAGAAGGGAGGATGGAAAGGGAGAGCGAGGCACAGAGGTCATGAAAGAGAGTGCATGCTGTGATTGATGAGTCAAGGTGGATGTTGAAGTCACCCAGGAGAAGATGTTTAGAGGTAGTTGTGAGGAGAGGGGGGAAGAAGTCAGCCCATTCAGAGAGGAATAGGGTGGTAGAGAAAGGTGGCCTGTAGATGGAGGCAAAGGTCAGAGGAGGCAGGAGAGATGACCAGCTTTCAAAGCCGTCTCTCGAAGGAAGAGTAAGGCTGGGTGGGTATGAGGGAAGAAGAGACCCACCCAGGGAAGATAAAAGCAACCCCACCGCCAGCACGGTTAGGGCGAGGCTTGGAGATGATCATATAGCCATCAGGGAGAAGGGAGTCAAAAGCAGTGACTGAACTGACATTGAACCACATCTCGGAAAGAGCAAGCATATTGAGGTCAAGTTCTTCAAGGAGGAGGCAGTTGTCGGCAGAGTGATGGCAGAATGAGCATTAAGCGTGGCTAGATGCAAAAGATCACAACCTTTGAAGGTTTTCCGAGGAGGGGTACAACGGCATGGTACACAAGTCAGAGGGGGGTGGGGCAGAGAGAGTCGAAGGAGTAGCAGATGGGGCAAGGAAGTTGATGAGGGCTGGCAGCCGCCGGTCAAGGAGGAGGAGGTTGGGTTGAAGACCCTGAACAAAAATAGTGCCGGTGTGATAGACATTAATGACACACCTGGATGATGCGAAGCCTGCCAAGTGTACTTCCCATCTAATGCCACCATTAATAAGTGAAGATGTGAGAGGAGAGAGAGAATAGAGATGAGTCCATAGATCTCGAGAGGGAAAAGAAAGGAGGATATCAGTGAAGATCTATCTGGAGGTTACGCTGACAGGTGTCTGCGTTAGGAAGGCCAGGGTTAGTGGTCAGGATGTCCTTAAGCTTTTTTCTTCCAGACTTCGTGAGAAAGGGAGGATAGGTGATAGTATAGAAATTGGAAAAGATGGGGGAGATAGTGGGTGCCATAGGGGTGGCGTAGGATAGGAGGAAGAAAGTGAAGGGGCTGCACACCACAGTAAGAGCACAAACTCACCAGGTGGCCTAGTAGCCAAGGGAATAAAAAAACAGATGCACTGGGAATACATTAGTACCGCAGATGGGTGGCAAAGAGGTTAAAAAACACACCAGGCTTCGAATTTTCACAAGAGACACAAAATGCAATGCAAATGGGGTGCAGAGATGTTAGGAAACACGCCAGGATTCAAATTTGCACAGGGGACACAATGCAAAACGGTATGCAGAGATGTTAAAAACATGCCAGGATTCAAATTTGCACAGGGGACATAGAATGCAATGGAAAAGGTTGCAGAGATGGGGTGAAGTGATGTAAAATACACACCGGAATTCAAATGACCAAAAGCATAGACAAAACAATGCAAAAATGCAAAAATGGGGGTGAAAACATGCACAGAGATGCTTTCAGGAGAGAAGATTTGGTAAGGATGAAGGCAGAAAGGGCACACCCAGGTTCAGACAACAATGTGAGTTAGTTAACAATGTCCAGGTCGAGACACACAGGTACTCGTGATGGGGTAGTCCGAGATCTCAGGAGAGTAGCGGTGTGCAAAAATGTGCACATATTCAGTGAGAGGTGGTTCACCGTGAGGGGTGGCTCAAGAGTATCACAGGAGTGAAGAGGCTTACCAGCAAAGATGTGCTAAAGGACCAGGTAAAGACAGCAGCAACACGTGCAAGGAAATAATACCCCCCAGGCCTATCAGGACACGAACAGGGGTCTCGGGTGCCCTTTAAATCAGGCCCTTGGATGGGGGCCGGCGTTCGCCTCTGCGGGCCAAATGGAGCCCTTCATTGTCCCCAATGTGTGGATGTGAGTGCCTTCTTTCCCCCACCCTGCAGCCTCTCACCAGTCATGGCAATTTTGCTGAGGGAGCCACCTGGCATGCTCCTCCGGCGTATCCTGGCTGGGCCCTGATGCCGGCTGTCCTGTGCGAGGAGCAACAGAGCTTCCCTGCACCTGGACTAGCGAGTGGCCTGAAGGGCTCTAGGATGTGGGAAAAGCTGTTTTTCAATCTACTGAGGATTTGTCTGCCTCGTTGCAGGAACTTCTCCTGCCGGGCTGTGCAGCCGGGTAATGTCGGAGCCGGCTTGACTGTGTCGGGCCATTCGGGCTCCTTGCCCCACTGTGTGCACTTTGTGTGCGTTGGTTGGTCCCCCAGAGGGAGGGGGGATGCCGGGTCTGTGCAGAGTCCAGTGGGGGAAGCCAGGCTGCGCCAGCTATAGTGCCAAACTCTGCAACAATTGTACCGTGAGAAATACTACCAACTAAGCAGTGGCCTTTGAAAAGTGTTCATAGGTATTCCTATGCATGTTGATTAAGTGCACTAAGTATTTTAAAGTAATACGTAGCCTGGACTCTGATGTCTGCTCTTCCGAAAGCCATTTCATCACGAATTGGAGCTGGCTTGCTAAATAGTATACCTCAAAATTGGGCACTTTAATGCCTCCTTGGTCATGTGAGTTCTGTAGTTTCCACAGTGCCACTCCGTTTCTAGCGTTAAGCCAAATAAAGCTCCTGCATGTACTCTGTACTCTCCTAAAGAACCAATGGGGTATGACATGTGGATCATTTGCAAAGTAGTGTAGTAATCTCGGCAGCACTATCATCTTCAGCAGTGCTGCAAGACCCATCATGGATAATGGTAGCTTGGCCTAGAACACCATACTTTTCTCTATTCTAGACAGTGCTTTCTCTGTGTTTTGCATGTGTTCCACCCAGGGTCGTGGTATATATCTACCCAAGATATCGAAAAGTCTCTATTTCCCATTCTATCGGTAACACCGGCAACTTGTGTATGGGCTTCCCTGTATATCACCCCAGGGGTGATATACTTGTTTTTTCCAGATTGACGGTTATACCTGATAGCTCTGCATATCGTTCCAACACCTCCAGGATGTACTGTAGGTTTTCCTCTGGATATTTTAGGTATAAAAGCATGTCATCTGCATATAGTGATATCAAGTGTTGTCCATCCTTCGTACTAATTCCTACTTCCCTGTATATTTCTCTTAAGTACACCACTAGGGGTTCTAGCGCTAAAATAAAAAGCATCGGGCATCCCTGTCTGGTTCCTTTCTTCAGCTGCCATTGCTCTTATATGGTGGTTCCCGGCTTGACCCTTGCTACCGGCTCGCTGTATAACAGCCGCACCTATTTCATGTATGTAGGCCCAATCCTGCATTTTTCTAGGACCGCTAGCAGCCATTCCCATTTAACCGAATCAAATGCTTTCACTGCGTCTAATGAAATGATGGCTGCTTCTTGCTCGCTTCCCTGGGTGTGGTCTATAAGAGATTTAGATTGTTTGTAATATGCCTGTGTCGGACATATCCAGACTGGTCGGGGTGTATGAGTTTGCTTATGAGTGGTCTTAACCTGTTCGCCATCACCGCCGTCAGGATCTTCCCGTCTTGGTTTAGCAATGAGAGAGGTCTGTAGGAACCGCATTCCGTCTCTGGCTTATTAGGCTTAAGGAGCAGGACAATAATTGCCTCTGGCAAAGTCTCGGTTAGTTTGCCTGTGGCGAGTGCCTCGTTCAGCATCTCTAATAGTGGGGGAAGTATTTCTGCTTTATATGCCTTATAGAATTCGCTAGGGAGACCGCTCGTCCCTGGGGCCTTGCAGGTGGGCAAGTTCTCTATCACGTTACCTAGCTCTTCTATTGTTATGGGGATTTCCAGGCTCCCTCTCTCCGTTTCGTCCAATCTGGTGAGTATGATCTCATTGAGTGTTTCACGTATTTCTGGCTCCCTCCCTTCGTCTGAGTCCTCGTATAGCTGTTTATAGAAGTCACGAAAGCATTTGTTCACTCCCTCTTGGGTGCCCCACACCGGGCCATCTTCCCAGCGCACTGACCGGATGGGTTGCCTGAGGGTGGAGCTTTTATACAGCCAGGCTAGCAATCTGCCTGGTTTGTCCGCTTCTGCATGTTGCCTTTCGATATATTTCCTATAGCTAAGATTACCCAGTCTCTCGCAGTGGCCCCTGCATTCTTGTTGTAATCGGGACATGGTTGTATTCTCCTTCCGGGGAACCTGTGCTCTCTCGCATTATCTTTTTCAACTCCCTTTCAGCCCTCTGTAACTCCCTCTTGATGACTCCTTGCAGCCCCTCTCACCAACACTTTAAACGCTTCCCATACTACCCCGGCTGATTCCACGCTGCCGGTATTAAGATCAAATTATTCCTTCACGTCTTTCCTCAAGCCCTCTCGGAATCCTACATCTTTTAGCACTTCAGCCCTGAGTTTCCACGTCGGTATCCTGGCCCGGGGTGGAAGAATCTGCCGGGTCACCTCTAATGGTGCGTGGTCCGATAGGATCATAGCTGTATGTTCTGCAGGTGCTACCTCATGTATAGAGTTCATATCTGTGAACACGTAGTCCAACCTAGTGTATAGAGTTTGTGGGGCCGAATAATGTGAATACCTGCATGCTTGTGGTTGCTTCTCCCGCTATACATCGACTAGCTGGAAGGACTTCAACAATGTATTCAGAGCTTTTGCTGCTGGGGTCGGGTGGGTCCTTCTCTCGCCCGACCTGTCCATTGTCGGGTTTAAGGTACAATTGAGGCACCCCCCACACCACCATGCTGTCCATGTACGGGCTGATCTTAGTGTATAGGGTTTTAAAATACCCTGCAGTATCCTGATTTGGAGCATACACATTAATGGTACATAATTCCCTGTTTTCCACCCATCCACGTATCATTACTAGCTTAACCCCCTTATCTACATAGGACTGTAGTATCTAGAAAGGGACATGTAGTGCTATCCATGTCAGGACTCCCATAGCATATAAAGAGTAAGGTGCCCCCCTAGTTGTCCCTATCCTCCCCCCCTCTCTAGGCTCGACTCTCTTTCCTTTGTTTCGTGATGCATGTCTGTAGGCCGGACCCCTAAAAACTCCCCGAACTCCCTCTCCTCCCCCCTTCCCCAACAATTGCCCAGCTCCATAAATGAATCTCAGGCTACCCTGCATCTTGCTCTTTTCCTGGCTCGCAGCCAGTACTCTGTGCGCAGCAGGCAGATACTATACTACCAGTATCCCTACTAACTAACCTAATGGGGGTGTGAACAGGATCTTTGCACCACCCAACTGTGTGGCGTGCTAACTCCTGTCACTGATTTAAACAGGCCAACATATTTAGTTACACAATTGTCTCAGTGTCTCTTCCTGAACATCTACCACATGTTGCCTGCCCTGTAGTGTGCCTTAAGGGCCACCATGTTATTTCACTTATCACTTGCTCCTCCATTCTGGTCACGCTGCTCGGATGGCATATTCTGCGAGTCCATCCAATTGTTCACGTCCTCCGGGGTTTCAAAAAATAAAGCCTGATCTTTGTGCAGCACCTTCATTTTGGCCAGATACAATAACATGAGCTTAAGGTTAGCTGCCATCAATCTTTTTTTGACTGGCCCGTAGTTCATTCTCTGCTTCTGAACCAAAAAGGTGTAATCCGGGTATGCAGTAACAGTCGCTGCCGATCGTCTGATGATGCCCCCTTTCCGGAAATGTTCCAAGATCTTCTCTCTGTCGTTATAATTGAGGATCTTTGCTATTATCGGCCTTAGGGGGGCCCCCGGCTGCGGTCTCCTCATCAGGGCTGTATGCGCCCTCTCCACTGTGAATCCTTCAGCAAGTTCGCCGGCCCCTATTTCTTGCAGTAGTATATTCTCTATGTAATTGGTCAGGTTCTTGCCTTCCTCCCCTTTGGGTAGTCCAATAATGCGCACATTGTTCCATCTGGCCCGGCTTTCCGCCTCTTCCGCCATGCTTTCCAGGTTCTGCACTTGTTGTTTTAAGATGGAGATGTCTGTGGAATTGGCTTTACAGGTAACGGAATTGGTTTCCACCTCCTTTTCCAGCAACCCCCGTGTGTTCCGACAATGTTCTGACATCTTGTCTCAGGAGATTCATGTCTATTTGCATTGTGTCTATCTTGGAATATAGGGATGCTTTTAGCTCCGCTATTGCTACCAGTATTTGTTTGTTCATCCTTCCCTGTGTATCTCCCTCGCTGCTTTAATTCATTTTGGACTTTGCGCTTTCCTGTGCTTTCGTCGGTGTGGCAAACGTGTCCAAGGATGACTGTGTCCTCTTGCTACTATCCCCCTTGGCTGTCATGGCTACTGCTTTCACCTTTGCAGCCTTTTTCCTTCCTGGCATTTGTGAAGTTTCACTCTATCGTCC
Source organism: Ambystoma mexicanum (assembly GCF_040938575.1). NCBI lineage: Eukaryota > Metazoa > Chordata > Amphibia > Caudata > Ambystomatidae > Ambystoma > Ambystoma mexicanum. The sequence goes on along the minus strand of NC_090921.1, from coordinate 1,356,881,373 downwards.
CAATCTTCTCTCTGGGGGGGGCACCTTACTTGTGTAGCTTGTCCTTGTGTCAGTTCTCTAGCCTACGCTCCTGTGTAGCTTCCTACTTATTTGTGTCTGAGCTCCAGTTCCAACCTGGGGAGTGTTGCAGCTCAGTGCAAGCTATCACCCTTTGGTCTGTATGTGTTCTTCCTTTCTCCTCTCACCATTGTCTAACTGCTTGGGCTTTGCGGTAGGCTGCGTCTGCCAGTGGGGGCTCCCCGACCTCTCCGGCTCCTTACTCCTTTTCCACTTGTACACCTTCAATTTCAGGAGCCTCGTGGACTTTGCTTCTGGGCGGGTGGAGTTATTGCTCCCTGTTACTCAGCATCAGCAAAGCGCCCCCTGGTCCATGAGTAGCACACTGCCGGCACCTGTGTTTATTGCCTTGCAGGATTCCCTTCTCATCTCACCCGGATTATTTTGGGGGCTTTGCAAGCGCTTTGCTGTCTTCACAAGTTGTTACTGGGTGGCGGGTGTCCCAGAGCCTCTGCGTCCGTGGTTTCTGGTTGCTAGCCTGGTCCCTCTGAGGTTGGTGCTGTGCCCTCAATTCCGTGTGCCTGGTATCTGCCGGCTGACTGTAGGTGCATGTGCTTCTTCAGCCCTCTGCACCCCTTGCAACAGCTCTATGTGGTTGGGGTCTCCTCCTTCCAGATTGTTCCGTGGTGTCCCCCTGTATCTGGACTTCTGTGCCGACCCCCGGGGCCCACTCCCGTTGGGCTACTTCCCAATCGCCCCTCCGGTGCCATTACGTGGATGGTGCTGAACTCCGCTCTCGTCCCCCTCTTTTGCACACTCCAGACTTACCCAACGCGCTTCCAGGAGCATGTAGCCTCTCTATTCGTCTAGTCTGCCCTGCATCCTTAATAAGAGCTGTAGTGCTCTTACGGTCGATCAGTGCGTGAGTTTTGTTGGCATAATATCCTATAATGCTTTCTCCCTTTCCGCTCTCTGAGTGCCTCCGTGCTTCATTCGAATCCTATCAGCTGGCACACCGCACCGGTGAGCCGCATCGTACGTTCGCCACCCCACTCTTCATCACTATACATTCGTCAGTGATCTAATGACCGACCCTTTATCGCTTCTCATGCCATTCAGGATGCTCTTGCCACCACTCGAGGGTCCCACTCTTTGGCCAGCCGCTCTGTGAGCCACAGTGCCATGTTTCTTCTCCTCGGCCGCTCACTGTTCGCTCGACTTGTGTCCCTGGATACAATGTATCCTCTGCTTTAAGTTGTTGATACACATGCTTGCTGGCCACTTGCCACTAGTCAGCTGCAGTGAGTCAGCTCCAACCGACTCACTGCAGCTTCTGTTATCATACAGCTTCTTCTCGTGAGCTCCGGTGCGGCTTCCCCTTCAGAACGGAGCTCCGTTATCGATCTTACGCGCTATCCGGCTTCTCATCTCCTTTGTTCTTGTCCAGGTGCCATTTTGTTGCGAAAGCTCACCACACCGCCCAAACTTCTTTTTCTCAGCGTTCTGTCCCTGCTGTGAGTTTCTTCACAGTCTTTTCAGCGCCCTGTGCCCAAGCTGTTCAGACATCTGCAGCTTCTGGTCTTTTATTAAAAGCTTGTCTTTTTGCCAGATCTTCGTTGGATCTGCAGGAGCTCTGAGATGGACATCCTTTACGTGGCCTTGTAGCCACGTCCCCCGGTGGGCAAATGTTTTAATAGTAATTATGTTGTACTTGGTGTCATCGCGATCCCAATGTATCGTAGAAAAGTGATTAAGCAAACCAGAAATTAACATGTCACCTGGACAGCAATTTTGATTTTGATTTACAAAATGGATTTTGCGGTCTGGTCTTTCCACGCCCCATCCATGAAGCGGTGTAGCTCCCAGCGCTACCACAACTCGACCACGTTAGCTTCCAGGGTCGAGTTGGATATAGGGTGCATTAGGTTCGGCCTAGCAACCCTGTTTGGCCTCCATATCGTCGTCCATTGCTGCATGCCTTCTGTGCCTCCTCCTTCTCTGCCCAGCTCCCACCCAATCACATGCCGATTGGTCCAATATTATTCAGGAGCACTTCACTGGCCAAGCTAGGGCAGTCCCTGCCTGGGCACCCACTGGATAAGGGCAGCTCTAGAAGAAGCAGCTCCACTTTGTGTTGGCCCGTGTTTGCCTGGGATGCCGACTACTTACAGCCACTGATAAGGTAAATGTGTTGTGGGCAGTGAGTACAGCCATTACCGTACTCCAGTAAAACCAATCACTATTTCCACATATCTTATACCTACTTGCATTTAGTCAACTTGTATAGATTAGCCTTATCTTGCATGTAGTCTCATTGTGTAAAACACCCATATGTGCACTTAATCGGTTTGCCTAGATTAGACATGTTCTGCATCTGGTCTAACTGTATGGGCTAGCCTTATGCCTCCTGCAGCGGCATGAGATGGGCATGGTGCAGCTTCTGTATTGTGCTGGACCCTGCCCCCTAAGATAGATTGTTGGGGGTAGGAAATTTATTACTACCAAACACACTAAAAGCTCACCATTCTACATACTCACCCTCAAACTCTGAACTAAACAGAACCATACCTCTACCACACCAAAAACTGCACACACTGCGCAACACCAAACATGAAACCAAACCATACACTATCTCACCTCAACACCACATGACAGCTACCGGCCCAAAAATCCACAACACTTAGTGACCGGTTTCTCTGAAAATCTGCCAACAGCACAAAACTCTTGCTCTTCTCCCGCTTAATCCAACTGACAAAGCCTGCCACCCTCTTTCCATTGCAGATCTGCCAGAGTGCCAAGAGACCTTGCAGGTGGCAAAAGTGCATGGTAAAAGAACCTTTCATATAACCCTGACCTAGTCACAGATGCTTCCCTCGCGGGATGGGGAGCTCACATAAGCCATCTAACGATCAGCGGACTTCGGTCCCCATCAGAAGTAAGACTACACAAACTGGTTAGAGCCGAGGTCAATCAGACTTGCGTGGATAACCTTTTTGCCATCCACATAGGGGAGAATGTCCTGATAATAATGGACAATACAATGTCCATGCATTACCGCAACAAGAGGTGTAGGGTCACTACTACTGCGCAGGGAGGCAATGCCACTCTGGTTTTGGGCACTACAAAACAGGATCTCTGTCGGCTCTTCACTTAACTGGAGAAGAAAGCAGGACATCGGATGCTCTGGGCAGGCAGAGCACAATCTCTCACGAGTGGGAGTTTGCTCAGGAATTCCTTCTAGAGATCTTCAACCTTTGGTAGATCTCTAGAAGGAACCTCAAAGTAGATCAGTTCGCGTCCAGTGTCAAAAGGAAATGAGACCGGTTCTGCTCTAGGGAATTCTCAGAGGAGCTCTGGGGGACAAGTTTGTAGTGGACTGGGAATTTCCACTCCTGTATGCGTTCCCACCAGTCCCCATCATTCCTCATGTAATCACGAGGTTAAGGAAGTTTGGGAAATCCATGATCCAGATTGCACCGGATTGTGCCAGGAGGACATGGTACCTGAACCATCTAGTCATGTCCATTTGCGTCTTCCCCAGAGTGGACCTACTCTCACAAGAGGCAGTCTTCTTCACCCAGGAATCGCACCTAGTTTCTGAGAGGTTAAGATGTAAAGATTGGGTCCTCCTGGAAAACGTGGAGGTGTTGCTTTCAGCTACGAGACCAGCAACAAAAGCACTATACCACTGGACAAGTTTTTCAGCTGGTGTAGAGCTAAAGATATGAATACTTTCAATTGCAATACACTTGAAATGCTTTCTTGTTTACTGCACTTAGCCCATCAGCGGCTGCCAAGTGGCTACCATCAAGTAATAACTGGCAGCATTATCTATTTTTTTTTTTTAAGAACTTTATTTTTGATTTGCATGTCACAGTGCACTTGCCGTAATTCTCATCTACATAATACAAATGTACGTTACAAATTGATACCCCGAATCCCATTACAGCCTTTTATATCAGGTGCATATCTTCGCGCATACATACAGTGTGAAATTACATCTAACTAACAGTTTGGCATGGTGTATCATCCGCGCTTTCGCTATCAGAGTTTTCAATGTCTGGTGAGGTTCCATCTAGGTATGTCCTGAACAGGGCCCAAATGTCTTTTGGTTTGCATGGAGCAGGCATCATACCCACATAGTTTTCTTCACATTCATTTACGTAAGTAAGAGTTGCAAGGAACTGTTCTGCTGTTGGAGCCTGGCTGCTCTACCATTTCTGAAGGATGCATTTCTTTGCTACTGCGCAGGCGACGTTAAACAGTCTCCTCGTTTTTTCCTGGACATTACCAATGTCCCCAAACAGATATTTAGGAGGGTTGAGGTGTGCAGGGATTTGTGTTATTTCCTCCAGGATATTGGCCACTGTGCGCCAGAATCGCGCTATCCGGGGGCAGGCCCAATACATATGAAACGAATCTGCACCAGGGCATGGCATTTCGGCAACTGTCGGATATGGTATTGTAGAACTTTGCCATTTTGGCAGGGGTAAAGTGTAGTTTATTCAGGATCTTCAATCGTATTAGTCTTAGGCCTGCATTAAGTGAGATCTTCTTAGATAGGAGACAGTATCTGGATCATTTCCGTCTCGATTGTGATGCCCATGTCCTTTTCCCACGATGTCTTGATGGTGTTTGTTGATTTCATATGAGCCTGAACTATATTGTATAATTTGGATACCCCAGTGCCCGCCTGAGAGTCCAATGACTGGTAACTTGCGTGTTCGGGGGGTTCATCTGGGAATGTTGGCCACCTTTCTTTGAACGCTGCTTTCATACGGTGGAATTGTAGGGTGACTAGTTGGTTTCTCCCCACTGAGTCTGCAAAATCTTCAGGAGTTACAAATTTACCATTGAGAACATAGTTTTCATTGTGAGATCGTATTCTGGTAACCAGTTTTTCTGGATGGCATTGTCGTATGTCGGCTTGATGCCTGGGAAGTTCCAGAGCGGGGCTTGGGAATCATAAGGGGAGTCTATGTGGAGACGTTTGCTTATTGCGGCCCATGCCGCAACTGTGCAGGAGGCAGGGTCAAACTTGCAATCGTCTTTGTGTGATTTTGTAAATATGATGGATCGCAGGTCGGTTGGGCAGACCGAATGACGGTCAATGGGTATATGAGGTGTTCTATCCAAGGGGTCCTGCCAGAACTTCGCATAGTGTGCCTGTGCCACATAATAGTATAGTTCAAAATCAGGAGCAGCGAAGCCTCCCATCTCGTAGGGTTCGACCAACTTGTTCCATTTCATTCTGTTCGCGCCACCGTTCGACATAAAGGTGGTGGCCATGGAATGGAGATTGTCAACAAAGGGCTTGCCTGGCCAAATAGGTACATTACAGAAGATATATAGGAGTTTAGGGAGCACTGTCATCTTAAGGACTGCTATCCGGCCGGCGAGGGATATGGGGAGTTTGGACCAAATTTGAAGTTTAGAGTATATGGTTTGTACCGTGGATTCATAGTTGTCTATATAAAGAGAGTTCTTGTCATGAGAGACCAGGATTCCCAGGTATCGGATGTGGTCGGGAGCCCATGCCAGGCCATGAGTGTTTGTGGGGCGAGTGGTAGCTTGTGTCAACGGAAAGATCTCGGATTTAGCAGTATTGATTTTGTAACCTGAATGTGTGGTAAATTCAGTGATCACTGCCAAAATGGGGGATAGGTTCTTTTCTGGTTCCCGAACATATAGTAGTGCATCGTCTGCATATAATGAGATGGCTTGGTATACATCGGCCATTTTTATACCCCTCAGATCTTGTTCAGCCCTAACTGCAGCTGCCACCGGTTCAATTGTAAGAGCGAAAGGGATGGGGGAGAAGGGGCACCCCTGCCTGGTTCCTCTGCATAGAGTAAATTGGTTGGATAGGGTACGATTGGGTAGAACTCTGGCCTTGGGAGAGGAGTAGAGAAGTTTGACACAGCCTATCAGATAGGGGCCGAATCCGGATTTGTGAAGAACCTCGAACATGTATAGCCATGATACCGAATCAAATGCTTTTTCGGCGTCCAGTGATGTGGCTGCTGCTTGTGCCTCTGGCTTGATCTGTGCTAGGATGCTGAATAGTCTGCGCAGGTTCAGGGCCGTGGATCTCGTTGGGATAAATCTGCATTGGTCGGGATGTATTAAGGTGGTCATTTTGGGGAACAGTCTAGTGGCCAGTACCTTCGCGTAAATCTTGGCATCTGTGTTGATCAGGGACAAGGGACGGTAGGAGGAGCGTTCATATGGCGGGCGTCTGGGTTTCAATAGCACCGTGATGACTGCATCTGACATTGACTCTGGGAGCGAACCAGCGCTCATAGCCTCTTACCATACGAGAGTCAATATTGGGGCGAGTATCGGGGAGTATGTCTTGTATAGGTCTGCATTCAGACCGTCCGGCCCTGGAGTTTTACCCGCTGCCAGTGATTTAATCGCCTCAGCAATTTCCTCGCTCGTCATGGGTTGTTCAAGGGACCAGTTGTCTTCTAATGTTGGCCTAGGAAGGGCAATCTTACTCAGGTATGTCTTTATATCGTCTCGAGTGTATCTATCGTGATTGGTATAGAGGCTAATGTAATAGTCTGTGAACTCAGAATTTATTTCATCCTCCCCGTGAACAGCTGTTCCCTCATCTGTTAGAATGCTCGTAATAGGGGTGTGGTTATGATCATTGCGTAGTATACGGGCCAGGTTGTGGCCTGCTCTATTGCCCTCCCCGTATGTGCGTGCCCTGGCCGGGATGGCATGTATTGTTGTTCTTTGGTGGCCAGTTGATTAAAGGTTTGGAGATGTAGGCTAATGTCCGCCAAAGTGCGTTTGTCATGGGTCATACTATAGGCAGATTCAAGCATTTGCAGGATTGATTCTGTATTGCCCAGTTCAGTTCTGACGGTTCTGAGAAGGCCAGACGTCTTGGACATCAGATTGTCCTGTACCCATACCTTAAATGTTTCACATATGGATGCCCAGCTGTCCACTGAGCCTTTGTTCAACTGGAAGAATTCTTCCATCTCGGTGTGTAGAGTTTCTACTACATTCGGGCCCTTCAATATATTGGGGGGCATCCTCCATCGCTGTGCAGAGCGATTGATGTCGGGGAGCAATATGTCGAGAGTGACAGGGGAATGGTCCGAGAGTGTGCGCGCAAGGATGTTGCAGCATTCGATAGAGTTGATAAGAGGGGAGGAGATGAGCCAGTAATCTATTCTGGATTCGGAATCATGGACTGAAGAATAGAATATATATTTTCTATCTGTGGGATGGATCCCTCTCCATGCATCAGACAGGGTTAGTTCCTCCTGGGCTTGGCGTATAATGTTGGCCGCTTTAGTGAGGGCTCTAGGTTTACTTGAGGACCTGTCCAGTGTGGTATCAAGGATAGTGTTGAGGTCCCCTCCCACAGAACCCAGGCTTCCGTTGTCGGGCCTATCTCTGCAAGGAGGCGTGTGTAGAACTCTGGGTCATCTAAGTTTGGACCATATGTATTAACCAATATAAGTTTTCTGCCTGCCACGGTGCCCCAGATCACAACATATCTGCCCTGTGGGTCGATTTTGCTTTTCTCGGTGGAGAACCCCAATGAGGGGTGTATTAACGTGATGACACCTCTGTTTTGGGAGGAGTATTCCGTATAATACCTATTGTAGCCCCATTGCCGCAGGATACTCTCGTTGGTGGATTTTAATGCATGAGTCTCTTGGAGCATAGCAATATGCGGGTCATGCCTGTTAATGTATGCCCCTACTTTGCTGGCTTTCGCCCTATTGTTTAGCCCCCGGATATTCCAGGTGAGCAGTTTTAGTTTAAGCCCCCTGGGTGTACTAGTTTTCTGCGCCATTTCCGTGTGTCATAAAAAAGCTTGGGAGTGAGAGTTTTCACATAGAGGATGAGAGCGAGTGGAGCAGTGAGTGCAATTTTTATCGGTGACTAAGCCAACTGAACATCGTGCCTGGTGCCCAACAGGGGCTTCCTGAGGCGTTAACATTGTTTTTGAACAATAGAACAGTCCCCTGTTGCCCATACCCACCCCCACCCACACCATCGTACCCAACTTGATGATGAACCCTTTTAACTAACTTGTGGATGTTCCCAAAGAAGGGGACAAGTGCAGCAACTCCGCTTCACGTTCGAGCGCATCTCATCCGGCAGTATTCAAGGATGGGGGGCAGAGGTGTTCCCCTGCTTCACCCTGCTTCCAGCATTTTCAGTGGCCAAAAGAGGCCAGCCATGACTGCGGCTGGTCCCAGTGAATAGTAAGACAGGCTATACAGGTTGTTGCAAATCGTTCTGGTCGAGCTCCCGTCTTCCGGGCAGAAGGGGTATCGAGGCTTCCATGTAGGCCAACGCCGTTGCAGGAGATTCGAAGAAGTGCGCTCTTCCACCATGCTGTATACATAGTTTCACCGGAAAGAGAAGGGCGTAGGGGACCTGTCTCAATCGTAGCTGGCGGTTGATGGTTTCGTAGGATTGTCTTTGAGTTTGGACACATGCGGAGAAGTCTGGATATATATGGATGTTGTCATTACCGAACCTCAGGGGTCCTTTCTCTCTTGCCAGCTTAAGGACGGTGTCCCTATCTCTGTAATTCAGCAGTTTGGCTATCACCGTGCGGGGGGAGCCCCTGGCCTGGGTGGCGGAGCGAGGGAGCGATGTGCCCGCTCAACAAGGAACTGAGGTGAGAGTGCCTCCTCCACAAGGAGAGATTTCAAATGGTCTTCGATTCGGGACTCCATTGGACCTTTACAGAAGGTCTCCGAAAGGCTGACTATACGGATGTTGTTCCGTCTGACCGAGATTCCAAATCGTCGCACTTGTCACAGAGTTTATTCATTTCCCCTCTGAGGAGTGCTATGTCCTGGGTGTTTTGCCGAGTGGAGTCCTCATTCGTGCCAATTCTGCCTTCAGCTTCTGTGATTCTGGCACTTTCCTTGTCTAGACGAATTTTGAGGGAGCCTATCGTGGAAACAATGTCGTCGAGCTTGACATTGATAGCCAGGAACCCATTTTGAACCGTGGTCAACAGGTGATCAAATTTCGTGTCCTCTGTATTCAAGGATGAGGCAGGGAGTTGAAGATCCGGGCTTTCAGGTGGTGATTGTGAGCTCGTAAAGGAGCCCATGGGTCCTGTCTTCCTGTTTTTGCCCGCGTTTTTTCCAGGCATTGTGAAGGTGAAAAAACAGCCTGAGCCAGGTGACATGAGAAGGCCGTGTGATGAGTTGTAGTGGAGGACGGCTCAGGAGGGTGTGAGGCCCGCAGGGATCCCGGTGTGTCTGCGATGTCGATTGTGCCAAAATAGCGTGTTCTGTGGCCTATGCGGGCCAATGTCCTTCAGGGCTGAAATGCACTGATTTTCACTGTATGATTGGATGATGGTAGGATTTTGTTGCGGGCAACTTTATCAATGAGGAAAGCGTAGTAGGCCGCTCGATGCCGGGCAGAGCGCAGTATGTCCGGAGAATGTGTGCCGCAACGTTTCGTGGCCGCAGTCCGCCAGCCCCGCTCCGCCCACGATGAGGCCCGGTGTGGGAGAAAGCAGCGGCTCCCTCGTAGATTCCTGTGGCGCCACGGAGCAGATCGGGTCCACAGCCCCAATGTCCACCAGGGTTCCCAAGCTTAGGAAGTCCGATTTCGATCGGGATTTCGCCTGCCAGTCCAGGATTCTCTCGGGGACCAGCGCAGGGTAGTTTACGAAACTCGATGCAGTGTAGAAGCAGGATATAAATTGAACAGGATTCATGCCGGAGAGGAGCTCTTCGCTCAAGCGGCCATTTTGTTGCGCAACAGCGCCCCCAGCCAGCATTATCTATTTTTAAGCACGTGCCAGAACAAGGCTCTTACTTTAAGATCCAGATTGTCATACAATTCTCCAAAGGACCAAAATACTTTCCCACAGGTTCTTTTTCTGGTTCCGTAATGGGATTTGAACCTGGCACTAACATTTTTGATGTTGCTCTGTTTGAACCGCTCCACTCTTGTTGCCTCAAGTTATTAACCCTGAAAACTCTCTTTTTGGTAGTCATCACTTCTGCTTGCAGAGTGTAATTTACATAGTGCCTTTTCCCATTAATATGGTCCCAATGTGCTTGTGGTGGGAATGCCCTCGGGGACCGCAGTCCAGAGAATGGGAACATTCTCAAAAAAGGCTTGGAATACGTGTGTGCATTTGTTATGTTATAGTGCATTTGTATAGCGCCTTATGTACGATTGGTATGATCTCAAAGCGCAGTGGGTTAAACGCCCTCGGGATTGGAATCCCTATATGTTCAGAGAGGAGTGTAGTATATCGTGTTTGGGTGCACTTGGTATGTGAGCAGCCAGAGTGGTTTGCGCAGGTTGGCTGCAGTCTAAAGCTATGTGTGGTGGATGCCGGAGGTCAGTGTAATGTGGGCAGCAAGGAGGGTGGTTTCCGAGTCTGCATTCTGGCTGCCATGGGGTATGTCTAAGAGATGTCAGCCTCTAGCCCTGGGGTGCACAACATACAGCCCGCGGGCCAAATGCGACCCTCCATCCTGCCCGCCAAGAGTGTTTACTTTTGTAATGAGATGCGGCGCACTTCAAGCAGTTGGCCACATTTCATTACATAAGTGAACTGTTTGCCTGAGACTGTCGGCACCTCTACTAAAGCGGCTATTAACCTGATCTTTATCTCCATTACAATGTATGCCCCCCCTCCTTTGTTTAGAACGAAAGGTAGTCTGAGTCACCCCTGGTGGGGCATACATTATAATGGAGATAATAGCCGCAAATTATCAAGGGACGGCGAGCCAGCAGTCTCCCTTGTTAATTTTGCGGACGATTCTTTTGAAATAAAGCACCTGTGCCATTTCTTTTCTGGCAGGCAGGTAGCCAAATCACCAATGAAGTGTCAGCATTTCATTACAGTACGCGCGGCCAGATGAAAAATGACAAGAGTGTAAATAATTTTTGAAAGGCTAAATTGAGGTGGCCGGCAATTAGCTTGCTGCTGTTCCAACACAGAAGACCCTGTCACAATCCCCATAGAGGTCCAGAGTCTCACTGGCCAATCAGGCAATGCCTAATAGGCCCGCCCTTACACCAGGGCAGAGTAAACCGGATTCAGGGCCTATGTAGGCCACTTTACATATGCAGTCCAGTTCGCGGATGGTGGTTTCAAAGAATAATGCTGGCTTAATGTGCTGAAACTACAATATTTATTATATGTTTTTTTTAAATGGCCTCAAATGTGATCAAAACAGATTGTGGTTTCTGATTGTATGCCAACCTTGTGTATGAATGCCTGGGTTTGCTGTCAGCCACTTGGTTAAAAAGAAGGATTCATTGCTACTCAGCAGGGCGCTGAAACACTGAATGCCCGCTGAGTAGCAATGAAACCTTCTTTGTAAGAAAGTGGCTGGCATGGAGGAACCATTGTTGAAAGGCAAAAAGGTGGCACTTCTATTTTCCCCAATGGAAGTGACAGCTGGACGGGCTCAGCCAACACAGCTTGTAAGGCAAATGCTGCAAAGTGCACACTGTAAGCCGCAAAACCTAAGCAGCATAGGAAGGAACATATTGCTCTGTTATTAGACTGCTGACTGGCAATGTTGGGGCAGTTGCTATGGGCCCCCCTGAGGCTTGCAGCCCCTTTCTTTTGAAAGGCAAAGGCACAGGCACCGTCCCTGTCTGTACTGATAAAGGACCTTTACCCTGGCGGCAGATGATCTTTAAGTAACAAAGTCATTTTTGGCACTTGTCGCTGGCTAACGGATACAGTGTGTTTTGGTAATAAAAGCAACAACAACTTTTTGCCATTTGCGGAACATATAATGCTACGGTTCAGGAACTTCTTGGACAGCATTTCTTTGTTTCTTGAGCATAAATGTTAGGACAGTTTTTCTGAAGTCCAACTAAGGGCTCAGAAAACCATTCAACTGAGGCAGTACAGGACTCCACTCTTAGTATAAGGCTGTACCACCTGAGTTCAGGGTAGCGTAGACAGAGCAGCCAGGCTTATCTTAGGAGGGAGAGAGGGCAGTAGACACAGTACAAGTGAAATTGTAATACAAATGATCCAAAGAAACACTGAAACACTGTGTATTGTAAAAAATAAATGATTTATTTAAATACAGGTAGGCCCAGATAAATCTAGGGGTAAGTAAGTACTAAAACATTATAAGAATTCACAGTATAAAAACACAACACTATACTTGAAAGCACACAGACCCAAGTATAAACCTTATTTTGAAAACCCAACAGTAGTTTTAGGGAAGTCAAAACCTTGTTATACACATTTAGTATAGGTGAAGCCTATTCTTTGGGAGTAGAAGACCAATGGTTACTTTCAGATTACATTCGGTAATACAAGGGCAGTAGGTCCTTCCAGTTGTACAGTAACTCTTGGAACAAATCACATAAACAGTCAACTGGACATTATACTTTTAGTGAATAGTGAAACGGATATCCTAGGTGCAGTAAAAACCTATAACTACTTTTGTCATAACACACAGTTATACCAGGTGAGTAAAACCTAAGGATGTAATATGCAATTACAGATGCTTTTGAAAACAGGGAACCCCAGATTGAGGTAAGCAATAACTCTGGTAACTTGTTTTGGATGGCACACAGCTACCACAAATTAAGTAAAACCCACATACTTTAACTTCACAATGAAGGGGAAAGTAAAACCCAATGTCACATTTACTGAATAGTTATTCTAGGTAGGAAACAACCTAATATAGACTTATTAAGGACAGGCTAGCAGCAAGTCAGGGGAAGCAAGACCCAGTTGGGGGACACCCATACAGTTATCCTAACAGGACTAACCTGGTGATACCAACAGTTGGAGGACACTCATACAATTACCCTACAGGAATAATATGGTGAAACTAACACATTACTTTTGTAAAGAGGCACAACCTAATCACAGGAGAGTAAAATACCTTCACATCTACTTTCTATTAGACTGGCAAAACAGTGGCTAAGGAAGAAAAGATGTTAACCATACTTTTAAGAATAGTACATCAGACATTCAAGATCAGTAAGAACTTTTGTAACTGTTCACTCTTAGAATTACAGTTACCAACTGTCAAACACAATGTTGGAGGAAGGTGTGTCGACACTCTCCCCCGAACCACAGAAGCCGAATGAAGTCGACCCTCCACCTGTGGTTGGCACAGATACCTGATATATATAAACACAGGATACCATGTGGCAGCCAATGGGGGGAAGAGGGTTTGGAAGAGGTTGTGGACGGGGAAGGGAATGTTAGGAAAACCGGATAAAGTGTTAGGAAACACCTAAGGTGGACAGGACAGGGGACGTAACAGGGAAAAAACCCTACACTGCCTAATATCTGATAGGGTACCATAGAACCTAACACAACCTCAGGTCACCGATAATGTCCCCTTAATACAGGCCACTACTGCACCTTTCTAGTGTCCCTGCACCTCCTAGTACCCCCTTGATACAGGTACCAGTACTAATACAATTACATGGACTACATATATGCAAGCACAAAATGAAACAAACTCATGGGAAAGTATCCCACATGAAGAACATAACACATGGCCCTATGGGCAAGCATTAGCACATTTACACACATAAAACATGTAGGACCAAGTGGTCTGGGTATCAACACCTAACATTGGACTGTGTTCCAGAGAACCCACATGGGGTGAATAGTTAACAGCCCTAACACTCAAATGCAGGCTGTACTTCTTGCCAGGTTTTAGTGCCTTTTCACAATACAGACACCAAGTGTTCACTTCAAACCACTGCTAGTGACAATTATAGAGTTCCGTTCTGCCCATATGCAATGCCCGATGAAAGCAAACGAAAAGAAAAACCCAACCAGCACTTATCTGAGTGTAGGGGAAGCTCGCAAGCCTTCCCAGACGTACGATGATGCCGCCGTAATAGTAGCACGGGTCAGTCCTCCACCGCCTCGCGTTCCCCGTGCCAGTTTCAGGAAGGAATGCAGAGCCGCATGGAAACCGTGCGTGTCCTCGGTGCGCTGCTATTCCCTTATTCCATGTGCCTGCTTGGAACTGCAGGTGTGCGTGACTCCTCTCGATCCTCCGGCATGGCTTCGCCTCGAACACCAAAATAAGCCACACCTGCCGTGCGCCGTTGGGCCCTTGATAAGCTGTTACTAATTACAGACAGCTGGCTCAACGCGCGCACGACAAGAACTACACAATACCCAGAGGCTGCTGGGAAAGGTAGTTTTCTAGCCATTATCATGTTTTTAAGCGTTCTGAAGACCCTGACACCTCTTCCGCCTCTACCACCCCAAATTCCTGACATTACCTCCTCTCCCAGGGCCCTTCCAAGGGCCTGGTTTATCCGGATGTTGCCGATGAAATTGTCTTACCAACCTTGTGGCATGTACCTCATCTGCGGGTTCCCAAGAACAGTCCTCTGGTCCATAACCTTTCCACTGAATCAAATACCAGAATTTACGATTCCTTTTCTCTACATCCAGAATACGTTGAACTTCATATTTTTCTTGGCCTGCTTTCATGATAGCTGGTGGTCGTTTCGTAGTCATGCCCGGAAGCTGAAGGTTTAAGTAAAGAAACATGGAATACCGGGTGTATGTGCAAAGATGTAGGCAAACACAATTTCATAGCAGTTGCAGAGAGGCATTTACTAATCTCATAGGGCCCAATGAACCGAGGTAGAAATTTTCGTGGCCCTATTAAAGACAAATTTCAAGTAGACAACCAAACTCTGCCCCCACTTTATATTGAGGACCTTTCTGTCGGTGCGTGTCAGCTTGCCCTTTGTACTGCCTCTTAGCCCTCTCCAGATGTTCTCGTACCTTCCGTCTCACCTCAAGAAGCAACTGTTTGCGCTCCTGTAACACTGGCATATTCCCCATTTCCGGCAAATGTTCCGGTATCATATTCAGTTCATGACCATATAAACATTCATTAGGTGCCATTCCCAAGGAAGTGTGATAGGTGTTGTTATAGGTAAATTCTGCCAACCATAAAGCCTGCACCCATGAATCCCTGCCATCACTCAAATAACCACGTAAATATTGCTCAAGAGTTTGATTCACTCTTTCTGTCTGTCCATCTGTCTGGGGGTGATAACTGGTGGAAAGAGCACAGTTAATTCCCAACATTTGACAAAAGGCACGCCAAAATCTGGAGGTAAATTGTGAACCTCTATCCGAGACAATACTTTTTGGCAACCCATGCAGCCGTACCACATGTTGCAGAAACAACTCAGCCAATCTACCTGCCCCAGGTATTCCTTCACAAGGAATGAAGTGGGCTTGTTTTGACAGGAAATCTACCACTACCCATATGGTATCACATTGCTTATCGGGCGGCAGATCAGTGATAAAATCCATAGAAATGTGTGTCCATGGTTGCTCAGGAGTGGGTAATGGCTGGAGTAAGCCTCTTTTCTTAGCATGCTCTGCTTTGTTACATGCACAATTCTCACATAGTTCCACATATCTTTCCATGTCCTGTTTTAAAGAAATCCACTAAAAGTATTTTTTCAACATGGTCTGCATTTTTCTCAACCCTGCGTGTCGTGCCAAGGAAGACTGATGACACCAGAATAAAGTCTTGTCTTGTAGTTCTTTCGTTGGTAAATATAGTCACCTCTGATGATACGGCAACCCTTCCTATATAGTTCGTGCCGGATGACTGTTCCGCTACTCTAACATTTGTCGAGAGTTTAAAGCTTTCTTGACTAAGTCAGTGACCTGTGTGGTAAGGGCCCCAACAATTTTATCTGGTGAAATAATAGTTTTAACTTCACCTACTGTATGATCCAAATTTTGTTGTATAGAAAGTGCATCTGCCTTTCCATTTTTGCTACCTGGCCTAAAAGTAACCACAAAATCAAATTCATTAAAGTATTGAGACCATCGCAATTGTCGAGGACTAAGTGTGTGAGCTGTTTTGGAATATTGCACATTTTTATGGTCAGTTACCACCACCACCTGATGTCTTGCTCCCAGTAAATAGTGTTGCCACTCAAGGAATGCAGACCGAATCGCCAACAACTCTTTATCAGTTATAGAATAATTTTGCTCAGACCCTGACAATTTTCTGGAATAAAGCGCTACCGGTTGCCATACCTCCTTCTCATCTTTTTGCGACAGAATGGCTCCTATCGCCACATTACTAGCATCTGTTTCAACTTGAAATACTCTCTCAGTGTTGGGATGTTTTAACACGGGAGCAGTAGTGAAGGCTACCTTCAACTCCTGAAAGGCGTTCTCCGCTTCAACACTCCAAGTAAATTTCACCGCTTTTTAAACAAATGCGTGATTGGAGTAACAACTTTAGAGAAATTGCTGATAAATGGCCTATAAAAGTTGGCAAAGCCTAGAAAAGATTGTATGTCCTTGATGCATTGTGGCGAGGGCCAATCTCTAACTGCCTGCACTTTCTTAGGATCCATCACAATTCCTGTATTAGTCAAAATAAATCCCAAAAATTCCACCTGTGTCACATGAAATGCACATTTCTCCAATTTGACACACAGTTGACAATCCTGTAACCATTTTAATACTGTCCTTACGTGTTGTACATGCTGCTCTGGAGATTCAGAATAAATCACGTTATCGTCAATATAAACAATAACAAAAACATCAATGAATTCCTGCAAAACTTCTTGCATAAAGAACTGAAAAGGGGCAGGGGGATTGCATAAACCAAAAGGCATGAACAAGATATTCAAACAAACCAAATTTAGTTCTAGAAGCGGTTTTCCACTCATCCCCCTCTTTGACCCATATCAAATGGTACGCACCCCTCAAATCCAATTTGGTGTAAATCTGGGCGGACCTCACTTGATCTAACAAAACTGAAATCAATGGCAATGGAAATCTGTTCTTGATAGTTACCTTATTTAAGGCCCTATAGTGCATACAAGTGCGTAAGGTCCTTCTTTTTTTGGGAACAAAAAATAATGGTGAGGAAACTGGAGACGTGGAATGTCTAATAAAACCCTTAGTCAACATCTCATCCAAATATTCTCGTAAATACTGATTCTCCTTTTCTGTAAGCGCATAAATTCTGCTACAAGGCAATTTTGCTCCTTCCTCCAAATCAATAACACAATCATAGGGTCTATGCGGAGGAAGTTGTTCAGCAATTCTTTTATCAAAAACTTCACAAAACTCGCTGTACTGTGCAGGAATTCCCACTGTCACTGCTCACACAATCTGCTCTTCTGACCTCTTTTCAACTAACCAGGTCGCTGGTCCCGCTTCCGAAAAAATATGCTCTTGACATCTCTGCTCCTCTCTTGCCTTTCCCAATCAATCCTGGGATTATGAAGCACCAACTACCAGGGCATTCCCAAAATTAATCCAAATTGAGGAGCTGCTATTAAGTCAAATTTGATTTCCTCTTTATGCCCAGGTCCACAAATCATTACCAATCTTTCTGTCTGCTTTCTTATAGGCCCTGATGCCAAAGGTGAACCATCCACTGATTGCACTCCTTCCACCTTGGTTTTGTCACACAAAGGCAATCCTAACTGCTCTGCCAAAGTAATATCCACGAAATTACCAGTAGCCCCTGAATCCACCATTGCCAGAACCTCCTGTTTAGTCAAAACAAAGCATAACGTCACCAATATGTATAAGTGAGAAGTCTTACCCCTCACTGTGTTCGCAACCCATCTGGGGAACCTGATCTCCATCGGGCATGTCACCTGTGTTCCCCTTAAGGCCGGCCCATCTCTTTTCCCGCTTCCTTCGTACTCTTATCACCTCCTCCACCTTTCTGCGGGGTATTAGGACATGTACGTATGAAATGTCCTGCTTGTCCACAATAGAGACACAATTTGTTAGCCTTGCGCTGTTCCTTCTCTGCTGCTGACAAGGGTCCCCTTATACTACCAATTTGCACTGGTTCCACTTCACCTATCCGACCTCCTCTACTTCAGTCTAAACGCACAAAGGTCCCTGTTTCCAGTCTCTTTTTATCTCCTTTCCTTTCATTCATACAATGATCCAACCTTAAGGCTAAATCAATCATGGCTGTGCAATTGCTTGGTTGCGGCTCCACTTGGGCAATTGCATCCTTCAGTTCCTTGCGTAATCCCTGATAGAATAACACTGTTTGTTTAGCCACTGGCCACTCTGTCTCAATTACCAACCTGTTAAACTGGGTAACGTATATGACTAAATCCCGACCTCCTTGTCTCAATCCCAACAACTCCTTATCTTGAGCTAATGAAACCTCTCGGCGATCAAATAACCTACCAAATTCTCCTAGAAAGCCATCCCAATTGTATAATAAAGGATTGTCTTTCTGCACCAACGGCATAGCCCATGCAGCTGCATCCCCTGTCAGATATGAAATTACAAATGCCGTTCTAGCCTGAATGGATTCGAACGCAGTAGGTTTACACAACAAATGAAGATGGCATTGGGTCAAGAATGTCATGTACTTCCTAGGATCACCTGAAAAGCGCTCTGGCGCTGCAAATGGCACACTACTAGGCGATTGGACAATGACAGTGGGATTCTGAGAACCTCTCGCCTCTTCCAACGGGGTTCGCTGAGCTACCAAACTCTGTACTTGAGTTTTTAAGGTATCAGATTCCTGTCTTGCCTGTACTAACTCTACCTGAATATCCTGAAGCGCCTTAAGCACGTCTGCCAAGGCTGGAGTGGTCGCCTCCATTCTCGGGTGGTTGTAAGTACCCCAATCTGCGGGTGGCTTATTATGTCAAACACAATGTTGGAGGAAGGTGTGTCGACACTCTCCCCCGAACCACAGAAGCCGAATGAAGTCGACCCTCCAACCGTGTGGTTGGCACAGATACCTGATATATATAAACACAGAATACCATGTGGCAGCCAATGGGGGGAAGAGGGTTAAGAAGAGGTTGTGGACGGGGAAGGGAATGTTAGGAAAACCGGATAAAGGGTTAGGAAACACCTAAGTTGGACAGGACGGGGGACGTAACAGGGAAAAAACCCTACACTGCCTAATATCTGATAGGGTACCATAGAACCTAACACAACCTAAGGTCACCGATAATGTCCCCTTAATACAGGCCACTACTGCACCTTTCTAGTGTCCCTGCACCTCCTAGTACCCCCTTGATACAGGTACCAGTACTAATACAATTACATGGACTACATATATGCAAGCACAAAATGAAACAAACTCATGGATGAGTATCCCAACATGAAGAACATAACACATGGCTCTATGGGCAAGCATTAGCACATTTACACACATAAAACATGTAGGACCAAGTGGTCTGGGTCCAGTATACATATGGCCTAGCGCACACCTTAATGTTGAATTATTTTCAGGAATTGGTGAAAGATTAGTGGGGTGCCGGGGAGAATAACAACCTTGACACTGGGTTGTGTTAACCTATGCAAAACCAACAGATGTCCACACTTTTGTGGAACTCTCCTGTCCCCTGCACACCCGAACAATTGTAAAGACAATCAGTAATTTAACAATAGTAACAATTAGTTTTAGAAAAATATTTGTGAAAAAAACAATTTAAGTCACAGGTTATGTAAAAGATGATGACCATCAATTTAATGTTGCTGTGAATCATTAACTATACATAAATTCATAGAATATTTGTCATCTGTATTGATGCGATTTCAACATTCCTTATATAGCGTGAAAATACACATTTTGTCAGGTCACACTCAATTTTGACGCAATTTCCTTCGTGGGCACACAATATGTTTATCACACTTTCCTCAATTCTGTGGAGAATTGTCTTGTACCATATATTATTCATATAAAGTGTTGACATATATTACTCGACGCGTTTCGGGGTTGATTTTGTCCCCTTCTTCAAGTGGTCTGGGTATCAACACCTAACATAGGACTGTGTTCCAGAGAACCCACACGGGGTGAATAGTTAACAACCCTAACACTCAAATGCAGGCTGTACTTCTTGCCAGGTTTTAGTGCCTTTTGACAATACAGACACCAAGTGTTCACTTCAAACCATTGCTAGTGACAATTACAGAGTTCCGTTCTGCCCATATGCAATGCCCGATGAAAGCAAATGAAAAGAAAAACCCAACCAGCACTTATCTGAGTGTCTGGGAAGCTCGCAAGCCTTCCCAGACGTACGATGATGCCGCTGTAATCGTAGCGCAGGTCAGTCCTCCGCCGCCTCGCGTTCCCCATGCCAGTTTCAGGAAGGAACGCAGAGCGGCATGGAAACCGTGCGTGTCCTTGGTGCACTGCTATTCCCTTATTCCATGTGCCTGCTTGGAACTGCAGGCGTGCGTGACTCCTCTCGATCCTCCGGCATTGCTTCGCCTCGAACACCAAAATAAGCCACACCTGCCATGCGCCGTTGGGCCCTTGATAAGCTGTTACTAATTACAGACAGCTGGCTCAACGCGTGCACGGCAAGAAATACACAATACCCAGAGGCTGCTGGGAAAGGTAGTTTTCTAGCCATTATCACGTTTTTTAAGCGTTCTGAAGACCCTGACACCTCTTCCGCCTCCACCACCCCAAATTCCTGACACCAACCAACTCTTTACAAGTAAGTAAAACATGTGATGTCTTTTCTAGGCAGAAGTCCCAATCCCTTCAAAGTCTTTCCCTTATTCTTGGAGCATGAGTGTTCTCAGTGGCAGAAGGGGGGTCACTAGGACTAGTGACCAACAGGCACTGTTAGAATAAGTTCTTTAGTAGCAAAGGTCAGAGTTCCTTAGGAAAACTGGGCAAACAGGTGAGTACTTTACTTCTAGAGTTAGAAGAGGGTCCAGGGGCTTCACAGAAGACACCCCAGCAGGATTCTAGCATAGCAGTGGGTCTGGGTGCACTGGATGAGGGACCTCCCAATCACAGAAAACACCCCAAAGCTACACAGAAATCCCAAAAGGCTTAAGGTAAGTATATACCCAAGTCAACACAGTACCTCAACAATGAAGAAGAGATTGCAGCAGGAGAACTTCAGGGACTGCAGCCAAATACCCGGTCAGTGGATTCCTTGTGCTGGAGACTGAACACAAAACCTCACAAGGGACTTTGCAGCAGGAATCGATGAAGAAGGCATTAGGCAAGATTTCTCTCATGGCTGAATGTGGTTATGCAGTTTTGGTGCCTTTTCAAGGAGCACAGAAGACGACAGAAAATAGCGGTGGAATTCTCGTTTTAAAGATCCAGCACTCTTATGAGGGGACTTTTCAGACTTGATTCGTGTCTCTGGAGATACACCAAGATGCCCACAAAGTTTCTGCGTGATTCTGAATTCGGAAGACCCTGCACCGCACAGTGGCAGGAGGTCTCAGGGTATTGGGGTATTGCAAGAACGTAAGGTTGCAGCAACCCGTGGGATGGCTCAAAATGCAGGTCTTCTTGAGTCTAGTGGGTCTCACTAGGTTCTGGGTTCGGGTCGTCGTTTACGGATTCCTCAGTTCGATTGGAAGGAAGGGCTGCAGCAGGCTCGGGTTACACAGCAGGCTCTTCGGTCCCTGGAAATTGTCTCCACTGCTTTTCCTTCGTCATCCTCTTTGGTTTCATGTTCCAGTGGTTGACATGACTTCAGCTTCCAGGTTTCCAGTATTTAACAGGAACTACAGCACAATCTCTGCATTCTCTCCCTGCATTTTACAAGAAAGGGGCGTCTGGTTGTCCAATTAGGACAGCCAGCCCCCCACTGGGATTTGACTCAGTTGAAGCAAGTCGTAAGACAAAGGATGGGGCCGTTTTGGATTCCTCCCCCACTTCCTGTGCTTACAGACTGACTGGAGCCTGGGCTGGGTGTCCAGGGGACTCCAGCTGAAGACAAAACTCACACAAAGGAATTTCCCCCCCTGGATGTCAGGGGAAGGAACAAGAAACGACAAGAAACACTAAAATGGCAGAAAAAGAAGACAGGGGCCATTTTGGTAAAATGAGCACCCTAAGGTGCCTTTACTGCAGCTGTGATTACAGCCCACGGTAAAGGTGCACCAAATTAGTAAAAGGTATCACTGCCACCAGTCATTAAAGGTAAGCTTGTCACTCTAACAGAATTGATACAGTTTTAATGTGAAAGGGGATACATTGTATCTCCCCAGCACTCCACTTAAGGTGGGGTGTGTGCTGGTTTCACCAAAAACAATGTAAAAGGGATCCAAAGATCCTTTCTACCCTTCGGAACTGTAGTTCACTCAAGGTTAGCACAAGAAAGTTAAATGGGGAGCCCCTAGGGCAACCCAGCAACAACAGGCACTTATTGCCAATAAGTTGTTAAACATGATAACTTTAAAAAGACACTAAGGAGAGTTTTAAAAATGACACCCATAAAAAGAGTTAAAGATTAGGTGAGTGTGGAAAAAGGTTCCCACTGACTGAGGTATTAATGAAAAATATCCCACTAGAAAAACAAAAGGTTCTGGGGTTGAACCAGGAAAGGAAGATTTACCAGCTCTGTGGAAATCTTACCTAACAATAAATAACAGCTTTTTGCGTTACATTAATGTATTAATTTAATTTGTTGTGTGAACCTATTTTGCTGCACTTGTTGTTAGACTTGCACTCATGCTGATGCATAAGTAGGTTTGTGTGCGCTTCATGGCAATAGCTCCTTTTTTTTCGTCAGGTCAAAAGAAATGACCCATGAGGCCTGGGTGTCGGGTGTATGAAGAAAGGTTTCACCAATTTATTATGCCACTTTAAATTGTGACGTCAGGCACAAAGCTCCCAGATTCCGTCTGCATCGCAGAGATGGCTGGTTGAAGGGAGGAGCAGTCGTGCGGTGGGCGTGCAAAGCAGACCAGCCACGCAGGACAGCACAGCCCAGGAGGGTGTGCATGAACCGCTACAGACCTGCCACATGTTGAAGAACTCTCGCGGGAGAAAATAGACGACTGCAAGGGGGTGTGGGTAGCACCCCGGCCCTTCAAGCAAAATGCTCCCTGACCCCCTCGGCATAGTGTGGGCCGAAGTGAGATACAAAAAAGGACAACAAAGCTAGGGAGAGTTAAGGGGAAGTGACAGAGAGGTAAAACAGATGAAGAAAGACAAAGACAAAGACATACCAGCTAGTGAGCGGGTGGTAGAGAAGAGAAGGGAGAGATAGCAAGAGACAGAGATAGTAAAATGGGAAGGGAGATAAAGAGAGGAAGAGGGGAGAGGGGAGAGAAATAGTAGAATAAGAAGAGAGAAGGAGAGAGAAAGAAAAAGAGTGTGACAGAAATAGTACCAAGGAAAGAGACAGAGAGGAAGAAGGGAAGAAATACATAGAAAAAGAAAGAGAAATAGCAAAGAGCGAGACAGAAATAGTAAGATGGAGAGAGAAAGGAGGGCGAGAAAGAAAGAGTGAGAGAGACACATGGAGAGAGACTGGAAGTCCTGTTTTTTCTCGTCACAATCCTAACTCTCTGAGGCTCCCGTCTTCATGACAAGGATGCTTTTTCCATTTCATTTTCATTGCTTCGCCCCACATTCCCCTTCCCCCGCTCCACGCCACATATTAGTAGTCCCCCGTCCGAGGTCAGATCATTAATTGGTCAGCCATTTTCTGTGGCTCTCCTTCAGGTTGGTGCTGATGCTCACAGGAGTTTGATCGCTGGGGGAATGGGTTTATGGCCTTGGGCAGATCCTTTCATGGATGGAAGAGCCATGTTTTTACCGCTTTATGGAAGGCCATGTAGTTCTGGTTGTGGTAAATACGGGGGGTAGCAAATTCATAGAGTTGCTGCCAAGGTTGAGTAGGCTGACCCTCCAAGTCTGAATGAATTGGAGGCTGGGATACTTAGGAGGGCTGTGCTTGACCTTAGGGTGCATAATGGGTGGTATTGCATGGTTCTCTCTTGGAGGTATGTTGGGCGGGCTTTGTGCACTGCTTGGTGGGTGATGCACAGCATTTTGAAAGTGGATCTTCGTTCAATAGGTAGTCAGTGGAGGATGCAGAGAGCAGGTGAGATGTGGTCTTTTCATCCCAGTGCAAGGAGGAGTTTAGCTGCTGAGTTTTGGACTCTTTGGAGTTTAAGTTGTTATGCCGGAGCACCCTGATACACGGAATTTGCATAGTCCAGTATGGTCATGACAAATAACATAATAGAAGGCAATCTGTTGGGGAAGGAGAGAAGGGAAGATGCGTCAGGATTTGGATACATTATTGATCTGGTAGGACGGTTTTAGGCCAGAGTCCAATGTGCAGCCAAGGTATTTGACTGTGTTGGGGTTGGGGGCTTGGCTGTGCTGAGGGAGGCCATGGGAGTGGTTACAGGAGTAGAACTGTGTTGCCACATACCATGATCTCTGTTTTCCCTGGGTTGAGAAGGAGGTGGTTTCTTAGTCATACATTGGTCTATATCACTGAGGCAAGCTGCTATGTCCGGGTGGTGATCAGAGCTCATCTTCGGGATTCTCAGGATAATTTGCGTGTCATCAGCATAATTGTAGAGTATGAGGTTGTATGAGAAGTTGATCCATGGCAGCGGGTCAGGTAGAGGTTGAAAAGGAGTGAGGAGAGGCAAGCTGTCATGCGCGGAAAGGGTATCAACATGTACCCCATCATGCTTAATACTCAGACCAATAGAGGTAGTGATACCAGCACTCCCACTCCCGGGGACTCCCCGACACGTAGCACCGCTAGGATTTCCAAGGTATACCCAGTTCATGGTCTTAGGTTCCCTGTGGTGCGAGGGAGGCGTGAACGGTCCTTGTTTCGAGGCAAGGACGGCGGTCGCCCTCATTGGGTTCCTCGTTTGCATTAGCAACTTCCCTGGAGGTTGCGAACGGCAGGAGCAGCCGATTGCATTCACTTCCTGGTTACGGGACGCTTTCCCAATCACGTGCTTTGTCCTCCGCTCACGTGATCGGGAGCCGAGCATAAAAGCCGGTCAATTCGAATCACTCGTTGCTTCACAGCTGTTTCTCACGCAACACTGTTCAGCGTCTCGATTCAAGATTCACGGTTACTTGACCTCGGCACACGGACTACGGATTTCTATCTCTCATTCCTTGGTACTGTCATTTTGGTCTGCACGGATACTCAGATTTCTGACCTTTGGATAACGAATTCTGGACTGCCTCTGAACTACTCCCTGGTTTGTCAACTTTATCACGGTTACCCGAAATCGACCCTTGGGACTGCTTTTGGACCTGCCTTTGTTTTTGCCCTGAACTGTTACAGTCGCTTTCAAGTGCTCCACGTCTTACCAAGTGCCACGAATCTTCGCCCCTTGCACCACAACTCCCGATCCCAGGCCCCTCCTTATTGGGTTTAGGTAAGCACTTTTTGGTATTTGATTTCGCTTGCGAGTTCAGTTACTGTGCCTGTTTGTGCTAATACTTGGCTTCCGTCCAACAGCCTTGGGGTCTTCGGCGGCGCCTGGTTCCTGTGAAACAACACCAACACCTGTGGCTTCAAGGCTCGCACAGAGAGTGTTCTTGTTTCTCTCTGTGGGGAACTTGGGGACAGAGGCCCTAATACGCTTCACGACACAGCAAGTCTGACAGACTGGGATGCCAGTGTGTTCGTGTTGAGTATGGAGGCCGCAGCCGATGACCCCGTGGCTGCATTGGTGCAGGCAATCACAGTATTGAGGGCAGACATGGCGGCCGCCAATATGGCTATACATCAGGGCCTAGAATATATCCAAAGTGCACAGCATCCTTTGCCCACTGATGCAGAGTTTGGGGAAGCCGTGGCTCAACCCCCGGCGGGGCAACCCGTTGCTCCCGCTGCCGCACCACAGGTTCCTGTAATCATGCCCACTCCCTTTCCACTAGCAGCCCCGGAAAGATTTCATGGAGACCCCCGGAGGTTTCGTACTTTCCTCAACCAATGTAAATTACACTTTCTATGTAGACCCCAGGCCTTCCCTGATTCCATCACAAAGGCGGCATTCACCCTATCCCATCTAGCTGGTACTGCTGCAGCTTGGGCCAACTCATTACTCGAAAATGACAGCCCGGCTCTTTATGATTTTGAGTTGCTAGTGACGGAAATGTCCCATGTGTTTGACACACGACATAAAGCCCAGTCCCGAGATCTCGAGTTGTTGGACCTAACCCAGGGAAGAGGCACACTCATAGAATATATCACCAAATTCAATCAGTTGGCTGTCGAGACCTCGTGGCCTGATACAAAGAAGGCTGTGGTGTTCTATAGGGGATTAAGTAATTCCATGAAAGACGCTATGGCGGTCGTTCCCTCTCTGCCCACACAGCATACTGAATTAGTAGATCTCGCCTTACAGATTGACGCACGGCGTTCTGAACGCAAATCTGAGGCAGGGTTTTCTAATACAGTCCAGGCTTCCCCTTCCACAGAAACAGGTGGTGAACCTATGCAAATAGGCGGAATCTGCAGCCCGATTTCACCAGTAGAAAGGGAGCGTCAAAGAACCGATAATGCCTGCTACTATTGTGGCTTAAATGGACATTTTGTAAAAACCTGTCCTCGACATCCCAAGCTAAAGAATCCGGTTTTTCGGAATGCTCGACCCTAGATCCGAGGACTGGATCGAGCATCTCTTCCGTTCCCTCTGAACCAGTACCTGCCTTTGGACATGTCAGGCCAGTGGTTGTGCAGGCAACGTTAAAACCCACACCAGATGTCATTCATTCAGTATCCATCGTTATTGACTCGGGTGTCACTGCCAATTACGTTGACATCAAGTTGGCAGGGTCTTTGAATCTCCCCTTGGTTAACAAACATCACCCTGAACCTGTACAGGCAGTGGATGGCACGGCCTTGATTTCTGGCCCGATTAGGCAGCAGACAGCCCCGCTCACGTTGAACATTCACAACATCCACCAGGAAATCATTTCATTTGAAATAATTTCAGTGCCACAGTTTGGTCTGATATTGGGCATTCCTTGGTTGAAAGAGCACAACCCTTTGATTGACTGGAAGACTGGGCAAGTGCATTTTGAGTCTGAGCTGTGTCAGAATTATTGCCTCACCGCACCTGAGGGTATTGAGTCTCCACCACTGGCATTGGGGGCCATTGCTCAACTTACATTGAGTGATGGCATCACTTCCCCCGCAGAATCACACCTAGTGGGGGCAGTTGCAACAGGTATTCCTGCAGAGTATCAGGACTTCCAGTTGGTTTTTGATCAAGCTTCCTCTGAAGTCCTGCCCCCCCATCGTCCTTATGACTGGCCTATTGAGTTAATCCCCGATTCCGCTATTCCCTTGGGTCGGATCTATTCATTATCCCCCTCAGAAGAGAAAGCCCTAAAGGAATACATCCAAAAGGCCCTGAAGATTGGTCACATATGCCCTTTCACCTCCCCGGCGGCCAGCCCTATTTTTTTTGTTCCCAAAAAGGAGGGCGACTTGCGTCCTTGTGTGCTTGAACTCCATTACCATAAAGAATCGGTACCCGATACCCTTGATCACTCCATTATTGGACCGGCTAAGCCACACCACTGTGTTTACCAAGCTCGATCTCCGTGGTGTTTATAATCTAATCAGGATTCGCCCCGGAGACGAATGGAAGATGGCATTCTGCACTCGATATGGCTTGTTTGCATACGTGGTCATGCCGTTTGGGTTATGTAACGCCCCAGCCATGTTTCAACGCTTTATGAACGAGGTATTCAATGACCTGCTGGACGTGTGTGTCGCAGTTTACCTCGATGATATCCTCATATTTTCACAAACCCTAAAAGAGCATGTGACACACGTCCGCGAGGTATTGTCTCGCCTTCGCCAATATTCACTTTTTGCTAAACCTGAGAAGTATCAGTTCCACACTGACAGTGTGGAATTCCTAGGGTTCCATATCACTCCAGGGGGCCTAGCCATGAACCAGTCCAAGGTCCGAGCAGTGCTAGAGTGGCTGAAACCCAGTAACTTTAAGGCTCTTCAGTCATTTCTGGGATTCTTGAATTTCTATCGACGGTTCATTCAGGATTTCTCTTCTCTTGTAGCACCACTTACGGCATTTACTAGCCCTAGTGTGCCTTTCTTGTGGTTAGACGACCACCAGGCGGCTTTTGATGCATTGAAGTCAGCATTCACTACTGCCCCCGTCCTAAAGCATCCTGATCCAGAACTCCCCGTCATCGTGGAAGCAGATGCGTCTTCTTTCGCTCTTGGTGCCGTGTTGTCCCAACATTGCCCTTCCTCTGGTCAGCTCCATCCAGTGGCGTTTCATTCTCGGAAGTTCTCCCCTGCTGAAAGCCATTACACCGTGACAGAGAAAGAACTATTGGCTATCAAGGATGCCTTTCAAGTCTGGCGGCATCACCTATTAGGGGCTAAACACCAAGTCACTGTATTCACAGACCATCGGAATCTCCAGGACTTGGCTTCACTGAAGTGTCTCAATAGTCGTCAGATGCAGTGGCATTTGTTCTTTGCAGTTTACGATTTCCAAATCAGACATCGATCAGGTTTATCCCATGGAAAAGCGGATGCACTATCTCCCCTGGGGGGGTTTCCTTGCCCATTTTCCCCGAAACCTTACTGGATCAACATGTCATCTGTCTCTGTACCCCACCACTGCCGCTTCTCTCGTCAATCCGTACATGGGTATCACAACACCCTGAACAAATCTCCAAGTGGGATCCAGTAATTCATGATGGGTTGCCATTTATCCAAAATAGACTGCTGTTACCCACAACAGACACCCGCAACCCCACTTTAGAGTCGTTCCACGACAGTGCCATTAATGGACATCCCGGTCAAAAACGGACACTGGCACTCCTCAAGCGATGGTGTTGGTGGCCGTCCATGAAACGGGATGTTGAATGCTATGTGAACAGATGTGCGATCTGTGCTCAGTGCAAACATCGCCCCGGGCGCCCTGTAGGACTCCTACATCCATTGCCTGTACCCCCTAGGCCCTGGCACATGATAACGATAGATTTCGTGACAGACCTCCCACGGATCAAGGGCCTCGACACGATATGGGTGGTGGTGGATTCTTTTTCCAAATTGGCTCGCTGTGTTCCCTGTTCGGGCATTCCCTCGGCCCCTGTGTTAGCTAATCTTTTCTTCAAGTCCGTTTTCTGTCTTTTTGGGTTAGCCACTGTGACCATCTCGGACAGGGGGCCTCAGTTCACATCTCGGTTCTGGCGGGCACTTACTGGACTCCTAGGGATTGATTCTCGGTTCTCATCAGCTTATCATCCGGAAACAGATGGCCAGACTGAGAGGGTGAACCAGGCTATGGAACAAAACCTACGTTGTCTCATTCCACAGCATCAACAGTCATGGTTCAGTGTCTTACATCTTGCTGAGTTCGCACACAATAACGCCCAACACTCATCCACCGGCTCCTCTCCGTTCTATGTCCTGTACGGTCAGCACCCTTGTACCTTACCTATTCCTGATTACACCTTTTCTGACAATCCCGCCGCTGTGGCTTGTGCCCATGACTTGTCGGCCATCCATGCTCAAACGCTTGCTCATCTTCGTGAGGCTCAGGTGTCTTCGAAGTCTGCGGTTGATAAACGGAGGGTTGAGGCTCCTTCCTATGCTGTGGGTGATAGGGTCTGGCTTTCGTCTCAACATCTCTGATTGCCTGGTTGTCGGAAGCTGCTGCCCTGTTTCGTGGGCCCCTATAGGATTACCAAGGTGATCAACCCGGTGGCTTTTCGCCTGGCGGTTCCCGTCTCTTGGCACACGTCTCCCGTGTGCCGTGTTCCGTCTCACCCCGTGTTTCATACTTCCCTTTTGAAACCCTGTCCTGCTCCTACCGTCATCAGGATTCCCCTGGCCCCGTTTCTGTGGGTGGCTCTGAAGAGTTTGAGGTCGCTGACATTTTGGGATCCCGTGTGGTCAGGGGTGGTCTCCAGTATTTGGTGGATTGGGTTGGTTTTGGCCAAGAGGAACGGTGTTGGGTTCCTGAGGTTGACGTCCATGCCCCGTGCCTTGTCTCTCGGTTTCACTTGTCTCTTCCCTCCTGCCCACGTGGTCGTGGGCCATTAGGGGGGGGCTCTGTCATGCACGGAAAGGGTATCAACATGCACCCCATCATGCTTAATACTCAGGCCAATAAAGGTAGTGATACCAGCACTCCCACACCCGGAGACTCCCCGACACGTAGCACCACTAGGCTTTCCAAGGTACACCCAGTTCATGCTCTTAGGTTACCTGTGGTGCGAGGGAGGTGTGAACGGTCCTTGCTTCGAGGCAGGGGCGGCGGTCGCCCTCATTGGGTTCCTCGTTTGCATTGGCAACTTCCCTGGAAGTTGCGAACTGGCAGGAGCAGCCGATTGCATTCACTTCCTGGTTACGGGATGCTTTCCCGATCACATGCTTTGTCCTCCGCTCACGTGATCGGGATCCGTGCATAAAAGCCGGTCAATTCTAATCACTTGTTGCTTCACAGCTGTTTCTCACGCAATACTGTTCAGCGATTCAAGATTCACGGTTACTTGACCTCAGCTCACGGACTACAGATTGCTATCTCTCATTCCTTGGTACTGTCATTTTGGTCTGCACGGATACTCGGATTTCTGACCTTTGGATAACGAATTCTGGACTGCCTCTGAACTACTCCCTGGTTTGTCAACTTAATCACGGTTACCCAAAATCGACCCTTGGACTGCTTTTGGACCTGCCTTCGTTTTTGCCCTGAACTGTTACAGTCGCTTTCAAGTGCTCCACGTCTTACCAAGTGCCACAAATCTTCCACGAATCATCCAGGTGTTTGCAGCCGTTACTACCATCTGGTGCCAGGCTTCAGGGACTGTTTGCGCGCCCCTTGCACCACAACTCCCGATCCCAGGCCCCTCCTTATTGGGTTTCTGCTAATACTTGGCTTCCTTCCAACAGCCTTGGGGTCTTCGGCGGCGCCTGGTTCCTGTGGAACAACACCAACACCTGTGGCTTCAAGGCTCGCACAGAGAGTGTTCTTGTATCTCTCTGTGGGGAACTTGGGGACAGAGGCCCTAATACTCTTCACGACACAGCAAGTCTGACACAAGCGCCCTGGGGGCCTCCGGTGTTTACTGAGCAAGCTGAGGAGGTAAATGGGGGTAGGATAGTGATTTGTTTCCTGTTAAGGAACGAGGCAATCCAGTTGCATGCCAAGTCTCAGATTCCAATGGTGTGGAGCCGGTCAAGACATCGAGTGGTTAATGGTGTCAAACCCAGGTGAGAGATCAAGGAGAACCACAGCGGCGCATCCTTCAGAGTCTGCTGTGACTTTAAGGTCATCCCAGATCGAGATCAATGTGGTTTCAGTTCCATGGGGAGGCCTGAAGCCAGACTGAGTGGGGTCTAGTAGGTTGTTGGATTTGACGAAAAGGTTGAGCTGAGAGTAGGCCGAGCGGTCGATTAGTTTGACCAGGAATCTGGTGTTGGAGATGGGCCTGTAATTGGATGGCTCCAGTGGGCCATGGTCTGCCTTTTTCTGAAGGGGATTGACATGCGCTACTTTGAAGGGTTCTGGGAAGTAGCCGAATGTGAAAGAGTCACTGAGTGTGGACCTTGACTGTTCTTCTGCACAGGTGGAGAAGATTTCTTTGAGGAGGGAGGCGGAGCGGGGGGGGGGATCCAGAGGGTCTGCTACTGGACAGTAGTTTGAGAAATTCTTCGCTCCAGATTAGCTTGAAGGAGTTGAAAGTCTGCGCTGCACATGGGGAGGGGTGGGCTCTTCAGCTGCGGGTGTTGGGCAGGGGTGAGGTTGGAGAGTTTAACATTAAGGGTGGCCGTCCTGTCCAGTGCTGTAGAAATGATGCGAGAGGGAGTTGCAGAGCACTTGGAAGGACGTGCTAGGGACAGTGGTGCAAGAGGGATTCACACATTCTGAGATGATCCTGTGGAGCTCTTTACTACTGCTGTAGCAGTTTAGAATTCTTTTTTTGGCCTTTTGGATCTCTGATTTGTAGTTACGGTGATGGGGGGGCAAACAGGGGTTTGCTACGTTTTCTTTTTTCTGCTTGCCATTTTCACTCGAGGGAACGGTTATTGGTTTTGACATTCTTCAGTTGGGGCATGAACCATTTGGGGATTGATCCTTTGCGGGTGTGGGCAGGGCGTGAGGGGTGAGAGGGAGGAGTGAGTTGTTGAGCCAAGAGTCAAAGGATTCCATAGATAGAGGTCCATCTATGGTTGGGAGTGAACATAGCAATGCTTCAGCCAGCCAGGTCAGGTAGTACCTTGACCATGTTCCAACATTTGTGGTCATGAGTTGGGACTGGGCGGACCATGGGTGGTGGAGTCAGTGTGCGGATAGAGAAAGGTAGGGCTCACTGGTCTGTCCAGATGAGGTTTGGGGCTGGACACCGAGACAAGGTCAGAGGAGATGAAGATTGGTTAAGTGTGTGGCCTCCAGTGTGGGTGGGACATGTGGTATGGCCAGAGAGGTTCAGTGCCTCACCCACACACACACTATCCACTCACCCTCTATCTCAAGACATCCCCCTTGATATGATATGGCATTTATAACGTGCCTGTACATAAGTGTTTCAGGCATATTACCAATAATAATAACGGTTTAGGAATTGGAGTATTAAGTACTTTTTCCTGATTTTGTATTTCTTCTATAAGCAGCTACGCCAACTTATAACAAGATAACGACCTCAATAAAGATCAAATTTTTATGAGAATTTTAAACAACGTGGCATCACTCCTGAAGAAATAACTTTTGAGGACTGAAACATGTTGAGTTTGAAAGCCTAGCATTCGCAGACTTCTTCTAGTTGAGCAAAATTCATATTGATCATTATAATATTACTCGGAAGATGTTCTGCATATTAAGCAAGATCATTGTATACTCATCCTTTATTGAGGTTTTTTGTCACAAAGACTAATATATGGTTTCTGTTAGTCTTTTTTATGTATGTATTGTATTTTCTACATTTATGTGTTTTTTATAACTGGATCTTAATAAAATTGCAAATTTATGTTTTGAGATAATTTAGTGGCCTAACTGCTGATAGGTTCTATCTACCTCTTTTAATAATTTGTGTACTCATTTCCCACCATAAGGTAGAGATATCAAGTGGTAGTGATTAGGGTGGGAGTCCCTAGGTAAATTTAGTGATTTGGAGTTTAATCCCATTGCAAACAGATCGATCTGGGGCCTGCCCCACTTGATAGGATGCAGTCCACCTGGTCCTGCCGAAGTTCCCACTCGTGGCAGGAGCGCAACTCCCTGCTGATGGAGTCTGCGATGGTGTTCTGGACTCCCGCCCGGTGAAAAGGGATGAGGAACATCTCTTGTTCGATGGCCCTGTGCCACAAGGCCTGCGAGTGCCCCCCTGCTTCCTGATGTAGAACATCGCAGTGGTGTTGTCTGTGAAGATCCTTACCACCTTGCCCTTCAGGAATGGAAGAAATGACTTGAGGGCCCAGAACACTGCCCGCAGCTCTAGGATATT
Source organism: Ambystoma mexicanum (assembly GCF_040938575.1). NCBI lineage: Eukaryota > Metazoa > Chordata > Amphibia > Caudata > Ambystomatidae > Ambystoma > Ambystoma mexicanum. The sequence goes on along the minus strand of NC_090921.1, from coordinate 1,356,848,164 downwards.
GATGTGAAGATCCTTCTCCTCCGCTTGTCACAGTCCTTTGGCATGCAGGCATCCAGTGTGGGCTCGCCAGCCCTCCAAGGAAGCATCTGTGGTGACCATCTCCTGGTACGGGGGGTGGCTTTGGAAGCCGGTGCTCCGGGCAACATTGGGGTGGACGCCCCACCACCGAAATCACTTGTTGGAACTCGTTGAGCGGGATCCTGTCTGCGAAGCTTCCGGACACCTAAACCCAGAGAAGCGTCCAGGAACTCCTGAAGAGGTCGCATTCGTAACCTGCAGAGCCGGATCAGGTAGATGCAAGATGACATCATGCCAAGCAGTGACTTGATGGTCTGCACTGTGGCGGTCTTCAGCGACAAGAGTCCAGCGACGTCAAGAAGTTTCCTTCTTCCAGTTGGCCGAGCACGTGCTGCAACGTGATGTTAGGAAAGTTTCCCATTTATGTGTAATTTTCCCTACAGTTGTGTACCCCCCCAATTTTCTGCTGCTGTTTAAACACCATAGCCTGACTTTTTGCTCACTTTGTTATGGGGAAACTGACATGCCCTTAAAGACTGTCAGTACTGGGAGACTTTGTTTCCCTTAGTCCTTTCCCATGGTGCAACTTTTCTGCAACATGTTACAAGTGCACCATGTACCTTACAGTACAGTGCGCTTGGGTCTACCTTTCGTTTCCAAAGGACCTATACTCCAAAAAAGTATTATTTGGTAGAAGTGCAGATGTGCCTTGGATAGGGCTGATGGCAGCTTATCTTTTTGCTTATTTTTAACCCTTTCTTGCCATGCAAACCGCGGGTGGCACAGGAAGGTGGCCTGGCTCCAAAATGGCCATGCCACAAGGTTCTTTGTCCTGTACTTTGGCTATCTTGTCCCTTTGCCTTCCCCAGGTCAAGCAGACCCCGGGACAGTCGTTATTTGGTCATGCATTCTCCTGTGAAGCGCCAAGCTTTCACGAGCTTCTGCAAGCATTGTGTTTGCACCTCCAGGATATGGGCTGGATGGTCTAGTTCCAATACACATCCTGGGTGCCAGAGTGTCTGCTGTGCTGGGAATTGACTGGGACCACCATGGTCCACGTCTGGTGTGTCTGTATGTGAGCAGATCTCCCATTCGGTCCTCTTTATTTTGGCACGAAGGAGATCCTGGATAAGACAAGGCTCCAAACACCCATACCAGGTTGATCTCTCGCGTTCTCACTAAACTTAGGATAGGATCCAAGCATCCTGAAACTAAGAAGCCGAGTCGAGGAACCGCTGGTGACCCACTGGAAGGTTTGTCACCCTGACCCTGCTGATGTCCCGCAGGACCCCTCTGCATCTGAACGCACCAGAAGGTCTGCAAAGGCGCTTCGACCCATTTGAATAGTGGGAACTATTCACTGCACCTTCATCTTAACCTGCAAGTGAGCCTCTGTGGAAGTGTTCCTGGGCCAACCAGTGAACTCACCAGCTTGCACAGGACCTTTGCTCTGAAACCGCTGCCGTTTCGAGTTGAAACTTTGAAGGGGCCCCTGAGGGAACCTCAAATGTGGAAACAAGGCAAAGTCACCACACACGAATAGATACGCCAAACACGAGGTTCCGTTCCCAAAATCTAGGGTTTATTGCAATACAAAATAGTCCCAATTGGCCAAGTGGTCTAAACAGACTTCAGGGGACGCAAGCCACGAACGACGTACATCAGTTACATATATACAAAGGAGCACCTTACAATCAGCAATGACACAGTATGACACATTTGATACCGCACCCAATTAATTTCCCTTTGAATTAGAGGCGATGATTGAGCAGTGTGACAAATATGATACCTTAGATCACCATATTTAGTAACAGGTTGCAATCTCCAGTTTTACAGACATCATTCTTTGTTTGGGAGAACACAGCGTTTCTGTTTCTCATAGGCAAGCTGTGCGTAGGAGACTGACGCATACCAGGCCTCCCAATCTCTAAGTTTCGATTCTCTCTCTGGAGGTCAGCCTGCTCTCCAGGGCCTCACTGGGTTTAAGAGGGGGGGGGCCGTAAATAAGAACATAATTCAACTCTTTAAATGCTAGTTTCGTACATTGCTATTCTTTCAAGAGACTCGCTGGCATTTATGTACTGATTAAATGCCTTGCTCCCTGTCTTCAAGGATATATGAGGGAGGGAATCGGGCATTTCTGTCTGGCTTTCCAGTGTAATGTTTCAACAGGTTTTCGTAGCCTTGGACCATTGAAGCGAAATAATATCTATAGCAAAGCAGTTTTACATGAGGCAAAGAGGCAACATTAAAGAGAACAGAGAGAAAACAAAATGGCGATTCTAGTCATCTTAAAATGGCCGCACTCTAGCTGGGCCAATAGCTACGTAATAACTAATGAGCATGTATTCTTTACACTTTAAATGAAGCGATTTGTCTTCGGCCAACCAATTATCCTACATCGTAAGCTCTGTGTTCACAGCACTCTCACATCGAATTTCATACACTTGGCATTCCCAGCTCTGGAATAAAGAGAGTGCCCAAACCAGAGTAATCACGGTCACTGTGTCGTCCAGCTGTGGTGACGAACTTCACAGGTCCATTGCTGCTGTGCCCCGAATACTGCTGCAATGAAACAGGCCTGATCCCTTCACCGGGAGCAGAGAAATTGCCACGGCCCTGCCACGGAATCATCGCTGTAACTCAGCCGCTGAAAGCCACAGAGCCGCACAATTGCTGTATTTGAACCTGCAACCAAAGTGGACTCGGCTGCCAAGTTTGGTCCGGAGTGTGCGTGGGGTTGGTGAGTACTTGCAACCCACACCGGTGGCCCCTAGTGCATCCATCCATTTTTACGCACGAGTATACTCTGAGGGCCACTCACCTTTCCACAGATAGCCTGTGCTACCGTCCTATTCCCAACTCCTGGAACCTGTTCTGCCCTCTTGGGGGGACCCTTCACGAATAGTGGGAACTTATTCTTCATTGTCTCACCCACCTTCCTGAGCTGCTACAGCCCCTGCACGAGACCCTGTTTTTGATCCACCACATGATCGTGTGCACCAGAATCCGAAAGTACTTTTGGGCATTGGGCTCCACTCTTCGTAGGAAGAACTGCCTAAAGTCTATTTGCACTGCTTGCTTCCTTTCCTTTTAGGTTGTGGACCCATTATGTGCATTAATCCTTTAGGCCACTTGGTATTGTATATATGTGTTGTATTCGTTGAAGTATTACTGTTGATATTTGCTTTGTGTTTTGATTTCAAAGGCCTTGAATACATGTATATGTGTTTTTGATATATACACCCGACTGGGAGTCATTTGTAGTGTCCTTTGCTGTGTGTGCCCATTGTGGGGTTTCAGTCACCCTCACCCATCCTGAGAACTAGTTTTTTTTTATATCGTTGTATTGTTTTATAAACAGACATTCACTTCCCTTCAATCACTTGTCTTGTCAACTGACAGCACTAAATCACCAGTATAATTAAGTCAAGTCATATCACACATTCCCTTATTGTGACATCTCAAGTACCCTCATCAACTCCCCCCTTCCTACTTGCCCCAGATTTTTATAGCTTTCGCTGGACAACCCCCATGCAGTATATACTTGACGCTCCATGGCCACACACGTCCACATCAGCAGCCCATTGAGCCAAGACCGGGCATTCGGCGAGCCCCAACGTTAAATCTATATTACATTTTATACCTCATCTGTCCAATTGCTGTGGATAAAAACAGTTTTTCCCATCGGTTGGTAGTATTTTCATCAGGAATACCCAGCAATAGCAGTTTAGGGTCCACTGGTACCACTCTCCCCAGAATATTAGTCCGTTTATTGCAACATTGTTGCCAGAAGTTTCGAATTCGTGAGCATTCCCACAAGATATGTATGAAAGTGCCCTCCTCCACCTGACATCGCAGACAGTTCGGATCAGGGGCCTGTTTCCATTAGTACAGCGCAAACCTAGGGTAATACACTCTATGCAGAATCTTAAATTGCATCAGGCGAAGCCTAGAGGCAATTGCGATCGCTCTCGGGTACATTAAGGCCAGTATTCAATCTTCCCGGTCAATAGTGCCCACATCTACTTCCCATTTCAGTTTAAGATTGGCCAGTTCTGGAGTAGCAAAGGCTGTTATAGCATTGTATAGAATAGAGGTGACTTTAGTGGGTATGTGTTCCACCCAGAGGTTGCGCTCCAGGGGAGTGCACTGGGGCGTATTCGTGAGTAAGGGTATGTGTCCAAGCAGGGCATAGGTGATTTGCATGTAGTGATAGTGTTCTGTATCTGGGAGTCCTAACCTCCATTTCAGTGCCTCAAACGGAGTGATGTTACCCTCAGTTTATTCACTTCAGCAAGGTTACCGTTGTTCCATAGGGGCTGCATCTGGGTTACCCTGTCTTCCCACGCAATGTGTTTATGTGCCTTCCTCCATAATAACGGTGTGTGCAGCCATCGTCTGTGGGGTAGGTTTAGTGAGGGGTTGGTGAAGCATTGCAAGTGCCGACATATTCTGATGCTCCAACCTCTCAGCTCTAATGTGCGGTAGCTCCTGGTTACCGTGAAACATATTGTTAATTACTGTCATTTGGCTTGCCCAGTAATATGGCTGGAGATGTGGCAGTCCTATGCAACCTTCCTATATTGACCATTGTAATGTGCTAAGGGCGATGCGTGGGTGGCCTCCGCCCCATATAAGTTTCTTGAGGAGACCTATCCGGTGTAATTCTGAGTCAGGGATCCAAAAGTGGGGCATTTTGCAAAATGTACAGAAAGTGTGGCAATGCCAACATTTTAAAGAGGGCAGCCCTACCCAGCAGCATCAGGAGGAGAAGCATCCAATGTTGGACGTAGTTGGAGAACCGGTCAATAATCTGGTGCAAATTACAGGGTGTATAATCTGAGAGGTCTCCTGAGATCTGAATTCCCAGGTAACAGAAGCCATCGCGTTCATCACATTATGGGCAGTCTGTTGGTATTGCGTATTCGCCACCTTTTTGCCAGAAAAAGGACTGATTTCCCCCACTTTACCCGTAGTCCGCTAAATGCACTAAATCGTGAAAGCATCTGCGTGACCACTGGACAAGAGCGGGCCATGTCACCTAAATATATCAGTAGATCATCAGCATATATGGAGAGTGTCTTCCCCACTCCCCGGCCAATGCAATGCCATCCATCCATTTATTAACCATTTTGCTTCGTGTCTCTTAGTACCCATCTGGTGAGTGTTTTACTTTGGTGCCCCCTGCCATCTTGCCTCCATTCCACCTTTCCTTAGCCCCACAGCCTCCTGATTTTTCCCCCACAACCCCTCCAGTTCCCCGCTTCCTGGTCTCCCAACCCGCCCACCGTGCCCTGATTGGCCAGCAGGCCGTGTATTTGTAAAGTAGTGTCCCGTTCTTCCTCGAAGGCCCCATTTGCTTCGTGTCTCTTAGCGCCCATCTGGTGTTTTCTTTTGGTGCCCCCTGCCATCTTGCCTCCATCCACCTTTCCTTAGCCCCACAGCTGCCTGAATTCACCCCTGCAACCCCTCCAGTTCCCCGCTTCCTGGTCTCCCGCCCCGCCCACCGTGCCCTGATTGGCCAGCAGGCCGTGTGTTTGTAAAGTAGTGTCCCGTTCTTCCTCGAAGGCCCCATTTGCTCTGTCTCCTAGCGCCCATCTGGTGAGTGTTTTACTTTGGTGGCCCCTGCCATCTTGCCACCATCCACCTTTCCTTAGCCCCACAGCCCACTGATTTCGCCCCTGCAAGCCCTCCAGTTCCCCACTTCCTGGTCTCCCACCTCCCGACCCGCCCACCGTGCCCCGATTGGCCAGCAGGCCGTGTGTTTGTAAAGTAGTGTCCCGTTCTTCCTCGAAGGCCCCATTTGCTTCGTGTCTCCTAGCGCCCATCTGGTGAGTGTTTTAGTTTGTGCCCCTTGCCATCTTGCCTCCATCCACCTTTCCTTGGCCCCACAGCCCCCTGATTTCACTCCTGCATCCCCTCCAGTTCCCCATTTCCTGGTCTCCCGTCTCGCCCTGATTGGCCCCTGGACCATCCTACCGTGGCCATTAAAGATCCTCCCAGGGCAGCCCCATCGGCTAAGGACCCCATTGCAAAGGGCAGCTCCAACGAGACAGCTCCAGATCGTATCCGCAGGAGGAGCAAGAAGCCAACAATAAGTGTGGCAAGGGTGGGGACTGAAGCAATTACTTCACGCCATACTACCCTACCACTCAACACTGAAACCTAAACTGCTATAAACTCTTCCGTCTGTGGTTTAAATTTGCACTCAGAGAATCTACTTGATAACATATCTGTGGCATACTTGCATTCAGAAAGTCCTCCTAATAGCATATCTGTGGTATAATTGCATTCAGGAAGTCCTAACAGCATATCTGTGGTATAATTGCATTTAGAAAGTCCTCCTAATAGCATATCTGTGGTATGATTGCATTTAGAAAGTCCTCCTAACAGCATATCTGTGGTCTAGCTTGCATTTAGTAAATCCTCCTAATAGCATATCTGTGGTCCAGTTTGCATTTAGAAAGTTCTCCTGCACCACGGTGTAGTTACATTTAGAAAGTGTGATGAATAGCATATGCGTTGGTAAAATATCATTTAGAAAGAGACAATTGCATTTAGAAAGTCTTCCAATAGCATATCTGTGGCATAATTGCATCTAGTAAGTTGCATTAGAAACTCTACCCAATAGCATACCTGTAGCTTAATTGCATTTGAAAAGTCCATCTAATACCATCCACAGTGTAGTTACATTTTGAAAGTGTGCCAAATAGTATATCTGTTGGTGAAATATCATTTAGAAAGAGTCCCAAATTGCATCTATATGGTGTAATTGTAGTCGAAAGTGTGACGAATAACATCTGTGGTGAAAGAGCATTTAGAAAGTGTTCCTAAATAGCACATCTGTGGTATAATTGCACTTGAAACGTGCCTAACGGCATATCTGTGGTCTAGTCTTGCTCTTGGTGTAATTGCATTTAGAAAATGTCCTGAATAGCTTACCGATGGTGAAATGGTGTCTAGAAAGGGTCCATTATAACATATCTGTGGTGAAATAGCGTCCATAAGGGTCCCCAATAGCATCTGCGGACAAGCTTTGCCTTCTGTTTAAAGGCATTTAGAAAGTGTCTTCTAGCATTTAGCATATCTATGGTGTAGTCGCACTTAGAAAGAGTGCTGAATAGCATAGTTGTGGTCTAGCCGTCCACCAAATAGCATATCTGTGGAGTAGTTGCATTTAGAAAGTGTGCCTAACTAATAACATATCTGTTCAGTAGCTACAACTAGATAGTCTGCCTAAAGCATAGTTGTGGTCTAGTTGCACTTAGAAAGGCTACCTAATGTCTGTGGTGTAGTTCCGCTGGAAAAGTGCCCCCAACACCATATCTGTAGTCCAGCTCAAATTTAGAAACCCACCCAACAACAAATCTGTGCAGTAATTGCATTTGAAAGTGTGCCTAACAGCTTATCTGTGGCTAATTACAATTTGAAGGTCTGCCCAATAGAATATACTGTGATCTAGCTACTTAGAACAATAATACTTAGAATAAGTGAATAATAGCACCATGCTTAGTTGAACCTAGAAACTGAATAACCTCACCTGGTGAATTAGTTGAACTTAGAAAGTACAAATAATCGATAGGTACAGCTGTAGTACTGTTAATCATAAAAGTATGAACAACTAACATCAAGTGGTATAGCTAAAGTTGGATGGTGTGAACAAAGTCATCCAAACCCATATTTATCACAGTTTGAACCATGAGTGCACCCAATCGACCAAGGTCTGCCAAAAATGATCCCCGTGCGCCCCCTTCCCGCCAGCCCTGCCACCCGTCCCCCCCTTCCCCAAATCAGCCACCCACCACCACATCCCCCTATCCATCCCCTTTCCAAACACCAAGCCAGAGGGGCACGATGGCGAGCCAACCACCCTAAGAACGCTGCTTCTCTCATCCCCTCCACCCATTAGCCTACCATGATCACACCCGCCCCCTCACTACCCTCCCAGGCACACCCAACCCAACAACCTTTCCCCCGCCGCTTCCCTCATCAACTCCCACCATCATCCCCCTCCGACCACACTCCTACCCCTCACCCTAGCAAGAACAGAAGCCTCGTCCCTCTCCCCCTCTAACCTCCCTACCCTCTCTCACACACCAATCGCAACAAAGACACTGAAGAGAAAACGTACCTGGTCCCCCTCAATCGCTCAGTACTCATCGCCTCTTCTGCCTCGACCCACCACCTTATCCCCCCAATTACCACCCTCCCCCCATGCCTCACCCTGCCTGAAACCCCTCTCCCTCAATTTCTCACCAACCACAACTGAAACTCCTAACGCCCCACACTCCACCTTCAAATCCACCATGCCAAACCCAATCATCCCAACACAAGCGTCCATCCACTCCCACCCAAAACCCCCCCAGCTCTTCTGCTCGCCCACTCTTCCCATCAACCACCCCACCCCTCTCACTCTCCAGTTTCCACCCTCTCCCCTCCACCCCCCATCTCTGCCACGCCGACATCACCCTCCACTACTGAAGTGAATTGCATCCTATTTAATGCCCGATCCGTAGCAAAAAACAGACAGCATCTTTGACCTCCTCGCCTCTGACAAACCAGACCTGGTCTTAATCAGCTAAACCTGGTCCTATCACCAATGAAGCCTTCCCCCCTGACTACTCCCTCATCCCACTGAACCGTCCCTCCAGAGGAGGAGGAATAGCAATCGCCTTCAAGTCTCACTTCCACCCCTCAAATCATCGACAACCAACCATCCATTCCTTCCTGCGAATCACTCCTCGTTAAACTATCCCTCCCCCCTTCGTTCTCCCACAGCTTCCTAACAATCTACAGACCCCCTGGCTACGATAGACAATTCTCAAACAACCTCTGGGACTCTATTGCCACCCTCCAACTAAACCATGCCAACCTCACCCTTCTAGGAGATTTTAACATATGGCTCGACATTCCCACCAACTCTATGACACACAATCTGGTTGACGGCCTAGACGCGATTAACCTCCAACCCCACATAAACGGCCCGACTCACTACAAAGGACACACTCTTGATGCCATCTTCAGCTCCCACAATCTGATACATCTAAACCCCCCCCCCCACCCCTATCATCTGGTCCGCTCACTTAATTGTTTCTTTCGCCATTCACTCACCCAATCCGCTCCCCTTACCCGAACCTCCGAATCTACGCAAATGCTGGAAGAAATGAATAATCCTTCCTGACCTAGCCGATGCACCCCTTCAGTCTCCTCCCCCTACCTGCCTACTCAATGAACAACTAACCCCCTCCCCCCCCCCCCCCCCCCCCGACGCCTTTGACTCATGGGTCAATAACTCACTAATGCGGCTCACACCCTCTTGCAAACCATCAGCCCGCTGGGGCCTTTTCCCTAGATGGTTCACACCTGAATTGAAGACCACCAAACAACTATATAAATCCCTTGAACGCAAATGGCGGAAAGACAAAACACCCCTGAGCAGATCCACCTTGGCCCAGCACCTTCGTCAGTACAAGGCCAAAATCCGGAAAGCAAAAAAAAGCCCATTACAACTCCAGAATCCTAAACTGTAAAAACCCAAGCAAAGAACTTCACAAAATCATCACTGAATTCACCAAACCATCCCAACCCCTCACAATCGCTGTGCGACTCACTCTCCCTCCACTTTTACACCACAGCTCTGGAAAGAACAAACGCTCTAACCAACAAACTAGCTTTCTTAAACCCACCAGGCAAGCCACCCTCCATACCGGCAAACCCACCGCCTGCGACCACTACCCAATCAACGTTCGACTCCTTCAGTCCAATATCAGCCGACCAATTTCTCAAACTTCTGTCTGCCCGCAAACCATCCGGCTGTCCGCTGGACCCTTGCCCAGCCACAACCCTCAAAGAAATTTTTGCATCTACCTGCGCAGGAGAACACGCAAAAACCATCATAAATGACTCCCTTTCCTCAGGAATGTTTCCCCGACTCAATCAAAACGGTTCATGGCAAACCTCTTATAAAAAAAACCTTCCCTCAACCCTCTCGAGCCCAAAAACTATTGCTCCATCTCTAATACCAGGTTCCTAGCCAAACTCATTGACCTACTCCCAACTAAATGCCTTTGTCGAAGCCAACAATCTCCCAGACCCCGCTCAATCAGGTTTCAGAGCCCGACAGAACCGAAACCACCCTAACCTCAATCTGGGATGACCTTAAAAACACAGCAGATTCTGTGGGATGCACCGCATTAATCCTTCTTGACCTATCCGCCGCCTTCGACACAATCAACCACTCGTGGAACCGCTCTCAAATGGATAGCATCCTTTCTCAATAATAGGAACCAAATAACCCTACTCTCCACCTATTCCTCCCAAGCCCGACCAGTCGACACTGGAGTTCCACAAGGAGCATGCACATCAGCCGTCCGGTTTAACCTCTACATGGCCACCCTCCCACGAATAATTCGTTCACACAACATCCTGTGCTACAACTACGCCAATGACACTCAACTAATTCTAAAACTCCTGAACTCAAAACCCAACTGCCGACCTGACCTCACTTCCTGCCTCCTCGACCTAGATCTCTGGATGACCACAAACCACCTCTTGCTAAACCCCTCCAAAACCGAAATCATGTTATGTGGCAACACCAAACTTCTTCCACACCCACTACCCTGGCCATCTGCCATGGGCAACTCACCGACACCCTCTATTTCAGTAAAAAACCTTGGATGCTCCCTAGACTCTGACCTAACCCTCTCGCGCCAAGTCAACAACGTCTCAAAGTCCTGCCACTACCTCTCCTTTCCCAACAGACTCTCCACAGTCCACATTCAATTGTTATATCAAGACTGGACTATGCCAACCCCCTCTACCTCGGAGTCCACGCATACCAACTGACTAATCTACAAAGAGCACAAAACGCTGCAGCCAAACTGCTACTTGTGCTTGGCCCTAGAGACCACATCTCCCCAGCCCTCAAAACTCTGCACTGGCTTCCGGTTGCTCAAAGGGTGACCTTCAAAACCTTATGCATTTCTCACCGAGCAGTGCATAAAACCGGTCCTCAATATCTTCAAGACAAACTAAAACCCTATCACCCTGCACATACTCTAAGATCAAGTTCAGCCGGCCTCCTAGTCATACCAAAAACAAACTCAGTCAGGTTAGGTGGATCATTCTGAGCCTTGGCCCCCACGCTGTGGAACGCACTGCCACCCCACATCCGACTCACCGAAGACCTCATGTCTTTCTACAAATTACTGAAAACATGACTCTTACCCTAAAACCGACCCCTAACTCAAACTCGTTAACAGCAACTCAATGACATTTGCCCAAATGCTAGATCATAAATAGCAATCCAGCATCATGATTCCGAGCATGAAATCGAAAACCAATATCCTCTAAGGTAAGCTAAAAAGGACTAACAAAATAGAATGAGTGAAAAGGATCAAAGCTTCGAAGTGGATAAAAAGAATAAATTGTATGAAAGCAGTAAAGTGGTTGAAATTAATTAAATGGATGAAATAAATGTAATGGACAAGGGGATCAAAGTGGACAAGGGGATGAAAGTGGATAGCAGCAATTCAACTCGCCCAAACTACTAGATCACAAATAACAATCCAACATCAAGATCCAAGCAAGAAATCGAAGACGAATAACCTCTAATGTAAACTAAAAAGGACAAAAAGAATAGAATGAGTAAAGTGGATCAAAGCAGTGAAGTGGATAAAAAAAATTAATTGTATGAAAGCAGTAAAGTGGTTGAAATTAATGAAATGGATGAAATGAATGTAATGGACGAGAGGAACAAACAGACGAGAGGAATAAAGTGGAGAGGATGGAAAGATGGATACAGGACACGGAGTGCACGGAACAGCTGGAGGGCATGAAACAGATAGATGTTTATGTTAAAGGACATTTGTACCGCACACTATCACCACCGGAGTGGTCCCCTGGCGGCTCTGAAAGAGGAGGAGAGGTTGAGTTAGTGGGAGCAGGAAAAGTGCAAGAGAGCAGTGATATGCTGTTGGCGGCCTCAGCCCAGTGGGTCCGTTGGTTGGGCCTGGGGTGTTTGCGGCCAGTAGTCGTCGTGTACTGTTGTGCGAGTCTATGTGTGTTTTTTGTTTTGGTGTTGCAATATAGTGAGGTTTGTGCGGTTTGTTGTGCTGTAGGTTTTGGTTGTGTTTGGTTTGGAGTTTGAGAGGTGTACGCAGAAGGGGAATTTGTTAGTAGGGTTGCTTAGTTTGTGTCTCTATTCTGAATTGAGGTGCTCGGCTTGCATAGTCTCCCCTGATGCGCCTCTGTCCTGATCTGGGTCCGACTGGCATACAAGGTTCCTTACTCCTCTGGCCCCACCTCTAACATGCTCTCTCATAGCCCCCCCTATGCTCCCTTTATACTCCTGTGGCCAGTGCACCTGCCAATGTCAACATCTCGGGTAGTGTGGTGATTGCCAATATCTCGACAATTCCACAACACTGTGGTACCTGGCGGTAACTAAGAGGCAGGCAAAAGTGTTGGTGGGATTGTCTGGGGTAGTTGACTCAGTCTCCATGCGTGTCGCCTGTGTTCCAGTCTATCCGGTGTCACCCGTCCAGGTGCCGTGGGAGCTTCCCTGTCAGTTCGGGGGTGTCTGTCCTTTCCAGTTTAGTCATCCTTTTTCCGGTTTTCAGATTTAGTCTGTGGTGTTGAAGAGCCAGGTTTTTAGTGATTTCCTGAATTTTAGGTGATCTTCAGTGCTTCTTATTTCTTTTGGGATGTTTTTCCAGGTTTTTGTGGCTAAGTGGTAGAAGGAGGTGCCTCCAACTTTTTTCTTAAGGTATGGTTCGAGTTCCAGGCGGATTTCGTTGCTTGATCGGAGGGGCTCGTTGGTTTGTAGACTGTTATTTTCTTTTGTAGGAATTCTGCTCCTTGTCTGCTGATGGCCCTGTGCGTTATGCACATTGTTTTGAAGATGATGCAATGTTTTACTGGGAGCCAGTGTAGTGTTTTTAGGGCTGGAGTGATGTGGTCTCTTCTGGATAGTTGGAGGATCAGTCTTGCTGCTGCATTTTGGATCCGTTGCAGTTACTTCAAGAGGTATTCTGGTATTCCGAGGTAGAGGCTGTTTGCATAGTCAATTGTTGACATGATTAGGGCGACGATAGTGAGATGGCATGGAATGTAAGAGTGCATGGTATAAATGGAACAAATAGAATATTTGAGTGCATGAGACGGGTGTAGTGCATGGGACAGATGGAGAACATGGAACGGATCGAATGCGTGCGACAAGTGACATGGGTTGAATCGATAATGCAGGATGAATGGATGGTCGGTGGAGCAGGGGTAGGGTGTGGAGCGCGGAGCGGGAGTAGGGCAGGAGCGGGGGTAGGGCAGGAGCGGGGGTAGGGCGCGGAAGGAACAGTACAAGTATATGGACGGAACGTAGAGTGTGGAGCGGGTGTAGAGTGTGGAGCAAACAGGTGATGTATGTGGACGGAACGGGTGAAGTGGCTGGTAAGAAAGGGTGATGTATGTGGACGGAACAGGTGAAGTGGAAGGAACGGGTGAAGTGGAAGGATCAATTGAAGTATATGGTTACAACGGACGAAGCATGTTGAATGGAACGGGCGAAGTATGTTGAATGGAACGGATGAAGTATGTGGAAAAAGTGGGTGGAAAAAGTGGGTGGAAAAAGTGGGTGGAAAAAGTGGGTGGAAAAAGTGGGTGGAAAAAGTGGGTGGATGGAACGATTGAAGTGGGTGGATGGAACGATTGAAGTGGGTGGATGGAACGATTGAAGTGGGTGGATGGAACGATTGAAGTGGGTGGATGGAACGATTGAAGTGGGTGGATGGAACGATTGAAGTATGTGGATGGAAAGGATGACGTATGTGGATGGAAAGGATGACGTATGTGGATGGATCAGGGGAGTGGGTGAATGGAACAGGTGAAGTATGTAGAAGGAACAAGAGAAGTAGGTAGATGGAATGGAGAAAGTGGGTGTATGGAACGGGTGAAGTATATGGATCGAACAGGTGAAGTATATGGTTGGAACGGGTGAAGTATGTAGGTGGACGGAATAGAGGAAGTATGTGGAAGGAACGGGTGAAATATGTGGAAGAACAGAGAAAATGGAGAATAGAACGGGTGAAGTATGTGGATGGACGGAACGGGTGAAGTATGTAGAAGGAACGGGTGAAGTATGTAGAAGGAACGGGTGAAGTATGTAGAAGGAACGGGTGAAGTATGTAGAAGGAACGGGTGAAGTATGTAGGTGGAACGGGTGAAGTATGCTGGTGGAACGGGTGAAGTATGCTGGTGGAACGGGTGAAGTGGGTGGAACGGGTGAAGTATGTGGATGGAACGGATGCTGTGTTTGGAACCGGCAAAGTGAGTGGAACCGGCAAAGTGAGTGGAACATGTGAAATGGGTGGAACGCATTAAGTGTGCAGATGAAACGGGTGAAGTGGATGGAACGGATAACGTATGTAGATGAACGGATGAAACAGGGTGTATGGAACGAGTCAAGTATGTGGATGGATGATGCATGGATAACGTGGGTAAAACGAATGAAATTAGCAGACCGAATGATGAAGGGATAACATGCATAGATAGGACGAAGTGCACTGATCAGAAGGAATACACAGAACGGATCGAAATGATAGTGTGCATAGAACTGAGCGAGTACATGCAACGGATGGAATGCAGAGAGCGGGTACGCAATGGACACTGTACAAAAAAAATGATTAGAGTGCATGGAACGATCCGAAATGCATAAGAATGGTTGGGGTGCAAAAAATGGTTGGGGTGCAAAAAATGGTTGGGGTGCAAAAAATGGTTGCAGTGCAAAAAATGGTTGCAGTGCAAAAAATGGTTGCAGTGCAAAAAACAGTTAAGAATACAATGAACGATTTGGAGTGCCTGAAACGGTTTGGAGTACCTGAAACGGTTTGGCGTGCCTGAAACGGTCGGAATGCTTGGAACTATTGGAGTGTGCTCGATATCAAGCACCTAAGGTAAACCACCATATCACATCTCCACGCTTACTCTCTTCTTTACACCACCACTCAACTAGAACACAGCGATACTACGACACCATTCGGTATAGCTGTTCTCATACCATCACTTGCCTCATACTCCCAATCATCTTAACTAAACACAGCTGGGTACACACCCTCCAGCCTAGGCGTTCTCAGGCCTAACGCAGCCAGAATCGGTCTGGATAACAACCTGCCAGAACGAACACATACTCTTGATCTCTCAACCACCACACCTACCGCTAAGCAGCAGCTATCACACGGATGCCACACCAGCTGCACACACATTCGGTGCTCAGACGCACCTTATAACTATCTTCTCTCTACTGACTTGAACTTCGGTTCCCGAGGGCGTTCAATCTACCAGAGCCTATGGTACATAAGGCGCTATATAAATGCAAAGTAACATAACATAACAGGGCCAGAGGTTTGATAGCAAGAGCGAACAGTAGCAGAGACACGGGACACGCCCACCGTGTTCCCCTGCCCAATGGGAAAGACCTGGAGGGACAACCGGTGACCCTGACCTCTGCTTGTGGGGCTTCATATAGTAGTCGCACCCATCCCAGAAAGGTCTCACCGAACCCCATCCGATGCATAATTTCCCAAAGGCTTTCCCGTACCACCGAGTCGACCGCCTTTTCAAAGTCAATGGCTAACAGGGAAAGGGGTGTGTCAAGAATCATGGCCCGTTGCAAGAGCAGGTGGAGGCGTTGCATGTTCATGCGTGTCGATATGTTTGCCATAAATCCGTATTGGTCCGAGTGGATAAACGAGGGGATGACTTCTTGTAGTCTGGTGGCAAGAGTTTTTGCAAGACTCTTTGCCTCCCCATTAGTCAATGAAATAGGTCTGTACGAACTACACAATTTCAGAGGTTTCACCTAGGAGCTGACTCTGGCACCCTGTACTTTTTCTCCATCCTATTCTGTTTGTCTGGGACCGTGCAGGGATTCTTCAAGAGGGCCAGGCCTTCCTCCCACACATCGTCCAGGTGGGGCTTCGCCATGATGGTCTACCTCTTGGCCTCACACCTCTGTTACAGGAAGCCCTCCTTGGTTTCCTCGGGCGTAAACTGGAAAAGTTCAGAGGCTGGTGACCATGGAATGAAATTACTCCACCTCATCTAGAGGAGATGCTCTTGGCTGCGGAGATCCCCAAGCTGTGACGATATCTTCGGCCGGTGTTACCGTGCCCATATCTGTCCCCGTGTCCAGCAGGGAGGAGGGTGTAGGGGCTGATGCAGGGCATCGGATGACACTTCCTCTATTTAGCCGGAGGCTGATCCGGGGCCGCCGGTGCCTGCGGCATCCTTTACTGGATTTCGAACACCAAGGTGTGTAGGATCGAAAGTATGTCCAGGGATACATCGCTCGGCTGAGCTGGCGTGGTCAACACTAGGCCCTGGGCCGTCTTCTATTTCTATGTCCTTTTGAACCATGTGCAGGTATTCCTTGACGTCCAAGGACAAAACTTCCATGGCCTGGACACCCACCCTCCCCCTTTTTGCACCCTGAGGGGTTGGGCCAGGCTTAGAGACGGCATCCTCTTCTCTGGTGTGCCAGCAGGCTTTGCCACCGGCCCAGCTGAGGCTTCCTGCCCCGGGGGCGGGGACACCAAGGCACAGTAGGAGCTACCTTCACAGGGTCCACCCATTGGGCCTTCGAGAGAGCAGCTGCCACTAGCTCAATGAGCGACAACGTTTTCTCCTGCGCTACTTGGGCCTTCTTGGGCAAGCCGGCCACCTTTTCCTCCGTCCTGGGCTTTGTGTTTCTCCCGCAGCTTAGCCGGGTCAGACGATTTCCTCTTTGAGGAGTAGCTTGATTGCTGGCTATGGCAGCAGATGGTGCCATTGATCAGCCCCTGCCCATCACTGGACCCGCTTGCTCAGAGACCCAGATGGAACCGGACGAGCGGTGCTTGGCTTGTCTTGGGTGCCTTCCAAGGACTTGGAAGCCTGGCTCCTCGGATGGGCTGGTACTGGGTAAAGCATGACCCTGCTTGGGGAACGAGGCAGAGGTCTTGGCATTGAGCCACGCCGCCAGTCTACTGTGTCGAGCCTTCATTGTTTTCTTTGAGAAACCGAGGCAGATCTTGCAGTCTCCTTTGTGATCTAGATTAAGTCTGAGCTATTGAATGTGTTTGTCCTCCACAAACACGTTCCTTAGTCTGCATCTGGTGCAGAGCTTGAAAATGGAACTTTCTTCTCCTCAGTCATGGCTGGAGGTGCGCAGTAGGGCGGATGGCCTTCTGGAAACCTCGACGATACTTTCCCTTGAGGGGTGCTGAATTCACTGACAAACAGATCCCTGCTGTTGGCAGATGGAGAGGAGCACACAGGCTGTTTGACAAAAATAGAAACTTTTCCATCGAAAATGACAAAAAACTGTAGAAGTAGCTCACAGAGCAAAACTAGTCCTCCCATCACCCGAACGTGCAGTAAAAATCTTAAGATATCTGCCATAGGGGTTTAGGGATTGGACTCTTGCTGGGGGAAGCATGACCCAGAGTATAGTGATTGGTTTAGAGGAGAAATACAGTTTTTAAGTGAAAGTGAAGCTTTTCTTTTACAGAGGATTCCTGGCCTGACGGGAAATATTCATGAGCATGTGAATGCATGCTAGACCCCATGCTGGCGAAGGATATATCGAAGATGAGGAATCCACGGTAGTAACATCAATTTTTCTTCCCACTTTTCTGTAACAATAGTTTTGCCAATCTTTTGGCGAAAATGCCACAATCAAAAACATGTTCAATCTACCCATCGGACTTTGAAGTGGTCTCATGCTATGCAGAATTCCAATCCTCTTCAGAATATACCTTTCTACAATCCAGACTTTTGGAAGTCTAACAGCTCCACATGCAAACAATGACAAACATTAATTTTCCATCATCCCCTCACAGCAGCCTGTTTCTCACAACCCTGCTTGCTCATCAACTTAGCTTCTCTCAAATGCTTTCTGCATTTTAAGATATTGCACCCTGGGCGGGGGTCACAATATGCCATCCTACGGTCAAGCCAGGCCCTTTGTGACGAAGGAAGTGATTTGGCACAGTAGGAAAGCCGTATAACAGATCAAAGGGCCCACTTCTGGATTACCACAACTACACCAACATACCCAAGTGTTACTAACATTTGCTAAAAATAGAGTGGCACGGTGGGGTAAAATTGGATTTTAGACGCTCGTGGCTGGGCACCTTCCCACATAACAGGCTATTTAAGCTAGGTTCAACCTACCCAAATCATAGGTTGTATTTGTGTTCAGTAATTCCCAAGCAGTTTGCAGCTGACTTTGTCGGGGGGTGGCCAGGCTGACAGAAATTCTCCTATAGTAAGGCAGTGAGCTAAAGCGTTACTGCAGATCCTCCTGGTTGGGCACCTTACCACACAAGAAGCTATTTAAATCAGTATTCAACCTCAACAGCGAAGATTTCCTTTTTGGCCAAGTAACCAATGCCTCATTTAACAGAATAAAAAGCCAGTCCTCAACTTCACATTAACCAAAAACAATGTTGCATACATATTAGTAGGGTTGGAGATCACTATGCTACAAAGTACACCATGCAAATATGTTGAAGCTTAAAGAAAAGTAGAAGTGACATACCATAGTGACTGTTCTCCTTGTTCCCTTTTTTTCATTATCCAACCGTTCCGTTGGGGGGAGTAGCCTTTATCTTCACACAGTGGATTCCTGCCTCTACTCCTATGCAGGCCTACCCCACCTTTGAAAACCTGGTCTGTAGGCTCCCTCTCTCTCCTCGGCACGCTCTGCAAGTGGCTATCTACCGGCCACCTGGTCAGATCACCTCTTTCCTTCAAGTGGGCGGACCTCGCCATCTCCCTCCTGGCCTCAACCGCTCCTTGTAGACTTCAACATCCACCTTGATGCTTCTTGTCCCACCAAAGGGACTCTAACGTGACCTTTGTGACGCTCCCTCCATTCTTCCCTCTGGCCCGATTCACACTGCAGGGCATACTTGATCTGATCTCCCCAGACCTCCACCTCTCTAACCCTCTTACCACTCCTCTCTCCTGGAGTGACCACTTGCTCCTTTCCTTTAACCTCTCTACCCCCAGGCCAACCCTACTGCCACCCACCTTCACAGCCATTCAACCCATGAAGCGTGAGGCATTCGCTGCATCCTTCTCTCCCCTTCCGGCACCTCTGGCCGACTCAGACAGCCCTTTCCATGCACCACTCCACTATCTCCGATACGCTCTATGTACTTGCCCCAGTCACGAGGATCTGCGTAAAGCCTAAAATCAAGTGCAAATGCTGGTACAACTCAGACGACGTCGCCCTTAAACGCAAGTGTAGGGTGGCTGAGAGGAAATGGTTTGCATCTTGTACATCCCCTGACAAACTGACATGCCGCCTGCTCCAAAGACAATATCGGCTGTCCTCACTAAGAAGAGTGCTCGCGTCCAAACTCGTTTTTCTGTGGCATCTTCCAACTCGGCGGAACTCTTTAAAATCTGCAAGGAGCTGTCCAATCCTGCGGAAGTCTCTACCTCTCCTGTCCCTTCCTAGGCCCTCTGTACGGCCCTGGCTTCGCACATCATCTTTAAAACCCAGGACATCCCATCCACCCTCCTGCCTGCCTCTCCCTCCACTCTTCCTGCGGCCACCCCTCACCCCTCCCTTCTCTGCCTTTCTTCTCCCCCAGTGAGGGGTCTAGACAAGTCTGATCCATGAAAACCTCATCTAAACAGGTTCTTCCCTGTTCCTCCAAAACCATCAAGGACCACATGGACACCCTCTTTCCAGCCTTGGCTGACTTCTACAACCACTCTTTCGCCTCTGGAACCTTCTCTTCACCCCCAGAAGCACTCTGGTGCACCCTCTTCTCAAAAAACCCTCAGCCGACCCCTCCCTTCTGGCTAATTATCGGCCAATCTCCATCACTTCTTTCCTGGGCAAACTCCTGGAAAAGCTGGTAATCTCCCAGCTTAATCTTCACACCGAATCTGTTGGTTGTCTCCATGACCATCAGTCTGGCTCCAGAGCAACCAGAAGCATGGAAACTGCTCTCCTGTAACATCTGTGAAGACCTGCTCCCTAACCTTGATTCTAATCTCCCCTCTGTCCACATCCTACTAGATCCCTTTTCTGCCTTTGACACTGATCAACCGGCTCTGTGATAATCAGGCTCTGGCCTGGCTGACTTTCCTCCGACAGACCCTCCCGGGTCCAACTTGCGTCTTGCCTGTCCTCTATCTCTCCACCTGTGGTGTTCCCCAGAGGTCGAGCCTTCCTCCCTGGTTATTCAACCAATACCTGGCACCTCTCGTCCACCGCATTGCTGCCCTCTGCCCCACCTTCCAGTGCTATGCTGATGGCACCCAGCTTGCTTTCAAGCTCCCCTCTGCTGACATACTCATCGCCGATTGCTTGCAATCCAGGAGTGGTGCGCCGCTAACAAGCTTTGCCTGAATGCCAGTAAGACGGTGATCAATCAGCACACCTGCACCCCTCTTTCCTGCCACTCTGCCAGCCTCCCATGGCCCCCTCCTGCGAGGCTAAGAACCATGGGGTTATCTTCGACTCCACACACTCAGTCTCTAAGAAGTCAAACTACCAACTGGACCTCAGAGGTATTCTTCCTTTCCCCAGAAGCTCAGTGTCTCCAAAGCTCTGGTTCCCTCTAGGCTTGACTAGTGCAACAGCCTTTTTTTAAATCTGCCCGCCTCTACAACTCATCCAGAACAGGACTGCAAGACCGGTCCTTGGCCTCAAACCAAGGGATCTTATCTCTACAGCACTGAAATCTCTCCACTGGCTGCAAGGACCAAGTTCAAGACCCTGTGCATTGTCCACAAGGCCTTCTGGGACCAAAATTACTCCAGCGTTCTCTTCAGAAGCATCTTCCTACTCAAGCTCTTCCCACCTCAAACTCATTGAGGGTCAGTCGCTTTTCGAAATGAATTGTGGGCAGCGCTCTTCAGCTGGTGCCTCCCTCTTAACTTCCCTGCCCTCAAACTTGAGCAGAACCATCTCTGGTTCCGGAAGCAGCAGCAGTACTGTGAGCAGGCCTGAAACCGGATTGGGCTCCATGCAAACTATTGCTGGACGCCACGCGAGTTTGTAACCGTGATGTGGCAATTTTGTCCAGTATCTTAACTTTGCTATGGGCCTTAGGTTGACGGGATCTTGACCCATTTTTATTTTGGTAGTGGGGTAACAGTAACTGCTTTTGAGGTGGGGATCTGTTTATCTGGAAGGGAAGAATTCACAAATCAGGTTACAAAAGGGGCAAAAACCTTACTATGCTCTAGAATAAATTTTAGTGGTAAAGATTTTCCACACAGGTGCGTTTCATTACTAGAGGATCTTTTCCATTTTGCAAAATGTAATGGGGTTTAGGGTGAATTGAGTACATTGGAGAGGTCCCTTGGCGTCACTAGGAATTTGAAGATTGTTTTGGCCAGCTATAACTTGGTCCCTTGCTTTAGTCATCTTTGCTTTGAAATCTGCCTGAACCATCTTCGAATCATCCACTGAAGGGGTGTGGGTATTGGCTAAAGAGGTAGGTTTTTCTAAAGATTTGAAGTTTACGCGAATTGTCCGGGCCTCTTCTATTTGTGTGTTAAAGACATTTTTTGGTTTGGACTATCTTGGCTTCATAGGAAGCGTCCATAGTTTTCCAGGTTACCTTATATTACTTGGATGGATCTTTCAGCCATTTGGCTTCAAGCTATCATTTGGTTTTCTTAAGAATGGCCAGCTCTGGTGTGAACCAAACGTGATTTCTGGGATTAGCTATAATTTTTCTTGGTCTGAGGGGAGCGATGTCATCAAGCACATGTTGAAAAGATTTGGTAAAGAGGTATACTATGGTGTCGACATGGTCCTCTAGTGAGGAGCTCTGCGTGATCCTCATGCATGATCGCATTTAGGCATAACTCAATGCCGGGAGGGGATATCTTTAAGAAAAGTAACCCTTTTGTATGGATTGGGAGGTTTGCCGACATTGGTCTTACAACCGATGGAAAAATTAAATTGATCACACCAAATACAGGGGGTTGTCGCAATTATGCTTACATTCAGTCCCCTTGCCTTCATGTTCATGGGAAACTTCAAAATACTGAACTCTAAAGCGCAGAAGGAAAACCTTAGTGTCCAGAGTTCTGCAGTAGGTATCGGAGGGTTAGTGCACGCAAAAAGTATGCAAAGTACCCAACATGGACACCTTGCAGAGGTCATAGGGGAAACATGCCTTTGAATGACCATCGAAGCAGGGTTCCCACGAACCAGGTCAGTATGAGAATGCCCTTACGAGCAACCTTACTGAAGTTTTAACACTAAGATGCAGGAAATGGGGTATGGTATTCGCCAACATTGTAACTAGGGGTACACCAAAAGGTGAGAAAATGGTCACTGAGCTACCTTAAATACTGTTAGTTCTGTAGTGCACCATCTAGCCATATCCCTACTGACCAGTGTCAACCACCAGGTAGAGAAGAGCAGGCACCACTCTAGATAGGTGGTCAAACGTTTTTACACCAGGATCCCCTCCCCCAGCTCCACTGTAAAATAAAAAAATGGAAAAGGTTTTAATTCAGGCCCCAACATCAAAGTTGCTACATGGGAGGTGGGGACATCGCTTTTCAGAGATCACCTACGGTGATAGGTGACTAAGAGCAGATAGCACACCAAGAGACCATGTGCTCGCTGTCATAACTGAAGGTGGTCCCATGAATTCATTTAGCAGGAATTTGCTTTCTTGATCATTCGCTGACGAGGGGCACGATTCAAGTGAGTGGACACGTTTTTCAAATTTTGTGGGAAGGTTGGGGCAGAGCCAAGAACCACCATGTTCCAGGTTGTCTCATTACAGAGATTGGAGGACAGCCTAGGGGCGTACATCAATCAAAGAAAAAAATTAATTTAGTGCGGCCCAGCAAATGACTTCATTTTAAAATTACTTTTCACGGTCTCCTTTCCCATTGCTCCCATCCGTCTTGCCTTTCTACATTACCCAGTCTCACCACCACCATACTTTAACCTTCATTGCACCAGTGTCCTCTACCTGCTTCCTCATAGGTCCTGACGGCACCTTCAACCACTCCCCTATTCGCACTTTCCATCTAGCAATGGTTTCCCTTCTCATTACACTATTCCTTCCACTTCCGTTGATCCGTCCGATTCAGTCTCTCCTTTCAGTGCTATATTGGCTCTAACCCTCAATCTCTTTTCCCGCTACCACACCACACTTGAGCCATCTTCTCGCTCCTCCAGTTACCTGCTTTCTACCATTCTTTATATCCCCATCTCTTCCGTTTTTAGTTTTCCCTCCAATTCTGTCTGATTTGACTATCGTACCATTTCCCCAGCTGCTCTGTCTCCATCACCCATCTCATTCTGTATCCCATCTACTGTTTTGGCAGTCACACCACTCTTCCTTGTTCGGTCCTACTTGTCACTGCCTCTCATTTTGTCTCCCTACATTGCTCTCGCCTTTCACTTGTATTCTCTTTTTTTTAACTGGTATTGCAGAGCATGTTAGTCTGTGGTCCATAAATTGAGTCTATGGACGAATCATCTTTGCTCCCCAAATGGGGAGAGGCATTCATGGTCATACACCTAAGCAAGAGAATTAAATAGGAACTCCCAATAGAATGAGTCTTCATCACTGATCCTGCTTGGAGTTATTCAGAGTGGAATTGATGCTTCTGGGAACAAGAGACAGTTAAGTGTAGTTGTGCTTCCTTCATATGAAGGATCACGTAGGGAACCAAGGATGCAAGAGGCTGGGTATCAGAATCAGAGAATATGTATTGTCAGATTCTGATATCCAGCCTCTTGCATCCCTATGTGATATTTCATATGAAGGAAGCACAAACATGCAGAATATTATTAAACCTCTCCAGAGTAGAGAAAGCGCTACCCTGCTGTGTATCCTTATGAGACCAATGAAGTAAAGGGTATTTAATATCACTTATAAGGTATACATACACTTTTGTATTCGTGTGGCTCCATGGGAGCCCACATGAAACGAGACATAGGGCACCCCCTGCAATGTGCTTTCACCAAATGGCCTCATGAACTCTGCTAGCACAATCCAAGACGCAGTGCTAACCCAGCACTTGTGAAAAGGCCTTCAAGCATTTCAGGCGACGACTGCAGATGCCTTCGTCCTACACCATTAAGGGTAATTATCTCGCACAGGCTCCTCCATGTCCTTCTAGAACATATTGGTTACTAAATTAGGGAAAAAGATCTTCCAATATGGTAGTCTGTACTAAAATAGATGCATGTTGTCATCAATATTTATCAGCCTATGTCAAATCTTAGAAATACATCCGCAATCTTGTAAGAGTGTACATTTGAGCTATGCAGACTACCTGTAGCAGGTCAAAATGGATATTTTGGTATAACTCTGTTCCATACTGAAACATGGCGTTTTCGGGTGGAAAACAGCATATACACCAAGCCTAAAATAGCGGGGCAAAGGCAGCAACTATAGTAAAAAAACTAAAAACCTGCACTGCTCAATTGCGAATGCAAATCCTTGTACATCGCTAATTGAGAGGACAGAAAACGCAGCAGGAATTCCAGCCGCAAACCAGCTGTTCAATGGCAGAGCCCATGATGGGGCCGAGTCGGTCTAAGAGGCATTCATGGGCACTTTCGGCTGCCAACTAGTTTGAACACATTTTAAAGGAAGCATTCAAAGTTGCAACAGCTTTGCAAATAAATGATTAAGAGTAGCCACACAAGTTTAGACACTAGTATTCACAACCCAACCCGATATTGACTTTTGTTGTGCATACTGCTCATGCCTTTTAGTGCACCTGCCATCTAATGTACCTATGAAGTCGGATGCTTTCATCACAAACAGCCGTGCACGACTCCCATATCACCATTTCAATGCTATTTGGCATGCAATGTTGACTATACTAGAGTCCTATAGAAACTCAGAGCTATGACGAGTTAGTGTGTACAGTTCCAAGAAGCCAATTCTGTTCAAATTACATCCGAACAGTCAAAAGTAAATTAAGGCATTTTTGGGAAAGCGCAGATAACACCTGCTCGTTTTGTCATTTCTTACAAAAAGTAATCTCACAGCTCAACAGGATGGCGATGCTTGGGCAACATGTACACCATTTACTAAAAGCAATCCAAACAAGACAGTTGGTGGACCTTGTTTTTATTATACACAAAGTGAAGACAGCAATGTTAGTTCTTGTATCCTCTGCTAGCTCTGCGACCTCTGGCACGTTCAAACTTTCTACCTTTAGACTGAATGTAGGGCCTGAGGGGAGACAGAAAATAGTTATCTTTAGAGGAACGGTCATATGATGGCATGATCATATGCATGCTTAATCTCATTGAAGGTTGCCCCTCCCACGCCCTCAATAGTTAAAATGGTAAACTAAACCATAAATGAAGTTACAATGGAATAGTATCCAACTGAAGAGGATGGGTAATTGTACCCATGAATTTCCTTTGTTGCAACAAAAACTAATCACCAATGGAAATTCAACAGATGTCATCTACAGTTTAAAAAAAAAAAAAAATAACTGCTCTCGTTCATTTCTCCACCAAAATATATTCATATTTTATTTAAAGCGCCTTAAGCCAAGGCACTGTACAGAGTAAAAACAGTACAACAAATTTAACAAAAAAGAAGCAAATTGTCATGTTAACCAGGTAGAACGTCAGAGACTTACGAAATAAAGAGTAAGAAGGAAATAGAGCGGAGAAAATAAGCAACAGCATTCCAGTGTAGGGGTGCCAGGAGGGCGAAAGAGGGAGATAGTCAGATGCAAGACCATGGAGAGACATGAAAACAAGACAAAGAAAATTAAATTTAAGAATGAAAAGACAGCCAACCAAGAGTGGAAAGTGAAGAAGAAATGGAGTCACGAAAGGAGAGGAGACATAGAAGACAGATTTTAGAGGAGCAATGACAGTAGCTGGAAGACCAAAGAGTGGTGGAACAATAATACAGTCGGGAAAATATCAAAGAGGATATCAGTAATTGTGGCCTGAAAAGAAAGGGACAAGCTTTACGTATGTTGTGTAGATGAAAGCGACAGGCAATTGAAGGACAAGGCAGAATCAAAAACAAAGCCCCAAATTACAAGTAGAGGAAACTGAAAGCGGAGACGGGGAAACAAAAAGGCGGCTATATAGGAAGAGTACTGGCAGGGAAGAAGAGAAACTCAGTTTTAGTAGCGTTGAGTGCAAGATAGGGAGTAGACAAAGATTTAATAGCTAATAGACAGGAGGAAGAGAAAGAAGCGGCAAAGATCATCAGCCTAGAAGTGATGTGAAAGACCAAACTAGGAGATAACAGTAGCAACCATGTAGGATTCATTTAGCCTCATTTAAAATTCAAGGGTAATGTTTTTGCACAAAGGTTGGATAACTGGTTCTCTTAACTTCAAGATGCAAAACATTTGCTACTCACTTAGTGTGGCTGTGTGGAGTACCCGGTGCCCTTCCAAAGTGTCTATAGACCTGGCGACCCTTACGAGGACCTACAATGAAGGAAGAAAACTAGTTATAGTACATTATTATTCTTGCCTAGCCATACACGTGGATTCCTACCAAACAGTTCTGTTACGAGAATTAAGGAAGGAGATCGTCCCCACAAGCATACATACATCCGTCCCTCCAATCGGATTAGTTTTCTTCCACCACCCTCAGCTAAGCACTAAAGGTGAAAGGTCCTTAATGATCAATAGGCTCATTCCTATCGCTCGCCAATTCTTCACCACTTCAGAGGCATTGGCAAACAAAGGCCTCAACCATCTAATGAACACCAAGCAGTACTCATGTGGCCTTAACCTACCAGAATCCATACCAATTAAGTGTCTGATAGAATTTCAAACTCCTCAAAATACCCAACATCTATCAACTCTTCGACCCCAAAACGAACATTGTAGTCCCCTTCCCCAACCGACCAATTCACAATCATGGTGGTATGCATTTGTGCTTCAAGCCGGCCTTCTTCCCAAACCCTCCAATGCAATGTAAACATTTCTTAACTTCCATAGTTGTCTGGCTGAATTTGCCCCTGCCCACAACAAAAAAAACTATTTTGCCAAGATTTCCGATTTTGGGTATCTCCCTTAGCACACCACTACCCTGCTGACTCCTTCAGCCTCTCCCCCATGATCAGACAAAGGACAATTGCACCATTGACCCCCCCCCACCCCCAGTTTCTTTCCCTCTGCAGACTGCCCTATAGGTTCTCTGCAGAAATTGGCTAAGGAAGTGATTCTGATCGTCTTCCTAACCTACACAACATGCAACCGTCCACTTTAATCTCCTTCATCCCAAGTACCTCAGGTGAATCAGCACACACCTATGAAGACAACTGGTACCCATTCTAACTAGTTGCATCAACGACGATGCATGAATGGGCACCAATTACCTCTTCATAACGGCCTCTCATTTTAAAGCGTCCCCTTAATTCAACTATCTTCCCAGCTTGCTACATGATGGCAATACTCTTCCCAGACAGGATTACCCAACCTATCGGCCCCTCCTATTTGAATAAGGGACACCTGAAACACATAGCGGCATTAACCCCTTCACCAAATCCCCCAACCACTGTACAAATTGTAAATATTGTACAGTGTGCTGGGCCGGTCCATTTTAAAAAAGGTACAAGTTTCATCTGTCACCTCTACCACCTGACCCAATTACTGTTAATCAAGCAAAACTATTATAAAGTACCCAGTTGTTCTGGTTACTGCTTATATAATTTGTTTCTGAAGCACTCCATTATTTTAATACAAAGATATTCATGAAAAAAATGTTTTAGTAGATTTATATAACAGCTTTTACCATCATTATAGTCTCAATGAACTAATGGTGGGAACGCCATGAAACCACGGAGTTGGATTGGAATGCATGTACGCATTTGGCCACGATATGGCTTAGCAGGGCTGGCCGGGCTCCAGTAAATCCCACAAGGTCAGGCATGCGAATTAATGGTGCAGAGAGGGGTCAGGAGACAGCGTGAGTGCAAGAGGCGTGTCCAGCTGGCCCGAATTTGTTACATACTGAAGTATAGTGTGGTTTAAGCAGAACCATTGCGACCAGTGAGATCTAATGTGTCAGTCACCGCTGTATTCTGATGTGAGCGGTTAGTCATGCCTGCAGCCAGTGTCCACCAGAGTGGTGCACTCCCAACGTAACTAGAAATGAAGATATGCACCGGTTTGCTCAGGTAGCGTCATATCTAACATTTGACAAAAAAAATTGACAAGAGTGTGAAGCTTTTATCAAGTACAAAGTAGTCAAAACAGGCCTGCTACGGTGCATGCACGGGAAGGTAGGCATCAACTCACCAGAGAGCAAAACTGTGTTCTCCCCTTTCGGCGAGGCCATAGCCAACTGATCAAATGTCATGATTTGTCCTCCAGCCTTCAGGATGTGGTCACGGGCACCAGCAGTGACTTTAAGGGCACACACCTAATAAATCATGGGGGGGGGTGAAACGAGGACAAGCAATTCCAATGTAAATTAGTACAAGCGAACAAGACAAGTTGAAATACCACCACAGAAAAAAAAAAATAAAATATACATCAGCTTGACTTAAATGTCAACTAACAGCTTTAGAATTAAGACTGAAAATGCCAATATGATTCATGTGCCCTAAATCAGAAAAAGCTAAGAAAGGCAACATTTATTGCCAGCCCTTAGATTACCTTGAGCTTGGGGATGTCGTGAATACGAACGTCATCTGTGATGCAGCCCACCACTACAGCAGTCTTGCTTTCACGTCCTGCCAGTTTCATTTTCCTGATCTAATAATGGAACCATGAAAATTAAAATCACAATTGGTCTGGCATTTTGTCAGTTGGATGGAACAATGCATCATTTCCAACAGGCATTTGAAACAGAAATCAACATAAGAGCTGCAAAGCTGCATCTTTTTGGTAAAGAACAAGTTAAGAAAGACCTTACTTGTAATCCTACTCTCCCAAAGTACTAACTGCGTGTACGATGGAGAACTCATTCACTTACGAAAAAGAAGCAGATAAGGTGGAAGAAAGAAAAGAAAAAAGCCCTGTTATGACAGTTTTTCTGAAGTCAACTAAGGGCTTAGTAAAACCATTCAACTGAGGCAATACAAGCCTCCACTAAGTAAAAGGCTGTACCACCAGAGTATATGGTAGCGTAGGCAGACCAGCCAGGCGTATCTTAAGAGGGAGAGAGGGCTGTAGAATCAGTACGAATAAATAATACAACTATGGCCCAAAGATACACTGAAATGTATGTATTGCAAAAATAAACGTTTTATTTAAATCCAAGTAAGCCTAGATAAATCTTGGGGGAAATAAGTACTATAACAGATCATATAAACACAAAAACCACAACACTGCTTTAATGTACACAGACCAAAGCATAGACTTTATTTAGAAAACAGTAGTACAAGTAAAACCTTTCCATTCAAATTCAG
This sequence comes from Ambystoma mexicanum, assembly GCF_040938575.1. Lineage (NCBI taxonomy): Eukaryota > Metazoa > Chordata > Amphibia > Caudata > Ambystomatidae > Ambystoma > Ambystoma mexicanum. Next base: position 1,356,818,753 of record NC_090921.1, on the reverse strand, counting down.
TACAGGTCAAATCTATTCTTGGGGAGTAAAAACCAATAGTTACTTTTAGATTACCTTCAGTAATGCAGGGTCGTAAACCCTAGCAGTTGTGCCATGATGCTCAGCACAGAAATCACAGTAGATCAAATGGACAGTATGCTTTTCTGAATAGTGGAACACTTATTCTAGGAACAGTAAAAAGCTATAACTGATTCAGGATAACAGTTATTCTAGGAGAGTTGGACCTTATTACACTTACTTTTCAGCTCAGTGGAAAACAGTCTAATAACAGTAAGAACGTTTTACACTAGTTGAGGATTGCCCTATGCATACCAATGTCAGCTAAAGAACATTAAGAATGGCACACAGCTATTCTGGGCAGGTAAAACCTATATACATTTAAATAGGAGCAATCAGAAACTTGAGGATCGGTATAACCCAAGGCAGACTTATTCTGTACAGGATAACAGCAAGTCAGGGGAAGCAAGACCCAAATTGGGGACACTCATACATTTATATCCTAAATGGAGTAGTACAGTGGAACCAACAGCGTTACTTTTACTAAGAGGGGGACACAATTCACAGGCGAGTAAATTAACCTATCTACTTTCTTTTAGAATGGCAGTAAGACTTGAGTACACTTACTCAGAATGGTTAACAATTTCAGGTAGGTAAAAACTATATACACTTTTCAGAATGGCAGAACATATCCAAAGTAAGTAAAATAACCTTACATATACTTTTTACAAGTGACAGAACATCAACTCTTACAAGTAAATGAACTTCAACATGTTTTACTCAAGGAAGGCCCTTAAGTATCCAGCCCTTCCCAATTCTATGACACAAGTTCTTTCAGAGGCAGAAGAGGGACCCTAGTGGTCTAGGAGTCCGCTGTAGGCAGGGTGAGAAAGGGCTCAGTTGCAGGCAAAGTCAGAGTTCCAGAGGAAGACTGTCCAAACAAGTAAGTATTCTACTTTCAATTAGTTGAGGGTACAGGGACTTCTGGAATCCTCCTACGGGGTCTTATCCGAGGTGCCTTGGTGAACTGGACGTCACAGAAAACAACCCAAAAGCTACACAGGAATCACAAGAGACTTCAGGTAAGCAATACCCAGGCCAACACAGTACCCCAGGACAAGAGTTTGCAGCAGGAAGATTTTAGGATCTGCAGCCAAACACCCAGTCACGGGATTCCTTGTTATGAAGACTAAAGACAGGACCCTGGAAGGACCTTTGAAGCAATGATCAATGGGAAAGGCTCCAGGCAAGAGAGTTTCTTTGTTGCTGGATGCGGTTCCTTTTCAAGGTCCAGCACTCGGGGGGAGGGAATTTTTAGGCTCGATTCATGTCTCTGGAGGTCCAGCAGGATCCACAAAGTTTCTGCAAGATTCGGAAGACTGCAATGCACAATGGCTCCAGGATATTGCAGCCCTGCAAAGACGGAGTATGATGTGGGATGGCTCAAAGTGCAGGTATTCTTGAGTCTAGTGGGTCTCACCAGGCTCGCTCTGGTTACACAGCAGGCTCTCCGGTCACTGGAAATCGCCTCAGCCGGGTTTACTTTAGCATACTCTTCGGTTCCACAATTATAGGATAGGTAGATCTCCAATGCCATATCCAGTACAATACTGCTTTCAAGCGGATGAGAAGGTGCGTTCATTCACCAGTTTGTGATAAGGCTTTTGCAGAATGTTTTTCTCTCAAAAAACGAATTGAAAAATATATTGGGGCATGGGCATGTAAGGGGTGTGGGTGTAGAGAATAGAGTAAAAATAGTGGAGGGAGTTGGGGACACTGCGTAAAAATACAGTTTGCAATGGGGTTTTGCACAAAAAGAAATGTCGGCAAAAAGATCATAAAAAAAATAAGTGGCAATGAATGAACATATAACCGATGAGAACACAGTCGTGACTCAAGTTCAGGGGTCACCAACCTTTTGTTTGCAGAGAGCAACATTTGAGTGTCAGATGAAATGGTGAGCAACTGGAGTACTTTGATGTAATTTGTCAGCAGTCAGTGGTAAAATGATTCAAATCATAACTGCACTAAGCTCAATACTGCTATTAGCACTGTTAATTATCAGTAATTAATAGTATTCACCCAGGTGTAAGCCTAGTCCGGGCAATTCATAACAGCCTTAAACATCATTTGACATTAAATTGGAATAGAAATACAATCTTTAGTAAATTATGTGTTAAATAGTGAATTTTGTTTAGGAACTGGGCCAGCAAAATTATTCAAACATTGCAGGATGTAACAAAATATGAGTGTTTGGAGTTCTCTCCTGGAAATGTTCAAGTGTTTCAACAGTAGCATATACTCCAAAATATAAAGGCTTATTTTGGTGCCCCTTTAACGGCAAATTGTGCATTTTTAAGATATCAGGATGAGTAACACGAATTTAAAGATCATTGCAACTAGGCTTTGTGTAGGGGAGGGTTATCCACGTATGAAATTTAGTGGAAAATAGTGCTTTTTAAAGCACTCAAGGTCTGTTACAGTGAAGACAAGCGATTAGGAATTTTTTAAAAAAACTTTCCTGATGTATTTGGGCACTCTTTCCCCAAGCAATTTCCTGGGAAATATAGTTAAAAGTGGTGCATTTTTAAGCACGTTAGCAGGCCAGTAACGTTGTTCACAATTTGGAACACTATTTTACAGAAGGGTTGTTTTCTCCTTCATATTGTACACATTATATGTTTATGGTTGTATACCTCCACTTATTAGGCGCACTCCCTTGACATGGGGTCAGCCTGCACTTTGCAAGTTCAAACTTGTGGCAGGGTCGACTTAGCCATTCATCGTTTGAGGTTCATGAATTCAGTACATTGGGCATTATCTGTTCTTACAGAATTTAGAAGTAGGAAGAATCTAGCAAGAAACGCTATACTAAAGTAAAAATACTATGTCGCAAAGAAATAATGCTCAGTAACTTGTGAATTGCAATTAGTAGCTACACTAATTAATTGCGCACAATTTGGAACTCATTCCCCTTAATAACATATTAGTCACATGCCAGATAGCCAAAGCATCATACAATGAGAATTTTTACGCCAATCACTGCCATGTCTAAAATCGACTATGCAACAGCCTCTACCTCGGAATACCAGAATACCTCCTTAAGAAACTGCAACAGATCCAAAATGCAGCAGCAAGACTGATCCTCCAACTATCCAGAAGAGACCACATCACTCCAGCCCTAAAAACATTACACCGTCTCCCAGTAAAACATCGCATCACCTTCAAAACAATGTGCATAACGCACAGGGCAATCAGCGGACAAGGAGCAGAATTCCTACAAAAGAAAATAACAGTCTACAAACCAACAAGACCCCTCCGATCAAGCAACAAAATCCGCCTGGAACTCAAACCATACCATAAGAAAAAACTTGGAGGCACCTTTTTCTACCACTAAACCCAAAAACCTGGAACAGCATCCCAAAAGAAATAAACACTGAAGATCACCTAAAATTCAGGAAATCACTAAAAACCTGGCTCTACAACACCACAGACTAAACCAGGAAACCAAAACTGGAAAAGGATGACTAAACCAAAAAGACACGGACATCCCGGACCTGAGAGTTTAACACCCACGGCACCTGGACGGGTGACACCGGCTAGACTGGAACACAGGCGATACGCACAGAGACTGAGTCAACTGCCCCAGACAATCCCACCAACACTTCGCCCGCCCCTTAATTAACTACCGCCAGGTACCATATATGGGTGTGGAATTATCGAGATGTTGGCCATCGCCCCACTACCGGAGAGGTTGTCATTGGCAGGTGCAATGGCCAGTATGAATGGAAGATAAGGGGAGCTATGAGAGAGCATGTCAGAGGCGGGGGCTAGAGGAGTAAGGAACCTGTAGGCCAGTCAGACCCAGATCAGGACAGAGACGCAACAGGGGAGTCTACGCAAACAGAGCGCTTCAATTCAGGATAGAGACGCAAACTTACCAACCCCTACTAACTATTTCCCTTTCTGAATACACCTCTCAAACTCCAAACCAAACACGACCAAAACCTACAGCACAACAAACCGCACAAACTTCACTACACTGCAACAACAAAACAAAAACACACATAGCCGTGCACAACAGTACACGGCGACTACCGGCCGCAAACACCCCAGGCCCAGCCAACGGACTCACCGGGCTGAGACCGCCAACAGCACATCACTGCCCCCGTGCACTTTTCCTGCTTCCTCCCACTAACTCAACCTCCCCTCCTGTTTCAGAGCTGCCAGAGCGCCAAGGGACCACTCCGGTGGTGATAGTGCGCGGTACAAATGTCCTTTAACATAACATTAACATACAAGTAGTATGTAACGTGTGCAAATTTTGACGTACAGGACCGCAAACAACCTCCACATGTAAAGAAATTGGCATAAGCAAATGGTTTAAGAAGGAAAGTTTGAGCACACATGCCACTTATCTGTCCAAAATGCAGGTAACAGTTGTATAAAGGCACAGAAGTTGGCAATTGTCACCAGAACACAAACATGCGCACATGGTTCGATTATTTTTCCCCCCATTAATGCACTTCCGATTCTTCTTTCCAGTACGGAAGACGAAAATGCCTTCAAAGATTATGCAATTAGCGTGGAACATTTTGGATAAAGAAGATGCATTTTGGCAATTATTTTTATTTTATTGTTCACAACACGCTTCATACCAGTGAGTGGTTTCTAAGCGCAGGTTCGGGATTCGAACCTGTTGCGTCACATTGTCTTGCGGCAAAGACAAATATGTTGCCCCTTGGCCATCCTCCCCCTTGAAACAAATGCAATGTACAAAAGAAGCTTATTGGAACTTGACAGTTGGGCACTCAAGTCACTTATTTGTGTACTATTCGGCAATTAACCCCTTTACCGTCTACCAGAGTGCAGCAGGGAAAAGCTCAGTTGGCAGCAACATTTTCTTTGCCACTTGTGTACTTGATCTAGCCAGCGATACACCTCAGTGTACCAGAGCTCCAAGTGGCATAGACATTTTAGAGTGCTAAAACGGGGATTGTCCCAAGCGTGGGTTCAGTGGGGGAGTACTTTTTACTTCCAATTACAGTAAAAGTGGGTATTCACCTGGATGGCTAGCCAAGTTTCTGTGCTGCAGGTTCTCTTCAATCACCGGGGACCGTCTCATCTGAAGTGCCAAGAATTAAATTCTGCAGCCACTCCCTTGCTCCCTGAACCCATCTGGCCAGCCTCACCACTCAGAACACTCTACTGATGCCTCCACAGCTAATACTTCAACAACAGTATGTCATGCCTGTCAAATAGAGCAGGCCGATTGGCTAGCCTCCCTGCACAGTTCTGGCTCATGGTACACTGCCATTGCAGTCTAGTTCCTGAATGTCCTTCTTGGCCTCCACATAATGGCCCAGAGCAACTGGCGGGCAACATTTTAGGGCCAGGAGAGCAACATGTTGCTGGTGAGCTACACGTTGGGGATCACCGTTTAAGTTAGTGAGCCTTTCTATTAAGGTAAAGAAAGGCATTTCAGTGTGTCCCACTTGAAGCATAAAAACATTTGATCTGGTTTTAAAATAAGCAAATAACAAGTGATTGAGAAGGAACAATCTTTTTAGCATAGCCTCATTACAACATTCAGACGGATCCAAGAAAAACTTAGGGGAACACAGTTGTTGGAATTCCAATTCCTTTTCTAGTGGGCAGTCATCAAAGCAGATTGTTTGAGACATGGGTTTAGTTATCACAAGCATCTGAAAATTGTGCCTACATTTAAACAAACTATAGTTCATTTTTGTCAAACCTCCCCCCGATTGCCCATTATTCACTCAGACAGAAAATTCACTTTGTGGCTAGCAGTACAGAGAAACAACAACCTTGTTTGCAGTAAATGGCAGATGTTTCGCCGTACATAGCTGGTCTTTGGGTGGCAGCTTGGCACCAAATTTGAAGCGAGTTTATGGCAGTGTTTTTCAAACTGAGGCGCCACACCATTTCCAGGCAGGCACGAATCCCACAGCTTGAAAAGAAATAAGCATCCTCTCTCTCGCCCACCACGGTCCCTGTCAGCCCGAGTGTGAATGGGCGCTTGGAATGAGATGGTGGGGAGCGGTTTTCCACCACCAGCACAGAAGCAAGCGCCTCCAGTCTGCTTCGAGTGCCCATGATGAGCATGTGTGGGCACATAGCCCGTCCGACCCAATGGCCCATGGCGAGTATGTACTCCCACCAGGTGCTGGTTTCTGTTTCGGTGGGGAGTGTATGAGAGGGAAAGCAAAGGGATGAAGAGCATAGGTGCACATTACATGGAGGCAGGAGTGTTTTGCCCGCATGGATATTTCGAGGACTTTTTTTCCTCCTACTAACAGGGTTTCTGGGTCGTCATCTGCTGGGCTGAGGCTCAATGAAGTTAGCATGCATCCAGTAAAGTAGGAAGGCTGTCATCAAGGGACACCCGAGCCCCAATTGCAGGGTGTAGGGGGGAAGGAGAAGGCAGGACAAGCCCAAGCTGCTCGACAGGCGCAGAAGTAGGGGAAAGGTGAAAATCCCAAAGCAGAATGTGCAGCAGACACCTCAGTAGTTTAGGCGACTGCTGCTGAAATATAGACCAGACTGTAAATCCCATGGCTTTTTTCCAAATCTTGCTACAAAGCCAGCTCTTAAAATAGCTTGTTTTAATCTGGGGTGGAGCTGCTTACACTCTGAAACGAGTCCCTACCCACTTCCGTGATGAACCATCCTACAACAGCTTCAGGAAGAATCTCAAAATTCCTACCACTTCTACCCCTGCATTTACTGTATGTGTTTCTATCAGTTTCGTTCTGACTGGAAACCAGCGTCCAGATGCCCACAGGCCTGGCACGCTTCCATAAATGTTTAAATAAATTACGTTGCGCTCGGCTTCATTGGCAGTTTATCTGGGTTTGAGTTGGCAGATTGGATGCCTTAACTGATCTGGACCTCAAGATGCTGCAAGACCCAACTCAGGGGCTCAAGGACAGGGTGAGCCCATTCAGGGTCTGCTCTCCCAGCCGGGGTGATTCTGGTGCAGAATGGCAGGTCATGGGCTACAGTAAGTGTCCCCCAACTCAATATACCCTTGCTCTCCTGTGCCTTGGACTGCTTCAACTCATTCGTTGAGGGCTTTGCAAAGTAAAATTCTCCCAAAAAAAGTCCAATGAATCCTTCCCAGGTGTTTGTTCCAGAGTGAATCAAGGGAGTGGTGCAAGACCTCTGCTCGATTAAAGCTATCCTGCTTTAGTAGTCCAATCCCTGCCCTTAAAAGAAGTGAACTTTGCCCTTCTGACATCACACACAACATTCTTTGCTCCAGAGAAGCGGAGTGGTCAGGAAGGAGATGGCAGTCTTCCCCAATTGTATAGAGCCCCTCCAGTCTACTGACCCCACCCTCTTCCCATCTCACTAGGATCAAAGGCTTTTAGAAAAGCAGTACCCTGGTGTGCGGCGTCTCCCTTTGAATAGTTGCATTCCTTTAATGCCTGGCCCCCTGTTGTGCGGCTGTCTCTCTAGGAGGGTGTTACCTACCCGATCAAAGAAGAGGCCTGGCCATTCAGGCTCCCGTCCTGTACTTTGTCAGGCTCAGTTCATCTGGCCAAAATACACCTCACCTTTAACAGCTGACCTGGCTCACAGGAGCCGACATGTGGGATATAAAATTGGATGCGGTTTTAACGATTGCTATGCACCATGCCTTATCCCAGGCATATCTTATTCCTTGTTTATCCTGCCACCAGATCTGTTACATATGATCTGTTTTGGTACTGGGGTGCATATCCAGTCATTGCAGTTGTCAAATGGGCAACTGACCTCTGACCCTGCTCGGTACCACTGGTATAGTAGGTGCTGCAGGTCAGCATATTGTTGTAGCAAGGCACAAGTACACACTATGCTTTTGGCTTGGAGCATATAAAGGGGAATCTGATCATCAGACTGCCCTTTCAGAGACGTACTAACCTGCATCATTTTATTGATGCAATACAAATTTAAAAACCCAGGGCTTTAGACCCATGCCAGATGACAATCCTCAAACTTCATGTTTGTACAGGTCAAACATAGCTGCTGTACTGTCCTTCAGGACCCGTATGCAACATCAATGGTAGGGAGGAAAAAATGTAATATGGCCTGAAGTTAAGAGTACAGTGATGTGATACGTTCGTTGCTTCAAGCCCGCCAAGTCGTATACTTGCAGATCTACCAGGGTTGCTCTTCAGCCTCAGAGAGGAGTCGCATGATTGCCAGAGAGGAAGAGGGTCCGCAAATCACTACCCTCATATTGGAATGATCATTCCACCAATAGAGATTCAGAATAAAAAACGTCATCTAAAACGCTGCAAGGTCATATGACTCGGGGTGGTGCCCCGAGGGACATGGCAGCATGTATAGATGCAGGCGTTGTTCCACAAACTGGGAGGAAAGAAAAGGATACAAGAAGTATATCCCAATGTAAAATACACTCAATAGTGCATGATTTGAAGAAGCACTGCCCTCCCAACATAGTCTAGGCTTAACCATTTCCTTAAAGAATGCATGTGTGGTACTAAGCAGTGGAATTAGCTGTATTGCGCTCCCAAACCTTGAGCATTCAATAGCATCACTTTAAAAGAGTGAAGTGGAAACAGACTCGACTTCACCAAAATCTACGAATGACCCAAGCCCACATTTCATATAGGATGCAGCAGCAGGATAATGTAAAACAGTGGGAGAACACGAAGATCCTTGGGACTAGTGCAAGTTAGAAGGTTGCAGGGCCACCCTTGAAATTACAATCATAGCGTGGACCACTGGGACCACCACGGTACAGGGGGTTACAGAGACGTTTAAAGAATATGCAAGATGCCACACTCCCTTTACAAATCTATCAACCTACCAGCATCACAAATATGTTTAACATTCGTTTCATAGTCTGCAATCTTGCTAGGCCACTTGGAGCTGCAGATTCCAGTCAATGTGCGTTTGTAAGGCTCTGCAAGCGCTATAAAAGCACAAAGATGAGCACCTTCAAATGCACAAAGATAAGCACCTTTAAAGAGACTACACATCTTACCCTGATCCCTCACAAAGCAACATCTTCCATCTACTGCGCCTCCTTTATCACCTCCTATACCCAAACATAATTTGGCTGCTCCTCCGCCAAAAAAACAATGACTCAGATCCCCCAAAAGGTCTAAAAAGACACTGCAAGATAGCTTTTATTGTACAAAGCATGTTAACGCTTCTGCCTCTCCGCACTTCCCAGTCCACAAAATAGATATTTCTCCAGCCATTGCTGCGCAGTACGATAACTTTGAAACAGCATGCGGTAAATAAGACTTGTCGGTTTCTAAATAGACTATAGAAATTGACAACCACTTGCGTTGGTTACTTACAAGTCGAGAGATTGCAAGAGGGGGTCTGTTTGCACGGCTCATAAAAAGTCGTCTCAGCACCACCTTGTTGAAGTTGGAATTTGTACGACGGGCCAAGAACCGGTACAGCTGCAAACAAGCCAAGAGTATTTAATAGCAGAATGTAATCAAAAACTGTCATGCAAGGCCGAAGCACTGAACAGTACATCACACCCCTCCCTAACCCAAGCCCCAAACTACACATAACATCTAGAGATTGCCCCAATTGAGTAAAAAATAGCCCGCCCCCCAAAATGACAAATTATTTATTTTGTCACAAGCAATCACCTTATTTCATTTTTAAAGGAGCCTTAACCCCCACGGTATACTTGGGACCCGTTGCGAAGGCCAACAGTTTGAAAAGCACTGCTATAAAGAAACACTTCTAGTCTCATTGGGGCGCATAAACTACAATTAAGAGCAAAAACGAACCATTCCCAACTGTGACATTAACGGAAAAGAAAGCAAAATTACCTTAACCAATAGTCTCAGGTAGATATCCTGACTTTTGGGCTCCTTTCTTCGCACCTTGCGATCCTTGTTATGGCGGATATCCACTCCCTGCAAAACATAGCAAAAATGTTCAGTTACATGTATCACGAAAGAACAGGAAAAAAGATAAATACATCTTTAATTTAGGACAATGATGCAAGGAACAGTCCAAAAACCTGTTAGCATCTTAAAACGAAAATTAAAAAAAAAATGAAGTTATGCTGACAATATAATAAAAGGGCAGTCGTATGGCTGTCCCTGTATGTTTGTCTGATGCAGCAGAGGGAGCCGTTGTCTTGGGATGTACAGTGGTCCACTTCGCAGAGCTTCACCTGTTGGGAGCTAGGATATATAGTGGTCCTACTGCGTCAATGAAAACCTGAACTTTGGCCCATGTACACAGGCCTCTCCCCTACTTTTTAATAATGCACAAATCCCTGTTAATAAGAGTATTGCTTACAATACCGTACGGAATGGAAAATTGATGCAGTTAGTGAGCAGGTGCAAGTGGATCTAGGTCAGGCGGTCTAAGCCCCGCCCACCTGTTAGTAACTGTTAAGCTGCTGGTGCCTTCCTGTTTTGCTGTCCCTTTCACCTCCTTAACCAGCCCTCTTTGCCTTTGCAGTTGGTAAGCAGGTGCAAGTGGGTCTAGGTCATGTGGCCTAAACCCCACGCCCCTTCTTAGTGAAGGGCAGATGAAGAAAAGGACAACTCCAGTTTGGACCTGGAGGACCCAGGGTCCGAACCCCTGTTGAGATAACAGGTAAGCACTCACCGACATGGCTTTTCTCCCTCTGTCACTACAGGCCATCACCAAGAAACGCCATCGCCCCTCCTCTAAGGCATTCACTTAGCAATCTCACCCACATCAGCACCCCGCACAAGATGGAAATTGATTCTCGCCAACGTCCGCTCAGCTATCACCCATGCAGCAGACATCGCCATCCTCATCACTACACAGGACCTTAACGCCATCTTCATCAAGAGACCTGGCTGACACTGACATCCAGCCACATCCTAGATATCCGTGTCTCAGACGGCTACAGCATCCAACACAGAGGTAAGCGGAAGAAGACCAGCAGAGTCCTCACAGTCATCCACAAGCCCCTGCACCAGACTTGACGTCGACAACATTGGCTCCTTCTAAGTACTCTCCTGCCACCCCGCTCTCCTTGACAGACACAGTCTACTTACATCTATAGACCATCCAAACCTAACACCGCCTTGATCAGACTTCACCGACCTTGTCAACCATGTCACTCACACCAACATCTTAGGCGACTTCAACCTCCCAGACAACAAGGCTACCACACTGATGAAGGAAGCGCTTTGACGCCCTCACAAAGCACAACAAAGACCCAACGCACAAGAAGGGTAACATCCTTGACCTAATCATCTCTGTACTGCCTTCCCTCCTCTACAGGTCTCCTCTCCCGCTTGACTGGTCAGACCACTTTGATGTACCTTTCAACATCATGCACACCACCCCAGTCAAGCACTCGCAGCAGAAACAGACAAACCTTCAGGTCCTTCAAGAAATTCCCAGTGGAAGCCCTCACGGAAGGCCTTGCCAACTCACATGGACTATAGCCCCAACGGAACTGCGACTCTATTGGAAGCACTCACACTCCCAGCCTCCATTGATCCGTCATGCACATCTGAAACAACGCACCTAAAACCGAAACCATCAGCCCCCTGGTACATGGAAGAACTCCAACCCCAGCAAAAGTCACCAGGAAACTAGAGAAAACCTGCCAGGACCACATTTGACAACTAAACACAACCAAGGACGACTACCATCGGAACACCATAACAGAAGGAGACAACAAAAGTAGAGCCCTCTTCAAAGCAGTCAAGTACTGCGGCAACGCACTACCCGACCCTGCCATACCACACCATAAACAAATCCACCGGCATTAACAGCTTCGACCAAATCAGCAAGATTCGCCAACACATACAACAGCTCTGCATCCACAGACCCAAGGCTAATCTCCTCCACTCGTAAAGAGGCAAATGCATGTGGAGGAGCGCAAGATTTTTTTCCTCCAAATAATTGCAAACCAGAAGTAATCTGGATCATACTTTTATTAAGCTTTTTATATCCTGTCTGGCAAAGACAAGTATGTGTCAACTTTATATCTTTTAAAAAGCCAGTCATGCAAATCCATTCCTAAAATGTAAGTTATTAAATAATACATAATGACAGTATTGAGACTGTAAAACCTTGCATTGATCCATGCTTTACAGTCAAGTTTAGGTTAAAGTTTAGGTTAGTGTATCTGAATTGCATAGTGTCAACTATACACAATTAACACTACAAGTGGTAATACAAGTTCACCTTCGGTACAAGCCTGTACTACTATGTTAAAGTGGTAGCAGTAGCGGAGCAGCCAGGCTTAGCTCTGGAGTATATGAGCAGTAGCAGAGATTACTACACAAAGGGACCACAAATACTGGGACTCAAGCAAACACTGACTCAAGGTTTCAGGTTAAAAAAATATAAGTACATTTATGTTTAAACTGTCTGTTATAAAACACAACACGTCTATAAAATCAAAACCACACGTAAAATACACTACAACCAACCAATTCTCTTGGCACAGAACAACTCAAGGTAAGTACCTTATGTTTTGGTGGACCGGTGTTGTGAAACAAAAGACGTTACTGTGAATACGTATGCGATCACTTTTTGACAGTTTGGTCTTACTAAAGATACTCGTATCCGCGGCAGAAAATGTTACTGGGGCAAAACACACTTAGCACCTGGGTTAACCAGAGACAGTTGGGGGCAAAAATCATAGGCAACACTTTTGTCAAGGCAGACAGAATCAGAACACTTGCTGACAGAAATACAAAAGCCAATATGCCGGAGCCTGTGGCAAGTGGAACTGGGTACCTGTTGTCGGTGATCACACAGTCAGACAGTTCAAGATTCAACGTTGCCAGGAGTACTTGGATATTGTCAACAGAGGAAGTAAAAGTTACGAGAGGGAAGGAAGACAAGGACAAGCCTTGGAGGAGAAAAGGGATTCAGCCTAGTTCCTCAAAGCAGAACACAGTACCTTATTCAGTGAAGAAGCTGGTGCCACGGCAGTTGTTCCTGGTAGATTCCTGTGGACCCACTGTTCCTGGAGCTAGGGTCACAGAGACGAGAAGGTCGTCGGGAGGGGTCTGCACCACTCGGGGATGAGGCCAGCAGCGGTGAATAAAAGGTGCGCTCCTTTAAAACAGGAGAGGCTCTTTAGATGGCTATCCGGACCACTACAACAGGGTGCAGTGATTTCGACCACAAAGAGGTTCCTCTGGCTGTGGGAGATTAGCTGGTTGACCCCACCAGGCTCAAGGCAAGAAGACTCCGGACTGGATCTTCTCTGGTCGTCGAAGCGGAGATAGCTCAGGACTGACTGCAGCAGGGCTTCACCGGGATGGGGTAGTTGCAGCAGCCGGCTTCTTCTCCGCTTCTCTTCGGTTCCTTACAGTTCCAGTGGCGACTGACTTCCAGCCCATGAGTCCTGCCTTTTATGTGAAAATCCCCCATTCACACAGCCTGGCTGTCAATCACGCAGCAGGAGGAGGGGTCCAGCCCGGACAACCACCTCAGCCAATCATGGCAAAGCGCAACTTGGGTTTCCTAGGATAGCCTGTGCAGGGGGTGCCTACACCCCTCCCTCACATTCAGCCCATCTAGACACGCAGGCGACTAGAGGAGGGCTTCTTGGCAGAAGCCCATCAAAAGACTGAACAAAGAAGGCAAACCTGGTTTGCCGCGCAAAGTAAAACACAAGAAGGACTTTAACAAAAAGAAATGGCGACTAAACCCAACCGGAGCGAAAGGAAAGAGTATTTGGTCAAGCGGGTGTATGTTCGTGGCTAATATAATAGCCTAAACCAATATCACGTTTATATAGTATAATCGCGGTAGAAAAGTTTGGGTAGAAACCACTGCAACCAGCCAAGTCTAAACATTAAAAGAGCAAAACAAAGCTCAGACAACAAGGGGTAGGATTTAACCCCTTTCAGTACTCCATGTAAGATGGGTTGTACCGGGTCTGTAGTTTTAAAGTGACTATGTAGAGTTAAATAGCAACTTTACCTGGTTCTGGGGGACAGTAGTCAGCCCCAGAAAAAGGAGTCATTGGGAAGTCTGAGACAACCCAGTGTTACCGCACTGAAGGTGCTGTGTAACACACAAGTTTGGGCTCATGGAGTGGTGTGCTCCAGAGTCCACCATCAGAAAAACAGATGAAATACACAGGGAAAAGCTCACACTCTTCTTACCAAGTGGGAAAAAATGTACTCCAGAAATACAGCAAAGCTGCTGAGGGATTCACTAAGTATGGGAAATTAGCCATAGAATGAGAATTCTCCCTAACAATAATAAATACAAAGTGAGCCAAAAGCTTACGCAAAGTAGTGATCAATAGTTCCATTCTGTCTGTAGGTCTACTGCAATACCAAACACTGTAGTTGACCTCTAGAGCTTGCTTTATGATTGTATTATATATTACCACCTGCCGGAGACATCTGGCCAAACTCTGTTCAGAGGCTTTTTTTTTTATCATACCCATGAGTCCATTCATGCAGCTAACCTTTGACATTTTACCGACACATCTATGGTTCGCAAAGCTCACCCGCTCAGTGGAGTAGATTTTATGAAGGGCAAGTAGCATTTACAACAGATGTTTCAAACTGGGTGGCAGCAGTGTGCCAAACATAACGTTGGTTTGTAGTGACATGCACCATTTTACAGAAATCACATTATACTTTTGCTATGGGTCGAGTGCATTTCTCTTGGGTTTATTAGGTAAACTAAGTTACCCGAACTGCAGGTCTACTAAAGAATTTGCAAGGCCTGACTCCTTTCACAAATGTCTTATTTCAGCAGTAAGCAAAACTGCTGTATTGCTGCTCATTTCATGTCTTGGGTACAACATCCAGTGACATTAACAAGATTAGTACAGTTGCTAACCAAAAACATTTCAATTAGCAAACTCTGCTAATCAATTTTTGAAAACGAATGTATGCCTTGCAAGGCATAAATGCGCACATCGTACACAGACTACATCCTCCAAGCAGCCATTCTCAAGACCCTCACCGCAGAAGCATCCCTTCCCTACCTGGAGATCATCAACAGCTCCCTAACTCAAGGCACATTCCCATCGCCCACAAAGACAGGACAAATCCTCCCTCTACTAAAGAAACCCACTCTGAATCACGACAACCTAGGTAAGTATCGTCCCATCACCTATTAGGTTAAAACATTGAGAAAGTGTGTGTTGTTGCAGTTACATGGCTACCATCAACACTAACAAGCTACCAATCTGGTGACAGACCCAGATGTAGCACAGATGTCAACCATGCAGGTGGTCAACAACGCCCTCAACATCCTGGAAGATGTCCACCCCCCCCCCCTCCTGGTTCTACTCAACCCCTTTCAACACAGTAGACCATAGGCGCATGGGGATCAGCGACATTGTCCTGGCTGGTCCAAGTCCTACCATGCCAACCGCTAGCAGATTGTTCAGATGGACTCCTCTATGACACACAGCCGTACCTCAAGATCGACCCCATCAAGGAAATCCACTGGCTTAAAACCTGTCTCTCGCTGATCCAGTGAACACTTGAAGCTCAACCCCAAGACGGAATTCCTACTCCTCACCCACACCTGCCCATCTACCATGAACCTTGAGGGCTTCACACCAGAGGTCAACTCCTGCACCAAGTCCCACATCATCAAACACCTCTGCTTTAAGACACACACAGCCGAGAAAACTCAGACATCTCGGTATAAGCTATGCCTCCTGAGTAAAGTCAAGCCAGTCCTCACTCTGGACAGCTTTTGATCCACTGTGCAAGCATTGGTTCTATCCCACCTGGATGGGGGCAGTGCCCTCTTCAAAGGCCTTCCATAGTCCTCTGCTGTGCTAGAGAAGTGTCCTACATGCAGTTGCACGCCTCATGCAAGGGTCCACGCAGATAAAACCACATCACCCCAGCCCTCATCGACATTCACTGGCTCCCACAAAACACCTTCAAGTCTTGCTGCGCATCTATAAGGCAGCTGCCCGCAAGTCACCCAGCTATCTCAGAGAAACTCAGCATCTCCGGCGGTTGGCACACCACCAGAAGCTAGGACACGTGTGCAGAGATAAAATCCACCACTGCAAAAAGGAAAGAACCAGATTGGAAGATCGAGGGCTCGGCCAAGATGGCTTCAACGCCTTAGCTGGCTCTAAGGAACTTGCAAATAAACACAATTTAGCCCAAAGCCACAAAACTACCCTACACCCATGAGGCATACCATGCAAGGATAACAAAGAATCAGAGGTATCGGTGAAGTCCTGCTGGCGCGGAACAGATAGACTACGAGGCCGACAGAGGCATGAGACGCAATCGCACTAATACTAATAGCAGCCCAAGGACTGGTGAACAAAGGGAAGCATGCAGAGAAACAGTGTGCCAGCAAAAGGGTATGGAAGACCTTTTAGCAGAGACTTGGCCCGAGAATCTTGCTTTTGTGTACGAGTTTTTAACAGTGGTGCGCGCGAGGGTTGCCGTTGGTGAAACTGCATGTGAATTGGAAGATTCCTTCTTTAAAATGAATGCTAGTTGAAGAGACCTTAAGGTTAGCAAGCATAGGTGACAACACGCACAACAGCATCTATGTGGTGTTTATTAATTGTGCAAATGTGTTTTTACAGGTGTATATTTTGTACCACTTTCACAAATAATTTGTGCTGCCCTGAAGAAGGCTGGGTTGTTACAGAAATTAAACCCAGTGAGCCGGAACTAAAGTAGGCAATGCACTTTTGATGCTGGACCTTACTGATAAGTCAGATCGTGTCATATATTCAGCCAAGGGCATCAGATTCATCTACTACTTGACCCTATCAAATAGGGTCACATGGAAGGTTTAGTTGTACAGTGCCAGACTGGATTAAGTACAAGTTGTGTTTGCCATTATCACAAACTGTTTGTCAGGCACAAATTGCTCCTTTGCACATATTTATGTTATGTTAGGATGACAGCGTATATGTTTGATGATGTGGTATGAGTGGGATGGTGCTGTATGTATGAGTTTTGCTTTAGTATTGATGCATTTCTAATTTTATTTGACTGGACAAGATCTTAATATGATTTAACATTTGAAAATTGTGAACTGCATTGTTGCCAATGAGTTTTGTACATGGGATTTTATATGCAACCCGAGAACCAGGCAGGGACCATGTTGAACATGCGCTTATGAAGTGATTGGTGAGCTTTACTGAGGAATACTTCTGAGCAGTCCTCCAGATAAGCATCCCACTCGGCCTTTTTACACATTAAAATCTTGTAAATACACCTTTTATTTAATATGCATACCATTTACACACCCGTTCAGAGCAAAGGGCAAGAGACTGGATGGGAACTAGAACACCTCTTGATTCTTATCTGCATGGATGAAAGTGCAGGCCATGTAGGAGCAGCTCAGCCATTTTTCTCTGTGCTGCATGCACCAAACCAATCAGAAACAGCCCATAGCGAGAGGGGGAATGGTTGCTTTCTGTTCAACTTCCGCTGTGTTTTGGGCCTGTTGATGCTTGTGGAAATGAAATTATGCATTTCATAATACATGCATATTTGTTTTCCTAGCATTTTAGGATGATATATTTTGTTTGTATCGTGCACATACACAAGTGTTTCAGGGAGGACAAATCGGCGATCTTACCAGGCCAAGTGACGTTGAGAAAGAACAATTGCAGGAGGGAGGGGGAAGGCGGAAAATGCAAGGGGGAGGGGACAAGTGGAAAGTGCTGAGCCTGGGATAAAACAACTGGCAGTGCAAGGTTTAAAGCGCAGACAATGGGTGTCTGATAAGTGCAGGTAATAAGATGGAAACTTAATTGGAAGTAGTCCCTTAACATGTATGCTTTTTAGTGAATGCCTGCTTGCATTCCAAATTTTTTTTTTAGAGTTCCTGTGTTGTGTGTATTTATCAATGAGAATGTTGTATTTATATAGGGGCGAACATGTTTGCATACAATTCTCACCCAACCGAAGTTGATACTCATTTATCAACCTCAGAAGGGTTAAAGGCTGAAGTGGCCTTGCCGAGATTCGAACCTGCAGTTCTCTCGCACATTGCGGTGAGCGCTCAACCTGCAGAGATCTTGTAGCGGTGCATGATGCATCAAGATGAATCTATGTGGTGTGTTAATAAATATGAATGCGAGAGGTTTTTCACAAATGTGCCAGCTATTTGTTGTGTTCTATTCATTTTCATGTTTAGTAATGTTATGGTTGCTTTCACATACTATCAACACTCTTGCCAAGACAAATTATAGCATGGAGCACTTGCCTCTGCGCCATTGTATCACAAGACGGTGTACCATAAATTAGAACAAGTTCCAGTAAATGCAGACTTCAAGCCTCAAAAACATGTCATGTTTGCTTGTACAGTACAATTGGCCAGGTTTGCCTGCATCTTTTAAAAATTAATATATACAGAATAGATCAAATGGGCATCCAAAATGAAAGCCACACTGATTTATCCTCCTGTAATATCAACATCACCTTATGATATTGGATATATTTTATTTATATTGCGCTCATACACAAGTGTTTTAGAGCGCGAAAGCAACATGCTCTAGGAAATGAACCAGTTGAATAGTGGATGGGAATTGGTACACAAATCATGTTCTAAGGCTGTATTTCTTCTAATTATGGTTTACCAATTTCCAACCACGGGAAGTTTTTCTGATTCTGGAACAAGGTTGAGCCTTATCTGAACCAGTAGCTATCAATGTTATCTTTGAGGATCTTGCACTGCAGAGACAATTAACTATTCCTGCTCTATGTGGGTGGCGCTCCAACTGTCAGTAAGCTATTTGATATGAGGGGGGAGCATGGATCGCTGCTGTGCAAGGTCTTTGAGATAGGAATTTGGGCTGCTAAGGCCTATGCTGTTCCCCCTTATTGCACATTCAGCTTGCATTGGGGCCCTTCATTTACCTGTTCAATGTAGGGGTGCTTGCACAGCTCCACCCATGCAGTTTCATCTCTATGCGAGTGAAATGTCTACTGCTGTGACCATACCTGTGCTAATCTTGTAGGGTTGAGAGCCACAACATTCCTGTTACATGTATGGCACACCCTTGAAGAATATGTTGCACCTGTTCTACGTGAGGGGAGCTTCTGCTGTAGAGACCCATTCCTCATATGCTCTCTGCAGGCATCTTCTACCCTTGCATGGATTAACACCACCTGTTCTGCCTGATGGTTTGCATTGTTTCTGCCTTCTCTGTCTGAGGGAAGCCTGAACGGCTCTACCCAAGCTGACCTGTTCTGTGGGAGGGAAGGGTTAAGCAGCTTATGCTGCAGTACTAGGGGGGGGCAAACTGTTAGTGCTCATCGGTCACATTTGTGAGCGTGCAAATGTGATTCTGCAGACACTGCTTTATCTGTTGAGAGAGAAATCTATTTTCTGTCATGATGTGGAACACATGATCATGATGTCCATACAGGCAACTTTTTGAACATGTCAGCTGGGTGTAATGTGTCATTTGTATAGCGCCTTTTCCCATTGATATGGCTTCAAAGCACTGTAGGTGAGGTCTTGGACCCAAGTCCATGGTATGGGACATTTGTCAGATGAGTTTAGAATGCGTGTCAGCATTTAAGACATTACAATGGTGGGTAGGGGTGGAAAGTCCCTGCAGCAACCCATATCGAACTGGCATGTGGATGGGCGCTGTGAGGTTGTCTGGAGAGTATGCAAGACTCATGTCTCCAGCTAGACCGAATTTTTGTCACGGGGGATAGCTGCATTCTTATGACAGAGGTGTTGTGTAATGTGTTTTAAAGATAGTATACGATAGAAGATGCGTGCAGGTGGGAGGCATTAGGGCTATCCGCTATCTTCCATAAGCCTTGAGTGTGATACGTATCTGTGTGTTCCGGCTGGTTTTGTAGATGTGGCGTGGGTTGTGTATAATCAGCTGGAGTATATTCATCCTGTTTATTGTTGCCCGAGCATACCAGAGGTAGGTTGTGGGAGAACACAGGTCTTGAAGGCCTTCCAGAAGGCAAGGTGATCCTCTAGGAGTCATACGCTAATGGGAATAGTGATCCAGATTGAGGAGGCTCTGACAAAGTAGGATCCCCATGTTATTTGAAGTATTGGGGGGTTGGTGGGGGATTACAAGGGGTGCATGGGCTTGATCACAGGCTTCTGTGGGGTAAACGGACGAGTTTATGTTGAAGATATTCTGGGCCTGTGATGTGAAGGGCACGGTGAGTGAAGCAGCTTTAAAAAAGGTGCCCATGCCCTGTAAGACATCACAGCCTCTGCTTTTATAGTTGAAGTCCAGTGACCTGAAAGTTCATTCACTTGCACTCTCACAACCGGAATGCAGGTATGCTAGTATCAGGCTTCCTTATTTGTTGGCAGCACATTGTAGTCACATTCCGTTGTATTTTCCCCATTAACAAATCAGCACCTTTGTATTTAGCTGCCCACAGCTCTGTGGCTCTTTTCCCGCTCAACCCAAACCATCCACCCTGACTCCTTGCATTACAGATCCGCCAGAGTACCTTGAGACTACAAAAGTGACAGTGCCTGTATGAAAACCTTTAACATGAACAGATAAGTACTAGAGTAAATAATGTGGTGACCATATATTACAACTAATACAATTTCACTACAGCATAGACAAAGTTATTCCACGTGAGCTGTGTTCAGTAATCTTATTTAAAAAATCTGCATTCAACCATGCCTCTGTAATTGGTCAGGTGATCCCTCAGTGATTTGCAATAGTCGAGTTACATGACTTCGTGATAAATCATTTCTCAACATAGGACAGGAACATCACAGCCCTGACCCTGCGAAACCAAGTATACGGTGGCCAGTAAACAGATCAAGAAGCAACCCAAACTGTGACCCTTGGAGTTAAGGGGCCCAGCTTCACTATCCAACAGCGCCATTGACAGATCAAAACTGTTAGCAAGCTAAAGAACAATGAGAGAACAGGACAAGATATTCCAATCTAGCAAACATCGACGAGCTAAATATTTTTGTCAAACCCACAAACCATTATATCATTGTAACAGTCCGAAGTCAACCAAAAACAGCACACCCGGTAAGAATCTGTATATAAAAAGCAATTAAAGAGTTGCAGTACGGTTTTCGCAATGGAAAGCCATAAAAGCACAATGATAACCACGCGCATGGCCATTTGCCACCGTTTGCTGCATGGATCGTACGTGTGAAAAGATTCAACGGCAGATAGCAAATGAAAATATCTCCACTTCGTGGCGCAAACCCACCTAGTATGTATATAAAGGTGGGATACTACGGTAGCGTAGATTAAAAACAGACGTGGCTTCAAAGCGTTTTCCAACGTCCCGTACAAATATGCCGATTAGGGCCCCCCATCAAGTTGTGAAGTCACAAACTTCAACAACGGAGGGTCTCGCAATAAGTAAAAATGTAACCGCATTCCAAGAAATTAGTTGGCTGGGAGACCAACCAGCATCTGTTACACGAGAACTGCGGTAGAGATCAATATAAAAGGTAACAAAGTTTGAATTAACTATCCAGAGGTCCGTCTTAATTGAGACTGCAATGAGAAAAAACGACTCGTATGCCGTAACGTAGGACTGTTCACTGTTGTTTTATTATCCAAATATTCAATTTTAGAAATGTTATTCACAAGTCTGACTAAACGAGGTTACCAATTCTTCTGCTAGTCTTCACCTGAAATAGATGTGGGCTTTACGTGATAACACCAGACAAGGAGCGTCGTACTGTATTGTAGAAGGGAGTTCAAACCCGCGCGTAAAATACATCTATTGTTAGGTTACTCTGTTATGGCACACCTGGAACAAACATGACAGGGGTCATTTGGAGTACCTGCACATAATATGAATGGTTCCGAGAGAACATGATACTAGGGGCTTCTGAGTATAACCACACTTCAAACCATGAGACTGCTTGAAGACTATGGGGCGGCAGGAGTTTAGCTAATAAACATCCAGGGTATGTCTCCGCTGCTCTAATGCCCATTCGTACGAGAAGAAGACCAGTTGTGAGATTTAACTACGAGGCTTGTGCCTCGCACAGAGCCGGCTTGTAGTTAGATGGAGGAGGATTCAACATCAACTAATCTCTCACCATGATGGCGGCTCCGGGTGTTTCTGCTCCTTCGGCAGGAAAGGAAAGAGAGGGCGGCCGCGCTATGGATGATGGGAGGCCACGCACACCGGAAAACAGGAACGTCAGCGTGCGCCGAAATGAAAAGAAAAAAAGGACAGACATAATATCACACATGTGGCGTCCATCTTGGAATGGTAATATGTTTCGATATACATCTTTACTTTAACTTTTCAGTTCTTGGCTTTTATTTAAGATGAACTATTGTATCGGCAGTATTTCCATGAATCATGTTTTTGTATTTTCGATCACTTTTAAACGGAAATAAAAATACAATAAGCCTATTTTTGAGTTAATTGATTTTTATTGAAAGTTAAAAATAATACTGATTTTCCATACTAGTGTTAAAGAAAGTCAAGATTCTATTAAGAGCACAGAAGCGAAGGATTATGCTTTCTTTCTTTACTGATAATACAGATTTTCCATACATTTGTTACAGAAAGCATAGCTCTCAACTCACCCGCTTTTGGCGGGTGTCACCCGCCTTGAAAGCAGATGAATCACCCGCCAAGTCCCTCATACGCCCATTCACTTCTATGGGCCTCTCACCCACCAAAAAGAAAATCGGGTGTTTTCACCCGCCTTGCTGACAAAAAAGGTTGAGAGCTATGCAGAAAGTCATGATTCTATTAAAGACTCGGAGGCAAAAGATTAAAAGGCTACAGGGAAGGCCTATAGAGTGGCATGGAATAAATGGAGTGATTGGTGTATGGAGAGAAAGGTTGATCCCGTATGTACAGATGTAGTTCACATAGTGAATTTCTTGGCAGCGCCATATCTCTCAACTCACCCGCTTTTGGCGGGTGTCACCTGCCAAAGCATTCACATACCCGCCCACCCGCCAGCTCCGTTGGTTCAGCCGCCTCCCTCATCTTGTGAGAGTCACATTTACTGTGCAGGTGCTGGCTCTGGGCGCAGGCGCACTAAATGAGCCAGCGCTACGGGAAAGCGAGTTTCTCTGCCATTCCAGGCAAGCGTGAGGTGCTGCATCTGCTGCAAGCATTTTGCCTGACACCTGGTTTCGTGCGCACTGCTGAGAGTGCCTCGGATCTGCCGAACTACGGCTGTCCCAGGACTCTGCAGCCTTGAGGCTGCTGTTGCCTTTGAATACCGGCTTCTGCGCTTCTTGTGTGGACAGTCGTGCCATGCCCATGTAGGCCCTGCTGAAGTAGACATGGAGCGCTGATTACTTCAGGAAACGGTGATACTCTCCCTCTTCTGGTGTATGGTTTGAGCATGCTTGCAGTTTCTAGCAAATAGATGCGAAGCACGATGCTAGTCAGATATTAATTTCGCAAATGTAGTTTACATTTCAAAAAGTGGGCAGAGAGAGTGACTGTCTGGCCACTTTTTCAAGTTTAAAATACATTTCTGATTTTTGGTAACATTAGCGGCAGATGGCATTTTAACACATAACAAAAAAAATAAAACTGGAAATCATTACAGATGCAGGGGACTCATCTATTAGAGCTCTGTCCAGGCGCTCTGGGGCAAAATACATATAAACCTCCTAATTTGCATATGCATTGCACCAACAGAAGTGACTTCACAGAAAAGGACTTTGCATCAGTCTTTGATATGATGGAGGCATCATGGAAGTAGTCTTTAGAATAAGTTGCCATAAGTAAGCTAAGTGGCAAATAACTTTGTGGTTCAAAATACCTAAATTGCAAAATTGTTATATATGGAACCAGTCTATAGTATAGTCAGGCTTTTTTAAAATAACAGCATGATATATTAACATACGCTCTGCAGTAAAACACTTGGAGAGTAAAACACAGAGCTGCAGATCTGCCCAGGATCACACAGTTTGGTTAAATGGTGGAACTGGGATGTTGACAATTTTTTTTTTTTTATTATTACTTGTATATAATCAAAAGAAAAATGATTTTTACAAGGAAGCAAGGTACAAATTTTCCGTGTGAAGATAACAATAGATTATTAGTTTAGTTCCATTAAATCCATTGACTTCCGGGCATCCGTAGAGGATACAGTTGCAGCATAAACCAAACCACCTGTTTATGTTATATTGTTATTGTTGTTGGTCCTGGTTAAGTTGGTTTGTGATTGATCATTGGGATCCTTTGCGTTTATTTTAGCAAATGCGGCTTCCATTAGTTTACATGTAGCCACTGCCCAACGAGCCTTTTCCCCGGAGATGAGACGACACCACCATGTATCTTCTTCCAGCAACACAGAGTTCACCCACAGAGGCGACAATATGGCTGTGCGTTCATGGTTAAGAGACGGGCAGTTTAACAGAAGATGGCGGACTGTTTCTTTAGAGTCCTCGATATGACACAGTCTGCATGTTGTATCGCTAGTTAAACTTCTTATCCCCAGAATCTCTCTGGTGTGTAGGAGATTTAAACGTGCTCTTAAGAAGTTAGTTCGAAGTTTCTTGTCTGGGAATTTTCTACAGTACTCCAGCGGGGAATTTAACTTGTTATATGTAGGCGGAAGGTGTTGTAAGAGTTTGAGCGCACTAATTTTCTCACCGGTCTTTATCCAGTCTAAATTTTTCAGCTTCTGGGTCACTCTCTGAGGGCAAGATATTAAGTCCTCACTGGTACAGGCTACTTCTTCCAGTTTATGTTCCTGTCGTCTGATCCAGTTCTGAATCTGCTTACATTTCGTCAGTTCGAGCTCTTTGGCGATGGTATTAAAAATGGGAAGGCCATCTTGAATGAGCGTCTTTCTGTACATGGCCAGGGACGAAATGCTAACAGTGGCTTCCAGTGACAGGAGACCGAGGTCTCTTCTGACGGCCGCCATCGGGATCGAGTTCGGTAGACCTAGAACCGTTCTCCAGATGTATCCCTCCAGTCTCTGCCATAATAGGTTGGGCATAGTGATGGTAGCGTCCATGCCGTAAGTTAGTGCAGGTACTATTTTACCTTTGTAGAACTTTATGGCTGGGATCATCGAGAATTTCCCGAACTTTCGATCAATCATCCGCAGTTGGGAGGACAAGTTTTTAGCTTTGTCCCACAGATATAATTGCATTTTTCTCTCCTGCGTTTTTCCATCAATGATGACTCCCAGATATTTAAAGTGGGGGACGACTTCGATTCGACATTTGTTCACTGACCAGGAGTGAGAAGGATTCTTCGGTTGCTTGTTTTTGGCGAAGATCATGATTTTTGTCTTGTTGCTGTTTATTGTGAGGTTATTGTTATCCATGTATTTTCCCAGATTGTCCAGCTGACGTTGGAGACCTATAGGGGTCTGGTCTAAGAGTATCATGTCGTCAGCATATAGCATACGGGACATCTTGATTGCGCCCAACTTCGGTGGGAAACTACGTACGGCTTCCTCCGAGTCCTTAAAGTCTCCAAGAAAGGCTACAAAGAGGGCCGGAGCCAGGGGGCAGCCTTGTTTCACTCCTCTTTCGGCATGAATTTCTTTAGTCAGTGTGCCTTGTAGATTTAGGCGGACATGAAGAGTGGTGTTCAAATGCAGAGCTATGATAGGTTGGAGAATTTCTTCTGGACAGCTCCAGCGTTTTAGTTTGTTCCAGAGAAGCGTTCTATCGACTCTATCAAACGCCTGCGAGAGGTCAATAAAGGCTGCGTAAACTGTTGGTGCTCCTTGTTTTATTTTGGCCTTGAGAATACTTAATATGAGAATATTCACTGCAGTGCCCCCGTTTTTCTTGAAGCCCATTTGGAATGGGTCATCGCATGGCGCGACTTTTGCCCAACTGCGAAAATGTTGGAGAAGGAGCGTGGCAAATAATTTGCCCATGATATCCAATAGGGCAATCAGGCGATAGTTAGATGGGTCCTCTCTATTTCCTTTTTTGAATATGGGAATAATCGTGGCTTTTGTCCATGAGACGGGAATATGTCTACTGGAGGTACAGTGCTTGAACAAAAGACTAATGAAGTCCGTCCATTCGGTACTGTGTTTTTTTAGGTCAGTATTCGTGAGGCCATCTGGACCAGGCGCTCTGGATGTTTTTAGCTTTCGAATTGCCTCACTTATATCTGCCTTTTCGGATAAATCAATCCAAGGAGCCAGTCTTGGCTCCGGATCACACATTGTATTTGTTGTGGGAGAGGAAAAAAGATCGGTGAAGAATTCGACCCAGGCGGCTTCGGGGACTGAATTGATCATATTAATTCGTGCATTTCCCTGCGAGTTGTTAATCAGGGCCCAGAAGTCAGCTGATTTCTTGGACACTAAGGCTCTCATCATAGTTTCCGCGTCATTCTGGTAAAGAGCTGCCCTGCGTAGTCTAACCCAGGCTTTATAGTTCTTAAATTCTTTTGTCCAAAGTGCCCACCCCTTAATGGAGTTTTCCACTTTGGCGCGTCGTTTCAATTTTCTGACTGTCTTTTTCTTTTCCGCTACAATTTTGTCGTATGCGTGATTATAGGTGGTCTGGTTGACCTTAGGCTCCTTCTGCTTCGTCTTGAACTTTGCCAGGAGCGGGATATAGTTAGGTCTTGAGCCCGTCTCAGAAAAAGTTGCATGAGCCCCCACAGTGTAGTATTGTTGCGTCATAGCTCGAACGCTGGCAGCCGTCATGCGCAATCGAGTCTGTTGGAGATTGCACTCAATCGAAGGGGTGTAAGTTCTGGTTTCCCTGGCGATAGAAGTCCATCTTATGGTAAGCATGTTATGATCGCTCGCGAGGGTTTTGATCACCTTGTAACATTCCATTTCTAAAGTCATGGCGTTAGAGGTGTAAATATAGTCGAGCGTGGCTGTGGAAGAGCCTCTTTCCCAGGTCGGAATTTGGGTTTGCCAGTCCTTCATCCATGCTACATTGTGTAAATTTCTGGAAGCCATCAATTCCATCCAGGCCTGTCCTCTCACTTCAGTTTGCGTGGTCGGGACTGTTTTTAGATCAGCCTCTTTCGGATGAGGACACTTAGAATTCAAATCCCCGCATATTATGATATGCGTCGTGTTCGACTCAATCACAATGGCGTCAATCGTTTCGGCCATAGATTGACAGAAGGCAATGGTGGACGTTCTTTGAGGATTCCAATATGTCGTAATGACAGCAAGGGGGGTGTCTATCCAAAGTCTGGTGGTTTCTGAGTAGTGAGTCCATTGTATAAGAATTGCCAGGATCCCATAGGTTTTAACAAACGTTTTGATGATTTTCAGATGTTGTCCTGTCCTTACGGCAATCAGAAGGCCAGCCGAAGGCCGGCCTAGGAATCCTCTAACTGCCGGGGAAGTCTCTATCTCAAATCCATCCATGTTCGGTTTTTCCAGCAACTGACCACTTCTTCACAGGTTTAGTGGATATACATATTTATTAAGGTTTCCCTTTACATTTCATGTACTTAAATAATACTAAATTTGTAAGCATGCCTTTCATAATTAGCTTTACATTGTATACATCATTATAGAAATATGTTGAGCAATAAGAGTATGGCTTTAGTTTTATTCACCCCATTCTGCATGCAAAGTCACAATAGCATCATGCAGGTTAATGTGTGCCAACAAATCCCCCTAAAGCCATAGTCATTATTTCACACAGGTATTAAACACGCTGTTAAAAAAAAACCCAAATAAATTAATAAAGCATGCACCATTATGCACTCTTTCCTTCTCACTGCTGACCACTCCCTCCCATGCACATTTCTAAAGGGACAAAAGTCCCTGCTAATAGTACCCCCTCCCTCCCATCAGTGCCTAATGGCTCACATTGAAATGCTCTGTTGACACAGAGCAACATGAGAGCTCTTCTGCTGCCCGGAGCGCCCTGGGGCATTGTCCTGGCAGCAGGACACCTCTGCAGTTCAGAAAGGGTAAGGTATCCTGCTGCCAGGACAATGAGCGTGCTGAGCACGAATTGCTCAGCACCCATTGTCCTCCCAGTGGGACACCTTTCCCGTTGGGCACCATCATTGAGGTGCTGAACGGTAGAAATGACCTGCTGACAAAAAACCTGGTCAGGCTCTCAAAAGAGCTGGTGCGGGGATCTTGCCACCCCGCTCGGTACGCCACTGGTGACAACGCACTATCCAACACCTGCCACAGGCCTCCTGTTCAGTGTTGGCCATACAGAACCTGATTATTCCATAGATCCCAAGTGCTGCTTGCATAACATTACAATTCCCATCCCCATTGCTATTAGTGGCAAAAATGCCCTATGTCCACTGCTTCAGCACCGTCTTACAGGTGCTCTTCTAGGGAAAAAAAATATAAACTGTACAGAATGAACATGTGTTTGCACTTTTTAACTGCATTTACTTGGTACAATGGCTGCATGCAAAAATGCCTAGTAGGGTTGCAGCACTCTACTTAATTAATATTGGGATTTTTTGTGCACACCTTCCTGTGATGTCACTTCCTGTAATGCTGGACGCCACCTCCCCTCTGGTGTACAACCCAGGCTCTCACCCTCCAAGCAGTTGTGAAAGGTTGAGAGCTATGCAGCGCAGGCGGCGCAGGCGAAGGCTTACAGGACCATTAATAATTGTAGATCAGCGATTTCGGCAGGTCATGTGTACATTGAGAGTAAGCCGGTAGGCGAGCACCCTTTGGTATGTAGGCTTCTGAGAGGCATTAGATGCATGAGATCACCTGCATACAGATATTCTCATTTATGGGATGTGAGTATAATATTAAAGCATAGCTCTCAACTCACATGCTTTTGGCGGGTGTCACCCGCCTTGTAAAAGGCTGACTCACCCGCCAAGCCTCTAGCACTCCCATTCATTTCAATGGGCGTCTCACCCGCCATAAACAAAATTGGGTGATTTCACCCGCCTTTGCAACACAAATGGTTGAGAGCTATGATTAAAGATGTTTGAGGCTTGGCCAGACAATGAGTTTTTATCTAGGAAAGCGTTGTGGGCTAAGTTAACTACCCTATTATGCCTGATTTCTTGTAAGAGAGTATCCGATGTGAAGGATTTAGAAGTAAATAGAAAATCCTTTTCACCTTCAGGGGTAGTATTTTACATAGAGAAGAGAACAAAGACAAACATTAAATCGGTTGAGTTCATGGCTTTCTCGGGGAAACCTAAATTGTTTCCACTTAGATGCTTGAAAGTGTATGAACAAAGAGCAAATAGGGTGAGACCTGTGGGAGAGTATCAATTGCTGATAGCTATTAGAAAACCTTTTAGAGCAGTAGCATCAGCCACCTTGTCTAGATGGGTCAGGTGGTGCATGGCTGAAACACGAGACGTATGTCAGTTTGGAGCACATTCCACACGAGGTGCTATGGCATCATCTGCTTTTATGAAGGCGGCAGACTGGTCTAATGAAGAGACGTTTAAGAATTTTTATTTTAGACCAGTGGAGCAAGTAGCGTCGTTGGTGGTAGGTAAGCTTTAAACAAGCATAATCTGAGCCTCCGAGTCTTGACATAGAATACAGATTTTCGATACATTCGTTACAGAAAGTCATGATTCTATTAAAGACTCAGAGGCGAAAGATTATTCCACCCAATTTCAATCGCTGCTATAAAAGTAGATAATTGTGATATTTGAAAAGTAATGCAAGCTTGTATTTGGTATGATAATGTGATTGTTATGTGATTGCCAACCCGTTCATAATGAGATTGGTAATAGTTTGTATTTGTTTCAGGGACGGAGCAGAAAACGACGCCTTGAGAAGAATATAAGGGAGAGTTAAGTCGTTTACCGGTTGGGGCGCAAGTTTGAATTAGTTCAGCGAAAGAAAGAGGAAGGACTATGGAATTAGGACATGTTATAGAGGAGAAGTGATCGTTATTGGGGAATGAAGTCACGTGTTCATAACAACCTATGAAAAACGTACTACAAATGTGTTGGTTTTTGTTGGGATTTGTAGTTTTTTGTTTATTGTTTTTCATGATTGTTGTTTTTATTGATGCTGCTCGAGTGAGTAAAGAGAAGTCAGAGCATAATCTGAGCCTCCGAGTCTTGACATAGAATATGAGCAGCATAAAATTTATTTTTAATAGTAAAACACAATAAAAGAGAAACAACACAATCAAAACTACATTTCCCACAAAATGTTCCCCACGTGTAGTTTGTTCTCTTTATGTCCATGAACTTTCAGGTTATACGACTCCTTTCACCAATACCACCTGCTACAGCTCTTAACCTCTGCTGTCCTCCTGTGTCCTTCTTCTTTCTTTGTCTGCTACCTGCTTAATCCTTAAACCTTGCGCCCCAACCGGTAAATGCTAAAACCTCCAACATTCAATCCTCAAGATCCTGCATTGTTCCTTTCTGTACCTGCAATGCAAAACAAACAAACTGTCTTACTTCCACTAATTCCGGGTGGGTATTCGTAAAACAATACTCCCATAACATTTACAGTAATCCATAACACTAAAATATCCTCATATAATTTAACATTTCACTGAAATGTACATTTCATATACAATTACATGGGTGGGATAATCCTTCTTTAATAGAATCTTGACTTTCTATAACGCTAGTATGGAAAATCAGTATTCTATGTCAAGACCGGAGGCTCGGATTATGCTTGTTCAAAGCTTACCTACCACCAATGTAGACATTCCCTCTATTGGTCTGAAATAGAATTGTTTAAACATCAACTCCTTTGGCAAGTCAGCTGCCTTGAGAATATCGTCCAATCTAACTCCCGCATAAAATCCCTTGGATGCCATGGCCCCTATAATGGAGTGCGCCCCGTACACTTCAGTATCAATGCCCGCCTGAGTCATACATCATCTAACTCATCTGGCTAAGGTTGGTCCTGCAACTCCCTTAAATGGTTTCCTCAAAGCTATAAACAACTGATAAACATTTGTGGGTCTAATAGAACTTGTCACCTCCTCATACGGACATAATTTAGGCTGGTGTGGGAACGCTGCATATGACACCAAATCTAAACCTGTCTTCGTTCTCCTGCCAACCCTAAAGTTTACCCCTTCTGGATTAAACCCCTTCCTGTCTATGTCCAGGGCCCTGACGTCTGCCACCCTCTTACATGATATAAGGCATAACAAAGTCGCCAGTTTTGCTGACAGTGCTTTCCTCGTTAATCTATCATTATCCGGCCAGTTATTGAACATGTTCAACACCAAATTCACATCCCACCTCTGTGTGTATCTTCACCCCTCTGAGGAGCCTGTAAACCATGTGGTGTTCACCCACTGCCACATTATCAATCTTAGGGTGCCCTGCTGAAATGGCCGATCTGCAAGTATTCACAGTTCTGTACGCTTTGCCCTGTGCTGCAAGTGCTGCCAAAAAATTCACAATCTGAGTGACATCTGCCCCATTGGGATGAATTTGCTGTGCCACACACCAGCTAAACCATCTTGACCATGCCAACCTATAAGCTTTCCTGGTGCCCGGCACCCATGCTTCTTCCATAAACCTTGTAGCTTCTCCCGATAGGCCCGGCTTATGCCAGGCATTCCTGAAATCGTCCATGCCACCAACCACAATTCTCCTGCTTGATTCAACTGGTGACACTCTCCCATCGGATTCCGAATCAGCTCCCTGAACTGCGGTAATAGTAGCGTGTCTTCGCAAGACATTTCCAGAAGATCCGGAAACCACACCTGGCTCCTCCAGTTTTGGCGTCACCAAAATCACTGTTGTTTGCTGCCTCCTGACCTGGGCTATCGTTCTCGGGATCATAGCGAAAGGAGGGAATGCGTACTCTCTTTCTGGCCCCCATATCTACAAAAATGCATCCGCATAGCTCCCAACCTTTTTTTGTCACCAAGGCGGGTGAAAACACCTGATTTTCTTTTTGGCAGGTGAGGGGCCCATATAAGTGAATGGGCGTATGAGGGACTTGGTGGGTTAATCATCTGCTTTCAAGGTGGGTGACACCCGCCAAAAGCAGGTGAGTTGAGAGCTATGCATCCGTCGCTGCCGCTGCTGGATCCAGCCTCCAACTGAAAAACCTCTCCAACTGCTTGTTCAGCCTGGATGCAAATAGATCCGTCTTGCACGGACCTCTCAACACCATCAAGGTCTGGAAAATCGACCTGTCCAACTGCCAGTCACTCGCATCCCTCAGATGTCTTGAGTTCCAGTCCACAACCACATTCGGCAACCCTGGAAGATATTCTGACGTGACGCTGACTCTGTTCCTTAGGCACATGTGCCAGAAGTCTTTTGGCACCTTCGCCAACAGCCTGGACTTTGTCCCTCCTAACCTGTTTATGTACCGTACTGCCGAGATGTTGTCCATCTTCAGCAGTACACAAAAGTTCACTCTGTCCTGGGTCCAACAGTTCACTGCAAAGGAACCCATCAGAAGTTCCAAGCAATTGATGTGGGGCTCCAGTTCCTCTCCTGAACATCTTCCTCCCGTTGTTAGTTCTCCACACCGAGCCCCCAATCCCCAACGGCTGGCATCCGACTCTATGACCAGGTCCGGAGCAGAGCCAAATATTGCTCTCCTGTTCCAAGCCTCCATGTGGTCGAGCCACCACCACAACTCTGTTCTCTCCTCCGCAGAGATTGGTACCTTCTTCTCGTAAGATAACCCCTGCCTCAGGTGTTGAATCTTGAGGCACTGCAGTGCCCTGTAATGTAACGGGCCCGGAAAGATGCCTGAATGGATTCCGCTAGTCTTCCGATTAGCCTTGCTAATTCCCTGAGTGATATTTCTTCTTTCGCAATCATCGCCCTGATCTCCTTCTTGATTGTATTCACCTTGTCCATAGGCAGACTGAGTGTAGCTGCTTTAGTGTCCACAACAAAACCCAGGAACTCGATTGTCTGTACTGGCACCACCACAGACTTCTCCCAGTTTATCATCAACCCTAACTCCTGCAATAAGCGGGTCGTCTGTTCTGATTGATCTGTTAGCTTCTGCTTGTCCTGCCCCATCAGGCCAAAGTCATCTAAGTAAATTATAAACCTGATGCTCTGCTCCCTGAGATGAGCCACTACCACTCGCATCAGTTTTGTGAAGGCCCAAGGAGCTGACGCCAGACCAAATGGTAGGCACCTGAACTGCCACATCTGCAATCTCCACCAGAACTGTAAGAATCTCCAGTCTTCCTGCGCTACTGGAACCGTCAGATACGCTTTCCTGAGATCGATCCTGACTAACCAGTCTTCTCTCTGCAACACATCCCTGAGCAGATGGATGCCCTCCATCTTGAGGTGCCTGTATATCAGGAACTCGTTCACCACAACTCCGTTCTCGCCTCCGCAGAGATTGGTACCTTCTTCTCGTAAGATAACTCCTGCCTCAGGTGTTGAATCCTGAGGCGCTGCAGTGCCCTGTAATGTAACAGGCCCGGAAAGATCACCTGAATGGATGCCGCTAGTCTCCCGTCTAGCATTGCTAATTCCCTGAGCGATATTTCTTCTTTCGGAATCATCACCCTGATCTCCTTCTTGATTGTATTCACCTTGTCCATAGGCAGACTGAGTGTAGCTGCTTTTGTGTTCACAACAACACCAGGAACTCGATCGTCTGTTCTGGCACCACCACAGACTTCTCCCAGTTTATCAGGAACCCTAACTCCTGCAATAAGCGGGTCATCTGTTCTGATAGCTCTATTCGCTTCTGCTTGTCCTGCCCCATCATGCAAAAGTCGTCTAAGTAAATTATCAACCTGACGCCCTGCTCCCTGAGATGAGCCACTACCACTCGCATCAGTTTTGTGAAGGCCCAAGGAGCCAACGCCAGACCAAATGGTAGGCACATGAACTGCCACCTCTGCACTATCCACCAGAACTGTAAGAATCTCTGGTCTTCCTGCGCTACTGGAACCGTCCGCTACGCGTCCCTGAGATCGATCCTGACTAACCAGCCTTCTCTCTGCAAAACATCCCTGAGCAGATGGATGCCCTCCATCTTGAAGTGCCTGTATATCAGGAACTCGTTCAGGCTCCTCAGATAGATCACAGGTCTGTGTTTTTTCTTGCCATTGACCAGGAACATGTTGATCACAAAACCCCGTCTGGGATCTAACCCCTTTTCGATTGCCCTTTTCCTCTCTAGCTCTGCAATCTCACTGTCTAATAGATCTAGATCCTCTCGAGTTAACTTTATGGGTCTCAGGTCCACTCCCTGGAACAGTACCTGCCAGAAATCTAACTTGAAACCTCTGACTGTTTGTCCGACCCATGTATCTCTTGACAGCTCTGTCCATTTCTCAAAGTATTGCGCTATTCTCCCCCCTACCAGAGGGGTCCCATCCTTTCTCTCATCTGCAAGTGTTTCTGCATTTTTGCTCACCTGTGTCAGCCTGTTGGCCTCTGTTGTTTCCTCTCCAGCCTCCACCCCTGCCCCTTCCTCTTGATTGGAAGAAAGGGTTGGGTCGACACTCCTGTTGGTTTTTCCACTCGCCTCTATTGTTGGCGTAGGGCTTGAAGGATGAGATACGGCTGGCACAGC
Source organism: Ambystoma mexicanum (assembly GCF_040938575.1). Classification (NCBI taxonomy): domain Eukaryota; kingdom Metazoa; phylum Chordata; class Amphibia; order Caudata; family Ambystomatidae; genus Ambystoma; species Ambystoma mexicanum. The sequence goes on along the minus strand of NC_090921.1, from coordinate 1,356,784,415 downwards.
GCCCCCTTCCTCTGCCAGCCCTGCTGAAAACCTTGCTGAAGAACACCTTCCTGAGCGAGGCCTGCGCCTTGTCAATAGCTGCATAAGTACTGGCGATTTTCACCATCTCTTTAATAAACAGCTTCCCTTTACTGTTGGAGGTTGATTCCGCCGTGGCCAACTCCCCCATCTTTGGGTCAATCTTTACCAGGATTGACCTCTTTCTCTCGATTGTGACTGCGTTGTTGGCATTGCCCAGCAGGCATATAGCCCTCTGAGCCCATCCTGCCAACATCTCCCGGTCCACCCTCTGCTCAGGTTGCTTGGCCTCTTCCGCCATCTGCCAGATCTTGGTCACCGGCCCTAGGACATCCAGGAGCTTGTCCTGGCAGGACCTCCAGGACCTATCAATCCCTCTCCTGATGTCCCTGCCATAGCGTCCCATAAATTACATCATTTTCTCGTACATTTCTGGCATCTCCGCCATGTTGTCTGGGAACCAGTGCCTGGGGCATTCAGCTCTAAGTTTGCTTCTGGCTTCCTTAGTTAGGGAGCACCTTATCCTCTTCCTTATGTAATTGCCAATCTGGCCGGGCGGCTCCCATTCTGCTGACCTGGGGTGAATCAGGGAGTCGGGGTCAAACACTTCCCCCATCTCCTCGTCATCCCTTCTTTTCCTTTTCTTTGCAGCCTTATGCCTAACCGGGTGGTTTGAGAAGGATGTGTCTGCTCCCTGTGAGCTATTCGCGGACGAGTCGTCCCATTATTCCTCCATTTCTGAGTCCTCTGAGTAGGACTCGTCTTCCGTATACCCCGGTGCCCCTCCACTCCCAAGACCTCACTCTCCTTTTGCCACCCTTGATCCTGCGTGGCGAGCCCGGGGGGGGGGGGTCATGTTGCTTCGTACCTTTCGGCCTTCTGTCTTCCCAAATGCCCCTCGCGAATCCTCTCCGGGCCTACACCTCTCAGGGCTTCCATCCCTTGAGAGAAAGAAATTAGACCCTCCACCAAGCTCCCGCCCCCCACACCTGTCCCCAGCACACATTGTACTGCTAGCCTTATTGGCCGCAGACCACTGTCTGCTGGTGTGGGGTTCCTCAGCCTCGCTGAAGCTATGCATTCTGCAATTGGTGGGTTACTTGCAGGAGATCTGGGCCTGTACCCGTCAATAATGCAGCTAGTGGTCTGGGATTATGCACTAACAGGTTTTCCTGGGTCTGCGCTCGTTGATAGCTGTTTAGCACTCAATAGCTTATAGGCTGCTGCCTCTGTATCTGCTGCTCCGCAGAATCCCTCACACAATGAGCTCTGTGGCACCAATTTCAAAATGCCCACTAGATGGCACTGCTGCGCAACGCTCCATTGCTTCACTTGTCAGCTGTTCATAAAAAGGCTCACCATATGGATGCCGCCAATCCTATAACTATCCGTACACCCAAATCACTGTTTGCCTCTCAAATGCACCGAAAACGCGACTACAGAGCGCCGGAACACCCCAGGTCCTGTCACGTCTCTGTGTCGTCGCGTGCCTATAGTGCCCCCTCTGTCAATCCAAATGCGTTGTGTTGCCGGAGCTATGAGCCTTGTTGTGGCTGCAACTCTGTGATACCTGCAACTGCGGATATGCTCTGCCAAATCCTATCTAACGGCGCCCACGCGTGCTCCAACCAGTATCATTCACTCCATAACACCCATCAAATATATAAACCTTAACGCTTTTCACACACTTGAAGGACACAGAACGACAGCAGAGGTTAAGGGCTGTGTCGGATGGTATTGGTGGAAGGAGTCACGTGACCTGAAAGTTCATGGACATAAAGAGAACAAACTACACCCAGGGAACATTTTATGGGAAATGTAGTTTTGGTTGTGATGTTTCTCTTTTATTGTGTTTTACTGTTAAAAATACTTTGTTTGCTGCTCAGATTATCAGTAAAGAAAGAAAGCATGATCCGAGCCTTCGGTCTTGACATAGAATTAAGTAGACATTACAGCAAGTTGTATGAAAAGTGAAGTACATCATAGTTATTATGATAATTGATGACGCTGTAGTTAACTACATACCATGTAAAATATAATAAACCTTATCAAAATATTAAGTTAAACCATAGCATGGTTTGGGATAAACAGGGGAGGACAGACACTACGCAATAAGGGAAGAGTAGGGAGATCAAATATATATAAGGAGCATTTTATGTTAAGTAATCATTAAAGGCGTTCCATTTGTTATGAAACTTAGGTAGAGTTTTTGTTGATAAGGCATACATTTTTCTAATTCTGTGAAAAGAGCAGAGTTCCACCATAAATCATAAGTACATTTTCGAGCATTTTTGCAATTAGACACAATAAGATGGAAGGCAATATATACCAGAACATTAAATAAATCTGACGAAGTAATATGTGACATATAGGGATCTGCTATGGCTCCAATCATGACATTACATAATGTGAGAGGTTCCTGAAACAAAAACATTTTTTGTAAGCATTTCAATACATGAGTCCAAAATGTAAAAGCTAAATTACAGTTAAAGATTGAATGAATGATATCTGCAGGAGAAGTTTGGCAGGACTAGCATACACTGGAGTTAGACATTTTGGCAACCCTTTGTGGTGTACAATATGCTCTACTTAATATGAAATAGTGCGATTGAGTGAGATTTGCAGCAACCGAATTGGAAAAGCATTGCAGCCATATCTTAGTCCACATTTCTTGAGTGATTTGTAAGTTCCAATCAGATTCCCACAGGGTATAGAGTTTAGCGGTAGTATCAGTGGGTTGATTGAGAACAGAATAGAATTTGGATGCTTTGGCGGAGTGAGAGTACAAAATTAGTTCTAAAAATTTTGAGGAAATTTTATGTGTATAATGAGGAGTACCTTTAGCAATAAGTTTAGTGAAACTGGAATAAGTTTTAAAATCTGATTAATTTAAATTGAAGCGAGTACAGAGGTCTTGGAAAGGTATGGGAGCATTATTCTTAAATAAATGTAAGACTAGGAACATTTTGGCGGAGTACCATTTATGTAGGATGCCGAGTTTGGGTTTATAAGAAAAAGCTTTATTAAACCACAAGAAGGCGCTGGAGATATCTTGAATATTATCACATGTTGTAATTAAGGAATTCTATACTTGTTTGAAGGAGTGTAGAAGGGAACGTTTTTTGATTCCAGGCCATGAGGATGTTTTGAGAAATTGAGTAAAGGACAAAGGAGTAATGAGTTTTGATTCCAAAATAATCCATGAGGGGGTATTAATAAATTGGGGTTCAGAAGTTAAACATAAGGTAATCTGTCTTAAGAAAAAGGATTTCTGGTATTTAAGGAAGTCTGGATAATTCACTCCACCGGAAGGTTTACTGGATTTCAACTTATTCAGTGCAATTTTGGTGGATTTAACTTTCTACAAGAATTGAACAAAAATGTTATCTATTCTTTTAAAGAAAGAATTTGGGAGTAGTACTGGTATCATAGTGAGATAATAGAGAATAATGGGCCCAGAGTCATTTTAACAGAGTCTAGTCTGTCCCACCAAGAGAGGAACAAAGGAGACCAGTGATTAATGGATGAGTTCATTTTATCAATAATCAAATTCTGGGTTAGGTTTAGGGTGGTCTCGAGGTTATTAGCGATAGGGATCCCTAGGTATTTAATAGATGAAGTACACCATTTAATTCTAAAAAGAGGTGTGTTCGCTAATGTACATGAATTTGTAAGGGGCACAATTTTTGATATGTCATAGTTCAATTTATATCCAGAGACACAAGCAAATTCATCTATACTAGTCATAAGAGCTGGGAGGGAAAAGTTGGGATCTGATAAGTAAAGTAGAATATTGTCCGCATAAGCAGTGAACCTAAAAGTAACGTTTTTAATCATGATACCTTTAATGCTATCATTGATGGTAATACTTTGGAGTAAAGGTTCTAAAGCTAAAACAAAAAGGAGTGGGGACAGTGGACAGCCCTTTCTAGTGCCTCGTGATATGGGAACAGCTTTACTGAAGGTATTATTAATAAAAATCCTGGTTGAGGGAGATGAGTATAGAAGTGACACTAATTTGATAAAGTTAGTGCTGAACCCGTGCCATCAAAGGGATTGAAAAAGAAAAGGCCAAGAGACTCTATCAAAAGCTTTTTCAGAACCTAGAGCAAGGAGGAAAAGAGGATCAGTAGAATCTTGCACATGTATAAGAGTATTGAAAATAATTCTTGTAATGCATGAGGTAAACCTTCCTTCAATGAAGCCTGTTTGATTAACGTTAATTAGTTTATGCATAAAACCGTCCAGATGGCAGGCAATTATTTTGGCTAAGATTTTGAAATCTGAATTAATTAGTGAGATGTGATGGTCATTTTTAACCCAAGAGGGGTCTTTGTCCGATTTGGGAAATAAAATAAGAAGTGCTTCTCCAAAAGAACCTGTGCTAGAGCCTGAGACAAGAAAATAATTGTGGAGTTCGAGAAGTTTAGGAGATAGTAGGGATGAAAAGGAATGATAAAAACCTTTAGGAAAACCATCTAGTCCAGGGGCTTTACCGATTTTAAGATCTAAAATAGCTTTATGTATTTCTTGAAACAAAATCGGGTTATCAAGGAATGAAAGGTCAATGAAAGGTTTGTTGATCATTTTATTAGAGCTGAGATATTTAAGAATATTGTCGTTGAGAATTGTTTGATCTGCAGAGTAAAGTTGGGAGTAAAACTAAAAAAATAAGTCATTAATTTGTTGCGAATTAGAAACTCTGATATTTTGTTGGTTAACTACTGAAGTTATGACATTTTTTTCCTTTTTCCTTTTTAGATAAGCGGCTAATAATGTACCCGATTTATTGGATCCACCATAACATTTAGCTTTGGATCTTAATAAAGATGAGCAGGCTTTATTCATGCTATATTTGTTGGATGCTATACGTTTTGCAAGAAGGGATTTGAAAGAGTCCTCTGTGGGATTATTGAAGTACGCCTGTTCTAATGACTTGATGGAGCAAATAAGGTCTTGGGAGAACTTTTCATTTTGTTTTTCTTAAAGGATGTGTAGCGTATAATGAATCCATGCAGTGTAGTTTTAAAGGCATCCCAATTGTTATGTATAGATGTATCAAGGGGATTATTAAGGGTAAAGAATTCAGTAATAAAGATATTCATTTGTTGGATGAAATCTGGGTCATTAAGTAAAAAGGAGTTAAATCTCCATCTGGATGAATGGAAAGGCAAGGGATCCCATTCTAGGACAGTAAGCACAGGGGCTGTAACGCTCACCTGACTCCCACGGGGGCGCTGGCCTGGTTCGCGCTGCTGTGACCTCGTCTAAGGTGATGCGCAGGGTTCGGAAGACGGACTGGACCAGGCCCCAGATCTGGCTTGTCTGACTCGCAGAAGTATCCTTCTGTAGGTGAGAATAGGGGGTCAACTGTCTGCGGGGTAATGCAATCGGCCTCCCACTTCCCCCTCTCACCCTCCTCAAAACCCTTCTGTGCTTCCCCGTAGTGTCTCACCTTAGGGTCTGGAAGGACGAGCTCTCCATCCTGCTTCTGATGCAGGGGCGCGTTGGTATCCAGTTACGTCACTGGATTTTCGGATGGGTGAGAACCAAACTTGCTTGGCTTCCAGGTAAGTTTTTCTATAAGTGGTTCCCCTTGTGTTCATGCATTAATGTTCTAATGCTAGTGTCTTTTTCCCCATAGGGGCCGGGGTACGGAATGCCGGGGAACAGGCACCGACCCGAGGTGAGCGGTGAAATCCTTGTGGAAATCAGGTAAGTCTTTAATGAGTGTTTTGGTAATGTCTTTTCATGCACTCATTAACGCTGATGTCTTTTTCCCCTTAGGGGCCGGGGTCCGAAAATGCCTGGATGCGGCGCGGACCCGAAATGAAAAGGGAATGACCCAACAGGTAAGTCTTGACATGGAGTTTTAGCTTCCCTTTTCCCTTCTTTCTCTCACCTTTGTTCTTGTCTTTTTCTCCGTAGGCGCGGGGGCGCGACTGCGAATCCGGATGGTCGCTGCTGAACATGGAGGCGCCCTGTAAAGGTGAGTAGAATGCGGCGCTGCAGCGATCAATCCGATGTGCTTTTAAAAATAAATGTCTTCCTTTTCAGGATTGTCGGCGAAATATCTCTGGGATGCAGATTTAGCAGGTGAGGCCTTTTCCTTCTTCTGTTCTCTTGTTCCCTTCCTTTGCAGGTGATTCAGGATGCTGGCAGGTGTGGCAGAAGTCAAGATGCAGGAGCAGACACGGTGAGCGTCCAGCTGCTAGATGCAGAACAACGCGAAGCACGTGTGGCTGATCGGGTGTGGTTTAAATAGCCTTGGAAGAAGTTCCTAGGATGTGTCCTTCCTCCAATCAGGTATGTATCCTTCCCCGACCACGCCCGCGTGGTAAATTAGTCCCACAGGTAAAGTAGTTCCTTTCAGGCCTCAAGGAGGCCGGGGTTCTGCAGCATGGTCTGCATCAGGTAAGTGCACCCAAACACTTTCATAATGAGCCTGGCGCCTATGGCGCCAGGCTGACGTTTTCTATGAGCCTGGCGCCATAGGCGCCAGGACGCTGTCCAAAGGGCCCCTATAAGGGGTTGCTGGGACCTTCTCCGGGGACTTGATGTCCGCTTTCGGGGACGCAGGGCCTGAGCCGGCTCCCCGGGAGCGGGCATCGTGACAGCACTGCCCCCCAAGGTCCCTCCCAAGGTTGTTCCCTCCGGGGGTTTTGGTTTGTTTGGGAAGAGTCGGTGGAATTTCCTGACTAATCGAGGTGCATGCACACGGTCACTGGGTTCCCACGACCTCTCCTGAGGTCCGTACCCCTTCCAATCAATTAGGTAGAAAAGCTTTGACCTAAACATTTTTGAATCTAAAATGTTCTTCACTTCGAATTCGGGTTCCCCATCTATTTGAATAGGTTCTGGAGGTTTGAGTAGTCGGGTTCCGGGGACCACTGGTTTCAGAAGTGACACATGAAAAACAGGGTGAATTTGCATATTAGCTGGTAAATCAAGTTTAACCGCTACTGGGTTAATTATTGCAGTGATAGAATAAGGTCCCAGATATTTTGGGTTAAAAGTTCGAGGCCCTTTGAGCGGTAAATGTCTGGTAGCTAACCACACTTGATCCCCAATCTGATATGGAGGTGCTTCACTCCGATGTAGATCAGCATTCTCCTTGTATTTTCTCTTGGCTTGTTGTAAATGCGTGGTTGCCTCTTTGAAGGCTCGGGTAATGGTAGAATGCAGATGTTCTACTGCGGGCACTCCGAGGTTCTGAGGTGAGTCGAGGTTTGAGGTTCGAGGGTGATGTCCAAACAAGGTATAAAAAGGACTATGGCCAGTTCCAGAGTGTACCGAATTATTATATGCGTATTAGGCTATCCAAAGAATGTCTTTCCAGTTGCTTTCAGATTGCTGTAACATACACCGTAAGTACTGCTCAAGGGTCTGATTTGTCCTCTCGGTCTGACCATCGGTCTGAGGGTGGTGACTGGTCGATAATCTTACGTCGATTTGTGCCATTTGACAACATTTGCGCCAGAAGTGGGAAATGAATTGGCTTCCCCGGTCAGAGATTAGTTTAGATGGGAATCCATGTAGCCGAACAATATTTTCGAGGAATTCTTTGGCTAGGACAGAAGCTGAAGGTAAACCTTTCAAAGGAATGAAGTGGGCCATTTTGGAAAACAAATCCACAATTACCAGAATGGTATTGTATCCCGAACAAGGAGGCAAGTCCGTAATAAAATCCATTGATAGGGTGTGCCAGGGTGCTGGAGGTATGTCTAGAGGTTGAAGGAGAACGGCTGGTCTTTTCTTTTGACCTTTATTTTGGGCGCAAACACCACAGGACATCACAAAAGATTTAACATCTTTTCGCCAAGAGGGCCACCAGAATTGTCGTTTCACCTTTTCCATTGTCTTGGCAATACCGGGGTGTCCCTCTATTAATGTATCATGATAACCTGAAATAAATAGTTCGTGTAAATCCTTGTGCGGCAGGAATAAGCGTCCTTGGTAATAAGGTAAACCATTATCTATGGTAAAGTCTGATCCCTTTTGTATCCAAACCTGTAGGACTGTAGGGTCCAGGAGTTGTTTCACTCCGACTTGAATGTCTTCAAGCGTCAGTAACGAAGTCATGCCTAGAATTCTCTGTTCGGGAATTATTGGTACTGGTGCTGAGTTTGTATCAGATTCTCCCATTCCAATTCGGGATAAGGCGTCTGCTTTGCCGTTCTTGCAGCCAGGTCGATAGGTAATCACGAAATCAAATTCAGTGAAAAACAAAGCCCATCGGAGCTGCCGTGATGACTGAGCCTTGGCGGTTTTCAAATACTGTAAATTCCGGTGATCAGTGATCACCGTGATGGTATGTCGAGCGCCAAGCAGGTAATGCCGCCAGGCTTTAAAAGCGGACTTTATGGCTAACAGTTCTTTGTCAGTGATTGCGTAATTAATCTCTGGTGCCGAGAATTTTCTGGACCAAAATGCTACGGGATGCAGTTGGTTGGTTTCAGGATCTCTTTGAGACAGAACTGCTACCATGGCTAGGCTGGATGCGTCAGTTTCGACGACATACGGGAGATCTGGACGTGGGTGTTTCAATATAGGTGCGGAGGTAAACTTAGCTTTTAAATCCTGGAAGGCCTGCTCGGCTTCTTCAGACCATTCAAAACGTTTATTTTTCCTCAAGAGTGCAGTAATGGGTTGTACTATGCGTGAAAATTCCGGGATAAACCTGCGATAGAAATTGGCAAAGCCGAGCATGCTTTGAACCCCTTTTACAGAGCTAGGTGATGGCCATTTGAGGATGGCATCCACTTTTCTTGAGTCCATTCGGACTCCTTTGGGTGTCAGGATGAAACCGAGAAACTCAACTTCTGTGGTATGGAAAACACATTTCTCCAGTTTAGCAAATAGTTTGTGTTGGCGCAGTTTTTCCAGAACTGCCCTAACGTGTTTTCTGTGATCAGATTCCGAAGAGGAGTACACTAGAATGTCATCGATATAGACGACAACACAAACATCGATGAGTTCCCGAAGGACATCATTCATGAAGAATTGGAAGGCAGCAGGCGCATTGCACAACCCGAAAGGCATTACCTGGTATTCGAATAATCCATATTTTGTACGGAAGGCTGTTTTCCATTCGTCGCCTTCTTTTACTCGCACCAGATGATATGCCCCCCGGAGATCTAACTTGGTGTATATGCAAGCGTCCTTCACCTGGTCAAGGAGTTCAGGAATCAGAGGCAGAGGATAAGGGTTTTTAACCGTTATCTGGTTCAATGCGCGGTAATCGATACAAGTTCTAAGGTCGCCTTCTTTTTTAGGCACGAAGAACAAAGCCGAGGATGCTGGGGACTTTGACGGGCGAATAAAACCATTGGCGAGGTATTGATCCAAATATTGTCTCAAATGCAGGTTCTCAGGTTCGGTAAGGGCATAAATCCTGCTACAAGGGGGTTGTGCACCAGGCACCAGATCGATTTGGCAATCGTACGATCGGTGAGGAGGTAACGTGTTAGCCTGTTCCTTTTGGAAGACGTCCTGAAAGTCCTGGTATTCCGGAGGTAATTGCATGGAGGCAGAGGTTACAGATGCTAGATTAATCTTCAGGTTTTCTGGGTAGCATGTTTGTGCACAATCCGGGAAGGTTATTCTCTTAGCTCGCCAATCAATTCGAGGATTATGTGTCTCTAACCAAGGAATTCCAAGAATAACCTGAAACTGTGGAGCCTTGATTACATCAAACACAAATGCCTCCCGATGGCCGTCAGTACCAATAAGAGTCACCCCAGTAGTGGAATGTGTTACCGGTCCAGAGGCAATTTCAGTTCCATCGACTGTGGTGATGACATCTTTGCTGGTTTTAGGACGGAGAGGGAGGTTAATCCTAGAGGCCAATTCACGATCCACATAGTTTCCAATAGCCCCACTATCGATGTATGCCTTTATTGCATGCAACCGCTTAGGCTTTTCTGGATCTACGAGAACCATTGGCACAATGAAATGCGAGGTCTGAGAGTTAGTTTTCAAGCTCGGCAAGCGGACCCCGCTTGTCGGGCTGAGTCGTTTCCCGAAACAGAGTCTTCATGGTTTTTATCAGCGGCTCCTACCGCTTTTCGGGGCGGTTTTGCCGGGCAATCTCGTAGAAAGTGTCCAGAGTTCCCACAATAAAGACATAATTTTAACTGCCACCTCCTTTCACGTTCCTTTTGAGTTAAGGGTTTTTTAACCCCTCCAATTTGCATAGGCTCAGAGACATCAACTCCCTTGGGGTTAGCGTGGGTCTTGACCAACACCCGGGTCTCAAACCTGGACCGATCTGTTTTTCTGTTTTGAAGTCTGTGATCCAATTGGACCACTAAGTCTATATATTCTGTGCATTCTTGGGGCGGATTTACAACTTGGGCCAAGACATCTTTAAGTTCTCCGCGTAAACCTCGATAAAATAACGTGACTCTTTTATCCTCTGGCCATCCCGTTTCAACAATTAGTCTATTAAAGGTTGCAATATAGGATAGGAGGTCCTGATTGCCCTGTCGCAGGGATAGAAGTTCGTCATCCAGAGCCTGCCCCTGAGAGTGTCGAGCAAATAACCTTTCCATGCTTGCTTGAAATCCTTGAAAATCACGGAGAATCGGGTCATCTTGAGTAACCAGTGGAACTGACCAATCGGCAGCGCAGCCGCTGAGATATGACAATACAAAGGCTACTTTGGTCTGATCATTAGGGAAGGCCCCAGGTCTGCATAGGAAGTGCAAACGACACTGATTTATGAATACCGCGAATCGTTTGGGGTCCCCAGCAAAGCGTTCAGGTGGGGCCAGCGTCATGTTTCCAGGTAGATTAATCTGCACAGGGTTACTGGGAACCACAGGAGCGGGGTTCCCTCCGGAACAGGGTAGAGGAGTTTGTCCAGCTTGACCTTGCAAAAGCTGTCTGGCCAGGGCATTAGTCTCTTGACGAGCGGCATGTACTTCGGCCCGTAATTCCCCCAGTAATTGGGCCAACTGATCAGTCTCAGAAGTTTCCATAGCGCCTGGGTGGGAATTTGTAGGATGGCTTCGCGTTCTGTAATGCTCACCTGACTCCCACGGGGGCGCTGGCCTGGTTCGCGCTGCTGTGACCTCATCTAAGGTGATGCGCAGGGTTCGGAAGACGGACTGGACCGGGCCCCAGATCTGGCTTGTCTGACTCGCAGAAGTATCCTTCTGTAGGTGAGAATAGGGGGTTAACTGTCTGCGGGGTAATGCAATCGGCCTCCCACTTCCCCCTCTCACCCTCCTCAAAACCCTTCTGTGCTTCCCCGTAGTGTCTCACCTTAGGGTCTGGAAGGACGAGCTCTCCATCCTGCTTCTGATGCAGGGGCGCGTTGGTATCCAGTTACGTCACTGGATTTTCGGATGGGTGAGAACCAAACTTGCTTGGCTTCCAGGTAAGTTTTTCTATAAGTGGTTCCCCTTGTGTCCATGCATTAATGTTCTAATGCTAGTGTCTTTTTCCCCAAAGGGTCGGGGTACGGAATGCCGGGGAACAGGCACCGACCCAAGGTGAGCGGTGAAATCCTTGTGGAAATCAGGTAAGTCTTTAATGAGTGTTTTGGTAATGTCTTTTCATGCACTCATTAACGCTGATGTCTTTTTCCCCTTAGGGGCCGGGGTCCGAAAATGGCTGCATGCGGCGCGGACCCGAAATGAAAAGGGAATGACCCAACAGGTAAGTCTTGACATGGAGTTTTAGCTTCCCTTTTCCCTTCTTTCTCTCACCTTTGTTCTTGTCTTTTTCTCCCTAGGCACGGGGGCGCGACTGCGAATCCGGATGGTCGCTGCTGAACATGGAGGCGCCCTATAAAGGTGAGTAGAATGCGGCGCTGCAGCGATCGATGCGATGTGCTTTTAAAAATAAATGTCTTCCTTTTCAGGATTGTCGGCGAAATGTCTCTGGGATGCAGATTTAGCAGGTGAGGCCTTTTCCTTCTTCTGTTCTCTTGTTCCCTTCCTTTGCAGGTGATTCAGGATGCTGGCAGGTGTGGCAGAAGTCAAGATGCAGGAGCAGACACGGTGAGCGTCCAGCTGCTAGATGCAGAACAACGCGACGCACGTGTGGCTGATCGGGTGTGGTTTAAATAGCCTTGGAAGAAGTTCCTAGAATGTGTCCTTCCTCCAATCAGGTATGTATCCTTCCCCGACCACGCCCGGGTGGTAAATGAGTCCCACAGGTAAAGTAGTTCCTTTCAGGCCTCAAGGAGGCCGGGGTTCTGCAGCATGGTCTGCATCAGGTAAGTGCACCCAAACACTTTCATAATGAGCCTGGCGCCTATGGCGCCAGGACTGACGTTTTCTATGAGCCTGGCGCCATAGGCGCCAGAACGCTGCCCAAAGGGCCCCTATAAGGGGTTGCTGGGACCTTCTCCGGGGACTTGATGTCCGCTTTCGGGGACGCAGGGCCTGAGCCGGCTCCCCGGGAGCGGGCATCGTGACAGCGGCATGATCAGAAATAATAATGGGGCCTATTTCAGAATTAAGAATTTTGGGTGCAATAGGGGAGTTAATAAATATATGAACTATTCTTGAAAAAAAATGTGTGGGGGGGAGAAAAAGGTATATTCTTTCGCCTCAGGATGGCAGAAGCACCAAGTATCAACAAGGGCAAGATCTTCTATAAAATTGAGGAATTATTTGTGTGATTTCGTATTGATAAATTTGGATTTATTTGGATTTGGATTTACGGTCTAGGGTAAAATCACAAATTTGGTTTCAATCTCTCGTAAATAATAAGACGGTCAGCATTTTTGCTGAAGATAGTGTGTTTTAAATGGCTCCAAACAGGTGAGTCAGGAATGTTGGTCCCGTAGATATTAAGAATTGTGACGGCTACCTTGTTGATAATGGAATCAATAATAGACCATCGTCCCAAGGAATCATGTTGCTGATCAATTAATTTAAAGGAGTTTTTTTATGTATAAGGATACTAACTCCACCCTTCTTATCAACTGCAGGCGCAAAAAGGCATGCTTGACCCAAACAGCGGAGTAACTTTGCTGAAAAAGTTGGGGGGGACATGACATCTGAAGAAAAGGTGCCACAGCCAAATGAATGGGGGCAAAATGGTGTGCCATGAAAGTTGGGGGGGACAAACACCCCTGTCCCCCCTAAAATTACGCCCATGGACTCAAGGTTTAATCAATGTATTAATTTCTTCTATCAAATCTAGGTTTGTTTCCTGAATACATTAAATGTCAGAGTTACTTTTCCCTAAATGGCAAAGGATTTGTTGTCTTTTAATAGGGTTGTTAAGCCCTTTAACATTTCAAGATAAGACTTTAATACTCATAGCTATAAGGAGTTAAGTAGTGATATTTTTAAAAAAAGGACATAATAAGAGCAATGATAAAATTAAATAGAAAGAATAAGGTAGTAACAATTAGAGTCAGGCTGTATACATTAATAGTTAGCCCCTCTGATATAATGATATATTTGACAAAATACAGATGAGAGCAGGGTAAGGAAAACACATGAGGAGAGGTGACAACCAGAACAAACAAATATTTGATTCTAAAAATGGTAACAATCGTACAAGAGAACATAGAAATGAGTGATCCTGAATTTGAAATGCAAACCAAACAGGAATCTGTTAGGAGCTGTCGTAGAAAATAGCAAGATGGCACACATTGCATTAATGAGGCGGACGGAGTTAAATCTATATGTATGACAAGATTGGGCTAATTAGTAATAAGTAGATTAGAACAACATCTGAGCAAAAATAAGCCAAGAGTAGTGAAGGTAGGAATTAAACCTTCATGAAGTTGGAGTGATTTCTGACCTAGCATGTTTAATCAGAGACCTGGATTTATCCCTTTGTTGTCAAACACCTTGGCAGATGGGTTGAGTTCAGATCTATTCCTGGAGTGGTAGACTTTACCGGATTTGAGTTTTTGCCGGACCAGTAGATTGTGGGCAAGTTAAGGAGGTTGATCAGAATAATTATGATCTTTGGAGGTCGATGTGGAGGGCAGGGTGTCCATATTGGAAGATTGAAGGGATTGCACAAAATCATATAATTCTTCACGGTTCAAACATTCTTATGTAATGACTCCTGGAGGAGTAATCAGCTTTCTTGCCAGTTCAAGCAAACCATTTTTAATATCAATTTTTTTCAGTGCCAGCCTTAGGTTCAAGAATCTTCTTCTGTTATCTTGCGTGATTTTGGAAAAGTCAGGGGAGATAAATATCCTGTTTCCTTGAAAGGCGAGAGGTGAAATTTTCTTTGCCGTCAGGAGAATTAGTCAAGCTTGTTGATGTCGTAATAAACAAGCAATTAAGGGCCTGTGTGAGTTATTATGTGAGTTGAATCGAGGTTTACTTCTGTGAGCGCGTTGAAGTTCGAGAGGAGGCGTGAAGGTGAGATTTAAAATTTTTGAAAGCCAATCAGTGAGGAATGTAATGATGTAATTTAGTTCGACATTTTCTGGCACCCCGTACATTCTTATATTATCCCTCCTGTTTCTGTCTTCAAGGTTCGCTACTTCCACTTCCAGGTGCTGAATTTTGCTGTGCATTTGTTCTAGAACTTCCATTCTGTCTTCAGTAAAAGAAACGCGCTCTTCAACCTCTGTCAATACATTCAAATCATCCTGAATCCCCAAGGTTCTTGTGTTCAAAACAGAGATGGATGTTTGGATGGACGAGAGATCTTGAAGTATCTTTTCCATACTTTTGTTGATGGAAGATAAGTCTGTAGAAGCATTTTGGGCAGCCATTATAGCGATCAAACACAGTGAAGATGTTGAGATAGTGGATGATTATATATTAAATTACTGTCTTTCGCCACAGTATGTCAGGCAAGAGCGGCCTTTAGAGAAAACTGAAGCTGTGTACCCTTGTAGAGCGAGATGTGAGTTTGTAACCTCAGAGGAGGTGACTTTACTGTATTATTTGGTTGAAGACAACCTTATCATTTCACCAGACGTCTGTAGGTAAGTCACACTCACACCTCAGCCTGCTGCCAATGCTGCGTTGTCCACTACACTCTGGCAAAGTCAGTAGTAGCAGGAGAAAAGTATACAGTTGAGGAAGATACAATAAAGAAACTTTGCTTGACAGCAATTAATCTCCGGGATGCGCCTCCTCCTGCAATAGCTTAGTCACGCATCAAAACTTTGTAATAGAGAAACCAGTAATTCTGCACAGATGTATTATCCGTATGAGTTGAAGTGTTGGCTTTCAGCAAGTAGTTTTCAGAATAGTTAGATAGTAAATAAGTTAGTATACTGTATAAGGGGGAGTTGAAAGTACCATTTTCTTTGATATTTAGACCTTCCTATGCTTTATTTATACACAGGGCCCGTGTTTTGAAGAAAAGTAATTTCCCCGCAGAACATACACCTTTTCTGAAACAGTGCCTGTATTGTGAAGAAAAGTATTTCCCATGCAGTAAACACGCCTTTCCAACATACTTTATCCAGCTGAAAGGAGATGTGGGTGTCCTAATCACAGGACTTCCCGGCTTCAGGCCCAGCCCACTAATATATCTGAGGGCTTCACATGCAGTACTTCAATTTCATGGAGATTCCCCTACGGAGCACCAGGGATGTTAACACAGTAAGGAAGTACTTCCCTGTTTCGGTGGATTTCATTGTGATACATTGTAACAAAAAAAGCCCATTTATTATTGGTCCGTCAGCGAGCTCACCAATTATGCAGCCATCTTGTTTTGTCGCCGGCCACGCCCGACGGTTCAATGAACCTATTTTTAACCAGGCATGTAATTTCATCAAATTGCCAAGGGTAGCTAAAGTGACATCACACAACCCTTGACCCCCCTGATGACATCACAGGAAGTGATGCCATTTGACCCCACCCCAAAGTGACATCACTGGGAAGCGATGGAACACAACCTTTCACCCCTTGACAAAGCAGGAAGTGGCATCACATACCATTGTTTCTAAGTACACTACAAAAATATGGTTACAATATCACTGTAAAGTGATATACATTTATACAAGAATGGATCACCGTATTTATCATTAATATCAGTTCGTATAGGCTCATATTACCAAATTACTGTGAATGCAAGCAGACGTCCAAGGCGAAATGATAATGATGTGTTATTATATAGCATTTACGCTTAAGCGTGTCATATAGAACAAATATACATACAATATTACCCAACCTGTGTTGGTACTCATTTATCAACCTCAGCAGGATGAAAGGCTGAGTTGCCCTTGCCGGGAGTCGAACCTGCAACCTGCAGATCACACACACATAACAGCAGCAAGCGCTCAACACACTGAGCTATCTTAACGGCTATAGCTATCAGAAAATCAGTCGCTCCAGAACCAAAGAGCCACATGCTGCTGGCCACAGACCAGGAGCCTAAATTTAATTTTAAAAAGAAAAAAAGGGAAAAAAAGTGTGACTTCTTTTTCAGAGGTAGCAAGGGAGACCCCTGGCGACCCCAAAATGATGTCCCTGTTTTTAACGCCGATTGGTTGTTTACATGATTCAGGATACAAATGTAGCTAACCTTTATTCCAATTCTTCTTGTCAGAGGTTCAGTGTCCAGTGTCTCCAGAACTTTAACAGAAGTTAGGTGAGGGTTCAAGCCACTTCAACTGCGGGGACAATGCATATATGCCAACATTCCAACACACTTGCGAGGGAGATTTTGTCAAAGAAATCGGAAGACAACAATTTTCCCATACAAATACATTGGGGAAAACATTATTTTAGGCGGGAGAACGTGAAAATTAGCAATTTTTTAAACTGAAAAATCCAGAGTCTCCCACTTAAATCAGGAGGGTTGGCATGTATGGCAATGCAACCATCACAGCACACCATACTCAACATAGGAACTAGGCCAGATTGGCGGTCTCTGCTACAGCAGCTCCAATCTGCCTACTTGGAGGGTATCCATGGGTACTGCTGTTAAATTTCTGGAGACACTGGACACTGAACCTCTGACATAAACATAGCTCTCAACCTTTCATGGCACCTGGGCAGATGATAAGACGTGATTTTGTATTTGGTGGTGAAAGCCCATTAATTTCTATGGGTGTGTAGGGAGCTTGGCTGGAGCGAGAGATGCCTAGGTGGCGGGTGACACCCATTTAAAGCAGGTGAGTTGCGAGGTATGCAAGAAGAATTGGAATAAAGGTTAGCTACATTTGTATCCTGAATCATGTAAACAACCATTTGGCGTTCGAAATAGGTTTATTGTATTTTTCTTTCCATTTGAGAGAGATCAAACATTGAGTCTCTTAATGTTAATGTTCCAAAACAACACAATTCCTTGGGATACTTCCCAGCTCCTTTGGGTTGCTTGCCTTTCGTCAATTTCACTAGTGTCATAAAGTTAAGTTCCTTATTTTCAAATCATACAAGTTTTCTTTTATGTTTAATTACAGGTTTATGGGTGGGTTAAGTGGTTTTTCCTTAGGTGGCTGTACTCGGTCTAGGTGCAGTAGTTGGATCACACGGTTCACCCATCACAGGTCATGCAGCCGACACACCTCATTTGCTTCTTATTCACAGGCACTCAGGCACACTGCAACTATTTCAGATTCACTGTAATATTTAACTTTTTCTTATTTCACTGCCTTGGTATCCTTTAATACTTGTTTTGCCACCATTCACTTGTTGCATTTTCAAACCCTTCACAGGGCTTTTGCCACTGCCAATGCTTTCAAGTTACACAGTTCCTTATATCTTCATGGCGCTTGCCAGTGCTTGTTTTCTCAGGTTATGCGGTTCCTTTTTTTATCAGGGAGTTGCACCAAACTGCTTTCCTTCGGATCAGTATTCATAAAGGTTTCCTTTCATTCAAACCAATCACTTTGAATAAACCAACAATAAGTTTCCAGTTTACTCTCCTGCTGGGAACTTGTACCCTGTTCACGGGGTTATTCACAAGTTCAAATACTAATGTTTCCCTGGCCCTTTCTTGGCATTGTCAATTTCCTCTCTTTTACAGTTCAGTAGTCATACAAAAACTTTCCCTTTAGTTTTCTCATCAGCTTCGGGTTATCATGTTTATCAAAAGTATTCAGTTCAATCTTGACTGGCTGTTAGGGCGAATTCTCAGAAATGTGCTAATTCCCTTCTACCTTAGAGACCCCCAGCTCTTTTTGTTGGACCTTAGTACTTTTAATTTATAACCTGGAGAGAGTAACACATTTTCTTCATTCTCTCATGTATTTTTCTGTGATTGGGACTCTGTGTTTCTTTTCACTTTGGGGTCTGACAAACTCCATAGGCATCATCTTTACAGTGTGGCACACAGCACCTTCAGTGCAGTGGCACAGCAAAGTCTCTCAGATTTCCCAAAGGTTTAAATACCTTCTCTTGGTCAAACTACTGTTTCTAAGAGCAGTGAAGTGAAATTGCCTTTACTTAATTTTGTAACTTTCTAGACCCAGCACACACTATAGGGTGCTGGAGGGGTTACTTAGTATCCCCTTTGTCTAGTTTCTCTTGTAACATTTTTATGTTACCCTAGGGGCGTAGGAGACCCATAAAATCTTTGGGGGACAGGGGACACCTTGGGACTTTTCTTTTTTAATTTATTTATTGTTTTTTAGTCAAAGAACTTGACTTTTCGCAAAATTAAAATAGCAGTACGTATTAAATCACATTTATCATCACTGTATGAAAAAATACCTTTAGGGGGTGCACGTGTATTTGTTGTAGCACAAAAGGGCGGTGGAAAAGGCACCCACCCATAACGTATTACTCTGTTACACCACAACCGTATAATATCAAGGCTTAGGGTCTGAGTAAAGTACTTATCAATAGCATCAATCAGTTTCTGCAATCTTCAGTCATAAATGACAGGTCCTTCTAAGCACGACACCAATAAGCCTCCCGGCAGGGGCAAGGCGGATACAAACTGTAATGATTTAAATACTTTTGATATTTAATAATGCAGTATATCAGATTGGTAACAAAATATAATGGTCTCTACTTTTGCTTTTTCCTTGCTACTCACAGTCACTGGAAATCATAGCTCCTTGAAGGCAATGCCTTAAAAGCTACCTTTGCAGCTTCAGGAGGATTCAACTCACCAAATGCTGTGCGTCCCTCCTCTGTGACCCTCTGTATCCAACCCC
Organism: Ambystoma mexicanum; assembly: GCF_040938575.1. Taxonomy (NCBI): domain Eukaryota; kingdom Metazoa; phylum Chordata; class Amphibia; order Caudata; family Ambystomatidae; genus Ambystoma; species Ambystoma mexicanum. The sequence goes on along the minus strand of NC_090921.1, from coordinate 1,356,765,343 downwards.
CCCCAACCCCACAGCAGCTGACACTTCCATGTCCCTGTCAGTGGCCAGTAGTTCAACGTGTGGCAGGACAGACCTACCAGACTTTTGCTCTCTCTAAGGTAAAAGCCGCTCTATGGACTGTGAATGCACTTGAAAGAGCTTCTCCGCGGCACTGAGAAGATGCGGGCCAAGGCCAACGGCCAAGGGACTTTTCATATTTAGTTTGGAGTACCGGGGCCTCCGTGTCTCTATGTATATGCGCTTTCCTCTCCACTACTGCAATCCTCGCTTTGCATGCTCACCTGGGTGCATCCATCCATCTCCGAAAAAAACGTTGTGCACTGAAAAAACAGCACTAGTCTGTGCCTGTGCACCCAGAGCAGACCTCACGGAAAAATAACCTTGTTGGACCTGGTCACAGTAGTCTCTCTAAGCACTTGGGTTTCAACCACTTTGATGGACTTCTACCCGTTAAGCTGGGAATCTCCTGCTCCACATGTATTTTGCCTTTCTTGTCTCTTGCCTCCTCCTTGTCCACCCCAGGCTAATTTGTTCTCCTCCTCTATGGCTTAAAATGATCTGCACCTTTCCTCTTGGCTTGCCTTCTCCCCGCCTTGTTTCCAGTGTGCTTGCCACCCCCAACAGTTCTGCTACTGTCCTTGAGGTTCTTGCCACCACCTTTCTGCCTTTCTGGCATTCTCTTTACTGCCACCTGTTTAGCTCTTATCTCCACCTCCTCCGTATCTCTTATTGACCCCTTACACCTTTGTTGGTCTTTCCTCCTCCTTCTTCCGATAGTTCCTTTCACTCTCCACTTCACCACTCCTTCTCTTCTTTCCCATGTCCTTTGCTTCACAAGTTCTTCTCTTTTCCACCTCCGCCTTACTGCTCTTCTCTGCCCCTTCACACCCACGATACTACTCCTTCTCTGCCACCACATCTGTAGCCTGCTCACTGCACCGGCACACATTATGCCTCCATCACTATGCTCCCACACCAATCCCAACCAACATTGTGTCATTTTTTTATAACCCAGCAGGCTGTTCTGTTGCCGTCTTGAGCGTAGGAGTACTTTAATCTGGGCTGCGCGTTGGGCAAGCACTGTGGCTGTGTGTTTTGCACCTGGAATGTGCAACCCAAAAACCAAAAAGTGTGCTGAATCTGGGGTGCACTGTGCACTGTGCGTCTGCCATGTGGCCCGAAAATATACTGTGTTAAAAACGCGTTCTAAATATAGAGCAGGTCGCCGTGTCAGTCTAGAAAAATTGATACCTCTCATGATTGACGGCAAACGTATTTTGGTGGCCGAAGGCCAACCGTCTCATTTATGAAACGATAGAAATACAGGTTTCTGAGTTTTACCAATGAACAGCCATTTTGATGTAACAAGGATCACCATTTTGTTTTCTAACAATTGCTCATTGCTTTCTGTTCAAATTGCTTCGCAGCATATTTTCTGCTTACACTGCTTGACTGTTAACATTGTTGTCTGAACATGAAAGGACAAGGCCGCAGGGCCGCGAGGCTAATAAGAGTTCGTTGAAACACAACATAGGCAGCTCCGGGGAGGAATGCCCGGCTCCCTCCCGAATGTAGCCTTGAAGCAGAGCCACAGGGCATTTAATCATTTCACAGCTGCCAGCCAGTCTCGTTATAAGGTAGAATATGTTAGAATAAAGCAGCTAAAGGCTTGGATTATGCTCTTCTTACGGCCCCCCTTTTCCATGCCCTGTAGAGCGTGTCGGCTCCCAGGACACGAATAGCACCTCATAGATAGCAAGGTCTGGAATGTGACTCTTCCCCCGTATGTAGCTTGCTTACAAGAACAGAAGCACTGTGTTCTGTTCCACAAAGAAAAGATGTCTCTGCACTTGCAAGGTTGCATATTGTTACTAGAATAGATATTTGAAGGTGTCATATTCGTCGAAAGTGTCCATCATCAAACCGAGTTCAAAGAAACCCAATAAAGGGGGGTGTTAAACATGTCACAGCTGATTGTATGATATGCATTTTGTATACATGTAACTGATGTACGTAATTCACTCGCTTGCGTCCCTCGAGGTCTAGAGATACATGTTGCGGGGCGTGAGACCGAGTTGGCCAACTGAGACTATTTGCTTTGCAATAAACCCTAGCTTTGGGAATACAACCTTGTGTCTGGCGTATCTATCGTGTGTGGTGACTTGCCTTGTTTCCATAATGCGAGGGACCCCTAGGGCCCCTTTCAGCCGCTGATATATTCAGTGCCTTTACATTGGTAATAAATACACGTATTGTGGCAGCACTTAGACACAACATTAAAGGCCACATAACACGCGTATACTATTATCGCCGGGGCACACGTGATGATGCTCCAATGCGCAGGTGCTGCAGGGGTTAGGGAGGGACGCTCAAGTTATTGTTGTTGTCTTGTTAAAAGAATCTTCAATACCGCAGCGGGAGGGGGACGCACAAGTACTTGTTGTTGTTCAATGCCCACTACCCGCTGCTGCTGAAGCAGCTGAACTCAGTGCAAAGTAAGTCTTAGTCAACTTTGCACGGAGATGCAGGCATCACTCTGCACATGCTGCACGCCAGAGACACACACACATGGGGGAAACTGGGGAGGATAAATGCCATTGTATCCCCACATTTAAAATCCCCCACCCCCATGTCCTACGCCCATGTGTTACCCTTTCTACAATTAATGGCTGTTAGCAGCGGTTTACTTTTTACTACCATTGTGGTGTTTTTACCGCGGGCTGCGTTCGCAGCTGCCATAAGGCACCCATGGGTGCCCATTTTGTCAAAATGGCCCTGGTCCTCTTTTTTGCCATTTCTTGTTGGAAAGGTCCTTCTTGAGTTTTACTCTGCACGCCAAACCAGGTTTGTTTTGCCATTGGCGGGATTCACAAGTAAAGCCTGCCTCTGGCTCTATGGAGCACAGCCACCGTGCTGTGTGATTGACAGCTAGGCTGCAATGAACCGGGAAAACCTGCATAAAACGCGAGGCTTTTTGGGTTGGAAGGCAGAGTCGACCACTGGACGAAGGAATCCGAAGAAGAACTTGGAAGAGACTTGAAGAGGAAAAATCTGAGCACACTCTCAGTCCTGGACGACCGCTAACCAGAAGAAGCACCAACAGCACCATGGCCGCTGATCATACAAATACATGCCCATCCCCACTACTCCAACCAGGTACAACTACTGCAAGCGGTACCCAGCCAATCAGCCATATGTTCCCACCGTAACACGAACTCTGCCAAGAATGGACAAAGTGACACAAGACAGAGTTGGGGAAAACCGAATGGACCGACTCGACTAAAGGCACTCTATTTAAAGCTGGCATGATGCAGGTCGTTAGAGACATCCCGACAACAATGCTCCTTAAGACATGAAGCACGCGCGCAATCCATGCAACACACACACCCACACACACCAACCTACACAAAGAACATGTACAGTTCGTGAGATAGAGGACTGTGACACCTACACTAGCAGCACGTTTGTTATTTTACCATTAGGCTTGCTATAGCCCCGCAGGAACGCAAGAAGCAAGAAGAGCTCGTAATTGATTGCTGATGCTTTTACGTAGGTAGCCCTATGGAAGGAAAGGAGCACTCAAGGGACCAGACCATCTGTAAAGCTCTTACTAACATGGACGTTATGATGACTCCATACTGGAAGCCAGAGCAGGCCTCAGGAGGAAACAAGTAGGCCGCAAGTACATCATGTTGCTGTCATGGTCATGACGTCAGGGGCGCAGGCATGCAGGGGTTGCATGCACAGGAGACCTAGGTGGACACTGTCCTGGCGCTTTTGGCGCCAGGCTCATGAACAAAAGTAAACAAGAACATCCATTTAACACCAAAAAGCTTTTATTATGGACATAGCACTTCAGATGCATTAACCCTGAACATTCCATCCATTAAGCAGCATGCATTAGCCTTGAACATTCCATCCATTAAGCAGCCCCAAGTGTATTCTTGGGTGTGGCTGCTAATGGATTGCCTTTGCACATGCTCACTCTCTAGGAGTGCCAGGGTGTGGCTGGTAAGCCGGCCCTAATGGGCGTGCCCACAATCTCAGCTATATAAGCTGCCCCGATCCTCAAGACAGACGCTTCGCTTTATTCTGCACTTGCAAGCAGCGTAACGCTCACTGTCGCCTGACGTCAGACTTACCTTTGAAGATCCTGCTTGCTGGACATCCTGCTTCCTGCCAGCATACTTACCAACTGGGGGAAGATGTTCTTAACTGTACATCTCTTCGGCGAACCAAGTATTCATCTTAACACTTTCCGGAACGCCGAAATCTTCATCTTGGCACCGCAGCACGACACGCTCCATCGTCGACAGCAGCGCCTGCAAGGAAAAACAGAAGACAAGGTTAGACAGCGAAAAAACAGTCAGTTTAAGGTTGCGCTTCGCCATACTTTGCGCTTTTCCTTAAACCATCACTTACCTGCTGTCAAACATCGCGGTAGCATCCATCTTCCATCCGGCCGCGTCTCGCGTCTCACAGCGGCATTGAGGCCGCATTTCCATCTAAGGGAAGAAAACAGAAAAGAGACATCATTGCGGGCATAAATAGGAGCAACATATAAAGACATTAAACAGAATGAACAGCATCACAAGAGCTCAAAAAAGACTTACCAATCATAAGGAGAAGCATAGTCGCAGCTGGACTGGACTGATCATTATCAGGGATCAGTGAAGGAACTAGATCCCATTCGACGTGCCCTTGCCAGAAGTAGCAGGATGGAGAGCTTACCTTCCATAATTCACAGGTGAGCTTTATGGGCCGGCGTATGCTCACAGAAACCGTACTTTGGGGTGAAGGGTTCGAGAGGTACAACAATCACAGAGTGGCGCACTCACACACTCTTATCTCCACGCAGGATCAGTATCACCACGTACCACAGCTCACAGCTTTTCTACTGAGGGAGAGGCCTGAAGGGGGTGGTTCAAGTTCAGGGAGGGCTGCAACCGTGCCCCAAAGCCTCCGCAGAAACCAGGTGAGAGTAACAGTTGCAAATCCACATTCCATATCCTGAGCCAAGGTGACATTGGCGGCAGCGGCAGCATATTTCCTGTAAAATACACACTAATTCGGGGCAATCGAGCCTGCAAGAGTGGTCTCCGACCACGTGATTCGGCCAAAGTTGTGAACACGCTAAGAATCAGAGGCTGAGAAAGAGCAGCGGCTCCACGGCTGGACAGCGACTTGCAACACAATTGTTACCTTCCAGACACCATTTACGATGGGAATGGAGCGCTCTCATGGCACTAGTCGTCTTCACACTATTGTTATGCGAGACACATAGTTGCAATTACTGAAACATAGTAGACATGCACTGAGAGCAGGTGTCTCGCGGGCTGGGAACAAAGGTTGTCCCAGGCTTGGGGGCCTGCAGCTTGACCAATCAGGAAGTAGGGTTTTGGGGGCAGGTGGCAAGGGTTGCCAACCAATTACCAGGCTTCCTCACTATAACCTTTTTAGTGTAACAACTTTTGTGGATGATCCAAGTATACAACCTGACACAGACCTGTCCAACAGTAACCCTTTCTATAGGGTCCTATACTGGACCTACCAGTAAACTGCCCAATCCCAGGCCTCGATAGGTTTAGGAGGGAATCTGCCGAGTGACGAAGGTTGTTGCATCACGAGGACACAAAACTGCCCTGCGAGCCTGACTGTGGCGAGATGTGCCTGGATTTTGTTCGGCATGTGACTCCTGTGCGTTTTGCCTAATAAACCACAGTATATCCTTACTCCTTGTGTGGATCTCAACTTCTTGGGACCAGGAATAGAGTTAGGGCGCTCTGCGAGCTGGGAGTCCGCAGACCCTTGCCACGGCTCTACCGGCCCCAGAAATTACCCTGACAAGTTGGAGGCCCCAGCAAGATTGTTTGTGATGTCGACTCAGCCAAGTGCTGTCTTCTCTGCCGTCGGACCTCGGAGGACTTGTTAGGGAGAATTCTCTCTTTAGGCTGAATTTCCTAACCTAGTGAGTCCCCCAGCAGCTTTGCTGGATTTCTGGAGTTTGTTTTTTCTCCTGCCAAGAGTGAGACTCTTTTTCTCCCACTCTTGGACATGATTTGTGGTGTTCCTTTGACTGTTAATGTGTTTTATGGGCTATGGGGTCCTTTACTCCATAGAGTCTCATGTGTTTTTACTATGTGTGTTACACAGCACCCTCCGTGCAGTGACACAGGGGTGTCATAGTGACACCCCACCATAGACTCCATACCCTGGGACTGACTACTGTCTCCCAGGGCATGTAAAGTCACCATTGGCTTTACTAGTCCCAAATTATTAACAGAAACCGGTACAAACCATCATATTGTGGACGTACTGGTCGGGGCAATTCGATTGCCCCGGGGTCTGTTAGTCGAGGGGGCACGTCTCCGTCCCCCCTGATCAAGTTTTGGCTGGTGGCAGTGGATACTACTTTTTATATTCGACCGCGAATATATCCCTATGGGATTTTCCCATTGTTCGAGGCTACCAACTTTAATTATTTAATTCGCATAGCCTCGAACATACCGCCGGTTTATTTATTTAATATTAATTCGCCGGTTGGTATTTTTTGCCAGGACTCGATTCTAAAATGGCTTTTGTGTTCTCTTCTGTGACTCCAACCCAAGTCGAGCCCTTTGTTCCACCTTTTGGCGGGCTTCTCCACAGAAGCCTCCAAAAGTGGTGCCACTCTGTCTGGGTACCACAGGGGGTGTGGGAGGGGGTTTCGGCACCCTGGACTGAGTTACCTTGGTAACTTAAATCGCACTCTTGTGTGATTGGCCCAAATGGTGAGCCGGCCGGCTCACCACTTAGCATGTTTGATTGACAGCTAGGCTGAGTGAATGGGGGTGTGCTGCATAAAGGCAGGGCTTTGGGGACTGGAACTTCAGAAGTCGCCACAGGACCTGAGAATCCGACGAGGGAGAAGCTGAGCCGACCTGCTACGACGACACCACCGGTGGAGCCCTGCGGACCCGACTCATCACTTCCCGACGACAGAGAAGATCTCCCTGCTGGAGAGGCTTCTTCCCCTGAATGGTGGGCACAACCAGTTTACCTTCTTTTCCTCGCATCCCAGGACGTCTTGTGGTCGAATTGCCCGTGCCAAGCACCCCGGCAACCGGATAGCCACTTACCACTGGACCGCGAATTAAAGGACCGCTCCTTTTTGACCTGAGAACTCCGCGGCTGGTTTCTTCCCTGGCAGTGCAACGGACTCCTGTCTTCCTCCCCGACGAGATCCTCTCTTCCCCCGGACGAAGCACTGACTTGCATCCGCTGCCAGGAACAACTGCCTCCGCTGGAGTATTCTCACCACTTTAAGGTACCGTGTCCGCCAGGCCTCCCTTTCTAAAGATTGCTACAAGGTAATAATAATCGCTTAACCTTCTGGACTGGGCTGGCCGCCTTGACCATCTAACTGGTCCCTTTCTTTTGGTACAACTCTTTCTGAACCTTTTCAAGATTTTGTGCACTTCAACCGTGTGACCTTGGACACATTTCGTTCTGATCCTCTTAAAGTGGATCCGGCCTTCTGAACTCTAACTCCACGGTTTTACTTCGCCTTCCTCTCTTGTTGTGTTCTTGTGAAAGTGTTGGGATCTGTTTCAAATTATGCTCTGCCTTTCTCTCTCTTTTAAACTGAGTTAATAGAGTGCCATCTACGTTAAGCGCTCACCTCTGTCTGAAAATAAGTGGGGCTTTTACTGTTGACTTGTCTAAATATTCTTTTAAGGGAGTGTATATTTTTTAGTGACTCTGTTTTTGAACTGCTTAATATTAGTACCTGTGTGTTTTACTAGATGTGGTTTTAAATAAATAATTATATCTCTTTTACACCAAGCTCTGGTCAGTGTTTGCTTGTTCTACTGTGTTCTTTTGACCTATTGTGAATACTCTGTATGCTGCCTAACTCTTCTTGAGGGACGTCTGACTGCTCAGCCACAGCTACCAAGTGAATCTGTGTGGTACAGACTGCTACCAAGTGGGTTTACTGCCAAACATCTGTAGTCTTAAATCTTTTGCAGTGGTCCCAGAGGGAACTGCACAGGTTTCTGCCTAACAGGACTGTAGGACCCTTGCGAGAATTGCGAGATAACCAGCCTGCGCAACCGGAGGAATTCGTTGTCGGGAGCCAACTTCAAATGTATTCCGCCCGCGATTGGTGAGTTGTCCACGCAGTCTAGAGGGGGCGAGACAAGCCAAAGGAAGGGAGTCAGTGGCCGAGTGGCGCCGACAGGCATGTAACAACGTGAGGGTGGTCCACGCAACAAGCAACATCATTTGTGTGGGTGGGAGAGGGATGTGTAAATCAGGGAAGAAGGGGAATGTCGATGGTCTTTATTAATTGGTGTCAAGGTGTCTAGAGGTAGCGCCTGCTTGAGTTGTGTAGCGGTGAGTTCAATTCTGGTGTTTCGTAGGATTGGTTGGTCACGTGACGTGTTCAAACAGTGAATGAAAAGTAGAAGTAGCGGATACCTATGAGTTGGATGTTTCAGTTCGGCGAGTAGAAGAATTATTCCCATGAAGGTTAGCTGAGGCAATCTAGTATGGAAGGTGCATTGTCTGGTTAAGTCTCCCCGGCGAGAGACATATCATAAATTAGGCGACGCAGCCGGTGCAGTTCAATCACGTAAAGATAAGAGGTTTTAAACGGATACTCCACTCCTGGGAAGTGGGAAGACCGCTGCAGGGATTTTTGCGGGTGGGATTGTCAGCGCGCAAGGTGTTTTTCCTCTCACATAAACCTTAGTTGGTGATGTCACCCATATGCCATTGCATAGGACCCTGTATTGTGGATTGGTAGAGGATTAACAAGCTGGCATTTCTTGGATTGTCAGACAGGTGACGAGTGGCAGTGCGCGGATGGCTCCTGCAAACGATTGAGGTGGCGCATCGGACTACGGCAGTTCGGGTGAAGGCGGGGCGGTACAAGAGTATGCTGCGTAAGGTGCAGACCCGCGGAAGCTCGTAACGGGAAACAAGAAGTATATTGCATTGTATAACCTGTGAATTTTTCTTCCTGACTTGACAGCACAGTGTCGAAATCCTCAACTAGAGGTCAGGTAAAATACAGGCTGGTATCGTCCCTCAAAGGAAGATAGTGGGGAAGGGGAGGAAAGTGCATGGGGGTTCGGGAATGGTGTTAACCCCTATTCAGCACATGTGTCTCACAATGCCCCTTTTTCAAGGACAAAATAATAAAATATAGTGTAAAATGGTGTAAGAGTACCGAAAGGAAGGTCAATCGATCATGGCCGCCTAACTGCAGTTTTCCCCTCAGACTCGCTGCAATCACTACAGATGCACATACAAACCACATACAAGGGGAAGAAGCTAGCCAACTGTACGGAAATATTACGAGCTATGGGGATGTTCCAGGCAGACAGGCTGTGGATCATGAGCATGCAGGGGGTGAAGGAGGAGGGCACGGACTCGTGTGCGCCACCTCTAGCACCAACCATCATCACCTCTGACAACGTAGAGGAGGAGAAGGAGGAGCAAGGCTTATGCCCGCTACGGGCCTAGATGAAGTAAGGGAGCCCTGAGAATTAAAATCGGCAGAAGGGTATTCCAACCCCATGTACAAACCACCCCATACACTCTGAAGATGCATGGCCCAGGCATCCCACAGCGCAGGAAAGGGGAGGAGGCTGCCAGCCCAGGTCTTGATGAGGAGGGTCTGCAATGCCCAAAAACAACATTTTCAGGGATAGGCCCGGATGAATGGGTGGCGGCACAGGTGCTGCTGAAATTACAAGGGGTCACGACGGGAGACGCAGAGGGTGCTGCGGGGGCAATAGAGGGATTGGAGCTGGGACAGGGGTGTAGAGGGAAGATGACACACGAGGTAAGTAAAGACCAGCAGAGGGAAGATGCGTAGAAGAGGTTGGGAAAGGAAAGGAGGGAGTGAAAAGAAACGATAGTGAAAAGGGCTACAGTTCAAGGTGCAAGAATGGAAGGAGTGATCAGCTCAAACGAATAGGGAACAGGAAGAAGAAGGTGAAAAGGAGATGGAGAGAATAAAGCAGATTGCAGAAATGGAGGAGGTGGAGAAGGAGATAGAGAAGAAGGTAAGAGAGGATGCAGAGAGGGAGATGGGGTTGTGGAGGAAAAAGATACTATTGCAACAGACACGTAAGTATGAAGGATGGAAGTTGAAGGAGCTGAGGTTGGCAAGAATAACCAGGGAGTGCAATGAGGGTGACGAGGAGGAACGGGCACTCAAAAGGGTTAGAGAGGCGATACAGGAAGAGTTGGATAGGAAGAGGCGCGACGAAGAACGATGAGGAGAGCGACCGGATGGGCAGGTCCCCCATGGGGGTACAGTGGGCGGCGTGGGTGTGTCCAAGGCACCCTCAGTAAGTGGCGAGATAGCACACACGGGGATACGAGAGGAGGAATATGTATGCAGGTTAACGAACATTAATCTCGAAACAGTAACCGTGCATTACCCACATGCGCGCAAACTGACATTCTCTGATGGATTTTGTAGCGAAGAGGAAGACGAGAGCGGAGACGATAACCCAACTGCCTAGGGGAAGGGAGAGGCTAGTAAACTTTATATAACGCTAACAGGTACAGGGATTTCATGGGAGTGTAAAACACAAGATAAAAAAGGGATAGAGGGATGGGCACAGCCAGCACCACTCGAGACACCACTGAAAGGGGGTTAGGGCCACAGACGCCTTACACAAGCAGGCTCCGGGATCTCCCAGGGCGTAGAAGAGATGTGGTGACAGTAACACAAACAAGGGGGCACACATGCTCACGAGGTGGGTTCAGTGGAACATGACACACCCCACACCTTCCACACAAAGTACAGTTAATGGACATAGATGCAGAAGCCGAGGATGAGAGGGGGCCCATTCAGATACGACAGTACAGACACACACCAGAAGAGATGGCCACATACTTGCAGATGCCCTTACTGGAGAGGGGTGGGAGCGGGCCACAGTACATACCCTGGAATCACACAGACAAGGAAAACACCAAGTTGAGGTTACCCTCCTTAAGTGGAGGGGCGGGCAAATGGATATACGAAATGGAGAAGGTGACCCGGTGCACAGGCTTGCGGTGGGCAATGTCAAGGGCTTATTGGTATCCATATTGGGTGACGCTGCGGATGACGTCTGGAGGAGGGCAGGATTCCTGGGGGTGACTACCCACAACACCGCACACGACGGAGCACCATTCGCAAATTGCAGACATGCCTTATGGCAAGCATTATGGATGCAATATCCCGACACATCAGACATAGGTGCAATCACGTCACGCAAAATGTGTGACGATGAGGATCCCGTTAGCTGCATTCAGGAGATTCAGGAGCGTTGGCGCCTCGAAACTCAAGAGCCGTGGGACAAAACAATAGCCATCTTTTATCACATCCTGATACAAGGGTTACCAGAGCCAGTACAGAGACAACTCAAATAAATCAGTAGGGATGGAGGCTAAAGCATGGCTGGAAATACAGCTTACAATAGTACACCACTGCAGACTATGGCAAGACAAGATGAAACGAAAGGCCGAGGATAGGAAAGCAGATGAAGACAAGCTAGTAAAAAAAAAACTATCCAAATACGCCCTAGAAGCTGCGCTCATAACCAGCCCAGCCCCACAAAAACAGGTAGCCGGATGTCAGCCTCAACAGCAGCAACAGTACCATACAGTGCAGCAATTCATGCCCCAGCTGGGAGAAGGATACATGGGAATGGGTATTTACAAAGGTAACTATAGGGGGTGGGGAGGATTCCAGCGGGGCCACCCAGGGGGTGGGTTCAGGGGTTACCCACAGGGACACGGGGAGGAGAAGTGGGATTCCCATGGCAAGCACGAGAACCTCAGCAATGCTGGACCTGTGGCCAACTAGGGCATATCTCCCGCACATGCCGCACCCGGGGAGTTCAACAAGGATGGGGTGAGCAAGGGCAATAGAGCTACCAGAATGGGCAAAATGGGTATTATGTGCCAGGTGCATGACAGACGGGGCCACTCCAAAATGTACCACAACACAATTCATCACCCCAGGTACAACAACAAACAATGCCCTCAAACACACATGCACATGTATCGCAAACACAGCAGCTACAACAGCAGAGCATGGCAGCATCGCAGCCCCATAACACAATGCCGGTACTGCAACTGACACCAATAAAACATGATTCCACACAACCCATGGACACAACTTCAATGGTACCTGTGACCAGGATTGGTGGGGTGACACTGTTGGGGAAAACCCATACACAGGGAATGGACAATCATTACACCCCCAATAGGACAGCCCACATATGAACTTCTTGTGTCCCATCCTATCAGTCACACCTAACCCTGTGGAGGAACCTCGCATACGGGTAGCTATAGGTTAGAAGATCTTTTCCTTTCTGGTTGACACTGGGGTGACTAGGTCATGCATACGGGAAGGAAAGTATAAATTGTCTGGTGATGCCATGAACACTCAAGGGTTCTCTGGGGCTCTAGAGGTGGTTCCTTTTACTGATAACATCTCCTTATCAATAGGAGATCACAATTTATCGCTACCCCTACTTTACTCCAAGCAAGCACCAGTAAACATACTGGGACGCAAAATAATGAGCCGACTGAACATGACAATCTCTTTCACAGGCATAATTTGCTCCACACCAGGCATTCACATGCCCACAGTCAGGCAAATGCTCCAGGCATACTTTGGGCAATGGGTACAGAGGGGGGAGCCTGTTGACCTAGAGGTCTTCTAGTACGGAACAGATCTGGCCCTTGCGTGGCTGCCCGGGATCACAGGAAAGGTGTGGAGGAGACCTAGTGAGTACCTCTTCAGGTCAGAAACACCAGCTGATGAAGAGGAAGGGGCGTTTGTATCACTCAATATATATATAGAATGGATTGTGGTACGAGACGACTGGGTCGTGGTACACTCACTGTATGATGAAGGGAAGGTGTTGAGGGCAATAATAGCACTGGGAGAAGGGTGTCGGCTGACACAAGTGTCAGACAAGGAGTTGTTTTCATAGGCAAAGGGAAACAGCGAGATGATGCTAGGAATGAGCGTGTATATCTAGGTATGCATAACACATAAGGAGGTGGCACAGAGAATGGCAATGGCCATAGAGGCGTCACCTTGCTTCTGCGAGGAGGATCTAGCAAATGTACCCAAGACACTATGGACCATCAGTCCGTACGACGTCGGGTGCATAAAAAGTATAGGAGGAGTGCAGATAAAACTGAAACTTGGAGCAATCCTTCCCAGGGCCCAGCAATACCCACTGACTAAGGAAGCAGAGGAAGGCATTTATGAGACAATAAGTGCCCTCATAGACAGAGGTATTCTGGTGCCGTCAGAGTCACCATGCAACACTGCGTTGTAGCCCTTTCGCAAGGCAAATGGGGGTCATGGCGTTTCAGACAAGATTTACGGCCTCTTGACAGTATTGTAGAGGCAGAGTATCCAGTAGCTGCAACCCCTGCCACGATCTTATGTGGCATGCCTGTTGAAGCAACATTCTTCACGGTTATCAACCTTAAAAATGTGTTTTTTTCAATACCCTTACACCGAGACGCACAAGACTTAATGAGCTTCATGTACCGTAACCAGAAATGGAAACACACAGGGGTACTGCGAATCACCTTCTATTTTCAACAGAATAATACAGATGGACTTGGCTAACGTCCAAACCAAGGGCAAAGTACTGCAGTATGTAGACGACATCCTCATCTGCAGTGTCACTGAGGAAGAGTGTAGGGAAGACTCAATACACATGCTCACTGTACTGGCGGAAAAAGGATACAAGGTGGACAAAGCCAAACTAGAATACTGCCAGAGGGAGGTGCTGTACTTTGGCCAGGTGATTTTGCAAAATGGCAAACACATAGCGCTTAACAGGACACAAACAATACTTGCCACACCCCAGCCGGAGACAGTAAGAGAACTGCAGCAATTTCTAGGACTATGCAACTATTGCAGGGCATGGGTCTTCAATTACAGCACTTACATTTGTCCCTTCCTCGCAGCACTTAAGGAGGCGCACAAACAGCATTTGGCTGCTGCAGCAGTCGCAGTAGAAAAGGCATCACCAAGAACTATTTGGTGCTCAACAACCCTTTATGTGGAGCACGCCCTATTTGCAATACTGAATAAGCCAAAAAATACACTGACAACACAGAGAGCAATACGGTATGAGATTATATTGTCACAACCCGAATTAAAAATAGTGCAATGCAAGAATGTAAACCCAGCGCAGTTTTTGGCAGAAGAGTACGAAGAGGGGAATACGTTCATGATTTCAAGCAGGCTATTGAAATGTACACAGAATCACAGAAGGTAGAGGAAGACGCACTTGAGGGGGAGAGGTACTGTACATTGACGGATCATCAATGATTGACCAAGGTGATGGTATCCGAAGAACAGGTGCAGCAGTGGTAAGGCTGATGGAAGACTGGACAAGCGAGGTTGTAAGAATCGTTCTGCTCACCTCACATTACTCAGCGCAGGCAGCAGAATTAGTGGCTCTCATACTGGCACTCAGGGAATGCGACGGGAAAAGGGTCACTATCTCACTCAGATCGTGCTTATGTCACATCAACAGTACACTCTGGGCTGGCAAGATGGTTAAGACAGGGGTTTAGGAGGACGGACGGGACCCCTGTGCAGCATGCGCTCCTCCTGGGAGAACTGATAGAGGCCATAGTATACCTAGCAGAATTGGCACTGGTGAGGTGTCAGGCCCACACTAACGGGGAGGACCCAATATCAAAGGGGAATGAGGCAGCAGATTATCATGCAAAACATGCATTGTATTTTGGGGAAATGTGGAACATACCAGAAAAACAAAAAGAGAAGGGAAGGTTGAGGCAAATCTTAATTAAGGAAGGGTACAATTATTTACCTGAAAGTCAAATTATGGAATTACTAGCAGCAGCACCAAAAGATGAAAAGGAACTCTTGGTAAAAAGAGGGTGTTTAATGTCCCCAACTGATGCCTTATGGCACCAAAATAACACTGGAATGGTGGTAATGCCACGTGCACTACTGGAAATAGCTCTCACGCAAATGCACCATCCCACGCACACAGGGAAAGAGGTCATCGCAGCACGTATTGGGGAATCATGGTTCTGCCCAGATTTGAACATACATGTTTCCAACTTTATCAGTAATTGTTTGACATGCCAACAGCTCATGGCTGGACATACCTTAAGGGTAATAACAGGAATAATCCCCCGTCCTGAGGGTCCCTTTTTGCACCTCCATGTTGATTATGTGGATATGATCAATGTATGAAAAGGTTATCGATACATGATAGTGGTGGTCTACCCATTCTCAAGATGGATCGAGGCTGGCCCATGCTCCCATGCCGATGCTTTCAGAGCGGCTAAGTTCCTAGTCTGAGAAGTGTTCCCTAGATGGGGGTTTGGGAGGTCCTACGGTCTGATAATCGTCCCCACTTTGCTAACAAACTGTTTCCGCACGTACCCACTCTGTTAGGAATCAAACATAAGCTTGAGTGTGCATACCATCCTCAAGCCAATGGCGTGTGCAAATGCCTCAACGGATTATTGAAAGAAAGCATCACCAAAATCCAGCAGAGCACCAAGAGAAACTGGCTGCACTGCTTGCCCCTGGCCCTGTTTGAACTGAGGAACAAACCCGGCTCTGATCACCACCTCACACCCCACGAGGTGGTGACAGGACGCTGCATGCGCCTACCCCTAGCCCCTCCTACCAGGGCAGTCAGGGATTGCGAAGGGGCTGCAGAGGTTTTTGCACGGAAATGTATGACTATGTGAATTCACTTGTTTCTAGAGCTTCTTTTATCTCTCAACAGATTCAACGGATCCAAGGGAGAATGGAAGACGGTCAAAATGAAGATGACAGCAATCAAGATTCAACAAAAGAACAACCTATTAAGGTAAGGGACCATGTCCTCCTGAAAAATTTCATTTGGCGCTGGAATTACACCGTAGAAGCAGTAGCTGAGAGAGCAATCAAGCTTGAGGGTCGGTCAGCTTGGTACCCTCTGCAGGATATAAAAACATACAGGGCACCAATTCCGCCACAAACCGCTTCCAGAGGAACGGATAGTGCAAATGCCACAGAAACAGACAATGGCCCAGATAGATGTGATGCCCCAACCTTAAGCCCCGTAGACGCTGCAGACGCCCTTGCTACTTTTTTTAAAAAATATATTTTTATTGGTTTGTTACAAACCTTTAAAAAATGTGTACACAAAAAAATCACAATACATATGATTCTGAAAAGAGAAAGACAGATTCCTCAGATGGAGCTGAGAGAGGAGAAAAATTCAGTATACCACACTGCTCAGGGAAGGACCATGGCTTAATGTGTAGAAGCTTAGGCAGCTTATTTACATATTAACTATTCACATCTCGTGCCAAATTCATGACAGATTTGAGTTTGTTTTCCTTTTTTTCCAGTTTTTCAACCATTATTTCTAAAAGGAAAGTCAATTCAATTGTTAGACTGCAATCGACATCTTGGTGCATCTCACTCCACCAATCATTGACCGACATTGTTGGTCTTGCCAAGATAAACCTTGCCAGATGAGTGGTACGTTCCTGACTCAAGGTCGTGCAATGAAGTGTGAGGTGTTTTAATGTTTCATTCATTACCCCACATAAGCGACAGATCATAGAAAAAGCTCCATCCTTTTGTCGAATCGAAAGCATTTCTCTTGTTGCAAATTGGTTCAGTCGATATTTCATGAAGAGGAATCTGCGTGCTGGGTCTGGAAATTTAAGCAAATAAGCCTGTGGGTTGTTTAGTTTTTTTGCTTCACAAGGACATGTTCTCATGATTCTATAGGTTTCTCGCATATCGCATGTATCAATCCAATCTTGGTGCCATAATAGTGATTTAACATTGGTTGGGTTGGCATGGAGTAGACTTCTGCTGGCACTCATCACTTAAGATGTCTTCACAGTGTGATGTCCATTGAGACAGGACACTGTCTGTGTTGTCTGTTCGGATCTTGGTCAAGATGTGATATTGTGGCACAGTTGGTTCAATTGTCATCTTTCTGTATTCATTTAGTGTAGACCACATAATTGTTGCATTGATAGACAAGAGACTTAGCTCATATCTTATACAAGCGGTTGGTACACCCATTGGAAGTCGCAATACTTTGGACCAGAAGTAATGTTCTAGAGATGACCACAGTTTGTCTGGACATCCTAGGGCACTATTTGCCCCGTGTGTTATTGCAGGAATGAATTTCATTTTATAGAAGTCCATGACTGGTTTTAGAGAATGTTTACCATATCTTCTATTGAGAATACATGCCTGGGCTGTTACTTGTTTGCATTTATCTTTTGCTTTCGCAACCCACGCGTAGTCGTTGATACTTGAGCTGATACACATGCCAAGATACAGTGAATGATTAACAACCTTTATAGACTCTTTTCCAATTCTCCATACAAACTTTTTGCTCCCCAAACTCTTTTTATTTTTTTGGAGATTTTGCAGAGTTAGAATTTCTGATTTTTTTGAATTCACGGTCAGGCCATTTTGTAGGACATATTGATCCAATATATTCAGTTTTCGTTGTAGTCCTATGGGTGTTAAATCTAGCAGGACTAGATCATCTGCATATAAGAGCCAATTTACTTCTTTCCCGTTGATTTTTGGGGGGAAAGCGTTTATGTTCGAATATGCATCCCCCAGATCTGAAATGAACAAATTGAATATTATTGATGCGAGAGGACAGCCCTGTTTGACCCCTCGGCATGTTTTTATTGGGTCAGATAGCAGGCCCTGTTGATTCAACCTGATCCTTATGGTAGTATCTGTATGCAAGGCTTTAATGGTCAGAAGGAGACTGAGTGGACATTTCCACTTTGACATTTTTTCCCATAGTAATTCCCTGTTGATGCTATCAAACGCTTGGGAAAGATCCACAAACGCGAGGTACATTTTCTTGTTCGTTCTTATTGCATCCATTTTCATTATATTCAATATTAGCAAATTCAGGCCACAGCCCACGCCTCGGACAAATCCTGTTTGTCGGCAGTCCAGATGTTTAGATGATTCAATCCACTCCATTAGTTTTTTTGGAGCTGGATAGCAAATATTTTGCCAAGGACATCTAGGAGCGCGATGGGCCTATAGTTCTTAGGATCCGCTCTGTTGCCTTACTTGAATATTGGAATTACAATCGCCGATTTCCAGCTGGATGGTATGCTGGCATCCTGTGCTATCCTTGCAAATAATAACATAAGAAATTCAGACCAATCTTCAGGATTTTGCCTGCTCAAGAAGTTCGTTAGTCCATCTGGACCAGGAGCTCTTGAAGGTGAAGACCGTTAGATACTCTGTACTATAGTCTCCTTGTCAAAGTTTAGTTCCCATTTGGTAAATTGCGGTAGTTTGGGTTCGATGGTTGTACTGCTTTTTCTGTAAACAGATTAAAAGTGTGAAAACCATTCAGCTTGAGTCACCATATTTGTTTGGATTGCACTTTGTTGGCAATTCATGTTGTTTATTATTTTCCAGAAATCAGATGAGTTCTTGTTGTTCAGGGACACCAGCATGGCTTCACTGTCCTGTTGGTATTGGATAGCTTTGTATGAAATTAGCCAATTTCTGTATTGTTGTTTTGACGCTTTTTTTGCTGGTTGTCGCTGTTCGAACTCAAGTTGTGCATGTTGTCGTAATTCTTTGCGAAGTTGCCTCTTTCTTGTTACAATTTCAAAATTATAATGATGTTTGGGCTTAAATTCCGGTCTTTTTAAACCCTTCTGCACAATCATAAACTGTTGTAATATGGTGGTATATTCAAGTTTATTGTCTATCGAGTTGCTTAAGAAGTCATGGTATGATTCCGTGACCAGTTTTACCTCAGCTGGTTTTATTTTCAAACGTGTTCTGTTGGGCTCAACTTCAACTTGATTTCGCCATCTTTTTGGTTTTTCTATGGTGGGAGAGAGAAGAGTGAGTATTAACTTGCTATGGTCACTGTTTAGGTCATCCGTTATTGACAGTGAAACTGCAAGTTGATTTAGATTTTCCGAGATGAAAAAATAATCTACAGTAGAAGATACATTTCTACTTTTCCAGGTCTTTTGTGTAGGAATGTCTCCAGGTAAGTTGCCGTTTGCTATTGTTATATTTCTTTCTTGCATAGCTAGGCACCATTTCGCAGCCAATTTTCGTGCTGTGAACGATGGATCAATTATGCACGACAAGTTCAAATCGCTGCAGCAGATTATGTTGGGGGCATGTTGCGCACTGTTGATATCATCAATTAAGTCCATGACTGCTTTCATGAATTTATTTGTACCAGCTTCTTTATGATGCCAATAAAGATTGAATATGTTGATTTGGCTCCTGCTTTTAGCAGCCATAGTTGTAGCTTCAACAATTGTGTGTTGAATGTATGGTGTATGATTTGTTGTGCTTATCAATTTCCATCCCGAGTTTTTTTCCACCATCATTATTAAGCCAGCGGATGGGCGACCCTTTTTTCTCGATATGGCAGGATTCATGGCTATGTCATAGTCGTCTGACATTGGACAGAGGGTCAACCAAGTTTCCTGAAGGCATATCACAGTTTGGTTTAACGAGCTTTTTTTGGATTCGTTGAAAAGACGGGTAAAGCCTCGAGTGTTCCATGAGAGAATGCTCATGTGTGGGCTGGATCGCCCCTGATGGCATTAACTGGACTGCCCCCCTAAGTCTCCCGCAAGCCAATTCCAATTGTTCGGGGTGTTACTGGTGCTTGGATTTTGTAGAGTGTGATTTTCCTCACTCTAGGCAGAAGAAGTGCCTAGAATCATGATTTTGATCGTTTCCTCTATGTTGATTTTTTCTTGAGGCAGAATGTGTTGTGTGATATCGTTTTCAGGTTCATCGTTTGCTATCAAATTGAATTCTCTATTGGTTTGTTTTATACTGGCTGCATTACCAAAGGTAACCTTGAATGTTGGAGATGAATTAATGTCCGAGTCTTTTCCATCTTTAGTAACTAAAGAGGCTGTCTCTTTGTTTACAACTTCCTCATGGATATCAAACCCCAATGATAGCAAAAAGGGGACCGCATTTAAGAGTAGATCACAGATTAATCTAGAGTCTATATCTAAGCAGACTTTATCGTTGTGCTGATCTTCGAAGAAGTCCACCGTTTGAATGTCATTGGACTCTATTGAGCGTAGACCAGGGACATGATGTAATAATCGAAGAACATTGTTTCAGTTTAGAATTAGACCGTCTTTGGTGTCCAAGATTCGTTCCAGGATTAGCATGTATTTAGCAGAATTTTTCAATTTCTCTGTTTTTGAAGCGGAATTCTGTGCCGCTCTTCCTCGGTTTTTGCTCTCAGAGCTTGTTGATGGATTTATTTTGGCGTCACTCGAAGATGGATGTCCCATGTTGTCCATGTTTGTCAGTGATTCTGTTTGCATTTTGTTGGCAGGTTCAAGCCAGCCAAGCTGTTATTGTTTGCAGCCTTTGGGGTTTCATTCTGGGCGCGCAAGCGCCTTCTTTTTTCCGCCATGGTTTCAAAATTATTGTGTTTTTCAACAGGCACCAAAGAAATGTTTTCAATCGGCAGTAATATTAATTCTCAAATTCTCCCACCCTTCGGGAGGGCATCTCCAGTCGAGGGAGTTCGCCTATCAGTTTCTGCTGAAACAACAGGACATGCATTTTTTAGCGCAGGACCGTCATCATTCATTTCAGGGCTTGTGTCATCATCGTAGATTGATAGATCCATGAGTTCCCACTGATCGATTTCAGCACTTTCATCGAGCGTAATTACAGAGTCAGGTAATATATTTTCATTTGGCTTAGCTATTGAATTGGTCTTTATGCATGTTGTGTTTGCCTTCTCTGTATTAACAAAGACATTGGCCCTCATTACGACCCTGGCGGAGTGGGTTTACGCCAGCGGTATTCGCGGCGGACCCGTCCGCCCTACTACGAGTTCCCGTAGCGCCATGGAGCGGTCTCCGCCTGGTTTTTCCGGGCGGAGAAATCCATGGCGCTACGGGACCTTGTTGTTAATTACGCCACCGTAATTTACGGTGGCGTAATTAACGCCTTCCCCACTCCCATTATACCCTATGGGGCAAAAATGGGAATGGGGAAGGGTAAAATGGGGAATGGGGATTTACCGCCCCGCCAAGGTCGGAATGGGGCGGTAAATCCGCCAACCCCCATGGCGGTATCGGCAGCTTTCCGCCGTGCTCCATGGTGCATATTGCACCACGATTTCCGCCAGGGTCGTAATGAGGGCCATTGACTGATTTTAGGTTCCTTAGAAATTTCCTTGAGCCTGTATTATTGCATTTTCGTTTGCATTTTTGGTTTTTAGGTTTTTTTTCCTGCAATTTGTTAGGATCTGCACTTTTAGGTTTCTGGAATATTTCATATGCTTTGTCACTTTTGTCAGGGCAAGTGCTTTCTTTTTCTTCAGGATTGCCAATAATACCATCAGCGATGGCTGAGGTAGATGGCATTGAATTATTTTCATCGAGCAGACTGTTACCAGTAGCAACAGTTGTGGCAATTTGAGGGCTTTTCGATGTTGTTCCTGGCTGATAGAAGGCCGGAGTGTTGCTGGTTTCATTAGCAGTCTCTTCCTCACTTTGATGGGCCCGTTGAGGGTTAATCAAGTTGTCCTGCTTTGCTAAGGACTTACATGCAGGTTCCGACGCTGTGCCGTTCGTTGTCGAAAGTGGGAGGCTGGATCTTGTTGAAATTTCACAATCAGTGTTTTGAGAAACATTACCATTCTGGGCGTTTGGTGAGGCGTCCGCAAATTGTTTATTGTGCTCGAAGTACTGTAAGGATGAATGGCATTCTTGTTCAGGTCTCTTGGATGTCTGAATTTGTTTTAATAGACCTAGGGCTTCTATTGTTATTTCAGCTAATAAGCGCTTCTCATCGATGTTTGTGCGCTATTGATCAGCTAGCTCCTTTAATGAGACTTCAATTCTTTGGATGTTTTCCAAAACTTTGATATTCCCTCCATTCAGAGACACGTCTGCGGATGATAATTTGGTGTTTGTAGATGCTGCAAGTGTGGTTAAATCTTTTAAGTTGTCATTAATTTGCTCGTATAGCTTGAGCATTGGGGCTATAACTATGGTCAAAGATGACAGGACAAACGGTCTAAGATCATTCAGAGCCTCCTTCACAAAGGTCTGAAGATTGACCTCTCTCAGAGTTTGTGTGGCGCTTTTTCTTGATTTACGAGATTTTACTCTAATTTTATGAGGTCTGATAGGAGAGGCGTGCATCGTCTCGTCCAAAGATGAAGGTTCAGACCCATCGTCGTCACTTGAAGATACTGAGAGCCTTGTGGTGACTTTCTTGAGGCACATGGGCGACAATGGTGAGTTATGAGTCATGGAAATGCCGCGCTGATGCTTTCTATTTTGAGAGCATTGCATTGGAGGAGAGACACTGGATTCGACTCGTCTTCTTTTTCTAAGGCCCCTCGGCTATAGGCCACTATAAAGATTATTGCCAACAGTCCCTTCATGGATTTGTGCCTTTGAGCGGGGCTCATAATCGACAGTCTCGCTGGTAATTCCAGTGTCATTTGATGCAGGTTTGACATTTATGTAGCTGTTCATCTTTGTTAGATCCAATAATAGTTTGTTGACTATTGCCAAAGAGTTATGCCTTTCATCATGAGGTCTACTGGTGCCTTTTAAATCAGAAGATTTAGCTGGAGTATGGTTGTTTTTGGCTTCCATTAATCCTTGTTCCACACGTTTTGTGGCGCTCGCTGACATATTACTAGTCAAGACTTTATCAGGATAGGCTCCATTGTCCCCATTCGTGAACGGATCGCAAGAAGGCAGAGAGACATGAGCATTTCGAGGGACTGGTAAGTCTCTAATTTGCTGGGGCTGAGGCAAACTTCCCAAAAAAGTGGTTGGGAACACTGGCTCACAAGCGCTATTTAATATGTCATGTGGTTCGAAGACACTTTCTAACCAAGAACCGGTGAATTCAGACGTTAATCTTTGTGATTTGTGCTCCGCAGGTTCCAGCGCAACAACTGCCAGCAAGCTTGAGAGCATTTCGACTGCCGAAATGCACGAAGGCACGGCCAGGTCTACATGCTGGGGACGTGAGGACTGTTCCTCATCTGAAGTGTCAGGAATGCTTACGGGAAGCGGTGCAACCGTTGCGTGCGCATGGCTTCCCGGAGACACTTCTGCACTCGCGGCCATGGGTCCGGAGGGAGCACCGACGCCCTCCTCGTCACCAGAAGACAAACCCCCAACTTCCATGACACCACAATCCAGAGGTAAGGTATCTTTTCCTTTTGGATTCGCTACTTTATCAGGGGAAAAGTTACCATCAAGATCAGCATGTAATTCATTCGGGAGCATGGAAGGCGCAGGTCTAGATTCACTGACGCACCTTATCTCCATGGTCGCTCGCGGCAGTGAAATTTTGCGTGCGGCCAGGGAGGAATTAAAGTTAGATTTCCTTACTTGGTGTCATGCCTGCGCCATGGGCACATCCATTTGCGCTCAATATGGACTATTTGTTTATCATTTATTTACAACAGACTCTTGGATCAATCTATATTTACTTTGGGGACTTTATTTCCCATTTGCGAGACTTTGGTGCTTTATTATTTTTTCCAACAAACTACGCATACCACAATGCACTTGGCTATAAGCATCGATTCCTGGCTGTTCCTATTGGTCATCAAAGGAACTACACCCCCCCAGAACCCCTAGGGATTGGCTCTGCTTCCACCAACTCAGGAACAGAGAGGGAGGTGGCCGATTGTCTGCAGGTGTGCTTAGCCAGGTGCAACCAATTAGCCTGCCTCTGTGCTGGGCTAGGCAGTATAAAAGGCTGCTGCCTGCAGTGGCTCAGCCTCTTGCATTGAGAGACCTTCCTCCACCTTTCGTGTCTTTCTACGGATCTTTGTATGCTGTTTACCATCCCTCCTGCTTGGACCCTGCCTTGCAGCTTGCTACACCCTGCTGCCTACAGCCCTAGCCTTCTGGGCTCCCTGCCTCAGTCCAGCTCCTCTGGGCTTCCTGCCTTGCAGCCTGTTACTCTTCGCTGCCTACAGCCATAGCCTTCCAGGCTCTCTTCCTCACAGCCCTTCTCCTCCGGGCTCTCCACATTGCAGCCGATCACGCTCTGCTGCCTTCCAGCCTCCGCCCTTGCCCTGCCGGGCTCTCCACATTGCAGCCGATCAGGCTCTGCTGCTTTCCAGCCTCGGCCCTTGTCCTCTGGGCTCCCTGCTCTGCAGCCTGCCTCACTCCGGCTGCCTTCAGCCCTTGTCCTCTGGGCTCCCTGCGCTGCAGCCTGCCTCACTCCGGCTGCCTTCAGCCCTTGTCCTCTGGGCTCCCTGCTCTGCAGCCTGCCTCACTCCGGCTGCCTACAGCCCTTGTCCTCTGGGCTCCCTGCTCTGCAGCCTGCCTCACTCCGGCTGCCTATAGCCCTTGTCCTCTGGGCTTCCTACTTTGCAGCTTATCACGCTCCGCTGCCTACTACCTACCTTTTTCCGCTGGGTTCTCGGCCTAGCAGCCCTCTACAGTCCTCTGCAACCTTCTATGGTCAGCGGCCCTGCCCCTCAGGGTCCCCTCCTTGCTGCCCGGCCCTTCTGGGTTCCTTACCGTGCAGCCTGCTTTACTCTGCTGCCCTAAGCCCTTTTCCTCTGGGCTCTCTACCTTACAGCCCTGCTCCTGTGGGCTTGCTCATTGCTTTCCTGCTCCTCTGAGCTCTCTACCTTGTTCCTTACTGTCCTCTGCTATCCTATCCTGTTACACGACTTTCCCTTCATTTCCTTCTGCCAGTTTGCTATCAACCTCCTTTTCCTGGATTTGTCTGTAAGTATCTTCTCTTGTCCTGTTTGTAGACCCTTTTGTACAGAGCTTGTCTGTTGGTTCCCATCAGTCAACCTCTGCCCCTTCCCTTGTCTCGTTTCTACATTACAGACACCCATAGCTGCTGTTCCAAGCCATGAGCAAACAGCGTGGGCCTCTGTTATAGCAAACTGTGCAGAAGGCTTGCGTATTTCCTAAGGTTCGTGGAATACTCTTTTCCTATATCTGCATACACCCCAAGAGGGAATTCATTCTGTACCTTTTCCTTGCTACTCTTGCCTACTCTTCGTTCTCTTTCCTTTCAGCTGTGTGTGTGCTTCTCTGTCCACTTTATTTAGGCACAACCACCCAAACCCTTTTTGGGTGTCCTGTGCCACTCTTAATAGAGTGCCATCCCTGACAGAATGCAAGAGCCAAAAATGTCTTGTTCCATAGGCCGGAAAGGCACACACAGACCAAAGATGCTTTCCTTTCGGGTTAAGAAACCTTTGCATAAACCTGTGGTTTCCCTAAAGACAGCAAACAAGAACCTTAGTCTAAAGGTCAGTTTCGCCTTGGTAAACAAAGATTTACAAGCACAGTACTATACTCACTGGCTAGCTGACCCTTCTTCCATGTACAATTATTATGACATTTGCGACTATGACCCGCAGTCCTTATCTGTTGCAGAGCTACAGCAAGATAATGAATTCTTACAGATCTTGTTAAACCAAACAGTGAAAAACACTCCTGCGTCTTCTGACAAGCCTTCTAACACCGCAACAGCCAAGGATATAGCACTCATTGTGGGAGACTCTAAACCAGAATACGCTGTTGCCAGAGTGATATGCTCAAGATCAGCTTGGCAAGCTCCCCAGAATGCTGGAAACCCTTATTTGACAGGACAAGGCAGTCATTATCCTGAGGTTTGTGCATCTGGTCCTGGGTACAAAAGACCTATACTAACCATCGGTTGTCTTAATGCTTCCACAGTATCTACTAACCACAATAACCCTAAGGTCAGTCTTCCCATTGCTACAACCGAATTTTCTGCCACACCAGCTTCTGAAGCTTTAGATCAAACTAATGATACTTACCTGCTACACGAACAACTCCTACGCCTTAAAAGAAAGACCGAAGACCTCTATGATGACTTTGTTTATTTGCATTATAAGAATCTTATGAAGGGACACAAGTCACCAGACCATCTGACACTATGTCCAACACATGACATCTTATCTTTAGAGATCGACATGATAAGGCCTGGAATTGCCACGCAGAAAAGTATACAGACTTATACCAAGCAGATGGAAGACCTAAATATAGCATATGTATCCCTTCTAAAGACTGACACAGCTCTTTCACCTTCCAGCCACAGAAACTCAGGTTGTTGTACTGACAGAAAAGAATTAACTCCTCCGGTGGGTCAAATCACTCACACAGCCATTACACCACAAAACAAGGGTGGTCTTCTGATTGGAAATCCCTCTGAGTCAAAGGATGGTTCCGCCCTCACCCTTGCCTATTGTCCAGTACTCACACTTACAACCTCTTCTGGAATGACAACGTCAGCTGAGGAGACTGGCGCAGTTCACACCGAGCATGCTGAGTTGGCAAGCGGGGCTTGCCAAAGTGTGGCTGTGCCATCAGACAACACTCCTGAGCAATCAACATCTCCAATTTCTTCGATACCCCTTGAATCGCCAGTGGTTGTGGTACCCGATCTACCAGTGGTTGCAACACCTGAACTGTCTGTAGCTGCTACAGCACCTGTACTTCCAACTGCAATTCATGATCTTCCTGATGCTGTGGCTCCTAAACTCCCTGCCACATTTGAGTCTCCTGAAGTCCCTGCTGCAAATCTTGAGGTTGCTATAGCTACTGTGATTCCTGAAGCTACTGCTAATTCTGATGCTCCCGATGCCCAGATTTCTACTTCCTTCGCAGCTGTGCTAGCTGCAGCAGAATCCTCTGCTACACAACCTGATCCCGCAGCACCTTCTCTTCCTGATCCTACATCCACCATGCTAACTGTTGCAAAGTCAGCGAATGGTTTCCCTGTTAAGACTACTGCTCCAGTTGTTCTTGCTGGTGTATCTATAGCACTAAGACTGCCAGACTCTACTCTACCATTCTCAGGTGCGTTCCAGCCCGCTGGTTCTCTCATGACACCCACACACCCAGTTGCTACAGCCTCGATACTATCTATAGCCATTCAAGATCTCACTGCTGCTGTAACCTCTGAACTGTCTACTAATCATGGGGAAACCACCGCTGTGACTCCTGAACTCTCTGCGGCTAACCCTAACGTTGTCATGGCTGCTCCGGATGTCTTGGAAAACCTTCCTAAAGCTACCAACTCTGCTGTACCTATGTCTCCACCTTCCAGCATCATACTGTTGCCCGTCAAAGCAAAATCTATCATGGAGCCTGCAGCAGTTTTTCGCAGTTCCTCTCTTCATGCACACACAGTTGGGGTTTGTGTTCCAAAGACTTCGTCTTTTCTGATTTCTACATCTAAAGTTCAGAACATTTGTACTGTCTCCGTCATTCAAGACTCTCACCTTGCAACCGTAAACCGTTTCTGGTGCTTCATGATGTGCCTTTTTGGATTAAGACTCTTGTACGGTGTGACAGACATTCTTCTTGTAGGTCGGTCTTCAGGGAGCCTGGAGAGGGGCCTGGAGAGGGGCATACTGTCATGCCTGCGCCATGGGCGCATCCATTTGCGCTCAATATGGACTATTTGTTTATCATTTATTTACAAAAGACTCTTGGATCAATCTATATTTACTTTGGGGACTTTATTTCCCATTTGCGAGACTTTGGTGCTTTATTATTTTTTCCAACAAACTACGCATACCACAATGCACTTGGCTATAAGCATCGATTCCTGGCTGTTCCTATTGGTCATCAAAGAAACTACACCCCCCAGAAGCCCTAGGGATTGGCTCTGCTTCCACCAACTCAGGAACAGAGAGGGAGGTGGCCGATTGTCTGCAGGTGTGCTTAGCCAGGTGCAACCAATTAGCCTGCCTCTGTGCTGGGCTAGGCAGTATAAAAGGCTGCTGCCTGCAGTGGCTCAGCCTCTTTCATTGAGAGACCTTCCTCCACCTTTCGTGTCTTTCTACGGATCTTTGTATGCTGTTTACCATCCCTCCTGCTTGGACCCTGCCTTGCAGCTTGCTACACCCTGCTGCCTACAGCCCTAGCCTTCTGGGCTCCCTGCCTCAGTCCAGCTCCTCTGGGCTTCCTGCCTTGCAGCCTGTTACTCTTCGCTGCCTACAGCCATAGCCTTCCAGGCTCTCTTCCTCACAGCCCTGCTCCTCCGGGCTCTCCACATTGCAGCCGATCACGCTCTGCTGCCTTCCAGCCTCCGCCCTTGCCCTGCCGGGCTCTCCACATTGCAGCCGATCACGCTCTGCTGCTTTCCAGCCTCGGCCCTTGTCCTCTGGGCTCCCTGCTCTGCAGCCTGCCTCACTCCGGCTGCCTTCAGCCCTTGTCCTCTGGGCTCCCTGCGCTGCAGCCTGCCTCACTCCGGCTGCCTTCAGCCCTTGTCCTCTGGGCTCCCTGCTCTGCAGCCTGCCTCACTCCGGCTGCCTACAGCCCTTGTCCTCTGGGCTCCCTGCTCTGCAGCCTGCCTCACTCCGGCTGCCTATAGCCCTTGTCCTCTGGGCTTCCTACTTTGCAGCTTATCACGCTCCGCTGCCTACTACCTACCTTTTTCCGCTGGGTTCTCGGCCTAGCAGCCCTCTACAGTCCTCTGCAACCTTCTACGGTCAGCGGCCCTGCCCCTCAGGGTCCCCTCCTTGCTGCCCGGCCCTTCTGGGTTCCTTACCGTGCAGCCTGCTTTACTCTGCTGCCCAAAGCCCTTTTCCTCTGGACTCTCTACCTTACAGCCCTGCTCCTGTGGGCTTGCTCATTGCTTTCCTGCTCCTCTGAGCTCTCTACCTTGTTCCTTACTGTCCTCTGCTATCCTATCCTGTTACACGACTTTCCCTTCATTTCCTTCTGCTAGTTTGCTATCAACCTCCTTTTCCTGGATTTGTCTGTAAGTATCTTCTCTTGTCCTGTTTGTAGACCCTTTTGTACAGAGCTTGTCTGTTGGTTCCCATCAGTCAACCTCTGCCCCTTCCCTTGTCTCGTTTCTACATTACAGACACCCATAGCTGCTGTTCCAAGCCATGAGCAAACAGCGTGGGCCTCTGTTTTAGCAAACTGTGCAGAAGGCTTGAGTATTTCCTAAGGTTCGTGGAATACTCTTTTCCTATATCTGCATACACCCCAAGAGGGAATTCATTCTGTACCTTTTCCTTGCTACTCTTGCCTACTCTTCGTTCTCTTTCCTTTCAGCTGTGTGTGTGCTTCTCTGTCCACTTTATTTAGGCACAACCACCCAAACCCTTTTTGGGTGTCCTGTGCCACTCCTAATAGAGTGCCATCCCTGACACTTGGTCACTCCCGGCGGTTGCGTCGGTGCGAATCCAGCACTCAGGTTGCTTGACTTCGGCTCCTTCTCCCGCTCGTTTTAGTTGCAAGCGCGTGAGGGGATGGTGTGTGATCCTCAACGTCGCTCTTGGGATTTTTCCTCGATCCATAAAGTTCAGAACTGTCAGAGCCTCGAGAGCCTCCAGAGACTCACAAGACTCTGCACCACTCCGCGCCGCTCTGCGGAGTCCAAGGGGTTTTTGAACTCCACTCCCCTCAGCAAATGATGGTGGTAGAAAGAGGACTGCAGACACACAGCAGTCCAACAGCAATCCAACGGGGTTATACCAGGATAGCAGACTCACGAGACTCTGCACCGACTCCGCGCCGCTCCGCGGAGCCAAGGGGTTTTTGAACTCCACTCCCCTCGCAAATGATAGTGGTAGAAAGAGGACTGCAGACACACAGCAGTCCAACAGCAATCCAACGGGGTTGTAGCAGGATAGCAGACTCACATGACTCTGCACCGACTCCGCGCCGCTCCGCGGAATCCAAGGGGTTTTTAAACTCCACTCCCCTCAGCAAATGAT
Source organism: Ambystoma mexicanum (assembly GCF_040938575.1). Lineage (NCBI taxonomy): Eukaryota > Metazoa > Chordata > Amphibia > Caudata > Ambystomatidae > Ambystoma > Ambystoma mexicanum. The sequence goes on along the minus strand of NC_090921.1, from coordinate 1,356,735,551 downwards.
AGTGGTAGAAAGAGGACTGCAGACCCACAGCAGTCCAACAGCAATCCAACGGGGTTGTAGCAGGATAGCAGACTCACGAGACTCTGCACCGACTACGCCCTTGCTACAGATGACCCAGAACGCACCGGCCATCCAATGGTCAGACGCTCACAAGCCCCTGATATTCCCACTGCCATTTTAGTCCAAATAGAGGAATAAATCGAACATTATCCCCAATACCCAAATGCCAAGAATTTAGGAATGTGGAACTGTACAATATCCTTCCATTCGTGCCAAGGACCCGAAATTGGAGTTATCCGATGCTAAGTAGAAATGACCATGTAGCACGCACAATCTCATTAGGAATACACTGTGTTAACACATTGTTTGAAGTGCTCTCTCTCTCTCTCACTCTCTCTCTCTCTCTCTCTCTCTCTCTTGTTCTCTTCCTTCACACATGCAGGTTGTCGCGACTGTAATTGTTGATGTATAAATAGTGAAAGATAAGGTTACGGGATAGTAGATGTTGCCTCCTATTGACCACCCTGAACATTCTCTCATCAGCACATTCATGCCATACGGAGGGCCGCCTACAATAGAGCGCGGCCACCCCGAGTATACTATTACGCATTCATTGAGTATCTAGCCCAAACCTACCGACAACTTCACCATCTTATACCAACCCTCAGACAATGATCAATACAGAAGATATGGGAAGAACTGTTCGCCGGGGCATTAAATGATTATCTAGTACACAGAGCTTAAAATACTTACAAGTACTAACATAATAACGCTTTTTATCGTGATTTTTAAGCGTCCAACTTTATCATCTCACCAGCTACAATGTCGCCAAGGAAACAGGTAAAATGGTCACTTTAATAAAAAAGAGTTTTAAGAACGGTGTGGTTATTGATGTTCGTGGGCATGTTAGCTGCGGTGCTCTGGAGCACCTACATGGCTTTGCATGTTTCCGCTGCATCAAATACTAACATTTCCCCAACCCAAGCGGCAAGAACAACTGTGTCAGGTGGTCCCAATGAAGAAGTAACTAAGGTAAGGAGAGGTAAGCATAGCGTGGGAACTGATGTAAATAGGGTTGACACATATCTTACTGACAAAGCACACGTAGCTAACAACATGTGGTATAAACACATGTCTAAAATCGGTAAGGACGCAACAAGGGAGAGCTTTGTTGGAGGTGCCTGCAAGGAGGACGTTGCAGTAGTCAAGCTTTGCTCCTATGGTGGCTCTGGCTATTGAAAGGCAGTTTTCTTTCGATAGATAGGGTTTCACTTGATTGATGAGTTTCGTGGTGTGAGCAGACGCTGAGGCAATGGCGTTAACCTGGCGTGTCATGGACAAGGTGGAGTCTAGGTAGACACCTAGGGTTTTCACAGCCTGGGAAACCCAGCCTGGGTTTTCACAGCCTGGTTTTATCTATGGAGAAGTTGCAGTATTGGTGGTCAAGTTTGGCTGGGATTTCTTTAGGGCCTATGATGATAATCTCGGTTTTGTCACCGTTTAGGCAGAGTCCATTAGTGGCCATGCATGCTTGGATTGTGCTGTAAATAAGATGAATTGCTGCCGCATCTGTGTTATAGGAGCCTGTTAGGGGAGGAGGAGTTGAGTATCATCGGCATAGTTAGTGTAAGCTATGCTGAGGGCGTCCAATTTGTCAAAAAGCGGTTTGGTGAAGAGATTGTATAGTGTAGGGGCTGTGCAGGAACCCTGAGGGACTCTGCAGTGTATAGTAGTGGGTGTAGCATTAGCTTGATTAGAGAACACTTTCAAGGTCTGCCGTTTAGGAAATAAGTAATCCAAGTGGCCGCCTTAATTGAGGATTGGGCTGAGTTTACAAGGTGCGATGTGAGGGTTTTGTGATTTACAATATCAAAGGCGGCTGAGAGGTCTAGGAGTAGGAGGAGAGCCGGTTTACCTTTGTCCATGATTGATGTGATTTGATTTTTAAGATCAAGGAGAGCAGTTTCTGTACCATGACCCTTCCGGAATCATGATTGTCATCTAGCTAGGATATTGTTCGTTTCTAGGAATAATTGGAAAATAATTGGAGCACACTCTCAGTCCTGGACAAACCCCTAACCAGAAGAAGTACCAACAGCACCATGGCCGCCGATCATACGAACTGATGCCCATCCCCACTACTCCAACCAGGTACAACTACCGCAAGCGGTATCTAGCCAGTCGGCCATATGTTCCCACTGTAACACGAACTCTACCAAGAATGGACAAAGAGACACAAGACAAAGTTGGGGAAAACCGCATGGACCGACTCGACTAAAGGCAATCTATTTAAAGCTGGCATGATGCAAGTCGTTAGAGACGTCCCGACGACATAGCTCCGTTAGCCTTGAAGCACATTCGCAATCCGCGCAACACACACACCCACACATACCAACCTACATGAAGAACATGTACAGTTTGTAAGATAGAGGACTGTGACACCTACACTAGCAGCACGTTTGTTATTTCACCATTAGGCTTACTATAGCATCGCAGGAACGCAAGAAGCAAGAAGAGCTCGTATTCGCTTGCTGATGCTTTTACGCAGCTAACAAGGACAGGAGCACCCACAGTAAAGCTCTTACTAACATGGATGTTATGACGACTCCATCCTGGAAGCCAGAGCAGGCCTCAGTAGGAAACAAGTAGGCCGCAGCGATCACAGAGGAATCCCAACCTGCGAGGAGCTGCATCAGCAGAATCTCCTACGGCGTAAGCACAGACTGACAAGGACATCATGTTGCAAAGACATATTCCATATCCTGAGCCAAGGTGACATTGACGGCAGCAGCAGCATATTTCTTGTAAAATACACACTAATTCGGGGCAATCGAGCCTGCAAGAGTGGTCTCCGACCACGTGATTCAGCCAAAGTTGTGAACACGCCAAGACTCAGAGGCTGAGAACGAGCAGCGGCTCCATGGCTGGACAGCGACTTGCAACACAATTGTTACCTTCCAGACACCATTTACGATGGGAATGGAGCACTCTCATGGCACTAATCGTCTTCACACTATTGTTATGCGCAGAACATAGTTGCAATTACTGAAACATAGTAGACATGCCCTTAGAACAGGTGTCTCGCAGACTGGGAACAAGGGTTGTCCGAGGCTTAGGGGCCTGCAGCCTGACCAATCAGGACCCAGGGATTTAGGGGGCAGATGGTGAGGGTTGCCAACCAATCACCAGGCTTCCTCACTGTAACCTTTTTAGTGTAACAAATTTCGGGGATGATCCAAGTAAACCACCTGATACAGACCTGTCCAACGATAACCCTTTCTATAGGGTCCTTTACTGGACCTACCAGTCAGCGGGCCAATTCCAGGCCTCGATAGGTTTAGGAGGGAATCCGCCGAATGGCAAAGGTTGTTTCGTCACAAGGACACAAAACTTGCCTGCGAGCCCGACTGTGGCGAGAGGTGCCTGGATTTTGTTTGGCATGTGACCCCTGTGCGTTTTGCATAATAAACCACAGTATATCCTTGCTCCTTGTGTGGACCTCGACTTCTTGGGACCAGGGAGAGAGTTAGGGCCCTCTGCGAGCTGGGAGTCTGAGGACCCTTGGCACGGCTCTGCCGGCCCCAGAAATTACCCTGACAGACGCCTGCTGCAACTCCTGGACCACTGGGTTGCCCGGTGAAGCCCTGCTGCTGTGCTGAAGCTCCGAATTCACCTCAACTAGAGAAGTCTTGCAAGTACGATTTCTCCCCTTAGGTTGGTGGCACCAATCAACCCCAAAGTGAACTCGTCGGGACATCCTGTCGGAACTGGCTGTATTTCCACTGCTGCTGGATCCAAAGTGCCAGGGAGAGGAACACCAGATTGAGTGCATCACTTTTTAGTTGGGCCGAGTGCCAGGAAGATCCTCTGCACTTCCCTGAAGCAGGACTGACCAAGCATGAGCCACCTCAACAGAGTGCTGGACCCCAGATGTGAGGAAAGTCTGAAGTGGTATTCGGGAACCGCAGTGTTGCTATTTGCTATCGACACGAGGAGCTGAAACCGGGAAATGCCGCTGAATTGAAGTGAAATGTTTTCTTAGTTCAGTTTGTAAAACCAAAAATTAACAAAAAATCGAAAAGCCAAAAACACAAAAAAGGGTCTTTTAAGAGCCACCCTTTTTGAATGCAAAACAATTAAAATGATTTTAACTGTCACACGCCTTGAATATTTTAGATGTCCACAGACTACCACACTGTCCGTGGACTACTGCACTGTCTGCAGACTATGCAGGTTGCACAGGGGCCTGTGACTTTTTTCTCACTTCTATTTTCTAACTGTGAAAGGTGGCTCCTAAACAAACCTTTTTTTGTATTTTGCCAATTTTGTATTTTTTTTGGCTTTTTTTTCAGGAGAGGCAAGGTGGGGGAGGGAAGGGGCACCAACCAGAGGGACAAAGGGGCACGTGGAGTGAGGAAGATGTTGGGTGGCCCCAAAATCAGGTAGGGGGCAGTGTTTCTCATGCTCCTTGACCACAGCCTCAAAACCCTCCGTAACTGCTCCCCTCTACAGATTGGTGCTTCACAGTACATGCCTAGCACTGTGACCCTCGAAAGGTAAGAGTCAACAGCATTCTGTATGGCCTGTGAAGCCGCCGCTGGGATCCTCTGCCCCCAAGGAGTATCTTTTGTGGGGACAGGAGCAGATGAAGATGATGGGGTGAAGGAAGTCAACCTGCTCTTACCTGAGAAAGGTATCGCCTTTCTCAGAGCAGTCTGGTGGGTTGATTTGGTGTGGCGCCTCATGGAAGTAGTCCTGTAGGAATACAGGCCAGGTTTCCCGCGACTGAATACAAGTTTTCACTCAGCACATCGAAACTTGCTTGCACAAGCCTGTGGGACATTTTCAACGGTCCCAAAATATTGCTACACCCAGGACTCCCTCTGAGTACTGGTGACAGGGACTTCCTACACTTCATCCTCTTGATCCTCCTCTTCTGTATCACTGTGCATGTTCCCCTCTCCAGGCCCTCCAGATGATGATGCTGGTGGCTGGGCAGAAGCAATGGCCATAAGAGAGGCCACGGTCTCCAGTATGCAGAGCAGTGAAGAATTAGATGCTGTCCACAAAACAGATCTTCAAAGCAGCAAAGCAGGAACTTCAAACTGCAAGCAGGTGCTTTCTCCTGGATATCCAGATTGAGAATGAGGAAAAGTAATGGGTGGGTCTCTTCAGAGGAACCGTCCGCGGACAGTCGTGCTGTCTACAGACTCACGAGTCGCAAATAGGCCTTGAAAGTTGTAAAAAGTTGATAGATCAACATAGAATGGGTCTGGGAGCTGTGCTAGGGTAAGGCTTTCAGCGTGAAACACCCCAGATTGGCTCGAAAAGCACTTTTAAATGGTCCTTGGTCACAGACACTGTTTGTGGACACCCACGTCATGCTGCACGAGTGCGGTCACATGATGACGTCCAGGGTGTCCGCGATGGGCGTCCCCGGACACCCATCAGGCGGGAATCGCAGGGTGCATGCGCTGGGTGTCCATAGAAAAGGCACGGTGTCTGTGGACTAATTAAAAATGGAGCAAGCGAAAACGGATGTGTCTGGACATCGCGCCTGTCCGGGGGCAACTCCATTTTGAGTGCGGACACCCCAGACAGTCGATGGAAACTGAAATGGGAGAATCAGGAACTTTTGTACAATAATTATGAGGTGGGGAAGGGAGTGAGATTTCATCAAAGCGTCTTTCATTAAAATGTTCAGAATTTGCTGGGGATGATTGCTGGGGACAAGGGGTATAGGTACAAGAAGAACAGTGATGGGGAACATTTTTAATTATATGATTTTGCACATATTGTACAAGTTCATTTAATTTGTTGGACAAGTTTACAATTTGATTATTTACGGTTGGGGATAGGGCTTTTGTTTTTGCCTCTGGGGATAGGGTATAATTCAACTGGGGCGTGGTTTCTTCATGAAAACTATGTACTGTAAGAAAAAGAAAAATTATTATTTAAGTAAGGTGTGTGCAAAATAAATTATTTCTTTAAATTAAAATATCTATTGTATACCATTGGAGATGTTATCGTCGCTCATTTCTTCTTTTGGGAAGTTCTCCTCTAACCATTCAAGTGTGCCTGCCATTTCTGTGAGAAAAAAGGGCTTCTGTCTTATAACACTTGTTTACATAATGAAATCTAATAATAGAGAAATAAATACAATGCACTTACTATTTACTGAGAATGTGTTGTCCAATAACCACCTGGTGTTTCTCAATCTGTATGTAGAGTTGTAGTGAGGAGATTATATGAAGTGTACAGTTATGGTTTGTGATTGGTGCATTCCATTGTAATTCATGTTAAATACAAAAATAATTAGTATTTTTAACGTAATCTGTGATGTCATCGTTCATGTATTGGGTGTTTGTCTTAGCAGTGCACAGTGGTGGCTCGAGTTATGGTTGCTTAGCTTACCATAACTAGCGAATTTCTGGGGCTTTTTGGTTTTACTTATAGCCATGGCGTCCCTTTAACTAAGTTTTTTCATTTAATTTTTCAAAGTTTTTTATTAGTAATATAACCCGAAGTGCTACACAGTGTTGTATCAACAGATCGCTGTGATTATCGCAGATAATTACCAAGCACTCCGAAACAGGTGCCCACGTGGTCACCAGGCCACCGCTTGAAATCATTACTCACCCTTATTTGCGACCATAGTGGGACAAGATATTGTGATTTGATGCTGGACTCATTTCTACAACCTCACATCAAGGACTTGCCCACAATCTATATGCCTTAAGAAAGACCTAGAGAGTCGAATTACGTGTCACATATCGCCCATGGAAAGTATGGAGGAGATGGTCGATATGGAAGAAGGACTGATTTATTCCATGCAACGCACAGCGCGTTCTAGTCTTCCAGTATTAGCCGCCTTAAAGACCAGCAGATGAGAAGCACCTGTGCGTTGCAACTTCCTTACTTTGTACCCGCGAGTAGGTTTGCTTACGCTCCCTCTTGTGTTCCCTCCCCGGTTTCTGCTTACCTTGTTTGTCGTTTGCTAGTGGGTTTTGCTTCCTACTCGAACGGCTCCTCGCCTACTACTCTCGTACGCTTAGCCCAAGTGAACAAAATTACTCTGTCTTGGAAAGAGAACTTCTGGCTATTAGGCAAGCATGCGAAGAATGGAGACATCTATTGCAAGGAACCATTCATCCTTTTCAGGTTCGTACTGACCACCAAAATCTAAAGGTACTCCAGAAGATGGAATGCCGGAATTCCAGACATGCCAAATGGGCCTATTTTTTCTCTCAGTTCGACTTTGTTCTGACATACTTACCAGGAAAGGACAATCCTCTTGCTGATGCTCTCTCACGTAGTCAAGGAGACTTTGGGGGTTATCAGGAGATCCTTTTAGCAGGGAAGCGGTTTGTTAATACCCTTAACACTTTTCTGCAACAAGTACAATCCGCCCAGAGCAAGGAAAAGGACCTTCTAAACAAGGGTATGACTCAAAGGGGAGAATTGTTATTCAAAGAAGGTTCGTTGTTTCTGCCTACGACCGACTTACAAGAACAAGCAATGCCCTGGTGTCATGATGTACCATTAGCAGGACACAAGGGGCAAAATGCCACTTTAGAATTGGTTTCTAGACAATTCTGGTGGCCCACGATGGCAAAAGATGTCAGGAACTATGTTGCCTCATGTCCTGTATGTGCCCAGAGTAAGTACGCATATTGCAAACCCCTGGGTCTTCTACAGCAGGAAACCCCTCCAGAAGGTCTGTGGCAACACATCTCCACTGATTTCATTGTAGACTTACCCGTTTCTAATCATGGTCACGGTCGATTCATTCAGCAAATTGGCTCATTTCTCACCCTTAAAAGGGTTACCCACAGCAGGCATTACTGCAGAGGTGTTTTTGAGAGACGTGGTCGGATTACACGGACTACACCAGACCATAGTATCAGATCGCGGCTCACAATTCACATCAAAATTTTGGACTGTTCTATGAAAATCTCTAGGAATAAAAAGATCCCGTTCGTCTGGGTTTCATCCGGAAAGCAACGGACAAACCGAACGACTCAATGCCACTTTAGAACAGTACATCAGATGTTTTTGTAATCAAGAACAGAGTGATTGGTATCAACTTCTGCCCATGGCAGAATTTTCCTACAACAACACCAGACATTCCTCTACAGCAGGGGTGCACAACTGATTTTGACAGAGGGCCGAAAGTACCTTACATGAGGGCTATAGTGGGCCGAAAAGTAAAAGTGGGCGGGGCGGTAGGCGGGACATGTCAGGAGGCTTTTTCAACCCCCAATTTGTATTAAACACATGGAAAAAGATATGTTTTTGAGGGGTAACGATTTTTATTGCATTTCAAACTTACATTTTGTACTACACATTTTCCATTGCTATCATTTATTTCGATTTAGTTATTGTATATCGTCTGTTTAATTAAATTATATATATTTTATTGACCCTTGATTGGACATTCCGTTATTTTGGACTGCTATAGTTTGCTGTTTGGGTTACCCAAGAGGAGTATGGCCTTCGTTGAGTCAGGTTTCCCCAAAAAAGCAAAGGATGTACATCTCCTAACTGTGCCTGTTTTAGCTTTATTATTGAGTTCACTCTTGGAGCGCAACACTATGCCCCATGGCTCCCATCCCCAACCAAACACTATGCCCCATGGTCCCCTCACCCCCAACCAAACACTATGCCCCATGGCTCCCATCCCCAACCAAACACTATGCCCCATGGCCCCTTCACCCCCAACCAAACACTATGCCCCATGGCCCCTTCACCCCCAACCAAACACTATGCCCCATGGGCCCCTCACCCCCAACCAAACACTATGCCCCATGGCTCCCACCCCAACCAAACACTATGCCCCATGGCCCACACCCCCAACCAAACACTATGCCCCTGTCCCTCACCCCCCAAGCAAACACTATGCCCCCTGTCCCTCACTCCCAACCAAACACTATGCCCCATGGCCCCCTCACCCCCAACCAAACACTATGCCCCATGGCCCCCTCACCCCCAACCAAACACTATGCCCCATGGCCCCCTCACCCCCAACCAAACACTATGCCCCATGGCCCCCTCACCCCCAACCAAACACTATGCCCCCTGTCCCTCACCGCCAACCAAACACTATGCCCCATGGCCCCCTCACCCCCAACCAAACACTATGCCCCATGGCCCCCTCACCCCCCTAACCCCCAACCAAACACTATGCCCCATGGCTCCCACCTCCAACCAAACACTATGCCCCCTGTCCCTCACCGCCAACCAAACACTATGCCCCATGGCTCCCAACCCCAAACAAACACTATGCCCCATGGCCCCCTCACCCCCAACCAAACACTATGCCCCCTGTCCCTCACCCCCCAAGCAAACACTATGCCCCCTGTCCCTCACCCCCAAGCAAACACTATGCCCCCTGTCCCTCACCCCCAACCAAACACTATGCCCCATGGCCCCCTCACCCCCAACCAAACACTATGCCCCATGGCCCCTTCACCCCCAACCAAACACTATGCCCCATGGCCCCCTCACCCCCCTCACCCCCAATCAAACACTATGCCCCATGGCCCCCTCACCCCCAACCAAACACTATGCCCCAAACACACTCAAGCATGCACCCATACAGGCCTGAACCCCCCACCCCCCAAATCAACACACACACAAACATGCACCCATACAGACCCGAACCCCCCACCCCCCAAATCAACACACACAAACATGCACCCATACAGACCCGAACCCCCCACCCCCCAAATCAACACACACACAAACATGCACCCATACAGACCCGAACCCCCCACCCCCAACTCAGCACACACACAAACATGCACCCATACAGACCCGAACCCCCCACTCCCCCCAACTCCAAACCCCCACCCCCAATTCAGCACACACACACTCAAGCATGCACCCATACAGACCCGAACCACCCACCCCCCCAACTCAGCACACACACAAACATGCACCCATACAGACCCAGACCCCCTACCCCCCAAATCAGCAGACTCTCAAACAAGCACCCATACAGACCCGAACCCCCACCCCCCAACTCAGCACACACACAAACATGCACCCATACAGACCCCAACCCCCACCCCCAACTCAGCACACACACACACTCAAGCATGCCCCATACAGACCCGAACCCCCCACCCCCCAACTCAGCACACACACAAACATGCACCCATACAGACCCGAACCCCCACCCCCCAACTCAGCACACACACAAACATGCACCCATACAGACCCGAACCCCCCACCCCCAACTCAGCACACACACACACACTCAAGCATGCACCCATACAGACCTGAACCCCCCCACCCCCCAAATCAACACACACAAACATGCACCCATACAGACCCGAACCCCCCACCCCCCAAATCAACACACACACAAACATGCACCCATACAGACCTGAACCCCCCACCCCCAACTCAGCACACACACAAACATGCACCCATACAGACCCGAACCCCCCACCCCCCCAACTCCAAACCCCCACCCCCAACTCAGCACACACACACTCAAGCATGCACCCATACAGACCTGAACCCCCCACCCCCCCACTCAGCACACACACAAACATGCACCCATACAGACCCAAACCCCCCACCCCCCAAATCAGCAAACTCTCAAACAAGCACCCATACAGACCCGAACCCCCACCCCCCAACTCAGCACACACACAAACATGCACCCATACAGACCCCAACCCCCCACCCCCCCAACTCCAAACCCCCACCCCCAACTCAGCACACACACACTCAAGCATGCACCCATACAGACCCGAACCCCCCAACCCCCCCAACTCAGCACACACACACAAACATGCACCCATACAGACCCGAACCCCCAGCCCCCAACTCAGCACACAAAAAACATTCAAATCAAAACATTCATACACATCTGACACCCCCCGACCCCCGCATCTCAACATACACACAAAATACATTCAAATACAAACATTCACACCCCCCCACATCTCAACATACACACAAAATACATTCAAATACAAACATTCATACACATCCGACACACCCCCCCACCCCCGCATCTCAACATACTCAAAATACATTCAAACACAAACATTCATACACATCCGACACACCCCCCTACCCCCGCATCTCAACATACACCTAAAATACATTCATACACATTCGACACACCCCCTCACCCCCGCATCTCAACATATACACAAAATACATTCAAACACAAGCATTCATACACATCCGACACACCCCCTCACCTCTGCATCTCAATATATACACAAAATACATTCAAACATTCATACACATCCGACACACCTCCCCACCCCCGCATCTCAACATACACTCAAAATACATTCAAACACAAACATTCATACACATCCGACACACCCCCTCACCTTAACATATACACAAAATACATTCAAATACAAACATTCATACACATCCGACACACCCCCCCACCCCCGCATCTCAACATACACTCAAAATACATTCAAACACAAACATTCATACACATCCGACACACCCCCTCACCCCCGCATCTCAACATACACTCAAATACATTCAAACACAAACATTCATACACATCCGACACACCCCCCCACCCCCGCATCTCAACATACACTCAAAATACATTCAAACACAAACATTCATACACATCCGACACACCCCCCCACCCCCGCATCTCAACATATACACAAAATACATTCAAACACAAACATTCATACACACAAACATAAAGCAAAACAAACCCGACACACAAACACAAACAGACCACTTACCGGAGATGTGCTGGAAGGCAGGCAGGTAAGCTGGAAGTCGCTGGAATCGCACTACGGCTGGCATGGTCCAAGGCTGAAATGCCTTCCGGCATCAAGCCTTATGGGCCACGCCAGCCGTAGTTCTGGCCCTCCATTGGTGCAGCACACACACACATGCATTACGTGGCTCGTAGGAGCGACGTGATGCGTGTGTGTGCTGAGCCAATGAGGGCCAGTGTTTTCGCCGGCCCGGAAGACAACAAAGACTTTCCTAATGGAGGGCGGCCGCGGGCCGCCCTCCATTAGGAAAGTCTTTGTGCCTCGCGGGCCGGTCAAAAGGGCATGGCGGGCCGCAACTGGCCCGCGGGCCGTATGTTGTGCACCCATGCTCTACAGGCATGAGTCCCTTCTTATGCACCTATGGATTCCATCCCAGACACATACCTCTGTTTGGTCAGAATTCTTCTAATGTACCCTCCGTTGATCTGCTCTTGAATACTCTGCAAGACCTTCACAGGAAGACACAAGCCAACCTTGAGATGGCACTTCATAAGAGCAAATGGTGGGCGGATCTCAAGAGACAACCCAACCCTGAATGGGAAATTGGTACCAAAGTATGGTTATCAACCAAATACCTACCAAGGTGGATACACCGAGGCAAGTTCTCTCCCCGTTACATTGGACCCTTCAGGATCATGGCTAAAATTAATCCGGTAGCCTTTCGCTTGGCTCTGCCAGCCAAACAACAAAGAATCCATCCAGTGTTTCACACCTCATTACTGAAAGTATACACAGAGGACTTACACAAAATAAAAATAAAAAAGACAATCGGATTCCAGCAGAAAGAAAGAACCAAGGAATACGAAGTCTCCAGACTCCTTGATTCCAGGTAAAAGAATGGCACCTTGCAGTATCTGGTACTATGGAAGGGGTACCCAATGTCTGAGAGCTCTTGGGAACCTATTAGACATATATCAGCACCTCGTCTCCTTCAGAAGTTCCATCGACTGCACCCGGGAAAACCAGGAGGGTGTCTACTGAGAAGGGGTCATACTGTCACATATCGCCCATGGAAAGTATGGAGGAGATGGTCGATATGGAAGAAGGACTGATTTATTCCATGCAACGCACAGCGCGTTCTAGTCTTCCAGTATTAGCCGCCTTAAAGACCAGCAGATGAGAAGCACCTGTGCGTTGCAACTTCCTTACTTTGTACCCGCGAGTAAGTTTGCTTACGCTCCCTCTTGTGTTCCCTCCCCGGTTTCTGCTTACCTTGTTTGTCGTTTGCTAGTGGGTTTTGCTTCCTACTCGAATGGCTCCTCGCCTACTACTCTCGTACGCTTAGCCCAAGTGAACAAAATTACTCTGTCTTGGAAAGAGAACTTCTGGCTATTAGGCAAGCATGCGAAGAATGGAGACATCTATTGCAAGGAACCATTCATCCTTTTCAGGTTCGTACTGACCACCAAAATCTAAAGGTACTCCAGAAGATGGAATGCCGGAATTCCAGACATGCCAAATGGGCCTATTTTTTCTCTCAGTTCGACTTTGTTCTGACATACTTACCAGGAAAGGACAATCCTCTTGCTGATGCTCTCTCACGTAGTCAAGGAGACTTTGGAGGTTATCAGGGTCAGGAGATCCTTTTAGCAGGGAAGCGGTTTGTTAATACCCTTAACACTTTTCTGCAACAAGTACAATCCGCCCAGAGCAAGGAAAAGGACCTTCTAAACAAGGGTATGACTCAAAGGGGAGAACTGTTATTCAAAGAAGGTTCGTTGTTTCTGCCTACGACCGACTTACAAGAACAAGCAATGCCCTGGTGTCATGATGTACCATTAGCAGGACACAAGGGACAAAATGCCACTTTAGAATTGGTTTCTAGACAATTCTGGTGGCCCACGATGGCAAAAGATGTCAGGAACTATGTCGCCTCATGTCCTGTATGTGCCCAGAGTAAGTACGCATATTGCAAACCCCTGGGTCTTCTACAGCAGGAAACCCCTCCAGAAGGTCTGTGGCAACACCTCTCCACTGATTTCATTGTAGACTTACCCGTTTCTAATCATAGTCACGGTCGATTCATTCAGCAAATTGGCTCATTTCTCACCCTTAAAAGGGTTACCCACAGCAGGCATTACTGCAGAGGTGTTTTTGAGAGACGTGGTCAGATTACACGGACTACACCAGACCATAGTATCAGATCGCGGCTCACAATTCACATCACAATTTTGGACTGTTCTATGAAAATCTCTAGGAATAAAAAGATCCCGTTCGTCTGGGTTTCATCCGGAAAGCAACGGACAAACCGAACGTCTCAATGCCACTTTAGAACAGTACATCATATGTTTTTGTAATCAAGAACAGAGTGATTGGTATCAACTTCTGCCCATGGCAGAATTTTCCTACAACAACACCAGACATTCCTCTACAGGCATGAGTCCCTTCTTATGCACCTATGGATTCCATCCCAGACACATACCTCTGTTTGGTCAGAATTCTTCTAATGTACCCTCCGTTGATCTGCTCATGAATACTCTGCAAGACCTTCACAGGAAGACACAAGCCAACCTTGAGATGGCACTTCATAAGAGCAAATGGTGGGCGGATCTCAAGAGACAACCCAACCCTGAATGGGAAATTGGTACCAAAGTATGGTTATCAACCAAATACCTACCAAGGTGGATACACCGAGGCAAGTTCTCTCCCCGTTACATTGGACCCTTCAGGATCATTGTTAGGAAAGATTTAATGATTGCAGGTAATTTTCCTTCCATGTGGCAACCCCTAAACTTTTTGCTATTGGTTTTAACCTTGTTGTTGACTTTGCCAGAGAATTACAGCCTTCTGCCGCACTTCTCTGGGCTTTCGCTCCTTTCTTACGGGGAAACTGACATGCCCTTAAGACAGTCAGTACCGGGGAACGTGGTTTCCCGTAGTTTCTTTTATCGTGTCGCAGCTTTAGTGCAACACGACACAAGAGGGCACTGTAAGCTAAGTTACAGCTCTCTTGGGTCTCTAGCCTTCTACAGGCCCTAGATACTCTTTTAGGATGGTATTTGATCGGTGCAAGTCATTCAGGGACTCGAATGGTGGCAGCGATCGTTTTGTTTATTTTGAGCTCCTTTTGGCGTTCTGAGCACGTTTTTCGCACTGAACCCAAAATGGTGGCCTGGCTCCCAAAATGGCCAGACCACGAGGCTCCTTTGTCCTGTCCACTGACCGTCTTGCTCCCTTCACCTTCCCCAGGTCGAGCGACCCGGGGCCTTCCTTATTTGGGCATGTACTTTCCCGCGAAACGTGGTTGCTTTCGCGGGCTTCTACATGTCGTTTGTGTGCCTCCAGGGTGTGGGCTGGGATGTCTGGTCCCAATACACATCCTGGGTGCCAGAGAGTCTAGGGTGGTGTGAATGCCTGGGACCACCGTGGTCCGTGATTGGTCCACGTATGGTGTGTGTGTTGATGAGCGGATCTCCCATTGGCTCCCCTCCGTTTTGGCGCGAAGGGAACCGTGGATAAGAGGGGGCTGGAAACACCACTACCATGTCGATCTCCTGAGTTCTCACGAACGAAGGAATACAGGAGCCAAGTATCCTGCAACCCAGAGGCTGGACCGAGGAATCGCTGGTGACCCGCTGAAGGAATCCTCCTTTGCACTGCTGTCGTCCGGTGAAGCCCTTTCCTCCTTGGATCGAACCAGAAGGCCTGTACTGGTGCTTCGACCTTTGGAATAGCAGGAACAGCTATTCCCGGCGACTTCATCATCTCCTGCCAAGTAAGCCTTCGGAAGTGTCTCTGGGCCATCCAGTTGACTGACCAGCTTACAAGGGAGTCCTGCTCTGTAACTGCCGCCAGGTTGTGTTGTATTTCGAGTCCTTGTCACTCTCCCACGCTTCGTACACTTGGCGTTCCCAAGTCTGAAGGGAGGAGTGTACATTTGGCTTGAATACACACGGCCGCTCCGTTGTCCTGCTGCGGCAACAAAACTGTGCTGGTTTCGTCGATTGGGACGTCTTTTTGCTCTACACGACTACGAGGCGTTCCCTGCTCTTCTGAACCTGCCAGCTGCTGAAACAAACGTGGAGAAGCCTGGGTCTGCTTGCTTCGGGGACCGGTGAGTAGTTTAGCTAGGATCTGGTCGCCCTCCTGCAGTATCCCATTGCTTTTCCCTGCTGTGTAAAAACAGCACCCTTTTGGCCGTACTCGCGCTCTGCTTCTGCCCGCTGTGGAGGCTGCGCTTGAGTTGCGGAACCTGTTCTCCTTCTGCTGTGCACTAACCCGAACTGCCTGACTTCCTCCGAAGAGCTTCCCCTTTTGCCCGTTGGCACCGGCGTGGCAGGTACTTTGAGCACAAGGCTCCACTCTTCGCAGGGCTCGGACTTCCATCTAGTTAGGTGCCTCTAAAGGCGAACTGAGTCAAAAGCGTTATCGCACTGCCTGTTTTCCTTTCCTTTCAGGTGGACTACATATTTCGTGCTTTAAACGCTTGCGACTGTGTATTTGTATATATATTGTGTTGATATGGTATGTGTTGGTTTAATATTGTGATATTGTGATTTTCTTGCTACGGTCATTGTTTTAAAGGCCTTAAAATAAATGTGTATCTATTTTTGATATAACAACTGTTTGGAGTAGTTTGTAAGCGCTCTTGCTTTGTGTGCTCACTGCGGGCTTTCAGTCACCCTCACCCCTCTTGAGACCTAGTCTTGACCGCCGCGATCGCTACCTTGATTGGTCTGGCTTGTCCAGAGGTTACCCTGTTCCAAGTAATTAGGTTGGCCTTCTGAACTTCTGCGCCACCAGGACAGAGTTCAGAAATCCGTCTTAACAAATTGGTGTACAGCGGTGGGATACGACTGAAGGTATCCAGTGTTGCGCTCGAACTGAGGCATTTCAGGTTATTCCAAACAGTACACGTAGTGAATTGTTGTAATATAACTTTAAAAAGGCCATAGTCCTATCAAACAGTATGGAAGCAAATACCTTGTTAACTTTAAATGCTTCCAAATCAGAAACGCTAAAAAAGATGTGTGCGGAGAGAGGTGTTTCCTCTCAAGGCACGAAATTGGAAATGATCCAAAGAATCGTGGCGTGGCAAGAAGCGCAGCTTGACGCTATTACTTCTGAGGACAGTGCGGAAGGTGGTGGGGCTGCTCTCACTGGCAGAACCGATGGTTCTGCCGCTGCACTGATCCATCGCGACCACGAGGACAGGGAGGATGTAATGTCTAATGTTTCCTCTGCCAGTGTTGATGGGGAGGCTATGCTTGAATTCAAGAAGCAAGAGCTGCGGTTTAGGCAGCAGGAGCTTGAATTCAGCATAGCCAAACTAAAAATCGAACAGGCAGAAAAACAGAAAGACAGGGATCACCAGTTGGAACTGGCCAAGCTTCAGGTTGCAAATGGATCCAAGGGTCCTGGACATGGGTCTGGGGCCTCCTCTCATCCACGGTTTCCAAAAGATCTGCTCAGTGTGTATGAAGAGAGGAATGACATTATGGACTGGCTGAATGCGTTTGAGTATGCATGCGAGGTCCAGGAAGTTGACAATGCTGATAAGATTGCGTGGTTGCTCAGTAGACTGCCCCATTCTGGCTGTAGTGCCATTATGGAAATGTCGAAGGCTGAGCGGGCTGATTTCGCAATGTTAAAGCAAACTCTCATTTTAAAGTTTGGGAAGACTCCGGCCCAATATTTAAAGCGTTTTCGAGAGTATAAGAAAAAGGAAGGTGGTACTTGGGTATCTTATGTCGCTGAATCTTTGAAAAACTTAACTGGCTGGGTCGAAGGCTATAAGGTTTCTACCTTCGACGGCATGATAAATCTTGTCATGCTGGAACACATTTTTGCTTCTTCTTCCCCGGAGCTTAAGCAGCATTTGGCCGATTCGAAGGAGATAGATCCTAAGAAGCTGGCCATTGCAGCAGACTTATGGGTGTCACATTGAGTGTCCCATAAGGACAAAACTCATCCTGGTAAGCAGGAGGAGGGGAAAAAGTCCAAAGATATGGAGGGTGGGGAATCTGCTAAATCTTCTTCCCATAAGGGCCACAAAAAGAAAAACAAGGGTAAGACACAAGAGAACTCACAGGGTAGTGGAGGTTCGCCTCCGAAACAGAACTCTGGTTACAATAAGCCTCCCTACGTAAACAGACCCACTGGGGCTTGTTTTTCTTGTGGAGCAACTGACCATGTGAAGGGGGATCCCCGGTGTAAGGTTAGACCTTTGGGGCTCCACTCCGCTAATCTGGCCTTCTCCTCCTACGAGGAAGAAGAGATTACAGGAGCATCCTTCTCCTCAGACTCATTTCCCAGCGGAATAGAGGCTGAGGTAGTTTTAGTGTCCCTGGGTTCCTGGGAGCCTAAAGTCGTAGAGGCGTATGCTAGGATTCCGGATAATAGCAAGCACTACTTTAAAGACAGTGTGCTGATCAATGGAGTGGATACTCCAGCTCTTAGGGATAGTGGGTGCAGTCGCACTGTAGTGGATTCTACCTTGGTAGACTCAGAGGAAGTTGCCAGAGCTACTCTGATGCCCACTAAATTGGCTGACGGCCCCCTCCGTATGTTTCCCGTGATCCCTGTAAATCTTACTTTAAATGGTACAGCAGTCAGGATTCCAGTGAGCATTCAGAGAAACGTCCCGGGAAAGGTCTTGTTGGGTAATGATCTCAGAGCTTTAGGGCTCGTAGGAGACACTGCCGAAAGACCCTACACACGGTCTCAAGCACGGGCAGCATTGGCCAAGTCCAATACGCCGCCCCAGCCAAAGGGGAAACCCAAGGCGAAAGGAGTCTACAAGTCAAAACGAGGGAAAGAGAATATTCCCCCGAGCTCGCCTACCACTGCGGTGGAGGAAGTTGGTCAATCGCCCGGGCCTGACGAGGAGGTGGCGATGCCTGAAGTATTCGACCCCAACGATCATCCTGAACTAAAAGACTTGTTAGTTGAAGGAGGTCCTGATAGGGACGAATTCAGCAAAGGCCAACGTGAGTGCCCATCTCTGGAAGGCCTAAGGAGACAGGCCTGCTCCCAGCTTGAGGGTGAACCTCCTGGGATGCATAGGATTTACCAGGAAGGTGGACTCCTGTATAGTGAGCCCACAGAGTCTACAGAAGGAGACCATAGGAGGTTGGTGGTTCCCCTTGCTGTTAGGCCCTTCCTCCTGCAGTTGGCGCATGAAGTTCCCCTTGCTGGTCACCTCGGTATGAGGAAGACCAAGCAAAGGTTATCCATGCACTTCTACTGGCCCAAGATGGGGGAGCAAGTAGAAAGTCACTGCAGGAGTTGTGCCGCCTACCAGTTGTCTGGTAAGGTTGGATCGACAATCCAAGCTCCGTTGGTACCGCTCCCAGTTGTGGGGGTACCATTTAAAAGGGTAGGGATCGACATGGCTGGTCCCCTTGACCCGCAAACATCCTCGGGCAATAGGTTTATCCTGGTGCTGGTCGACCATGCAACCCGGTATCCTGAGGCCGTCCCATTTACAACTGTAACTGCCAAGCCAGTTGCAGAAGCTTTACTCGGCATGTTTACTAGGGTTGGCTTCCCTAAAGAAGTTGTGCCGGATGATGGCAGCAACTTTATGTCGAAGTATAGGCAGGCTATGTGGAAAGAATGTGGGGTCACCTACAGGTCCTCTTCTGCATACCACCCCCAGACCAATGGTCTGGGGGGGCGTTTCAACAGGACGTTAAAGAGCATGATTGGGGCTCTGGAGGAGCCTCAGAGAAGAAAATGGGATCTTCTTGTTTCATGCTTACTGTTTGCCTACCGAGGGGTACCACAGGAGGGTGTTGGCTTCAGCCCCTTCGAACTTCTGTTCGGTCATCCCGTACGGGGACCCTTAGCCATCGTCAAAGAGGGATGGGAGATGCCCACTCCCCCTGTTACTACCAATGTAGTTGATTATGTGCTAGGGCTCAGAAAACGGATGGTACTTCTGATGGGCTTGACTAGTGATAAATTGAAGGCAGGGCAAGCGCTGGTGAAACATTGGTACAACCAGAAAGCTTCCCTCATCAACTTTACACTTGGTCAGCAAGTCCTGATCATGAATCTCATAAGGCCTCGAGCTTTACAGGATAAATGGTCAGGTCCTTGCCCAGTGGTGGAGCCCCTGGGTGAGGTTAACTATTCAGTGGACCTTGGAAGGCCTGGACAGGCTCCAAAAGTGTTTCACGTGAATAGGCTGAAGGCTTTCGTCCCAAGCGGCGAAATCGCAGCACTGCTATTGGCTTCAGACGTTGAGGAAGAGGAGTCTGAACCTCTCCCCGACCTGTTCAAAAGCAGTCCTTCAGATAGCTCTTTTGAGGGTGCCAGAGTGGCCCCTCACCAAAATGGACAAGGCTCAGTGGTTTACCTTGGACATGAAGTAGGTGGAGGGAGGAGACAGCCTCTACTCAGTCAGGTACAAGCAGTACAAGACTGGCCTACCCCCACTACGCAAACCCAAGTGAGAGCCTTCTTAGGACTCACGGGGTTTTACCGCACTTTTGTGGCAGACTATGGCATCATAGCTGCTCCTCTGACTGCACTCACAACTCCGAAGAAACCCAAGAAGGTAACTTGGACCGACGAGTGTGAGAAGGCCTTCAATGGCTTAAAAGACTCCTTGTGCCAGGCCCCTGTCCTAAGGGCCCCTGATTATCAAAGACCTTTTATCGTGCAGACGGATGCCTCTGACACTGGGATAGGAGCTGTACTATCACAAGTAGATGAGAAGGGTAAGGAACACCCTATCGGTTTTATTAGTCGCCAGCTTAAGGACAGAGAGCTCAGATGGTCCACGGTAGAGAAAGAATGTTTCTCTGTTGTGTGGGCCCTAAGGAAGCTGAGGCCCTACCTCTATGGGACCCACTTCACTGTGCAGACTGACCATAAGCCGTTAAAGTGGCTAATGAACATGAAGGGGGAGAATCCAAAGTTGCTTAGGTGGTCCATAAGTCTACAAGGCTTCGACTTCACTATTGAGCATAGGCCAGGTGTCCAACATAGCAATGCTGATGGGTTGTCCAGAATGTTTAACCGACCTGAACAAGAGACTCATCCAGGGGTGGATTAGTTCCCCCTGTCCATAGTCTGGGAGGGGCGAGTGTTAGGAAAGATTTCATGATTGCAGGTAATTTTCCTTCCATGTGGCAACCCCTAAACTTTTTGCTATTGGTTTTAACCTTGTTGTTGACTTTGCCAGAGAATTACAGCCTTCTGCCGCACTTCTCTGGGCTTTCGCTCCTTTCTTACGGGGAAACTGACATGCCCTTAAGACAGTCAGTACCGGGGAACGTGGTTTCCCGTAGTTTCTTTTATCGTGTCGCAGCTTTAGTGCAACACGACACAAGAGGGCACTGTAAGCTAAGTTACAGCTCTCTTGGGTCTCTAGCCTTCTACAGGCCCTAGATACTCTTTTAGGATGGTATTTGATCGGTGCAAGTCATTCAGGGACTCGAATGGTGGCAGCGATCGTTTTGTTTATTTTGAGCTCCTTTTGGCGTTCTGAGCACGTTTTTCGCACTGAACCCAAAATGGTGGCCTGGCTCCCAAAATGGCCAGACCACGAGGCTCCTTTGTCCTGTCCACTGACCGTCTTGCTCCCTTCACCTTCCCCAGGTCGAGCGACCCGGGGCCTTCCTTATTTGGGCATGTACTTTCCCACGAAACGTGGTTGCTTTCGCGGGCTTCTACATGTCGTTTGTGTGCCTCCAGGGTGTGGGCTGGGATGTCTAGTCCCAATACACATCCTGGGTGCCAGAGAGTCGAGGGTGGTGTGAATGCCTGGGACCACCGTGGTCCGTGATTGGTCCACGTATGGTGTGTGTGTTGATGAGCGGATCTCCCATTGGCTCCCCTCCGTTTTGGCGCGAAGGGAACCGTGGATAAGAGGGGGCTGGAAACACCACTACCATGTCGATCTCCTGAGTTCTCACGAACGAAGGAATACAGGAGCCAAGTATCCTGCAACCCAGAGGCTGGACCGAGGAATCGCTTGTGACCCGCTGAAGGAATCCTCCTTTGCGCTGCTGTCGTCCGGTGAAGCCCTTTCCTCCTTGGATCGAACCAGAAGGCCTGTACTGGTGCTTCGACCTTTGGAATAGCAGGAACAGCTATTCCCGGCGACTTCATCATCTCCTGCCAAGTAAGCCTTCGGAAGTGTCTCTGGGCCATCCAGTTGACTGACCAGCTTACAAGGGAGTCCTGCTCTGTAACTGCCGCCAGGTTGTGTTGTATTTCGAGTCCTTGTCACTCTCCCACGCTTCGTACACTTGGCGTTCCCAAGTCTGAAGGGAGGAGTGTACATTTGGCTTGAATACACACGGCCGCTCCGTTGTCCTGCTGCGGCAACAAAACTGTGCTGGTTTCGTCGATTGGGACATCTTTTTGCTCTACACGACTACGAGGCGTTCCCTGCTCTTCTGAACCTGCCAGCTGCTGAAACAAACGTGGAGAAGCCTGGGTCTGCTTGCTTCGGGGACCGGTGAGTAGTTTAGCTAGGATCTGGTCGCCCTCCTGCAGTATCCCATTGCTTTTCCCTGCTGTGTAAAAACAGCACCCTTTTGGCCGTACTCGCGCTCTGCTTCTGCCCGCTGTGGAGGCTGCGCTTGAGTTGCGGAACCTGTTCTCCTTCTGCTGTGCACTAACCCGAACTGCCTGACTTCCTCCGAAGAGCTTCCCCTTTTGCCCGTTGGCACCGGCGTGGCAGGTACTTTGAGCACAAGGCTCCACTCTTCGCAGGGCTCGGACTTCCATCTAGTTAGGTGCCTCTAAAGGCGAACTGAGTCAAAAGCGTTATCGCACTGCCTGTTTTCCTTTCCTTTCAGGTGGACTACATATTTCGTGCTTTAAACGCTTGCGACTGTGTATTTGTATATATATTGTGTTGATATGGTATGTGTTGGTTTAATATTGTGATATTGTGATTTTCTTGCTACGGTCATTGTTTTAAAGGCCTTAAAATAAATGTGTATCTATTTTTGATATAACAACTGTTTGGAGTAGTTTGTAAGCGCTCTTGCTTTGTGTGCTCACTGCGGGCTTTCAGTCACCCTCACCCCTCTTGAGACCTAGTCTTGACCGCCGCGATCGCTACCTTGATTGGTCTGGCTTGTCCAGAGATTACCCTGTTCCAAGTAATTAGGTTGGCCTTCTGAACTTCTGCGCCACCAGGACAGAGTTCAGAAATCCGTCTTAACAATCATGGCTAAAATTAATCCGGTAGCCTTTCGCTTGGCTCTGCCAGCCAAACAACAAAGAATCCATCCGGTGTTTCACACCTCATTACTGAAAGAATACACAGAGGACTTACACAAAATAATAATAAAAAAGACAATCGGATTCCAGCAGAAAGAAAGAACCAAGGAATACGAAGTCTCCAGACTCCTTGATTCCAGGTAAAAGAATGGCACCTTGCAGTATCTGGTACTATGGAAGGGGTACCCAATGTCTGAGAGCTCTTGGGAACCTATTAGACATATATCAGCACCTCGTCTCATTCAGAAGTTCCATCGACTGCACCCGGGAAAACCAGGAGGGTGTCTACTGAGAAGGGGTCATACTGTCACATATCGCCCATGGAAAGTATGGAGGAGATGGTCGATATGGAAGAAGGACTGATTTATTCCATGCAACGCACAGCGCGTTCTAGTCTTCCAGTATTAGCTGCCTTAAAGACCAGCAGATGAGAAGCACCTGTGCGTTGCAACTTCCTTACTTTGTACCCGCGATTAAGTTTGCTTACGCTCTCTCTTGTGTTCCCTCCCCGGTTTCTGTTTACCTTGTTTGTCGTTTGCTAGTGGGTTTTGCTTCCCACTCAAACGGCTCCTTGCCTCCTTCCGTTCTGGACTACTTACCTCTCCGCTTGTGCAGTGTCTGTCACCGTAATCTGTTGCCTCTCTCTCAGCCCTTCCTGCTACTGCTGTACTCTCTCCCGCGCAGGCTGGTTCCCCAGCTTTCATTGTTTTCTGTGAGCGGTGTCTACCGTCGGAGCCGTGTGTTCCTGACACACAGTCTTTTTCTTGTGTTCCATTATCTCCGCGTGTTAACCGCACGCCTGCTGAACCTCTACCCCGACAACAAGCAACCGCCTACTACGACAACAACCAGTGCATTCTGATACTTGTAGTCAATACTACTCTCGCCTTCACTCTTACTGGATTTCTCTACGGACTGCATCAACTACCATCCATATCAAGATCTACCAGGGTTTTTTCATCCAGTTTTTCCCTGGAGTCCCAGCTGCCGGGCACATAGCCTCTTTGGAAAAGTGGACTCTAGGCGAGCCCGTCCTTCTCTCTTCAAATCCAAGAGCAAGATCGAAACCAAGTCCACAAGAGCCACCTGGAGAGAAAAGAAGAAGGAAAGTTCCACAGACGAATCTACTGCGTCTCCAACAGATTCATCAGGTGAGGAGTGGGCTAGTGGGGCAGTTGTATAGACACTGTACTTGATCAACCTGTCAAACCTGAGATTACGTGTCGGCTGAGTTATAACAATAAATACAGCATCAAGAATGGTTTTGATGACGGCTTCATTACGACAACAGTTACATATTGAATAATCCAGTGCTGAGGTGAACGGGGCTCACTCTCCTATTCCAAACCTAACACTTGAAGAAGGAAGCGCACCTTCACAAAAGAACCCCATCACCACCAGCAGGGAAATCTTTTTTAAGTACTAGAGGAAGGGTAGTGATCTAGCCCTTCTACCGCCCTGCAATTACTTGATAATCGTGTACTCTGATTTGATTATTGGGCCATGAAACATGTCCGAACCCTGGGTTTGAATGGGAAGACATATTTTGCTTATGGCTACAGCATGAAGTGCTGTACTAAATGACAACAAACCTGCACGCGGAGCATGAGCAAGAAACCTGAAAGCATGGTTTTGCAAATCTGTTTTATGTTCTATTTTTCCAAAGTGTCCAAATGTAAGCACAAAACAGAGATATAAGTTTGGTGCATGGGCAATGGACCTGGCCCTTTGCAATGGTGAATGCCTACTCTGAGTTACTTATTGGGGAATGTGGCATAGCTGAAGCTCTAGGTTGAAATGGGAAAAAAAATTCTGATTGCGCCTGCCGTCCGGAGTGCTGGTCGGGATTGCAGCAAACCTGCACGAGGAGCATCAGCAAGTCCTAAAAGGATGCTTTTGCAGATCTGTCCTGTGTTTTATTTATTTTTAAATTGTGGCAACGCAAGTACCAAAAATAGTGATATAACTTTTTCCGCCGTGGGCAGTTGCACAGAAAATAGTGATATAAATTCTGTGCATGGACCATGGGCCTGGCCCTCGGCAAGGACGAATGCCTGATTTACTTATTGAGGCATGCAGCATGGCCAAAGCTGTAGGTTTAAATGGGAAAAACTGCTAAGACAATCACCAAGTACATGAAAGATGACATCACTGATAACATCACATATCTGGGCCACTTGTTTTTGTTCACTGACATGTCTAGGCTAGTTTTTATTTTTTACTAACAATGAGAATTTTTCAAATTGAAAAGGTGTTCTAAAAATACATTAACCTTCTTATATCTTCTTAAAGTACTTTCCATAGAATTTGATTTGACCTCACAGTGCACATACATTGGTCAATAAGCAGGCCTCAAATGCACAATTTATTTGTGCACATGATAGTCAATTCTAATGTTATTGTCATTTTTTGGTGCTGTTGTTTCTTAATTCTTTACGTTAGTTTCCCTGTATGTGGCTCTACTTTGTATGCATTCTGGGTATTTATGTTTTTTTTTGTACTAACTTATGTCATAAGTTTGAAATTATTAGCTATTTATTCCATGTTTACCATTACGCAAAACTTTGATAAGGTAGCATTTATTATTTTACTCTCAGAAATTACAAGATTAAACTATTGTACTTTTTTGGTACATGCAGCAGCCATTGCCTATGTGTATGTATGATTAGGTTGCAACAACACTCTAATATAATGTTTTTTTAGATGAGAACATTCTTTAGTACATTAAGTAGTTTCTGATAGATCTCCTGATCATCCCTGACATCTTGTTACCAACATTATAAACGCAACCCCTTGTAGGGACTGTTCAAGAAAACTATTTAAATATGTGACATTATCAGCGATTTCATCAATGACATTTGTGATGTCATCTTTCATGTACTGGGTGTTTGTCTTAGCAGTGCACTGTGGTGGCGTGACTTATGGTTGCTGAGCTTACCATAACTGGCGAATTTCTGGGGGTTTTCAGTTTTACTTGTAACCATTATGTCCCTTTAACAAAGTTTTTCCATTGAATTTCATAGCTTTTTATTAGTGCAACTTAACCATGATGTCCCCTTAACAAAGTTTTTTCATTGAATTTCATGGGTTTTTATTAGTGAAACTTAACCATAACGTCCCTTTAACAAAGTTTTTTCTATGAATTTCATGGGTTCTTTCCAGTGCACCCTAATTTGCTACAACTTACTAATATCATACTTACCCCAATATAGCAACATTTTCCTCCAATTTAGCAAGTTTCACCTTAAAACTCTGCCATTTCCCACCTTCTAGCATCATTTTTAGCATCATTTTTAACACTTCTATACATTTTTTGTAACTTTTTCCAGTGTTTTTGTGTTCGCCGACGGTCGTGAACGTCTAACGTCATCGCTGACTTTTTGGACAGAGTCACGTGACTACATGCTCGCGTGTGGCATGATGACATGTTGGCGAGTGGGTCTGTGCTTCACTAACAGTTCGGAACTGCATTTTCTGTTGATCCAGGAACTTTGAAGCCCAAAATGTTCCCTTGCACAGCTCCTAAAACTATTCTTACTCATTATCCATTAACAATCTAGCACACAGCACATACTTGGAAGAATATTAGGAGGCCACTAGCTAACGGCTGGGGCAGAGGAGTCCCAGGGTGGGGTACATCTTAACCGTAACATCCCTTTAACAGAGTATTTTCTGTCAATTTAATAGGTTTTTATAAGTGAAAGTGTTTCATAATGTTACATCACTGTATATACGCTATTAATAATTCCTCTTTTAACATATATGAAAGAAATATAAACCTCCTTTAACAAACATATTTTTTGCAACTCATACTTATGTGAGTCGTAATCATCAGGGCATACCCCAATAGGCAAATCAGAGTTGACTACAGTGGGGTGAGCTAGAGCCAGAACATTCAGACAGGGAGGAAGATCTGCACCACAGATCCAGCCTGCAAACACACTTAAATGGTCAGCCTCCTTGTGGCCACTTTGAGACTCAGCCTTGAGTTACCAATTCCTACCTTTGGTTTTCTGCCTAGAGTGAACATGCAGGAAGCATGAATGGTTAAAGATCTAGGCAATATCTCCTAGAAACCTTGGACAATATGTAGGGAGCCTATGTTCAGGGAAACAGGAGCCAAGAAAGAAGTGTAAGTGCTTTAACCCGCATTTTAACTGAGTATACATCCCGAGAAGGAACCCCTGCACAGAGGATTATAAACTTCAGACATTTTGCTGAATCCAGAGACTTAGACTAGCCCAAAAGCGTCATTGGGTTGCACTTCAAGGAGAATATATCTGATTGTTGAGTTAACATT
Organism: Ambystoma mexicanum; assembly: GCF_040938575.1. NCBI lineage: Eukaryota > Metazoa > Chordata > Amphibia > Caudata > Ambystomatidae > Ambystoma > Ambystoma mexicanum. The sequence continues at coordinate 1,356,708,281 of NC_090921.1, read as the reverse complement.
TTCATGAGGAATGCTTATCCTGCAAATATCCTCAATACATCTTTCTGTTTCCAGACTTCCATGCAGCCTCATATTTATCCACTCGGTTTTGTGACATGGGGTAAGAAGAAGGGGTGGTTTTCCCAATTGGATTAGCTTTGTGATGGGTACAACATTACAATATTTTTTGTACTTACATTTCGACAATTTAAAAAAAGTAAAACACAGGACAGATTTCCAAAAGCATCCTTTCAGGTCCTTGCTGATGCTCCACACACAACTTTGCTGTAATCTCGTCCAGCACTCCGAGTTTCAGACGCAAGCAGATTTTTTTCTCCCATTTAAATCGACAGCTTTGTTCATGCTGCATGCCCGCAACTTTGCTTCAATCCCATCCAATACTCCGGGCTGCAGTCGCAAGCAGATTTTCATTTTCCCATTTAAACCTACATCTTCGGCCATGCCCCATGTCCCAATAAGTAAATCAAAGTAGGCATTCGTCCTTGCCGAGGGCCCGGCCCATTGCCCATGTACAAAACTTATATCCCTATTTTTTGTGCCACTGCCCACAGCAGAAACGTTATATCACTATTTTTGTACTTGCATTTCCAAACTTTCAAAAAAATAAAACACAGGACAGATTTGCAAAAGCATCCTTTAAGGTCCCTGCTGATGCCCCTCGCACAAGTTTGCTGCAATCCCGTCCAGCACTCGGGACTGCAGCCACAATCAGAATTTCTTTTCCCATTTCAACCTAGAGCTTCAGCCATGCAGCATGCCCCAATGAGTAACTCAGAGTAGGACTTCGTCCTTGCAGAGGGCCAGGTTCATATTCCATGCACCAAATTTATATCCCATTAATCTCTCCTACACAAACCCAATAACCCCTCGGTACAGAACCAATCCCCTACAATCTCAAACCCCTGTCATCCTTTTTGCTATCTGAATATTCCCAACAGTTCTTCTCCACGTCCCTCTGATTATTTTTTCCCACACTCCCAACATATTCAGGTAAAGTACTACAGTTCCCACAACCCCCTGTGTTTATTGCATGATCCCAAGTATTCCCGTTTACCCCGCAAACCCTACCAATCCAGTCCCTCTGATTGTCACTTTCTGAACCCCCAAGCGAAAGTGACCAACAATTACTGTTCCCACAATCCCCTATGTTATGTTCTCCACCCCGGGCATTCTCATCCATTTCACAAACCTTCCCCATCATATCCCGTAGGACAATCCGACACTCCAACCCCTCTCTTTTCCACCCTGAACACTTCCTCACATTGTAACAGACAACAGACATAATGAAACTGTTTACCTGACATGTCCCGACACAAGGGTCAGGCAGAGCCAGGCAATTAACCAGAATCAAACACACACCTGACAGCCCTTCCTTTTCCCCACATGGATTAAAAGTGGAGCAAGAGAGTACAGTATGAGCAAGGTGAGCACGGCAGACAGCACAACGAGATGGCTTATATCACTATTTGTTGTGCTTACATTTGGACACTTTGGAAAAATAAAACAATTTCCCTGCCTATGAAACTAATACTAAAAGAAAACACTCTAATATGAAAAGGTGTCTGTCCCTCACACTTATGCATACAATAAAAGTATGCAGGTGTTTATATGGCTATTCAACCTCAACAAAATAACGGTTAGAACCAAGTATTCTTGTAATCAGGGTCAGATTCCCTTCCCCAGGATTACTGTAGGACTTTCAAATAAAGTTCCAATTGACAAAGTTCATTCCACTAGTTAGGTTTTGCTTTAAAGGTGACTACAACGTGTTTTCCAATAGCCAAGCTCTGGTTCCACCACAAAGTACCTTCTGTGAGAAAACCAAGGGTGTTCTCCCAAGTAGATCCTGGGAACCCCTTATTCAGGTGGCCACGAAAGGACTGGCCCTCTCTTATCCCAAACCTGAAGGCAAACAAACAGGGAAAGATCATCTGGGTAGGGGAACCTGGGGTTATGCTCAGCAGAATACCTAAAGGGAGATGCAGTATGCTACTGAGGAAGGAGAAGAGGGGGGTGAAATCTCGGAGACCTTTATGGGCTGTGCTACATCTGCCCATAAAGGCATTTCTCCCATTAATCTCTTCTACACAAAGGCAATAACCCCTCCGTACAGAACCAATCCCCTATGATCTCAAACCCCTGCCATCCTGTTTGCTATCTGAATATTCCCAACTGTTCTTCTCCACGTCCCTCTGATTATTATTTCCCACACTCCCAACCTATTCAGGTAAAATACTACAGTTCCCACAACCCCCTGTGTTTATTGCATGATCCCAACTATTCCCGTTTACCCCGCAAACCCTACCAATCCCATCCCTCTGATTGTCACTTTCTGAACTCCCAAGCGAAAGTGACTAACAATTACTGTTCCCACAATTCCCTATGTTATGTTCTCCACCACGGGCATTCTCGTCCATTTCACAAACCTTCCCCATCATATCCCGTAGGACAATCTGACACTCCAACCCCTCTCTTTTCCACCTTGAACACTTCCTCACATTGTGACAGACCAACAAACATATAATGAAACTGTTTACCTGACATGTCCCGACACAAGGGTCAGGCAGAGCCAGGCAGTTAACCAGAATCAAACACACACCTGACAGCCCTTCCTTTTCCCCACAGGGATAAAAGGTGGAGCAAGAGAGTACAGTATGAACAAGGTGAGCACGGCAGGCAGCACGACGAGATGGCTGATCAGGCATGGCAGTTTAAGAGAAGGAGATAGGTGGCAGGAATCGAAAGGGTGGCGAGGAGAGAAGTGACCTGGCCGTTTTCGTCCCAGGCCTGCTGAACCTTCTTGGAAGTGAGTCTAAGACCGCAAACCATAGCACAAGTGTCTTGCAGCAGATATCAATGGTACATGGGGCAAGACTACACCAATAAGCAGGAGCAAGGGAAGCTCCTGCGACGTGGTACCGGCCTTGACTCCAGAGAAGAGGAAAGCCAAGCGGTTCATCACAGCCGGTGAGTCAAAGGGAAAACCGATAAGAACCGGGCTGTGTTGAGCAAGGATCACAAAGTGGCAAGTTTGAACTAGTTCTATGAACTATGAAAGAACTCTAAAAGTGTTAAGGGGAGACCAGCTGCAGAGGGAAACCATCACCAAGTGGGTGCTAATTCAAGAGACTCTGATCGATCCCCATATGGGAAAAACTACAGATAACAGAAGGCCATAGGAGCGCCAATGAAGTAGGTCAAAGTGGTCATACTGAGTGTCAAGCAAAATCCCAGTACAATCGAAAGACTTTGATCTACAAACTGTGTGAAAGAAAGGGAAGTGAATCCCGGAGGGCGAGGAAACTAGGGAAGCAAATCCCAGTGGCATTGAACAATTGTGAATTTGAAGTTGGCTAGAATCAACCCGACCGAGGGAGGCTGACGAGAGGGGTGAAGTCTAAAGTCCTGAGAAGCAGTGTGTTGACAAACCTGAACCCGACAGAGGGATGCCCACTATGAACTGTTTGAGAATACATTGAGAAACTAAGAGAAGAGAAATCCCACAAAAGTCAAGAGGGGTCCGAGCCCGACCAAGGGAGATCCAGGGGTGAAGCCACAACCCAGGTAGTGGCAGTCAAGAGGGGTCTGAGCCCGACCGACGGAGATCCAGGGGTGAACCTATCATTCAAACTTCATTTGAGAAAAGAACTGATATAGAATAAAAAGTGAAGGGTCAGCGCCCAGAAGTGGCGGACCCAGGGGTAAAATCATCTCCCTATGTGAACTGTGGCTAACAATTGAGAAGGGTCAGCATCCAGATGAGGGGACCCAAGGGTAAAAAATGTGCACCCTAAGTGAAACCAAGAAATAAACTCTAATTTGTTGAAGGAACTTTTGTTTTATTATTTTGATGACTTCAGGTACTCTAAGGCAAGAGACTTTCAAGTGAAACGAGACTCAGCCATCGACGGCCCTGATAACCGCTTGCTGAACTGTCATCTCGTGCTGGGAAAGCTCGAGAGTGTGCTGTGCTCAAAAATCCCACCTTACTCCGTGCTCAGAACGTGGAGAAGGGAGAACCAGGCTACTGCATGCTAACATGATATTTGAGAACACTTCTTTCTTTTCTTGAGAACTATCCCACACCCCTATTTGAATTAGTTGTAAGGTTTGGCAATAGATTTCTTAGTATAGGCCCTTTTATTTGACACAACGTCACTAGGGCTGCCTTATTTTTCATTTGATGGCTGACGCTTGCTCCCCTCTTAGATTTAGGTTTAGATTAGGTGTCTTTCCAACCTGCACACAGCATTCATTGTTCAATAAACACCCTTGAACTTTGATCACTTGTGTCTGTCTTACTTGTTGCCAGCATGAGTTCCTCACACTTCACTCTGTGAGGGTTTCGCTTGGTACTTGGATTGTTTTATAATAAATCAAGGTACATCACTCTTCCGAATACATTTTCCATAAGCTCCTGCTTATTAGACCATAAAGTCCACAAAGTCTTTGGGCCTCATTACACGGTAGGCGGAGAACCATGGCGCTATTAGCGCCATGGTTCATGCCGGTAAAATACCGTCACCGCCTTGGTGGAAAGGGGAATTACCGCCCCATTCCAAGGTTGGCGGGGCGGTAATTCCCCCTTCCACCATTGCCCTTCCCCATTCCCATTTTTGCCCCATAGGGCTCTATGGGAATGGGGAAGGCGCTAATTACGGTACCGCAAATTGCGGTACCGTAATTAGCTCCACTGGTCCCTTTGCGGGTTGGTTTTTAACGCCTGCAAAAAGCAGGCGTTAAATTCCCCAACCCGCAAAGGGACCTCGTAGTAAGGCGGTAAGGATTTACCGGTACCGGTAAAATACCGGTACCGGTAAACCCTTACCACCTACCGTGTAATGAGGCCCTTTGTCTTCGCACCTCCAATGAATATTTCAATATAACTTCTCCTCCTTGGAAAAGACAACTACTTCACATCTCTTTTTATCAACAACAATGTTTTCATGAGAATGGTTTCTACATAGTACAGCAAACCCATTATTGGCTTTGCCACTTTCTTTCAACAACAACCTTTCACCACAATGCACTACTTCAATATCTTCTTCCTGGTCCATTAACTTGCCAGGACTACCACTAACAGTCCCTTCCCTGGTATACTTGCATGTCAGAATAAAACTCCTGCCACTACTACAAGTACCCTGTGATGAGGTTTACTTCAAAACTTTAACAAAGTCTTTGGCTTTCAACAACATTAAGATTCACAACTTTTCCCACAAGGACACAAAACCCATTGGTGCTGTTTGTTCTACTGATTTGATTTCCACATTCAATAAAGGATGCATTTCTCTCCCCCTCGATATCTTCCATAAGGAGGGATTCCTTTCTGCCACCTTTGAGTTCCTACTATCACACCAGATATCTGCTGGTCTTGTTCCTCTCCCCCATGATACCTCCACAAGCAGGATTTCTCTCCGTCCACCTTTTATTGAAAGTGTCCCTTCTTTGGTTAAGGCAATGCTGGTAGTTACCTTAAAGAGGGTTTCTCTCCTGCCACTTTTTATTGACAATGGCCCTTCTTTGGCTTAGGCAATCCTGGTTATAATCGTGTTCACTTATTGTCCCTTCTATACTTTGACAGGGATGGTGATAGTCTGGGTTCAATAGTGTCAGTTCTTTACTTTGGCATTGATGGATCCTGCCTGGTTTCAATATTGAACTCTCTTCACATTGGCAATGATGATTCCTGCCTGGGTTCAATATTGCACCCTCTTTACTTTGCTAATGATAGTTTGAAGTTTTCTCTTTGCGTTTTCTCCAAATGTGAATATTGCACCACAAATACGTTCTTTCATTAGCTCGGTATTCAGAATGTTTATAAGCAGCCAGCAGTCCATTGCGGAGTATCCAGGGGTCACCTATCCAAGGTCAACTCACCGATTTCTCCTTGCATCTACGCTCAACCTACTGCTGCTACACCTTCTTCTTCCTTCGTCGTGTACTGGGCTTCGGACAGCTCAGTTCGCATTCCGGTAGTCTGCACCTCTCAAAACAGGAGCCTGCATTGCTCCTCATCTTCTCCGGTGCTCACCAGTTACTGGAATAAGACACTGGACAGGAAGAACTTCCCGCTCCTATGGAGCAGCCTGCTACAGCGTTGCTTCCCGATGCGCGAGCTCTGCACTTGGGGTTTCCACCTTCCATGACTCTCTCTTAACCATCCTCCGCTATAAACACAACATCGGTCCCGGTATCTTGGCCTCTCTGCTCCCGCTGCATACACGGCTGCTGGCTCCTTCTACTGCTTCTGCTGGCATGTGCTTGAAGGGGATTTAAATAAACAAAATTCCCGCTCAGGTGTAGGTCGTCAGAAACACTAGACTGCATACTGCAGTTCTGTTCTCCGAGTCCCTCTTTCTCTTCCCAGTACCTAGGGTATTATGGGACTTGAAGTCCATGATGTTCTTGTTTCTCTCATCAAAGGCTTTCTCACTCAATACCTCTAGATAAGAGTTTGAGAGAAATTAATGGTTGTTTCTTAATTTCACAGCTCAAACCAGAGGGGGAATAACACTTATCAGAAGCAACGGTATTAATGTTCTGGCCCTTACATGTTCATTTCACATGCTGACCATGGTTTTGATTACTAACACTTTGTGAAGGACAGCCTCACGCTGACAACAAGCCATTAGGCATTCTGGCACCATGGATATCTCACCATCCAAAGAGGATTAATACTGCGTTTCTCCTAACGGAGTCACCTTATTAACTTGGGGTCCTTCTGCTCCCAGGTGACCCACCGGCTAGTACCACCCCCAGGGTTAGGATCATTTAGCGACTGCCTTCCCCTGGTCACCTGTGAGAATACTTTAGGTAGGAATTCTGTGAGGATGCCAAAGGATTCATCACATTGTTGAATTATTATCTTGTGTTCTCTCTGAGCCGCCCAAATCCTCCTTAATTTCTCAGTAACCTTGGCTTGGGTTGCACTGCTACTTCCTGTGCCCTGCACAGATCTGTATCTCAGTTAATTCAGCAGTTTAAACCTTTGTGTAGTATCAAGGCCTTTCTTCCCTTTAAATGCGTACTGCAGCCTCCCTGTTGGAAAAGATGGCTGCCCATTACTGTTGTGTTTCTATGGTAGTGAGCTATATTCGTGTATTACTCATGTTATATTCAACGTATACATTGTTTATGTTAATATTCTTCATGTCTAAATGGATGCATTCGATATTCTTCGTGTACAAATGCATTTTTGACCAAGTGTTTGTGTTTCTTTATGGTGAGTGCATACTTGCTTTCTGTCTACTGTATTCACATGTGCTATTTCCCTGTGAGTTTGCTTATTCTCGCCATCTTTAAATACATTACGTCCATTTCCTGCTGTACCTGCTTGGGATAAGAGCAGTACAGTCACCTTAGTGAGCAACGTTTCTCACTTGTGCGATATTGGTGTGTGGGAGGAGCAGTAGCTATAAATGACATATTCATCTGCCTGTCAATGCAGTGTCTTTACAGAAGATGTTAGCAAGTGTTCCACTATTGTTGTAAGGTGGTTGAACTGGGTCTTCACCACAATAAGCCATAATGGTATGGGAGTTTGGTGGAAGGGTGCCATGTTCTGAGTGTAAAGGTGGATGCCATAACCGTACCAGTGTGTCTCCCTTTCCCCCATATGATCTTCCCTCAGACAGCCACCCCCCAAGGTCGGGTTCAGGTAGCGGCTGCCCTTCCCTGGCCATATGGGAAGAGAGTTTCCCCTGAGACGGAGTGATGACATCAATGGATTCGTCACAAACCCTTCCCTTCAGGTCGCTGGTTTCTCCTACACCTATTGGGAAACGGGAAAGGTAATCCACATTGCCCTGATCTTTACCTTTCTGGTGTTCTATAGTAATACAATAGGACTGTAGGTCTAAAAACCAGCGCATGACTCTGGAATTAGTGTCTTTCCGGAGACTGATCCATGTTAAAGGGGAATGATCAGTTATCAACCGGAACTTCCTCCCTGTAAGATAGTAACGTAAATAAGACACATCCCACTTTATAGCTAGAGCTTCGAGTTCAATAGTGGCATCATTTCACTCCCGTGGGAAATGTTTTTGACTAATGAAAAGAATTTAATGTTCAATGCCATTATATTCCTGGAAGAGAACTGCCCCAATCCAACCTGGAATGTGTCTATTTGTAATATGAACTCCTTATTGAAGTCTGCTACCTTTAAGACTGGTTCACTCCAGAGAATTTGCTTGAGTGTGTTGAAGCAAACTTGATGTTCTTGATTCCACTTTAGTTTTCGGGGTTCCACATTTCTAGGTCTGTCAGTAAGGCACGCTGTAATAGTAGAGTAATTGGGAACAAATCTTCTATAATACCCTGCTGGGCTAAGGAATTCCCTCACGTCTCTTTTTATCTTTGGAATCTGGGTATCACGGACAGCCTTTACCCTTGTTACCTGATAAAGATGGTCTTACTATGGATGACTACGTCATCCAAATAGGCTCAACACAATGGCGAATATGGACAAAGAATTTGTTTCATGAGCCCCTGGAATATGGCAGGTGCCCCATGAAGCCCCAAAGATAATACCCTGAACTGGAACAGTCCCACAGGGGTGGAGAAGGCTGTTTTCTCTTCGTCTGCTGGATTCACTGGTACCTGCCAATAGCCCTTTGTCAGATCAATCACGGATAGGTAAACAGCGGAGCCCAATCGATCAATCAAGTCCTCAATCCATGGGATAGTTGTCAAATTGAGACACTGCATTTACCTTTTAATAATATTAATACAAAACCTCCATGATTGATCAGGATTTGCGACAAGGACTATTGGAGGGGACCGCAGACTCTGCAATGGTTCTATAATATCTGAGGCTAGCATCTTCTCCAACCCATGTACAATCCTCTCTGAGTAATCAGACTATGAGAGTCTTCTCTCCTATTGCAGCTGCAGACCCCATCCCCATCCCTTTCAGAGTGCCTCAGGGATCCTGCGTCTCACCTACTCTATACAATATCTTCACAAAGCCCCTTTTCGATGATCTGGATCATCTTGGTATCACCTAAACTAACTGTGCAGATGATACTCAGATCCTCCTACCACTTATTGGGGATTATGACAAGGATTTGGCCTTGGTGAATAGATTATATATCATCATCCAGGCATGAATGGCCACCTATGGACTATGCCTGAATGATGATAAGACTAAGATCATTATCTTGGGCACGACCTCAACCCTCAAAAAATTGGGTCCCAAATACTCTGCCTTCAATATTGACAACAACATTATCACCGTCGCTAAGGAGGTGAAAACCTTTGGTTTCTACCTGGACCCTACCCTATCTTTCAACAAGCAGGTCAATGCCATGGCTTCGGCCATGGCATATATTTGTAAATTGATTAGAGCAGGTAAACCCTTCTTGTCTAACAACAGTTGTATTACCCTGGCCAGAGCGCTCATTTTGTCAAAGTTTTTTTTAAAAAATCTGTTTTTATTGTTTACATTGTACCAATAATGTGGTTACTCAACTAAACAACAGTACAATTACACCCACCACACCCTCCCTCCCTCCCTCCCCCTTTCCCAACTGTCCGGACCAAAACGTAATACACCACAAGTTTAAGCTCTGTGATTATTGTGAGTCATTTGTGTCGTCGCCAGAGGAGCCTTCTGCATTGGGGTTGAACACTGTAACAATTAGCGCCACCCATTGTAGTAGGTCGTCTGAGGTGTCCTGTCTTTGTTGGCTCTGGGCCATCTCCCAAGCAGCTGTTTCGGCATTCGTCCATTTGCGAAGGTCTTCCCACCATGTTGACAAGCAAGGGGCCTGAGGGCGCTTCCAGTTCATGGCGATGCGTCTCTTTGCCAGTATATACATTAGGTCTTTTAGTTTATTGAGTGGTCTATTCTTCTTGCTTCTGGGGTATCTACTGAGGATACATGCTTTTGGCATGTGTACCTCCAGGGTGACGTTCGCCTCGGCCACCTTGGCTTTGACCTGAGCCCAGAAGGACTGTATGGTGGGGCATCCCCAGAACATATGTGTCATCCCTGCATGGGGTTCGTTGCATTTGTGACATCCCGTACTCACGGCTCCGCTAAATCTGGAAATGATCTCTGGTGTGAGGTACGCTCTGTTCATGATGTAGAATTGAATGAGTTGGAACCTGGCATTCCTGGATACCTTCTTGTGGTATAGCATTATGTCCCTCCACTCTTTGTGTTCAAACTGTAAGCCAAATTCCTGTTCCCACTTTTCCTTACACTTAAGGCTTTGTTGGGTGGTGCTGTCTAGCAGTGTTTCATATATTCTGGAGGTCTCGTGGCCCTCCTCCGCTGCCCCGAGCAGGCTCTCAATGCTTTCGTGTCCAGTATCCAAGTTCTCCATTGTGGGCCAGCGGGCTGCTAGTCTCTTGACCACTGCATTGTGCAGTAAGAACTGTCCCGTGTGGATCCCAGAGGCTTCATGTAGCTCGGTAAAATTTAAGATTCCCTGGTCGTCCAACAGGTCGCCCAGGGTGGCTACGCCGCTAGGTTCCCAAGTGTCTCTTATTATCCTTTGACTTCCCGGCCTGTTAGTCATGATGGCAGCGATCGGGATCTGTGGGGAGTAGGGGTCCGGAAGAATTGCGGCCTTGCATGCTCTTTTCCATATCTGGATGCCTAGGAGGATCAAGTACGAGTGTGGTTGTTTGGTTCTCGGTTCAGTCCACAGCAGGTCCCTGAGTAGCAGTTGCGTGACTCCTGGCTGCAGCAGGCGTGTGTCTGTTGAGGCCTCATCGGCCATCCATTGTATCACGTGCTTCAATTGTCCAGCTAGGTAATACAGTTCGAAGTTAGGAACCTTGAGGCCCCCTTTGTCATATGGTCTCTGCATTGTTTCCAGGGCGACTCTGCGCCTTCCGTCTTGCCACAGAAATGTCCTGCAGAGCTTGTGTAGTTCATTGAAGAATTGTTGTGGTATATTATATGGTACGTTAGTGAAGAAGTAAAGAAGTCTGGGTAGCGCCACCATTTTTAGTAAGCCCACTCTGCCCGCCACAGATAGCGGCAGCCTGCTCCAGAACTCCATTGATTTTGCCAGTCCTTCCTTTGCCCTAACTGTATTCATGGCGTGCTCTGTCTTGGGGTCTCTGTGCACCCTAATGCCCAGGTACTTAAAGGAGGAGGGTTCCCATTTCAGGGCTAGCTTGGGGAGCACTCCGGCCCCTTCTCCGCTCAAGGCGGCTAGGGGGAACAGGCAGGATTTGTTCTGATTAATCTGGATCCCCGTATATCTGTGGAATCTGTCTAAAGTTTGTAGTACGTAGGGCAGTATGTGTGCAGGGTTCGTTAGATAGAGGAGCATGTCATCAGCGTACATAGAAATCACATGGTTTTCCCCGTCTACCACTATGCCCCCATCTCCATATTCTTGTCTTAAGTATGCTGCCACTGGCTCTATAGCCATAATGTACAGCATGGGTGATAGGGGGCATCCTTGCCTAGTTCCCCGGGACAGCCTCCATTTGTCTGAGAAAGTGTTGTTGGTGCGTACTCTGGCCTCAGGGTTGGTGTAGATGAGTGTGACCCACTTAATGTAGCTAGGCCCTATCCCCATCTTGGACATGGTAGCCAGAAGCCATTTCCAGCGCACGGAGTCGAACGCTTTGGAGGCGTCCAAGGACGCCACTGCGCATTGCGTTTGTCTACCTTCGGTACTGTAGATGACATGGTGCAGTCTGCGTAGGTTTTCGGTGATGGTTCTACCGGGCACATATGCCGTTTGGTCTTGGTGGATCAGGGTCGGGATGACTTTCCGCAACCTCATGGCCAGTATTGCCGTAAGTACCTTACTGTCTGTGTTTAGTAAGGACAAGGGTCTATATGAGCCGCACTCTGCGCTATCTTTGTCAGGTTTTGAGAGTGGTATGATGATCTCCTCCCTCATTGTACTAGGTAGTTGGCCTGTTTCGTATGCCTCGTTGAACACTTGGGAGAGTAACGGGGCTAGTTCGTCCTCGTAGGCCTTGTAGAACTCACCTGGGAGTCCATCTGGACCCGGCGCCTTCCCAGAGGGAAGCGTTCTAATAACAACTGCAACCTCTTCAGGGGTTATTGGCCCTTCCAGGGATTCCGCTGCGTGTTCCTCAAGGTGTGGTAGTCTAATGATGTCCAGTACGTCCTCTATTTCAGTGTCTGTAGGCGGTGGGGTGTCAGTGTAGAGGGCCTGGTAATACCCAGCAAATGCGTGGTTTATGGCAGCTTGTGAGTGCGTGTCTATGCCGTTGTCATCGCGTATACGGCAGATGGGTGTTCTGGGGGTTTCTCGCTTGTACAGCCACGCAAGTAGCTTACCCGGTTTATCACCAAGGGTGTGGTTTCTCTTGGTGTATTTGGTGTAGCTGAGTTTTCCGAGGGCCTCCCAGTGTTGTAGGCAGGCCTTCTTTAATTCGATTATTTTGCGTACGTGGGCTGGGTCTGAGGAGGCTATGGATTCTAATTGCTTCAGCTCTTCTTCAGCGCTTGCTAACTTCGCTGTGATGGATTTTTGGGCTCCCCCTGTGATGGCTATCATTTCCCCTCTGATCACTACTTTGTATGCTTCCCATGCCGTGCTGACGTGCTGGACACTGTCCATGGTCGTCTGCCAATAGTTCGCCGTGCATTGTCTAATCTGTTCTTGGAATGCCTTATCCAACAGTGCTTCGCCTCTGAGTCTCCATGTGGGTATGGGGGGTCGGGGTGCCATTATTGTCCAAGAGGTAACTATGGGGGAATGATCCGACAGCACTCTGGCCAGATATTGCGTGTCCTCGAATGTGTCTAAGTGTTCCTCGCTCACCAGTAAACTGTCAATTCTAGTGTGTACCGCGTGTGGGGGTGAGTAAAAGGAGTAGACTCTGCCCTTTGGGTGCTGAGCCATCCAGAGGTCTTGTAGGGCGTATTGTTGTAAGAGGGCTTTCAATATTTTAGCGGGAGGGGAGGGGCGGGTATGTTTACTATCCGATCTGTCCATGCGTGGATCTAGGGTGCAGTTGTGATCCCCACCCCATATTAGCATGCCGTCTCTGTCCGGACTGAGCCGGGTATATAACGAACGGAAGAAGACCGTTGCATCGTGGTTTGGGGCGTATGTGTTCACCAGGCAGAGTTCTCTGCCTTCAATGGTGCCTCTAAGCAAGGCCATCCTACCTTCGTTATCGATATTAGTGTATGTTAGGTTGATGGGAATGGAGGGGGCGATCCATATCAGTACTCCACGTGCGTAGTTGGAATACGTGGTGCCTATCAGGGTTCCTCTCCAACTCTTAGCCAATGCTGCTAGCTTTTGTGCATTCAGATGGGTCTCCTGTAATAAGGCAATTCCTATCTTGTGGCGTTTAAGGAAGGTGTGTACTCTGTGCTGTTTAATGTAGCTGTTCAGGCCCCTGACGTTCCATGACATGATTTTGACTACGTTATTCATGAGTGTGGCGTGTGTGTGGGTATGCGGGCGGGCTGTGTAGTAGCGTCGCCCTCTGGCCTATCCGTATGCGGTGCAGTGGCGTGTTCTGGCAGGAGCCCCTGCTGACTCTAGATCGGACTGGTGGTGTGTGGTGATCAAGGTGGTCCAGGACTTCCCCTTTAACTAACTGAGACGGGATTTCAACAGGCGGGTTCCCATCCCTATGAACAGTAAACTAGGCGTTAGCCGCTAACAGAACTAGTCTAGCGGGGTTCCTCCCGTTCTGACATCCCCGTTTCCGCTCCATTAGACCTACGGTCTCTTGGTGCCCTACGGGCGGGTTAGTCACCCAAAGAGATTCGGGGGTGCGGGACAATCCCCTTGGTAGGGTCCGATACCAAGCGGTGCCATTCGGCCAGCTCCAAGACACTCAATGGTGCCACAATCTGCGAGTTGAGGTTACTTCATGTGCTTTTTAATAAGGTGGTTTCATTTGGCTTCCCTGGGGGTGCCATTTTCTCGTGTTTTCCGTTGCCTTCCGTCTATGTCAGGAATCTGCTCCCTATCCATCCATTCGTTTATTTCTGCCGGTGATTCAAAGAGGTGCGTTCTATTGTTTCGGATGACCTTTAGTCTGGCCGGGTACAGTAGCATGTATCGCAAGCCTGCATCTTTCAATCTAGCCTTTATGTGGGCGTATTGAGCTCTACTCCTCTGAACCTGGAGGGTATAGTCCGGGTAGATTGCGATTTTGGCAGAGTCAAATTCTATGCGGCCACCGGTCCGTGAGTGGGCTAGGATAGTCTCTCTATCTTTATAATTGAGGACTTTGGCAATTATCGGCCTTGGCGGATTCCCAGGTGGTGGGCGTTTAGTGAGAGATCGATGCGCCCTTTCAATGGTGAACCCCTGAGACAATTTCCCGGCTCCGACCCCCTGCAGCAGCAGGTTCTCAACGAAGTTCGTGGGGTCATTTCCTTCTGTTCCCTCCGGCAGTCCAATGATCCTGATGTTGTTGCGGCGCGCCCGCCCTTCCGCCTCGTCCGCCCTGTCTTCGAGGTTCTTTACTTTTTGGGCTAGGGCGTCTACCTCTCTCAAGAGGTGGGTTTTGGCTTCAGTATTTTCCTTTACCTGAGACTCGAATGCTTCTGTTCTGCCTGCGATGGAGCGCACGTCTTGTCTCAGCAGGTTCAAATCAATGGCCACGGCATCTATTTTGCCCTCCATGGTTTTTCGGAGCGCCAAGATGGCTTCAAGTAGGTGCGAGTTTGCGGGTTCGGGGGGCCCCTCTTCCGCAGCCGCCGAGGTCGTGATCGCGGCGTTTGGCTTGGTGGCACCTGTGGCTGCAAAGGCCTCCATTGTTGTCTGCCTGTGCTTGTTCCTGGCGCCTTTTACGGACATCTCTTTGTGCTGGCGAGCTTGCAATGGTTGCCAGTGGTTCTGGAGTTGGGGTCGGGAGTGTGCACCGTGGCGTGGCTCTTTCACGTTGCCCCAGAGCGTGTGGCCATGCAGTTCCGTTCATTGCTAGTGTGTGCGCCGTGGTGCTTAGCAGGCTTATTGCAGTGGTCTTTGTGAGGGCACCGGTGAGTGGCAATCCTGGAGTGCTGGAGGGGGTTGCGGCCCAGACGGGCCCCTGATGCCGGAGCTCAAATCTTGTCCCCGCGACCAGCACTGCAGCCTCGAGCTCAGCCGGCAGCGGGGTACGGCCCCTCCCCAGGGTGGTGTCGTGGGCCTATGCCGGTCCGCTTAGCGGGGGGGGCTGTGGGCTCTCTCAGTTGGGCCGGTCATGAGTTGATTATGTCCCCCCAGCCCCTTTTCCACTCCTTACCTCGCAGTGTGGTGCGCACTCGATCTTCGGGTCCAGGCCTTTGATGTGTGCCTCCGTCGTCGGCGCTGCAGGCCACGCGCCGGGGAGGCACTCGGAGGCGGACACAGTCTTCGGCCGCCGGTCGTAGCGCTGCATGCCCGCCCGGCGGCAAGGTCAGCTGTCCGCTTTCCCTTCCCCGGTCAGCCGCAGCCGGGGGCAAGCCTCCCGCTCCGCTCTGCGGCGCGGCGCTCGTCTCCTCCGCCGTCAGCAGGCAGCCGCCATTTTCGGGCGCACACTTTCCACCTTCACCACGGCGTTTCTCCTCGTTGGAAGCGCGCACAGGTCTCGGATTACCGTCGAAAGGTCAGCAGACGGTACTGAGGCGATCCCTGGATTGCAGTTATAGTTTACTTCAGGTAAGATGCAGATTGTAGGCAATATGATGGGCGCATCAGCGGAGCTGCAACGAAGCGCGGCTTACTCACATGGCGGTTGGCCACGCCCCCCATTTTGTCAAAGTTAGACTACTCTAACACGCTGTACATAGGGGATAATAAACAAACCATTAAGAAAATCCAATTCCTCCAGAATAATGCCCTTAGAGCAGCACTTGGAATTGCCAGGAGAGAACATATCTCCGGGATTAGAAGATCAAATAACTGGCTCTCAACACATGACAAAATCAAGCTAAAAGTCGCTTCACTTACATATAAATGCTTGAACAACGCGGCACCTTGCTATTTGACAGAAAGACTCACCAGGAAATCTTCTACAAGAACTACCAGATTATCCAACACTAACTGCCTCTTAGTCCCAAGATTTAAGATGTCTAGAGTCGGGGGTAGTAGCTTCCCGGTCAAGGCAGCCCAATTTTGGAACTCCTTACCCCCTCCACTGAGAGCAGATCAATCTTATCAAAACTTCCGCCAGAACCTTATAAGATGGTTCAAAGACTCTGACAAGTAAGGCCTGCTGCTTGACACCTATAACTGACTCTCTCTGCTTCTATGTAAATAATTTAGTTAGAGTGTCTACCTGCCCATGATCTTAAACATCATTAGTTATATTCTTGACTGTCCATTGTATATGTCCTTATCTCTGACTATGTCATGCCTATGCTTCCACTTGATCTCTCTGCGTGTACATTGTTTCTGTTCTGTATAACTCATATGTATTGTATTACTCTGATGTGTAACTAAGCTGTAAGTTATCTTATGCAATGCGCCCTTGATAACCACGGGTCTGGTGTGCAATACAAATAATAAAACAAACAAACTGTATAACTATCTCCTTTCTATTGTTGGGAATTGTAAAGGGTTTCAGGTTGACAATTTTCCCTTGAGGGGTATGAATTTATTGAAAGACCCCTTTCACTCTCCCGGGCTCATGGCTAAAGACATCTGGGAATTGTGTCAGTAGGTCTTGGAGATCTTGTTTTTGATTCTGCAGAACATTTGGGGGTATTAGATTATCCTCTTCTGGTCCTTCCATCACCACTACCGGGCCCTCTCGCCGTTCTTTTAACAGGTTAATGTGATATATCTGTGTCCTAGTCCATCTATCCAGCTGAGAGACCTGTTAATTACATTGGCCTGTCTGTTCTAGAACCTTGTATGGTGCATGTCATCTGGACAGCATCTTGTTTACAGAGGTTGGTAACAAAACAAGAACTTTCTGTCCATTAGAAAAAGATCTACAGATGGTGTTTTTTATCAAAAGAGCTGTTCTGTTGTTCTTGGGCTTTGGCCAAATGGACGTGGACTATTGGTTTTATCATGTGTTCTTTCAGACATTGGGCAGTCTGAGGTAGCGGTAATAAAGCTTCTCCTCTTTCCTCTCACATCTCCCTTAACATGTCTAGTACATCCCTTAGCTCCCTACTGTAAAAAAGCTCAAAATGTGAGAAACCTAGGGCGTATTCGGGGGTCTTCCGGATGGCAAAAAGAGCCCAGGGTATTATAATATACCAATTCCTGCATCTGCTTCTACAAGCTTCTTAAGAACACTCTTCAGGGTTTTGTGAAAATGCTCAACAAATCCATCAGTGTGGGGACGGTATACTGAGGTTCGAAGCATTTTTATTTTTAAGACCTGTTTCACCTCTGCCATTAACTTACTCATAAAGGTGGTGCCTTTATCCATGAGGATCTCTTTAGGGAAACCAACTCCGTACCGTAATTAGCACCGAGGTCCCTTTGCGGCACCCTACTTTAACGACTGGTAAAACCGACGCCACTAAACCCTTAACGCCAGGGTCGTAATGACCCCCAAGGTGTCAAGATTTAACACTACAGGGAGAAGGTTTCGGCACCCTCCCCCGAACCACAGAAGCCGAATGGATTGACCCCTCCACCCGTGACTGGCATGGGCTCCTGATACTAGAATCACAGGGTACCACGTGGCAGCAAATGGGGGAAGGAGGGATTAGGGAGAGGTTGTGGATAGGGAAGGGGAAGTAGGAAAACCGGGAAAACAGGGTAAGGGGGTAAAAAGGAAAAGTCATACAACTTAGAAATGTCTTCTAACACCAGCCTACGGCAACACCTATACCCTGTAACATTTTAAGGCTTAATTAGAGTCCTGCATGCACCCTTCTTGAATCCTACCACCAACTCCTGTCCTGTACCTCCTAACACAACCTGATTCTTTAGCACAATTAGCCACATGAATCATGTACATTCAACATAAAGCGTGTGAACATTTCACATATTAATACGAAACATATTGCCCCTTTGAAACAGTAAGCAGACATGTAGCATTTTGGTACGTTGCCACACTTACTCACTAAGCCAGCGGTAATGAAACAAACACGGGAGTGGCTCCCTTTCATGAATAAGACAAACAAATGGCCCAGTGGGCAAGCATAAGCACACATAAAGCAGAACATGGAAGAGAGTGGATTGATGCTGTCCGTAGTGCTCCCAGAACGAGCGTGACACTGAATTATAGTCCGCCAGCAATTAGGAAGACGAGTTTCTTACTGAGCCCCTCTGCATGGAATTACATTAACAAGTCCGTAATTGTTACAACCTGCTATAAACGTTGGTCTTTGTGGCATCGCGGCAGGACGTGCCGTTTGGCATTCGTGAATCCCCCCAGCATGGTGACGTATCTTTCTTGCTATCCTGTGAGTGCCGGTCTAGTTGTTTCAGGCACTTCTAAGACGTCGCCAGCGGGTCATGTGACCGGATATAAGGAAACGAGCGCTTTGCCTCTGCGCGTCGCTACTCCTTTAGCCCAGACGCTTCGTAAGTGATCGCCTTCTAGGGATCTTTACTCTCAGACTTGTGTCATATTGCTAATCCTTTCCCTCTTGTGTGCTTTAGTATTTACTCTTCCAGAATTCAGGGATTCTTTGACTTCAACTGCCAAGACCTCCTGCCGTGTATCTTCGGACCTCTATCCGCATTCAGCCCAAGCTCTTTCATTCTATGGTATTTACTTTAAGAACCTTTCCTCTCCTCTTTGCCTAACCCCGTCATTCTACTAACCTTCCTCCTCTTCCCTACCTTCCAGGAGTGTTCCTTCCATCTCTCCCGTCTTCCGAGTTCCTGAAGTGCAATTTGTCTGCACCATAACATTCAAGGCAGATATAGGTAGGTGCAGGGATTCTGGGGAACTCTCCTTCTCCGACCTTTACCTCTCTCATCAGCTCTTTCTCATTTCTACAGAACCCATCCTTCCGAACTCGTGCCTCAGCATCACAGTTCCCGCAAGATTCCAGGACATTGAACCCAGCCCAGAACCAGAGTCTTCAGTGCCGCGCAGGGTTTTTTTCCCATAGAGGGTTTCCCTGGGGGCACAGTCCTTCCTGCTCCTGGTTGTTCAATCCGGGTGAGGAGGATTGGGCTTAAAGGGAAGCCTTCACAATCATCAGGACCTTTGCCTTTCCTGTTTACCGCTGGATGTGCAGGTTAGTGCATTCCTCTTTAAATATCTAATCGCTATACAGATAACAGATAGCGACGCCATTTAAACTTCTTTAGTACTTTTGGCAAGTGACCATGGAACAGCAAATGCAACAACTCATGGCCGCCATGCAGTCCATGTCTATGGAACTGCAAAGTGTCAAGCAAGATTATGCGCAGCTCTGCCAACAAATAGCTCGAGTAGCCCCTGAGAACCCTCCGTCCTGTCTGCCCTCGGGCAAATTTGATGGAAGTCCTCATAAGTTAAAAGAGTTTTTGGACAGTTGCACTGTACAGTTTACATTCAAACCAATATATTTCCCTACTGATAAGGATAAAGTGGTTTTTTTGATTTCTCAACTTACCGGCCCTGCATTAGCATGGGCAACCCCTTTAGTTACCTCGGGAAATGCGATTCTGGATTCGTATCCAGCCTTTACTAACAGCCTTAAGTCCATGTTTAACAGGCAAGAGATATCAGTGGCCTCCCAGGAGAAACTCCTTGATCTTAGGCAATGAAAGAGGATCTCCTGGCCTACATTACCTTGTTCAAACAGTTATCCTCTGAAACTTATTGGACGGACGACACTCTTCTAACGCTATTCCGAAGAGGACTCTCTGAGGAGCTAAAGGATGAAGTGTCCAGAGTTCCCCGTCCTGCCAATTTGGCTGACATGATCACTATCACCATGCAGATGGACTATCGTCCCCATGAGAGATTAGCAGAAAGAAAGAAAGGAAAGGGGTTTCGTCCACGATCCGAGCTCTACTATCCACTTAGCAAGACCCCACAGACAGAAGAGCCAATGCAGATTGGAACAGCCCGAGGTCCATTGTCGTTGAATGAAAAGGAACGACGTAAAACATTAGGTCTATGCATGTATTGCGGTTCCTCCACTCATGTGTTACGAGATTGTCCGACTGTACCGCCCCGCAGAACAGGAGCACCAGCCTCGGGAAACTCCAAATCCCAGTCGTAGGAGGAACCACGGCTGGGAAAAAAAAGAGGTTCCTCAACCCAGATAGATGTTTCACACACGTCCCAATCACAAGATCTTACTATGGTGGTGGTGTCAATGACTCTGATGTTCCAAGACCAAGTAATTCAGGGGGTCCCAGCTTTAGTGGATTGCGGGGCCGCGGGAAATTTCATTGATGATAAATGGGCCGAAAGCAAAGGAATTGCCCGGATCGCTAAGACCTCCATTACGCCCATTCAAGAGGTGGATGGGAGCCCTTTAAGCTCTGGGCCTATTCGGGAGCAAACTAAACCCTTAACTTGTTTAATAGCGTCTCATAAGGAAACCCTTACCTTTGATTTGATCAAGGCAGCACATTTTCCCATCATACTAGGCTTGCCCTGGTTGCGGTTACACAATCTGTTTATTAATTGGTCCGCTGGTACTCTATTTCTGGGGTCAGAATTTTGTGCGACTCACCGTCTCTCCCATGAATCTGTGGGACTTCATATCCCTCAACAGGAGTCCAGTCACACTCCGATCACAACGATTTCTCAGTTAGGAAACGTCCCTGTATGCTATCAGAAATACCTATCGGTATTTTCCACAACGCAATTTCCTACCTTACCTCCGCATCAGAGAGATGACTGTCATATTGAGTTGCTTCCCGATCAGCCAGTTCCATTTGGAAGAATGTATGTTTTGTCCCAGCGAGAGAAAGAGGCTCTCAAGGAGTACCTTCATACCAACTTACAAAACGGCCTAGTTACTGACTCCACCTCCTCGGCAGGGACATCTCTGTTCTTTATTCCAAAGAAAGATACTGAGGAGCTCCGGCCTTGTATCGACTATAAAGGCCTCAATAGAATCACCATACCAGACAAATATCCGATGCCTCTAATTCCAGACATCCTTGAAGCAGTGCAAGGGGCTTCCATTTACACAAAGCTGGATCTCCGAGGGGCTTACCATCTCATCCGCATCGCTCCTGGAGATGAATGGAAGACAGCCTTCCGAACACCCTTTGGGCATTATGAGTATCAGGTAATGCCTTTTGGGCTCTCAAATGCCCCAGCCATATTCCAAAGATTCATGGACCATTTGTTTGCGGACATCTTACTCCACTATGTGATTGTGTATTTGGATGACATATTGGTTTTCTCAGCAAATGAAACGGATCACACCCGACATGTGAAGGAAGTCCTAGACCGGCTTCAAGCTAACCATTTGTATTGCAAAGTGAAGAAATGCGAATTCCACAAGACCCAAGTTAATTATCTGGGGTTCGTGCTATCGGCTCAGGGAGTTAAGAATGGACCCCAGAAAGGTATCGGCCGTTTTGGAATGGCCATCTCCTTCAAACATAAAGGAGATACAACGTTTTTTGGGCTTCGCAAATTTCTATCGTAAATTCATCCCATGTTTTTCCGACATCATTCTTCCCATCACAAGATTGTTGAAAAAAGATGTACCTTTTTTTTTGGGATTCAAAGACAGAAGAGGCCTTTGATTAACTGAAAGGATTATTTTCCTCTGCCCCGATACTGTCAACCCATGACCAGTCCAAGCAATTTATTCTAGAGACTGACGCCTCTCACTACGCTTTGGGAGCAGTCCTCCTGCAGAAGTCCAGCCGAGGGGTGGAGTTACCAGTTGCTTATTTATCCAAGACCTTTAATCCATCAGAAGTAAACTACTCTGTACTGGAAAAAGAACTACTGGCCATCAAGAGATCATTTGAGGAGTGGAGGCATTTGTTATTGGGGTCTCCATTCCCTGTGGAAGTCCGTACTGACCATCAAAACCTGAAAGTGCTTCAACAGGCCCAGACTACTAATAGTCGTCAAGCACGATGGGCACATTTCTTCCTCCCCTATTGTATCAAATTCACCTTCTTACCAGGAAGCCAAAATCTTAGAGCAGACGCTCTATCTCGGAAGGACCATCCTACGGCTAGGTTTTGCCCAGAAAGTCTGTTTCCCAGGGCTCGATTCATTTCGGTTCTAACTGATTTTCTCCAGATCCTTAAGCAGGACACCATTTTACATCTTCAATCCTGTGAAGATCTTGAGCGGAGATACCACTTAACAAGGAGCAATGGAAACTTCTTTCATAAGGAGCAAATGCTAGTACCTTCCACCACCCTTCAGAAGGAGGTATTATATATGTGCCATGATTCTAAAGCAGCTGGTCATCGTGGATATCAGTCCACATTAGATCTTGTCCAATGCCATTTCTGGTGGCCTGACCTTCTCTCAGACGTGCATGACTATGTTTCTGCGTGTGTTACCTGTCTGCAGTCCAAATCACCTAGACAGCCTCCGTTGGGATTACTTACCCGAATGCCTATCCCGGAAAGACCCTGGCAGCAGATTTCTACAGATTTCATAGTGGATCTTCCCCAATTCTCTCATCACTCTATGATTATGGTTACGATAGACTATTTCACTAAGATGGCTCACTTCACCCCATTGTCTAAACTTCCTACTGCAGACCAGATGGCCAGAGTCTTCATTTCTGATATCTTCTCATGTCATGGAGTCCCAGACACAATCGTGTCGGACCGAGGACCCCAGTACATTTCCCTTTTTTGGCAGAAGTTGTGTTCTTTTTCGGGAATCAGAAGGGCCCTGAGCTCAGGGTATCACCCACAGACTAACGGGCAAACTGAACGCTTAAATCAAACGCTGGAATGCTATTTACGTTGTTTCGTATCTGCGGCCCAAGACGACTGGGTTGAACTATTGCCATTGGCGGAATTCGCTTATAATAACGCCAAGCATTCAGCGTTGAAAGCCAGCCCTTTCTATTGCACTTATGGTTACCATCCAGCTTACATTCCGACCATTTCACCCACTCCTTCCCGTTGTCCCGGAGTGGACCAGCTTGTTGCAGACATTCAACAGGGTCATCTAGTTGCCCAAAGGGCTCTTCGCTCGGCTCAGGATCGGGCCAAGGAGATTGCGGATCACCATCGAAGGCCAGCTCCCAAGGTATCGATTGGCGACAATGTATGGCTATCTTCTAGGTTTCTTCCTCGCCATTTGGTTCCTTCTAAGTTGTCTCCCCGGTTCTTTGGTCCCTTCAGGGTGGTATCTCTGGTGGGTACAGCAGCACTCAGACTCTCACTGCCTCCTTCTTGGTCTTGGATTCATCCTGTGTTTCACCTCTCCCAGATTAAGTTGGAAGTGCCTGATCGTTTTCTACCCTCCCCTGATTCTCGTCCTCCCCCGGTATCTACTGCTACGGGACCTGAATTCGAGGTAGCTGCTATTTGTGATTTCCGTTACTACAGGAGGCGTCTTCAATCCTTGATTGATTGGAAGGGTTTTTCTCCAGCTGAGAGATCCTGGGAACCAGCAATAGGGGTTCATGCCCCCCGTTTGGTTTGCAAGTTCTTCCGACTGCATCCCGGAAAGCCGGGTTCCCCGCCTTTGCGGAGGGGGCATACTGTTACAACCCGCTATAAATGTTGGTCTTTGTGGCATCGCGGCAGGACGTGCCGTTCGGCATTCGTGAATCCCCCCAGCATGGTGACATATCTTTCTTGCTATCCTGTGAGTGCCGGTCTAGTTGTTTCACGCACTTCTACGACGTCGCCAGCGGGTCATGTGACCGGATATAAGGAACCGAGCACTTTGCCTCTGCGCGTCGCTACACCTTTAGCCCAGACGCTTCGTAAGTGATCGCCTTCTAGGGATCTTTACTCTCAGACTTGTGTCATATTGCTAATCCTTTCCCTCTTGTGTGCTTTAGTATTTACTCTTCCAGAATTCAGGGATTCTTTGACTTCAACTGCCAAGACCTCCTGCCGTGTATCTTCGGACCTCTATCCGAATTCAGCCCTAGCACTTTCATTCTATGGTATTTACTTTAAGAACCTTTCCTCTCCTCTTTGCCTAACCCCGTCATTCTACTAACCTTCCTCCTCTTCCCTACCTTCCAGGAGTGTTCCTTCCATCTCTCCCGTCTTCCGAGTTCCTGAAGTGCAATTTGTCTGCACCATAACATTCAAGGCAGATATAGTGTCATGCATGCTGGACGTGGTCCTACCTCCTACGCTCGTAGAACAGCTAGACCGTTCTATTCCAAATGGCGGTTGTTCGATACGTTGCCGGGAAAACGACGTTTGCACTTTTCACGTCGCTAACTTCACGTGTATTCTGCTTCGTCACGTGAACTACGGCATTACGTATTTAAGCAGCGTGGAAACTTCACTCGCTGCTTCTGATCGAATCATTTGGCGTTGTGTAGCTGACCCTCCGGTCTGCATCCTTGCAGGTTACTACAGCTACTTTTTGGGCCTTCTATAGCGTGTTTTCCGTCACACGCTGATTCCTGGAGCTGTTTGGTTGCGTGTAACTCCACACGCGCACGCTATCTTCAAGCGCTGCTGGCCTGGGCTGCGTGAATCCTGTTCGCGTGTAAATCCACACGCGCACGCTATCTTCAAGTGCTGCTGGACTGCGTGAATCCTGCTTGCGTGTAAATCCACGCGCGCACGCTATCTTCAAGCGCTGCTGGCCTGGGCTGCGTGAATCCTGTTCGCGTGTAAATCCACACGCGCACGCTATCTTCAAGCGCTGCTGGCCTGGACTGCGTGAATCCTGCTTGCGTGTAAATCCACACGCGCACGCTATCTTCAAGCGCTGCTGGACAGCGTGAATCCTGCTCGCGTGTAAATCCACACGCACACGCTATCTTCAAGCGCTGCTGGTCTGGACTGCGTGAATCCTGCTCGCGTGTAAATCCACACGCGCACGCTATCTTCAAGCGCTGCTGGTCTGGACTGCGTGAATCCTGCTCGCGTGTCAATCCACACGCGCACGCTATCTTCAAGCGCTGCTGGTCTGGACTGCGTGAATCCTGCTCACGTGTCAATCCACACGCGCACGCTATCTTCAAGCGCTGCTGGCCTGGACTGCGTGAATCCTGCTCGCGTGTAAAATCCACACGCATATATTGCTCGCGTGTAAATCCACACGCGCACGCTATCTTCAAGCGCTGCTGGCCTGGACTGCGTGAATCCTGCTCGCGTGTAAAATCCACACGCATATATTGTCTTCGAGCGCTGCTGGCCTGGACTGCGTGAATCCTAATCGCGTGTAATCCACACGCACACGCTCTTTTCTTCGCGGCTGTACAGAACCGCGTGAACTTTGTTTATACCTCAAAAGGAGCGCTATTTCCAACTCCTGCACCTGTGATATTAACAGGGGGATTGATTCATTTCTATACTTTACTCTACGTGGGAAGGAAGCTTTTCAAGGATAATTGGAAGGTGACAGTGAACAGTACTTTGGACGCTATCCTGTGGTGCATCAACCCGGTATCTAGCGTGAGCCTCGTTTCGTTCGGGATAAGTCTCCCTTACTAATCTTCCCTTCCTTGTCGTTTGTTCTACCTTGGATTCCTCAAGAGACTCTGCTGGATTCGTCTGCCCTAGACTCAAGGTCAGTGTGTGCATTCATGACATTTTCTATTCCATCATACCCAGGTTGGGGCAGTTATTCATGATACTTTATTTTGTTCTAGGCTGACTTCCTATACCTTACCCACGCCCTTTCCAGTGATCCATCGCTCTGCCTGTTTTACCGGTCAGAGAGTTGTATCATTTGGAAGGTCTTAACTTGACTTCACAACTATCAAAACGCGTGAACAGGGATCCGGAAGACCCTACCACCTGTATCCTTTTGAGTACCGTATCCTTTTCAGTTAATACTTTGGTGCTTTCTGACAGAATCAGAAGCCATGGAGGGTACGGATCCTTTAGCTGTTTTGACTCAGTTGATCAGCGATTTGAGAAATGAAATGGTTACGGCACAGGACATGTTACGGCACCGTATGGACGTTATGCAAGACGCCATGCACGGTAGTCCTCAGGGAGCACAGGTTCCAATGGCCACTGCATCTGGATCGGGGACTATGACACCCCCACAGGAAACTATTAATTTGGTTATGCCCACTCAGTTTCCCTTGGCCCCTCCGGAACGGTTCACTGGTGATCCCAAAACCTATAGAATCTTCGTTAATCAGTGCCGACTCCATTTTCTTTGCCGTCCTACATCTTTTCCTGACCTAACCAAAAAAGCAGCATTCGTGCTTTCCCATTTAGGGGGCACAGCTGCTGCTTGGGCTAACCCTTTGTTGGAAACAAATAGCCCTTTGTTGTACGACTGTGACGATCTCTTGGCTGCTATGAGTAAAGTCTTTGACATGCGTTATGCTACTCAAGCCATGGATCTGGAGTTACTAAATCTACAACAAGGCAATCAGCCTCTTTTGCCTTACATTGCCCGGTTCAATCAACTAACAGCCGAAACTCAATGGCCTGACGGCAAGAAAACGGCTGTTTTCTACAAGGGTCTTTCAGAAGAACTGAAAGATGCCTTATCTACAGTTCCGGTGGTTCCTACGGGATTCACAGAGTTGCTCGATTTGGTTTTACAAATCGATGCCCGAAGGAATGCTCGGAAAGGAGAGAAAAAGCCTTTCATGCAAGCCTCGGGGCGTTCAGAGACACCGTCAGTCCTCTCTAACGACCCCGAATCCATGCAGATTGGCGTCGTGAGAGGCCGGTTGTCCAATACAGAACGAGAGAACCGAAGAAAGAACCATTTATGTATGTATTGCGGTTCATCTGAGCATTTATTGGCGACATGTCCTAAAAAACCCATCAAGCGTTCGGGAAACGCCAAAACTCGACAATAGCAGGAGTCCATTTGTCGAGTGTTTCATCGGACTCCAGTACCATTCCTAAACACGCACCCGTAATTGTTGAGGTGACGTTACGTTGTGGTGAACGAGAATTGGTTTCCAAGGCCATGGTTGATTCCGGAGCCACCAACAATTACATAGACATCACATATGCCAAGAATTGTTCCACACCCCTTGTAAACAAGAACAAACCTGAAACGGTTAATACCGTGGACGGATCTGTTTTGACTTCTGGTATGGTAACCCAGGAGACGGTATCTGTTCAGATGACATTATCGAATAATCATTCGGAAGAAATCATCTTCGATTTTATAGCTGCTCCGCAGTACGAGATCATACTTGGTCTTGCATGGTTAACCCTTCATAATCCCGCCGTTGACTGGGTTTCGGGATTGCTCCAGTATCCTTCGATTCATTGCAATTAACATTGCTTTACCAGTCAGGAGGTGTCAAACAAGCAACACATATTAGCCTCTATGGTGGGAGCTTCAACTATCAGCGTGGTTCATCAAAACGACACTACCATACCATGCGAATACGCTGAGTATGCTGATGTCTTTGACAAGGGCCAGGCAGAACAATTGCCTCCCCATCGACAGTACGACTGTCCTATTGAATTGATTCCTGGTGCCAAAATCCCTACAGGTCGTTTATATTCACTGACCCCAAAAGAAGACGTTGGGCCTCATTACGACCCAGGCGGTAAGTTACCGCCTGGGCCGTGACTTTACCACCATGGCGTAAACTACGTTTACGCCATGGTGGTTGGCGGACTTACCGCCCCATTCCGACCTTGGCGGGGCGGTAAGTCCCCAATCCCCATTTACCCTTCCCCATTCCCATTTTTGCCCCATAGGGTATAATGGGAGTGGGGAAGGCGTTAATTACACCACCGTAAATTACGGTGGCGTAATTAACTCCATGGTCCCTTAGCGCCATGGATTTTAACACCTGCTAAAAGCAGGTGTTAAAAGCGCCATGGCGCTAAGGGACCTCGTACTCAGGCGGTAAGGGTCGGCGCTGTTAACGCTGCCGTTAACCCCTTACCGCCTGGGTCGTAATGAGGCCCGTTGTGTTGAAAGAATACATTGACAAAGCTTTAGCGATGCGTTTCATACGGCCATCACAATCACCTGCTCCGTCTCCTCTATTCTTTGTTCCGAAGAAAGAGGGAGATCTAAGGCCTTGTATTGATTACAGGGCACTTAACGACATCACCATAAAAAACCAATATCCTTTACCACTGATAAACGTTCTATTGGATCAATTAGGTACTTCCAGTCACTTCACCAAATTGGACTTGCGAGGAGCATACAATTTAGTTCGCATTCGTGAAGGCGACGAATGGAAGACCGCTTTCAAGACACGGTATGGTCTTTACGAGTATTTGGTGATGCCTTTTGGTCTGTGCAACGCTCCCGCCACTTTTCAATTCTTCATGAATGATATATTCAGGGACATAATGGACCAGTTTGTGGTGATTTATCTGGATGACATTCTGATCTATTCGTCTTCCTTTTCGGAACACGTCAAACACGTTTCTACAGTCCTACAAAGACTCAGGGAGAACCTTCTTTATGTGAAAGCCGAGAAATGCGTCTTTCATTCACAGGAAGTGGAATTCCTGGGCTATGACATTACCAATCTAGGGGCTCGAATGAGCCGTTCCAAGGTGAAGGCCATATTGAATTGGCCGGTTCCGCACAATGTCAAGTCATTACAGTCTTTCTTAGGCTTTGCGAATTTTTATCGCAGATTTATTCATTCCTTCTCCAAAACTGTAGCTCCTTTGACGGCCTTAACTAGTTCTAAAGTTCCTTTCTGTTGGAACCCTAATGCCCAAGCATCATTCGAAAAATTGAAAGAAGCATTTACCACTGCACCCGTGCTTCAACATCCCGATCCAGATCGCCAGTTTATCGTTGAAGCGGATGCATCCAGTGTCGCTACTGGAGCGGTACTCTCACAAGTTTGCACAGAAACCAAGGAGGAGCACCCAGTGGCTTTCTTCTCTCGCAAACTTACCCCATATGAACGAAACTACACCGTCACTGAGCGGGAACTGCTGGCTATCAAGGATGCCTTCCGAGAATGGCGTCATCATCTTCTTGGGGCCAAGCATCAGGTGTTAGTGTACTCTGACCATAGAAATCTTCAAGCATTCAAATCCATGAAATGCCTTACGGCCCGACAGGCCAGATGGCATGTCTTTTTTGCCCAATACGATTTCCAGGTCACATATCGTCCTGCCCGAGAACACGTTAAGTCGGACGCGTTGTCCCGTATGGGTGAAGAGGCGAAGGAAGAAGCACAAGTACAGAATCAGTTGTTGGCAGATCATGTAATATGTAGTTGTTCTGTTCAACCATCCTTAAAAACTGAAGTACAAGAGTGGGTAAAAGAGCATCCACAAGTTATCCAGGATATGAATCTGGACGTACATAACGGTTTACCGTTCACACAAGGAGTGCTCTACCTACCGACGTCTTCAACGCGGAATAAAGCCCTCAAGTGGAATCATGATTCCTTGATCGCAGCCCATCCTGGACGGAAGAAAACACTAGAACTACTCAAAAGATGGTGCTGGTGGCCGTCCATGTCAAAAGATGTCATAGATCACGTATCAACTTGTTCTGTATGCATCCAATGTAAAAGTACTCCTGGTAAACCAGTGGGCTTACTCCAGTCCCTACCTGTCCCTAACAAACCATGGGACATGATATCTATGGACTTTGTGGTAGAACTCCCACCAAACCAGGAATACGATACCATATGGGTTGTAGTGGATTATTTCACTAAATTGGCTCTTTATATTCCCTGTATTGGTTTACCAAACGCTGCTGTTCTGGCTGACCTATTCATCCGACATGTATTTCGTTTCTTTGGTCTACCGTCAGTAATCATTACGGACAGGGGCTCACAGTTTGCGTCACGCTTTTGGAGAGCACTAACCTCTGCATTACTGATTGATGATACAATGTCCAGTGCTTATCACCCTCAAACTGATGGACAGACCGAAAGAGTCAACTGCACTATGGAACAATATCTGCGGTGTCTGTGTCTGCAGTACCAATCGGATTGGCTCACGGTCCTGCCGGCAGCTGAATTCGCCTATAACAACTCCTATCATAGTGCCATAGGCACTTCACCGTTCTATGCGCTTTATGGACAGCACCCCCGATCAATACCTTTGGATTCCAGCTTGTCTTTGGATACTCATGCCGCAGGCCGTACCTTTCGTGATCTGAAGATATTACAGAGGAAAGTGAGGCAGCAATTAGAGCAGGCTAAAAGACGCGACACGTTCTATGCCAATGCTCATAGAATACCCGCACCCGTCTACAAGGCTGGTATGAAAGTATGGCTGTCCACTAAGAACTTGAGAATTCCAAGCAAAAAGAAATTATTGCCTAAATACATTGGTCCGTATGTAGTGCTCCAAGTAATTAATCCGGCTGCTGTCCGTCTGGCTTTGCCACAACGATGGCGAGTGCATCCCGTATTCCACGTGTCACTCATTAAGCCATGTTCTGAAGCTACTAGATTGCCTGTCCGGCCTGTTGCTATTTCTGTGCGGGGTTCGGATGAATACGAAGTACAGGACATACTGGATATGAGACTACGTTCTGGTAGGCCGTTTTATCTGGTGGACTGGAAGGGCTATGGTCCCGAAGATAGGTCCTGGGAACCTCTTTCTAATATTCATGCTCCTGCTTTATTGAAGCGTTTTCACACGAGAAGGGGAGAGGTTGCCCCTTTGGGGGATGGCACTGTCATGCATGCTGGACGTGGTCCTACCTCCTACGCTCGTAGAACAGCTAGACCGTTCTATTCCAAATGGCGGTTGTTCGATACGTTGCCGGGAAAACGACGTTTGCACTTTTCACGTCGCTAACTTCACGTGTATTCTGCTTCGTCACGTGAACTACGGCATTACGTATTTAAGCAGCGTGGAAACTTCACTCGCTGCTTCTGATCGAATCATTTGGCGTTGTGTAGCTGACCCTCCGGTCTGCATCCTTGCAGGTTACTACAGCTACTTTTTGGGCCTTCTATAGCGTGTTTTCCGTCACACGCTGATTCCTGGAGCTGTTTGGTTGCGTGTAACTCCACACGCGCACGCTTTCTTCAAGCGCTGCTGGCCTGGGCTGCGTGAATCCTGTTCGCGTGTAAATCCACACGCGCACGCTATCTTCAAGCGCTGCTGGCCTGGACTGCGTGAATCCTGCTTGCGTGTAAATCCACACGCGCACGCTATCTACAAGCGCTGCTGGCCTGGACTGCGTGAATCCTGCTCGCGTGTAAAATCCACACGCATATATTGCTCGCGTGTAAATCCACACGCGCACGCTATCTTCAAGCGCTGCTGGCCTGGACTGCGTGAATCCTGCTCGCGTGTAAAATCCACACGCATATATTGTCTTCGAGCGCTGCTGGCCTGGACTGCGTGAATCCTAATCGCGTGTAATCCACACGCACACGCTCTTTTCTTCGCGGCTGTACAGAACCGCGTGAACTTTGTTTATACCTCAAAAGGAGCGCTATTTCCAACTCCTGCACCTGTGATATTAACAGGGGGATTGATTCATTTCTATACTTTACTCTACGTGGGAAGAAAGCTTTTCAAGGATAATTGGAAGGTGACAGTGAACAGTACTTTGGACGCTATCCTGTGGTGCATCAACCCGGTATCTAGCGTGAGCCTCGTTCCGTTCGGGATAAGTCTCCCTTACTAATCTTCCCTTCCTTGTCGTTTGTTCTACCTTGGATTCCTCAAGAGACTCTGCTGGATTCGTCTGCCCTAGACTCAAGGTCAGTGTGTGCATTCATGACATTTTCTATTCCATCATACCCAGGTTGGGGCAGTTATTCATGATACTTTATTTTGTTCTAGGCTGACTTCCTATACCTTACCCACGCCCTTTCCAGTGATCCATCGCTCTGCCTGTTTTACCGGTCAGAGAGTTGTATCATTTGGAAGGTCTTAACTTGACTTCACAACTATCAAAACGCGTGAACAGGGATCCGGAAGACCCTACCATCTGTATCCTTTTGAGTACCGTATCCTTTTCAGTTAATACTTTGGTGCTTTCTGACATATAGGTAGGCGCAGGGATTCTGGGGAACGCTCCTTCTCTGACCTTTACCTCTCTCATCAGCTCTTTCTCATTTCTACAGAACCCATCCTTCCGAACTCGTACCTCAGCATCACAGTTCCCGCAAGATTCCAGGACATTGAACTCAGCCCAGAACTAGAGTCTTCAGTGCCGCGCAGGGTTTTTTCCCCATAGAGGGTTTCCCTGGGGTCACAGTCCTTCCTGCTCCTGGTTGTTCAATCCGGGTGAGGAGGATTGGGCTTAAAGGGAAGCCTTCACAATCATCAGGACCTTTGCCTTTCCTGGTTACCGCTGGATGTGCAGGTTAGTGCATTCCTCTTTAAATATCTAATCGCTATACAGATAACAGTAATGGCTTTAGGCTCACTGACTCCCCAACGCCTTTTGCCTGTCAACCATTAGTACCATGAACAAGAAAATAACATGCCCAGATCTGATTTTCCCAGTACTTAACGGATGGCCCAGGCTTACCGTTGGAATGACCCAAACCAATTGTAGCAGTGCGTTGAATCCTCCAGATAATGCTCACAGCTACTACACGGAATGGATGAAGCGAAGCATTCCTCTGGCGTTCCTCAGATCTCCAAAATATCTCCTACATACCGTCGTGACCGTCCGTGCTGCATACTCTCAATAAGCCACACCTGTGCATGGCGGCCCGCTGTTAAAGTAGGACCTGCAATCAGCCTTCAGCTGTTAATCCGTGCAAAGCGCGAGTGACTACAGTTTTCCACAACGCATGCTGGGAACTGAAGTCTTTTAGATCCCCACACGCTTTCTGACCACTCTCAAGCCCCAATTCCTGACACAAGGCACAGGTAAGGACAAAATGTTTGACATCATCATAAATGCCAGTCCAATAAAATATGCATATAACCTGCCCTTGAATTTTGTCCGTCCCCAAATGGCTGCCTTTTAGATAGGAATAGGCGATTTCCAGGACCATTCTTTTGTGACTTTTGGTGACCACAATCTGAGTTCTAGGGCTGCCCTCAGGACTGGTATCTTCTCTGTGCAGCAGACCTTGCCCGATAAGGAAGAAATGTCCTTTCTTTTCCCTCCCCTCTTTCTCTAGAATGGTAACATTGGATCGTTATGCTGGTCAAACGCTAAATTTGGAATTATCTCAGTTTCCTCGTCCCTAGGTTTTCATGGTAATACTGCTGATGTATCTGGAGGGTCTTCGTCTGCCTCCCCATAACCTTTCTCTCTCCCCTTCCGGTCTTGTTGGTCTTACTAACTTGGACCAGTTTGGGAGATAGGACTTCTCTAAAATCCCCTGGGCCACTTTCTCTCCCATCTTGATGTGTTTTTTACCATTGTTCTGTATTAGAATTTTCACATCACCCCTGAAGTCGGGGTCTATTACCCCAGCCATGACATCGAGGCCGCACCGACAGGCCAGGATAGACTTTGAAGCCAACCTTACATATGTATCGGGGGGCGGGCTAGAACTAGATTGGTAGAAGTTAAAAACCGGTGTCCAGGTTGTAATATTTCTTCACGGCTGCTGGAAAAATCAAAGGCAGTGGATTCCTTAGTTGCTAGAGATGGGTTGGATGTTCGCTCACTATGTTTTTCAAAGTTTAGGGTTCCCCAGTTTGTATCAACTGAGCCGGCTCCAACTCCTGACACCATGTGTAATGAATTGGGAGTAAGACTCAAACACAGAGGCATTATGATGATTGCTATAGACTTTTATTAAAGTAAAAGAAGGGTTGGAGAAAGACCTATCTCATCCTATCACTATGTGGGGTTTCCCTGCCTCAACAAAACTAAAGGATGTCAGTGTCAGAATGTCCAAAAATAAAGCGTTCTCCTTCCTGTGTTTAAAATCCTTTCTTGCCCTTACAAGCTAAACTCAAAGAAATGTGTAAATGGATAAGGTTTTGCAGCTTGCCATCTGTAGCTTTTCCAATGTCCCAACAACACAAAGCTCAAAAGAAAATTGGACAAACAAACAAATTAGCAAAGTTCCACAAGGTTTCACAATCCCCAGGAGGGGGGCTTCCCTTCCGCTAAGTTTCTCTGCTTCTTCCCAGTTTAAAGTCACAGTTCTTTTCTCAGCATACGTCATGAACCAATCCAGGGAATATGGCTTTCTGCTCCTGGATTCCACACACTCACAGGGTTCTTTTCTACTTTGTGCTTTCCACACTTTATTTAGGTTTCAAGCCCAAGCGGTATGATTCCCTTCCCTTGCATTTCCGACTTCCCATAAGACTGCATAGTATAACTTCCTGGACTATATAAGGTTTGAACCAGTGAGTACAGGATGACAAGCGAAAAATCTCTTATAATTTATTCTAAAACACTTTATTCAATTTAATACAAAAAACTCTATGGGCCTCATTACACGGTAGGCGGTAAGGGTTAACGGTCACCGGTAAGGGTACCGGTGACTGTTAACCCTTACCGCCTTATTACGATGTCCCTTTGCGGGTTGGTACTTTAACGCCTGCTTTTAGCAGGCGTTAAAAAACCAACCCGCAAAGGGACCTTGGTGCTAATTACGGTACCACAATTTGCGGTACCGTAATTAGCGCCTTCCCCATTCCCATTATGCCCAATGGGGGCAAAAATGGGAATGGGGAAGGGCCTTGGTGAATGGGGAATTACCGCCCCCGCTCACCTTGGAGTAGGGCGGTAATTCTGCCATCCACCAAGGTGGACACGGTAAAATACCGGCGGCAACCATGGCGCTAATAGCGCCATGATTGCCGCCTACCGTGCAATGAGGCCCTATATGTTTTAAAAACAATTCTCAAAATTCATTTACCAATTTCTAGTGATTATTAATCATCTAAAATCTATTCACATTCACAATACAACTCACACACATACTATTCTCAGTCAATCTTCTCTTCCCATGTTATACACTTTAGCAGCAAAAGCTCTTTTCAGTTCATTAGTGACATCATCAATTTTAGACACTGTTATAATATTTGTTATACATTTTTCTCAACCCTCTCATAGATACAGATGTTATTCACTGATCAATCTCATTTTGAGCAGTTTTCTTATCATCAACATATGCTTTGGTCTTTTTGCAGGCTCTACAGATGCAGCCCTCCAATGCTCGACCTTCTTCAGGATGTTGTACAAAGACCTTATTCTATCTTTGATGTAGACTGATATGAGCCACTCCACCTACATAAAAACACATAGATACTCCTGTAAAACCTATTCATTTATCTTGTCATCCATATTTCTTTTTATAAACACTACAATTGTATGAATGCAACTGTATATCTAGTCGCCCGCACCTCAACTCACCTTCACATATATTGTAGGAGATGCAAGCTGAGGTTAACTGGAACAAATCCCTCCACAGGTCCAGCTAGTGATAGTTCCCTCCGGGCCTATCAAAGTAAAACACACGAAATCATCACTAAGCTCGTTGTTATCTATCACGAGTACATATCATCATACGACTCAGTGCACATGTACCTGAACTTCAATTTGGATCATGTTTTACATCTGCTTCTACGTTGCATGGATTGAATTACCCAGAAACACAGCAGGTATATCTCCCTATTTTTAGTTATTCCTGCAACACAATGGGCACAGGCACCTATTGGTCATCCAATATGTGTCAAAACAATACATCATGCTCCTAGTTGATCAATTTCCACCACACAAGACTCACCCAGTGTGGGTCCCTTTTATGCAACCAATTCCTTAGGATCGGATTAGTATTTTCTCCGGTATTCCTTGCAAGCGGATTAGTGATGTACTTTCTGTACTCAATCGGTAGTTATTCTTTCATCCAAGGGATCTCCCTATAATTACATCATACCGTATCATCAGATAATGCACATCCACTAATTCCCCATATTACCTTAGCTAACACTCTGTTTTTGGCATCATTCCTGTCAATTTTATTCTCCCTGCTTATGGGAATCCCTGACTACATCTCTACTTTTTAATAGATTTGTGTGTTTTGTACACCTTATCTTTTGGCCATCTTCCCACTGTCGGGCATGGCTTCCTATTATTTGTTAACATTAAACACATTCACCTATAACTTTTGCTATTCTTAAAGTTAGTAATCGTGGGTACCACGCTGATTGTTAATTCAACCCTTTTGTCGGGGTGTAACTTCCTGCCAGGACTTTTCAATGTTCGCTGTATTTGGGTGAGGGTCCCTGAGTCACAATCACACTGCCTGGTGTGAGAAACCAAAGGATGTCTCACCTATGGTCCCCGGGGATCTCCCTCTCAGGTGGCCAGAGCACAGCCGTCGCCTTTGGATCCAGACCCTGGGGCTGGACCAGTGTGCAAGATCACCTGGGTGACGGTTCTCTGAGGAGTGGGGGGTGGGTGAGGTGACTGATGGTGAGAGGTGGTATACCCCCTTTCCCATACCCAATGTCCCAACTTCCCCCTTTTTCTACACAAACACTGGGCCGAGGAAGAGGGTGATGGAGAGTAAGGAGGCTAACCCTTATATATCTAATTGGACATGTCCCTCTAATTGGGTCAGCCAAAGTCAGGCAATTGACCTTAATTACATACATCTGATACCAATTAGCTTGCCCCATACGGATAAAAGGCGGAACATATAGACATACTCTGAGAAAGGTTCAACAGGAGACAGAGCAGAACTTCCGGGGTGAAGGCGAACCTACTAGAGCAGAGCAACAGACAGGGGGACGAGAGCAAAGGATAGAGAAACCCAGGAGTTCCCTGCAGGAAGTCGTTGCCTCCAAAGAGATTTGAAAGACACGTAGAGAAGGACAAATCCCAGGCAAGAAGACTGCTTTGTGTTTCAAGGACGCCAGCGACCCTCCTGGGTGAACGACAGAGTTGGGGAGGCGAGGCCAAGCCTGTGGTATTTACCTTGACTCATGAATTAAAACTGCAAAGACAAGAAAGGAATGCACACAGCCTGTGAGCTGGCGAGCGACATGAAAGACCAGTGTGTGTTAATGAAAGATTGAAGTTGCAATAGTAAATTGCACAATTGAAGGCTGCACGCATGTGGATGAGACGCGAAGGAAGGCAGACCTGTGGTGAACTATACATTTCTGATTACTGTGAAACAAGCAATAAAGCATAATGAGCCAAATTAACCCTAGCAAAAAAGGGGGAAGTAAAAAGGTGAATGTTGAACTTTTGTGCCTATCATACTGAACTACCCAGACCAAGAGACACTGGCGCAAATAACACAAGAGTGTGAGCTGAAGGGAAAGTCAAAGTGGTCCTGCGGAGGTCTATAGTAAAAGCTTCGCACATTTGAAAGTCTTCGTCATCAGGAAAAGGTCTGGGCCGGATTGAGGGAGACTGAAAGTACGAATAATTAGGGTAAGGGAACCCCTAAAGGAAGTGAATTAAGCTTGGGGGAGGGAACCACTGCAAGTGCTGTGATTGTGAGGTCCGAGCCTGGCCGAGGGAGACCTGTGTGAACTTTTTGCTTTGAGGGGTCCGAGCCCGATCGATGGAGACCTGAATTAACTTTTTTGTTGAACTGTGTTTTGAAAACTGGAATGAGAGACTTTAACGTGGCAGGCCAAGCACCTCGATACACGTTTTGAACTGCTGTTGTTTTGAGAACCTGAGTCTCAGTGTGTGTAAAGACTGGAGGGGGGTTGTCTGTACTCAGGCCCTCTATATGGCAGAGTAGAAGTACAGAGCACCCCAGCCAAGGTTCTCTATTGTTGTAGCAATGGACGAGCAACCAAGGCTTAAGATCTCAGGAGGTGATGCAGGCTGCTTCTAAAGTACAATGTAGTCCTCAAACCCCCACAAAGAAATGTCCACTATGTTATGTGCTGTGCTAACACAGTTCTTTGTATAAATACGGTACAATATATAAACATCAATTAATAACACAATTATTCTGGCAATTCTAATATGGCAAATATATACAATGTCTATGTGGTACCACCCTTAACTATTGACTCATTTAAAATGCACCAACTGCTGACACTTTCTAATAGCTTACAAATCAAACAGTAATGTGAATCCGCATAGGACACAGGAAGGAAGACAAGTTGGGTTAAACAATGGCAGAAATGCTGACCACCCTCTACCTAGAGGCAGTTGTGAGTGAGGATCCCCCCCCACCTGGGCAACCTGTAATAAAGTGTATTAACATGCCCAGTCCATTCATGTTAATATAGTCTTGTTTCCTGGTCAAAGATGTTCCACTAACCCAATGTACCTGGGTTTAGCAGAGTTTCGTCGACAGGTTCCTCGGGAGCAGACTCCCTTTAAAGCAGGAGCCACAGTCGTCGAGATTCCGTGAAGTCAAACAACACTGTTGTTTGGATAGCAGCTTCGAATTTCGCAGTGCTCGGCGACGATCGATCATGGACGTCCTGCATAGACGAGGAATGCGGTGCACCTCGATGACAGAGTTCAGTGCTGCAAAGAGGACTCGGTGACGAACGTAGGCATGGCAGCGGGCGTCGGATGTCGGCGTTGCTGTTGACGATTGTCACTCGACCACGGCTGGATCTTCACTTGTTGGCGTCTTTGTGGACTTCAGGTGGCAGGAAACCCACCAGGGTACTTTCCTCGGCCATCGGCAACCTCGACTTTCTCCGGCGGGACAAAGTGGTCGACGGTGATGGCAAGGGAGCCCTTGGTTTAAACGTTATTAGGCAATGATGGGCGTTGACGGCCTTGATGTCCTGGTGATTTACTCAATGTTTTTTCAGACGGACCCCGTCTCCAGTCGACAGCTTTTTGGGACTGATTTACAGGGTGCCTTGATAAAGATCCAATTCTGCACGATGTTCCCTCGTAGCTCGGGGAGAGGTCTCCTAAAAAAGGTCCTCTCTCAGATCAGTCCTTGACAGACACGGCAGCTTTCAGATTCGGTCGACGGTGAGAAGTAGCAAACCTTCCTCTTCCAGCTGGGCTTCAAGGATAAGCAGCTTCAAGTTTCAACTTCAGCTTCTGAACAATTTTGGTAAGTGAGAGGTTCCCATATATACAGAATTGTCCCTCATTCACAATGCTGAGCCAAGCTCAGTCAACCAATCAATCAGAAGGGCATTCATGCAGCCAGACAGCCAATCAAGCTCACAGTGCATTCAGGCCATTCACTTCCACCCAGACACCCATAACAAGGAATGTGGATTGGGACAAGCACCGAGCATTTCAGCATACCACACTGCATTCACGTCAGTTTCAGGTAGGGATGTCTCATTCTTTGTTTCACACACATAGATATCAGATACCCATAACATGGAATGCATATTGGTCACACACTCCATTCACCTTGGCCCCACCCCAAAGTTGTACCCACAACATACTCCACAATACCATATATAGTTCTTCCACCCAACAGCCAGTCAGGGTAAGGGACAGAGTCAGGGCTTCCCAGGACTGTGAGAAAACAAAATAACAGGTATTAGAAACCAACAGGCCACATGGACCATCTTGTCTCCTATCAGGAATTCACTGATTCCTATGGCAGAGCCTGGGTAACCCAAAATGGAGGATACTCAGAGCACCTGTCAAATTCAGCATGGAGCTGCCACCAGCCCATACCCTGCTCTGTGGGCCACACACAGGTGCCCAAAAACATACACTAGACGTACAGGTTTGTACCTCCACCCATGGATACCATAAGGGTATCCCAAGGGTCTCTGTTCACCGCAACCAAAAAGAGGATGAGCTGCACTGCCAGGAGTCCCACATGGTGTAATGCTCACCTGATTCCCGCAGAGGCGCCAGTCTTGACTGGGTGAATGCCGTATCTTCAAAGGTGATGTGTAACACACGGTTGGCTCTTTGGGCTGGACCTCTGTGCACTGTATGTCTGACTCGAAGAGTAAGATGTCTGCAGATAGAAAATATGGGATTAATGAACTGGGGTTATTGGGTGCCTCTCTCCTCTTCCCTTTCTCTTCTCCTGTAGAACCCCAAAGGTTAACGCCCTCACCTTAGGTAAGTGAACGCCGAGCTCTCCATCTGCCTCGGGGCAGAGTGCCGTAACCAGTTTCTTCACTGGATAAGGGTGCAGGCCTCTTGACCTCAGAGGACTGCTGTCCGTCACTAACTGCACGAACGGTAAGTTCTGGGCACTTCAAATGTCTTAAAAGTCTTTTGTAATGATATCTCTTGTTTTGCAGGGTTCCGGCGATGGCGGATGGTGGGCTGATGAGAGTTGAGGATCGAACCCGCGTGAGGAATAGAAGCGCCTGGAAGCACGTAAGTAAGCGCTTGTAGCCTGCTTCACGATGCGCACTAACTGTCCCTTTTATCTTGCAGGTACAAGTTCGGAGCTTTAGAGAAGCTGAAGGGTGCTGGAATACCCACTGGATTCGGCGTGGGAAGGAGTAATGGCACGTGAGTAATAAAGTTGCCCAATGTCTTTAAACGCACCTTCTTTTGTCTTTCAGATGCGGGATGCAGCGCCGAAGGCCTCCGGAGCGTGCGAAGAGCTGGTAAGCTTTTGTCTTTCAGATGCCGGAATGCAGTGCGAAGACCTCCGGAGCATGCGAAGAGTAGGTAAGCCTTTGTCTTTCAGATGCCGGAATGCAGCGCGAGGCGTTGGTGACAGCCGATGGACCAGGTAAGAGATGCGCTGCCACTGAAGACCGTAGTGCTAACCTGTTCTTTCTTTGTCTTTACAGGTGCAGCTGAAGACTGGATTCCAGGATGGTAAGCCTTTGTTCCCTTAGGCCCAGGATCAGAAGCAGAAGACACGATGAGCGTTCTGCTGCAGAGAATGCAGAATAACACAAAGCAAGATTCATCCATCGGGTGTGGTTTAAATAGCCTCCTGTAGTGCTTAGGTGTCTCCTTCCACAGCCACGCCTAGGTAAGAAAAGAGTTCCTGCTTTCCAGAAGAGTTCCAGTGTTCTGAACCTAGGGAGTGGCTCCTGCCCCACCCAACAGGAAAAGTAGTCCCAAACAGAAGAGGATCAGGGGTTCAACTGGCAGGTAAGTAAGCAGCATGGTCTGCTGCAGGTAAGTCCACCCAAGCATTATGAGCCCGGCGCTTCCAGCGCTGGGACTGGGCATCTTTATGAGCCTGGTGCCACTGGCACCAGGACAGGGTCCAAAAGGTCCCAATTGGGACTGGCTGGCACTCGGAACCGGGGTTATGGGTCTGCTTCCAAGGGAGTCGGGCAAGTCCTGATCTTTTGGAAGCAGAGATCATGACAGCACCCCCCCTCAAGGCCCCTCCCAAACCGGGCTTCTCCGGGGGTTTGGGCTTGTTAGGAAATGTTCGATGAAATCTTTTGATTAGACGAGGCGCGTGGACATATTCTGCAGGTTCCCAGGATCTTTCTTGGGGACCGTAGTCTTTCCAGTCAATCAGGTAAAATAGTTTAGATTTGGAGATCTTGGAATCCAGGATGCTTTTGACTTCAAACTCGAGTTCTCCATCAACTAGAATAGGTTTTGGAGATGTAGTTAGTCGGGTTTGAGGTTGCACAGGTTTTAATAGAGAGACGTGGAAGACCGGATGTATCTTCATGTGAGGGGGCAAGTCCAACTTGACCGCTACTGTATTTACTATGGTAGTGATGGAATAGGGACCAAGGTATCTTGGGTTGAATGTGCGTGGTCCTTTTAGAGGTAGATATTTGGTGGATAACCAGACTTGATCTCCTACTTGATATTGGGGGGCTTCCTTCCGATGTTGGTCTGCTCCTTTCTTGTATTGTTCTTTAGCCCTTTGAAGGTGAGAAACGGCTTCCTTAAAGGCTTGGGTGATTGTAGAATGCAGGTGGTCTACTGCTGGTGTTCCAAGATCTTGGAGTGGATCCAACTCCGAGGTTCGAGGGTGACTACCGTATAAAAGAAAAAACGGGGTCTTCCCAGTTCCCGAGTGGACAGAGTTATTGTAGGCATATTCGGCTATCCAAAGGATATCTTTCCAAGTTTTTTCAGTTTGTTGTAGCATGCAGCGCAAATACTGTTCCAGAGTTTGATTGGTCCTCTCGGTTTGTCTGTCGGTTTGAGGGTGGTGGCTGGTCGAAAGTCTCACATCAATTTGAGCCGACCGACAGCAACTTCGCCAAAAATGAGAAATAAATTGACTACCTCGATCCGAAATTAGAACTGAAGGAAAACCGTGCAGTCGGACGATGTTTTCGAGAAATTCTCGGGCCAGAGTTGCTGCTGTTGGTAAGCCTTTGAGTGGAATGAAATGCGCCATCTTGGAGAATAGGTCCACGATTACTAGGATCGTATTGTATCCGGAGCATGGAGGTAGATCGGTGATGAAGTCCATAGAAAGCGTATGCCAAGGGCGAGGCGGGATGTCAATAGGGCGTAAGAGGCCGGCTGGTTTTTCCTTTTGACTCTTGTTTTGGGCGCATACTCCACAGGACATTATAAAGTCTCTGATATCTTTTTTCCAAGACGGCCACCAGAAGTAGCGCTTGATCTTTTCCGAGGTCTTGGTCATACCGGGATGTCCTTCCATTAAAGAATCGTGATAACAAGAGATTACCTTTTTCTGTAAATCTGTGCTGGGCAGGTATAACCGTTCTTGGAAATATAATAGGTTGTCCTTCACCGTAAAGTCCTTTCCCTGCAGATGCCAATTCTGTATGTCTGCTGGAGTTACCAGTAGCCTGGCTTTATCCTTAACTTCCTCTATGGATTGTGTGGCGATTACACCTAGAATTCTTTGTTCGGGAATGATAGGTACAGGTTTAGGATTGATCAAATGTTCTTCCACTCCCATCCAAGAAAGGGCATCAGCTTTACCGTTTTTTGTACCAGGTCGATAGGTAATTATGAAGTCAAACTCGGCAAAGAATAGTGCCCAACGGAGTTGCCTAGAGGATTGAGCTTTTGCGGTTTTCAAATATTGCAGGTTTCGGTGATCTGTAATCACAGTAACGGTGTGTCGGGCCCCCAGAAGATAATGCCGCCAAGGCTTAAAGGCGGACTTGATAGCTAGAAGTTCCTTATCAGTAATAGTGTAATTGATTTCAGGAGGCGAGAATTTGCGGGACCAAAATGCCACGGGATGCAACTGATTGGTTACTGGGTCCTTTTGTGATAGAACTGCCCCCATGGCAAGGCTCGAAGCATCAGTTTCAACGATGTAGGGGAGTTCTGGGCGAGGATGTTTTGAGATCGGTGCAGAGATAAATCTAGTCTTCAAATTCTGGAAAGCTTGTTCCGCCTCGGTAGACCATTCAAAACGTTTGTTTTTCTTTAACAAGGCGGTGATGGGCTGGACTATTCGAGAGAATTCGGGGATAAACCTGCGGTAAAAGTTAGCGAAGCCTAACATGCTTTGAACACCTTTTACGGAGGATGGCGATGGCCATTTGAGAATTGCATCGACCTTCTTTGAATCCATACGCACTCCGCTAGGTGATAATATGAATCCCAAGAATTCAACTTCAGTCACGTTGAAAACACATTTTTCCAATTTAGCGAAAAGTTTGTGTTGACGCAATCTCTCGAGGACCATTTTCACGTGTTTCCGATGTTCAGTTTCCGATGAAGAATAAACGAGGATGTCGTCAATGTAAACAACAACACACACATCTATGAGCTCTCTGAGGACATCGTTCATAAAATATTGAAAGGCGGCCGGGGCATTGCAAAGTCCGAAGGGCATGACCTGATATTCAAATAGCCCATACTTGGTGCGGAAGGCCGTCTTCCATTCATCGCCCTCTTTTACTCGTACCAAGTGGTAGGCTCCTCTAAGATCCAGCTTTGTATATATGCATGCTTTTCTGACTTGGTCCAGGAGTTCAGGGATCAAAGGTAACGGATATCTTTTCTTAACGGTGATCTGGTTCAGGGCGCGATAATCTATACAAGTTCTAAGGTCCCCTTCTTTTTTTGGAACGAAGAACAAAGCTGAGGAAGCAGGGGACTTGGAAGGACGAATAAACCCATTCGCTAGGTATTGATCCAGGTATTGTCGGAGGTGAAGATTCTCAGGCTCGGTGAGGGCATAAATTCTACTACAAGGAGGAGTAGATCCAGGTATCAGGTCTATCTGGCAGTCATAAGACCTATGAGGAGGTAGAGAGTTAGCCTGATCCTTCCGGAAAACATCTTGGAATTCTAGGTATTCAGGAGGTAACTGGGGAGCCTCCGAGGAAATTGCTGCCAGTGCAACACCAGGTCGAGGGTGACAAGTAGAGACACATTCTGGAAACTGAACCGTTCTTGCTCGCCAATCGATCTGAGGATTGTGCTTCTCTAACCAAGGAATTCCTAGAATAATCTGGAACTGAGGGGCCTTGATCACATCGAACACGATCTTCTCATGGTGTCCATCTTGACTTACTAGCGTCACTTCTTGGGTGGTATGCGTTACTGGTCCGGAGGCTATCTCCGTACCATCCACCGTAGTAATGACGTCCTTTACAGCCTTTGGACAAAGAGTCAGATTCATCCTCAAAACCATTTCATGATCCACATAATTGCCGATGGCACCGCTGTCGACGTAAGCTTCAATCGCATGTAATCGATCCGGATGTTCAG
Organism: Ambystoma mexicanum; assembly: GCF_040938575.1. Lineage (NCBI taxonomy): Eukaryota > Metazoa > Chordata > Amphibia > Caudata > Ambystomatidae > Ambystoma > Ambystoma mexicanum. Next base: position 1,356,663,974 of record NC_090921.1, on the reverse strand, counting down.
GGCTAATGAGGATCATAGGTATCACGAAATGCGAGGTCACTGAACTGGTTTTAACGCTCGGCAAGAGGACCTCTATTCTTGTCGGGCGAGGTCGTTTCCCTGCTCAGAGTTTGTGACCCTGGTAACTGCAGCTCCTACTGCCTTCTTGGCTGGTTTCACCGGACAGTCTCGAAGAAAGTGCCCTGAGTTTCCGCAATAGAGGCATAATTGCAGCTGTTTTCTCCTTTCCCGCTCCTTTTGTGTTAGTGGTCCTTTCAGGCCCCCTATTTGCATGGGTTCCCCGGAGTCTACTCCTTTGGTAGGAGTTGGTGGTTTGGAAAATACTCGAGCATCAAACTTGGAACGATCGGCCTTCCTGTTCTGCAGTCTGTGGTTAATTTGAACGACTAAGTCAATATAGTCTGAACAGTCTTGCGGGGGATTCACTACTTGGGCTAACACATCTTTGAGCTCTCCACGTAGACCTCTATAAAACAGCGTAATCCTTTTGTCCTCAGGCCATCGAGTTTCCACTATCAGTCTGTTGAAAGACGCAATATAAGCCAAAAGGTCTTGATTACCCTGTCGCAATGAAAGGAGCTCATTGTCCAAGGCCTGCCCCTGTGAATGTCTTGCAAACAGTTTTTCCATACTGAGCTGAAAAGCTTGAAAATCATGGAGAACCGGATCATCTTGATTAACTAGAGGGATCGACCAGTCTGCCGCATTGCCACTAAGGTACGAAAGCACGAAAGCTACCTTAGCTTGATCAGTTGGAAAGGCTGCTGGCCGGCATAAGAAGTGCAACCGGCACTGATTAATAAATACTGCAAACCTCTTTGGGTCACCAGAAAATCGTTCGGGCGGAGCCAGAGGTACATTCCCAGGTAGGTTGATCTGCACTGGGTTCGTAGAGGATGTTGAAGGAAGTTTTGCCCCTGATGCGGGTAACGGAGTTTGTCCGGCTTGTGACTGTAGCAATTGTCTAGCGAGATCGTCTGTTCGCTCCTTGGAAATAATCAGTTCCCTTCTTAGAGCATTCGTTTCCTGACGGGCTGCATGCACTTCTGCTCTTAGTTCCCCAAGTAACTGGGCTAGCTGGTCGGTATCCGAAGTTTCCATAGCGCCTGGGTGGCAGTTTTGCGGTAGGCTTTGTGTTCTGTAACGCTCACCTGATTCCCGCAGAGGCGCCGGTCTTGACTGGGTGAATGCCCTATCTTCAAAGGTGATGTGTAACACACGGTTGGCTCTTTGGGCTGGACCTCTGTGCACTGTATGTCTGACTCGAAGAGTAAGATGTCTGCAGATAGAAAATATGGGATTAATGAACTGGGGTTATTGGGTGCCTCTCTCCTCTTCCCTTTCTCTTCTCCTGTAGAACCCCAAAGGTTAACGCCCTCACCTTAGGTAAGTGAACGCCGAGCTCTCCATCTGCCTCGGGGCAGGGTGCCGTAACCAGTTTCTTCACTGGATAAGGGTGCAGGCCTCTTGACCTCAGAGGACTGCTGTCCGTCGTTAACTGCACGAACGGTAAGTTCTGGGCACTTCAAATGTCTTAAAAGTCTTTTGTAATGATATCTCTTGTTTTGCAGGGTTCCGGCGATGGCGGATGGCGGGCTGATGAGAGTTGAGGATCGAACCCGCGTGAGGAATAGAAGCGCCTGGAAGCACGTAAGTAAGCGCTTGTAGCCTGCTTCACGATGCGCACTAACTGTCCCTTTTATCTTGCAGGTACAAGTTCGGAGCTTTAGAGAAGCTGAAGGGTGCTGGAATACCCACTGGATTCGGCGTGGGAAGGAGTAATGGCACGTGAGTAATAAAGTTGCCCAATGTCTTTAAACGCACCTTCTTTTGTCTTTCAGATGCGGGATGCAGCGCCGAAGGCCTCCGTAGCGTGCTAAGAGCTGGTAAGATTTTGTCTTTCAGATGCCGGAATGCAGTGCGAAGACCTCCGGAGCATGCGAAGAGTAGGTAAGCCTTTGTCTTTCAGATGCCGGAATGCAGCGCGAGGCGTTGGTGACAGCCGATGGACCAGGTAAGAGATGCGCTGCCACTGAAGACCGTAGTGCTAACCTGTTCTTTCTTTGTCTTTACAGGTGCAGCTGAAGACTGGATTCCAGGATGGTAAGCCTTTGTTCCCTTAGGCCCAGGATCAGAAGCAGAAGACACGATGAGCGTTCTGCTGCAGAGAATGCAGAATAACACAAAGCAAGATTCATCCATCGGGTGTGGTTTAAATAGCCTCCTGTAGTGCTTAAGTGTCTCCTTCCACAGCCACGCCTAGGTAAGAAAAGAGTTCCTGCTTTCCAGAAGAGTTCCAGTGTTCTGAACCTAGGGAGTGGCTCCTGCCCCATCCAACAGGAAAAGTAGTCCCAAACAGAAGAGGATCAGGGGTTCAACTGGCAGGTAAGTAAGCAGCATGGTCTGCTGCAGGTAAGTCCACCCAAGCATTATGAGCCCGGCCCTTCCAGCGCTGGGACTGGGCATCTTTATGAGCCTGGTGCCACTGGCGCCAGGACAGGGTCCAAAAGGTCCCAATTGGGACTGGCTGGCACTCGGAACCGGGGTTATGGGTCTGCTTCCAAGGGAGTCGGGCAAGTCCTGATCTTTTGGAAGCAGAGATCATGACACATGGACTCCTTTGCAGAATTCAACACAAACCACACATGATAAGGGAGTACAGGACACGAATATGGTGGCCCTATCCCTCCAATGAATTTCCAGCATCACAGTTCCCCCCCAGACACAGTTCCCCCCAGACTGAGGTTAGGGTGGTCTAATCTCGCACGAGATTGACACCCTCATCCAAGCGGTCAACATACCTTCTGGAAAGGTAATCTGCATTATCATGACTCTTCCCAGGTCTATGCTCAATAGTGAAGTCTGGCCCTTGTAGACTAATGGACCACCTGAACAGTTTTGAATGTTCACCCTTCATCTGCATAAAGCATTTTAAGGGCTTATGGTCTGTTTGGACCTTGAAGGTAGACCCCATAAGGTAGGGCCTAAAACGCCTAAGGCTCCAAACTATACTGTAACATTTCTTTTCAACAGTAGCCCACCTACAATCTCTACCTTTGAGTTGCATACTGATGAATATGATAGGATGTTCCCTCCCTTTGTCATTTAACTGGGACAGGACAGCTCCAATTCAGGCATCAGTTTGAACAACAAAGGGTTTGCTGTAACCAGGCGCACACAACACAGGTGCCCTACACAGACATTCCTTCAAGCCCAAAAAGGCCTTCAGACAGTCTTCGGTCCAATTAACCTTCTTCGGTTGTTTGGGTGATGTTAGAGCTGTCAGAGGGGCAACTATGGTTCCATAGTCGGCCATGAAGTTTCAGTAATACCCAGTGAGGCCCAGAAAAGCTCTCACCTTGGTTTCAGTAGTGGGAGTCTCTCAGTCATGTACATACTACTGGGGAGAGGTTGGATTCAACCCCCTCCTACCTCATGACCAAGGTATGTGGCTTTCCCCTGAGCTATCGGGCACTTGGTGGCCTTGATAGTGAGGTTATCCCCTTTCAAGGCCTGCAACATCTTATCCAAATGAGTCAAATGCTCTTCCCAGGTGGAACTGTAGACAGCAATGTCGTCTAAGTAGGCCATATGAAAGGCCTCCAGCCCACTGAATGCATAGTTGACTAATATTTGGAAGGTGGCAGGTGCATTCTTCACCACAAAAGGCATGACTCTAAAGTGGTAGAGCCCCTCAGGTGTTGAGAACACATTTTTTTCCTTGGCCTGGTCCGTCAGAGCTATTTGCCAATAGCCTGAGGTAAGGTCAAAGGTGCTTACAAATCTGGCAGCACCTATGGTGTCCACGAGCTCATCAACCCTAGGCAATGGGTGTGCATCATTTTTGGTGACGGCATTGACTCCTCTGTAGTCCATACAGAACCTCCAATCCTTGCTACCTGCCTGGGAACTTGCCTTGGGGACAAGGACCACTGGGCTGGACCAGGAACTGGATGAGGGTTGAATTACACCCAGATCCAACATCTTGGTGACCTCTATCCGACATTCGATTGCATCTGCTTTTGACAGATACACTGTCACCAGTGTCAATTTCGTCCCTGTACCACGGGGTAAGGCCTGGTGTCAGTGGGAACAGAGAGACATACTGCCAGAGCAATGCCCTGCAGGCCCTCTGCTGCTCTGGTGTCAGATCTGGAGAGAGATGCACTCTCTCCAATGAGCCATCCTGAGGGTTGTTATGCAGCAAATCAGGAAGGGGCTCACTCTCATCCTCCTCTTGCTCTGTAGCTAGCAGAAAGCATGAGACTTCTTCTTGTCTGTGGAAAGGCTTGAGCCTGTTAACATGTAATACCTGAGGGGCTACCCCAGGGACTCCCATGTCAAACGGATAGTTGACTTCGCCCATCTTGGAGATTATCCTGAAAGGTCTGGTCCAGTTGTCTGCCAAAGCTCTAGGTTTGGTAGGCTCCATCACAAGGATCTCCTGTCCTGGGGTCCAATCTATTTGTGAGGTCATGCCAGTACTTGTTCAATTCTTGGCTTTCCCTAAAATTCACTGATGTCTGGCCCATCATCTGTGCCATCCTTTCGTCTGAGGCCTAACCCATAGTCCCCCACTTGCTTGGCAGGACCTGGAGGGAAGGCTTCCAAACCTTCTCTGATTAAGGCAACGGCTCCCCTCATGGGATGTCCAAAGAGAAGCTCAAAGGGGCTGAAATCAACACCCTCTTGAGGCACTTCCCTATAGGTGAACAGCAGGCATGGTAGGCAGAGATCCCAGTTCCTCCTTAGGGGCTCTTCCAAAGCACCCAGCATGCCCATGAGAGTTTTATTAAACCTCTCAACCAGACCATTGGTCTGGGGATGGTAGGAGGTGGAAAACGTATATGTTACCCCACATTCCTTGCACATTGCTTGCATGTAACTAGACATGAAGTTGGATCCTCTTTAGGGAATCCAACTCTGGTATAAATGCACAGGAGAGCCCTGGCAACCACCTTGGCAGTAATGGTCCAAAGGGCTATAGCCTCAGGGTACCTGGTGGCATAATCAACCAGGACCAAGATGAAGCGGTGTCCACCTGTTGTGGGAGGGTTTAGGGGACCGACAATGTCGATGCCAACCCTCTCAAATGGTGTGCCAACCACTGGCAAAGGCTGCAGTGGGGCAATGACACTTCTTCCCGTCTTGCCAGTGGGATAGGTCTGCCAGACCCTTTTCTTAGTCTTCTTAGTCTCAAGATGACCAGCTAAGGGCACCTCATGCGCCAACTGCAACAGGAAGGGCATGTAAACCTTAGTTACCACCAACCGCTTGAGGGCACCAGGGGGCTCACTACAAAGGAGCTCACCCTCCCAATAAATCTTGAACGACTTAGGCACTTCACCTTGTGCCTGGGCCTGTTTTCTTAGACCCTCGAGAGAGTGGCCCTCTCTCTGACCCTTACAGAAGTCGCCCCTAGAGGGCCCCACTTCAGCAAGCAGGCATGGAAGGTCAGGTTGATCCTCTGGGTTGAGTACCTCGCCCGCAGGAGGGTCTTCTGGCTCTTCTCCCTCGGGAGTTGAGTCTCGGGTCACCATAGGACCCAGCCCGTCTGGAGCCTGAATCCCAGTGGGTGCTATTGAAACAGTGGAAACGGAAGGAGCCCCCTTCACACAGGTGGCCTTCTTGCTCTTCCGTCTTGCCTTGGGTCTCCCGTTTGGCTTGGGCTCCTGACTAGCAGTCAGATCATGTGTGACCTGAGATCTAGTGACCGCAGCAGCAGTCAGGGTAGTCCATCAGAGATCAACCCAACTCTACTAGTTCATTCCCCAAGAACATGTTGGCCGGTACATTGTCCTGAACCAGGACAGGAAGCTTTGCTGTCTTGTCTACAATTGTGATGGTGACTAGGGCATGAGGAGATGATTTGGGAGGCTCACCAGCTAACCTGGTAGTTCTCAGAGTAGTACCTGCATAGTCCTCTGGCATGAGCATGGTCCTGTCCACCACTGGCATACTTGCCCCAGTGTTTCTCAAGCCAGTAGAAGGCTGGCATTTCAGGAGGACACTTCTAAAAAATCTGCAGGTGTTTTGTGGGATAGTAGCCAGTACTTCTGCGTACTGGTCCCAGGCCCCAAGGGACACTAGAGGAATCTCTGTAGGAGCACCAAATGTGATTCCTGTAGAGGAGGGGAGGACAGTGGCCTCCACCTAAGGTGTGAAGCAAGGGTAGGTCAGGCTGACAGCTTGGACTCCAAGTGCCTTACCTTTACACTTGGGGTGACCCTTCTTGTGGTCCAGAGCCCCACAGTCCCAACAAGTGCCAGGAATGCGAGGTACAATACTGGATCCACTGAGAGCCTGCTTTGCAGCAGGAGAACAGCTACTCTTACACCCACCCCCATAAGACTTATCCCCACTACATTTTTGGTTCTTAGGAGAGCAAGGTCTAGGTTTACTTGACTGTGAGTGCTTTTGGGACTCCTCAGATTTCTGAGAGGCTCCTTTCTCTTTGTCCATGTCCTTCCCACTGGGTTCCTCAGGGGACACCCAGTGGGACACCCACTTGTCAGCCAGCCTGGCCAGTTTAAAGGGATCCAAAATGTTCTGGTCAGCAACATACTGATGCAGCCCTGGTGAACAGGCTTCAGAAAAATGCTCAAAAATGGTCGAGCAATTCAACAAAAGTTTTCACCTTGTATCCATCAATCCACCCCATCATGTTCATATGTGCGGCACTCACCCAGTCAACCCACGATACCTTCTCTCTTTTCTTATATTCCCTGAAACTTTTAAGGTATTGGGTAGTTGTCTTTCCAACCTTGGCAAACAAAGCTGATTCCTTGCACTCATACTGACCCCTTTCTTCCAGACTCAGTGTCAGAATACAGTCATAACCAGTCTGAGGCACTCTTCTTAACAAACACTTAGGCCCTCATTACGACCCTGGCGGAGGACCATGGTGCAATTTGCACCATGGTCCATGGCGCAGAGCTGCCAACTCCGCCATGGGGGTTGGCGGACTTACCACCCCATTCCGACCTTGGCGGGGCGGTAAGTCCCCAATCCCCATTTACCCTTCCCCATTCCCATTTTTGCCCCATAGGGTATAATGGGAGTGGGGAAGGCGTTAATTACGCCACCGTAAATTACGGTGGCGTAATTAACAACAGGTCCCGTAGCGCCATGGATTTTTCCGCCCGGAAAAACCAGGCGAAAAAACCACCATGGCGCTACGGGAACTCGTAGTAAGGCGGAAAGGTACGCCATGCATTACGCTGGCGTAAAACCCTTTCCGCCAGGGTCGTAATGAGGGCCTTAGTCCAATCTCTTTCATCAGCATCATGGATTACACAAGCCATTTCAAACGCTTCAATCCATTGGAGGATATCAGGACCCTCCACATACACACCAACCAAATCTTTCATAAACTAGGTGGCAGAGGATCTGACACTCTCAACTGGTTTGGCTGAAATCTGAAGTGTCCTTGTTTTTAAGTTCAAGGTCTCTATCTTTGAGTATCACTTGCTATGCCAACTCCTCCTTCTTTAGTTGAGCTTCAGTTTCCAAATTTGTATATTCAAAGGCCAATTTCATCCTCAGTAATTTAAGTTCAAAGGCATTCCCTGAAGAAACAATGATGGGTTTCAGAATAGAGGCAGCAGGAGAGGTGGCACTCCCAGTAACAGATTAAAAAATAACCGCAGTGGCAGGGTCCTCAGTGGTTTCACCTCCCTGCCTGCCCCTCCTTCATAAAGAGCATCACAATCATTCTGGCAGTGCACAGGGGCAGCTATCAGCTCAGCCCTAGACTTATCTTTAAAGTCTAACTCCCTGGCTCCACACACACTCTGGAGAGCCTCTAAGCTCATCCTAGTCAATTTACCATTTGCAAACGATTCAATTGCTTGTAATGTAGTTATCCTAGTACACAACTAAAACCTCAAATTAACAAAGTGTGGATATTTTGTAGGTGGCAAGATTACACACTGATTCTTAAAACCATTAGAATCCCACCGCTGCCACCAGTGTAAAGACTGGAGGGGGGGGTTAGCTGTACTCCTCCCCACAATATGGCAGAGTAGAAGCATAGAGCACCCTGTAAAGATGGGTCCTGGCCAAAGATGACTCTGACATCCTGGGATGTATTAGTGACTTTTTTAATGAGCTCTTTGTACATTACATCAAGTACATCAGGAGAGGTACCTCTCTCAGGGGTTTTACATGTCCAACTCCCTCTCCCAGAACACATTCATACAACAACATTCTCTCAGCCTGCATTCTCTGTCACTCACTCCAACATTCCATGCCTTCTGCTCAGGGTCCAGGTAAGGCTTAGTCACTACATATGTCCCCCCTTAATAATAACAAACTACACACACATACATAAGACACACACAGACACCCACCATCCCATTTGCGCGTGCATCTTTTATGTTACCAACTGGAACACTCTACGCACACACAAACCGTGAACTGTCGTCACCATGTGGGACAATCCTTCTCCAACAATGCCCTCCCCTTTTCTACATAGTAAGGAAGAGATACCAGCAACATCAACAAAGATACCCTTCCAAACCAACCCAAAGTGCTAGTGTCACCACCCCCACAAGTCACCTGTGTCCCAAGGACCACCTTCCACAAATAACAACACTTCTGTGAGGGAGCTCCAGATCACACTCACTACCTCACTGCATACTCACTGCATCATATGTCATTGAAATGTCCACACATGTATCTTCAAATGTCATAACAATTTAAATAACTTTGCATTTCTACCAACAATGAGTTCTACCCTTAAACTTCTAAATTATCTAAAATGAATAAAAGTCCCACCTGTGAAAGGAAAGGTTAGTGTGGCACATTTCATAATATTCTATGTCTCTATTTCTTTCCTAACTTAACCAGTACATATTGACTATTAACTCTTAAAGTCCATCTGTGGGAAAAAAACATTTTATAACTTAGCATTAATCTCCATTAACATCACATTTCTATTGTACTAAACTCACTACTATTCCTTATCTATACGGAGGCCACAACATCTACAATCAGTGCACAACAGACACACACTCAAAAGGTGTCCCAATACTAAACAGGCCTCACATGAGAATTAACTATATATCGCTGACTAACAATTTAAGAATTTCACAATTACCACAGTTAATATTGTGAACTTTACAACAGATACAACAGAAAGCCACTGTCAAAACTTCCATTGCAACAAATCTCCAGTCAAACGCTGCTTGTCATGACCACAGGTTAGTTTTCCCATACTAGTCCTAAGAGATGCAGGTTCATAAGGAATCCATTTGCCCTAGCTGGTTATTGATCCTAAATTCCCCATGTTAATGGTTGGTTGGAGTTTCGTTAATGGCCGCTAGGTGGTGCCTTTGGGTCAGTTAGCTAGCGGGTCTAGTTGTTTTCAGGTGCCGGCTATTTAAGCCCCGCCCATCAGAAGGCTCGCGCTTCGCGTCGTTCGTCTGAGTTCAGATGGAACTCTCGCCGCGTACCTCCGTTTCCTGTCACAGCTCAATATTCCTTGCCCACAGATAATTACCGTTGATTCCATGAGTAACATTTACTAGATATCAGTTCCCTTCCTGTATTTTACAGTTGCAGTCGTTCCGGCTCAGTCACAGTCCATAGTCCGGAGTCCTGTCATAGCGGTCTCCTTACCTCACAGTCTGTGGCAGTTTTCTCTCACGCAAGTACTCCCAGTGATGTGCGAATGCATTTGCTTCGTTTTTGCTGCTTTATCAGATACATTGAATTGTGTATAAATGTTATTAGAATCCCTCACACATTTCAGGGTATTACGTTGTTATTAGCGGGTTCGTGCCCTTCCTGTGGAGTTTGCCTTGGAAGTTGTTTCTAGTCAGATATTTTTGGTCACACTCATGTTCATATTACGCAAAGTCATAAGGTGCTTCCATGTTGCCGACCGAGTAGTTCTTTGACCCTTCTACTTTGTTTCAGGGGTTTTCTATTCCGTCACGCATTGTAGTGAGGAAGTTGGCTAGACGTAATAGTTCTTCACAGCTCTTTTTTCTGTAATTTTACACACGCTTCTCACCACAGCATATTGCCCCTTTTAGGGTCTAATTAGGATAGGGTTTCTGTCATCCCCTTTTCCCAGTGATAATTGCTCTCCATAAGTGCCCATTTAGCCCCTTATAGAAGAAACCATTCTCCTGTGTCCCATCTTCAGGACTAGTGCCCCTGTATAGAACATGATGGAGAGCTCAACAAATTAAATACCAAGGTGAGCGATTGCTGGTCCCATAGTTACCAGTCTGTTCCTCCTATTTAACAAAAGAAAACTAAGGAAGGGAAAATTGTTATTTTCTTCACAGAAATTCTGTGTCTAGTTCCCAGGAATGTAGAAGTCAGTTGGAGTTCCAGAAGGTTCCCGCAGAGTTCAGGTGAGCGTTACACTGCTCCTCCCACTAGCTTCACACCGCATAGTACCTCTGGGGACACGCCCCCCCTTGTCTATGGATAGTTCACTCTCACTTCTTTTGCCGACCACAACACATCAGTACGCTTCATCATCTGCATTGTTATTCAACATTTTGCAATGCCTCCAACCTCTCTTGCAGCCATCTCATTATAGCCCTCCATGTTCTGCCACTTCAATCTTGGCAGTGCTTTTGGACATGCTTTGCTTACTTCCTCTTTCACCCTGATACCGCTTCATGAATTAACAGCCAATCAGAATCTTCGTTGCTGTTTCTGTAAGCATGCAACGTGATCACGTTCCCCAACTCTGTTGATGCTTTACTTTAAATTTCCTGTTCAGGAAATCCTTCTACGATCACTTCACTACGGATGTATCATGCCTAAGTTCCGCTCTCAGGGAACAAACAGTTGCACCTGAACACAAACTGATCAGTGTTCTGCTTCGTCAGAGTTTCGTAGTCTTCGTAGCCTCCCTGCGTGATGTCTTCAGTATGCCGGGACAATCACCATCTCCCCAGGCGTTCTGCTTGACGTCACCAGTCGAAGTAAGCCGTCGAGGAGCACAGAGTTCCGCACCCAAACAGTCACCGCGACCCTTACAAACCCTCCCCTGCGCACCTCACATGTTCAACAACATGGGTCTCCACAACACGGGTCTCTTGCCCACATCAGCCTGGCTGTGAGGCCACACCGCCAATTGGCAGCTCCAACGTACCGCTCTTCAAAAACTACCCAGAGCTCTAAGGTTGTTGCCGCACCGCAAGTACAATGGAGCCTCCTCTGCCAGATACCTGCTCTCTGCCTCCTACCAGCAGCTCCACACGGCAACAAAACACCCTGGCCTCTCTCCTCCTGGTGAGACCCATGAACCTCCCCAGGTAGCCACAGCTCTCCTTGTACCAGCTGCACCCACAAGGTAAGGCATGCCCCTTGGGCTTTCATAGAACAGACACTGTCCTTTACTCCTGTAGTTTCCACTGCCAGCAAAGTCAGAATTCGAGCTTGTCACTCCCTCTAAAATGCTGCAATGGGCTCTTAACCCATCCACAACACAGCAGTGAGCTCCAAGCCTCTTCAGCCTCTTGGCTGTTAATTCATGCTCCAATGAGCTCCAAGCCCCTTCAATGCGCAGCCATTGACTCCCAGCCCCTCCATTTGCGCTAATGGGCTCTTAGCCCCACCAATGTTCACTTTGCCACGTAGCTTCTTGGCACCCACTGTCCTTGACCTGCCTGCTTGCAGACCCACTGGCCCCAGGCATTGGCGCTGCCCTCTACATGCTGCGCCTCTGCATACAACGTTGGGCTCCTCTGTGCTTAATGGCAACCAGCGCTGCCCCTACCTGAGAGAGGATCTTCTTCATTGGTTGAGGGGGCAGTGCATGTCCCTTCCTTTGTGCTGTCCCCCAAGCACAGCCAGCATCCTCATCGCCATTGTAAAGATGGGTCGTGGCCAAAGATGACTCTGACATCCTGGGATGTACTAGTGACTTCTTTAATGAGCTCTTTGTACATTACATCAAGTACATCAGGACAGGTATTCATAAATTAAGGGCAACATGCGCCGGCATCCTCTCTCAGCGGTTTTACATCTCCAACTCCCTCTCCCAGAACACACTCATACAACAACATTCTCTTAGCCTGCATTCTCTGTCACTCACTCCAACATTCCATGCATTCTACTCAGGGTCAAGGGAAGGCTTAGTGACTACATATATCCCTCCCTTAATAATAACAAACTACAACCACATACATAAGACATACACAATCACCCACCATCCCATTTGTGCGTGCATCTTTTATCTTACCGGTAGAAATGGACGAGCAACCAAGGTTTATGTTCTCAGGAGGTGATGCAGACTGGTTCGTAATGTCATGCGGCAACCTTGGAGATTGTGGCAACAATGGAGGATGTATCGTAATCCCTGCTTAAAACGATACTCTGTGAGCACTCCAGTAAGCAGGGAACACGGTCTAGTTATCAACTATCATGGCCGCGGCCGCAGCATGGCGTTTCCATAACTACTGTAGAGGAGGATAGGTCATTAGGACCCCCCTCACATACATCCCCGACCCAGGTGGAGACTCATGACTCGTCAGCGGCCCCATCGAACCCTAAGGGCCCAGGAGACGGGGGGCTGCGGATCGACACGTGAGGCTGCAGGACTACAGTATAAGACATAGCATAGACCCCATTTTGTATTAAGACAACTCCATTTTGTGTAAAAAATCCAGTCCATGCAAAGTTGCTCGCACACTCGCACACACAGAAAGATGCAGCCTGACCCCTGCTTGACTGCGCTCACAGGAGTATGCACTCCCCCCTCCAGCCTCCACCTCATGTTAGATCCACTGAAGGCCTGTTCTCACGAGCAACCAGACACGAACAAACAACAAAATAAACACTGTATCACTTGGCCTTCCGCAGTACATCATATGCCCCAGCCATGACCGGGCTCGTTAGAAGGTAACTGAAACCAGCCCAATCCTGCATGCCCTGACCCTGTACCAAGCCCTCTAATTTGGACTGTGTGGCGCCCCTCACCCCCACCAACCCCCGATGCACCTTGCATAACGAAATAAGCATTTGTGTAATATATGTCGTGTTGACTAACGTTTGCTGCTATTCTGGAGCCGTGTGATTTAAGAGTAATATGTGATTGCTCCGGTACATGATGTAACAAAGCGCATTTGTAATGCACGATGATCAGCCGAGACAGTGGAGCCAGATTGTACTGTGATGTAATATGCAGTGCTCTCTCTTACACACAACCCAACCTAATGCCACCTCATGTTCGTATGTCAACTACTGATGTGAAACACTGTGTTAAATGGCAAATCCCTCTCCAGCCTGTGTTCCTATATTAATGTAAACATATGTGTATAATACCAGGAGCTCCAAGTGTTGCCACCCACTCTTGCCAAAAGTACGGGGAGCTGTCCTATGCAGGGAAACAGGCCCAGTGCTGCAAGGTCGTCTCCCCCCTCCTCCCTCCCAGGCCCGCCAGGGATAGCTGGTGCTCGAACAGCACAGCCTCGCCTCCCCTCCCAATCTTGCTGGACCCGCTTCAAGCATCCACCTCCCCCATGTCAAGAGGCCGCCACAGCCTGACTCTATGAATTAAGAGCTACCTGGTCCTAAATCCCACCATCTCCCGGGCACCGGTTACATGCCCCCCCACGGCCCATTGGTATCCCCGTTCACCCCAAGTTAATGGCCCTCGAAGGGGGGCATCCACCCTTGTACTATCAGATCGTAATACCGTCCTTCATTATAGCCACCAGGACAGGGCGATCAAATAACCCCCCTCCCCGCCCTGCACCCCTGACCCTGCACATGGACACGTGGGATTACCATACTTGAACCCAATGGATAAGGATACCCCCTATCACATATCCATGTCCCTGTCTCCTCCTTGAGCTAAGGTCAATATATTACTGGATTTACAAAGACACCTGACATTGTAGAATGTGACGAATGATTGCGAGTGTGTGTCCACAAGGGCAAGTGTTAGAGCAACCACCAATCATCAATACAAGTTATGTCCGGCCGGCAGCTCCACCCCGAAGAGCCCAGCTGACCCGTCTACCCCTCGTGGCACCGCACGGACGACCGCCAATCCTGGAACAGCAACTGTATACAATGTATACCATCTAGCCTTCACCACCCAATCCCTAAGACTATGTGCCCGCTATAGCTTGTGTCATGCGTGACGTTAGTTTTGTAATAAGTAGGACTGTCTTTGCTATTGTCAGACAGAGCACTCTCAGAGTTTGCAGAGTCCTTTGCATGCCCTATATTGATCTAGATAAAACCCTTTTGATCTCACCCGCACTTGGTCTTGGTCTCATTCCCCTCCTGGGGTGTGTCCTTTATTGCCTCTCACTAAGGGGGGTGCTTTTGGGGGACGCTCAAATTCACTACCCACTGCGCTTCCGGTTCAGTGTGTCGTATCTTGTTCTTCCTGGTACACCACTGCTGCACTCCACGCAGTTTAGTTGTTGGTTCCGGCCTTCCTTGGAATTCTTGTCTTCCTTTACTCTGCCCTCGCTCAGTCTGTACTGTTTTCCGCTGTATCTTTGCTTGGTTTCTGACTTTTTGTTTCACTTATGCTATGCGCCTTGTATTTTACTTGTGCTATGAGTAATGTATTTTAATTGTGTAACTAAGCTGTAAGTTGTCTTATGCTATGCGCCCTGATACCCACGGGTCTGGCGCGCAATATAAATGATAAAACAAACAAACAAACAAACCAGAGTTTCTGTCTCGGCTCACTTCGTACCTCCTTCCTTCAGGTACGCCCTCTCTGTTATCATCGGCTTGCTGCTTTTCTGGTTTCTGCTCTTAGTCTACTTTCCTCGCAACAGAATGTTTCTCTCTCCGGTCCGTTCACTGCTCTGCCTTTTCTGTGCCCATGCACTCGGTAAGACCGCTCTGGCTTTCTGGTTTCCACTTACCTACTGTTCTGTTATCCTTTCTTTATCATTTCTTTTCTTAACTGTAGCCTACATTGTGGCAGAAGTCTTACCTCTGCAGTTCATGATGAACTATCCATATTCCGACTGTAATTAGCCATCTAGAGACTTCCATCTCCTGTTGGGAATACCTCAGTTGGCTAACTTCTTTAGCATCTTCAAGACTGGAGAGTACCTTCTTCCGTTTACCACCGGTACTCGATTGCTGCAGGGTTTTTTGGTGCCTAGAAGCTTTTTCCCTGCTTTTTGAGGCTGGCTCTCTGGGGTTCCCTTTGGTCAGGAAGTAATATCCTGTCAAGGTGGCCTCCGGTGGAGCCTGTCCTTATCTACATGATAAGAAGAGCAAGAAGGGCACGAAGGACAAGAAGACCCAGAGAAGAGACACATCTGAGATCCAGTCTTACTCCTCGGAGGAAAGAGGTGAGGAGGAGTCACGGGAGGGTACTCCAGTTTGGTCCAGGGCTGACAGTATACAACGCCCAACATCCCACATGGCATCTTCAGAACTATACCAAGAGATGGTGGCAGCCATTCAGGGCTTAACCGCTCAGATGCAGAATTTACAAACAGAAAATGAAACACTACGAAAACAGGTGGACGCACGCAACGAGGACAGAGGAGATTTACCACCCATGGCGTTGTCTGTTTTGGAAATATGATGGCAGTCCCAAGACTTGGAAGGAATTTATGGATGCCTGTCAGGTCTGTTTTTCCTTTAGACCTAGGACCTATGAAAACGACAGGACCCGTGTGGGATTCCTCATCTCTAATCTAGTGGGCAATGCACTGGCTTGGGCCACTCCCCTAGTTACAAATAATGATCCAGCGTTACAGAATTACACTCAATTTTCTCCGCTGTTTCGGGAAAGGTTTGAACGACCGGAAGTGTTATGATATGATATGGCATTTGTAACGCGCTTATACACAAGTGTTTCAAGGCGCGACGAGGCAGGGAGGGGGGAACAAGGGGAAGACAGACAACGATCCTACTAGGCCAGATGTCATTCAGACCGCGCAAGTGCAGGGGTAGGGGGAAGGGAAAAGTGTTGTTTTCCACATCTGAATGCTTGATGTCAGACAGGGTGGGTCGGATGTTCAGTCTTATGTATCCAGATTTCAGAAGATTGCTGCCAACGCAGGGTGGCCGGATACAGTTCAACAGACGATATTCAGTAGAGGAATCCATGAAGACCTCAAGGACGAGTTGGCCCGAGTAGCATGCCCAGGATCTTGCCAAGAGCTTGTTACCCTGACACTTCAGATAGAGTTCTGCATGATGGAAAGGTGACAGGAACATAGAAGACAGCAGACCTACACCCCCGTGGCAGACCTCCCACCTCAGACCAAGGACTCTCCCCAAGCTGAAAGCCCTCCGGATAAACCTATGCAGATAGGAGCTGCGCATTGTCTGCTAACCCCAGATGAGAGAAGGAGAATAAGAGAACTAGGCTTATTTATGTACTGTGTACTCACGGATGAGGCCCAACAAGGCTGAAACATGTTTGCGGATGCTTGTGGTCTCGCGCTGAAGGGATGTGACCTAGCAGTTCGGGCTGGACTGCCCCTTTTGGGGTGGGACCAAGCCTGATTTGCATATGTATTTCCCCTTCTGTAATGGCTTGGCAGGCGAAGAACGACGGTCTGGAGGGTTTCCCAGAGCAATGCCAGATGTTAAGATTCATTCTAAAGCTTCCAGCCATCACCTCTTTGTTTTTGCGTTGTCACCTCGAGTGGGACGGGTCTGCCCAGTCGTGGGTCCCATTCCTGCTGGGCCTAGAGAGCCAAGCTACTCCTCACTGATGAGGCCCAACAAGGCTGAAACATGTTTGGGGATGCTTGTGGTCTCGCGCAGAAGGGATGTGACCTAGCAGTTCGGGCTGGACTGCCCCTTTTGGGGTGGGACCAAGCCTGATTTGCATATGTTCTTTCCCTTTTTGTAATGGCTTGGCAGGCGAAGAACGATGGTCTGGAGGGTTGCCCAGAGCAATGCCAGTGGTTAAGATTCATTCTAAAACTTCCAGCCATCACCTCTTTGTTTTTGCGTTATCACCCCGAGTGGGACGGGTATGCCCAGACGTGGGTCCCGTGCCTGCTGGGCTTAGAGACCCAAGCTACTCCTCACTGATGAGGCCCAACAAGGCTGAAACATGTATGGGGATGCTTGTGGTCTCGTGCAGAAGGGATGTGACCTAGCAGTTCAGGCTGGACTGCCCCTTTTGGGGTGGGACTAAGCCTGATTTGCATATGTTCTGTAATGGCTTGGCAGGCGAAGAACAATGGTCTGGAAGGTTGCCCAAAGCAACGCCAGTGGTTAAGATTCATTCTAAACCTTCCAGCCATCACCTCTTTGTTTTTTTGTACTGTGGCTCCTCAAAACACATTCTACGAAATTGTCCGGAAGTACCCCCTAGGAGGAAGGGAAACGCTTCCCACCGATCCTACGCAGGGGAGATATTGGGGGAATCTGAAGACAACCCTGCAACCAAACTCAAGCATTAAGTCCAACCCCAGACTCCAGATTAATGGTGTTCCTGATACAGATGCAGATTACTCCTGTTCGGACTGTGGAAGTGTTAGCCATGTTGGACAGTGGGGCAGCTGGAAACTTTATTGATACCTCCTGGGTGAAGGAGCAAGACATATCATTATTGAGCAAACCAAAATCCATTCCTGTAGAAGGAGTAGATGGTACCCCTCTTTCATTTGGTCCGATTATGATGGAAACAGGCACCATTCCCATACTGATGGGAAGACATAAGGAAGCAGTGGTCTTTGATGTCATCAGGGCAGCACACCTCCCTGTTATTTTGGGAATCCCCTAACTACGGAGACATAATCCTCACATAGATTGGGCTAAGAATACTCTGAGTTTCTATTCCGACTTTTGTCAACAACACTGCCTACATTTTCCAGTCGAAAGGCCCCAGGAGGGTCAGGAGATTGAAATATCTTCATCAGTGGTTTCCAGCATACCCTTACAATACCAACAATATGAGGAAGTGTTCGAAGATAAGCTGCCAAGGTTGTTGCCCCCACACAGACCGGAAGATTGTGCCCTGGAACTACAAGAAGTAACCACTGTCCCGTTTGGAAGAATATCCCCGCTTTCACTTCCCGATAGAAAGGCACTCAAAGAATACCTGGAAGCTAACCTACAGAATGGTTTTATCCAGGAATTAACATCATCAGGCGGGGCATCCTTATTCCTCATACCTAAAAAGGGGATGTCTGAATTAAGACCCTGTATTGATTATAGGGACCTCAACCGCATCACCCTGCGAGACAGATATCCCATGCCCTTGATCCGGGACATACTGGAGGCAGTTCAAGGTTCCTCCATTTTCACCAAGTTAGACCTCAGGGGTGCATATCATCTCCTTAGAATCAAGGAGGGGCACAAATGGAAGACTGCTTTTAGAACTCCCTTGGGTCTTTTTGAATATAGTGTCATGCCCTTTGGTGTAGTGAATGCCCCGGCAGTCTTTCAAAGATTCATCGACAAGATATTTTCAGATCTTTTATACCTCCCAGTAGTGGTTTATCTTGAAGATATCTTGATATTCTCTGTCAACCCTACTGAGCATCAGAACCATGTCAAGGAAGTTATCTACCGGCTTCAAAGAAATCAGTTGTTTGTGAAGCCTGAAAAATGCCAATTCAATGCTGCTTCAGTTTCCTATTTGGGGTATATCCTGTCCAAAGACAGCAAATAGATTGATCCGCGGAAGGTGGAAGTGATACTAAGGTGGCCTGAGCCCCAGGGTGTGAAGGACATACAGAGGTTTTTGGGACTGGCAAATTTTTACCGCCACTTTATCCGTCATTTTTCCAACATCCAACATTTTTCCAACATCGTCCTTCCTCTGACGGCCTTACTATAGAAGGGAATAAAATTCCACCTGGGTCCAGCTGCATTACAGGCTTTTCAGCAGCTGAAGGTCCTTTTCACGTCGGCACCAGTCCTTGTGCAACCTGATCAGACATGTCAGTTTATCCTGGAAACAGATGCCTTAGACAGGGCATTAGGAACAGCCCTTCTGCAAAGATCGTCATTGTCTACTACTCCAGGACACTTACATCTAGTGAAAGGAAATATTCCGTCCTGGAGAAGGAATTGCTCACCATTAAACAGGCCTGTGAGGAGTGGAGGCACCTTTTGCAGGGTTCGCTCAAACCTTTTGAGGTAAGAACCGATCATCGAAACCTCAAGAATCTTCAGCAGATGGAATGTTCTAACCCTCGCCATGCCCGGTGGACGTATTATTTCTCCCAATATGACTTCATCATGATGTACCTACTGGGCTCACAGACCATTTTGGCTGATTCCCTGTCTCGAAGCTGGAGTATCGAACTGGATCCTCATCAGGGTAAGGGACTACTCCTACCCAATAAGAAGATCATAGCTCTAGTCTCCAATTTCCTTCAAGCCGTCCAAGAGGAGATCCAGGTGACAGACAAGGACAATCCCTGCCTTACTCATAAGGATGGCTTGTTATACCACGACTCTGCATTGTTCATTCCCACACCCAACTCCAGGTACAGGTGATAGCCTGGTGTCATGATGTGCCTCTGGCAGGTCACAAGGGACTTAAGAGCACCTTGGAACTGGTTAGAAGAATGTTTTGGTGGCCAACCTTGTATAAAGATGCCCAAACCTATGTATCAGCATGTCCGGTGTGTGCTACCAGTAAGTCCGCTACCGGCAGGCCTGTCGGTCTCTTGCAGCAACCCACCTTACTATCCCGTCCATGGGAACACATCACAATGGATTTCATTGTGGATCTACCTTTGTCAGAAGGTAACCGAGCCATCATGGTTACCAGACACCTACAGCAAACTCACCCACTTCTCTGCAATCCCTGGTCTCCCCACAGCTCCTGAGACGTCTTCCATATTTCTATGAGATATAGTCCGGCTTCACGGTATCCCAAGAACCATACTATTAGATTACAGCTCTCAATTTACATCGAAGTTCTGGACCACACTGTGTGGTCAATTGGGTATTCAGAGGGCGCTCTCGTCTGGTTTTCATCCCCAGAGTAATGGACAGACGGAGTGATTGAATGCCACATTGGAACAATATTTAAGGTGTTTTTGTAATCGAGAGCAGGACAATTGGTCTTCTTTACTTACTTTGGCTGCGTTCTCTTACAACAACACATACCATACCGCAATACATATGAGTCCTTTCTACTGTACGTATGGATACCATCCTCAGCATTTACCCTGGATTGGCAGATCTTCAACTCACTCACCAATGGTGGACAGTCTCTTGGACAATCTCAAGACGGCTCATAAGGATGACATCAGATCGCTTGTAGAGAGCAGACAAGGATACAAGGAAGGAGCCGACCATCGGAGGCATGAGAATCCAGATTGGACCCCAGGTACTTTAGTATGGTTAGCTACTAAGTATCTTCCTAGATGGGTGCATACAAGAAAGGTTGCCCCAAGATACATTGGTCCTTATTCAGTTTTGAAACAGATCAAACCGGTAGCCTATAGGCTCAAATTGCCCAAAAGGTTACACAGGGTACATCCTGTCTTTCATACTTCTCTTTTGAAACAGTATGTTCCAGACCCCTTTCCGAGAAAGATAAAGGTATCTAATATCATACTGGCTACTGAACCAGAGGAATATGAAGTGTCTCACATTGTGGATTCCAGATATAGAAAGGGCACGTTGCAGTATCTGGTTCACTGGCAGGGATACTCAGAGCATGAACGCATCTGGGAACCCAGAAGCCATCTGCCCGCACCCCTGCTCTTACACCAGTTTCACAGAACACATCTGAGCAAGCCGGGGGGGGGGGGCCCGATGAGAAGAGGGCATACTGTCATGCGGCAACCTTGGAGATTGTGGCAACAATGGAGGATGTATCGTAATCCCTGCTTAAAATGATACACTGCGAGCGCTCCAGTAAGCAGGGAATGCGGTCTAATCCTCAAATATCATGGCCGCGGCCGCAGCACAGCGTTTCCATAACTACCCGATGCGCTTCCGGTTCAGTACCTTGTATCTCGTTCTTCCTGGTACACCGCTGATGCGCTCCTCGCAGTTTGGTCCTTGGCTCCAGCCTTCCTTGTAATTCTTATCTTCCTTTACTCTGCCCTCACTTAGTCTGTACTGTTTTTCCACTGTATCTTTGCTTGATTCCTGACTTTTTGTTTCAGCCGAAATTCCGTCTCGGCTCAGTTCGTACCTCCTTCTGTCAGGTACGTCCTCTCTGTTATCATCAGCTTGCCGCTTTTCTGGTTTCCACTCTTAGTCTACTTTCCTCGTAACGGACTGTTTCTCTCTCCGGTCCGTTAGCTGCTCTGCCTTTTCTGTGCCCCTCACTCGCTACAGCCGCTCTGGCTTTCTGGTTTCCACTTACCTACTGTTCTGTTAGCCTTACTTTTATCATTCCTTTTCTTAACTGTAGCCTACATTGTGGCAGAAGTCTTACCTCTGCAGTTCATGGTGAACTATCCATATTTCAACTGCGATTAGCCGTCTAGAGACTTCCATCTCCTCTTGGGAATACCTCAGTTGGCTAACTTCTTTAGCATCCTCAAGACTGGAGAGTACCTTCTCCCGTTTACCACCAGTACTCGGTTGCTGCAGGGTTTTTTGGTGCCTAGAAGATTTTCCCCTGCTTTCTTAGGCTGGCTCCAAGGGGTTCCCTTTGGTCAGGAAGTAATATCCTGTCAAGGTGGCCTCCGGTGGGGCCTGTCCTTATCTACACGATAAGAAGAGCAAGAAGGGCACAAAGGAGAAGAATACCCGGAGAAGAGACACATCTGAGACTCAGTCTTACTCCTCGGAGGAGTGAAGAGGAGTCACGGGAGGGTACTCAAGTTTGGTCCAGGGCTGACACTTAAGTGCAGTGTAGTCCCCAAGCACCCCACAAAGGAATGTCCACACACTATGTTATGTGCTAACACAGTTCTTTATATAAATAAGGTTCAAGGTATATACATCAATTAATAACACACTTTGTAATCTGGCAATTCTAATATGGCAAATATATACAATGTCTATGTGGTACCACTCTTAACTATTGACTCCTTTAAAATGCACCAACTGCTGACAATTTCTAATGGTATACAAATCAAACAGTAATGTGAATCCGCATAGGACATAGGAAGGAAGACAAGTTGGGTTTAACAATGGCAGAAATGCTGACCCCCTTTACCTAGAGGCAGTTGTGAGTGAGGATCCCCCCACCTGGGCAACCTGTAATAAAGTGTATTCACATGCACAGTCCATTAATGTTAAAATAGTCTTGTTTCCTGGTCAGAAATGTTCCACTACCCCAATGTACCTGAGTTTAGCAGAGTCTCGTTGACGGCTTGTCAACGGGTTTCTCGTGAGCAGACTCCCTTTAAAGCAGGAGCCACGGTCGTCGAGATTCCATGAAGAAAATGTGAACACCATTGTCAGGACAGCAGCTTTGAATTTTTCAGTGCTGGTCGACGATCGATCGTGGACATACTGCGTAGACGAGGCGTGCAGTGCACCTCGATGACAGAGTTCGGTGCTGCAAAGAAGACTCCCTGACGAACATAGACCTGGCAGTGGCTGTCGGGTGTTTGGAGTTGGTGTCGACGATCGGCACTCGACCATGGATGGATCTTCACTCAATGGAATCATGGACTTCAGTTGGTGGGAAACCCACAAGCAGACTTTCCTCGATTGTCGGCAACCTCGACTTTCTCGGGCGGGACAAAGTGGTCGACGGTGATGGCAAGGGAGCCCTTGGTTTAAATGTTCTTAGGCAATGATGGACATTGACGGCCTCGATGTCCTGGTGCTTTACTTCAATGCTTCTCGGCGGATCCCGTCTCTGGTTCACAGCTTTTTGGGACTGACAGCCAGGGTGCCTTGAAGAATATCAGCTTCTGCATGATGTTCCCTCGTAGCTTGGGGGGAGGTCTCCTAAACAGCTAGAGAAAGGAGGGTTCAGCCTTTGAAACAGTGTTGGCGCTCTAAGTGGAAATGATTACAAAGATAAAGAATGGTGATGGTAGAGATGCTGCAGTAGAGGGATGCCACAGAGGCTGACCTGGGCTTGGGCAAACTTGGAAGAGAAAAAGCCCTCCTGTTGCGCTTCTCGAAGTTGCTGAAGTGTGTGAGACACCTACGAATGAGAAGTAACATTGGAAACCTAACGACCAGAACAAACGGAATCCATTCATTCCAGTACAACCGAAGTGAACTAATTTCAACAACTAATCTGACCTGACCACAACCTTACACCTTTTGATTCTCATCCGATATTCCTCCTGAAGAACCACCGCGACTGTGCAGTGGAGAAACACGTGTTAAGGAACTAGCACTTCTTCAAACCTAGGAACGAGGTTTGCATACCACTAGAACCCAAGGGAACATTACAAATTGAAGCATTTACTGCATTGATCTCAACCTCAACAGGATTCTGCTATCTTTAAGGCATTTCACAACCTATTAGACTTAGTGAACTGAACTAAGAATTCTAAACAAATAAAGATCCCAAATCAACAAGGATATAATCCAACCTACAAACGAAACCTAGTGTATTCAACTAAGGATTTTTTCCAAAAGGAGAAAAGAATAAATATTAGTGAAAACAACTCAAGATTTCACAGGACTTTGCCAAAGGATATAGATTAAAATCCAAGCACAAACAATGTATAATCTCATACTGTTGTTACTCTTATAAGAATTTATTTTGCTTTAACAAACATTTACTTTACTTTGGACGCAAATGTGTACATTTTTGGCTTGATTTGCAATCTAAATAAAACTATAAGGAATCTGAACACATTTGTTTGAATATTTATTCAACTTCGAGAAGCGCAACAGGAGGGCTTTTTCTCTTCCATGTCTCCTAAACAGGTCCTCTCTTGGATCAGTCCTAGACAGACACAGCAGCTTTCAGATTCGGTCAACGGTGAGCAGCAGCAAACCTTCTTCTTCCAGCTGGGCTACAAGGATGAGCAGCTTCAAGTTTCAACATCAGCTTCTGAACAATTTTGCTAACTCAGAGGTCCCCAGATATACAGAACTATCCCTCATTCACACTGCCGAACCAAGCTTAGTCAGCCAATCGGTCAGAAGAGCATTAATGCAGGCAGGCATCCAGTCAGGCTCACAGTGCATTCAATCCATTCACTTCCACCCAGACACCCATAACAAGGAATGTGGATTGGGACAAGCGCCCAGCCTTTCAGCACACCACACTGCATTAATGTCAGTTTCAGGTAGGGCTGTCTCATTTCTTGTGTCTCTCACACACACAGACACCAGATACCCATAACATGGAATGCATATTGGTCACACACTCCATTCACGCAGGTCCCACCTCAAGGTTGTACCCACAACATACAGTCACTGGGAAGGCTCCATCCAGTCTGGCCTGGACTTCCCCACAATACCATATATGGTTCTTCCACCCGACAGCCAGTCAGGGGAAGGGACAGAGTCAGGGCTTCCCAAGACTTTGGGAAAACAAGGTAACAGGTAATACAATCCAAGAGGCCACAGGAGCCATTTTGTCTCCTATCAGAAATCCAGTGAGTCCTATGGCAGGGCCTGGGCATCCCAAAATATTGCTAAGGAGTTACAAGATGGGGTGAATGAAAGAATGGCGCTAACACTAGGAAATCAAGGACAAGAAGCACAGAGAATTCTAACAGTCTTAAACAAGTTACCAGGGTATGAATAGGATTACTTAGAGAGTAGGACAAAGACAAAGGGTCAAGATGGGATAGGCTATGTGTTGCTATGGGATGGGGAAATACTCACACTGTTCACTTGAGTTTGGGATTTGGGACAGTCAAGCGGGTTCTGGACTCAAAAACGCTAGTTTTAACGCGGCGGGTGCCCCTTAGAGCAAACAGCTGGGCAAGTCTGGTCACTGGATGGCAAGGGTACAGTGGGCATGCAGGTAGTGGGCAAAAAGCCGGTCTGGTCACAGGATGCTCCCAAAAAGGGTACCACAGCTTTTCCCCCTTGTTATTGGGATTTAAGTGGGGTTTCTGGATCAATGGCCTTGCTGGGACAGGATCAGCAATGCTTTGGCCTGGCAGTAGCGTCTGGAATCTTGCAAAGGTGGATCTGGAATGTCTGGATACGCAGGCGCTGGAAATTCAGGAGAGGGTGTCTGTCCCTGAGAGTTCCCACCTCTTTTATAAAGCGGGTGACATCACTGGGTATATTGTTGGGCAGAACTAAGCTAGACCTACCCCCAAGAATCGGATAGGTCATCCTATGTTAATCGCCTCCTCAAGAGACTCAGTTTAGGTGGTTGTGTTTTATGAGGTGAAAAGCCATCCCTCAGTCCTTTTTGCCAAAAATCAATCTTAACATAACTCACACATTTCTACAGTTGTGGCCTTTTGGCAAATTACATAGCCAAGTTACATATTTCACACAGGGCATGGCAGTCCAATTCTCATGTTTCTAGGACTATGTTTCGTCCGTCTAATAGTTTTTCGTCATTTTCAATGAAATTATTTTACCTAAAATTCGATAACTTTATAGATGTATATATATAATTATAAGGCAATTAAGTATTGCATTTCAAAGTGGCATCATGTACACTTTCCTCAGAATATCCAATTCTCTGCCATTTCTGTACCACATCTTGTTTAAAAGCCACAAAAATTACATTTAAGCTGTTCACTTTTTGCATTCCTGTCGAAGTCCTGTTGCAGAGATAAACGTCTTAAAAGTTTATTAATAAAATAGTCTTTAGAGCCGAAATGGGCTGGCCTTTGTCCCCCAACTGGGACCAATTTTTTATTCAGGCTACCACCAAATGTCAGTTTAGCCCAGGGCTGCCCTGGAGTTTCCTCAGTTTGAGTGACTGATGGTTATCACTTCCAAAAGTCACACGTAGGTGTCCCAGATCGATTGTCTGAAGCTGAAGCCCAGACAGAAGTCTGACGGGCGTGTGATATTTCTTTCTCTTGGTCCATTCAAAGTTTTCAAGGCAGCAATTAACATGTATGTGTCCCAGAACACCCTTGTGGCTCCTGTTGGGGGAAGCCTCCAGCCCTCAACTGTCCATTGAGCCATAGTAGAACCCTGTTTGGCTAATTTTCCAGTATAACCAATGTCTTTATTTCTTTATTTTATTTTATTTTGTTCTGGATCAGCAGCAAGCCTGTTGAAATAAAATATCCCATATATGTTTCCCAGCAAACCCTCCTTTACATTGCTAGCCCAAGACAGGGCCTTCCTTCAACATTACACTTTTAAAGCAGGCATTTTCCCTTATTTGCAAAAGTGCATTTTAACACATGCTAAAGTCTGCTGGGCTGACAAATTCAAAACGTTTTGTCTTCCTTTTGACTTCCCAACATTGTTTTGCAGCCCTAGTCAGTTTCACTTATACCGCAATCTGTTTAAGGCACAGGTCCACTGAAATCAACATATGCCCTTAGAGCTAGGGTTTCTTTTGAATCAGTGATTTTTGACATTTTGTAGCCCAAAAGACAAGCGTTTTTCCATGCAGCTGCAAGTAAAGCTTCTGTTGATTTCCTGGATCTGGTCTGAAATAGCCTGTTATTCAGGGATAATGCTCTCTTCTGCTGGAGCACAATCTGAACATGGATGGGCATGGCAGGGCCTCACTGATGAAAGCAGAGTAATGTAGGACAGATGAAAGGAGCATCTGAGCAGCATCATTTTAAATGTAAAATATTTCCCTTTTTCAATGAGAAACTTTGGGCTAGCAGCAAAGCAGCGCAGCTTTTCAATTCACTTCTTTAGTACACACAGGAGCATACTGTGGCAGCCTTTCTCGGGGTGCTCCCTGTTCCAATTTGCCCAGTAGGTGCTTGGCAAGACAGTGCAGTGATCATTTTGTAGCTGAAAAACTCAGTTTTGATGCACTGCAGTTTTGCTCAAAGGAGCCAGCACAGCCATTTTGCTGTTAACTGCTATAGTGCAGCTTGGTTATGGATGGGAATTTTGCTGAGTGGGTCA
This sequence comes from Ambystoma mexicanum, assembly GCF_040938575.1. Lineage (NCBI taxonomy): Eukaryota > Metazoa > Chordata > Amphibia > Caudata > Ambystomatidae > Ambystoma > Ambystoma mexicanum. Next base: position 1,356,637,139 of record NC_090921.1, on the reverse strand, counting down.
GTGTATCCCACAAACCCCCCTGACTCTTCTTAAACGTCTTGTTCTGGGAGAGTAGGGCAATGTTGGGTTCATCAGTAGGGCAAAGTGGGGTTCATCAGGTTGAGCCCTTCTTCCATCAAGGAGCGGTATGCCACAATCCTCCCGTTGTCTCTCGTAGGAGTGTGGAGCAACACCCACAGCTTCCCCTTAGATCTTTCTTTGTGGTGTGTTGCAGCACCCCCAGATTTTCCTTTGATCTTTCCTTTCCAGGTCCCGGTAGAGGTCCTCCTTGGTCTATGAATGGGCGGAACCAGTATGAATCTAGTGAATAAATAAGAACCAGTTACTCCATTTTCCCACTCACTGCCTTCCCAGAAGGTTGACGGCAGTGGGACACACATGCATTGCGATTATTACAAAACTTAACTTCTTTTTCTTGTTCTTATTCTCCAGATGTCTCTTCTATTTGACTTTCTCTTGACTCCTCAATCCCCTGCACGGTATGTCTGGGGTGACAACTCGTTAACTGATTAATATGGACCCATTTCTCGTCTGCCATCTCTCCTTTGGGGATGAAGATTCTATAGGTGACAGGTGACATTTTGTCTACAATACAAAAGGACCGTGCCTGCCAGCTCGGTAAACATTTCCGCTCCTTGGTCTGGTTCCTTTGGAAATTGTACATGTAGACCCTGTCTCCTACTTGGTATTCCTTTTTGGTTGTTTTTTAGTCATATTGGCCTTCATTACAACACCGGCAGTAACCAATGGCACTATTAGCACCATGGTTGCTGCCGGTATTGTAACGAGTCTGCCATGGTGCAATGGGGAATTTCCACCCTATTCCAAGGTTGGCGGGCGGTAATTCTCCATGCACCATTGGCCTTTCCCCATTCCCATTTTTGCCCCATAGGGCTCGATGGGAATGGGGAAGGCGGTAATTACGGTACTGCAAATTGCGCTACTGCAATTACCTTCAAGGACCTTCAAGGTCCAGACCAGCTGTTAAGGTCAGGAGCCGCAAAGGGACCTCGTAATTAGGCGCTATGGGGTTAATGGCGCTGCAGCCTTTTACGGCGCCGTTACCCCTTAGCGCCAGGGTCCTAATGAGGCCCATTGAGTCTTCATCCCGTCTGCAGATTTTTCCAGATTCCGCTGAGCATACGCAAAAGCATGTTGAAGGTGTTTTCCTAGACTCTCAACATACTCATGAGTTGTGGAGGCATTTATCAGTGTCTGCTTTTGTGTTCTGTAGAGCAGATGCTGAGGAAGCACCATCCTTGCCCAGTCATTAGCTCAAATGGAGACATCTTGGTTGTAAAAGAAGGTGTAGGTCTGATGGCCATCAGGACAAGCGGTAATCGGATGTCCCAACTTGGGCCAGAATTTGCCACAAACTTTTTTAGAATGCTCACAATGGATTTATTGTACCTCTCAACTCCCCCCACTAGAGGATCGGCAGTATGCAATGTGAAGTTTCTTTCTTACCCCAAGTATCTCCCACATCTTTGTCGTCACTTCGCTGGTGAAGTGAGTACCTCGGTCTGACTAAATCCTTTGGTGTAGGCCAAAACGCAAGACGATGTGGTTGATCATCAGGGCAGCTGCTGTTTCTGCCTTGCAATTTTGGGCTGGGAGACATTATACCCATTTGGGAAACAAGCATGTTATGGTTAACATGTACTTGTTCCCGCTAGAGGAGTGAATCACAGGCCTGATGAAATCTACTTGTAAATCTGACCAAGGCAGTGTCAACCCCCTCTTCTGGAGGGGAGCTCGGTGTGTGAGCGAAGTTGGCTAAAATTCTGCACACACAAGACCCCCCTTCAAATATTGGTCGAGGTCCTGCCCCACGTGTGGCCAGTATGCAACCTCCCGCAAGATTTCTAGAGTAGTGTGAAACCCTCGATGACCGGCTGTGGCCGCGTCATGGGTGTGACTAAGCATCAGGCTTCGGAATGAGGTAGGGACCACCCACTGGTCACAGCCAGAGATGGATCTCCTTACCAACAAACCATCCTGGATTTGGAACATTTTGGGACACTTCATCAACACCCTGAAGTCCTCTTTCCCAATGTAATCGGTATCCGTCAGAGGAAAGTTCTCAAGGTCCTCAATGTGTTGATAAGATTTCCCGATAATCGGATCCCCTTTTTGTGCCGTTGTCATGAACTGTCGGGTCTGCCCCTTCTGGACGTCCTGGTCGCTATGCCAGTGCCTTACAGCAGCCATTATTCCCTCCAACATGGCTGCCCTTAGTAATGAACTGAACTCTGTGGTCCAGCCATCTGGATCCGTAAACGGAGTGCCTTGAAAGGTCCGCCCCTGCTTTAGACGGTGCGTCTCAACACTCCGTGTACTGGTGCTCAGCCCAACTTGTTCATTTCTTGGAAAGTACCTCCCGAGAAAAACCTTGTGCCTTTACATTCCTTATATTCCTTCCTGGTCCTTGTGCTTCACTCGTACTCCTCCTCCCTTCCATTCGGAAGTCGCTCGTCCTTAACTATCTTCAGCGGCTGCTATCCCTATCCCTTTCCTGGTATAATTGTTTCCCGTTTCCCTCGGACGCTGATCAGACGTCCTGTGCCCTTCCTGGCCTCCATCCTGGAATCCACCCTGGAACGCAACCGCAGTACTTCCACCCTGGAATTCAACCGCAGTACTTGAAAGGATCCGTGCAGAGAGATCTGCTCCGGGCAGTGCCTCTGGTGCTTACCTGCCTTCTACAGAGAGCAGTCTGGCATCAGGAGAGGCGCGCCTGTTCCTTTTCTATACTCGCACTACACGGAAGAAAGAAAAACCCATCAGCGCCAATAAGAAAGAGACCAAGACCAAACAGGTGAGCAATAGAGATAAAAACCCTGATTGTGAAAGTGATCCAGAAACCCATAAGCGTGACAGCAGTGAATAAATCAGCATCTGGGGTCTCCTTACTCCACTGGGTAGTTGAGAGTTCATTGTGAGCATTTGTCTGGGACCTAGGGACAGCACTGACCTGGATTTCCCCCAACAGGACTCAATCCCAAGGAGATCCCCCTGGATGGCTCTGGTTTTGGCCAGCTGATCAGCTAGGTTATTTCCAGTTTTGTCTGGCCCCTCTATTCTGGAATGACCCTTGATCTTCTTCCAATAGATGGTCATCCCACTAGAGGTGACTAGATCATCAATATTTAGTTTTAGCTTGCCATGATTGAATGGCTTACTATTAGCACATAGCATGCCTCTGGTTTTCCAATTAACCAGGTTCTCCACGAACCAGTTCCGGACATAATCTGAATCAGTGATTATGACCAGTTTGTGCAGTTGGTGTTAGACGGCAGTGAGGATGGCCTGATGAACTGCCATCAACTCAGCCACCTGACTACTACGGGGACCGATTTTGTACCCAGCGGAGGGTTCCGGGGCATCATTTACCCAGGCATTCCCAACGCCGGCCACCAGTTCCCTTTCCCCGTTGTTGTCAACATGGTAGGGGCACCCGTACACGTAAACTGTGGGCATTCCCTAGCACTTGTCTTCTTCATAGACTTTGTGCGGGGAGTTCAGGTATGCCTCCATGTTGTCCTGGGTTTTAAGACTTTCGTCCTTGAGGCAGTTTTCTCTGGCACAATCATGCAAGTCAGCCAGACCTTGCGCGAGAGGACTCTTCTTGTTTTGGCCATATCTGACCTATACCGGAAAGCCTTGCATTGACGGAATCCAGGAAGTAATTCTGGAATTACTCACATTTCCGGGCCAGATTCTGTCACTTTGAAGGTATCGCAAAGTCTGGTGTGGAGTCTCCACTATGATGTGTTCACTCTGGATGAATGGGCGGTAATTCTTCAATGCCCACACCGTTGCCAGGAGTGCCTTCTCACAATCGTTGAATTTTTCCTTCACAGAGGATAAAGTCTTGCTTGCATAGGAGATGACTTTATTGTTACACCATCTACTTGTCACCTCACGCACACGAATACCTGTGCAGCCACTAAGCCCTCCATCTCAGGTCCTGATCTGCCTTTCCCTTCTGACCTCATGTCCTCACTCCCTCAAGCAGTACGGCAGCGGCGCACATGGGGGCATCTAACGCGCTATGGTCATATTCACACATTGCAACGTTGGCAGCTGCCCTGGCGTCTTGGAGACAGTCGACGGAGACGCCGGCTTTTTCCTTTGCTTCGTCACGCCCTCAGGAAGACCGGGCAGCGTTTTGAAAACTTGGGTCATGTGACAAGGAAACGTGCTACATCATCGGTCACTTGATGGGTCATGTGACACTCCTAGGCCCCTTTAAAACCAGAGAGGTAACGCTCATTCAGTGCTTCACAGCTGAACCAATCAGGCACTGTTCGGCGTCTTCCTGTCTCCACATCTTAAATCTGGACTACGGACTGTTCTTCTTGGATTCCTCTGTCAAGCCCTTGGATACTGTTTTGCTCTGCTGTTTCAGGACCTTTGAACTGTGTTTTCGGATTCCTTTGGATTACCCCTGGTTTCGACGAACTTGGCTGGCTTTTGACCTTGGAACTCTTAACGGACTGTTTTCGGATTTCCTCTTCTGTTACATTTTGGAGTACCCTTCCATACAGGTCTTAAAGTGCCTATTTCTACAACAATCTACGCCTACCCGCTGCCGCTTGCTACACTCTGCAGTCACACGGAACACCTCCATTCTCATCTGTGCTCTTCCCGTCCCCAGACCCTTGGTAAGCCCCTTGCTATTTGTTACCTCGCTATTCAGTGTATTGTTTGCCATTGTACTGAGCCATTGCTTGCTTTACAGCGGTCGAGGCGTCACCGGTGTTCCTGGTTCCTGGCGTTCTTCGGCACTCAAAAAACCTGTGGCCTCAAGGAACGCTCAGGAAGTTATTTGTATCTTTCTGAGTGGAACTTGTGGACAGAGGCACCATAATCTTCACGACCATCAAGTCATAACAGACTGTGAAGCCGACAGGTCGTCCAGATTATGGAGGCATCGGCTGGGGACCCCGTGGCCGCTCTACTGCAAGCAGTTTCTACCTTGAGGGCCGATATGGCCGCAGCCACCACGGCGTTACACCACCGCCTTGACTCCCTTCAGAGTGCTCGCCATCCCCTACCTCCTGATTCCGTATTTGGGGACCCCACACCTCCAACCCCTGGTCCTTCTGCCATCCCTTCCACCCCTTCCATCATCACACCAGTAATTGCTCCCACTCCTTTTCCTTTAGTACCCCCTGAGAGATTCCAGGGAGACCCCAGGAAATTCCGTACATTTCTGAATCAATGTAAATTACATTTCCTTTGTAGACCTTCAGCGTTCCCTGATGCACCTGCCAAGGCTGCGTTTTTGCTTTCCTATTTGTCTGGCGTCGCCGCCACATGGGCCAACCCATTACTTGAAAACAATCATCTAGCCATTTATGACTTTGACCTGCTAGTGACTGACATTTCTAAGGTTTTTGACACCAGACACAAAGCTCAATCCAGAGATTTGGAATTACTAGATCTCACTCAGGGGAAAAGCACCCTTATAGAATACATAACACGATTCAATCAGTTAGCAGCAGAAACATCCTGGCCCAAAAACAAGAAGGCTGTACTGTTTTACAGAGGTCTAAGTGGCTCCATTAAGGACGCTGTGGCAGTGGTGCCGTCGCTTCCGACTCAATACTCTGATCTGGTTGATCTAACACTCCAGTTAGACGCTTGACGCACCGAGCGCAAGGCAGAAGTCAGATTCTCAGGTACACAGTTGTCGGTCTCTCCTGATGTAGCCAGCGAACCCATGCAAGTGGATGGAATACGTAGCCCTATAACTATGACGGAACGAGAAAGGCAGAGAACCGACAACGCTTGCTTTTATTGTGGACTTAATGGACATTACGTCAAGACTTGTCCACGCCACCCAAAGCAAAAGAATCCATGTTTTCCGACTGCTCGTCCCTGAATATGGGGGCCAGGACGAGTTCTCCACAGTCCCCCTCTTCTTCTCCTCCGGCATTTGGGCCTATTAGACCAGTCACAGTCCACGCCTTATTAAAGCCTACTCCTGACACAATGCACCCCGTTCAGATTATCATTGATTCCGGGGCCACTGGCTGCTTTATCGACATACAAATGGCTTATGCCTTGAACCTTCCACTAGTTATCAATGAGTTTCCCGAGCCTGTACAGGCTGTGGATGGGACTTCCCTTGCTTCTGGACCTATTCAACAACAGACTGCTCCCATGGAAGTAGTCATCCAGGAAACACATAGGGAAACACTTGCCTTTGACCTCATAACCACCCCTCAGTTTGGTATCATTCTCTGCATCCCTTGGTTAAAAAAACATAATCCACGAATCAATTGAGGTACTGGCCAGGTCTGTTTTGAATCCGAAGTCTGTCAACATTTTTGTCTTATCGAGAGAGAGGAGGTAATCGATACACCTGCTGCAGCGTTGGGTGCAGTAGCACATCTGACCCTATCCGAGACTGATGAACATCGCTCTTCCATCTCGCACATGGTTGGTGCTGTCTTTTCCAACATACCTCCAGTTTATCACAAGTTTTTGTCAGTCTTCGACAAGGGCACCGCAGAGAGTTTACCCTACACACAGAGCCTACGATTGCCCCATAGATCTGGTCTATGACGCTCAGATCCCCAAGGGCCGAATCTATTCTTTATCACCAGTAGAGGATAAAGCCTTGAAAGAATACTTGCAGGAGGCATTACGTTTAGGCCACATTCGGCCCTCCTCCTCGCCTGCTGCATGCCCTATCTTCTTTGTTCCAAAGAAAGAGGGGGATCTTCGCCCCTGTGTAGACTACAGACGTTTGAACGCCATCACTATCAAAGATAGATACCCCATACCTCTCATCTCTCCACTCTTGGATAGATTAACACACGCCTCCATCTACACCAAATTAGATCTTCAGGGAGCATACAATTTGATACGTGGCCGCAAAGGGGATGAGTGGAAGACGGTGTTTTGCACCCGACAGGGTTTATTTGAATAACTAGTAATGCCCTTCGGATTGTGCAATGCTCCTGCCACCTTCCAGCGGTTTATGAATGAGGTTTTTGGGGACATTCTGGACAATTATGTGGTGGTCTATTTGGACGACATTCTGATCTTTTCCTCCTCTTTAGACGAACACATCCTTCACGTCCAAGAAGTCCTATCGCGTATGCGCAAGAATGCGCTATTTGCCAAGACTGAGAAGTGCCAGTTTCATACAAAAGAAGTAGAATTTCTGGGTTCCCACATTTCACCAGAAGGCTATGAATCAGTCTAAAGTATGAGCCATTTTGGAATGGCCGGTCCCGGTAAACTTGAAGTCTTTACAGTCTTTCCTGGGCTTTGACAATCTTTATAGGCGGTTCATCCCTGGTTTTTCTACTATAGTGGCACCATTAACTAAATTGACCAGTCCACATGCCCCATTTATCTGGACCCCCGAACATCAAGCCGCTTTCGAGTCCTTGAAATCTGCGTTTACCTCAGCTCCGGTCCTACAACACCCGGATCTGGAGTTTCCATTCGTTGTCGAGGCAGACGCATCATCCTTTGCTTTGGGAGCAGTATTGTCACAACCCTGCCCAACCTCTGGTCATTTACACCCTGTAGCGTACCATTCACGCAAGTTTACATCTACTGAGTCCCATTATACAGTTACCGAAAAGGAACTCCTGGCGATTAAAGACGCATTTCAGGTATGGAGACACCATTTGATGGGGGCCAAACACCAAGTCACAGTTTTCACTGATCATAGGAATTTGCAGGATCTCGCATCCCTCAAGTGCGTCAACAGTCGTCAGGTGCATTGGCACTTATTCTTCGCAGCCTATGACTTTGTTGTGAAACACCGTCCTGGTCTGTCTCATGGTAAAGCAGACGCTCTATCCCGCTCTCCTGCAGGGGTGTCACTTCCGGTCTTCCCAGAAACGGTGCTTGACGACGGACATGTAGTATGCTTATGCACTCCTTCGCCTCCAAGTTGTCAGCCATACGCACATAGGTTTCCCAACATCCACAACAGTTAGCAGAATGGGATCCCATTTATCACGATGGTCTACCTTTTGTTCACAACAGGTTGTTCCTACCCTCCACTGACACTCGAAATCTAGCTATGGAATGGTCTCATGATGCTGCCATCCATGGCCACCCAGGACAACAGCGTACTCTGGATCTACTTAAAGGCTGGTGCTGGTGGCCTTCGATGCAGCGTGACGTTGAGAATTATGTCAACACCTGCTCAGTGTGTGCCCAGTGTAAGTCCCGTAGAGGCCGCCCCTTGAGTCTTTTACAGCCCTTGCCGATTCCCCCCAGACCCTGGCATACCCTTACAATGGATTTTGTGACTGATCTCCCTCGTTCACAGGGTTATGATACAGTATGGGTTGTATTAGACACCTATACAAAGATGGTTCGCTTTATCCCTTGTTCTGGTATACCCTCTGCACCTACATTGGCAAATCTGTTTTTCAAGTGCATTTTTTGTTTGTTTGGGCTCACTACGGTCTTGGTTTCTGACAGAGGTTCACAATTCACGTCCTGTTTCTGGTGTGCGCTCACTAAATTATTGGGTATTGATGCACAATTTTCCTCTGCTTACCATCCGGAAACCGACGGCCAGACAGAAAGGGTAAATCAGGCCATGGAACAATATTTACGCTGTCTTTCACTACAACATCAGAAATCATGGGTACACCTGCTACATCTCGCTGAATTCACCCATAACAACTCCTTGCACTCTTCTACTGGCTTTTCTCCGTTCTACTCCCTTATGGCCAACACCCCCGTACATTGCCCATTCCCGATTATCCATCCTCTTGTGCTCTTGTGCTCCTGCTGCCTCATCTTGTGTTCGCGACACGGCCATGGTTCATGCCCAGACTCTTGCCCATCTGCAGGAAGCTCAGTTGGCTATGAAAGCTTCAGCCGATGAGAAACGGGTTGCTGTTCCTGTTTACCGTGTGGGAGACCGAGTTTGGCTGTTGGTCCTTTTCGGGTGTCTGGTGTCCTGAGTCCTGTGGCTTATCGCATATCCCTTCCTTTGACCTGGAAGGTCCATCCAGTTTTTCATACTTCCCTCCTGAAACCATGCCCTGGTCCTACGCGCCTGGTCTTTGGCCCTGCCCCTGTGTCACTGGATGACCCTGATGTTTATGAGGTTGGGGGTATTCTGGGCTCTCGTCTCTTCAGGGGGCAGCTCCAGTATCTCGTGGATTGGTTGGGTTACGGTCCTGAGGAGCGCTCTTGGGTTCCTGCCCGGGATGTGCATGCCCCTCGTTTGTTGGCCCAGTTTCATCGGGATTTCCCTGCTTGCCCACGGGGTCGTGGGCCTTTGGGGGGGGGCTCTGTTACACCATCCACTGGTCACCTTACGCACACGAATACCCGTGCAGCCACTAAGCCCTCCATCTCAGGTCCTGATCTGCCTTCCCCTTCTGACCTCATGTCCTCACTCCCTCAAGCAGTACGGCAACGGCGCACACGAGGGCATCTAACGCGCTATGGTCATATTCACCCATTGCAACGTTGGCAGCTGCCCTGGCGTCTTGGAGACAGTCGACGGAGACGCCGGCTTTTTCCTTTGCTTCGTCACGCCCTCAGGAAGACCCGGCAGCGTTTTGAAAACTTGGGTCATGTGACAAGGAAACGTGCTACATCATCGGTCACGTGATGGGTCATGTGACACTCCTAGGCCCCTTTAAAACCAGAGAGGGAACGCTCATTCAGTGCTTCACAGCTGACCCAATCAGGCACTGTTCGGCATCTTCCTGTCTCCACATCTTGAATCTGGACTACGGACTGTTCTTCTTGGATTCCTCTGTCAAGCCTTTGGATACTGTTTTGCTCTGCTGTTTCAGGACCTTTGAACTTGTTTTTTTTGGATTCCTTTGGATTACCCCTGGTTTCGATGAACTTGGCTGTCTTTTGACCTTGGAACTCTTAACGCACTGTTTTCGGATTTCCTCTTCTGTTAACTTTTGGAGTACCCTTCCATACAGGTCTTATAGTGCCTATTTCTACAACAATCTACGCCTAGCCGCTGCCGCTTGCTACACTCTGCAGTCACACGGAACACCTCCATTCTCATCTGTGCTCTTCCCGTCCCCAGACCCTTGGTAAGCCCCTTGCTATTTGTTACCTCGCCATTCAGTGTATTGTTTGCCATTGTACTGAGCCATTGCTTGTTTTACAGCGGTCGAGGGGTCACCAGTGTTCCTGGTTCCTGGCGTTCTTTGGCACTCAAAAAACCTGTGGCCTCAAGGATCGCTCAGGAAGTTATTTGTATGTTTCTGAGTGGAACTTGTGGACAGAGGCCCCATAATCTTCACGACCATCAAGTCATAACATTTATTGACCTTGTCATGCTTTTGATATAATACTGCTGTCAAGCATGTATTCGAGAACTCTGTCTCCTTGTTTTTGACAGGGTAAGCTAGACAAGGTGCTTGTGAGAGACTTCTTTTGAGTTGTTTTACTGCCTCGGCTTGTTCTTGACCCCACTCCCACTTGACCCCCCTCCTTCAACAGATGGACCAGGGGTCTTGTAACCTCTGCGTAATCCTCAATGAACTTCCTACTGCAATTACTCAGTCCAAGGAGGCTTCTTAGCTCACGCAGAGTTGTGGAGTCTTTTAGTTTTAGGAGTGCTTCCACCTTCTTCTCCTGGGGACAGAGACCCTCAGGAGTTATTTCATGTCCCAAGAAGTTGACACGGGTCCTGCATCACTGTTCCTTCTGGAAGGACAGTTTTGCTCCGGCAACCCTCAACTGGGTCAGAACATAACCAATTTCCGCTATGTGTTCCTCCACAGTTGAGCTTTTTAATCAGAACATCATCCACATAGGCCAGGCTACCCCTTTCACCCAAGTCGGGCATGGTATTATGCAGGAAGATGTTGAATTCGTTACCAGAGTTTATGTATCCGAAGGGAGTCCGGGTCCACATGTACTGCTGCCCCCCAAAGGTAAAGGCCAGCTTGTATTGATCCTCCCTACTGACGGGCACCGTCCAGTACCCATTTGTCGGATCAATAGCAGTGTATACCTTTGACCCCTGGATCTGGGCCAGTCCCTGGTCAATGTAGGGAAGAGGCCATTGGGACATGTGGACCGGTTTATTTAGCTCCCTAAGGTCTGCGCAGAGTCACCATTGGCCATTTGGTTTTAAAATCCCCAGCACCGGATTATTAAAGGTGCTGTGGACTGGACGAATTATCCCACGGGACTCAAGGTTGTTGATTATTTCTGTCAGGGACTCTATGGCTGTGAGAGGCAAGCGATATTGCTTCACAAACACTGGAGTCATTCAAGGGTCCGTGGGAATTGTTGTAGTATGGATCTTGGTGCGACTACAGTCGTACGAGTCCACAGCAACGATATCCTGAAAATCTAAGAACACCTGTTTCAACTTTTGCTTTTGCTCTGGAATCTCCCAGGCATCAGCTAGGTTGATCCGCTCTTCAAGCATTTGCCTGAAGCCCGGAAAGACTTCGGGTTTTGCTATCTCAGCGGCCTCCTCCAGATGGGTGGAGAGGTCTCTGGTTAGAGTAATGACCTGGACGGGGGGTTTCAGGTAGGAGAGGCAGTCATTGTGGACCTGGAAAATTACCTCATCCTGCTTGATGTCACAGGTCACATCTGCCTCCCCGTAAGGGCAGGAAGAGTATACCAGGAAATTCCCCCCTTGCCGGGTGAAGATCCTGTCTGGTGGTAAGTCATTGTCACTGTCATTGTCAAAACAGTCATTGGGGATTGGTCCTATCAGTTCATTTCCTAGATCCATGGAAAAATGTCGGTCATCAACCGCCATTCCAATAACGGTGCCTGCGCCCAGAGTGATACTCCTAGGGTCGCTGTTATCCATCAATATTGGAATGGTGTTGTGTTCTACATTGACAAATGGTGTTGGGTTTAACCCCAACCCCTGTTGTTGGAGATGGGCATTGAGGTGTACATATGCATCAGGATTTTGCATTTTCTGTCCTCTTTTAATTTTTAATTCAAGTGGAAATAGTCGTGTCCGTCCTGGGATGGTGACCTCCTCTCCAATTTGAACTTCAACCGCATACAGCAGCAATTGAGCTGACCGAAATGCTTCTTCTGAATCATCAAAGCCCATGGGATTGCCCCCTAGTCGGGACCAGGCCTTGTAATTTACCAGGTCCAAATTAAATGCAAACTGATTGAGAATGTCACTGCCTAAATAGAATGCTGCAGGGACATCTTGCACGACCCAACATTTATGTTGTATGCTTTTGTTACCATATAGACATTTTGAACATACACCTGCTAGGCAGGGGATGTTTGGAATGGGGAGTTTCCAGGCCCATTTCCCACTTATCGATTAATTTAAATGTGGGAATGGCTGGGTCTTTTGGGAGCTTCCTGAACATGGCTTCGTTAATGAAGCTCTTTCCGTTGTTCACGCACACTTGGGCATGAATAGACTCCTTCCCCTCATTTAACTGAATAGGGAGGAACAACTGTTCTCTAATTTTCTGAATGTCAGCTAAACCTTGAGCTGGTTTCCCATCAGTTTTGACTATAGAATTGGGATTTTCAGATTGTGAATCAGTATAAAATTTCAAAGTATTTCCTTCCAGTGTGGAATGCCACTTAAAACTGGAAGGAAGGTTGATTTTCAGGAATGGAGAGGAGTTCCCATCACCAGTTTGTTGTCCAATTACTATAACGTCAGGTATTTGATTATTCTGCAAATGAAACTCAACATGATCAGATTTTTGTTCAACCATGTGGCATGCGCCATTTAAACTAACATGGTGGACACTCTGTCTTAATTTTATTGGCCTGTTAGTCTGAGTCCAGAGTACCTTGTTCACACAGTCTATTAGCGGAGACATCCTGCGGAGGATGTCATTCCCTAGTAGACAGGGTGTTGCCTCTGGAGTCACGACTATGACCGGGTGTTTCACCTTGTGTCGCCCAATTTTTATTTCCAAATCTGCAGTCCCCTCGACAAGAATTTCATTCCCGTCAAAGTTCTGGAGTTGTCCAGGAAGAGGGGTGAGAGGGATCTAGTGTCTCTCCCCCCTTGCTGAATTTAGCTGCATAAAAGCCCTTTTTGACAGAAGAGTGGTTTGGGATCCAATGTCCACCAGTGCTGAAATTGTACACTGCCCTTGCACTTGAATGGGGGCATAAAATCTCCCCTCCTTCTCCTCAAGTGGGCAAAGGTAATGGGCATTTTGGGCAAGCTGGGTGGTCAATTTTTTTTATTTTAGCATCTGACACAGTGGCGTTTTGGACAATTTTCTGTGCCAGAGTCTGGGAATCTGTAATAAAAATTTGACATCCTGAAATAGATGGGATTTTGGAATCTCCTTTTTCCCCTCGGTCTGTGCTGCCCCCTTTTACCTGGAGGCATTCACTAGGACCAGTTTTTGGGGAGGATCCCTCCTTCACTATTTCTTTCTCAGAATCGCAATTCTGGGGTTCAGGGATGGGTGGCTCTGAATAAGTCCCCCCACCCAGTCTTCATTCGGATCTCTTGGGACCCATTTCTCTTTGGGAGGAATTCCCCCGTCCCTGAAGGAGAAGATTGTTTTCCCAGAATCCTCTAAGGATTCTTCCCCTTCAAATTGGAGGACACTAACTTCCTCCACAAAATGGGCCTTTTTGAGGTCTTTATTTCTCCTACCCACCCTCTGTTCCCTGGGTTGCAGATTTTCGGGGGCAAGAGATTTTAGTTCCAGTTCTGGGGTGTCCCGGGCCTTTTCACGGGTGAGGAAGGAAGCTTCCTCTAGGGCTTTACACGCCCTTTCCCCAGTGCCTCCTCCTCGGGAACCGGTGAATTATCGGGGCACTCTCCCCATCATTGTTCTGGGGTGCCAGACCCTGGGTTTGCAGGGTTCTGAGCCGTGATGTTCATCTGAGAGTTCTGCTGAGCCCTCAACATGTGACCCAGATCCTGTTAGAGGTTCTGGACCTGGCGCTCTAGTTGGGACACCGGTTCCGGCTGGTACGTGGGTCTTTGTTCATGTCTAGGGTGTTCACGGGAAGGGTAACTATCCCCTCTCCCAGAGTACCCTGGGTACTGGGGATTTTGGTAACCCTCCACCCTTGGCCTCCCCTCTCCCGGATTGGGTTGTCTGGGCTCCTGAAACCGGGGAAGGAAAGGAGGGTTGTCCTGCAGGTTGGGCTTTTGTGGATACCGGGGAAAGAAACCTAGGCCAGGATTAGGAGGGTTACTGCCCTCCTGAGGAAAGTTAGGAGGGAAGTTTTCTAGGGCGGTACTTACCTGGTTGGATCCCCTCCCTTGGGCTGGGGGAGTCCATACATACCCCAAGATAGGTTTGTTGCCCTTGTATCCAGGACTTACATAATCAGGAGAGTTAGGGGTCCCATTGGTGGGATTACCTCCCTGACTGCCCCCTGTTGCTGATTGTCCCGAAGGTCTTCTGGTCCTCTGATTTTGCTGGTTTTGTGTAGGTACATTTTTAAGCCCCCCATTTCTAGGTCCAAATGGGGGCATTCTTCAACTCTGCCACCTTAGCGGCAGCATGGGTGTTGGCTGGTTTGTGGGGTCTTATCTGGTTTTTATTTTCTGCAGGTTTTTGGACTTGATAAATGTGGGTAGTCTGCTCTATTACCCAGTCCAGAGATCTTTTATCATGGAAATCCCAGACCAGCTGGGTCATGATATATTTTGGGAGCGCATGAAAGTAGGTAGTGATAAACTCTCTGCTATCCGTGCCCACCCTCCTAGTGGTTTGTGCAAAGGCGCATTTTAGCTCCTGCACAAATTCTCGTGGGGCCTGATCTTCTGCGCATTGCAGATTATAGGCCGCTTTACAATCTTCTTGGGGGTTTCTGTGGGCGGAAAAGTGTTTCAAAATAGCCACCCTGTAGGTGGACCATCTTGAATGTTTTGGTCTTTCAGTCAAGCAAAGAAGCAGGAGTACTCTGGAGAGAACGTTCATTTAGCATACTCTATGCAGTTCTGCATGTCTTTAAGGTGAAAAGTGTCCATCATTTGTTCATAGAGTTCCAAATGTTCCCAGACAGAATATTTTGTGTTTTTGTGATACGGGGGTTATGAAATTCCTAATGTCTTTGATCTGTCTAATGGGGTCTTTCACCAGAACTCTCTTTAGTTTAGTTGCCTTCTTTTGCCACTTCACCTGAGTCCACTTGCCCTCAGACTCAGAGGCGCTACTGCAGGAGGAGCCCACATGATCTTGTAGGCGCTCCCTGATTCTGTGAGTTTGGGAGTGGCTCGCAGAATAGTGGGGCCTAGTTTCTTCTCCCCTGTGGTGCACAGGAGAGTAGTCTTCTGACTCCTCCCTGCTTCCATGGTTGGCGGAGGATAGCCCCATCCCCTGATTGGGTAGAGGTCTTCAGAATGCTCTTTTTGGGCCTCATTTCATTCTGTTTTTCTACAAATTGAACCAACTGGTCCCTTTGAAGGTAGTATTTTTGCAGATCTAATTCCCTGACTTTCCCCTCATAGGAGACTTCCTTGTCAGAGACAGCAGCCTTAATATTTTTTTATTTGTACAGGGACGCCCGTCGATCAATTTCTGGGGGGTGTTTACCTTTCAGATCCATCATACTACACCTATTTAATTCTGCCGGCCTCATGGTTTCTGGCTCATGTGAACCAGTAGACATGAAGTCAGCAGTGTTCAAAGTATTAAATGGGTTTGAGTCCCTTAGTACAGAGGTCATCATACTATGATCAGGGGTTGCCCTGCCCTCTCTACCTGTTCGGGGTCGGTCCAGTTTGGATTTAATCTAGCATCCTCTATTTCCAACCTCACTAGTTTCTCCTTCTCAGCCCCTACCTCTTGATAATAGGCAAAGATCTGAGCCTTTTGCTCAGTCATCAGGGCTTTACTGGCCTCTATGACCCACTCTTCAGCTTCCACTTGCTGGTGAAGCCAATCTTTCTCCTCACAGAGGGCCTTATTATCTTTTTGTGCGACCTGTATAGTTTGGGAACAATGAGACAATTTCTGTTGCAGGAGCTAAACCTCCTTTTTCTGCACATTTAGAGCCTTTATGGCCTGCTCTAACTCGAGTTCCATTTGTCTCCTATGTCCCATTAATTTATCACAATCTTCTTTTATGCCAGTCAGTACCTGAAGGTCTGACTCCCTTCTCTCCAGGTTAGTTTTTAAACTGCACATTTCCTGGTATAGGGCCTCTTTCTCCTGATACAGAGCGCTCTTTTGTTCACCCAGGTCATCCCTTCGTTGTGTTATGGTGCCTAATTTCTGGCGCTCTTCATCAAATTCTGATTGAGAGTGGAGGTCTCTCATAATTAATTTATTATTTTCCTCTTCCAACTCTTTGATCTGATTTTGTAGAGTAACTATCTGCTCTGCGCAGACTCTATTATATTTTATTTGTTGATTTAGCTTCTGCTGACTCTCTCGTAGAGAGTCAACCTTTTCCCTACACTCCTCTTTCAATGCATCTAATTGGGCCTCTTGATCTGCATTATTTTGCTGTTGTACTGCCAAGTCCTCTTTTAACTGTTTCATATAGTTTCCAGATTCTGCCTCAGAATCTTGGCTCTTTTGCAAGTTGTATTTTCTTAATGCTTTTCCAGCATCTCTCCCATATGGAGATACATGTAGGCCGTGATTCTGACAATTTTAATCTGCTCCTCTTTAATTTTCGGAGTCGTGTACAACTCGCTCAAAGCTTGATGTAATAGGCCACCGTCCTTCCACGTGCCCATGTCCATGGCGGTGACCTGTTGCATCATTTCTTCAAGCCAGACTTTTTCATCTTGCTCTGCCCATTCCCATCTGACAAATAACTTGTGCAGAATGTGCTCCCTAGCCATATTGATCTCTACTGTGGTCATTTTGGAAAGTGTTCTTTCTTTATTAATATATTTATGTAAGGGTAATCTGTATTCTGTTGCTTTTTGTCTATTTCGAGGTTGATTTAGTTTTAATTTTATGCACAGGCCTGGTACTTAGGATTTTTTTGTTTTGTGGAGGTGCTTCTATAGCATAACCCAGTGTTCTAACCACACAAAGTATCACTACCTTGAAGATTAGCCTGCTGTGTTAAGCTGTCACAGGTGAATAGACAAACCCAATCCCCATCACGAGCCCCCATACTGTGAAGGATTCCAACCGGGCATCACACACAGGATCAGGGCTCTTGCCCTTAGCCTAGGATGTAGTGCTCAATTAGAATACTTTTTCTTTATTTTCAACGATTTCAAATTGAGCCGATACCCAAACCATCTCACACCCCCTTTTACAAATACCCGGGACACAATGGACCATCAACCCGGCCGATTGGTGGGAATACAATATTTATTTATTTTAATTTCAAAGTAAATCACACAATTTTTATATTGGGCAGCAATCACCAATGGAGTGATAATTACAATGAAAACTACTGAAATACACTTGGGTAACCTTCTACAAGAACATATCCAAAGCACAAATGAATGGGAGAACTTTTTCAATTAGGATAGATAGCACCCGAGTTAAGATTTCCCCATACAATGTTCCCTCAAAGCCCAATTAATCAAATTCTGAGTGGACAGAAAGAAGCAGCAGGGGATCAGGAATATTAGGCAGCAAACAGAATCAAAATCTGATCCCAAAATAAGAGGCAAAAACAGATTTAAAACCCTTTGCAATGGCATAAATTGACACTCGGAATTTGACAAATAATTAATTACATGTGTGGTTAAATAATGATGTACCCATGTTTTATCACAGTATCAGGGATGTTATATCACTAGCAACTATAAGGTAAGGTATCACAACAGCCATACAGTTCAAAAAGCAACTTGAAATGGAAACACAGTGCAGCCAAATTCACACGTTGAAAAGTTGCATTTACACATTTGCAGTTTTAAATGTCAAAACGTTTTATTTTATAAAAACAGGTGAAATACACAGAACCGGAATGCGGTTTTTAGGCTGGGTGATAGATGCACATCACAAGGACAATATAGAAGTGAAAGAGTGACTATAGCTGAGTAATTGGGTGAGATTTTCAAGATGTAAGAAATTCGGTTTTGGTATAATAAAGCAGTTAAAATGAGAAAATCAATTTGTAAAGAAAAAGGAGAAGTTTCAATGATACTAGATTTAATGGCTAGAACAGAGGAACGCCACTCGTGAATGTAAAAGTTACGCTGCAGTTGTAACCCTTCACGCAGTGTGCCCCTTTTCTTTAGGGACCATGCATTTATTTAATCCAAATATTGCTAAGGAGTTACAAAACGGGGTGAATGAAAGAATGGCGCTAACACTAGGAAATCAAAGACAAGATGCACAGAGAATTCTAACAGTCTTAAACGTTACCAGGGCATGAATAGGATTAGTTAGAGAGTAGGACAAAGTCAAAGGGTCAAGATGGGATAGGCTATGTGTTGCTATGGGATGGGTAAATACTCACACTCCGCACTTAAGTTTCGGATTTGGGACAGTCAACCGGGTTCTGGGCTCGAAAACTCTGGTCACAACACGGCGGGCGCCCCTCACAGCAAACAGCTGGGCAAGTCTGGTCACTGGATGGCAAGGGTACAGCGGGCATGCAGGTAGTGGGCAAAAAGCTGGTCTGGTCACAGGATGCTCCAAAAAAGGGTACAACAGCTTTTCCCTCTTGTTATTGGGATTTTAGTGGGGTTTCTGGATCAATGGCCTTGCTGGGACAGGGTCAGCAATGCTTTGGCCTGGCAGTAGCGTCTGGAATCTTGCAAAGGTGGATCTGGACTGTCTGGATACGCAGGTGCTGGAAATTTAGGAGAGAGTGTCTGTCCCTGAGAGTTCCCACCTCTTTTATAAAGCGGGTGACATCACCGGGTATATTGTTGGGCAGAACTAAGCTAGACCTACCCCCAAGAATCGGATAGGTCAGCCTATGTTAATCACTTCCTCAAGGAGGAGACTCAGTTTAGGTGGTTGTGTTTTATGAGGTGAAAAGCCATACCACAGTCCTTTTTGCCAAAAATCAATCTTAACATAAATCACACATTTCTACAGTCGTGGCCTTTTGGCAAATTACATAGGCAAGTTACATATTTCACACAGAGCATGGCAGTCCAATTCTCACGTTTCCAGGACTATGTTTCGTCCGTCTAATAGTTTTTCGTCATTTTCAATGAAATTATTTTACCTAAAATTCGATAACTTTATAGATGTATATATATGATTATAAGGCATGTAAGTATTGCATTTCAAAGTGGCATCATGTACACTTTCCTCAGAATATCCAATTCTTTGCCATTTCTGTCCACAGTTCACCAGCAAAGGCTACCACATCTTGTTTAAAAGCCACAAAATGACATTTAAGCTGTTCACTTTTTACATTCCTTCCGAAGTCCTGTTGCAGAGATAAAGGTCTTAAAAGTGTATTAATAAAATAGACTTTAGAGCCAAAATGGGCTGGCCTTTGTCCCCCAACTGGGAACATTTTTTTTCTTCAGGCTACCACCAAATGTCAGTTTAGCCCAGGGCTGCCCTGGAGTTTACTCAGTTTGAGTGACTGGTGATTGTCACTTCCAAAATTCGCACGTAGGTGTCCTAGATCTATTGTTTCAAGCTGAAGCCCAGACAGAAGTCTGACGAGCGTGTGATATTTCTTTCTCTTGGTCCATTCAAAGTTTCCAAGGCAGCAACTAACATGTATGTGTCCCAGAACTTCCTTGTGGCTCTTGTTGGTGGAAGTACCCAGCCCCCAATTGTCCCTTGAGCCATAGTAGAACCCTGTATGGCTAATTTTCCAGTATAGCCAATGCTTTTATTTCTTTATTTTATTTTGTTCTGGATCAGCAGCAATCCTGTTGAAATAAAACATCCCATATATGTTTCCCAGTAAAACCCCCTTTACATTGCTAGGCCAGGATAGGGCCTTCCTTCAACATTACACTTTTAAAACAGCAATTTTCCCTTATTTGCAAAAGCACATTTTAACACATGGTGAAGTCTGCTGGGCTGACCATTTCAAAAGATTTTCTCTTCCTTCTGACTTCCCAACATTGTTTTGCAGCCCTAGCCATTTTCACTTATACAGCAATCTGTTTAAGGCACAGGTCCACTGAAATTGACATATGCCCTTAGAGCTAGGGTTTCTTTTGAAGCAGTGACATTTTGTAGCCCAAACGTCAAGCGTTTTTCCGTGCAGCTGAAAGTAAAGCTTCTGTTGATTTCCTGGATCTGGTCTGACACAGCTTGTTAGTCCGGGATAATGCTCTCTTCTGCTGGAGCACAGTCTGAACATGGATGGGCATGGCAGGGCCTCACTGATGAAAGCAGAGTAATGTAGAACAGATGAAAGGAGCATCAGAGCAGCATCATATTAAATGTAAAATATTTCCCTTTTTTAATGGGGAACTTCGGGCTAGCAGCAAAGCAGCACAGCTTTTCACTTCGCTTCTTTAGTACACACAGGAACACACCCTGGCAGCCTTTCTCGGGGTGCTCCCTGTTCCAACGTGCCTAGTAGGTGCTTGGCAAGACAGGGCAGCCATCATTTTGTAGCTGCAAAACGCAGTTTTGATGCACGGCAGTGGTGCTCAAAGGAGGCAGCGCAGCCCTTTTGCTGTTAACTGCTGACGTGCAGCTTGGTTATGGACGGGAATTCTGGTGAGTGGGTCAATGTATCCCACACTGGCCATTGTATTGGGATATGTCAGGTATACGGCTCAAGTGCTAGTCCATTCTCTCACAGTGAGCTGTCCGTGAGAAAGTATTTGTGTTGGAAAAGGGTGTTTGGGGGGTTGAGTTCCTAAGTATCCTACCGGGTAGGATGGGGTAAAGGTGTTACAGGCAAGGGGATACCCGTCTCGCCGTCTGATGTTCCACTTCCACTCCCCAAAGACCCTTTACCCAGGTGATTCTCCCCCACTGCTCCACCCCAGGAACAGAATCCACAAGCGATGGCTGTGCCCTGGCTACCTGGATGACAGATCTCCAGGGACTAGCGGGTGAGACACCTTCAGGTTTCTCACATACACTTCCTCTATGCGAGGTGGATATAATTGGTCTTTATCCAGGTTTTTCCCTTGTAAGACCTGGGAAAGAACAAGGACGAGATATATCCAAGAACTCTTGCATATTCCACAGATTTCTTTTCATCTGTGCAAGCTGTGTAAGGAAACATTTCCCTTAGGTGCAATTTTCCCTCTATTTGTGAACCCCCAAACGTTTTGCTTTTGTTTGGAATACCTACCCTGACTTTTTCCAGTGAAACACAGCCTTCAGCTGTGCTCCTTTGGGCTTTTGCTAATTTGTTTTGGGAGAAATGGCCATGTCCTTCAGGCTGTCAGTACTGGGAAACTATGTTTCCCAGAGTCTTTGACTTTGTTGTTATTTTTTGGGTAACTTTTTATCTATGTGCCAAGTACCTTACAGTATCGCGGATAGGTGTCCTTTTGTTTTATGGCCCTAGCCACCCTCTAAGGATTTTGTGGTGTTTGTACAAGTGTGGCTAGGATGAAATGGTGGCAGCAATTTACTTTTAAAGTATTTTTACTTCGTTTTCATTGGCCATACCGCATTTACTGCATTTGGCCCAAGAGTGTGGCCAGTGCTGAAAATGGCCGTGCCACAAAGTCTTTTGTTCTGTCCTTTGGCCATACTGTGCCTTTGCCTTCCACCAGGTCAAGAGATACGGGTATTCCTTATTTGGACATGCAAGCTCCTGTGAAAACCACAACTTTTGTGGGATCCTGCATGTCACGTATGGAAGTGGGTTGGGACTTTCTGGTCCCAATCCACACTACTGGTGGCAATATGTCTGGTAGGCCTGAATGACTGGAACTACCTTGGGCCACGATTGGCCCACGCCTGGTGTGCATGCAAGAGAGCAGATCTTCCATTGGCTATCTGAGATTAGAGCGCAAACCAAATCTTGGATAAGAGAAGGGGCTCTGCATTCATTCCATGTCAATCTACTGCGGTTCACATCGAACCTCATAAGGAGCCAAGTATCCTTAAGAAGAAAGCAGATTTGAGGAATCGCCGATGATGTGCTTGGAAGGTTTGGCATCCTGACCCTGCTGTTGTCGCGTCAGACCCCTGTTTCTTCATAGGACCAAGAAGGCCTGCAAGTATGCTTTGCCCCTTTGGAGTGGTGGAAACAACTACTCTTGGTTTCTCTTACTTACCCACTCAAAGAACCTCTTCGGCAGTGTTCCTGGGCCATCCAGTGAATAGACCAGCTCAAACGCAGGATATCCCACAGGAACGTTGCCATGACGAATTGAGACTCGAGACTGTGGGAATTGCTAGCTTGTGTTCCTGGGCCCTCTTCCACTAAAATAGTTGTCCTAGCTCCTCTGGGTCGCAATTTACGTAGACCCCTGTAGAGGCCAGGTTGTAGCTTAGGAATGACAAACAGGCTGCATATCCTCGGATGGAGCTTAGCTGAGTGAAATCAGGCTGCACAGAGGAGCGAACATGTGAGACAGGGCCTGCAGCCAAGGCTACCACGTTATGAGCGATATTCCATTCCCTTAGCTACAGTAACACCGGCTGCAAGAAATGCAAATGAATCCACATATTTCAGATTAGTTCAGAGCTGCGGAGCTTCAAAACACAGTCACTGGACACGTGACCGGCCGAGTTGATGATGAACTGAAACTAGCAATTGGGAACAAGGAGCAGTCTAACTCAGTCAGACAGAAGTTGCAACAAAGTCAATACAGGAGAAGCCAAAGTTAAATGGTGGAACGAGCACTCTCACAGGCATTGATGGTGCACACACGTTACAATGCAGACACATAGTTGTTCTTATTACCTTGAAAAGGTACACTTCGAGCTGAGAAACGATTTGGGTCCGTGTCCTGGGGGCGACAGCTATAGCCAATCACAATTTAGGACCCTAGGGTTGGGTAGTAACCAACAAGAACCAATGGTAACACCCTCACAATGCAACATTGTAGAAATAGCATTTTTTGTGGATGGTCCAGGCCTGACATCTGACATGGGAGAGCTAGTTTACTAACACATATAGGGGTTGCTATAGGGGAACTACCACTCAACACCCAATCCACTTGCTCGATAAGTTTATTTGAAAAGGGCCCACTTTGTGATGCCATGCTGATGCCATAGCACTACAAACTGGCCTGCGAGCAAGAGATCGTTCCAGGAGCTTGTTTCCTTGTTCTGATCCCTGTTGGTTTTGGCTGTAATAAACCACAGTTTGAATTGCTGTCTGTCTGGGGCTGAGTTCCTTTTGGGATTGGGAAGAAGTTGAGCCTTTCATGAGTTCTGGGTCTGCAAACTGCTAGTAGCCCTCCTGCCCACCAGTTAGTTTACTCTCAACAAGTTGGTAGCAGAGGATGGTTGGCTGCGCCAGCCCGGCACTAAGCCGACCCCTTCGCCGCTGAACCTGAGAGGCTGTGGGACCCTTGCATGCATTTAGAGACCACCAGGAAATGCATAACCAGTTAAAGGACTTCGGGAGCCTTTTGAAAATCATCCTGTCCAGAATCGGCTAGTCGTCCAGACAAGCCAGGACGGGGAGGCGAGCGTCTTGATGGGGGAGCTGGCAGCCGAGCAGCGCAACTACAGCACAGAACTTAAGTATTGGTCCAGACTAACAGCAATTGGGGATATAAGGGAGGATACAGAGTATTGTGGGGTAATGGTGGGGCATTGTTGAGTATTTATGAAGTATTGTCTAGCAGTGTGTTATAGTATTGTTTAGTATTGTTGTTGTGAGTAGGGACTGAAGCGGAGGTAGAAGTATCCTTTCCTATGTCTAGGTCACATTCGGTCTTAGAGGGCTTGGATGGTGAGAACTCATGAATAAAAGTATTCCTGTGAGTTGGGTCGTTTTAGCTCGGGCCATAGATGATGGTATTCCCGTGAGGTTTAGCTGGAGCTATCCTAGATTGTGGAAGGTGAATTGTCTGGTTAAGTCTCCTGGAGAAACGCATTTCACGCGTTAGGCGACGCAACAGGTGCAGTTCAATCACAAGAGAATAGAGGTATACTCTGCCCTGGAGAGGCACAAAGACAGCTGTGGGGTTTCGGTGGGGTTGGAGCAGTGGGTCATTGTTGTGTGTGCATGTTGTCCATCTGTCTACTTGTGATGTAGCTTAGTGACGCCACCTTTAGATCAGTACATAGGATGGAGAGTTTTGACAGTGAAGAGCTAGTGTTGTGAATTTGGGATTGGCATACGAGGTGAACCAGTGGTGGGGCACATAATTGTGGTAGTATGCCAGAGAACGGCAGAGATTGTGAAGGAGGGGCAGTGCATGTAGCATGCCTGATAAGGTGCAGAGCCAAGAGACTCTTTGAAACTGAAACGTGTTATTATTGCATTATAACTTTTAACCCCAGAACAGCAGATTATTGAAAGTTTCGATTTGAGGTCAGGTAAAACAAGTGTTTATAAAATGTATCAGGGAAGCAGTGGGGGAGTGACCCCCCCTCAAGCATTTGTGTAAGACATTGCCACCTTATGAAGAGAAAATAGCTAAATACAGTATAGAGTGGGCAAAAACAGGGAAGGCAAATTCACCAAACCATGGCCGCCCTGCGGCAGTTTCTCCAGAGATGTGCAGCAATTGCTATTGACGCACATATAGAGTACATAAAAGGGAAAGAAATTGACCAAACGCATGTGGGTATTCGAGTTGTGGCATATGTTGAACGAGAAGGAGGAGGGGAGCGGCGAGGTGTCCATGGATGCTGAACCAGCACGAGGTGAAGGAGGAAGGGAACCATTCCACCGCACCTGCCCCTGCCCCTCTGAGGTTAGTATCTGATGACACAGATGATGAACAGGGAATGTACCCAATTAGAGTACTGGGAGCAGTAGAGGGATGATCAAATCCGACATACAAGCCACCACCATATACTACAGAGGACAAACCGAAAAGTGCAGGACAGCCTGCCAGCTGCATGGGTGCAACCAAGGAAGGCTGCACCGCACGAAGGCCGAGTTTGAAGGTATGGGCACGGAGGAATGGATAGCAGCACAGATACTACTGAAGCTGATGGTGAAGACAACAGGGGAGGCAGACAGGGCGACCCGGCGATTGAGAGTTTGGAAAAGGATCACAAAACCCTTGATTGGCAGAACAAATGGATGAGGAGGAGAGACGGGAGTAGAATAGGGAAGGGAGGTAAGAGCGCGAGCAGAGGGAGAGAAGGAGGGAGGAGAAATTACAAAGGAAAGATAGGGAGCAAAGAAGGGAGGAAGAGAGGGAACATTTGGAGAAGGGGCGAGAAGAGAGAATAGAAAGGGATCTTAAGGAAAGGAAGAGAGTGGAGAATGCAAGCTAGCAGAGAGGGAACAGAGGAAGTTACAGCTGGACAGACTGGCAAGGGAACAAGCACAGAATGAGGTGGAGGTGCGAGCAACAAGGGCGGTTAGTGTCACGGCTCCAGCCTTCAAGCGCAGGAGTGGTACGAACCAACCACCCCCTCCGCGGTCTGGGCGCCTGCAAGTCACAGTTTACACAGACCTCCAAGACCCCGGCGGGGAAAGAGGGTTAGGGAATCGTTGGTTGGACAGGAACTGGTTTTCAGGGTAACCGGGAAGAGGGTGAGGAGAGGGAAGGTGGACAGGAAAGGGGAATATGGATAAATCCAATACTAACAAATAAACATGCACACCAAACCAGCATACAAATTACATGCCCATATTACAGTCTGTCATCAATGAGGCAAAGAGAGCAAAGAGAGACTTATCTCTGGGTTTGAGTGCTGGCCTCCTGCCTGCGCACTCTCAGGTCCAGTATTCGGAGCATTTAAATGCTGCAAAGAGAGTTTTTGTGTTATTACCTTGTGGGTGTTTCTTCACACACACAACATGCTGCAATCAGTGGGTTAATGACATTTCCCCATGCAAACCCACTCGTCTCTGGCTTGTAACGTATTAATTTGTTTCCCCCTGAAATGGGTTTAGCCCTATTATGTGGGTTAAAGCCGCACATGGCTCCGCAGTAAGGACTACTCCACGTGTTAACAAACACACGTAGACTGAATTTGAAACGTGCTGCTAGCCGCACGTGGCGCGGTGCGACTTCGGTACAAGTCACGCCGCTTTCCAAGTTGCGGTTCTCCTAGATGGCGCACATGGCTAATTATGCATGGTAATGATATGCACTGCTCGCGGGGTCACTGCGCCTTAGGATGCCCCTTTGCGCGGTCTCTAGGTATGAACTGGAACGCTACTGCGTGCTGCACTTATCTTTGTAGAGCAGGGGGACTCAAGAGTACGGGCGGCGCCCCCTTGCATATGCCCCAGTTCACGTGGGAGGTTCCTTGATGATCGCCTCCTGAACGCGGCTTTGCTGTAGAAGGCACGTCTTTCCCAGCATGTGCCTAGGCTCCCCTGCGCTTGCGGTACTTATCTCAGATGTGTGAGGGGCCCGGGTGAAGGTTGGCTGGGGTGTGGCCCCTCGCGTGTGTCCCCTTCCTCGGAGCTCCGGAATACACGTCCTCTTCGCTCGGGTGTGTAAGCACAAGGGTGGGGTTTTGTAGTTCCTGGCCCAGGGCCTTCTGGGTAGTGTAGTTTGCAGGTTATTTTTCCTGCAGAGGGGGCACAAAAGCCTTCTGTAAGGCTGGATTCGTTTTCGTAGGTGTTTCTTGTGGGTATTTATTTGTGGGCCATGTCTGTAACCCACTCCTGGCTCCTTATGACACAACCCCAATGCCTGTACCCTGACAGTACTCCCCCCCGCACAGAAGGCTCTGGGTTTAGGTTTGTTTGGGTAGTTTTGATGAAATGCCTTAATCAACCTGGGTGCATGCACATTGTGGGCTGGCTCCCAAGACTGGTCCTCAGGGCCATATCCTACCCAATCAATAAAGTAATACAAACCATTTTTACGTTGCTGAGAATTTAAAATGGCCCTAACCTCGTATTCTGGGTGTCCCTGGACTAATATTGGAGGTGGCTTTTCAGTAGGGACAGTGGAAGGCGCAGGTTTCAATAAGGACACATGAAAGGTGGGGTGGATCTTCATTTGATTTGGCAAGGCTAGCTTTACTGCCACCGGATTAATTACTGCAGAGATGGTAAAGGGACCCAAAAATCGTGGTTGCAACTTACGTGGACCAGACATTCGAATATTGCGTGTGGATAACCAAACGCGATCCCTCTGTTTATATGGAGGACTTTGTCTTCTTTTCAAGTCGGCGTAAAGTTTATATGATTGTTTTGCAGCATCCAAATTCCTTTGTATACTAGACCAGACTTGTTGCGCATAAACATGATGCCCCCTGAGTGTGGGTAAATCTTCCAGGGACGGACTGGGGGCTGTGGACAAAACCCTAGGGTGGAAACCATAAACCCCAAAAAATGGAGTATGTTTTGTGGAACTATGAAGAGCATTATTGTATGCGATTTCTGCTAACCATACATACTGCACCCATGAAGTTTCGGTGTGTGCAGTATAGCAGCGCAGGCACTGCTCCAGGCCCTGGTTTAACCTCTCGGTTTGTCCATCGGTTTCCGGATGGTATCCTGAGGATAAATTTACTTCCATACTGATCAGCTGGCAAAAGGCGCGTCAGAATCGAGAGGTGAATTATGGCCCGCGATCAGTAATTACTCGTGTTGGAAGGCCATGTAGCCACACTACGTTTTGTAAGAACAATTCTGCTAATTCCCCAGCTGTGGGTACACCTTTACATGGAACAAAGTGACCCATTTGTGTGAGTGAGTCAACCACTACCAGAATGGAAGTGAATTTTTGGACAGGTGGTAGGTCCACAATTAAATCCATGGTAACGGTGTGCCACGGGGTAGGAGAAGTTGGTAAGGGTTGTAATAACCCTGCCGGTTTTTTATGGCTGGACTTTTGCCTCCCACAAACCTTGCATTCTGTCACGTATTTGCGTACATCCCGAAGCAATGTAGGCCACCAAAAATGCCGAGCCACATTCCGTTGGGTTTTGGCTACACCTGGATGGCCTGCGGTAATAGCATCATGGCACCATTGCATAACCTCCTTTCGAAGCACTTCTGTGGGCAAATATAATGCCTCAGCATAATATTGGAGGCCATTAACTAAAGAATGCTGTGATCACTTCACACACCAATCCTGTAACTCTTTTGTTTAGTCATAGCTGCTTGTACGTCTTCAAATATATTAGGTCGTCCGACTACCCCTATAATTTGTGGAGGTGGCACAATAGGCCGACTTTCTATA
Organism: Ambystoma mexicanum; assembly: GCF_040938575.1. Taxonomy (NCBI): domain Eukaryota; kingdom Metazoa; phylum Chordata; class Amphibia; order Caudata; family Ambystomatidae; genus Ambystoma; species Ambystoma mexicanum. The sequence continues at coordinate 1,356,609,079 of NC_090921.1, read as the reverse complement.
GTTCTCTTATCGTCAGAATCAGGATATCGAGACAAGATATCTGCTTTCTTATTATCTGCTCCTGGCCGATAGGTAATAAGAAAATCATAGTTGGCAAAAAATAACACCCAACGTAATTGACGTGGACTGAGTGTTTTAGCTGTTTTGATGAACTGTAGGTTCCGATGATCTGTGATCACGGTCACGGTATGCCGCGCCCCCATGAGATAATGGGCCTCATTACGACCCAGGCGGTAAGTTATCGCCTGGGTCGTACCCTTACCACCATGGTGTAAACTTTGTTTACACCATGGTGGATGGCGGATTTACCGCCCCATTCCAAGGTGAGTGGGGCGGTAAATCCCCATTTCCCATTTTACCCTTCCCCATTCCCATTTTTGCCCCATAGGGCATAATGGGAGTGGGGAAGGCGCTAATTACGCCACCGTAAATTACGGTGGCGTGATTAGCACCATGGTCCCTTAGCGCGATGGATTTTAACGCCTGCAAAAAGCAGGCTTTAAAATCACCATGGCGCTAAGGGACCTTGTAATCAGGCGTTAAGGGTCGGCGCTGTTTACGGCGCCGTTAACCCCTTAACGCCTGACTCGTAATGAGGCCCAATGTCTCCATTCCTCAAAGGCCACCTTCACTGCTAATAACTCCCGATCAGCTATGGTGTAATTAGCTTCTGCAGGAAGTAGTTTACGGGAATAGTAAGCCACGGGATGGAGCATTCCTGTTTGCACGTCTCGTTGTGAAAGGACTGCACCTATGGCGTAGCTGGAGGCATCTGTCTCTACCACGAAGGGCTGAGCAAGATCAGGATGTTTTAACACTGGGGCAGACGTAAAGGCCTGTTTTAACTGTTGAAAACCTTGTTCGGCGGATTCGTTCCATAGATAGGATCGTCCCTTTTTGAGTAAGGAAGCGATGGGGGTCACCAACTCCGAAAAGTTTCGGATAAACCGCCGATAGAAATTAGCAAAGCTTAGGAAGGATTGCACTTCCTTCACTGACTTGCGCGCTGGCCAATTTAGGATTGCTTGTACCTTTCGTTGGTCCATTTGTACCCCAGACAGAGTTAAAAAGTACCCCAGAAATTCCACGGTAGTGCAGTGAAATTCACACTTCTCCAGTTTAGCAAACAAACCATGTTCTCGTAAACGCTGGAGTACTGCCTTAACGTGTTTTACATGTTCGTGTATGTCTTGCGAGTAAATCAAGATATCGTCGATGTACACGACCACGAAGATATCAAGATATTCACGTAGCACTTCATCCAAGAAGTGCTGAAAGGCAGCTGGGGTATTTCACAGGCCAAATGACATCACCTGATACTCGTACAGGCCGAACTTAGTCCGGAACGCTGTTTTCCATTCGTTCCCAGCCCGCACTCGTATCAGATGATATGCCCCCTGGAGATCCAATTTGATGTAAATGGTTGCTTTACGCACCTGATCTAGTAAGACTGGGATTAACGGTAAAGTGTACCGATGTTTTATCGTAATACGATTAACTCTGCGATAATCGATACACGTTCTTAGATCTCCGGTCTTCTTTGGTATGAAGAAAAGAGGTGAGGAGACTGGGGAATTAGAGTGTCTGATAAACCCGCTTCGCAGATTATTGTTAATATATTCCTTTAGATGTTTTGTTTCATCTTCAGTGAGCGCATACACCCTACAGCAGGGTAAGACTGCTCCAGGTTCTAAGTCAATTCGGCAATCAAACGGCCGATGAGGCGGCAGGGTTTCCGCAGCTTGTTTGCTGAATACATCTGTGTATTCCACATACTCAGTGGGCAAAGCACTCATGTCTAGAGGTTCTTCTATGGCTATACATGGTCCCACTTCAGGCCTTATGCAATGTTCTAGACAGAATTTCGACGGAGAACACACATTGCTTTCTGACCATACTATTTCAGGATTGTGTTTGTAAAACCAAGGGAGGCCCAAAATAATCCCAAATTGCGGTGCAGCAATCAAATCGAACTGGATATCTTCCAGATGACTTTGCTGACAGCATAGTGTCACAACCTGTGTACTTTGAATGATGGGCCCAGAACATAATGTGGTGTCATCAACTGCCCTGATGGGTTCCGGAGTAGGTTTTCTACACAAAGGTAGCCCCAGCTTGATAGCATAGGCGATATCAATAAAATTGCCGGTGGCTCCCGAATCCAAGAGTAACGTGACCCTAACCTCCTGACCCAGAAAACTCAGCAAACCTGACAATGTGACATGCAGAGCATAATTGCTGAAACCAACAACTGGGGTAATCTCCACCGCCTGGCTCGACTGTACCACCCCTACTACTGCCGAGCCAAGGTGTTTCCCTGCGGCTTGGGCTTAGTAGGACGCTCTTTTACAAAGTGACCCGTGGTACCACAGTATAAACATAGCCCCTCTATACATCTGCGTTCTCTCTCCTGTTTGGTAAGGGGACCGCGCACCGATCCTATCTGCATAGGCTCGTCTCCTTTTTCCGCAGAAGTGGGAGGACGGGAAGTCCCAAAGCGGTCTAACCTAGCTATAGGTCGCGCATCCCCACGCCTTTTGTCCCCACGACGTTCAGCTTGTCTATGATCCAATCTTAGCACCAGATCTATCATTGCAGGGCAATCCTGGGGCTGCGGGTCTACCTGGACTATGAGATCTTTTAGTTCATCACGTAACCCTAGGTAAAAGAGGGACATTCGCTTTTCCCGTGGCCACTCGGCTTCTGCTACGAGCCTATTAAACTGAGTGACATACGTCACTAACTCTTTGCTACCTTGACGTAAAGTAAGCAACTCTCTGTCCTTACACGTGGCGGCTGCCTTTCGGTTGAATATTTTACCGAACTCTCACTGGAATTCGTCCCAGTCGTACAACACTCCGTCATCTCTATGCACTAAGGGATTTGCCCAAGCCGCAGCGTCCCCAGTAAGATAGGAAATTACAAAAGCAGTTCTGGCTTGAATGGTTCTGAATGCTGCTGGTGTAGTAAGAAAGTGAAGTTGGCATTGGGTCATGAAGGTCTGGTATTTCTGGGGGTCGCCCACATACCTTTCTGGTGGAGCTAAGAGCACTACGGGCTCAGAGGTGACCTGGACTTGCACAGGCGTAGAGAGTGAGGGTTCCGCAGGGAGAGGGGCTGTTTGTGCAGTTAAACTACGCACTTGTGTGGCTAAAACTGCGTAATCTTGTCTGGTGGCAGCGAGCTCAGCCTGGAGGCCCTGCAGGACCTTAGTAAGTTCCTCCATGACTGGCCGGTTCGCACCACTCGGGCGCCTGTTACACTTGGGCTTGTGCTTCTGTCACGGCTCCAGCCTTCAAGCGCAGGAGTGGTACGAACCAACCACCCCCTCCGCCGTCTGGGCGCCTGCAAGTCACAGCTTACACAGACCTCCAAGACCCCGGCGGGGAAAGAGGGTTAGGGAATCGTTGGTTGGACAGGAACTGGTTTTCAGGGTAACCGGGAAGAGGGTGAGGAGAGGGAAGGTGGACAGGAAAGGGGAATATCGATAAATACAATACTAACAAATAAACATGCACACCAAACCAGCATACAAATGACATGCCCATATTACAGTTTGTCATCAATGAGGCAAAGAGAGCAAAAAGAGACTTATCTCTGGGTTTGAGTGCTGGCCTCCTGCCTGCGCACTCTCAGGTCCGGTATCCGGAGCAGTTAAATGCTGCAAAGAGAGTTTTTGCGTTATTACCTTTTGGGTGTTTCTTCACACACACAACATGGTGCAATCAGTGGGTTAATGACATTTCCCCATGCAAACCCACTCGTCTCTGGCTTGTAACGTATTAATTTGCATGCCCCCTGAAATGGGTTTAGCCCTATTATGCGGGTTAAAGCTGCACGTGGCTCTGCAGTAAGTACTACTCCACGTGTTAACAAACACACGTAGACTGAATTTGAAACGTGCTGCTAGCCGAACATGGCGCGGTGCGACTTCGGTACAAGTCACGCTGCTTTCCAAGTTGCGGTTCTCCTAGATGGCGCACATGGCTAATTATGCATGGTAATGATATGCACTGCTTGCGGGGTCACTGCGCCTCAGGATGCCCCTTTGCGTGGTCTCTAGGTATGAATTGGAACGCTTCTGCGTGCTGCACTTATCTTTGTAGAGCAGGGGGACTCAAGAGTACGGGCGGCGCCCCCTTGCATATGCCCCAGTTCGCGTGGGAGGTTCCTTGATGATCGCCTTCTGAACGCGGCTTTGCTCTAGAAGGCGCGTCTTTCCCAGCATGTGCCTAGGTTCCCCTGCGCTTGCGGTACTTATCTCAGATGTGTGAGGGGCCCGGGTGAAGGTTGGCTGGGGTGTGGCCCCTTGCGTGCGTCCCCTTCCTCGGAGCTCCGGAATACATGTCCTCTTCGCTCGGGTGTGTAAGCACAAATCCTGTGCTGTTGCACGCGTGGGTGTGCTCCACCCAACGTGGGTGGGGATTTGTAGTTCCTGGCCCAGGGCCTTCTGGGTAGTGTAGTTTGCAGGTTCTTTTTCCTGCAGAGGAGGCACACAAGCCTTCTGTAAGGCTGGATTCGTTTTCGTAGGTGTTTCTTGTGGGTATTTATTTGTGGGCCATGTCTGTAACCCACTCCTGGCTCCTTACTACACAACCCCAATGCCTGTACCCTGACAGTTAGCAAACAAGTTGCTCTGGAATGGGAGAGAAATAGACAGAAGGAGGAGAGGCGAGTAGAACCAGACAGCACGAATGCGCAGGGGAGGAGCACGGTGGGAAGCAACATTGCACGCTCAGGTGTATGGGCAGGCAAATATAACCTTGTGGATATTGATCTTAGTTCAAACACTAAAATCGACTCCACATCAAGGAGATAGAATTTTTCCAATGACTTTTGCAGCAACATGGACGTGGGGTCTGACAATGACAACAGGGACAGTGGTGACGTGAAGAGGGAGCAGAGCAGGCCCCACTCCACGGAGACGAGGGCGGGAGCATCATGGGAGTGTAGGTCCCATGGACAGGCAGAAGGAGGAGCCGATTTAGAAGAATGAGCACAGCAAGCAACTGACGGGCACACCACACATAGCACATATGTCAATAGACTGAGGGATCTCCCAGGACGCAGGAGAGAGAGGAGACAGCACAAGCACATTCCAGAGGATGATTGCCTAGAGCTCATGACGAAAGTAAGCGAGTACCCACACTAGAGCCTGTGGTCATATGCACAGACATCGAGGATGAGAGGGGACCCATACAAATCAGACAGTACTGACGGACACCAGAGGAGAGGGCAACGTATTCCCAAATGCCACTATTGGAAAGAAAGGGACGAGGCCTCAGTATGTACCCTGGAAACAAACAAACAGGGAAAATGTCAAATGCAGGTTACCATACTTAAGTGCAGGCGCTGGGAAGTGGATTTATGAGATGGAGAAACTGACAACAGGTCACAGTTTAGCAGTGGGTGATGTAAAAGGATTGCTGGTTTCGATACTGGGTAGCGCACCTGATGACATATGGCAGATGGCGGAGTTCACAGGGGTGACAATACAGAACACGGTAAATGACGGGTCGCCATTTGCAAATTGCAGAGCAGCAGTTTTGCAAGCACTGCAAACACAATAACCAGACACGTCAGACATTGGATCGCTTACATCACAAAAAATGTGCGAGGGCGAAGATCCTGTTCAATACATTAACGAGATTCAAGAGCTCTGGCACTTTCTAACTCAAGTGCCTTGGGACAAAACAATAGCTATATTCTATCACATTTTAGTACAAGGTCTGCCAGAGCCAATACAGAAGAGTTGGAAGAAATTGGTGGGAGTGGAAGCAAAGGGATGGCCCGAAATTCAGCTCATGATAGTGTTATGCTTCGGCAGCACCACTCTCCCTCCGCATTAATGCAGACTCACACAGCCCAGGGAAAGGCATCTGTGTGGCAGCGTTATCGGTTACCATGGAGATGGTATGGACGCCGGCATTGGCCGTGTCAGCTGACACGTTCGTTACGCACAACGCGTACACCGCTGCTCCGCCCCTTGCCTTCATAACTCTGTTCCTCTCGGGGCTCGGTGCTGCTAATTACAGTAACACGTATCCTTACCCATCTTCACTCCAAGTGAACTTGCTTCTTCCTATCTATCTGACTTCCTGGTTCCTCGACTCTGCTTGCCTTAACGGACTGCTTTCGAATTTCCTTTTTGTCCTCGGCTCTACATGCTGTTACGACTCGGAAAGTTTTGCGGATTGCCGGTAGCTCCCTGTCGGAAGCCTTTTCTTCAACGCTCCGTATTCCTTTTGGTTCCTTCCTCAAGGGCTGCGACGGAGTGGTCAACCCTGGCATTTAGGGTTCTCTTCCTACAGTAAGTGCGCCTCCATTCAAACTGGGTTTCCATGCCTCTGGTGTTGTTTGTTCTTTGGATTTAACCCTTCCTGCCCACGCATTTGAGAATACAACTCATTACTTTGGGCACTGTGCTGGATTTGAACTATCTACCTAACAAAGTGCAGTTCAGGACGTTTTCCAGTTACATGCATCAACCCGGACCTAGCACGTCCCTGGTGCCGTCCGGGTGTACTTTTCCTCACTAACATCCCTGTTTATTATTTTCTGCTGTCGTTGTGTTCTTTCCAGCAGGATTTCCATTTGCTCCATGTTCATGCCCTTTCAGGTTAGTCGTGCATTCTCTGGGGTTTAAGGGGAGTTCTTTAAGTCCGTTAGTTTCTCATTTTCTTTTGGATTGCTCTTTCAGGCAGTGTACATACTCTTATAACTCCAACCAACCTTTATTCAGGTATTCATTATTGTTGATTGTATTTGCACTTGCTATTTCCATCTGTACCGCATATAACCCTTTCTGTGGTTCCTTTTCAGCTGTTGGTCTAGCGGTGCGCGTTTACCCCGCTGTTTTATTTGATTGATACCTCTGTCTGTCATATCAACACAGCAGAGGGATACATCATAGAAAAGAGCCCCTCTTCTTGAGGAAGCCTGATTCACTGAAATCAGGGGTAGCTGAGGTCAAAGACTGATTGCTCCGGAAATTCCACCACTTCTGTCTTCAAGGTCTGGTTCCAATCTTCCGACCCTTGGTGTGATGAGTAACAGATAGTACACCATTGAAGATTATGACAGGACAAGCAGAAGGAAAGAAAGTGAGATGAAGCAAAGCTAGTACAAAAGAAGCTATCAAAGTATGCGATGGAGGGGCGGTCATAACCAGCCTCACCCCACAAGCACCAGCACCACATCAGCAATGTCAACAACCCCAACAATATGCACTGGCTATGGGAGGAGGGTACATGGGGCAGGGGCGAGGCAAGTTCCAATCGGGATTCCAAGGGAGGGGAGGACTTCAAAGGGGGCGTGGGTTCAGAGCCACAGATGCATCACATTCAAGGGGGGTTTCAGGGATATGGCCAGCAAATGCAGCAGGGACCAGGAGATCGCCAAGGGGGTTTCCCAGGGCAGGGGAGAAAACCACCACAGTCGTACACCTCTCTTCCTGGAGTCCAAAATCTTCCGTACTTCAAATTCCTCCTGACCATCTTTCATTACACTTGGGGTCTTCCTTGTCCTCACACCATGAGCTGCATGTTTAATCAAAGAAAAGTGGAACACTGGATGAATCTTCATATGTGCAGGCAAACGTAATCATACTGCTTTATCAGAGTCACATTTCACCACTGTGTAAGGCCTAATGAAGCGAGGCAACAATTTTCTAGATCCAAATAATTTAATATGCTGAGCGGACAACCATACCCGTTCTCCAACCACATATTTAGGACTATCCCGCCTTTTTGCGATCTGCCTGTTTCTTGTAATTCACCTTAGCCTTATCCAGATTTTGGCCTGCCCTCTTCTGTATCTCCAGAATCTCCTATGTGCGTTCAGCGACTGCCGGAATTTTCTCAAATCTGGGCACCTCTTCGGGTAACATTTGGAAGTCTTGACCACACAAACAGAAATGAGGGGAAATTCCCAAGGAATCATGTTTGGCATTATTATAACAAAATTCTGCTAACAAGAGGGACCGAACCCAGGAGGACCTGCCATCTGCCAGAAAACATTGCAAGTATTGTTACATGGTTTGATTCACTCTCTTTGTCTGGCCATCATTTTGTGGATGGTAACTACTGGATATCGCACAACTGATTTTGAGTATCTTAGAGAAGGCACGCCAAAACCGAGAGGTGAATTGTGACCCCCGGTCTGAAACAATTTTCCTTGGTAACCCATGCAGTCGCACTATGTGCTGTAAAAACAGTTCAGCCAATACACCCGCACTTGGTATTCCATCACAAGATATAAAATTAGCCTGCTTGGTCAAATAATCCACTACTATTAAAATAGTGTCACATTTTCCATCCTTTGGTAATTCAGTTACAAAATCCATGGACACACAGGCCCAAGATTCCAGAGGAGTGGCTAATGGTTGCAACAATCCTGCCTTCTTCACATGATCTGCCTTAGATCATACACAAATCTCACATTTTGTCACGTATTCCTGTACTTGGGAGCCAATCCTATCCACCAAAAATATTGTTGCAAAATATGCTCTGTCTTTCACACACACCCGTGTCCTGCCAGATGTGAATCATGACACCAAAACAAAGCCTTCTTTCTCAGTGCCTCATTAGTAAGAAACAATTTCCCCTCCTGATGAGGTAAACCCTCCCGTATCACTCTAGCCTTTCCCTTCTGTACTCACTTTTTCCATCCTGTCTTGGGAAAACCCTGATGTACTTCTTCCAAAACCATCTGCGTTACAGCCCCAATGAGATAATGACGCCATTCCCGGAAAGCCTCCCTAATGGCCAAAAGTATCTTATTGAAGATGGCATAATGTTGTTCGCATGTAGTCAATTTGCAAGAAAAATATGCCACAGGATGAAGTACACCCTCCTCACCTGCTTGTGACAAGATGCCCCCCACCGCCAAATTAGAGGCATCTGTCTCAACCTGGGACTGTCTCTCCAATTTAGGATGGCAAAGAATTGGGGCCTCAGTAAAGGCAGTCTTTAATCTCACAAAGGCATCCTCTGCCTCCTGATTCCACTGAAAGGTAGTCGCCTTCTTCAGTAATATATTAATAGGTGTGATAATTGCTGAAAAATTGTGAATAAAGCTTCGATAAAAGTTAGAAAAACCCCAAAATTATTGAATGTCCTTTACACACTGAAGGGCCAGCCATTTAGTCACTGCCTGCACCTTTCGGTCATCCAGAACCACCCCAGAGGGAGTCAAAATGAAATCCAAAAGTTCCACCTTAGTGACATGAAATTCACATTTCTCCAATTTGGCAAACAAATGATACTCCTGTAAACGAGTCAATACTGCCTTGACATGATCGACATGCTGTTCCTCAGTTTCTGAAAAAATCAAAATGTCATCAATATACACAATTACAAATAAATCCAAATGTTCTCTCAACAACTCCTGCATGAAATGTTGGAAGGCAGCAGGAGCATTGCATAACCCAAAAGGCATCACCAAATATTCAAATAAACCAATTTTTGTCCAGAATGCCATTTTCCACTCATCACTCTCCTTCACTCTAATGAGATGGTATGCGCCCCTCAAATCCAACTAAGTATAAATAGTTGCCACCTTGACCTGATCCAACAATACAGAAATTAAAGGCAGGTGAAACCAGTTCTTAATGGTTACTCTGTTTAATGCCCTGTAATCGATGCAAGTCCTTAAGTACCCTCCTTCTTCGGTACGAAAAACAAAGGAGATGAGACAGGTGACTTAGATGGTTTGATGAACCCACACGCTAACATTTCATGGAAGTATGTCCTCAGATACTGTGTCTCTTTCTCAGATAAAGCATACACCCGACTACAGGGTAATCTTGCCTGTGGTTCCAACTCGATTACACAATCGAAAAGGCCTATGGGGTGGTAACTGAGACGCCCCTCCCTTGTCAAAAACCTCAGTAAACTCTTGGTAAATTTCCGGCAAAGAAGTAACCACCGCCCCCACCAAAGCCTGCTGGTTAACTCCTTCAACCAAAAAAGCAGTTGGTCCCCCTATACCTGTCAAATGAGAGGCGCACTGTTCTTCCTTAAAAGTAAAAGTTCTTCCTTGCCAATCTTTACAGGGATTCTGTGTCACTAACCATGGCATTCCCAGAATCACCCCAAATTTGTGGAGCTGCAATCAAATCAAATGTTATTCTTTCTTCATGACCCTCACCACACCAAATCAACACCTCCTGCGTTTGAGTGGTCATTGGACCAGATGTTAAAGAAGACCCATCCACTGCCTGCACCAATTCCTTCTCCTTCTTGATTCTGGTAGGAATTCCTAATTTAGCAGTCAAGTTAATGTCCATAAAATTTCCTGTGGCCCCTGAATCCACCATTGCTGACACCATCAGCTTACTGTTTGCAAAAATAAAAGATACCAACAGATATATATGAGGGGCCTTGATTTGCATCATGTTTGCCACCACTGAAGGAAACTCTGTCTCCTGCTGGCTCAGTATAGTCGCTCCCCCACTTACCGAGCCCCTTTTTCCCGTTTCCACCTTCTTTTTCCACCCACTGCGTGTGGGAGTGTTGGGACATTTCCGGATAAAATGCCCAGACTGCCCACAATACAAACATACATTGTTGGACTTCCTTTTTTCCTTTTCTTCCGCCATTAGGGAAAACCAGACACTTCCAATCTGCATGGTTTCCCCCAAATTTCCACCCGACCTGCCTCCTCCTTCCCTGCTCCTATCTAGATTAACAAAAGTTACTCCCTCTGTTCTTTCTTTCTCACCCTTTCGTTCCCCCAGTCTATGGTCCAACCTTAGGGCTAAGTCAATTAGAGCATTGCATGTCTCCGGCTGAGGTTGAACATGGGCAATTGCATCTTTAAGTTCATCCTTTAACCCTTGGTAGAATAACACAGCTTGCTTTGGTTCCGGCCATGCTGTTTCTACGACCAAGCGATTCGATTGCCTCACATATATGACCAAGTCTTTCGTACCTTGTCTTAAGGCTAATAACTCCTTATCTTGAGCTAAAGGCACATTTCTTAGGTCAAATAGTCATGCAAACTCCATGGAAAACCTTGCCCAATCAAACAAGATTGGCTCATCTTTTTGTACCAGCGGAATTGCCCAGGCTGCGGCATCCCCCATTAAGAAATAACAAAAGTGGTTTGAGCTTGTGCGGACTCAAATGCTGTGGGTTTGCATAGAACATTTGCATTGGGTTAGAAAAGTAGAGAACTTCCTAGGATCTCCTGCAAACCTCTCTGGGGCAGCTAGTGGTACCCCCAACTGCTGTTGCACCACCACAGTACGAGTCCTACTGGATGAACCCGCTGAAGATGGCGCCAACGCCTCCCCTTGCAAAGGTGTACCTTGAGCGACCAAACCACTAACTTGAATTATCAACGTGGAAGTCTCCTGATGGGACTGAATTAATTCTATCAGAATTTCCTGTAAGGCCTTTAAGACCTACCTTAAAGGGGGAGGAGACTTAATTTGACTTGGGTGGCTTACTTACCCCATTTGGGGGCTGGTGATTATGTCACATCCCTGGAGTATACACAACTCCTTCCTAGCAACGGAAGCCAAATGAAGTGACCCCTCCACCCTTGGTTGGCAAGGGCTCCTGATTTTGATGAACACAGGCACCTGAGGCAGCCGAAGGGGGGAAGAGTGTTAGGGAGAGTTTGTGGATAGTTAGGGGGCGTTTAGGGTAACCGGAAAAGGGGAGTTGGATAACATACAATACAAGAACATGAACAATCCTTCACCTGTAATCTACCACCTACTGTCATTATTCTTCTTATTCAGAATACTAACACTCCACCCAGTACTTGCATATTTTCATGAAGTAGCCACAAACATCAGCACATAAGCATGAATGAATGAGAACATAACAAAGAACACGTGTACACTCATGAAACTTCTGGGCAAGTACTTCTTGCTTAGTAATACCTCTCAATGTATGCTTTAGTGCTCCTTTTCCTACACATGAACATAATGGTAACACTGAATAGTACTAGTAACATAATACATGATTTAACATGAAATGTGAGAAGAAGCAGCCACAAACAAACATACCGTTGCTGCACGATATGCTATGACTCCTGCTTACACCCTGCTGTCTGTCTTTTCCATAGTCGGGGACACACATGTTTTCTTTCCCAGGCGTATATGTAGCAAAGACATATCATGTGTGTTTCTAAACCGCACAGCACTACTGAGCGTAGTTGTAATAACAAACCAAATGCACTCCTACAAGCTCAACGTGCTGGAACGCAGCATTACATACACCATCACGTTTATCAATGCACTTATTTGATGCCTGCGGGGGCTCGCCGGCTCCTCCCCAGGCTGTGATTATCCCGTGTTGAGCAGCGTCCTGCCGCGTAGGGCTCTGCTCTTCCCAAGAGCAGCAAACTTCACCAGCGGGCCCAGGACATCAGGACTTCACCGCCGGGACCCGTTCCGAACTGCAGAGAGTTTCCACATGCTCCGACTGAGTAACTGCTTCTTCCGGCCCATGCCATGCCAACAATCACCAGCAGGCAGCACAGGCCGAGGAAGACATAAATGGCAGTTGGCTGCACCTGCCTTCCCCCAGCAACTGCCAGGCAAAGACTCATGGGAAGTGTTGTTTCTTGCCCAAAACACCATAACGCTGCTTGTAAAATGGCAACAGCCCCTTTTTCCTCACACATACACATGATGAATGTAAGGCAGATCGTTCAGGCCTATTGTGGGCGCACAGTACAGAGGGGGGTGCCAATGGACCCCGAGATGTTCCAATACGGGACAGGCACTGCCATTGAATGGATGCCAGGCATCGCAGGGAAGGTGTGACGAGTACCAAACGAATACCTGTTCAGGCCAGAGACACCATTGGATGAGCCAGAGGGCACTATAGAGTCCAGTGGGATTGAGGCAGTATTGACAAGGGAGGATTGGATTGCAGTGCATGCCACCGATGACGCTGGGAGGGTGTGGAGAGCAATCATTGCAGTTGCAGAAGGGTGCAGGCTCACAACAGTGACCAGTGAGGAACTCTTTGGGGAAGAGATATTGGAATTGGAAATTATGTTTGAAATGAGTGTAGCATTCTGGTTACAGATCCATTACAGAGAAGTGCCTCAGAGAATGGTGATGGCGCTGGAGGCGCCACCCTCATTCTGGAAAGAGAACATGGCCAAAGTACCAGACAGCTTATGGACCACAAGTCCTTATGACGTGGGGTGCATCAAGAGCACAGGGGGTTTGAAGATCAAATTACAACCAGGAGCAATTTTTCCGAGAGTAAAACAGTATCCCCTAACCAAGGAGGCAGATGAGGACATTTATGAGACAATCAACGCCCTCATTGAGAGAGGCATCCTAGTACCATCAGAATCTCCATGTAACATGGATGTGTACCCTGTGCGCAAGGCCAATGGGGGGTTGTGGTGTTTCATTCAGGATTTAAGACCTCTTAACCACATTGTGGAAGCATAGTACCCACTAGCAGCAAACCCAGTGGCAATTTTGTGTGGCATTCGGGAGAAAGCCACCTGCTTCACAGTCATTGATTTGTAGAACGCATTCTTTTCAGTACCATTGCACCCAGAATCACAAGATCTCACCAGCTTTATGTACCGCAACCAGAAGTGGAAACATACTTGTTTGCCACAGGGATACTGCGAGTCACCCTCCATCTTTAACAGAGTGATCCAGCTGGATCTAAGCAACATTGACACAGAGAGCACGGTTCTACAATATGTTCATGACATTTTGATTTGCAGCGAGACAGAAGACTAGTGCAGGAAAGACTCAGTGCACATGCTGACAGTATTAGCTGACAAGGGGTGCAAGGTGGACAAGGCCAAACTGCAATATTGTCAGAAGGAAGTGCTAAACATTGAACAGATGATATCCAAAGACGGCAGGCACATTGCCCCAAAGAGAGCAACAATGATATTTGCCACATCACAGCCCAACGCAGTGAGGGAAATGCAACGATTCCTGGGGTTGTGCAAGTACTGCAGAGCATGGTTTTTTTTGTTTTTAAACTTTATTTAATACTGGCATGTTGACATTACAGAAAGATCATATTTCACTTAAAACAGTACATTATCAAGCATATCATAGGTATAAAGTGCGACAGCTTATACAACATAAGGGGGGTGGGGGGAGAAGGAGGGAGATGGGGAGTTAGGTAGAGCTTAGTGGGTCACGTAGGGGGGTGCCAGTCCTCATGAACCTTGTCTTGTCCTCCTCCAACATTAAGTATGATCTGAGGGGGGCCCATATATCTTTGGGTCTCGAGGTGGACTGGACCCCTTGAACGTAAGTTTCTTCACATTCTTGTGTGCTGATCAAGTCTCGCATCCAGCACTGGTGTGTTGGGGGGGTCTTTTGATTTCCATTTCCTGAGAATGATCCGTTTGGCTACTGCACCCCACACAGCAAACAGTCTGTGGGTCCTGACTGACGCCTTCCCTATGTCTCCCAGTAGGTATTTCAACGGGGTGGCCATAATGTTTGTGTTTAAGATTGATTTAATTGCCTTTGCCACTTCGTTCCAGAATTGTTTGATTGGTGGACATTCCCAGTACATATGCAGGGGTGTAGCGTTGAATGTGCCGCATTTAGGTCATGTCTGTGGTTTGGAGTGATCAAACTTGGAGATTTGCTTGGGGGTAATGTGCAGATGGTTCAGAATTTTGAATTGGATATGTCTGAAGTTTGCGCAGAGGGAGATGTTTTTTGTATATCTGCAATAGTTTGTCCATTGCTGCTTTTCTATCTGGATGTTTAAGTCTTTTTCCCATTTGGTTTTTATGTCATTCTTGGATGGTGTGTTGGCCTGTGTTATCCTGTATAGCATGGAAACGCGGCCCGTGAAGCCTTCTTCAATGAAGATTTCTGTTAGGAACTTGTGGGTTGGAGGTGTCTCTGGGAAGGACGGCCATTTCTTCTTGCAGGCAGCCTTTAGTCGTTGGTAATATAGGGTTGTGGATAGGCCATTCCCTGCCCTGTTTTGGATTTCTGACAGGTTGAGGAACCGACCCTCTGGGAAAAGGTCTCCAATTCTGGCTTGTTTTTCAGGGTCCCAAGATATTTGTATGGTGCAGTCCAATGTGGGTTCCAGCCCTGGGTAGTGCCATAGGGGTGAGTGTGGCCAGTATGCCGTTTCGCATCCTATTCTTCTAAGGATATGCACTCACGCTCGCACTGTCGATTTCATCGGGTCGGCGAGTGCTTTTTCTCTAGGTACCTTGGCAAACATCATACTTTTGAGTTCCAGGGGAGATGCAGCGAATCTTTCTGCGTGTATGTGTGCAAACTGTTCTACATTATTGGACCAGTATTTTGCAAAGTGTGCCTGTGCCGAGTAATAGTATAATTGAAAGTCCGGGGCTGCCAGGCTGCCAGTGTTGTAATTCTCGCATAGTTTGGACCAGCTTATTCTGGGACTCTGTCCTCCCCAGACGAAGCGTGTGGCAAGTTTTTGTAGTGTATCGAAGAATGTCCTGCCTGGCCAGGTCGGGATTCCGTTGAACAAGTATAGTAGCTTTGGTACTACCAACATTTTCAATAGGGCTATGCGACCCTAGAGGGACAGCGTCAGCTTGATCCATGCATTGAGTTTGTATTCCAGCTGTGTTAGATACGGGTATAGTTATTGGCCAACAAGGTTCGTCTGTCCGGTGGCATTATGATGCCCAGGTATCTTGCAGTGGTAGGGACCAGCGTAGGCCTTCCATGGCTGCAGTCTGGATAGTGGACTTGGTCAGTGGGATTATTTCGGACTTGGCTTGGTTGATTTTATATCCAAAATGTTTGGTGAATTAAGCTATATCTCGTAATACCGGAGCGAGATGGATGTCAGGGTTCCTGATGTATAACGTTGTGTTGTCCGCGTAGAGGGAGATGAACTGTGGGGATCCCATTATACGGATTCCTCTCCAGGCATGGTTATGTCGCAGACATGCCGCCATTCCCTTTATCGTCAGTGCAAATATCAGCAGAGATAGTGGACAACCTTGTCTGGTTCCTCTTTGTAATGTAAAGGTGGGCGACAGTGTTTTGTTGGTTCGTACTCTGGCCGTAGGGTTGTAGTACAGTATGTTTATGAAGTGGAGAAAGCCTGCGCCGAACCCCATCTTACTCAGGATTCCAAACATGAACTTCCATGAGATGGAGTTGAATGCTTTTTCTGCGTCTAGTGTGACTGTTACTGTCTGTGCCCGGTGTTCTAGTTGTGAGCTGATGGCGAAGAAGTGCCTGAGGTTCAGGGCAGTGGAGCACCCAGGAATAAACCCTGATTGTCCGGGTGCACCAGTTTGGTCATGTATGGATTCAGTTTGTTGGTTAGGGCCTTAGCGAAGATTTTTGTGTCGACGTTGATGAGGGATAGTGGTCTGTACGATGAAGGAGAATGCGCAGGCTTATTTGGTTTTAACAAGACGGTGGTGATGGCTTCTCTCATTGCAGGGGGGAGCGTTCCGGATTCAAGCGATTTCTCCCATACTTCTAAGAGCCGTGGGGCTAGTTCGTCTCTGAGGATTTTATAGAGGTCTGCCGGTAGGCCGTCTGACCCTGGTGCTCTGCCCGCCTTAAAATCTTGAATTGCTTGCTGCAGGTCCTCCAGGGTTAATGGCAGGTCAACAGTGGCACTTTCTTCTCTAGTAAGACTGGCAAGCGGAAAGGAGTTTAGGTATTCCTGTAGTTCTTCTGCTGTTATTTGGTCCACATTTGTGAAGAGCTTGCTATAAAATTCTCGGAAAACCCCATTCACTTCCTGATGGTCTACATGGGTCCCACCATGGTCGTCTGTAATGCTGGTGATTTGTCTATGACCCATTTCAGTCTTGATGAGGTTAGCCAGTAGCTTGCTGGATTTATTGCCCTCTCCGTACTTACTGGCCTTGATTGGTTGCGCAGTGTACCACACCTCTTGTTCTGCTAGTGTTGTGAATTTAGAATGGGCTTTGTGCAGTCTGGCTAATTTTGCGGGTTCTGGTGATCTTGTATATGCTGACTCAGACTCTTTAATGACTTCTTCTGCTAGGGTTAGTTGGGTGCGTATGTCTTTCAGCGTGCCATGAACTTTGGAGATCACGTGCCCTCTTAGCCAGGCCTTAAAGGATTCCCAGACTGTGTGGTGTGACTTCACAGAGTTTTGGTTCCGGTCGAAGTAGTCCTGCACCTCGATACAGAGTGCTTCGTGTATTGAGACATCTCGTAAGAGGTCTGGAGGCATTCTCCATGGTTGGCGTTCTGGTGTGGGAGGCCCAATCTGCATTTCAAGTACCACTGGTGAGTGATCTGAGAGTGTTCTAGGCAGTATAGTGCATTCCTTCAGTCCCGAGATGTAAATACTGGAGCAGAGCAGGTAATCAATTCTAGAGCTAGACCCGTGGATATATAAGTGAAATGTGTAGTCTCTGATGTTGGGGTGCATTTCTCTCCAGGCATCAGCAAGTGGTAAGGAGGACATAGCTTGTTTTATGGTAAGTGCTGATTTCGAATTTGGTCGCAGCATAATGGATATCCTGTCAAGCCGGGGATCCAGTATAGTATTGAAGTCTCCTCTCCATAATGTTCTTGTTTCTTCTATTGGAGATATCAGGGACACTATCTGATGGTAGAATTCTGGTGTATCAACATTAGGGACATAGGTGTTCACAATGACCAGTTCTTGGCTGTGTAATGAGCCCCATATTATTACAAATCTGCCGTTCGTATCTATTTTAGTTTTTTGCACTAGGAATCCCAGTCTGCGGTGAATCAATGTTAGGACTCCACCTGATTGTGATGAGTAGTTTGTTGTGAAGAACTGTGGACCCCAAGCACGGCCAAATGAGTTGGTCATCTGTTCCGTGATGTACGTTTCTTGTAACAGGAGAATGTCGATTCTGTGTCTATTGGCATATGTGATTATTTTCCTGACCTTGATTGGATTCAGATGACCCCTCACGTTAGTAGTTTGGTGCTATTAGTCATCCGTTGGCACACCATTCGTAGGGTATTTGTTTTGTGCTTGTTATTTCATCCAGTTTGTAGCAGTCTTCTTCCTGTTGCACCCATGCCACGGTTTTTCCATTATTGCACCAACAGTTATTAACTTTATGAACATTTGGACAACAAAACTTCGTCCTGTACTGGCAACTGGCCAGTTTGCTTCCCTTCCCCCAACTCTCACCTTCCCCCCAATTGGGCGGTGTATCCCTCAAAACCATTTGCAACTTGCAAGCATAAACTTTGACTGCGGTGGAGGCTGGGGGGGCATGTGGGCCCGTCCTGTTATGGTGCCACGGCTTAAATTGGCTTGTAGATTGACATGCTGCTATTTCTAGTAATTTGAACTTCATGGGCATTGTTTCCGTTCTTGTGGCTTCAGGTAGAGGCACTTGCGTCAGGTCTCGTTAGGTGCTTCTGGAATGTGGCACTCGATAAATGCCATAGCTTCTTCTGGTGACTAAAAAAACTGTGTTTTACATGCATGCTGGATGCGTAGCCTGGTGGGGAACAGCATTGCATATATTACTTGCCGCTCCCTAAGTGTTCTTTTCACGGGGACAAGGGATCTTCGGACAGTTTGCACTCCCATTGAAAAATCTGGATAGACATGGACCCGATTGGACGCAAATGTTAGTGGGCCTTGTTATCTTGAGAGGCGGAGTATAAGATCACAGTCTCTATAGCTGAGTAGCCTGGCTATAATCGTTCTTGGTGGTGCTCTGGGCCTGGGTGGTGGAACTGGTGCCTGGTGTGCTCTTTCTACCAGGAATTGCTTTGAGAATTGTGCTTCTGCGATTAGTGAGTGGAGTAGGTCTTCCAGGAATTGTTCCATGGGCACATTGGACTTGCGCTCTGCCACCCCGACCACTCTTATATTATTCCATCTAGATCTAGATTCTAAATCTTCACATTTGCTCTGGAGGGTCTTAACATCTTTCTGTATCCTGTCCATGGTTTTACTTTGGTTACTTGTCATGTCCTCTAGTGTAGAGACCCTATCCTCCGCCTCAGAGACCCTTGTGTTTAGTATTTTACATCTGTGCAGATGGAGGAGATGTTAGCGCCGATGTCGTCTAGTTTGGAATTAATGGCTACGAATCCTTTTTCCATAGCTGCCATGTATGGAGCCATACTTTGTGCTGAGGGGTCAGGGGGAGGACTGTTGGGTGTTTCAGCAGGTTCAGAGTTGTGTTCTTGATTGGGGGAGTTTGCAAATGAATCCAAGGGACCTTTTTTCTTTTCCTAGTTTTTGGCGCCGCCTGCCATGTTCATGCGTTAGGAATGGGTTCTTTTTATTTTTGTCACTCAGACCTATGAGTCTATAGATGAGCGCGAAAGCGAGTTGGTGCCCTGACTTCGGTGGTCGATGTTCGTATCTGGTGCCAGGAGGTTAGACTTTGTGTTAGCCCCTTGGTGTTTCAGTGGGTGTAGCTGGACGATTTATGGGGGGTTTGCGTTTAGCCCTTTGTTTCAAGTTTCAGTGCTTTGGTCTGGAGTCTATGGGCTCTGCACAGGAGGAGATGCAGGCAGTTTTACACCTTTAATGATAATGTTGTGTGCATGGTATTCCTGTAGACCGTAGTGGTGTTGTGGGTAGATTTGCCACTCGTGTATAGCAGCAGGTTTGCACTCTGATATACAGCGTGTGGGTCCGGTTTGGTGGCTGCCCCTCAGACTTGTTTTGATGGCCCGAGAAGTGTATGAGGGCTGGATGGCAGATCGTGTGCATTGTTTTACATTAATACCCTTGTTTTTTGGTCAAGTTTGTAAGCTGGGGAGTTGGGGGTACCGCGGTCCATGTTCCCAGGGGAGCTCGCAGTGTTGACTCCCCCACCCACGTAACTTAGTGGCTGCGCCAGAGCCAGGAGTAGATTTCAGCTGCGTAGTATTCGTCCGCCGCCGGGGAGCGGAGTGACCTGAGCGCGGGTAGCACGCTCGGTCTAGGCTGCTTCAACCCGGAGCGGTGATGCTTATGGAGCTTGCACGTAGGGTGGTCCTTGCAGCATGCCAGTGTAAGTCATCCAGCGGCCGGGTATCCGCAGCGGGAGGCTGCGTCGGAACACGTTCCTGGCTCGATGCTGTCAAGGGGCTGTCACAGCCCTCGCGCTGCACACGAGGCATGTTGTAACCGGAGCTGGGTATGGAGGATTGCACGTGGTGCTGTCAGGCTCCTCGCAGGGGCTCCGGCTCATGGAGGATTTTGGCGCAAAGGCATGGAGCCGCCCAGCAAGACGCCAAGGTTTACGGGTGGTAGTTCTCATCAACAGAGCTACGGATGGCTCTGCAATTATCCCTGGTTGTGCTGTCTCGCATAGTGGTGTCAGCAGCCACGTCTCTCTGTAGAATTTTCAGTTCAGGATTTTAGCAGCCGCAGAGCTCGCAGATCAGGCGGCCATCTTCTTTGGCGCGTCACAGCGCCCCCAGAGCATGAGTTTTTAACTAAAGCACATACACCAGACCTCTCCTGACTGCACTAAAAGAGGCACAAAAGGGGACCAAGACACTACAGTAGACCACAGAGATGACTGAAGCTTTTGAGGAATTGAAGCTCGCCATATGTAGCGCTCCAGTGTTAGGGACCTCTGACTACAAAAGGGAATTCTTCCTGTTCTCCCACACTGACGGTGTAGTGATAAAGGCAGTATTGACACAGAAGAAAAGCATGGGCCATAAGCCAATTGCTTAGTAGAGTGGACAACTTGACCCCATGATGAGAGGACACTACCCATATGAAAGGTCCTTGGCTGCTGCAGCCATCACAGTGGGAAGAGCATCAGCAGTTACAATGGGGTGCCCTACCACCCTTTATGTGGCGCACGCCTTGTTTGCGATACTGCATAAGCCAAAAAGCACACTGACTACACATAGATCATCAGGGTATGAGGTCATACTATCAAATGTGGGACTGAAGATTGTGTACTGCAAGACAGTAAACACAGCCACATTTTTGGCAGACGTCCTTCAGCCTGGAGACTTGGCCCATGACTGTACAAGGCACATTGAACAATTCAGTGCGACACGCAAATGTGCAGCATACTTTGGGAACTGTGGGAACTGAAAGATAGTGTCAGGATTAGTCAGGCGAGTACAAAGGCAGCGAATATGGCAAGGGAAATGTACACCCAGGAACTACGACTCAGGTATGCTAGAACCCAGGAGTGCAAATAGAGTGTGACATCAAAACCAATATATGAAAAGGGATGTGGGGTAAGCACCTGACCGCGAGGAAAGTCGGCAAGCGCCTTACCCCCAATTGCTGTTACAGGTACTGACAGCGCTAAACCCACGTGGAGGGCAAGCAATGACAGGATCTGTGTACTAACACTCTTGATGGTATTACATAAGGGAACTTAAGAACTGTACTCACGAGGACGAGATAAACCTCTTGAATGTCAGCTAGCCCACGAATCCTGTTGAAGAAACTGGGACCCCGAAAGGCTAGAACAGCAATGGAAGGAAAACTAAATACCTAAGTTGGAATAGTGTTTACAAAATAGTGAGGAAAACATAAGCATTCACACAGGAGCTAGCTACTACCGCACACCACACCTAATAATCAAAGGGAAAATAAATGCAGAAGTGCAGTGGAAAACATGGAATGGATCCTCTAGAAAGTAAGGATCAGGAGCAGGGAAAAACGAAATAACCTATGCAAACTTCTCCCTACCCCTCCAAGGGAAAGACAGGAAACTAAACTAAGAGGAAGGCTAAGGCAAACGGGTAACAGCAGCAAAGGACAGAGTCAAAGAAA
This sequence comes from Ambystoma mexicanum, assembly GCF_040938575.1. Taxonomy (NCBI): domain Eukaryota; kingdom Metazoa; phylum Chordata; class Amphibia; order Caudata; family Ambystomatidae; genus Ambystoma; species Ambystoma mexicanum. The sequence continues at coordinate 1,356,587,390 of NC_090921.1, read as the reverse complement.
TATAGAACACAGACAAACTGGGCTGCATCTAAAAGGGGAAAGCACTGAGAAATGCTGCCTGCAAACAGAGGAAGACAAAAAGGGAAATCAAGGGAGCAGAAATCAATTAGCGCATGAATCCGAAATTCAGGGCGTAGGAAACAAGAAAACAGGAACAAGGAAGTAGGTACAAAGGCAAGGAACCAGGAACCAGGGACTAGTCAAAAACAGGAACACTGCAAACGATGACCAGCGCTGGACTGAAGTAAGACTGAGGCTTTTAAAGCTGCTTAACGAGCACACGCCTCGGGTGTGCTGATTGCTGCACCTGCCGCCACAGCTGTTACCTATCCTCCACCCAACCTTGTGTTGCAAGGGTGGAGGTGGAGCAGTGGGCCAGGCATTCTGGGAAACATAGTCATTTGGTTAAAGAAGCATGCTGGCTGCCAAAAACCTGGAATGGATCCGGAAGGGAAGTAGCTGGGAAAATAGGGATTTAGCGCTCCCAAATCATCACAGCACTGTAGCATAAAGTTCGGAGGAAAAGTCCAGTAGGGAATAAACCCCAAATCATGCCCCCAAATGGTGGGAACGGGAGCGAAGGGAGCGAGTCGTGACAGATAGACCCAACACCTCCGGAGGAGTAAGGAACATGGTGATGAGGGCGGGTTAGAACAATGTACCAGAGAGACAAATCATGGACTTGCAGGGAGTTGCACCACAGGAAGAGAGAGAGCTATGGGTAAAAAAAGGATGTTTCAACACGGGGAAGGTGGTCATGCCATTGGCAATATTGAAGACAGAACTGGCACACATGCACTATCCCACACACACAGGGAAAGAGGTCATTGCTGCACGCATTGTAGAATTGTGGTTCTGTACAAATTTGAATGAACATGTAGCAAATTTCATTAGCAACTGCCTGACTTGCCAGCAGTTCACAGGTGGAGATACCCTGAGAGTTGTGAGAGGAGCCAGACCAAGACCGGAAGGCCCATTTCTGCATCTCCATGTAGATTACGTAGACATGATCCAAGTGTGTCAAGGATACAATGATAGCGGTTGGCTGCCCTTCTCAAGGTGGATAGAGGCTGGGCCCTGTTCACATGCTGACGCTCTCAGAGCAGCCAAATTTCTGGTCTGGAAAGTATTCCTGAGATGGGGCGTTTGTGAGGTCCTGCGGTCCGACAATGGCCCTCACTTCGCCAATGAAATGTTTCAGCACATCACAACCCTGTTAGGATCAAACACAAATTTGCCTGTGTGTACCACCCGCAAGCAAATGGGATGTGTGAATGCCTCAATGCCCTCCTGAAGGAGTGCATTGCCAAAACTCGGCAGAGCACCAAAACGAATTGGCTACATTCCCTACCATTGGCACTGTTTGAATTGCGCAACAAGCCAGGATCCAACAACCATTTAACGCCCCACGAGGTGGTGATAGGACGGCATGCATCTCTCCCTGGCTTCTACCAATAGACTGTGAAGGACTTTGAGAATAGTGCAAATGTGTTAGGGCAAGAGATGTTCGAGTATATAAATTATTTGGTTTCTAGCGCTTCTTTTATCTCTCGCCAGATACAGAGGACACAGGGCAAGCCTGAAGACAATGAAGCAACAGATTCTAACAACCAAGAGCAAAACCTTGGACACCCATATTCAGTAAAAGTAGGGTACCTAGTCCTCCTAAAAAACTTCTTGCGTAGGTTGAACTCACCCAGATTCTCCAGCCCACATATGGTCAAAGCAGTTACACCTCTGAAAGAGAACATCAGTAGGGAGAAAATAAATTGTGGGGGGAGAAACATTGAGGATCCATTGCTCCCGCCTATGTTGACATATGACACACCAACTATAATGGGATGAGAGATGAATAAGATGAATAAGGTACGCAATGATAATATACTCCTAAATAGGTCATATATGCTAAAATCATTTCAGGCGATATCCTTGTTGAGAACATTAAGTTCTGATGACATAGAATGGATCACTATGGGTCCAGGTAATAGCAATCGAATGATATGCAACTATACCTCTCACATAATCATGAAATTAATTTGGAACCAAGGAGAGGATTTTGTATACATCGGCCTGACTCCCTATATATTTAATTCACCAGAGGAGGCAACGGTTTTGTGGAAACCCCCATTCCCAGCATAGAACTAAAGCTTGGTTCCAGTTTAGGTGGCTTGCCCACTCTTTTAAACAAGAATCTGTTAAGGCAATTTATGGCCGTTGCGTGAAAGTACTTTTGAAGTACTGTTGACTTGCGCCGGGTGCTGCTCAACGCCTTTTTGGAAGTTGCCGGTGTTTCTGCACAAGCGCTGCGTGAGACTCTGGCTTCTGGACCTGCCAGGAAGTCTTTATTGGTTGCACGCATTGCCTGACCAAAGGAAAGGAAACAAAGGTGACCCTTGCTCTTTATTCGAACTAGACCCCTTACGATACGAACGGCACGAAACGTAGTGCACGCAGTGATTTCTCACGTTGTGTGTGGGGACTTGCCATTTACAACTACGTTGCATTTACATTGTGTTTGTGGGAGGGTGCACAGCTTATGGGGGAACAGCCTCTTTGCTGCCAAGTAACGCCTATTCATCTGTCAGTCACAAATGTTGTTAATTCTTAACACAGTGCCTAATAATTAAAAGTATCCTTTCTCCTTCCTTCTTTGAAGGTGTGTCCCTGTGACGTTGCCCGCCCCCTGTTGTGGAGACGCCCTCTGGCTCGCATAAAGAACGAGCATCCAGCGCACCCGCGCGCGCACCGTGGAAGTACTTTTGAAGTACTGTTGACTGTTTACGGTTTTTCGGTGCGCGGGTGCGCTGGGTGCTCAAAAAATGTTTGTAATGCTGATTCATCTCTGAAGCCCATGTTCACAATGCAAAATTGAAGTTATTGTTCAGAGTAAAATTAGAGGGCGGTAAAGTCTGACCACAGGTTTGAATGGCTATTATAGTAGCAAACGAGGATTCGTTTGTGCTCATTTTCCCACCCGTAGAAGTTTTTCACATATTATGTATTATTGTATCCCCTCTCAACTATCGTACTTCTTAAATTATTGTTATTGAGGCTACGTTGTAGTCCCAGTGGATGATGGCAAACTTCCTAATGTTGGGAAAAACACTTATTGTACTGTGCTAGCGCTTGGTCCAACTTGTAAAACACCTATCTGTTTATACAAGAGTATTGACAAGGCCAAATTAACCCTAAGGGCTTGGGGATATTTGTAGTACAGTCCCTATGGTTTACTCCTTATGCAGTGGCTGCCCCCCCCTGTAAAACTGTGGTCAAAAACAAAAATTCTAAAAAACAAAAAAAAATAGTCTCGCCTAATCTTTCTCCAATTGCTGAGACGGTAAATATGGACCAATACCAGGGTGCACAGGGTAACCCAGCCGCTTGGTCTTCTGCAGCGGCAAATGACATAATTTGCCATGAGGTGGCATTTGCATATGCACGTTCGCAAGCGGAATTGCAAATTCCAATCTTGCCTAAACTGGCAAAAGCAATTGGGGATGGTGTTCCCGTTCGTCCATCCTCAACCAGGAAGAGTTTCATGAGTATGAGAATGGACGAACCACCATCTACGGGGGATGGATCAAATGATCTATTGAACACATCACCATCCGATAATTCCATTCTTGCCCCGGCAGTTCTTGCGGCCCTTGAAAAACACATTCGCTTGTCGGATGGTCCCTCTACCCCAGTTACCCTGCCCAGTTGTAAAAGAGCCGATGTTCACTTGTACTGGAAGGAAAAGGTGACCCTAGACATCTCTAATGCTTCCCTCAGCCCAATGACGTCCAGTAACCCTCCACCTATAACGGAGCCGCCCATGGAGTTGCCTTTGCTGGTCAAACCAGATCCAACCCCATTGGCTGCTGCGATAGCCTCTTCTCCTACCTTGAGGCCCCATATTCCTCCTCTGGGTTTTGATCTCCTGGATCCCTCAGACGACCTACAGTCCTTAGAGGCCTCGTATCCAGTATTAACACGCATATTGAACTTACTTGAACTTGACAAAGGCCATGAATATACCGATTATGAGATTAGGGATTGTGTAACGCTCACCTGATTCCCGCAGAGGCGCCGGTCTTGACTGGGTGAATGCCGTATCTTCAAAGGTGATGTGTAACACACGGTTGGCTCTTTGGGCTGGACCTCTGTGCACTGTATGTCTGACTCGAAGAGTAAGATGTCTGCAGATAGAAAATATGGGATTAATGAACTGGGGTTATTGGGTGCCTCTCTCCTTTTCCCTTTCTCTTCTCCTGTAGAACCCCAAAGGTTAACGCCCTCACCTTAGGTAAGTGAATGCCGAGCTCTCCATCTGCCTCGGGGCAGGGTGCCGTATCCAGTTCCTTCACTGGATAAGGGTGCAGGCCTCTTGACCTCAGAGGACTGCTGTCCGTCGTTAACTGCACGAACGGTAAGTTCTGGGCGCTTCAAATGTCTTAAAAGTCTTTTGTAATGATATCTCTTGTTTTGCAGAGTTCCGGCGATGGCGGATGGCGGGCTGATGAGAGTTGAGGATCGAACCCGCGTGAGTAATAGAAGCGCCTGGAAGCACGTAGGTAAGCGCTTGTAGCCTGCTTCACGATGCGCACTAACTGTCCCTTTTATCTTGCAGGTACAAGTTCGGAGCTTTAGAGAAGCTGAAGGGTGCTGGAATACCCACTGGATTCGGCGTGGGAAGGAGTAATGGCACGTGAGTAATAAAGTTGCCCAATGTCTTTAAACGCACCTTCTTTTGTCTTTCAGATGCGGGATGCAGCGCCGAAGGCCTCCAGAGCGTGCGAAGAGCTGGTAAGCTTTTGTCTTTCAGATGCCGGAATGCAGTGCGAAGACCTCCGGAACATGCGAAGAGTAGGTAAGCCTTTGTCTTTCAGATGCCGGAATGCAGCGCGAGGCGTTGGTGACAGCCGATGGACCAGGTAAGAGATGCGTTGCCACTGAAGACCGTAGTGCTAACCTGTTCTTTCTTTGTCTTTACAGGTGCTGCTGAAGACTGGATTCCAGGATGGTAAGCCTTTGTTTCCTTAGGCCCAGGATCAGAAGCAGAAGACACGATGAGCGTTCTGCTGCAGAGAATGCAGAATAACACAAAGCAAGATTCATCCATCGGGTGTGGTTTAAATAGCCTCCTGTAGTGCTTAGGTGTCTCCTTCCACAGCCACGCCTAGGTAAGAAAAGAGTTCCTGCTTTCCAGAAGAGTTCCAGTGTTCTGAACCTAGGGAGTGGCTCCTGCCCCACCCAACAGGAAAAGTAGTCCCAAACAGAAGAGGATCCGGGGTTCAACTGGCAGGTAAGTAAGCAGCATGGTCTGCTGCAGGTAAGTCCACCCAACCATTATGAGCCCGGCGCTTCCAGCGCTGGGACTGGGCATCTTTATGAGCCTGGTGCCACTGGCGCCAGGACAGGGTCCAAAAGGTCCCAATTGGGACTGGCTGGCACTCGGAACCGGGGTTATGGGTCTGCTTCCAAGGGAGTCGGGCAAGTCCTGATCTTTTGGAAGCAGAGATCATGACAGCACCCCCCTCAAGGCCCCTCCCAAACCGGGCTTCTCCGGGGGTTTGGGCTTGTTAGGAAATGTTCGATGAAATCTTTTGATTAGACGAGGCGCGTGGACATATTCTGCAGGTTCCCAGGATCTTTCTTGGGGACCGTAGCCTTTCCAGTCAATCAGGTAAAATAGTTTAGATTTGGAGATCTTGGAATCCAAGATGCTTTTGACTTCAAACTCGAGTTCTCCATCAACTAGAATAGGTTTTGGAGATGTAGTTAGTCGGGTTTGAGGTTGCATGGGTTTTATTAGAGAGACGTGGAAGACCGGATGTATCTTCATGTGAGGGGGCAAGTTTAACTTGACCGCTACTGGATTTACTATGGTAGTGATGGAATAGGGACCAAGGTATCTTCGGTTGAATGTGCGTGGTCCTTTTAGAGGTAGATATTTGGTGGATAACCAGACTTGATCTCCTACTTGATATTGGGGGGCTTCCTTCCGATGTTGGTCTGCTCCTTTCTTGTATTGTTCTTTAGCCCTTTGAAGGTGAGAAACGGCTTCCTTAAAGGCTTGGGTGATTGTAGAATGCAGGTGGTCTACTGCTGGTGTTCCAAGATCTTGGAGTGGATCCAACTCCGAGGTTCGAGGGTGACTACCGTATAAAAGAAAAAACGGGGTCTTCCCAGTTCCCGAGTGGACAGAGTTATTGTAAGCATATTCGGCTATCCAAAGGATATCTTTCCAAGTTTTTTCAGTTTGTTGTAGCATGCAGCGCAAATACTGTTCCAGAGTTTGATTGGTCCTCTCGTTTTGTCCGTCGGTTTGAGGGTGGTGGCTGGTCGAAAGTCTCACATCAATTTGAGCCGACCGACAGCAACTTCGCCAAAAATGAGAAATAAATTGACTACCTCGATCCGAAATTAGAACTGAAGGAAAACCGTGCAGTCGGACGATGTTTTCGAGAAATTCTCGGGCCAGAGTTGCTGCTGTTGGTAAGCCTTTGAGTGGAATGAAATGCGCCATCTTGGAGAATAGGTCCACGATTACTAGGATCGTATTGTATCCGGAGCATGGAGGTAGATCGGTGATGAAGTCCATAGAAAGCGTATGCCAAGGGCGAGGCGGGATGTCAATAGGGCGTAAGAGGCCGGCTGGTTTTTCCTTTTGACTCTTGTTTTGGGCGCATACTCCACAGGACATTATAAAGTCTCTGATATCTTTTTTCCAAGACGGCCACCAGAAGTAGCGCTTGATCTTTTCCGAGGTCTTGGTCATACCGGGATGTCCTTCCATTAAAGAATCGTGATAACAAGAGATTACCTTTTTCTGTAAATCTGTGCTGGGCAGGTATAACCGTTCTTGGAAATATAATAGGTTGTCCTTCACCGTAAAGTCCTTTCCCTGCAGATGCCAATTCTGTATGTCTGCTGGAGTTACCAGTAGCCTGGCTTTATCCTTAACTTCCTCTATGGATTGTGTAGCGATTACACCTAGAATTCTTTGTTCGGGAATGATAGGTACAGGTTTAGGATTGATCAAATGTTCTTCCACTCCCATCCGAGAAAGGGCATCAGCTTTACCGTTTTTTGTACCAGGTCGATAGGTAATTATGAAGTCAAACTCGGCAAAGAATAGTGCCCAACGGAGTTGCCTAGAGGATTGAGCTTTTGCGGTTTTCAAATATTGCAGGTTTCAGTGATCTGTAATCACAGTAACGGTGTGTCGGGCCCCCAGAAGATAATGCCGCCAAGCCTTAAAGGCGGACTTGATAGCTAGAAGTTCCTTATCAGTAATAGTGTAATTGATTTCAGGAGGCGAGAATTTGCGGGACCAAAATGCCACGGGATGCAACTGATTGGTTACTGGGTCCTTTTGTGATAGAACTGCCCACATGGCAAGGCTCGAAGCATCAGTTTCAACGATGTAGGGGAGTTCTGGGCGAGGATGTTTTAAGATCGGTGCAGAGATAAATCTAGTCTTCAAATTCTGGAAAGCTTGTTCCGCCTCGGTAGACCATTCAAAACGTTTGTTTTTCTTTAACAAGGCGGTGATGGGCTGGACTATTCGAGAGAATTCGGGGATAAACCTGCGGTAAAAGTTAGCGAAGCCTAACATGCTTTGAACACCTTTTACGGAGGATGGCGATGGCCATTTGAGAATTGCATCGACCTTCTTTGAATCCATACGCACTCCGCTAGGTGATAATATGAATCCCAAGAATTCAACTTCAGTCACGTTGAAAACACATTTTTCCAACTTAGCGAAAAGTTTGTGTTGACGCAATCTCTCGAGGACCATTTTCACGTGTTTCCGATGTTCAGTTTCCGATGAAGAATAAACGAGGATGTCGTCAATGTAAACAACAACACACACATCTATGAGCTCTCTGAGGACATCGTTCATAAAATATTGAAAGGCGGCCGGGGCATTGCAAAGTCCGAAGGGCATGACCTGATATTCAAATAGCCCATACTTGGTGCGGAAGGCCGTCTTCCATTCATCGCCCTCTTTTACTCGTACCAAGTGGTAGGCTCCTCTAAGATCCAGCTTTGTATATATGCATGCTTTTCTGACTTGGTCCAGGAGTTCAGGGATCAAAGGTAACGGATATCTATTCTTAACGGTTATCTGGTTCAGGGCGCGATAATCTATACAAGTTCTAAGGTCCCCTTCTTTTTTTGGAACGAAGAACAAAGCTGAGGAAGCAGGGGACTTGGAAGGACGAATAAACCCATTCGCTAGGTATTGATCCAGGTATTGTCGGAGGTGAAGATTCTCAGGCTCGGTGAGGGCATAAATTCTACTACAAGGAGGAGTAGATCCAGGTATCAGGTCTATCTGGCAGTCATAAGACCTATGAGGAGGTAGAGAGTTAGCCTGATCCTTCCGGAAAACATCTTGGAATTCTAGGTATTCAGGAGGTAACTGGGGAGCCTCCGAGGAAATTGCTGCCAGTGCAACACCAGGTCGAGGGTGACAAGTAGAGACACATTCTGGAAACTGAACCGTTCTTGCTCGCCAATCGATCTGAGGATTGTGCTTCTCTAACCAAGGAATTCCTAGAATAATCTGGAACTGAGGGGCCTTGATCACATCGAACACGATCTTCTCATGGTGTCCATCTTGACTTACTAGCGTCACTTCTTGGGTGGTATGCGTTACTGGTCCGGAGGCTATCTCCGTACCATCCACCGTAGTAATGACGTCCTTTACAGCCTTTGGACAAAGAGTCAGATTCATCCTCAAAACCATTTCATGATCCACATAATTGCCAATGGCACCGCTGTCGACGTAAGCTTCAATTGCATGTAATCGATCCGGATGTTCAGGGCTAATGAGGACCATAGGTATCACGAAATGCGAGGTCACGGAACTGGTTTTAACGCTCGGCAAGAGGACCTCTATTCTTGTCGGGCGAGGTCGTTTCCCTGCTCAGAGTTTGTGACCCTGGTAACTGCAGCTCCTACTGCCTTCTTGGCTGGTTTCACCGGACAGTCTCGAAGAAAGTGCCCCGAGTTTCCGCAATAGAGGTATAATTGAAGCTGTTTTCTCCTTTCCCGCTCCTTTTGTGTTAGTGGTCCTTTCAGGCCCCCTATTTGCATGGGTTCCCCGGAGTCTACTCCTTTGGTAGGAGTTGGTGGTTTGGAAAATACTCGAGCATCAAACTTGGAACGATCGGCCTTCCTGTTCTGCAGTCTGTGGTCAATTTGAACGACTAAGTCAATATAGTCCGAACAGTCTTGCGGGGGATTCACTACTTGGGCTAACACATCTTTGAGCTCTCCACGTAGACCTCTATAAAACAGCGTAATCCTTTTGTCCTCAGGCCATCGAGTTTCCACTATCAGTCTGTTGAAAGACGCAATATAAGCCAAAAGGTCTTGATTACCCTGTCGCAATGAAAGGAGCTCATTGTCCAAGGCCTGTGTCAGGAATTGGAGGCTGTGGAAGCGCTGGAAGCTTTGATCACGCTCCAGTCCTCACCCAAGATGGCCGCCGATCGATCACTCTCCAGTCCTCACCCAAGATGGCCGCCGATCTCACCCAAGATGGCCGCCGACCCTTTATAGGCTGACTCCTCCCACAAACCGACGCGTTGTATCTGTTTACCAGCGCTCGGTTCGTGTGGAGATTCTCTCGTGAAATTCATCCGTTCCGGCTTCCTATTTTCGCCTTCTGTGTGATTCCCTTCTGTATTCCTCAGCCCAAATTCTACTGCACTATACGCGGTATCGGCTTGCTTTGGGCCGTGCCGTGCTTACTTACTCTTGCCTTTATTCTTTGAGCACTTTTGGTCTTTTCAATTCTTGTAGGTACCGGGGGTATATTGCTACCGGTGCCGTCACTCTGTTTTTGCGAGCTAGCCTTGCTCACTGGGACCTTAAGGAGCATTTCTAAACTGGTGAGTGGGTTTCTTTCTATACTTCTTCCTTCTTCCTAATGGTTCGTCTTCGCGGTCTGCTTTGTATGGGTTCTTTCATTCTTTACCTACTTATCCTTTCTAATACTTTTCTCTGTCATTCTGTTTAGTCTTAACCACTGGTTCTAGTAGCTTCTTATATCTCCTGTTCTATTATTCCACTTCTCCTGGATACACTGAGCATTCATCAGCGGAGGAGTTTGTTCTCAAGTCTATCGGACTTCCTTGCCTGCTGCAAATGGAACTTTCATAATTGGAAGAGAGGAGTTCTAATTGCCACCCAGCAGAACCCAATTGGGAACAGGGTTTTTTCTGCCTTAGTGCTTTTTCCCTGAATCTAGGACTGGCCCCCTGGGGATCCCCGCGGTCAGGGATTATCTCTGCCAAGGTGGCCTCCGGAGGGGACAGACCCTATCTGTACGATAAAAAGGCCCGAGCACCAAAGGACAAGACTCCCACAAGGAAGAGGGATCAGAAGAGATCAGAGGCTACTCTTACAGAACCCATTCCGGAAGAAACAGGTGAGGAGTTGGGGGAGGAAGCTTCGGTATCTGACAGCCTGCCCCTGTGAATGTCTTGCAAACAGTTTTTCCATACTGAGCTGAAAAGCTTGAAAATCATGGAGAACCGGATCATCTTGATTAACTAGAGGGATCGACCAGTCTGCCGCATTGCCACTAAGGTACGAAAGCACGAAAGCTACCTTAGCTTGATCAGTTGGAAAGGCTGCTGGCCGGCATAAGAAGTGCAACCGGCACTGATTAATGAATACTGCAAACCTCTTTGGGTCACCAGAAAATCGTTCGGGCGGAGCCAGAGGTACATTCCCAGGTAGGTTGATCTGCACTGGGTTCGTAGAGGATGTTGAAGGAAGATTTGCCCCTGATGCGGGTAACGGAGTTTGTCCGTCTTGTGACTGTAGCAATTGTCTAGCGAGATCGTCTGTTCGCTCCTTGGAAATAATCAGTTCCCTTCTTAGAGCATTCGTTTCCTGACGGGCTGCATGCACTTCTACTCTTAGTTCCCCAAGTAACTGGGCTAGTTGGTCGGTATCCGAGGTTTCCATAGCGCCTGGGTGGGAGTTTTGCGGTTGGCTTTGTGTTCTGTAACGCTCACCTGATTCCCGCAGAGGCGCCGGTCTTGACTGGGTGAATGCCGTATCTTCAAAGGTGATGTGTAACACACGGTTGGCTCTTTGGGCTGGACCTCTGTGCACTGTATGTCTGACTCGAAGAGTAAGATGTCTGCAGATAGAAAATATGGGATTAATGAACTGGGGTTATTGGGTGCCTCTCTCCTCTTCCCTTTCTCTTCTCCTGTAGAACCCCAAAGGTTAACGCCCTCACCTTAGGTAAGTGAACGCCGAGCTCTCCATCTGCCTCGGGGCAGGGTGCCGTATCCAGTTCCTTCACTGGATAAGGGTGCAGGCCTCTTGACCTCAGAGGACTGCTGTCCGTCGTTAACTGCACGAACGGTAAGTTCTGGGCGCTTCAAATGTCTTAAAAGTCTTTTGTAATGATATCTCTTGTTTTGCAGAGTTCCGGCGATGGCGGGCTGATGAGAGTTGAGGATCGAACCCGCGTGAGGAATAGAAGCGCCTGGAAGCACGTAGGTAAGCGCTTGTAGCCTGCTTCACGATGCGCACTAACTGTCCCTTTTATCTTGCAGGTACAAGTTCGGAGCTTTAGAGAAGCTGAAGGGTGCTGGAATACCCACTGGATTCGGCGTGGGAAGGAGTAATGGCACGTGAGTAATAAAGTTGCCCAATGTCTTTAAACGCACCTTCTTTTGTCTTTCAGATGCGGGATGCAGCGCCGAAGGCCTCCGGAGCGTGCGAAGAGCTGGTAAGCTTTTGTCTTTCAGATGCCGGAATGCAGTGCGAAGACCTCCGGAACATGCGAAGAGTAGGTAAGCCTTTGTCTTTCAGATGCCGGAATGCAGCGCGAGGCGTTGGTGACAGCCGATGGACCAGGTAAGAGATGCGCTGCCACTGAAGACCGTAGTGCTAACCTGTTCTTTCTTTGTCTTTACAGGTGCTGCTGAAGACTGGATTCCAGGATGGTAAGCCTTTGTTTCCTTAGGCCCAGGATCAGAAGCAGAAGACACGATGAGCGTTCTGCTGCAGAGAATGCAGAATAACACAAAGCAAGATTCATCCATCGGGTGTGGTTTAAATAGCCTCCTGTAGTGCTTAGGTGTCTCCTTCCACAGCCACGCCTAGGTAAGAAAAGAGTTCCTGCTTTCCAGAAGAGTTCCAGTGTTCTGAACCTAGGGAGTGGCTCCTGCCCCACCCAACAGGAAAAGTAGTCCCAAACAGAAGAGGATCCGGGGTTCAACTGGCAGGTAAGTAAGCAGCATGGTCTGCTGCAGGTAAGTCCACCCAACCATTATGAGCCCGGCGCTTCCAGCGCTGGGACTGGGCATCTGTATGAGCCTGGTGCCACTGGCGCCAGGACAGGGTCCAAAAGGTCCCAATTGGGACTGGCTGGCACTCGGAACCGGGGTTATGGGTCTGCTTCCAAGGGAGTCGGGCAAGTCCTGATCTTTTGGAAGCAGAGATCATGACAGCTTGCAAGTCGTCACTGACCCAAATACTATTTAAACTTAACAAATTGGAGGGTTTCATTTTTGCTGAATCTTCCCGAAAGGAAGGTTTAATTCCCAGGAATGACAGGCAACCACCTGTACTCATTGATAACGTAGTAAAGGTTGATTTTGTAAACATTTCTACGCAAACTGAATTAAGCGAACAGGCGGTACTGTCAGCTAACATGCCCCCAACTCAGCGGAATACCTATTCATTTGCGCAATCTTTTGCCCAAACGGTTGCCGCTCCTCTGGCCCCTGCACACCATCACATTCTCACTCACGCCCAGTTATGTCAAATGGTCACTATGAATACAGAGAAGATTGAACAATTACTTTTCTTTGTTCAGACTAATCCTGCAAACTGTCCAACTGGGGGCGAAGAGATACAAAAGGACTTGGAAGTGGATGCAATTTTTCATCCGGATAGCCCATCTGCCTTGACTAACCTCTTTTTGGAGTCTGGGACTGGGTCAACGGTCCCAGATGGAAAAATCAAGGCTAAGATTGGCGACTCAGCCAGCACTGGACAATTCTTTACATCTCGCAAGGAAAAGCGCCTCTTTCTTAGAGCTCTAAAGAGGAAGGAGGATAGGTAGTCTCCGCCGTCTGCGGTAAAACCACCTATTCCAAAAATAAAAAAAATAACAAAAATACTGGCTCTGTACAAGCTGGTAGGAAACAAAACAGTCTCTAGCAAACAAATCAGGCACTTTCATACAGGCCTCCTCTAGTGAATCAAAAGAAGTATTACACCCTCTTCTTGAAAGCACTGATACGGGCATGCCAAATATAAGTCACAAAGAAAAAAATAATGAGCGCAATTATAAAGAAGCAAAAGGGCCTTCTCTTGGTGGACCCCCTGTGCAGCAGGCCACCGCACTGACTACTGCTCAAACTCAGCTATCAGCTTTTTTTACGCCCATTGCATAAAAAAAGCAGTACAGGCAGGGAGCAAATTACACCAACCTCCATCCTTCCACGAAGAAGCAGAAATTCGAAAGATACAGTTTGATGAAATAAATGGTTGCTCATATTCCATCTATCCTCTGGGAAGGGACATGAATCCTGAGGATTATGATCATAAAAACATGCAGAATGTCTCCCAAATGTAAGCTCAATCTAGCGAAAACATGCCACATGATCGTACGGATTCCTTAAAGCACAAAAACAAAATCATCACATCGGTATCCATGATTCTCGGCTGGGAATCTGATCCAAAAATATATGGAAACAGACGACTAAATCGATCTGCTTTGTTGAAAACATTTAGGCAAATTCCAGCGCTTAGGGCGCTCCATTCAGATGACATAGAATGGATCACCCTGCCCCAAACTCAAAATTATAGGATGGTATGCAAAGTGCAATCCACCATTATTTCCAACTTGATATGGCAACACAGGAGTGAACTCCACACGATCGGCCTTCAACCGACACCATTTGAAATTCTCGATGAGACCATAGTGTTAAATGAGACTCCTATGAGAGAACCCTCTCCAATTCCAAAAACTGAAACTGCCCAAAAAGAGCAGGGCGGTATCCATCCGGAAGTAATTAGCCAATTGCTTGCTCTTTCAAATGCCAGCAAGGACTGGTCATGGTTATCTTCCTTGGCTACCACACTAAATCCAGCAATGGACAATACTCCCACCTAACAAGTCTCACAGAATTTCCATCTTCTCATGGAATTCATGTGGTTTTACAAATCTTCTCTCATGGTTTAATAAGAAACTTGACGACATAACCTGTGACATATTGTTTTGTCAAGAAACCATGGCAATGCATAATATCATACTGCCCGGCTTCCTAGTCCTCCAAAAAGCGGCTGAGCATGGTCCAAGCGGACGCCCGCATGGTGGAATTGCTATTTGTATAAATACTAAATTGCACTTCACCATCCATGAAGTTTATGAATCTTCATTGTTTGTAGCTGCTGTTATATCTTTCCAATCTTTTTCAGAGGAACATCTTTTATGTGTATCCTTATATCATAATCCTAATCGTTCTAAAATCAATAGTGCTTTTGACCAACTAGACACACTTCTAGATGAAGCACTTACCAAATATACTGCATGCCGGATAATTATTGGCGGTGACTTTAATGTTGAATGTTGGAGGAAATCTGCTACCAACATAGCCAATGTGCTACCCCTATCCTCACATGGTAGGGGAGCAATGTGGAATCGGCATCTAGAATCCTGGGATCTAATATTTCTTCCTAATCAAAATACACGGCTAGACTACACCTGGAAGAGAGGAGCACTTAGATCTTGTATAGATCATTTTGCTATCTCTGCAAACCTACAAGAATGTTGTACTGATACCTTTACAATAGATCCGAAATATGGCGATCACATGCTAATTTCATTGATCATTACAATAAATTGTACTGAATTAGCACACAATCCGAACCAGGGACTTTTGGAAATTGGTAGACCACATATTTTAATAAGATGGAACAATCGCTTATGCGATAAAATCAACGCTCATATTGACAAATGGCTTGAGGGCTTTCTGGATAGCTCTGGTAAGCTGCAATTAATTGACAAAGATCCAGCCAAGTATCTGCAGATGTTAATGCAAACAATGGCTAGGACCTTAAACGAAAAAAACAACTTGAATGCAACAAACCAACTAAATAGATGCCCAGAACTCCTGTCAGCGAAACGGAAAAAGAATGCAGAATTGTGCACCTTGAAAAAAAATAATAATAAACTGTACTGCAGAGGAATATGTCAAGGTAAAAACATCGATTTGCACTACATATCGCAATAAAAGTAAAAATATTAAACAACATACATACAACCTGGTCAACCAACAGATAATTAATTCTCTTTGTCGAAACGATGGGAGATCAACATGGGCAATTTTGAGGTGAGACACCAGTAAACTTGATAAGAACCAGGCTTCTACGATATCTGCCGAAACATGGGCGAATTATTATGAGAAAAAATATGCAGTTGCTCCATGTTTCTCCATCGTAAAAGCAATTACTCCACCCACTCCACAATTGCCAATAATCCCCTGGTCACTCCAAGACATTGAGTGTGCCATCAATGCCTTGAATTACTCAAAGGCAGCCGGCCCTGATGGGATTCCTCCCTGTGTTCTGAAACGACAACCATCACTCTGGGCCAAGCTATTGAAACAACAATTTGACAAAGTGCTATTATCCCTAGTTATTCTGTGCTCTTGGCTGGTGTTACTCACCACTCCAAAATAGGCCGAAGATGCAGAGAAGTGACCTTGGAGATGATGGTGGTACAAGAATCGATATTCAGCCTTCCATCCCAGTTCCCCTGAGTACAAGACTCAGGCTTCCTCAAAGAGGGGCTCTTTTCCACAATGTACCTCTCTGCTCTTTCAGTTGGGACAGACAGAGGTGTCAATTGAATAAAAGAGCGGGGAGAACACACACCGCCAATACCAATGCTGCAACGGTATACAAAGATATTAGAAAGTGTTGAGGTTAATGCAAGTGATTAGAACAGTTGAATTAAATGGGCAACTACCTAGATAGGTATTGGAGTGGAGCTTCCCCGGGGTGGATCTACAAGGAATAACACAAAATGAGTGGAAATCGTCTAATTCAATATTGGTCCTAACTATATATATATTTGATAACAACTAACCTGAATAAGGATATATTGAGGAAAGGAATCCAGGAAACAGAAGACAACGACAGGAGAAAATAACAAACAGGGATGTTAGTATAGGGTAGTAGCCCCGGACGGCATGAGGGTCGCACTAGTGCTGGGTTGGTGCAGTTTTCAGGAAAGCGTTTATATGCACTTAAGGACAATCTCATAGGAAAGTCACTCAATGTCCCAGAATCCAAGAGAAGACAAATATCCAAACAAGTCGTGGAGATAAATAGTAGCAGAGATGGGGATAGCCAATTAAGTATGTACCTGAGCACACATGTATGCAGAGTAGCTGTAGAAAAGTTCCAGATAGTCGACAGCAATTTGGTTCCGAGTGCAGAAGCGGCAACCTGGAATGAAGTACCGCAAGAGACAGAAGGGAGCCGGATCCAGTAACGTTCCGAGTCAAACAACCAGACGAGCACGACAGGAATAAAGGAGGAGACGAAGCAATCCAGTAGTCAAGCAAAGGTCAAAACCAGGAGTTCAGATGAGGAATCGTGTAGGAAGACACGAAGAAGTAACAGACGAAACCGCATGTAGCTTGTAATGCTAATTAGCAGCAACGAGCCCCTTGGAAGACGGTGGTTTTATAGTCGTAAGAGGGGCGTGTCTTGCCGTACGTCTGCCACGTACAAGACATGTCAGCTGACCCAGAGTCCGTCGAAGTTTGTACAGACGCCATGGTAGCCTGTATCTGGTCCATAGAGGAGCTTGTAAAGAAGTCATACTCTGCAAGGAAGCCTGTGGGGAAGCCTGAAGTGTAACAGCATCCTCCCCCAAAGACTCCGGCAACCCCTTGGCGGAATGGAAACTCCTCAGAAGATCCAGACAATGCAAATTGGAGAGAGGCTCCCAAGTACGGTCCTCTGGCCCATACCCCTTCCAATCCACGAGGTAGAACAACGTACCCCTAGACACCCTGCAGTCCAGGATACGCAAGACCTCATATTCCTCCTCACCATCCACCAAGATAGGCGAAGGACGAGTAGGCAGACGGGTCCCCTGGATGAAAGGCTTGATCAGGGAGACGTGAAAGACTGGATGTATGCGCCATGATCGCGGCAGAGAAAGCTTAACTGCCACAGGATTGATAACATCAGTAATCACATAGGGTCCCACATATTTGGGCAGAAGCGAGCGTTTGTCCGCAATTCCCAAATTACGGAACGACAACCACACCTTCATGCCACTGCGATAGACTGGAGCAGGTGATCGGTGCACATCAGCATACTTCTTGGCACGATCTTGAGCTCGGAGTAAATGACAGTGTACATCCCAATGAATCTTATCGAGATCTCTCATACAATCTCTTGCTGCAGGATTAATGGCCGGTAATACCGGATCAAGTGGGAGTGCCCTAGGATGACCACCATACAGGGCAAAAAAGGGAGAAACTCCAGTTGATGTATGTATAGAGTTGTTATATGCAAATTCTGCATAAGGCAGAGAAGTAAACCAAGACTGTTGGAACTGAAGGCATAAACAGCGTAGGTTCTGTTCGATAGTAGCGTTAGTTCTCTCAGTCTGCCCATCCGTTTGAGGATGGTAAGGGGAGGAGTACCTGTCCTCGATACCCAGAGAAGCTGTAAGAGCCTTCCAGAATCATGATGTAAATTGTGTGCCACGATCGGAAACAATAACCGAGGGTAATCCAAAGAAACGAAACACATTCATCAATAACAGTCTCGCCAATTCTGGAGCCGCAGGCAAACCAGAGCAAGGTATGAACAATGCATATTTTGTGAAATAATCAACGATTACCCAAATAGTGTCATGGCCCTGAACGTCAGGAAGTTCCTCAATGAAATCCATTGACAGCATCTGCCAAGGTTTGTACGGAACAGGAAGAGGTTGCAACAAACCGACTGTCACCAGGATTGGTGATATCCTCGTCAGAGAACGTATAATCCGATTCGCCACCCTCCCCTAACTCCTCACCTTCGTCTCTTCTTCCAGTACCCTTCTTCCCTTTACTTCTTGGTCGCTCCTTTTTTTTATGTAGGTAGGGGCGCCCACGGAAGGAAGCCACCGTGTACCCAAAAAGGGTTTCCGGTGCCTCCTCCCGGGAACGCCGGTAAGGGGAAAAAGCCGAAAGGCACAAAAAACCCCGAAGCGACCTGCGTGACTCTCCTTCGGAATGAGCTGGAATGTGCTGGAATGCAGTCGGCTGAAGCAGATACTCCGTGGTATTTGGATGAAGCTCCGAAAGAAGGTAGGCAGTCCTTAAACAGGCCGGGATCTGGTACACGGGGATCACAGAGGAAGGTATCCGAATCAGAAGAAATCAGCAATCCAAGAAAACAGGCCTAGGTCTGGTACACAAAGAGGCTGGCAGGAGGAGAAAAAGAACAGGAAGGGCAGAAGGCAAGAACAAGGGGAATAGGAAAAAGGACCCGATAGAATTCGGGTAACCAGCAGTGAGTGAGAGCAGGCGAAAAGGCAGACAGCACTAACGGAGGAAACCGGAAGCGTTGCAACGCGTACACAACCCGGAAGGAGCTGTAATTATACTCCGGGCCGCGTAAGCGCGCATACGCACGGGCGGAACTGAAAGTGGGCGTGACAGGCTACCAGCGTGCACGGCCGGATAATGTCTGCGCCGCCAGCGGTTCCACAGGCGCCAAGTACCGCGTGGCATGACAGTATGCCCCCTCCCAAGGGACCCTCCCCCTGGTTTGCCCGGATGGTAAAAGTGGAATTTGCGCAACAGTGTAGGGGCAGAAATATGGGAGAGGGGTTCCCAGGAATTCTCAGAGGAGGGGAAGCCCTTCCATCGTACAAGGTATTCTAGTCTGCCTCTATGATATCTGGAGTCGCAAATTTGAGCTACCTCGTATTCTTCCGGAGTGGAATCCTGAGGAACATTAACTCCCTCAGCTTGACGCCTCCAGGTATCAACATGAAAGGGCTTAAGCTGAGACGCATGAAAGACAGGATGAACTCTGTTCAAGCTGGCAGGAAGTTTAAGACGGAAGGCCACAGGGTTGATCCTTTGTACAATCTTATAAGGCCCTAAAAACTTCGGGGATAGTTTGGATGGATGGGCCCAACGAGGTAAGTATCTCGTAGAAAGCATTACCCTGGAACCAAACTCCCAACCTGGCACGGGTTGACGATGTCTGTTGGCTTGGGACCTATAGCGTTCCTGCGCTGCCTGAAGGCTTTCCATAGCCTTCTTGTGTATCTCTTTAAGGCGGGTGAGTGAGGAATCTACAGATGGTATATTAGTAGAAAGACAGGAGATAGGAAGAATAGACCGGGGATGGTAGCCATAATTACAGAAAAATGGACTAACCCCAAGAGCTGAGTGTACGGAATTGTTGTAGGAGAATTCGGCCAGAGCCAATAACGAGTGCCAGTTGTCTTGTTGGGAATTAGTAAAACACCTTAAGTATTGTTCCAGAGTTCCGTTTAGCCGTTCAGTTTGTCCATTAGACTGGGGGTGAAACCCCGACGTGAGAGCTCTTTCAATCCCCAGACGCTCACAGAGAGCCTTCCAGAAACGAGAGGTGTACTGACTTCCCCTGTCAGAGATGATCTTAGAGGGCATACCGTGCAGTCTAAAGATGTCTTGGAGAAATACTTCGGCCATGTTGGCTGCAGTGGGAACTCCGGGCAAAGGGGAAAAGTGAGCCATTTTAGTGAATGAATCAACCACCACCATTATACATGTGCACCCCTGTGAGATGGGAAGATCCACAATGAAATCAGTGGAGATTGAGCTCCAGGGGCCGTCCGGCACAGCACAAGGTTCGAGTAATCCTATAGGTCGTTGACGAGGGGATTTACTTCGGAGGCAGATGATACAGGATTGTACATAACGATCCACGTCCTCCCTCATTCTAGGCCAGTAGAAGTGACGACGAAGGAATTCCAGGGTGCCTGTACCCCCCCGATGCCCAGCAAGTTTTGTGTCGTGACACCAATTCAAGGCCATCTTGCGAAAGGCAGGCGTGGGTAGATAGAGTCTACCTTTGACCAGGTAAAGACCATTTCTGATTTCGTACGTCAAGCCTTTGGGATGTCTCTCTACTTCAAAGCGCCCTCCCGATTCATCTTTTACCTGACTGAGGAACGTCTAAACCATTCCGATGCTTCTGGGTCGGGGAAACATGTGTTCACGAGGAGACTCGGAATCGGGTAGGTAGTCACAACGCCGTGAAAGGGAGTCAGCCAACACATTCATCTTTCCTGGGATATAAGTGATGTGAAAATCGAATTGGGCGAAGAAATGAGCCCATCGGGCCTGTCGGGTGTTGTAGCACTCGAATTGCCTCAGAACTTGCAGGTTCTTGTGATCAGTCCGGATTGTAAATGGATACCTGCCTCCCTGAAGGAGATGCCGCCATTCCACACAAGCCGATTTCATTGCTAGTATATCTCGTTCAATGACCGAGTAGTTTCTTTGACTGGCGTTAAGTGTCTTCGAGAAGTAGGCGACAGGATGCTCTACTCCCCGAACCTCTTGGAGAAGGACAGCTCCTATGGCAGCAGCAGAGGCGTCGGTCTCCAGAATGAAGGGCAGCTCCTGGTCAGGCTGAAGAAGTATGGGTGCGGCACAAAAAGCGTTCTTAAGATCCCCAAAGCTATCCTCGGCCTCAGCCGACCATCTGAACGGCTCAGAAGATTTCTTGAGGAGAGTAGTGATGGGCAGGATCTTCTGGGAGAAATTGGGAATGAACCTACGATAGAAGTTCGCCAGACCCAGGAATCTTTGAACTTCTTTCACTGAAGAGGGTGAAGGCCAGTCTAGGATGGATGACACCTTGTGGGGGTCCATTGAGATACCCTGACTGGACAAGATATAACCCAGATAAGGTATGGATGAAGCGGAGAAAACACATTTAGCAAGTTTAACTGACAAGTGATTGTTCTTAAGCCTAAGGAAAACTTCCTTGACATGTTCCTCGTGTTCTTTGGCATTGTTGGAAAATATCAGAATATCGTCAAGATACACTAGAGTTGTTTGGCACAACAAATCGGAGAACAGTCTGTCCATAAACCGTTGAAAAATAGAAGGGGCATTAACCAACCCAAATGGCATGACCTGGTACTCAAAGAGCCCAAACGGAGTCCGGAAGGCAGTTTTCCATTCATCTCCTTTGTGTACTCGGAGAAGGTGGTAGGCGTTCCTTAAATCGAGTTTAGTAAATGTTGTTGCACCGTGGACGGCTTGTAGGATCTCAGTTATCAAAGGCATTGGATAACGGTCCTTAACAGTGACTTTGTTTAAGCCTCGATAATCAATGCAAGGTCTTAGGTCCTTCGAATCTTTTTTGGAAACGAAAAACAAGGAAGCCCCAGCAGGAGACTTTGAAGGTCGGATCAGTCCATTAGCCATGTTATCGTCCAGATAACCTCTGAGATATTGTCTTTCCTCCAGTGACAGAGGAAACATCCTGCCGAATGGTACTAAAGCTCCTGGAGTTAGTTCGATGCAACAGTCCTCAGGCCGGTGTGGAGGTAGTTCAATAGGTATCTTTTCTGTCACCACCTCTGTGAACTCCCTTAGATAATGGGGCAAACAATGGACAGACTTGGTTTCACAACTATTAGATGTCTTGACAGTTTCGAATCTTGGCTCGGGTAAACATTCAGCTCTACAGAAGGAAGATTGAAAACTCAATAGATTTTTTGACCAGTCAATGCTGGGGTTGTGCTTGCGTAGCCAGCAGATTCCCAGAATGATGGGGAAGTGCGCGGCTCTGATGATGTCAAAAATAATTCTTTCCGTGTGCTGTTGTATCGACAAGGTGAGTTCCTCGGTGGTGTGGGTGATCATGCCTGAGCTCAAAGGTTCACCATCCACACCTTCAACCTTCTGGTCTTCCTGTTTGGCAATTCTTTTAAGACCTTTTTGTTTGGCCCAGTGAATGTCGATGAAGTTGCCGGCAGCACCACAATCCAGTAGAGCTAATGTAGTCACATCTGTAGACTCTAGTTTGAGGGTAACTGTGAGCACCATAAGACGAGAGTCTTCAGGGATTTCGGGAGATGACACAGATAGAGAAACGTAAGGACTAGGACCAGCCCCTCGGTAGTGAGTCCCAACACTTACCGAGGGCGAGCGTTTCCCGACCTTCTGGGTGGAACCTCTGGACAGTCTCGTAACATATGAGTAGAAGCTCCGCAATACATGCACAGGCAGCGTCCCTGCGCCGTTTGCGTTCCTCAGGGGTAAGCGGAGCACGCGCTGTCCCAATTTGCATGGGCTCCTCCTTGGAGGAGCGTGAGAAGGGTACAGAAGGAGACGGGTGTGTTTCCAGAAGAGGGGGAGCATTTGTCTTGGTCTTTCTTCTTTCCATCCGTCGTTCGGTCAGGCGGAAATCTATCCGGAGGGTTGCCGTAAGTAGATCCGCAAAGGATACAGGTCTTTCTATCCTGGCTAGCTCATCCTTTAAGTCTTCTCTCAGACCTCGCCGAAAGATTGCATATTGAGCCTGTTCCTGCCACCCGGCTTCAGCTGCCACCTGTTTAAATGTTGTAATGTAGGTTAGTAGATCCGAATTTCCTTGACGGATGTCCAGCAGATCCTCTGAAGCCAGGTAGGTACTTTCAGTACGTAGAAAGGTTTGTTGTATCAAGCCCTTGAAAGCATCATAATCCTGTAAGACAGGATCCGGCAGGTTCACCAACGGAGTAGCCCATGCCAGGGCATTACCTGACATGTGTGTTATCATAAACCCCACCTTGGCATGGTCCGAGGAAAAGGTCTGAGGGCGGAATGAGAAGTGCAAATGGCACGCATCCAAAAACTCTTTTACTTTTTTTGGAGTGCCATCAAACTTGCCCGACACAAGGGGGAGCGATGGAAGATCGGTGGAAGGTCGTTCTCTCTCTGTTATTCGTTGCTGAAGGGTGGCATTGGCGGCCTTGAGATTCTGCATTTCCATATTTAAGTTCTGGACTGCTGCAACAAGTTCCTGTACTTGCTGTGGTGTAGCCATCTCAACTTCAATTTGGCGTTGCAAACTGTCACCAGGATTGGTGATATCCTCGTCAGAGAACGTATAATCCGATTCGCCACCCTCCCCTAACTCCTCACCTTCGTCTCTTCTTCCAGTACCCTTCTTCCCTTTACTTCTTGGTCGCTCCTTTTTTTTATGTAGGTAGGGGCGCCCACGGAAGGAAGCCACCGTGTACCCAAAAAGGGTTTCCGGTGCCTCCTCCCGGGAACGCCGGTAAGGGGAAAAAGCCGAAAGGCACAAAAAACCCCAAAGCGACCTGCGTGACTCTCCTTCGGAATGAGCTGGAATGTGCTGGAATGCAGTCGGCTGAAGCAGATACTCTGTGGTATTTGGATGAAGCTCCGAAAGAAGGTAGGCAGTCCTTAAACAGGCCGGGATCTGGTACACGGGGATCACAGAGGAAGGTATCCGAATCAGAAGAAATCAGCAATCCAAGAAAACAGGCCTAGGTCTGGTACACAAAGAGGCTGGCAGGAGGAGAAAAAGAACAGGAAGGGCAGAAGGCAAGAACAAGGGGAATAGGAAAAAGGACCCGATAGAATTCGGGTAACCAGCAGTGAGTGAGAGCAGGCGAAAAGGCAGACAGCACTAACGGAGGAAACCGGAAGCATTGCAACGCGTACACAACCCGGAAGGAGCTGTAATTATACTCCGGGCCGCGTAAGCGCGCATACGCACGGGCGGAACTGAAAGTGGGCGTGACAGGCTACCAGCGTGCACGGCCGGATAATGTCCGCGCCGCCAGCGGTTCCACAGGTGCCAAGTACCGCGTGGCATGACACCGACTGGTTTGGCTCTAGAAGTTTTACACTGAGTGCATATGGAACAAGTCAAAATGTAGTCCTTTACATCACGAACCATGGAAGGCCACCAAGCCCAACGCCGTAAGGCTTCAAGAGTTTTTTGACTTCCTGGATGTGCAGCAATCAAAGAATTGTGAGACCACTGAAGCGCTAAATCTCTAGCTTGACCTGAGGGTATTTAGACGCGCCCTTGAATGAATGGCATGTCCTGAATTATTTCCAGGTTAAAGTCAGTGATCTCTTTTGGATGAGTTGTGACCCAATCAAGGATGATTGAACGCAAAGAGGGCTGAACCGAACAACCACAAACAACTTTGTTCGGTAGAAGAGGAAGTGCTTCGATCTGTTGAGACTGGCCATCCGCATGTAAGCGAGAGAGAGTATCAGCCCAAACTTGAGCTTTAGCAGGACGGTAAGTGATAACAAATTGATATTGTGAAAAGAATAAATGCCACCACGCCTGTCTAGCTGTAAGACATTTCATAGATTTGAAGGCTAACAGACTGTGGTGATCCGAGTATACTGTTACAAGGTGTTTGGCCCCCAGAAGGTGATGTCTCCATTCCAAGAATGCGTCTCTGATGGCTAAAAGTTTGCGTTCTGTGATGGAATAATTTCTTTCGTAAGCTGTCAATTTACGAGAGAAGTAGGCAACAGGATGAATCCCTCCCGAATGAGGACAGGTTTGAGACAACACCGCCCCAAGAGCATAACCTGAAGCGTCAGCTTCAACAAAAAAAGGAAGCTCAGGATCAGGATGTTTGAGGACAGGGGCGGAGGTGAAGGCTGATTTTAATTGATCAAAAGCTTTCTGAGCTTCTGAAGACCATACAAATGGCACCTTGGCACTTGTCAGAGAGGTAAGAGGTGCAGAGATTTCAGAAAATCCATTGATGAAGAGTCTATAAAAGTTTGCAAATCCCAGGAATGATTGTAAAGATTTGACTGAATTGGGCACAGGCCATTCCAGGATTGCACTAATTTTGGACTGACTTATGCGCACTCCATTGTTAGTAAGATCATATCCCAAAAATTCCACCTCTGAGGCATGAAATATGCACTTTTCGGCTTTTACAAACAATCTATGTTCTCTCAGGCGTTGGAGTGCTGTTTTGACATGTTTTTCGTGGTCTTCCTGGTTTTGTGAATAAATCAAAATGTCATCCAGGTAGACAAGAACAAATTGATCAAGAATGTCATAAAACAAATCGTTCATGAATGCCTGAAAGGTGGCCGGGGCATTACATAACCCAAAGGGCATGACAAGATACTCAAATAGACCGTAACGTGTTTTGAATGCGGTCTTCCATTTGTCCCCCTCTCTCATATGGATGAGATTGTAAGCTCCTCTGAGATCAAGCTTAGTAAATATTTTGGAAGATCCCAATTGATCAAGGAGGACAGAAATCAGAGGAAGAGGGTACTGGTTTTATTGTTGCTGCATTCAAAGCACGATAATCAATACAGGGACGTAAATCCCTTTCCTTCTTAGGAACAAAAAAAAGTGGTGATGAAATTGGTGATTTGGAAGGACGAATGAATCCCATGGCCAAGGCCTTGTCTATGTAATCTTTAAGGACTTCATCTTCTTTGAGAGTGAGGGAGTACACTCTGCCGGATGGTATCTTTACTTCCGGTATTAGGTCTATCGGGCAATCATAGGCTCTATGTGGGGGTAGAGTGTCCGCCATCCCTTTGTCAAAAACATCTGTGTAATCTGCATATTGAGAAGGTATCACAGAGAAAACATTTTTAGAGACAGCTCCAATATGCATAGTAGGAGAAACCAGTGCCCTGACCGGACTATCCTGGGTAATACCGAGTAATGTAGTACATCGAGTATTGCATATATTGGAAGGGAACTGAATCTGAGATGTCGACCAGTCGATGGCAAGATTATAAAGTTTCAACCATGGAATGCCCAGAATGACTTTGTAGGCTAGCGCTTTGATGATATTGAATGATATGTCTTCAGTATGGCCTTCATCGGTACTCATATGTAGTGGAACCGTTTGGTGAGTTATCATTCCTGAAACAAGAATTGAACCATCCACTGCATTCACTGTTTCAGGTATAGTTTTGCGAACCAGTGGTATTCTTGACATAGAGGCAAAGCATTGATCAAGATAATTACCTGTTGCACCTGAATCAATCACGGCTGTTGTCTGGAATGAAACACCGTGATCTAAGGAAAATGTAACAGGTAGGCGGACTAAATGACTCGGATTCTGTAATGTAGAGTCCAAAGGTGAGTTTCCCCGACATAGGGACTCTGTCTACTGTCGGGATCTGGCATTTCCCGCCTTTCTTTTGGGCTTTTTGGGACATTTAGGCAATAAGTGATCAGAGGCCCCACAGTACATGCAGAGATTGTGTGATCTACAATATTCTCGTTGAGCAGGGGTAAGTGGTCCCCTAACCACACCAATCTGCATAGGTTCTGGTGCAGGAAGTGAGGAAGACGAGGCCTCTGCTGAAACCGTGCTGAACAATGCTGGTTTCTTTTCACCACGTCTTTCGGATTTACGGGCATCAATCTGAAGGACTAAATCTAGCAGTTCGCCGAATGCTGTGGGGACTACAGGAACAGTGGAGAGGATGTCCTTTAATTCATCTGAGAGACCTTGATAGAAGACGGCTGTCTTCTTTTCCTCAGGTCAGTCAGTTTCTGCTGCCAACTGATTGAACCAAGCCAAATAGACCCATAAAGAATTGTTCCCTTGTCGATGCTTTAAGAGTTCCAGGTCAGTAGCTTGAGTAGTATAACAAGTATCAAATACTTCACTCATCATAGTATGAAGGGCATCACAATTGTAGAGAACATAACTATTGGATTCTAACAATGGGTTAGCCCATGCGGCTGCAGTACCTCCTAAATGAGACAAGACAAAAGCCGCTTTAGTTGTAGAGGTTGGAAATGAATTGGGGCGACACAAAAAATGCAGTTTGCATTGGTTAATGAATGTTCGGTATTGTTTAGGGTCGCCTAGGAAGCGTTCAGGAGGAGCTAGAGGGAACTGGGTTGTAAGCATGATCGGGTTTGATTCCTGCTGTGGAGGTGGAAACCCTGAACCTGATGCTGTAGCACCAGCACAGGCAATCTGTGGCGCTGGTGTGGTAACCAAAGCCTGAATGGCGTCCATACGTTGGCGTAGTGCCTCTTGTGCATTGGTCAAGTCGGTACGTAGATCCGTGACCATTTGTACGATTTGATTCAAAGCATCACTGGCCTCCGAGGACATTTTCGTTGGCTGCTAATTATGTTACTCACCGCTCCGAAATAGGCCGAAGATGCAGAGAAGTGACCTTGGAGATGATGGTGGTACAACAATCGATATTCAGCCTTCCATCCCAGCTCCCCTGAGTACAAGACTCAGGCTTCCTCAAAGAGGGGCTCTTTTCCACAATGTACCTCTCTGCTGTTTCAGTTGGGACAGACAGAGGTGTCAATTGAATAAAAGAGTGGGGAGAACACACACCGCCAACACCAATGCTGCAAAGGAATACAAAGATATTAGACAGTGTTGAGGTTAATGCAAGTGATTAGAACAGTTGAATTAAATGGGCAACTACCTAGATAGGTATTGGAGTGGAGCTTCCCCGGGGTGGATCTACAAGGAATAACACAAAATGAGTGGAAATGGTCTAATTCAATATTAGTCCCAACTATATATATAATTGATAACAACTAACCTGAATAAGGATATATTGAGGAAAGGAATCCAGGAAACAGAAGACAACGACAGGAGACAATAACAAACAGGGATGTTAGTATAGGGTAGTAGCCCCGGACGGCACGAGGGTCGCACTAGTGCCGGGTTGGTGCAGTTTTCAGGAAAGCGTTTATATGCACTAAAGGACAATCTCACAGGAAAGTCACTCAATGTCCCAGAATACAAGAGAAGACAAATATCCAAACAAGTCGTGGAGATGAATAGTAGCAGAGATGGGGATAGCCAATTAAGTATGTACCTGAGCACACATGTATCCAGAGTAGCTGTAGAAAAGTTCCAGATAGTCGACAGCAATTTGGTTCCGAGTGCAGAAGCGGCAACCTGGAATGAAGTACTGCAAGAGACAGAAGGGAGCCGGATCCAGTAACGTTCCGAGTCAAACAACCAGACGAGCATTGACAGGAATAAAGGAGGAGATGAGGCAATCCAGTAGTCAAGCAAAGGTCAAAACCAGGAGTTCAGATGAGGAATCGTGTAGGAAGACACAAAGAAGTAACGGACGAAAACGCGTGTAGCTTGTAACGCTAATTAGCAGCAACGAGCCCCTTGGAAGACGGTGGTTTTATAGTCGTAAGAGGGGCGTGTCTTGCCGTACGTCTTCCACGTACAAGACGTGTCAGCTGACCCAGAGTCCGTCGAAGTTTGTACAGATGCCATGGTAGCCTGTATCTGGTCCATAGAGGAGCTTGTAAAAAAGTCGTACTCTGCAAGGAGGCCCGCGGGGAAGCCTGAAGTGTAACAGCTGGATTCTATTATTGTTCCCATTCTCAAAAAGGGGGAAAGGAGTAATCCCGCGAACTATAGGCCTATTGCACTGATAGATGCGTCTGCTAAAGTATTTGCCATCTTACTTTTACGGGAACTCCAATTATTCTTGAAAACCAATAACACCTTATCCCGCTTTCAGATCGGCTTCAGAGCACAGATGGGAACATCCCTTAACGCTACATTGATGGCGCATATAATTGCTAAATTGAAGATTCCCGATACAGGACAAATATACATGGCTTCAGTGGATTTAACTGCGGCCTTTGATAATGTAGTACGCGGTCTGCTTTGGCAAAAAATGCGGGCGATGGGCATCCCTGATCATCTTGTCTACCTAATTGCCTAATTGTATACCAACACTGTGTACTTTATCAGAGTCAATCTCACTGGAGCTACTACGGGACCAATTTCGACTGCATTATGGGTTAAACAGGGGTGCAATTTGGCTGCTACTCTGTTTAACTTATATCTTTGCAGTATTAATGAAATATGGTCGCAACAAATTAGGTATCCAGCTCGATTAGGCCAACTAAAAATCCAGTGGCTAGCATTCGCGGATGACATAGTCATCTTCGATCGTACGCCATCGGGCCTGCAAACGAAGCTTACACTGTTCGCCGACTATTGCTTATCCCATAATCTGCAATTTAATGCAGGGAAGTCAAATATCTTTTTATTTAACAACTTAAAGAAAAAGATATGCCCTAGAAATTGGACTATTGGCTCAATCCCCATTCCACGGACTGCCACAATCCGATATCTGGGCTACTTGATAGCTGACTCAGCTGCATTATTAATGTGGAAAAATACCTTGAATCAAAAAGCTAAAATCTTAATAACGCAAATGCGCATGATATTAGCTAAGTATTGTAAGTTCTCACTGTCTCCATTATTCAAATTGTACACTCTTAAAGTCGAGGCGATTCTATTATACGCCCTTGACATGTGCTTGGCCAAAATAAATCCATTCTTAGACCAATTACAGGGTCGCATTTGGAAGGATGTGTTGCGTCTCGCTAACTCACTCCCAAAACGCGGTCCTAAAACAGGAATTGGGTTTGATATCATTGTCTGCCCGTTACAATTGGCGACAACGAACAAATTACGCAAAAATGCTTTATCCTCTCAACAATTCTTTATACGAAGATCTGGGGAAGATGATTAAAAATCACAATCCACCTTACATCGAACACTACCAGAAAAAAATGGAAGCTCTTTTGGACGAGATGGCACTTAATTCTACCGATCTAGAATATCGCCAAGCATATGGCAAGAATCGTCTATTCACCCACGATTGGTGTAAAACCCTAAATGCTATAGAAAAATACAAGTTATACAAAGAAGCTGAAAAATTCGCCACAGTGCGTTCTCCGCGTAAGCTTTATCTTCAGCAATTTACCTGTCCCACAGCAAGAGGATTATACTTAAAATTCAAACTAAATCAACTGCCAACACTACAAAGAATGAAAAACTGGACAAATTCAGATGGAATTGGGACTGGTGATACATGCAGATTATGTAAAGTGATTGACTCACATGAAACACTTAAGCATTTGACTATTTACTGTACCTATTTCAAATCACAACGTAACGAAATATTTGAAATCCAACATGCGAATGACACTGTTGAAAGCAGAGAATGGTTGTGGCTGGTATCCATGTGGGGACTAACAAATAAAGCCATTCTGCGGAGTATGCGTCTTCTTACTCTAGTGAATGCTGAATTAGAAAAACTACCACCAACCTAGGTAAACTTTTCTTGGGGTCTAATATCAAGTAAAAAATTCCACAAACTAAAAATATAAATCTTCTATGGAATGGTAAATTCGACAATACGTTCATATGATTGGGATTACAGACTCTTTGTTGTAATGTTTATGTAATGTCTATGTAACCCAAAACTTGAGGGTCAAGGAAGGGGCACTGCTTCTTTTATACTAAATATATTTTATGTACTGAGATGAACTACCATGTTTCTTTTTCTTTTAAGTTGTATTGCGTAGTGTAAATAATGTGAACTTTTTAATTTGGAAAGATTTCTAAAGGGAACATTTGTATGAGAATTGTATGTAAATTGCATGGAAACTGTGAAATGATAAGTATGTTGTAAAAGTTTGTTAACCAAACTATAAACAACGGTTTGAATAAAAAAAATAAAAAATAAATAAAAAAAAGCTGTTGCCTCTGCGATCAAAGATCTTACGTGGTTAGTGCACGATATGAATCAATCCAGTGATCAAAAAATGCAGAACCAAGAACGGTAGCGATAAGACCATGGTACTTATCTCTTGGAATGCATGTGGGTTGAAAAATGTTCTTTTGTGGTTCAAGAAACTTGAAAAATCTGAGCAACCTGCAGTAATACTACTAAAAGAGACAATGCACATGTCATATATCTAAGTGGAGGGCTATCATTCTTACGTACAATTTGCCAAAAGAGGCTTTTGCGGAAGACCGTCTGGAGGTCTAGCTGTGTAAATTAATAACTCTTATAACATGTCCTCATGCCTAATACACAAAGATGATGACGTGCTTGTTGTCCAGCTTACTACTCATGGTGAG
Organism: Ambystoma mexicanum; assembly: GCF_040938575.1. Taxonomy (NCBI): domain Eukaryota; kingdom Metazoa; phylum Chordata; class Amphibia; order Caudata; family Ambystomatidae; genus Ambystoma; species Ambystoma mexicanum. The sequence goes on along the minus strand of NC_090921.1, from coordinate 1,356,556,414 downwards.
TCTAAGCAGTGTCTTCTAATAATATGTATTTATTGGAATACAATTACAAAAGTACTTTCCCACTTGGTAGATTAATTGGATTTGATTTTTGAAGAAGCCATTATTTGTAACCCACAGATTAAAATAATAATAGGTGGGGGATTTTCATTCAACATGTGCTGCTCGCACTGAAGACAGAGCAGGATGTGGAGTAAGTATTTGTCCGCCTCCTGTATTAATGGGCAGAGATGGGTAGACTATTACTTGACATGTGATGTCCAAATGATGCAGCAGGATGCGAAAATGTATAACTATACTTGGTTACGTGCTAACCTTAGATCGATAGTAGATTATTTCTTAATTTCCACTTCGTTGTATGTTTTAACAGATCCTGTGGCTGTAATTGATCCGGATTGTGGAGATCATATGATTATTAAATTGGTGCTGGCTTTTTCTTGCCCGCGATTTGAGATAGATGTCGAATTTAGGCTTGTAAAAGCAGACCGAAATAGACTTGCAGTTAGATGGAATCCCCAGATTTGTAAGGGTTTTCTTAAGCAAATCCATGCAGATCCTGCCATCAAAGTAAGTGATTATGGGGTAGGATGGGCGATAAGGGAGGTAGAAGAGAAAAATAGCAGACAAATTCAAGAATAAACAAATCAGACTGCTAGATAAGACAAATTCCTCGCCACTGCACCATATGACACAACTAAAAAGGATTATACAAGCTTATAAAGATAGACTTAAGAGCTTAAAGAGTGAGCTATTATTAGCCGACAATCAACAAATGATTTATAATCTACTAAAACATGATAGTAGACACGTATGGACAACATTGCGTACTATCACTTATAATTCCTCCATGTATACGGAACCTTCAATTTCAGCTGATATTTGGACATCCTATATCACTGAAAAATATCGATTACCGAACAGATTTGTAAATAATAAATGGAAGAACTTTAAATCACTACTCTCTAGGGTCTCGCCCTGGTCTCATGGCAATATCGAAAATGCAATCAATAAGACCAAGGGCTTAAAGGCTGCCGGTCCTGATGGGATCCCCCCTGTCTATTGAAGTCTGATCCAGTATTCTGGGCCAACATTCTGAAAATAAAATTCCATTACATATATTACTCAGGCACGATTCCTCTAACTTGGCGCTCAGCTAATGTTATCCCGGTATACAAGAATGACTTAGCCGGTGAGCCTGGAGATTTTCAACCAATTGCGTTGACGGACACCTCGTCCACAATATTTTCACTCTTATTATTAGAGGAGATACAAAACTTCAGTGTCCAAAATGACATCCTAGCCCGGTATCAAGTGGGATTTCGCAAGTCGATGGGGTGTCCCCTGAATGCTGCCATAGTGGCACATCTCCAAAATAAAAAAAAACATTCAAAAACATGGCCTGTATACATGGCCACACTTGATCTCAATGCAACATTTGACACAGTTATCAGAGAATTACTGTGGAAGAAAATGATCAGGCTCGGTTTCTCGATTCAACTGGTCGCTACGATTGCGTTACTACATTCCAATGCCAATTACAGGATCATACTGAATAGAGAGAGGGCTTGCACAGACCCAATTTCGACTCAAATAGGCGTCAAACAGCACTGTAATTTGGCAGCGGTCCTCTTTAATATCTACATGTGAGATCTAGATGAATCCTGGCACAAGTTCCCCATGTACCCTGCAAGGTTGGGAAAATTACCTTGGAAATGGATTGGTTTTGCAGATGATTTGTTGTTTTTCGATAGGACCCCGTTGGGCTCCAAAATAAACTTATTTCCACTTTTTGCACACAATCATAATTTGCAAGCAAACTCATCCAAAAGCCATATTATAACCTTTGCAGATGGGAAATGTCGAACTGCGAGGTTTACGTGGACTCTTGATGAGATTCAAATTGCATATACTGCTACTATACGATACGTAGGGTATACGCTTACAGATAAGTATAGTGTTGAAATGTGGAAATAGACGCTCAATAACAAAATTAAACCTTTAAAATCCCAAATGAAAATTATCTTGCAGAAATACTGTAAGTTCTCACTATTACCACTTATTCACTTTACTTGTTAAAAGTCGAACCCATCATTTTGTATGCCCTAGATATTTGTTTAAATGAGATGGATGCCTTTCTTGACATATTACAAGGCATACTTTGGAAAACTGTATTGGGACTAGCATGCTCAATTCCCAATGTTGTGATATGCCACAAGCTTGGTCTCTTACCTCTTTCTGATAGATGGAATTGCCATTTGATGAATCATGATGTCAAATTTATAGAACCGCCTAGGAACTCAATGTATGAGGATTTCAATTATATGGTGAACGATGCAAAAATATCTTCAATCATAAAGATTACAAAATAAATTAATACTATTTTGGAGAATATCCTGGTAACAAGCGAAGAATTATGTACTAGATTACCTTGCTGCAAGCACAAATTTCAGAGATACCAATGGTGTATGTTGATAGATAAAGTTAAGTTATAAAGTTTGGGGTTATAAGTCGTTTTCCGAATATAGACAATATATGAGAAGATGGGGAAAAAGACCAACGTATATCATGAAAATTCCCTGTGCTAAAGTGAGAAAATTGTACATGCGTTTTAAATTGAATCAACTCCCCACAAATGAAAGAATTCAATATTGGGAAAATAAACCAGTTAATACCAGCACTGGAAACTGTCGCTTTTGCAGTAGTACAGAAGAAAAGGAATCACTAACACATCTGGTTATGTACTGTGTTCACTTTGAGGATATCAGAGTTAGAATATTTGATTCTTATCTCGTGACTAAATCAGTGCTGTCAAGGGAATCGTCATGGAGTAGATGCATGTGGGTTAACAGCCAAATACTCATTTTAAATCTTGTGACGATTTTGGGTATTATTGCGGAGAACCTCCTAGAGATGATGGAGATTAAGGCTTGAGATTAAAGAACAGTTTTAACCTCCTTCGAACTATAACATACAGACTGTTATAATCTCAGTATTGCAGAAATAATCAGTGATGAATTGTATTAAAGTGGATTAATTGGATTTTATATCTATAATTAAACACTTTTATGTTTTTAGCTAATTTTAAGATTGAAATGGTAACTGGGTGTACTTTCCAAACAGTTTCCATGTACGAATATGTTTTATGTGTTAGTGATTGTATGATCTAAATAATGTAAACACATATGATGTTATTTAATTGATGTTCAAACTGCCACAATATGTAAGGATCTGGTGTTAGCGGGCACCAAATCCTCTTAGACACATTAACTTCAATTATTTTAAATGTTTTATGTATTTTATTGGTATGTTTTTACATCAATTGATTGGGCTAATGTATTGTGAGATAATGAGTGTACTGAAATTTTTATTTGTGTAAAAGAAAAGATTACTGTAATGTTTTGTAAAGGTTTGTGTTAAACCAAACACAAATAAAAGAAAATATTTTAAAAAAGATGAACCACCACTGGTCATGCAGACCTAAAGCATATGAAAAACTACCACCGAATTGGGGAGGAGTATGCTCCCTAGTGCACATCAACATGCCTTTGTTGGTAGTGCCAAAAAAGCATGTGAAGCTTGACGAGGAAGAAGAGGTCACTAGAAATAGCACTGTCTATCAAAGCCCAGAAGGCTGGCAAGCAAAATGGATTGAGTGAAGGGAGGGGAGGAATTACTTCCCAGGCAAGTCAGAAGTAGCATTGGATGAAGTACCAGCACAGCACAGACTATTCAGTAGGACATAGATGTTCTCTGCATCACTAATACCAGCGGTTCAGATGTACACAAATGCCAAGTGGTTACAAATCACTCGCTGGGAGCTGATGGTGACAATAAATTCAACAGTAAATGGGATCAACGCCATAAAAGAAGTGCTCTGAACAATAAGGTTGGTGCTGCTCCATACTAGATACGTTCTGGATCTCCTCACAGCGATTGAAGGAGGAGGTTTTACAAAGATCGGGAGTTCATGTTGCACATTCAAACCTGCTAACGATGAAGACAATGGAACTCTCTCAGATGCAGTTGCACAATTGGCACAAATGCATGCAAAGATGAAAGACGAAGCATGGCGAAAAGGAAAGGACAGCAGTTGGCTGGCATATATATGTTCATGGAGGCCATCATGGCTGTCTGACGGACTAAAGGTGATAGCTGGAGCACTAGTGCTGGGGGAACATCAGTTTACGCAGTAAAGATATGTATTGGAAGATGTAAGAAAACAGCAGAGGTGGCAATAGGGATGCAGATCATAATGGACGTGAACATAGGAGGAGCGATCGATGACATCATGAGAGAAAGGAACAGAATAAAGGAGAAAATCAATCACAATATGTGACTTGTTCCCAGCAGGGACAAAGGTGGACAATCCCTGTGACCCAAGGAAGTATGAAGGGAAGTGGGTTTGGTACAACACCGAGGGAGTGTGCTGCTACATGTACTGGTCCTTAGATGATCATGCAAAATATTATGGACACCTCAGAGGAGTAATCAAGATATGGCGATTAAAACAAGATGAGTGGTTCTTTCGAGATGTGGTCAACAAGTCAACCAGAGGGCGAACTGAAGAGTTAGCGTCGTAACCCTCCCCTGTTCCCTGACCGACATGGCCTGGAAAAAAAACTGAAGGAACCATGATCGATTGTACCATTTCAGACCGGTTCCCACTGCTCCCCTAATCGACAAGTATGTGGCGAGGTACCCGCTCAGTCAGCACTACAGCCCAGGAGCAGTGCAACCGTTGCCCAGAGTGGATGATGAGGCCCGGGACGTAATTAAGGATACTTCCATTGACAGTCTCGACTAAAGCGCCAAGAAGTAATGCATCGCATTGTTAGAGACATGATGACATAGCAGCGTTAGACATGAAGCGCACGTGCCATACGCACATCGGGACACAATCACACACCCAAATACATGAAGAACATATGCGTACAGTTCTATAAGGTAGAGGATGGATACATATATACATACTGTCTGCATGTTTATTATTTTGACACTAGCTTAACCGCAGCAACGCAGAAACCGCAAGTGTCATTTAATCTTGCACAGTGCATTGTGTACATGTACCCCCAGACCCAGTGCCCTATGTCCAACCATTAAGTCACCCTCTGCTGACATGTATGTCAGAAATATTGTGCGATCACTGACTGGCGCACAGCACGTCCCTCCTGTGCATCGCCACCGTGATGATGTCCTGCCACATCTTCATCATCCCCTTCATCATCATCAGGTGGTAGCAGTTCTATGTCAGGGGCCAGGGGCACGTTCCGGCGGATGCACATATTGTGCAGCATTACACATGCCATGGTGATCTTGGCCACCTTCTCATGTCTGTAGAGGAGTGCCCCACCCGACCGGCTGAGGTAGCGAAACCGTGCCTTCAACAGGACAAAGGTCTGCTCGATTACCAGACGTGTACGGGTATGGGAACTATTGTAGTCCTCCTCGTGTCTGTTCTGTGGGTTTCGGACAGGGGTCAGGAGCCACAGCTTCAAGGGATAGCCACCATCACCTGCATGAGAGGGGAATGAAGGTAAATGTTCACAAATTCATGTTGGACAACTGCACTAGTCTCACATGCCTGCAGGTAATCGGTGCCCACATGCACATGTCCCTGGATGCATTGGCTCCTTTTCAGGTCCCTCTATGTGTCCTGTGCCATGGACTAATGGTGTGGGTTGCATCTTCAAGACGATACATGGTGTGCACTGACATCTTGTTGCATGTGCATCGTATATGCATACAGCAGTGTTGGAGTCAAATTAGTGATGTGTTGTGTTCTGTGAGATTTACTAGTAGGGAGCGTTGGCTGTAGTCTGTACAATATTGGGCATTCTGCACTGATCATTCCCATGGTCACATGCAGCACTCCTATGGGTGTGCCGACCCGGTGACACACTGTGGAATCCCTAGTTGGTTCAGTTCAATCCACTCCTAGCGATGATTGTCCTGTGTGGTGATATGCTGGAGACAGCAACACAGTGCATATGCACTGCATGGTGCAGGATGGCCTTACGGTGGGTGAGGGCCGCTGATGAGTGGTGCATGTGTTGTGGGATGTGGGCTGGTTACCTGTTAGTCATGTAGTGATAGGTGTCGACCTTACTTCATCACTATGGGAATTGGGTGTCATGTACCGTTTCTGATGCTTTGGGGCACAGTGTTCGGTGATGTGCACATCGTGCAGTCACATCAACATTCCCACCCAGGTGGAGTATGCATCCCCCCTTTCCCACCCAGGTGGAGTATGCATCCCCCCCAGAGTATGCATCCCCCCATTGCCACCCAGGTGGAGTATGCATCCCCCCCATTCCCATCCAGGTGGAGTATGCATTCCCCCCCATTCTCGCCCAGGTGGAGTATGCATCCCCCCACCTCACAACCCCCATGCACTGCCATGGCCCAGTCAGGCAACTCACCAAGCAGCCAGGAACGTCGTCTAGCATGTCACTCCATGAAGCGTGGTAGCGTGGAGTTCCGCAGGACCATAGAGTCATGAGTTGATCCGTATTTTCGGGCACAGCAATGTGTGATGATCTTGCTGCCATCGCATACCATCTGCACATTGATGGAGTGGTATTGCTTGCGGTTGCGATACACCACCTCCATGGCATGCGGGACCACCAACTCCACGTGGGTGCAGTCGAGAGCACCTACACAATTTGGCATGCCTGCCAGTGCATGGAAGGCAACTTTTGTATTGAATATCTCCTGGGGAGTCCGTGGTAGGGATATGTAGTCCCTTGTGTGCTTGAGGAGGGCATCCAGCACTTGGTTCAGGATCCGGTAAAATAAGGGTTGGGATATGCCATGCATGTGCCCCACTGTGTGCTGGTAGGTGCCTGTGGTAAGGAAGTGGAGCACAGACACTACCTTCAGTAGAGGGGGGGATGGCGGTGCGTATTTCTATGAGGCTCACTATGTCGTCGTGTATCAGGTCCACTATGGTGGTGATGGTGTCCCGGTCAAGCCGGTACAGGGTGTGGATCTGCTCAGGGGTTAGATTGAATGGACTGGCTCTGATGCAAGGGTTTGTGTGCTGCCGGGGTGGTAATGGTGGCTGCAGTGGTGGGGCATGCTGGGCCTGTCTCACCCTCCTTCTCTTCCTGTGTCTCCTCTGTGGTGGCGGCTGTTGTTGTTGTTGATGTTGTGGCAATGCAAGCAAGTCCTCCAGCTCCAGTAATGCTACCACTATTGGAATCATCTTGGTGTGGGAGGGGTGTGGTGTTTGCGTGTGCTCCTTTTGTACTGGGCCTGACTCCATTGCCTCCACCTGTGCTGATTGTGTGCACCTGTGGCAGTTTGGCACACTGCTCAGGGCTTTTTATGGCATGCCGGCGATGCCGGTATGCACTTTTTTCGGCTTCATGAAGCTGTTATTTGCATGTCCGCCTCACTTGTGATCTACTCCGGTTTATGGCATGCCGCTAATGCCGGCATGGTGGGTCGCGTGCGCGCGACCAGACCGCTATTTACTACATCGTACTTTACGATGCCGTTAATAGCGGTCTGGTTGGTCGGATTATGCCGTAGCGGTAATCGATGCCGGTATTCCTTTACCGGCATCGTTTTTCCCTTTGCATCAACCTTGGAATGAGGGCCTATGTGTTTTGCTTTTTCGCAAGTTGCAGTTACATGTTTTTTTCTGCCGATACACATGGTGATCCATTCTTGTACGAAATGTATATCACGTTACAGTGATATTGTAACCATATTTTTCATAGTGTATTTAGAAACAATGCTATGTGATGCCACTACCTGTTTCGTCAAGGGGTAAACAGTTGTGTTCTATCGCTTCCCGTGATGTCACTTCGGGGTGGGGTCAAATGACATCACTTCCTGTGATGTCATCTGAGGTCAAGGGTCATGTGATGTCACTTCCGCTACCCCTGGCATTTTGGTGAAATGACATCCCTGCGACTAACATATGGAGAATACAGAATAGAACCATGTTGAGGCCATGTTGTGGCTTAGGAATTACAAATAGGCTGCAGACCCTCGGATGGATCTGAGCTGAGGGAATTCAGGCTGCACAGAGGAGCAAACGTGTGAGACAGGGCCTGTAGCCAAGGCTACCACGATACAAGTGACATTCCATTCCCTAAACTACAGTAACACCAGCTGCATGAAATGCGAATAAATCCACATATTTCAGACTAATTCAGAGCTGCAGAGTATCAAAACACGGTCTCTGGACACGTGACCGGCCAAATTGATAATGAAAAGAAACTAGCAGCTGGGAATGAGGAGTAGTCTCACGCATCCAGACAGAAGTTGCAACCAAGTCATTACAGGAGAAGCCGAAGTTACATCGTGGGACGAGCGCTCTCACAGGCATTGGTGCTGCACACACGTTACAATGCAGACACATAATTGTTCTTATTAGCTTGAAAAGGTACACTCCGAGCTGAGAACCGATTTCAGTCTCAGGCCTGGGGGCGACAGCTCTAGCCAATCAAAGTTCAGGACCCTAAAGGTGGGTAGTAGCTAACAAAAATCAATGGTAAGACCCTCACACTGCAACATTGTAGATGTAGCATTTTTTGGGGATGGTCCAGGCCCAACATCTGACATAGGAGAATCAGTTAACTAACACATATAGGGGTTGTTATAGGGGAACTACCACTCAACGCCCAGTACACTTGCTCGATAAGTTTATTGGAAAACGCCATAGGACTACAAAACTGGCCTACAAGCCAGAGATCACTGAGTCGTTCCAGGAGCTTGTTCCTTGTTCTGATCCCTATTGGTTTTGGCTGTAATAAACCACAGTTTGAACTGGCTGTCTGTCTGGGCCTACGTTCCTTTGGGGATTGGGAAGGAGTTGAGCCTTCCATGAGTTCTGGATCTGCAAACTCCTAGTAGCCCTCCTGCATACCTGGGAGTTTACTCTCAACAACCCCCATGGGCTCCCAACACTTCCTTACATTTAGTCTCAGTTGTGCATCCTCCCCTCTACGTGTCACCAATGTAATCTGCAATGGTCCATATCACCTCTTTCAAAAAGAATGGGGCCCATGCTGCCTATAGCAGCTGAGTATCTTGAGTCTGTTCGTCTGACAGCCAGTTCGTGATGAATTGCAGTTGGCTCACCACAAAATATGCTTCGAAATTGGACACTTTTATACCCCCTTTATCATACCGGCTTTGCAATTTTGTTAGTGCAGTCCTGCATCTCGAGTAATGCCATAGGAAGCCACGGCATATAGTATCAAGTTTCCTAAAAAAATGCTTTAGGTATGTCATACGGATGTTAGTGAAGTAATGAAGGAGCCTCGGGGGCACCACCATCTTCAACAGCACAGCTCTCCCCATTAATGAGAGCTGTAACCTGGCCCAGAAAGTCATGGATTTCTCCATTTTATCTACCACTTTTAGTGTGTTTTGTATGTGTTCTGTCATAGGATAATGAAAAATGTCTACTGCCAGGTATCTAAATATGTTCACCTCCCATTTAATCAGGAGCACGGGCAGTGTGTTCACGGGTTTCCCTCTATACCCTGCTAGGGGGAACAAGCACAACTTCTGTGCATTGATCATGATACCAGATAGGTCAGCATAACGCTCGAACACATCTAGAATATACTGTAAATTGGTTTCTGGGTGTTGTAGATATAGAAGCATATCGTCAGCATATAGGGAAATCAGGTTCCTGCTGCCCTGTGCAACTATGCCTGCATCTTGATATTCCTTCCTGAGATATACCGCTAATTGTTCCAAAACAAGAATAAATAACCTTGGAGACCATGGACAGCCTTGCCGTGTGACTTTACTTAACAACCATTGTTCCGAGATGAGCATGTCTTGACTCGTGCTACTGGATTACTATATAGCAGCCATACCCATTTAATATATGTGGGCCCCATGCCGAAGCTTTTCAACACCACCATCAACCATGGCCATCTGACCAAGTAGAATGCCTTGACTGCGCCGAGAGAAGCCACTGCTAAATAATGTGTGCTTCCTTGGGTGTGGTCTATGATATGGTGTAACTTCCTAAGGTTACACATGATATTTATGTTCGGAATATACCTGTCATGATGCCCGCTCCCGGGGAGCCAGTTCAAGCCCTGCGTCCCCGAAAGCGGACATCCAGTCCCAAAGGAAGGACACAGTAACCCCATATAGGGGCCCTTTGGACAGTGTCCTGGCGCCTATGGCGCCAGGCTCATAAAAGACATCAGTCCTGGCGCCATAGGCGCCAGGCTCATTATGGGAGTGCTTGGGTGCACTTACCTGATGCAGACCATGCTGCAGGATCCCGGCCTCCTTGAGGCCTGAAAGGAACTACTTTACCTGTGGGACTAATTTACCATCCGGGCGTGGTCGGGGAAGGATACATACCTGATTGGAGGAAGGATACATACCTGGAACTTCTTCCAAGGCTATTTAAACCCCACCCGAACAGCCACACGTGCTTCGCGTTGTTCTGCATCTAGCAGCTGGACGCTCACCGTGTCTGCTCCTGCATCCTGACTTCTGCCACGCCTGCCAGCATCCTGGATCACCTGCAAAGGAAGAGAAGAAGAGAACAGAAGAAGGAAAAGTCCTTACCTGCTAAATCCGCATCCCGGAGACATCTCGCCGACAATCCTGAAAAGGAAAACTTTTATTTAAAAGCTCATTGCGTCGATCGCTGCAGCGCCGCATTCCACTCACCTTTACAGGGCGCCTCCATGTTCAGCAGCGATCATCCGGATTCGCAGTCACGCCCCAGCACCTAGGGAGAAAAAGACCAGAACAAAAGGTGAGAGAGAGAAGGGAATAAGGAAAGCTAAATCTCCATGTTAAGACTTACCTGTTGATTCATTCCCTCTTCATTTCGGGTCCGCGCCGCATCCTGGCATTTCCGGGCCCTGGCCCCTAAGGGGAAAAAGAGACATCAGCGTTAATGAGCGAATGAAAAGACATTACCAGAAAACGCTCATTAAAGACTTACCTGATTTCTAAAACGATTTCACCTCTCATCTCGGGTCGGTGCCTGTTCCCCGGCATTCCGTACCCCGGCCCTTATGGGGAAAAAGACACTAGCATTAGTACATTAATGCATGGACACAAGGGGAACCTCTTATCAAAAAACTTACCTGGAAGCCAAGCAAGTTTGGTTCTCACCAATCCGAAAATCCAGTGAAGTAACTGGATACCAACGCGCCCCTGCATCAGAAGCAGGATGGAGAGCTCGTCCTTCCAGACCCTAAGGTGAGACGCTACGAGGAATCACAGAAGGGAGGAGGGTGAGAGGGGAAAGTGGGAGGCCGATTGCATTACCCCGCAGACAGTTAATCCCCTATTTTCGCCTACAGAAGGATACTTCTCTGAGCCAGACAAGCCAGATTTGGGGGGCCCGGTCCAGTCCGTCTTCCGAACCCTGCGCATCACCTTAGAAGAGGTCACAGCAGCGCGAATCAGGCCAGCGCCTCCGTGGGAGTCAGGTGAGCGTAACAATACCCTGACTAGTCTCTGGATATTGCTGGCTTAAGCCTGTTGGTCATTAGAGCTGTGACAATGTTCCCATCTTGATTAAGCAATGAAAGTACACTCTGTACGATCTGTAGTCGGTGTCAGGCTTGTTGGGCTTCAATAGTGGGATAATAATTGACTCAGTGACGTAGTCAGAGTGCCTATGTCTAACGCTTCATTGACCATAGCTAGCAATGGGGGTGTGACATCTGCTATGAATTCTTTATAAAATTTGCTCGGTAATCCGTCTGCCCCGGGGGCTTTGCCAGTCGGCAACACCCTTATAGTGTGTTCCAATTCCTCTATGGTTATGGGTGTCTCTAACCTGTCGTCCGTCTCTGCATTCAACTTCGGAAGATCTATCCGTGAGAGAGCCTCATCTATCTCGGACAACTGGGTTACTGATGTCTCTGCATTTCACTCCCTCTAGTAATCATAAAAACATTTATTTATGCCTTCTTGCATCCCACACACTTCCCCATTCCCCCTACTATCAATGGTATTATGTCCTGCTTAGATTCACTTTTATATACCCAGGCCAGCAAGCGTCTTGGCTTATCCCCTTTGGCATGTTGTCGTTCGAACGTATTTCTTATAACTCAGCATGCCTAACCTCCCTATGTGTTATAGACATTCCTGCTGCAGGCAGGCAACTTCCTGAGCCTGTTCCTTAGACATGTCACGTGAGTGTTCTATGGCTTCTAATTTAGTTTCTGCCTTATGTAGGTCTCTTTCTATCGTGGTTTGCATTCCTTTTGTTTTAGTTATTGCTGTCCCCTAATCACTAGTTTGAAGACTTCCCATAGTGTACCTGCTGATCCTACACTCCCTGGGTTGTATTTAAAGTATTCCTTCCTGACCTCTCTTAGGTGTTCATGGAACACTACATCTCCCAGGCATTCGCTCCTAAGCTTCCATGTCAGGATTTGTGCCTTAGGGGAAAATCCGCCATGTGACCACCAAAGGGGCATGGTCTGATAGTACCCTTGCTTTGTATTCTGCCCTTTGGAATTCTCCTAGGGTCTCTTACCCTGTGAAGACATAATCCAGTCTAGTGTAATGTGAGTATCCCTGGGCCTGCGGGTGTAGAGTCCTCCATACATCTGACAGTTTGAATACTCGCAACAGTGTATTCAAGGACTAAGCCGAAGGGGCTGGGTGTATACATTTGTCGTCTGGTCTATCCATTGCCGGGTAAAGTGTGCAGTTAAAATCACCACCCCATATTAATGTGCCATCCCTGTATGGGCCGATTCGAGGGTATACTAAATGAAAATAGGCTGCTGTATCATGGTTCGGCGCATAAGTGTTGATAACACAGACTTCTCTCTGTTCCACCAGTCCCTGTACTACAATCATCCCGCCATCTCTATATTTAACGGTCTTGAGAACTCTGAATGGCACAGATGGCGCTACCCATATCAGAAACCCTCTAGCATATGCTGAGTATGACGAGCCCAGGGTTTTGCCTCTCCACTTTTTGGCTAGGGCGGTTAATTTTTATTGTCTGTGAGGTGTGTTTCCTGAAGGAGAACTATATTGATTTTTTGGCGTCCTAGATATGTCATTATTCTATTTCGTTTGATGTAACTGTTCAAACCCTGACATTCCAGGATGCTATTTTAAGCTCCCCCATCGCACGTGAAGGGTCTGACATACTCTAGAAGTCTGATATGCATACTATACCTACCCTGTGTGGCTCTACAGGCTAACTCCCACCTAATTATGCCAATTCCCTTACCCACCCCCCTCCAGAAAATTGCCCTGCTCAATACCTTGGCTCAGGCATCCCTGCTTCTCACTCACGCCGCAGATACTTGTCCTGGTGCCCGGAATGCAGCAGGCGGATACGTAACCGCTAGTATCCAAAAAAACAAATCCAGTCTTAGGTGAAGGACACTTCCTCGCAGTGCGTTCCCAGATGGGCACTGCGCTGCTGGCTCCTGCATTCTGCAGAGGTTTTAGTGCCTGTATCTTATATGCGCCGAGGTCGCCCCAACTGTAATCAGAGGCTGTGTATCCTTTCAGTTTCTCCATAGTTCGTTAGGATGTGTCGCCTTTGTCACTTGTTTGGTTATCCGCTCCGATTGGCAAGTTTTCAGTGTCCATCCACTTATGTGGATCTACAGAGGTATCAAAGAAGATGGCCCAGCCTTTGTGCATGATTTTCAGTCTGGCCGGGTACAGCAGCATATACTTAAGGTTCACCGCCCGCTGCCTCCTCTTGACCGATGTGAAGTGCATCCTCTGTTTTTGCATCTGTAAGGTGTACTCCGGGTGTGCAGTAATGATGGCCGATGCTTGCTGGATCATTCTTCCTTTATGGAAGTGTTTGAGAACTTTTTCTCTATCTTTATAGTTTAAAATCCGGGCTATTGTAGGCTGAGGCAGGCTCCCAGCAGTGGTTTCCTCGTCAGGGACCTATGTGTCCCGTCCTCTCTACTGTGAACCATTGAGTGAGGGTACCCGGGCTGATTTCTTGTAGCAGCATATTTTCTATGAAGTTGGTTGGGTTTGACCCCCCCTCTCCTTCGGGAAGCCCAATGATTCTTACGTTGTTGCGCCTGGCCCACCCTTCCGAATCTTCAACTCTGTCTTCGAGGTTCTGCACTTGTTGCTGCAGTACCGTTACCTCTCTGGAAGTGTCCTTCAAGTTGCTTGTGTTTACTGCCACTTTCAAGAGCTCCCATGCGTTCTGCAAGCGACCAAACATCCTGTCTGAGGAGGTTCGTATCTAGGCTGATAGCATCCATTTTAGATTCCAATGCGATCTTAAAAGCTGCTATGGCATCCAGGACCTGTTTGTCCCCTTTAATTTGGACCTGCTCCCCTTGTGATGTTGGGGTCGCTGGCATAGTACCTTTGGGTGCAGCCATGGGTTTAGCGAGCGTGTCTAATGTGGGCTGTCTCGCCTTGTTTTTTTGAGGCTTGGAGGCCATGGCCGGTTGAGTCACTGCTGTTTTGGTTGCCCCCTTTCAGTTCCGCACTTGCCTTGTGTCTGGGATCTGTTGTTGCTGGGTGAGTCCGCCTTGCCCAGTGCCTATCCCGCGTATCTCCGGCAGGTGTTGGGCAGAGGCTGCTTACTTTTTTCTGAGGCTGTAGTGCTGGCGCCTTGGTGTCCCCAATATGCTCAGCTGATAGGCAACTACCACAATTTCGGCTGTGATAGTTAATGTCAATATGCCGAGATGGAAGGTGGCCCTTCGTTCACACTTCTTATTGTATGCTTAGTGATGTCCAGTGTGTTCAACACTGGACAAACTGATGATACCCAGTGTGCACCCCCATGGCTATGAGACTGCTTGTTCGTGTTTGGTTCTGCTCTCTCACTCGGAACCTCCTGAGCTTGTAAAGGCTACCATCTGTCCCCTATGCCCCCTTTACTATTGTAGCCTTGGGCTTTGTATGAGTGAGTCACTTAACATTGTGTGGTGCTGCAGAATTGTGCGTGTGTGTCTTTGCACCCTGTTTCACTGCCTCGGGTGCCCAGCCGGGCCGTCTGCCATTCCTGCGGCTCCCCAACGTCACTTAGGGTTCGCTGATTAACCAGCCTTGATTCATGTCGGGCCTCTACCCTGACTATTTAAATTCTGCACAGGCCCAGTTCCAGGACTGTGTTTGCAGAAATGTGGGATTGCGCTTTTTACGGTGCGCTATGTTCCCAAGCAGCTGATGCAGCGTATGCGCGCTCTTGCATCGTCCCACTGTGTCTTGGGCCGGCTCCTTCTTCTGCCTGCTCTGACAACCAGCCAGTGTCTGGGTTCTGGCTACTGAGGGTCAGGGGGTGGATGCTCTTGCGAACAGCACTCCACTTTTTATGCACACTGGTGAGTGCTCTGCACCCAACCTTACTCCAAATTCTACTGCTGTGTCCCAGAGCTGCTTGCTCTCGGGGGCCTTGCCTTCGCTGCCCTGTCATGACTGTGGCATCTTTGACAGCCCTCCGGTTACTGCCAGTGCTCGCTGAGCCACTCACCGCTCGCCGGGCTACTCCGTAGTCCACTGCAGTGCAGCTGTACGTTGTACTGTGCCCAGCTCGCTTGTCTTCGGTGCTCTTTCAGGCCAGTCCCGACCTGCCATGGACCAAGTGAAGGATCCTGCCGGGCCGCTGAAGTCCTTGGCTGTCACTCTGCTTCTTCCACAATGTTGCAGTGCTCCCAGTCCAAACGAGTCTCCGCCTCGGTGCTACCGCTATCTTCATTTTGCCGCCACCCATCAGGTCGCGCCCTTCTGCCGGCTCAATCTCCGCAGTCCTCACAGCCTCCGCTTTCTGCTTGCTCACACCTACGCCCACCTACTTTATGTATACGATGATACAATTTCAGGCATCAACGCGCCACGTAACCTGCGATTCAGGTGAGGATCATTCTGGATCAGCAGGAACCACAGAAACCCGTCCTTACTGCATGGCTGCCTAGCCACACCCCCTACTGCGAAATTATCACAGGAATAAGGAGTTAGAAACAAAAAGTATAACATCGGCAGTGCCTACATCTACTGGGCAGGGAGCGATGGGTGTTTGAAAACAAATGGCGTGACATGGCCAGTGGACATTAGTAGTGAACCCCAAAGAAAGATATTGGTGCAAGATGTACACAGGCCATGGCCGAAGGCCATAGCTAGTGAGACCTCAAGAAACTGCAACATGTTCGGCCGCAGCCACTGGCCATGGCTGAAGGACATGACTAGTAGGTCCAAAGGAAAACTATTGATACAACATATACAGTGGTCATGGAAGAAGGCTGTGGCTAGTGTGCCCTGAGGAAACTAAGGTATATCAAAACCCTTGAAATTCAGTAAAAAACCATTTGATTTGCTAAGAGAGAGTTAAGATGATCAAATTCAACGCATCAAAACCCCTGAAATTCAGCACTCGATTTTAAAGTCCCCCTCGGAGTAAACAATGTGTCACACAAATGAAATAGTGATGGGGTAGTGGCCAGGAGAGGAACAGGGAGGAATATGAAGTCCAGTTCAGAGCCACATCAGCAAGGTATTGTGGGTATGCAAATTACTTCAAAAGCTAGCCATTTGCTTCAGTACTAGGTGACTTTGTGAAATGTGTCTTGTGGCTTGGCTCAAATAGAATATTACACTTTCACATTTCAGGTGAAAGATTTTTTTCGACTTTTTTTTAACCCACCATCATTTAGCTAGTGTTTATATTAAACCATACAGGGAAAAAAAACTCCACCTGAAATATGAAAGCTCAATATTCCATTTGAACCAAGCTATATATAACTGTTGTAGTCTATTTGTCAACCCTTATTTGAATACAAATCTCATGTTAAGGAGAATTACTTGTTCGAAGACATGTATGCGCATAGCCTTTGCTTCTTGACTCCCTGACCCTTACTGGTCTACACCTCGAGCAGACAATTCGTTTTTTTTAATCATTAGTGTGTTATAGTTCATCATAACTTTTCATAACATTAAATTGTTCGTATACAAAACCATTATTTCATATCATTTCACACAATATTCTTAAACAAGGAACTAGATGTTATTTCAACGATACAGTTACACAAAATCCCCAAAAAATACATTATTCATTGTTTTTCTTCAATGAGTTAGAACCATTTATTGGCGATTAGACCTTTGCTTGTAATGATGCCTTTCATTCTATGAAAAGAACGACCCTGGAGAGTGTATATTGTGACTTGCTGCATGTTGTCCTTTCCTGTTGGCCATGTCTGAATGGTTATAGAATGTTGATGCATGTGTGTGACTGACAGCTCAAGAGAATGGCATGGCTGGTGTGAGACCCTTTTGTATGTGTCAGTCAGGTGACTGAGCTGGAGTCCACGAAGATGGCGGTGCGTGGTCTCTTCAGTAAATAGCTTAAGTGTAACTGGAACCCTTAATGTACTGGATATAATTCCTGGATTTTCTAATCAACAACATTCTCCTGAGCTGTCAGTCACACACGTGTATCAACATTCTATCATCTTTCATGCCAGCAGGACAGAGCAAAATTCAGCAAGTCACAACCGTGTAGTTCTGATAATTACTACTAGATGGCACTACTGCCTTATTTTCTTGCTTTCATGCAATTGCGTTGTATCTCATATGCAACGTTTATTTTGTTCGTGTATATGGCTTGAAATCAAATGCAAACACGTGTTGCCTTTGATTTCAATATCACTGTTAGTATCCCGTCCGATCATGTGCCTTGACTTATATGATTTCTGGAGGCCGGGTAGGTTATGGGAAGTATTCATTTGGAAGATTGATTTAAACCATGATGATGCAAATGGAGTATGCTTCTGGACTAACGTTTCTTTTTCAAAATGCCTAATTGGAAAGACATGGCATTATCGGTAACTCTGGAACTACCCACAATGCCTAGTGAATGGAGCGTGTTCTCTGTCGATTGTGGTTGGCTCAAGTCTAATTTGAACCCTTCAACGGCCTACTCGGCTCTTCCCCAATTATCTTCTGTTGTTTAACTTCTTTCTAAATATTTGACATCTGCTCGGCAAATACGGAAGGTTGATCAGAGACCTCCAAGAATCATTGACATCGACATTTACATGCATCCAAGAGCAAACACTATAAACATGAATAGATATACATTTTCTCTGACTTTTATGCAAAGTACAAGGACACATATTTCTAATTGTGGTTACTCTGCCCTACGCCTCTGACCCAGTACAAGATATGCTTATAGTTAAGGCTTGCATCAGCCCAGTGAAGATTTTAGACCTCATGCTTTTAGCATAATCCGCAGGAGCTGAATCCAAAAAGAATCGTAGCTCCATTATGAGTAAAGGGTGCATTTCAATGTCGTACAAGTAACAGCTGTCAGCAATCTAGAAACCTAACTAGCCTGTGTCTACCCCTAGTACTGCAAAGGAAAGCCAGCGAATCATAATACACTAATCACTAAAGGGCCTTTGCTCACATTGTATATTCCTGGCTGCTTTCTGACCCACCCTATATTGTCTAAAGGTTGGACGTGGGCTTCTTGCTCTTAGCAAGATACGAGTCAATGGGCCTCATTACAAGTACTCCGGTCTGGACTTAACACTGCCGGTATAACCATACTGCCCCCGTTTCCGCGATCGCCGAATTATGACCTGCGGACCCGGAAACAGCACCACCATAAACCGCCACCGTGGAGTGTAAGCACCTGTAAACTACGCCTGCATAGAAATCCCTCCGTTACCGCCAACACTAAACACCGCGAGCATCACAAGTAGCATGGACATGGAAACACCGCCACAAAAATGGTGCTAAAACCGTGACCACGGTGGTGGTACCGCCGCCACCGCAAACATGACGTTAAACAGTGCCTGGTGACCTGAATCAGGCCACAGGTGCACCAAATGAGCCCAGCTGGACCCAGCAGGCCACTGTGAGCCTACAAAAGAGCCACACCCAGGCCAACTCCAAACAGAACCATGCAGGCAGCAGCTCTAGTAGCATTGGGACTGGGCCTACTCAACCAACAGGCAGCACTGCACATGATGGCAGTAATGTTGCAGAGGAGGAGGCGGAGGCGTAGGAGGCGCAGGCGGCAACTATCTAACCCTGTACCCATGGCAAACCCCATTGTCCAGCCAGCACCACCCCGCAGGCGGCCAGCAATACCACGCATCAGGGCGTCACCCTGGAACCTTACCCCAGGACAGATCCACACATTATACCGGCTGGACCGTCCAACAATCCTGTACATCACTACCATGATAGAGGATGACATCAGCAGCCACATCGACATCCCCACCGCCACCCCCCTCCTAAAGGTTGTGTCAGTACTGCATTTTCTTGGACCCGGAACATATCAACACACAGTTGGTGAGCTGCACGGCCTATCACAACCCTGTTTCTCCAAAATCTTGGTACAGATACTGGATGCCCTGTTGCACCATGTGTCTGCACATATCGCCGTACCCCGTACCCTTCTCCAGGTCATTGCCACCAAGTTGGCCTTCCATGCCATTGCAGGCATGCAAAATTGCATAGGTGCAGTCGACTGCACCCACATCGAGCTCACAGTACCACGTGCTATCGAGATGGTGTTCCGCGATAGGAAACTGTACCACTCACTGAATGTACAGATGGTATGCGATGCCGCACAAGTGCTAACTCATTGCTGCGCACGTTTCCCTGGCTCAACACATGACTCAATGGTACTGCGGAATTCGACATTGCCACGGTACATGGAACGCTATGCTGGACAAAGCACATGGCTATTGGGTGAGTACAGCTGCCAATGCACCGGCCCTGTGGAAGGGGTGTGTGTGTGTCCAGGGCAAAGAGCAATGTGTGTGGGCTGCTGTGACTGCACATGCATCACCCCCCCGCCATTCACTGAATAGGCAGCACAACCCAAATATCACAAAGCAACACATGACAGGTTGCCACAGTGTGCCTGTACACACCCTGCCACATGACACAAGCAGCCAATACTGTCACTGGCCCATACACCTGTAGCCACTGCATACCTCCACCCACAATATGCAGCACTGCCCTCCCAATGCACAACACGCCTGCACATGAGACATCCTGCATCGACAACGTCATCACAGTTGACTGATTATTGACTCTGCCATCTGTGCACATCACTGCACAATGCCATACTTACCAACCAATGTCACCCGCAGGGCAAAGTACACATGCACACCAATGCGTTGGTTAATGTCCAGATGCCAACGTCCACTACAATGACCAAGGAATGGTAATCACCCACCGGTCCAACCACTGCATGCCACATTTGCATGAATGAATAATGACACAAGATTGCACTGCATCAGATGAAGACATGATACAACAAACACTGACGTGTCCCCCACATCTACATCCCATGTAGGTGATGCTGGATATCCACTCACGCCATGGCTGATGACGCCTGTAAGGAGGCCAAGGAACATGCATGAAGATGCACACAACAGGGCACACGTCCGCACACGTGGCATGATTGAGAGGACATTTGGACTACTGAAGGCCCGGTTCCACTGTTTGAGCAGATCTGGCGGAGCACTGCTGTACAGCCCAGTGAAGACGGGTAAAATTACGCTTGTTTGTGCCATGCTGCACAATCTGTGCTGCGCAGGAACATTCCAATGCCCCCAGACGCACATGATGAAGATGGGGATAGAGATGGAGACGGGGATGGAGATGGGGATGAGATGGCTCCACCTCCTCCTGGGGGTGCACTAGATGGACAACGAGCACGGGAATCATTGATTTGCATTTACTTCTGAGAAACTGCACATTAACAGCATTGCATGGATATGATGATGCCAGTAAACAAAATTGATGTACTGCAAATGAAATGATGGATGTCCACTCATGAATGTTTTTTCAATGATGATATATTCATAACTTTACAACAGGGAAGGAGGTGCAATGGTTAGGGAAGTTGTACACCTGTGCCCACCCACCACCCGAACGTACCCACCCCCAACCAGGCCCCAACACACTAACCCCCTAATGGACCTCCCCCACCACCCAAACGTACCCACCCGCAACCAGGCCCCAACACACTAACCCCCTAATGGACATCCCCCACTACCCAAACGTACCCACCCCCAACCAAGTCCCAACACACTAACCCCCAATGGACCTCCCCCACCGCCCAAACGTACCCACCCCATTACACCCTTCTAGTCCATATGTGTCCTGCAGTGCCAAATACACATGCCATCATTTGCGTATGCACTTCGGCGCTTGTGCATCCTTGCCCGAGGGCCCCGTTAGCCGACTTGAGCACCTACGTGGACTGGCAGAGGTGGAGCTGGATGGGGTGGTACTAGTGGATGGCATGGCACTGTAGCTGGCATTGGTGGAAAAAGTGCAAGATATGCCTGGTGGGCTATGACCATGGACTCAGCCATTCTCGAAGTGTTGTCATTGCCCACCCGCACATGGCGTGCCAGGGTCACTATTGTGGCGGCGAAGCGTCCTATCAACCTTGAGAGGCGACGTACAGATGTGCTGTAGCCCTTCATATGCAGCCTAGATTCCTCAAGCTGCCTTTCCACCAGCTGGGTGAGGGTAGCTTGCTGCTCCTCCATCCGCTACATGCGGGCATTGAGCTCAGCCATTGAGGGGGTAGGTGACCTCATTGGACTGCGGAGTGATGTGGGGCTGAACTCCAGCTCATAGAACTACGCCAAGTCATCGAGGTTGGGCGCCTCCCCCTGTGGCCCTAAATCAGACTGCAGTGCCGGGGCACTGTTGTCGCTACCTGCTGCCTCCTCTGCAGTGCATATTCTTTCTGTGGTGGGTTGGGTAGGCATGATGGGTGCCCGTGGCACCTGTGTTGCATCAGGCAGCGTGGAGATGGTGGAGATGTTGGTGCTGGTGCCCGGCACGTGTGTACCAGATGCTACGTGGGGCAGAGTTGCAGAACTTCTGGCAGCATCCTCCTGGGCAGGGGCGCTGGCTTCCACACGTGCCGGAGCCGATTGCCTGGGATGTTGTGCGGTGTCACTGTCACTTGAAATGGCTGTAGGGATACAGAGGGCATGCAATTAATTGTGTGGTGGTGCCTGATGGGTGCATCATATGCATCAGACAGGTTGATCAGTTAACAGTAGCATCTACATGCATATGCTTGTCGATGGTCAGGTATTGTAGTGATGTGGATCGTCATCTGGATCATGATTGTGTCCTTTGGGCCACTCATGCACTGGCTGAGGGGGGGCGTTGTTAATGGGTCCTTTGGTCTACTCATGCAGTGGCTGGGGGGGGGATGTTAATGCGTCATTTGGGCCACTCGTGCACTGGCTGGGGGGGGGTTGTTAATGGGTCCTTTGGGCCACTCATGCACTGGCTGGGGGTGGAGGGTTGTTAATGGGTCCTTTGGGCCACTCCTGGCCTCTACATGTACTCATATGGCATTCATATTTGTGCACTTACCAGCATCTGCAGGTGGGCTCACTCCTTCCTCAGCATCCCCGATCCCATGGATGCCCTCAAGGTGGAGGACACTGCTGCAGCCCTCCTCCCATGTTTGCAGCCTCAGTGGGGAAGGGGGCCCACCACCTGTCCCACTGCTGCTTTGGCGGTGTGTAGAGATCAGGTTCCGCACCCTCAGCCTGAGGTTGTCCCACCTTTTGTGCCAGTCCTTGATGCTCCTCGCAGTCACGCCCACAGCGGTGCACGTGCACTTCCGCCCACACTTCCTTCCTGCGCTGCTGTGAAGCACGCCATTGATCAGCACTAAACAGCATCTCAGCATGCTGCACTATATGGTCGACCAAAACAGTTAGCTCCGCCTCACTAAAGCACTGTTTACGTTGCCTCTGGGCTGGAATCCTGGCAGACATGCTGGTGGTTCTTTTTGGCTTCTCACTGTGTGGATTCTGCTTGTGCTGACTCTGGATTGCAATGAATTGGGTTTTATATGATGGCCGCCTCTCTGTTTCCGGTTTTCACGATCATGGTATTTCCGCTTCCATGTCCGTGGCGATGGCCGCGGACATGGTTTTTACACTACTTGTGGTGCCGCTATGTCCATTTCAGTGGGTGTTTCTGTGGCGACGGTGACACCGTTTCCGCATCCGTGTGGTGCGCGTGACCGACAGCACGTAATCGGCCGGTCTTTCCGCAACCTTGCGGATGCAGAAACTTTGTTACTGTCGCTGCGGAATCACCGCATTCCGGACTGGAAAACTTGTAATGAGGCCCAATGTATCTGGGTCTTTTGCCTACTCCAAAGATCCAACCCAAATGCTCAAAACACCTCCTTGGGGCTACCGCTGGTAGGCAGTGGACTATGGAGTGTCTCTACGCCTCCTGGCCTGCTATTCACTTCCAGTACTGGCCAACACAACTTTTTCATGAATGTCCTTAAATAGTTGGACCTCGTCCAGCCTGGTTCAGAACCCTTCCGGTTCTAACCCCACCCTGGGTTCTCGGGTTGCATCACCCTTCTTGGGCTTGATCGGAGGTCGGCTCACTCTGGGCCCGATGGATTCTCTTCCCACCTTGGGCACTTGGGATTCACACACCCTCATCAGGTATCTGCTTTCTTAGTGCTGCTTGGGCCATTTTGTCTTTCAGCCTCTCTCAGGACCATGTGTCTCTTAACTCCTCTCAGGTTATTCACTTTTTCACCCTGGCTTGGGGGTATCTGGATTCTTGCCCCGGCTTGGGGGATTTTGGGTATATGGATTATCGGGCAGTCTGCATCCTGAGCCCCTCCTGGGCTATTTGCCTTCTCACCCTGTTTAGGGGTATACAGATTCTGGCCCGGTTCAGTTGGTTTTCTACTTCAGCCCCTTTTGGGCTATTCACCTTCTTACCTGAGCTTGGGGTATCTGTGGGTCTGCCTGCCCCCCTACCGGTTTCTCGTGCCAGGGTTGCTACAGTGGCGTTCCTCGGGAAAGGCGGTGGCTCTGGCTTCCACGTCGCTGTGCATGTTTCAGTGTTTCCCGTTGACTTGTCATAGAACCCCAGCGTCGGATAGAGCTTGCGCCGGTTTACTGTGTTTCCTGCGCTCTCGTCAATGCTCTTAGAGGTGGGGCCAAGATTCTCTCGCTCCAGGCCGGCTCCAAGGAGCAGCATTCTCGCGGGCTTCCTAACTTCTTGCATTCCACTGGTTATGCATTGGACTGTCTCCTGACCACCCCTTAAAGGGGACTGGGCCCTCCTCTGCGTCTTGGCACTGCAGGCTTGCCAACCTTCGTCCATCTCTCTCTCTCTCTCGTTTCGTTGGTCTGACAAGCCCTTTTTGCTCCTTCGGGGAGAGAACAGGACAGTCCATTGGTCCTGCAGTTCATGCACGGTGGACAAACGAAAAGGGCAAGAAATCATACCAGTTACCTGTTTGTGAATATCCCTAATCTTCACATAGCCGATAAAAACATTGGCTACCTAGGACAGGTGAGGGTAATCCCTGTCAAGGGATAGCCTGTCCTCCAAGGAGGTGTCACCCCCAGTGGGATCCCACTTGCCCTATCCCATAGGTGGTGTGAACTTTAGCGGCCTCACTTCCCTAGTCCCAAAGGGGTTGACTTGGGTAGAGGGGACGAATTTCGTGGACTCAGCACATACCACTTCTGTTAGTTGGAGCCTCCATCTTGGGTACACATTGAGACTCATTACAAGTTGGGTGGTGATACAGTGGCAGAATTACCATTACTGCCATGGTGTCGGGCGGAAACCCCCTGGCGTTACAGCTTGGCAGAATGGTGCACTCACTATTGGCGGCCATGGTAATTCCATCTGGCAGAATTACCACCGAAACTGGCTCCATAGCGGTAATTCCACCCATATTTGGCAGAATTCCCATTATCGCCATACATTCGATGGTAATTCAGCCGAAGGAATTACCATCGGCGGAAATAGCATCCTCTCTGGAACAGGAAACACAGCTCTGGTCATTTTGATAAACAGAATCTGATCTGAATCCAACACTTCCTTTAACCATCCAGACCCAAAGGAGAGTGAAAACAAGGACAAATCAAAGGGGAAGGTGCCTGACCACAGGCTCAGGAAGCAAAGGTTCAGCGAGGCGGAGCTGCAGGTCCTTGTGGAGGAGGTGATGGCCCATGCAGAGGATCTGAAGCTAATGTAGTTGGGCCCACCGCAGTGACATTAACAAATGTAAATGCCCACACAGCGCTGCTCAGAGGGCATTTAACGATTTTGGGTGCGCCTGACCCGCTTTGGGCCTACCCTGTCTACGCCTCTGGCTCCCGACACCGCAAAACATATCGGTGCAGCGGCATGCTGCCATCTGGTCAGACATCAGTGACAAGGTCACAGCTGTGGGAGGAGTCCCAAGGGATGGTGAGGACTGCAGGAAGAGGTGTAATGACCTCAAGGCCAGGGTCTGCCTCCGCCTGTCCAGACATCAGCAGGAGTCATTGGCCAAAGGAGGCCGCTCCATGGACCCCCTAATCTAGACCCCGTGGAAGGAGAAAGCCAGCTGCATACTCCACATGGAGGGGATCAAGGAAGTTGGGAGTGTAAGGGCCAGAGCCAGCAGCCAATTTGAATCTGGTGCGTTTGAATGCCCCCCCTCTTCCCCTGACAATACACTGGCAGTATAACCATCCCAAGCATGTGTCCCTTAGCATAGATGGACCCAATGGACAGGGGAAGATGCCACCACATACCAGTGGATTGTACTCCATCAGCAGACACTAACCCCAACTTGCAGTGGCCATATGCAGAGGCCTGCAATCGACCATATACCCCAGTCCACATGTGCAGGATGTCCCTCCACCATGTAGCATGTGGGACTTGCACGCCCACCTACAAGTATGATTGATAAGTAACAGTATGTAATTGTTCACCCACCAGGTTCACAGGTGACGCAGGAGGATGAGGAGGAGGATGCAGGCCCATCCACACCCCATGTGCGGACCTCCTGGAAAACACTAGCAGTCACCACCCCTGTACCGCTCAGCGATGGGAAGGGACAGAGGAAGGGCAGTATTGTGACACTAGGGCCTAGCAGTCCCACACGTGCCAGCATTGGCACAACACCCAGTGACACAACTGCAGGTCCTGTACCCCTGCACCTGTCCCCCCAACAGCTGGCCAATGTGATCATGAGAGGGGAGCCAGATGCTGGCAGGCGCACAGAAGACACTGGCCATGCACCCACCCACCCGGCCCATGATACCCGCTCATCACCTGAGCGGGAAATTCAGCCAATTGGTCAGCATGGCCAGGAGTCAGAGGGCGACAGCAATGGCAGTTCATATGACTCACTCTGCTTCAGCCGCAGCCCTCTTCATGGCCCTCAACCCATAATCCATGCATCAAAGGATGCCATATGGAGGAGGCTGGATGACATGGAGCAGTGCTAGGCGCGCTTGGAGATACTTACGGACACACAGGTACAACACCTTGAATCCATCAGTGACGATGTACAGGGCACATCACGGAAGCTACAACATCTGCTGCTCTGCCTATTGTTGGACAGAGGGTAAGGGAGATGACAGAGCATCTAGGCCTTTGCCGAGGCAATGCAGGATAGCATGCTCTTGGCCATGCAACGGAACCAGGAGCCTGTGTCAGACCAATCCACCTCTGTCACCCCCACAGAAGGATCTCTGTCCAGCACCCCAAGGCACCGCTCCATGTGCAATCTTGCTCCAAAGCTGCTGGAGGACACTATTAAGGGCAGGAGGTCACGCAACTGACAGTGCATATATATATAGGCACAGGGGAGGGTTTGTGTTGGGGATGGTGTTAAGGGGAGGGGGGCGTTGGGGATGGTGTTGTGGGGAGGAAGGAGATGGGGTGTTGGGGATGGTGTCTAGGGGAGGGGGGCATTGGGGATTGTGTTGTGGGGAGGGGTGTGTGTGTGTTGGGGAGGTTGTTGTGGGGTGGGTGTTTGCACATTTCAACATAAAATGATAGTTCACTTGAAGCAATTCTTGGACATTCCTTTTTGTGTACATGTGTTCAATTCTTGACATGAACATATATTACAATGGTGCGTAGAATGTGGATATCAATGTGCTAACAAATAATTGTCCATGAGTTCTTGCCAAACAATACGTCCATCCCTGCGCTCTTCTTGCCACTGTGTGGCAGTGCATCACCCACAGGCAGTGAGTCATCCTCTTCTAGGGTGGCATGCCCACATCAGGGGGTTGGGAGACATTCTGCCTGAGGCATATGTTGTGCAGCATGGCACAGGCAAGCACAATTTGTCCAACCTCTTCTGGCCTCTACAGCGGAAACAAGACTTCAACAGGCCAAAGTTTCGCTCAATGCAGAGCCTGGTCAGGACATGTGCCTCGTTGCAGGCCACCTCCTGTAGCATCTGTGGATCCCACATGGGTGTCATTAGCCATGGTAGCTGGAGGTATCCAGAGTCACATGCAAGGGGCAAAGGTCAAAGGTGTCAGTCACAGAGCACTGTGGATGTGTTTCCTTTTGAAATGGCATGTTGATTGACTGTGCATGCATTCTATGAGCATTGTCACACTACATGTCTTGCAATGACAGTACATGTGGAATCATTCATTATTTGCATTGTTGTATAACACCATGCATCCAGCTGCCCACCAGCAGTTGCCACTTTCAGGGTCTGTGATTGTCATGGCAGGATGGTGCCTGTTTTGGCCTGTGCATTGCTCTCATGCATGTGCCCTGATGGTTGGTTTGTGTTGTCTATGTCTATTCCATGATGGCTTCATATACCTGAGTACATGGGATTACTACTGCCAGTGTTCAATTCCTTTGGTGCAGTGTTGTACATCAAGGTTGAATCAATAGGGATGGGTAATGATGCATTGTGGTACCTGTAGTCATGTGTGTGTGTGTTTGTAGCTTGTTGGGACAATGTGCATTGGCAACTTCATGCAGCATTTTCCACCCTGTCCAAGAACTGTGGGTTGCAGGTTGTAATATGTGCAGAGAGTGGGCAGATCCTGCGTGTACAGGGCTTTGACAGGGCATGCATTGTTGAGCTGTGGCTATGCACCTCCTCCCCTTCACATTGCATTTCCGTAGTGCTGCAAGATGCATTTGTGGGATGGCACTTGTACTCACCCAATATCCACGTCAGTTGCCCTCTCTGCCTCACCAAGAATCACCTTTCGACTACTTTCTATAACACAAAGGTGCTCATATGGTACAAACCCAGTGTATCTTTCTGTCTGACAGACTTTGTTGGCAACCCGCTCAGAGGGCACTTCGACCTAACAATTCTTCGCTTTTGTCTATGCCTAAACTTAGACTGACCATGGTGTCTCAGAGGCCTTTTCCCTATGCCACTCCTAAGTGCTGGAATGTACTTCCACCCGATTTGAGAGCATGTTGCTCTTTTGATTGCATTAAGTGTGGTCTGAAAACTGCTTTGTTCTGTTCACTCTCCCTGGCCCTTTTAGGCGTTCCAACTATATGACTGGAAATGTTTTGTTTTTTTGTTTTAAGGGCTTCTATGCCTGCGGGCCCTTCATAGCGTTATATAAATAAATAAATAAAATGTATACAGGCAGTGTGCTGTTCCGCAGGACTATGGCATCATGGGTGGAACCAGGAAAGGGGGCATAGCAGTGTGTGAAGAAGAGGTCAGGGTCACATGTGACCTGGCCATTGAGGGAATTACACTGCTTTCTGTTGTGGTATATGTCTTCCGGGGTATGGGGGGCCATTAACGCCACATGGGAGCAGTCCAGAGCAGCAATGGCGTTGGGCATGTGGGCTACTGCTTAAAAATGTGCCTTCATGGCATGCTCCTGTGCTGGGGTCGTGGGCAGGGAGATGTGCTGGGACACATGGCGCAGAAGGCTTCCAGCACCTGCATGACCACATTAGAAAATGTGCGCTGGAACATTCCGTGCAGCATGGCCACGGAGTGCTGGAAGGTGCCAGTTGCCAGGAATTGCAGGACAGACACAAGCTTCAGCACTAGGGGTACATCTGTTCTCATGTAGATCATACTATCTATGTCATCCTGGATTAGGATGAGCAGCTCAGCTATGGTCTCACTGCTCAGCCGGTACTGGGGGACCAGCTGGTTGTCAGCCAAGGTCCAGGGTGAGGGCCTGACCCAGGGTATGGGCTCTTGCCTTGCATGGCATCTTCACCTCCACCTCTCTGTACCCTGTGCCCTGTGCTGTTCTCCCTGCCTCTGTAGGTCAATGTGGAGCAGCTGCATGTCCCAGGTCGCAATGGCTGGTGGTAGCATGGTGTTGGAAAGTGTGTTTGGGGAAAGCGTGTGACTAATGTTCCCTTCTTGAGTGGATTGGGTGCACTGGTGGCTTCATTCCCAGTACCTGTATGCAAAGTTAATTGCAATGTGTTTTTGGTGGAATTACTGTCCATTTTTGGTTGTAATATGGCAGAAATACTGTTTTGGGCCTGGGTGGTAATTCCACCGGCGGAATTAGCGCTGGGTTAAATCTGCCATGTGTTGGCGGTAATTCTGCCATGGCTAATTCTACCAGTGAGTGGAATTACTGCTGAATCATAATTCGACGGTATGGTGATAGTGGCGTAAATTCTGTTACCGCCATTTAACCATATACCACTCATCTCGTAATGAGCCCCATTGTCATGATCTTTACCCGTTTTACCCTTTCAGTGTTCTACTGTGAAGCAAGAACCATCTCATCACCCAGCCGTTAGTGTCCTTCCTCATGTACACCCAAGCTAAGAGGGAGTAGTTGGTAATGGGTTTAAAATTTCGTCCTGTTAAGTAATAGCGAAGACTAGTGATGGCCCACTTGATAGCCTGGGCTTCTAGCTCCACATTTGCATACCTTTGCTCCTGAGGGAAAAACCTTCGGCAAAATAAATAGGACCAGGAGTTCTTGTCCATCATGCAACTGGGAGAGAACATATACCTAGGCCTCCCTTGGATGGATCAGCCTGCAAAATGAATTCTCGGTTGAAATCAGACCTTTTCAGAATTGGCTCATTGCAGAGGATGCGCTTCAGCTCATCAAATCTACGCTGATCGTGTAGAGTCCAGACCATTTTGTTAGGCTGGGCATTTTTCAGTTTATCAGTAAGGTTTGCCGCAATGATGATGATGAGCCCCGGTAATACCTAGCTAATCCTGGTAATGCACAGAGTTCCCTCTTGGTTTTAGGGGGAGCTGTTAAGGTCTCTGCTTTTGCTTTCTCCATTTGGGGCTGGACCAGGCCTTTACTCACAAAGTAGCCCAGATTCTTGACTGCATTCTGAGCAAGGTGGAATTTCTTGGGATTGGCCTGAGTAAGGCCCTGGAGATTTCATACAAGTAAGTGGAACAGGTGCTCTTCTCAACCGTTAATGTGTATTACAATGTCATCTAGGTAGCCCCCCAGAAAGGTGGAATAAGGCTAGAGGATCCTATCCAACAGCCATTGGAAGGTCACTGGAAATCTGTGTAGGCCAAACTGGAGCACAGTAAAATGGAATGTCCCCTGGAGAGTGCTGAAGGCCATTTTCGCAATACTGGCATACATAATGGAGGTCGCGTTCGAAATATACGCGGACTGTATGTGAGGTGATTCCGGACAGGACACCTTCCTTAAAACTGCAAGTACAGAGGATATATGCAACTAGATCATGCGTTGGTATTTAAGTATATCACCAGGCAATAGCTTCACTTGAACAATGCCCTCATTAATGAGGAATACATTTTCACAGGACTTAAACCCAAGAAGGCGCAATTTGCCGGTGCAGGGTAACAGAATATTTTGTTTGAATAGCAGAAGAAGACACCAAGCCCACCTTTTAAGCTGTTTGCATATTTAAAATATATGATGTCAAACAATGTTGGATCGATACTGACCGAACGACAATGCCATCATACTTGGGAGACCTTTTTAAAATGGCAATACAGCATTCTATATCATTACTGTATCGTTTCTGCCTAATTTCAGGTTCTTGACTTGCAGAAATTAGGTGAGAACCCATGCCAACCCCCACCTCCAAACAAACCCCTCCCCCTTTCAATATATGCACCCTTTGGAGACTGGGGCACACAGCATATCTTGGGCACGACGTACTGGAACATATAGACACCCGCATAAACACAATAGGTCACCGACCATGGAATGTAGATGCACAAATCACACTGGTTCTTGCGCATTGCGTGTGAACTCGGACTAGTAATCACAGTTATAATCTTTTGCATGCTATATTTAAATATTACCAGCAAACCAATCAGCTATTACAATAGAATTTGACAATGCATGGGGTCCATCAAATGTATTGTATGCCCTATGCTTTCTACCTGAATGACAAAAACAATGTCTGTTTATCTTTCTTCTTTTCCCTCGTATCCTGTCCCATGATATGTACTTACAATCGTGGTTGCACACAATTATGATGATACTAATTTGTGTATTCATTTTATTTTAAAACAATTACTTTTGAAATTGTACGCAACCGTTCATGTGAATCAAACATTCATGTAATTTGTACACATGACTGCAATTTTTTGAACAATCAGCCTTGAAAAATCCTTATAGTCGAAACACGTCTTGACTGTTTCAAACCAAAAAACATAGCTTGAGTGATTAAAAGCACCACTCAACACTTTCAAGGATTGTGAATATTTGTTTGAAAGACTGTGCATGAAATTGAAGTCTGTTTATAGCAAGCCAATATTGCAGGCAAAATAAGGTTTTTCAAATAGAGGCTAAGTGCGAAGTGCTAGTGGATAGTACACATATTTCTCGAAGTATGGGAGCTGTAGTATGCCATAAAGGTAGAGGGAATATGGGGTAAACAGTTGTTGGGAAATGGGGGATACCATGTCTTGCCTTCCATTGTTTCTTCCCCACTCCCCAAGGACCCTCTGCCCAGGTGATCCTCCCTCACTTGTCCACCCCCAGGGTCCCAGGTCACCTGAATAAGGGATCCCCGGGGATTGAGTAGTGAAACATCCTCAGGTTTTTCACAACCCACACCCATTTAATGGTGGGTAAAGCAACATCATCGACCCAGCCTTATGGCAGCCCTTAACATAGCCTCTGAATTTCAAAAAGAAGGAACGGGCTGCCTGTTAGGAAAGATTTCATAAGTGTATGTAATTTTCCCTCCATGTGTCAACCCCCAAACGTTTTGCTGCTGTTCAGACACCATTGACTGACTTTGCCAGAGAAGCACAGCCTTCATTTGCACTCCTCTGTGCTTTCGCTAACTTTTTATGGGGAAACTGACATGCCCTTTAGACAGTCAGTACTGGGAGACTTTGTTTCCCTTAGTCCTTTCCTCATGTTGCAACTTTTGTGCAACATGTAACAAGTGTGCAATGTATCTTACCATACAGCACACTTGGGTCTATAGTCATTTCCAAAAGCCCTAGATACTCTCACTGGACATTTTATGAACTGTGCAGATGTGTCAAGGATAGGACTGGTGGCAGCTATTGTTTCGTATTATTTTTAACCCTTTCCTTCCATGTTGACCGCGTTAACCGCATTTGGCACAAATATGTGGCCTGGCTCCGAAATGGACATGCCACAAGGTTCTTTGTCCTGTCCTTTGGCCATCTTGCCCCTTCACCTTCCCCAGGTCGAGTCGACCCGGGTCAGTCCTTATTTGGTCATGCACTTTCCCGCAAATTCCACTGCTTTTGCAAGCTTCTGCATGCCTTGTGTGTGTGCCTCCAGGATGTGGGCTGGAATGTCTGGTTCCAATACACATCCTGGATGCCAGAGAGTCTGGAGTGCCATGAATGCTTGGGACCATTGTGATCCGTGATAGGTCCACGTATGGAGTGTGTGTTTGTGAGCATATCTCCCATTGGGTCCTTTCCGTTTTGGTGTGAAGGGAACTTTGGATAAGAGGAGGCTGAAAACACCACTACCATGTCGATCTCCTGTGTTTTCATCGAACAAAGGATAGGATCCAAGTATCCTGCAACATGAAGCAGTCGAGGAACCGCTGGGGAACCGCTGGAAGGTTTGGCACCCTGAGCCCGCTGTCGTCCCATGTGACCGCTCTGCATCTGGTCGTCCTAGAAAGTCTGCGAAGACGCTTCGACCCATTGGAATAGTGGGACCAACTATTCTCGGCACCTTCATCAAACCCTGCAAGTAAGCTTTCTCGGAAGTATCCCTGGGCCAACCAGTGGACTGACTAGCTTACCCAGTTGCTTTGCTCTGTCACTGCCACTATTTTGAGGAGGCCCTCGAAACTTGGTATACTGCTAGCTCTGTGTCCCTGGTGCCCTAACACCGAATTTCGTACTTAGCGTGGTTACCCTGTTGCCCTGCCGCAGCAACATCCTTTGCAAATCCGCTGCTTTAGTGACCCTCTTGCCTCTGAAGCCTGCTGCAGTGAAACTGGGTCGATTCATCCACCCGGAGCGGAGAAATCGTCACTGTCCCGTTTGGGAATCATCGCTGTATCTCAGGAACTGAAAGGTGCCGAGACATCCTTTTTGCTGCATTCGAACCTGCAAGCGAAGTGGACTGAACTGGCGAAGTTTGGGTCCGCTTGCATCAGGGACCGGTGAGTACTCCATACCCCAACTGGTGTCCCCTAGCGCAAGGGCCCATTTTTACGTATGAGTGGCCCCTGGGGGTACCTCTCCTTTCCACTGCTTTGCTCTCGAACTGCCTCTGCCTTCAAGTGGAGGTCCTTCTTGAATAGTGGGAACTTGTTCTGCATCGCCTCATCCACCTTCCTGAGCTGCTAGAGACCCCCGAAGAGACCCTATTCTGCCCATTGGAACAACCGCATGCACTTGCATTGCATGTACTATTGAGCACAAGGCTCCTCTCTTCTTAGGGCTTGGACTGCCTCTTAGTTAGGTGTATATTCGATGTTGAACTGAGCCTAAAGACTATCTGCACTGCCTGTTTCCTTCCCCTCTAGGTTTTCGACATATTTCATGCATTTAACCCTTTAGACCCCAATTGTCTTGTATATACATTGGGCCTCATTCCAAGGTTGGTGCTAGTCATGGAACTATTAGCGCCATGACTAGCACCATTACCAGTACAGTGTCCGCCCTTGTTCAATGGGGATTTACCGGTCTAGTCCGGCCTTTGAGGGACCGGTAAGTCCCCATTGAAAATGTCAATCCCCATTCCCATTTGAGCCCATAGGGCTCAATGGGAAGGGGGAAGGCGGCAATAACGGTACCGTAAATTACTGTACCGTTATTGACCCCGGTATCCCTTTGCAGGTCCCGTCCTTAACGCCTGCTAAAATCAGGCGTTAAGGGAAGGACCCGCAAAGGGACCTCAGGATAGGGCGCAAAAGGATTACCGGCACCGGTTTCCTTACCGGTGCCCAGTATCCCCTTGCGCCCGGGTTGTAATGACCCCCATTGTATTGATAGTGATGTGTTGGTTTACTTAGTGTTACTGTGATTCTTTTGCTATGGTCTATGTTACAAAGGCCTTGTAGTAAATGTGTCTATATTTTTGATATAACACCTGCCTGGAGTAATTTGTAAGTGTCCTTGCTCTGTGTGCTCATTGAGGCCCTTCAGTCACCCTCACCCCTCCTGAGACTTAGTCTTGACCGCCTACCCTAGCTACCCTGATTGGTCTGGCTTGTCCAGAGGTAACCCTGTTCCAAGAAACTTGGCTGGCCTTCTGAACCTCTGCCCACCAGGTCAGAGTTCAGAAATACATCTTAACAAATTGGTGTACAGCGTGGGATAGGACTGAAGGTATCCAGTGTTGCATACTAGTGAAGGCATTTCGAGTTATTCCTACCAGTACACATAGTGAATTGTAGTATAACTGGAAAAGGCCATAGTCCAATCTAACAATGTGGAAACAAGTACCTTGTTAACTTTAAATGCTTTTAAATCTGAAACATTGAGAAAGATGTGTGCTGAGAGAGGTATCTCTGCTCAAGGCACAAACATGGAAATGATCCAAAGAATCATGGACTGGCAAGAAGCTCAGCTTAGTGCCATAGCTTCTGATGACAGTGCAGAAGGAGGTGGGGCTGCTCTCACTGGCAGAACTGGAGGTTCTGCCGCTGCACTAATTCATAGGGACCATGAGGATTTGGAGGATGTCATATCTAATGTTTCCTCTGCCAGTGCTGAAGGTGAGGCCATACTTGAATTCAAGAAGCAAGAACTGCTGTTTAGGCAGAAGGAGCTTGAATTTAACATGGCCAAACTGAAGACAGAGCAGGCAGAAAAACAGAAAGACAGGGATCATGAGTTGGAACTGGCCAAGCTTCAGGTTGCCAATGGATCCAAGGGTCCTGGACATGGGTCTGGGTCCTCCTCACATCCAAGGTTTCCTAAGGATCTGCTCGGTGTGTATGAGGAAAGGAATGACATTATGGACTGGCTGAATACATTTGAGTATGCATGTGAAGTTCAACAAGTTGACAATGCTGATACAATTGCCGGGTTACTTAGCAGACTGCCCCATTCTGAAGTGCCATTATGGAAATGTCAAACGTTGAGAGAGCAGATTTTGCAATGTTGAAGCAAACTCTCATCTTAACATTTGGAAAGACTCCTGCCCAATACTTAAAAAGATTCAGAGAGTACAAAAAGAAAGAAGGTGGTACTTGGGTATCTTATGTAACGGAATCCTTAAAAAACTTGACTGGCTGGGTTGAAGGTTATAAGGTCTCTACTTTTGAAGGTATGATATGTCTTTTCATGTTTGAACATATTTTGCATCTTCTTCCCCCGCGCTTAAGCAGCACTTGGCAGATTCAAAGGAGATAGATCCTAAGAAACTTGCCATATCAGCAGATTTGTGGGTGACACATAGAGTGTCCCATAAGGACAAGACTCATCCTGGTAAGCAGGAGGAGGGGAAAAAGTCCAAAGATGAGGAGGGTGGAGAATATGATAAAACCTCCTCCCAGAAGGGCCACAAAAGGAAAAATAAAGGTAAGACACACGAGAACTCACAGGGTAGTGGAGGTCAGCCTCCAAAACAGAACTCTGGTTGTAGTAAGCCTCCCTATTTGAACAGACCCAGTGGATCTTGTTTTGCTTGTGAAGAAACTGACCATGTGAAGGGGGATCCCAGATGTAAGGTCAAAACCTTGGGGGTCCACTCTGCTAATCTGGCCTTCTCCTCCTATGAGGAAGAAGAGATTACAGGGGCATCCTTCTCCGCAGACTCCTTCCCCAGTGGGATAGAAGCTGAGGTAGTTTTAGAGTCCTTGGGTTCCTGGGAGCCTAAAGTCTCAGAGGATTATGCTAGGATTCCAGATAATACCAAGCACTACTTTAAATACAGTGTGCTGATCAATGGAGTAGATACTCCAGCTCTTAGGGATAGTCGGTGCAGTCGAACTGTAGTGGATTCTACCTTGTTAGACCCAGAGGAAGTTGCCAGAGCTCCCCTGGTGCCAACTAAGTTGGCTGATGCCCACCTCTCATCTTCCCAGTAATACCTGTAACTCTTACTATAAATGGTACAGCAGTCAGAATTCCAGTGAGCATACAGAGGAGTGTCCCAGGAAAGGTCTTGCTGGGAAATGATCTCAGAGCTTTAGGGCTTGTGGGAAATACAGCTGAAAGACCCTGCACAAGGTTTGAAAAAAGGGCAGCACTGGCAAAGACCAATGCAATGCCCCATCCAAAGGGCCCATCCAAAGGGGAAACCCAAGGCTAAAGGAGTACGAAAATCCAAAAGAGGGAAAGAAAACATTCCCCCTAACTCACCTTCCACTGTGGTGGAGGTAGTTGGTCAATCACCAGGACCTGACGAGGAGGTGGTGATACCTGAAGTAATTTACCCACATGACCATCCTGAAGTAAATGATTTGTTAGTAGAAGGTGGTACTGACAAAGAGGAATTTAGTAAGGGCCAACGTGAGTGCCCACAGGCCTGCTCCCAGCTTGAGGGTGAACCTCCTGGGAAGCACAGGATTTATTGGGAAGGTGGGCTCCTGTATAGTGAGCCTACAGAGTCTACAGAAGGAGAGCATAGGAGGTTGGTGGTTCCCCTTGCTGTAAGACCCTTCCTCCTGCAGCTGGTGCATGAAGTGCCCCTTGCTGGTCACCTTGGAATCAAGAGAACCAAGCAAAGTTTATCCATGCACTTCTACTGGCCCAAGATGGGGGTGCAAGTAGAACGTCACTGCAGGAGTTGTGCCTCCTGCCAGTTATCTGGTAAGAGTGGCTCAACAATCCAAGCTCCATTGGTACCACTCCCAGTCGTAGGGGTACCATTTGAGAGGGTAGGGATCAACATTGTTGGTCCCCTTGACCCCCAAACATCTTCAGGCAATAGGTTTATCCTGGTGCTGGTCGACCAAGCCACCAGGTATCCTCAGGCCATCCCATTGAAAACTGTGAATGCCAAGTCAGTTGCTAAAGCTTGGCTTGGCATATTTACTAGGGTTGGCTTTCCTAAAGAAGTTGTGTTTGATAGGGGCAGCAACTTTATGTCAAAGTATATTTATTTATTTATTTTATTTATTTGCATTTGTTAAGCGCACTTGCAGCCCATGAGGCATCGAGGCGCTGTTACAGAGGAAACACAGATTCAAGATTACATTCGGAGGCTCTTAGTTACAAGTTAGCAGGCATAAAGGCAGAAACAGGTTAAAGTCACACAAAGAGTCTGGTTTTGATAGCCTTACGAAAGGCAAAGTGGGACTCAATGAGTCTGAGGTGAGGTGGCAGGGCGTTCCAGTGCGTGGCTGCAAGGGTGGGGAAGCTGGAGCCACCAGCACGCACTTTCCGAGAGGTAGGCCTGACAATGGTGTTGGCGTAGAAAGATATAAGCGGTCTTGTGGCGGAGTGCCTGGTGATTCTGTTCGTCAGGTAGGGGGGGGCAAGCTCGTGAATGCATTTGTGGGTAATGGCAAGAGTTTTAAAGACAATTCTTTCTTTAACAGGGAGCCAATGCACTTGCCTTCTGATTTCGGAGATGTGGTCTCTCCTTGCGGTGCCGGTGGCTGCCCTTAGAGCATTGTTCTGGGCTAGCTGAAGTTTGGCGATGTTTTTGTTGGAGGTCCCGACGAGAAGGGCATTACAGTAGTCAAGTCTTGACCCGATGATGGCCCTGGCAATCGTGAGGCTGCTTTGACGGGCCAGGAAGGGCCTTGTTGCGTTGATGACTTTGGTGTAGTAGGCTGAGGAGGCGGCGATGGCATTGACCTGTCTGTCCATCGACAGGTCGGAGTCAAGGTAGACTCCGAGTGTCTTAACATGGTTAGAGACTTTAATTGGAATATTATCAATGGTGAAGGAGGCGTACTGTTCTCCAAGATTGCCGAGGGTGAAAGGTGAGCCAATAAGGAGGAGTTCGGTTTTTTCACCATTGAGGCAAAGCCAATTCTCCGCCATCCAGGATTGGATGGTAGAGTAGATAGAGGAGAGGGTGTTGGAGTCCGCTAGGTAGTCGCCCGTGAGTGGGATGAGTACCTGCGTATCGTCCGCATAATTGGTATATGAGATACCCAGGGAGTCCAAGATGCTAAACAGTGGCCTCGTGAAGAGGTTGTAGAGAGTAGGTGCGATACAGGAACCCTGGGGGACACTGCAGGTGAGGAGGCTGGGGGTGGCAGCAGCAACTTCAGAAAAGACTTTCATGGCCCTATCTTTGAGAAAGGAGGTGATCCATTGGCAGGCTTTAGGGGAGAAGTTGGCTTGTGTGGCTAGGTGGTGACACAGGGTATTGTGGTCGACAAGATCGAACGCTGCAGAGAGGTCAAGGAGCAGTAGAAGGGTAGGTTTGCCTGCGTCTCTGAGATCGTCCATTTGGTTTTGCAGGTCTAGGAGGGCCGTTTCAGTGCCATGGCGGGGGCGGAACCCAGATTGCCGTAGACCGAGGAGGCGGTTGTCCTCTAGGAACTTCTGGACTTGCAGGTAAACTGCTTTGTCCAAGATTTTGAGCAGGAACGGTACAGTCGTAATGGGCCTGTAGTTCCCCGGGACGGTTGGGTCGAGAGAGGGTTTCTTGAGAAGTGGGCGGACCCAAGCTTCCTTAAGTCCTGATGGGACATGGCCTGATTGGAAGGATGAGTTGATAAAGGCTGTGAGGAAGGGGGCTAGGCTAGGTGCGGAATCCTTGATGAGGCTGGCGGGGCATGCATCCCCTTTGCAATTGGAAGGTTTAATGGAGTTGAGCAGGGTAATGACCTCTTGCTCTGTGATATCTTTAAATTCGAACAACGGGGAGGACGTGGTCTTGGTGGGTGGCTTAGCATGCATGTTCGCTATAATGTCGGAGAGGGCTTTTTGGTGGCCATGAATTTTACTTTGGAGAGTGTTAAGCTTCTCAAGCATGGCAGATTGAATGCTGTTACACCATTTGTCATCTTTGATGATAGAGGAGGGGGGGCAGATGGTTTTTCGAGTTCCCTGAAGATGGTGAATAGTTCCTTGGAGCCTGATTTAGCGTCAGCGATCCTGGTGTTAAAGGAGGCAGCCTTTGTTCGAGTGATGTTGGTCTTATATAATTTGGAGATGGCTTTGAATTTCTGTTTAGTGGCTTCAGACGGGTTTGCTTTCCATGTGGAAAGAGCAACCCTCTTCTGCGCACGTTGATCAAGGAGTTCTTTGGAGAACCAGGAGTTGGCATGTTTGGCTTTTTTGGCTTTTTTGAGAGTTAGGGGGGCAATGGCATCCACAGCTGAAGTGATGATATCCTTAAAGGTGATAGCTAAGGTATCGGGGTTGTTCGAAGAGGGGGTTTGAAGGTCTGGGTTAAGGAGGTAGGGTGCAAGGTTTTCAGCTGTGAGAAGGCGTGAACTTCTGGAGTACGTGTCGGGGCAGGGTGGTGGCGGGGAGAAAGCAGCTTTGTTAGTTCCGAGGTTGAATTGGATGTAGTGGTGGTCGGACCAAGGAATAGGGTTGTTGTCCTTGATGAGAAGGGTGCAGTTGTGATGGCTGGCCCAGTCAAGGGTGCGTCCTTTGATGTGTGTGGGCTGGGAGATGGAGTGCGTGAAGCCTAGGTTGGAGAGTGCCTTCTTGAGGAGTTTTGCAGGGGAGTCCTTGGGGTCGTTCAACCCTAG
Organism: Ambystoma mexicanum; assembly: GCF_040938575.1. NCBI lineage: Eukaryota > Metazoa > Chordata > Amphibia > Caudata > Ambystomatidae > Ambystoma > Ambystoma mexicanum. The sequence goes on along the minus strand of NC_090921.1, from coordinate 1,356,516,631 downwards.
GTTAAGGTCACCGAGGAGTAGGACCTGTGAGGTCTTTTTGATGTTATGAGAGAGTGCAGAGATGAGTGTGTCGTGGAAGTCGGTGCACGGTCCTGGGGGTCTGCAGACAATGTGCATGGATATGGTGCAGTTAGCTGATACATTGATTTTTAGAGGGAGGTAGTCGCTATTGCTGTCAAGGATGCCTTCTACTTCTCTGATGGAGAGGGTGTCTTTGGCGATGAGGGCAACGCCTCCACCTCTCTGAGAGGTGCGGTCTTTCCTGTAGATGGAGTAACCAGGTGGGATGGCCAATGATAAGGCTGGGCCCGAACTTTCATTGAGCCAGGTTTCAGTGAGGATGAGGAGGTCTAGTTCGTCTTTTATGAGCAGGTCATTGATGTCGAGGGCGTGGGCTGGTACAGAACGGGCATTGAGCAGGGCGCACATGAGCGTGCGGCTGGGGGGAGGCAGGGGGAGTGGGAAGCTGGTAGCTGAAGGAAGATCAGAGGAACTAGGTGGGATGGTCACGGGGGTGTCAGCGGTAAGATTAGGGGGCAGAAAGGTGTCATTGGGCCGCAAACAATCAAGGGGGGCGCCAGCAGTAGGACCAGCAGACATATGAACGTCATTGGGCAGCACACAGTCAATGGAGACACCAGCAGTGGGACCAGCAAACATATGACCATCATTGGGCAGCACACAGTCAATGGAGGCACCAGCAGTGGGACCAGAAAACATATGAACAACATTGGGCAGCACACAGTCAATGGAGGCACCAGCAGTGGGATATGCAGGCCATGTGGAAGGAATGTGGTGTCACCTATAAGTTTTCATCTGCATATCACCCACAGACCAATGGTCTGGTTCAAACGTTTAACAGGACCTTGAAAAGCATGATTGGGGCCCTGGAAGAACATCAAATAAGAAAATGGGATCTTCTGTTACCATGCTTACTGTTTGCCTACAGAGAAGTACCACAAGCGGGTGTTGGCTTCAGCCCCTTTGAACATCTGTTTGGTCACCCTGCAAGGGGACCCTTAGCCATAGTCAAGGAGGGATGGGAGATGCCCACTCCCCCCATTACTACCAACATAGTGGATTATGTGTTAGGGCTCAGAAAATGGACGGTACTCCTGATGGGTCTGGCTAGTGAAAAGTTGAAGGCAGGGCAAGCTCTGGTGAAACATTGGTATGACCAGAAGGCTTCCCTCATCAATTTCATGAATCCTATAAGGCCTAGAGCTTTACAAGACAAATGGTCAGGCCCTTACACAGTGGTGAAATCTCTGGGTGAGGTCATCTATTAAGTGGACCTTGGAAGGTCTGGACAGGCTCCAAAAGTGTTCCATGTAAATAGGCTGAAGGCTTTCATCCCAAGAGTTGAAATCGCTGCACTGCTGTTGGCTTGAATAAGAGGGGTCAGAGCCTCTTCCCGACCTGTTCCAAAGCAGTCCTTCAGACAGCTCCATTGAGGGTGCCCAAGTGGCCCCTCACCTGACTTCTGATCAACAGGCTGAGGTGAAAAGTTTGCTTAGGCAATTTTCACCCTTGTTTTCACAGTCCCCTGGTTTGACACCTTGCTGCAAACATAACATTGACACAGGAGACATTGTTCCTACCAAAAGTAGGGGATACAGAATGTCGGACAAAGTAAGGTCTTACATTAAGACAGAGGTCAACCAAATGTTGGATCTTGGGGTGATTGAACCCTCCAGTAGTCCTTGGCCCAGCCCAGTGGTTTTGGTTCCAAAGGCAGGTACTTCTGAATTGAGGTTCTGTGTGGATTACAGGGTTCAGAATGTTGTCACCAAGACAGATGCACACCCCTTTCCTAGAACAGATGAGCTGGTGGATACATTGGGTGCCTCCAAGTACCTCAGCACGTTTGACCTCACTGCAGGCTATTGGCAAATAGCCCTTGCAGAACATGCCAAGGAGAAGACCGCATTCTCAACTCCAGAGGGCCTTTACCAGTTCAGGGTAATGCCTTTTGGGTTAAGGAATGCCCCTGCCACTTTCCAGAGGCTTGTGAATCATGTGTTGAATGGGTTGGATGAATTCTGCCTTGCATATCTGGATGATATAGCAGTCTTCAGTGCCACCTGGGAAGACCATGCGAAACACCTTGGGATTGTGTTACAGGCTCTTCAGAAGGCCCACTTGACCATAAAGGCCAGTAAGTGCCAGATTGGACAAGGTTCAGTGGTCTACCTTGGACATGAAGTAGGTGGAGGGAGTATACAGCCTCTACCCAGTAAAGTACAAGCAGTACAGGACTGGCCTACCCCCACTGCACAAACCCAAGTGAGAGCCTTTTTGGGAGACTATGGTACTATAGCTGCCCCTCTGACTGCTCTCACTACTCCAAAGAAACCTAAGAAGGTTACTTGGACTGAAGAGTGTGGGAAGGCCTTCAATGGCTTAAAAGACCCCTTGTGCCAGGCCCCTGTTCTCAGGGCCCCTTATTACCAAATACCTTTTATTGTGCAGGCAGATGCCTCTGACACTGGGATAGGAGCTGTACTATCACAAGTAGATGAGAAGGGTAAGGAACACCCTATGGGCTTCATTAGTTGCCAGCTTAAGGACAGAGAGCTCAGATGGTCCACAGTAGAGAAAGAGTGTTTCTCTGTTGTGTGGGCCCTAAGGACCCACTTCACTGTGAAAACTGACCATAAGTCCTTAAAGTGGCTAATGAACATGAAGGGAGAGAATCAAAAGTTTCTTAGGTGGTCCATAAGTCTGCAAGGCGTTGACTTCACTATTGAGCATAGGTCAGGTGTCCAACATAGCAATGCTGATGGGTTGTCCAGAATGTTTAACGACCTGAACAAGAAACTCATCCAAAGGTGGATTAGTTCCCCCTGTCCTTAGTCTGGGAGGGGCGAGTGTTAGGAAAGATTTCATAAGTGTATGTAATTTTCCCTCCATGTGTCAACACCCAAACCTTTTGCTGCTATTTAGACACCATTGACTGACTTTGCCAGAGAAGCACAGCCTTCAGCTGCAGTCCTCTGGGCTTTCGCTCACTTTTTATGGGGAAACTGACATGCCCTTAACTCAGTACTGGGAGAATTTGTTTCCCTTAGTCCTTTCCTCATGTTGCATCTTTTGTGCAACATGTAACAAGTGTGCAATGTATCTTACCATACAGCACACTTGGGTCTACAGTCATTTCCAAAGGCCCTAAATACTCTCGCTGGACTTTTTATGAACTGTGCAGATGTGTCAAGGATAGGACTGGTGGCAGCTACCTTTTCCCATTATTTTTAACCCTTTCCTGTCATGTTAACTGCGTTAACCGCGTTTGGCACAAATAGGTGGCCTGGCTCCAAAATGGCCATGCCACGAAGTTCTTTGTCCTGTCCTTAGGCCATCTTGCCCCTTCACCTTCCACAGGTCGAGTCGACCCGGGTCAGTCCTTATTTGGTCATGCACTTTCCTGCGAATCCCAATGCTTTTGCGGGCTTCTGCATGCTTTGTGTGTGTGCCTCCAGGATGTGGGCTGGAACGTCTGGTCCAATACACATCCTGGGTGCCAGAGAGTCTGGAGTGCCATGAATGCCTGGGACCACCGTGGTCCGTGATTGGTCCACGTATGGAGTGTGTGTTTGTGAGGAGATTGGGTCCTCTCCCTTTTGGCGTGAAGGGAACTTTGGATCAGAGGAGGCTGAAAACACCACTACCATGTCGATCTCCTGAGTTCTCACCGAACAAAGGATAGGATCCAAGTATCCTGCAACACGAAGCCGAGTCGAGGAACCGCTGGTGACCCGCTGGAAGGTTTGGCACCCTGAGCCCAATGTCAGCCCGTGGGACCCCTCTACATCTGGTCGTCCTAGAAGGTCTGCAAAGATGCTTTGACCCATTGGAATAGTGGGACCAACTATTCTCGGCACCTTCATCAAACCCTGCAAGTAGGCTTTCTCGGAAGTGTCCCAGTGCCAACCAGTGGTCTGACTAGCTTACCCAGCTGCTTTGCTCTGTCACTGCCGCTGTTTTGAGGAGGCCCTCGAAACTTGTTATACTGCTAGCTCTGTGTCCCCGGCACCCTCACACCGAATTTCGTACACTTGGCATTCCCAGGTCTGAAGTGAGAGGAGTGCGCCAGGACCGTAGTAAACGCGTTACCCTGTTGCCCTGCCGCGGCAACTTCCTTTGCAAGTCCGCTGCATTTGTGACCCTCTTGCTCCTGAAGCCTGCTGCAGTGAAACTGGGTCGATTCATCCACCCGGAGCAGAGAAATCGCTGCTGTCCCGTTTGGGAATCATCGCTGTATCTCAGGAACTGAAAGGTGCTGAGACATCCTTTTTGCCGCATTCGAACCTGCAAGCGAAGTGGACTGAACTGGCAAAGTTTGGGTCCGCTTGCGTCAGTGACCGGTGAGTACTCCATACCCCAACCGGTGGCCCCTAGCGCAAGGGCCCATTTTTATGCACAAGTGGCCCCTCTCATTTCCACTGCTATTGCAAAATAGTGACTACATCCGAACTCTGAACTGCCTCTGCCTTCAAGTGGAGGTCCTTCTTGAATAGTGGGAACTTGTTCTGCATCGCCTCATCCACCTTCCCGAGCTGCTAGAGACCCCTGAAGAGACCCTATTCTGCCCATTGGCACAACCGCGTGCACTTGCATTGCATGTAGTATTGAGCACAAGGCTCCTCTCTTCTTAGGGCTTGGGTTGCCTCTTATTTAGGTGTATTTTCGATGTTGAACTGGGCCTAAAGACTATCTGCACTGACCGTTTCCTTCCCCTCTAGGTTGTCAACATATTTCGTACATTTAACCCTTTAGACCCCCAATGGTCTTGTATATACATTGCATTGATATTGATGTGTTGGTTTACTTAGTGTTACTGTGATTCTTTTGCTATGGTCTATGTTACAAAGGCCTTGTAATAAATGTGTCTATATTTTTGATATAACACCTTTCTGGAGTAATTTGTATGTGTACTTGCTCTGTGTGCTCATTGAGGTCCTTCAGTCACCCTCACCCCTCCTGAGACTTAGTCTTGACTGCCTGCCAGAGCTACCCTGATTGGTCTGGCTTGTCCATAGGTAACCCTGTTCCAAGAAACTAGACTGTGCTTCTGAACCTCTTCCCACCAGGTCAGAGTTCAGAAATCCATTTTAACACCTCCTGACCACAGTGACAGGTGGGAACTGGTCGGGCAGTATCATCATGTCAGTTAGCTCACGGATCCTGATCGAGTAGAACATGCCAACGCCAACCCGAATACCTGAAATTGAAGCCTGGAAACCACGGTCTACTGAGAATCTGGCGCCACAAAACTGACCTACCCCAACACCTCAGTTACCCCAGTGCTATGAGAGCAGAGAATGGGCCACATTGCACACAATTGCATGCAAAAAATTCAACTGGAGCTGCCGAACATCGGACTGTACAAACATGTCCATGAAAATCCATCAGAATGGAGCACAGGAGTCAGATTGACTACTCAATATCCCTATGTCTACGAGAATGAAATGGACTGACAAGACACCAGAGCGCTAGTGGATACCGAAAGCCTGAAAACCACTGTGAGTGAACAATTGGCCGCTGCTACCGAGGGGGGTACGTATGGGATGTAATTACAGGGATGTAAAAACCTATCCTCTGAAAGGTGTACACATAAAGATAATGGGAGTGACATACATTTGAAAGCAGCTGTCGTCCCTTTCCTACCTGAAGCTCTCATCCTGGGCACGGAAGCACCCGGATTTCCCAATATCACCCGGAAGATCGAGACAGAATGGTGGAAGCCTGCACTATTCACCCATGAAGAAATAAGGCTGCTCACCGGAGGAGAATCGAAATCCCAAAGGGAAAAAAGCACTCAGAAACACCTTTGGAATGCACAGACTATGTGCCCTGTAGCCGTAGATTGGAAATATTAATGAACACGTAGACACTTTCAGAATGGCTCTGGAACCCGATTCTACCCTCAGTCATTTATTTTATTTTTTACATTTGTAGAGCGCACTACAGACCGTGGGCATCGAGGCGCTGTAAAACGGAGTGTTAAGAAGGATTATTTAATGGTTACAAGAAGCCGCCCAACAAGTGGTCTTAGAAATACAGGTTACATATAAGTCGGTACATAAGAAAGTGAAGATAACATACAGATCACTTAAGATGTACACGTGGAGCTTTCAAGTTTACACAAAAAGCTTGGTTTTGATGGCCTTCTGAAAGGCATCATGGGATTCAATTTGCCTAAGGTATGGTGGTAGGGCGTTCCAATGGGTGGCAGCCATGGTGGGGAAGCTGGTGCCTCCAACGTGTGCTTTGTTCGTTTTGGGAACAGTAATCATGTTAGCATATGCTGTTCCTGGCTGGCCTGACGATGCAGGGTTTGGAGATCCTTTGGACAAGGTAAGGTGGGGCCATGTCATGGAGGCACTGGTGCGTCAGGGCAAGGGTTTTGAAGATGATTCTTTCCTTGAATTGTAGCCAGTGGACTTGTCTTCTGAGACCAGAGATGTGGTCCCTGCGTGAGATGCCGGTGGCGGCCCTAAGGGCATTATTTTGAACCAGTTGTAGTTTAGCAAGGTTTTTTCCTGATGTTCCAATTAGTAGGGCATTGCAGTACTCAAGCCTGGAGACAATTATTGCCCTGGCGATAGTGAGGCAGATATGTTGGGAGAGATAGGGCCTCACAGCATTGAGCAGTTTAGAGTCGTAGGCTGAGGGGGATGCTATGGCATTGACCTGCCTGTCCATAGTCAGGTTAGGATCCAAGTAGACACCGAGGGTTTTGACTGTTTGAGATACTGAGATGGGGATGTTGTCAACGGTGAAGGATCTGTATTGCTTTTCCAGCCTGCCCAGGGTGGACGGGGATCTAATAAGCAGAAGTTCGGTTTTCTCAGTGTTGAGGCATAACCAGTTTTCTGCCATCCAGGATTGGATTGTGGCGTATATAGAGTTAAGGGTGTTAAGGTCGGACACGTAATCACCCGAGAGGGGGATGAGCACCTGAGTGTCATCAGCATAGTTGGTATATGAGAAGCCCACGGCGTCCATGATTTTGAAAAGGGGCCTTGTGAAGAGATAATACAGGGTGTGGGCAATGCAGTACCCCTGTGGAATGCCGCACTGGATGAGGCTGGGTTTGGCAGAGGCTGTGTCGTAAAAACCTTCATTGCTCTTTCCTACAGAAAGGAGGTTATCCATTTACAGGCCCTGGGGGAGAAGTTGGCTGCGGTGGCGAGATGGTGGCAGAGGGTCTTATGGTCAACAAAGTCAAAGGTAGCAGATAGGTCCAGAAGGAGAAGTAGTGCAGGTTTGCCTGCATCTCTAAGGTCGTCCATCTGATTTTTGAGGTCAAGGAGGGCTGTTTCGGTACCATGTCGCGGCCGGAAGCCAGATTGCCGAAGCCCAAGGAGGTGGTTGTCCTCAAGGAACCTTTGCACTTGCAGGTAAGCTGCCTTGTCCAACATTTTTAGTAAGAAAGGGACAGTGGTGATGGGTCTGTAATTCCCTGGGACCCATGGGTCTAGGGCGGGTTGTTTAAGGAGTGGTCGAACCCACACTTCCTTAAGTCCAGCTGAGACGTGGCCAGACTGGAAAGAGGCGTTGATGAAGGTGGTGATAAAAGGGGCAAGGGGGGTTGCACAGTCCTTGATGGCCTGTGCAGGAAACCACAAAGGATCAACTCAAACAAAAGCCAGGGGTACACTTCCTTAAAAAGAATGGACTGCTATACCTGATACAATTGGAGGACCGAAGAGAACCTGTTTACCAATTACTGGTACCATTGAAGTTCCAGAGAACAGTCCGTGAAGCTGCCCACAACCAAGTAGGGGAAGGACACCAAGGGTCAGACAAAACCATCCAGAACATTCTACAACTTTTTGGGCTGGGAGCATATAGGGAAAAAGTTTGATTCTGTCTGCAATGCCCCAAATGCCAACTAAAAACAGGTCACCCCTCCAGCCAATGCAGCTGATTCAGGAACCCTTTCACCAGATGGGTATGGATATCGTGGGTCCCTTAGATCTGTCCAGTAGGGGACAAATACCTCCTAGTACAGGTATGCACAACTTATTTTGCCAGAGGGCCGACTATACCTCGAATACTGTCTATAGTGGGCCAAACAGTAAAGGATATGGGTAAGGAGGGTGTAGAGGTGTTGGAGGGAGGAGGCGGGCGTGGGGTGGCCGTGTCAGGAGGCTTTTTTGACCCCCACATTTTAATTGAGCACCTCTATTCCCCCCCAGCAATGGCATGGCGCAGGTCCCCCAATCCCCTGTGAAATAGCATAGCACTGGTACCACTCTACCCCCCCATCAAACAGCGTGGTCCTGGTCCACCTCTGTTTCCCCACACCCACCAATAGCATGGCCCAGGGCCCCCTATTCCCCTCCACCCCCACCAAACAGCATAACACTGGTACCCCCAGGCCCCTCAGCCAAACAGCATAGCCTTGGACTCCCTCTATTCCCTTCCCATCAACATGACCCCACAACCAAACACTAGGCCCCATGACCCCCACCGCCCCAACCAAACAAAACCCCCCATGACCTCCACGCCCCCAACCAAACACTGTGCGCCTTGACCACCTACCACAATCTAACATTATGCCCCATGGCCCCCACCCAACCAAACACTGTGCCCCATGACCTCCACCCCCATTCAAACACTATGCCCCATGACCCCCATTCAAATACTATGCCCCATGACCCCAACCAAAAACTATGCCCCATGACCCCCATGACCCCCACCTTCAACCAAACACTATCCCCCATGTCCCCAACCAAACACTATGCCCCATGGCCCCTACATCCAAACAAACACTATGCCCATGTGTCACGCACGGCGGCCGTGGCCGCTGGCAGTTGTGGAGACGCTGGCGCTGGAGCGGCCATTGAAATGGCCGTTACGACGCTGCACGTTCTCCAGCCGCGGTCCAGCCTTTCGCTGTCGGACCAGCGGCGCGCTTTATTACGAGCGCCAACCCGGAAGCCCGCGCGTTGCAACCTACTCGCGTTAGGCTTCCGGGTTGGTACGCTCCAGTCCTTTCCTCTGTGTTCGAGCATTCTCCCGCTACCTTCTCCTGTGTTTTTGTGCCGTCCAGCCTTGCTATATCGGCTACTACCGTTCCTCTCTGGCTTCCCTCTTCCTCTGCAGTCCCTCCGTCCTCGCTACGCTCGTAGCTCCAACATTTCTTCCCTTTCTTTCTCTGTCTGATTGTTACTCACCACTCCCATCCTACCCTCATTGGGTAGGCTTTTCATTCTGTTGGTCCTTTCATTCCAATCATTCCGGCCTGGCATCCTGTCATCGTACTCATCCAAGAGGGTTTTTTTGTGCCTTTTGGCTTTTTCCCCTTCATTGGTCTGCCCCGTTTCGGGGGCCCCCCTAGGCCCCGAGTCAGAGGGGCAGGGTGGCTTCCTCTCGAGGCAGACCCCACCTGCATTCCAGAGAAGAGGCTTTGAGAAGAAGGAGATTTGGACTCCAAACAGAAGAAGAGTCGGCAGGTGAGCAGGAGGGCATCAGGGTCACTTTGGATAGTGGTGAGGAGTCGATTGACCCAGGGAGTGATTGTGACAGTTTGCAACGCCAAAGAAGAAGTATGGCCTCCCCGAGCAAAAACAAGAATTAGTGGCTGCGGTCCAGGCCATGAATGTGGAATTGCAGAATGTAAAGGCAGATAATGCGGTCCTGAGGCAGATGATCTCTCATCGGGAAGCTAGAGATTCCGATTTACCGCCTATGACCTTATCCACAGGCAAATACGACGGCACCCCAAAGCGCTTAAAAGAATTCTTGGAAGCCTGTTCCATTTATTTTGCCTTCAGACCTCTGATGTTTTCTAATGATCAAGCCAAAGTGGGGTATATGATATCTAACATGATCGGTAATGCCTTGGCTTGGGCCACCCCATTTGTGACCAACAACAACCCTATTATCAGAGATTATGGGGGTTTTATGACCCTACTGCGCCAGACTTTTGAACAACCCGAGATTACACATGTGGCGGCAGAAGAACTATTGGATGTGCAACAGGGTTCCAGTGATCTGCTGACGTACCTCTCCACCTTTAAACGTTTGGCCTCTGAAGCAGGTTGGCCAGAAAGGGCCCAGTATACAATTTTCCGTCGAGGATTGAAGGAGGAGATAAAAGATGAGCTGGCCAGGATAGCCCGTCCCACTACCCTGTCGGACTTATTCTCCATTGTAACACAGATCGACTACCGCCTTAGTGAACGCAAGGCCGAAAAGAAGAAGCAGAAAGCGTCGGTCACCCCTCTACCTAGTGCCTACCAAATGCCCTCACTGCCTCACTCCAGTAATAAGGAGGAACCAATGCAAGTTGGGTCCGCACGTTCCTCTTTGACACCCGAAGAAAGAAGACGTCGGAGAGATGCGGGCCTCTGCATGTATTGTGGATCCAATTCCCACTTGCTTCGGAACTGTACTGAAGTCCCGCCTAGACGCTCGGGAAACGATCGACCTCGGAACTGAAAGGGACGAGTAACCGAGGTCCGACAACAAGTCCCTATGTTACGATGACTGTAGCTTCTCATTCCACCACCATGGACTCTCGCCTTATGGCTGTTCCCATCCGGTTGGAAACCCCGACAAAAGCCTTCACCACCATGGCGCTATTGGATTGTGGCGCCGCAGGGGTATTTATGGATACCGAGTGGGCACACAAACATGGTCTCCCTCTGTTGCAACTCGAAGAGGTCCAGAAGGTAGAAGGAGTTGACAGTTCTCCCCTGTCATCGGGGCCTATCACCCATTCCACTGTTTCCTTGAAGGCGTGCATTCTCCAGCATTCGGAACAGATACAATTTGACCTAATACGAGCAGCCCATTTCCCAGTTATCCTCGGAATTCCCTGGCTAAGGAGGCATAACCCGCTCATCGATTGGGCACAGAACACCCTGGCTTTTACCTCCTCATATTGTAAACAGAACTGTTTACTCCATGCCTCAGAAGATTTGGTACAAGTCCTTACCCCCCAACAAGAAGGAGTACATGAAGTTTGTAAAATTCCCTCAGAATTGGATAAGTTCAAAGGAGTTTTTAAAGACAAACCTGTCCTGGATCTCCCTCCGCATCGGCCGGAAGACTGCGCCTTCGAGCTGGTGCCAGATGCCCTGGTTCCGTTTAGTCGCATGTTTTCCTTGTCTCTATTGGAGAAGAGGGCGCTTCGAAATTACTTGGACTCTCATTTGACCAATGGCCTCATTCGTCCCTCCAAATCACCGGCTGGAGCCTCTTTATTTTTCATACCAAAAAAAGATTCCTCAGAATTAAGGCCATGTATTGACTATCGGGGTCTGAACAAGGTCACAGTACGCGACCGCTATCCAATGCCTTTGATAGCAGACATATTGGAAGCTGTACAAGGTGCGACCATCTTCTCTAAATTAGATCTCCGGAGTGCTTACCACCTTCTCCGGATAAGAGATGGGGATGAATGGAAGACTGCCTTTCGGACTCCGTTTGGCCTTTTTGAATATCGAGTGATGCCATTTGGCTTGGTTAACGCTCCGGCCATATTCCAGCGTTTCATGGATCGCCTGTTTTCTGACCTATTATTCATCTGTATCATAGTTTACCTTGATGACATCTTGGTTTTTTCAAAATCCTCCTCCGAACATACATCGCATCTTCAGACGGTGTTGCATAGGTTACAATCTCAACACTTATTGATTAAACCTGAGAAGTGCCTCTTTTATATGTCTTCTGTTCCTTATTTGGGTTATATCTTATCCCATGAAGGCATAACCATGGATCCCAGGAAGGTGTCTGCCATCATGGACTGGCCTCCACCCACGTCTTTGAAAGATGTCCAACGGTTCTTAGGTCTAGCCAACTTCTATAGGAAGTTTATCAGACATTTTTCGCAAATAGTGCTGCCCATTACTTCGTTACTTAAGAAAGATGCCAATCCATTTCAATGGTCGGAAACAGCCAATCAAGCCTTTATTGATCTAAAGGGGAGATTCTGTTCCGCACCCATTCTATCCCAACCTGATCAGAATCAACCCTTTGTAGTAGAGGCTGATGCTTCTGCTAGCGCCTTAGGAGCAGTACTTCTTCAACTCAAAGATGGACTGGAACATCCTATCGCATATCTTTCTAAAACACTATCTGCAAGTCAACAGAATTACTCTGTGATTGAAAAAGAACTTCTGGCTCTCAAGGTGGCATGTGAGGAGTGGAGACACTTACTTCAAGGCGGTTCACATCCATTCACTTTACGTACTGATCATAAGAATCTGAAAATTCTCCGGAATATGGAATGTGTCAACTCAAGGCAGGTGCGCTGGGCTCATTTCTTCAGCCATTATGACTTTTCTATCACCTACATTCCAGGCACCCAAAACAGCTTGGCAGACGCCTTGTCGAGGTGTCAGTCTTCCGAATATCACTCTTCTTCACTTAGTCATACTATGTTTCCCCGGAACCGGATAGTGGGGATAATCTCGTCATTCCTTCAAGAGGTTAAGACAGCAACCCAACCTGATTTGGCAACCACTGTGCCGGGTGGCTTACACCCTCAACTTCGTTGGTCTGAAGGTCTTTTACTAGTTGGACAGCGTTTGTACATTCCCTCTAAGTCCTTACAACTGAAGGTTTTGGAATGGGGTCACAACCATGTTACCGCTGGACATAGAGGTGTCAAAGGTACATTAGAGTTGATTTCTCGCTCTTTTTTTTGGCCTTCTCTTTCTCGCGAAGTGAAGCAACATTGTAAGTCGTGTATGGTGTGCGCCCGAAGTAAGAACTCCACTCACAAGCCCTATGGGTTGCTGATGCAACCGGACTTGCCAAGCCGGCCATGGTCCCAAATATCCACAGACTTTATTGTAGACCTGCCCCGATCCCAGGGATTGACGTGTCTTATGGTTACCATCGATACATTTACCAAGCTGGCTCATTTCTCAGCACTGCAAGGAGTGCCATCCGCTACTGAAATGGCCGAAGTTTTCCTTAGAGACGTATTTAGGCTCCACGGTCTGCCTGATAAGATCATTTCTGACCGAGGCACTCAATATACCTCTCGATTTTGGGGCGCCCTATGTCAACGGTTAGGTATAGAGAGGGCCTTGTCTTCCGGTTTCCATCCTCAGACTAATGGTCAGACAGAACGCCTTAATGCCTCTCTGGAGCAGTACCTCCGATGTTACGTAAATAAGAATCAGGACAATTGGGTGAGTCTTCTGCCCACCGCCGAATTCGCGTATAACAACGCTGTTCACTCGGCAACGGGACTCAGCCCCTTTTTTTGTTCTTATGGTTTCCACCCTCGCAGTATTCTACCGGTTTTCTTCTCTCCCACCAATATACCCACCATCGAATCCACCTTAGATCAAATAACCACAGCCCACACTACCGCCCAACAAAGCTTGGTATCTGCCAGACGCAGGTATAAAGATGTTTCTGATCAGGGTCGTTTACCAGGTCCTGATTGGAAGGAAGGAGAGCGGGTCTGGTTGTCCACGAGATATTTGCCTCGATGGGTACACCCGACCAAACTAACCCCCCGGTTTATCGGACCTTTTAAAATAATCAAGAGGATTAACCCAGTGGCTTATAGATTACAACTTCCCAAGTCCATGTCTCGGATACACCCAGTCTTTCACTCCTCCCTACTCCGTCCAGTTGATTCGAGCACCCCTGTTAGAAAAGCTACAGGTATAGTGGGTACTCCTAAGTATATACCAGAAGAATATGAGGTGTCTGCTATCTTAGATTCCAGATATCGTAGAGGCAGATTGGAATACCTTGTGTCATGGAAAAACTATCCCAGTTCAGAGGATTCTTGGGAACCCAGGTCATATGTACATGCTCCTCGACTGCTTAGGAGTTTTCACCGAACACATCCTGGGAAGCCCGGTGGGTTCGGATCTGGAGGGGGGCATACTGTCACGCACGGCGGCCGCTGGCAGTTGTGGAGACGCTGGCGCTGTAGCGGCCATTGAAATGGCCGTTACGATGCTGCACGTTCTCCAGCCGCGGTCCAGCCTTTCGCTGTCGGACCAGCAGCGCGCTTTATTACGAGCGCCAACCCGGAAGCCCGCGCGTTGCAACCTACTCGCGTTAGGCTTCCGTGTTGGTACGCTCCAGTCGTTTCCTCTGTGTTCGAGCATTCTCCCGCTACCTTCTCCTGTGTTTTTGTGCCGTCCAGCCTTGCTATATCGGCTACTACCGTTCCTCTCTGGCTTCCCTCTTCCTCTGCAGTCCCTCCGTCCTCGCTACGCTCATAGCTCCAACATTTCTTCCCTTTCTTTCTCTGTCTGATTGTTACTCACCACTCCCATCCTACCCTCATTGGGTAGGCTTTTCATTCTGTTGGTCCTTTCATTCCAATCATTCCGGCCTGGCATCCTGTCATCGTACTCATCCAAGAGGGGTTTTTTGTGCCTTTTGGCTTTTTTCCCTTCATTGGTCTGCCCCGTTTCGGGGGCCCCCCTAGGCCCCGAGTCAGAGGGGCAGGTTGGCTTCCTCTCGAGGCAGACCCCACCTGCATTCCAGAGAAGAGGCTTTGAGAAGAAGGAGATTTGGACTCCAAACAGAAGAAGAGTCGGCAGGTGAGCAGGAGGGCATCAGGGTCACTTTGGATAGTGGTGAGGAGTCGATTGACCCAGGGAGTGATTGTGACACCATGACCCAACCAAACACTTTGTCCCATGACCCCAACCCACAGCCAAACACTATGCCCCACGACGCACCAACCAAACACTATGGCCCATGACCCCCACCACACAAAAAACAATGCCCCATGACCCCCATCTGCAACCAAACACCATGCCCCATGAACCCCACCCAACCAAACACTATGCCCCATGACCCTCACCCCAACCTAACACTATGCCCCATGACCCCAACCAACCAAACACTATGCCCCATGACCCCCATCCCCACCCAAACAATATGCCCCATAATCCTCCAGCCCCCACAAAGCACCATTCCCATATCCCCCGTGCCCCCAGCCTATAAACTCACCAATACCAATGGCCATACTCTGTGGCTTGGTGGGGCAAGGGGCATGCCCAGAGAACATGACCTGCAAAAGGTGACCACTGGCCATAGCTACTGTCCTATCCTCCCCTGCCTCATGTCACTGAGGCCCATAAGGCAATCATGTTTAGGGCCAGCCTTCTGGGCCTCGTGTGTGGCCACTCAAAAGGCTAAAGGTTAAACACATCTAAGACCATGATGCTACAGCACCGAAGTAGAGTACTACCCATGATAGGGTCAGGATCAGGTGGAATAAGACCCAAACGGATGACCTCAAGCGCAACCTGCTGATGAGTTGCAAAGCCCAAATTGTTCTACCTGACCCAATACAGGGATTCACAGCATGAGCAGCTTTAAGTTTAGTTCACTTTGAGAGCCACCACAAAAAATAAATAATAAGTGCACTGAAACCTGTCGCATTAGTGGTATTTATTTCAAAGGTCTGGCCATACTGGCAATACATTTGATTCTGAGCCAGCAGGTCTTCCAGGATCAAATGTCAGCCCATTAGTAATTTGTGAATGATGTCAGATGAACTCTTTTATCACACTGTTCCTCTGAAATATTTGCCAAAGTTTCATTAACTTGGCTCGAAACAGGTTAGCAAGAACGCGTTAGCAGAGGCCTAAAACCATGATCCGCACAGCTGCACAAATGCCACACATTTCCCTTGCTGTCACATTCACCCAGCTCCATGCTCTAATTAATGTAGTAAAGATAAACAAATGTGACCTCTTCGCCATGTTCCACTCATTCCATAGCAGCATATTTATGGGGTGCGCATGCAGAAGCCCAACATGTGCAGGCATTGGGGTGCTGCATTTATAAAAGTTGTACTCACTGTCAAAGTTGGATCCTCTGCTAAGTGAAGAAAACAGAGCTGATTTGGGAAAGGAGCACAATGCTTACCCACACTTTCGATGTGCAACTTTCAACAATGGTTCCTCCACGTCAGCCACTTTCTTACAAAGAAGGATTCATTGCTACTCAGCAGGCCTTCGGTGTTTCAGCTCCCTGCTGAGTAGCAATGAATCATTCTTTGCAAGCATATAGCTGACAGCCGGCTCGCCGTTTCGTGCTAATAGGCGGCTATGAACTTTATCTTTATTGCCATTATAAAGTATGCCCACCCTCCAGGGGTGCGTCAGACTGCTTTCAGTTCTAAGCATAGGAGGGGGGTATACATTATAATGGAGATAAAGATAAGGTTATTGGTCACTTTAAAGGAGGTGCAGACTTTTGTCAAGTATGCCTGACCCCAGCAATGGTCCCCTGTCAAGCTGTTTACTTATGTAATGAAATGCGGCCAACTGCTCGAAGTGGGGCGTATCTTATTACAAAAGTAAACACTGTTGATGGGTCACATTTCGCGGGATGGAGGTCCGCATTTGGCCCGCGGGCCATATGTTGGGCATCCCAGTCCAAGTGTGAGGAACTCATGGTGGCAACAAGTAAGACAGACACAAGTGATCACAGTTCAAGGGTGTTTATTGAATAATGAATGCTGTATGCAGGTTGGAAAAACGCCTAATCAAAACCTAAAACTAAGATGGGAGCAAGCGTCAACCATCAAATGAAAAATATGGCAGTTCTAGTGGTGTTGTGTAAAAGTCAAAGGGCATATACTAAGAAACCTATTGCCAAACCTCACAACTAATACAAAAAGGGGTGTGGGATAGTTCTCAAGAAAAGAAAGAAGTGTTCTTAAATAATACATCAGTATGTGTTAGCCTGGGCCTTCCTTCCCCATGTTTTGAGCATGGGGCAAGATTGGAGCTTGGAGCGCAGTACTGTCTCGGGCTACTCTAGCATGAGATGACAGTTCTAATGGCAGTTCTCAGGAACGTCGATGGCCAAGTCTTGTTTCCTTTGAAAGTCTTTCACCTTCGGGGCCTGAGGTGTTCAAAAATAACAAAACAAAAGTTCCTTTAACCAAATGAAAGTTCTTTTAGGGTGATAATGATTCACCCCTGGGTCCCTCTCTTCTGGGCACTGACCCTTCACATATCGTACTCCTCAATTTATAAGTTAGTTCCTTTCTTACTTGAAGTTTGGATGATAGCTTCACCCCTGGATCTCCCTCGGCTGGGATCGGACCCGTCTTGATGGCTAGTACTTGGGTGGTAGCTTCATCTTGGTATCTCTTAACTTTTGCTTTCACTTTTCTCAATCTTGGGGTGATGACTTTTCACCCTTAGATCCCCCTCTGCCGGGCTCTGACACCTCTCAATTCTTAGCCTCTCTTCAACAGGTTTACTGTGGCTCTCAATCAGGGTGATAGTGGCTCACCCCTGCGTCCCCCTCTTCTCGGCACTGACCCCTCTTTACTTTCAACATTCAATGTTTGTGGGCTTCACCTCCCTTTCTTTCACATTTTTGTAGACCAAAGTGTTTCGATTTTACAGGGATTTTGCTTGACCCTCTGTATGACCACTTTGGCCTATTTTTTTTTGCTGGCCCTCCCACTTCCCTCTGATAATTGTAGTTTCATTCAGATACATATCGACCAGAGTCTCTTGAGTTTAGCACCAACATCGTGCCGGTTTCCCTTTGTAGTTGGTCTCCCCTTAACACTTTTACAGTTCTTTCATAGTTCATCAAATTTGGTTCAAAAACTTGCCACTTTATGATTCTCACTCAACACAGACTAGTTCTTATCGATTTTCCCCTCGACTCACTGGCTATGATGAACCACTTGGCTTTTGGCTTCTCTGGAGTCAAAGCCGGTACCATGGCCATGGGAGCTTCCCTTGCTCATGCTTATCAGCATAAACTGTCCCCGTATACCGTCGACATCTGCTGCAAGACACTGGTGCTATTGTTTGTGGTTTTAGGCTCTTTTTCACAAAGGATTCCACAGGTCTGGGACAAAAAGGGCAAGGTCACTTCTCTCCTCGCCACCCTCTCGATTCCTGCTGCCTTTCTCCTTCTCTTGAACTGCGCTTGACTAGCTGTCTCGTTGTGCTGTCTGCCGTGCTTGCCTTGCTCATATTGTGCTTTCTTACTCCGCCTGTTATCCCTGCGGGAAAGGAAAGGTCTGTCAGGTGCGTGTGATTTTGGTTAATTGCCTAACTCTGCCTGACCCTCGGGTTGGGATATGTCAGGTAAACAGGTTTCATATTAGTCTGTTGTCTATTGTGTGTTGCAAAGGTGTTTGTGTTGAAAAAGAGGGGGCAGTGTTTTTGAATGTCCTACGTGAGAGGATGGGGAAAAGGTGTCAAGGGAAGGGGGGTTACTGCGTCTCACCCATCGGTGTCCCACTCTCACTCCTCAAGGACCTCCCATCCAGGTGATCCTCCCTCACTGGTCCAACCCCAGGAACTGCATTCAATAGGGATGGCTGTGTCCTGGCCACATGGATAACAGATCCTTGAGGTTTAAACAGGGAAACACCTTCAGGTTTCTCACACTAGTTATTGTGGATTATGCTACAAGATATCCCAAGGCCTTACCTTAATGGGGCATATCTACCACTTAAGTATGTGATGCTCTTATACCATTTATGGCCACAGTGGGAATACCAAAAGAAATTGGCACAGACCAAGGCACACATTTTATTTCAACTATACTTCACAGTCATCTACTGGGTTCTCTCCATTTGAGCTGCTCTTTGGAATACGTGATGAGTCCTGTGACATATAAAGTCTGACAAGATGACAGATGACATCAGGTACAGGCATACCACATAAATCTGTTCAAAAAGTGAGAAGAACCGAAGCCAGTGGTAGCACTTATAACCACAGACCCACCTGACACCCCAGAAATGCACATCCAATCAGAAGCAGGTAGCATATAAGCCTTACATAATAATACCGAGTTGAAGCCTGCACATCCTGAGAGAGGAATATAGCCTGCTTAAGTGATTCAAATACACATTCACTACGCTGCCTGGATGGACTATGGAGACATACCATGCTATACACACCATTGCTAACCAGATCTCCAGACAACAACCCTACAGATTCTTGCCCTGGTTCAGGCAATTTTCTACTTTAATCCCTCTTAAGTTATTCAATTTCTGACCCTGGCCAATGGTATCTGTGGGTCCCCCAACTGCCTCCCGGTTCCTCATAAGTACTGACACCCGTGTTGCTACAAGAGCGTACCTCAGGAAAGGAGGTGGCACGGCTCTGCTTCTGACTTCTGCATCAGTGCACAGGGTTTGGTGCTTCCCATTGATTTGTCATGGGACCCCAGAATCAGCATCAGCCTGCGCTGGTCTAACATGCTTTCTGCAGTCACTTCTCTTGGCAGTGGGGCAGAGATGCTCTTGCTCCAGGGATGGCACCAGGGAGCAGCGTTCCACGGGCTTACCCACTCCTCTGCAGTCCACGCCGTCTGCTTGGGACTGCCTCCTGACTCCACCTCACATTTCACTTTTTATATTTCTGTGCTTTTATTTCAAGGAATAAAGCGTGTCCACCATTGGCTCTGCCAATTTGTCAGCATATTCATGGGTATTCCTAGTGTAATTTGAATTGGACCAAGTTCCTCTGCTCATTGTCCACTTTGAATTGTTCACTCATTCTGGCCAAGGCTTCTGCGAGGATTAGAATAAGGGTTTCCCTATTTAGATAATTTGACCAATGTGCTGTGTCAAATGTTTAACCTGTCGCTCAAGTTGTGCAAATATTTCTCCACTCTCCAGAATGAATAGTGGTCTTTGGTCATATTTCTGTTCTTCCCTAGAGGGGTACATAACCCTCCTATGTGAGAAGTTTTGGTAACTCTCATGGCTATTGTATCTATTGATGGGTCTCCACTCACAGTGGTACTATGATCTGGTATCCTGGAATTTAAGAGGAGGAGGAGGGTACTTTTATTGGTAACTGGTTCTAGGAGGTGGCAATTAGATACTCTCCCTAAGGAAATTTTGATATGGATTTCCCTGGCAACCTACTCCTAGGTTCGAACTTTTTCTTTCTGAGGAAGGAATGTATTTGTAACCCAGGATATGCCTAGATTACCTAGGACTAATGTAAGCCTCTGATTTTGTGGGGATCAGTATTTTGCATCCCAGGTGGAGGATTAGTCAGCCGGCTTTGAACAAAGCACCTTCTCTGTCTGTTATTATCCTTAACAGCAGAGGAACATGTCTTTGCGCGCCCCCCCATCTTTAAGTCCAACTGACGAGTACTCTTCACCTAAGCTACCTTATTAGCGTCTGGAGCAGATGTTTGTTAAGGGTTCTTTTCTTTGTTTTTGGGGGTTGTTGTGTTTTGTACTGTAGATTATTGCAGCTTGTGTTATGATCCATGTGAGAGTTCTCTTGTGTAATTAAAATAAAAAACTACATATATTGGAAGGGCATGGAATGATGTAGTTTTGAAATCTCGACTTTTGGAATCGACATGTTGAGAAATGTGGGCAATTATTGAGTTATTGAGCAAATGCCCTAAGCGGTTGAACCTCAGCACACATTAAATTATAGAGTGTCTTGCTTTAAAAAATATTTCAAAATGGCTGCATTATACGAGGACCATTTGTAATGATTTTGATCTTCCAGTTCAGCAAACAGCTCAGCCTTTTTATGAATTCAATGTTGTTTTGATCATTCTTCATTTTAAATGATGCCACCATCTGTTCGTAGAACTGTAAATGTTTCCAAACAGAATATTTTGCATTTTTATGATAAGGGGTTATTCAGCTTCTTATGGCCTTAATCTGTTTGATTGCGTCTTCCACAAACTGTGACTGTGGTTTTCTTTTTTGATGTCTCTTTACTTGGGTCCAACTTCTCTCAACAGAGTCAGAGCCACTCCTTGAATCCCCCTTCTTGCTTGCATATTTGTCCCCCTGCATAATGACTGTAGGGGGGTTTCATATATGTACGATACAAGGGATCCTTTTTTTTCTCTCTTTCCTGTTGGTCTTCTGGATACTCTAACTACCTCTCTTGTCCACTCCTGACATACTAAGTGTGCCAATTCCCTCTCCTTTTAGCCAGTGGCAGCTGGTGAATTTTTGAACTGGACAGTTGTGCATTTATTATGCTTCATATGTGGGTGTGACCGGGCACAGTGAGGGAGCCTGACCTAGCCCAGGCGGATCTCCACCTATGAGATTTTCTTAAATAATGGGTTATATTGGTGCATTTTACAGCACTTTCTGTGAAAAACTGGGTAAAAGGCCACCCAGTTTGGAATAGGTTTTGTGTGGTAGCACATGAAAAACCACAGTAGATGCAAGCCATGGGACCATTTCCCTAAGACTTTTGTGCCAACATGAAATGCCCAAGCTGCACAGTACAAATCAACCACATTCCTATCAAGGTGATGAAGCTGTTGCTCTCCATACTAAATCATCACAAAAACTATATAGGAGGCCACATTGAAACAAGGAATCAAGGAAAGCTTAGCAGAGCTTAAACAAGAGATTGTCATGGTTTAGAATGATCTCAAATTAACATACTAGGAATTCTCCAAGCCATGCTCAAATTCAAAGGAAGATTAGTGGTGGCAAAGTTTGATGTGGCTATAAAAGGAGAGAAGATGCTTGGGTGGAGACACCAATAGCCTTATGGACTGAATTGTACCCAAACAAAGAAAATGCAGTCTTATACTTAGAACCCAAAGGTACGGAAGAGAACATGGTTTCAAAAGTATTCAACAAGAAGATCAGATGTTTAAAGGGCTATGCACACCAGATTGTATTAAAGGCTTGTGTAATTCTGATAGCACACAATTTCAAAAACATTCCACCAGCTGCGAGAATAGAAGTGGAAAAAGAACTTGAGCATTTTGTATTAGAAGAAATCATGAAACCCATTGATGCTATGGAGTGGGTGAGCCCAACATAAATGGCACGGAAGAAAATTGGTAAGATTAGGATGTCGACAAAGAGAACTGGGCAAAAAAGGCCAAAGGATTCCAGCATTTGCGCCGTAATTCTAAGGGGGCTATGCGGCTGCGGTCAATTGTTGGTGTGTGAGTGCCTTGCCCAGCACCCACAGTGTAAGCAAATTAGACCAAAAGTAACAATCGAACTGCACCACACACAAAAGATTCAAAAGTACACGTGTACAGTTGTTTAATTCATGCAATGAACAGCCTAAAGTTAATGTGGCAAACCATTATGTAAAGTTGGACATGATAATTAGCATCACCATACAAGATACATGGGCCAAATGTTGAAGGGCATACAGTTAGTCAACATAGTGTATGATCAGCAAGTACACAGTTATCAGACATGGATATCAATATTAGTAACACATTTTGGAGAACATAAATATGCATTTAGCGAAAGTGTTCATTATACTTGCAAATGAAAAACAATAGGAAATTATTCATGTTACCCAATCAGGAGATGGCATCAAGGAAGTCCAAAACAAAGGAAAAGAGAGAATATATAACAAGACCTACGATTAGTCAGATTCATAGATAGGCAGTCGTGGAATAAGTCTGCGCAGTAACAATTAGTCCATATTTCTATAGCAAGTGCCAAAGAAAACCATATTTACTGCATAGTCTTGTCCAAATTGAACCACAATGTAATGGACAGGAAAGATAGTTGTTATTTATGCACCAAAACTAAGCCTACACGAGATAGTGAACAACACTATTCCAACCTACAAATCAACCAAATATACTTACCAGATAAGTAAGGTGTGTAAATCAACTGCTCCAAATCTGGAGTCAAAACCGTGACTAAAAAGGAAAGATAACACATAAGTACAAGGTTTGCAACCTCTCCACCAAACTGAGGCTTATTACATAAAATATAAATCATGATAATGTTACCTTCGTATATCCTGCGGTTGTGATTCTAAATTTAATAAAGGGACTGCAGCGGTTCCGAAATGCCGACATGGTGTGAAGAGTTAAATGTCACCGGAACATCAGCAAGACCAACAATAAAGTTATGCAATGATCCATCGTGCACCAATTAAAGAAACAAAAAGAGATAAACGGCATTGCCTAATTAGGTCGAGGCTACATTACTGCCAATTAAGGCCATTAAGTTAAGTCAGGGATCGTGTGCAGGTTCACACGTCCTGCTTACCTGCCTGTCGGCTGTGAATGCGTCCAAGGGAGAACGCGCTGCCGCATCTCCAGGACACTATAACTTACCACTGTAGCGTTCACTGCAACGCGCGTGGTGGGATCAGGATGCTGCCATCTTGGGGGGATCAAAATGCAATCACATTGTGCACGATCCCGTTTAAGGAGTGAGTCCTAATCATATGTCCCTGTTAAACTAAGGAACCTCAAGTATAATAATATTAATTCTATTACAAATGGACAACAGAAGGTACTCGGGAAAAACAATATTGAAGTGACAAAAAAATTTGGAATTAGAAAAACGGTGCCACCCCACAGGCATGGGGGAACCACTGCATGTATTGGTTTATATCAAAGCTGTCAAATCTAGGGAAATTGCATTAACTTTTAAAAGACCATAGTCACTGCCACAGAGTTCGCCACTAGTGCCTAACTACTCAGCTAAAAGTCTCATGCTACATATAGCTGAAACCTTAGTGTGCAGCAAAAAGCACTTGCAATTCAGTCGTGTCACTGGCAATACATTGTTGAGACAGCATAACATCATTAGTATATTACCCATTCATTTTAACAGTAGTAGCGTCGTGCTTACGAAAGGAACATGTACATAAACTCCGCTATGCTCTAGCCACTAAAATACTATACTGTATCTATCAAGCAAAAACGTTTTTTTGCCAGAGAAGAAGAAAAGAAACGGCATCATCTGTATCAAGCACAGGTCTTTCACAAAAATACATGAAACTCATGATCTGAGTTAAGGCCTCTGGTAACCAGTCTATGTTTACAAATAAGATGTGCTTCAAGTTGGCTAAGCTTGAGCTGAATATTGCCCCCTCTCTTGGGCAAAGAGACCTGATGGAGTGCTGTAAATCGAATATCCTTAGCATTATCCATTTGGTGACAGGTCTGCCAATGAGGGCCAAAGGGTATTTAGAATCTTGTTTAGACAAGGTGGAAAAGTGCTCACGAATGCGTATCTTCAGGGGCCTAATTGTACTGCCAATGTACATTTGGCCACAAATACAGATAATGCAGTAAACTACAAATTTCGAGTTGCAATTAATAAATGCATTAATTAAATGTTTGCCGAAATCAAAATCAACAGTATCAGTCTCCCAAGTATGCATGCACATATTACAACTCCCACATTTGTGGAATCCTTTAACCCTCCCTTGTGAAAGCCAAGTCCCCCCACTTGACGGATGAGACATAAAAGATGGGCATTAGATATTTTTTAAAGTAGGTGCTCTGCTAAAGGTAATTGCAGGGTTGGGTTCAAGCCATTTAACCAGATCCTGATCTTATTGGAGTAGATGTCAGTGGCATTTGAGAATCACATACATACTATTGCCTTCACTATTGTAACGTGTAATAAGTCTAATTTTATAAGGGCGCTCTGTAGCACTAATTGATTTATTTTTAGGTGTCAGCAGATCCGCTCTTTTGATACTAGACACTTCACGTTCAGCTTGAGTGAGTATGTGGGTCTTGTATCCCCGTGTTTTAAATTGACCATGAATAAAGTCTTTTTCCGCCTCAAAGTCAACATCCATGGAGCAATTTCTCTTGGCTCGAATATACTCCCCTTTTGGGATATTATTAATCATCACTGAATTTTTGTGAGAACTTGAGGAATGTAACACCGCATTGGCGGATGTTGGTTTCCGGTATGTTTTAGTCTGAAATCCATCTTTGGATACAGAGATATTAAGGTCAAGAAAATCGATTGTGCGAGTGCTGTGCTGGTATGTAAATTGAAGACCCCAGTGATTAGCATTGAGAAAGTTAACAAAATGAGATAAAGAAACTTCCGTGCCTGTCCAAATCATAATCACATCATCAATATACCTCTTCCATAGGTATATTGATGGAAAAAACTTGGTGTTATTAAACACATACAGCTGCTCAAAATGGTGCATGAATATATTGGCTACTGACGGTGCAAAGCTAGCACCCGTGGCTGTGCCAATTCGTTGCTTGTAATATATGTTGTTAAATAGAAAAACATTGTTTTGCAAAGCACAAAGCAGCAGTTCTTTGATCATTTCTATATGTAAATGATAGGATTCTGATTGTTGGCGAAAAATATAATTTATGCTTTCAATAGCTTTGAGGTGATCAATAGACGTATAAAGAGCCTTAACATCGAGTGTGACCATTAGGGCATCTGATGGTGGTGATAAGTTTTCAAGTATGTGAAGAATGTGCATAGTATCACGAACATGAGTAGGTGTAGTGCATACAGAGGTGAGATACATTCATTCACATATATCGACAAAGGTTCCAAAATCCCTCCCTGCCCGCTAATAATGGGTCTGCCTTCCGGTATCTTCACGAACGGCTTATGAATCTTCAGTAAAAAATAGGCTGTTGGCATGGTGGGCTGGTCAGGAGTCAAAAATGTTTTCTCTACGTCTGTGATAATCCCTAACTTGTAACATTTGTCAACAATCATGTGTACTGTATTACGGATACTGTGTGTTGGATTGCCTTTCAAAAGTTCGTAACAGCCGGGCAAATTTAAATGGGACATCGCCATACTAATATAATCTTCTCTGTCCATAATTACAACATTCCCGCCCTTGTCAGCTTCCTTAATCACAAGGGAATCATTGGAAGCCAATTTCTTCAAGGATAAAGCTTGTGCTTTCGATAAATTGAATGATTTATGTTGAGGTTGCAGAGCACTACGGTCACTGAGTATATGGATATCTTTGGTCACAGCACGGTGGAAGGTGTCAATAATATTGTCTTCTGCAAAAACAGGCTTAAACTTAGATTGTTTCAAAAATTCTTTAATTTCCAAATTTCTTTGCTGTATGTCCAATTCTTTCAATGTGTCCAAAACATTAGACTCTCTGTCAGAGAGAGCATCGTCAATAGACATCAACATATGTGTTGACAGCATTACTTGTAAAGAAAGTTCAGATGGTTCAATAGTAGGTGATTTAGGAGAATATTTTTTAACTTGAGTAGCGAAATATTTTTTGAGTTTCAGCTTTCTAATAAATTTGAATAAATCAATCTGAATCTGAACATAATCGTTGGAACTAGAAGGTGCAAATGAAAGACCTTTGTTAAGTAAGGAGTGTTCTTCTGAAGAGAGCTGGAATTTGCTCAAATTATGTACTAGATCTATCTGAATTGACTCTGCGCATTCTGGTTCTGAAGAGATTTCTGATAGGAGGCTCTTATTAGACGTTGGCCAAGTGGAGCGGCGCTGCCTACGCCTACGTTGGCCACCCCTAGTGCCCCTTGGTTTGGCCCTTGGATTGAAGTATTGGCAGCAGGCGGTAGACAAAACCTGACCTGTTTGCTTATAGCTTCTTGTCTGTTGCCTTTTTTGAACCGCCCGATTTGTTCTAAAAAAGGCGCAGGAATAGGGGGTTCTGGTGGTACGTCAGATTCTACTTCTTCCCCATTGGCTTGTTTGTCTTCCAGTAGTGCAGTTTCATCCGAAGTCTTCTTGCTAGGCATATCTGAGTCACTCTCTATATCAGAACTGACAGGAGATGATGCTGCACTGCTGGTGCGAGATCGTGAGACATCATCACATTTTGGCTGATAGGTGTACACACGATTATCTCTATAATCCCTATCATCTCTGGAAAATTTCCTGGATTTCCTCATTTTTACCTCATCCTGGTGTTTCCTAAGTATGTTGTACATAGTTTTGAAATTCTTATCGATAGTGACGCTAGGTGCGTCATAGAGGTCAATTTCATGTTTGAGTTCATCAATCTGTTTAACAATGCGGGCAGGCTCCCTTTCTGCATGTGCGATAAGTAGTTTCATTATATTATTGGAGCTGGCGGTCAGGTTTGTTTCCCACTCGACTGCTAGATCACTGTTTTAAGGATCCTCAAAGTCAGGTAAAATAAGTATACGTAGACCCCGTGGGATTTTCTGTTCTTGTAAATAATGTTTGAGCGTTGTCATCTCCCAAAATTTGTTGATCTCCCTTATGCTCAACCTAATTTAATGAATTTAGATTTGAGGTCCTCATTTGCGCTAGCTAGGCGTTTGAATGGATTAAGGGTAGACCCTCGAGGTGCGAAGAGTGCCTTAATGTCCTCATCTCTAGTAAGGATGTATTCAGCAGCTTCTGCCATAATGGTACGAGAGATTGCTGTTTCAGGCCAATGATAAAGACAAAGAGAATTGGGCAAAAAAGGCCAAAAGATTCCAGCGCTTGCGTCATAATTCTAAGGGGGCTATGCGGCTGCGGTCAATTGTTGGTGTGTGAGTGCCTTGCCCAGCACCCACAGTGTAAGCAAATTAGACCAAAAGTAACAATCGAACTGCGCAACACACAAAAGATTCAAAAAGTACAGGTTTACAGTTTTTTAATTCATACAATGAACAGCCTAAAGTTAATGCGGCAAACCATTGTGTAAAGTTGGACATGATAATTAGCATCACCATTCAAGATACATGGGCCAAATGTTGAAGGGCATACAGTTAGTCAACATAGTGTATGATCAGCAAGTACACAGTTATCAGACATGGATATCAATATTAGTAACACATTTTGGAGAATATAAATATGCATTTAGCGAAAGTGTTCATTATACATGCAAATGAAAAACAATAGGAAATTATTCATGTTACCAAATAAGGAGATGGCATCAAGGAAGTCCAAAACAAAGGAAAAGAGAGAATGTATAACACGACCTACGATTAGTCAGACTCATAGATAGGCAGTCGTGGAGTAAGTCTGCGCAAAAACAATTAGTCCATATTTCTATAGCAAGTGCTAAAGAAAACCATATTTACCGCATAGTCTTGTCCAAATTGAAGAAACAAAAGGAGATAAACGGCATTGCCTAATTAGGTCGAGGCTACATTACTTTAACAATTGAAGGGAATATGTGTAAAGCAAAGGTAAAAATGTCAAGTTGCAATCTACTAGCCAGCCATACAAAGTAACTCGCTACCTCAATTCTACACATACATACAGCACACCCTTTCTTACTCACCACGGGTAAGTTATCACTAGCCGATGGCTTGTGGCGAGTGCACGTTTTGAATCCTGTAAATTCGATGAGAGCTTTCAAGAAAGCACCAAGGCCCACTGATAAAGATGAAGTAAGGGCTTTTCTCGGTTTAGCTGAATTGTACATTAACTTCCTTACCGATCCTTACAGAATTCTCATGAGATTATCAGTGTTAACAAGCTTGGTAGACTATAAAGGAAGAGAGAAGCAGGAGCCCTAATTTAGGATGCTGTTACCTTAGCAAGCTGGTCATCCTTACTGCAAAAGCCAGTGCCAAAGACCTGGGAGCGGTGCTCTGACAAGTAGTGGAGAGTAAAGAGCCTAAGCATTATAGGCTTAGGTTTAGAAGGAATACAATCCAACGGGCTGTTGAGGAGGACAACACATATGTAGTCCCAACCATTGAGACAGCAACGAGCGTACATTAAGTTCCAATCAGTTAGACTATACATACCTTTATCATAGTGATGGAATCACCACACCTGCATCGAGGCCGAGACAGAAAAGGAGGATGCCGACCAAGTTTTAGGACTATGAGATGAGATTAACAGTTTATGGATGATTAATGAACAGTTTATGTGTGATTAATCTCATTTTCTGTTATGATTCTTCATTATTATTATTCTATTCCTATAGTTCCTATCATCCATTTCCTTGCTTTGCTGTCCGTTTAGCACTTGCTGTCACATGTTAAGATCTCTTTCTTTCTTCCGTCATTCTCTGCCCATCCTTCTCATTCTCTCAACTTGTCTTTCGGAAGGGGGGGAGGTGTGTGACATGCTGTGAGGTCATGGTGGAATCATCCTTGTCTGGGGTTCCAGAATGAGGGTGGCAGTTGGAGCAGAGAGTGAAGAAGTCCTTTTGTGTGATCATTCCAAGACATCACAATGTGGTAATATGTGGCAAAAGACTTTTGAACTGCCCAAGTTGGCACTCTCCAAATATCTTGGAGCAGTGACTCTTTCTCTTTTGCCCATTAGGCTGCCATCCGCCCTGTTGATTTCCCTTGAACTGACTATGTCAAGGGGACATCTGCTAACTCATAGTCCATGGTAAGGGGCTAAATAGTCCATCTACAGACTATAGGAATCAGAAACCTTTTTCCCTACCTTTTAACCCTAAAGGTCATAAAACATGTTTGGAATGCCTGCTTTGAGCAGTCTAATGCAAATATGTAAGTACTGATGTTTTAATGTTCAACTTGTGCCAACACTCTTCCCTTGGAGAGGCGGATTTTAGAAATAATGCCAGGAAAGCAATGGCTTTATCTTGAAGAAACTTGGAAACTACTTTTGGAAAGAAGTTGGGCCACTCCTGAGAACTAGGGCATCTGCTTGAACCAGAAGAAAGGGTGCTGAACAGAACAATACCCACATTTGCCCTATGAAGGCCTTGCATCTCAACTTCCATGCCCCCAACTGTGGAATTCTGCACCTCTGGGGCCCACTGGACACCTCTTGAGAGGGCAAGGAGAGAATGCAAGAAAGAACATTGGCGCTGCAGTCAATTCCACTAGTAGGGGAACCACAACAACCTCGGCCATAATGGAGCTAGAAAGTTGACCTCTGATCCTTGACCTTTACAATGACACTGGGAATCATAGGCAGGGGCGGGAATGCATAAAGTAGCCACATTTGCCATTGTACTGTCATGTTATCCCCCCCACCATGGCCCCTGCGATGGGAACCAATATCAAAACGAAGGCAGCTGGGATTTCTGAAGAGAGGCATAAATATTGTCAGGTTGCACAACCTCGAGCAAATAAGCAACAATATCACGGGCTGCAGTTCCCATGATGAGGAAGTAAGCATCCTGCTGAGGTAGTCTGCCTTTGCATTATCTTTCACTTTTATATGAACTGCTATGAGAGACGGAAGATTAAGCTCTGCCCATATCCCATATCATATGCTCATTGCTCAAAACGTCTGGGTTTTTCCTCCCCTGTCGACATGACATGGATGACGTGTTATCTGTCCTTGTGACCACTGCTCTGTCCTGAATCCATGGTGAAAATGGTTGATGTGCCCTGGAAATGGCCAATGTGATGTGCCAGAAATGTGAGGCGGACAACTTGTAAAGAGTTTTCAACTTTAGTCATTTTATTAAATAAACAGGTTGGATAAACACCTCACTACACTAAATCCCTACCCTGACGAGGATTACACTGCCTAAAATAAACTAAAGGAAACACTATAACAAAAGGATATCTGACTAAAGGAAATATATGGCAACTCAATTCAATAATAATGTAAAACATATGATCTGATTCACAATAGGCTCAATGTCTCTTCTCATAACCTGGGTGAGCTTTCCTTCCCCAGATCTGAATAAGAGTTTTTCTCCACAGTTCAAAGGAAACAAGGAAATCCGGTTTTGCACAAAGTTCCAATACATTTCTTAAGATTTGATACTCAATTACACAAAGTTCTGTTGCTGCTTCAATAAAGTATCTAAAAAAATCACAAGTTCCCACTCCTCCTGGAATATGAACTGTCTCACATTTGTCTTCTCCAAGTAAGCAACAACATTTGTGTTTGTCAGGATAATTGTCACAAGCTTATGGGCTTCAGAAAGAAATAAACTATTCCAACTCTTCCTTGAGTAAGAACAGGTTTTACCTTTGTAGAAACAACAAATGTCTTTTTCAGGATGGCTTACTGCAATTGTGGATTAAACAAGAATTATAATTTTTTCTTCAACAAGCTTTCACAATTCTTCAAATGTTACAAGTCAACATGAGTTGTTGTTAAACCCACAGTTCAGCACTTGCATCAACTACCACCTGGATAATTCCTTTGCCAGGCTCTTTTAGTCAACAACGTCAGGCCCTATGGGTATACTCGCCTGCCTGTTTACTTCTTCAACAACAAAAACAGAAAAGTGCTTCAGTGGTATCTTCCAACTTAGAAAAAACAACAACTTAATTCTCCATCTTTAGCATCAAACTTTAAACAAGTTGTGGGGAAAACAAGAAACCACCTTAGTGCTCTTTAAGACTTCTTGGCAACTATGCTCCTCTCCCTCTGGATAACCTTCTCCAGAAGGGAACCCTGTTTGCCAACTTTCTTTCCCCTCTGAACCAACAACCAAATAATGACCAACAGGTAGTCTCACTTTTCCGCTATCTTGGCTTTGGCAGTGTAGGTTTCTATCACCTCAAGATCTGTATGTCATAGCGCATAAGCAGTAAGCCTCACAATCATTGAGATGCTGAATCTTCCCGTATTGCCTTGAGTATTGTTTGTTATATTGGTATTGCTGGTTGGTAATACACTCTTGGCTTGGGTATTGCTTGTAAGCTCCCAAACCGTTTACAGATTTCCCATGTGGTTCTTGGGTTTTCCACACTCTCATTCGCTTATTTATACAGTCATTTTGTTTTAACAAGCACCACTCTGGTTGGTTTCGTATAGTTTGGTATTCAAAATTAC
This sequence comes from Ambystoma mexicanum, assembly GCF_040938575.1. Lineage (NCBI taxonomy): Eukaryota > Metazoa > Chordata > Amphibia > Caudata > Ambystomatidae > Ambystoma > Ambystoma mexicanum. The sequence goes on along the minus strand of NC_090921.1, from coordinate 1,356,485,236 downwards.
TGCTACTGTTGCTTTCACTCACTAAAGAGTGAAGCAGCCTGCCATGTACACGCAGACAGTGTTGGAGCGCTCCGGAGTCACTTGCAAGCTGTGAACTCACTGGGTAGGTCGCTCGATTATGCTCTGCTCAGTGTTCGCAGGTCTTCGTTACTTATGGCTCTTCGCGACTGGGTGGACAGCTTCCTCTGATCCACCTCTGCTCATGACACTGATGAATAGAGCCTCTGCGGCTCCAGTGAGGGCCAGGTGCAACCGAGCCACCTGGAACCTCCAAAGAGTGAACACTTCCCTTGATACTGCTGATTCCTGCTGGGCGAATTCTGCACAAGGAAAAATTATTTTGGGCAAGCGTCTCCTCTTCATGCTTCCGGCTCTGCGACCTCTGCATCAGAGAGCGTCATAGGCAAAAACTTTCTCAGGACGCCATGGCTTCTGGCGTTTCCGTGGTCCCAGCATCTCCTCTAACCTTCCCTCGCAGATGCAACCTCTGCCTGCACTGCTTCTTTTTCAACTGCTCTGCTTCTCTCTCTAATGCCTGCACCCGAGTGGGCTTTTTAAGCCTCTCAGTCCTCTTCAGGTGTAGGCCATTTACACGAATTAGGATATTGCTCCCACAGTAGTATTCCTCTGCATCCCTCTTCCTCATCTGATTACTGAGGGAATTATGGGACTTGAAGTCCCTGGCAGCAAATTTAGGTTTCTAACTCTTTTTACTATGCAACAAGCCATCAAAAGATTAGGATTTCAGGGAAAGTTAAACAGGGGAGCTTCCCCTTCCTCCTGACCTGTTTCCTCCCCATGTGATCCTCCTGCAGAACACTGCCTCCAGGGTTGGGATCAGGAAGCATCTGCTTCCTCTTGCCACATGAGGAAGGTCCCATGTCAAGGTTTTGGTGGGAATCATTAGTGATTCATCACACTACCAACTCACTCCATTTGGTGGATCGATTTGCTTAAAATGGAACCCATTTCTCCAGGTATTGCCAGGCTCCCAATGCTACTCACCTTCCCAAACCACTGGCATCAGTACGATGGTTGGGAGAGTTTGCTGCACTAGAAACACTTGAAGAGATTTTCTCTGGCTAACCGGCACTGCATTTTGATTCTCAGATTTGGTGAGATCAGAATGTGGGCTGCAAAATTCTTACAATCCAGCTTCCAGTGCCTCTGTAGCTGGGGTATCAGTGGGTGCACGTGCAACCTCACACAAGGAACCACCAAGACACGTGGTGATATGTGCCCCTGCACTTGTAACTGATGCTAATTTTGATGCTAGAAGCTTCCCCAACCACCTCTGGAGGCTAAGTCTTCTGTCAGCAGAACCAGATCACTGGTAATCCAGAATCGAGTCCCCATGAGATGGAGATCCTGGATACGAATCAGTAGTGATTTCTCCCAGTTCAATAGAAGGCCCAATGACCTCAATGTCCCACATGCCATCCTCCCATGCTCCTCCAGCTGTGCCATGATGCCCTGATCTATCAGTCGTCCAGATTTGGGAATGTTAACACGGCTTTTCTGTATAGAAACGCCACTGCCGGGTCTTCTAGCTCTGTAAGCAGCCTTGACGCTGTCTTGAGGTTCAATAACAGGGCCTACATTGAAAATGTGTCCTTGTAATTGAGACACTCAGACATTTCTGGTGCATCTGACTAATAGACGCCTGGAAGACGGTGTCCTGCAAATCTCGGGCAATTAGAGCAATTTTTTATGCAAACCTTTCCTTTTTGAAATGTTGTCTCAAGATTAGCACATTCACAGGCCGATTCATGGAATTAATGTGCGCCGAAAATTCCGGCGCAGAGGTGCCAAAACGTGCGATTCGCAGTAAAGGTGCGAAAATCGCAGTGCAACTGCGAAAATCGCAGGAAACCAGCGCACATCGATTCATGGAAGCCTGTGCGCGAGAAAAATATAGGATGTGCGCTGAAAAAGTGCGCGGCGCAAGTCGGCACACAGGTCATCCAACGGCGTGCGCCACGGCCGCTGCGAAATCGCACATAGCGCGGCGCATATTACAAAAGTAGGCGGAACACGGGGCGTAACACTCGGAATGGGGAACAACGCGTGAAAATATGGGCGTCACAGGGGAAGTACAGGAGGCAAGTGCGCGGAATGCCCACACGCTCGCCTACAACTCGTATTCATGGAATCGAATAGGGCAAACCAGCGCACAGTCAAAGACGCGCACAGGGCGAAACAAGTACGCCACAAGAAAGCAGGCGGTAGCATCCCTGCGCCTGAAATAAATGTGCGCCAAAATGTGCGCTAACAAAAAGCACCCATATACAGCTATGATGAATGATCCATACTGTGGCCCTCTAGGACAAATGAGGTGCAAAGGGGTACCGACAAACACGGACCCCTGCTGTGTGAAAAATATCGTGTGCGTGTATTACGGGGTTCGCGGGAAGTTCCACACGCGATTGGCCTGGGCACGTGTATTCCGGGGTGCGCGGGAAGTTTCACATGCGAATTTGCAGGGTACGTGTATTTCGGTGTGCGCGTGAAGTTCCACACGCAATTTCAGCAGGGTACGTGTACTCCGGGTGCGCGGGAAATTCCACACGCGAATCCAGCAGCCTACGTGTATTTCGGGTGTGCCGGGGAGTCCCACACGTGAATTGGCCGTGTGGGTCCTCCCAGCTGTTCCCTCTACACCCTCCACGGCCCCTGCAGACGGCCCACACCACAGGGGACTACCCTGCACCCCTGCATATGTCCCGCAGGCAGCCCATCCACCATGGCCATGCCCCCCAGCCAACCCACATGTCACCTTGCACTACTGCCCACCAACGCATGTCTCCCAGCACCCCCACCCCCCAGCAGTGCAGGGCACCCTCCACCAGGCCCCCACTCCTGTCCCCCTGCACCCCCACCCCCCAGCAGTGCAGGGCACCCTCCACCAGGCCCCCATTCCTGTCTCCCTGCACCCCCACCCCCCTGCATCCAGGGGCACCCTCCACCAGGCCCCCACTCATGTCCAACTCATGTCCCCCTGCACCACCACCCCCCAGCACTGTAGGGCACACTCCACCAGGCCCCCACTCCTGTCTCCCAGCACCCCCCCAGCATTCAGGGGCAACCTCCACCAGGCCCCCACTCATGTCCCCCAGCACCCCTACCCCCCAGCAGTGCAGGGCACCCTCCACCAGGCCCCCACTCCTGTCTCCCTGCACGCCCACCCCCCTGCATCCAGGGGCACCCTCCACCAGGCCCCCACTCATGTCCAACTCATGTCCCCCTGCACCCCCACCCCCCAGCACTGTAGCGCACCCTCCACCAGGCCCCCACTCCTGTCTCCCTGCACCCCCACCCTCCTGCATCCAGGGGCACCCTCCACCAGGCCCCCACACATGTCTCCCAGCACCGCCACCCCCCAGCAGTGCGATTTGCCTGGGTACATGTATTCCAGGGGTGCGCGGGTAGTCTTACACGCAATTTCATCAGGGTATGTGTATTATGGGTCCGCGTGAACTTCCACACGCAATATCAGCAGGGTACGTGTATTTCGGTGTGCGCGTGAAGTTCCACACGCGACTGGGCCTGTGAGAGTGGGGTACGTGTATTCCAGGGGTGGGCGGGAATATTTACTCGCGACTGTGCCTGGGAGAGCGTGTTACGTGCATTCCTGGGGTGGGCGGGAAGATTTACACGGTCGCCTACAACGCGCCAAAAAAAAAGGTCCAATCCGGAAACACGTACGCCAGCATGAAGCAGGCGCACGTCCCGCGCAGCATAAAAGAGTGCGCAAACAACAAACAAGCTCAGACGCCAGGATGAACATACCGTTCCTAGGAGCAGTGGCCGTGGGATACCGCAGGAGGAGGAGAAGGATAGTCAGGGCCAGAATCTTCACACCCAGAACCAGCCTATTTGGTATGCCTGATGACCAGGTGTATGGGAGGTACAGGTTTCCACCACACATAATACTCAACCTGGTCAGTGAGTGGGAGGATGACCTCACATCACCCACCCTGTGCTCCCAAGCACTCAGCCCCCTGGAGAAGGTCCTCAATGTACTGCACTTCTTGGCTACCAGATCATTTCAGCGGACAAGTGCCATAGTGGGGGGGGGGGTATCACAGGCCACGCAGTCACGGTGCCTACACCAGGTGTTGGCCATCATCACTGCACGTCCATCAGTCCGCAGGCACATATACCTGCCCAGAACACCTGCAGAAAGGCAGGCTGTCAGCCAGGATTTCTTGTTGTAACTTGAATGTCGTGCAGATATGTGAGAACTCTGTCCCCAAGTGCCGCACAGGGAGAATGATAAATTCACTCCCTATACAACCTTTGAGGCCACAGGTGGAGAAGAATCCGGGACCGCGAAGTACTGGAAGCCCCACGGAAGCTGTAAAGGAAAGCAGTGTTAAGTACCAAGCAAGCAGGGTAAAGCACGGGTAACCAATAAACAGGAAGGACCTTACCAGGAATTGATAGAAGAAGGGATTCCGGGGCTCAAGAAGGCAAAAGGTCCCGGGTAGAAGGCACTTACTGGTAGTCACACCAGACCCCACCTGAAGAAGACCTGCAAGCCGGACTGAAACAAATTGCAGGTATGGGTGGTGATGAGTCGTAGTTCATACAATGTTCCAGATTCTTTGGAGAGGGGTAATCCACAAGAAGTCTGTGACAACAATCCAGGGTCTAGTGCCAAGTTTAGCAGTCCAAGCTGACGAAACAATGAAGAGCGGGATCCAAAGAGAAGTCCGTGACAACGATCCGAGGTCAAGAGCCAAGAGTATCAGTCCAAGCCAAAAGCACAGATATAACGTGATCCAAAAGAGTTCCTAGAAGAGTTAGCCGGGTCCAAGATCAATCGTAACACAAGGTGACAAAATGCAGGCCAAACAGGGTCTCCGAGAAAACAGCTGTGAAGCGCGGTACTGAAGTACTCCACTGCTTAAGTACCGTTTGATTCCTGATCACGTGATCGCGAGTCCGGGTCACGTGATCGCGAGTTCCGGTCACGTGACCGCGAGTTTAGGTCACGCGATCGGATAGAGCCAGCAGCACGATGCAAAGAAGCGAACCTGATCTTTTGATGGCTTAATCTCCACGGCAGCTGCCAATGAAGAAACGGTCGCAGCCGTGACTGTGGAGTAGTAGCGTGAAGCTGCTGCTGTAGCTGTGTGCGAGCCGGTCTGGACCGCCAAAGTGAGCCCCGGAGGGTAAGTGGGGGGTGAATCCGGGCCGAGGGGGAACTGGGATCACTGGTGGGTCGGATGGAGGGCATGACAGAGCCCCCCCGCAAAGGCCCACGACCACGTGGGCAGGAAGGATGCTCCCGATGGAACTGAGCAACCAACCGGGGGGCCTGGACATCCGAAGCCGAGACCCAAGACCGCTCCTCCGGACCGTAGCCCAACCAGTCTACCAGGTACTGTAGCTTGCCCCTAAGGAGGCGGGAACCTAGAATACCGGAAACCTCAAAGACATCAGGGGCATCCAGGGACACAGGGACAACCGGGGAACGGAGGCGGGAGGAGGCAGGACAAGGTTTGAGAAGAGACGTGTGGAAAACAGGGTGAATCCGCCAAGAAGACGGGAGCACAAGGCGGTAGGCCACTGGACTGATGACTCGGGAAACCACATAAGGGCCCACAAAACGAGGCAGAAGCTTCTGACTGTTAGGAAAGATTTCATAATTGTAGGTAATTTTCCTTCCATGTGGCAACCCCTAAACTTTTTGCTGTTGTTTTTCACCTTGTTCTCGACTTTGCCAGAGAAGTGCAGCCTTCTGCCGCACTCCTCTGGGCTTTCGCTCCTTTCTTACGGGGAAACTGACATGCCCTTAAGACAGTCAGTACCGGGAAACGCTGTTTTCCGTAGTTTCTTGTATCATGTTGCGGCTTTCGTGCAACATGACACAAGAGGGCACTGTAAGCTAAGTTACAGCTCTCTTGGGTCTCTAGCCTTCTACAGGCCCTAGATACTCGTTTAGGATTGTAATTGATCGGTGCAAGTGGTTCACGGACGGGAATGGTGGCAGCGATCGTTTCTTGTGTTTTGAGCTCCTTTTGGCGTTCTAAGCGCGTTTCTCGCGCTTAACCCAAAATGGTGGCCTGGCTCCCAAAATGGCCAGACCACGAGGCTCCTTTGTCCTGTCCGCTGACCGTCTTGCTCCCTTCACCTTCCCCAGGTCGAGCCGACCCGGGGCCTTCCTTATTTGGGCATGTACTTTCCCGCGAAACACGGATGCTTTCGCGGGCTTCTAGATGTCTTGTGTGTGCCTCCAGGATGTGGGCTGGGATGTCTGGTCCCAATACACATCCTGGGTGCCAGAGAGTCTAGGGTGGTGTGAATGCCTGGGACCACCGTGGTCCGTGATTGGTCCACGAATGGTGTGAGTGTTGATGAGCGGATCTCCCATTGGGTCCCCTCCGTTTTGGCGCGAAGGGAACCGTGGATAAGAGGGGGCTGGAAACACCACTACCATGTCGATCTCCTGAGTTCTCACGAACGAAGGAATACAGGAGCCAAGTATCCTGCAACCAAGAGGCTGAACCGAGGAATCGCTGGTGACCCGCTGAAGGACTGCTCCTCTGCACTGCTGTCGCCTTGTGAAACCCTTTTCACCTTTGATCGAACCAGAAGGCCTGTACTGGTACTTCGACCCTTGGAATAGCGGGGACAGCTATTCTCGGCATCTTCACCATCTCCTGCTAGTAAGCCTTCGGAAGCGTCTCTGGGCCATCCAGCAGACTGACCAGCCTACACAGGAGTCTTGCTCTGTAACCGCCGCCAGGTTGTGTAGTATTTCGAGTCCTTGTCACTCTCACACGCTTCGTACACAGGTCTGAAGTGAGTAGTGTACATTTGGCTCAGATACACACGGCCGCTCCGTTGCCCTGCTGTGGTAACAAACTGTGCGGGTTTCTTCGTTTGGGACGTCTTTTACTCAACTCTGCTGCTGCAGACTCAACACGACGACGAGACGTTCCCTGCTCTTCTGAACCTGCCAGCTACTGAAACTGACGTGGAGAAGCCTGGGTCTGCTTGCATCGGGGACTGGTGAGTAGCATAGCTAGGAACTGGTCGCCCTCCTGCAGGAGCCCATAGCTTTTCCCCGCTGTGTCAAAACAGCACCCTTTTCCGTACTCGCGCTCTGCTTCTGCCCACAGTGGAGGCTGCGCTTGAGTCGCGGAACTTGTTCTTCTTCATTTGTGCACTAAACTGAACTGCCTGATTTCCCTCGAAGAGACTCCCCTTTTGCCCGTTGGCACCAGCGTGTGCAGGTACTTTTGAGCACAAGGCTCCACTCTTCGCAGGGCTCGGACTTCCTTTTAGTTAGGTGCCTCTGAAGGCGGACTGGGTCTAAGCATTATTTCGCACTGCCTGTTTTCCTTCCCTTTTAGGTGGACTACACATTTCGTGCATCTAACGCTTGAGACTTGTATTTGTATATATATTGTATTGGTATGGTATGTGTTGGTTTACTAGAGTTGTATAGTGATTTCTCGCTACGGTCATTGTTTTAAAGGCCTTGGAATAAATGTGTATATATTTTTAATATAACACCTGTTTGGACTAGTTTGTAAGTGTCCTTGCTTTGTGTGCTCATTGCGGGCTTACAGTCACCCTCACCCCTCTTGAGACCTAGTCTTGACCGCCGCGATCGCTACCCTGATTGGTCTGGCTTGTCCAGAGGTTACCCTGTTCCAAGTAATTAGGTTGGCCTTCTGAACTTCTGCGCCACCAGGACAGAGTTCAGAAATCCGTCTTAACAAATTGGTGTACAGCGGTGGATATGACTGAAGGTATCCAGTGTTGCGCACGAACTAAGGCATTTCAAGTTATTCCTAACAGGACACGTAGTGAATTTTTGTAGTATAACTTTAAAAAGGCCATAGTCCTATCTAACAGTATGGAAACAAATACCTTGTTAACTTTAAATGCTTCCAAATCAGAAACATTGAAAAAGATGTGTGCGGAGAGAGGTGTTTCCTCTCAAGGCACGAAATTGGATATGATCCAAAGAATCGTGGCGTGGCAAGAAGCGCAGCTTGACGCTATAACTTCTGAGGACAGTGCGGAAGGTGGTGGGGCTGCTCTCACTGGTAGAACCGACGGTTCTGCCGCTGCACTGATCCACCGCGACCACGAGGACAGGGAGGATGAGATGTCTAATGTTTCCTCTGCCAGTGCTGATGGGGAGGCTATGCTTGAATTCAAGAAGCAAGAGCTGCGGTTTAGGCAGAAGGAGCTTGAATTCAGCATAGCCAAACTAAAAATCGAACAGGCAGAAAAACAGAAAGACAGGGATCACCAGTTGGAACTGGCCACGCTTCAGGTTGCAAATGGGTCCAAGTGTCCTGGACATGGGTCTGGGGCCTCCTCTCATCCACGGTTTCCGAAAGATCTGCTCAGTGTGTATGAGGAAAGGAATGACATTATGGACTGGCTGAATGCGTTTGAGTATGCATGCGAAGTTCAACAAGTTGACAATGCTGATAAGATTGCCTGGTTACTCAGCAGACTGCCCCATTCTGGCTGTAGTGCCATTATGGAAATATCGAAGGCTGAGCGAGCTGATTTCGCAATGTTAAAGCAAACTCTCATTTTAAAGTTTGGGTAGACTCCGGCCCAATATTTGAAACGATTCAGAGAGTATAAGAAAAAGGAAGGTGGTACTTGGGTATCTTATGTCACTGAATCCTTGAAAAACTTAACTGGCTGGGTCGAAGGTTATAAGGTTTCTACCTTCGAAGGCATGATAAATCTTGTCATGCTGGAACACATTTTTGCATCTTCTTCCCCGGAGCTTAAGCAGCATTTGGCCGATTCAAAGGAGATAGATCCTAAGAAGCTGGCCATTGCAGCAGACTTATGGGTGTCACATCGAGTGTCCCATAAGGACAAAACTCATCCTGGTAAGCAGGAGGAAGGGAAAAAGTCCAAAGATAAGGAGGGTGGAGAATCTGATAAATCTTCTTCTCATAAGGGCCACAAAAAGAAAAATAAGGGTAAGACACAAGAGAACTCACAGGGTAGTGGAGGTCAGCCTCCGAAACAGAACTCTGGTTACAATAAGCCTCCCTATGTAAACAGACCCAATGGATCTTGTTTTGCTTGTGGAGCAACTGACCACGTGAAGGGGGATCCCCGGTGTAAGGTTAGACCTTTGGGGGTCCACTCCGCTAATCTGGCCTTCTCCTCCTACGAGGAAGAAGAGATTACAGGAGCATCCTTCTCCTCAGACTCATTTCCCAGCGGGATAGAGGCTGAGGTAGTTTTAGTTTCCCTGGGTTCCTGGGAGCCTAAAGTCGCAGAGGCTTATGCTAGGATTCCAGATAATACCAAGCACTACTTTAAAGACAGTGTGCTGATCAATGGAGTAGATACTCCCGCTCTTAGGGATAGTGGGTGCAGTCGAACTGTAGTGGATTCTACCTTGGTAGACTCAGAGGAAGTTGCCAGAGCTACTCTGATGCCCACTAAGTTGGCTGACGGCCCACTCCGTATGTTCCCAGTAATACCTGTAAATCTTACTTTAAATGGTACAGCAGTCAGGATTCCAGTGAGCATTCAGAGAAACGTCCCGGGAAAGGTCTTGTTAGGTAATGATCTCAGAGCTTTAGGGCTCGAAGGAGACACTGCCGAAAGACCCTACACACGGTCTCAAGCACGGGCAGCATTGGCCAAGACCAATACGCCACCCCAGCCGAAGGGGAAACCCAAGGCGAAAGGAGTCAACAAGTCAAGACGAGGGAAAGAGAATATTCCCCCGAGCTCGCCTACCACTGCGGTGGAGGAAGTTGGTCAATCGCCCGGGCCTGACGAGGAGGTGGCGATGCCTGAAGTATTTGACCCCAACGACCATCCTGAACTAAAAGACTTGTTAGTAGAAGGTGGTCCTGATATGGACGAATTCAGTAAAGGCCAACGTGAGTGCCCATCTCTGGAAGGCCTAAGGAGACAGGCCTGCTCCCAGCTTGAGGGTGAACCTCCTGGGACGGATAGGATTTATTGGGAAGGTGGACTCCTGTATAGTGAGCCCACAGAGTCTACAGAAGGAGACCATAGGAGGTTGGTGGTTCCTCTTGCTGTTAGGCCCTTCCTCCTGCGGTTGGCACATGAAGTTCCCCTTGCTGGTCACCTTGGTATTAAGAGGACCAAGCAAAGGTTATCCATGCACTTCTACTGGCCCAAGATGGGGGTGCAAGTAGAAAGTCACTGCAGGAGTTGTGCCTCCTGCCAGTTATCTGGTAAGGTTGGCTCGACAATCCAAGCTCCGTTGGTACCGCTCCCAGTTGTGGGGGTACCATTTGAACAGGTAGGGATCGACATCGTTGGTCCCCTTGACCCGCAAACATCCTCAGGCAATAGGTTTATCCTGGTGCTGGTCGACCATGCAACCAGATATCCTGAGGCCATCCCATTGAAAACTGTAACTGCCAAGTCAGTTGCAAAAGCTTTACTTGGCATATTTACTAGGGTTGGCTTCCCTAAAGAAGTTGTGTCGGATCGTGGCAGCAACTTTATGTCGAAGTATATGCAGGCTATGTGGAAAGAATGTGGGGTCACCTATAAGTTCTCTTCTGCATACCACCCCCAGACCAATGGTCTGGTGGAACGTTTCAACAGAACGTTAAAAAGCATGATTGGGGCTCTGGAAGAACCTCAGAGAAGAAAATGGGATCGTCTTTTACCATGCTTACTGTTTGCCTACTGAGAGGTACCACAGGATGGTGTTGGCTTCAGCCCCTTCGAACTTCTGTTCGGTCATCCTGTACGGGGACCCTTAGCCATAGTCAAAGAGGGATGGGAGATGCCCACTCCCCCTGTTACTACCAACGTAGTTGATTATTTGCTAGGGCTCAGAAAACGGATGGTACTTCTGATGGGCTTGGCTAGTGATAAATTGAAGGCAGGACAAGCGCTGGTGAAACATTGGTACGGCCAGAAAGCTTCCCTCATCAACTTTACACCTGGTCAGCAAGTCCTGATCATGAATCCCATAAGGCCTCGAGCTTTACAGGACAAATGGTCAGGCCCTTACACAGTGGTGGAGCCCCTGGGTGAGGTTAACTATTTAGTGGACCTTGGAAGGCCTGGACAGGCTCCAAAAGTGTTTCATGTGAATAGGCTGAAGGCTTTCGTCCCAAGAGTCGAAATCGCAGCACTGCTACTGGCTTCAGATGTTGAGGAAGAGGAGTCGGAACCTCTCCCCGACCTGTTCCAAAGCGGTCCTTCAGATAGCTCCTTTGAGGGTATCCGAGTGGCCCCTCACCTGACTTCTGATCAGCAGGCTGAGGTGAAAAGTTTGCTTAGGCAGTTTTCCCCCCTGTTTTCACAGTCGCCTGGTTTGACACCTTGGTGCAAACATAACATAGACACAGGAGACAGCGTACCTACCAAAAGTAGGGGATACAGGATGTCAGACAAAGTACTGTCTTATATTAAGACCGAGGTCAACAAGATGTTAGACCTTGGGGTGATTGAACCCTGTAGTAGTCCTTGGTCCAGCCCTGTGGTTTTGGTTCCAAAGGCAGGCACTTCTGAATTGAGGTTCTGCGTGGATTACAGGGCTCTGAATGCTGTCACCAAGACAGATGCACACCCCTTGCCTCGAACAGATGAGCTGGTGGATACCTTGGGTGCCTCCAAGTACCTCAGCACGTTTGACCTCACTGCTGGCTATTGGCAAATAGCGTTAGCAGAACATGCCAAGGAGAAGACAGCATTTTCTACTCCAGACGGCCTTTACCAATTCCGGGTAATGCCGTTCGGGTTGAAGAATGCACCTGCCACTTTCCAGAGGCTTGTGAATCATGTTTTGAATGGGTTGGACGAATTCTGTCTTGCATATCTGGACGATATAGCAGTTTTCAGTGCCACCTGGGAAGACCATGTGAAACACCTCGGGATTGTGCTCCAGGCTCTTCAGAAAGCACACTTGAACATAAAGGCTAGTAAATGCCAGATTGGACAAGGCTCAGTGGTTTACCTCTGACATGAAGTAGGTGGAGGGAGGATACAGCCTCTACCCAGTAAAGTACAAGCAGTACAAGACTGGCCTACCCCCACTACACAAACCCAAGTGAGAGCCTTCTTAGGACTCACGGGTTATTACCGCAATTTTGTGGCAGACTATGGCACCATAGCTGCCCCTCTGACTGCCCTCACAACTCCGAAGAAACCCAAGAAGGTAACTTGGACCGACGAGTGTGAGAAGGCCTTCAATGGCTTAAAAGACTCCTTGTGCCAGGCCCCTGTCCTCAGGGCCCCTGATTATCAAAGACCTTTTATCGTGCAGACGGACGCCTCTGACACTGGGATAGGAGCTGTACTATCACAAGTAGATGAGAAGGGTAAGGAACACCCTATTGGTTTTATTAGCCGCCAGCTTAAGGACAGAGAGCTCAGATGGTCCACGGTAGAGAAAGAATGTTTCTCTGTTGTGTGGACCATAAGGAAGCTGAGGCCCTACCTCTATGGGACCCACTTCACTGTGCAAACTGACCATAAGCCCTTAAAGTGGCTAATGAACATGAAGGGGGAGAATCCAAAGTTGCTTAGGTGGTCCATAAGTCTACAAGGCTTCGACTTCACTATTGAGCATAGGCCAGGTGTCCAACATAGCAATGCTGATGGGTTGTCCAGAATGTTTAACTGACCTGAACAAGAGACTCATCCAGGGGTGGATTAGTTCCCCCTGTCCATAGTGTGGGAGGGGCGAGTGTTAGGAAAGATTTCGTAATTGTAGGTAATTTTCCTTCCATGTGGCAACCCCTGAACTTTTTGCTGTTGTTTTTCACCTTGTTCTCGACTTTGCCAGAGAAGTGCAGCCTTCTGCCGCACTCCTCTGGGCTTTCGCTCCTTTCTTACGGGGAAACTGACATGCCCTTAAGACAGTCAGTACCGGGAAACGCTGTTTTCCGTAATTTCTTGTATCATGTTGCGGCTTTCGTGCAACATGACACATGAGGGCACTGTAAGCTAAATTACAGCTCTCTTGGGTCTCTAGCCTTCTACAGGCCCTAGATACTCGTTTAGGATTGCAATTGATCGGTGCAAGTGGTTCACGGACGGGAATGGTGGCAGCGATCGTTTCTTGTGTTTTGAGCTCCTTTTGGCGTTCTAAGCGCGTTTCTCGCGCTTAACCCAAAATGGTGGCCTGGCTCCCAAAATGGCCAGACCACGAGGCTCCTTTGTCCTGTCCGCTGACCGTCTTGCTCCCTTCACCTTCCCCAGGTCGAGCCGACCTGGGGCCTTCCTTATTTGGGCATGTACTTTCCCGCAAAACACGGATGCTTTCGCGGGCTTCTACATGTCTTGTGTGTGCCTCCAGGATGTGGGCTGGGATGTCTGGTCCCAATACACATCCTGGGTGCCAGAGAGTCTAGGGTGGTGTGAATGCCTGGGACCACCGTGGTCCGTGATTGGTCCACGAATGGTGTGAGTGTTGATGAGCGGATCTCCCATTGGGTCCCCTCCGTTTTGGCGCGAAGGGAACCGTGGATAAGAGGGGGCTGGAAACACCACTACCATGTCGATCTCCTGAGTTCTCACGAACGAAGGAATACAGGAGCCAAGTATCCTGCAACCAAGAGGCTGAACCGAGGAATCGCTGGTGACCCGCTGAAGGACTGCTCCTCTGCACTGCTATCGCCTTGTGAAACCCTTTTCACCTTTGATCGAACCAGAAGGCCTGTACTGGTACTTCGACCCTTGGAATAGCGGGGACAGCTATTCTCGGCATCTTCACCATCTCCTGCTAGTAAGCCTTCGGAAGCGTCTCTGGGCCATCCAGCAGACTGACCAGCCTACACAGGAGTCTTGCTCTGTAACCGCCGCCAGGTTGTGTAGTATTTCGAGTCCTTGTCACTCTCACATGCTTCGTACACTTGGCGTTCCCAGGTCTGAAGTGAGTAGTGTACATTTGGCTCAGATACACACGGCCGCTCCGTTGCCCTGCTGTGGTAACAAACTGTGCGGGTTTCTGCGTTTGGGACGTCTTTTACTCAACTCTGCTGCTGCAGACTCAACACGACGACGAGACGTTCCCTGCTGTCCTGAACCTGCCAGCTACTGAAACTGACGCAGAGAAGCCTGGGTCTGCTTGCATCGGGGACCGGTGAGTAGCATAGCTAGGAACTGGTCGCCCTCCTGCAGGAGCCCATAGCTTTTCCCCGCTGTGTCAAAACAGCACCCTTTTCCGTACTCGCGCTCTGCTTCTGCCCACAGTGGAGGCTGCGCTTGAGTCGCGGAACTTGTTCTTCTTCATTTGTGCACTAAACTGAACTGCCTGATTTCCCTCGAAGAGACTCCCCTTTTGCCCGTTGGCACCAGCGTGTGCAGGTACTTTTGAGCACAAGGCACCACTCTTCGCAGGGCTCGGACTTCCTTTTAGTTAGGTGCCTCTGAAGGCGGACTGGGTCTAAGCATTATTTCGCACTGCCTGTTTTCCTTCCCTTTTAGGTGGACTACACATTTCGTGCATCTAACGCTTGAGACTTGTATTTGTATATATATTGTATTGGTATGGTATGTGTTGGTTTACTAGAGTTGTATTGTGATTTCTCGCTACGGTCATTGTTTTAAAGGCCTTGGAATAAATGTGTATATATTTTTAATATAACACCTGTTTGGAGTAGTTTGTAAGTGTCCTTGCTTTGTGTGCTCATTGCAGGCTTTCAGTCACCCTCACCCCTCTTGAGACCTAGTCTTGACCGCCGCGATCGCTACCCTGATTGGTCTGGCTTGTCCAGAGGTTACCCTGTTCCAAGTAATTAGGTTGGCCTTCTGAACTTCTGCGCCACCAGGACAGAGTTCAGAAATCCATCTTAACACCGACAACTCGCCAAACGGAGATGTCGGGTGGACAGCCAGACCCGGGAACCTACCGCATATAGTGGGGCAGGACTACGTTTCGAGTCAGCGAAAGCTTTCATGGATGACTGAGCCTCATGGAGGTGAACCACGGTATGGGCATGGATAGAGGACATATCTCCAACACAGGCAGCTGCGGCTCGGTTGACAGAGGAAGAAGAGTCAGGAACCGGGAGGACACGGGGGTGTTGGCCATACAAAGTGAAAAAAGGGGAAGAACCAATGTAGGAATGTACAGCATTATTGTAGGCGAATTCGGCAAAGTGAACGACCTGCAACCAGGTTGCTTGTTGTTGCAGCGTCAAACAACGCAGGTATTGTTCCATGGATTGGTTTGTTCTCTCAGTTTGACCGTCGGTTTTGGGATGGTAAGCCGAGGAAAACCGTATATCAATACCAAGCAACCTGGTTAAGGCACGCCAGAACCGGGATGTAAACTGGGACCCCCTATCAGAAATGAGCACAGAAGGCAGACCAAAGAGACAGAAGACACATTCAAAGAACAGCTTAGCCAACATAGGTGCAGACGGAATACCCCGGCAGGGAATGAAACGGGCCATTTTAGTGAAAGTATCAACCACCACCCAGATTGTGTCGTAACCCTGGACCCTAGGTAAATCAGTCACAAAATCCATGGTCAATGTGTGCCAGGGCTTGGGTGGTATAGGTAATGGTTGCAAGAGGCCAAGTGGGCGACACCTGCAGTGTTTACTTTGGGCACATACTGCGCATGTGTTTACATAGCAGACAACGTCACGTTTCATGGATGGCCACCAACACCAGCGTTTCAATAGATCCAGGGTACGGGCCTGGCCTGGATGGCCGTTGAAGGGGGCGTCATGAGACCACTCCAAAGCCAGGTTTCTGGTATCAGTGGTGGGTAGAACTAGGCGATTCTGTACATATGGCAGCCCGTCATAGTACACTGGGTCCCATTCGGACAGCTGCTCGGGATGCTGCTGGACCCAAGTACGGATTGCGTCCAGCAATGCCAACGGAGGTGTACATTTGCATACAACGTTCTCATGAGACAAGAGAGTGTCGGGAAAGATAGGTAGCGAACCCCCCCCGGGGGAACAAGACAACGCATCGGCTTTACCGTGCGTCAGACCAGAACGGTGTTTAATTTGAAAGTCGAAGGCTGCAAAAAACAAGTGCCACCTGACCTGCCTGCTGTTCACACATTTCAGGGAGGCCAGGTCCTGTAGATTCCGGTGATCTGTAAACACAGTGATCTTGTGTTTGGCCCCCAACAGATGATGTCGCCAAGTGCGAAAAGCGTCCATCACTGCCAGAAGCTCCTTCTCAGTAACAGTATAGTGGGCTTCTGGAGAGTTGAATTTGCGGGAATGGAAGGCCACAGGGTGTAGATGTCCTGTAGCGGAGCATATTTTTGACAAAACTGCCCCTAACGCAAAAGAGGAGGCATCCGCCTCGACAATAAAAGGCAGGTCAGGGTCAGGATGCTGGAGTACAGGGGCAGTGGTGAAGGCGTTTTTTAGATCCTCAAAAGCCCGCTGATGTACCCCCAGCCATTTGAAAGGAACATGTGGGCTAGTGAGGGAGGTGAGGGGTGATACTATGGAGGAGAAGCCAGAGATAAAACGCCGGTAGAAGTTGGCGAAACCAAGAAACGACTGTAATGCCTTCAGGGTCTGCGGGGTCGGCCATTCTAGGATCGCTCGAACCTTGGAATAATTCATCGCCAAGCCACCGGGTGTGATGTTGAACCAAAGGAACTCGATATTGGTCACATGAAATTGGCATTTCTCAGGTTTCGCATAGAGCGAGTGTTTTTGTAGCCGGGACAATACTTCTCGAACATGCTGCACATGTTCTTCTAGGGTATGGGAAAAGATGAGGATATCGTCAAGATACACAACCACGTATATGTCCAAGATGTCATAGAACACATCATTCATAAAGTGTTGGAAGGTGGCTGGGGCGCTGCATAGTCCGAAAGGCATTACCATATATTCAAAAAGGCCGTATCGTGTACAGAATGCGGTCTTCCATTCGTCCCCCTTACGAATGCGGACAAGGTTGTAGGCACCTCTCAAATCCAACTTGGAGTAGATAGAGGCGTGGGTCAATCGGTCCAATAGCGGAGTGATAAGAGGTATTGGGTACCGATTCTTAGTGGTAATGGCATTGAGCCGGCGGTAGTCCACACACGGACGTAGATCGCCTTCTTTTTTGGGCACAAAAAAGATCGGGCTGGCAGTTGAAGACGTGGAGGGGCGTATGTGACCCAGGCGCAAAGACTTTTCTATGTACTCTTTGAGGGCTTGATCTTCAGACTGTGACAGGGAATAGATACGACCTGAGGGTATGGAAGCCCCGGGGGTCAGATCAATCGGGCAATCATAGGGGCGGTGTGGAGGTAGGGTTTCAGAAGAGCCTTGAACGAATACCGGAGCATAGTCCTGGTACTCCGCAGGGATGTTTGCGGTGACTAAACCCACCACATGCAGATCAGAGGAAGCCCCGTTTTTTGTGATACTGAGTCGGGCAATAGCGCCCAACGCTGATGCAGGCGTGTCCTCCTCTCCATTCATGGGGAGACAAAAGTTCTGGCACAGTTCGGATTCAAAATGCACGTGACCCAAACCCCAATCAATGTGTGGATTGTGATCCCGCAACCATGGCATTCCTAGTATAACACCGAACTGGGGCATGGCTATCAAGTCGAAGTGTATGGTTTCCTTGTGGACGGACTGGATCGTCAGTATGAGTGGTGCTGTTTGTTGTCTGATGGGTCCAGACGCGAGTTCCGTCCCATCGACTGCTTGTACCAGTTCGGGTCGATTCTTGTTAACCAGGGGCAGGTTTAAGGCTCGGGCTAAAGTAATATCAATGTAGTTCCCGGAGGCCCCTGAATCAAGGGTGATAACTACGGGATGGGTGATGCCAGGTGTGGGCTGCAAAGTGGCTTGTACTCGGATTGGTCTAATTCTACCGAACATCAGGATTGGGTCCGTGGAGGAACATAAGGAGCTCGACCCTCCCCCCGTGTCTAGGGTCGAGCTGTGTGAAAAACCTGGTTCTTGGGTTTCGGTCTCCGGGGACACTCTTTTACGAAGTGGCCCCCCAACCCGCAGTAAAAACAGGCATTCTCTGCTCTTCTACGTTCCCTCTCCCTAGACGTGATGGGGCTCCTGATAACTCCAATCTGCATAGGCTCCCCGGTGGTGTCTGAGGTGGACGAAGATATGGCAGGACCTGTGGAATGGGGAAACCCAGCCTCAGCTCTCCGTTCAGAACGTTGTGCGTCCACTTGAAGGGTCAGATCCACAAGGGCCGGGAATTGGACAGGCAGGGACGGGACCACAGCTAATGCATCCTTCATGGGATTACTTAATCCTCTGTAGAACACCACTGCCTTCTTACTTTCTGGCCATGATGTTTCAGCCGCCAGTTGGTTAAATCGAGTAATGTAGTCAATGAGGGACCCCCTACCCTGGGTAAGCTCGAGTAACTCTAAATCATGAGACTGCGCCTTATACCTGGTGTCAAATACTCGTGACATCTCTGATACCAGTTGGTCGAAATCATAGAGAGCGGGGTGGTCATTTTCTAATAGGGGGTTTGCCCATGCCGCAGCTGTACCTGCTAGGTGTGACAGGGTGAAGGCTGCCTTAGTGGTGGGATCTGGGAAAGCAAGAGGCCGGCATAGAAAATGTAGTTTACATTGATTAAGGAAAGTCCTGAACTTTCTGGGGTCTCCATGGAACCTTTCTAGGGCTGCCAATGGAAAAGGAGATGGCAGAACAACGGGAACGGTCGTGGAGGCAGTCGGAGCCGGGGTTACAGGAGGAGGTGGCACGGTAACTGGAGCAGCGTCTCCAAGCTCCGGGTCCGCGGGCAAGGGATGTTGGGCACTCTGCAACAAATCAAGGCGTTGCTGGATTGCTGTGTTGGCAGCGACCATGTCGGCCGGTAATACCGTGATTGCTTGGATTATAGCAGCCATGGGGTCCTCCGCGGTACCCTCCATACCTGACACGACAAGGCTTCACAGACTGTTGTAACTTGAATGTCGTGCAGATATGTGAGACCTCCGTCCCCAAGTGCCGCACAGGGAGAATGATAAATTCACTCCCTATACAACCTTTGAGGCCACAGGTGGAGAAGAATCCGGGACCGCAAAGTACTGGAAGCCCCACGGAAGCTGTAAAGGAAAGCAGTGTTAAGTACCAAGCAAGCAGGGTAAAGCACGGGTAACCAATAAACAGGAAGGACCTTACCAGGAATTGATAGAAGAAGGGATTCCGGGGCTCAAGAAGGCAAAAGGTCCCGGGTAGAAGGCACTTACTGGTAGTCATACCAGACCCCACCTGAGGAAGACCTGCAAGCCGGACTGAACCAAATTGCAGGTATGGGTGGTGATGAGTCGTAGTTCATACAATGTTCCAGATTCTTTGGAGAGGGGTAATCCACAAGAAGTCCGTGACAACAATCCAGGGTCTAGAGCCAAGTGTAGCAGTCCAAGCTGACGAAAGAATGAAGAGCGGGATCCAAAGAGAAGTCCGTGACAACGATCCGAGGTCAAGAGCCAAGAGTATCAGTCCAAGCCAAAAGCACAGATATAACGTGATCCAAAAGAGTTCCTAGAAGAGTTAGCCGGGTCCAAGATCAATCGTAACACAAGGTGACAAAATGCAGGCCAAACAGGGTCTCCGAGAAAGCAGCTGTGAAGCGCGGTACTGAAGTACTCCACTGCTTAAGTACCGTTTTATTCCTGATCACGTGATCGCGAGTCCGGGTCACGTGATCGCGAGTTCCGGTCACGTGACCGCGAGTTTAGGTCACGCGATCGGATAGAGCCAGCAGCACGATGCAAAGAAGCGAACCTGATCTTTTGATGGCTTAATCTCCACGGCAGCTGCCAATGAAGAAACGGTCGCAGTCGTGACTGTGGAGTAGTAGCATGAAGCTGCTGCTGTAGCTGTGTGCGAGCCAGTCTGGACCGCCAAAGTGAGCCCCGGAGGGTAAGTGGGGGGTGAATCCGGGCCGAGGGGGAACTGGGATCACTGGTGGGTCGGGTGGAGGGCATGACATTTCTACAGGGTGGCACAATTCCCCAAAGTGCTAGGTGCCATTTATTGCACCCATGTGGCTCTACGTCCCCCCAGGGCATCTGAGCACATCTATAGAAACCGCAAGCACTGGCATTCCATCAACGTCCAGGTAGTATGTGATGCCAACGGAATCATCACCTCAGTATATGCCAACTATCCAGGGTCCACCCACGACTTCTTCATTTACAGGATGTCAACCCTAAACCGGGACATGGAAGCTGGGCGGCATGGCGATGCATGGCTGCTTGGTGAGTATAAATACCACAGCACACGCATGCATGACAGATACAGAGTAATGTCAATACCCCACTAATGATCCCCATCACCACCTCCCCAGGGGACAGTGCCTGCCCTCTGAGCACCCACATGATGACGCCAATTCGGAACCCCATCACGCCTCCCGAGGTAAGATACAACACAGCCCATATTGCAACACGGGGCATAGTGGAGCGCACATTCGGAGTGCTCAAGTCACGCTTTCGCTCCCTTGACCGTTCTGGCGGGCAGCTGTTATACGCTCCCCCAGTAGTGTGCAGGATCATAGTGGCAGCATGTGTCCTGCACAATGTTGCAACACGCCGGGGCCTGGCTGTGGACATGGTGGTGCCCCCACATCCCCAACCACATGCACGCCCGCTGCGCATGGGAGGGGAAAGGGCACGGGGTGAGGCAGCCCGTACGCAGCTGGTGGCTAATTACTTCACATAGAAATCACACCCCTGTGGAGTGCACACAGCCCTGGCACATACCATCTGACAATCAATGATGACTCAATCTGACAATTATGATGAATTAAGGGACAGTCAACTGTCAGAACCATAGCAGCCTGAGATTGTTCATCTGGAAGTGTCACAATGTGTGCATCCCTACCTACACAAACACCACCAATGCAGTGTCATCAAAAGACACACTTCCATGCAGCAAAAATGAATACCCACTTGCAAAATACAACATGAGAACAGTGCCATGTCACCCAACCCCTCCCAGGCACGGCCACACAACACACCATGGCATGTCATGCTATGTGAGAGCAAACAAATTAATCCCCACAACATGACCCAAGTGTCATAAACTACAGTGTCCCTAATGGAAACTGGACACACATGAAATGCTCACAGTAATGCAGGACCAACAACACACATTACCAAATACTTACCAATAATACTAATCACCTACACAACCTCCAACCTACCATAAACATGACAGTAGGGACTTAAAAAATTGGTAGCCTCACTACCTGATAATGCCAGCACTTCGAACACTTCCAACTGTACAGTGTTAGCGCCACGCAAAAGTGTAGGTGCACTGCTTACAACATGGACTCCATTTCCAAAGTAGATCGCCTTGTGAAGACATGACAAATGGACCTGCAAATTAGGAGGATGAGATGGATGCAGAGGCACATATCAATACACCATGCAGTGTACAATACAACAACAATATGCACTAGGAATGTATACACAGTATTGACTACAGACTGCCCACACATCAAATGGGAGTCCAACGTCACCGTGTAAGTCAATGTCACTTGGGCACACCCTTTGCAAGCCCATGGAAACGGGAAGCAGGAGGAGTGTGTGACCCAAATTCAGGACAAGCCTGCATGTGCCCAGCCACAATGCAGCGTATGCCCACGGGAGCCACACAAGGCAACACACTGTCCAAAAAATCAAAAATCAAAACTAAAAAATGGCCATGAATGGGCCCGGGGGGGGGGGGGTGGGGGAGGCCACCCAGGAGGTCCGAGGACAGGGTGCACACAAAAACCCACCTGTGTGGATCTTGCGAGAAAAAAAAAACACCTCCATGGGCTCATGGCCTGTACGGCTACCCTATTGTGGGAGAATCGCTGCTGTTGCTCTCCTCACCCTCTGCAGCTGCATCAGGAGGTGGTGGCACTATGGGAGGCAGCCCACGCAAAGCCCTAGTCTGGTCCTCCATGGCAGCAAGCATGCGGGTGTGGAAGGTCTGGTTCTGGAGGATAATTGTGCAGAGGTCCCCATGCAACAACTCACGGGATGCCCGGACCTCCTCCCTAGTTGCCTGCATCTCAGCTGAGAGCGTACGTGTGAGCCGCTCCAGCTTCTGTTCTGTCCTCGTGTTAGCTGAAGCCTCAAGCTCAACCAGAGTTACCCTGAGCTGACGGAGTTCCACCCTAAGGGCTTCCCTGTGGCCCTGGGACTCAATAGAAATGGCTTCCCGCAGAGTTTCCAGTGCCGCCCGCCTGTCCCTGTTGGACGCCAACATGTCCTCCCTGTGTGACTGGCTAATGGAGTCTGTTGCCTGCTGTAGTTGTTCAATCAGCCTTTCTTGGGGGACAATGGAAGTGGCCACCCTATCCATGGCCTGAGCCATCATCTCAGTTGATGCTGCCTGTTGGTTTGCCATACCGTATATGGATTGCTCCCATGCGGTATTACCAGGTGGCATACGGCCACCGCATCGGCGGGCACCACACCTGTCTGGGGCAAGGCGAACTGCGCCTTGCTGTGCCGGCACTGCCTGAGGCTGCAGGACTGCATTCCCCCTCTGATCTGCTGGCCCAGGAACAGGATCAGATGTAGAGGAGTGTGACCCTGCATCCCTAACCACCAAAGGCGGACCTACCAACACTGACATCCCCATTGAGGGTTCTACCCCTGGTGCAGGTGGGTTGGACAGTACAGAATCCCTCTCAGTAACACTTACCTGCGACGGCACATAGGTCTCATCATCCGAATCGACACCTGAATAGAGCTCGGGGGAGGTGCACCCAGAGACACCCCTTGAGATGATGGTCTGCAGCAAGTGTGGGTTCTCACCCACCACCACACCAAGTCCCGCACTGGTGCCCGGTCGGGCCTGAGACCCATCCTGGGTCTGCACCATCTCCACAACTCCAGCAGTATCAAGTGCGTCATCCCCTGCAAAGACATGAAAGAAAAGAAATGGGAACAGGCATTAGCACCATGGAACACAATTAGGGCTGAGAAGCAACAGAAACAGTACTTCATTGACACATGTCCCATATGACTATAACCCTCCCATGCATGCACTGTCACTGCGTATGAAGTGGAGGCAAATGGCACACATTGATGACACCAAGATGGAAGACCAACACATTTGATGCATGCTGGCTAGCAGTGCCATCACACATTGGCCTGTGATTGGCATGTCCAATACACATACATGACACATGCCATCAAACAGATGGCATGTACCCTAGCCATGTCACACATGTGACAATAGGACTGAGAAATGCCTAGTGAAAGTGGTGGAATGCAGACAATCAGCCTGAATGAACACAGAATAATATGCAACTATGTTGTGGCAAGATGACACTTCAAGGGCAACTGGCGTGAGGTTGGGCTGAATGTCTACTGCTGCCAGAAGGGATACTGCAACACCCAAATCCTGGTGCACAGAATGTATTGGATGAAGCACATGGGTGACCCAAACCACTCAGGCACACACCCCCTCACCTGGCACTCAATCAGAAGCACTCACACACACACCATGCACATGGATGACACACACATGCATGTGCACTCACCGGACAATGCCTCGTAATCTGGCAGGTCTCCCACGCCTTGGATCTGTTCCTCCGTGATGTAGGTCCCAGCAACATACTCATGTGGAGTGAGTTCTATGTCCTCTGCTGGAGACCCACCTCCAGTCACTAGAGTTGCGGCATGACTTGAGGCCAGCTTTTTCTTTGCCCTGCGCTTCAGGTCATTCCAGCGCTTGTAGCAATCATTAGCTGTGCGCCTCACGAATCCAAGGGCACTTATGAGTTCCGCGATGGTCTGCCAGTGGGCCTGACGTTGTGCAGGTGTGGTCTTGCATCCTGCAGTAATCACCATTTCGCTGTCATGTGCGGACACATACTCCACAAGTGCATCAAGTTCGGCCTGATTGAAGCTGGGCTTCCTTGTTGGGCCGGACTGTGTAGCCGTGTCTGGGGCATCAGCCTGTACTGGACGAGCACTCTTCCTCTTCCGCTTGGAAGGTGGTGGTGATACTGAGTGTCCTACGCCGCTCTGGACACTACGGGCAGGAGTCCCGGTGGACTGTGGACTAGGAGTGTGGGAATGAACACTCACCATGGGACTTGGTGCAGGCATTAGCTGAAGTGTGATGTTGTCAGGGGGAACGTCAGCAGGATGGACTAGGACCGACACTGTCCTGGCTGGGAGACTCAGAGCTGGGGTGGATGGAGCCGCAGCTGCACCTGCAGCCTCCCCACCCTGCCTACTCAGGGCAGCAGATGACATAGCTGCCCCTGATCCACGTGGGCTGGTGACACCAACGTGCACCGCCACATGTGGCCTAGCCCTGCTGACCTGGAAGTCAGCCATGGAGTCATCCTGTGCCAGGTCTGGTGCCACAAAGGGCTGGTCCAACAAGGGCTGAGCAGGGATGGTGTCAGCCACGTTACCCTCAACCAGGGGGGGGGCATGGGTGTCCCTGACTGGTCACCCACACATGGGGGATAGGGGCACCCTGCAAGTCCCGGCCACATCCCCTACCGTATCCACCACATCCACCTCTTGTGGCTCGCCCACCTTTGCCACCCTTACCGCGTGCTCGCCTCCCAACCATGGCACTGATGTTGTTGTGCGTATGGGAGTTGCAGTAAACTACTGTCCTGGGCAATTGGGGGTCAAAGGGGTATGGTACTAGATGGAATTCGTACCCTAGTGCTCTAGCAAAGTTGTATGTGACCCCCGGGGGAAGATGACGGGTCACGCAACGCACAGGCACCCTGAAAAAGGGAGATAATGTGAACGCAACCCCTCCTAGACCACGTGCGTGGAAAAATAAACCTGCACTACGCTGTGGCACCCAGAAACACAAAAATGAACGTATGCGTGTCACACGCAGCCTAGACTGACCTCTGAAGGGGTAGGCAACACACGGGTCAAGCAAAGATGTCAAATACGTGCGCGACTCACCGTCTGCCAGGAAATATCATGTGAAAAATACGCACGTGTGCGCGTTGGCAACACCCCCCCAAAAGAAGAATTGTACGCTGTCTGAGGAGACAGGACAACAGGAGAAGTGAACGCTGTTTGAGGAAACAGGCCCAGGAAAAAGACAAGAAGAGAAAAAGCTGTCAGAGGTAACAAGGAGTACGAACTTGGAACACCGTGAAGTAAATCGTGTGTGAACCGACAAGAAGTATAGATTTCACCCACTCGCTCTCCACGAAAAGCACGTACAAGGAAATGGCGTTCTACACGTACCTTTTAAACATGCCCACACGTCCAGCGTCACTTCCGCGTGTACGCGCTAAGGCCCCATCCACCAATTACACGAGCTGACACTCTGACGTGCAGTCATTGGACGTGTAACATGCACCCGTGTACAGGGAAACGCCCGCGCACGTACGTCACATACGCACATACGCGCTGGTGGCCTTTGGGCCAATGAATTCGCGTATGTGTGCTGACACGCTTACGTGCTAAGGCCCTTTCCTCGAATTACACGCAGACGTGCTGGATTTTCACGTGCCAAATCACTCCGTATCAAGCTGGCCACGCGTAAGCACACAGAAGACCACGCTCCTGCACAGGAGCCCGAATTACTGCCCCCCAGAGCCCCGAGCATGCTCCCACCTGCCATCTGCTGCTGCCTGATTGCCTGCTGCCCATGTGCCCTGCCATTTGCTGCCTGCACATCAGCCAGGGGTGCTGTTGCTGTGACCACCCCTGCTGGAACCGAAGACTCCCGACTGGGATTCCATCGCTCCATAGACCAGCCCCAGGACCCAGATGCCCACCCACTCCTGCCTCTGGGGTTGTCATGTCGGCACCACTGACAACCCCCGGCCAGAGAGGCAGAGGGGCAGCAGCTTCACTGCCACCGAAGTTGGTGTCCTGGTGGAGCAAGTCCTGGGGCAGTATGATGCCCTCTTCGGACGTTTGCGCGCTGACAAGGAAGGACGGACTCGGATCTGGACGGACATCGTGACTGCCATCAACCCGGAGGGGGTGGCAGTCCGACTATTCCATCATGTCAAGAAGTGCTGGGAGGACTTCAGGTCCAGGACCCTCAACAAGGCCCGGCGCCTCTTGAAGGCAGCGGATGCTAAGGGGCGCCGGGGCCACTTGTCGGACGATCAGATGAGGGTCCTGGAACGCATATCCCCAGCGCTCCACGTCCAGGTCCTTGAGAGGCAGACCCGTCTGGAGTCGAGCGGTAAGTGTACATGCAGCATGATTGTGAGCTGTGCGTGTGGTGATGTGCCAGTAGTGTGCAGGTTGCACATGTGTTTTTATGGGGCCAAGTATGGGGGGGTGTACAGGGCCGTGAGGCTAACACATGCGAGGGCTGTCATGTGTGAGACATGGATGGTGCTTGTGTGTGTAGGCTTGCATGCCAAATGCAGTTGTGTGGGCACACATGTTTGGATGAATGTGTATGTAAGTAGGCATGTTCGTGATGTCACACATGGATGTTGTTTTCAGGTGCATGTATCAGCACTGTGTACATGTGCATGTGTGTGTATTTGACAAGGGTGCAACAGTGATGCAACATGGATGCATGTGACAGCGGGATGTGGAAGCCTGATTGGCAGATGTGACATGGATGCCAATCTGAACACTGCGACAGTTGGCAGAGGTGTACACATGCATGCAAGTGTGGTGGTGTGTGTGCATGTGTAGTGCACTCCCTGTGTTGCATGTGATGTCTGGCTCACCTTTGCCTGCTCATGCTGTTGTATGTGTATGGATGGTGCTGGCTGTAGCGATATGGCTGTGGTATGGCTCATGTCTGCGAGTTGAAATGACATGTGTGTTGGCGATTGTGATGCCATGTCTGAGGTTTGCCAATGCCACTCATGTACAACTGTCATGTGTGTATGTGTCCATTGTACAGTGCCCTGATGCCTGTGTTTTATTTCTCCCTGTCTGCAGCGTCAACTGATGAAGAGGGCGGAGAAGGTGCTGTGGAGCACAGCGGCGGGGATCGCACCGCCAGCCGGAGACGCAAGGCCCGGCTCCCCTCCCAGGTTGTGATCTCATCGGGGAGTGAGGAGTCTGGTGCCGCGTCCCAAGCCGCAGCTGCCGGGGGGAGGTCCAAGAGGCGGAGGTCGGAGTTGGACTCCTCGGCAGCAGAAGGGGCAGCTGGGACCCCACAGGGCCCAAAGGGGGAAGATGGCACTGAGTCATCCAGGTTGGTGGGGGGTTTGGTGGAGGAGGAGGCCATGCAAGCGACAGAGATGGGGTCTGGAGGTGGAGATTCCACTGGTGCTAGTGGTGCAGTGCAGGACCAGGGACAGGAGGCAGCACAGGCCGCCGCGGAGGTGCCTGTGTGCAATCCTGTCCCTGATCCTGTCACTGCATCATCTTGCACCAGCAGCGATGCCTACGTCAAGACCCGTTTTCAGGCAGGGGATGAGCTCACAACAACTGGCCTTCCTCTGCCTGCGGACCTGGCTATCCAGGTACGGGTTGAGCCTGTCCTGACTGGTGTGGCCTTGCGTCAACGGGCCATGCAAGGTGACCTGCAGTCTTTTCATGAGGAGACTGCACGTCATCTCGAATGGCTCGTTGACCGCGTCGGCCTACTGGGACAGGTCTCCCAGGCCGGATTCCTCCGTTTGCTGCAGCTTGCTCCGACCCCCTCCTCAACTGAACACCCTATGCGCCAGTCGTCCTCTGTGCCATCTTCCCACCCATTTGTCACCTGGGTGCCCTGTGGAGCTGCCTCCGACGGTGCGGCCAGGCTGGTGGAGGAGGCATCCCTGCCACAGTCGGGAGTCGGACGTCCAGCAGGGGTGGCCACATCAACGACTGCACCCCAGCCGGTGGAGGATGTGCAGGCAGCAGGAGCCAGGGCACGGGCACAGGCACAGCAGCAACGCGGTGGGAGCCATGATGGCTCAGGGCCTTTGACATCGGAGGGGCAGGCATCGGCCGGAGGGCAGGAGGACCCAGGACGGGAAGTGTCTTCCGTGTGGCAGCGGTTGGGCCACGCCATAGATGCGGAGCGGCAGCGGGTGGAAGAGGCACGGCTCACGATGGTCAGGGCGGAGAACTCCATGCGGAGGGCCTTGAGGCGGGCCGAGTGCCTCGAGGCAATCCACAGGGAGTTGGAGGTGAACATGTCGTCGGCCCTGCGGACCCTCAGGGCCATGGAGGAGGACCGCCTCCGGGACATTGAGCAGGAGTTCGATGATGCCCTGGCCCGGAACATCCCAAAGTGAGCCGTCAGACTGGCCCGCTGCCCTTGTAAATAGTTCTGTAGTTAGTGTTAGGTTTCCTTTGCTTTTTTATATTTTTTGGACCTTTTGGACAATGGACCACATTTTTGTATATAGTTATTTTTATTAGGTAGTGTTATTAGATAGGTTTCATTTCTTCTGTTGGGATCATGGACCCTGGATTGTTTATCTGTATATAGTTGACTGTTGGAATTTTTTTGTTTTATTTTGATTTTACCCATGGAGCAATGGTTTTTGGTTTTAATTTTCCATTGGATTTACTTTTGTGAACTGTGACTTTGGACACCTTTCCTTTGGATTATAATTTGTGGTTTTACATTATTTTACGGACATGCTGCTTTTTGTTTTTAATTCCCATTTTAGTTTGTTTATTTTTGATTCCATTTATGTTGCTTTTAATACATATTTTTTCATCATACTTCAATGTGTAGTATCATCTCATTGGTTTCATGCATGTCATGGTATGGGTTTTGACATTCACTGACACCCATTGTGTGTATGTGAGGGACATGTCTTCATTTACATACTTGCCATTGGGGTTGTATCATGTAATTGGCATTTCTAAGTGGGTGGATGCAATACTTGGGTGGGTGTTTGGCATGTGGAGGCTGCCCATAAGGGCCAGGGATCTAGATTGTGATGACGTGTTGGCTGGGGGACATGTGTGGGGGCCTGCTGGCAGGTGCCCCAGCACTGCTGGGGGGTGGGGGTGCTGGGAGACATAATTTGGACATGAGTGGGGGCCTGGTGGAGGGTGCCCCACAGTGCTGGGGGGTGGGGGTGCAGGGAGACATGTGTGGAGGCCTGGTGGAGGGTGCCCCTGGATGCAGGGGGTGGGGGTGCAGGGAGACAGGAGTGGGGGCCTGGTGGGGGGTGCCCTACAGTGCTGGGGGGGTGGGGGAGCAGGGGGACATGAGTTGGACATGAGTGGGGGCCTGGTGGGGGGTGCCCCTGGATGGTGGGGTGCTGGGGGTGGGGGTGCAGGGGGACATGAGTTGGACATGCGTGGGGCCTGGTGGAGGGTGCCCCACAGTGCTGGGGGTGCAGGGGGACATGAGTTGGACATGAGTGGGGGCCTGGTGGACGGTGCCCCACAGTGCTGGGGGGTGGGGGTGCAGGGGGACATGAGTTGGACATGAGTGGGGGCCTGGTGGAGGGTGCCCCACAGTGCTGGGGGTGGGGGTGCAGGGGGACATGAGTTGGACATGAGTGGGGGCCTGGTGGAGGGTGCCCCACAGTGCTGGGGGGTGGGGGTGCAGGGGGACATGAGTTGGACATGAGTGGGGCCTGGTGGAGGGTGCCCCTGGATGCAGGGGGGTGGGGGTGCTGGGAGACATGAGTTGGACATGAGAGGGGGCCTGGTGGAGGGTGCCCCACAGTGCTGGGGGGTGGGGGTGCAGGGGGACATGAGTTGGACATGAGTGGGGGCCTGGTGGAGGGTGCCCCACAGTGCTGGGGGGTGGGGGTGCAGGGGGACATGAGTTGGACATGAG
Organism: Ambystoma mexicanum; assembly: GCF_040938575.1. Classification (NCBI taxonomy): domain Eukaryota; kingdom Metazoa; phylum Chordata; class Amphibia; order Caudata; family Ambystomatidae; genus Ambystoma; species Ambystoma mexicanum. The sequence goes on along the minus strand of NC_090921.1, from coordinate 1,356,455,612 downwards.
TGGGGCCTGGTGGAGGGTGCCCCACAGTGCTGGGGGGTGGGGGTGCAGGGGGACATGAGTTGGACATGAGTGGGGGCCTGGTGGACGGTGCCCCACTGTGCTGGGGGGTGGGGGTGCAGGGGGACATGAGTTGGACATGAGTGGGGGCCTGGTGGAGGGTGCCCCACAGTGCTGGGGGGTGGGGGTGCAGGGGGACATGAGTTGGACATGAGTGGGGCCTGGTGGAGGGTGCCCCTGGATGCAGGGGGGTGGGGGTGCAGGGGGACATGAGTTGGACATGAGTGGGGGCCTGGTGGAGGGTGCCCCACAGTGCTGGGGGGTGGGGGTGCAGGGGGACATGAGTTGGACATGAGTGGGGGCCTGGTGGAGGGTGCCCCACCGTGCTGGGGGGTGGGGGTGCAGGGAGACATGCGTTGGTGGGCAGTGGTGCAAGGTGACATGTGGGTTGGCTGGGGGGCATGGCCATGGTGGATGGGCTGCCTGTGGGACATGTGCAGGGTAGTCCCCTGTGGTGTGGGCCGCCTGCAGGGGCCGTGGAGGGTGTAGAGTGAACAGCTGGGAGGACCCACACGGCCGATTCACATGTAGGACTCCACGGCACCCCTGGAATACACGTAGGCTGCTGGATTCGCGTGTGGAATTTCCCGCGCACCTTGGAATACACGTACCCTGCTGAAATCGCGTGTGAAACTTCACGCAACCAGAAATACACGCACCACGGACAATCGCGTGTGGAATTTCCCGCGAACCTTGGAATACACATACCCTGCTGAAATCGCGTGTGGAACTTCCCGCGCACCCCGAAATACACGTACACAGGGCAATCGCATGTGGAACTTCCCGCGCACCCCAAAATACACGTACCCGGGGCAATCGCGCGTGGAACTTCCCGCGCACCTCGAAATACACATACCCAGGGCAATCGCGTGTGGAACTTCCTGCGCACCCCGAAATACACGTACCCAGGGCAATCGCGTGTGGAACTTCCCGCGCACCCCGAAATACACGTACCCAGGGCAATCGCGTGTGGAACTTCCCAAGCAACCCCGAAATACACATACCCAGGGCAATCGCGTGTGGAACTTCCCGCGAACCCCTTAATACACGTACCCTGCTGATATCGCGTGTGGAAGTTCACGCGGACCCATAATACACGCACCCTGATGAATTTGCGTGTCAGACTACACGCGCACCCCTGAAATACACGTACCCAGGCGAATCGCACTGCTGGGGGGCGGGGGGGTGGTAGACAGGAGTGGGGGCCTGGTGGAGGGTGCCCCTGGATACTGGTAGTGGGGGAGTAGGGAGACAGGAGTGGGGGCCTGGTGGAGGGTGCCCCTGGATGCTGGGGGGGTGGGGGTGCAGGGGGACATGAGTTGGACATGTGTGGGGGCCTGGTGGAGGGTGGCCCTGGATGCAGGGGGGTGGGGGTGCAGGGGGACATGAGTTGGACATGAGTGGGGCCTGGTGGAGGGTGCCCTGCACTGCGGGGGGTGGGGGTGCTGGGAGACATGAGTGGGGGCCTGGTGGAGGGTGCACCACAGTGCTGGGGGGTGGGGATGCAGGGGGACATGAGTTGGACATGTGTGGGGGCCTGCTGGCAGGTGCCCCACAGTGCTGGGGGGTGAGGGTGCTGGGAGACATGCGTTGTTGATCAGTGGTGCAAGGTGACATGTGGGTTGGCTGGGGGGCATGCCCATGGTGGATGGGCTGCCTGCGGGACATGAGCAGGGGTGCAGGGTAGTCCCCTGTGGTGTGGGCTGCCTGCAGGGGCCGTGGAGGGTGTAGAGGGAACACCTGGGAGGACCCACACAGCCAATTCACATGTAGTACTCCCCGCGCACCCCTTGAAATACACGTGCCCTGATGGAATTGCGTGTGATACTTCCCGCGCACCCCGGAAATACACGTACCCTGCTGAATTTGCATGCAATACTTCCCGCGCACCCCTGGAATACACGTGCCCTGATGGATTTGCGTGTATTACTTCATGCACACCCCTGATGTACACGTACCTAGGACAATCGTGTGTGAAACTTCCCGCGAACCACTGAAATACACGTTCCCCGCTTGGCGTTTGCTGTTTGGCAGCCCTGTGAACTGGTCCAGGGTTAGCACAGACATTTGCGATGAATCGGGAATTTTGATGGCTTTTCCTTGCGCGAGGGCGTTCTTCGGGGCGTAACTGGCGCTGCTGCAGGGTCGCTGCGTCACTCTGCGCCAGGGCTGGTTTTAGAGGCTAAAATCCATGAATACGCTGTGCGATTAAATGGATTTTTTTCGCACGCGGCTGGTGCAGTGTATCGCACGGGGGCCCTGTGCGCCAGCTGCGTGCGCCACTTTTGTGCGAAATTCTATAAATTACCCTGCTAGTCTTTTCAGGTTCAACGCAAGGCTGAGTTTTCGATTTGGCTTCTGCGCTACTAAATTGATTGAGTAGAAAGCTTGACTCTATTTCAATGCAGGCACTTCTTTTTTTAATTTTTTTATTGCTACATATATAGTTTACAAGAAACCTTACACAACATAAATAAACATGAACTTCTGTCACTGCGCTTTTGATCCATAAATCCTTGAGTCTTTGGGTGGTTGCCTGACTTTTGCTGTTGCCCTCTCAAACTCTGTCCAAGTCTTGTAACCCCAGCGGATGATCATGTTGACCCTTGATCTGACAAGATCTTGCTCCACACTACTCCACACAGTCTGGCTCTCACTTGCCTGGTGTCAGGAGATTGGCGTTTTGAATGGTGACGGAGTCTTTGCAGACTTGAGAGGAGATATGAGTTCTCCTCTATAGCTTAGCAGTTTAAACTCTGTTTTGGTGCATGGGTGAAATCGAGGAGGGTTGGGCTCTTTCTCGCCACATGTGCTGCACTTAGTTTTTGGGGTTTGACTTTCTGTGTTGTCTGTCGGCATGATTGGCTGCCTTAAACACCCTATGCATGTGGTCTTCCAATGAGTCCCCAAACAGAATATCCCCTTCAATGGGTATTTTCATAGCTATGGCTTTCTGGTGCACTTCCGGGTACCCATCCCCAACAAATGGAGGGTGACGCCCCGAAACGACTGCCCCCATTGTCACGGCAGAATCCCTAACTCCAGCATAAGCCAGGTCTTATGACCTCATGACTCTCAAGATGCGGGGACAACCCTGGACTGCCTGAATCACATGGGATGCTTTGGGGTCTATGCCTAATGTTCATCCTAAATGGCTCCCAATATAGAGTGATCGACCATAAGTGATCTCCATGCTGTACTGCACGGCGTGCATTATTTTAAACAGAAGCCTGGTGTCTGGTCGCCACCTGTTGCTCTTGCGGATAAATTGTCTGTGGTTTCTATATTCATTCTTTCCATGTTCTTCCTCCCTCCTTTCTTCATTTCCTCCTTTCCTCCTTTCATCTTTTCTTTCTTACTTGTTTTGCTTCTTTTTTTCTTGCTTTTATGTTCACCCTCTTTCCTTCCTAACATCTGGATATCCCTCTGCTGGCCGAAGACCTTCGGTCACTGCCCAGAACCCACATCAAATGTAAAAGAAGTGGGTATAGAAGTGGATAATAAATCTAAACTGGAAAGAGAAACGTCATTCCTAACATCAGCCTGTGTATTTCTTATTAGGAAAATAAAATACCTTCTTGTCTACATGCCATTTCCACATCAGCTGCTAGTGATGGATTCACTCGTATCCTCCCACTTAGATTTAATGATAGTATTTATGCAGGTCTTCCAAAACCTCTTATCCTGCTGCAGCCAGAATGCTGTTCAAACAAAGTAAAGATACTGCGCATGCGCTGCGCTCCTTACGTTCGCTCCTGGTAGATCGACGAATCAGATTCAAGATTACCTGCTTGGGCTTCAAAAGCCTTCAACAACAATCTTCCTTCAACACCAGAGCCTTCCTAACAAACTAAAAAGGCGGTGTCAACCTTACCCCCCCCCCCACATCCATTCGGGCCAGCAAGATGGTTGTTCCGAAATATTGAAGAGAACGTCGGTGTGGAGGGGGGCTTTACAGTCCAGGCAGGAAAACTGTGGAATGCTCTTCCTCTTGAGTTGTGCAGAGATAGACTAATCTTTTGAAATTTAGGAAGCTCTTTAAAACAGGCTTCATTAACTATCGTTATTACGATTAATCTCAGGTATAGCGCCATGATGCCTACGGGTGACCGGTGCGCTCTATTAAACCCCCCATAACCGTAACAATCCCTCCTTCTGTTTTCATTCTTTTAATGTCCTTCTTTTTTCCTTTCCTTCTTCTATTCCTTCAGTTCTTCATTTTACTATTTCTTTCTTCCATTCCATCTTCCTTTCTTCCTCACATCCTTTCTTTCACTCTCATGCGCAGGGGGTCCCCTCCTGCACCCTTTTCCAGCTCCCCACCCACCACCACTGTACTTGTCTTCCCATGCATATTTTTCCTTTCCTACCCAGACCCCAGTATTCCCCCAGGTCCTCCCATCACTTCCTCCCTTGTCTGTGTCCCCTGCTTCCTCTCCTTTCTTGTTCTCTACCCCCTCACCCCAAAATCCTCTGCTTCTCCCGACCCAGAATTGCACCACTATTTCCACCGAGCTCAGTGACCCCACCTCAGCCAGTGTTAACCCTTCTCCTCGCCCCTCATCCAAGTACCATCCCCTGGGTTACACGTTTTTATATTGAGGTCATATATAACAAATGGCCACATATCGAATCTTTTATCTTGAAAACCTTTCCAGTGAATGATTTTTTTGGGGGATTCTCCCCCAACACCCCCGTTTCCCAACCCTAAAAACCCATCGCAACCGTTTCCCAAAAACATGTAACCCTTTACCCCACTCTAAATACAAAAACTAGAAAGGTTTTCAAGATAAAAGATTCGATATATGGGGATTCGATATATAGGATTCGATATAAACACTGTATCCCCATCCCCTGCTGCACGCTTCCCTGTGCCCACCTCACCCCTAAATGAACCTTCTACCCCCGACCCCCATCGAAAACTGGTCATTCAGACGAACAGGGCCCTCCCCTTAAACAGTCGACCAGTCTACTGTGTCGATCACTTTAGGATTACCTGATTGACGCAACTGTAAATTGGGAGTCAATCAGGAAACCCAATACCCGTTTGCAAAGCCCCCCAGTATTGTGTCCCCCGTATATGATGCATACGTTCTGGCTTTTATATAGGCACCAGAATGTGGCTTTTGTATAGTTGGGCCTGGCTTCTTCATAGCTGAGTCTGCCTTCTGGTTCACTTGATCTCTGGGCCATTGTGAATATGCTCGCCAGGCTGGTAAGAATTTGCACAGATTGCTGTAGAGCCTGCTCTCCAAAAAGGAAAGGTGAACCATTTTAACACAAACCTACTAATATTTGCCTTTTCGGGATCGTTCGATTCTTTAATGATCTCTTCTTTAATATATGTGATCAAGGGAAGCCCCATTTGGATGGTGTCCTTAAATTGCTGGGGGAAGGTGGTGCAGGTTGTCTTGCTTTGCCAGGAACCTGTGCCATAGCTTCTGTAGCCAGGTATTTTCCCCTGTATCTAGAGTGGTATCAGAGCTTCACAATGAAGAGGAAGAGCTGGAGTAGAAGATACATGTGTCGAATCCTGTGTCTTTCCCGCCTTTTTCTTTATTTCCGGGCTTCTTTCTCTTTCAGGGCTCTCTTAAATAACTTTACCTCTTTCCTCAGTGACATACTAGCAGGGTATTTTCTTTTCTTTTGCATTTTCCTTGTATCAGTAAAGGATGAATATTGACTGGAGGAATCTGCATCTTCTTCATGACCTCTAGATGCTAATCACTTGTCACACACTATCACCGACTGGCAGGAATGCAACAATATAACTATATTTCTTCAGTCATTTTCATAATATCTGCTGTGAATGCTCAGTGCCTAACCTGTGCTCCCCGCTTAACATTGCAGCAGGCTATAAGCATAGAAACATTTGCAGATGGCACAGCACACAAACCGCACTGCCGAGGTTAGAACACTAAAACCAAAAAAATGATGGGTGGAAGGTTTCAAATTAATCTGAACCACTGGCATTGCTATGAGCAACCTTCCAAAACACCGTTTTTTAGCCCGCCTGCGCCATTGCCTGCTTCCGGCGCTATATCAGTCTACATTACATTACATATGCAAATCAGTCAGGTACTGCCACCAATGGGAGCAGCCCTGCCGGACTGCTAGGCCAGGTCTCCTTTGCACGGAGACACAAGCTACCCAGACATGTTTCGGCCTAACCTGTTTTCCCCCCATCAACATTGCAGCTAGGCTATAACCACCGAAACATTTGCAGCTGGCATAGCACACATACAAGGGTTGAACAATAACAGCTCTGCAATCGTTTAAGCCCACTTTTTGGGGGCATGCACAATCCCCAATGCGTACCACTATAAAATTGCTCGACGTGTGAGCTCGAGCACTGCTGTTACTGCGTCCCCCTTGCTGATTCTCATGCCAGTATGCCTCATACTCAGTGCACCATGTAAATGGACTATCGGTACCAGAGCCTCAGGTAGCCCTGCAATCGGCCGAGGAAAAACCAGGCCTAGGCTACTTAGGGCCTCATTCTAGGTACGGCGGTGCAGAGAAAAAGACAGTAAAACAGGTTACTGGTGCATTAGTGCACTGCTGTACTACAACCTTGGCAGTTACCAAAAATCGGTAAAATTGACAAAATTGCCCCTGGTGTAGTTACCGCTGGAGGTAAATTCCCCAAATCTCCATGGTGTCCTATGACTGCAATAAATGGGACTAACACTGCCTACCACCACCTGTAACCCAGGTGTAATTCTGCCAGAACAAGTGGCGGTAACAGTAAATACGTTTTGGTGGTATTTTGGCAGATTTACTGCCGAAATACCTCAAAATATTTTTGCCTCACCAGTGCCTGTCTGTCCGTGTCAGGAAGACTTGTGTTTCCCTTCAGCGCTGGTCCAGGAGGCCGCTCCAGGATGCATGCACCCTTTGCACATAGTCCCCTCGGGAGAGCCTCCCACCTTCCCAGCTGCTGGAAAAAGGAGCCTGCACTGTTGCAACTCAGAGCACAACCAGCAGGAGGATTATGTTGCAGCATGTGGCGCATACACACTCCAAAGTCCCTCCTGAAGGCAGGAAGCATTTTAACTGAAGCATTATGGGACAACAGGTCTGTCATGCTGTTGATGGTAGGCAGAGGCATTGCTAGGGGGTAGCTGAAGGGGCTACAGCCCCGGGCTTTTTGGTTGTAGCCCCGGATAGAAGCTCAAGGGCTACAACCAAAAAGCTATAGCTAGCCCCGAGTCCCGCCAATCCTGACTTTAGCTTAGCCCCTGATCTTTTCCAGAACTAACAACGCCCCTGGTGGTAGGGGCTCGCCAGTGGCAGAAGTGTACCAGAAAAAGTAGTACAACTGTGACCTCAGTTGAGGACGGTGTAGGTGGAAGCATTCGGCAACACATTTCAAGGGGTTGGGGCAGGCTGACGGGCAAGTGGGGGGAATGGGCAAAAGAAGGTCGCCCCCTTTGTTTTTCTTTTTCTTTCTCAGTCAGTACTTTTGTATATTGCCTGTACTCGCAGATCTTAACACCGCCAGAACCTATACCTACCATCTACTTGAACAGATGCCGTTTCAACAGGGAGGGGGGTGGCGCTGAAACTAGAAATACTTGCGCTGTGATGAATAGAATTTGGTAATTTATTCATAAGCCTGGGTCCCAAGCTGAAAGTCTTATGGTCTCTGGTACGATTGAGTCCTAGAGAGAAAGAATCTGTGATCCTCCATAAAATTATGTTCCATCCTGGAACATATCATGTGCCACCATCCTTCAGGTAAGCCTAACCAGCCCCATGAAAGTATTTGAAAATGATGCAGAGAGTTCAAAGCTGAATTCTCTCCTTTACTGTAAGACAGAACAGATTCATTCAAGTAGCTTAGGCATGATTACATATTCGACATCCAGAAACAAAACAATTTGGAGCCGTCTGGAGTTTGCTAACTGGTTCAATTGCGGTGCTCCCCAGGAGTCACTTGCAATAGTACAAGTGAGTGATAATTTAGGCTTCTACTACAGCTGCACGCTTATCCAGTGCCATGAAGGGACACATCGCACATAGCTACTTGATGTAAACAAAAACATTCCTTGTGAATGGCCTAGACCCTTCTCAATGATAATATACGAGCAAATGTAACAAAGTTTTCCAAAAATCTGGGTGAAATTCGGTGTGAGGGGAGATTACTTAGTGTTAGCAAGACCTACTCCATTTCCCCCAGATAACATGAAGCCACCTAGGGTCTGTGGAGGATCAGAAGAAGGACACAGAGGCTGTGAAGACATTTTAAAAATGAAATTTATTCTAAAATAAAATAAGGCCTAATTCTCTCTATATCTAGAGGGTGATCCCCATCTATGTTATTAACTAAGGTCCTAGTCATTCTGGATGAATGTCCAAAAACAAGTCCGTCCTCTGTCCAAATCTAACCTATCTGACCCTACCACTAACTAATGCCTGGAGAATGACTCCTTTCTCCTGGTTGTTGTGTTTTGTCACAGGATTTTCTATGTTCTTTCGTTCCACTCAATAGACCCTCTCTTGTTATCCCCTGGATTAAGTTCTGTAATTCTTGTAGGGGACTAATAGTTTTCCTCTCCCCTTTTGTGCAAACAATATTACTTTTGTATAAGTTCCTGCTCTCTTTCTTGTCAGGCTCTAGCCTCTCTTTCCAGAGTGCATTTTGAAGAGGGAGTCCCGGGGGTCCCAAGACCACCCCTCTGCCCTCCGAAGTTCATGACGAGACGAAAGGCCAGAAATGCTCGCAGCCACCCATCTTATTTTGGACAGACCCTGAGTGCACCAATGAATGACAAGTACACTGAAAGGTATCCTCTCAGTCAGCTACACAGTCCGAATACAAAGCAAATCTTTCCATGTGTGGGAGAAGAGCCTGTGATCATGGACAGAGACACCTATGTGGACAGCCTCGGTTAAACACCAAGAAACCATGGTACTGACATCATTAGTGACACCACGACATAGCAGCGTTAGACATGAAGCACACTCGCAGTCATGCACTGCACCACATAAACACACATTCACAGAAACGAAGAACATGAGTGCACAGTTCTATAGCTAGAGGATAGATACATATACATACTTTCATTGCTTTTATTATTTTTGACAATAGCCAAAATGCAGTAATGCAGAACCGCAAGGCACAAGAGATCCTGAGCAAGCCTGCTGATGCTTGAAGCTAATATTTGCATGGACATACAGGAGTATATATGGAACCTAATCGTACCACGTACAACTAACCTATAGGGACCTTAGCATAACATGGACAATGTAGAAACTGCATTATTAGGTTTAAGAAAATTACAGCAGGCCGCAGGTCTCTGAGCATGAGATGAGGACAAGCTAATTCAGGCTGCACAGGGAGCAAGACATGCAAAGACAGGCTCACAGCCAAAGTCAGTGATACAAGGACAATCCAATCTCCAGACGACAAGGGGACCAGCCTAAAATACAAACAATAGGGGTACCCCAAATGCTAATGTGGATCAGGGGGTATGAAATACTTTTTAACAAACAAGAAAGAGATCCACAAGCAGAGCATTATTCATTTCATTGCCATTTAGTTTGTGAAAAATGGTAAGCTTGGAGGGAGGGGTTGGGATCTGTGCCCTAAGGGACACTAGGGGAAGCAACAAAGTGAAAGCATACTCAGATTGAGTTGAGGTTTTAATATATTTAGATTCGAAAAAAGAAAACCATTAAAAAACATATGACATTATTCAAAATCATACACAAGATTTTGTTGAGGGTATATACAGACAAAAGTTACATGTATATTTACAAAATTAGATCCTTAGAGCTGACAAATCACAGGTAAAGAAAATTAGTTAAATTGAAATAATCAAAAAAGCAATCAAGAAGAAAGAAAAAAGGAAAACAAAACATAACATAACAATCTGACAGGATTTAACTCATTTGCAGAAAGTTAAACAGTTCCTGCTTGAAAGCAAGTCAGGATATTGTTAGATATAAATCCTATCGGGCTGTAGTCCTTTCAAGACTATAGACCTGCTTAGTATTTTAGAGAAGTCTGTAGATTAATTAACAAGGGGAACAGCTGCAGGAAAGCAGAATAAATCCTCATAATTGTGAGCTGCAGACCTCAATTTTGTGGTCACTAAACAAGTGAGGCATCCAGACGAGACAATGAACAGTCATCTACGGTGAGAAAGGGGAGCCGATCCCAGCAAACCATACGCAGACTGCATCAAGTGTTGCAACGTAAGGAGCATATTCTCAAAGGCAAAGGTGGTACACACAAGTTACAATACAGACACATAATCGTTCACATCACCATGAAGATGTGCACAGCGAGCTGAGAACTCGATCGAGTCCCAGGCCCGGGGGCATCAGCTCTAACCAATCACATTTTAGAGTCCCAGGAGTGGATGGCAAGGGGAAATAACCAATGGTTAACCCACTACTCTGCAAAAGGGTAATAGATAGTTTCTTGGGAATGGAACAAGCCAGCCAGCTGACATGCAAGAGCCAGTAGAATAACATCTATAGGCAACCTTATGGGTTATTGACTCCTCAATACCCAATCCCTCACACTGATAGGTTTTTTGGAGAAGAGCCCAAGTGATGACGCCAGAGTCATACAAAACTGGCTTGCAGGCCATGGAACAACGAGATGTACCAGAATCTTCCAAGTGTTCTTGTATTGATCCCTGTTGGTTTTATTTACAATAAACCGCAGTTTGTACTTGCCGTCTGACTGAGTTCTCAGTTTATTCTGGGGAGGGTGTTGGGCCCTCTGAGTCCGCGGACCCGCAGCCTTGCTCTGGCATACCGGGGAGACCCACCCAACAAGTTTCATGTGTGAGTTCTGTCTTTCTTGTTTCCTGGGTGTTTGTTTCCCAAATGTCTTTATTTGTCATATTCTCTGTCTCATCTTCGGGACCTCGGTTGACTTTTCCTTTTTGCTTAGGTAACGAGTTTTCAGCTCTACTCTTCTCCCATTTGGTGTATTTCTTGTAGCTCTGCCTTCCATGAACATGGTTCTCGTTCCTTGGCTTATTTCCAATACTTTTCTCATTAATACAGGGAAGAGTTTTGTCTGAGTTATAATGAGTCCCTATTAACTGTCTGGTAATCCCGTTCCCCGCAAGAGATAATGTCAACGGCACCAGTAATGCCTTGGGCTCTCTTTCTGCTTCTTCTTGACTCTGCAGCGCAATTGTTGCACTGCCAGTTTCATGTGCGTTTCGGTCTCATCTTCCACATCAAACCTGCTCTGTATGTTGGGTCTGGAGTGTTTTTCTCCCATCATTGGTATCATGCTGTTCTGCAGGTGGACTGCCCACCACCATTGCTATGTGGTCACACCACCACCAAACTCTCTCTTCAATTGCATTGTGATTTCTTCCTTTCTCATAAGCCGGTCTCCCAGCGTCTTTGGCTCCACATTGTTGCTCGACTGACTTACACAGACTCTGCATTCTGCCTGAGCTCGCCTCCTTCGGATCTGCTACGCACAGGAGTTTCTGCTGCTTCTCTTTGCTTTCCAGCTTCCCACCCTCTCTCTCCGACTCTAACTCTAGCTTGTCATATCATTCCTTTTCAGCATCCTCAGCAGAGTCCTTTGGAGGGACTGATTTAAAGAGACGGTCTTAGTTTCCTGTTCAGGATCCCATAAGTTCACTTCATCTTTAGAGAACTGATAATGTTCTGTATTGTTAGACAAATCCAGATATGCCATCACTTTGGGGGTATCAGGGAGTTGCTCACTGGAATGGGATTACTTGTCCACAAGAGCGGAGTTTCTCCCAGTCAGGTCCCACTTGCCTCGAACCCTACGAAGGGTGTTATGGAGCGGGCTCCCCTCCCTAGCCTCACGGGGGGGCTGAGAAGGGACACATCCCCTCAATTCGTCACATGTCCATCCAGACAGAGTTGTCATCTTGGCTTCTTAAATGAACAGTCAAACAAATTTCATTTAGCTGTAACTGCTAAAGGGTGGTAAAATGAAGACGTTATACTTTAACTTTAAAAAGTACAGCTTGTGAATGGTGAAAGCGGTTGTAAAATGTAGTGGAACTGTTAACAGCAAAAAATTAAAGTAGTGGAACACTGCACCTCATAGTTCCTGCTCACTTAGACCTCTAGGTGCAGCACCAAAGAAGTAAGAACAATATGTGCTGTCATGGACTGAAGATGAGGAAGAGGGACATAGAGGTAGTGTGAAAGTGACCCTATTCACAAAGATGACCTGCACAATTCTTGGGTGCTGTGCAAGCAGTGCAAATAAATGGGCTGGCCAGCCCCCTTGCATATGTTAGGGATCCATGTGGGTGCTGGGAGAGCATTTCACAATAACAGGAAGTTAAAGAGCTAATCATTGTGAAATGTAAAGAAAGAAAACCATTCCTATCCATGCTTTGGGGATAGAAATGCAATGTCACTGCAGTGTTCCATATCTTGCTGTCGCACTTAAAAACAAATTCATGACAGGATCAGAAATTACCTTGTCATGTGTTCCACATCCCCCTGCAACAATCCCAAACAAGCAGAACATGAGAATGTGGTTTTTGGTGTATTTCAATGCAAATCCTGCTTGTGAATTCAGGATGCACATTGAAATGTTCAAATAGCCACCTTATTTGTGCAAATGTACAAGGGTGTGAAAAAGGGCACTTGAATATGTGCATCTATGATGCACGCATTCAAATGCCCTTTCTGAACAGGGCACATCTTTTTTTGATGCTAGTGCATTTCATCACTTGCTCCAAGAAAGGTTTTGGTAATCTGACCCTTAGATTTCAACAGAATGTTGAACTATCATTAAAATGTCAGAGGGCCATCACAATGACCATGCAAAATGGAGAGCTCTGCTTTCCATCCTTTTCTACAGTGCTACTTCCGGCGGGCTAATCTTTTAATTTTAACCCTGCTCTCCTATAAAGAACCCCTCCAGTGCAGCAAAATTGCATTGACACTTGAGTAATTAATCATGTCATATGACAGTACAAAACATGAACCCTTGAAGGCAGGAATAATTTATTCAATAAAGCGTGAGGACAAATAACCGGTGGACACAAAATGTAAATGTTTGAACGAGTCAGGGGTTTGCGTTTTCGCTACTAGCTAGGCAAGAGCAATTATATCTATGGCAGCCTGTATGTTCGTGATGTTCCCCATCCACCTATCCAAAGCAGTGCAAGGAGTTGGAGTTGGTCTACTATACATACCATCGACAGACCACAACTCTCATACTTTTGCCCGAAAGCTTACCCCTTACCTGCAATCTTCAAACTGGACCATAACCGCTGCAACCAAGGAAGGACTCCCACCATGTGACTGAGGACGTTTTTTCCTGGGCCCTCAATGCATTTCCTCCTTTTCCCCATTTTTCCAGCCTCATCAACCACCTCACTGCTAAATTGTGCTATCGTTCATTTACACCACAATAACTGTCAGATGGACCACAAGCCCTAGCATACAAATCACACTATTCTGCCCTTCCCTTCAACTATCAACACACACTGCATCTATTACAGCTCTCCAAATCCTGAGGACTCTCAGCATCCTTTTCCCCGCTGAACACAGAGAATCTCTATCACCGCACAGGTAATGGGTATTTACCAACGTACACGTCGAAATCTGCTGAAACAAAATGTAACATTTTTACACATCCTGATCCAATTTAAATTTTTAACGGTAAAGGAAAACAAGCAAACAACATTTACCAACCTACCCCCAGAAATCAGCTGAAACAAAATGTAACATATTCACACATCTTGGGCCAATTTACCCCTTTAATGGTATAAGCTACCTACACCTGTTTCAAGAAACCCAGGAGTTTAAGAGCTGGTGCCGATCATACTCTACCCCTCATCAACAGCTCTCATTGACCTACAACCTAGAGATCCATTGTACGTAAAATAAATTGGCTGCAGCCCCCCTTTTACCTTGGTCTGATACCTCTGACAAAGTAACACCTCCTACTCTGACCCTGCAGGTCTTTATCTGTTCTAAACTAGACAGGAGGGTGAGGGTGGGTGGGACTTCAGGCGGGGGGGACTGGAAAGAGGATGAGCTCCTGTCCCCCTGCCTTATAAACCATCCCCAGGGCGCGCCAGATATTCCCGCCCTGGGGACGTCCCTTCCTCCAGTAGGAAAGGAGGGAAATGCCTACAGAGGGAAGGGGGTGGCCAGAGGGGCGTCCCGCTATGCGGGCTGTCCCTCTAGCGCCCCCTTTGGGGGCTTGGAGATCCCCTTATTGGTGTCAGCCCCCATTGGCCCCCCTCCCCTTTTCCAGGGGGGAGGGAGGAATCAGACCATAGACCATACCCTTACTACCCAAATAATAGACAGACAATAGTTACAAACAACAGGTCACATTTTATTGGAGCATAACAATGAAGGGGGCAGTCCAGCCCAAAACACACCGTGGTTCACAACCACACACTTATAAAGGTGGCCCAAAAGCAGGGCAATGTTATAGTTCTGAATGTTCACGGTGTCCCCTTGCTGTCCACGGCTTTCGCAAGGCACTGGACATACGCTCCAGATTGTACTGCATGCAGTACTTCCTCCTCAGGCCTTTGAATCTTGCAGGTGAGGAATCTCAAGTGTCCCTAAGGGACTCGGTGCCCATCGTCTGAATTTGGCTCGAGTGCGGCAATCAGGAAACCTGCCCATGGTTCAAACCACAGCATCACTTTCCTCCCCAGCTAGGACTGCCCCGAACTCCCCCATGCTTTAGGGGTGACCCCCGCTGCCCCAATGCCCCCACGCAACGCTTCCAATTTGCCATTTCTCCAGCCGCAGCCAGCCCTCCGGGGGCACCCAGCATGGCTCTGGGGAACAGGTCTTTCCCTTTATCTGATACAAGCACCCTGTCTGCCACCAATTGGGAAGGGGGCAAATGTGGGCAGGCACGTCTTTACAAATCCCGGGCCCTCAGCCTTTGTAATTTTCTCAACTCCCTGTTGAGCCTGCGCCTGGACTTCTCCAGGCCCATGTGAGACGATGTACCGCGCCCTTTCAATCTGGCCACCACTTCTTACCCGGTGATGTCTGTGCCAGGTGATTATTGCGCCAGTACGCACAGGCCTAATTAATTCTGGGCCCCTAGTCGGCCCCTCCCAATGGGGGCGAGATCATTACTACCCACAGTGTACCAACCACTTTGGGCCCGTGCCACTTTCTGCTGTACCCTCATACTGTAACCCCGTGAGCACAAGTGGATTGGCTCACACCTTACATTTCCTTCTAAATTCATCCTCAACTTCCATGTCCCCCCAGTCAATGGAACTGCTGTCTCCTTTGGTTGGAAATTAATCTCAGCTAGCTGATTCCCGGGGATAATTCCTGTCCGCTGGGAGGGCCCAGCTATCCGGCAGTTGGCACTTGTCCAACTTCCCTGATGCATGACCGCTGGGCCGACCACTTTCCCAGAGCCTGTGTGGGTAATCCCCAGTGGCGGCCGCTTATTTAGGGCGGGGGGGCGCCGCCCCCCCAGGGAAGCGCAGATTGTGCAGAGAACAAATGTTAACATCCTGATCTCTAGTTCTGCATCCTTTTTCAGCAGTGCTGCGTGCTGTGAAATCAAGGCAATAAGTAAATATACAATCTGCTGCTCCCAGGCTCTCTGCTGTCTTCATGGCTGGCTGGGCCTGCTGCAGAGGGGCGCGTCCACTTTTACACATTTTCTTTCCAATGTTGAGTGCATGGAGCTCATAGCTCCACGCACTCTATGTAACACCATGGCAATGTATATGCTAGCGGGGTGCTCTAGAGCGGCCCCTCCAGCATTATTCTGTGCGCAAACAGCGCACCTGTCAGGACCTCCTTGGTGATTGGCACAGCAACAGGTAATACTGGAATGCCATTGGCTGCTTGTCAGCCAATGACATACATGACTGTGTGGCTGGGCGCACATGTGTGGTGACGCCATCTGGTGCATGAAAGCTGCCCGCCCAGAGAAGAGAAAAGCATAGCAGGGTCCACGTCAGACGACCTACCTCCACGTCCGGTAAGTAAGTGTGAGCTAATTTAACCTGGTGCCCACCCAGCCTTCATTCCCCCGGACAGTGCTCCCAGCCCAGGACCGTCCTGGTCTTCCTCTGGAACCCTGCCCTGGGGAATGCAGAGGCCGGGCCTAGTTGAAGTTCTAAATGTTTATGCCCGCGGCCCGCCATTCCCCAGGACAGTGCTCCCACTCACAGACCGTCCTGGTCCTGGAGCCATGCCCTGGGGTATGCAGGGCCTAGTTCCCCATGTCAACGCCATCGACGGTCTGGCACCTTGCCTCCCATGCCCAAAGTATTGTTTTTAAGTGGGCTGTGAATGATATAATGCTCCTGCGTTAAGGCGCACCGCTGCCGTTTGCATGACCTCCAGCCTGATCTGAATGAGAGGGGGTTGGAGTCCCCCTCTCTTTCAGGTCAGGCTGGAGGTCGTGCAAACGGTGGTGGGGTAGGTTTGTGGGGAGCACGGGAACATGCCGGATAGGTTTGCGGATGGTGTGTTATCCTTTTGACCACGATGAATTCACAAGAAAAAGCTTTCCTGTGTTTTAATTGCATGTGACCATGGCAGTCCCACTCTGAAATGAAGTGCTGTAAAATTAAATATGACAGGCGCATTGTTATATAGCGCTGCGCTCCATGCCAGGTTCTTCACGCTTCTAAGCATTCTAAAATGCCATCGGGCGATTGGAGGGCTGAGTTGCCCCTGCTGAAATGCAATCTTCTGTCTAGGCCGGGTATTAGGTATTTCAAAATACCTAGCAATCCACAGCCTCATACCGTATTTATATTTGAGGCTGTGGATTGCAGGCTTTATGTTTGGGATGGGTGCTGTAGACACATGAGTTTTCTATTAATGCGCAGTGCATTGACTTCTTAAGAATTTCTTTTGCTGCATTTGAATGCCAGTAACAGAGTGACAAAATGGATATTTTTCTATCATTACTGTATATGCCTTCACCATAGTATCAGCTATTCTTAATACAAGCTACTGTAAAATACACCATCACACTTGCACACATAAGAATAATGTACCACCATTAGTATGTAAAACCTAATGCTTTTTATGTTATATTTCTGTGGGTTTGGACAGTAAATTGCACATTTTGGAAACCATTTTTTAAATATTTTCACAGGAGGTGATCCCCCGCACCCCTCTTCATGTGGGTTGGGCTTGCTCGTTTGCTCAAAAATTCGCTAGAAGAAATTTACGCCCCACCACCTTTCAAAGTGCTGCCACTGGTAACCCCTTACTTCCCGGGCAGTTGGTAGACAAGTCTGGCTGGTGGTGTGGCCAAATCCAATCCCTATGTTCACCAGTGAGTGTCCGGAAGTCGCTCTTCATTGAGAAACCTCCCAAACAGGAGGGGTTCAGGCCCTCCTGGGCACACCCTGTGGGTTGATCAATAAGGGTGTCTCTCTTCACATTCATCTGAAGGTTGGTGAACTACTAAATGAAGATCTGTTGGTAACCATTCACCAGGACAAGTGGTTTTTCGCACACATTACGCTTGTCCCCTAACTTATCTCCAAGTTCAATGACCACCATCCTATCGAGTTTCTGTCTTCTTTGGCCATAACCTGCTTTCACTCATTCCCATTGTAAATCAGTCTGGCGCTCTAAGTGCCCTAACAACCTGCCGGTGGCCCAGGACTACCTAGTCAGTGCTACCATTGAAGGCCTATGTGGCCCCCACCAACCTGGTAATGCTGTACCGGCCTGTTGGTAGAGGCCCTCCTATTGTACACAAACCATAATTTCACTCCTCAGTGTACTTGAGCGATCCTCTGGTATTGCCATGGCATTCATCCTGAGGCAGTGTCCCACAGCTTGCCCCACCTCACAGGGTCATAGTGCTGTTACTGGCCAGACCTTCCATTTGTACGTAACCACAATTGCAACTTACCAGTGCATGTATGCCATCCCCCCATCTTACCGCAAGCAAGTACTGCGTGTGAGTGTCCCACATCTTGTCCAAAAATTGTCTTGTGGGTCATTATGGTGCGTTCCTGGCCATACCATTAACTTGCACCCAAACCATAATACAACCATAATATAAGCCCTGAGGAGCAAAGGGCTGTGGACGTTGCTGTTGGGCTGTGGCGAGTGCGTTGGAGAGAAACAGATTTGCTTTCGCTTTCCTACATATCTACATTGAAAACTGCTTTCTTAAGTCGGAGGTGCGTGCGCCTGTACCTTTAACATTTAGACCCTGTCAGCTGGTACAAAAGGCCGCCTCCGCCGGCCTTGCGGCACTAAGCCCTGAGGAGCAAAGGGCTGTGGACATTGCTGTTGGGCTGTTTGGCGAGTAGCATTGTGGCAAGACGACTGAGGGATTGAATTCCAGAAATTATGCCTAATGAGCCGCAATCAAGTCACTTGGCTGCGTCAACATCGATGCTGAAAACGCGTGCACAGAAGAGACGCGAAGGCATTGAGGACTTTAATGGAAGTACAGTGCCTCAACGGGTGCGGCTGGATAAAGTAAGTAAATATTATTTGTGTACCTCTACAAGCGAAATCACTTCTGTATTTTCACAAGCCCAAATGACTGCTACTGCTACTGCATTGGCGCTACATGCAAATGTCAATGATTAAGTATTTTCTGAAGATGTGGTATCTAATATCTCTGTTCAGCAAGGTTTAATGCCTAAAACACTTTTAAGTGACACAGAGGCCCAATGCAAACCAGCAACTGATGTTCAGGATGTACAAGATGCGCAAATTACTGTGCCGATAACTACTTGTATGGTAGCACATAGAACGTTACCTTTGGTGGTCGTTGTTGATGGGGGCTCCGCGGCTGCTGAGGGCGGGAGCCAGTCAACCTCACTTCGGGTGCGCGCAGAATGGGCGAGTGGGCTGCCAGATAGTTCTGTTGGACGCGAAGAGCTGACGTGCAAGAGTAGCGAAGTCGAGTGCCGCACGATCGATGTCGGATCCTGTACTCTACACCCGTTGAGAGCCAGCTCGCCCAGTGCCTGCACTTCCCCGATTTCTCCTCATGCAGCAGGGTCGCTTGGGAGCGTCTTTGAAGGCTTGAATGTGTCAAAGCCGGTCGACGCGATACTCAGCGGCTGGCTGGAGGAGCATGACTCTGCCTCACACACAGGCACATTAGTTGACCCTGTAGTGTCGGCTTTAACTACAAAACATAACGTGCAACGTGACTCACTGGGAATTGTAAATAATGTGCTTCGGAACTTACTTGCAATAAACAAAGCTTGTAAGAACAATGAATTTGATACAGTGCCGACAAATAATAATGGAGGAGTGAAAGTATCTCTGAAACGTAACAACACGATAACTGACTTTTGAGAAGAAATAGTATCTAGTGTCCCTTACAAACGCGCAAAAATGTCTGAAAAAGGTGAGCTTAATGTTCTTCCTCATGATTTATCTTGTTTACCGACTCTGTCCCAGAAAAGGCTGTGCTCTAACAAAAAACGTGTTACTACTTGAAGTACCTCAAAAATAAAAAGACTGCACTTATCGAGCACTGATGACTCAGACTCTGATGAGACTACCGACTCTTCCTTTATAGAACGTCCATTCCCCAAGATTAGGAGAAACAGAGGCAGCGCTGACAGAGTGCCCCATTGCTCGAAGGCCCTGACACATGGTCCAGTTTCAAGTATAGCAATGCCGTCAATGGAGTTACAAGAGATGCTACTATCAACACTAACTACCTCACTGGCACCATTTATGAAGTTGTACGAAAACGTACACGAGGCGACTAGAGACTTAACAACAGTTGTGGCCTTATTAAATTCTAAAGTAGTAAATCTGGAACAAACATGTGGCCAAACAGACAATAAGCAACATGAGGGCTTTAAAAGACTGGATGAATTATATAAGCTGTTACATGAGCAAAGGAGAAATGACGCGATTGACAAAAAGCTGTTCGGCGAAGTTGCAAAGGAAGCTCTTGCTTTATTTAAACGGGGAGGTAAAAGATCGCAACATGCGGAGCACTACAACAGATCTGATGTCTGTACATGACCGACCATGGATGGTGAAGCCCACGGTATGGTAGTATCTCGAAGTCACCTGGTCTGCCTACATTAATGAGGAATAATAAGCTGCAGAATACTTTAAAACTTTCCTCTACTGAGAAATCACATCCACAAATGCCAATTATGGTACCTTCGACCTTGAACCCTAATAACAGCGAGACAAGCATCATGTTACTTAGGGACACAAATACGCTGCAGAACACTGACGATCCAAGCCAAATTGTGGTACCGGTCAGCGATATTGTGGATGTGTCTTTTCGTACTGCCTTTGAGCAGGCAAGAAGCTCTGCAAATTTGGCTCTTGGCGTTTCTCAAGTTGAATCCACATCAAACACGAAACTTCAAGTGGAGGCAGTAAGCCATGTTGCCAAAATATCCACCTCAAATATAGCTTCAACAGAGACTGTGCTAGAGGGCCGACCAAGATGGCCGCTAAGGTCTGAGCTCCCTCGTTGCCCAGGATAAATCCATAAGAATCCTGCAGCTCCCGGCTCATCTGAGCATACTTTATCGTGGCCCCTAACTCCCTACATGCTTAACTTCAATCCCTCGAAATCGGGTGAAAATTCGACGTCTCCGTGCCTCCAAACGGCCTGCCCAATACAGTGCCTGGTGATCCCAGAGGCGCCGCGCAGATCGCTGGAGCAAAACAGCGCCTCCAGCAACGAGCGCGCTCCAGACACAGCCGGGCCTGCGGTAGCTCCCTGAGCTGTGACACGGAGGGTTGCGGAGGATCATTGGCAGTGGTCGCTGGGAGCCGGGAGGATTCCTCTCCTGCTTAGCACGGCCTGGCGCTTTATCTCCTGGTGTAACAACAGCTAATCACCCCGTGCTGAAGCCACACACCCAAGTGAAGAAGACGCACACGAGCCGAGGGGAGACCAGCCACTGACCTATCGCCTACTCCGGGCTGCCAATACCACAACATCCACCCCTCCAACTCCGGAGAGCGAAAAAGCAGCAGGGGACGTTTGGAGCTGCTAGTGCTGCAACGCGGCCATGGAGCAGCGCGACTCAACGTGGAGGCCCCTGCAGCGACAGCCAGGCCCTGAGGTACGGAGAGCGGGGGAGGGAAACACAATCCAAGTGTACACGCGAGCGGGCTGGTCTCCCCTCCGGAGGCGCGGCACTCCCTCCTCCCCGCTCTCGACAAGCTGTGCGTCCCTGGCAGCCCCTCACCTTTGGAACCTGGTAGATGTGAGCGGGGAGAGGGACACGGTGCATTTGTGCTTCTCGGCCCAACCCAGCAAGAAATATCCCGCATCAAGATTCCAGTAGGACACGCACTGGATAGTGCACTCCTGCCTGCCCCAATCACAACAAACCCCTCAATCTCTCTAAGGGTCGTTAGACACCCTCATCAAAGAAAAGCATATGGTCCGCCTCTAGGCCCCCCAGCCACCAACCTCACCACCTCATCAGGTGGCGACACCAGTGACCCAGCGGAGACTCATGACCCCTCGCCAGGCATTTCCCCATCATAATCCGCAACCTCAAACTACAGCACGCGCAAGACTTGCAGCTGTCTTCGCCGACCCCAGTACAAGATCAGGCCGCCAGGCCCAACAGGCACCCGGACTGGAGCAGATTTGATATCGGCCCTACCCAGAGTCAACCACTCTACTCATTTGACTTTGCCAGATAGCAACCAATGAAGCTGACCGTCAGGCATCAGCTGTACTGCGACCCCTTAGCCTATTGAACCCAATCAGCGCCATCAGTTTTCTATAGACTTGCCAACTTTCCAATTTATTCTACACCCCCCCCTCCCTCTGACAAAGGACTTGGATAACCTCACCCTGGTGAAGCTCCAACGCCACGCCTGAGCCAGAGTGGAAACCACAACAGAACCTCTCTATCAACCCTTCGTACACAATGGGAAAGGCAGACAAATCCCAGAGGAAATTAACCTTTGATAGTGGCAAGACCCCGAAAACCCCTCGTTTACATGATGAACATGAGCTCTCGCCGACAACTCACAACAAACTGAGTCCGGAAGCAACCCATCCGGCATGGCAGCTTAAACAACAAGATGGATGGTCTATCATCCAAAGTAGTCCTCCTACAACACCGGATAGACACTCACACGGAGGGCCTGAATGATGTTGAACAAAGAGTTTCCAATCTAGACGATGGCACAGCTTCCATATCGAGCAAAGTGTCCAGGCTAGAGGCCCAAATGAAGACAACTATAGCCAAATGCGAAGACCTGGAAAGCCACTCAAGGCGGAACAATATCCGAATTATCGGAGCAAGGGAACACCAGTCACAGTCCAAAAATGGAAGACTTTTTTGAATGACTCTGCATATCCCTGTTCGGCCGGGAGGCCCTATCTCACTTGTTCAATGTAGAGAGAGCACACAGAATCCCAGCAGCCAGACCTGTCCCCGGCGCACCACCCAGACCAATCATCGCGAAACTACTTAATTACAGGGACCGTGACACTATTCTCCGCCTAGCGAGGGAGAAAGGGGAACTCCTGCACGACAGGGACAAAATCCACATCTACGCCGACTTCTCCCTCGCAGTCCAAACACAGAGAAGATCCTTTACTGATATCAGACAAAGACTCAGAGACAACCAGATGGTCTACTCGATGCTGTTCCCAGCCCGGCTCAGGGTGCAAATCAACGGAAAAGTCCATTTTTTCCAATATCCAGAAGAAGCGAGCACGTTCCTCGACCAGATGGGCTGCACAGGCCGGAATCTCAACCAACCCCGACCACACAGGGAGAGAAACCCCAGGAATCCACCATAACATGCAAACTACCAAAGACAGAAGATCCTCCTGCGGCCTGCAATGAGGAGACCGGGAGAAGCACAAAATGACTTAACAACGGGGCAGGGATAATTGGGAAACCCCTAGCACAGCATTTGTTCATTTCATAGTTTGTTGTCATGGGGAGGGACTGCAGATGACGGCATGGAAACCCAGAGAACCGTCTTCCGCAATAGTTTATGTACGGGCCAGTTGGGGGTTGCCCGTGGGAAAGAATCACCAAGGGAATTGGGAGGGACCTGCACCGCCCGTTTGACGCCTCACTTCGGCCCTCCGTCCCTCATACCACCATCACCAGTACAGCGCCGTCCAGCAATTACTCCTACAAACAGCGTCCAGACTGCTAGATCAAAATCAGCTGCAGTATCGCTGCCTAAGGTGAACAAAATGAAAGCCAACTTATACACTAACCAACCCACTCCATTCAAGGTAGTTACCTGGAACATAAGGGGCGGCAACATCCCATCTAAAATGTGGAAAATTCTACAGTACCTGAAGAGGCATGAGATTGATGTGGCCATGCTCCGGGAGACACATCTACTTCCTGGGAGAGACCACCTCTAGGCCAGGAGTTGGGGTTGTCACTGTTACTTCTCCTCATACTCCTACTCCAGAGGAGTCGCTATCCTGATCAACAGGAGGATTAACTTCTGACTAATCCACACAGAGAAGGATTTCGAGGGCAGATCCCTCCTAGTAAGTGGCATCATAGCGGGTCAAAAATAGCCTTTGTCAACTCCTATGCGCCTAATAGAGACGGCCCGACAACTTTGGCTGGGTACTAACCCACCTCTCAGCTCATGACCCGGCAACCATAATCTGGGGAGGTGATATGAACACAGTACTAGACCCAACAAAAGACAGATCAAAGACCTCACCACAGCCCATATCCAAGGCCAGCCTTCAAATAAGAGAGCAGGGCATTCGATCTGAAAGACGCATGGAGATTGTCTAATGGAGATTTACAAGGCTACACCTTCCGCTCGGCAGTCGACAACACGAGCTCCAGGATCGACTACCTATTCACCTCAACAAATGGCCCGTTGATGTGCGGCCCATGTCATATCTTACCAAAGACTCTATCCGATCACTCCCCAGTTATCCTCAGCCTCAACCCATCCAACCCCAGGTCCCCACTGCAGCGCTGGCGGTTTAAAAATGGCTCCATGCAGGACAAGGTTTTCGCATCCGAACTGAGAGAAGAGATCAACACGTTCCTAGATTCGAACATGGGTATGGTCCCTTCCGCCAGCACGATCTGGGAAACATTGAAGTGTTTACGAGAGGAATCTGCCTCGCTAAGGAAAATAGCATCCTTAAACTCATCAGGTGAGAGCTGGCAACTAGCGAAGAGCAACTAACGACCCTGGAGCTCCAAATCACGGGCACAGACGACCCCAAAATAAAAGCCGCCCTAAAAGAGGAACTACAGAAGTTCAGCACTGCAGCAGATCGTGAGATCAAATTCCTAAACCGTGGCAGCCGAATCAAGCAATATGGGGAGGGCCAAAAACCTGGCGCCCTCTTGGCAAACTTAATAAGAGCCGACAACAAATTGTCACCAATAGAAGGAATTCACACTAGGCAAGGTGAGCTAATCCGCATCGGCGAAAAAATGGCAGAGTAATTCAGACTCTTCTATCAGGATCTCTACAGCACCAAACAAAACGGTGGCGTAAGTGCCCCGCTGGACTACCTAGAAGATACAGAGCTATACTGGGTTGAAAGCCAACTGCGGGAACCACTTAATGAGTTGATCACGCAAGAAGAGATCATCGAAGCTATCAACGCTCTCCCGAATTCCAAGGCTCCTGGCCCGGATGGCCTAACGGGAGAATTCTATAAGGCATTTGCGAACACCTTGGCCCCCCTCCTAGCGGCGGTATATGAAGAGGCACTAGAGAAAGGCGCCCTCCCCCATTCCACCTGCGAGGCCAATGTCGTCCTCCTGCATAAACCCGGTAAGCCACCAGAGGAGTGTGCGTCCTACCGCCCCATCTCTCTGCTCAACCTGGACAACAAAATACTAGCAAAGGTACTCACCAACAGGCTGATGCCACTGATGCCCGCCCTGGTGCTGGCAGACCAGGCAGGGTTCATTCCAGGCCGCAATACGACCTTCGGAATCCAGAGACTGTTCAGTGTCATCGAAGCGCTAGACCCCTCACAGCAAGCAATCACGGTTCTACTCGGCGCCAAGAAGGTGTTCGATTTAGTGGAGTGACCATTCCTGTTTGTAGTGCTCACCAGGATGGGACTCGGGCCCGATTCATCAAGCTGGTCTCCCTACCGCAGAAAACCTGAACCCAGTCATGAGGGAAGTCATTAAATTCGGAGCGGCCTCCGGGTTGAAAATCAACCAGTCAAAATCCATCTTATTTCCATTGACACCGGCAACTAAACTGTTTGCAGATGACTTTCAGCTTATGTGGAAAACATCCAGGGCCAGGTATCTGGGGATACAGATGTCGCTAAGTTACCATGAGGTTTTCCGCGACAAGTATGAAGAGGTGGCCAAAACCTTGCAGGAAAGAGTGACTAGATGGAAAACCCTGCCATTAACTCTCTGGGGAAGAGTCTCCCCAGTTAAGATGGTGATCCTACAGAAGCTCCTGTACCTATACAACATTCCCATACTGCTTCCACAATCCTTCCTGAATAGACTGAAAAGCATGGTCCTTGAGCTATTATGGGCAGGTAAACCAGCCAGAGTGGCACACTCAACACTAACTCTCTGTAACGCTCACCTGATTCTCGCAGAGGCGCCGGTCTTGACTGGGCGACTGCCGTATCTTCAAAGGTGATGTGCAGCACCCGGTTGGCTCTTTGGGCTGGACCTCTGTGCCCTGTATGCCTGACGTGCAGAGAAGATGTCTGCAGATAGAAAATACGGGGTTAATGAACTGGGGTTATTGGGGTGTCCGTATCTCCTCTTCTCCTCTCCTGTAGACCCCCACAGGTTAACGCTCTCACCTTAGGTAAGTGAATGCCGAGCTCTCCATCTGCCTCGGGGCAGGGTGCTGTAACCAGTTTCTTCACTGGATAGGTAGCGCAGGCCTCTTGACTTCAGAGGACTGCTGTCCGTCGTTTACTGCACGAACGGTAAGTTTCGAGTAACTCAAATGTCTTTAAAGTCTTTAATAATGATGTCTCTTGTTTTGCAGGGTTCCGGCGATGGCGGATGACGGGCTGAAGTGAGTTGAAGATGGAGCCCGTGTGATGAATAGAAGCGCCTGGAAGCACGTAAGTAAGCGCTTGTTGCCAGCTTCACGATGCGCTCTAACTCTCTTTTATTTTGCAGGTACAAGTTCGGAGCGGCTGCAGGGTGCCGGGATACCCACTGGGTTAGATGTGGAAAGGAGTAATGGCACGTGAGTATTAAAGTTCCCCAATGTCTTTAAACGCACCTTGTTTTGTCTTTCAGATGCGGGATGCAGCGCCGACGGCCTCCGGACCGTGCGAAGAGTTGGTAAGCTTTTGTCTTTCAGATGCCGGAATGCAGTGTGAAGACCTCCGGAGCGCACGAAGAGTAGGTAAGCCTTTGCCTTTCAGATGCCGGAATGCTAACCTGTTCTTTCTTGTCTTTATAGGAGTTGCTGAAGACTGGATTCAGGATGGTAAGCCTTTTTCCTTAGGCCCAGGACCGGATGCAGAAGACACGATGAGCGTTCTGCTGCAGAGGGTGCAGAATAACGCAAAGCAAGATTCATCCACCGGGTGTGGTTTAAATAGCCTCCTGTAGTGCTTAGGTGTCTCCTTCCACAGCCACGCCTAAGTAAGAAAAGAGTTCCTGCCTTCCAGAAGAGTACAGTGTTCTGAATCTAGGGAGTGGCTCCAGCCCCACCCAACAGGAAAAGTAGTTCCAAACAGAAGAGGATCAGAGACTCAACTGGCAGGCAAGTAAGCAGCATGGTCTGCTGCAGGTAAGTCCACCCAAGCATTATGAGCCCGGCGCTTCCAGCGCTGGGACTGGGCATATTTATGAGCCTGGTGCCACTGGCGCCAGGACTGGGTCCAAAAGGTCCCAATTGGGACTGGTTGGCACTCGGAACCTGGGTTATGGATCTGCTTCCAAGGGAGTTGGGAAAACCCTGACCTTTTGGAAGCAGAGACCATGACAGTACCCCCCCTCAAGGCCCCTCCCAAACCGGGCTTCTCCGGGGGTTTTGGCTTGTCAGGAAATGTTCGGTGAAATCTTTTGATTAGGCGAGGAGCGTGGACATATTCAGCAGGTTCCCAGGATCTCTCTTGGGGGCCGTAGCCTTTCCAGTCAATTAGGTAGAATAGTTTAGATTTGGAGATCTTGGAGTCCAGAATACTTTTGACTTCAAACTCGAGTTCTCCATCAACTAAGATAGGTTTTGGAGATTTGGTTAGTCGGGTTTGAGGTTGCACGGGTTTTAATAGAGAGACGTGGAAGACCGGATGTATCTTCATGTGCGGGGGCAAGTCCAACTTGACCGCTACTGGGTTTACTATGGTAGTGATGGAATAGGGACCAAGGTATCTTGGGTTGAATGTGCGTGGCCCTTTTAGAGATAGATATTTGGTGGATAACCAGACTTGATCCCCTACTTTGTAGTGAGGGGCTTCCTTCCGATGTTGATCTGCTCCTTTCTTGTATTGTTCTTTAGCCCTTTGAAGGTGAGAAACAGCTTCCTTAAAGGCTTGGGTGATTGTAGAATGCAGGTAGTCTACTGCTGGTGTTTCAAGATCTTGGAGGGGATCCAACTCCGAGGTTCGAGGGTGACTGCCGTACAAAAGAAAAAACGGGGTTTTCCCAGTTCCCGAATGGACAGAGTTATTGTAGGCATAGCATTCTTGGTGAGGGACTGTTTGTGATGACACCTGCTGCAGTACCTACGTGCCCCGTTAAATTAAAAGGGTTTGTCCATGAGAGTTGAGGTGATGTTAAAGATCTTGCGTCGCACCAGGTTTAGCTACTACGGAGACTTAGAGTCCCTCCACTCCGTTTGTGACAATATATAATGGTTGTGTTGAGCTATCCCTTGATAGTGCGCCGAAAAATAATGGAATGGCAAGTAGTGATGATTAATCAATTCCTGTTTATTTTTGTGATGTTAGAGCCTTTGTGGATGACACGTGTTTCGGCAGAGCTGCCTTTATCGAATCCAGGCTATATAGATAGCTCATAAGTCACTGCATAATGCATAAAGGTGCTGAAGTTCACAGGGATGAATCCCTCCTGATACAAAGAAGTCCTCCGTATGTCCGAGTGTCCTGGACACTCGGACATACGGAGCTATCTATATAGCCTGGATTCGATAAAGGCAGCTCTGCCGAAACACGTGTCATCCACAAAGGCTCTAACATCACAAAAATAAACAGGAATTGATTAATCATCACTACTTGCCATTCCATTATTTTTCGGCGCACTATCAAGGGATAGCTCAACACAACCATTATTTATTGTAGGCATACTCGGCTATCCAAAGGATATCTTTCCAAGTTTTTTCAGTTTGTTGCAGCATGCAGCGTAAATACTGTTCCAGCGTTTGATTGGTCCTCTCGGTTTGTCCGTCGGTCTGAGGGTGGTGACTGGTCGATAGTCTCACATCAATTTGAGCCGACCGACAGCAACTTCGCCAAAAATGAGAAATAAATTGACTACCTCGATCCGAAATTAGAACCGAAGGAAAACCGTGCAGTCGGACGATGTTTTCGAGAAATTCTCGGGCCAGAGTTGCTGCTGTTGGCAAGCCTTTGAGCGGAATGAAATGCGCCATCTTGGAGAATAAGTCCACGATTACTAGAATCGTATTGTATCCGGAGCATGGAGGTAGATCGGTGATGAAGTCCATAGAAAGCGTATGCCAAGGGCGAGGTGGGATGTCAATAGGGCGTAAGAGGCCTGCTGGTCTTTCCTTTTGACTCTTGTTTTGGGCGCATACTCCACAGGACATTATAAAGTCTCTGATATCTTTTTTCCAAGACGGCCACCAGAAGTAGCGCTTGATCTTTTCTGAGGTCTTGGCTATACCGGGATGACCTTCCATTAAAGAGTCGTGATAACAAGAGATTACTTTTTTCTGTAAATATGTGCTGGGTAGGTATAATCGTTCTTGGAAATACAATAAGTTGTCCTTTACTGCAAAGTCCTTTCCCTGCAGATGCCAATTCTGTATGTCTGCTGGAGTTACAAGTTGCCTGGCTTTATCCTTAACTTACTCTATGGACTCTGTGGCGATTACACCCAGAATTCTTTGTTCGGGAATGATTGGTACAGGTTTAGGGTTGATCAAGTGTTCTTCCACTCCCATCCGAGAAAGGGCATCGGCTTTACCGTTCTTTGTACCAGGTCGATAGGTAATTATGAAGTCAAACTCGGCAAAGAATAATGCCCAACGGAGTTGTCTAGAGGATTGGGCTTTTGCGGTTTTCAAATATTGCAGGTTTCGGTGATCCGTAATCACAGTAACGGTGTGTCGGGCCCCCAGCAGATAATGCTGCCAAGCCTTAAAGGCAGACTTGATAGCCAGAAGTTCCTTGTCAGTAATCGTGTAATTGACTTCAGGAGGCGAGAATTTGCGGGACCAAAATGCCACGGGATGCAACTGATTGGTTACCGGGTCCTTTTGTGATAGAACTGCCCCCATGGCAAGGCTTGAAGCATCAGTTTCCACGATGTAGGGGAGTTCGGGGCGAGGGTGTTTTAAGATTGGTGCAGAGATAAATTTAGTCTTCAAATCCTGGAAAGCTTGTTCTGCCTCTGTAGACCATTCAAAACGTTTGTTTTTCTTTAACAAGGCAGTGATGGGCCGGACTATTCGAGAGAACTCAGGGATAAACCTGCGGTAAAAGTTAGCGAAGCCTAACATGCTTTGCACACCTTTTACGGAGGATGGTGATGGCCATTTGAGAACTGCATCGACCTTCTTTGAATCCATACGCACTCCGCCAGGTGATAATATGAATCCCAAGAATTCAACTTCAGTCACGTTGAAAACACATTTTTCCAACTTAGCGAAAAGTTTGTGTTGACGCAATCTTTCGAGGACCATTTTCACGTGTTTCCGATGTTCAGATTCCGATGAAGAATAAACGAGAATGTCGTCGATGTAAACAACAACACACACATCTATGAGCTCTCTGAGGACATTGTTCATAAAATATTGAAAGGCGGCTGGGGCATTGCAAAGTCCGAAGGGCATGACCTGATATTCAAATAGCCCATACTTGGTGCGGAAGGCCGTCTTCCATTCATCGCCCTCTTTTACTCGTACCAAGTGGTAAGCTCCTCTAAGATCCAGCTTTGTATATATGCATGCTTTTCTGACTTGGTCCAGGAGTTCAGGGATCAAAGGTAACGGATATCTATTCTTAACGGTGATCTGGTTCAGGGAGCGATAATCGATACAAGTTCTAAGGTCTCCTTCCTTTTTTGGAACGAAGAACAAAGCTGAAGAGGCAGGGGACTTGGAAGGACGAATAAACCCATTTGCCAGGTATTGATCCAGGTATTGTCGAAGGTGAAGGTTCTCAGGCTCGGTGAGGGCATAAATTCTACTACAAGGAGGAGTAGATCCAGGTATCAGGTCTATCTGGCAGTCATAAGACCTATGAGGAGGTAGAGAGTTAGCCTGCTCCTTCCGGAAAACATCTTGGTATTCTAGGTATTCGGGAGGTAACTGGGGAGTCTCTGAAGAAATTGCTGCCAGTGCAACACCAGGTGGAGGGTGACAAGTAGAGACACATTCTGGAAACTGGACCGTTCTTGCTCGCCAATCGATCAGAGGATTGTGTTTCTCTAACCAAGGTATTCCTAGAATAATCTGGAACTGAGGGGCCTTGATCACATCGAACACGATCTTCTCATGGTGTCCATCTTGACTTACTAGCGTCACCTCTTGAGTGGTATGCGTTACTGGCCCGGAGGCTATCTCCGTACCATCCACCGTAGTAATGACGTCCTTTACAGCCTTGGGACAAAGAGTTAGATTCATCCTCAAAACCATTTCATGATCCACATTATTGCCGATGGCACCGCTGTCGACGTAAGCTTCAATTGCATGTAATCGATCCGGATTATCAGGGCTAATGAGGACCATAGGTATCACGAAATGCGAGGTCACGGAACTGGTTTTCACGCTCGGCAAGAGGACCTCTATTCTTGTCGGGCGAGGTCGTTTCCCTGCTCAGAGTTTGTAACTGTGGTAACTGCAGCTCCTACTGCCTTCTTGGCAGGTTTCACCGGACAGTCTCGAAGAAAGTGCCCTGAGTTTCCGCAATATAGGCATAATTGCAACTGTTTTCTCCTTTCCCGCTCCCTTTGTGTTAGAGGACCTTTCAGACCCCCTATTTGCATGGGTTCCCCGGAGTCTACTCCTTTGGATGGAGTTGGCGGTTTGGAAAATACTCGAGCATCAAACTTGGAACGATCGGCCTTCCTGTTCTGCAGTCTGTGATCTATTTGAACGACCAAGTCTATATAATCCGAACAGTCTTGTGGGGGATTCACTACTTGGGCTAAAACGTCTTTGAGCTCTCCACGTAGACCTCTATAAAACAGCGTAATCCTTTTGTCCTCAGGCCATTGAGTTTCCACTATTAGTCTATTGAAAGATGCAATATAAGCCAAAAGGTCTTGATTACCCTGTCGCAACGAAAGAAGCTCATTGTCCAAGGCCTGCCCCTGTGCATGTCTTGCGAACAGTTTTTCCATACTAAGCTGAAAGGCTTGAAAATCATGGAGAACCGGATCATCTTGATTAACTAGAGGGATCGACCAGTCTGCCGCATTGCCACTAAGGTACGAAAGTACAAAAGCTACTTTAGCTTGATCAGTTGGAAAGGCTGCTGGCCGGCATAAGAAGTGCAACCGGCACTGATTGATAAATACCGCAAACCTCTTTGGGTCACCAGAAAATCGTTCGGGCGGAGCCAGAGGTACATTCCCAGGTAGGTTGATCTGCACTGAATTCATAGAGGATGTTGAAGGAAGATTTGCCCCTGATGCGGGTAGCGGGGTCTGTCCGGCTTGTGACTGTAGCAATTGTCTAGCAAGATCATCTGTTCTCTCCTTGAAAATAATTAGTTCCCTTCTTAGAGCGTTCGTTTCCTGACGAGCTGCATGCACTTCTGCCCTTAGTTCCCCAAGTAACCGGGCTAGGTGGTCAGTATCCGAGGTTTCCATAGCGCCTGGGCGAGAGTTTTGCGGTAATCTTTGCGTTCTGTAACGCTCACCTGATTCTCGCAGAGGCGCCGGTCTTGACTGGGCGACTACCGTATCTTCAAAGGTGATGTGCAGCACCCGGTTGGCTCTTTGGGCTGGACCTCTGTGCCCTGTATGCCTGACGTGCAGAGAAGATGTCTGCAGATAGAAAATACGGGGTTAATGAACTGGGGTTATTGGGGTGTCCGTATCTCCTCTTCTCCTCTCCTGTAGACCCCCACAGGTTAACGCTCTCACCTTAGGTAAGTGAATGTCGAGCTCTCCATCTGCCTCGGGGCAGGGTGCTGTAACCAGTTTCTTCACTGGATAGGTAGCGCAGGCCTCTTGACTTCAGAGGACTGCTGTCCGTCGTTTACTGCACGAACGGTAAGTTTCGAGTAACTCAAATGTCTTTAAAGTCTTTAATAATGATGTCTCTTGTTTTGCAGGGTTCCGGCGATGGCGGATGACGGGCTGAAGTGAGTTGAAGATGGAGCCCGTGTGATGAATAGAAGCGCCTGGAAGCACGTAAGTAAGCGCTTGTTGCCAGCTTCACGATGCGCTCTAACTGTCTTTTATTTTGCAGGTACAAGTTCGGAGCGGCTGCAGGGTGCCGGGATACCCACTGGGTTAGATGTGGAAAGGAGTAATGGCACGTGAGTATTAAAGTTCCCCAATGTCTTTAAACGCACCTTGTTTTGTCTTTCAGATGCGGGATGCAGCGCCGACGGCCTCCGGAGCGTGCGAAGAGTTGGTAAGCTTTTGTCTTTCAGATGCCGGAATGCAGTGTGAAGACCTCCGGAGCGCACGAAGAGTAGGTAAGCCTTTGCCTTTCAGATGCCGGAATGCTAACCTGTTCTTTCTTGTCTTTATAGGAGTTGCTGAAGACTGGATTCAGGATGGTAAGCCTTTTTCCTTAGGCCCAGGACCGGATGCAGAAGACACGATGAGCGTTCTGCTGCAGAGGGTGCAGAATAACGCAAAGCAAGATTCATCCACCGGGTGTGGTTTAAATAGCCTCCTGTAGTGCTTAGGTGTCTCCTTCCACAGCCACACCTAAGTAAGAAAAGAGTTCCTGCCTTCCAGATGAGTACAGTGTTCTGAATCTAGGGAGTGGCTCCAGCCCCACCCAACAGGAAAAGTAGTTCCAAACAAGAGGATCAGAGACTCAACTGGCAGGCAAGTAAGCAGCATGGTCTGCTGCAGGTAAGCCCACCCAAGCATTATGAGCCCGGCGCTTCCAGCGCTGGGACTGGGCATATTTATGAGCCTGGTGCCACTGGCGCCAGGACTGGGTCCAAAAGGTCCCAATTGGGACTGGTTGGCACTCGGAACCTGGGTTATGGATCTGCTTCCAAGGTAGTTGGGAAAACCCTGACCTTTTGGAAGCAGAGACCATGACACTCTCCCAGTGACAAGTGGAGGACTGGCCCTTCTGGATCTAGAGAAATACTTCTGGGCGGCACAGGCACAGTTCCTCAGCTTTTGGTACTCCACACAGTTGGTCAGACCACACGTACAAATAGAAAGGGCCCTAGCGACACCCAATCTGTTGAGAGCTGTCATCTTTGGCCAGAACTCGGTCCCCCACACCACCATGAACGTGGTGCTTTCAACGTACAAGATTTGGAAGAAGTTCGCCCAAAAATATGGGGTGCAAATACGGTACTCATCCCTTCTCCCCGTCAAGTTCATACCTGAGGTCCCTTTGACATCGGAAAAGGTCTTCCACCAAAGGGTTGAAAAGCTGCAAATAAGCACCCTAGGTGATCTCTTCACCAAGGACGGCTTCATAACTCGACAACAAGCAAGACTGAGAGACTGGGTCGCCCCACCATTCATCGACTTTGGAACTCGATACACCCTACAAGCCCTCATGCCCGACTTCCCACGGCAACCCCCGACCTGGCAACTACTACACAAGGTAATACAAGCACTGCGAGAGGGCAGGCTAGTATCACAGATCTACAGAGCCATCATCACCGATACAACCCCCAACAACACCCGTGCAAAGATCAGATGGGAAAAGTCTCTGTGTACAACCATCCCAGACGAGGACTGGACCTACATCTTGAGACAAACGCAAAAAATTGCTCTCAATTCGTGCTTGATGACAGCACTCCCCCCCCCCCCCCAAGGCCCCTCCTAAAGTTGTTCTTCCCCTTGGCCCTGGCTTGTCTGGGAAGTCCCGATGGAATGTTTTCACCAATCGAGAAGCATGAACGTGGTCACTAGGTTCCCATTACCTTTCTTGTGGTCCGTAACCCTTCCAGTCGATTAAATAAAAAAGTCTTGATTTAACCATTTTAGAGTCCAGGATGTTTTTTACCTCAAATTCAGGTTCTCCACCTATTAGAATGGTGTCAGGTGGTTTGGTTAATCTTGTCCCGGGTTGAACTGGTTTTAGAAGTGAAACATGAAAGACAGGATGAATCTGCATATTAGAGGGTAATTCTAATTTGACGGCCACCGGGTTGATAATGGCCTTAATGGTGTAAGGTCCCAAATATCTAGGATTAAAAGTCCGAGTTCCTTTTAGAGGAATATGAATATGTCTTGTAGCCAGCCAAACTTGGTCTCCGATTCGATATGGTGGGGTTTCACTTCTATTTGGATCAGCATTTTTCTTGTATTTCACTTTTGATTGTTTCAAATGTTTTGTTGCCACTTTAAAGGCTTGTGTAATAGTAGAATGCAGAGAAGTTACTGCCGGCATTTCTAAATGCTGGGGCGAATCGAGTTCTGAGGTTCGAGGATGATGTCCATATATGGTATAAAAGGGGCTTTGTCCGGTTCCTGAATGTACAGAGTTATTGTATGCGTATTCAGAAATCCATAAAATGTCCTTCCAATTACCTTCGGTTTGGTGGAGCATACAACGTAGGTATTGTTCAAGAGTCTGGTTGGTTCTCTCCGTCTGACCATCGGTTTGGGGATGGTGACTGGTTGATAACCTTACGTCGATTTGTGCCAATTGACAACACTTCTGCCAAAATTGTGAAATGAGCTGACTACCTCGGTCAGAGATCAATACGGAAGGAAATCCATGTATTCGAACAATATTTTCGAGAAATTCCTTGGCCAAGATTGAAGCAGTACGTAATCCTTTTAAAGGAATAAAGTGGGCCATCTTGGAAAAAAGATCCACAATAACTAGAATGGTGTTGAATCCATTACATGGCGGTAGATCTGTAATAAAGTCTAAAGACAAAGTGTGCCATGCTGTGGGTGGAATATCTAAAGGTTGTAAAAGACCAGCTGGTTTCTTCTTTTGGCTTTTGTTCTGGGCGCAGATGCCACAAGACAGTACAAATGACTTTACATCTTTTCGCCAGGTGGGCCACCAGAATTGTCTTTTAATTTTAGCTTCAGTTTTTGCAATACCTGGGTGCCCTTCCATCAGAGCTTCAAGGTAATTGGAGATGACTTGTTCTTGTAAATCCTTGTGTGGTAGAAATAGACGCCCTTGATAGTAAGGTAGGTCATTGACAACTGAATAATCTTGGCCCTTTTTAACCCAGTCCTGCAGGGCTGCTGAATCGAAAAGTTGTTGGATCTTTAAATGAATATCTTCTAAGGTCTGTAGAGTAGTTATCTCAAGAATTCTTTGTTCAGGAATTATAGGCACCGGTTCCGGGTTCGAATATGCTTCTCCCATCCCGATTCGGGATAAAGTGTCTGCCTTACCATTCTTACAACCTGGTCGGTAAGTGATCACGAAATTGAATTCGGCAAGGAATAAGGCACATCGAAGTTGACACGATGATTGGGCCTTGGCTGTTTTTAAATACTGCAAGTTCCTGTGATCGGTGATTACAGTAATGGTATGCCTGGCACCGAGAAGATAATGCCGCCAAGCCTTGAAGGCGGATTTGATGGCTAACAACTCTTTATCGGTAACCGCATAGTTTAATTCGGGGGCCGAGAATTTTCTGGACCAAAATGCTACTGGATGAAGTTGACCGGTTTCTGGATCCTTCTGGGACAGGATAGCCCCCATGGCTAAACTGGATGCATCGGTTTCAACTATGTATGGGAGCTCGGGGCGTGGATGCTTTAAGACAGGTGCCGACGTGAATTTCAATTTCAGTTCTTGGAAGGCTTTTTCAGCCTCTTCGGTCCACAAGAAGTGTTTGTTTTTTCGTAAAAGTGCTGTGATAGGGTGTACAACATATGAGAAGTCAGGAATAAATCTGCGGTAGAAATTAGCAAATCCAAGCATTCTTTGCACCCCTTTAACTGAACTGGGTGATGGCCACTTGAGAATTGCGCATAGCAAAAACAGAAGGTGATGGCTGGAAGGTTTAGACTTAATCTTAACCACTGGCAATGCTCTGGGCAACCCTCCAGACCACCGTTCTTCGCCTGCCAAGCCATTACAGAAGGGAAAGACCATATGCAAATCAGGCTTGGCCCCACCCCAAAAGGGGCAGTCCAGCCCGAACTGCTAGGCCACATCCCCTCTGCACGAGACCACAAGCATCCCCAAACATGTTTCGCCCTTGTTGGGGCTCATCAGTGAGGAGTAGCTTGGGTCTCTAGGCCCAGCAGGCACGGGACCCACGTCTGGGCATACCCGTCCCACTTGAGAATTGCGTCCACCTTTCGAGAGTCCATTCGGACTCCTTTGGAGTCAGGATAAATCCAAGGAATTCAACTTCTGTAGCATGAAAAACACATTTTTCCAATTTTGCATATAACTTGTACTGGCATAGTTTCTCAAGAACTGCACAAACGTGTTTAACATGGTCTGATTCTGAGGAGGAGTAAACTAGAATATCGTCTATGTATACGACAACACAGACGTCAATGAGTTCACGAAGGACATCCTTCATAAAATACTGGAAGGCTGCTGGTGCATTGCACAACCTGAAGGGCATCAGCTGATATTCGAATAATCCGTACTTGGTGCGAAAAGCAGTCCTCCATTCGTCGCCCTTCTTTACACGTACCAGATGATATGCCCCTCGGAGATCTAATTTAGTGTAGATGCAAGCATCCTTTACTTGGTCTAGTAGTTAGGGGATCAGAGGCAATGGATATCGGTTCTTCACCATGATCTGGTTTAATACGCGGTAGTCTATGCACGTTCTGAGGTCACCTTCCTTTTTGGGCACGAAGAATAAAGCTGAAGATGCAGGGGACTTAGATGGATGAATGAAGCCATTAGCAAAGTATTGGTCCAAGTATTGTCATAGGTGACAGTTTTTGGGTTCCGTAAGGGCGTAGATTCTACTGCATGGATGTTATGCACCGGGTATGAGGTCGATTTGACAATCATATGATCTATGAGGTGGTAAGGCGTTTGCCTGTTCTTTTTGGAAAACATCCTGGAATTCTTGATATTCCTGAGGTAACTGCATGACTGGATTAGCGACTGTGGCCAGGCTTTTGTTGAAGGTTTTTTCCGGGTAACAGGTGTGTGCACACTCCGGGAAGGTTACTCTCTTCTCTCGCCAATCAATACAAGGATTATGTGTTTCCAACCAAGGTATCCCCAGTATTATTTGGAACTGCGGGGCTTTGATTAAGTCAAACACAATAGTCTCTCGATGCCTATCTTGACCAAACAGTGTCATCTCTGTGGTGGAATGAGTTACATGCCCAGAGGCAATTTCAGTTCCATCGACTGTGGTGATAACATCCGAAGTGGTCTTTTTGAAGCCAATTCGTGGTCCACATAGTTTCCTACGGCCCCGCTATCAATGCCCTAACTGCGTGCATACGTGATGGCTGCCTTGGATCAATAAGGACCATTGGTATGATTAGGTGCGAGGTCTGAGTGTCCTTCTTTAAACTCGGCAAGCGGACCTCTACGCTTGTCGGGCGTGGTCGTTTCCCGAATCAGCCTCTGTTTGATTTCTATCAGCCACTCCGACTACTTTCTTGGATGGTTTTATAGGGCAATCCCGTAGAAAATATCCTGAGGCCCCACAGTACAGACACAACTTCATCTGTCGTCTCCTTTCATTTTCTTTTTGAGTTAAGGGTCCCTTAACCGCCCCGATCTGCATTGGTTCTGATGTATCTGTTCCTTTGGGAGTAACATTGGGTTTAACCAATACCCGATTCTCAAACTTAGCTCGATCAGCTTTTCTGTTCTGAAGTTGGTGGTCTAGCTTGACCACTAAGTCTATATATGCTGCGTAATCCTGAGGTGGGTTCACAACTTGGGCCAAAACACCTTTGAGTTCACCCCGAAGTCCACGATGAAATAATGTAATTCGCTTTACCTCTAGCCATCCGGTTTCCACCACCAACCTATTGAAGGTTGCGATATAAGTTAGCAGGTCCTGGTTTGCTTGTCGTAGGGATAGAAGTTTGTTATCCAGGGCCTTTCCCTGTGAAGGTCTGGCGAATAATCTTTCCATGCTCAATTGAAAACCCTGAAAATCCCGAAGAAGAGGGTCATCCTGGTTGACTAATGGAATTGACCAATCCGCTGCGCTGCCACTAAGGTATGACAGTATAAAGGCTACTTTGGCTTGGTCGTTTGGAAAAGCTCCTGGTCTGCATAAAAAGTGCAAGCTGCATTGGTTCATGAACACGGCGAACCTTTTCGGGTCCCCAGCAAAGCGTTCGGGTGGAGCTAAAGGAATGCTCCCTGGTAGAACCACTTGCACAGGGCTGCTCGATGAAACGGGGGTTGAATTCCCCCCAAGTCCAGGTAGTGGTGTTTGCCCAGCTTGGTTTTGCAGCAGTTGTCTGGCAGGATCATCAGTGCGCTCCTTTGACACAATCAGTTCTCTCCTGAGGGCATTAGTTTCTTGGCGCGCGGAGTGCAGTTCTGCCCTAAATTCTCCTAACAATTGGCCTAGCTGGTCGATTTCTGAGGTCTCCATTACGCCCAGGTGGGGATTTGTAGATAGGCTTTGCGTTCTGTTACGCCCACCTGGTTCCCACAGGGGCGTCGATCGGACCCGGACAGCTGCGGTTTCCACCAACGTGATGCGTAGTGAAGAGATGACAGTCTGGACTGGCCCGCCTAATCTTGTCTGCTGGACTTGTAGAAGTATTCTCCTGCAAGTGGAGAAAGGGATTTAGCCACCCGTGGACTTTAGTGATGGCACCCCAACAGTTCTCATTCTCCTCACTAATCACCTTTGATATTCCCTTTTGGTAACCTCACCTTATGTTTTTAAATGATGAGCTCTCCATCCTGCATGGCATGCAGGGGCGCGTAGATACCAGTTACTTCACTGGGTTGAAGGTACTGGAGGAGTTCCGGAGGAATATTGACTCCAGTGTCTATAAAGTTCAAAGAGTTCAATATGTCCAATGTTCACTCTTGTTCCATTCCCTCGTTAGGTTGCAGCTGGGTCCAAAAGAATATTGCCTGGAGGCAGCTGATGGCGTTCAGGTAAGAGTCTGTATTACTAAACTCTGTCCGGTAAAAGTTGCATGAGTTTAACTTGCTGTTTTCTCTCCCTTTATAGGTGCGGCATAGGAAGATGCGGCAAATTGAAGAATAATACCTCCGGTGGTAAAGCAGGTAAGCATATGGTGGCAAAGAGATTGTCCTTGTTGGTTTTCTCGGCTCACCTTGTTATTCCTTTTGTTTTCCCACCAGGTGCTGGGTTTCTACGAAGAAAATGATGGAGGCAGCGCCAAGTCGAAAGATGCAGTGGACTGGTGAGTATAATGCGGCGCTGCTGCTGGCGAAGCGACGCATGCTGAAATAATGTCCTTTCCAGGCTCGGAGATGTGCTGGGTCCGGAATCAGGTAAGGAATCAAATAATGTCTGTGATCTAACCTCTTCTCCTTTCTTTGCCTTTTGTCTAGGAGCTCCGGATTCGAGGCGGGCGTGGCAGAAGACTGAATGCTGACTTGCAGACACGGTGAGCGTCACGCTGCTGGATGCAGAATAACGCAAAGCATGGGCTGCTGTTCGGGCGTGGTTTAAATAGCCTGCAAAGTAGTCCCAGGTAAGAAGTTCCCCAGAACCACACCCAAGTGAAAAATATTCTCTTTAATAAAATAGTCCCATCCAGGCCTCACGTTGGCTTGGACTCATTTGCAGCATGGTCTGCATAAGGTAAGTAAAGTCTATGAGCATGGCGCCTATGGCGCCAGGACTGATTTCTATGATGAGCCTGGCGCCTTAGGCGCCAGGACTAAATCCAAACAGCCCCCAGCCGGGGCTGTTGGGGTTTAAATGAGTATCTGGATGCCTGCTCCGGGGGCTGATGGACTCGATCCGGATGCCCGGGGGTAAGCATCATGACACATGCGGATTGGGAATTGACTTGTTCTAAAAGGGAGGCCTCTAAGATGTTGAGTGAGGTTCCATCT
This sequence comes from Ambystoma mexicanum, assembly GCF_040938575.1. Classification (NCBI taxonomy): domain Eukaryota; kingdom Metazoa; phylum Chordata; class Amphibia; order Caudata; family Ambystomatidae; genus Ambystoma; species Ambystoma mexicanum. The sequence goes on along the minus strand of NC_090921.1, from coordinate 1,356,415,337 downwards.
GAGGCCCGAGCATTCAACAGTATGCAAAAATATATTGAATTATTCCCCGATCCAAATGCTAGAAGGTTGTTTATGGGACTTCGGCTAAACGTGTTTAAAACTAAAGAACGCTTGAGAGCATGGTCAGTCAATGCGAATTTGAATCCGATGTGTCGATGTTGTACACAGGAAATTGAAACTTTAAAACATTTGGTGCTATTCTGCAAAAATGTATGAACAGAAAGAACTTGACATTTGGGCTCCTGGAGTGAGTCCCACCCATCTCTTAATGCAGATGAATGGTGGCAACAAATGTTCAATGGAATAGACATGAAATTGATACTGCCTCTAACACACTTTTTGGCGATAATTGAAAATCGGTTGCTGGCCTAAAGTGTATCATGATCGTTGTGAAGGCACGGTAAAATCCGTTTAGAATATGGGACTATGAGAATGTAAAAACATACTGAATAAAAATGTGTGAGTTGTATCTGGTAAAGAAATACATTGTAAAGAGACGTAATGAGTTGTAATGAATGGTTTTATTCTAAAGGTTTGCATGTAAACCAATAAAATAAAAAAAATAAAAATACAAAATTATAAAGTAGCTTATGCCACCTTCCAGTTTTACTATCTGCATGCTCATTGTGGGAGGTCCCACTGCTTGCCAAACCTTTGGAGGTTGTCGAGCCGTGTAACTGGACAGACTCTCCAGTTGTACATAAAGCGATATTTGAACGTATTGTGCATTTATGCCCTCCTCCTGTTTTACCACTGGCATCTCATTGTGGGAGTGCCCACATCTTACCAGACCTTTCAGGATCATTATGCATCAATCCTAGTCACGCTCTTGGGACCAGACTGAGGCGGTCATAGCCGTCCTATATTATTTTTATATCCTATGATAACATATAATCACAATCTTTTATTCGCACCGTACATATGCAGAACAGTGTCCCCCAGCTGACACCATTGAGAAGTAACGACCCTCAGTGGATCCCAAGTCCATCAACCTTAGGTTTCCATGGTCAACCAGCTGCCGATGAACAGACCGCTGTGGTAGGAACTAAGATGCTGCTGCCAGCGCGGAAACCACCGATCCATCTCAGTTTATTAAAACCTGACAGTGAACCTGGCCGTGATCAGAGTCACAGCAAAATTACTGTGGTGTGGGTTATACCTACAAATTTTAGTCCCACATTTTACCCACTTCTATGCAGGTATGTATGCCCCACCGGTCTGATAGCCCTATCCCGGACACTGAAATCAGGCAATTGGGGGGGTATTAAATTCGAGATAACTGCACCTTATCACCTTTCGTTTTGTATTTATGCCTTCTTTATTTTTATTACCGTCCTTCATCAACATAAGGATCCAAGAAAATTATTTAAACGGTGCCCTGAATTAAAACTTTGAACCAAAGTGTAAATATGCTATACCAGGCAACCCCTACGGGCTCTGGCTGTGCACCAAAATTGTAACTACCCATTCCTTTTCTTTATGACCCAGTACCCATAGCGCCTATTGCGATGAAATAAGTTACCAATAATGAATTCCATAATCTGTACTCAGCCACACTGGTCGAACTACTGACCATACAATGCATAACGTATCTTAGGTTCATTGTGGCCAGGAGCCTAAAGGCCTTTAGGCAATTCCTTGCCTGTCGCCCAACCATTTAACAAACTCAAGCCATGCTAACACCAAACGCCTTCCTACCTTTTATGACCAGTTCTAATGGCACCCCTTAACACCATCAACATCCTCCATCCCACTGCACGTGAACAACATTTTAAATGGGTTATGGTAAGCCTAGAACTAGTATTACCCATAACCGGATATGCCAAGCTGCGCACATACTGACTAAAGGTCCACCCTTGAAAATGTGATGCAAATTGTTCATTTTCGAAGATATCTAATCTGGCCCACAGGTGAGGAATTAGGTATTTGGGCAATTAGGTACTTAATCAGTATCACTTACTCCACCTTGAGTGTCCAGAATAACCTCTTACCTGCTTTATACACGGCCAGCCTTACCACTCATTTCCAGCTCATTACCTGTACCGTGACCGACTTCCCTAATGAGCTTTTGTCCACTTAGGGCATCCTTGAACCTGTATTTGCACATAAAACAATTTGTTATTCACACAAAGCAGATATGAGGCATTCTGTTGTTACTCTTTAGGGTCTCCTATATTTGTCCCGAAACCATTGCCTTGTGGCTAGATAACTTTCACTACATAAAAATCAGTAGTTGCCTAACTGTTTAATTAGCCACCTTGCCATTTCTGGAAACTCTTGGTAGGGGCAATTGCTGCACGCCCGTATGGCCCATCTATTCCCAAAGTAATGCCTCCCGAACAAACGAGCATATTATCCATCAACACTCCTCATAACTACTAGGTCCTCTCATATCTAAACAACTCCAGGCAATGCTGCCGCCTTCTGCCTAATTGCATTCTGGTATTTGTAGTCCCTTTAACAATAAGTGGGGCATATTTGTGTCCCTACAACTTATAACTCTATCACGTAGCTGACACTTCTATGATCCATAATTTTATATCCCGGCAATTTTCCGATATTTTGCCTCTTGAAAGAATGTTGAGTCCTGGGGCGCACAATTCTGTCCTAATGACATAAAAACACACTTTATGAAACCATAACTCGGTCCTGAGGCATCCCAAAATTGACTCAGATGTTGCAGAAAAGTCAAAAACCGTGAGTTTCGCACGTCGCTGTGCTATGGCAAAGGTACCTACACTATTCACCTCCCGCGGGAGATACCAATGTCTCACTGCCCAACGCAGTAGCCCCCCACAACACAACACGGGGCTGTACCCCCCAATGCTTCAGAAGCAAGCCCCCCTGCTCCAAGGCAAGGTGGCCTGCCCAGGAGATATGCTCACACCTATCTCTCAAACGCATCAGTTTTGGGCTGTGTATAAGTATAAGAGATCCACCAGGCACTATTCCATAGCCATGCACTTGCACCATTTTTGCACCTGCTACCATCAATGGCCTAGGATGACCAGATTTTTCAACAAAAAAAACCCGGACGGGCCTTAGACATAAAAGTAGGACTAACATAAATAAAAAAAAATATATATATAGTCCTACGTCTATGTCGCTGGCCTGTTGCGGGGCTGGGGGGATTTGCAAACGGGGTTTGCAAAATGAAAAAACTCCCGGGACCCCTTGACAGGGGGTGATTTTCCCGTACTGTCCCAGGAAAACCCGGACGTCTGGTCACCCTACAATGGCCAGTAAACACCCCAAAAAACACAGACTGGCAATTGCCTTTCCTACGCTTAGACAAAAGCCCAAGCTATTGGTATTGCCAATGCTGGTTTCTTGATGGTCACGTGTTGCCGGACCTGCTCAACCTTTCATCTGTCTGAGTCGTAAATCAAGTGCTGTCCATAAGAGTAGAGCCAAAGCTTTGGTATTTAAGCACCATCTGAGCCCGTTTACTTCAGTGCGTGTGTTCTATAAACCGGCAATATTGTTCATGCGTGCATTAGTTTCTCAGCAAGGGCGTTTGTTTAACAACCCAGTGCACGAGAAAACCTATTTTTCCGATACTTCATTGGGGTGCTTTAAAGATTCAAATTCCAGGCGTGGTTTGTTTCCGAGTGGCCGGCCTGATTTGATTTTTGAATGCGCTGGATGTGTGGAATGCTTGCTCCCAAACACCCAGACATCCCTTATTGCAGTTGTTGTCCTCGTTCCATTAATCTACTTGCAATTCGTAATACTACATACACGCAGTGCTTGGTCAGCAAACAACCTTTCTCCTTCTGAAACAGATTCGTAGAAAGTATTCACCTATCATGCGGGCGGACCTTACAAGAAACCAACCTCTAATTACTGTTAAGGCCATTGCACGGTAAACAGTAACACATCGGCCCTCATTACGACCCTGGCGGAAAGTGACTGACCTGACCGCCATAGCGTAAATAGCGTTTCCGCCATTGCACGACGGAGCAAAGTGCGGCTCATTCTGACCCATCGGGCACGAGCACCACGCCATGGCGGAAGTGCAAAGTCCGTGATGGCGGAAATGACCCCAAAACGGCCCACACCGCCGCCGTACGGCGCCCTAGGTGCAATTCCGCCACCCATCTTAGCGGTCACCGCAATGAGCGGCAATTCGGAAAGTACGGTGACTGGAAATATACGGAAACGGAAGTAAAAACATGGTCCCGGAACGGGAAACATCACGCCGTACACCTATAAAAACACTATTTCCACACAACCATTAAAAATATTACCCTGAGACACATCCCAACCCGTCATCCACCCTAGTGAAACCAAGAAAAATGGGAAAAGTAGCGAAGAAAGCGTGCGACCGCAAGCGGCAGGTCCACTTCTCCCGTGAGGAACTCACCGTGCTCACAGAGACCCTCCAGGAGAATGCTGCCGTCGTCTTCTCCACGCAAATGACCAGGACGGCACTTGCGAACAAGAAGGCCATATGGGCCCTGGTGGCACAGCGGGTAAGTGCGGTGGGGACCGCACCCCGCAACCCACAGCAATGCAGAAAGCGATGGGACGACCTGCGGATCCGCGTCCGTAGCATACTTTCTGCCAACCGTAACATTGCCACAGCTACCGGGGGAGGATCGGAATCACCCATCAAGTTGACCCCCTGGGAAGAAATCTGTGCCTCCACCATTGGAATGGAGAGTATAGAGGGAGTCGGAGGGATGGAGAAAGGAGTGCAGACATCCGAAGAATCAGGTAGGTGTCCCAAATAAAACAATGCTAAAACCACAATGTCCAATCATGTGAAGTACCACGTGTCCACATAGTGCAACAGTAACACATGTCCAGGAGAACGTCCACATACATAGGCCTGATAGCACACTTTAAAAGTCACATTAAATACATAAATAATTAAAAATCCTAAAAACACCCTCTACACGTGCAGCAGGCACACCCTAACTGCAGGCTGCAAAACAACTGCATCCTCAATCCACAAAAAAATGAAACCACCTCCAAGGCCCCAACCCAAATCACCCTCAGGTACCACCCCAATGCATGTGATACATTGCCATTCCAATTTCCACAGACCCATTAATAACGCTCGCCCTCCTTTACTCCACCACAGGGTCCGATTCAAACGACGAGCTCCAGGACACCCCTACCAGCACACCTGCAAAGAGGGCCAAGACCAACGGCCAAAGACCCTCCACCTCAGCTGCACGCATCAAGACACGGCAGCAGCACAAATCAAGTGGCAGCACACAGGAGGGAACTTCAACAGGCACCCCAGCAGCCAGCATGCCCACAACAGCACCACCACAGGTCCCCCCAATGGATGCCACAGTAGGCACTGCTTCTGGTGGCAGCAGCACCATAGGTGACACTGCATTAATGGCAGCATGCTCCGACACAGAAAACGGGGATGTCGAAGTTAGATCCATCCATGACCTGTCTCAATCCCCCTGTCTGTTCCATCCCGTACACCATGAGGATACCACGCAGGGGCACCCACAAGACGACGACTGGCCATCCCCCACAAGCCCTGTGGCAAGGCAACATGAGGTGACCAGCCCCTCTGTGACACCACCGCAAATGGCCATGGCCCAGCAGAGGCAACAGTCCCTCGACCAGGTGATCATGCAACAGCAGCAACTGGCCACGCTCCTCAAGGACCATGCCGATGAATGTGGGGGCACTAAGGCAGACATAGAAACATCAACTGGGACACTTAGGGCAGAAATGGAGAGAAGTACAGAGACACTAAGGGCACAAATGGAGAGTAGCACCGAGAGCCTGAGAGTACAAATGGAGAGAAGCACAGAGAGCCTGAGAGTACAAATGGAGAGAAGCACCGAGAGCCTGAGGGGGGAACTGCATGCGACGTCCAAAGACGTATGTGCTGAACTTGCCGCTGTGCGCCGTGTGCTCACTGAGCTCTCACAAACCCTCAGGGACATGCATGGACGTGAGCAGGCAGAGACATCACCCGTTGCAAGTTCCGTCCAGGGCAGCCCCCAACGTAGATCTGGGAGGTACCTGCGCTCCACAGGCAGGGGTGCCCCTGATACCCGGAGAGGGGGCTTGCAATAGCGACTGCCCACTGACAATGAGCATCTTTGGACACTGGTGTTCGGGGGGGAGGTAGGAGGGTGGAGGGGGTGTGTTGGGCTCACTTGGGTGGCGGGTCGATGGGGTGTGTAACATGATATCACATATGCCATAAACAATGCACGATCATCCAATGAGATGTGTGGACATTGATCTTTGTGTACGAGGCCATTATAGGCGTACAGTCCATATTGTGCATGTTCCAGACACACACAGTGACACAAGTCCCGTGTCCATGTATCAGCCACCAGGCGTGAGTGCTAGAAGCATGCATCTATGATATGCTGACGAATGTCACGGCCCTCCTGTGCCTCGCAGACTCCTTGAGGTGCTGCCACATCCCCACCCTCATCATGACCATCTTCAGGTGCTTGCAGTTCTGCGTCAGGGGGCATGGGCACATTTCTACGTACGCACATGTTGTGTAGCATGACACATGCCATGACCATCTTTGCAACCTTCTCATGGCGGTACAGGAGTGCCCCGCCAGACCTGCTGAGGCAGCGGAAACGAGTCTTCAGTAGGCCGAATGCCTGTTCTATGACTACACGGGTACGTGAGTGGGCATGGTTGTAGTCCTCCTCATGCTGGTCCCGTGGGTTCCGGAGTGGTGTAAGGAGCCATCTCTTCAGTGGATACCCGGCATCACCTGTATGTGGACAATAAAGGATGTTTGTGGAATGACATTGCTACGTACGCACCCCCCCCCCCTTCCTGCCAGGTCATTGCCGCATCACATACCCCACATTATCATGCTTGAAATGAGACTCACCGAGTAGCCAGGATCTGTTCCCTGCGTGTCGCTCCATGTAGCGTGGTATTGTAGAGTTCCTCAAGACCATAGAATCATGGGTTGATCCAGGGAATCGGGCACAACAATGTGTAATGATCCTGTTGGAGTCACACACCATTTGTACATTCAGAGAATGAAATTGTTTTCGGTTGCGGTACTGGGCCTCCATGGCATGTGGGACGACCAATTCCACATGGGTGCAGTCGATGGCACCAATGCAACCCGGTATGCCGCCAAGTGCATGGAATCCCACTTTTGCGTTCGTAATTTCCTGCTCCGAGCGTGGTAGAGAGATGTAGTCGTCTGCGTGCCTCAGGAGGGCATCGAGCACTTGCAATAGTGTCCGTGAGAACAGTGGCTGTGAAATGCCATGCAACTGTCCGACTGTGTGCTGGTAGGTGCCTGTGGCCAGGAAGTGGAGTACAGACACCACCTTCAGTAGGGGTGGGATGGCGGTTGGGCTATCTATCATGCTGACAAGGTCAGCCTGTGTCATGTCCACAATGGCGGTTATGGTGTCCCGGTCCAAACGGTAGAGGGTGTGGATCTGCTCATCAGTGAGGTCGAACGGATGTGCTCGGAGGCGTGGGATTGCGGGCTGCCTGCGTGGTGGTAGTGGCTGTGCTGGCGGCCCTTGCTGGCCCTGCCTTGCCCTCCTCCTCCTCCTGCGTCTCCTCTGTGCGGCCGGTTGTTGTAGTAGTTGGTGTTCGTCTTCTTCTTGAAGTTGGAGTACTTGCAGTGCTATCAGGTCCCCCAGGGCCAACATCGCTAGTCCTGCCGGTAGCATTTCTGAGTAGGTGTGGTTGTGGGAGGGGGTTGGGTGTGCAATTTATGTGTTTTCAGGCTGTATAGCCTCCACCTGTGGTGATTCATTCCACCTGTGCAAGCTGCAATCCCCTTTGGGCGAGCACGTCCCGCACACAACGCTGCAATTCGACGAATGGCATCTTGCTATTACAATCATGTATTTGTACCCGATGGCAGTGTAATATTGGTTGATATGTTCATTCTGCTATGGTCCCATTGTTTCACATACTATCTTTGCAGTCGCGAACAGACTTGTGAAGGGTCAGTGGAACGTAGTACTCGAGTAACGGTGGACCCTCATGCAACACTGTACCGAGGTTCACCGACGGGCGGGGCGTCCCATTTGTGAGTGAAGCCAGTTGCCATTTTCACACACAGCCGCACTAGATGGATTAATTTGTGATTTCAAGCGGCCACAGATGCCTTTTCCACGTGATGTTGCAAATGAGGAATTCGAAGGCCGGCGCTTTCGGTTTTCAGCTAGCGGCGAGGAGATGCCCACAGGTCTGACTGCAAATATAACGTTCTATTGTTCAATGTCCTTGGGACAGGGGCCATGGCGAGAATGCAATGATTGATATGAATAGTATGGGATGCGCAATAGCGAAGTGGGCGATAAGGCCGGACGTTCCCAAATACATGTTACTTCACAACACTGGAATTACGGGCTGGAGCACAGTGGATTTTGCAGGCTGCATAACGCACAGACTCAATGGAAATTTCACATGTTATGTGAGTATGAAAACAGGCGTTTTCATTACGGGATGAGGGAATGATGTATGGATGCATGGACAGATGATTTAATACAGAGTTTGCCATGTACAGGGCTTCTTGGAATCTATCCACCTCCCCTGCGCTATGTGATGCAGGGCTGCCATAGTGGGACCATCGTCTATCTGGCCTTGTTGAACCCTCCCTGTCTCGACGCGCCTTCAAACACTTGTGTCTATGCACGTTACTAATCCCATCTGATGGATTCTGTTTTAACAGACGCATGCACAAAAACACTCGTTTGTAATAGTGTTTTCACCTCGATATATATAGTTATGATTCGCAAGTGGTTTTTGGGTGGTGATGATCCTCTGGAGTGGGCTAGCATGCATATGGCTGTGGATTTGGTGTGATCATTGAAGTGAGTAATTCAAATGAAGTTCTGATGCCCATACTATTCTTTTTCATTTCATTTGGGTGACAGGTATCTCCTCCCCTTTTGCCACTGCCATCTGTATGCCACTCCTGCAGATGGATTTTACTCCCGACACCTGCTGCTTCGTGTTAATCAGTGGAGCACCATTACGATCTTATGGGACGATCGCCAATGGGCCACATGCCCTTACGCAGTACTAGTGGCTAGGAGCAACATTTCGGCCTTTCAGCTGGACTAGTGCCTCCCTAATGGGACGGCCCTGCGGTTCTAGTCGCTTCCATGTTGCCTTTTCGTACGAGAATGTAGCCCCTGTGTACCATGAGGGAACAGGGCGTCACACAAGAAGTAGCTGGTCATTTATTGCGGATGCAGCCCACAATGATGAAATATATTTTGGAGTTCATGGCCTAATGGCTGTATGGGCTTGGTGAATTTGTTGTGCATTAAATTTCTATTCTGATATGAACCGTGTAGCGTTCTTCTTTGCAAGTGATGTGGCATATTCCTATTTGTGGAGCGATGTATTGTGAGGAGATCTGCATTGGGTTCCAGCTTCGGAGTATAGTTGCGTGGTACTGTACTGGGCGCGTTTGCCTACGAAGCCCAGTGAGGTCAGGGATTAGGGCTGCCAATATGACTGTTTTAATGATGTCATGCTCAGGGGCGGGGGATTGGCTTTTGTGTAACAGATGCCGGTCAGCCAGGTGGATTGGTGGAATGATGTGATTATCAGAATATGGCTGGTCACAGGTGCCTGTGTTTGCGTGCGTTTCTTGGAGGGAGACTGAGGTCATGTCCATTTGAATAGCTTCTGTATTCGTGCCATCTGTGCCCTGCAGCTCCCATTGGCCCCTCTTGAGATTCATTTGGTTGTTGGCAGGCATGGATGACTTGTACATTTCACTGGTTGCATTGTGTGACTTCATTGCACCTACGAGGAGTTGTACAATGTGGCCAGGGAGCGGCGTACAGGCACTCAGTAGGGCCGTTTACGGTTGGTTCGCGATGCCGTACTTCTCACCATGGCGGAATGGTACTTTCCGCCGTGCTTGATGGCGTTAGGTGCATGTCCGCTAGGGTCAGAATTCGCGTACCGTTGCGCCATGGTGGTAATTACGGTTTGGCATGGCGCGCGTGCGCGTACTTGGTGCAGTTAGCGTTGGCGTTCACTACGGTGTCGCTGATGGCATCGTACTTTACGGTGACGGGTCATGATCGCACCGAGCGCTATTCGATGGCGGTATTGCATTTCCGCCATCGTTTTTCGATTTCCGCCAGGGTCGTAATGAGGGCCATCCTCTTTACCTGATGCTCTGAACCGTATTATTAAACATCCCACAAACGTTCCAGCGTGATGAAGGCGGATACCCATTCCCCCTCTAAACAGACTGGCCCTCATTACGACCCTGGCGGAAAGTGACTGACCTGACCGCCATAGCGTAAATAGCGTTTCCGCCATTGCACGACGGAGCAAAGTGCGGCTCATTCCGACCCATCGGGCACGAGCACCACGCCATGGCGGAAGTGCAAAGTCCGCGATGGCGGAAATGACCCCAAAACGGCCCACACCGCCGCCGTACGGCGCCCTAGGTGCAATTCCGCCACCCATCTTAGCGGTCACCGCAATGAGCGGCAATCGGAAAGTACGGTGACCGGAAATATACGGAAACGGAAGTAAAAACATGGTCCCGGAACGGGAAACATCACGCCGTACACCTATAAAAACACTATTTCCATACAACCATTAAAAATACAACCCGGAGACACATCCCAACCCGTCATCCACCCTAGTGAAACCAAGAAAAATGGGAAAAGTAGCGAAGAAAGCGTGCGACCGCAAGCGGCAGGTCCACTTCTCCCGTGAGGAACTCACCGTGCTCACAGAGACCCTCCAGGAGAATGCTGCCGTCGTCTTCTCCACGCAAATGACCAGGACGGCACTTGCGAACAAGAAGGCCATATGGGCCCTGGTGGCACAGCGGGTAAGTGCGGTGGGGACCGCACCCCGCAACCCACAGCAATGCAGAAAGCGATGGGACGACCTGCGGATCCGCGTCCGTAGCATACTTTCTGCCAACCGTAACATTGCCACAGCTACCGGGGGAGGATCGGAATCACCCATCAAGTTGACCCCCTGGGAAGAAATCTGTGCCTCCACCATTGGAATGGAGAGTATAGAGGGAGTCGGAGGGATGGAGAAAGGAGTGCAGACATCCGAAGAATCAGGTCGGTGTCCCAAATAAAACAATGCTAAAACCACAATGTCCAATCATGTGAAGTACCACGTGTCCACATAGTGCAACAGTAACACATGTCCAGGAGAACGTCCACATACATAGGCCTGATAGCACACTTTAAAAGTCACATTAAATACATAAATAATTAAAAATCCTAAAAACACCCTCTACACGTGCAGCAGGCACACCCTAACTGCAGGCTGCAAAACAACTGCATCCTCAATCCACACAAAAATGAAACCACCTCCAAGGCCCCAACCCAAATCACCCTCAGGTACCACCCCAATGCATGTGATACATTGCCATTCCAATTTCCACAGACCCATTAATAACGCTCGCCCTCCTTTACTCCACCACAGGGTCCGATTCAAACGACGAGCTCCAGGACACCCCTACCAGCACACCTGCAAAGAGGGCCAAGACCAACGGCCAAAGACCCTCCACCTCAGCTGCACGAATCAAGACACGGCAGCAGCACAAATCAAGTGGCAGCACACAGGAGGGAACTTCAACAGGCACCCCAGCAGCCAGCATGCCCACAACAGCACCACCACAGGTCCCCCCAATGGATGCCACAGTAGGCACTGCTTCTGGTGGCAGCAGCACCATAGGTGACACTGCATTAATGGCAGCATGCTCCGACACAGAAAACAGGGATGTCGAAGTTAGATCCATCCATGACCTGTCTCAATCCCCCTGTCTGTTCCATCCCGTACACCATGAGGATACCACGCAGGGGCACCCACAAGACGACGACTGGCCATCCCCCACAAGCCCTGTGGCAAGGCAACATGAGGTGACCAGCCCCTCTGTGACACCACCGCAAATGGCCATGGCCCAGCAGAGGCAACAGTCCCTCGACCAGGTGATCGTGCAACAGCAGCAACTGGCCACGCTCCTCAAGGACCATGCCGATGAATGTGGGGGCACTAAGGCAGACATAGAAACATCAACTGAGACACTTAGGGCAGAAATGGAGAGAAGTACAGAGACACTAAGGGCACAAATGGAGAGTAGCACCGAGAGCCTGAGAGTACAAATGGAGAGAAGCACCGAGAGCCTGAGAGTACAAATGGAGAGAAGCACCGAGAGCCTGAGGGGGGAACTGCATGCGACGTCCAAAGACGTATGTGCTGAACTTGCCGCTGTGCGCCGTGTGCTCACTGAGCTCTCACAAACCCTCAGGGACATGCATGGACGTGAGCAGGCAGAGACATCATCCGTTGCAAGTTCCGTCCAGGGCAGCCCCCAACGTAGATCTGGGAGGAACCTGCGCTCCACAGGCAGGGGTGCCCCTGATACCCGGAGAGGGGGCTTGCAATAGCGACTGCCCACTGACAATGAGCATCTTTGGACACTGGTGTTCGGGGGGGAGGTAGGAGGGTGGAGGGGGTGTGTTGGGCTCACTTGGGTGGCGGGTCGATGCGGTGTGTAACATGATATCACATATGCCATAAACAATGCACAATCATCCAATGAGATGTGTGGACATTGATCTTTGTGTACGAGGCCATTATAGGCGTACAGTCCATATTGTGCATGTTCCAGACACACACAGTGCCACAAGTCCCGTGTCCATGTATCAGCCACCAGGCGTGAGTGCTAGAAGCATGCATCTATGATATGCTGACGAATGTCACGGCCCTCCTGTGCCTCGCAGACTCCTTGAGGTGCTGCCACATCCCCACCCTCATCATGACCATCTTCAGGTGCTTGCAGTTCTGCGTCAGGGGGCATGGGCACATTTCTACGTACGCACATGTTGTGTAGCATGACACATGCCATGACCATCTTTGCAACCTTCTCATGGCGGTACAGGAGTGCCCCGCCAGACCTGCTGAGGCAGCGGAAACGAGTCTTCAGTAGGCCGAATGCCTGTTCTATGACTACACGGGTACGTGAGTGGGCATGGTTGTAGTCCTCCTCATGCTGGTCCCGTGGGTTCCGGAGTGGTGTAAGGAGCCATCTCTTCAGTGGATACCCGGCATCACCTGTATGTGGACAATAAAGGATGTTTGTGGAATGACATTGCTACGTACGCACCCCCCCCCCCTTCCTGCCAGGTCATTGCCGCATCACATACCCCACATTATCATGCTTGAAATGAGACTCACCGAGTAGCCAGGATCTGTTCCCTGCGTGTCGCTCCATGTAGCGTGGTATTGTAGAGTTCCTCAAGACCATAGAATCATGGGTTGATCCAGGGAATCGGGCACAACAATGTGTAATGATCCTGTTGGAGTCACACACCATTTGTACATTCAGAGAATGAAATTGTTTTCGGTTGCGGTACTGGGCCTCCATGGCATGTGGGACGACCAATTCCACATGGGTGCAGTCGATGGCACCAATGCAACCCGGTATGCCGCCAAGTGCATGGAATCCCACTTTTGCGTTCGTAATTTCCTGCTCCGAGCGTGGTAGAGAGATGTAGTCGTCTGCGTGCCTCAGGAGGGCATCGAGCACTTGCAATAGTGTCCGTGAGAACAGTGGCTGTGAAATGCCATGCAACTGTCCGACTGTGTGCTGGTAGGTGCCTGTGGCCAGGAAGTGGAGTACAGACACCACCTTCAGTAGGGGTGGGATGGCGGTTGGGCTATCTATCATGCTGACAAGGTCAGCCTGTGTCATGTCCACAATGGCGGTTATGGTGTCCCGGTCCAAACGGTAGAGGGTGTGGATCTGCTCATCAGTGAGGTCGAACGGATGTGCTCGGAGGCGTGGGATTGCGGGCTGCCTGCGTGGTGGTAGTGGCTGTGCTGGCGGCCCTTGCTGGCCCTGCCTTGCCCTCCTCCTCCTCCGTGCGGCCGGTTGTTGTAGTAGTTGGTGTTCGTCTTCTTCTTGAAGTTGGAGTACTTGCAGTGCTATCAGGTCCCCCAGGGCCAACATCGCTAGTCCTGCCGGTAGCATTTTTGAGTGGGTGTGGTTGTGGGAGGGGGTTGGGTGTGCAATTTATGTGTTTTCAGGCTGTATAGCCTCCACCTGTGGTGATTCATTCCACCTGTGCAAGCTGCAATCCCCTTTGGGCGAGCACGTCCCGCACACAACGCTGCAATTCGACGAATGGCATCTTGCTATTACAATCATGTATTTGTACCCGATGGCAGTGTAATATTGGTTGATATGTTCATTCTGCTATGGTCCCATTGTTTCACATACTATCTTTGCAGTCGCGAACAGACTTGTGAAGGGTCAGTGGAACGTAGTACTCGAGTAACGGTGGACCCTCATGCAACACTGTACCGAGGTTCACCGACGGGCGGGGCGTCCCATTTGTGAGTGAAGCCAGTTGCCATTTTCACACACAGCCGCACTAGATGGATTAATTTGTGATTTCAAGCGGCCACAGATGCCTTTTCCACGTGATGTTGCAAATGAGGAATTCGAAGGACGGCGCTTTCGGTTTTCAGCTAGCGGCGAGGAGATGCCCACAGGTCTGACTGCAAATATAACGTTCTATTGTTCAATGTCCTTGGGACAGGGGCCATGGCGAGAATGCAATGATTGATATGAATAGTATGGGATGCGCAATAGCGAAGTGGGCGATAAGGCCGGACGTTCCCAAATACATGTTACTTCACAACACTGGAATTACGGGCTGGAGCACAGTGGATTTTGCAGGCTGCATAACGCACAGACTCAATGGAAATTTCACATGTTATGTGAGTATGAAAACAGGCGTTTTCATTACGGGATGAGGGAATGATGTATGGATGCATGGACAGATGATTTAATACAGAGTTTGCCATGTACAGGGCTTCTTGGAATCTATCCACCTCCCCTGCGCTATGTGATGCAGGGCTGCCATAGTGGGACCATCGTCTATCTGGCCTTGTTGAACCCTCCCTGTCTCGACGCGCCTTCAAACACTTGTGTCTATGCACGTTACTAATCCCATCTGATGGATTCTGTTTTAACAGACGCATGCACAAAAACACTCGTTTGTAATAGTGTTTTCACCTCGATATATATAGTTATGATTCGCAAGTGGTTTTTGGGTGGTGATGATCCTCTGGAGTGGGCTAGCATGCATATGGCTGTGGATTTGGTGTGATCATTGAAGTGAGTAATTCAAATGAAGTTCTGATGCCCATACTATTCTTTTTCATTTCATTTGGGTGACAGGTATCTCCTCCCCTTTTGCCACTGCCATCTGTATGCCACTCCTGCAGATGGATTTTACTCCCGACACCTGCTGCTTCGTGTTAATCAGTGGAGCACCATTACGATCTTATGGGACGATCGCCAATGGGCCACATGCCCTTACGCAGTACTAGTGGCTAGGAGCAACATTTCGGCCTTTCAGCTGGACTAGTGCCTCCCTAATGGGACGGCCCTGCGGTTCTAGGCGCTTCCATGTTGCCTTTTCGTACGAGAATGTAGCCCCTGTGTACCATGAGGGAACAGGGCGTCACACAAGAAGTAGCTGGTCATTTATTGCGGATGCAGCCCACAATGATGAAATATATTTTGGAGTTCATGGCCTAATGGCTGTATGGGCTTGGTGAATTTGTTGTGCATTAAATTTCTATTCTGATATGAACCGTGTAGCGTTCTTCTTTGCAAGTGATGTGGCATATTCCTATTTGTGGAGCGATGTATTGTGAGGAGATCTGCATTGGGTTCCAGCTTCGGAGTATAGTTGCGTGGTACTGTACTGGGCGCGTTTGCCTACGAAGCCCAGTGAGGTCAGGGATTAGGGCTGCCAATATGACTGTTTTAATGATGTCATGCTCAGGGGCGGGGGATTGGCTTTTGTGTAACAGATGCCGGTCAGCCAGGTGGATTGGTGGAATGATGTGATTATCAGAATATGGCTGGTCACAGGTGCCTGTGTTTGCGTGCGTTTCTTGGAGGGAGACTGAGGTCATGTCCATTTGAATAGCTTCTGTATTCGTGCCATCTGTGCCCTGCAGCTCCCATTGGCCCCTCTTGAGATTCATTTGGTCGTTGGCAGGCATGGATGACTTGTACATTTCACTGGTTGCATTGTGTGACTTCATTGCACCTACGAGGAGTTGTACAATGTGGCCAGAGAGCGGTGTACAGGCACTCAGTAGGGCCGTTTACGGTTGGTTCGCGATGCCGTACTTCTCACCATGGCGGAATGGTACTTTCCGCCGTGCTTGATGGCGTTAGGTGCATGTCCGCTAGGGTCAGAATTCGCGTACCGTTGCGCCATGGTGGTAATTACGGTTTGGCATGGCGCGTGTGCGCGTACTTGGTGCAGTTAGCGTTGGCGTTCACTACGGTGTCGCTGATGGCATCGTACTTTACGGTGACGGGTCATGATCGCACCGAGCGCTATTCGATGGCGGTATTGCATTTCCGCCATCGTTTTTCGATTTCCGCCAGGGTCGTAATGAGGGCCACTGTCACCAGTGTTAAAGCGTGGGGGTCCTCAAATGAGACACCTCTCTTGGTCATACATTGCAATTAAAGACAATAATGTGCCGGCCCCCTGCATCTGGGATGGGCTTCGTTTTGGAAAACAAATCCCATGCGGGTGGAATATCTGTAGCTCTGAAATGAAACTCCCGGCACGGCGGCCATTCACCCCAGCTCCAAAAATGTGTACAAAGAGCCACATTCCGACATCGTAGAAGATCAAGCAAAACCACTTCATGTAATGAAACAACCCCCCACCGCACTTATACCCGATATATCAACCACTTAGACAACCGTGGCGCCAAACCATCTTATTGAATCATCGCAACCTAAACAGTGGCCCTTCACTACAATGATTGTACTAACAACCTCCATGCATTGAAATCGAAAAACTCAGGTTATGGCGCCCAGTTCGAATATGTCCTTGGTCGAGGTGACGAATATTGATGAGTTAAAATAATAAAAAGACCAAATGCTAGGCTGCAGTGGCAGGATTATGGGCATCCCGACATTGCGTGCCCATTCCAACAATCCCACCAAGTAATGTCTTACCTTTAGTTAGGGAAACTCAATTAAGGCGACAAATGCCAACTTGTTCTTCCCCACTATCTAGCCAGTATGGCGACCAGCTTGCAAATAATTGCTATTCTATGTCAAGACAGGAAGCTTCATATTATGCAATCAATCTTTACTACTGACACATAGCAGCAAAGAAAAAACATTTTTGTAAAACAAATAATTTAACCAGAAAAAAACAATGAAAACCACAGTATTCCATTGGAACCATAGGGGAATAATCCCAATCCAAGATGGGGCTCAGGTAAAGCCCCCAGTATCCAATCACCAGAGACCCACCCCCATAAAAGTCCCTTCCTCTAACAGCAACTCTTCTTGGATGAGTGGCAGGAGAGGTGGGTGAGTGGGGTGAAGGGCAGGTGGATGTTTGGGGTTCGTGGGAAAGTGTCGGTGAAGGTGGATGCGGGTAGTCTGGAATGGAGGAGGGGGGAGGAGGTGGTGCTGAATCGGTTGAGAATAGGACATGTGGGGCTGAATGACTGTGTATATCGAGTGGGGAAGCGTGAGTCAAGGGACTGTGCAGTGTGTGGGGTGCCTGAGACTGTGGGACATTTTCTGCTTAGGTGTGAGAGACATGTTGAGGAGAGAGAATTGATGAGAGTTCGGATGTCTGCGCTGGGTGTGGCTGAGCTGAGTGGAAAGGCTTTGCTGGAAGGTGACGGGGTGAGAGGCAGGAGGAAGAGCAGTGTGTTGTTGGATTTTGTGAGGCATAAGGGGCGGTGGGAGGAGTTATGAGATTGTGAGGGCTATGTGTATGAATGGTGGGGGTTAGGTGCACATCATCCTATTGGATGGGGAAGCGCCTGCGTGGGTCCGCCCACGCATTCAGTAATTTAGAAGAAGAAGAAGCAACTCTTCTTGGCTTGCAGACTAAGCCTGTTTAAGTCCACATTTCAACAACTGGTGGACATATTGTGAAAACACATTCCTTACTCACTTTTTTGATTTACTTGCCTTTTCCCCTCTGCCTGCTTGGCTTCCAGGTTCTGGGTATTATAGGAAACACACTCCTTGGTTTTTTTTTTCTGTGTCTTTATTATTTTTTGAGAGGTATACTATAACGATGGCATCCAAAGGGTCGGAGGGGGCCCCTTCGGCTGACGCTAGCACACAAGTTAGGCCTTCGAAGGAAACTGAAAGGTCTGGGGAAGATTTTGTTGCTTAGCACCCACCCTGCAGTCACTAAGGCTATTCAGGATTCCATGGACTCTGCCCTATCTACTTTGAATTCAACACTAGCCTCAGCTTTTGATAGGTTGATTACTAAAATCACTGATTTCCATCCCAGTTCTGATCCGGGTACCTCTTTAGCCCCTAGGAAATGTTCAGCTAAGTCAATGCATTTAAGAGGACAACCAAGTCCTGTGTGTAGTTCTCCCTCTCCTGCTAATTCCCCTGTTAGAGTCCTGAAACTTAAACTCTCTCAGCCAATGGCTATGGCTCAAGCCACTTCCACTCCCTTGTCCTCCCATGATACTTCAGATGATTCTGATTCCCCGCCTAAAAGGCGTAAGAAGATGGAGGTTCCGGTGTATTTGTCCCAGGGAGATAAGAGGCCTTTGTTGGATGATAGTGTGGTTCCGTTTTTTGACCCCTCTCTCATTCAACACCCAAGATCTGCGGAATGGCATCCTTCTGGGGTGGTTTCTTCCTTCATACACCACTGGGTCAGGAGACCGCTTCCCAAGGAAGACAGGAACAAATTACATTCCGAATGCCCAAGACCAGTTATTCCGGATAAGGTAGCCTGTACCCATGATATCGATCAATCCATGGTGTCCTTTTTGTTGCAAAGGGGTAAGGACCCGAAAAAAGGGGTGGACAAGGCCCTTCGTGGCTGTCAGGATAAATTGTAACAAAAAACAAGCGAGTACATTAACCACTAGCTACCCACCTCTAACACACCCAAGGGGAAGGCTATTTATCAGAAAATATCCTCACAGTGGAATTTTCATACAATTCTGTCTACCACCACGGTCAAAAAGTTATCTTAAACATATTTTAATCAATATTTACTCCAAACATAACAGTAAAAACAACATAAAAAGCCATATACAGTGTTCATCATTTACGAAAGCCGTAATGGACAAGATGGAAAGAAAACAACACTTCACACTTATGGCTGTAGTTCACATCACAATGTTTACGATCTATCAACATTGGTTATTTGGCGTGATGTTAGTAATAGTGTGACTGAATCGCATAACTATTATACACAAATACGGTATAATGGCGTCTACAATCTGATGTGTTTCTGGGGCAAAGGACAGCACTGTTGCAGTCAAAAGCTTGTCAGTAGTGTCCCAGGACCCGTCTTCAGGACGCAGTGAGTTAAAAGGGCGGTTACACTGTCACCATGGCTCATATGTAGCAGTGTAGTCACCTATACAGTGAAAAAAATTGAAGCAAATATAAGATTTACTCAATGCCAGTAAAAACCTTTATCTCCGTGGTGTGAGTGTAATACAGAGAAATAGCCAATTTGCTAACTTTATGGTGATTTCTTTTGGTGTGATGAGAGAGGCGATTGCACTCGTCAATCTTCTAATGGCGGCCGACAAGTCCGTCCAAATAGGTACAGCTGTAGATCAATACATGTTTTTAGTCAATCAATAATACGATTTTCAAGGGATACTAATCACGATACGGTATATCAAAGTTAAATATTTACCGTTTGGCGTGGACCTCAATTCAATTATAAGTTCCCGCACGGCGTGTTGATCGTGAACATAGGTTATGTAATCATTTGGGCACTAGATGTCCCATAATGCACCATGGAATCTATAAAAGATAAAGAATATATCAGTTCTGTGCTGGTTTAATTTAGAAAGTGTAGAGGTTACATACACTCCGCACTTACTTGACAAAGAATGTCCCAAACGCTATCTTGCTTTTTATCTCCTATTTCCGTTACTTTAAAGTGTCAGCTCGCATTGTCAACCAGACCAGGGAATCAAGTTCTGCATGGGGGCAGAAAGAGCCAAAGGAGACGGTCAGCCCTCTAGTTATTTGTTGTGTAGCCGTGTGTGTCAAAAAATCAAAAGAAGCTTACCTTATGTGTCAGTTCACGCGGTGAAAAGCTACCGCTGCAGGGCACAGCTTCAATAACATGTACCTCAAGGAGGGACTGCCTGCACACTTCTATCAGAGCCCAGTGGTGTCGAAATAGAAAGTGGACTAACCTAGTAGTCTGAGGTTATAGAGCTCAAAGAAGGACTACCTGTATAGTTCTATAGGCCCCTGTAGTCAAGAAGGGGGGCCCATCTTGGAGTGAATACATGTGTTGATTGCAAACACAAGGCAGCAATGTGATCCCTGTGAGGGCAAGAAAGCCCTCACATGATTACTTATATGGCTACCACTGTGTGTTGTGTCTGTATTGTAATGATCAAATGTCATTAATTGTTCTTAGTAACCTTGATTCTAAAAAAAAACAAAAAAAAAACGCACTAATCGATAGATGATATACAATATTCATCTATTGTTACATAATGATATCTCACATAGTGTTACCCTACACTATTAGTGTCTACCATCTCGGGTCGTGCATAAAAAATTCATTGAGATGTCATGTGTGGGACAAGTCTAAGTCAGCTATGACTTTGGTGTGTGTATCAGCCATTAGTGGATAAACAAATTCCATTCCACGGAAATGTTTAAACCGGATTGGGCTGTTTTTAGATTGTAAATCCATTTTTGTTCCAGTTTTTTAAGGGACAAATCCCTATTGCCACCTCGTGGGTGGGCTTTTGTAGTTTGAATGACAAACCAGAGCATATCTTCACACGTGTGTTTAGCCTCTGCATAGTGGGCCACAAGCGGTTTGTCAGGGGTACTGTTTCGGATAGCTGAACGATGTTCGCAAATTCGCACTTTTACGGGCCTAATGGTTTTACCCACATATATTAGCCCACAAGGGCATCTGATCCCGTAAATCACCCATTTGGTCAAGCAGTTTGAAAAGGATCGATATTTCCACATCCGGCCATTAAGGTCGATTTGTTTAAGGTTTTTGGTTAAGTGGCAGACTGAGCATTGTCCGCATGCATAATGTCCACTTACTGGCGGTAGGCCCGATAGTGTGGGCTGAGTTGGTGTCTCATTATTGTTAGTTGGATAGGTGTGCACTAGTTTATCTCGAAGATTTGGCATTCGTTTGAAGGCAAATCTTGGGTAATTCGGTCGGAAATCTTCAGTATGAACAATTTTCCAGTTTTTTAGTATAACCCTCCTTAGATCATTGCTCAGGGGGGAAAAAGAAGAAACACATGTGATTCTCTCATCTTTAGGTTTTTTGTATTTTTGCAGGATGACCTCACGATTGGCATTACGTGCTCTTTTCAGAGATCTCTTAATAATCTTCCGGGGGTATTGTCTATGTCGTAATTTTTCACTCAGTTCCTGACTGTTGGATTTAAAATCAGCAATTTCACTACAGTTCTGTCGTATTCTTAGGAATTGTCCATAAGGTAAGTTTTCCCGTAGGCTAGACGGATGGAAGCTACTGAAAAGTAGCAACGTGTTCTTGTCTGTGGGTTTTTTAAAAAGTGTGGTGCCAAGAAGATTATCCTTTTTGAAAATTGTCAGATCAAGAAAGGCTATACTTTCACTACTACAAGACATGGTAAATTTGATGGTTTGAGTTTGTCTATTGAGCCACATAAGAAACTGATCAAGTGCATCTCGGCTCCCATGCCATAGCATGAAGACGTCTTCAATATAGCGGTGCCATGAGCTGATGTGCTCATGGAACGGATTGGTCGCCGCATAAATGAAGTTGGTTTCATAGTGATCCATATACAAATTAGCCAAGTCCGGTGCAAATGTGGCCCCCATTTTTTACATAGAAAAAAGTTTTTTTTCAAGGCTAACCTCACACATTCAATGATGAAATTAGAAGGCACTGTGAGATCAACCCTTTTCTCAAGATATTGATATAGTACTTTTATACAATGATCTTGGGGGATATTTGTGTATAATGATTCTACATCAAGGGTAACCAGAATGTCATTGGCACCGAGATGTAAGCTGGCAATGGTGTGAATCATAGCTGTCGTGTCTTGTATATATGATTTCATCTTGGCCACTTACATTGACATATTGATTAAAATATGTTTCAGATAACTTTTTGACCGTGGTGGTAGACAGAATTGTATGAAAATTACAATGTGAGGATATTTTCTGATAAATAGCCTTCCCCTTGGGTGTGTTAGAGGTGGGTAGCTAGTGGTTAATGTACTCGCTTGTTTGATGTATCCTTCCTCACATACCACAGCCCCCCTTACAAAAAGTTGAGGAATCCTGTGTGCTCATAACATTTGTTTACCAGGATAAATTGTAAGACATATTGGGCCCCTTGACTCAAATATTTGAATTGGCGGAAGAGGCCGCTCTCACCAATTCCCCAGTGGATGTCCAGTCACTCAGAGGTTGGGTACAGAGAACAATTTGCCTGCTTGGCAATGCCAATGCTAGCATTTCCATGGAACAGTGCAAATCCCTTCTCAAGCGCTTTGACTCTAAACTGCAGGACATGGCAGAGGGTGAGGCTGGTCTCAAGGCCCAAGGTAACATTTTTGGCGACAGGTTTATCAAAGATCTCTCTACATATGTGCATACCTTCACGGCCCTTGATAAGGCCCAAACTAACATAAGGAAGGTTTTTGCCCCTAAGATTTTTGATAAGGCCGGACGAGGTAGAGCCTGCTCTTCCGGCCGTTCCTTCCAGGGTTCTACCCTGGAATGCCACCCGATGAGCACATCATTCTTCCTCTGCTAGAGGATCCCAAGCTGCCTTCTACCCCCATAGGGGTTTTCAATGGAGAGGACGCGCCGGCAGAGGAGCGGGAAGAGCGAGATCCGCTCCAGGTATTACCACATATTTTAAATGTTTCTTCCCACAGAGCTTTGAGGGGCAGGCTGGCAAGGTTCTTCCATCAGTGGGAAGAGCTCACCTCAGACCCAGGGGTGTGACAAACGGTTCAGGGATTTCAAATAGAATATTACTCCCCTCCCTGTCAACTCTCTCCTCCTCATCCTCTCTTGTTCGACAAGGTCAAACAGAAGCTAGTGGATGCAGAGGTCCAGGATATCATCTTCAAGGGGACAGTGGTCCCCGCCACCTTCAGGCCCTCTCAATTCCTAATCACGATTTTCCTGGTTCCAAAACCAGAGGAGGGGTTTCACCCTGTCATAAATCTAAGAGTCCTCAATTCGTTTGTAGTCTACCAACATTTGAAGATGGAGGGTATTCACCTTCTCATGGACACCCTTCTCCCCGGGGATTGGATGGTCAAGATAGACCTCAAGGATGCTTACCTGGTGGTTCCAGTTTTTCCCCTTCATTAGGAATTTCTCCAGTTCCGCTGGGGGGGGAGGTCACCTTTGTCAGTTTGCCTCTCTCCCATTCGGTCTCTCGTCAGCCCCGTGGTGCTTCACCAAGCAAATGAAGCCGGTGATGGCCTGTCTCAGGGCAAAGGGGATCTGAATGATCATTTATCTGGACAACATGCTCTTTCTGGCGCAGGATTTCCAGGTTCTCCTAGGTCACCTACATTTGACGGTTTCCTTGTTGAAAGCCGTAGGCTTTGTAATAAATTTAAAGAAATCCATATTGCAGCCTACTCAATGCATCCAGTTTCTGGGCTTCAATATAGATTCCAGGCAATGCATCCTCCTTTTACCAGACAGCAGACTCTCAAAGATTCGGAAGGAAATACGCCTCCTTCTAAAGAAAGGGATGGTGTCCCTCGGGCAGTTAGGGAGGGTGGTAGCATCCGCTGCAACCATCCCACTCCAGGGACATGAGTTGCATTGTAGCAATACAAGCTACCATTTACATGACAACAAAGTTTGGCTTAATAATATGTGAACACTTTGAATGCATTAAAACAATGTGGACCCGCGCGGCGGCCGGGGAACAAAAAGGGATACCAGTTTAAGTTACTTGGTACATAAACTCAATTCAACTGGCGCAGCGGCCAGCAAAGCAAACAAGTGTTGTACAAAAAGACTGTATTTAAACGGTCACATGAACACAAAGTTCTAAAAATGCTACCACCAAAGGTTTGAACACCAAAAAGTTCGAACCTTTGGTGGTAGAATTGCATATAAAAAAAAAAAGACTGTGGGGGCTGCGGCAGTGTCCCCCTCTACCCGCTGAGTGTATAGTCGTGGGTTAGGATTCTTCTTGGTCTGTGTGGACTTGTCACAATAGGGCTGCTTTCACTGGGTTTTCGCCTTGATGGGCCACGTTTAGCGAAGGGGTTTGCAGTGGTGGCAATGAGTCTTCTGATCAGAGGGTTTGGGTTCTGATCCAGATCTTCATCCAACATCTCGATGTCCAGGTCTCTGTGAAGGTCTGCTATCCTTGTGAAGATTGGAGCTCTGGGTGATATCCGCAGGGCGTTGTTCTGGACTATCTGAAGACTCTTCTGGTGTCGCTCATGGCAGGTCATTCATGCTGGGGAGGCATACGCCAGGGTAGGTCTAATGATCGCCTTGTAGACATTGATCTTTGTCCGGAGGGGTATGGACTAGGTCTTCAGGAGTGAGTACAGTACTGCCATCTTTCCTGTTGCCTTCTGCTGAGTATTCTCGATGTGACTTCCCAGTTGAGTTTTCTGTCCAGGGTTACACTGAGGTAGTGGCTGCTGCTCTCCCACTTGATGGTCTCTCTGTTGAGGCTGATGTGCGGATGCTCCTTGATCTTCTTTCTGGTGAACAGCATTGCAGTTGTCTTGCTGGTGTTGAGTTATATTCGCCATTCGCTGCACCAGATTGAGATGGTATCCATTGAAGCTTGCAGGTTCTTTGTCAATTCCTTTTCGCTGAATGACTGGGAGATGACTGCAACATTGTCCACATACAGTGCCAGGTTGGTCTTGTGGAGATCTGTCGGGATGTCATTGGTGAAGATGATGTTGAACTGAAAGAGTCAGAGGTTCGATCCCTGTGGCATGCCTGCGCGGATGGGGTGTGATGAGGACATCTCAGACCGCATGGCGACATGGAAGGTGTGGCCTCCCAGGTAGCTTGTAATCGTCCTCACCAGGTAGTTCAGGAATCCCAGGCCAATCATCTTGTGCCAGACTTGGTCGAGTGCTTTGGCGACATCCAAGAAGACGATTCCCGTGGACTTCTTGATGTTGAATCCGTGGCTGATGGTGTCCACCACTCTCAGCAGCTGATGGGTTGCATGCTCCTTTCGAAATCCAAACTGTTCCTTTGCTAGTAGATTTCTTTTGGAGGTGAAGTCGCTGAGTCGGGCAAGGAGGACCTTCTCGAGGAGCTTCGATAATCCAGAGAGCAGGCTGATGGGTTGGTAGTTCACAGGGTCCATCAGTGCTTTGCTGGCCTTTAGGAAAACGATGACCCTTGCTTCTTTCCAGGATCTTGGGAAGTGCTGGAACCTCAGGCATGCATTTAAGATCTCTGTGAGGTGTTCCATTGATGCCGGCGGGAGGCTCTTTATTGCCAGGTTGTCATTCCATCGCTACCTGGTGCCTTGCCGTTCGCCAGCTTCTCTGCAAGTCCTGCTACGTCAGAGCTTGTGCACTCCTTGATATCTTCTGCCCTCATCCTGGTTCGGTCTTCTGCGAGATGCTTCTCAACTTCTTCCTCCACTCCGTCTGAGAGCCTACTTACCTTGTTCGGGGTGAACAAAGCCTCCAGTGTCTCGGCAAGGACCTCTACCTTGTCCTTGTTGCTGCATGCAAGGTGGGTTTGTCCCTGGATTGATGGGATTGGCTCCTTCTTCCCAGTCGGGCGACGAGTCATTCTCCATACTGTGTTGTCTGCCTCCTTCAGCTTGGCTGTTGCGGCCTCCCACTTCTCTCCACAATGCTGTCTGATTTTCTCCCGCAAGGGTCTTTTGAGCGTGTTGTACTTCTGCAGGAGATCAGGCATGTGGAGCTTCTGCCACTGGCGTCGGGCCCGGTTTTTGCCAGCGATTGACTGTTGGATGCCTCTCGGTAGGTCGTAGATGGAACATCGGTTTGGAACGCTGCTATTGATTGCCTCCTGGATTGCTGTCGTGAAGTCTTCCACAGCCCTGTCGATGTCTTCCTTGGTGCTCAGCGGTTTGGTGTGACCTTGCTGTTCAGCTCTTCCTTGTAGCAGCTTCAGTCAGCTCTCCTGAAGTTGTACTTCTAGGCCTGCTGGCAGGGTTCCATCTCATCTCCCACAGTGATTGCTACTGGATTGTGGGCCGAGGTCAGCTCCACCAGTGTTTCCAGCTCCACAGAGTGTTGCAGGTTCTTCCGTAGCACTATGTCCAGCACATCTGGGTTGTGACTTGCTACACCTGGGCAGTGCGTGTGCTCAGTCGGGCCTTCTACCACACAGTCGTTCTTCCTGGAATACCCAGCAGTGTCCCTCCCCTCTGGTTGGCAGTCCTGGAGTTTCAGCATCAATGTTTGGCATTGAGGTCATCTCCGATGATTGTCGGAACTGTTGAATCCAGCAAAGCATCCAGGTCTCTGAGGTCCAGCTTTGCTTTCAGAGGGCAGTAAGATGCAATCAGCCGGAGTGGTCCTGTTGCAGTCTTGACTTGCACTCCAGTGGCTTCAATGCTTCTGAGGTGTGGGAGTGAAATCTCATGGTGGTCGATCGTCGTCTTCACTATCACTGCTGTCCCCCCCCTCCTTTGGATCCTTGGATCCTGCAGGTCAGTTGGTCCGGTACTGCCAAACACACACAACAATGGAGGAGAGAGATCGACACTCTCCCCCGAACCACAGGAGCCGAATGAATTCAACCCTCCGACCGTGGTTGGCACAGGAACCTGATAGTTATACACAGGTCACCACGTGGCAGCCAATGGAGGGAAGAGGAGTTAGGGAGAGGTTATGGATAGGGTAGGGGAAATTAGGAACACCGGATAGAGGTTAAGGGAACACCTAGGTTGGATAGGAAAGGGGGCGCACAGGGAAAATCCTACCTATCTAGACCTTTGCCTATCAACTTGTGCTTAGCTTATTGTAACCATAAACACTAATAACCATGATATGAACAAACACTAACTCCTATTTCCTGCCTGAACAAATGTATACACACCTTAATAAGTGTGCCAGGTCATTACCCAACATATACAAACACTTATTGCAGCAAAGCATGATGAACACGAACAAATGGGAATCTTTCCCCATGTATGATAAACAAAAACACATGGCCCATTGGGCAAGCGTCAGCAACACATAGAAAACACAAAACAATAACACAGTCCTAACTAGTTTGCAGCACTAGTTACGTGGCATGGATTCCCCCCAGGGGTTGAAAGATTATATATATATATATATATATGTATTCCTGCAATACGCAGATTGCTTGATTCTGTGGGAGCGCACTGAGATCGTAATGTTAGCATGTGCCACTTCCTGGTTGCTAATAACGTTGTACCATAATCATTGTTGAACATATAAAAGATTAGAGTCTTTGTTTTTTTCACATAATTGTTCCGGATGTACACAACCCCACCCCTCAATCTCTCCGGTACTTATCTGCGGTCCGAGAAGCCCCACGGGACTTCCCGGACGAAGCCTTGTAAAGCCGTGAAGCAACTAGTCCTCCGTCTCCCCTTCCGCGCTGCAATCCGGCCAGGAATTCAAACATTCAGCAATCCATGAGCCTTATGCAACCCTCCTTCCTGCTCCGACTCCAGCTGCACCAGGATGAGAATAAGCCACACCTGCCACGCGCCGTTGCCTGCTAATAAGCTGTCTTAAATCTACAGCAGCTGGCAACGCGCGCACGTCTAAACTGCACATTTTCCCAAGTGTTGCTGGGAATTGTAGTCTTTATGCTTTCCCAGGCTCATGGTCCTTAATAAGCAAACTTAATCACTCCACTCCGATTCCAGCCTTTATTCCTGACATTACCTCCTCTCCCAGGCCTCTTCCCAGGACCAGGTTTTGCCAGATGTCGCAAATGGAATTGTTTATCTAACCTGGAGGCATGCACCACCCCTTCCGGTTCCCATGAACAATCCTCCGGTCCATAACCTTCCCACTGAATCAAATACCACAGCTGCTGATTTCTTTTCTTGACATCCAAAATGTGTTTCACTTCCTCTTCCATTTGTCCTTCTTTCATAATAGGCAGAGGCCGTTTGGTCTTCATCCCTTGAGCTTCGGGTTTAAGCAAAGATACATGGAATACTGGATGTACAGGTAAAGTCTTTGGTAAACTCAATTTCATCGCGGTATCAGACACACACTTAATGATTTCATAAGGACCAATAAATTGAGGCATTTACGTGACCCCACCAAAGATACATTTCTGGTTGACAACCAAACCCTGTCTCCAATTTGATACTGAGAACTCTTCTGCCGGTGCTTATCGGCCTGTTCCTTATATACCTCTTTGGCTCGTTCCAAATTTGCACGTGCTCTCTGCCTGATTTCAAGAAGCAACTGTGTACGCTCCTGTAACACCAGCTTGGTTTCCATCTCCGGTAACTTTTCTGGTATCATGTTTTGTTCATGCCCGTACAAACATTCATTGGGTGCCATTCCCAAAGCGGTGTGAAAGGTATTATTGTACGTAAACTCTGCCAACCATAGCGCTTGCACCCAGGAGTCTCTGCCATCCCCCAAATAGCCTCGCAAATATTGCTGAAGGGTTTGATTCATTCTTTCCATCTGACCATCTGTTTGCGGGTGGTAACTAGTAGACAGAACACAGTTGATTCCCAACATCCGACAGAAAGTACGCCAAAATCTTGATGTAAACTGCGAGCCTCTGTCTGATACAATACTCTTCGGTAAACCATGCAATCTAACCACATGTTGTAGGAACAACTCCGCCAGCTTGCCTGCCCTTGGTATTCCCACGCATGGAATGAAATGGGATTGTTTAGAAAAAAAATCCACCACCACCCAAATGGTGTCAAACTGATTATCGAGGGGAACATCCGTAATGAAATCCAAAAAATATGAGTCCATGATTTCTCTGGAGTTGGTAATGGTTGTAATAAACCTCTCTTCTTAACATGATCTGCCTTGTTTCGCACACAATTCGCACATTGTAACAAATACTTTTCCACATCCTGTCTCAATTTAGGCCACCAGAAATATTTCTCCAACATTATTTGCATCTTTCTCTGACCTGCATGTCCTGCTAACGGAGACTTATGGCACCATTATAAAGCCTTTTCTTGTAACTCTTTGGTCGATAGATACAAATGGCCCTGATGATAAGGCAGCCCCTCCCGCACCGTTCGTGTTGGATGACTGTCCCGCCACTTCTGAAGTTGTCTGGATGGTAATGCTTTTTTTACTTGATCAATTAATTGTTTCATAATAGCCCCAATTACCCTGTCTGGGGCAATGATTGTCTTTACTTCCTCAATTATGTTGTCTAAGTTTTATTGCCTGGATAAAGCATCCACTTTCCCATTCTTACTACTGGGTCTGAATGTCACCACAAAATCAAATTCATTATAGTACTGCGTCAAAAAGGAAATTATATCGTGCTTCCTATTGCAATAAATATATGTATATTGGCCTACGCCAAGCTGCTCGAAAGTCGCTTGCGAAAGAATCCGTGTTGTAAGGTCCTGACCTTAAAAACAATGTAAGCCGCCATTTTAGGTTCATCTGCCATTTTAGGATTCGCTTTGTAAAAATCACCCTGTGAGTTAAAATGGTGGACGATGTCATTCCAAAATACAACATGGCCGTCTTGACCTCTGTACATAGCTAATATGAAACTAAGCCACGAGGATACTATACAAACAATGTATTCAAATACTGAACATAGAACACTTGTTCAACCGCATTGTATTAATGTTTAAGAGGACTAGCATGAAAAATCCCAGATCACACAGTTATTGCATAGGCTTGTTGATACATGCATTAAAGGCGAACCAGTTGCGGTTGTTCGAGACTTGGCACGAACCCTAGATCAGTGATGTATTAAGTGGAATATTAACCCGAAGTGGGGCTGGACATCGTGCCCACAAAGTGTATAAAAAGCGAATGCATTCTAATGTACAGCGTCTCTCACTGAACACAATGAACCACGCTGGAGTTTGTTGTGTTGTACTGAGGGCCGATAGCTATCCGATTTTGCTCTGTTTTTGTAACTGGATTCAGTATAAAATATAGTATTTTGTATGTTCATTTGTAACCCGTGGTCGGTGTATTTCTTTTTGGGGTACTCAGCCTCGATATTTTGATTTTGTTTTTACAGTTGGCGCCAGAATAGGGACCCTCAAGATTGATGCCGGATTGTTGAAGGTTGACGCAGGCTATCGGACCGGGATTGGACGGTGTGACAAAAAGGGGCCCCACTGAATGAGACGCAATACCTCAGCAGCGCTGCACGACCCGATCCCTGGACGATTAGCTTGTGGTCTGAGACGGCTTCTTGACGAGGGTCCATTTATCGAGGCAGGCAGATTTGCTGAAATCACCATACACGAGGTAAGATTAGTTAGGTAAGATTCTTTAAAATCCGATCGGACCTCCTTAGGTTTGTTCAGGTGAGTCGTGACCCGACTCTTAATTCAACCCTGAAAATTTGAATTTGGCGCATTATATCTGCAGACACAATTATTGACCAGGTAACACCAATAATTTGATATGCCTGGAAAATTGTCTACCTGCTTCAGGGCATTGTTCCGCAGCGATAGACAATCTTTGGAATTTAGCCATCAAGCACCACAGGAGGGGTCGCCGGGATGTACTATGTACTGTAAGCATGGCATTGGAAGTATAGTATTTAATGATATTTGGCACAGACAAACCAGACATGCCTCTGAACTGCAGTGGCCAATCAATGGTAGTTTCGAAATCCTTCATATTGAGTATTTAGAGTAAATTCTATTAAAGAAAAAGGCTAGACCTGCAGCATTTGATGTTTTGCAGAATTGGAAAAAAGAAGCATTTGTAACGCTCACCTGATTCCCGCAGAGGCGCCGGTCTTGACTGGGCGAATACCGTATCTTCAAAGGTGATGTGTAACACACGGTTGGCTCTTTGGGCTGGACCTCTGTGCACTGTATGTCTGACTCGAAGAGTCAGATGTCTGCGGATAGAAAATGTGGGATTAATGAACTGGGGTTATTGGGTGTCTCTCTCTTCTTCCCTTTCTCTTCTCCTGTAGAACCCCAAAGGTTAACGCTCTCACCTTAGGTAAGTGAACGCCGAGCTCTCCATCTGCCTCGGGGCAGGGTGCCGTAACCAGTTTCTTCACTGGATAAGGGTGCAGGCCTCTTGACCTCAGAGGACTGCTGTCCGTCGTTTACTGCACGAATGGTAAGTTCCGAGTATTTCAAATGTCTTTAAAAGTCTTTTGTAATGATGTCTCTTGTTTTGCAGGGTTCCGGCGATGGCGGATGACGAGCTGAAGTGAGTTGAGGATGGAACCCGTGTGAGGAATAGAAGCGCCTGGAAGCACGTAAGTAAGCGCTTGTTGCCTGCTTCACGATGCGCACTAACTGTCCTTTTATCTTGCAGGTACAAGTTCGGAGCTGCTGAAGGGTGCCGGAATACCCACTGGGTTCGGCGTGGGAAGGAGTAATGGCACGTGAGTAATAAAGTTACCCAATGTCTTTAAACGCACCTTCTTTTGTCTTTCAGATGCGGGATGCAGCGCCGAAGGCCTCCGGAGCGTGCGAAGAGTTGGTAAGCTTTTGTCTTTCAGATGCCGGAATGCAGCGCGAGGCGTTGGTGACAGCCGATGGACCAGGTAAGAGAAGCGCTGTCACTGAAGACCGTAGTGCTAACCTGTTCTTTCTTGTCTTTATAGGTGTTGCTGAAGACTGGATTCAGGATGGTAAGCCTTTTTCCCTTAGGCCCAGGATCAGATGCAGAAGACACGATGAGCGTTCTGCTGCAGAGGATGCAGAATAACGCAAAGCAAGATTCATCCATCGGGTGTGGTTTAAATAGCCTTCTGTAGTGCTTAGGTGTCTCCTTCCACAGCCTCGCCTAGGTAAGAAAAGAGTTCCTGCTTTCCAGAAGAGTTCCAGTGTTCTGAACCTAGGGAGTGGCTCCTGCCCCACCCAACAGGAAAAGTAGTCCCAAACAGAAGAGGATTAGAGGCTCAACTGGCAGGTAAGTAAGCAGCATGGTCTGCTGCAGGTAAGTCCACCCAAGCATTATGAGCCCGGCGCTTCCAGCGCTGGGACTGGGCATATTTATGAGCCTGGTGCCACTGGCACCAGGACAGGGTCCAAAAGGTCCCAATTGGGACTGGTTGGCACTCGGAACCTGGGTTATGGGTCTGCTTCCAAGGGAGTTGGGTAAGTCCTGACCTTTTGGAAGCAGAGATCATGACAGCATTGCAACAACTTAAAAGTAGAGAGAAGCATGCTCGCCGTCATAAGACAAACGCCGAAAAAGCATTATTGTATGACCAAGATAAACATTCTGAATCGACTAGAAATATGGACAGGGCATTCTCACTTGGAATTCAAAAAATAGATCCGTCCAAAGACCTCCATGCTTCCGATGAATTTATAGATAAATTGTTAAATGAACGAAGGCCTGGTGCCTCTGCGCCACCTCCATATGTTCCTCTTCCTGCTGCCTTGCCTCTTTCTCCTGTTATTCCTGCTCTACCTGCTGTTGTTTCCGTTGTTCCTGCTCCTCCTAATGTTCCCCTTCCTCCAGCTCCTCCACCTCTTCTTATCGCACCAGTTACAGTACCTCCATTGCATTTTCCCGCTCCCACTCTTCCAAGTGGTTCTGAGCCGCTTGTAATCGATCGAGGTGCAGGGTCAAAGGTTGTCACTCGCAATACTGTACCACCGGAGAAGAAACGTGAGTTAATTGCATGGGCAAAGCATTGTATGGAGAGGGATGATCAAGCTAATGTTTTTGCCACACTTTATAATATGGATAATTTTCCTGAGAAAAATGTTTTTATTGAAGGTTTAGGGATTCAGTTATGTGTAATGTGGGGAATATTAAATAATGCAGATCTCCCGCAAGGGTTAAGGGATCTAAACACTTTAACCTTTTTCTAGAGACACTGTGGAGAAGGTAAATGAGCATGTTGAGAGGTTATTTGGGTATAGAAGGGAGTTAGAAAATTTACAGAATAAGGATGACGAGGAGGAAACTATGTATGTACAGAAACGGTTCCTTCCTTGTCGTAAATCGATATCTGAGGAAGCACAAATTTGTACGAAGGACGCACTTAGATGGATTTCGGATATGTTGATAACTCCAGTTGAAGTATATGAGACTGTAAAATAGTAGGCTGTAGTCGGATGTAGGTTTAACAATTTTAAGATTTATTGCGGTGTTAACCTAAACAACAGCTCTCCTTGTGCACATCAAACAGTATTAGTTTTCATGAGGTTTGGTTTCCGTGAAAGGGTTAATGAAGTCCAGAGTTCAAAAGAAGCTCCACTTGGCTTCTCGCATCTTTAAAAGGGAAAATAAAGTCAACTTAATTCTTTTTCTCCACGGACCTTAGCCTTCAGTCTGACTCACCCTCTGTTCACTGGGTTAAGAAAACAAAAAGACAAAAATCCACACGGAAGGCACAGTCCTTGATTAATGGTTGACGGCTGGCGCTTCTCCTCAGCGAGTCCGCCTCTGATAGGGATCTCCCCTGTGCCTCTCAGTGAGCCTTCTAGTACGCCCAGTCGCAATCACCTTTCCATTCCTCTCTGGTCTCCGGCTCGACTTGCAGCTGTAATCAGAAACACCTGGTGAGCTCTCTGTTGCTGCATTTAAGCCCCTCTCTGCTCCTCCCCTCCCTTCAGTCTCCAGCCAGTTTTCCCTCCCATTCCCCACACCTGCAGGGCGTTTTCTTTCCTCATTCCACCCAGTTTCATGCACTGTTTGACCCCACCCTGTATGTCTCTGGGGCCACCCATCTGCATGCGGGCTGACTGCATTATACCAGTGCCTGTCTCTGGTACACCTATTTCCATGCTGTATGATTGGGTTGTACCTATGCCGTTTTCCCTTTTTAATTCTGTCTCTGCCCCCTCCTTGGTTTCGTTTCTCGTGGTGGTTTCTGGGACATGTAGTTTTCTTTTGATTTGCTGTGTTAACCTTTTGTTGGCTGGGTCTCATTACTAGAATAGGGTCCTCCCTTGGTTCTGTTGCCTCTTTGACCACCTCACAGACACGTATAGTCAGTATACTCCAGAAATGCAGAGGAAAGTGATACAGATAATGATAGAGTACCTACAGGATGATTGTGTAAAAAGAAAAATTAGTTGTCCCACAGTTATTGAGTATTTACAAGAGAGCTTTTTCATTTGACACTTCTTCGACTGCTTTAGCGCTCGATTTAGCTCTGTTGCTTAGTAAGCGTTCAGAGTCACCTACTTCTCAGTTGCCTATGAGAGCGGTTCCTCCGACATTTGTCCCGAAGGTTGAGATTGCGGCCGATGTTGCACGAAATAAAGTCGCTGTGGACATTCCTGCACATTATGTACCGCAGTTCGTTCACGTCCCGTTCTCATGACAGGAAGTGAATACTATTAGGCATCTATTCCTGATATTAGGAAAAATCCGACAGGATTCTATAAAGAAATAGAGTCCGTCTTGCAATCCTTAGTATTTACCTTAGGCGATATTGATTTGTTATTCCCTGTACTCCTGCCCGTAGATTTGTGGAAACAAGTTAGAACTATAGACGACGTAGCAGGGTTGGGAGATACATGGGTGAATATAACTAAACTCGATGGAGAAAGGTCAGCTGGTGAAAGAACACCTCAGGTGATACTAACTTTGCCTGATAGAATTATAGCAAAATTAAAAACTATAATTCCAGAAAAAAGAATTATATGGGACAAACTTACGGCCTGTGTCCAAGGAAAGTCTGAGGGTGCTACCGAGTTCTTTAATCGGTTCGAACAGGTATTCTCGGATTTCAGTGGACAAGACCTAAGCACAGAGTCTGGGAAAAGGTTGTTTGTGGACAAATTTGTGCGTGGATTGCTGCCTGACATCCAGTCACAAATGATGTCTTCTGAGAGCGCTTGGCAGGCGAAATCACAATCAGAAGTACTGCACGTGGCTCAGTACTACGAGAATCGTGTCAATAATGAAAAAGATAGGGTTGAAAAACAAAAAGGCGATTTGAAAACTAAAGTGCTATTGCAGCAAATTGTTAGAGGCCCCAGAGGGGGTAGTTCTCAGGTTAGAGGTCAGTATGTCCCACAAGGGAATGTGCCCTTGGGTCCTGTGAACATTAACCAGTGCGCTTATTGTCGTCAAGAGGGTCATTGGCGAGCACAATGCCCTGTCCTTCAACAAAGGTCAAAAAATACATTCGGAAATATGGGTAGACGACCCAGAGGTCGCCCGGGTGTAGGGGGCCCTGGTAGAGGTCAGTTTGCACAGGACCCTCAGCAACCTTTCTCACAGGATAATCAGATTTTGAGTGTGGACACCAGGAACATATTTGATCATCCTTCCGCTGCATATTTATCTGAAGAGCTTTCTTTTGATGATATTCTGTTTCGTTAGGATTGCCCGAAGCAGGGTTTGGAACCTACACCTATTCCCGTCAATCAGAAAGATCCCTATGTTGAAATGATGGTGGGAAATAGGAAACATCAGTTTTTGATAGACACTGGAGCACAGAAGTGTTCCATTGATCATTCACGGGTTCCAAACATTCCACTGTCAGGGCAAACCAATGTTTCTGTAGGGTTTTCTGGCACACCAGTTGTTTGTCCGGTTTCTTTGCCGGTACCCATTTCTTTGGGTCCCTTTACGGACCACTGTCCATTTCTGTTGACGTCGAATTGTGGAGAGAACTTGCTGGGGTTGAATCTGTTAAAAGAATTAAATGCATTGAATTATTGTTCTTCTGATGGAGTGCGCTTGATGATTTCACCACAGCAATTTTCTGTCTCGCAATTCTTGACTAGACCTTTGCCGCCAGAATTCATTAATGTACCAGAGAGTTTATGGGCTCTTGCCGACAATGATGTTGTTGTTTTACAGATTGAACCTGTTAAGATAGTTTTGAAACATGGAATTGAGCTGCCACGCATTCCCCAGTATACGATTTCAGTTGAGGGCGAGCAAGCTTTTAAATGCATTGTTTCCGATTTTGTGCATCGAGGGGTGATTGAAATTTCAGGAAATTTGTGTAAAAGTCCGATTTTACCCGTGTACAAGAAAGGCGATAATGCAATTCCATTCCGTTTCGTAATTGATTTACATGCCATTAATAAAGTCGTGGCTCCACAATTTCCAATTGTGCCTGATGTAATGACAATCCTAACCATGATTCCAACTACAGCTACTTACTTTAGTGTGGTGGATCTAAAGAATGCTTTCTTTAGTATTCCTATACACAAGGATAGTAGATATTTGTTCGCGTTCAACTTAGGGGGACGCTCGTTCACATTTACTTGTGCACCTCAAGGGTACACAGAGAGTCCTAGCATTTATAGTAGGGCTTTGAAAGAACAACTTGATACCCTTGAATTGCCCTCTACCTGTACTTTGCTTCAGTACGTTGATTATTTGATTTTAGCTGCTGACTCTGAGAGTGCCTGTAAGGAGGGCACTGTGTTATTGCTTATCCATCTAGCTAAGCATGGTCACAAAGCTTCGCTTAAAAAATTTCAATATTGTTGCCAGGAGGTCGCCTATTTAGGCTATCTCCTGTCAAAGGAGGGAAGAAGATTGACACCTGAAACAATAAAACACATTTCTGGCATGTCTGTCCCAAATACACAGAAGGAAGTTAGAGCCTTGATAGGTATGGCTTCTTACTGTAGGTTGTGGATCCCAAATTTTTCATTAGTGATCAAACCGATGTTGGCGTTGACGAAGAAGGGCATTTATTCTCCATTGCCATGGAACGCGGAATACCAGCAATCGTTTGACTTGCTTAAGACTGCATTATGCTCTGCACCAGTTTTGTGCACCCCAAACTATGAAAAGGCCTTTGTGTTGTTTGTGTATGAATGTGATGGGTGTGCTTTGGCAGTATTAACGCAGGAACATGGAGGGAAGAATAGGCCGTGCGGTTACTTTTCTTCTGCCCTTGATCCTGTAGCATGCGCTTTGCCAAGATGTTTGCGAGCTGTCGCTGCTGCAGCTGCTGTGGCTGTAAAACAGAGTGAGGGAATGGTCCTAGGCCATGATCTAACCCTGATGGTGCCTCACTCTGTAGATGTTCTACTGAACCGAACTCAAACGCAACACCTCACTTCTGCATGGTTGACAAGATATGAATTGATCTTGTTTGCTCCTCACATTCAAATTAAGAGGTGTTGTGTTCTTAGTCCGGCTGAACTCCTACCTTTCCCGCAAGATACTACTTGCGGTGATGAAGTGCCACATGATTGTTTGTACACGACCGAACAAGAGACAAAGGGTAGAATTAATTTGAAAGATACTCCTTTGGATAACCCGCAAGGAGAGCTGTTTTGTGATGGCTCCTGCTTCAAACTTCCGGATGGTACATCCACAGCCGCTTATGCGATCACTACATTGAGCACGGTTGTGGAAACTAAGAGAATCACGCATAATTCTGCGCAGGCCGCAGAGATTATAGCATTAACCAGAGCTTGTGAACTTTCCGAAGGGCTTGTAGTTAATATAGATACTGATAGTCAGTATGCCTTTGGGGTGGTTCACAACTTTGAGAGACTTTGGTCGGAGAGAGGGTTCCTAACTTCACATGGCACCAAAATCCAACATGGCTTCCTAATAGTACAACTACTCTCAGCGTTTGCGCTCCCTACAAGTTAGCAGTTATGAAATGTGCAGCACATCGAAAGATTACAGATGATATAGGGAAAGGGAATGCTTTCGCTAATCAGATAGCTAGACAAACTGTTACCGATCTCTTTACGGAGATTTATGTTTCAAGGGAGACTGTAAATGCTTATGCAATGGATGAGGGTTTTGGGTCTGTACGGGATATCCAAGCTGATGCCACGTTAGAAGAATCCAAAAGGTGGGATGAAGGCTTGGGGAACTTGATGATGGTGGGTGTTGGGTAGATATGGCGGAAGGGAAATGGCCACTCCCTGACGTGTATATAATGATGATGGTCATCATGGCCCATGGTCCTACGCATGTATGTGCCCAGAAGATGACAAAAATGTTAAAGAAAGTTTGGGTGAATGACAACATTTCAAAAATTGCCCAGCGCTATGTCCAGGATTGCATGATTTGCCTACAACACACTGTGGGAAAGGGGACAGTAATTCCAAGGGGAAGTTTTGGGCCACCCTCTGTCCCCTTCGAAGGGATCCACTTAGACTTTATTGAAA
Source organism: Ambystoma mexicanum (assembly GCF_040938575.1). NCBI lineage: Eukaryota > Metazoa > Chordata > Amphibia > Caudata > Ambystomatidae > Ambystoma > Ambystoma mexicanum. The sequence goes on along the minus strand of NC_090921.1, from coordinate 1,356,377,103 downwards.
TGGAACGCTGTGATAATAAAAAATATGTGCTGGTGGTTTTAGTAAATGGGTTGAGACTTTCCCTGTTAAAGATGCTACAGCCATGACTACTGCAAAAATCATGCTAAGGGAATATTTCCCGCGGTTCGGGCTACCGAGAGTTATCTGGTCGGACAATGGTCCACACTGTGTCGCTGCTGTAATTCTGCAGATATGTACAGCATTACGAATTGACAAACGGTTCCATTCGGCCAGACATGCTCAGAGCGCCAGACTAGTAGAAAGACACAACGGTATGATTAAGAACAAGCTCGCTAAAACGTGTGCCGGCACCAAACTAAAATGGCCGGACGCCTTACCGATCGTGTTGTTATCCATGCGTACAACCCCTCAAACTAAGACTGGGCTCTCTCCATTTGAGGTGGTAATGGGGAGACCTGCCAATATTTGGAACCTTCCTAAATGCAATTCATTGAGGAATGTTGAAAATGTATTACTTTCAGATTATTGTAGCCAGTTGACTAAAAACCTGTATTTGATTTATCACCAGGTACGAGAAGCTTTACCTGTGCGATACGAGGGCCCGGGCCACAGTATACAGCCTGAAACCTGGGTGCTAGTCAAGGTATTTCACTGCTCCTCTTGCCTTGCGCCTCGCTGGCGTGGGCCGTTCCAAGTCCTGTTGGTCACCCAGACAGCGGTGCGGGTCACTGGGAGAAAGAACTGGATCTATGCGTCCCACGTCAAGAAACATCCTCACCTTTTGCCACACGTTACAGAAGAAACAGAACCCCTCGCTAATACTGCAACCAACAATCCCAAAGCACTAAGTAGCACGGAGAGTGTGTCGGAGAATCTCTCTGAGCCTGTGAGGCCTGGGGAAGCTGCCATTTTGTCTCCACACTCTCCAAAAGTTTTGCATCCGGAAACTGCTATTTCAAATTCGGCATCTTCACTTGTTTCCGACACGTTGCTTCCAGCAGGAAGTGACGACATATTGTTTGCGGATCAATCAGTACCGGGAAAAGTAAGGTGCAATCTGTGTCCAAGAAAATAGACTTACGGCACGGTTTTGCTGTGCATCTGATAGACTTACGGCACGGTTCAGCTGTGCATTTGAAGAAGAAAAGGATCATCGAGGGCTTGTTTTTAATAAGTCTAACTGTTGGGTCTGCTTACATTTACCGCAACACGGGGATAAGGGGCTAGGTTGGTATATTCATCCTTTACCTTTGACAACTGCTTGCTATGCTTCTCTTAGAGCACTGTTCTTTGGCCGGTGGAATGATAGCATCTCAGGGAACTTTGATGGCACCAATTTCAATAGTTTTGAGAAACGTGTTTTAACTCCCCTGGAATGCTCGCTTTTCGCAAACAGGAGTAAACCGAATGTTGCTTTTATTAGGCCTTCTGATAAACTGTCTGGTCCTTTCCAATCTTTGATTTCCTTTAAGATGGCTCCAATAGGCAATAAGGATGCCATGCCTCCTTCTTACACTGTTAATCATAGCCCCGATTCAGTTTCCTTTTGCATACAGAGGAATGGAACTCAGTCAATGGGAAATTTTCTATGTTGTGCCAACGTTGCAAATTTGACTGGGGAAAACAGACCTTTGTATGTAGGCGAACCTGTCTACTTTGTCTGCGGGAATGTAGCATTCCCATGGTTGCCCAGGGATTGGCAGGGAACCTGTTATTTAGGGATCCTGTTACCTGGGGTGTTTATAGCTAGTACAAGAGAAGTTTCAAAGGCTTGTCCACGGCGGGACGAGAATGGTGACACCCCAGCACAAATCTTGGGAGATATAGCAAAATCAGTTGTGCCATTTTGGGGGCAGATAGCGAATTCGGAAGACATTAGAAAGCTAGCGAGAGTACTGGAGAGAACTATCAACCGGACCACGGACATACTCTATAATATGACGTTAGAACAAAAGGCGATAAGACTAGTAGCACTTCAAAACCGAATGGCATTAGATGTCATTCTGGCTGAGCGTGGTGGAGTGTGTAAATTAGTGGGGTCCGCTTGCTGTGTTTTCGTACCAGATTCCTCCCCAACTATCTACAAGGCAATACAGAATCTGCACGTCCTTAGTTCCGAAGTGCATGTTCCTGAGGGAAACTGGGATCTTAGCGCTTGGTTCTGGGACTTCTTGCGTTCTTGGGGTTAGAAGGTACTTTCGGTCTTTCTGATTATTTTGGGAATCCTGTTGTTTCTTTGTTGCTGTATTCAGTGTCTACCTGGTATGTGTTTGATGCTAGGGGGATGGTGTGCACAAGCAATAGGTTCGATAGGACATAAAGTCTATGCCCCAGACAAAAACTCAAAAGAATATGTGCTGAAAGAAATTTTAGCAAATGACCTAATGGCAATAGATGTTTCTGACAGTGATTCAGGGTGCATGGACGATGATGCATGGAGTTATTTGCAAGGAGATCCAAAGTAGTTTTAGCACTTGGCATAGGCCAAAAGGAGGGTTTGTCAAAAGGAAATTATATTGTGCCTCCTATTGCAATAAATATATGTATATTGGCCTATGCCAAGCCGCTCGAAAATCGCTTGCGAAAGAATCCTTGTTGCAAGGTCCTGACCTTAAAAACAATGTAAGCCGCCATTTTAGGTTCATCCGCCATTTTAGGATTCACTTTGTAAAAATCATTCTGTGAGTTAAAATGGTGGATGATGTCATTCCAAAATACAACATGGCCGTCTTGACCTCTGTACATAGCTAATATGTAACTTGCCTGCAGGCCACTTGTTGAGATCATGAACTGAGACCTTATCCTTCGTTGATTTGTGTGTAAGGGATTACTCGTGTAAAGAAACTAAGCCACGAGTATACTATAAAAACAATGTATTCAAATACTGAACATAGAACACTTGTTTAACCGCATTGTATTAATGTTTAAGAAGACTAGCATGGAAAATCCCAGATCACACAGTTATTGCATAGGCTTGTTGATACATGCATTAAAGGCAAACCAGTTATATGCAGTTGTTTGAGACTTGGCACAAACCCTAGATCGGTTATGTATTAAGTGGAATATTAACCCGAAGTGGGGCTGGACATCGTGCCCACAAAGTGTATAAAAAGCGAATGCATTCTAATGTACAGCGTCTCTCACTGAACGCATTGAACCACGCTGGAGTTCGTTGTGTTGTATTGAGGGCCGATAGCTATCTGATTTTGCCCTGTTTTTGTAACTGGATTCAGTATAAAATAAAGTACTTTGTATGTTCCTTTGTAACCCGTGTTCGGTATATTTCCTTTTGGGGTACTCAGCCTTGATATTTTGATTTTGTTTTCACAACTGGGACCAGCGAAGCTGCTTTGGGCTCAGGGTCTGGGCGGTCTTGAAATACTGCAGATTCTTGTGATCAGTTACCACCACCTGATGCCTTGCTCCCAATAAATAATGCCTCCACTCCAGGAAGGCTGAACGAATAGCCAACAATTCCTTATCAGGGATGGAATAATTTTGTTCACAACCAGATAACTTCCTAGAGAAAAATGCCACTGGGTGCCATACTCCCTCCTCATCTTTCTGTGATAATATTGCTCCTACCGCAACATTACTAGCATCAGTCTCCACCTGAAAATCTTTATCTGTGTTTGGATATGTTAACACTGGTGCTGTAGTGAAGGCTACTTTCAACTCCTTAAAAGCTTTCTCTGCTTCTGGACTCCAAATAAATCTCACCGCCTTCCTAAGCAATTGCGTGATTGGAGTGACTATTTTAGATAAATTGCTGATAAAGCGCCGATAGAAATTGGTGAATCCTTGGAAGGATTGGATGTCTTTTATGCACTGTGGAGATAGCCAGTCCATTACTGCCTGCACTTTCTTGGGATTCATAACAATACCTGTTGGGTTCAGTATAAATCCTAAAAACTCAACTTGCGTCACGTGGAACGCACACTTCTCCAACTTTACACACAATTGGTATTCTTGAAGACGTTGCAACACTGCCCGCACATGTTTTACATGTTGCTCTGGAGAATCTGAATAAATCAAAAAGTCGTCAATGTAGATGATAACAAAAATAATAATGAACTCTCGCAATACTTCTTGCATGAAAAACTGAAAGGCCGCTGAGGCATTACATAAACCAAACGGCATAACAAGATATTCAAACAACCCAAACTTCGTCTGGAATGCCGTTTTCCACTCATCCCCCTCTTTCACTCGTATCAGATGGTATGCCCCTCTTAAATCCAACTTAGTATAAATCTGTGCTGACTATATTTGATCTAATAAGACCTAAATCAAAGGCAATGGGATTTAATGCGCTGTAATCAATGGATGTTAGTAAGGTTCCCTCTTTCTTTGGAACAAAAAATAAAGGTGATGAGACCGGGAAAGTAGAATGTCTAATAAACCCCTTAGTCAGCATCTCATCTAGATATTCTCTCAGGTATTTATTTTCTGTCTCAGTAATGGCATAGATTCTGCTGCAAGGCAACTTTGCCCCCTCCTCCAATTCAATAACACAATCATATGGTCGATGAGGGGGTAACTGTTCAGCTCCTCCCTTGCCGTAGACTTTAGCAAACTCCATGTACAGTGAGGGAATTCCTGATCCCAATGCTCCCACTACCTGATCTACTTGTCCCTTTTCGGCCAACAATGCTGCGGGTCCCAATTCTGGTAGTATGTGCTCCTGACAACTCTGCTCCTCAAACCAAACCGTTTGCCTTTCCCAATCAATCCTGGGATTATGATGTACCAGCCAAGACATCCCCAAAATCAAACCAAACTGAGGCGCTACTATCAAATCAAAAGAAATTTCTTCCCTATGACCTGATGCGCATATCATCTCCAATTTCTCTGTTTGTTTCCGTATTGGCCCTGACACTAATGGGGAACCATCCACTGATTGCACTCCTTCCACCCTTTCTTTGTCCTGCACTGGTAATCCTAGCTGTTCTGCCAAAGTAATATCCACAAAGTTGCCGGTAGCACCCGAATCAACCATCACCATTACCTCCTGCTTAGTCAATGCAAAACATAACGTCACCAATATATATAAGTGAGAAGTCTTACTTCCAACCGTGATTGCCACCCATCTGGACAACCTTAAATCACTCGGGCTAGTCACCTGTGTTCGCCCTAAGGCCGGCCCATCTCTTTTCCCACTTCCTTCTTGCTCCTTTCACCTCCCACACCTCTTTGTGGAGTATTAGGACATGTATGTATAAAATGTCCTGCCTGCCCACAATAAAGACACAAATTGTTAGCCTTACGCAGTTTCTTTTCTGCTGCTGATAATGGTCCTCTGACACTACCAATCTGCATAGTTCCACCTCACTCATCCTTCCTCCTTTACTCCTATCTAATCTCACAAACGGTACTGCTTCAGGTCTCTTCTTGTCGCCCTTCCTTTCATTCATTCGGTGGTCCAACCTTAAGGCTAAATCTATCATGGCAGTACACGTCCTTGGTTGCGGCTCTACTTAAGCAATTGCATCCTTAAATTCCTCTCTTAGTCCTTGATAAAATAACACAGTTTGCTTGGCCACTCTGTCTTGATTACCAATCTGTTGAACTGTGTCACATATGTTACTAGATCCCGAGCTCCCTGTTTCAAGCCCAACAACTCTTTATCTTGTGCCAATGACACCTCCCGCCTGTCAAACAGCCTGCCAAACTCTGCCAAAAACCCATCCCAATTATATAACAAGGGGTCATCTTTTTGAACCAGTGGCATGGCCCATGCCGCGGCATCTCCAGTTAAATATGATATTACAAACGCGGTTCTGTCCTGAATTGTCTTGAACGCTATTGGTTTAGATTGAAAATGAAGTCTACATTGGGCAAGGAACATCATGTATTTCTGGGGATCCCCCGAAAAGCATTCAGGAGCTGCCAAAGGTACACTACTGGGAGGTTGCACAATTACCGTGGAATTCTGACTTGTAGAAGATTCCCTTGCTGTAGACTCACTGGCCCCCTCCAAAGGGGTACGCTGAGCTACCAAACCCTGTACTTGTGCTTTCAAATTATCGGATTCTTATTGAGCATGAGCTAACTCCAACTGAATGTCTTGAAGAGCCTTTAGCACATCAGCCAAAGGCGGAGGAGTCGCTTCCATTTGGCTTGGGTGGTCATAAGTATCCCAATATGAGTGTGGCTTATTATGTCAAACACACACAATAATGGAGGAGAGAGATCAACACTCTCCCCCGAACCACAGAAGCCGAATGAATTCGACCCTCCCACCGTGGTTGGCACTGGCACCTGATAGTTATACACAGGTCGCCACGTGGCAGCCAATGGGGGGAAGAGGAGTTAGGGAGAGGTTGTGGATAGGGTAGGGGAAATTAGGAACACCGGATAGAGGTTAAGGGAACACCTAGGTTGGATAGGAAAGGGGACACACAGGGAAAATCCTACCTATCTAGACCTTTGCCTATCAACTTGTGCTTAGCTTATTGTAACCATAAACACTAATAACCATGATATGAACAAACACCAACTCCTATTTCCTGCCTGAACAAATGTATACACACCTTAATAAGTGTGCCAGGTCATTACCCAACATATACAAACACTTATTGCAGCAAAGCATGATGAACACGAACAAATGGGAATCTTTCCCCATGTATGATAAACAAAAACACATGGCCCTTTGGGCAAGCGTCAGCAACACATAAATAACACAAAACAATAACACAGTCCTAACTAGTTTGCAGCACTAGTTACGTGGCATGGATTCCCCCCCAGGGGTTTAAAGATTATATATATATGTATTCCTGCAATACGCGGATTGCTTGATTCTGTGGGAGCGCACTGAGATCGTAATGGTAGCATGTGCCACTTCCTCGTTGCTAATAACGTTGTACCATAATCATTGTTGAACATATAAAAGATTCGAGTCTTTGTTTTTTCCACATAACCGTTCCGGATGTACACAACCCCACCCCTCAATCTCTCCGGTACTTATCTGTGGTTCGAGAAGCCCCACGGGACTTCCCGGACAAAGCCTTGTAAAGCCGTGAAGCAACCAGTCCTCCATCTCCCCTTCCGCGCTGCAATCCGACGAGGAATTAAAACATTCAGAAATCCATGAGCCTTATGCAACCCTCCTTCCTGCTCCGACTCCAGCCACACCATGATGAGAATAAGCCACACCTGCCACGCGCTGTTGCCTGCTAATAAGCTGTCCTCAATCTACGGCAGCTGGCAATGCACGCGCATCTAAACTACACATGCTCCCAAGAGTTGCTGGGAATTGTAGTCTTTATGCTTTCCCAGGTTCATGGTCCTTAATAAGCAAACTTAATCACTCCTCTCCGATTCCAGCCCTTATTCCTGACCGGTACACTCTGTGGTTCGCCAGGCTTAACTTCTGGTTTCCATGCAGGTGGATCTCTGAAAGCAAAGTAGCGCTCACCTTTCTCATTTCCATCAGGTGAAGGAATTTGTCAGTCTTCTTCTGGATACCGTTGGCATTCCACATCACGATGGCGTAGCTGGGTTTAAATGCCATGTTGGTTCATTTTTTTGCCCGGGAATAGGCTCAGGATGAGCCTTGCCACCGTCGTCATGGTGGGGTCAATGTTAAGCTCTGCAACAAAAGCTGCGATCTTCACAATGAAGCCTTCCAGTCGATGGAGCTCACTGTTCCCTCTTCCTGCGCTGAGGTGGCAGCTTGTGGTGGGTTGGGTGGTGGATTCAGAACTGCGGCGTAGCTCAGCCCGGATGTAGTGGTATCCTCTGGGTCTTCGCTGAGCCTTGCCCTGGTGGTGGGCAAGGTGGGTTGTTCCTCTGCATGGTAGCTGTTTGTTTTGAGTGATGGCGATGTGCGGTGCTTTGGTGTGGTTGGTGTTGTCCGCTGCTCCTCTGCGAATCATTTGCAGTGGTTGTTGGGTTCCATGGAGCTTGCAGTGGTTGTGGTGCCCTCCTCTGCTGCGCATCCTCTTTACCTCTGGTCAGGGCATCCCCGGTAGCTGGCAAGGTGTGGTCCCTTGCAGTTGGCGCATGTTGCCGGCTATATTCGGTTTCGGGGGCAGTTTTGCGATGTGTGGGTCTCCCCCACCTCGCACGCAGCGTGGCTCCTGGTGGCAGAAGGCATATGTATGGCTGATGCACTGCAGTTGAAGCACATGATCGGTCCTCGTCTGCCCTTCGGTGCTTATGTGGTGACTGCACAGCTGCATAGCCACGTGATTTTTGTCAGGTCGCCGGGGTTCCCATTGCTGGTTGGTGCGAGGGTGGCAACAAACAGAGGGATTTTCCGGTTCTTGTCCGCTGTTAAGGTCAGCTGTATGACGCTCTTCACCGAGAGGCAGTGCTCTGCATGTTGCTCTACGATGTCTCCAACTCTGGTGTTTGCCGCGAGGCCACGGATCACAAACCCCTGGGACCTCACTCGCTCCAGTGGGAAGGTGTAATACTGCAGGCCCTGTTTGGTGAAGGCGTTTGTCACACTTCTGTAGTCCTCCACTGTGGTGAGCAATATCTTCATGTACTCACCATGGGGCTTGGTCTTGACGGTTGGTTCAGCGCACAGGTGTTGCAGCAGGTCGACCAGGTCCTTGTGCGTCTTCAATCTCTTCACAAAGACTGGTGGGATCCGGATCTTCTTGGGTGGGAGGGTGGTCTGCTCGTCCATCACATCGACAGATTCTGTGCTCTGTTCATGCTCTAGAGCATCTTACCTGTTGCTGGTGACCACGCCTGCAATGGACGGTTCAGCCGTCTTATTTAACTTCATTGGCGATGCAACTGGTGATGTGTTTCCACAAGTCTTCCGCTTGTGACTGACTAGTCGCATCTCTTCCTCCGTTTCCTGGAGGTGGGGAGTCTCGGAGATCTAGGTCGCCATGCTTTATCTAGGGAAAAAGAGAGAAAGTGGAGGGAAGGGATAGAAAAGCTGGAGAAGAGTGGGAAACGTGAAAAAGAGGGGTAGAAGATAGGAGAAAGAGGAAAGAGGCACAGTGCTCTTTGTTGCCCTTTGTAGAGGCTAGTGTTTGCTCTTATTAGTGCAGTTTGTTATAAAATCAAGCAACTCTTGATTACCCTAGTGTAACTGCAAGGAAGAACCAGCTCAGGGGTGCCCTAAAAAGGGAAGTGCACGCAGTGTGCAAAAAAGCTCTTTTTGCTTGCTGTTCAGTGAGCTACCAGAGCGCCCCTTACCGCCACTAGATGGAGGCAGAGACCACTAAACGATCTCTTCTGTTGAGGAAAGGCCGCGCTCATTGCCTCTGCACAACCATTGCCTGATTCAGCATCTCGGAATCCAAAGTCTAGGATGCAGAGAGCGCGGGCTGATAAGGACCCAGGGGTGGACTGGCCTATATGGAACTCTGGAGATTTCCCGGTGGGCCTCTGCACCCTGGGCCTCTTTTCTGTGGTATTTCCAAATTTTCTCATAGGAAAAGCATTGGGCTTGCTGAAAATGTGTCATTTGGGGCCACTTTGAACTTTATTTCCAGGGCCTCTGTTGATCCCCAGTAATTATTTCCAGGGCCTCTTTTAGTTCCCAGTCCAGCCCTGTAAGGACCCTCCACTCGAGTCGGGTAAATCTGCCAAGGAAGACCAGCTGTATGTTCTGGCTCAGCAGAAGCAATCGGATCCGCCGGTACACAGGTCTGTGTGTCGAAGCAATCAAGGCGGAAGGGAAAGCGGAACAGCAATCGAGTTTGCTCAATCCCCTGTTGCAATGCAATGCAATCAACCCAATGGAAATCTCAACAGATGTCAACAGCAATGACAACAGCTCAATCAACCAGAGGCTGAGCTCCAGTCCCACCGCCTTATAAACCCTCCCCTGGGTGCGCTGGATATTCCAGCCCTGGGGACGCCCCTTCCTCCAGGAGGAAAGGCGGGAAATGCCTGTAGAGGGGAGGGGTATCCCGCTATGTGGGCTGTCCTGGGCTTGGCCATCCCCTGAGAATCTCTATCACCGCACAGGTAATGGGTGCTTCCGACCTGCACTACATCTGCCCCTCCCTGTATCCCACTAACAGCACCCACCAACCCATCCTTTTTGCAGAGCCATGTGCAGCGAAGCCAACATTATTGTCAGTAGGGCGCTTTACAAGACCACTTTCCATAGCCTAACTTACCTTCTGTGGGAATAAGATGCACTACTGCAGCCAGGATGTTCATGGCACTTTTGCACAATTATGTCATTGAGACAACTCGTGCTGCCCATCCGTTTCAGCTAGTTAGGAAAAACGTGTGACAGCTGGGTATGGTGGCCCCTGCGTGCACGTGCTCAGTCATTGTCACCTGTCTGCCAAGTTCAGGAGAGTCTTCTGCGACTTATCTGTCTGGACCTCGGACTTTAAAGTGGTCCTGCCAGCACGGAATGCCAGTCCACAGCGCATCTAAAGCGTGTACTGTGTAAATACTTACAGCCACCGCAGAGGCAACCATTGGCAACCATTGGTAAAAGAGACGAAAAAGGAAAGGGCTCTCTACTGAAGCCTGTACATTTGAGAACCTCTTAAGTGCCGAGGGCGTGTATTTTCATCTTGAAATGCACAGAAAAGCATTATAAGCAGGCACACGTTTCAATGTAAGCACTTTGTTCTTTAGCACTGAGCAACAGATGTGTCATACCCATTGTCACAAATCTTGTTTTGGAAACCTGTGCTTATCAGCTAACTGCAAACACACTTTTATGGTATGCCATAATGTATTCCTCCCACGGATAATGTGCTGCCAGCCCCGGCCTTTCACCTCATTATCACGGCACAGATAATGACTGACTTGACGGAAATCAGTTTCAAGAGTCCCGACCAGGTCCACTCATTGGCTGAAAGCAAAGTTGAAGAGTAGTGAATGGAAGGTTTTCAATCACTCATTACTACTGATGGTACTATGGGCCACTCATCGAAGACATTGCGCCTCATCATAGGTTTGGTAGTACTTTGGTGGTAAATCTGCTGATTTACCGCCAAACTTAATTCCCGTTACTGCCATTTGGTTCCACGGAATTACTGCAGGAATACAAGTGGTGGTAGGGCAGTGTTAAAGCCCCTTTTCGGAGTCTATAGGACTCCACACGGATCTTCTGCGGAATTACTGCAGCAGTAATTCTGCTGATTTTGCCATTTTTGCTGAAGGTAAATCCTCCACTCTACCAGCAAATTTGTAGTACAGTGCTGCAGTAATGCGGCGGTACCGAAATTACTGCTGCATTGTCACCTTTTTTACCTGTACTGCTGTACTTGTAATCTGACCCACTGTGTTTCAGACTGCTAGGTCTGGTTACAATAGTACCTATGACTGAAAAAAGCCTTGACCACAAGATTAGAAGGTAAGATAGCTTTCCCCACTCAGGAAGGGCCTAAACCTCTATCAAAGAGGAAAGATCCCGTAGAATTTCCCTGCTTATAAAATCCAGCTGTCAGTGGAGCTTGGATGAGAAAGTGGTAGAGAATGCTGGCTCAGGAGAAGGATATCCCTAAGCTAACTGGGATGAGAGGGAGATAAAGGAGAACTGAGAGTTCCAATACGGAGTGGAGGGAGAGTTGAGTGGTTTTTACACTAGGGAATAAGGGGCCAAAACAGATCAAAGATTCAAGGGGGAGGCATTCCAGGACAAACCCAAGACTCAAGACGGAGCCAATGAAAATGGGTGAAGGTATATGATGACATCACATTCCGTGGGGGTGGGGGCAAGAGAGAGAAACTTGCAAGATACAAAAGATGCCTTTTTTTCTTCCTTCTGTCCCTTAGCTATCAGCTGGTTCTCCTCTTTCTTGGGTAACAGGAAATTGCGGATTTGCTGGGGTAAAGCGACTTCCGAAATGAAATGCATCATGGAGGATGTCCCGCAGGATGCCTGCCTGTCCCCTTCCCTATTTGATCTATACATCAAGCCTTTATGTGACTTGCTAACTTCTTTGAACATATATTATTCAAATTATGCTGACGACACTCAGCTCGTACTGGAGTTGAGTAACAACTATGGCTCTGACTAAGCCGAGATACAACACATCTACAAACTTATCAATGACTCGATGAATTGGAACTCCATGGGCCTCGTTACAAGAATCTCACTAAAAACGGGCATTACCGGCATGGTGGTAATAGTGCGTCTGTGCACCCTTGACGCCGCTAATAGCAGCTGATTACGAGTGTGCGAGCACGTGCAAAACCCCATGCCGGTAATGGCTGCACCGCCATGCCACTAAAGGCCCTCCAACCCCCCAATAGCGCCATCACGGGACCCACCGATACCGCCATCGCCAAGGAGCAACCCCTTAATAACGACTCTGGTAATAACATCATGCTAACACCGGGCTCGTAATACCGGAACCGGAAGTAACGTCATCGTGTCGGACTGGGAAATGCGCCGGCGGTCATCTTTAAAAACACAATCCATTACAATCCTCTCAATCCAGCAGTGCTACAGAGTAGAGGAGGGCCATACCATCCAGCATGTCCAAAGCTACCCGCAAGACTACTCCCGCCTGCGCAAGAAGCACTTCTCTAACAAGGAGCTTAACATGCTGGCTGATACTCTTGCAGCCCATGCAGATGAGGTTTTCGCAAACAACCTCAAAAGGGAAGTCCAACTAAGAAAAAAGAAATATGGGAGGAGGTTGCGCGTGAGGTGTCAGCGGTTGGCCCCACACCCCGCACAGTCAAAGACTGTAAAAAACGATGGGATGACCTACGTCTCCGGGTCCGTAACATCCTGGCATCCAATCGCAGGGAGGCCATGGCCACAGGTGGGTGCCCACTCACCAGTAAAACTGATGCGCTGGGAAGAGACCTGCAGCACCACCATACATAGAGTCCATAGAGGGCTTTGGTGAAATGGAGACAGTGCAGCGACATCGGGAGATGGAGGTGTGTGTCCCCGCAAACCCCAGTAGGCCAAACCATGACGTAGTACAACAGATGTGAAAGTGAGCCAAGCCAATGCATGCCCCATCATAAAAACATATACAGATCCATGTCCAGATGGAGGCCCAAACCCTGGCACAATAAAATGCATGCTGCGTGCCAATCCCATTACCAAAAGACACCCAACACACAGGGACCATTAGCATGTCACACATCACACAAACCGCAATACAACGGTATGCTACCTGGTACACATCAGTACCGAATTGAGAGGCCACGGCTTATGCCAATATGCCCCCCCCCCTTGAAAGTACCCTGTGTGACACACCTATAAGAATGCAATGCATGAGAAATCAAATACTGTACCGCACCAACTCTTGCATCTTGCATGTAACACCATCACTGATGCCCTGCATCTCTTGTTCCCCCACAGGCACTGATACAGAAGGTGAAGGGCAGGACCCTGTTCCAAGGGCATCAACATCCAGGGGCAGACCAGAGGGCACCGGGCTTTCCACCTCCGGGACAGCACCGCGGGCCAGAGTGCAACACAGGGCACCTGTCAAGGCCAGGCCGGCTGAGGAGGAGATAACAGAAGCGGACAAGACTGAAAATACTGATTTGGCAACAATTGCTGAAGGCGAGGCTGATGGCGCACAGTCCACTGCCACCAGTTCTGTGGGTGAGGCAGCAGCCACAGCCCCCCTCAGCGATGTGGATGTGCGTGCAGAGGAATACTAGGACATTGACGGCACAATCCATGTCGAATGTCCCCACACACCAAGCCCCCCGTCCACCCCCCACCACCCCACACAGGGCACACCATCCAGCCCCATGCAGGAACCAGCGTTTCAATTGAGGAGTCCACATCTGTCAAGTACCCCAGAGGCCAGCCCTGCAATGGCCAACACAGCCGCAGCACCCTCCACCTCCACAATGACATGGAGGCACCCCTGTCGAGGGTAGAGGCCCGGCAGGACTCAATGATCGAACTGGTGTGCTAGTATGTGGCCGAGGGTGAGCAAACACGCCGTGAAATACGGGAGGCGAATGCCGGAACCATTGCAGCCATCAATTTGAGTGCTATACTCATACATGACAATTTAGGGGCTGCCACACAGGTCCTTAGCAGGATGCTGGAACACATGCAGCACCAACAACCTGCACCGGCGGTGCAAAATCCATCCACCTCCACCCCATCGACAACACCTGCAAGCTCGGCTCCCTCAAGCCCTGTGCGGATGACGAGGCGCAGTGCAAGGCACACAGAAATGCTGCCTCCCGACACAAAAAAAGTCCGGAAATAGCCGGTCCAACCACGTCGTGTGTGGGATGACAATGGGTGAGGCGGAGGTGGTGTTGAGGGGATTATGGGTGTTTTTCATTGGGGGTATGGGTTGTTTGGGGGGTATGGAGTGTTTGGGGGTATGGGGTGTTTGGGGGGAATGGGGTGTTTGGGTGTTTTGGGGGGAGGGGAGAGGGCATGTGAGTTGTGGAGGGAGGAAGCACTATGTTGTTATTTTTCTTAATACACCCGTTGTGTTCAAAATAATTTCATGACTGGACATTGTTCATTTCGTGTGTGTTCATTCTATTCATGACAGCGCACAGTGCCCAACTCCCCACACACCCTGTGTCCATGTCCACACAGTCCCAGTGCTCAGTGTAGTATTAACACAGAACCATCAACGTCCCTGTGGTTCAGAAGTAATCGTCAATCAGTGATTGGCGTACAGCACAGCCATCTTGTGCATCACGTACTGCCAGGGGTGCTCCTTCTCCTCCATCATCATCCTCATCATCCTCCTCATCCTCACCCGTTGCATGCATATCAATGTCAGGTGGCAGTGGTACGTTTCTCCGGATCCTAATGTTGTGCATCATGACACAGACCATGGTGATCTTTGCCACCTTCTCAGGCCCATAATGTCATGAACCATCAGACGCGTCCTTTCTGGACTTCCTGGTCCCTGACCCATAGGGGCTTGCACTCAACAGTACTCCCAACATGGCCGCCGAACACGGAATACTGTTTACCAGTTTCCGTGCCGTACGCATTATGTTCTATAAAGCGGACACGGCCCTGCGCGTCTCAACGCTACCGCTTGCCGTGGCTAGACGTGTGCTGCCGTAGTTCGCTTGTGTTTCTCCTTTGATTCCTGGTTCCCGGTTCCCCTAAATTCCTCCTCCTTCATTCCCCCTCCTTTTGTCCTCCTTGCATCCTGGATCTCCGTGCACTCGTCTTCCGTGTGCACTCTTTACTGTTTTCCTGGATTTCCTCAGACTTCCCGGACATCTGAACATTCCGAGGACCTGCACTCAGGGTTATACAAGACCCAAACTCTACGAAAGAAAACTCCATCGAAGAACTCCCACAAACAACAAAGACAGGTGAGAAGGGGAAACCTGTGACACATAAAGAAGTGGTCCACCAGACCTGCTTAGGCAGCGGAACCGTGCCTTCAACAGGCCAAAGGTCTGCTCAATCACAACACGGGTACGGGTATGAACCCGATTGTACTCCTCTTCATGCCTGTTATGCGGATTCCGTACAGGGGTAAGTAGCCACAGCTTCAAGGGATAGCCTCCATCACCTGCATGGGAGCACAAAGAGGTATGTATGAGTCAATATCTAAGCTGACACTTTTAGGATCAACGGCCATGGCTGCAGCTATTTGGTGTTGACATGCACATGTCCCTGGATGTATGCACACAGGTTCATTTGATGTATTGTGTGCTGCACAATGGTCTACTAGTGTGGATTGCGTTGTACAGATGATGCAGGGTGTTCACTTGTATGCTGATGCAGATGTACTGGATGTACTGTGGATGCGGAACAATGTCTTGCACCCATTATTGCAGCGTATGCTACTCTGTACCTAATCACACTAGCGGCATTGGCACAGTTGTAATCATGTTTAGTCATGCTTCGCTTGACATACCCATGGTGGCCTGCTTGTGCATCTGGCATGTTGTCATTGATGTGCGGCATTGGTGTTATGTATGGCATTGATGTGTCATGTTCAGGTTGGGATGTCCTGGACAACAGTGTTTAGCTCTGAGTGCATTGTCCACTCACCCCCCCAATCCCACTCAGGTGGAGTATTCATCCCCCCCAATCCTACCTAGGTGGAGTATGCATCCCCCCAATCCCACCCAGGTGGAGTATGCACCCCCCCAATCCCACCCAGGTGGAGTATGCATCCCCCCACTTCACAACCACAATGCACTGCCATGGCCCAGTCAGGCAACTTACCAAGCAGCCAGGCAGGCCGTCCAGTAAGTCGCTCCATGTAGCGGGGTAGTGTGGAGTTACACAGCACCATGGCATCATGTGTAGATCCAGGATATCGGGCGCAACAATGTGTGATGATCTTGCTGGAGTCACATACTACCTGCACATTGATGGAGTGGTATTGCTTGCGATATCGGTACACTGCCTCATTGGCATGAGGAGCCACCAATTCTACATGGGTGCAGTTGAGGGCACCAAAGCAATTGGGCATGCCTGCCAGTGCATGGAAGCCTACTTTGGTGTCAGCAAGCTCCTGGCCAGTTCCTGGTAGGGAAATGTGGATGCTTGCATGCTTCAGGAGGGCATCAAGCACTTGGGTCAGCATGCGAGACAAAAGTGGTTGTGATATGCCATGCAGTTGGCTCACTTTGTGCTGGTAGGTGCCTGTGGCCAGGAAGTGGAGCACAGACACCACCTTTAGTAGTGGGGGATGGCAGTGCGGATTTATATCAGGCTGACAATGTCGTCGTGTATCATGTCCAATATGGTGGTGATGGTGTCCCGGTCCAACCGGTACAGGGTGTGGATCTGCTCAGGGGTTAGATTGAATGGTCTGATGCGAGGGATTGGTGGCTGCCTATGTGGTACCACTGGCTGCACTGGTGGAACTTGCTGGGCCTGTCTCATCCTCCTTCTCCTCCTGCGTCTCCTCTGTGCTGCCT
Organism: Ambystoma mexicanum; assembly: GCF_040938575.1. Lineage (NCBI taxonomy): Eukaryota > Metazoa > Chordata > Amphibia > Caudata > Ambystomatidae > Ambystoma > Ambystoma mexicanum. Next base: position 1,356,360,357 of record NC_090921.1, on the reverse strand, counting down.
GTTGTTGTTGTTGTTGTTGCTGTTGTTGTAGCAGTACTGGAATGTCCTCCAGCCCCATGATTGCAACAGCTAGTGGGATCATTTTGGTGTAGGAAGGGGTGTGGTGTGTGGGTGTACTCCATTTGTACTGGGACAGGATCCATTGACTCCACCTGTGGTGGTTGTATGCACCTGTGGCAGTTGCCCACACTGCAGGTCCCCTTTACTCCCAACATGGCCGTCTAACGTGGTACGCCTTGCACCAGCTTCCACGTCGGATGTAGCACATTCCACAAATAGACCACACCCCCGCGGCCCCGCGCATCTCAACGCTATCACTGGTAGTGACTAGATGTGTGCTCTGTAGTTCGCTGAACTATTCTCCTGTCCTTGGTTCCCGGACCCTCTAATTTCCCAATTCATTCCTCCCTCATCATTTACCTTGTTTCCCGGATTTCGTGTACCTCCTTCGTGTACACTTCCTCGCTTCCTGGACGTCCTGAGCATCCGAGTATCCTGGAACGCTAAACGCACGTTGGAGTCAGAAATGACTAGCACCGACTTGTACAAAACCCGATCCGTACGCAAGAATACTTCCTCCAATAAATCCTGCAAGGAGCGATCTCAGGTGAGAAGGGGGGAATTCCGTGACAGAAATGCCTCCCACTCAGCCTTAGAGGCCGACCTGCTTCGATAGGGCACCTTTCGCTCAGGAGAGGAATCAGAGGATGTCAAGCTGGACCTGTGATGTCTTTTCTTGGATCTTTTACGAGACATCGAAGATGATTTATGGGAGCCACTATAAGATCGCAAGCACTTTTTGGAGCGCTTTCTCAGAGGAGAATCTCCCCTCAAACTTCTTTCCTCAGAATATCTTCTCTTCGACAAAGTCAGCAATGGTGACTTATGGAGGGGCATACCCGCAGTGAGTTTCCTCTCCCTCTCTTTCAGCGCTTTTTCTGTCATCGACTGACAAGATCTGCAATCTGTAATCTTGTGTTCGAGCCCGAGTCACCAGAGGCAAACGCGGATTGGGTCCATAATGAACATTTTGGCCCAACAATCCATGCATTTTTTTAATCCTGTTTTAGGAGTCGACATCTTATTGAAGAAGTAGTCAAAGAACTAAGAAATCGCACTGTATCCAAAGCAAACTGTGCAGCAGAAGAACAGAACTGGAGTAACGGGTGCATTGCGTGCTTTATGTTCCTTTGGTGACATCATGCTCGAGAGCAGACGGGGACCGTTGAGGGACATCGAGTCGACGACACACGGTGCCCTGTACCGAGAAAGGTTATTCCGCAGCAGCTCACACTGGAAGATTAAAAATGATGAGGAATACGTGTGAGGACACAATCCATTCAAAATGATGCTTTTCTTGTTTGGGATATAGTCATCTGGTGAAATGTTGCCCCCTAAATAGAGTTGATCTCCCCACCACACCATTGTTAAAGGACCCCGTCAGGGTAGGTAAGGTGAAAAGGTGAAGAAACAAGGGCTGAGCCTTTTTATATGAATATCCTCTCTACCCAACCTTGTGAGATACAGACAGACTGAGGATGGAGCTGGAAAAAACCTGAGCGAAAAGAAAGAAAAATCAGACCAAGGGAAACCCCCACATTTTTCTATATACCGGGGGTAAAACCACTTATTAAATTCCTGTTATTCTAGAGGGAAAGATTATTTGGGCAGAATTAAACACTGAGATTAAGAAGTGCGCTATAAGAGCAGAGTTGCTTCCCCATGGATGGAAGAGAATTGGGAAAGAGAGAGTAGGCTGTGTCCATGTTGAGGAACACCCACAAGCACAAATCCCCATCACCATCTTGGAAAGAGAATTACATCTTGTGGCGGCAGTAATTCCCAATGTTCCTGCACAATTAGTTATAGTGAGTGACATTGCCCAATTTGAACAATGGGTCTCACAAGTGGCCCAATAAAAAATATGAACACTCAGGGTTGGAACTTCGGGGCCAAAAGAACCATCTGGCCCACGGGTGGGAGAACCCCTATCTTGTCCTTTTAAAGAAAACACCTTAGGGAATGTTAACTCACCCAATTTTTGTTCGCCTCTAGGCCCCTGGGATGAAGAAGGTGTTGTACCTTACAACCCTAACTGGGAATAGGGAACCAAAATTAAAAAAAATACCAACTTCTTAGGGGAACCCCAGGTCAAAGCAGAAAAAGTAACCATTGATCTTAAGGGCAAGGGTATGTACTGAATCCAATGATATCATAACCCCCTTTCCGTTGGTGACCTCTGCCTACTATCCAACCAAGTAAATATATAATTGTGGAAATGGTTAGAAACCCTGTGTGAATGCAAGAAGCCCTGGCTCGAGAATATACCAGGCAATTACAAGTTTGTGAACACGAGAATCCCTGGCAGGAAAGTATACCAGGCAATTACAAGTGTGTAAGAACAAGAAGCCCTGGCAGAAGAGTATACCAGACAATTACAATTGTGAAAGGAGCAGACGCCCTGGCAGTAGAGTATATCAGGCAATCACAAGTGTTTACATCTGACAAGTCCTGGCAGGAGAGTATACCAGGCAATTACAAGTGTGTAGGGAACAACAACTTCTAAGTAGAGGAATATAAGAACTGTGTTAAGCATATGAAAAAAGCCAAGTCCTGACAGAAGTGCCCAGGAAGTGCCTGTTTGCCTGGGGAGAGTCTGCCGTGCCTGTGATCTTTGTATTTCTTGGACTTTAATGGACTGATCAAACTTGTTTTCCTTAGTTCCAAGGGTGAGGCAATCAGTACTTGAATATATATATACATATACCCCCTAAGTGTATACTAGTACCCTAAATATTCACATTTATCTCCTTTAGAGACAAGCCCCGCCCACCAACCCAGAAACGTCAAATAGGCACTGCCACGCGCACCAGCGCGCGCACCCAGAAGTGCCCAGGAAGTGCATGTTTGCCTGTTAGCCTGGTGCCGGGGGCGCGGGAGACGTTATTATCATTTATTTATTTAATTATTTTTCTTTTCTCCTTCATCCATTTTCATTACGCTGCACTCTGGCGGGCGCATGACCATTACTTAGCGTTCCAAAAGGGTCTGTCTTCACGGCATATTTATTTTCTATTTTTTTTCTTTATTCTATTTCTATTTTTTTTTCTTTCTTCGTTGTGAACTTTTGCCGTTTCAGCTACCTTTTGAGCCACTTATTGTCTTGTGACACCTAATGGGATTCGGGAGTGAGGAATAACTCCTGACTCACTACGTTAATCGTTTGCACTTGTAGCATGGTGTTTATATTTTGTGTGTGTGGAAAGATTTGTACTCATTGGACCTTTTTGGCTCACTCTGAAATTATCTTACTTTTCCCCTTATGCAATTTGGGATTTGTTTGAGCCACTATTGCCCTTTATTGTTCCCGAGTGAGAGTAGGGAGTGGGGTAACTATCCCCTGAATCCCCGACTGTGTATGCTGTGCATTTGTAGCACGATTGTGTCTATTCCCGTGCGCGTGGATGGAATTTTATTAATTGAACTGTGTTTTCTGTTATTGCAAATCTGCATGAAAAGAACTGTTGATATTTGTGCCGCTTACTTGACACAAGACATTTTGGGTTGATTGTTCCATTAGGGGGGGTGGACTGCTAACTTGTCTTCCCCAAGCTCTTGTTGGGATAAGCCATCAATTGGAGACTATACTCACCCATTGTGCACAACACCATTACGGGTGTTGGAGTGGTTAATTTGTAACAACCTCTATCTCGCAAGGAAAATAAATATTGGACTCTTCGGTAAAAGTATCGCGGCCGATAGAGGGTTGAATCCCCTCTATTTCAGACATAACATTTGTAAGAATAAGTTAACAACTAAACAGACAAGGGCCTCACTATCCTGTATCTAAAGTTTGATTTGCTGCCACACCCGTAGTATGGTAGGAACCCTACGAAGTGGGACAACACCTACGCCCTGTGGGGGACATATACAAAAATTGGGAAAAAGAAAAACTCCAATTGCGAGTGGAACCTTCGTATATCCAAACTACAAAAATCCCCATGTTGCTAATTTGTCACCAGGGAAAATGAATGTAGAAGACCTAAAGGAACAAGCGGGGAAGGGGAAGTTAGTAAATGGGATTTAAGAGGAATTGAATTCACCCCACTCTCGAATCTTGTAGGACCCCCCACAGTTGACCCCAGCGAACATGCTAAGGCTCCAGACTGCCCAGAGGAACCCAAGCAAAAAAGCTTTTTAAGCGTACAGGATATACCAATAAGGCCTTCAACCTTAAATTTGGACGATACTCTGCCCCCTACTCCCCAACTAGATATGTCCCTTCTGGCCCCTGTGGTGTCTGCGGAGTTGGATAGAAGGGTCAGAATTTCCATCAGACCCTCAACTCTGGCAAGGGCAAGGGGGGGAGGCCTTGACAATGTGCACCTCCATACACCTACGATAGGAAGAATGGAGGAGAACTTGTCAGTACCAATATTGCGACCCGATAATTACTCTACGGGGGAAGTGAGAGGCATGTTCGGTAGTGTAAATAGGAGGGACCAAAAGCCAAGCACCCACAAATGTTCAAGTCCTACTATACCTGCATTTAGTCAGAATCACAAGTGTGAGGAACAGTCCTCCAATCACCTAGAAAATGATTTAAACATGGATGAGATTGCACCCATGTTGGAAACCTTTCCTGCACTTACCAGGATTTTAAATCTTCTGGACAAGGGACATGAAAGAACTCACGGGGAGTTAGAGGAATTGAGATTCATGGTGAAGGAATTTTCAGAAAAATTAAGTAGGTTGGAAGGCTTTGTGCATGCCCTGAATCTCTTCATCTTAGCACATTCTGGAAAGGAACCCACACTGAGATCTAATGTGGGCTCCCAAACCATAGATGTGGATAAAGAGTGTAAGAGTTTAGAAATAGTCAGGAGCTCCGTCCCCTGGGAAAAAAAGAATTGTCTCTTACCGCTTCTGCACCCAATAAAATCAACAGTGAGCAGGTGAACAAGTCTGAAGAGGTGAAGGAATTAATGAGATTGATACTAATTAATTCTAAAAAGATAAAATCTGTGAAAAATCTGCAGGCTAGGGGGCAAGATGTCAGTAATCTTAAAGAAACAAACGTCTTAGAACAGAGCATTAGAAATAAACCTGACAGCCCTTTGGCATTACGACAGGTAATCGAGGAGGAGACCGCTCTGAAACAGCGAGCGAAGTCCCCGCTGAATTCAGAGTCAATTCAGGTAGAGGAACGTCCCTTTGTCTATGTAATCTCCCGTAGAGAAAGGAAAATGAGAGCGAGGGCCCTCAAAAGAAGAGCAAAAAGTGAGGGGGGGAGGAGGTCAACCACTACAAATAAAAAAAATCACAAAACCAACCAGCTACTAAAATAAAGAACTCAAATACAAACATCAAAGATATTTGCAGCTTATCGGGCGAAGAAGGAATTCTTGATTTTACACAACTGTACGAAGAAAGTAAGCTAGCCCTAGAGGTTAAAGCAATTTCTGGCCTCCAGGATGAAGGGAGGGAGGAAGACCACCTCAACACTTCAGAAACTGAAATGTATGCGCAGAGGAATGAATATGTTGAAGCCTCAAATACCCTTTCAAACGCCAAGAGACACAAGGGGAAAACGTCTACTGGCAAACAAAAATATCAAAAAATAGAAACTAATAAAAAGAAAAAATCAGATCAAAGAAAAGAGAATGACAGTAGATCCGAAGTAAACAAAGATGCGCAGAGCATCCAACAGTTCTTTACCACTAAAATTTAGGAAAAGTTCCTCACTGAGAGTGAGGAAAAGGAAAAAGAAAAAGAGGTCCCCCAGACTGCTCCTAAGGAGACTGATACAATCCTCTCCTCTGACCGGAATGAGGGGATGGGAACGGCGGGAGAAAATGGTAATCTGGAAGCACATTCTGATGAACCTATCATGGTCCCTAGTGAAGGTATAAAATAATTGGTTCAGGAAGCACTACTTAAATTGCTTCAACACCCAAATAAGTTTGGTACACCTCTCCCTCAACTCATGTCACAAATGGAGAATTATCTTGGGGAGGTAGAACAGATGAGGGATATCCCGAATCAAAAGATCAGGGAGGTAGAACTGAGGAGGTATTCCCCGAATAAGTTGCCTGAGGTTAGTGATGATACGTCACAGCCAGGACTAAAGGGTTCAGCTCCGAAAGTTGGGCTGATTAACCCGGCCTCCACCATAATACAGGGGGATGACTCTACAAAAACCGTGGCTAACAACACCAAAGCTTGTGAGGACACTTGTGGGGGGGAACCTCTCCGCTCTTAGTTAAGGAATTTGATGAGAGGATAAGAGAAAAATTTGAGTTGTGGAACCAAGAGAAGGTCCGAGAACATGCTAGAGAGTTTCAACAAGGGCAGGAGGCCTTGCTTGAAACCTGAGGAGGAGATTGGAGAGACTGGGAATCTCAGAAGCAATGTAATTGGGAAGAACAGAACACTAGATACCAAAATATTTGGGCGGAGGCTAGGAGAGATTTGAGGGAACCAAAATATACAGAAGATCCTAGTGTCATGTTGAACGTTGTACCAACTATGGGAGACCCCCCATCATTACATCGAGGGAGGATTCTCTCTTTGTTTAACGAGATTCCCCGTCTGTCTTTAATCTCCTCGGGAGACATAAAGCTCATTGATTACATTCATCCCACCAGATAGGACTGCGTAAGGATCGTATTTTACTCGAGAGCAACATATAAACTTGTGTTAACTGAAGGTGGGCTCTGCAAAGATTTGGCTATGACATCGTGAATTTCAGTCAGGGCACGGGACCACATCAAGGAGGGGAACGTACAGTGCAATACTCAGAGATACACGGTAACACTTCTACACAGGGAGGACGTAATAACACCCCTGAGAAAATATTAAATGAAGTTGCTGAACTTAGATCACTGGCAGAATCTTTGAAGGAATCTTTAGTCAAGATCCAAGGTCTGAAAAGTTCTACTTAGACTACTACTAAGTATCAATTTTTATCGTGGAATTCGAGGGGGTCGCTGGCATTACTGCACTCGGCCAAGACGTGTGTAGAGCTCCTTAAATACTCCTTCTTATGCATCCAAGAAACATGGGCTATTAATACAATATCTCCAGATGGATTCACTATCTTTCAGGAACCAACCATAACACAAGCCATGAGGAGACCAGCGGGGGTGTCTGCTTATCGCTGTTAAGAATAATATTGACTTTAGCACCATAAAGAACTTTCGTTTAAATAACGGCTGTATCGCAGTCCTTATAAAGGTGGCTTGGGAAATCTATTGACCTAATTATTCAGGAATGCCTGGAGTTGGATAACGATACGTAATTTTATCATGTGTGGAGATTTTAATTCAGACATTTGCATTGAAGAAGAGGGGTATGAAGGAAAGGTGGGCTGGTTGAGAAATTTACAGGGGGATACCCGAAAACTTTCCCGGGGAGGCCAATGGGCGCAATTTATTGGGGGTTGGGGGCTCCGATGCGTGAATAAAATAATGGAGAAGACAGCGGACCCTGTTACTTGGTCAAATGGAAAGTGGAGTTCCACCATAGATTATATTTTTGTTTGTACTAAGATCTTCTCTCTCATTTATGAGTTCAATCTGATCGATTCTCTGGAAAGTGACCACAAAATGTTGAGCATGAGTATAGAGATACCGACAAATATGGTTGAGAAATATACTTACGTTATTCCAGTATCACTAAATGCCCAAAAGAATAGAATTGCATGGCATAAATCTAATGTTGATAAAGTGAACATGATGTTTCAGGAAGATTTCGATTGTAGTGTCTTCATCTATAAAAAAATGCTATACACCCACAATTCTTTTACGGGCTTTATTGAATCTGTGGTCACATCTAAAGTGGGTAAAAAAAACAAAAAATCTCATCTGAATAGACAAGATCCCCATAAGCATGTCTTTTCGGATGAGTTGAAGACACTTAAGAAGGACCGTAACCATGAAATACGTGGCTTCCTAAGCCGTCACAAACACTCCAAAACAGTGATAGATGAGTGTGATTACAATCGATTGAAAAATAAGAGGAAGACGAAAGCCAGATGTTTGCGAGCTCAATTATATCAGGCTGACGCAGCAGACATGTTGGTATCCCTCGGTGATGTAAACACCCGAAGATTTTGGACATTGATCAACAAATGTGGGTCTGCGCAAACTAAAATAAAAACAGTGTGTGTAAATTCTGATAAACGGGAAGGACATTTTGGTAATCTGTATTCATCCACTGTAAGAGCATGGAGTCTTCCGTCCTATATTGCAAATACTGCTTGGAACATCTCAATTGTGGTTAAGGATATTGAAGATAAAATTATTAAGTGCTTCTCCTCTAGGGCTCCTGGCCCGAATCTGCTCTCTAACATCGTCTTGAAAGGTAATGCGAACTTATGGGCAAAAATGCTATTCCTTTTAAAGACATTCTTCACACGCAAATCATTCAGACTAGTTGGAGAATGTCGTACATTGTACCAATATATAAAAAAGGGGTAGGGCATCCCCAGTAAGCTATAGACCTATCGCCCTCTTGGACGTTGACTCTAAGATTTTCGCTAATATGGTTTTGGAGCACATTCAGACCTGGATCACTAAATTTAATATTCTGTCACCTTACCAGTTTGGCTTCAGAGAAAATGTAGGCACTGACGCAGGAGGTCTTGTAATTAACATTCTACAAAATGCTGCATGGTCCACAGGAAATGTACCAATTTATATTGCATCAATTGATTTAACTGCTGCATTTGATCTTGTGGACAGGTCAATCCTATGGGTAAAATTGGACCTTCTGGGGATGCCTCCTCCATTACTATCAATCCTGTATCATATGCATCAAGACTCCAAACTGAGGGTGCGACTTAATGTTGAGGGCAACGTTTCCCAGGAAATTAAGATCTCGAATGGCCTAAGGGAAGGTTGTATTTATGCCCCAACCTTATTTAATCTGTATTTTCCGATATGGGAGAAAGCTTTAAAAATCTTAACATTTATTCTCCAAAGATTGAAGGCAGCAAATTAGTATGGATTGCTACGCAGACGATGTGACCTTGTTTGATCTGACCCCTATTGGCCTGCAGCGTCTGTTTTCAGTCTTCAATAATTACATCCTGGCGAATGCCCTCAAAATTAACTACTCCAAGACGGTGATAGTATGTCTAGCCGGTAAGAAACAACACAAAAGCTTTACCTGGTTCCTAAACCACGAAAAACTTCCTATAAGTAAGGCCTTCAGGTACTTAGGACACCCGGTCTTTGGAGATAAAAAAAGCCAACTTTAGATCTTACCTGGATGCAAAGACTGTAACCCTGACTGCCGAAGTTCGTAAAATAGGCCTGAAATATGGTAAAGTCTCCTTATTACCCTGTCTTCGTCTCTACAAAAGCGGAATTGTGGCCCAACTCTGTTATGGATTGGAACTTGCCCCTTCTTGGTGTAGAGGAGAGGTGGCAATATACAAATCCAGGATACTCAGAGCAATGGTTAAATGCCTGCCCAAATGTGTACCATTAATGGAAATCCGTTATGAGCTAGGTCTGCACTCGTTGAGTAGTGTCCTTGAATGGCACAGACTAAGTCTCTATCGGAAACTGTTAACTAGCCACGAATCAACACTATATGACATCATGGGGAAGGGTATTAGGAGCTGTGCTCCCGCATCAAAATATCTGAACGTTATGATACAGGAAGCTAATGATGTATTGGACCAATTGGGGATACAGAGAGATCTGTTAATAAGAAACCCAATGAAAGTAAAATTAATACTGCTACATGCGGATTGGAACCTCACGGAGGCAGAGGTACAGAAGACCTTCCTATACCATCAACTCATAAACGTTTACAAAAGATGGGGGAGCCGGCACCATACCTAATAAAATTCCCAAATAGGGAATGGAGACATGAATTTATGAGATTCCGCTTTCATGTGTTGGCAACTGGCGAAATATTGGATATCCGAAATGGTATTACTAGGGGACATTCGCATTGTAGGTTTTGCAAACAAAAGGAATACTGTGAGACATTGCGGCACTTGTTGACCATATGTGATGGCGTAAGGAAAGAACACATTAGTTATTTCAGTAACTATGTACCAAATACTGACTGCATAGACCTTGACCTTTTGTGCAGGGATATGCTTGATGGTAAAAGAGTCAATCTCCAGATTGCAGTGGTGAGATTCCTTAAAGTATGCTGCGGCCTATGAAATTAATCTGTTGAGGGAATTGGCTGATAGTAAGCTGGGCCAGTGCCCCCACATTCTAAATAACACAACCTAAAAAAATAATGAAAATGTAAAAAATAATGGGGGCATATACTATAGCAGGAAGTATAATGACTCGAGATCTATTTGTTACGGTAACAGCAACCCTTTGGCGACCTGAGTAAATCTGTGCTACTCACTATTCAGTCTGCTTTTTAGTTTATGCAATGTGAAAATGAAGTTTTGAAGTCTGGAGGTTGAGGTTGTCTCATGTAAATGTGTGTATTACTAGGAAAATTAGACTGTTTTATTCTTTTAGGATGTATTATTGTAGGATTTTAATTTGCTAAGGCAGACAATTCCTTGGTCATATTTTAAGTGTGGGTTTAGTGTGACTTTTCTCTAAAATGATTGTTTCCTATTTATGAAAACTGAACATTTTATTTTTGTAAAAGTTACTTTGTAACTATAAATAAAACAAAAAGCAAATAAAAAGTTAGGGAGCTTTGGTTGTGACAGCGCTTTTGTGGGCCAAGAAAGGCACAAGGAACTGTTGTATTCATTAGAGAGAAATCCAGGGGAGGGAGCCCACATTTTTGGAACAAGAACTCTTCTTACATGAAGAACTTTTGTGTTGGAACTATTTATTCTTCTTTTATTAAAACATTTTCAAGAGCTTCAAAGTTTAAAGACATGTTCCATTTAGACCTTTATAGTTTAGTTTTAGTGTGAGGGTTAGAACAGAACTTTTTGACACAAAGACAGTTTGATTTTACCATCCTTACACAGACAGATTCTTAGTTTTGGTTTAAGTTTGGCAATTCCTCTTAGAGCATGGTCAGAGAAGCCCTTTCCCACCCCTGTTATTTTCAATAAATGTTTTTAACCAGAAACATGGCTAACTTGTGTCTGAGTTTGATTCCTGACTCCTCACAGTACCCTTGCATGAACCTGCAGCGCTGTGCATGTGTGCACGTGGCTGAGTTTTTATGGTGTATAGGACGCATCCTACAGGTGAGGGGACGATAGGCCGTAGTAGTCGTAGATATTAATTTCACTCCCTAATAGGTAGAGGGTGTTTGGAGGGCATATACGTAGTAGAACAGAGGAGTGTGTAGATGGGCGCAGACTTCCATTAGATGGGAGTGGTGCGTAGTGCAGGCCATTATAAAGGTGGATCATTCTTTATGGGGATTGAGAGGAAGTAAGCACTGATTTATTGTTGAGGAGAGTGCACTGTAGATTCAAAATATTGTGGTATACTGTGCTGGCCGAGGTGGAAGGGCTGGCGCAAGAGTGTTGCTGTAAAATAGTAGTGCTTAGTAGGTAGTTGAAGTAGTTTAGTGGCTGGACGGGGGTCCAGGTAGCCATTTATTCAAAACAGATTAGAGGGAAGTTAGAATTCTGTGAACCTGTGGAGAGAGCCATTAGGTTTGATAAGAATAATTTGGTGGGCCTCTGGAGAGGGCCATTGAGTGTTGTTTTGGTTTGATTGATGTGGATGGAAGGGGTGCATGGGGGAGGGGAGTAGAGTGTTGAGTCAGGGTATATGGGGGGTGTATTTGGTATGTTTTGTGAATTATTTTGAGACTTATATAAGTGAACAACTATTAATTGGCTTTTTCATATATCTACATATAAATTGCATGAGAGTAAGGGGGAACTCTAACCGAAGTAAGTGATTAGGAGTGAACTGGAGGGTACAGAATGGTGTTTATTGGAATTATAGTTACGCCCTGGATCATTTTTGTAATAAATTGCCCCAGTATCGAGATAACATTTTAAAATACCACTTCCACTGGGTAGAGGATACCACTGGACAGTGTTTTCGAGAATGACCAAGAGAAGGAACGTTCGATGGTGACACAATAGAGAACTGTTAGGAAAGATTCCCATTTATGTGTAATATTCCCTCCAGTTGTGTACCCCCCAAATTTTTGCTGATGTTAAACACCATAGTCTGACGTTAGCAGAGGAGCCCAGGCTTCGGCTGCACTCCTCTGGGTTTTTTGCTTACTTATTAAAAAACAGGTGTCCTTTGCGGGTCCCGCGAGGGGACCATGGAGCTAATAACGGGCCTGTTAATAATGGGCCCGTTATTAGCTCCCTTCCATTCCCATTGAGCCCTATGGGGGCTCAAATGGGAATGGGGATGGCTTCCTTCAAGGAGGAATTACCGGGTCCTCCAAGGTTGGAATGACCCGGTTATTCCTCATTGAAGGAACCCGGTACTGGACCCCGGTATGGAGGCAGCCATGCCCTTATTAAGGGCATGGCTGCCTCCATACCCATAATGAGGGCCCTAGTCTTGACTTCCGCCAAGCTACCTTGATTGGTGTGGCTTGTCCAGAAGATTACCCTGTTCCAAGAAACTAGGCTGGCCTCCTGAACCTCTGCCCACCAGGTCAGAGTTCAGAAATCCATCTTAACAAGAACATGTTTTCATATTTGTTGGCAAGAGAAGTTACACAATGCACACCACATAGTTGATTTTTAAAGAGAAAACAATGTAATCTAAAAGGGAGTTCAGTAATAGTAGATTGAATTAGAGGTGCTACAAGAGTAGCTCCTCTAATTCAATCTACTATTACTGAACTCTTTTTTAGATAACCTTGTTTCAATGTAAATAACACATATGTGGTGTGCACTGTGTAACTTCTCTTGTTCTGTATTTGACCCCTTGGGGTTGGCACACTACACACAATAGCACCCGGTTCTTTCAATATGCCATTTTCAAAGATTAGCTCTCTGACAAATGAATCAGCTACCACGCTAGCCTTTAGTGAAGAGGAGGCCACCCAGAGTTAATCTCTGATATCTGATATAGATCGTGACATGACTCCGACCGAGAACCCTGACAGACTCATCTCTAAAATTGAAAGGCTAATTAGAAGGGAGGTCCTGCATAAAATACATGCCATGACATTGGCACAGTACCACAAGGCACAGAGGATACCACAGGTGCTCAGAGTTTACCTTAGACACACTGTTTGTCAAAAGAACCAGAATTTCGTTAAGAGTTGGGAACAAATCTTCAACAAGTGTTCCTTAGACATTATTCTTCTAGTATAGAAAAGTTCTCTAAATCATTGACTTTGGTCCCTGGCTTGAGGTGAGGCATGTGTCCCCTATAATGTTGTAAACATTTCTGTAGCAACCTGTTTTCTTAAACATTTTCGCAATTCTGAGCACTCTTTAAGCTCTTTTGCCACCCGGTGCTCTGTGTCTCGGTACCCCTGCTTCCTGCCCCTGCTGCTATCTCCCTGCATGCCCCCTTCCCTGATTGGCTACAATTCATGCTGCTGTGTCCCAGCTTGGGCCCTGCCACAACCCCAGGTAGCTAAGGTACAGGTCCCTTTTGGGTAATCGCTGTGTCTCCAACTCAGACACCTCCATCCACTGCGGGCCTCCCACCTAGCACAACGCCCCAAATCTAGGTTGTCCCCACCCCATCGTCAGTGTCCCCATCCCAACTGTGAGAAACCCGAAGGTAGTCCCCGGGGATCTGTCATCCAAATGGCCAGGATGCAGCCATCGCTATTGGATCCAGTTCCTGGGGGTGGACCAGTGAGGGAGGATCACCGGGATGGGGTGGTTCTTGGGGAGTGTGAGTGGGACACAGAGGGGCGAGATGTGGTATCCCCTTCTTTCAACACCTTTCCCCAGCCTACCACGTAGGATATTCCAAAACACTGCTCCCCCTTTTCCTACACGAACACTTTCGCACAATACGAAAGACAATAGACTAACACCAGGGCCATTTACCTGATGAGTCCCAATACCAGGGTCAGGCAAAGTCAGGCAACAGACCTGAACCACACACACCTGATGGCCCTTTCTCTTCCCCACCTTGATAATAGGTGGAGCACACGAGCACAAGACGAGCGAGGCAGACAGCACAACAAGACAGCTATCCAGACCCGGCAGTTCAAAAGGAGGAAATAGGCGGCAAATATCGAGAGGCTGACAAGAAGAGACGCAACCTTGCCCTTTTTTAATCAGACTCGCAAAACCTCTGAAGAGGGAATTGTAAGGACGTGGACAATAGCACAAGTCTCTTGCAACAGATATCAACGGTACACAGGGTGTGCTCATGCCGGTAAGCTCAAATGAGGGAAACTCCTGCTACTGTGGTACTGGCCTTGACTCCAGATCCAAGAAAGGCCAAGCGGTTCATCACAGCCAATGAGTCAAGGGGAGAACCGATAAGAACCGGGCTGTGTCGAATGAAAGTAGCAAATTGGTATATGAAGAAGAGTTAAAAGAACTGTATAGGTGTTAAGGGAAGACCAGCTGCAGAGGGAACCAGCACGAAGTGGGTGCTGACTCGAGAAGCCTTAGTCAATCCATACCAAATACGACTACAGATACCAGAAGGCCATAGGGGAGCCGTCAAGATAAATCAAAGTGTTCATGCAGGAAGTCGAGCAAAATCCCTGTACAATCGAAAGTCTTCGACCGACGAACTGTTGAGAAAGTAAGGGAAGCGATAAAGTTGATACAGGAACTGTATATCGAAAAGGTCGGTGAGGGTGAACCACCCGAGGGAAATCTGTTTAAAAAGACATTGAGATTTGTGAAAGTCAGAAGTATTGTGAGACAAGGGGAAGGAAAAGTGCCCGGTCGAGATAGATCCAGGGGTGAAATGCTAGCACCCAAAGTTCACAAAAAAAGGAACTGTTTTTCTTGAAATCGCTGAAAACGATATTGTGAAGGGTCTGCGCTGGGAAGAGGGGGACCCAGGGGTAAAGCCGTCACCCAAAGTCTACGTGAAGCAGAAACTTTGTGTTTGTTTGTTGAATACATCAGGTCTCAAAGGAAAGAGACTTTTACCATTGAAGAACATGATAGCTGGAACGGAACTGTTAGCTCGTGCTGGAGAGGCTCGAGAGTGTGCTATGCTCCAAATTCCCACCTTCTTCAATGCTAAAAACGTGGTTAAGGAAGACCTCAAGGCAATCACATCCTGACTTATTATTTGAACACAGCTTCTTTTATTTTGATACCCTATCCCACACTCTTTCTGTAATTAGTGGTAAGGAATTGGCAATAGGTTTTCTTAGCATAGGCCTTTTTATTTTGACACACTGCCACTACGACTGCCTTATTTTTCATTTGATGGTCGACGCTTGCTCCCATTTTAGATTTAGGTTTAGGTTAGGTGTTTTTCCACCCTGCATTTATAGTTCAACAAACACCCTCGAACTGTGTCTGTCTTTACTGTTGCCACCATGAGCTCCTTACACAACGCCCTCCCCCACTGCACACAAACCACCAGGTCTTTACCACCTCAACAGCTAGCTAGCCGCACAACCCACCCTCTTTCTACAACATCAACCAAAGGACCACACAGATAAACGCCAAAATATGAAAAAAAACACATCAGAGCCAGAAAGGAAATATCAGCAAACGCCCAAACCGCAAGGGTCTGGTTGAACCCCTGGTTCAACAACCGCAACCTCATCAATTACAAACAAAAACTAACCACAAACAGCAAAGACTGAACCCCAAATACCAGGAAACACACCAATTCAAAGAGGATGCCCACTCAAAGGAATACAACCCACAGCCAAAGCTCCATGCCTCACCACAAGAAATATAAAGAAGCCAGAATGGACAACAGAAATAATAAGGAAACACCAACCACGTGGGAAGGTGCCGACCAGCAAAATCCCACAACTCTGAAAAACTGAGTAAGAACAGGCCAGATGGCAGGAGCACACATACAAAGAATAGAGCAAAGATGGACTGTATCGCTCGCTACCTCTCCATGTCTGACCGTGAACCCATAGACCTGGGTCCTTTAAGACGAGACAGCAATACTTAAAGATGGATGGGGATGCAGAACTTACTCATACATCAATAATCAAACTGACTCAGGAAGTTGGCAAAACTCAGTGCTGTTTTAGTTGCAATTATCTAAAACAGGAAGTTACAACGGACATCAACGGATGTCGCACCGTACGATCTCAACACATCTCATAAAAACATTACTTTTATAGCAGAAATGTGTCATCATTGATGTCATACTAAGTGGCAAACTACTCAAACCTACTTGGGGATGTGATAGGCTTTTAGGGAATATCTAGGTATACCTTCCATAGTAACGGCAGTTGTGATTGGGGCTCTAACATCAGGTGGACAACTAAGCCTTCCTCTAGTGCAAGTCATCTTCATCGTCACAAAATACATGACAATTCATTGGTGACACAGCCCATAGCCTCTCTGATACATGGCTCTCTACAATTGGTTGGCACAATTGTACCCTACTGCAATATTCCACTTGCTAGCAGCACGCAAGCTGGTTATCCTAGGTGCTGGGAGGGTTAGCTTGGTCATGCCTCCCCACCCAATTAGACCAACATCTATCATCACTCTTGCGGTCTGCCATTCAATTAAGGCTTTGAACCTGGCCTTGCAGAAGCTTACTGTGCCTGAGAATAAAAGAGAGTGTGGCATGGTCTTTTCTTCTGGTTTCGGTGTAGCTTGCCCCAAAGTCTATTTTCATCTGACCATGTGACTGGAGACCACGTTTTCGAGCTCTTTGTTTCATATAATACTATTAATTGATGAACTCTTGACTCCTTTAGTGTTTTTTCATTCCAACTCAAACAGAAGTTTGTTTCTTTCTCACGTTCATGTAGCTTCTTGACAGACAACCAGGCTCACAGTGGCCTCGACTCTTGGTGCTGGTCCAGCCAAGCCTTTCTTGAATTCTCCTTCACCATCAGCTGTTTTCCAACTGCGCAAAATACTCAAACCCTTTCCATTCACGGGGTTCAAGTCTTGCTAAAGTGCATTGTGGAACATCCAGATTGTATACATTTGCTATGTATATACTTTGGCGCATCGCCGCAATCTATTTACTTCATAGCCAGCCTCAGGATCACATCGTCTACTTGCGTTACAGAATCTGCACAAGTGTAAAATGACTGTGCATTTTCTTTAGCGTTTCATTGCACAAGCATCTTTATTTCGATCCCGAAATGTTGCTCATCTTCGACACCTCCTCTTCAGGTGTCGAAGATGAGCAACCGCAATTCAGATGCCTGTACCGCAATTCTTTGCGGTATAGGCATCCTCACTGGTACTGCATGTGTCGCAATTTCCAGTTCCCAACATATAGGCAACATGGGGGCTGAGCCTCTGGTAGAGGTATTTGGCTCCTCCTCTACAACTGTTTTTGTAGTCAAAGATGGACCAGCAACAACAAACCGAAAGAGGATAAGCATAACTAATACAGACCCCACCGGGACGCCAAACGTAAAACCACAATTGATAAACCACCCCAACCCAGACTATACCATGGACAATATCCCAACCAGAATCAGGGACAAACTGTAATCCATTACCCTCTGCACACCTTACATCACCAAAGACTGGAACAACGGATGGGTACCAGCACAATTTACCAGCCAGAAACAACCAAAATCAACCAACCCTGCAATGAACCACATCAGTCTACTCGATGAAGACCACCAAATAACTCCACCTCCCAGCAGGCACAACAAGGAGATAACCACCAGCAATCGAAACACTACCCGAACGGAAAATCAAACAAACTAAATTGCAGCCTTCTCAACGTTTGATCCATGGCAAAACACTCATTAGAAATCCATGACCTTCTAAGCAAAGGAAGCACATGCATGCTCTTTCTTACAGAAACCTGGTTATCTGACAACTATAAAGCCATCGTGAAAAAAGCCATACTGCACAATTTTAAACGAATAGACGCCAACAGGGAAAAATCAAAGAGGAGGCGGAATCGCAATCATCCACAAAGAACATATCTGAACAACTCACCACAACCGACGTAGAAGACTGTGAATCCTTCCTCATCAAGATAGAACTCAGCATCCAAACCAACATAGTATTCCTCCCGATCTACAGACCACCATCTTACAGCCGCAACAACATTTGCAGACACGGCTGCCATTTTATGAACCTACCACGATAACCTAGTCATACTGGGAGACTTCAACATCAAAAAAGAAAATTAATCCACAATAAAGTCACTCTGCGCACTCCTGGAAACTTTGCATTTCAAACAAATATTAAATAGATCCTCCTACAACAGCCGACAGTTTTCGGCAGAGAAGGGCTATGCGAGAAGGACTATGCATATCTGCGCTACCTACACTGATGGTATGGAGGGACCACTAGTTGATACCATTCTACATGCCATTCCAAACCTCCCTACCAGCCGGAAAGTATATTTTCCATGCCAGCAAAAAAAAGAAACTGGAAGAACCTGAACCTAGAAGCCCTATCAAACCTTCTAGACTCAACCCTCCCAAGCAGAACAGAACCCACCGAAACAACCGTAGACACAGCAGAAAACACACTCAACAGGTGGATCACCAAGGCCCTAGACAAGATGGCATCAACAAAAACATTCAAAGCAACACCAAAAAAACAGGAAGAAAAATGGTTCACAGAAGAACTGAAAGAAGTCAAAAAAGCCAACTGCAAAATGGAAAAAAATGGAGAGCACAATACAACTGACAAGACAAAGATCAATACCAAAGACAGCTCAAACTATGCAAATCAACAGTCCTCAAAGCAAAAAAATACTATTATGCCACAAGAATAGAATCAGCAAACAATCCACAGAAAGAAATCTCCATAATCATCAAAGAGATGGAAAGAACTCATCCTGCAAGAATTCCACCATCCCGAAACAAGAACTTTGTGCCAACTTCACCAACCACCTGAGATCAAAATAGACACGATCGAGGAGACCATCAAGACAGCCCGGGCAAATACAGCCACAACTGCCGGACAACAGACACCGGGCGAAACACAGACAACAGCAAAATCCACCTGCCTTGAATCAATCACAGAAGAAACCTTTGCCACACTGATCAAGGACACCAAGCTTGCAGGATATGGTATGATAGTTATATATATAGCGCCTATACACAATGTGTTTCAAAGCGCTTCAAGGCAAGGGACGGACCAAGGGTAAATACAATGATATTCTTACAGGCCATGAAGAGTAAGGATGTGAAATTAACTATCGTTCTTGGCCTGACGACATTTCAGATAGTGCAAGAGCTAAGACATAGATAAGGAAGGGAGGGGGAGAGTGGGAAGGAAATGGAAACAGACATGTGACTACCATACTAGGCCTCACGACATTTCTGGTAGAGCCAGAGAAAAACAAAAGGTGAGGGAGAGGGTGCTGGATGCTCCTGGTCCAACAGGTCAAAACAGAAATTGCCCTTTTCTTTGTCTGCCCTTTGCTTCGGACGCCCAGACGCCCAAAGGGGCACCCCCCCTCCTGACATCTTCAAAGGAATCCTCAACCACAGAAACCCAGCAGCTCACTTCCGGAACCTAATAAATCTATCTCTCAAAAGAGGAATAGTACTGTCCGCCTTCAAATCAGAATACATCAACCCATTAATAAAAAAGGAATCAGAAAGTGCATAAGACCCGAGCAACTAAAGACCGATATCCAAATTGCCTTACCAGGCAAAGATCCTGGAGAACCATGTGTATATGATCCTACTTAAATACGTCGAAAAAACATAATACTTGACCGGTCACAAGTTGGCTTCAGACCAATGAGAGGAACAGAATCAGCATTCCTATCAAATGGGACGACCTGAGAATAAACACAGATGACGCCCAATTGGCCCTCATACTACTGGACACATCAGCGGCATTTGACACAAACAGCCACACAACACTAATAAAAAGATTGATGGAATTTGGCATAAAGGAATCCGCACGAAAGTGGCTTTCCTCATTCCTAACAAAACAAACCGAAAGAAACTACCTACCACCATTCACATCAAACACCAAAAATATATTGTGTATAGTCCCTCAGGGACCCAGCCTCTCTCCTCTGCTTTTCAACATATACATGTGCTGTGAAAAACCTAAGGGTTTTCTCACTCCTGTTGCCCCTGGATCCCTTTCTCAGGTAGCTAGGGAAAAGCCATCGCTTTTGGATCCTTATCCTGGGGGCAGAGAAGTGAGGGAAGATCGCCTGGGTGGAGGTTCCTTGGGGATTGGGCGTGGTGTGCCCTCAACCAAATACAGTATCCCCTTTCCCTGTTGAGGAACAACCTAGCCCACCCCTGAGCTTTATGAGTTACTGCAAAACAGTTACCCTCATTTCCGCACATTTAACCTCTGCTGGAATACTGAGACGAGGAAGAGGCGATTAAGAATAATGCACACTCAAGCTTCATTTCCCAACTTTGGTGCTGGGATGAGGAAGATGCCTGCAGAGTACTGTGAGGGTCAGGCATGTCCCTTTAACTATTGTCAGGCAAGTCTGATGGTGAGTCCACACATGAAACCTGTCGAAGAGTTGCAGGTCTATAAAGAGAGGCCAGTAAAACAACATGGTGAGGAAGAGGGAGGCCTATGTGCAAGCTGCCAGTTGGGGAACCGTGTCATAAGGAGGCAGTCGTGGTGAGGCCGGCAAGGAAGCCAGGATGCTGGCTGATGCCCAGCAAAACCGAGGAGCCCCAGGCTAGGGGGGCCATTGGATTGCCACAGAAGTGGGAGCCTCCGGGCTGGGCTGTGTGTAGCAGTGCCTGCGAGTGGGCAGGAAGAAATGGATGCCATCTGCGTCCATGTGGAGGGGGCATTGACACCAGCATGTACTGCATAGCACCAGCAGTGCGAGTGTGCTCGCAGGGGCCGGTCTGACGAGTGGCGAAGCAAGGAGAAGGCAGTCAGAGCTGCTGGAAAGGACACCGAAGAACAGTAAGTTTCGGGGGGGGGGGGGGTACTCAGAGCCGTGCACCTCTAGAGCACTGCATGTAAGTAACACAGTGCTGTATAAAGCTTATTACATGCCGAATGGAATTAAATCTTGAAACAACGCTGAAATACATATATTGAATACCGTATTCGGTGCAAACTTGAAACAATGCTGAAATATATATATTGAATACCAAACTGAATGAAAATGTATTTTTGTATTTTATTAAAATGATAAAGTGTCTTTTGCCAAAGGTGCTGTACAATAAAAAAAAATCTGAAATATGGTACAATCAAAAATGAAATAGATGAATAAAAATGTACATCAACAGAGAAAGAAAAAGCATTTTGTATTACTTTTGAAGAACCAGTGGTGCAAGAAGGTGGAGTTTATGGTTAGTTTGGAAAATGTAAAGAGATGAGGAGGAACAAATTGAGAGAGGGAGGGCATTGAAGTGCTTGGGGCTAAAAGAGAAAAGGGGCAGAAACAAGACGAAGCACTGGATGGCTTAGGAACAGTCAAAAGAAATAGATTCAGAGATCACAAGGAACGTGAAGGAACATAGAACGAAAGTAAAGAGGAGAGATAAGGGGGGGGGGGAGACAAGCCATGGGTACACTTAAACATTATCCCCAAAAAATGATACAAGATATGGGATTCAAATGGAAGTAGTGAGCTTGAGAGTAAAGAAGAAGTAATACAGGAATGAGGGGGTAAATAAAAAAGGAGATGATGGAAGAGTTATACATAGAACGAAGAGGGGAAATATGACAAGCATGGAGGCCAAGTAATAACGATGAACAGAAGTAGATACAAGAAAAGATAAGGGAAAATAGAAGACGTTTGGTGTGAAAAGAAAGATAAGGATGAGTACGACAAATGTTAAACAGAACATAGCAGCAGGAGCGAGCAATAGCGACAATATGAAGGGAAAAGAGAGAGAGGGATCGTAGATAAGGCCCAGATTGAGTGCAGAAGGAGAAAAGGAAAGAGTGGATGGAGGAAAAGAAAGAGGAGAAGCGTTGGGAGAGATAGTAGAAGAGGGAAAGTATAGCACCTTATTTTCTGAGGGATTAAGATTAATTGCATGCAAAGGTACAAGAGTGGCACCAACGAGGATGCCTCTCTAATGCGGAAAAAGCATTCTTAAGCATTAAAAACCCAGTTATGCCCACAATTTATTTTTTGCCCAAGATACACAAATGTTTTGATGGCCTATCCGAAGTTCGTCCCATCATGAGTGGAATTGGTGGAGCAACAGAATGCCTTTCTGAGTACATTGATAATGCAATCAGGGAACATGTCTTAAACATACCATCATACATTAGAGACAGCACCCATGTGTTAGCCATTCTTCAAGACGTTAAGTGGGAAAATTAGTACCTACTAACCACACTTGATGTGATAGCACTCTATACATCCATAGACCATGATCTAGCTGTTCAGGGGATTGATTATACATTCCGCAATCACTCAGCTTCATACATAGAACATGTGGCAATGATCAAGGAATTTCTCAGATTTTCACTTGGCAATAATGTCTTTCTGTTTAATGGAATGTATTATCTACAGACCAAGGGCATAGCCATGGGGGCCAAAGTTGCACCATCATTAGCCAATCTGTTTGTGGCACATTTTGAAGACCAACATGCTTGCTAACCAATATTAAAAGACATTGTTATGTGGAAGAGATCCATTGATGATGTTATTATTGTGTGGAAAGGCACTAAAGGCAGTTTTCATGAATACATTGACCTCCTTAACAGGAATTTATATGGATTGCGGTTCACAGGTCATTGTGATCCAGAATCCATTAACTTTTCGGACCTGCATATTTATATTAGAGGGAAGCAAATAGCAACAACCACTTTCTGGAAAAGCACGGAAGTGAACTCGACACTATATGCCAGTAGCCGCCACAGGGCATCTACAACGTCTAACTTCCCTTAGGGAATTCTATAGAGCGTGCAGGAACTGCAGCAATGTTGATGAGCACGATAATGAGTGTGAGCTCCTGACCAAGAGATTTTGGAGGAGAGGGTATTCTGCAAAAATAATGAATGATGCTAAAGATAAAATCAGAGGGATTGACCAATCTAAGATGATAACATGTGTACCTAAGACTTGTGGTAATAAAACTCAAAACTACAGCAATCGCATCAACATTATGAGGCAATACTCTCAGGATTGCAAGACATTACATAGAATTATCCAAAAACATTGGCATTTACTGCGCACGTACAAAGATATCTCACCATACATTGACAAGGGACCACAATTTGTATACACACGAGCACCAACACTTAGGAACAAACTGTGCCCTTCTTTTCTAGACACACACAACACAGCATCTGGCACAGAACAGTTGACGCAAATAGTATGTGTATATTTGAGCATGCTGATCGTCACACCTTCAAAGACAGAGTTGGTACGGAAATTCAAATTAAGGAATTAATTTATTGTAAGACTACCCATGTAGTGTACGCAATTATTTGTGTATGTGACAAGATAATTAGGCAACTACGTACACATATTCGAGAGCACTTGGCTAACCTTGACAGCCAGGACCCAAAGCTGCCATTGGCACTACATTGGCAAGATAAACATCAAATGGATAACAACCAGGACATCAGATTCATTGGGTTGATGAGAGCCAAATGCAATAAACGGGCAGGCGACCTCACTTTGAAATTATGTCAGATGGAGGCTAAGTGTATATGTCGCCTTAGATGTACAACAGAGGGGCTCAACAAGGAGCATGAAATGTATGTTTTTCTGTAAGTCATTAAATGTATCATGAATGGGTAGATGTATTGATTATGCAATGATATATGACACAGGCCTTGTATACAAGTTACATGGTGACATATAATGCATGCATATCATGTAGCACCTTTTTTACCAGTACAGTGCACTAGCCTCTCATTCTAGTGGCATATCACTCTACTCTCATCCGACAAGGTTGAGATTGACACATCATGCATACAGACTCATTTGTACCTTACAACATGCACCTTTTAATTTGCTAAACATCTTATCTGCAGAGAACTTAACCTTCAAACAATAAATATGCAACAATACTAAGTATAGCATTGGTATCAAGCTATATAGTCTCAAGCATGACTTGATGTTGTTTTTTGGCACTCATATCACGTTACCTCACTGATTCTAAGATTACAATTTGCTAAACAAATGTTCACCTACTACAAGTTGTGCCAACACATACATACACCACCCATGATCTGAATCGCGGGGTGATATATAATAAGTCTTGTATAGTAACAATACACCTGCCTTGCATCATTGGTGCATATTTCTATTCTAAGTGCTTCCCATTTGGGACCACATATTTCATGGTACCACACGGGCTGAGACGCAATGACATCATCATGCCCGCGTGCGGCAATTGAAACCACAATAATAACAATACGGATGGCTCCTGCGCAAGTTTGACATGCAGAGCTGATCGGAGGAGATTTCAAACAGGACCCCTCTGCTGCTATCTAAGTCAGTATTGAAAGGGTGTTTACCAGAAACTAGAATGCTTTTTGGGTTCCATTTTAAGAATGAATAGAGATTCATGCAAATCACTTCCTACAGATTCCAATGAGGGAGACGGGTAGAAGTATTAACACTTTTCAATATTATAAGCTAATGAGGACAACCTTCTCAGGCAGGAACAATACTGCTCACATTCATCGTGTATACTGGCCAGCACATGCAATCTGGTTAATTGCAACCAGTTGGCAGCAATGTAGTTTTAAGCTATGATGCTGAGATATGTTTTTCTGTCCACATGTTTTACAGGACATTCAAAAAGGAAACTATTGGGTGAACCCTAAACTAGATTAGATTTGAAATATCACTTTCAAATTCTATTAGCATAGTGGAACTTGCACAGAGGAGTTACCCACTCTGGTTAGACTTTCTCCACTCCTGACCTAAAATCACTATAGAATTGGTGGAGGCACAACTTAACAAGAGCACATATGTGGCAATACTTCATATGCTAAACAAATATACATAATTCTGGTGAAACACTACTCAGGATGACTCACAACACATGGGAGCTATACAGGATCAGGCTAGCTGTAGCTCGTATTTTACTAAAAGTAACTTAACAATGCCTCACATGGTATGAATACTGTATGATAACCTTTGCCATGCATATGCTTCTTTCCTCTTTCCGGAACCCTGCCCTTTTGGGGTACATATTAACTAATTGAACTTATTTAATTTTATGTTATGCCCTACACTGTGTGCTATGTTATTATCATTAGTTTTCTTTCATGTTGCATTGATTTGTGCACACATTTATATGTGGACCTAACAATTTTACTTTATGCATTACTGAACAACCTGTTTGCTAAACATGGATGTACAGCCTTGAGAAAGACACCTTGTTGAAGCATGTGTTGGCTGTTTCTTGTACAACTTAACTACCAGAAAATAAACCTCAAAACAACCTTATAGGAATCTGGGACATTGCACAAAAGTATTGGCTGTGCGTGAAGTACGAGCGGATTCTTTAAATTGATTTTGTCAAGTGGCATAAGGGTATAAAACCTACCACTCGCCATGCAACAGGCATGCTTCCTATCCATTGTCCCAGCGTGATGGTACACAGTGTACCCTTAGGTACTTTCTCTTATTAAATACAGAACTATATGTTTTATGGGCAAAGCTAATGCCATGCAGAAGGCAAGAGGAAAGTGCCCATTTGATATGCATCATGCAGAAAATAGAACAAGTGTAAAGAAATGCAACAAAAGGTGGAGTATCAACTACACCACCACAAAGTGAACTTTATGACTGGAGACAATTTGATAAGGGCAAAGCCTGGCAAGAGAGGTTTCACACGTCGGGCCAAAGCCAAGAAGCTAACTGAAAGAAACCAGGAAAGTGTGAAACTGCCGCTAAAGTCAACAGGCTGAGACTTGGCAAAATGAATGTGAATCTGCACACAGGAACAAGTACAGATTAACTTGTGAGAGCTGGAGAGCTTGGAGGAGGGCGGGGGTTCCTGGTTGCGTGACCTGTGATGGATGGACCGTGTGGTCTGACAACTGTGCCTAGACCAGTGAGCTCTAAATGATGAAAGCAAAAAGGCATTATGAAAGAAACCAAAGAGAAGCACTGTAAGCAGACTGGTGAGGTTAACCAAAGGGTGCTACATTGATGTCTTGGGGAAGGTAACCCTGAGAGTTGATGAAACACAAATGCTGTCTTGAGGACAGAGCCCCAAGACCTCTTTTCTTTGAACTGTGCTGTTTGAGAGACTTGGGGAAGGTATCCTCAAGGATTGTGTGGAACTGAGTTGCTTTGAACTTGGGAAAGGTAATCTTGAGACATTTTGTGTGAACTTTCTTGAACTTGGTGAAGGGAAGCTGAAAAGGAAGCTAAGAGCTGGAAGATGCCCAGAACTGATCACCATTCCTTTCATAATTGACATCCCTACAAATTGTTTAGTTTTAGTTGTCAGGGCAAAGATAGGTTTTGGACACAGACAGACTTTTCAGTTGAACTCTTTGATTCAGATAGCCCTTAGTTTTGTTCAGAAAGGGAAATCCCACCATAGCAAGCGGCAAGTTAGGCCTTCTACCATCCAGATATTTAATTTAATACATTATTTTATTTTGAACTTTAAGTCTGTTGTCTGTGTCTTACTTCATAAAGCCTTCCCAAATGCTGTCAGGGGTAGGATGCGGCTCAACTGGGATAAGCTGGGTGGACCGTAAGATTTGAAAAACTAAGTGTCAGAGCATCAGACCCCTCAGTAGCTACCAAGGGTTCTATTGGATTTGATGTCTGTAGTAATAGGGATGAGATAATTCCTCCAAGTGAAAGAATATTGATACCTACTGACCTGATACTGATTCCACCCCCTGATATGTACATTAGAATGCACCCTAAATCAGGGCTGGCATGGAGATCTGGAATTGAAGCTTTAGCATGAGTAATAGAACCAAACTTTAGGGGTGATGTTAAGGTATTGCTACAAAACCATGGGAAGGATCCATTCCAGATTTATCAAGGAGATAAAATCGCTCAAGGGGTGCTGGAGAGGGCGGTTTTCCCTAGGCTGAAGGAAGAATCTGTGAAGGAAAGTACAGACAGAGGCTTTGGAGAGGCAGATGAGACATCTGCTGCCCCTCCCCACCCTGAATCCCAGCAAACTAGAGAGCAATAGCCTGACACACTTCCAGACTTAGCTTTTGGCCAAAGAAATGACCGCTTGTTAGCTGAAGCATTTTCGTGGGTAATATCAGAATCAGAGGGTCGTGAGAAAGGGGGACCTTTTTTCTTTTTGAGACATGTCATTCTTTATAGAGGAGATACCACTTCAGAGGGCCTGGTAAAAATCAATTTGGTAGTCCTCAAAAGTCAAAAGCAGTTGGTGCTAGACATAGCCCATTCACATATGACGGGAGGCCATTTGAGGCAGTTGAAAACTCAAGCCCATATAATGAACAAGTTCTACTGGCCCGGAATTCACGCTTACATAAAAAACGTTATTCAAGCGTGAGTACTCTGCCAGAAAACTAGTACACACATACCACCACCAGTCCCGTTAAATTTGTTGCCAATAATTGAGGTCCCATTTTCCCGGATTGGTATGGATATTGTGGGCACACTGTAAACTTTCAAACTGGTGAACACATGCATCCTAGTTATTGTTTTTTATGCTTCACATTATCCCGAGGTCTTCCCCCTGAGAGCCGACACAACAAATACTGAAACACCTGCTCCCTTTCTTCTCCCGGGTAGGGTTTCTGAAGGAGACATTGGGCCTCATTACGGGTCTGGAGGTAACCGTGCCGTGCTACACTCGGGTTGCTGCCGGACCCGTGATGAATTACCGGGGACTGACTTCCTGGCTATTCCAAGTCTGGTGGACGGGAAGTGAGGCGCTGACATTTTCGTTCATTCCCATAGAGTCTCGTTGGACTCTATGGGAATGGCGACATGGAAGCATTGTATGCCTGCCGTGACCGCTGTGCCCGTAGTTTGCCGATCCAGAAACAACGGTGCCAGTAAGCTTACTGGCACCGTTGTTTCTGGACCGGCAAACTTCGAATGAAGCCCATTGAACAACCAGGGTTCAAATTTCATGAACAAATTTATTAGGGAAGTTAAAGAACTGTTGCACATCACTACCCTGAAAAAATCGGTGTATCATCCCCAGATCGATGGCCTTGTGGAAAGATTTAATAAGACCCTCAAAAACATACTGCGTTAATTTGTTGAACAGGATGGTAGGAACTAGGATCAAATGATGTCCTGGGCCTTATTTGCGATCCAGGAAACCTCTCAGGCCTCAACAGGATGTTCCCTGTTTGAACTCCTTTTTGGACGAGAACCACGGGATGTCCTAGATATGTTGAGAGAAACCTGGACAGAGAGAGAGGATGCCCCAATTCCACTCTCTCAAATGGCAAATAGGTTGAAAGAACACATGACAGCTGTAAAGATCTTTAGTACAGATTCACTTGGTGTGAGAAACCTGAAGGTATTCCCTCTCCTATTCGCCATGGATCCTTTGCGCAGGAGGCCAGGGAAAGGCCATCGCTCTTGGATCCTGACCCTGGGGTGGACAAGCGAGGGAGGATCACCTGGGTGGAGGGTCCTTGAGGAGTGGGATGGGGATGCCCTTGGGTGATACATGGTATCCCCCTTTTCCTACCAACAACCAACCTTGCCCTAACCAGACCTTTATGGGCTATTGTAAGCCTGTTTCCCTCACTTTCCCTAATGCATCACCTGACAGTACTGAGACGACAAAGATGCGACTGCGAGTGATGAAGATTACCTCTTTTCACCACTTTAGTACTGGGACAAAGAAGATGCCTATGAGGAGCTGTGAGAGTCACGCATGTCCCTCTAATCAGGGTCAGGCAGGGCCAATCAGGTTTCACACCTGCAGCTAGTCAAGATGGTGCATGTGTATAAAGAGAAGGAGAAGATGAGAGCGGAAGAGCAACATGGAGACCTGAGAGCAGAGAAACAGCAGGAGACCCGTGTGAGGAGGCAGCCATGGTGGTCTAAGAGGAAGAACCAAAACGCCGGCAAAAGACCCAGAGGACTTGTGGGACCCGAGGTTAATGGGCTTTGTAATTTCCCCAGGCCTCATAGCCTCCAGTGCACGGCACAAGCAGCAGGAGCTGCTGGAGGATGCGGAACCCCGAGGACTTGGGCTGGGTCTGAGAACAAGCATCAGAGGTGCTGGCGCAAAGGAGAAACTATGCGGCAAGCAAGTGGAGCTCCCACCGATAGGTTTCCCTGCCTCTGGAGCTGAGCTTAATCTGTGGAAACCATTGGACGAGCCAAATGGAAGCTGTTGAGTGTCGGAGGGATGCTCCAGCATTGGGAAGCTGCTAATGGACCTCCAGTGAGTAACAGTCCGTGAACTTGAACAATTGAACATATATTTTGAATAACAAACTATATAAAAACTTAACTTTGAAAGAAAACTAATATATATTGAATACCGAACTATATGAAAACTTAACTTTGGAAGAAAACCAATATATCTTGAATGCCGAACTATATGAGAATTTAACATTGGAAGACAACCAATTTATCTTGAATGCTGCACTATATGAACACTAAACATTAAGGCAAACAAATACATTGAATACCAAACTCATTCATAGTTTGGCCTTCAAGCAAACAGGTGTATGGTTCAGACCGAATATAATTAAACAATATAAAACTACTTTTAAATATTGAACTGAAATTCAACCATAATGAACTTAAGTTGCACAACAAATTACACTTAACCTGAAAGTTGATTATATTGAAGGCTGATGGAAGCCTAAACAATGAACTGTAATCCCTAGTGCAGGGTGGCAAAGCTACAACTTGACAAGGGGCGAGTAATACATGGCGGCAGACCCATAAAACAACCAAGGAGAAGCCAGAGGAATTTTAGAGTACGCCCTAGAGGCCAATAAAAGTGACGGTGACTTGGGGCACAGGAGCCAGTGTATGTGGGCTAAGGAACCCAGGGATCCTGGTTGCTTGATCTGTGATGGGTGGACGGTGCATTCTGATAACTGCGCCTGGATCAGAGAGCCCTCAATGGTGATGACTAAAGCACACCACAAAACAAACCCAATTAAAACCACTGCAAAACTTTTGAAAAGACTGAAGCAAGTGAAGTCTTGGAGAAGGGAATCCTGAGGCTTGAGGTATTTTGAGGCCCTTTCTGTTTGTATTGTGCAACTTAAAGCTTGGTCAAGGGAACGCCAAGGATTGAGGCGCTTGAAACACTATGTTCTTATTGTTTAAGAGCCTAACAAGCAAACAATAAATAAAATAAATAAAAACAAGAAATTGGTTTTGAACTATATCACCTTGAATTGGAGAAGGTAAACTTTGAGACTTTTTTTTAAGGGAACTTTCATATGCTTGTGGAGAACTTTCATATACTGGGGAAGGGGAGTTGAAAGAAAGCTCAGAACCGTGCCAAGGACGAGTATACTCATCCTTTTTGCATAGACTTCATTAATAGCCTGCCACTTAAGGTGTTAAACACTGTTTCTTTTGGACTTTAATGTCCGTACACATTTATTGGTTCTAGTTGTGAGGGCAAGTTAGGTTTTCAACCATCCTGACGTTTGAGTTAATACATATTTTTTGTTTGAATTTGAAGTCTGTTGTCTGTGTCCTTCTTCATGATGCCTTCACAATGGTTAAGGCACAAGAACAAAAGAAGACCTCCTACAATAAAAATGTTTCTCTCAGATCCTATTCTATAGGTGAAAAGATGCTTGTCTTATTGACTACTTCAGAAAATAAACTTGTGTCCATATGGCATGGACCATACAAAGTACTAGAAGAAACGGGCCGCTGTAATTATAAGATCTCACAACCAAACCGCTGTCTTAAAACCCAAGTCTACTATATAAATCTATTGAAGGAATGGAAGGAAAAGCCATCCGAGCCCCAGGCCATAATATTATACTGTCTTTTACCAGAAGACACAGAAAGCAAAGCGTTAATTTCACCTGATCACAATAACAATCAGAAACAAGATTTATATGAACTTAAAAGGCAGTCCATTGATGTGTTTGGAGAGGAACCTGGGTGTAACGCTCACCTGATTCCCGCAGAGGCGCCGGTCTTGACTGGGTGAATGCCGTATCTTCAAAGGTGATGTGTAACACACGGTTGGCTCTTTGGGCTGGACCTCTGTGCACTGTATGTCTGACTCGAAGAGTAAGATGTCTGCAGATAGAAAATATGGGATTAATGAACTGGGGTTATTGGGTGCCTCTCTCCTCTTCCCTTTCTCTTCTCCTGTAGAACCCCAAAGGTTAACGCCCTCACCTTAGGTAAGTGAACGCCGAGCTCTCCATCTGCCTCGGGGCAGGGTGCCGTAACCAGTTCCTTCACTGGATAAGGGTGCAGGCCTCTTGACCTCAGAGGACTGCTGTCCGTCGTTAACTGCACGAACGGTAAATTCTGGGCGCTTCAAATGTCTTAAAAGTCTTTTGTAATGATATCTCTTGTTTTGCAGAGTTCCGGCGATGGCGGGCTGATGAAAGTTGAGGATCGAACCCGCGTGAGGAATAGAAGCGCCTGGAAGCACGTAGGTAAGCGCTTGTAGCCTGCTTCACGATGCGCACTAACTGTCCCTTTTATCTTGCAGGTACAAGTTCGGAGCTTTAGAGAAGCTGAAGGGTGCTGGAATACCCACTGGATTCGGCGTGGGAAGGAGTAATGGCACGTGAGTAATAAAGTTGCCCAATGTCTTTAAACGCACCTTCTTTTGTCTTTCTGATGCGGGATGCAGCGCCGAAGTCCTCCGGAGCGTGCGAAGAGCTGGTAAGCTTTTGTCTTTCAGATGCCGGAATGCAGTGCGAAGACCTCCGGAACATGCGAAGAGTAGGTAAGCCTTTGTCTTTCAGATGCCGGAATGCAGCGCGAGGCGTTGGTGACAGCCGATGGACCAGGTAAGAGATGCGCTGCCACTGAAGACCGTAGTGCTAACCTGTTCTTTCTTTGTCTTTACAGGTGCTGCTGAAGACTGGATTCCAGGATGGTAAGCCTTTGTTTCCTTAGGCCAAGGATCAGAA
Source organism: Ambystoma mexicanum (assembly GCF_040938575.1). Classification (NCBI taxonomy): domain Eukaryota; kingdom Metazoa; phylum Chordata; class Amphibia; order Caudata; family Ambystomatidae; genus Ambystoma; species Ambystoma mexicanum. The sequence goes on along the minus strand of NC_090921.1, from coordinate 1,356,328,370 downwards.
GCAGAAGACACGATGAGCGTTCTGCTGCAGAGAATGCAGAATAACGCAAAGCAAGATTCATCCATCGGGTGTGGTTTAAATAGCCTCCTATAGTGCTTAGGTCTCTCCTTCCACAGCCACGCCTAGGTAAGAAAAGAGTTCCTGCTTTCCAGAAGAGTTCCAGTGTTCTGAACCTAGGGAGTGGCTCCTGCCCCACCCAACAGGAAAAGTAGTCCCAAACAGAAGAGGATCAGGGGTTCAACTGGCAGGTAAGTAAGCAGCATGGTCTGCTGCAGGTAAGTCCACCCAAGCATTATGAGCCCGGCACTTCCAGCGCTGGGACTGGGCATCTTTATGAGCCTGGTGCCACTGGCGCCAGGACAGGGTCCAAAAGGTCCCAATTGGGACTGGCTGGCACTCGAAACCGGGGTTATGGGTCTGCTTTGAAGGGAGTCGGGCAAGTCCTGATCTTTTGGAAGCAGAGATCATGACAGCACCCCCCCTCAAGGCCCCTCCCAAACCGGGCTTCTCCGGGGGTTTGGGCTTGTTAGGAAATGTTCGATGAAATCTTTTGATTAGACGAGGCGCGTGGACATATTCTGCAGGTTCCCAGGATCTTTCTTGGGGACCGTAGCCTTTCCAGTCAATCAGGTAAAATAGTTTAGATTTGGAGATCTTGGAATCCAGGATGCTTTTGACTTCAAACTCGAGTTCTCCATCAACTAGAATAGGTTTTGGAGATGTAGTTAGTCGGGTTTGAGGTTGCACGGGTTTTAATAGAGAGACGTGGAAGACCGGATGTATCTTCATGTGAGGGGGCAAGTCCAACTTGACCGCTACTGGATTTACTATGGTAGTGATGGAATAGGGACCAAGGTATCTTGGGTTGAATGTGCGTGGTCCTTTTAGAGGTAGATATTTGGTGGATAACCAGACTTGATCTCCTACTTGATATTGGGGGGCTTCCTTCCGATGTTGGTCTGCTCCTTTCTTGTATTGTTCTTTAGCCCTTTGAAGGTGAGAAACGGCTTCCTTAAAGGCTTGGGTGATTGTAGAATGCAGGTGGTCTACTGCTGGTGTTCCAAGATCTTGGAGTGGATCCAACTCCGAGGTTCGAGGGTGACTACCGTATAAAAGAAAAAACGGGGTCTTCCCAGTTCCCGAGTGGACAGAGTTATTGTAGGCATATTCGGCTATCCAAAGGATATCTTTCCAAGTTTGTTCAGTTTGTTGTAGCATGCAGCGCAAATACTGTTCCAGAGTTTGATTGGTCCTCTCGGTTTGTCCGTCGGTTTGAGGGTGGTGGCTGGTCGAAAGTCTCACATCAATTTGAGCCGACCGACAGCAACTTCGCCAAAAATGAGAAATAAATTGACTACCTCGATCCGAAATTAGAACTGAAGGAAAACCGTGCAGTCGGACGATGTTTTCGAGAAATTCTCGGGCCAGAGTTGCTGCTGTTGGTAAGCCTTTGAGTGGAATGAAATGCGCCATCTTGGAGAATAGGTCCACGATTACTAGGATCATATTGTATCCGGAGCATGGAGGTAGATCGGTGATGAAGTCCATAGAAAGCGTATGCCAAGGGCGAGGCGGGATGTCAATAGGGCGTAAGAGGCCGGCTGGTTTTTCCTTTTGACTCTTGTTTTGGGCGCATACTCCACAGGACATTATAAAGTCTCTGATATCTTTTTTCCAAGACGGCCACCAGAAGTAGCGCTTGATCTTTTCCGAGGTCTTGGTCATACCGGGATGTCCTTCCATTAAAGAATCGTGATAACAAGAGATTACCTTTTTCTGTAAATCTGTGCTGGGCAGGTATAACCGTTCTTGGAAATATAATAGGTTGTCCTTCACCGTAAAGTCCTTTCCCTGCAGATGCCAATTCTGTATGTCTGCTGGAGTTACCAGTAGCCTGGCTTTATCCTTAACTTCCTCTATGGATTGTGTGGCGATTACACCTAGAATTCTTTGTTCGGGAATGATAGGTACAGGTTTAGGATTGATCAAATGTTCTTCCACTCCCATCCGAGAAAGGGCATCAGCTTTACCGTTTTTTGTACCAGGTCGATAGGTAATTATGAAGTCAAACTCGGCAAAGAATAGTGCCCAACGGAGTTGCCTAGAGGATTGAGCTTTTGCGGTTTTCACATATTGCAGGTTTCGGTGATCTGTAATCACAGTAACGGTGTGTCGGGCCCCCAGAAGATAATGCCGCCAAGCCTTAAAGGAGGACTTGATAGCTAGAAGTTCCTTATCAGTAATAGTGTAATTGATTTCAGGAGGCGAGAATTTGCGGGACCAAAATGCCACGGGATGCAACTGATTGGTTACTGGGTCCTTTTGTGATAGAACTGCCCCCATGGCAAGGTTCGAAGCATCAGTTTCAACGATGTGGGGGAGTTCTGGGCGAGGATGTTTTAAGATCGGTGCAGAGATAAATCTATTCTTCAAATTCTGGAAAGCTTGTTCCGCCTCGGTAGACCATTCAAAACGTTTGTTTTTCTTTAACAAGGCGGTGATGGGCTGGACTATTCGAGAGAATTCGGGGATAAACCTGCGGTAAAAGTTAGCGAAGCCTAACATGCTTTGAACACCTTTTACGGAGGATGGCGATGGCCATTTGAGAATTGCATCGACCTTCTTTGAATCCATACGCACTCCGCTAGGTGATAATATGAATCCCAAGAATTCAACTTCAGTCACGTTGAAAACACATTTTTCCAACTTAGCGAAAAGTTTGTGTTGACGCAATCTCTCGAGGACCATTTTCACGTGTTTCCGATGTTCAGTTTCCGATGAAGAATAAACGAGGATGTCGTCAATGTAAACAACAACACACACATCTATGAGCTCTCTGAGGACATCGTTCATAAAATATTGAAAGGCGGCCGGGGCATTGCAAAGTCTGAAGGGCATGACCTGATATTCAAATAGCCCATACTTGGTGCGGAAGGCCGTCTTCCATTCATCGCCCTCTTTTACTCGTACCAAGTGGTAGGCTCCTCTAAGATCCAGCTTTGTATATATGCATGCTTTTATGACTTGGTCCAGGAGTTCAGGGATCAAAGGTAACGGATATCTATTCTTAACGGTGATCTGGTTCAGGGCGCGATAATCTATACAAGTTCTAAGGTCCCCTTCTTTTTTTGGAACGAAGAACAAAGCTGAGGAAGCAGGCGACTTGGAAGGACCAATAAACCCATTCGCTAGGTATTGATCCAGGTATTGTCGGAGGTGAAGATTCTCAGGCTCGGTGAGGGCATAAATTCTATTACAAGGAGGAGTAGATCCAGGTATCAGGTCTATCTGGCAGTCATAAGACCTATGAGGAGGTAGAGAGTTAGCCTGATCCTTCCGGAAAACATCTTGGAATTCTAGGTATTCAGGAGGTAACTGGGGAGCCTCCGAGGAAATTGCTGCCAGTGCAACACCAGGTCGAGGGTGACAAGTAGAGACACATTCTGGAAACTGAACCGTTCTTGCTCGCCAATCGATCTGAGGATTGTGCTTCTCTAACCAAGGAATTCCTAGAATAATCTGGAACTGAGGGGCCTTGATCACATCGAACACGATCTTCTCATGGTGTCCATCTTGACTTACTAGCGTCACTTCTTGGGTGGTATGCGTTACTGGTCCGGAGGCTATCTCCGTACCATCCACCGTAGTAATGACGTCCTTTACAGCCTTTGGACAAAGAGTCAGATTCATCCTCAAAACCATTTCATGATCCACATAATTGCCAATGGCACCGCTGTCGACGTAAGCTTCAATCGCATGTAATCGATCCGGATGTTCAGGGCTAATGAGGACCATAGGTATCACGAAATGCGAGGTCACGGAACTGGTTTTAACGCTCGGCAAGAGGACCTCTATTCTTGTCGGGCGAGGTTGTTTCCCTGCTCAGAGTTTGTGACCCTGGTAACTGCAGCTCCTACTGCCTTCTTGGCTGGTTTCACCGGACAGTCTCGAAGAAAGTGCCCCGAGTTTCCGCAATAGAGGCATAATTGCAGCTGTTTTCTCCTTTCCCGCTCCTTTTGTGTTAGTGGTCCTTTTAGGCCCCCTATTTGCATGGGTTCCCCGGAGTCTACTCCTTTGGTAGGAGTTGGTGGTTTGGAAAATACTCGAGCATCAAACTTGGAACGATCGGCCTTCCTGTTCTGCAGTCTGTGGTCAATTTGAACGACTAAGTCAATATAGTCCGAACAGTCTTGCGGGGGATTCACTACTTGGGCTAACACATCTTTGAGCTCTCCACGTAGACCTCTATAAAATAGCGTAATCCTTTTGTCCTCAGGCCATCGAGTTTCCACTATCAATCTGTTGAAAGACGCAATATAAGCCAAAAGGTCTTGATTACCCTGTCGCAATGAAAGGAGCTCATTGTCCAAGGCCTGCCCCTGTGAATGTCTTGCAAACAGTTTTTCCATACTGAGCTGAAAAGCTTGAAAATCATGGAGAACCGGATCATCTTGATTAACTAGAGGGATCGACCAGTCTGCCGCATTGCCACTAAGGTACGAAAGCACGAAAGCTACCTTAGCTTGATCAGTTGGAAAGGCTGCTGGCCGGCATAAGAAGTGCAACCGGCACTGATTAATGAATACTGCAAACCTCTTTGGGTCACCAGAAAATCGTTCGGGCGGAGCCAGAGGTACATTCCCAGGTAGGTTGATCTGCACTGGGTTCGTAGAGGATGTTGAAGGAAGATTTGCCCCTGATGCGGGTAACGGAGTTTGTCCGTCTTGTGACTGTAGCAATTGTCTAGCGAGATCGTCTGTTCGCTCCTTGGAAATAATCAGTTCCCTTCTTAGAGCATTCGTTTCCTGACGGGCTGCATGCACTTCTGCTCTTAGTTCCCCAAGTAACTGGGCTAGTTGGTCGGTATCCGAGGTTTCCATAGCGCCTGGGTGGGAGTTTTGCGGTAGGCTTTGCGTTCTGTAACGCTCACCTGATTCCCGCAGAGGCGCCGGTCTTGACTGGGTGAATGCCGTATCTTCAAAGGTGATGTGTAACACACGGTTGGCTCTTTGGGCTGGACCTCTGTGCACTGTATGTCTGACTCGAAGAGTAAGATGTCTGCAAATAGAAAATATGGGATTAATGAACTGGGGTTATTGGGTGCCTCTCTCCTCTTCCCTTTCTCTTCTCCTGTAGAACCCCAAAGGTTAACGCCCTCACCTTAGGTAAGTGAATGCCGAGCTCTCCATCTGCCTCGGGGCAGGGTGCCGTAACCAGTTCCTTCACTGGATAAGGGTGCAGGCCTCTTGACCTCAGAGGACTGCTGTCTGTCGTTAACTGCACGAACGGTAAGTTCTGGGCGCTTCAAATGTCTTAAAAGTCTTTTGTAATGATATCTCTTGTTTTGCAGAGTTCCGGCGATGGCGGATGGCGGGCTGATGAGAGTTGAGGATCGAACCCGCGTGAGGAATAGAAGCGCCTGGAAGCACGTAGGTAAGCACTTGTAGCCTGCTTCACGATGCGCACTAACTGTCCCTTTTATCTTGCAGGTACAAGTTCGGCGCTTTAGAGAAGCTGAAGGGTGCTGGAATACCCACTGGATTCGGCGTGGGAAGGAGTAATGGCACGTGAGTAATAAAGTTGCCCAATGTCTTTAAACGCACCTTCTTTTGTCTTTCAGATGCGGGATGCAGCGCCGAAGGCCTCCGGAGCGTGCGAAGAGCTGGTAAGCTTTTGTCTTTCAGATGCCGGAATGCAGTGAGAAGACCTCCGGAACATGCGAAGAGTAGGTAAGCCTTTGTCTTTCAGATGCCGGAATGCAGCGCGAGGTGTTGGTGACAGCCGATGGACCAGGTAAGAGATGCGCTGCCACTGAAGACCGTAGTGCTAACCTGTTCTTTCTTTGTCTTTACAGGTGCTGCTGAAGACTGGATTTCAGGATGGTAAGCCTTTGTTTCCTTAGGCCCAGGATCAGAAGCAGAAGACACGATGAGCGTTCTGCTGCAGAGAATGCAGAATAACGCAAAGCAAGATTCATCCATCGGGTGTGGTTTAAATAGCCTCCTGTAGTGCTTAGGTGTCTCCTTCCACAGCCACGCCTAGGTAAGAAAAGAGTTCCTGCTTTCCAGAAGAGTTCCAGTGTTCTGAACCTAGGGAGTGGCTCCTGCCCCACCCAACAGGAAAAGTAGTCCCAAACAGAAGAGGATCAGGGGTTCAACTGGCAGGTAAGTAAGCAGCATGGTCTGCTGCAGGTAAGTCAACCCAAGCATTATGAGCCCGGCGCTTCCAGCGCTGGGACTGGGCATCTTTATGAGCCTGGTGCCACTGGCGCCAGGACAGGGTCCAAAAGGTCCCAATTGGGACTGGCTGGCACTCGAAACCGGGGTTATGGGTCTGCTTCCAAGGAAGTCAGGCAAGTCCTGATCTTTTGGAAGCAGAGATCATGACACTGGGAGAGTAAAGGGTATTTTTATCATCACATCTGCACTCCCGTAGGCAAAGTAGTATACCTGAAACCGTATCGGTTACCTGAGGCTATAAAAGAAACCATCATTCATGAGTTTAAAAACATGTTAGAGGCTAACATAATCAAACCATTGACCAGCCCATGGTCCTCCCCTAACATGTTGGTGGCAAAAGCCGATGGGAGTTGGAGATTCTGTATAGATTTTCGCAAAGTGAATGCCCTCTCGGCCTTTGATGCTTACCCAATGCCCCGTAGCGACGATCTGATAGATTAGCTGGGTAATGATTTCTACCTTTCAACCATCGGTCTCCCAAAAGTGTATTGGCCAGTTCCTTTGCATGGGCCTAATAAAAAAACACTGCCTTCACCACTCCCATAGGGTTGTTTCATTTTAAAGTCTTGCCTTTTGGGCTGCTTGTTGCTCCTGCAAAATTCGAGAGACTTATGGATAAAATCTTACAACCACACTCTGTTTTGCAGAGCCTATATAGATGGAATTGAGATACATAGCAGGAAATGGAAAGGCCATCTAAGCCACCTCTACACAATCATGAGTGTTAAGAAAAGCAGGGATGACCGCTAATCACAAAAAGTGAAAACTGGCTCAATCGACAGTATAATATTTGGGGTTCTTTGTGGGTAATGACACTTTCCAACCACAACAACAGACGGTGAGAACTGTCCTTGATACACCTCCTCCAAAAACTAATAAAGATCTAAGGGCCTTTTTGGGAATAATCGGGTAGCACCGCAGATTTATTCAAAATTTCTCTAGCTAAACATCCAGACTGACAGATACATTGAAAAATGTCGAGCCCCAGAAGATCAGATGGGAAGAGGAAGATGACATCTGTTATATGACGCTAAAACAAGCTCTGTGCCAAAAAGCCATTTTGAGAGTTGCAGATTTCACCTAAGAATTCATCCTCCAGACTGATGCTTCCTTAATGGGATTAGGAACCGTTCTGTCACAAAACCTTAATGGCTTTGAACACCCAATACTATTCATCAGCAGAGCAGAAAGCTCTTTCCCCGAGAGAAAAACTATTTAGTCATTGAGTTAGAGGCATTGGCAATTAAGTGGACCATAATCTAAAGTATTATCTCCTGGCCCATAGGTTTCGCCTAATAACAGACCATTCCCCCCTAATTTGGATCAGTCAGTGGAAGGATTGAACCCTCAGGTAATGCAGTGGTCCCTGGACTTTCAGCCATATTGCTTCACAGTTGAACAACGGAAAGGCCAAGAGCAAGGTAACAGATTTCATCTCCCGGTTTCCCAGTGAAGCACCCCGGTCCAACCCTCATTGAGGAATAGTATGTGAGAAATCTACAGGTATTCTCACTACTACTCCCCCTGGATCCTCTGTTCAGGTGGCCAGGGAAAGGCCATCGCTTTTGGTTTTGGATCCTGACCCTGGGGGAGGAGAAGTGAGGGAGGATCACCTCGGTGGAGGGTACTTGGGGATTGGAAGTCGGGTGCCCTCTGGTGAGACATGGTATCCCCCTTACCCTGTTGAGAAACAACCTAGCCCTCCCCAACCTTTATGGGTTACTTCAAAACAGTTCCTCTCATTTCCCTACATTGACCTCTGACAGTACTGAGGCGTGAAAGAGGCGACTAAGAGTAATGAACACTCAACCTTTATTTCACCACTTTGGTACTGGAACAGGAAGATACCTGCAGAGTACTGTGAGGGTCAGGCATGTCACTTTAACTATGATCAGGCAAGTCTGATGGTGAGCCCACACCTGCAATCTATCGAAGGGTTGCATGTGTATAAAGAGAGGCCAGTGAAACAATATGATGAGGAAGAGGGAGGCCTGCGTGGAAGCTGCCAGCAGGGGACCTGTGTCATAATGAGGCAGCTGTGGTGGGGCTGACGAGGAATCCAGGATGCTGACTGACGTCCAGCAAAACTGTGGATCCCCAGGCCAGGTGGGCCGTTGGATTGCCACAGAAATGGGAGCCTTCATGCTGGACTGCGTGTAGCAGCACCTGCGAGCGAGCAGGAAGAAAGGGATGCCGTCCGCGTTTGTGTGTAGGAAGCAAAGACGCCAGTGTGCTGCAGAGCACAAGGAGTGCGAGTGGGGCATGCAGGGGCTGGTCCGTCGACCGGCAAAGCAAGGAGAAGGCATTTGGAGCTTGTGGAGAGGATCCCGAAGACCGGTGTGTGTCGGGGGAGTCACTCAGAGCCAGGGCACCTCTAGAGCACTGCGTGTAAGTAACGCAGTGCTGTATAAGGCTTATTACATGCCGAACTGAATTAAATCTTGAAACAACGCTGAAGTATATTGAATACCAAACTGGGTGCAAACTTGAAACAATGCTGAAATACATATATTGAATCCTGAATTGGGTGCAATCTTAAAACAATGCTAAAATATATGTATTGAATACCAAACTGAATCAACATTGGAACTTAAGCCAAAGTAGGCATATTAAATACAGAACTTTACGTTTTATGGGCTAAGCTACTGCCAAACAGAAGCCAAGAGGGAAGTACCCATTTGAAAAGCATCATGCTGAAAATAGCACAAGTATGATGAAGTGTAACAAAAGGTGGAGTATGAACTAGACCACCACAAAAGAAACAATATAACTGGAGACAATGTGATATGGGCAAAGCCTGGCAAGAGAGGTGCAACATGTGGGGCCAAAGCCAAGAAGCTAACTTAGAGAAACCAGTAAAGTGTGAAGCTGCCCCTAAAGTCAACAGGCTGAGACTTGGCAACATGAATTTAAAAATCTGTTCACAGGAAAAAGTACAGATCAACTTGTGTGAGCTGTAGAGCTTGGAGGGGTGAGGGGGGGGGTTCCTGTTTGCATAACCCGTGTTGTGTGGACCGTGTCGTCTGACAACTGCTCCTAGACCTGTGAGCCCTAAATGATGAAAGCAAAAAGGTGTTGTGAAAGAAACCAAAGAAAATCACTGTAAGCAGACTGGTGAGGTTAACCAGAGGGGGCTAAGTTGAAGTCTTGGGGAAGGGAAGTGTTGTCTTGAGGACAGAGCCTCAAGACGTCTTTTCTTTGAACTGTGTTGTTTGAGACTTGGGGAAGGGAGCCAAGAGGAGTGTGTGGAACTGCATTGCTTCAAACTCGGGAAAGGTAATCTTGAGACTTTTTGTGAACTTTCTTGAACTTGGGGAAGGGAAGCTGAAAAGGAAGCAAAGAGCTGGAAGAGGCTCAGAACTTTATGTCAATCACCATTTCTTTAATTATTGACATCCCTGCACATTGTTTAGTTTTAGTTGTGAGGGCAAGGATAGGTTTTGGACACAGACAGACTTTTTAGTTGAACTCTTTGACTCAGACTTTCCTTAGTTTTGTTCAGGTAGGGAAATCCCTCCTTAGCATAGGGCAAGTTAGGCATTGTACCATCCTGTCATTTCATATAATACATTATTTTATTTTGAACTTTAAGTCTGTTGTCTGTTCTTACTCACAGACTTACCGCCTACAACTATGCAGACGACACACAACTGATTGTGAAAACAAACAGAATGTCATGATTCGCTCCTATTCCCGTCAGTTGGGGGCATGATTTGGGCTTTATTCCCTACTGGACTTTCTTTTCGGACCTTACGTGACAGTGCTGTGGTGAATTGGGAGTGCTAAATCCTTACTTGCTATGTTACTTCCCTTCCGGATCCATTCCATTTTGTTTGGCAGCCAAAATGCTGCTTTAATCTAAAGACTATGCTTCCCAGAATGCCTGGCCCACTGCTTCAACTCCACCCTTTCAGGACAAGGTTGGGTGAAGGATAAGCAGCACCTGTGGCTGGCAGGTGCAGCAAGCAGCACACCCGAGGCGTGCGCTCGTTAGCCAGCTGTAAAAGCCTCAGTTTGCGCTAGTCCAGAGTTGGTCATTGATGCAGTGTTCCTGTTGTGACTGGTCCCTTGTTCCTGGTTCTTAGCTTAGTCTCTAGTTCCTAATTAATTTCTGGCTCCCTTTTCACTGGATTTCGAATTTAGTGTGCTTATCAGTAATTTATGCTTCCTGGATTTCTTTTCTGTCTTCCTTTTTTTTGCAATCAGCACTTCCCAGTGCTTTCCTTTTTCTGTGTTCTTTATTCTAATAACTTTGCCCTATTCAGCAGCGAAACCTTGATTCTTTAGTCACTCCTCATTTAGAGATTTAGTATTTTGTCCCAGTTTGCCTTTCCGTCCCTGAGTGGGAAGGGGCTGGTTTTGCCCCTGGCATTTCGTTTTCCCTGCTCCTGTTCCTTTAATTTCTTTTGGAGTCTATTCCAGGTTTTCCCTTGTACTTCTCCCTTTGCCCCCTATCTATTGTTAGGTGTGGTGTGCTGTTGTAGCCAGCTCCTGTGTGAATTTCTAGGTTTTCCTCACTATTCTGTAATCACTATTCCTACTTGTACCTTGTCAGTAGTCTGATCTATTAAGTTATCCTCCCTTTGCTGTTATAGCCTTTCTGGGTCTCTGTTTGATCCGCAGGGTTTGGGGGCTTTGCTGACATTTCAAGTGGTATTTCTCATCCTTGTGAGTATTGTCTTGCCTGCCCTGTATGTGGGCTTAGTGCTGACAGTACCTGTAGCAGCAAGTGTGTGTATGGAGCTTGCTGACTTTCTTTGTAATCATAAGGAGCTTCTAAGTGCTTACCCAACATGCCTTTTCATATATTTGTATTAGTGTACATGTGTCTTGGTTCCCTAGTGCATGTTGTTTGACTCAATGTTATTCACTGTGTGATCTTGTACACATTTCCCTTGCCATATTTAATGCTTTTGTCCTCTCACATCAAAGAACCCAGGAACAAAATAACCGCCTCAACAACTGCCTCAAAGACATCTACAATTGGATGACAATGAACAACCTTAAACTGAACCTGGAAGAAATGGAAATAATGTTCTCATCCGCATGATTTGACGGGGGAACGCACAACTGGACTGGCTGGCCGGCATGGGAACGCAACCAGAGACTACCAATGTAGTAAATAACCTAGGAATACTAATGGACAGCAGATTATCCCTGGAACCGCAGGTCAACGCAATCACCAAATAATGCTTCTTCCTCCTAAAACTACTCAGAAGATTACTCCCCTACCTCTCCTTCCCTCACAGAACCCTCACAATCATATCCCTGATACTCACAAGAATTGACTACGCAAAGAGCCTCTACCTAGGAATGCCAGAAAGACATACCAAGAAACTCCAAAAGGGTACAAAATACAGCAGCCAGGATCCTATTAAGACTAAACAGAAGAGACCACATCACGTCAGCGCTGAAAAGCTTACACTGCTTACCAGTAAAAAAACCACATACATTTTAAAGCACCTTGCATCGCCCACAAAGCCTTGCACAGAAAAGGAGTTAAATTTCTCCAAGACAAGATTAGCCGGTACCGCTCAAGAAGGGACCTAAGATCCTACAAATAGAGGCAAAACATTACGAAAAAGGATTTTTGGGGGAACAGCATTCTCACGTCTAATTGCTAACCTCTGGAACACTGTGTCCAAAGAAATTAGAACCATAGAAGACCACATCACTTTCAGGAATCGACTCAAAACCTGGTTATTTAACAGACAATGACAACCTCAAAGGGACACTTACTGCAATAACATCACAGATAAACAACTAGAGAGGAGGCGAAATGGGCCGATGATCCACAACCAAGAATCTGGGTGGATACCATCAGGTGGCAACCAAAGAGTCACACCAGAAGCTCCAACAAACTGAGAGAACTATGAACCAATTTCCCTTTTCTGCTCTTCCGACATAATCACTGCCACTACACCAGACCTTGAGGTAGCCACACTACACATAAACAAACCAATAATCAATTCTATGTTCACACCCACCATCTCTGAGATGCTGGAAGCACATCTTTAGTAAACCACCCCACATAGTTCATATAATTGTCAACACACCAAGACACCAGATAGACTTACAGCTACGTCCACCTCACGGCTCTGGATCCCTTATGGACACTATCTAACCAGTGCGCACAACCACAACCTCCCCAGCACGACACAACACATTAACACCAAACACCAGCACAAAGCGGAGACACTGAGCCTTACCCATACGGTTACAACGCACAGGGCATCTGCACCAATTCTGCATGTAAAACAACACTCACACACGCCAGTATCTCCTGGTTCTGAACCTATCCTCTCATCCTATCATCACTAACCTCCCCACCCTCCTTTATCCCGAAGCCACGTGAGTACCTGGAGACTGCCCCTGAGTGGTAGCGGTGCACAGTATAAATCAACATAACATAACATTGATGACCATCCATTAGGAGATTGATGAGATTAAGGAACAGCTTTTGGCACTACAGTCGACAGAGGATCTCAATGAGGTATTGGAGGACATTAACCATAAACTAGACACATACCAAAAGGACAAAAAACAACACAAAATATATAAATTCTGCAGGGACACAGTTGTCCCTGCAGAATAAAATGGTTTATTAAATCAAAAGTCAGGAGGGTGGAAGGCCTAACTTGCCCTATGCTAAGTTGGGATTCCCCTACTGAATGAAACTAACGAAAGTCTAAGTCAAAGAATTCAACTTAAAAGCCTGCCTGTGGTCAAAACCTAAGCTTGCCCATACAACTAAAGGTAAACAATGTGTAGGGATGTCAATAATCAAAGAAATGGTGATCAACACAAAGTTGTGAGCTTCTTTCACCTCTCAGATTGATAGGTCAGGGGCAATGTGTTTGTCTTGGAAGCAAGACAACATGGCGCAACACAGGTTCAAATCCCTTTCCCGTGCTTAGAAACCACTTGTTGGTATTAGTCACGTTATAAATGAACAATAAAATAAATAAATAAATGGTCAGCACCCCTTCCCCAAGTTCAAGAAAGTTCCACAAAAATTCTCAAGATTACCTTTCTCAAGTTCAAGGCAATAAAGTTCTACACAATCCTCAGAGTCCATTCCCCAAGTTCGAAGCAACACAGTTCAAAAGAAAGGGGTCTTGAGGCTCCGTCCTCAACACACCATTTGCATTTCTTCAAGTCTCAGGGTTCTATGGGCATGGTATCACAAGTAGACACTGACACAAGAGCTGAACGTTTCAAAACCTTTATTGATAGTTTAAAAGGGATTGGAAAACTCCTGTCATGCCCTATAACTAAGATGGGAGTATTCTCGACCATCAAACAAAAGAAAATACAGTCCTAGTCAGTCCTTAGTCAAAATAAAATGGCCTATACTAATAAACCTAATGCCTGCCGTCTTTCTATTACAATAAATGTGTAAAGGGAATGTGTAATGCAAAAAGGAAAATCAGTGTTCAAAAGGAATGTCAGTATAGCTGAGTAAACTCCCTTCTGCACCATTTGTAGCACGGGGTAAGGTGGCATACTTGGACTTTGCACACACTCTAGCTTCAGACACAATGATGCAGTTTGTTTCGTGGACAAGGGCCCACTTGGCCTCCACGAAAAGTCACTTGTTTCTCTGCTGGACCTCTCGGCTTTCTCTCACTCCAGCTCAGGTCACCTTTTAGCTTGTAATACAGTTCAAAAAAAGTTTGTTTCCTTCTGGTTACCACAATTCAGTACAGGTTTCACTCCTCTGGGCTCAACCTTTCAATCGCAATTTGTGGAGGTTCCCTTCCCAAAGCTTCAATCACACCTTCATAGGCTTCATCGGGCTCAAGCCTCCTTTCACTTTTCTTCCGCTGTCAAAGACTTTCGAAACTGCAAGGCTTTTGCACTTACTTCAGCATGACCACTTCAACCTTCTTTTCTCAAATGTCACTTTTCTCTCCTACACCAAGGCCTCTTAGTAAATGTAGTTTCAAGCACAGTACTTATTTCAAAGTTCAAAGATATCTCTCACATCCAGGTTTCCCTCTGCCGGTATCAAACCTAACAACAGTTTAAATCTTGCATCTCAATTTCTTTCTCTTCCCGCGGCTTCTATGGCATCAGACATTTCACAGAGACTTTCGATTGGGCAATCTTCTTTCGCCAGACCACTCTATCACTTTGTATCTTTAATTTACAATTATTTACAGTGCTTTGCTTTCTCTTGCGTCTTATCGGCACATGCGCAACCTTCATTCATTGGATACTGTTGCTGTCAAGTTTCATTTATCACAGACCAGATTTTCATTGCTTTCATCAACTCACCGGCTGTGTTAGTTCATTTTTGTCTTTCGCGGCTTTGATCCTGAAGTCAATGCTGATTCCCCAACTGCCGATGCAGCTCCTCAACTCGGCTGTTTACCCGGGAGGGTGGCTGGTGTCCTTGAAACACAAAAGAGGTTTGTCTTTTCTCTCTGGCTGGGCTTCCTCCCGCAACTTGCAAGGCCCTTCAGAGGACACGATCTCTGGCCGGGGTGTCCAAGGTTTCTCCGTACCTCAGATCGGTCCCTTGGCCTGTCGCTCTGCTACGCCTGGTTCACCGTCGCCCTGGAAGAACTGCTCCTTCTCGTGCATTGCCTTGCTCAGAGTTTAACCATAAGAAAATGTCTCTGGACTTCAAGTCCCAAAATGCAATGTTCTTATTTTGCTCCCACTTCTCCAGCTCCCCATACAGCATTCTGGGGTTTTAGGGAGCTGTAGGAGTTTAAGGCGATGATTGTTGAGGACAGGGTCTTGCCACCTGCCCCTCAAAGGCCTCAGCTTTCCTGATTCACCAGGGGAGGAGCTCTGGTTTGGGCACTGTCAGGTAACCCCAGCTGCCCCTGGTTTGGTTCCCTGGAGTCATAGCTCCCGCACCATACTGCAGCCTCCACTGTACTCAGAGGCCCAGTCATTTGGCAGTCTTCCTTACTCCAGGCCTTCCAAGGTCTTTCCAGCTCAGGTTTCTTCCTCTTGGCTTCTGTGCTTCCTCCAGCATCCTCAGCTCACTCAAAGTGTGCCTGGGTGCTCCACCTTTTATACTGGCTGGGTGAATTAACAGGAGTCAGGTGTGAGTGCTTGTCCAGCTCTGCCCGACCTTGTTAACGGGACAAAATGGATACTGCCCATAGGAATCCACAGAAATTATGGGAGTTGTAGTATTCCTTAGTGGTGGTAGAAAAAAGAGGAAAAATATTGTCTGGAGAAGGGGAACAATGTTGTTGTTGTAAGATATGGGGTGTTGTGTTTGTTCTTCTACGCCTCCCTTTGGTGTTGGTACCTGCTGGAATTGGGAAGGGGGCAACCGGACAGGACTGACAATAACCTATAAAGGAAAAGGAAGTGTTGGGTAGGGGTGTGTCATAAAGGGTGTTCCTCCCACAATACCCAAGGACCCCCTGCCCAGGTGAACTTCCCTCGCTTGCCCGCCCCCAGGATCGGGATCCAAAGCCGATGGCCATGCCCTGGCCACCTGAGTAAGGGATCCCCGGGGTTTAGGCAGTGTAACACTGTCTGGTTTTTCACAGTTCCCTTCCCCAAAACTTCAACGTAGCAACTTGATATTTGCGTCAGTCTTTCAAAGTTCAACACAACTCCAGGCCAACTTGAACCTCCTTCTAGTTTGCATTACCAGCTCACTTACACTTACGCAACTGGGACCCTTGACTCTTCAGCCCGCACTGGTTCTTCTGTATTTGCCCCTGTGTACAAATTCACATGCAATTTGCTTCTCTTTGTTGTCCTTTTGGCTTTATGTGCAGGTTAACACTCTCATGGCTTCTCCTGGTTAGCCTCTTTGCTTTGTCATTTTGTGTTACACACCTCTTGCCAGTCTTTGGCCTTGCCGCACTGTATGCGTTTATAAATGTTCTCTTTGAGGTGGTCTTCTGTATTTCCCACCTTTCTGTCGGACTCTTTCACACTTGAGCTCTTTTCTGTAGGTTGCTTTCAAAAGGGCGCTTTCCCTCTTAGCTTTCATCAACTGTTAGTTCTGCCCATAAAGTTTCCTTCAATTCAACATTCAACGTGTGTGGTTTCCTTTTGTTTCAAGGTTTTATTCAGTTAGGTAGTCAATATGCATGATTTAACTCTTCTTCGAGTTAAATTCAGTTTAGGATTCAATATACATAATTTAACTTAACAAAGTTTTCATTCAATTCGGAATTCAATATGCATAGTTTAACTTAACTTCAAGTTTTCATTCAGTTTGGGGTTCATTATATGTCATACCGCACTTTGGCATTCATGAGTAGACCCTAGTAGCGCCTCTGGCTTTAAGTGACATCTCTTTCCACTCATCGGACCTCTGCGTTCCTCTTCCGGTAGCTACGTGGCTTCAATTCTGCTTCACAGGCAGGTGGGCCCGTCTCTGCGAGTCCCGCTCATACTCTGGGTGCTTTTTGATCCTATTCTGCTACACAGGCGAGCGGTCCCATCTCTGTGAGGCCCGCTCACACTCCGGGTGATTCCTAGCACATGCTAACAGCTCTGCTCTCCTTCACTGACGCTGACAGCGTCTTCTCTCCCTTCTCCCTTGCTTGCAGCTCCAGCTCCTTTCTCTGGACAATGGAGGCCTCACACCTGTCGCAGCCTAGCAGCCCGACTCGCCCTGGGCTCTACAGGTCTTCTAGGGAATCGGCCGGCGCCTTGGTTTCCTCTCAGGTCTCACTGCAGCTGCCTCCTCGCGATACGTGCCCCCTGCTGGTCTCTCCCACACAGGCCTCCATGTTGCTCTCTATGCTGTTCCACTGGTCTCCCTTTATAAACCTGCAAGGACATGACGGGTTGCAGGTGTGGATTCTCAATTGAGCTTGACTGACCATAGTTAAAGGGACATGTCTGACCTTCAAAGCACTCTGCAGGCATCTTCTTCATCCCAGTACCAGAGTGGTGAAATAAAGTTTTAGTGTGTATTACTCTTAGTCGCCTCTTCCTTGTCCCAGTACTGTGAGGGGTCAAATGTGGGGAAATGAGAGGAGAGGTTTTACAGTAGCGTATAAAGGTCGGGGAAGGGTTAGGTTGGTTGTCAATAGGGAAAGGGGGATACCATGTCTTGCCTACCTCACCCTTGACCCCTTTCCTTTTCACCTGCTTTCTGATGTCTCTGGACTGGTAATATTTCCTGTAATTTTCTTTGTCAATGGGACTGGGATAACAATATCCCATGACTGCCTCTGGGATAGAGGACTCTTCATGAAAGGGAAATACAGAATAGTGCATCCCATCTGAGGACATCTCGGCCCCAATCCCCAAGGTCCCTCTACCCAGTTCATCCTCCCTTGCTTCTCCACCCCCAGGACCAGGATCCAAAAGTGATGGTCTTTCCCTGGCCACCTGAGAAGAGGATCCAAGGGGAGTAGATGCGAGGACACCCTCAGGTTTTTTTCACAGGACACAGAATACACTTGGAAGGATTTTTACAATTCCAACAGACAAGGACCAAGTAGACCACAAAGACAAACAACAACTACTGACACTACAGATAGTAGTGACACCACAAGCGGTGAGGGTGACAATATCCTTAGAACCTCAAAGGTCACACCCACAATCGTGGAAACATCTTCGAGACAACCCACAACTAGTACATCTGGGGCTGTACTGACACCGGTTCCATTTACGGAGGTAGGAAGACAGGAAGAGGGCCAGAAACAAGTAGCAGAATCTATTGTTATGAACATTTCTTCTAGAGCACTTACGACTTGATTGACACATTGAATGTGGGCCTTTCCTTTATTCCAGTACAAAACATCTCAGGTTTTGAGGAAGAAATTAATCTCTTCAAATTTATTAAAAAAAATGGAACTGAGAGTTTTTTTTAAATTATTGCCGGATGTCCAAGAGAGGTCTGTCTCTTTCGATTTTGTTGAAATCAAATCCAAAAGTGCCTTTCTTCCAAAAGTGAATAATCCTATTATTGACATGTTCCAATTCAAGATCACCACAGATCTGAGGAAGATCGAGTATAGTCCTCATGCACATGCCAACCTACGTAAACACCAGACACGCCTTCTCAAAGCGATGGCGGAAGACACCACTATCACTATGAAACCAGCTGACAAGGGCAGTTTCCTACTCATAATGGACTCCACCTTTTACAACCAAAGCTGTTTGGAACTACTGCATGACTCCAGGACATCATTAGAATTAGACCATGATCCCACTAACACTAATATGATTCTCATTCAAGAAACTATCAGTAAGGCTAATGATTATGACTGGATTACAACACGCACCAGAGAAAATCTGATTCAAAGGCACTTGATAACACCAGTGTTCTATGCACTTCACAAGATGCTCAAAATCCCCACAAATCTACCATTTAGACCGATAATGGTGGGCACTGGTAGTATCTTTAATCCCTTGGCTGTCCATCTCGATACTGCCTTAGAACCATTGGTACAACAAACATCTATCTATCTTAAAGATACTGCAGACTTCATACAGTTACTCTGTGAAATCTATTTTACTGATCCAATCCTCATTCTGTTTCACTTGATGTTAACAGTCTATACACCTGAATCGACACATGGGGAAGGCATGGAAGCCATGGAGCGGTTTTCGTTAAGACATGAGAATGTCCAAATACATAAAGTCTTTCCCACTGAGCTCATCAGCATCATCCTTTATAACAATTCCATGAGATAAAAGGGAAAATATTTCCTTCACATTTCTGCTACCTCTATGGGCTCGACAGTAGCACCAACATATGCTAATATTTGTATGTTTCATTTTGAATCCACCTACATCCTCAATATAGAGGCTTAGTCTTTGAAAATAGTTTTTTGGAAAAGGTACACCAACAATGACTTTGCTATTTGAAAAGGTACAAGAGCAGAATTGTTACAATGTCTGGACTATCTAAATCTGTGTCATGACCACATTATTTTACACTTGAGGTGGGGTACTCAATTTGCACTTTTAGTATGTGATGGTCACCTATGAACACAATGAGATCCCCACCAATATTTACGGAAGCCCACTGACCTGAATTGGTAGCTTCCACCCTGCACATCAAGGAAAGCCTTCCATACAGACAGTTTTTTTAGGCTCAGGGGAATTGTTTCCAATACTGCAACACTCCAGAACGATAATAACCTTATGTCTGAGAGATTTAATAAACGAGGCTACCCACCTGAGATTCTGAGGAAAGCTGTAACAAGGGCAAAGACACACAGGAGAGAAGATCTGTTAAGATATACCCCTAAGAGATCCACACCCTTAGACACTCTGCACAGAGTCATCAGGTGGCCAGAATAATTACAAAAGAATTGAGTTTTATCAAACTCGATTCGCAGCTACGTAGATTGTTCCCAGAATCTCCCATGATGGCCTTTAAAATGAGTAAGAACTTCAGGGACACTTTGGTCAAAGCTGAAAGGATTAAAACATCTTCCCAGAGAGTATAACATAAACCAAAACTGGGGACATTCCCTTATCTGAATTGCCAACATTGCTTGAATGTCATTAAGGGAGGCCATATCAGACACCCAAATACAGGCAAGAAAATCATGCTGCGTCACTTTGCAACCTCTGACACTTGCAGTGTTGTCCATACCTTGAGATGCCATTGTGGGAAATACTATGTGGGTCAGACAGTTAGAAGGGCAAAGGAACGGCGGACTGAGCATAAGTCCGGCACCAGAACTGCTACTGACAAGTCCCCAGCCTACAGAAATTTCAATGAGGAGAGACATACCATGGCACAAATGAGATGTGTCATACTGGAGGTAGTTCACCCCCTTCCTAGATAAGCAGATTTACAGAAAAAAGCTAGCACAACGGGAACTATACGGCATATATCATCTTGATGCCATTTGCCCCCTAGGCATGAGCGAGTAATTTTACCTGGGACCCTCCTTTTAATCCATACATTTTGTGCCATTTACTCTTGATTGTACACTCAAATGAATATATTTGGTGACAGGTTGATACTTAACTTCATTGTCCCTACTCCACTGGCGTACTGACCAGTTGTTAACTTCAATGTTTAGGATGTGACAGACTAAGTCTACTAATGTAGATCCACTAGTGGATTAACTAGTTGTTATCATCAATGTTTAGGATGTGACATAATAGGTGTAATAATGTCTCTATGTAATGTCTCTATGTAATATCCCACTCCGAGTATCTTCATTACAAATACTTTTATCACATGTTGAGATATATAGTAATTACTTATCTCTCTAACACCTTAGTTACGTGACCATTGTACATTGACACACTGTCAGGCATCACGTTTTTGATGTAGACCTTTTAATATTTACGAGA
This sequence comes from Ambystoma mexicanum, assembly GCF_040938575.1. Classification (NCBI taxonomy): domain Eukaryota; kingdom Metazoa; phylum Chordata; class Amphibia; order Caudata; family Ambystomatidae; genus Ambystoma; species Ambystoma mexicanum. Next base: position 1,356,307,869 of record NC_090921.1, on the reverse strand, counting down.
TGAATTTGTAACATCATAAGCTTGCTCATTCACCTTGGACCTACATTTATTTAAAAGGGTCTTAACACTCTCTGCTTTGAGGGCTAAGTCTGAACAGTTGAACTATTCCGGAATATTGATCTAGCCTCATTTAGAAGATTGCAGAATGTGCCCCACATCGTTAAGCTTCATCTTGGAACCAGCGGTCCCAGTTTTCTATATAAATCCTAACATTAGGAGGTATCCCCTCCCATTTACCCTGTAGAACATGCCAGGACACATTGCCCACCTTTAGAATTGCATAGTTGATAAGACTTTTTAGACATCCTTGATCTATAGCTTCCTGAATAATAGAATGATGTTCAGTAGCCCCTGATATCTGGATATATCCTAATATTAGGAGGCATCCCTGTGGACCATTCCTTTCCCCATTGCACACCTTTCAATTGACTAGTCAGAATTACTTTTTAGATATCTTTGGCCTATACTCCCCAGTTTAAAGTATTCAGTACATTTTGCCTTTAACCTGTTTTGTCCACATATTTATGGACACTACAATCTTTCATTCATTTTCTATTACTCCTAATGAACAGCAGTCTTACATCATGATTATGCATAAAATGGCATACTGCCCGCTACCGGGGACGCCGTGATGTCATCACGTCATAATGCAGGCTTATTCTAATAGCGGCCATTTTGGCTCCATGAATCAGCGATTTTGCCAACACCGGAGATGGATGTGTGTTAGTTTGTGTCCACAGTCCACTGCTTGGTGAGTATTCATGCATCTAATGTAATTCGGAGGGATGTACCCCCTTATATTTTGCATCATTCAACCTATTAAGGTAAGTTATCTATATTCTCAACTTTCCCATTTATTTAGGGACTTAATGTCTATCACTTGCCCTTTATTGAATTTCCTGAGACCCATTGGCTTCCATAACCATACCTCACCAGGCTGATACTAAGGTGAGGACATATTTACTGTCCCGAGGGACAATTCTAGAGCCCAACAGCAATTATCATAATTGATTTATCTGATATTTAGTACCTTTACGCTTTATCACTCTATTTAAATCTTTATAATCTTAGTGCCTTGTCTATTGAGGGGCTTTCAAGACAGTGTGACACGTACCAGTTTTCCTAAGACGCCATTACCTTTGTGGTGGTAAGGATTTATTAGAATTATTGGCAATTATGTGGCCTTTATAAGTTATACTTATCTCTATGGTGACCATTTATTGGTTCCTCTTCTACTTCACCCTTTTAGATTTTTGTTTGAGCCCTCTACTAAGTACTTAAGAGTTGGCTATTGGTACAAGTCAAACCTCCAGGCACCCTTTTGGACCCTTACGTATATGAGGGGATTAATCAAGTTTACGGTGCATCGTAGAATAAAGCAAATCTGATATATGGATCATGAATAACTGCAACTATTTTTGAATGGTTGCTTATATTAATGTTTTCTTATTAAATTGTAGCATTAACAAAGAACTGTACCCCTAATCAAGGGATTGTATTCTCTAAACGCGGTTGGTTTCATTTTAAATCACATCTGCTTGTGATAGCGAAAGTGTATTTGGAATTTTGCCATAAATATTATATGACTCAATTTACATTTCACATGTATTTCTTTGAGAGCACATGTCTATATCTTTTAAAGACATTTTTGGCTTTCTTTGGCTTAAGATAGTGTGCAGGGCACACACGTTCCCACATCATTGGGATCTTTCTCTGTTTTCATATTTGTTGGCGACATTTAAAGGCCCCCAACTGAAGATTAGGCAAAATATTCTAGGCCTATGGAAGCTCTATGAAGAGAAAAACGAGGAACCCGCCAAAGAGGTTGGGAAAAGTAGTGACATGGCAGTACCCACCGCACCACCCACCCCCCGTTTCGGCTGTACCATATGCTGAAGCCTGCAGCGGGGTACACTAACCCATGATGGGTGTCCCCAAGTAGGGATAAAGCACAAATAGAAAAGGGAAAGCCAGAGTGTAGAGCCACTACTACTGAGAGAACAGCTGGCAGCAACAAGAAGTACTTGGCAGACATAGAAAAAAGTGCACATCGGCAGTTAGAAATTGTATTCAAAGCAGCCAAAAGTGTGATAGAAAAGGAGATCTGGAAAAAAGAGAAGGAACAAGGGATGGCGGGATCATCAGGTGGCTGTCACAACCTCGAATCCAGATTATGGATCTTGGGCACCATGGCCCCCGCCTCAGTGCTGTCCCAAGGCCAGAAAGACCCACACTAGCCCGTTGCGGGTGCCTTCGATGCAATCCTGGCGCCGTTGGCACCAGGTTCACTTGGCAAGTATGGTTTCCAATGGACAATGGGTGAACATGGCTGCCCCCACAAGGATTATCGGGGGAACTGCAACAAGCAGGCTAGCTTCAGGGCGGGGTCCGCCCCAAAGGCACCTGGGATACCTGCTGGGTATTTAAACCACACCCGACCCGAGGCACGCGCTTCGCGTTATTCTGCTTTAGCAGCGTGACGTTCACCGCTTCCTGCTCAGTATCCTGGCCTGCCCGGGCGAACAACTTAGAAGAACATCGCTATCCTTACCTGCTCAGCTCCCGTTCTTCCATCCAGTAGGAGCCTTTGAGGACTCTTCCATCGGTCCCCAGCTACATCTTCAGGACGAAAGAGGCAAGAATTAGAAGCTACTTACCATCTCACCTGGAAGGCCTCCGCCATTTCGGACATCACCTTTGGCATTCTCCGCGACCTGCAAAGAAACAAAGCACAGGTCAGTCAACTTGCAAGGACGCTTTCAGCCCCGCATCTAGCGCATCCTTACATTCTCGAACTCAGTTGTCGGCCTTGGCAATCTCCATCAGCCTCTGCAAGACAAGAGAAGAAGGTTAATTGGACATTCATCAATATAGACTTTATTCAAAAAACACTAAAAAGACTTACCTGAAAGGTGGAGTCGCAGCCGGTCGGGGCTCCAGGCAAATGCCAGTGAAGTAACTCGGCGGATCAAGCCCACAATGATGCGCCCCTGCCTAGTACGGCAGGACAGAGAGTGCGGCATTACAAAAATCAAGGCGAGCAAAACCCCAAGGGGAAACTGCAAGGGAAAACTGGGAGGTGGGCTGCGGGAGAGAAGTTGAAGTCGCTAACCCCCCCATCCTATCTTCTAGAACTGATTCCTGGCAGAACGAAGTCCGGGGAAGGTGCAGAGAGGTCAGAGGTGTCCCAGACCAGTCCACAGGCGTCCCTGTGGATACAAGGTGAGCGTTACAGAACGCGAAGCCGTACTTAATAATCCACCCGGGCGCTTGGTATGGAAACTTCAGAGATGGATCAATTGGCCCAATTGTTGGGGCAGTTGCCCGCAGAGGTCCACTCATCGCAGCAGGAAACCAATGCCTTGAGGAGAGAGCTAATTGTGACCAAGGAAAGGACGGACGACCTTAGTAGGCAACTTCTTCAATCACAAGCCGGGCAAGCCCCGTTACCAGGGATCGCCCCTTCTACACCAACTCCAGTGAGCAATCTGGTCCAGATCAACCTACCTGGAACAGCACCATTAGCCCCTCTGGAGCGATTCTCGGGAGATCCCCGACGATATGCGACTTTGATGAACCAGTGTCGTCTCCATTTTCTGTGCAGGCCTGGGGCATTCCCAACCGACCAGTCGCGGGTGGCCTTTGTCCTTTCTTACCTCATTGGGAGTGCTGCTGATTGGTCTGCGCCATTCATCAGTCGGGATGATCCCCTATTGCAAGACTTTGGAAGGTTTCTACAGGAGCTGGAAAAGCTTTTCGCCCGACGCCACCATGGACAGGCGTTAGATAACAAACTTTTGTCCCTTCGACAAGGAACCAGGACTTGATTGGCCTGACGACAAACAGACTACCCTGTTACATCGGGGTCTGTGAGGAGAGCTGAAGGATGTGTTGGCTCAAGTGGTGGACCCACCTCGGGATTGTGCTGAATTCATTAGCCTCGTAGTGCAACTAGATCAACGACAGCAAGACCGGAAAAGCGAACGTGGTAAGCCAGATGCCTGCCCAGTATTGGTACGACCCAAAGGCCAAGCTCCTTGAGGGTCAGAACGTGCCATCGAACCCATGAAAATAGGAGGAGTCAGACCTCCTTTAACCAAAGCCGAACAGGAAAAAAGGAGGGAGTTGCGGTTGTGCTTGTATTGTGGCAAGGCTGGCCATTTCCTAAGAAAGTGTCATGTCAAACCGCCCAGAACGACCATCGGGGCTACAGACAAGGAGAATCCTGGTGAGGAGTTGGAAAACTGCCAAGCCCGGCAATTGTAGGGGTCCAATTGTCGAGCGAGGCGATTCAACTACAGACCTCCCATTTTGCTCTGCCTGTAATCTTAATCACTCACCAGCACCCATCGGTCATGCATTCAATAGAAGCTTATATCGATAGTGGAGCAGTGGGGAACTATATTGATCAGGACGTCGCAGCAAAGATGGGGCTACCACTCTGCCCTAAGTCAACCACTGAGACGGTCACAACCATTGACGGCACTGAGATCGCCTCGGGACCCGTGTCTGAATGCACCACAGAACTCACTCTCTTGTGTGAGGATGGACATCATGAAATCATCACCTTCGATTTGATCAAGACACCACAGTTCCGGCTAATCCTGGGAATGCCATGGCTAGTCGCACACAATCCGCAAATCAACTGGCGTGCCCGTGAATTGGTTTTCGCCCATAGTTGCAGGCACACTTGCTACCTAAAAGGTCAGAAGGAGAAGCACGCCAGTTCTCCAGTGCATGAAGGTGTGGTGGGCATCCTGGGGGGGGGGTTCGCTACGCTGCCAGTACACTATCAAGACTTTTGGGACGTTTTTCAGAAAGAGCAAGCAAATACTCTCCCCCCTCACAGACCCTATGATTGCCAGATCGATCTGCTGCCTGGAGCCCGGATTCCGTGTGGGCGTATCTATGTGCTCACAGAACCAGAAATCCAACACCTGAAAACCTATCTAAAGCAATACCTGGCCAACGGTTTCATCCGCCCGTCCAAGTCATCGGCCGCGGCTCCATTATTCTTCGTATCGAAAAAAGAAGGGGACTTGAGAACGTGCATCGATTACCGCGCCCTAAACCAAATGACCATCAGAAACTGTTATCCTCTGCCGCTGATCCCGGAGTTACTAGACCAGGTCAAAGAAGCCCAGATCTATACTAAATTAGACCTTAGAGGGGCCTACCATCAAGTGCGCATTAAAGAAGGGGATGAGTGGAAACCAGCATTCCGCACCGAGTACGGCCTATACGAATATCAAGTAATGCCGTTCGGTCTGTGCAATCCCCCAGCCGCATTCCAATACTTCATGAATGATGTGCTTAGAGAACTCATTGACGTCCTGGTGTACTCAACATCGGAGCAAGAACATGTAGGGCATGTACGGGCAGTCCTGACCAAGCTTCGACAACACCACCTCTACGCCAAGCTGGAGAAATGCTCATTCCATGTTACAGAGGTGGAGTTTCTGGGTTTTGTCCTTTCACCCAGGGGGATAAGCATGGAAGATCATAAGGTTGACGCAGTCCTCAACTGGCCAGCTCCAAGTTCCATCAAGGGTGTCCAGAGTATGCTGTGTTTCGCGAACTTCTACCGCCGCTTCATTCCCAGGTTCTCCCAAATTGTGCACCCGATTACTTCACTCTTACGGAAATGCAACAAGACCTTTCGCTGGACAGAGGGGGCGGAGAAGGCTTTCCAAGAACTCAAGGTGAAGTTTACTACAGCCCCGATCCTGCGGCATCCACGTCCAGACCTTCCCCATATTGTAGAAATAGACGCGTCCAGTATGGCGATGGGCGCAGTGCTGTCGCAGAAGGACCCGCACACAGGCCAACTGCATCCAGTGGCCTTTTGGTCTCGGAAGTTTACGCCGCCGGAGCTCAACTATGCCATCACCGTTAAGGAGCTGCTGGCCATCAAGGCCACATTCAAGGCTTGGCGACATTACTTATTGGGAGCCAGACATACCATCACTGTGATAACAGATCACCGAAATCTCCAATATTCAAATGATGCGAAAGCTCAATCATCTCGGCAGCTACGTTGGGCCCTTTTTTTTGCAGGGTACGATTTTGTAATCACGTATCGACCTGGAGTTAAGAATGGCAAAGCGGATGCTCTTTCGGCCATGGGCACCGAGGAAATGGCACTTGTGCCTCCTAATCCCGTGGCCATTATCCCTAATGACAGAATCCTAGGTATCACCACCACCATGACCCAGGACAAGCTCTTATACGAAGTTCGGCAAGTGCTAACTCAAGAGCAACTACAAGAATGGGGTTCCATAGGTAATCACTTTTGTGTTAATGACCAACTACAGTACTACAAGAACCGGTTGTTGGTGCCGGGGAAGGAACTGCAAGAACAAGTTATATCTGAGTACCATTACTCTCTCATAGAGGGACATCCGGGAATTGCAAAGACCCTGACTAAAGTGAAGAGGAGTTACTGGTGGCCAACGTGGTGCAAAGATGTAATCGAATTCGTCACGTCTTGTGGAATCTGTGCCCAGAACAAGTCCTCCAAACAAAGACCCGCAGGACTCCTTCAACCTTTGGACATTCCGCCGGCTCCGTGGCACACACTGTCCTTAGACTTTATTACAGACCTCCCTTCTTGTCACGGCTATGACACAATGCTGGTAGTCGTGGACCTATTCTCCAAAATGGCTCACTTCTTTCCATTCAAGGGTTTGCCTAATGCCTCCGGCCTCGCCCGGATCTTCCTCGAGCAGGTAGTGCGCTTGCACGGATTCCCTTCGGCCCTAATATCGGATCGAGGAACTCAGTTTGTGTCCAACTTTTGGAGTAAATGCTGTTCTCTAGCCTAGACAGACATCTGACTGTCCACTAGTCACCACCCCCAAACAGACGGTCAAACTGAGAGAACGAATCAGACCCTCGAGCAGTACCTACGCTGCATGCTCCACCAAACAGAAGGGGATTGGAAGGACCTCTTATGGATCGCCGAATACGCCTACAATAACTCTTTGCACAGCAGCACTGGACAAACGCCTTTTTTTACGGTCTACGGAAGACACCCGCGCACGTCGAGCTAGACATCCCGATGACTCTGGAGATGCCAGCCATCACCACCCTCCACACGACCATCACACAGGCCATCAAGGGAGCTCAAGAACATCTGCAACTAGCCAAGGCACACCAGAAAAAAATACGCAGATGAACATCGCACCAAGGCGGGGATCAGGTGTGGCTAGCCTCAAAACACATACCTATTAAGGGGAAGCGGACATTTCGCCTGCGGTTTCTGGGACCGTACCCAGTGGAATCCGTCATTAACTCAGCTGCTACGGTTGTCATTACCTTACCACATGAAGATACACCCAGTGTTCCACATGTCACTTCTAAAGCCGGTGAAGTTGGGAACTCGACTTACTACCCCACCAGGGCCCGTAAGCATTCATGGAGAACCGGAGTACGAAGTAAAGGACATCCTGGATTCTAAGTATGTGAGGACAAAACTCTACTATTTGGTGGACTGGAAAGGCTACGGTCCGCAGGACAGAACATGGGAGCCCAGTGAGTACATCCATGCTCCTTGCCTGCTTCAACGTTTCCATCAAGAGCACCCAGACAAGCCAGGTCCGGGCACGAGGGTCACCGTGAGAGGGGCCTGGGGGGGAGTGCTGTCATGACCTCGAACCCAGACTATGGGTCTTGGGCACCATGGCCCCGCCTCAGTGCTGTCCCAAGGCCAGAAAGACCCACACTAGCCCGTTGTGGGTGCCTTGGACGCAATCCTGGCACCGTTGGCACCAGGTTCACTTGGCAAGTATGGTTTCCAATGGACAATGGGTGAACATGGCTGCCCCCACAAGGATTATCGGGGAACTGCAACAAGCAGGCTAGCTTCAGGGCGGGGTCCGCCCCAAAGGCGCCTGGGATACCTGCCGGGTATTTAAACCACGCCCGACTCGAAGCACGCCCTTTGCGTTATTCTGCTTTAGCAGCCTGACGTTCACTGGGCCCTGTTCTGTATCCTGGCCTGCTCGGGCGAACAACTTGGAAGAACATCGCTATCCTTACCTGCTCAGCTCCAGTTCTTCCATCCAGTAGGATCCTTTGAGGACTCTTCCATCGGTCCCCAGCTACATCTTCAGGACGAAAGAGGCAAGAATTAGAAGCTACTTACCATCTCACCTGGAAGGCCTCTGCCATTTCGGACACCACCTTTGGCGTTCTGTCCCAATACATCGTCGCATCCAGGAATTCTCTGCAAAATCCCTAGAACAAATGCAGTCGATGCTCGAGCTGGTGCCACCCAATGTGAACAGTGAATGAGAACTGATGGTCAGAGTATAAGTCTCTCATAACGAATGTTCTCCTACACTAAGCAGAGACTTTTCCTTCTGTTTTCTATTTGTTGTTTTTCTTTTTTAGGAGTATATGAAAAAATTTAATTTCAGTGTAGGAATAGTGTGAGCACTGTGTTAATTTTTGTATTTCAAAAGTTTGTATAAACTACATGAAATAAAAAAAATAAAGGTAACTTGTTCCCATTTTCTAGACAAGACCCAAATGCCCAATCGGCCAGCCCACATAAGACACGTGTGTGCCCAATCCCCGACGAGGAACCCGAGGTAGCAGTGAAGATTGGACAAAAAGATTTCTCATTTTTGGTTGACACAGGAGCCACCAAATCCTCAATTAAGGAGGGTGTCTTTCCCCTGTCGGAACCCTGGACACTGTGTGGAACATGAGGGCATCCTCGTTTCTACTCCCCCCTGGATACTTTTCTCAGGTAGCCAGGGATAGGCCATCGCTCTTGGATCCCAACACTGGGGATGGAGATGTGAAGGAGGATCACCTTAGTGGAGGGACCTTGGGGATTGGGGAGAGAATATCTTTGCGTGAGACATGGTATCCCACTTTCCCTTGTCAGAATAAACCCTCCCCTCCCCCTGCCTTCATTGGTTATTGAAAGTAATTTCCTCTTTCTTACACACAACCTTTTCCCTTTAAAACTGGGATGAGGAAGAGGCAACGTGGAGGTGTACATACTTCTATTCATTCACACCAGTCTGGTGCTGAGATGAGGAAGAGTACTGCAGAGGAGTACTATTGCACGAGTCAGGCATGTCCAACAAATAGGATTAATTATGTTCAGGCAATTGAAACCAAGGACTCAGGTGCCTAAAAGGAGGGGCTTCCAGCAGAGTGGGGAGAGAAATCTGCCTGGAGGATAGGATGCGGCTATCGTGGAGCAAGATGGAGAGGAACCAACGGGAAGGACGCCGGGTGCTGCAGAAGAGAGGAAGTGGCGCCGGGGCATGGGCGGGCTGTGAGAGGGTCAAGACACTTACAGCCTCCTTTGCCTTATGCCCACAGCTGAAGCTGTAGGACACTGAAGGCTCACAGGCACTACAGGCCGCTGGTAGCCTCTGCAAGGGAAGAGCGCAGCTACCTACAACAAGCAGCGAGGTTCGAAGAAGGTGAGAGCTGCTCGCCGGGCTCCCGAAAAGCATATGTGGAGCGAAAGGAAGCTGGAAAGAAGGGAGAAGATGCCTGGAGGAGTGTTCGTATACCGGTGAGTGGAATAAATGGAACACTCATACTGGGGCACTCCTGGGTCTGCAAGCAGGCATTTTGTAATGCTGAATGAACTGAAACCTGGGACAATTGGTTGTGGAACCCAGACTAAGGATTTGTGAATGCTGAACAAGCTGCAATTTGTTGTGAATGCAATCAAAGGTGAAAAAAGTGATATTGAATACCGAATTAAAGGAAAGTTATGATGAACATATGAACAAAGTGAAAACCAAGTAATGAGCATTCATGAACAAGGTGAAAAGCAAGTGATGAGTACTGAATACCGTGAAGCAAAGTGGTGAAAAGGATAAACACCACAGAGTGGGTTGTGTGGAAAACACGTTTTGGCGAAGCCAAGAGACTGTGTAACGCTCACCTGAATCCCTCGGAGGCGCAGGTCCGGGGTTGGAGATTTCAGTGTCTTCTAGGGTCACGCGCAGGCCTCTGGTAACACCCTGGATAGACCCTCTCCTCACCGTAATTTTGACCTGGAGGGTGAGGTGTCTGCAAGTAGGAGAACAAGGGGTTAATGAATGTCTGGTTGGCCAATCTGACCTTCCCCTTTCCTGGACTCCCCACGTTACTCGTAGGCTGAATGTGCTCACCTTATATAGGTGAAAGCGGAGCTCTCCATCCTGCGTCTGTGCAGGGGTGCTGATGCCAGTTGCTTCACTGGTTAATTGCCCAGCCTTTTGATTGCAGAGGATGAAGTCAGGGAGCAAGGCCGTCGTTAGCTGCACGAACGGTGATTGCTTGAATATGGAGTTTTATTTATATGACCCCTTAAATGTCTCTCGCCATTGCACGTCCGGTATGTAATTAAGGTAAGCGAGAAGAATGCCGGAGTTCGTGAAGGCACGTAAGTAAAAGAATGTTATGCGAAGTTAAATGCACTTCTTAATGTCTCTTTTCCCTTTTTTCAGGTAGCCGTAGCTGACGGCGTGGAGATGGACGCCGAGGTACGTGCCGGAGAATGGGCAAGCCGATGACAGCTAGGAGGCACGTGAGTAGTGATGGCGTACCGTGCCCCTAATGATGTCCTTCTTGTTTTAGCAGGTGCGGACAAACAGCGCCTGACGAAGATCGAGGCGTACGTGGCACAGGTAAGCAGAATAATCACGGAGGTTCACTAACCAATGTCCTTTGTTTCCGCAGGATTGCCGGAGTATGAAGAGTGCAGCACGCGGCCTCGGGATGCTCCGATGGACGAGGTAAGTGCTGCGCTGGTTTTGTATTGTCCTAACCTGGTGTCCTTGTTCTCTTTCAGACGCTGCTGAAGACTGAAGACTGATCTGCCGGGAGGTAAGACTGAAGATTTCTTGTTCACAGATGCAGAAGCTGAAGATTCTCTGGAGCTGACACGGTGAGCGTCCTGCTGCTAGTGCAGAATAACGCGAAGCACGTTGCACTGATCGGGTGTGGTTTAAATAGGCCACTGGAGTGCTTAGGTGTCTCCTTCCACAGCCTCGCCTAGACAAGAAAGAAGTTCCAGCTTCCAGCACAGTTTCAGTATCCAGTCCCAGGGAGTGGTGCTGGCCACACCCAGAAGGTAAAGTAGTTCCAGCCAGGAATGGATGAGGATATCATCCTGCAGGTAAGTGAGCAGCATGGTCTGCAGCAGGTAGGTCCACCCAAGCACCATTCCTCTCAATATGAGCCCGGCGCTTCCTGTGCCGGGACTGGGTTCCCTTATGAGCCTGGCGCCACTGGCGCCAGGACAAGGTCCAAAAGGCCCCTGTGGGGACCGGCTGGTGCCTGGAATGGAAGTTGTGACCCTGCTTCCAAGGATGTTGGGCTGGGTCTGACTCCTTGGAGGCAGCGGTCATGACAGACTGCCAAGGAGAATCAAATAAGTGTTAACAGATGAGACAGGTGGAGAGAGAGAGAGAAAACCTGTGCTTGCAAGAAAGCCCAAAAGATAAAGGAATACAACAAAGTGCCAAGAGTTATCGGTTGCGTGACCTGTAATGGGTGGACCGTGTGGTCTGACAACTGGGCCTAGACCCAGTGAACCCTGCTTGGAAAGAGCAAAGGAAAGGAAAGATAAAGAAACTTCATTTTAACACAGAATTGCTGAAGCGCATGAGAAAGAGAGCAATCTGTGTGTACTAATGAAAAGCCTGGAGGATTATAAAATTGAACTGGAACTGTTTTTGAAAGCCAAGAGTTTTTAACTGATTGTAGGTTTTGAAGCTAGTTTGAAGCTGGAAGAGGTGACCTCTTGGGGAAGGGACCCCGAGACCTTTTGGAACTATTTTCAACTTGGAGAAGGGGAAGCTGGAAAGCAAGCCAAGAGCTGGATGAAGTTCAGAACTTTATTTGGAACGCTATTTCTTTTGTTGCTGACATCCCTACACATTGTTTATCTTCAGTTGTGAGGGCAAGTATAGGATTTGGATACAGACAGACTTCGTTGAACTTACTGACACAGACTATCCTTAGTTTCTTGAAGTAGGGAAATCCCACCTTAGCCTAGGGCAAGTTAGGCCTTACTTCATCCTGACATTTAAGTAAATAAATCAATTTATTTAGAAAAGTGAATCTGTTGTCTATGCCTTCACAATACACAGGGATTTTCTGGGGCTATTGTATCGGTTCCTATCACAGAAGATCTACCACTCACAATAGGCACACAGCAAATAGTAGTGCCCCTGTTATACTCACTCAAAAGACACTCTCATGAACATATCAGGAAGAGACATAGGGCCTCATCACGAGTTTTGCGGCAACCCTTAAATCCGGCGCTCGCACTATTACTGCTGGATTTAAGGGTCTGCCAAATCAGGGCTTTGGCGGATTTCTCCCCAGCTCTGAGCTGGGGGGAAATCCGCTGAAAATTCGCGCTATTACCGCCGGCGGGAAATCCGCCGGCGGTAAGAGCGCGAACATTTCCCATTGAGCCCAATGGGGAATGGGGCATTCCCAAATGGGCTCAGTGCGGAATGGGGAATTCCATTACCGCCAAACCCGTGTTCCGGCGCTACTAGCGCCGGGGGGTTTGGCGGTAGGGCTAATACCGCTGGCGGTAATACCACCGGCGTTACCGCCCAACTCATGATGAGGCCCAAAATGGGCAAATAAAAAATGCCAATTTCATTTTCAGAGAAGGGCTTAGTATTCTCGACACCTGGTATCTTCTAGGAGCAGGTTGCAGCCATCATGCAAGCATTTTGTGCACACACCACTTTACGCGGGTCACCACACCACCCCAAAGTATTACTTTATGTAGTACAAGTATTGTTAAGGTGCGTACTGTGAGAAACCTGTGGGTATTCTCACATGTAGACTCCGAGAGTCCTCGATTCAGGGGACTGCCATCGCTCTTGGATCCCAACCCTGGGGGTGGCCAAGCCAGGGAAGATCACCTGGGTAGGGAGCCTGGGTTTGTTCTCATGGGAGTACCCCAGGTCAGACGCGGTATTCCAACAGGTCAGCAGGCGAGGAAGAGGAAGTCCCAGAAGCCTTTGTGGGGTATTCAGGTACCAGGGTCCATAATCCAAGGAGGAAGTGGAAGTGTCACAGTAGAACAAAAACATCCAGGGAGGAGTATCAGATAAGATCAACACATAGGGCCTCATTACGAGGCTGGCGCTCCCATAATGAAGGGTGCCGGTACGGGACCGGCACCCTTCATTATGGGACGGCCTATTACGAGGTTCCCGTTGCGGGACCCGGTAAGGACGCCTGGTAGAACAAGGCGTCCTTACCGGGTCCCGCGAGGGGACCTGGGAGCTAATAACGGGCCTGTTATTAACGGGCCCGTTATTAGCTCCCTCCCCATTCCCATTGAGCCCTATAGGGGCTCAAATGGGAATGGGGATGGGTTTTTCCAATGAGAACTTACCGGGTCCTCCTATGTTGGAATTGCCCGGTAAGTCCTCATTGGAGGAATCCAGTACTGGAACCTGGTATGGAGGCAGCCATGACCTTATAAAGGGCATGGCTGCCTCCATACTCGTAATGAGGCCCATAGTGTTAACTCTAACACCTACATATCTTCTCCTGGCTTAGGCCAAAGAGAAAGGAAATCACCCCAGGCATTTACAGACGGGGCCAGGGACTAGCCTCTTTCATCCATCGATCACCTTATAATGATTTTGCCCCTAAATATACATTTCCATTTTGCCCTATCTCCCCCTCCCCATTGCCAACAAGTACTGGGACATGGAAGAGGCGACCGAGAATAATGAATATTACTCATAGCAACAACATAGGGATACAAAGTAAGGCCTATCATCTGACACCTTTGAATTGCCCCACTAATAGAGTCAGGCAAGGTCAGGCACTTTTCCCCAACTGTGCACACCTGACTCCCATTGACTCTCACCTGCAGTATATAAAGGGGGATCTATTTGATCACTGCGCTGCCCGTAACTGCGCCAACGAAAATGTTGATGCAATTTACGGTGCGGCGCAGTGATCAAATAGATTCCTTTACCCACCTCCCCCACCCCTACCACACCTCACTTACCTTCACGGAGGCACACTTCTGTGTGTGGCGCCGACTTCCTGCTATCCCTGCGGCGTTGGTTCCTCCCACTTGCGTGGGTCGAAGCTCACGCTGCAGGTGCTTTTTCTTATTACTTTGTTGTCCCCTGATTACCACAATGGTAAGCAGAGGACACCCCTGCAGCCCCGGACTCCTGTTACTGCCCCCAAGGAGGGTGGCATACTCCCATGCAATCCCCGCTCTGCTTGGGGGCAGTAATGGGAGTCAGTATTTTGTGCGCCCCCAAAGTCGCAGTGACTGCGGGGGCGCACAAATGACATTATGGTATATTTCCTATAAAGGGCGATTCTGCCAGGATCATTGAGCGAGCTGGAGTTGCTGGATGGAACCAGGAGGCCAAGGAGCAGCTGGATGTGAGGAAAGGAGTCCAGAAGTACCGGTGGAGTGTGGGATGTCAAGATGCTGGCCCGATGTGTGTGTGAAGGGCTGCAGCGTGGTGAGGGAGCTGTGTCTCCAGGAAGCCGGAGCGGGACAGAAGGCAGCCTATTGGCCTTGTTCAGGCCAGTGCTCATTCTCCTGGGATGTGTGTGGGTCTCAGGGCTTTCTGAGGGGCAGGTGGTGAGACCCTGACCATGACACAAAACTATTTGAACTGATTTGTCCTGCTCGCTGGCTACGTGCTACTTGTGAAGAGTTTCATGAAGCCGGGAGAAACCCAGTAGCGTGTTGGGGCTGAAGCGGGATTCAGAGCACTGGGAAAGGAAGAGCCCAGTAAGCGAAAGCGGGAAGAAAACAAAGCAAAGCGAGAAAAGGTAAAGGCAAAAGCAAAGCAGGCGAAAGCTTGAAAGCGTCAAGAGAAAGAAAGCAGAATATACATACAATGTGCGCTAGAGGCACAGAAGTAAAGAAAGACAAAGCAAGTGCCCCAAAAATAAAGAGAGGGGCACAAGCGACTCAAAACAGAGAGAAACAGCAAAGAGGGGGTACAAGTGACCCAAAAATAAGGAGAAGGGCATAAGCGACCCAGAACAGAGAGAGAGACAGCAAAGAGACAGTGAAAAGAAGAATGGACAATGAGGAGAGGGTGAAAGCAACCCGAACATGAGAAAAGGGTGCACGCGACCCATAGGAAACATAGAGGGTGCAAGAGAGTACCGTGAGACAAAAGAGGGTGCAAGAGAGCACAGTGAAAAGTAAAGAGAAGTGCCCAAGAGGCACTGAAAGGTGGAAGAAGGTGCAAGTGTGTGCAACAGGAAAAGAAGGTGCAAGTGTGAACGACAGGAAAAGACAGTGTGCAGGCGCACAACAAATTAAAGTAAGGACAGAGTCAAAGAGGCACAGAAGAGGAAAAAGTACCAGAGGATAAGAAGAGGGGTTAGTGGTCAGAGTGGTCCCGCCAGGGCGCAGTAAAGAACTCAACGTTCTCGAAAGTCTCTGATACCACCCCCTTGAAATAACTGTACAGTGAAAGGTACATCCTGACAAAAGGGGCCTACACTTGGGGAAGGGAACCCTAAGAGGCCCACCAGAGGCATTGGTGAACTTCGTAAGAAAGGGTCTACGCTTGGGAAAAGGAACCCTAAGAGGCCCACTAGAAACATTGGTGGACTTTCTAGGAAGGGGCCTGGGCTTGGGGGAAGGGAACCCTAAGAGGCCCACTAATGACATTGTTGAACTTTGTGAAGCGAGGCCTAACAGGAACTGTGTCTTTTTGTTTGGAGCTGAAAGGATCAAAGCTTGGGGAATGGGACCCCAAGAGACCCAGAGACCTTGTGAACTGTATCCATTTGCTGCAAGAGCCCTATGTGGAAGGTTCCAAGGGCAGCCCTTTTGAGTAGGGCTATTTTGAACTGAGAGAACTACACCTATTGGTAAGACTACCTGAAACCGAATGTGGTTTACATTTTCTTTTGAATCACCATTTTTCCTTTAAGAAGACCCCCTATCAAATTTGGTTTAAGAGTGAGGGCAAGCATAGGTTTGGACACAGACGAACTTTGGTTTGGGACTTACGAACATTGACGGCCCTTAAAAATATCAGTTGAGGGAACAACCCCCTTAGAGTTAGGACCAGATAGGCATTACAGCAACCCCACAAAGTTTGATAATTAAGGTTTTCAAACTGATACTTTTGAGTCTGTGTCTCTCTTGATACCATGCCTGTCTCACAGTACCCAGAATGAGAGACAAGGTATTCGGAATGGCCACAGAATCTCTGTTTAGACCAATAGTACACAAAGATATAGGGCCTCATTACAAGGTTGCTGGTATGAAATTTGATTTTCCAGCATGCCAGTGCCACTGTGTGCCCGGAAACTCCAGCTGATTCTGTGTTGGCGTGAAAGCGTATTCCGGCATGCCGGAAACTGCGTTACCGGCATGCCGGAAATACCAACAAAACCCCCTGAAAATGTCAACACCGTCGACCTTGGAGCCGGTGACTCTGAATCCGGCAACACGGCTCCGGAGCCACTGGTAACAACGGTGCCACAAATACCATTGCCGGAAATACAATGTTCGCCGGAACAGGACATCGTCCGGCGGCCATTACTAAAACACAATCCATTGCAATCCTGACAGCACAGCGACATACCACAATCCTGACCACAGAAACGCAACCCATAAAATGGCATCAAGAGTCTTTGAGATCCGGAGGCACAAGCCACACTTCAGCAAGGCGGAGCTGAACATGTTTTCGGACACCATAGACCAGCATGCTGATGAGCTTTTTTCAAATGACCAGCGAAGGCAGGCCGAGCTGTGGAGGAAGACCATCTGGGAGAAGGTTGCCCAGAAAGTCTCTGCAATTGGCACAACCCCAGCACTGTGCAAGACTGCCACAATAGGCAGGATGACCTTCTCTTGAGAGTGCGCAACCTCCTCTCGGCCCAGCACAGAGAGGGCATGGCCACGGGTGGTGGGAGCGCATCCCCAATCCACCTGCTGCCCTCGGAGGAGACCTGCAGAGTGTACTGCACCTCAAGGCAATAGAAGTGGTTGGTGCTGCGGAAGCAAGGACACTTGAGGAGGCTGGTGAGTGCACCTAACCCCAATGTAACATCAACCTCCCTGTTCACCCTGCACCCACTACTGCAGCAAAATATGACATGAATGTCAAGTGCCTTGTGCACAACACCAAAAAAGCCCTGACTGCTCCCCCCCGCATCCCCCAGAGACCTGCAACCTGGGAGCACACACCGACATACACCCTCCCCCAAAACCTCATTCATACCAGTAATACACCTAGAACACAGCACAGGCACCCTGTAATGCCAACAGAACATGCTTCTGCTGCCACTCAGACACACATCCGCCTACCACAGAAAAATGTACGTGTGTCTGCTGTGCTTCCCCCGGCACTAAGTCACATCAGTGCTAAGCCCCATCACCACCCACAAATTACCAGCGTCAAACACCAAGGAAACATGGGACTCCCTCGTCCCAGCCAGCCTGACCCATGAGCAGAAATTGACACCTGTCCCTGTGCTACAGGCAGCAGGCACATGGCAACCCCATCCATGGAAAAATCCCTCCCCAACCCATCACACAGCGTGTAAGCCACACCCCTAACACCCTACCCAGAAATTGTTAGTACACCACAACAGTATCTCTGGCACACCACCCTACCATGTACGGACATGACACATCCCCCCATATCGTATGCATGACACAAGCATGTGTGCACCATGCCATGGTCCCCGCCATGTCCCTGACACAGTACCATCACAAAATAAATAAAGCATGCATCTCTGCCTCATCAATCCACACTCATCACTGACAACCTGCCTTTCTGATTCCCTCAGGCACATCATCTGACAATGTCATCTATAGCCGAGACAATGGACATGTTCCTCCAGGCCTTCCTGGACTGACGCCCCATGGCACTCCCCCACACACCATCCACAAGTGCAATGCCTACTAGTTTGGTGCAGAGCAGCCCAAGGCGGCGTTCAATGCGGCTGGCCCACTCATCAAACCCGCCCACCTGACCCGAAAAGGGGACGAAAATAGGCCATTGACACACATGTGCCCTGCCTGTGACTTGTGAAAATCATCTTTGACGCACATGACAGGAGTTGCGTAGAGACTGTTGGGGAGGAGGGGTGGGGAAGGATAGTTGGGGACGGGGAGTGGGGAGGGATAGTATCGCCAGTTATTATGTTCCACATTTGTAAATATTTTCATATCACAAATTACAGTTGGTGTTTCATAGAAATCATGACTGGACATTGCTTTTTCAGTGTAAGTAAGTGATTTATTTACTGTGCAGTGCCCAGTGTGCTAGCTGGCCTGTGCCACGTGTGTGTGTCAAGTGATCAGAAATAGTGGTGAATAAATTCTTCTCGTGCAACACGGCCATCCATGCCATCACTGCGATGTGCAATTGGCAGTTCATCATCACTCACATCCTCCTCCGCCTCTGGTGGGTGCATGTCCATGTCGGGGGGCAGTGGGATGTTGCGCATGATACACATGCTGTGCAACATGGCACAGGCAAGAACTATCTTTCCCACCTCCACCGGGCTGTGTATAAGTGCGTCCCCCCCGATCTGCTCAAGCAGTGGAACCTCAGGCCAAATGTCTGTTCAATTGTACAATGAGTACGGATATGGGGACAGTTGTATCCCTGCTTGTGCTAGTAGTGTGGTTGCCTGACGGGGGTCATCAGCCATGGCATCAGGGGATAACCAGCATCACCTGCATGGGAGCAACAGAAAGTATAGAATGTCATACGTGTGCCCGTATCATGTTGGTACAGTCTGTATAGTGTTCACTAAACAATGCAAAATTGCACATGCAAATTACTGTTTACGTAGCATATGTCCTATTTTGGGTGGTAGAATTGCACATTGTCAGTGTGATGGGATGTCCATGCATTATATGGGCAATTTTGGGTAGGATCAGGGTGATGTCAGGGATATATGTCTACAGTCATCAATGTAAATGTAATAAGTGCTAAATGTCATTGGCCCTCATTACGACCCTGGCGGAAAGCAACCGACCGGACCGCCATAGCGTAAATAGCGTTTCCGCCATTGCACGACGGAGCAAAGCGCGGCACATTCCGACCCATCGGGCACGAGCACCACGCCATGGCGGAAGTGCAAAGTCCGCGATGGCGGAAATGACCCCAAAACGGCCCACACCGCCGCCGTACGGCGCCCTAGGTGCAATTCCGCCACCCATCTTAGCGGTCACCGCAATGAGCGGCAATCGTAAAGTACGGTGACCGGAAATATACGGAAACGGAAGTAAAAACATGGTCCCGGAACGGGAAACATCACGCCGTACACCTATAAAAACACTATTTCCACACAACCATTAAACATACTACCCTGAGACACATCCCAACCCGACATCCACCCTAGTGAAACCAAGAAAAATGGGAAAAGTAGCGAAGAAAGCGTGCGACCGCAAGCGGCAGGTCCACTTCTCCCGTGAGGAACTCACCGTGCTCACAGAGACCCTCCAGGAGAATGCTGCCGTCGTCTTCTCCACGCAAATGACCAGGACGGCACTTGCGAACAAGAAGGCCATATGGGCCCTGGTGGCACAGCGGGTAAGTGCGGTGGGGACCGCACCCCGCAACCCACAGCAATGCAGAAAGCGATGGGACGACCTGCGGATCCGCGTCCGTAGCATACTTTCTGCCAACCGCAACATTGCCACAGCCACCGGGGGAGGATCGGAATCACCCATCAAGTTGACCCCCTGGGAAGAAATCTGTGCCTCCACCATTGGAATGGAGAGTATAGAGGGAGTCGGAGGGATGGAGAAAGGAGTGCAGACATCCGAAGAATCAGGTAGGTGCCCCAAATAAAACAATGCTAAAACCACAATGTCCAACCATGTGAAGTACCACGTGTCCACATAGTGCAACAGTAACACATGTCCAGGAGAACGACCACATACATAGGCCCGATAGCACACGTTAAAACTCACATTAAATACATAAATAATTAAAAATCCTAAAAACACCCTCTACACGTGCAGCAGGCACACCCTAACTGCAGGCTGCAAAACAACTGCACCCTCACTCCACACAAAAAAGAAACCACCTCCAAGGCCCCAACCCAAATCACCCTCAGGTACCACCCCAATGCATGTGATACTTTGCCATTCCAATTTCCACAGACCCATAAATAACGCTCGCCCTCCTTTACTCCACCACAGGGTCCGATTCAAAAGACGAGCTCCAGGACACCCCTACCAGCACACCTGCAAAGAGGGCCAAGACCGACGGCCAAACACCCTCCACCTCAGCTGCACGCATCAAGACACGGCAGCAGCACAAATCAAGTGGCAGCACACAGGAGGGAACTTCAACAGGCACCCCAGCAGCCAGCATGCCCACAACAGCACCACCACAGGTCCCCCCAATGGATGCCACAGTAGGCACTGCTTCTGGTGGCAGCAGCACCATAGGTGACACTGCATTAATGGCAGCATGCTCCGACACAGAAAACGGGGATGTCGAAGTCAGATCCATCCATGACCTGTCCCAATCCCCCTGTCTGTTCCATCCCGTACACCATGAGGATACCACGCAGGGGCACCCACAAGACGACGACTGGCCATCCCCCACAAGCCCTGTGGCAAGGCAACATGAGGTGACCAGCCCCTCTGTGACACCACCGCAAGTGGCCATGGCCCAGCAGAGGCAACAGTCCCTCGACCAGGTAATCGTGCAACAGCAGCAACTGGCCACGCTCCTCAAGGACCATGCCGATGAATGTGGGGGCACTAAGGCAGACATAGAAACATCAACTGAGACACTTAGGGCAGAAATGGAGAGAAGTACAGAGACACTAAGGGCACAAATGGAGAGTAGCACCGAGAGCCTGAGAGTAGAAATGGAGAGAAGCACCGGGAGCCTGAGAGTACAAATGGAGAGAAGCACCGAGAGCCTGAGGGGGGAACTGCATGCGACGTCCAAAGACGTATGTGCCGAACTTGCCGCTGTGCGCCGTGTGCTCACTGAGCTCTCGCAAACCCTCAGGGACATGCATGGACGTGAGCAGGCAGAGACATCATCCGTTGCAAGTTCCGTCCAGGGCAGCCCCCAACGTAGATCTGGGAGGAACCTGCGCTCCACAGGCAGGGGTGCCCCTGATACCCGGAGAGGGGGCTTGCAATAGCGACTGCTCACTGACAATGAGCATCTTTGAACACTGGTGTTCGGGGGGGAGGTAGGAGGGTGGAGGGGGTGTGTTGTGCTCACTTGGGTGGCGGGTCGATGGGGTGTGTAACATGATTTCACATATGCCATAAACAATGCACGATCATCCAATGAGATGTGTGGACATTGATCTTTGTGTACGAGGCCATTATAGGCGTACAGTCCATATTGTGCATGTTCCAGACACACACAGTGCCACAAGTCCCGTGTCCATGTATCAGCCACCAGGCGTGAGTGCTAGAAGCATGCATCTATGATATGCTGACGAATGTCACGGCCCTCCTGTGCCTCGGGGACTCCTTGAGGTGCTGGCACATCCCCACCCTCATCATGACCATCTTCAGGTGCTTGCAGTTCTGCGTCAGGGGGCATGGGCACATTTCTACGTACGCACATGTTGTGTAGCATGACACATGCCATGACCATCTTTGCAACCTTCTCATGGCGGTACAGGAGTGCCCCGCCAGACCTGCTGAGGCAGCGGAAACGAGTCTTCAGTAGGCCGAATGCCTGTTCTATGACTACACGGGTACGTGAGTGGGCATGGTTGTAGTCCTCCTCATGCTGGTCCCGTGGGTTCCGGAGTGGTGTAAGGAGCCATCTCTTCAGTGGATACCCGGCATCACCTGTATGTGGACAATAAAGGATGTCTGAGGAATGGCATTGCTACCTACGCACCCCCCCCCCTTCCTGCCAGGTCATTGCCGCATCACATACCCCACATCATCATGCTTGAAATGAGACTCACCGAGTAGCCAGGATCTGTTCCCTGCGTGTCGCTCCATGTAGCGTGGTATTGTAGAGTTCCTCAAGACCATAGAATCATGGGTTGATCCAGGGAATCGGGCACAACAATGTGTAATGATCCTGTTGGAGTCACACACCATTTGTACATTCAGAGAATGAAATTATTTTCGGTTGCGGTACTGGGCCTCCATGGCATGTGGGACGACCAATTCCACATGGGTGCAGTCGATGGCACCAATGCAACCCGGTATGCCGCCAAGTGCATGGAATCCCACTTTTGCGTTCGTAATCTCCTGCTCCGAGCGTGGCAGGGAGATGTAGTCGTCTGCGTGCTTCAGGAGGGCATCGAGCACTTGCAATAGTGTCCGTGAGAACAGTGGCTGTGAAATGCCATGCAACTGTCCGACTGTGTGCTGGTAGGTGCCTGTGGCCAGGAAGTGTAGTACAGACACCACCTTCAGTAGGGGTGGGATGGCGGTTGGGCTATCTATCATGCTGACAAGGTCAGCCTGTGTCATGTCCACAATGGCAGTTATGGTGTCCCGGTCCAAACGGTAGAGGGTGTGGATCTGCTCATCAGTGAGGTCGAACGGATGTGCTCGGAGGCGTGGGATTGCGGGCTGCCTGCGTGGTGGTAGTGGCTGTGCTGGCGGCCCTTGCTGGCCCTGCCTTGCCCTCCTCCTCCTCCTGCGTCTCCTCCGTGCGGCCGGTTGTTGTTGTAGTTGGCGTTCGTCTTCTTCTTGAAGTTGGAGTACTTGCAGTGCTATCAGGTCCCCCAGGGCCAACATCGCTAGTCCTGCCGGTAGCATTTCGGAGTGGGTGTGGTTGTGGGAGGGGGTTGGGTGTGCAATTTATGTGTTTTCAGGCTGTATAGCCTCCACCTGTGGTGATTCATTCCACCTGTGCAAGCTGCAATCCCCTTTGGGCGAGCACGTCCCGCACACAACGCTGCAATTCGACGATTGGCATCTTGCTATTGCAATCATGTATTTGTTCCCGATGGCAGTGTAATATTGGTTGATATGTTCATTCTGCTATGGTCCCATTGGTTCACATACTATCTTTGCAGTCGCGAACAGACTTGTGAAGGGTCAGTGGAACGTAGTACTCGAGTCACGGTGGACCCTCATGCAACACTGTACTGAGGTTCACCGACGGGCGGGGCGTTCCATTTGTGAGTGAAGGCAGTTGCCATTTTCACACACAGCCGCACTAGATGGATTAATTCGTGATTTCAAGCGGCCACAGATGCCTTTTCGACGTGATGTTGCAAATGAGGAATTCGAAGGACAGCGCTTTCGGTTTTCAGCTAGCGGCGAGGAGATGCCCACAGGTCTGACTGCAAATATAACGTTCTATTGTTCAATGTCCTTGGGACAGGGGCCATGGCGAGAATGCAATGATTGATATGAATAGTATGGGATGCGCAATAGCGAAGTGGGCGATGGGGCCGGACGTTCCCAAATACATGTTACTTCACATCACTGGAATTCCGGCCTGGAGCACAGTGCATTTAGCAGGCTGCATAACGCACAGACTCAATGGAAACTTCACATGTTATGTGAGTATGAAATCAGGCGTTTTCATTACGGGATGAGGGAATGATGTATGGATGCATGGACAGATGATTTAATACAGAGTTTGCCATGTACGGGGCTTCTTGGAATGTATCCACCTCCCCTGCGCTATGTGATGCAGGGCTGCCATAGTGGGACCATCGTCTATCTGGCCTTGTTGGACCCTCCCTGTCTCGACGCGCCTTCAGACACTTGTGTCTATGCACGTTACTTATCCCATCTGATGGATTCTGTTTTAACAGACGCATGCACAGAAGCACTCGTTTGTAATAGTGTTTTCACCTCGGTATAGATAGTTATGATTCGCAAGTGGTTTTTGGGTGGTGATGATCCCTTGGAGTGGGCTAGCATGCATATGGCTGTGGATTTTGTGTGATCATTGAAGTGAGTAATTCAAATGCAGTTCTGATGCCCATACTATTCTTTTTCATTTCATTTGGGTGACAGGTATCTCCTCCCCTTTTGCCACTGCCATCTGTATGCCACTCCTGCAGATGGATTTTACTCCCGACACCTGCTGCTTCGTGTTAATCAGTGGAGCAGCATTACGATCTTATGGGACGATCGCCAATGGGCCACATGCCCTTACGCAGTACTAGTGGCTAGGAGCAACATTTCGGCCTTTCAGCTGGACTAGTGCCTCCCTAATGGGACGGCCCTGCGGTACGAGGCGCTTCCATGTTGCCTTTTGGTACGAGAATGTAGGCCCTGTGTACCATGAGGGAACAGGGCGTCACACAAGAAGTAGCTGGTCATTTATTGCGGATGCAGCCCACAATGGTGAATTATATTTTGGGATTCATGGCCTAATGGCTGTATGGGCTTGGTGAATTTGTTGTGCATTAAATTTCTATTCTGATATGAACCGTGTAGCGTTCTTCTTTGCAAGTGATGTGGCATATTCCTATTTGGGGAGCGATGTATTGTGAGGAGATCTGCATTGGGTTCCAGCTTCGGAGTATAGTTGCGTGGTACTGTGCTGGGCGCATTTGCCTACGGAGCCCAGTGAGGTCAGGGATTAGGGCTGCCAATATGACTGTTTTAATGGTGTCATGCTCAGGGGCGGGGGATTGGCTTTTGTGTAACAGATGCCGGTCAGCCAGGTGGATTGGTGGAATGATGTGATTGTCAGAATATGGCTGGTCACAGGTGCCTGTGTTTGCGTGCGTTTCTTGGAGGGAGACTGAGGTCATGTCCATTTGTGTAGCTTCTGTATTCGTGCCATCTGTGCCCTGCAGCTCCCATTGGCCCCTCTTGAGGTTCATTTGTTCGTTGGCAGGCATGGGTGACTTGTACATTTCACTGGTTGCATTGTGTGACTTCATTGCACCTACGAGGAGTTGTGCAATGTGGCCAGGGAGTGGTGTACAGGCACTCAGTAGGGCCGTTTACGGTTGGTTCGCGATGCCGTACTTCTCACCATGGCGGAATGGTACTTTCCGCCGTGCTTGATGGCGTTAGGTGCATGTCCGCTAGGGTCAGAATTTGCGTACCGTTGCGCCATGGTGGTATTTGCGGTTTGGCATGGCGCGCGTGCGCGTACTTGGTGCAGTTAGCGTTGGCGGTCACTACGGTGGCGCTGATGGCATCGTACTTTGCGGTGACGGGTCATGATCGCACCGAGCGCTATTCGATGGCGGTATTGCATTTCCGCCATCGTTTTTCGATTTCCGCCAGGGTCGTAATGAGGGCCATTGTGGCTTGTCCAGGTGTAATTGTGTGGGTGCCATCACCAGGTGGCATTGTTTAACAGCCAGGAAAATAGTCTTCGGCCTGACACAGCTGGTGTGCCCGACATGGCAGAACTAGTAGGCATGGCTGACGTTCATCTGCGTTGATATATGCTTCTAGATTTATGTGAATACTGTACATGCCTGAAGGTGTACTTGCATTCTGGGTACATGACGTGCTGCATGGGAGAAGTTGAACAGCTTCACTGATTATTGCAAAATGATGGATGTTGACCTATTCACTGAGAGATACAATACTTGGAATTTTATGGATGGAGAAGGCGATATGACAGCCTGATTGACATGAAGCAAATACGCATTGTCAATATGCGTGTTGGGTGTGTGGTGTGCAGTCGCTTTGACATGGCCTATTCACAGCCACCATCCCCTTGGACCCTTTCACTATACAACACACACAAATGAGACTGATGTGTGTGTTATTATTGTGTTTAAATGCAATATTCCTATGATGGCCATGTGTCTCAATCATAGATATGTGTGGCGAATCATTTCAGCTTCAGGTCACATGCATATGTGTATGTGCACTTCAAACAGGCAGGGGACCTAGCTACTCGGTGTGCGGGACACTAGTGGTATGTAAGTGGGGTGCTCTGATGCATATTTATTATCAATCTGGCATCAGTTGGTGTGGGTTTTGGTGATTGTTTTGGTGCTTGATTTTGTCACATAGGTGTGATGCATTCTGGTAAATGCAGTGCTTTTGATATTGCTGTACGGATTTGATGTTATTATGCATGCACATGATCAGTTTGGTCAATTGAGACACGTCTGTCACAGCCTTGCACTCAGGCATGCTATTACTGTGTTGCAAATTGCATTTCACACATCCACTGCTGATAGTTGTTGTACATATCCCCAATACAACAGTGCACATGCCCTGGTAGTTGCACTCACCCAACAGCCAGGTACGCAATGGTGTTTTCTGCCCCTCCCTCCCCCCCCCAATTCAACAGTGCAGATGCCCTGGTAGTTACACTCATCCAACAGCCAAGTACGCTATGGTGTTTTCTGCCCCCACCCCAATTCAACAGTGCACATGGCCTGGTAGTTACACTCACCCAACAGCCAGGTACTCTGGCAGCGTGGAGTTGTGCAGCCCCATGGAGTTATGGGTTGAAGTGGGAAATCTGGCACATCAGTGGGTGAATAGTTGGCGGGCATCACACATCATCTGCACATTGAGGTAGTGGCAGAGTTTTCTGTTCCGGTACACTGCCTCAACGGCATGCCTGGCCACCAGCTCCACATGTGTGCAGCCCGATGCACCTATCACATTGGGCATGCCTGAAAGGGCATGGAAGGCGATTTTAGTGGCATTGACCTGGTCAGCTGACCTGGGTAGGCTGATGTAATCTCCAACTTGACGCAGGAGTGCATCAATGACCTGAAACAGAAAAATCGAGAAACAGGGTTGCAATAGCCCATGCAGTTCATCCACACTGTGTTGGTAGGTGCCCATGGCTAGGAAGGGTAGCACAGACACCACCTTGAGCAAGGGGGGGGGGGGGTGGCTGTACAGATCTGTATCAGGCCGACCAGGTCATCATGGGTCAGGTCCACTATGGACGTGATGGTGTCCCTGCCTAGCCGGTACAGGGTATGGATCTGGCTTTGGCTCAGGTTGAAGGGGATGGCCCTTATGCATGGTATTGGTGGTTGCCTGCGGGCTGCAACCTGATGGCCATTGTTGTTTTGCTGGGCCATGGTGGCCATCCGTCTCCTCAAGCGCCTCCGCCGCATCCTCTTCCTGCATGCAGGGCATCCATCTCCAGTACTGCTACTGCTACTGCTAGCATGGTAGTGTTAGAAGAGGTGTGGGGTGTGGGAGTGGGCTTTTGTGCTTTTGCAGTGCCACCTGTGGCATCTATCTACACACCTGACTCTACTTAACGCCTGTGTTTCCGGCGCGGTGTTCAGGGTGCTACTGGCATGTCCATGCTGGTATTTCTGTATACGTGGAGCTCGGAATGTGCACGTACTAATGGCATGCTGGTGTCTCAGGCATGGCAGATGGGTCTTGCTGCAGATTCCAGGCACGGTGTTGCCGGATACGGTGGGTCACTTGCGGTGATGGTGTTAGCGGCATCGCAACTCAGAGTATGCCAGACCGGAAAAAGGTGCTGGTACGGAGCGATCGGCACCGCTATTTCCAGACTGGCATACTTGTAATGAGGCCCATAGTATCATGAACAAAATTCACAATGCATTTACATGCAGCACTTACAAGGAAGGACATGTTAATTTTGTATGGGACAGATGAAGAGCGTACAGAGTGGTGCACGGTCATCTGCATTGGCCCGACATTAAGAATAATAGAATTGACTGACAAACACCTCGTCTCAGAGGACGAAAAGGAGGCAGAGATGGTATTTCAGCTATGTGTACCATGTCAGGTAAACACAGAGGACAGACAGGTTCCCCAGGATGCAGATAGTGAGCACGGCATCAACTCACTTGCAGGAAGATTTGAGAAACGTACCAGAGGTTCTTTGGACCAGTGGCCCCTATGATGTAGGATTGTTAAAAGGAGCCGGGGTAGTCTGCATAAAAGGCAAGGAAGGGGCACTGCTGCCCCACTGCTGCCCCGGATTAAACAATACCCACTGTCACGCGAAGCCGACGAGGGTATACATGACAAACTCCTCGCACTATGGTGACAGGGCATAACAAAGACATCCGAATCCCCATGTATTACAGCCATCTACCCTGTCAAGAAATCGAAAGCTGGTGCATGGAGATTCATTCAAGATCTCCGCCCCTTGAACAACGTAGCGGAAGCAGAATTTCTACTCATACCAAACCCAGCCACATTATTATGTGACATACCTACAGAAGAGACATGCTTCACAGTTATTGATTCGAAGAATGCATTATTTTCCCTTCCTTTGCACCCAGAATCACAGTATCTCACTACGTTCACTTATCATGGAGCAAAGTGCCAACATACTCGTTTACCACAAGGGTATTGCCTAGTGTGTTTAATAGGGTGGTCCAGATGGACCTAAGCAACTTGTAAATGCACAGGACAATCAACCAGTACGTGGATGACCTCCTGGTGTGCTGCACAATGGCGGGCCAGTGCAGGAAAGATTCACTTACACTTCTGACATTGCTAGAGAAAGGGTACATGGTAGACAAGGAGAAATTGCAGCACTGCCAAAAGGAAGTATCTAGGACAAATAATATCAGTAGACAGCAGGGAAATCACTCCAGAGAGAGAGCAGAAGCGATACAGAGCAAACCAGAGCCACGCACCATCAAGCAGATGCAGCAGTTCATAGGCCTGTGCAATTATTGCAGGACCTGGGCCTTTGATTATTCCCCATTTATGGAGCCCTTTCTTCAGGGATTAAAAGAAGCACAGACGGTGGAAGGCCCCATTAAATCGACATCTGAAATGAATGTGCCATTTGCCAAACTGAAGGAGGCATAAGCGCACGCACCAGTTTTAGAAAACCCAAACTATAAAGAAAAAATATTTCTGTTTTCATATTCTGATGGCACAATGAGACTGCTGCCCTCACTCAAAAGAAGCCACAAGGACACAAGCCCCTGGCCTACTAACATGGTCTTCAATACCCAGCAATGCAAGGCCACTTCCCATGCAAACAGGCACTCGCCACAGCAACATTTGTCATCAAGAAATCGGCAACAATAACGATGGGCTGCACAGTCTACCTCTATGTGAAGCATTCGCTTTTTGCAATACTAGAAAAATCAAAGTACACATCAACAACTCAGAGAGCGTCAGAGTATGAGGTAATTTTGTCCAATCCAGCAATTGAGGTAGTGAGGTGTTGGTTATCAACCCAGCAACATTCATAGCATAGCCGGCGGAGATAGGTGAGTTTGTGCACGACTGTGCCTCATATATGGACAGGATGGACATGATGGTGGGTGACCCCAAAGTACATGAAGAGCCCATAGATGGAGGAGAAATGCTCTTCGTTGATTGGGTCATCAACAATAGATTCAAGCAGAGATTGTCAACATATGGATGCAGCAGTGGTTTGTTATCATGAAAGAGAATTTCAGGTGTGGGCTCAGATGATGTTGCCACTATACTATTCAGCACAGACAGCTGAACTGAGGGCTCTGATAATGGCCGTGAATATGTCAGATGGGCATGCAGTCAAAATATTTTCATATTCAGCTTATGTCACATTCAAAGTGCATTTGGGATTGGCCCGCTGGGAAAGGAGGGTTTCCAGAGAAGCAATGGCTCCCCCATACAACATTATTAGTTATTGTCTCAGTTAATAAATGTACTGCCCCTCCCAGCATAGCTGGCAATAATAAAATGCGCCGCCCACATCATCCACACAGATGCAATTTCATAAGGCAAGCACCTTTGATGGCATTGCTGCAAAGGCAGCACCCCACACTCGCGGAGGCATTTATCTTATTGCCAGTTGTCCAAGTGATTGAGTTACATGGGGGTGCACCCCAACAACAGGAGTTATAGAAACAGAGGGGCTGCTCACTGTCACCCACTGACCTGGTGTGGAGACAAAACAGTACAGAGAAAACAGTGATGCCACAGGGGCTGCTCCAAACAGCCCTGGATCAGCTGCATTACCCAGCGCATGTGTCCCAAGAGCATTTTTCTGCAGAGATTAACGAACAATGGTTTGTGCCTAATTTGCAAGAACTGGTTACTGAGTTTGTAAATAACTATGTAACTTGTCCAAAATGTACAGCAAGACACACTCTTAAAACTGGCAAGGCAACTTTACCATGCCTGGAGGGGTCCATCCGGCATTTGTATGTTGACTATGTCGATATCCAGGATCGATATAGCTCTTATAGGTACATGACCGTCCCTGCATGTCCTTTTTCATGTTGGCTTGAGGCTGGCCCATGTGCTCATAAGGATACAAAATGTGCAGCAAAATCTTTAGTCCGTGAAGTATTCGCAAGGTTGGGGGTATGTGATGTGTTGAAGACTGACAATGGACAGGACCTTGCCTGTCAGCAATAAGGTTTGTGGCAAGGGACGGCGCTCAGTCTTTAAGAAATGGGACTGAAGGAGCAAAGACTACACTTCCCAGCATGCTTTGAGAGTTTATGTAGTTCTGTGGTTTCGCGCGGTTCTCCAACTGGCAATTAGGGAACTGCTTAAAGTCCCCAACGTCGCCGCCCGTGCTTATAATCTGTAATTATCTGCACTGAAGCACATGCGGCGACGTTGGAGGACGTGAGGAAATCAGGAAGCATTTTGGACACCATAGTACTGCCGCACTGCGACTGTGATCATGATGCATCTGGAGCATGAAGTAGCAGGAGTCGGGCAGCAGCGGCGATTTACGAACAGCTTTTTCTTTCGTTTGGGGCTTCAGTCTTCAGGGTCCGGGTGTCCTTATGAGGCACCGGACCGTCAGATAAGTGCACTAAACCTTTTCTTGTTGCAGCAGAGGCATATGTAATACACTGCTTTACTCTCTGAAAAGGGTTCCATGT
This sequence comes from Ambystoma mexicanum, assembly GCF_040938575.1. Taxonomy (NCBI): domain Eukaryota; kingdom Metazoa; phylum Chordata; class Amphibia; order Caudata; family Ambystomatidae; genus Ambystoma; species Ambystoma mexicanum. Next base: position 1,356,277,161 of record NC_090921.1, on the reverse strand, counting down.
AATAATGTCGCCACAAAAATCTCGCCATGCAAACATATCGCCGAAAAATTGCTGTTTTGTGTGGCGACATTAGTGCATGGAACATGCGGGGGACACCCCCGAAACCCCCAATTTGTTGTTATTTTCTTTGCCCCTGTCCCCATATATATGGTCACCCATATAATATCGCCACAACCTTTTCCCGGCGATATTATTTATGGCGACCATATATATGGGGATAACATTACCTGATACCCTGAAAAGACATTGTTTGCGCATGTGAGGAAACACGAGGTTGATTATATGTTGACTAAAACTATGCCAGACAAATCTGCTGGCTCTGATTTAAATGCAAGGAGTGTTTTAGGGGTGCCAGAGAACCATATTTGAGTTTAGTTGTTTTGGGGGGTAAATACATGGTGCCCCTCCGCTAGAAGACACCTGTTATATGTACTCAGTTTGCCATATTTGTTTGTCGCTTCACTGTGGCCACTGGGCCATGAGTCTTGAGTTTTCATGCAAGGGAGAACTCCTTTGTTTGTGCCATCATGCTTGTTTGCAAAACTCGGTTTTCCCAAGTGAAACGCTCAGATGTTTGCTTTCGTATTATGTCATGTATGGGTATCTAACACCATGTTCTGTGTGCTTAAAGTGGTGTCTTTTAGGGCAACACTTAATGGTATGCTAAGTTATTAGGATACATCTCTTTCTATTACGATTGGTTCGCAATAGGTTCTTCTTGGGTTCATGAGGTCAGGTCAGGTTTCCAGGAACTAGGGTTCAGGTATAGGAGTATTGATTATTTTGAGGTAGTTACTGTTATGTTTCCCCCTCCTTTCCTTTGTCATTCCACCCCCTTTCCCTAACTCCGTCTTCCCCCCATTGGCTGCCACGTGGCTTCCTCGGTTACTCAGTTCAGGCGCCCATGCCAACCACGGTGGGAGGGTCGATCTATTCGGCTTCTGTGGTTCGGGAGAGGGGGTTGAGTCCCCTATTATCCCTTTTGCTAGTTTGACATTGCCAACAATCGTTTTAAGGAAGTAACATTCTTACTTGGCCTCAAGCACAAACTGGGCCTCATTAAGAGTCCAGCGGTAGCCGTGCCGGAAATACTGGCAGGCTGCCGCCGGACCAGTAATATCATTCCGCATCCATGATTGCTGGAATCACTGGGGCATTACAACCCGGTGACCCGGTAATTCTGGAGGCGGAATTCTGTAAATCCCCATTCCAATGGAGTCCCATAGGACTCCAAGGGGATGGGAACCATGGAAACACTGGTTCCGTCTATGACATAGCCGGTGTTTCCATGTCCGCCTGCAGGCGGGTGGTGTTATTTATGCCAGGTCAGACCTGGTGGGAATGACACCTCCCGCCCGCAGGACTCGGAATCAGCCAGTTTGGAAACAACGGTGCCGGCGGATTTACCGCCACCGTTGTTTCCGGGCTGCCTGACTTGTAATGAGGCCCTATGTGTTCTGCGTACCATTTTCCAGCCAACAGACTTGTTGAGTGTGTCAATGGCCTGCTTAAAGAGCGCCTTCCCAAGCTGTCGATGACACTTGGCAAGAATTGGCTCTATTGTCTCCCAATCCATTTATTTGTACTACGCAATTCTCCTTGTGCAGATCATCATTTCACTGCATGAAATTGTCACTGGCAGGAGAATGCATGCAATGCACCTCTCTGCACGTAACATTTCGGATGCTAACAGCTCTTCTCAACTCCTGGGAAATAAATTTAAAGTATATTTAAGTGAGCTCACAAATTCTCTGAAATACATCTTACGTCAAGGCAGGCCTGCTGACCCAGCATCATACACAGACACTCCATCAGCATAAGGAACAGAGACATTCGCAGAACAGCCTAATCTTTATCCAGGTGACAAGATTTGCATATGCAAAGATTTTGGAAGGAACCACGATTCACTGGAAACTTCACTGTGATAACTGCACCTCAACAGCTGTGAAGGTAGTAGAGAGGCGCACATGTGTCCATCTTCAGACATCCACCGGAACAAGACCGGTGCTCCCCTTCGCAGCAGAAGAGACGGGGGGCGACTGATGGGAAGTATACAACAACTGTCCATGACATTTTTCTCTTCTTTCCACTTGTAAAGGAAATCCTGTGAGCGGGCTGGAGGAGTTGCAGCAAGCGAAAGTGGCAGGAGGAGGAAGGGCGCTGTAAAACATATGTTGTTGTAGTGACGCGTTTTTGTTTTTTGTTTTTATGTTTATTTGGTTTTTAGTTGAAAGGGACAGTTTGCCCTACTAGGAGTAATAATGGAGGAGTATGCACCAAATGAGATGTATTTAATTCTGAAATGTTCAAAGATGGCATTAGGGGGAGTCATAGCACTGCGTCTGGCAATGTATGGCATGATGAAATAAGACAGGTGGGGCGAGAGAGGGCCAATGACACATGTTATGTGTGCTCTCTTATTCTACATGTTACTGGGGCTCCCAAGCTCTTTCTCTCTCAAGAAGTGTCAGTTGGAGAGGGGAGGTATTTGATGCATTCGTCATTGTGTAAAACAAGAGGCTTGTTTCAGGGACACTCAGTTACTGTCCAATGAATAGATGAAAAGGAGGGAGTATATGCTGACAAATATATGGAACTCACAAGAATGGTGAACAAAGAGGCGCAAAACACATTGGGCCTCATTACGAGGTGGGCGCAAAGGGATACCGGGCACCGTTAAGGACACTGGTGCCGGCAATCCCTTTGCGCCCTATTCCGAGGTCCTTTAGTGGGTCCCTTCCTTAACGCCTGGGAGGCTTAAAAAAGGGCGTATAAGCCAAGTTCCTTTTTCAAATAGCATCTCGGGCCGTGAAAGTGGAAGGTTTACCTTCTAATGGGCCTTTTCAATCTTAAAATCTCTGGTGAGTTGGTGAGAGCCTCATTAATAAAGCCTCTTTTCCTGAATGGTGTGTAGATTTATAGAGGCTGTGCTACACCGCTTTCTCGCGTGGCCAATGTTAGGCTGTTGGCTGTGTGCTGCGAAGAAGAGCGAGCTGCTGCTGCATTGTGGCTTCCCTCTTCTGCCTCCCGCGGTGGTTTTCCCCCACCAGTGTTCGCCATCATCATAGATAAGTTGGGGATGGTACACACTCGCGCGAGCACCAGGAAATGTTTGGGGTGGAGTACCTCCCTTCCGTGGTACGGCCTGTATGCAGGCCTTGTCACAATGTATATACATAAAGTGGACTGACGTAGTCCCTCCAATCAGCTTCTGTGACCTGCCCTAAAAATGTAACTAAAATGTCGTCTAATAATTCTGTAATGAGGGTATGAAATGCGTAGCAATTGGGGAACGGCGTGAGCTCATGCAGTAAGGTTTACACAGAGCTCCCACTGTGACCCTCAACTGATCCTGACTCGAGGTGGCTAGCGCAGCTCATTCTGCTATCCAGAGGGACCTTCCTGCACAGGATACTGGTGCCCAGCTGCCCAGCTTTGTTCTGCCAAAAATCAGAACCGCTAAACCGAAGAAAATCAGTAAGAAAAGTTGGCCCCAGGCGATCCAAAAAGGCAGCCGCAGCGGCTCTTTAGAACCTACAGAGTGGCCGGTTGTGCCTTGTTGCTGGCTGTGGGCTAGCCTGCACTGAGAACCTCCCCACAAGGTACTGCCTGCGGCTGCAGAGTGCGCGGGCTGGGAGGGACGCTCTGTCCTCGCCTGCGACACTGCGCAAGGTGATCCTTCACCCGCCACAGTGCTACTGGAGTTGGCACTTACCTGGGGTGAGGACTACTGCCCTGACACGGCACGAGCTGGAATGCTGGACGGCCCACTGCAGTACTCGCAATGCGTGCGAGTCACTTGGACTGATGCCTCCATTCTTCTGGCTACAGGTACTCTTACTAATACGGAGCGGGTGCCTGGAGGCCTGCATCTTCCGTTGCTCCTTTTGCAACATATGAACTGGGGCTTGGCCTCCCATCACTCCCCACTCCTCTCGGTACACAGACCACACGGAGGGGAGCCCATTGGATTTCTGATGGCTTATTGAGTGTCTTCGCCCCCCCTCCTGCGATACACCCAGATAGTGTGTGGTTGTTGGAGGGTTTACAAATCTTGGACCTCCTCCCCATGAGAGCGCCAAAGTTGTTTGCCCCCGCCTAAGCCTTGCGTTGAGTTGTCCCTGACTGGAACTGTGCCCATTTTGTTACTGCGTGTTCAGACTGCCTAAAGGAGCTGTGCCCCATTAGATACTTTTTGTGCCTTGGTACCCCTCTTGCCGCTCCAGCAGCCTTGTTTAAGAGCCCCCGGCACCACTATCTTTTTGACTTGTAGTGGTCAAATCTTGCGCAGATGTGGCAAAGGAACTGCTAATCTGCCTTGTGTTTCGGGGGGCCAATTGCCTAATCCTTACTGCCTGGAGTGTCTCTGGTCACGTGTTGTGGCACATACTCCTGCTTGTCCTGACTGCTGCCCTCCATAATGTCACCTACCAAAAATAAGGGCAAATCAACCTTTATGGACTCATTCGCCAGACAAAATAAACAACGTGAGACACCTCGGTCTGTAGACACCGGACAGGCGGAGTCGGGCACCCCTGCAAAGAACCCTCAGGAAGACCAGGTTCTTGCTGCAATAGCCACTTTGCGATACCCACTGGAGACAAAAATAGACAAGGTCAAAGTTGATGTCCAACTGCTCCGGCAAAATGTTAGGCAACTAGATGAGAGGGTCGCAACTGCCAAACTGGGGCTGAAAGAAACTGTGAACACCACTAAAGATCTTGTGACATGGGTTTAAGAACTGGAAAGAAGAAATACTGCCGTGGAACTACATGAAGAGGACGCAGAGGGCAGGCCCCATAGGAACAATATACGTGTGCTAGGTCTCCCTGAGGGGACCAGGGCTCGGACCCAACCTCATATTGGAAATGTCTTACTACAGGAGATTGGGCCTGGCAAACTGTCACATGGCTTTGCAGTTGAACAAACCCACCGGTCACTACAAAAGAGATGTACATTTTTGGGACAGAGAGGTGATCCTGAAATACTCTAGGGAAGGTGGTGGGATACAGAGGGATAGTTGTTTATCCGGATTTTACACCCGCGGTCCAAATGGCAAGGAACTAGTTTGTGCTGGTTAAGGCCAGACTCAGACAACTGGTCCTCAAATATATGCTCATGTACCCTGCTAGACTAAAGATTATCTACAATGGCAGAACACATTTGATATGATATGATATGATATGGCATTCATGACGCGCCTATACACAAGTGTTTCAAGGCGCGACGAGGCAAGGGAGGGGGAACAGAAGGAAGACAAAGGCAACAAGCTTACTAGGCCAGGTGATATTGAGATCACACAAGTGCAGGGGGGGAGGGAAAAGTTTAGTTTAGTTTATTATTTGTATAGCGCCGCCTGGCCCTAGGGCATCCAGGCGCTTGCGATGAATACAACAAGAATAATAAGTGTGGGGGAAGTGGAAGCAGCAGCTCAATACATAGCATCGACAGTAAAAACAATAGGTAAAAGTGCGGCCAGCTTGTGGCAAGTGCGGGGGTAAGTGCAGACATCAAGTGCGAAGAGCTGGTAGGGGACTGTAGGGATACAGAAACAGCCCGCAAGTTCAGGTGCTGCCTGTGAGGCAATGCAGATGTGCAACTGGTGGGGAGGGAACCTGGGCCCGAGATTAGAGGGTAGCCAGGTGACCAGTGAAGTTACAGTTAGGAGTTCAGCAGGGGAGAGAAATCAGAAGCAAAGAGGAAGGCCTTGAGGTGATTCCGGAACCGGAGATGGTTCTCCTCAAGTTTCAGGGAGGTCCCAGCCAAGGATAGAGATCTACCACCAACTTGTTGCTTGGAGAAGCGACTGACCCTGAGGGGTTTGGAGGCGGATGAGTGAAGAGTTTGAGAAGGAAGATATTTAGGAAGAGAGAAGTGAAGGCCTTGTGGACAGTGCAGAGGGTTTTGAACTTACTCCTCACAGCCACTCGGAGCCCGTGCAGAGATTTCAGTTCTGTAGAGATACGATCCCTGGGCTTGAGGCCAAAGACCAGTCTTGCAGTCCTGTTCTGGATGAGTTGCTGAGGGCGCGGAGTAGAAGCAGGCAGATTTAGAAAGAGGCTGTTGCAGTAGTCCAGCCAAGAGAGAACCAGAGCTCTGGAGACAGTGAGCTTCTGGGGGAAGGAGAGGAAAGGAAGAATACCTCTGAGGAGGTGCAGCTGGTAGTGTGACTTCTTAGAGACGTCAGAGATGTGAGGAGAGAAGGAGAGTGTGGAGTCAAAGATGACCACGAGGTTTTTAGCCTCACAGGTGGGAGCATAAAGAGGGCCAAGAGAGACCGGCCAGAGGCAGCATTTCCTCGACAGTCCTGCTGTTGCGACCATGTGGTTGGAACATAACTATCTGGTCATGTGGGACAGTGCTGGCACTTGACCTAATGTGTGATTCTATGCACCCTGGATACACAATCAGATGGCTCTGGGCCTTTAGACCCTCTTTGCAGATCTGGGGAGATGCTTGATATGGGTTGTAGGCTACTGGGAGATCCAAAAACGGTTCTAATTTATCCTATTGCTTGTGCCATTATTTTTATTTTTTTAGAGTGTAATTCTGCGTGCCCTGAATTATGCTGCACTGTAGTGGCCGGTAGCTGCCTGAGAAGTTTCACCTTTCTGTGGGGGCAACGTTTGGTCACCTACTGCTGGTGTTACTTGCCTGCTCTAACTTAATACTGGGAGTCAGCCTGTTGCTGGCTCCCGCTACCTGGTACACAATGGTCAGGTTTTGCGTTAGTGGCACGGGAATGGTTGAGCAATGTGCGGTTGCTGGGCAATGTTATACAGTTTGGTTATTGTTAATATCTCTTTGTTTCCTCCGCGGATTTTGACTCACATGGTGCAGCTTTTGGTAAAGAGGCCGGACAGGGACGGTGTGTTTAAAAACTATCTGCGGTTATGTAGACTGTGTGGATAGCCCGGACACTTGTGTGATGAAGGTGCTGCTTTTGTTCACCTTAATGGGCTGGGGATGGGGGTCAGCTGCTTGATGCATGGACTTATTGGTATGTACTACAACTGTGGCCCCCATTAGGATATTGACTTGGAATGTTCGCGGGTTGGGTTCTTATCTCCGCAGGAACAGGGTGAAATATTATTGGAAATGAAAAAAGATATCTATAGCTCTAATTCAGGAGACCCACCTGTGGCCGAGGAACAAGAGGCGGTTAACAGCTGGGGTGGGACTGGCTATGGTGCCACATACTTAAAATATGCCTGGGGAGTGCTAACATGGATTGATGGATTGCTTCCATTTCAGCTGTTGGATGTCGACAGAGACAAGGAGGGGCGGTATTTGATTTTACCGGGTTATCTTGACCATAAGGAAGTGTGCATTGTTAATTCATATTTCCCAAATCATAATATCCCATCTCACGTATGCACATTGTGTACCCAGGTCACGTATCGGCGCAAGTGTTTTTTCCTTGGGTGGGGGTGACTTTTATTGTGTTTGAGACCCTGTGCTCGACAGAACCTCCCCCTTCCCGAGGAGGTCTATCTTCAGCAACGGTTGCTCTGAACACAGCACTAACTGACTTAGATCTAGTGGACGTCTGGAGGGAACTAATCCAGAGGTTAGAGGTTACTCCTTTTACTCACCTCCCCATGATTTATACACCAGGATCGACTATTTTTTCATTGTGTTGCGACAGGTGGCTGACATCTGTAATGCTGAGTATATGGCCCGCTTGGTGATCACATGGAACATTACGAACCCTAGGCCCCCAATCCCGAAGTAGCGCATGCCTATTGGCGCTTTGACCGACAAAGTCTTCAAAAGAGAGTTGCAAACCTCACTGTCTGAATTTTTAAAGCACAATGTGGGAAGCATCGAAGAGTGGGGCACTATTTGGGAAACCATGAAGGTAGTGACTAGAGGAGAGATTTTGCTAGCACTGGGGGCATCCGCCGGAAATTGAGGGAGGAGTTGGAAGCTATGTAGGAGGAGATCCGAACGTAAGAGGCCTGGCATACAGGCCTGCGGTCGGACAAGGAGAAATTAGTCCAGACCCGGTCCCGTTGGCTTGAGGCATGGGGGAGATTGTCTGAATTTGATTATGTCACAGGAACCACTCGGGCACATGTGGAAGGGGACAAACATGGGAGGCTTTTATAGGGGCTTTGTAAACAAGAACATCCTAAACACCTAACTACCTTGCTTTACAATGAATCTGGGGCCCCATGGAGATCCTAGCTTGCGATTAGTGACATTTTTACCACGTACTACTCTCAGTTATATAGCCACAATGAACAAGTGCCCTAAGGGGATTTGGCGGAAGCTCTTTCCCTTATTACACTCCCTAGGCTTACTGACACACAACAGGCCCTTTTAGATCAACCAATCATGATGGTGGAGCTGCGCGAACAGATTGCCTCACTTTCTACAAGTAAAACGCCCAGACGTGATTGTTTTCCCCTCTGAATTTGATCAATCGTAGAGCTCTACTTTAGCTCCATTGTTGCTAAAGGTTTTTGAAGAAGCCTATACTAAGGGTGTGCTCCTGGCTAGCACGAGGGAAACATTGGTAATACCCATACCCAAGCCTGAGAAACCAATGGACAGATGTGATTCATATCGCCCCCTAGCTATGTTGAATAATAATGTGAAAATACTCACTACAATGCTAGCGGAGCGACTTCGTAAAGTCATCATGGATCTGATACATATTGACCAAACTTGTTTTGTCCCAGGTCGTAGTACCACCCTGAACCTCCGTAGGCTACAGCATGTCATTGAACAGACCAATCCCTGTAAGGAACATTGTGTACTTGCGTCTCTTGATGCAATCAAAGTTTTTGACTCCCTCTATTGGGAATTGTTGTTTGCTGTCTTGCAGAGCTTTGGGATAGCAGAGTGTTTTATTCGCTGGGTGACGCTGTTGTGTTCCTCACCTACTGCCAGTGTAAAATCTAGTAGATAAATATCTGGAGTAAGGAATATTTAGCGGGGGACTCGCCAAGTTTGTCCGTTATCGCCCATGCTATATATATTGGCTCTGCAGCCCCTGGCAGTATATCTGCACCAAGAATATTTGGATGCAGGTATCATAGTTGGTGGTTCTAGACACCTTGTGTCGCTATATGCTGACAATGTCTTGCTCTATTTGTGTGAACCACAACACAATCTACCAATGGTCGTGGACATATTGGATAACTTTACAACACTTTCTGGGATGTCTTCCAATAGAAGGAAGTCCTGTCTCTTTCCTCTGGCTAGCCTTAGTGGGGTGAGTGTGGCCACTTTACCTGACCTGGGGCACCTGTGGGAGGAGTGCTCCTTTACATGGGCATTCTAGTCACTCATGCACCAGAGGCCACACACACCCACAACACCCTTAGGGTGGAGAGGGGCCTTAAACAATCTATGTCCATTTGGTTCCGATTACTGATTTCACTCATGGGTAGAGTAGCAATTGTCAAAATGATTGTCCTCCCTAGATTTCTGTATTATTTCACAAATGTCCATTACTATATTTAAGCCTCCTTTTTTGCACGTTGATTAGAGGGTTTCTATGGGACCCACCCCGACACAAGATCGCTCCTACAGTACTATGCCTGCCTTATAAAGAAGGCGGTGTGCAGCTACCTAAATTGGAGTTTTATTACCTGGCGGCCCAACTAAGCTTTGTAGTGAAATGGTTATCAGGTGATATCACTTCTGAAACTGTGCTGCTCAAACATTTGGTGGACCCAGCCCACCTTAATGACATGCTGCGGCTACCGGTCCACTCCATGAACTCCTTACGGCTACTAGTGCAACTGGGCAGGAAAATATGGTCCAGGGCGTTAAAACTACTCCAGATACATTGTCCCTACTCGCCCAACGTCCCGATAGTGGCTGATGTGTGTAAAAATATGGATGATCTTAAGGGTGCAAGGTGCTGGGAGGAATGGGGTATTTCCACATGGGGAGATATGTACGAAAACAGTAAATTTAGCGACTTAGATAGCCTAGCCCAGCAACCTGGCCTGCCCCAGGGGCCATTCCTAAGGTATATGAAAGTGGTGGGTGTGGCGAGGCGTAAATGGTGCGGGTGGCCTGTTGAGCTGGAAGAGACTGAGCTACTGGTACTAATGTATGCCTTAGAGGGCGGTTGGAGGCCGGTAAAGAGACTATATGGCTGCTTGCTGAACCGGTCTGGCCCTCTGGCCCTAAAATTGAAGATGCAATGGGATTCAGACTTGAGAACTGTAGTTATGGAACAGGAGTGGGAACGAATGCTTAGTTTTCCTAGAAATGTGTCCCGGAATGCTCGATTTAAACTAATTCAAATAAATGTGCTCCATCGTAAGTACATACATGACCCTTACCAGACTTGCTAAATTTAACAAACACAAATACTTGTCCCGGGTGTTATCAAGACGACGCAGATCTAATCCATATGTTTTGGAAATGTGTAAAAGTGCAAGGTTTTTGGTCTCGAATTGAACAGGCTTGCAAAGTGGCGGGTGTTGTTAGATACAACTAGGGCACGATGGAATGCCTCTTTTGCGCATACCCCAGGAATGGCAAATATAAGCATATCATTGGATTTATGGATTTTGCTTGCATTCTCGCTAAATGTCGCATTGCCATGTCCTGAAGTCAGCGGAGGGCCCACACAACAAAGAGTGGTACCGCAAATTTGAAATCTGGAGCGAAGCTGAGACTAAGGTGTGGGCTAGATCAGGACATTGTTTGGATGAAGCCCTTGAGGATACTTAGGAGTCTTGGAAAACGCTTGTATTTAATATATTCCACCAATCCGACGATAAGCCATCTTGAACATCCCACTAACTACTCATTATGTTCACTATGTATAAATGTGAGTTTCCTGTAACTCAACCCCCCCCCCCCAGCCCGACTTCAGCCAATACCATTGTCACCCAGTTTCCCACCCTACAGAGCCCAAGATGATGCACCACCGCCATTGTAATTACTAAGTTTATTTATTTTGTTTTAGAGCCTAGTGAACATGCCTAGAGAGTTACTTTCTTTGTTGTTTCTGTTTCTGTTATTCCTATTTTAATTCTGTTTTATCCTATTTGCAATTGGTCAAATGCATAACCATGTGCTGTACACTCATTGTTTTTCTTGATAACTGTTGCAAACCATTTGCTGCTTATTAATAATAATAAACACATTTAAAAATAAATAAAATGTATAGCCGCAGTGGGTGGCGTTGATAGCTCATTTAATTCAGTTCAGTTCCACTGTGCTGTGTGAACTGTGCTTCTCAGCTGTTTGCGTTCAATACTTTTGTGTTACTTCTTGCTTGGTGTACACTCAGGTTTTTGGATTACTTGTATTCCCTGGAGTTACTTTTGGTGGAGATCCCCTGGTACATACATCTTCCTGAAGCCCTGAACCGCTGCAGCCTATGGCGAGTGCACTCTCCTCCCCCTTGCATGATGAGGCCATCAGAGGACTTTGCTCCCTGGTAGCCTTGCCATCAGTGCACACTCCTTCCACACATGAGGTCCTCACCAGAATCATGCATTGGATGTGCACCGATGGCGAGGCTGCTGGGGAGCAAAGTCCCCCAGTGATCTCTTAATGTGTGCAGGGGGTATGTATGCACCGAGTCTCCATAGGCTATAAAGGCTTGGAGCTTCTGGAAGGGCTGGGGCGCATGCCTGCCTACATGCTTTTTTACCCATTCAGCAGAGCTTTTAGAACAGGCACAGCACCTGATCTTATGCTCCCAAACCGTACCCTACAACCTCCAGCATTGACCACGGACCATCTGGCATTGTACACTGTCGCCCCAATATTGTGACTTCCATCTTCCTTCATTCTCTGTCAACCACAAGAGGACACCAGGGGAGTTTGCTCCCTGGTGGCTTCGTGCCCTTCCTCGTACAAATGAGGCCACAGAAGGGCTTTTTTCCCTGATGGTCTCACCATCAATACACCCTACAGGAAATGATGAGTCTGTCGGGGAGCAACGCATCCAGGTGGTCTAATGTGTGGAGGGTGGGTGCACCAATGTTGTGGCCACCGGGGGGCAAAGCCCCCCAGGCGCCGGCCTCATCATTTATGGGGGGACCTATGGCGAGGCCGCCAATGAGCAAAGCCACCCTGAGGCCTCATGTGGTTGGCCGAGGAGAAAGGAAGATGGGTGCTGCTGCCAGTAAGTGCAGCGGCCACCACCAGTTGGAAGGTCACAGTATTGGGGGTGATGTCCCCCAGCTGCCTCATCTTGTGTGGGGGAGCAGAAGGGGGGGTATGGGGTGGGAGTGCATCTAAGGCACGGCCACCGAGGAGCAAAGCCCCCGGGAAGCCTCATGTGGATCGGCCGATGGGGGGGATTCTCCAAGTCGGTGCGGCAGGCCCATCAGGTGGAGGCTGCAATATTGGGACCATTGGTGCTCAAAGCCGGTGGCCCTGGTCAAGGAGGGAGGGTGCGGGTTGGAGGAACGGTGAGGCCGCCGGGAGGGCGGCACCTCTGGTGCATTGGGGAGGCCGCCTCGGCACAAAATCCCCAGCAGCCTCAACTTGTGTCGGGGGACGGCACCAATGGCGTTTTGGCGAAGCTGCCAGGGAGCAAAGTCCCCCAGTGGCGTCATTGTGGGTTTGTCCTAGGGTTGTGGATGAGGGGAAGGGTGGTGGGGAGAGGTGTTTGTTAACCTGTTCTCTGATGAGCTGGCTCCTCTCCTCTGGTCTGTACTGCTGACATAAGAAGTGAGGGAAGGGAACGTTGGTTCCCGACCCACACTTCCTATTTTAAGCAGGCCTGGGCTGCTTCCTTTGATCAGGCTGCAGCAGCCAATAAGCAAACAGCTTATTTGTTTACTACAGCCTACAACCTCTGCTGCAGTGCCCCACTTTCTATTATTTGCTGTAATCCCCCAAATAGGAAGAAGATAGCTAATCATAGAATGTGGACTTTGGCTTCAAGTCCTTATTGCAGGAAGTATCAGTCCCAAGCCGAATAGCTGCAAAATTTGGCCGAATAGTGACTCCTAACCAAAGTTCGGTACACCCCTACCACAAACAAGCCACACATTTTATTTATTGGTCATTTGTAATGTGCACTGAACAGGAACATTAAATTACCATTAGGTTGGGTAGTAATAGGCCACTTGAGTGGTTCAGGTGGACCTATATCTTTGTGTCGGTATACAGTCCCACAATAAGTCTCAGAAGGCCTGGAGGAATACCCCATGCCTGAGGTGTCAACCACAACCTATTGCGGTTGACTGCATGAAATGCAGAAGTGAGATCTAGCAACGTCACAAATATAGAGTCATATGACCCTCCCCAGGCTAAGTGGTGAAGGCAATTTACCATTAATCCATTTAGAGAGTTCCCGAGATTACGCCTGAACCCTGTTTGCCATTAACCAAGTATCTGAAAATCTGCAATCCATGATATCGAGGTGATTCAATAAGATCGAAGCAGATACATTACTTTCGGCATCCGGGATTGCAATAGGTCGATAATTTGATGGACATGATCTGTCCACTCTCTTGTAGTTTTGAATGACATAAACAGAGGGTCAGGATTCAGGAATTTCCCCCGTTATCACCACATTCTGAAACAAGATGGATAAGGCTTCGGACGACAGATCTGGATCACTCCTAAATAAAGAATTAGTAAGCCCACTGGGCCCGGGGGGCCAGGAAGGACTAAGATGCAAAATGGCCCTGAATACTACTTCAGACTTGAAATCATCAGGATTCATATCAATGGGACTTTCATAAAATTATTCATGGTCTTCTTTAGCATTATAGATACTTTTAAAATGGACAACTCACACCATTTCCGTTACTGCCTTAATTTGCATGCTGGGTTATGAGAGGTCAATGCTATTAAGCAGCCTCCAAAAAGCTCTAGACTTTTTATTTTTTAGACAAACTAATATGGCTTCAGAGTCATCATATAGTCTTCTGGCTTGTGAAATTTGCGCCCAGTTTTTATAGGACTGTCGAGCCTTGTTGATATGCTCAAGCCTCCTCCCACGGGTGCTCCGACTGGAATTTAAGATGCCTTATACTCTTCCTCATGTCTTGTTTTCTAATCACCAATTCTTCACTATAAGAATGGAGATGACATTCACTTTTACGTTCATCCAGCCTTCCACCATCTTTGTAAGTGATTTAAGAAAAGGGCCAAATGTTCCAGAAGCCAAGGTTTCATACTTCCAATCCTCCGAAGAGAAAGAATGAAAGATGGTGATTCATGCGGTCGACACTACCTGCTTTTCAAAAGATCCTTTTACCATCCCTAATCAGGATCAGGTCATGAGGTCCCATTTGTGGTTCTCCTTCACATTCCAGCACAATGCTAAAAGCAGTTTCCACCATAGCATGATCACTGAACTTGGAAGGCGTGACTAAAAACTTTGGACAGTGGGAGTACAACCAACTGTTAACAAAAATATAGCCAAGAGTTGAGGATCTAGACCCATCAGACCAAGTTGTTTCTACTTTAGATGCTGAGGAAAAACATTCATTCAGAAGCTCTATTCCTAGGCCATTCAAGCACTTAAGCTACCATTTCCTCTTTTATTGGAGCTACAGGTACCCTTCATCCCCACCTCTTCGAGCAATTCTGGAAATATACAATCGGAATTCAAATCTCCCACTAAAACAGTGTGGACTCCCAGAAAACTAGAGGACCATTCCAACAGATAATTAGTCAATAGTTTCAGAGTAAGGTCCAACTCATGCCAATACACATTCAAAAACCAGTTGGGCCCTTTTCAATCAACGTATGTGGGTAGCTAAAATTCCATTGCATACCTCATTTGACCCAATACGTGGATGGCGGGGGAGGAACGTACACCCATAGGCAGACCACAAAATGGCAGCCAACAGCCCCCTGCTTGGCCAATTGACAGGAGATATGGTAGCCGTCCATAGCTGGTACGTCCAACAGCCAAGTCTCCTGAAGGGCGATAATTGTAAATGTTTGAAGCTTACTACTTAACTCAACGTTAGAGAAAGGTTGCATGTGAACCCCTAGTGTTCCAAGAAATCAGGGTAATACCTGATGTCATGTTTGTATTTAATATACACATGGTTCACTTTTGGCAGGATGCCTTCAATAACCACAACCAGTTATTTGTCTATTCGGAAGTTTGTAGCATCATATTCTAACATTGAATTTCCACCCTGGGATTTGACTCCCACTCCTCCACACATGTATTTTTTTCTATCACAGTGGGCCACAAATACTGTTAAATGTCAAAACCAAGAACTCTTTAAGTTCTCCCCCTCATTCATATTGCATTAGAACATGAATTTAGATGTTACAAAGACTATGGAGCAATCTGTTCTCAAGCGATCGATAAAGGCCACCCTTTATAGGTCATTAGAGGAGATACCAGTTAGAGTCAGAATTACAGAGAGCAACTGTAAGATTATAGTTCTTCTCAATCACTGATCTATTTTCCGTCACTATTCCTTCAAACATAATACCATAAAACAAATCTTCTGGTACATCTTTCTCATTGGTGTAGGTCAGAATATTTGCCTCACGCTCTTACCGCATCAGGACCTACCGGGAGCCTGGGCCTCAGGTTTTTGGTATTCTGATGAAAATCATCATCAACTCTTTGATTTTTGTTCTGGGTTTTAACAGATGTTAAGTTAAGGTGTGGCAAATTCATTGTTTTAGCTGTTCCATTATATCTGACCTGCCACACACAGTGGAAATCTTCCCTGTTGTCTGCCCACCCACTCGTACTAAGCTATGATCCACCTCCGTATTGGCATACTCAGACATATCTCTCGCCCCTATTAATCCATCACGACAAGGAGGAGTTTGGCCCAACAGCCGTGAGGAGTGATTTTGACGCAAAACCATATGGCTGCTTTCTGATTTGCTATTAAGCGCCAGCTTTGCTTCACCATCTTCACCTATGAATATGGGCTAATTGGAAAGAGAGCCACTAGGAACCACTTGTTGAGCATACTGAATTTGATCATACATTTCTGCATTTATTGCACACCTCACAAAATATGATTTGGTGATTCCATGTATAGTAATTTAGAAGTAAAACTAACAGTTTTCGAATGAGCTGCCTTAACCTTTGGCTGATTAAGAAAAGAGTGGGAAAACTGCCTTGATAACTGATTATTACTTTTTTCTTTTAGTAGGTCGATTCTTAGTTTTTCGCTGTTGCTGACCATTTTACGGTCCAGATTTTTTCTTATAGAATTACGTGGTTACAATAGGTACGTGTTCTCCCCAGACAATGTTTCTAGACAATCCTGATCTATGAGTCTCATCGAAACAGTTTCTCCCCTGTTCCTCTAAAACCATCAAATACCACATTGACACCCTATCTCCTGCTTTGGCTGACTTCTGCAACCACTCCTTCGCCACTGGAGTCTTCCCTTCCCTCCTGAAGCACTCCCTTACTCACCCTCTTCTTAAGAAACCCTCAGCCGATCCCTCCTGCCCTGATAACTACTGCCCAATCTCCATCACTCCTTTCCTGAAAAAACTCCTGGAAAAGCTGGCCATCTCCCAACTTAATCTTCACACTGAATTGGTTGGTTGTCCCCATGACCATCAGTCTGGCTTCAGTGCTGCCAGAAGCACGGAAACCGCTCTCCTGAACATCCATGAAGACTTGCTCTCCAACCTTGACTACAATACCCCCTGTGTCCTCATATTACTTGATCTCTCTTCTGCCTTGCCATCCTGCTCAACCATCTCTGTGATAACCTTGGTTTCACTGATCAGTCCCTGGCTTGGCTGAACTCTTTCCTCTCCGATTGGCCCGCCCAGGTCCAACTTGGGTCCTTCCTCTGCTCTATCTCTACTTGTGGTGTTCCCCAGGGGTCTAACCTCTCTCCCTGGCTGTTCAACCAATACCACTTCTTGCCCACTGCATTGCCGCTCTCTGCCCCAACTTTCCGTGCTATGTGGACGACACTCAGCTCATTTCTCCTTCTCCCATCTCTGACTGTCTGTCTGCTATCTAGGAGTGGTGTGCCGCCAATGATCTCTGCCTTCATGCCAGTAAGACTGAGATTCTCCTCATCTGCACACCTGCTCCCTCCTTTCCTGTCACTCTCTCGTGGGTCTCTCTTGGTCTTCTTCCTTCTCCCACCTGTGAGGCTAAAAACCACTGGGTCATCTTCGACTCCACTCTCTCCTTCTCTCCTCACATCTCTGATGTCTCTAAGAAGTCTCACTATCAGCTGCACCTCCTCAGAGGTATTCTTCCGTTCCTCTCCTTCCCCCAGAAGCACACTGTCTACAGCGCTCTGCTTCTCGCTAGGCTAGACTACTGCAACAGCCTCTTTCTTAATCTGCCTGATTCTATTCCACACCCTCAGCAACTCATCCAGAACCGGACTGCAAGCCTTGTCCTTGGCCTCAAACCCAGGGATCATATCTCTCCAGGAATGAAATCTCTGCACTGGCTCCGAGTGGCTGTGAGGATTAAGTTCAACACCCTCTGCATTGTCCACAAGGCCTTCTGGGGCCTCAATACCTCCAACTCTCTCTTCCTAAATATCTTCCTTCTTGAGCTCTTCGCTCATTCGCTTCTCCAAGCAACATGGTGGTGGTAGATCTCTTTCTTCGGCTGGGGCCTCCCTCTGGAACAGCCTCCCCGAAAATTGAGGTGAAACATCTCCAGTTCCGGAAGCACCTAAAGACCTTCCTCTTTGCTTCTTATTTCTCTCCTCCTCTCCCCTGCTGAACTCCTGACTGAAACTGAACGTGTAACCTGGCTACCCTCTGATCTCGCACCCAGGTCCCCCCCTCCACCAGCTGCACACCTGCACTGCCTCCCAAGCAACCCTGCACCTAGGGGCTGTTTCTGTATCCCTACAGTCCCCACCAGCTCTTGACACTTGATGTCTTCACTTATCGCTGCACTTGCCACTAGCTAGCCGCACTTTTACCTACTGTTTTTATTTATTCTATTTATTTTTTACTGTTGATCCAATGTATTGCACTGCACCCTACCCCTACCTGCACTTGCACTTTCCCTTTCCCCCCTCCCCTGCACTTGTGCAATCTCAATGTCACCTGGCCTAGTAAGATTGCTGTCTCTGTCTTCGCTCTGTTCCCCCTCCCTTGCCTCGTCGCGCTTTGAAACACTTGTGTATAGGCGCGTTATAAATGCCATCTCATATCATATCATATAGGAGGTATTAGATACAGAACAGGAAGCCTCTGTTTCAGAATCAATATTAATACACATAGACTGCAAAGGCATCATAGAGATCACATTTTCATCAGACGCTGAGTCAGATATTACCACTGGTAGAGTTTCATTAGAAGATGTTATACGTGGAGCGTGCCTGATTGTTACACCTTCAGTTGAGGGGAGTGCAACACATTCTTCCCTGCCAATACCAGCCCCCTGGGGGTTTACCACATTCAGACCATCCTTCGAGTGTATCGATTCAGCCACCCCATCCCCCCACCTCAGATTTTTAGGGTCCAATAACGAGCCTCCCCCTTGTTGAAAAAGAAACTCCTTTGCTGCTATATGCAATTTTATGTTGTCAAACCTAAACAGCAGCGACTCCAGTGCTGCTGAATTTACTTGACCTCAAGCTTCAAACTCTCAAAGAGAGAAACCAGGATACATAAAACCTGATATATCTCAGTCAAGGTCTGATTCGAGGGAGAATTCCAACAACAGTTCATCCCTGGAGTCAATGAGGGGAGATGTCTCGGTTGCGCTGACCCTGGGGAAGAGTTAAAGAAAGAATTCGTAGTGGATGTAAAGTTAGATACAGCATCCGGAGAAGAAAGAGTCAGTAAAACTGGACTCAACAGAGCCTTCACTGTCACACATGTTGGCCCATTTCCCCAATGTGTTCCAAGGACTTCCTTGTATCTGTATTTGCGGAGGAGATTTGGGTAAAACATGTTGCAAATTGATCCCAGTATTCATTTTCCCTTGAAATGGAAAGAAAGAGGTGATCAAATTATTTGTTTTGTTCTCACTCAGAATTTGCAAACAGCTTGGACACAATGGAAAAGTTACCGCCTCACTTAGGGCTACTACAGTCTCAAGGGTAGAATATATAGGCAAGTTGTCCTGGCCAGTGTTAAGACGGATTTCTGAACTCTGTCCTGGCGGCGCAGAAGTTCAGAAGGCCAACCTAGTTACTTGGAACAGGGTAACCTCTGGACAAGCCAGACCAATCAGGGTAGTGATCGCGGCGGTCAAGACTAGGTCTCAAGAGGGGTGAGGGTGACTGAAAGCCCGCAATGAGCACACAAAGCAAGGACACTTCCAAACTACTCCAAACAGGTGTTATATTTAAAATATATACACATTTATTCCAAGGCCTTTAAAACAATGACCGTAGCGAGAAATCACAATACAACTCTAGTAAACCAACACATACCATACCAATACAATATATATACAAATACAAACAAGTCTCAAGCGTTAGATGCACGAAATGTGTAGTCCACCTAAAAGGGAAGGAAAACAGGCAGTGCAAAATAATGCTTAGACCCAGTCCGCCTTCAGAGGCACCTAACTAAAAGGAAGTCCGAGCCCTACGAAGAGTGGAGCCTTGTGCTCAAAGGTACCTGCACACGCTGGTGCCAACGGGCAAAAGGGGAGTCTCTTCGAGGGAAATCAGGCAGTTCAGTTTAGTGCACAAATGAAGAAGAACAGTGTTCCGCGACTCAAGCACAGCCTCCACTGTGGGCAGAAGCAGAGCGCGAGTACGGAAAGCCGTGCTGTTTTGACACAGCGGGGAAAAGCTATGGGCTCCTGCAGGAGGGCGACCAGTTCCTAGCTATGCTACTCACCGGTCCCCGATGAAAGCAGACCCAGGCTTCTCCGCGTCAGTTTCAGTCGCTGGCAGGTTCAGAAGGGCAGGGGACGTCTCGTCGTCGTGTTGAGTCTGCAGCAGCAGAGTTGAGTAAAAGACGTCCCAAACGAAGGAACCCGCACAGTTTGTTACAACAGCAGGGCAACGGAGCGGCCGTGTGTATCTGAGCCAAATGTACACTACTCACTTCAGACCTGGGAACGCCAAGTGTACGAATCGGGTGAGAGTGACAAGGACTCGAAATACTACACAACCTGGTGGCGGTTACAGAGCAAGACTCCTGTGTAGGCTGGTCAGTCTGCTGGATGGCCCAGAGACGCTTCCGAAGGCTTACTAGCAGGAGATGGTGAAGATGCCGAGAATAGCTGTCCCCGCTATTCCAAGGGTCGAAGTACCAGTACAGGCCTTCTGGTTCGATCAAAGGTGAAAAGGGTTTCACAAGGCGACAGCAGTGCAGAGGAGCAGTCCTTCAGCGGGTCACCAGCGATTCCTCGGTTCAGCCTCTTGGTTGCAGGATACTTGGCTCCTGTATTCCTTTGTTCGTGAGAACTCAGGAGATCGACATGATAGTGGTGTTTCCAGCCCCCTCTTATCCACGGTTCCCTTCGCGCCAAAACGGAGGGGACCCAATGGGAGATCCGCTCTTCAACACTCACACCATTTGTGGACCTATCACGGACCACGGTGGTCCCAGGCATTCACACCACTCTAGACTCTCTGGCACCCAGGATGTGTATTGGGACCAGACATCCCAGCCCACATCCTGGAGGCACACACCAGGCATGTAGAAGCCCGCGAAAGCATCCGTGTTTCGCGGGAAAGTACATGCCCAAATAAGGAAGGCCCCGGGTCGGCTCGACCTGGGGAAGGTGAAGGGAGCAAGACGGTCAGCGGACAGGACAAGGGAGCCTCGTGGTCTGGCCATTTTGGGAGCCAGGCCACCATTTTGGGCTAAGCGCGAGAAACGCGCTTAAAACGCCAAAAGGAGCTCAAAACACAAGAAACGATCGCTGCCACCATTCCCGTCCGTGAATCACTTGCACTGATCAGTTACAATCCTAAAAGAGTATCTAGGGCCTGTAGAAGGCTAGAGACCCAAGAGAGCAGTAACTTAGCTTACAGTGCCCTCTTGTGTCATGTTGCACGAAAGCCGCAACATGATAAAAGAAACTACAGAAAACAGCGTTTCCCGGTACTGACTGTCTTATGGGATGTCAGTTTCCCCGTAAGAAAGGAGCGAAAGCCCAGAGGAGTGCGGCAGAAGGCTGCACTTCTCTGGCAAAGTCGAGAACAAGGTGAAAAACAACAGCAAAAAGTTTAGGGGTTGCCACATGGAAGGAAAATTACCTTCAATTACGAAATCTTTCCTAACAGCCAGCATCAGGGGAGGGTGGGAGAGGCAGATTCATTGCAACAAGCATCTCTGAGTTAGATATATACTGGGCTGCCTTATTTGATCAAATCAATTTTCTTCCACAGCGTAATTCACACATGATGTTAAAATGTGCTTGCTTCTGTTCTCACAGGAGCAGCACTTCTGATCAGAACTAGTCGCACTTCATGGTCCAAATGTGTTGTGAAAACTCTGTGTTAAAGGAGAGAGGGCTATGAGCTTTTTCAATAAGAGCTCACACTCCCAAAACCCCAAAAATGCGCTGTGTTCTTATCTCAGATCCATGGGTGGAAAGAGTGAAAGTGAGGGCACACTGTTGTTGGTAAGTATCCATGAAGACACAACACAAGCAGGACTCCTATCGTCACCTTGCCACCAAACACAATTTTTGCACACAGCGTCCCCAGCTAATGTCGACTCCTTCAACCTTGATTTGAGGCAAACCGTACAAAAGGGAACGATATCAGAGATAAGTAACAACTGTTTGCAATAGTTCGGTTTACAGTTAGTAAAGTTCTGACATCCTGGTCTCCAAGGTTACTCACCCTTACCACTTTAAACAAGAAGCTGGGGGAAACCGTCGACAGAAAAAAAACCGGGGGGAGAAGCGGGGACCCATACAGGTTGTAGAAAGCAAGCTCTACAAGGCTGCCTCACCCTACCCACCACTGAACACAGTAGACACTTGAAGCTATACTGAGTAATACTGAGCTGAGCTAGACTGAGCCAGATGGACACTAGTACCAAGTGGGACCAAGCTCAGCAATCACTGGGCTCCAAAAAAAGAAAAACAAATCTGTCAGATCTGCCAGATGTTTGTAGAAATACGGATCTGCAACAATACTAAAAGAATATATATAAAAGATAGGATGAAAAGGTGCAATGCGGATGTACTCACTGCCAACTAATCCAAAAGAAAGCCTAGACCCACGGCAATGGCACCATTTGCCTATCAAGAATGGCCCACACAACCAAGAGCCAGCTGGAGACCCACTGGTCTTGTCGCTGCGTTTGCGTTACCCTGAGCCGGTATTCCACTGGTTATCCACCAGCCTAGTGCCTTGGTACTCAGCTCTACTGGGTGCCTAAATCAGCTCTGCTGGATGCCTGGGTACTCCGTTGGAAGCTCAAGCTTTGGTCAATATGTTAGAGGAAAGGACCTCTCACTGTCTGACGAGAGCTGTGAAGCTGCACTGCCATGTAACGCTTCACAGTCCACAGTCTATAGCAGCTACTTCCTATGATGCTCTGGGCACTTAGCAGCTTTTGCGTCTCTGGAAATCAATATTGGCAGGAAACCAGGTTAAGTTAACAAAACCTGTCCAGCAAGAGATATTGTGAAGAATCCTACAGATCCCTCACTAAAACCCTACCTAAAATCTCCTCCGAGGCGGCCAGGGAAGGTCAGATGCTTCCTGATCACTGAGCCCACCTCAATACCAAAGTTACACTACAAGGAATGGTGGAAATGTTGCCTTTTCTACACCTTCTTCCTCTTATAACATTAAAGACTACATCTCCTCTGTTAAAATGACTAAGGGAATTAAATCTACCCTTAACAGTATACTAGAAGTGGAAAAACCTAGTTTCACTAAAGTGAACTACATGTGCAGAATCCCATAGGGACGGAGACGAAGAAGAGAGACGAACAGGCATGTAGAAGTGAAGGACAACGGTATATTCAAATAGGTAAACAAAATCCCTATTGAGAAAATTCCATCTTTCTCCACTAACAGGGAGGACAATATATAAAATAAGATAAAGAGTAAGATGATTCTTTTTCTCCACTCACATCATCCCACCAAAATTTAGAACCTCTGTTGGATCTTCCGGCACTACAAGTCCTAAAAAAATGGACTGCGTGCTTTGATTCATATACAAAATATTATTCAATATATTTCAACAAATATTAAAGCATAAAAGCAACCCTTACATGACACAGTGCAGTTTCTAATAATAGACAAAACAAACTCTAAAACATCAAACACAATTCATACAGTTTTACAAGACACAGAAGATATCACATAACAAAACACAAGAATCTCAATGGGCCTCATTACGACCCTGGCGCTAAGGGATTACCGGTACCGGTAAGGGTACCCGTACCGGTAATCCCTTAGCGCCTGATTACGAGGTTCCTTTGCGGGTTGGGGAATTTAACGCCTGCTTTTTGCAGGCGTTAAAAACCAACCCGCAAAGGGACCTTGGTGCTAAGTACGGTGATGCAATTTGCGGCACCGTACTTAGCGCCTTCCCCATTGCCATTGAGCCCTATGGGGCAAAAATGGGAATGGGGAAGGGCCATGGCGGCATGGGGAATTACCGCCCCGCCAACCTCGGAATGGGGCGGTAATTCCCCATTCCGCCATGGCGGAGTCGGTAAGTTACCGGCATGGGCCATGGTGCTATTAGCACCATGGTCCAACGCCAGGGTCGTAATGAGGCCCAATGTGTCATTAAAATCTCGATCCCGATCTCGAAGTGAAGGACAAGCAAGTAGGCCTAACAGCCAGAGGTACACAATTAACAGAAAGAGCCTGCACCTGAACTCAATATCCCCACCTGAGAGGCATAAAAGGCTGCAGCAGCAGGGGGAAGAAGGAGCTAGGGAAAGAGCTGGAGCAGGAGCAGGAGCTGGAAGACTGGCAGTAGTAGCAGAAGCAGAAGAGCATGCGGCTGGCAATAAATGAGGAAGTGTGTTCACTTAAGGGACGCCGAGATACGAGGAAAGCAGATTTCATCTGCAAGTTCTGAGAGAGTCCTGTGTTCATAAACCCTGCCTTGCCGTGGCTGCATTGAGAGAGACACGCAGGGAATGATGGTCTTCCCATGTGTGCCTAGTGGCTATAATTGCAGAGCTGTGATCGTGCTTCAACCTGAGGCCCATATAAAGAGGCAATCCAAAGCAAGCCGAGGGACAGAGGCATGAAGGACACTCCCCGTTAATTAGGCCGGACTGGAGACACCCAGGTTGCAGAGGGGTGTGGGCCTCAAGTGTGACTAAAGTGGTAGTAGAAGAAGAAGTCGGGAAGTGGAAGCAGCCTGCAAATGCAGTTTTCCTGGAGCCGACAAGGGAAGCTCAGTGTTCAGGTTCACTCTGAAAACCTTGCTGGTAACTATTACCAGCTCTAAATTAACTTGAGTAAGAGTGGGAGCAAGTTGAAACTGTCGTTGTGAAGAGTCCTGTTGACAATGAAAATGCATCACGTGTACTTCTAGTAAAAGTCAAGAGTGCACGCGTATGAAGAAAAGCTCTCAATTTCCCATTGTTAAACTATTTAGGGTTACCGGAGTGGCCGCATGTCTGCAATTAAAAGGGGGAACGTTTTTCAAATCACTCAGAACCCTAACGCTGAGTTTCACAAATTGTTATAAGAACTTATTTCATCAAAGAGAGGTCAAGTATGAACAATTGTATTTCCCGACAGGAGTCAGAGAATTTCTCTGTGTTTATAAGTGGGAACACAATTACTTATGGTTCTTTAAGGTTAAAGATCTTTCTTAAAGGGTGGTCATGTTTACCTAAATATGTTTCTCCTTGGAAGATTTAACCTTGTAACATCAAGAACAAGTATTCTTGAAATGTAGAAGTTGGACTGACAATAAGAACAAGCATCACCCAAGCCAAGATGCAAACCCTTTCTATAATTAAACCAGCCCTGTTGAAATCTATCCAATGAATTCTGAGGTTGTTAAAGTTGTTGAAGGTCCAGTGTCCTCTGATACAAGTGTGACATTGTTATCAAACACTGGAAGTGTGGCAATACAGTTTCAGGGAAGCTACTGGAACCAAGAAGGTGTGAATGAAGCTGGGGAAGGGAGCTGGGTGCTTTTAAGAAGAAAATAATCTGTAATGCTGAGACTGTTGAAGTTGAGAGAAAGCAGTCTGGAGGCAGAGGCAGGTTATTTATTTTCATATGTCTTTATTGTGCAAGGAGTGATAATGCTTCAATACAGGTAGGTTACAGTAATTATTGATATAGAATTATTCAGCCAGTGCATTTTTTAACAAACAAATACAGAATTTCAAAATAAAGAAAAACATAAACGTTCCATACATAAAAACTGGCCAGGGTACAAAAGAAGAGTCAAGCAATCCTGTCATACAGGGGCAGCATGTCATGGATACCATGACATGGTCATTTGTGGGTGTGCCTGTCTGACCATTGGTAGGGTCAGAGGATATGGGATTTAGTATAACTGCAATGAAATATAAATATAAGGTAGTTGGCTGAGAGATTCATGGCGGTTTGTCATATGATGGATGGAACATGGTGAGGACAAGTGATTTCCAGCCGGTAAAGGTTTCAGTGAGGTCGTCCTCATAGGATTGTTGTTAAAATTGTGAAGCCATAATTTAAATTGAGGGCCATATGGGGATTTCCAGGGACAGTCAGTGTGTTTTTATTACATGTGGCTACTCTATCTGAGGTCATTTACGTATGGTGGAGGACATTAATCTGCAGCAGTCTGAACCGGGCATTTCGTGATAACGTTCCTGGTGGATCCAAGCACGCGTTCCCATTCTGCCTTAGTGATTATGGTACCCATATCAGTTTCCCACATAGATTTCAGGTCAGGGTTCCTAAGACTAGAGCCGCTCAGTAGGCAGTTGTATCGTCTAGCTAAAGGCCTCCAGCTATCCTCTAGCAGGTAAAGCAGGCCCAAAAAGTGTGGATTCCTCTGGCTCTTCAGACCACTCATTCCATCTGTGGCTTGCTATTCCCCTCACTTTCATATACTTCAAAAATGCTCCTTTGGGTAGGCCTGAGTGCTGGGTCAAGCTTCCAGATCTCTAAATCTACCATTATCATATAGGTCTCCCCATGTATATATGCCATACTCCTCCCAGCGTCTGAGGGCTCCCAGGTCATCCCTGTTTGTGCACGTATCTGCTACTATTGGCACGTTAGGTGAGTTGGGGCAGCCCACTTTGATCACCTTCAGAGTCCTAGCCCAGGTGTGCCTGCCAAGTCCCACCAGCAGTGATACGGAGTCCATACAACATTTCGATAGCCACACAATTTCTTTAAGCCTAGCCGGTGCTACTAGGAATCCAAGTGAATTAACCGAAGCCGAAATTACCGCGGCTGAAATGTTCGAAACCGAAGTGTTCGAATGACCAAAAGTTCAAACACTTTGTTTTCGGACATTTCAGCTGCGGTAATCTGCGAAAACACACATTCTCTCTCACACACACAAACAACACACCCATAACACCCACACACCCACACCCTCAGCACACCTCCACCCATAAAAACAAAGAAAAAAAGAAACAGGGGCTGCGGGGGTGTCCCCCGCAGCCCACGCTCACTAAACCTTAAAGTATAGTGAGCAGGGCAATGCAGGGGACACCCCCGCAGCCCGTTTGTTTTTTGTTTTTTTACACGGACGGCTGTAGGGGTGTCCCTCGCAGTGCCCCTGCTCACTTTACCATAAAGTATAGTGAGCGGGGCAATGCCGGGGACAACCCCTTCAGCCCCTGTTTTTTTCAATGCTACCACCAAAGGATCGAACTTTTGGTGTTCGATCCTTTGGTGGTAGCATTTTTAGAACCTTTGGTCGTTTCAACCTTTTTTTTTCGGTCAATTCAACCTAACTCGCTACTAGGTGTTACAGCAGTGTTGACTCCGATGTTGTACCATCAGATAGCCATTTCGAAATGAAACTCAATTGGGTGGCTAAGTAATAGAGCTCAAGCCTACGTAGTTGCACACCACCATATTTATAGGGTAAGTACAACACAGCAAGGGACAGTTTGTTGCGGCCCGAGCCCCAAAGAAAATCCCTAATCAGCGAGTCCAGATGTCGAGAAAACCTTGCCCCCATGCAATATTGGACATTAATAAAATTGTAGAGGAACCTGGGGAGAATTATCATTTTGACAAAGCAACTCTGCCCATGAGTGACAGTGGTAATCGAGACCAAAAGGCCATGGACCTCTTAAGAACACCCATCACTTTAAGTGTGTTGTGTTTGTGTGTGTCTTCCGGTGTGTGTGTAACCTGGATTCCAAAGTATCGAAAGGATTGTGTCTCCCAAGGGAGGCTAGGCCTGGTAAATCAACCACGCTTTCATGGCGGAGACCACCAAAGGGGAAGAGACAGGATTTAAGCCTGCTAAAGGAAATCCTGGATAACTCTGAAATTCTATGCAGTACATCTAGGATCATGGAAAGGTTGTGGTGAGGGCACTGGCTGTCCTCAACACACGACGTCCCAACATTGCAGCGGACCCGGGCGCACAAGCCTCGGGGTCCCAGAAGTGGCGAAGCACGGCTGTGATGCCCACCAAACAGGCGAGCAGAGGAGAAACACCGTTGGTCTGCCTCCCCGGAGAACTGGACAAGCCATGGTTGGGAGATCCTGCCCCCTGCGTTGCTGTCCGTACCTGAGAGGAGGTGAGCCCGCCACTCCGGCGCAAAAGCAGGGACACCGCAGGGCGCTGAGGACCAACTAGCTATCCTGGTGGTGGCCGGATTGGATTCGCCCGCACTCCGGTGCATGAACCATTGACACTAACCACAATACCTGTGACCGCTCCTCTCTCGTCCCACTGCAGCATACAAACACAGGCAAGAAACATGCAAGAAGGAGGGGTGACCACTGGACACAAACGTTGAGGTGCTGGGCGCACACCAAGGGCCCCGCAGACCATAATAGGACGCCCTGGCAGTTTTATATCCCTGATACGACCAAGCCTGAGTGATACCGGAGGAAGGCTGAAACAGTGGCGACACGGATGGTGACTGTGTATCCCCCGAGAGAGATGACGGAATTCCCATCTGACTGAATGAGTCGTTCTGAGACACAAAGGACGGCGCTCCTGCCTGAACGGCACCAGTGAAGAAAATACTCTGGGCCACTGCTGAGGACCGTAGCCAATCCAGCTAAACATGGGTTGGCGAGTGTGAAACAGACCGAATCCGCGGGGGGAATCGGAGCAAGGAGGAGGCTGGATTTGGACCACAATATATGGAAGGGGTACATCTCCTTTATAGCTCCCCTGAAGCAGAAACTAAGGTGAATGGGTGGTCATCACATCCGTTTAAGTTGGGAAAGGGGACGAGACAGGGCTGCCCCCTATCCGCAGTGCTCTTTGCACTGGCAATAGAGCCACTTTCCGGATTATTAAGAGAAACACAGACATGGAGTGGCTTTCGATGGGCTGATGACTGGGAAGACAAAGTCTGTCTATACGCGGATGACTTACTAATCTACCTGAAAGACCCAGCCAAGGCCTGCTCCATAATAACGCGCCTGCTAGAGAGATACAGTGCATTCATCGGTCTGCGAGTAAACTGGTCCAAATCTAAATTGTTCCCGATAGGGGATGCATGCGGCACAATTCCAGAGAACTGTCCTTATCGTGTTGAAACAGACCAATTTAGGTACTTAGGGATACAAATTACAAACGACCTAAACGAATACGTGACAAAAAATCTCCGTCCAATTATGGACAGATTCTCAGAGGATGTTCAGCACTAGGTCTCCCTACCACTAACCCTGCTAGGTAGAGCTGCGCTATTCAAAATGTTGTCCCTCCCTCGTTTCCTGTACATACTTCAGAATGCCCGTCTACACAACCCGCAAAGTGTATTCCAAAAAATCGACTGTATCCTCAGAAAGTTGTTGTGGTGAGGTGGATACCCGCGCATTGCACTTCATACCATACAGCGCTCTGTGTGGGAGGGTGGAATTGGACTCCCTCATTTGCAAACCTCTTATTAGGCCAGTCAAATGGCAGTAGTAAATGACATGCTGCACAGTAACACATCACTGCCACACATTGCCGTGCCTGCTGGGCCTAGAGACCCAAGCTACTCCTCACTGATGAGCCCCAACAAGGGTGAAACATGTTTGGGGATGCTTGTGGTCTCGTGCAGAAGGGATGTGACCTAGCAGTTCGGGCTGGACTTCCCCTTTTGGGGTGGGGCCAAGCCTGATTTGCATATGGTTTTTCCCCTTCTGTAATGGCTTGGCAGGCGAAGAACGATGGTCTGGAGGGTTGCCCCGAGCAATGCCAGTGGTTAAGATTCAGTCTAAACCTTCCAGCCATCACCTCTTTGTTTTTGCTTTGTCACCCCGAGTGGGACGGGTATGCCCAGACGTGGGTCCCGTGCCTGCTGGGCCTAGAGACCCAAGCTACTCCTCACTGATGAGCCCCAACAAGGGTGAAACATGTTTGGGGATGCTTGTGGTCTCGTGCAGAAGGGATGTGACCTAGCAGTTCGGGCTGGACTTCCCCTTTTGGGGTGGGGCCAAGCCTGATTTGCATATGGTTTTTCCCCTTCTGTAATGGCTTGGCAGGCGAAGAACGATGGTCTGGAGGGTTGCCCCGAGCAATGCCAGTGGTTAAGATTCAGTCTAAACCTTCCAGCCATCACCTCTTTGTTTTTGCTTTGTCACCCCGAGTGGGACGGGTATGCCCAGACGTGGGTCCCGTGCCTGCTGGGCCTAGAGACCCAAGCTACTCCTCACTGATGAGCCCCAACAAGGGTGAAACATGTTTGGGGATGCTTGTGGTCTCGTGCAGAAGGGATGTGACCTAGCAGTTCGGGCTGGACTTCCCCTTTTGGGGTGGGGCCAAGCCTGATTTGCATATGGTTTTTCCCCTTCTGTAATGGCTTGGCAGGCGAAGAACGATGGTCTGGAGGGTTGCCCCGAGCAATGCCAGTGGTTAAGATTCAGTCTAAACCTTCCAGCCATCACCTCTTTGTTTTTACACATTAGGACAGACAACACTGGATGGCATAAGCGACAACCATTTGAATACCTCTACCAAGAGACACGCCAAACCCCCACCTGAGGCATGATGACTCATGTAGCACTGATCTGGACGGAGTCTCACAAATACATGGGATGGGACAAAAAATTACCCCATTACAACCACTATGGGTGAATGGGAATCTCCCTGAAGTGAGCAAACTCCTGAAATGGCATAGCTGGGTGAAACTGGGGATAACGAAGGTCGGAGATGTGATTGCTGATGGCAAATTAGCACCTTTTGAAACCCTGTCATCTCGTTTCCATCTCCTGAATGATATATGATATGATATGATATGGCATTTATAACGCGCTCATACACAAGTGTTTCAGGGCGCGACAATGCTGAGAGATACCACTATACACAACTACATCATGCGCTGCAGACACACCTCCCGAAACTCGCCAACATGCCTGAATGCACCCCTTTGGAAAGGAACATAGTTCTGGAGCTAGTTGATGTTAAGTTTACCTCTGTAATGTATGGTGTTATTACCTCCTTTGCAACAAATGAACTGGCAAGTCTCAAAGCTAAGTGGGAAAGATATGTAGGTGTCATTCAACCGGAAGACTGGATCACAATCCTGATGTACCCCCGCAAAACCACCATATCATCCAGGCTCCGACTTATTCAGTTAAAGATACTGCATAGTATCTAAGAATAGCACTTCACATATGGGGAAGGCCACCGACTCACACTGTCTACGCTGTAAGCACGAAGAGACACTTTCTACCATATATTGTGGGAATGCTCTCACATCCAACGATACTGACCTTAATGTTGCGATGAACTCTCACAGGTTATGGGGAGAGTAGTTCCAAGGGAACCAAAACTGCTGTTATTAGGGGTGGAGGAGGAGGGAGAGCTGTCTCGTTATGAAAAGCTGTTTTTATCAACCACCACAGTACTGATTAAAAGAAACATAGCGAAATTGTGGGGCTCTGAAGTACCCCCCAATACGAACAATGGATTACAGACGTGAACCTATGTGTCTCAATGGAGCAGAGGGTATACACGGCCACGGGTTGTCTGGTGTAAGGGAAAACAAATTGGCAAAAATGGGAAGATGCCCAATAAATTTTCATTGCCTGACAAAACTAACTGTAAGGTGATGATCCAAAAGAGATGATGGACTTATGTAAGTGACAACGGTGCTTGTTTTCCTATAGCAGTAATTATTACTAGGCCTGTGCGAGGCCAATGTTGTCTGTTGTGATGATTTGTATTTGTATGAAAACCAATAAAATGTGTTACAAAAATACTTGGAAAGTTGTCGAAGAAGTTATTCATTTATTATTTGAACTGTGGCAAAACAATCTTGTAAAGAGGATATCTGGGGTTACTATTGGTGTTGTTTATTTGGCTTGAATTAGAAGGGGATCTTTTCAACGGAAAGCTGAAGTGGATTTTTGTTTGATAAACTTTTTCTTTGTTTGGAACCTAAAAGAACTGGCTCAAAACTTTAATTTTCTTTTTGAACATTTAGGGAAATTGGCTTTGAATAATTCTGGGGAAGGGATTTACACAGGACAGGTGACTGTCATCCAAGTTACTGGTTGTTGTTTATTTACTCATGTATGTTGTTTATGATGTACTTTGAATGTTTTGTTGTTTAGTGTGAAGGCCAGTTTTGTTTATGCTAGGAGTAATCCCCTTAGCTATGATACTACACGGGGAACTCACTGATAGAATAGGTTTAGCAAGGATCTATTCGCACTTTTTATCATTAATAAAATGTTTAATTCTGAGAAAAACACAAGTAGTTGTACGCCTTGCATTACTGATGCCTCACAATATGCAGAATCCAATTTGCATAGATTGATATGATCCGAAGCGACATCACAGTAAGTAACATTACAAGCGGTGGCACCAGTCTTCAGTACTCTAGGACACCATTGGTAAAGACATTAAAATAAATTTTAAGAGAATAATGTGCTGTGCAATACATACAAATATTCACTATTATTAATATGGAACAACTCAATAGATAAGTAAATCATGAGGGAGTTTCTTCATGGGGAAAAATGCAAACTAAATAATTTGTAGACGAAAATGTTATTGTGGGAAGGTTTGGAAAAGATCTTGGTGCGACAATGTCCAACTGAGTAACACTTTTTTTTATAACTGTATATAAAATGGTCTAGTTTGGCCTGTCACAGCGCGTGTGAACTTGAGAGTTAACCCACTTTGCTCTCGTTGTGAAACATAAACACATGATGCCACCATGCTCGCTGTGCCAGTTTGCTGATGTAAGTTTATTCACTCTTGTTTGATATTTGGCCAGTTTACTTATCAAAGTTTTAGTCACTGGTTTAATACAAATTGATTCTGTTAAGTGTCCAGTATGCAATACGTGTTGCAGCCGATGGCCATCTTCAGAAGTGGACAAAATACATAGATTCCATCTCCCTTCTGGGTTTTGCAACTGCCACTTTTCTTACATGATAGTGTCGTTATGGTTGTGTTCGATCACCTTGCCTGGTCCTTGGAGCTCCGATCTCCGTGCTACCTTGTGTAAACTGAAGGTAGCACGGAGATCGTCATTTGTATAAATCATTTCTAGCAACACCCAATGTCAGCTGACCAGGCACAGTTGGATTACATTATTTGCCCAGGATCACAGATTTCATTAAAGTGCTTTAATCGGCATTTGGAACCAGGGTGTGATTTAAGCACTTGTCTACATATCTTCCCAGTGATAGGTCTCAAACATTTTTTAAGGTTGGGTATACAAAAACGAAATAATTCGTTTTTCTATCAATGCATTGAGAAGTACACAAATCACATAAGAAACCAATCGGACATTAAATACATGTATGTATGGCATGTATAGCTTTATTTTCACCACCCTGAATGCACAATATCAGTAGCAGCCTGAAAAGGAATGTGGACCTAAAATAATATCAATGAAAGATAATTTAATATAAGGTAATCTGCTTAAGCCATTATTTTAGACAGCATGCAGTGTTATACTACCCTCCCATTTATTATCACCTATCAATTGCACTTTCTAAGGGACAACAGTCCTTACCATCGTACCCCTGTGTCTGGGTCATCAACCTCTAATTGGTTTATTGAAATGAGGTTGACACAAAGCTGAATCAGAGGGTTCTGGGGGAGAAGTGGGAAGGGCGCTGTGCTTCCCTGCGCTTTTAACCGGCACATGAAAAGTATGAGCTAGGAAGACTTGGATAGCTGATCCTGCTTCCGAAGAGAAAAGTCAGACCTTATATCTGTCCCGATCTGGCTGTGTGCGAGACAAAGCCCATGAAATTGGGACAGTCCTGCAAAATGCAGCATGGTTGGCTACCCTACAGACACACAGAGCCCTGTTCCCCGACCTTGGATTTTATCTGGGCTTGTTTAGCTGCCACCTTGGTATACGGTAAATATGAAGAACACGCACAAAGGGGATTTCTGTCATCCATGTGGTTCTTTTTGGTCCACTGCTATACAACCTTATCTAAACGGCTGCATTTTAATTGTTTTCCTGTTCATGTATCTATTGCAGCTGTGACTGTGTATAGGTGGGCAGCTAGGGTGAGCACCTGCTCACCGCACATCACAAATATGCTCCCCTTTTACTCTTTTCTCTCCTACTTCATTTTTCTCCCATCCAACATTATTTTTGCCCCCTCTTTTTTCCTTACCAGCAATTTCCCATCTACCATCCTACTCTTTCCTTCCCTCGTTTACCCACGTCACACACCATTTGCCTTTACATTGCTCCACCTCCACTCCCTTCCTCACTCACTTGCCTCCCTTCTCTTGCTTTATCCTGCCCTCCTTCACTATTCATTTCTCCCCGACTCTTTAGACCTCCATTTTTCCCCATACTCCTTACACTCCTGAATCCCTGCTTTCCATTTTCCCTCCCTTTAATCCTCTTTACCCTGCATTTCCCATCCCTCTTGTGCCTTATTAACTATTGCCCCATTCTCCTGCCCTCGTCCATTCTCTGTACCCATTCACCCTTTTACACTCACCTTGCTCCCTTCAATACCCTCATCTTCGACCTTCCCTCACTCTCACTATCTCCCTCACGCTTCTGCCCTCCTTCATTCTCCACTCTCCTGTCCCATCAGTGTTCATGTTACCTGCTGCTTCTCAACTACTCCCCCTTACTAACCTGCCCTTATTCCCTCTCCGCTTCCATTCACTGCCCTGCAGCAGGGCCCTGTTCAGCTGGAGGAGATATGGAGGCGGTGAGTTGGAGTTAAGGGGTCTTTCAAGTGCCACAAACAGCACCTACAAAAAACAGTAACCCCTGGTATGTTTTGAGATGTACGCTTGTGGCATACAATGATATTTCAAGTGTGTGGGGTGAGAACATCAGGGACATGCACAAGATGGTTCTGCATGCTGTAGGAATTATCCTGTGATTTCACCTCCTGCAATATATCTTCCGATTGCCCATGTAATTGCCCATTGCCTTCAACCCTATAATTTCCAACACTAGCTTCAGGCTTGATAATTGAATATTGTTGTAACTGGCTCGCAGACACACAGGCCAGTCAGACAGTTGCTGGGGAAGCAAGCAGATAACCATCTTTCCGTGGGCACACAGACTTGTAAAGTTGCAGGGATCACTATGATCACACAGCTGGACAACAGTTGCCAGGGGCTCCCAGGCTACCAACTGGGCTGTGGTCACACAGCTGGACAGTGGCCTGGGGCTCCCATGTTACACATGCTTATCAGTGGGCTCCAGTGCTATGGTACATGGCGTCAGCCTGTAGGCCAGGGTACCAGGGCCGTGTACACACAGCATCAGCCGGAAGGCCCAATAATGATAAACAACCACAGAAGTGCCGAACATGGAGTCTGCCGCCGTTTTGGGGTACGTGCCGGCACCTTTTATTGACAGGCAGTCATGACAAAGTCATGACACACATTCTTATAGGGGCAATATCACAAACATTACCACCATTGACAGTTAAACATGTTAAGGAGGCTCAGCTGTCTCTAGCTAGGGTCAGATTCCCAAACACAGAAAACTATTTAAAAAACTCAACTTTAAAAAATGAACCCTTTGTCCCTAAAGTTCATCATTGAGCAACTCTACCCACTCAAGGCTCTGCCTCCATGGCCTGCCACCTGGGGCCCTCTGTCATTTTTGCACACAGGGTCCATTGCCTTAAATCTGCCAGTGGTCTTAAACCTTCTCTGAATGTGCATAATGTAAATACAAACAGGTTGGTAAAATACACGCTTGCTTAGATTAGTGTTAAGATTCACAGGAGTACTGTACTGGCACAACTGGTTGCCTCTAACCCAACTGTGTCCTCCTCGAACCCTCAGACGGAATATGGAACATACACGTAATATGTAATTTGGGAGCAACAACGTTCCATATTACAACAACCAGTTTGGCATGTTTCCCCTTATTATTTTTTTAGTGACGCCAGCCTGCCTCCTGGTTTGGTTTGTGCTCCGTGGTTTGCTCCCCTAAAAACATCACAAGGGGGTGGTGTCCGCAAGGTACGTAACCTGACATAGACTGCACACCACTGCATAATACAGTATGGTTGATACTAGTGCCCATCTGAGAAATGGACCTTTGATTGCTAGGCCCATTTTCTCGGATGAGAAATAGCTGCTTCATTGTGAGTAAGCTAGTTTCCATTAGAGAAATTACCATTTTTGCCCCTATTGGCCAAGTCCTGCATAATAATGGGTTTTAGATTACTCTCACTGAGAAGGCTAGTTCCCATTAGAAAAATGGCTCTTTTTGCTCCCCTAGTGGTCAGTTCCTGCATAATAATGGGTTTTAGATTAATCTCACTGAGGAGGCTAGTTCTCATTAGAGAAATGGCCCTTTTTACCCATAGTGGCCCCTAGCGGTCAAGTCCTGCATAAAAGGCTAATTCCCATTAGACAAGAGGACCTTTCTGCCTCTCCGGACCTTTCTGCCTCTCCAGGTTGGAGGGCCGTTTCTCTAATGGGAAATAGATGCTTCAGTGTGAGTAGGCTAGTTCCCGTTAGACGAGGGGACCTTTTTTGCCTCTCCAGGTTGGAGGGCAGTTTCTCTAGTGGGAAATAGATGCTTCAGTGTGAGTAGGCTACTTCCCGTTAGACCAGGGGACCTTTCTGCCTCTCCATGTTGGAGGGCCGTTTCTCTAATGGGAAATAGATGCTTCAGTGTGAGTAGGCTAGTTCCCGTTAGAGAGGGGACCTTTCTTTTCTGCCTCTCCAGGTTTGAGGGCTGTTTCTCTAATGGGAAATAGATGCTTCAGTGTGAGTAGGTTAGTTCCCGTTAGACGAGGGGACCTTTGATGCTTCAGTGTGAGTAGGCTAGTTCCCATTAGACAAGAGGACCTTTCTGCTTTTCCAGGTAGGCTACTTCCCATTCGGCGAAGGGACCTCTTGCTCTCCTATTGATCAACCTGTCCTGAATGTACTTTCTGATAATGTTCAAAACAACACTTTCTAGCCAACCCTGACAGTGCTGTAACAAACTCCTCAATGGTCTCACAATATTTATGTTGTCTGATGGCAAATTGATAACAAGCCAAAATGTTATTCCCCTTCACCTCGTAATGCTTGTTCATCTTGGCTATGCATATATCAAACTGAGTCGGTTGCCCATCTAGATGCATTCAGGTAGTTTTAAGAAATTGTTGTCCAGCCTGACCTCAACAATGAAACAGTGCCTCTTTCTTTTTACTCAAATAATTAGGACCATATCCTGCCAACATATACTTCTCAAATCTTTCTTTCCATTTAATAACCTAGGAATTACCCAGTGCCTGGTATATTTGCCATAATCTTTGAATTCATTTATGTTTTTTTCCTACTTACGTACCCTTGGTATTTGTCATAGGGACAAATGTCTGCAATCTCCCTTTTAAGGTCCAATGAAAAAATAATTCTCAGAGTAACAGCCAATTGTGCTATGACATGGGCCCTTCTTTATTTGTGCAAGTGTTTCTTTTGGTCGCTATACTGCATGTGAGACGGGCACAGTGCCCGCACAAAAGGTCTTCAGCTTGTTACATAGCTAAGCAACAGACATGTCAACTCCTTATCATGTCTCAATTTGCCAGGTAACAACTGGCACATCGGACGATGCATCCTTGGATCACGTGTTCTGTCGTGTGCATGCACAGCTATGCTGCTAGGGGGCTTCCTGTGTCCTCATAGGCTCACGCACAGCTCAGATAAAGGCATGGAGAGTACCAATGAGCCATCATTCGACTGTGCAACTAACCCTGTACCTGCTCAGCCAGGGAAACCACAATCAATGGCAAGTGCAGGCTCTTTGTCATTGCCGCAACTCATCACCAGTTAAGGAAGTGAACCAGGACACAGCCAGTATCTGTGATTTCTTTTCTTTTTAGTTCATCTTTATGCAGTAACAACTCTCTGTCTTCACCCTCACACTAACCACCATACTACTTGCCTTGCATTCTCTTCTAGTGTTCTCTGTTCGCATTCCACACCCATGACATTCACTCTGCTGACATTCCTAACACCGTGAGGAGGCCCCCTTTCTTCTAGAGGACTTTATTCCCATGTTCACTTTCCATATTCTAATATTACTCAGCTAAAGTTGTATTGCCAAGTGTGAATGGTTCAGTTGGTCCCCCTCTATTGCTCTATTTGAGCATGTGTTGACCCTCCTAGGATTGACAACGCATTGGACCTATTAGGCATGAAGATTTGTTTGCTGTCCTGGCAAGAAAGACCATTTGTCTGTCCTGGGCTTGAAGACGCGCTGGCACTCCTGGGCTTGAAGACAAAGATAGGCCCTTCCAGGGGCCAGGAACTGATGATGGGATACATCGGCAGGGCCAGAAACCGAAGAGGCACCACTCACCTTGGTGTTGAGAGTTAAACCAGAGTCAAGTTGGTTTACCCAGGGTACTGCACTCCTCCTCGTCTTTCCACTGCCCCCTCTACTTTTGATGGGCTAGTTATTAGGTTAAGATGTACAACCAGGCACCAGCTAGCATACTTTTTAACGGACACAGGCCTTCTTCCGCAGTATTTACCTTATTTTCAGGGTCCACTTTCTGCACTTCTTCCGTCCTCCACCTCCCCTTTCTTCCTCAGTACCTCCCCCAAAATGTTCCTCCATCGGTGGTCCTGATCTTCCTACACAGATTTTGTCTGTACCTTTCAAACTGTTCTCCAAGTAATTTCCCCTTTCTCTTGTGTCTCACCTTTCATCTTTCTCCTTTTCCCCTCTTCACGCTGCGCTCCCCTTTCCCTTCTTTTGATGCATCTTCACCTTCGTCTCCCATCCACCTCTCTTTAAGTCTTACTCTCCTTCCACTCCCTTTGTCTTCTTTCTTCCTCTTTTACTCTGCTCTTTACTTCAACGCTTGTTTCCTTCTACCCAAGCCTTCCTGTATAGTCCTGTGCCTTTTGAAACTGAAAAAGGAAGGGTGTTAATGAATGTGCCCAAGTACTTGTGTGTATGTGACAAAGTGATTGGCTCTTCTGAGTAACTCATCATCTTCAGATCTAGTGATTTGTATCAGTTATAAATTGTCAGCTGCCAACTTCAAGTCAAGCAGTGCTGTCAGGGTAGCTGCCTGACCCCACCATGGTGCCTCCTGCAGGCAGCTGCACAATAACTCTGCCAACCTTGAACATAATCTGCCAATTTCACTGCATACCCTCAAGCTCACTTATGTCTTTTTCACAATCCTTCCTGCAAACTGTGTATTCAAATATACTTTTAGTTGGAAGCAAAGACGATACCCACAGAAATGTTGACCTTCTAATGCTCTACAAGGTATTGAATCACAGACTGGTACCTGGCAAAGGATAAAGTGGACAGGGTAGACGCCTTGGGAATACCTTATATACTGGCTATTATCTTTCTGAAGGTACAGCCCCTCCCGGGCGCCCGTAGCTTCATTCCCATGTGTCCACCTAGAAACATGGTCTCAGTTCTCTTTTTTTATGCTGTCACTCAGTTCATTG
The DNA here is from genome assembly GCF_040938575.1 of Ambystoma mexicanum. Taxonomy (NCBI): domain Eukaryota; kingdom Metazoa; phylum Chordata; class Amphibia; order Caudata; family Ambystomatidae; genus Ambystoma; species Ambystoma mexicanum. The sequence goes on along the minus strand of NC_090921.1, from coordinate 1,356,238,320 downwards.
TTGTGCTCAATATTTAATTCTTTTCATTGACAGTTTCATATTTTCAATCATTTATATTCCATGAAAGTATTTATATTGTTAAAGTAGGCCTTATTTTCATTTATTGTATTACTCAAATTATCAGTTCATGGTTCTTACATATTTATCATATTCAAGATTTATTATAACCAATTAGTTCAACCAAAGTGGGAGATATCTTAGCCATTGGCATCATTATGGATCTGTGTTCCAATTGAACCTGAACTAGTAGCATTTTTTCCAAATGTCTTGTACCAACAAACATTTTTATGGCAAATTATGGGGTAGGTCACCCCTCCACCACCCACCAACCCACCCCTTACACAATCCGATACCGCCTGACCCCAATCCAACGTCTACCTTTGGTGGTATACAAAAATGTAAAGAGATTGAATGGAGGTGGACAGGAATTGCAACCAGTTTGGGGGGTAGGTGTCGTCAAACAAAATACAAAAACCTATAATCATACTGTTAACTGGTGTTATGGCCACTAATATTCTTAATACATATCCACATAACTTTAATCCCTTAAGTGCCAAGGACAAGCTATCTCGTCCTTAGCATTGCGTGTGCAGTGCCAAGGACCAGATAGCTTTTCCTTTTTGGCACTGCCGTTTGTGCGATCGCTGCAAAGCAGTGATCACACAAAACTAAAATCCAACATCTGGGCTATGCGAGGACGAGGTTCCTCCTCATGGCCAGGGGGATGAATTTCCTTCAGTTTCACCGTCTGCAGCCATTTTCAGGCTGCCGCGGTGAAAGAGAAGGTAGGTTTGCACCTTCTTCTCCCTCGATCTCCGGCATTAGTGTGCCGTTGAGATCAAGGGAGGTGTCGTTGGAAAGGGGAGACTCCAAGACTGAAGGAAAGGAAGAAGGAACAGCAGGCACGCAGCCAGATAATAGGAGGTAGAGAGCAAGGGGCTGCAGACAGGGAACAATGACTGCAACAGAGGAGCAGGGCTGCAGTGCAGGAAGCTCAGAAGAGCAAGGAGCCCAGAGGAGCAGGGCAGAAAAAAGAGGAGAGAGGCAGGGCTGCCAGGCAGAGAGCACCAGGCACTGGAACAGGATTGGACAGCAACATGAAACAGCAGAATATCATGCTCAAGGCAAAAAAGGGCTAGGAACAAACTCAATGTAAGAGACCTCTGCTCCTGCAGGCAGCCGCTTAAATACTGCCCTGCCCTGGCTGAAGCAGGCTAATTAGCAGCACCTGGAGCAGCACACCTGAAGATAATCTGCCTCCTCCCTCTCTTGTCCTGGGAAGGTGAAAGTAGCATTGATCGCTATGGCTTCTGGGGATTGTGGTTCCAACACTGATGTATAGGAATAACCAGGAAAGGCAATCTGCCGCAAGGTACATTATGGGAATTGAAGTCCATGTTTCCAGACATACAGATTTCAGAAAGGAAATGTCAAATAATGATTATGGGGCTTCTCTGAAGATGGTATAAAACACCCTGCGGGTCTGAAGACAGCGCCAACCAGAGGCAGAGATGCAAAAGCATGACACCTGGGGGCAGATTTCTGCCTCTAGTAAGGGATACATGAGATGCCCCCCATCCATTTAATGAATGAAGTATTAATTTTAAAAATATCGGGTCTGGACGTATAAGCTGCAATAGTGGTGGTGGTTTTCGCTACTTCAAAATTGAGTGCTAATAGACCAAATGCTGTTGATCCCCTGAAGAAGTTCTGGTGGAATATGTATAATTAAATACAGAACGAAACATGTTGGGCTGAAAGGACACTGTATTGATGAACAGTGGATTGAATTTATTACTAAGTTATGTTAGAACCCTGATGGCATATAGGGATTTGTTTAATTGATCTCAGTTATGGGGAGATAAAGAGACTAGAAATACCTTGTTCACTTTATCTGCTAGACAACATTGGTTGAGGTGTTTTGCACTATAGAGGTTATAGCAATTTGTCAAAGTAGTTTTATGCATAATATGTGTTTTTATGCAGTTTGTGACATTTTGTAATGTGTTTTAAATGATAATTGTGATATGAATTGATGTTATGTATTTTTACGTGTTTTATTGAATTGTGCACATTGTGTTGAATTCAAATGTAATAAAATGTAATAGAATTTTACATTATATGGATAAGGATACTGGACAGTTCTTTATTTGTTCAATTAACTGTTTGTTTAATGTCTAGCCCATAAGGAGAAAATACAGAGACTAGAGAGTTTTGTAGTATTTAATTGTCTATGGTGTTCTCTTAGGGGATAAACTCTTGGGTCATTAAACTCCCATAGTCTCTTTGTGTGTTGTTGGTTCACACTAATGTGCCCATCTGCCCCAAGGGAAGGGGAAAAACAAAACAAAAAACATGTTTTTGGTGGGGTTTGGGGGCACTCTAGACCACCAATGATGTTTGCATTGTAAAGTGGGTGGCCCCCTCCCCCACCCCAAATGGATGGGGGGTATCTCATGTAGCCCTCCCTGGGGGCAGGTCTACCCCTATGAAGGAGTACATGAGATGCCCTCCATCCATTTGGGGTGGGAGAGGGCCACCAGAGAACTTTGCAATGCCCCCCCCAAAGCATGGGGCAGTACGTTTTGCCCACCCTGGGGGCAGATGGGAACACTAATGTGCCCATCTGTCCCCTAGGGAAAGGGCAACCCTCACAAAAAATGTTTTTGGTGGGGGGCACACTACACCAGCATTGGTGTTTGTATTATAAAGGGGGGTTGCCCTCCCCCCACCCCAAATGGATGGGGGGCATCTCATGTAGCCCTCCCTGTGGGCAGATTGCTAGTGACATCTGTCCCAAGGAAGGGGAAAATGTGTTTTTACTGGGGTGTGGGGGTCACTAGACCACCAGGGATGTTTTTTATAAAAGGGGGGATCAGCCCACCCCAAATGGATGGAGCGTGTATTTTAGACCTCCCTGCGGGCAGATAGGCAGTGTAATCTGCCCCTAGGAAGGGGCAAATGTGTTTTTACTGGGAGGTGAGGGTCACTAGACCACCAAGGATGGCTTGAAAGGGGGGTGGGGCGGTGATCGGAGCATGAACGTTATGATCTGTTTTTGCTGGGCTGACCATAACTAAATGAATGTTTTTTGTTTTGTTTACTTTTTGTTTTGTTTACAGGTTTTTTTACATGAGGAGCTGCAGCGTTATGCGAGTACTTTTTTTATTCTACGGTCAGGGCCCATTCTCAGTGGGGTGGGTGGAACTGGGGCTGGATTGTTGGTGGTGTGGGCAGGAGTGGGAAGTCCGGGGAGGTATTTTGGAGCGCTGGGATACAAATGCAGGGCCAGGCCACAAATTGCCCCCCATGTCAGCATATCATTGGTGTTTCTCTGGGAGCGGCTGTCTCCCATGTGGGTTGACAGTCCGCAAGCCCAGGCTGAACCTCTGACTGCTGCGTTACAGATTTCACCTCCGGGGAGGAATGGGGACCCTGCCGGGGCTCCCCGGGACTGCCACTGGACTTGGGGACGGTCGACCCACATGGGAGACAGGTACCGAAGGCACCACCTCTGACTATCCTGGAGCTCTGGCTGGCCTGCGTTACAGCTTTTCCCTCTGGGAAAGGACAAGGACCCTGCCGGGGCACTCTGGAACTGCTGCTGGGCTTGGGGACGGTCAACCCACATGAGAGACAGCCACCCAAGGCCAGGGACATCACTCCCCATCGTCCTGGAGCTCTGGCTGGCCTGTGTTACAGCTTCTCCCTCTGGGAAAGGATGGGGACCCTGCAGGGCTCCCTGGGACAGCCGCTGTGCTTGCGGACAGTAGACCCCCATATGAAACGAATGCCCAACGTCAGGGACATCACCCCGAGCCGTCCTGGAGTTTTGGCTGGATTACAGCTTTTCCCTCCGGGGAGGTATTGGCACACTGCTGGGGCTCCCTGCTGGGGAAAAGCTGTAACACAGGACAGCCAGAGCTCCAAGATGGTCAGAGGTGATGTCCCTGGCTTTGGGCAGCTGTCTCCCACGTGGGTCGAACATCCCCAAGCACAGCATCATTCCCAAGGAGCCCTGGCAGGGTCCCCGTCCTCTCCCGGAAGGAAAAGCTGTAACACAGGCTAGCTAGAATTCCAGGATGGTTGGAGGTGATGTCTCCAGCCTTGGGCACCCGTCTCCCATATGGGTCAACTGTCCCCAAGTCCAGCTGCAGTTCCGGTGAGGTCCAGCAGGGTCCCCATCCTTCCTTGGAGGGAAAGGCTGTAACACAGTCCAGCCACAGCTGCAGGAGGGCCAGGGGTGATATCCCTGGCCTTGGGTGGCTGTCTCCCATGTCGGTTGACCGTCCCGCAGCCCAGCGAAGATCCCAGGAAGCCCCGGCAGGGTCCCACTCCCTCAGGGAATGGGACCCTGCCAGGGCTCCCTGGGGCAGCCGTTGCACTTGGAGATGGTCGCCCTATATGGGAGACAGCTACCCAAGGCCAGGAACATTACACCCGACTATCCTGGAGCTCTGGCTGGCCTGCGGTACAGCTTCTCCCCCTGGGAAATGTCAGGGACTCTGCCGGGGCTCCCTGGGAGTGCTGCTGCACTTGAGGATGGTGGACCCGCATGGTAGAGTCGTCCAAGGCCGGGGACATCACCCCAGACCATCCTGGAGCTCGGGTTAGGCAGTATTACAGAATTTCTCTCAGGGAACGGATGGGGACCCTCTTGGGGCTCCTTGGGACTGCCATTGGACTTGGGCACGGTTGACACGTTTTCACCCAGGTAGGTGCACCCAGACATGAGGTACTGTTTTCATCCGGACACCTGTGGGAATGTGGGAAGGTAGGAAAGGTGTTGTTGGCGGCATGTTTCAGTAGTTCCCAGGTGGGAAATGTCTGAAAGTTGAGTATTCTTCCCTAAATTTCAGACTTTGCAAGGCTTTTAGGTAATACATTCTAGGGTGATTCATGCAAGTCAGACTTCTGTGGGTTCCCATGGGAGTCTTCTTTTCAGAAATGCATCGGGTTCCCTGTTTTCCTTGGTGGCTGCGACACCCCAGCCCCAAATTTGTATTTTGTGCACAAGAGCAAATTCCTGCAAAATCTGCTCTCCCGAAACACTTGGGGTGACCAGTGGGTTAGCCTTTTCCGTTTGTGCCCAGGTACGTGCACCCCCACATGTGGGTACCATTTTCATTGGGACACCTCTGGGAATGTAGGACATTTGTTGTTTTCTCTTGGTTTTCATACATTTGCTAATGCACTTTGCTACACTACCCTTTCATTTCCCAAATGGGACCTACATTTAGTTGCTAAGAGAGGTGGGCATAGAAGGCCCGAAAGAATAATTTTGGGCCGGAAGGCAGCTTTTATAATTATTGAGCATCTGCAACCGCAGCATAATTAAGTTACAATTTTGACTCCGGATTATTGCATACTCCACATACTCGTGGTTCAGTTTGAACAAGACTTCGTGCTTCAGAGGAAGAGCTTTGCTCGAAACATGTGTCAGGCTGTTCAGTGCATGAATTAAAAAATAGTACATTAGTACTTTTTGAACTCTTTGGTGTGGTGCAGTTCGACTGTTTACAATTCATCTAGCTACATTTAGTTGCTGCTTTAGGCACTGTACACTTTTGTAACTTGCACAAGTCACCTACCCTTCAAAAGGTCTGCCTGTGCTCTTTCAAAAATGGTATGCTTGCCATTCCTCACTACGTTTGTTTTCCTTATTTACACATGCCAAGTACGTCTGTTTAGGCCGTCAGCATAAAAATCCTGTGTTCCATTGCTCTATTTTTGGCTTGTGGTAATGCTTGTTTTGTGAACCAATACATTAAAATGTGTGATTTCCTAATTGGAAGAGTCGGGGGAATTTAGCAGGGCATTGCTTTTCTCAATATTCGCAGAAGCTATTACCTTACAGGTCCAACCATGTCCAGCACATAGCTTTTTTAGATATGGAGTAATAAAATCGCGTCAAAAATGTCTCCTTTACAACAACAACAAAAAAATCGCGCCACAAATGATGTGGTTTGACACGGTAAAGGTGTACCGCATTACACCATTTAAGGGGAGCAGGGGTGAACCCTGCTCCCCTTAAATGGTATAATGGGTCTGGGGTTGCAGGGGTATCCCCCGCATCCTTTACATGGATCGCGGCGTCAAAACCACTGCCTTTTGGACATGATTTATTGTGAAAACTGCCATTTTTGCCGTGATTTTAACACATGGAACCCTTTTTAATCTTATATTTTTCCCCAAACTATGGGAATTTTCCTTACATAGTTCTTGTCTGACCTGCACAAATCACCCTTTCCTAAACTTAAAATTTTGTCTACTTTTCAGAAATGTATGCCTTTCTGTCTTCCCATTCAGCTTTTCTACCCTCCTCCTTTCAGGCCACATGTCCTATTGGAAAAAAAGGGTAAAATCACCTACTTCTCACAAAACTGATGGTAACCTTATAACAATGTTTCTTTTTGTTTCCACTCATCGTGTTCTTAAAAGCCTGGAAAATGGCGAATTCAGCACAGCAAACCACTCTTCCTAGCTTTTAGAAGGAAAAAAAACACATGCTTCTTTGTACATTTTATTGTCATTTTCTGAAAAATCAGAAAATGTGCTCCTTTTTGGTTATTTTCTCACCCCCATACAGCAAACTAGGATTCCTTGGTGGGGATATGACCGCCTACATGTGGGAAGAAGGGGGGCCAAATTAGTCCGAGACATCACATGTAACAAAAAGGTTACAAGGGACTGAATGGTGACATACCAAAACCACCAAAAAAGGGCTTGGCACAGGGTGGGGGGAATGCATTGACAGTTAAGGGGTTAAACAAGAATAACACACATTAGCCTAAAGAAATAGATAATTGGGTAATTAAGTGTTTTATTATGACAAGTGTAAAGCAACAAATAGTACATATACATGTGTAGACTGGATACATACTATACATTAAACAGCATATTTGGCAATTGCCTTTTTAAAACCAAAGTTGGAATTGGTGGAGCCATATGGAGTGAACCTGCTTTACCTGGGGCTACTGGAAGAAAAAGAAGCCTAATAGTGAAAAAAAGTTCTCAAAACTGCACGCAAGAATTTTTAACAGAAAAAGTAATCTATTTATTATTGCAAATGTTCACAATCTTTTGTCACAATATTTCATGTAAGGGATCATTAGATAACACAACTTCACACCTTCAGCAGGGGCATGCTGATACACAGTGCCAGAGGTTTGTGACGCAATTATCGATCTATAAATTGTTTGCTTTGCATAATGGTGTTGTAGTGTGAACAAGTACGGGTAAACAATAGACAACTAAAAATCTCAGAAAGAACATTTCCAAGTTTAAAATGTCACTAGAAATATGGATTCAGAGGACAGTGAGTTAAAGCAACTCACAATGCCTAAAATTAAACATTTGAAAAGAGTGGAAGGAACTAAGAAACACTTGACACTTTTCTGAAGCGCACCTAGCAATTTTTGAATCCGTTATACTCTTTTCACTTTAGTCGGGCATTTCCAATATTTATGTTTTGCCTTGGTGAAGCAATATGGTTTTGCGTTGACTTGATGACGCATTTTGCACTCAGCACTTCTATATGGGTGTATAATGGATTTGTATGTACAAGGCAGTTTTGTCAGTATTTAACATCAGGCATTCGTCAAGCGGAGTGTCCGAGCAGGAATGTACAGACCAAATTTGGCATGTAGATATTCAGCCCCAGTTCCATAAAAGGCATGATGAACTAGACATTAGGCCTTGACTTGAATGCGCTTGGCCATGGATAGCCAATGAAGATGGTGTACAACTGTAGTAATGGAAGCCCAACTATGTGTGGAAGTGGCTACTCTGGCTGCAGAGTTCTGCAGGACCTCAAGGTGCCATAAGAGGAAAATAGGGCGATGGAGTGGTCCATGGAGTACAAAACAAGTGAGGACCCCACAGGGGCACGTAAGTGAGAAAGAAGTAAACAAAGAACCTTACTAAGGATTTTCAGTTGAAGATAGCCCCTTTGAAATACTGGCCTTTTCTGAGATTCAGCAGACAGAAAGGCTAATATCTTCACCTCTAAGGATGGCCAAAAGGCAGTAGAGGAAGGAGGACCCACCACCACCATCTCAATTTTTTCCCCATTCAAATTGAGCCAGCTATTACACATCCATGCACCCACAGCTCCGAGGCAGGCCCTACATCTGGTCACTGTCTCGAAGAGAGAGGGAGAGAGAGAGGGAGATCTAAATGGACCAGAAACTGTGTCATCTGTTAAGAGTAACATAGGAAGCCGTGAGAGCAGATAAGTTTAAACCTGGAAGATGGAAGAACCCTGAGGGATTCCACATGTCAAGGCAGGGGGCACTGTCATGCCACGCGGCACTTGGCGCCTGTGGAACCGCTGGCCGTGCGGACATTATTCCGCCGCACGCGCTGGTAGCCTATCACGCCCACCTGCAGCACTGCCCGTGTGTATGCGCGCTGACGCGGCCCGGAGTTTAAATACAGCTGCTTCCGGGTTGCGTACGCGTTGCAACGCTTCCGGTTTCCTCCGTTAGTGCTGTCTGCCTTTTGCCTGCCTTTCTCTCGCTCGCCCTTGTTGCAGATTTTTCCCGATCTCCATCGGGTCCCGGTACTCTTTCTCCTTGTTTGCCTTCTGCCCTTTTTCTTCGGCTATTTTTCCTTCCTCTCTCCTCTCCACCCTCCTTCTCCCGACTTTTCCCTGTTCCCGTTCGTATACCTTATTTTTCCCTTCCTGCTTTCTCCTTCTGCCTGCCTCCTTGTGTACCAGACCTAGGCCTGTTTTCTTGGATTGCTGATTCTACTGTTCGGATACCTTCTTCTGTGATTTCCCGTGTACCGGATCCTGGCCTGTATTTGGACTGCCTATTCTCTTGTGCTATACCTATGGACTTGGTTCCCCTTGTGGTATTCCTTACCACTTACTGACTACCATCCTCAGGAGCATCTACCTTTCTAGCACGGAGTGCAGCTTCAGCCGACTGCATTCTCCCAGAATACCAGCTCATTCGTTAGGAGAGTCACGCAGGTCGCTTAGGAGTTTTTTTTGTGCCACTTGGCTTTTTCCCCTTCCCGGCGTTCCCGGGAGGAGGCACCGGGTACCCTTCTTGGGTGACACGGTGGCTTCCTTCCGTGGGCGCCCTTACCTACATACAAAAAAAGGAGCGACCAAGAAGTAAAGGAAAGAAGGGTACAGGAAGAAGAGATGAAGGTGAGGAGTTAGGGGAGGGTGGTGTATCGGATTCTACGTTCTCTGACGAGGATATCACCGATCCTGGTGACAGTTTGCAACGCCTAATTGAAGTTGAAATGACTATGCCACAGCAAGTACAGAAACTTGTAGCAGCAGTCCAGAGCTTAGATGTGGAAATGCAGAATCTCAAGGCTGCCAATGCCACCCTACTGCAACGGATAACGGAGAGAGAACGACCTTCCACCGATCTACCACCGCTCCCCCTTGTGTCGGGCAAGTTTGATGGCACTACAAAAAAGGTAAAAGAGTTTTTGGATGCATGCCATTTACACTTCTCATTCCGCCCTCAGACCTTTTCCTCGGACCATGCCAAGGTGGGGTTTATGATAACACACATGTCAGGTAATGCCCTGGCATGGGCCACTCTGTTGGTGAACCTGCCGGATCCAGTCTTACAGGATTAGGATGCTTTCAAGGTCTTGATGCAGCAAACCTTTCTACGTACCGAAAGCACCTACTTGGCTTCAGAAGATCTGCTGGACATCCGTCAAGGGAACTCGGATCAGCTAACCTACATCACAACATTCAAATAGGTGGCAGCTGAAGCTGGGTGGCAGGAGCAGGCTCAATATGCTATCTTTCGGCGGGGTCTGAGAGAAGACTTAAAGGATGAGCTAGCCAGGATAGAAATACCCGTATCCTTTGCTGAACTCCTTACGGCTACCCTCAGGATAGATTTCCGTTTGACCGCACGACGCATGGAAAGAAGAAAGACCAAGACAAATGCTCCACCTCTCTTGGAAACACACCCGTCTCCTTCAGTACCCTTCTCACGCTCTTCCAAAGAGGAGCCCATGCAAATTGGGACAGCTCGTGTTCCGCTCACCCCTGAGGAATGCAAACGGCGCAGGGACTGCTGCCTGTGCATGTACTGCGGAGCTTCCACTCATATGGGTACCACCCAGAAGGCAGGGAAACGCTCGACATCGGTAAGTGTTGGGACTCACTACCGGGGGGCTGGTCGAAGTCTTTAGGCTCCTCTGTCTGTGTCATCTCCCGAAATCCCTGAAGACTCTCGTCTTATGGTGCTCACAGTTACCCTCAAACTAGAGTCTACAGAGGTGACCACATTAGCTCTACTGGATTGTGGTGCTGCCGGCAATTTCATTGACACTCACTGGGCCAAACAAAAAGGTCTTAAAAGAATTGCCAAGCAGGAAGACCAGAAGGTCGAAGGAGTGGATGGAGAGCCTTTGAGCTCAGGCATGATCACCCACACCACCGAGGAACTCACCTTGACGATACAACAGCACACAGAAAGGATTATGTTTGACATCATCAGAGCGGCGCACTTCCCCATCATTCTGGGAATCTGCTGGCTACGCAAGCACAACCCCAGCATTGACTGGTCTAAAAATCTATTGAATTTTCAGTCTTCATTCTGTAGAGCTGAGTGTTTACCCGAGCCAAAATTCGAAACTGTCAAGACATCTAATAGTTGTGAGACCAAGTCTGTCCATTGCTTGCCCCATTACCTAAGGGAGTTCACAGAGGTTGTGACAGAAAAGATACCTATTGAACTACCTCCACACCGACCCGAGGACTGTTGCATCGAACTTACTCCGGGAGCTTTAGTACCATTTGGCAGAATGTTTCCTCTGTCACTGGAGGAAAGGCAATTTCTCAGAGGGTATCTGGACGGTAACATGGCAAATGGGCTGATCCGACCTTCAAAGTCTCCTGCTGGAGCTTCCTTGTTTTTCGTTTCCAAAAAAGATTCGAAGGATTTAAGACCTTGCATTGATTATCGAGGCTTAAATAAAGTCACTGTGAAGGATCGTTATCCGATGCCCTTGATAACGGAGATCTTACAAGCAGTCCACGGTGCAACTATTTTTACCAAGCTTGATTTAAGGAACGCCTACCACCTTCTCCGAGTGCAGAAAGGAGATGAATGGAAGACTGCCTTCCGGACTCCGTTCGGGCTCTTTGAGTATCAGGTCATGCCATTTGGGTTGGTGAATGCCCCTTCTATTTTTCAACGGTTTATGAACAGACTGTTCTCCGATTTGTTGTGCCAAACCACTCTAGTGTATCTTGACGATATACTAGTATTTTCCAACAATGCCAAAGAACACGAGGAACATGTCAAGGAAGTTTTCCGTAGGCTTAAGAACAACAACTTATCCGTCAAACTTGCTAAATTTGTGTTCTCCGCTTCATCCATACCTTATCTGGGTTATATCTTGTCCAGTCAGGGTATCTCAATGGACCCCCACAAGGTGTCTTCTATCCTAGAATGGCCTTCACCCTCTTCAGTGAAAGAAATTCAAAGATTCCTGGGTCTGGCGAACTTTTATCGTAGGTTCATTCCCAATTTTTCCCAGAAGATCCTGCCCATCACTTCTCTTTTCAAGAAATCTTCTGAGCCGTTCAGATGGTCGGCTGAGGCCGAGGACAGATTTGGGGATCTTAAGAACGCCTTTTGTGCTGCACCCATACTACAACAGCCTGACCAGGAGCTGCCCTTCATCCTGGAGACCGACGCCTCTACTGCTGCCATAGGAGCTGTCCTTCTCCAAGAGGTTCGGGGAGTAGAGCATCCAGTCGCATACTTCTCGAAGACTCTTAACGCCAGTCAAAGAAACTACTCTGTCATTGAACGAGAATTACTAGCAATGAAATCGGCTTGTGTGGAATGGCGGCACCTCCTTCAGGGAGGCAGGTATCCATTTACTATCCGGACAGATCACAAGAACCTGCAAGTCCTGAGGCAATTCGAGTGCTACAACACCCGACAGGCCCAATGGGTTCACTTCTTCGTCCCCAATTCGATTTTCACATCACTTATATCACAGGAAAGCTGAATGTGTTGGCTGATTCCCTTTCACGTTGTTGTGATTACTTACCCGATTCCGAGTCTCCTCCTGAACACATGTTTCCCCGACCCAGAAGTATCGGAATGGTTTCGACGTTCCTCAGCCAGGTAAAAGAAGAATCGGGAGGGCGCTTTGAAGTAGAGAGACATCCCAAAGACTTGGCGTACGAGATTAAAGATGGTCTATATCTGGCCAAGGGCAGACTCTACCTACCCATGCCTGCCTTTCGCAAGATGGCTTTGAACTGGTGTCACGACTCAAAACTTGCTGGCCATCGGGGTGGTACAGGTACTCTGGAATTCCTTCGTCGTCACTTCTACTGGCATAGAATGAGGGAGGACGTGGATCGTTACGTTCAATCTTGTATCATCTGCCTCCGAAGTAAATCCCCTCGTCAACGACCTATTGGATTACTCGAACCATGTGCTGTGCCCGACGGCCCCTGGAGCTCAATCTCTACTGATTTTATTGTGGATTTACCCATCTCACAGGGGTGCACATGTATAATGGTGGTGGTTGATTCATTTACTAAAATGGCTCACTTTTCCCCTTTGCCCGGAGTTCCCACTGCAGCTAACATGGCCGAAGTATTTCTCCAAGACATCTTTAGATTGCACGGTATGCCCTCTAAGATCATCTCTGACAGGGGAAGTCAGTACACCTCTCATTTTTGGAAGGCTCTCTGCGAGCGACTGGGGATTGAAAGAGCTCTCACCTCGGGTTTTCACCCCCAGTCCAATGGACAAACTGAACGGCTAAATGGAACTCTTGAACAATACTTAAGGTGTTTTACTAACTCCCAACAAGACAACTGGCACTCGTTATTGGCTCTGGCCGAATTCTCCTACAACAATTCTGTGCACTCAGCTCTAGGGGTCAGTCCATTTTTCTGTAATTATGGCTACCATCCCCGGTCCATTCTTCCTGTCTCCTGTCTTTCTACCGAGTTACCATCTGTAGATTCCTCACTCACCCTCCTTAGAAAGATACACAAGAAGGCTAGGGAAAGCCTTCAGTCAGCGCAGGAACGCTATAGGTCCCAAGCCAACAGACATCGTCAACCCGTACCAGGTTGGGAGGTTGGTTCTAGAGTAATGCTTTCTACGAGATACTTACCTCGTTGGGCCCATCCATCCAAGCTATCCCCTAAGTTTTTAGGGCCTTATAAGATTGTGCAAAGGATCAACCCTGTGGCCTTCCGCCTTAAACTCCCTGCCAGTCTGAACAGAGTTCATCCTGTCTTCCATGCTTCTCAGCTTAAGCCCTTTCATGTTGATACCTGGAGGCGTCAAGCTGAGAGAGTCACTGTTCCTCAAGATTCCACTCCGGAAGAATATGAGGTAGCTCAAATATGCGACTCCAGGTATCGTAGAGGCAAACTAGAATACCTTGTACGATGGAAGGGCTTCCCCTCCTCTGAGAATTCCTGGGAACCCATCTCCCATATTTCTGCCCCTACCCTGTTGCGCAAGTTTCACTTTTACCATCCAGGCAAACCAGGGGGAGGGTCCTTTGGGAGGGGGCATACTGTCATGCCATGCGGCACTTGGCACCTGTGGAACCGCTAGCGACGCGGACATTATTCCGCCGCACACGCTGGTAGCCTGTCACGCCCACCTGCAGCACTGCCCGTGTGTAGGCGCGCTGACGCGCCCCGGAGTTTAAATACAGCTGCTTCCGGGTTGCGTACGCGTTGCAACGCTTCCGGTTTCCTCCGTTAGTGCTGTCTGCCTTTTGCCTGCCTTTCTCTCGCTCGCCCTTGTTGCAGATTTTTCCCGATCTCCATCGGGTCCCGGTCCTGTTTCTCCTCGTTTGCCTTCTGCCCTTTTTCTTCGGCTATTTTTCCTTCCTCTATCCTCTCCACCCGCCTTCTCCTGACTTTTCCCTGTTCCCGTTCGTATACCTTATTTTTTCCCTTCCTGCTTTCTCCTTCTGCCTGCCTCTTTGTGTACCAGACCTAGGCCTGTTTTCTTGGATTGCTGATTCTACTGTTCGGATACTTTCCTCTGTGATTTCCCGTGTACCGGATCCTGGCCTGTTTTTGGACTGCCTATTCTCTTGTGCTACACCTATGGACTTGGTTCCCCTTGTGGTATTCCTTACTACTTACTGACTACCATCCTCAGGAGCATCTACCTTTCTACCACGGAGTTCAGCTTCAGCCGACTGCATTCTCCCAGAATACCAGCTCATTCGTTAGGAGAGTCACGCAGGTCGCTTAGGGGTTTTTTGTGCCACTTGGCTTTTTCCCCTTCCCGGCGTTCCCGGGAGGAGGCACCGGGTACCCTTCTTGGGTGACACGGTAGCTTCCTTCCGTGGGCGCCCTTACCTACATAAAAAAAAGGAGCAACCAAGAAGTAAAGGAAAGAAGGGTACAGGAAGAAGAGATGAAGGTGAGGAGTTAGGGGAGGGTGGTGTATCGGATTCTACGTTCTCTGACGAGGATATCACCGATCCTGGTGACAGGCACAGATTGAAAAGGGGAAGGGAAATTGACTGTTCGGTTGGAGAGAAACAAAGAAAACCAGGAAAGAACTGCACCAGAAAGGCCGGCCCAGACAAGAAAGACGGCATGCTCAATGGTATAAAAGGTAGCAGATAAGTCATGTAGGCTTTTCGCCATTGAGCCCGAGTTGGACAGTGATAACCAGGAGGAGCAGAGACAGGTCCCACACATATAGCACATATAGTAATCTGGAGGAAGGTGACTAAGCTTTTTTGTAATCTGTGTACAGATGTGTAAGAGTGATAGATAGGGTGGCCAACTCTCCTGCATACTGCAGGACAATCCCATTTTGGAGGACTCTGTCCCGCGCTGGACTGATAAAAGTCCCATCTCCTTTCAGTTAGGTAAATGCTTTGTTTGTGGCGAGTCCCAGTGGGATCCCTGTTCCTCCCCAGAGGGAAAATCTCTGAAGGGGCCACCTCTAGAGCTACAAGTGCCCATCATTGGGCACCTGTCTGCCGCGTGTGTCATCCGTCCCAGAACCCAACGGCGGTACTGGGGAGCCCCAGCGGAGTCCCGGTCCAGAGGGGAAAAGCTCTAAGGCGAAGGGGAAAGAAGTCGGCCCGGACAAGGCTCCAGGCCAGCCAGGGGTGCTGTCCCCAGCCTCAGGCACCTTTCTGGCATGTGGGCCATCCATCCTCAAGCCCAGCAACGGTCCCAGGGAGCACCATAACGTTTCCCATCCCTGCCTGGAGGGAAAGGGTCTAAAGTGCCCCCCCCCCCGTGTAGAGCTCCTGGATGGCCGGGTGGGGTGCTGCCACCCACTGCCCATGGGCACCTGCCAGTCACTTGCCAGTGGAGGCCAAAGGCTCTTCCCGCCTGGGCCCATTGGAAAGCATTGCACGACCCGATGGCTCTCTGTGGGTAGGGTGGTCAACTTTCTGAAATCATTTTACAGGACACTTGCCCACAAGGCGGGGGAACTTTTCCCCTCCATGGAGGCAGAGAGACCACGCCGGGGCCCCCTGCGATCGCTGCTGGGCTTGAAGACTTGGTCACACACAGGTAACATTTGCCATCCAGGACTAACCCATGAATGCCATGGAACTCGGGCCGGCCTCTCTTAGCGGTTCTAGTCCCACTAAGGAAAGGAGCCCAGTCAGTGCACGGCCCCCCCCCTTGAAACCAGACCGGACTTGGTCACACACAGGTGACATTACTCAGGACAGGGAAAGCGCCACAGCCACCCCTGAGGTCCGGCCGGGGCGTGTTACCAGCCTATGCCCATGCAGAAGTACAGGGACCCCGCCATATAGCTAATTTTGTTACTTGGACTTGCCTTAGCACCGCTGAAACTTCAGTCGGAAACAGGGGCCGGAACCACCATTTCCGACATCCATCTGTGGTTCGGTGGAAGTTTTGCACTCGGAAACATTGTCGCTGGGGCTGGGACTTCTTTGTGCACTAAGCCTCCACAAAGCACAGACTCTCTTCCCGGCATCAGTCCAGGTGAGGAGCAGGTGTCTACCACCTGCCCAACACAGCCCACCTGCAGGGAGTCACTTCAACACAGACTATTAAGCCCCGGAACCCGACACAAATGTACAAGTCAGCCAGGCCAGCCATCACTGGGGCCACCTGGTCCGACTGCCCCGGCCCCTCGACCTGTTTGCCGGTCGGGCCCCCAACCAGATAGCCCTGCAGCCGTCAAGCCGTTTCCCACCTGACGCCACCGTCCAGGGGCTGGGGCTTAAGGCACTTCTGCCTCCGCGTGCTGGTGCTTCCCAGCCTGACTCTCAAAGGGCTGGGTCGAGCCACTCTGCCTGCCACCGGCTGGCCCGGGCCATATGGTCTGCCAAGCTGACTGGGAAGAGAGGAGAGCGCCCCCCACCTGGCTCTCACACTCCCACGGGTGTGCACGCAGGGTGGGTGGGAGTTTCCTGTGCGCCCCGCGGTACAGCATAAGGAAGCCCTTGCGGCACCACCGCAGCACCTTTTGACAAAAGCTTGGCTCAGAGGAAGATTCCAATAGATCACAGCGAGGTAGCTGCTCTGCTACTTAATTTAGCACCAGGTTCCCCACAAACATTTGGTGCACTACAGGCGAAAGAGGTGGCCCCCTTCTGTTCACACGCAAGTCCCGAGGCGAGTGGCTCTACGCACCGGCCCAGAGGCCAGGTATCCTAGGCCAACTGAGGCTCCACAGCGCTGCAGTACCGTTGCGGTTAGGAGGGATTCTGACTTCGAGGCGTTCAGTCATAATACCACAGAAGGTAGCTTCGCCCCATTGGCTCCTCAGCCAAGCATATACACCAACTGTCTGAACCTGCGGTTCCTGTCGTACTGAGCAGGATTACTATTGCAACAACACATCATCAGTAGGGTAAAACCTGTCGCACGACTGTCTAAACTCAGCTCATGCTCCCTATTAGTGGGTGAACAATCCAACGCTTGGTGAATTCTGCTTCACAATGATAGGAATAGCTGACATCGAAGGATCAAAAAGTGACGTCGATATGAACGCTTGGCCGCTACAAGTCAGTTATCCATATGGTAACTTTTCTGACACCGCCTGCTTGAAACCAAAAAAGTCAGAAGGATCCTGAGGCCCTGCTTTAACGGTCTGTATTCATACTGAAAATCGAGATCAAGCCAGCGTTTGCCCATCTGCTCCGGGGGAGATTTCTGTCCTCCCTGAGCTCACCTTAGGACACTTGCGTTATGGTTTGCCAAGTATACCGCCCCAGTCAAACTCCCTACCTGCCACTGTCCCCTGAGCAGGTCATACCCGGCGGGCACTCTTGGAGCCAGAAGCGAGAGTCCCAGGGCCCCCTCCACCCCCCAGCAGGCAAGTGAAAAAACAATAAGAGTTGTGGTATTTCACCGGCGGCCCGAGGGCCTCCCACTAATCCTACACCTCAAGTCTCTTCACAGTGTCAGACAAGAGTGAATCTGTCCCTGCTGATTCCGCCAAGCATGTCTACTTGTTTGTGGTTTCGCTAGATAGTAGGTAGGGACAGTGGGAATCTCGTTCATCCATTCATGCGTGTCACTAATTAAATGACGAGGCATAGCTAGTTACTCTTGCCGTTTACCCGCACTTCATTGAATTTCTTCACTTTGACATTCAGAGCACTGGGCATAAATCGTGTCAACACCCACTGTGGGCCTTACGCGATGCTTTGTTTTAATTCAACAGTCGGATTCCCCTGGTCCGCACCAGTACTAAGTCAGCCGCTATGCATCGGCCGGGCAGAACGCCGGTCCTGAACCCCAGTAGGGTAACGGAGAGAGGTGACCATTGCAGCTGGGGTGATCCACAGGAAGGGCCTGGCTCACATTCAGAGTTGGTGCATCCGCCGGGGAGGAGACGCCTCGTCCAGCCGCAGTGTGCAGCCAGCCCCGCTTTGCACCCCAGCCCATCCCGACGTTACGGATCCCACTTGCCAACTTCCCTTACCTACATTGTTCCAACATGCCAGAGGCTGTTCACCTTGGAGAACTGCTGCAGATATGGGTACAGCCTGGCGCAAGATTTACACCATCTCCCCCAGATTTTCAAGGACCAACGAGAACTCACCAGACACCGCCGAACTGCAACGCTTTTTGGGCCCCTCTCTCGGGGTGAACCCATTTCAAGGTGCCCAGCCCTTCACAAAGAAAACAGAACTCTCCCTGGGGATCCTGCAAGCTTCTCTGGGATTGTTTTCGTTATAGCACTGGATGCCGCGAGGGCGCCGGTCTCCGCCACTACGGGTTCAGAGATCTGAACCAGACTCCCTTTCGATCGGCTGAGGGCAATGGAGGCATCACCCGTCCCTTCCGAACGGCACTCAACCATTTCTTAGGACCAACTGACCCATGTTCAACTGTTGTTCACGTGGAACGCTTCTCCACTTCGGCCTTCAAAGTTCTCATTTGAATATTTGCTACTACCACCAAGATCTGTACCTGCAGCGGCTCCACCCGGGCAATCATCCCGGGCTTCTGTGCACACCGCAGCAGCCGCAGCCCTCCTACTCCTTGCAGCGTAGACCCCACGACTCTCAGCGCCGGCCGGGTATGGGCCCGATGCTCCAGCGCCATCCATTTTCAAGGTCAGCAGGTTAGTTGTTACACACTCCTTAGCAGATTCTGACTTCCATGCCCACCGTCCTGCTGTCTATATCCACCAACACCTTTTCTGGGGTCTGATGAGTGTCGGCATCAGGCACCTTTACCCAGGGTTCGGTTCATACCAAAGCATCAGTTCTGCGCACTTACATTGGCCCACGGTACACTTGCATTTGATGCCCGGCTCCACGCAAGCGAGCTGGGCTTCTTACCCATTTAAAGTTTGAGAAAAGGTTAAGATCATTTTGGCCCCAAGACCTCTAATCATTCGCTTTACCAGATAAAACTAGGGTTTCTGTGCGCCAGCTATCCGGAGGGAAACTTCGGAGGGAACCAGCTGCTAGACAGTTGGTTAACTCTTTCGTCCCTATACCCAGGTCGGACGACCGATTTGCACCTTAGGACCGCTACGGACCTTCAGCAGTTTCCTCTGGCTTCTCCCTGCCCAGGCCTAGTTCACCATCTTTCGGGTCCTATCACACACGCTCATGCTCCACCTCCCTGACAGACCGGGCGAGACGGGTTAGTGGTGCGTCCACCGCAGCGGGATCCCACCCCAATGGCCCTCGCCTTCATTGCACCACACGGTTTCGTTCGGCCCTCGACTCGCGCATGTGTAAAGACTCCTTGGCCAGTGTTTCACCTCAGACCCCTGGCGCCCTTTGGGAGACGCCCCACCCAGCGGTGCAACATGGTCGGGGCGCACTGAGGGCAGTCCACCACAGTCGCATCAGGAGCCCTGTCTTTCAGACAGTGGCCGTCAATCTCCTTCGGCCTCGCAGACACAGCAAAACTGTTGTCAGGGGGCTGTAACACACTCTGCCGGAGTGGAGAGCCACCTGCCTCCTGGGGCATTCCCAGCCAGTCACGGTGCACGGCCACAGAGGAACTGCGCCCTGCGGAGGCCGGGTGTGCCTGGGCCGCAGTCCCGCGAGGGCATCCACCCAGCCCTACATTTCCCAATTCAAGCTCAAATGCCCCATTTCTCCTTCCAAACAAACGTTCCATATTCAAATGTCACCTCCCTCCGTACCGACATGCCACCATCCCTCCCTCCGAACCCACACAAGGAAAGCAACATTCGTCCCTCCATACCTACACCAAGAAGCTCCACCCCTCTCTCCAGAGCCACACCCATATGCTTCACCTCTACCTCCAGACTCACACTCAGATGGCGCCGTCCCCTCTCTCTATACCCACACCCGATTACCCCATCCCTTCAACACACACATGCTCCCACCCCTCCCATACACCAACATCCTTCTCTCCAGACATACATACCCCATCCCTCCATTCACACCCAGATGGCCCCCTTTCTTCCCCCCAGAGTGCTCCAGCCCTCACTCAGACCCACATGCTCCATCATTCCTTGACATGCCCCCTGTCCTTCAATTCCAGATCAGCGATGCCCCCCTCCGATCCAGACTCCACCAAGATGCCCAATCCCTTCCTCAAGACCCATACCATGATGCCCCATCCTCCCTCCACACAGATGCCCCTATCCCTCCCCCAACCAATGAGCCCCCATCCCTCGGTCCAGACACACACCAATGTGTCCTATGCCTCACTTCACACCCACAACAATGTCCCATCCCTGCCTCCAGACCTACACCTATGTGCCCCATCCCTTCCCTCTCAGACCCACACCAATATACCACATTCCTCCCTCTCAGACCCACATCAAGACGCCATCATACCTCTAGACCACCACAATGCCCTATCGCTCCATTCTAGAGCCCACCAAGCTGCCACCAACCCTCCATGCCGGATCCCACCAAGATGCCACCAATCCCCTCTCGAGACCATACCATGATGCCCCATCCTTTCTCCACACAGAAAGAGGCCCCCATCCTACCCTCCAGACCCAGACACATTTGCCCAATCCCTCCCTCCAGACCAATGCGCCCCATCCCTCCCAGATCCACACCAAGATGCTGGCATCCCTCCATCCCAGACCCACACCAAGATGCCGCCAGCACTCTCTCCAGACCCACACAAAGATGCCCCATCCCACCCACACTAAGATGACCCATGCCACCCTCCCAACCAACACCTAGATTCCCCATCCCACCCTCCAGATGCCGCATACCTGTTTCAGACCAACACCAATGTGCCCCATCCATTGCAGACCCCACCAAGATCCCACCATCCCTCCATCCACACAGCAAGATACCCCCATCCCGCCATCCAGACCCACGCCTAGATGAACCATCCCTCCCCCAGACAGACCAATGTGCCCTCATCCCTCCCCAGACCCACACCAATGTCCCCCATCCCTCCCATCAAACCCACAATGTGCCCCCATCCCCTCCCACCAGACCCACACTGATGTCCCCATCCAATCCAAACCAGGATGCCCCATTCCTCCCTGCAGATCCACACCAATGTGCTCCGTCCCTCCCTGCAGACCCATACCAATGTCCCCCATCAAACCCACACCAATGTGCCCCCATCCCTCCCTCCAGACCCACACTGATGTCCCATTCAACACAAACCAAAATGCTCCATTCCCCCTGCGACAAACACCAATGTGCCCCATCCTTCCCTGCAGACTGACACCAACATGCCTCCCTCCACTCGCTCCAAAGCCACACCACAATGCCCCATCCCTCCATTCCAGAGCCCACCAAGATGCCACCAACCTTCATGCCAGATCCCAACAAGATGCCACCAATCCACTCTCGAGACCCATACCATGATGCACCATCCTTTCTCCACACAGAAAGATGCCCCCATCCTACCCTCCAGACCCACACAATGTCCCCAATCCCTCCCAGAAAACCCACACCAATGTTCCCCCATGCCTCCCTCCAGACCCAAACCAATATTCCCTCATCCCTCCCCAGACCAATGTCCCCCATCACTCCCATCAAACCGACACCAATGTATCTACATCCACACCAAGATGTCCCTATCCCACACTCAAGATGCACACAGATGTCCCCATCCCACCAACAGATGTCCCATACCCGTTCCAGACTGACACCAATGTGCCCCCATCCATTGCAGACCCCAAGATCACACCATCCCTACATCCACACAGCAAGATGCCCCCATCCCATCATACAGATCCACACCTAGATGAACCATCCCTCCCCAGACACAGACCAATGTGCTCCATCCCTTCCCCAGACCAATGTCTCCCATCAAACCCACACCAATGTGCCCCCGTCCCCTCCCTCCAGACCCACACTGATGTCCCATCCCTCCCTAGAGACCAACACCAATGTACCCCCATCCACTGCAGACCCACACCAATGTGCTCCTTCCCTCCAGACCCAAACCGATGTCCCCATCCCGACCCACAAGAAGAACCATCCCCCCAGACACAGACCAATGTGCCCCATCCCTCCCCCAGACCAGTGTCCCCCATATCTCCCATCAAACCCACACCAATGTGGCCCATTCCCCTCCCTCTCGACCCAAACTATGCCCCCATCCAACCCAAACCAGGATGCCCCATCCATTGCAGACCCACACCAATGTGGCCCCATCCCTCCCGAGACCAATGTGCCCCATCCCCTCCCTCCAGACCCACACTGATGTCCCCATCCAAACCAAGATGCCCCATCCCTCCCTGCAGACTCACACCAATGAGCCCCGTTCCCCCAGACCCACACCAATGTGCCCAGCCCGCCCTTCAAACCAACACCAATGTGCCTCCATCCACTCCCTCCAGGGCCACACCAAGATGCCCCATTCCACCTTCCAGATGCACACAGATGTCCCCATCCCAGCCACACCAGGATGCCCCATTCCACCCTCCAGACCAACAGATGCCCCATACCTGTTCCAGACAGTCACCAATGGGCCCCCATCCATTGCAGACCCCACCATCCCTACATCCACACAGCAAGATGCCCCTATTCCGCAATCCAGACCCACACCTAGATTAACTATCCCTCCCCCAGACACAGGCCAATGCCCCCATCCCTCCCATCAAACCCACACCAATGTGCCCCCACCCCCTCGCTCCAGACCGACACCAATATGCCCCATGTCACTCTCCAGACCAACAGATGCCCCATACCTGTTTCAGACAGTCACCGATGTGCCCCCATCCATTGCAGACCCACCATGATGCCACCACCCCTCCCTCCAGACCCACACCAATTTGGCCCCATCAACCCCGAAAACCACACCAAATGTGCCCCCATCCCTACCCAGACCAATGTTCCCCATCCCTCACATCAAACCCACACCAATGTACCCCATTCCTCCCATCAAACCGGCACCAATGTGCCTACATCCACTCCCTCCAGAGCCACACCAAGATATCCCCATCCCAGTCTCCAGAACAACAGATGCCTCATACCTGTTCCAGACTGGCACCGGTGTGCCCCCATTCATTGCAGACCCCACCATCCCTCCATCCACACAGCAAGATGCCCCCATCCAGCCCTCCAGATCCACAACTAGATGAATCATCCCTCACCCAGACACAGAGCAATGTCCCCCATCAAACCCACACAAAAGTACCCCCATCCCCTCCCTCCAGACCCACACCAAGATGCTCCATCCCATCCTCAGATAACCCATGCCACCCTGCAGACCAACAGATGACCCATACCTGTTTCAGACCGACACTAATGTGCCCCCATCCATTGCAGACCCCACCAAGATACCACATCCCTCCCTCCAGAACCACATCAATATGCCCCATCCCAACTTCATGACCCATACCACCCTCCAGACCAACAGATGCCCCAAACCTGTTTCAGACCGACAGCAATGAACCCCCATCCATTGCAGACCCCACCAAGATGCCACCATCCCTCTCTCCAGACCCATACCAACATGGCACCATCCCAACCAGACCCACACCAATGTGCCCCATCCCCTCTGTCAGGACCCACACTGTTGTCCCCATCCAACCCAGACCAGGATGCCCCATTCCTCCCTGCAGACCCACAGCAATGTGCCCCATCTCACCCATCAAACCGACATCAATGTGCCTCCATCCACTGCATCCAGAGCTACACCAAGATATCCCTATCCAACCCTCCAGATGCACCGATGTCCCCATCCCACCCACACCAGGATGCCCCATCCCACCCTCCAGAACTGACACCCCATACCTGTTACAGACCGACACCAATGTGCCCCCATCAATTGCAGATCCAACCATCCCTACAGCAAGTCGCGCCCACCCCACCCTCCAGACCCACACCTAGATGAACCATCCCTCCCCCCACAGACAAATGTACCCCGTCCCTCCCATCAAACCAACACCAATGTGCCCCCATACCACCATCCCAACCCACACCTAGATGACCCAGACCCAGTGTGCCATCTTCTCTCCTTCCAGACTCACGCCCATGTGGTCCATCCCTCCCCAGACCATACCAATGTGCCCCATCCCTCCCATTAAAGCCACACCAATGTGCCCATGTGCCTCTCCTGAACCACACGCAGATAGCACCAGCCAACCCCCTCTAAAACCACCCATCCTAAACACACCCTCATGAAACATTAAATTACTCTATTAGTCCCATGTGATCAGTTAAACCCCACCATCCACTGTCCCTTTTCTTGGCCCGCCATACCTTCACGTTGACTAAATGAACATGATGATTTTTAAAGTAAATGTAATTTTCCGCTCCCGTCTGAAGCTAGTGTCTTGCAGGAACGTTCGCGGTATCCCGAAGAAAATTCTAATTGTATCCTCTACCAGCCAAGAGCACACAGATTGCTGCTGCTCTTGCAGCCTGGCAGGCAGATCCTTCCCGGTTCCCTATCAGAAAAAATGACGACGAGGGAACAAGACGAATTCAGACACTCCAGGGTCTTGCAGAAACTGTTGGGTCCTACACTAATGTATGCAGGTAAACTCAGTTGCATGTGGAATGTTCTTTTAGAATGTTTATTAATGTATGCAGGGAACATTCTTTTTAAATCAGTTGGGGGCTTTTTCTTGTTTTATTCCGAACCGGTGGATGCCTTTCCCTTGCCTTCATTACTCACCAATTTACTCTTAAATAAATGTACATCTACACTACAGACCGCATTGGTTTACATTTGTTATCTATGTGATGGACAACCCCACATTGGCGACGAGGATGGGATTAAGCAAAGGTGCAAATGTCCATCCAGATGAAGGAGCAGCTGCACTAACAGATCGTTCGCAGTACGGTGAAAAGAAGAAAGGCGGCGCATGCAGTTTCGTTAGTAGAGATGAGCAGGAAGAACTGCATGAGGTAAAAGGCATTCGGGCAGAAGGGCTGGTGCCATGGGGAGGCATCCACCGGGTCCGTTATCCACCCCTTCCTCTAGTTAAGGAGTCCGCTAAGAAGGGGGTGGAGGAAGTCATTGACATATGGCATTGTGGCGACTTGGTGTGCTGTGTTGGCGGACTTGGAACAGCTCGGAGCACTCTAGCCGCAGAAATTATGGCAGAAACAGAGAGTTTCCCCTTGCGCTGTGTGCCGATAGACAAGAGTGGAATGGGCGGGGAAGCAGTTTGTGGACCGTGATTGAATATGCTTGTGTAAGAGGGCATGTTTCACCTTTTGCCTTTGGAGGGCATGGTTCGTGTTGTGCGGAGTCTCCGCCGGAGCTGACTGCTGAGAGTGAAATGAGGACGTCGCTGGCGGGAGGGTTAACTCCTTCTGTTCACGAGAACGACGGTTGGCCTGATGTTAAGAGAATGCGCCACGTGAATATGAAAGAAGCACGGTCCGTGTTTTCTAAAGAAGGTTGGCATTAGTTTGAAGTTGACTGGGATCGCGAATAGAGAATCACAGAGTGTTCAACAATGGACAGGCTCATTTCTATGATGAACAATTGCAATGAAAATATTATTGTGCCTCTGCGCTTGCCGGATGAAAGAACTTCCTGCATTGTCTGTATACAATGTTTGTTTTTATCGGAGAAGTCAGCATCAAGTTTGTCTTGGAGTCCTGGTGAAGCAAACAAGGACATAGCAAGTCATAATAACTGTGTTTGTACTGTGTCGACGTCTCTAGGACAGAATATCAAGTGTGTAAAATGTCAAGAGCCAGCAGGGAGGCGGCTGGACGACGCTTCATCTGATTACAATTGGATTGATGATATGTTCGGGAACTTTACGGAGCCGTCTTCACAGGTTCATGATGACTATTTAGAAAGTACTGAAATGTGTCCTGTCATCACAGAGAAAAACAAAAGTTCAAAGTTAGTTTGGATTGATGAATACTTTGGGCACTTTAAGGAGCCTTTGAGGAAGAAAATATTTTGCTAACATGGCTCATGGAAAAGAAAGTGGTGTTGATGACGAAATGTTCCCTGTTGTCAATAACACTATGATGAAAATGCTTTCCATCTAATAACTCTTCCTTCTCAGAATTTATGGTTATCTTGTTGGAATTTAAGTTCCTTGCTCTAAGTGTTTTTCTTACAAGATGGGTTTTTCTTGTACAATTTATGACAGCAATAGGGGCAAGTTGTAAGTGAGTTTTTTTCTTCATTCTGTCCCTCACACTATGTGCATTTTGGTTTTTAGAGTTTTGGTAAAAGGTGCAACGGTTGGATTAGCTTGTTGGTCTTCGCACTAGGTGCACATTTTAGAGTTTTGGTAAAAGGTGCAACAATTTTGGTGAATGGTTGACCTTCGCACTAGGTGCAATTTTTGGAGTTTTGGTAAAAGGTGCAAAGGTTGGATTAGCTCGTTGGCCTTCGCACTAGGTGCACATTTTAGAGTTTTGGTAAAAGGTGCAATGATTTAGTGAATGGTTCACCTTCGCACTAGGTGCATTATGTAAAAGGTGTAACAATTTTAGTGCATTCTTGCCCTTCGCACTAGGTGCATTATGGAAAGGGTGCAACGGTTTTCGTGAACGCGTTAATCGTCGCACTAAGTGCATTATAGAAAAGTGCAAGTTTTGTTGTCCTCGCACCACGTGCATTTTTCATGTTTTTTGGGTAAAAGGTGCAAGTTTGTTTTACACTTGTTATCTTCGCACTATGTTGCATTTCGCAGTTGTTTGGTCGGACTACAGTCCCTCGCACCACGTGCATTTATTAGTACTTAGGTGGTGAGATTTTGGGTTTTCACCCATTGTGTGGGTGGTTTGATATTTGTGTCAAGTTGGAGGGATTGTGTGTCCTGGGTTTTGCCGTCTTGCGGCGTAGGTCATCTTGACATGGAATTCCCACTATTTTGACAATGTTTTGTTGGGAGTATGTGAACGCATGTGTGTGTATCTCTTTTTCTTTTTTTTTAAATTTGTTTTTTTTATTGACAATAAACATACAAGGTAGGGTGCGTCGGCAATCCCCGCCTGCCATATAGCAAACAAACAAAAATGTCAACTTAATTTTATCTTTTAAACCCATCCCCCTCCCCTCTTCCTCCCCTCCCCCCCAACTTTGCTCCGTACCAAGTCTTGAGGTTTTGCAGGTTATAGCATTTGCGAGAGCACCTTCGGACATCGCTATGTACACTAATGTAAACTTTGACACACGTGGGATCTGCTTGATTCAAGGCCGTCTGAGGGCCCAACTAACTCTGGGGTTGGAGCTGGAGTGATAACATGAAATACATAATAAATCATTTTCTTCTTCTTTTTTTTTTTTTTTTTTTTACAGACGCATTGAAACACAGTCATCATGTAGGAGCACCGCAGTCCATTCCTGCGTAAATTCCAATACCGAGTCATTTTTCACTGCTGTAAGCTTTTCATAGGTAAAAATCGACCTTAATTTACAAAGCCATTCCTCCTTGGACGGTGCTAGGACACTTTTCCATTTTTGAGCCAATGCTAATCTCCCCGCCCTCAGCATGGCCCCAATAACTCTCGGGAATGCATTCTGTTCCGTCTCCGGCATGGGAGTACCTAGGAGAATTTCCAGGGGGAGTAGGGTTGGGCAAAACCCCTCTATGTCCTTTATCCAGCTGAGCAGTTCAGACCAGTATACCTGAATAACCGGACATCCCCACCACATATGGAACCACGTGCCCCTTTGGAGACATAACCTCGGACAGAAGGGGGATACTTCTACAAACATTCTGGACAGGGTAGCCGGGGAGCGATGCCAGGAATGGAGAATCTTAAAGCTATGCTCCATGGCAGCGGTATACAGGGAACCCGTGAAAATGGACTTAAATATTGCCCTCCATGTATGGTCATCCACCGTCATGCCCAGCCTTTCCTCCCAAATTCGCTTAAAGGGTTGTCTACCCTCCAGGTTAGCCGTTATCAGTGCACTATAAAACTTAGATAGAGAGCCTTTCCGAGAGACACTTTTAGTTATTACATTTTCAAAGGGGGTGAGGGGGCGTTTCAGGTTGTCCGCCCACCGAGGGTGAGTCAGGATTCCCTTTAAGCGTAGATATTCGAAGATCGAGGGTGGGTTGTCGCCCAATGCCTCACATAGTTGGTCATAGTCTATGAAGCCCTCTTCGCGTAGTAGTTGGGAGATCCTCTCCAAACCCATGTCTGACCACGCCTGAGTATATCGGAAGCCTCTGGTGTCTAGATTGACTGGGGGACCCCACAGAGATGTTAAGGGGGACGGCCAGGATGACAGTACTTTGTTATCTTTATTCGGTTTCCAGGCAGTCCATAGGGCCGCTAACGTGGGGTGTGTTCTGAGGTGGGAGGGGAGGGCTTTGGGGGAGGCCCATAGCAGGTCTCTGACTTTCTTCGGGTGGGTGTGGATATCTTCTATATATGTCCAGTATGTCCTCATATCCTCCCGCATGTGTTCCATCATCACCCGGAGCTGTGCCGCTTTATAGTATAGCCTAAAGTCAGGGAGGCCAAATCCACCATGAGTTTTCGGAAGGGTCAAGGTGGAGAACTTGACTCTTGCTCTCCTCCCGTCCCATATAAACTGAAGAACTCGGGATTGTAGAGCCTCAAAAAAGGCGTCAGGGATCACCACAGGGAGGGCCGCGAAGAGATACAGAAGGCGAGGCAAGACATTCATTTTAACAGTGACCATACGCCCGAACCAGGAGAGAGTAAGTGGCGCCCATCTTTTGAGATCATTGCTAATCTTGGCCAATATTTCGGGGAAATGTCTCTGGTATAGTGATGAAAGGTCCCTAGGAATGCAGGTACCCAGATACCTAGTGGATTCTCGTTCTATTCTTACCCCCAATATTTCAGAACTATTTCCAATATCATGATCCACCAGCCCCATAGGCATAATACTGGATTTGGACGCGTTTATCTTGAGTCCCGAGAATGCACCATAATAGTTTATAAGCTCGAACAATCTGGGCAGTGAAACCTGGAGGTTGGTCAGGTAACCCAAGATATCATCTGCAAATAGGGAGAGTTTGAAGTCGCAGTCCTCACAGCGTATCCCCGAGATTTCCTGGTCCGCTCTAATCGCTATGGCCAGAGGCTCCATTGCCAATGCATATAGAAGGGGAGAAAGGGGACAGCCCTGTCGGGTTCCTCTGGACAGAGCCAGGGGTTCCGATGTGCCACCATTGACCAAAACTCTTGCTATAGGACCATTATATAGTGCTGAGACCCACCCACAGAAATGTTCCCCCAGGCCCATTTTCTGAAGAACTCTACCCATATAAGGCCATTCGACACGGTCGAAGGCCTTCTCAGAGTCCAGTGCCAGCAAATAGCCCTCCACTCCCTGCCTAGAGGCCTCATGCATGAGGTCTAGGGTCTTCCGTATATTATCCCAACCCTGGCGTCCCGGAATAAAGCCTACCTGATCCCCGTGTATTAAGGAGGGGAGGAGCTTCGCCAATCTGTTCGCCAGAAGTTTTGCCAGGATTTTAACATCCACGTTAAGAAGGGATATAGGTCGATATGATTGACACTGGGAGGGATCCTTCCCTTCTTTGGGAAGCACTACTATCAGGGCCGACATCATCGAGGGGGGAAGGGAACCCTGGACTAGCGCTGAGTTAAACATCTTAGCCATAAATGGGGCTAATGTTGACCGGTAGGTCTTGTAAAACTTGACCGTAAACCCATCATCCCCTGGAGCTGTACCACTTTTCAATGAGGATATGGTGTCAATTATCTCCTCTGGGGTGACGGGGAGTTCTAGTGTACTTGCTTTTTCGGGGGAGAGACCGGGAATCGGGAGCGAGTCCAGGAAGTCGTCAATCTCGATTCCATCTCCTGTGTACTCCGAGCAGTACAGGTGCTCATAGTAAAATAGCTGAACAGTTTCGGCTGTACTATCTCTAGCTGTCGATTCCCCTCCCGGAGAGCGGATGGAGTTCACCCTTCTACTGTTTCTGAGTTCGCGAAGCCTCCAAGCTAGTATTCTATCCGCCTTTTGCCCCTTTTCCATATACTTCTGTTTCAGAAAGGACAGTTTTCTTTCCGTTTGGCCCACCTGAAGGTCAGCCAATTTTGAGCGCAACCTTTGAAGCTCCTCCCACTTTCCGGGGAACATTTGCGTTTTTAATTTCCCTCCCGGTTGAATGGCCTCTATCTTTTCCTTCAATAGTTTCTCCTCGTGGCCCCTCTCCCTTTTTTTCCTCGAGCCTGTTTCAATGAGAATGCCCCTAATGGTTGCCTTGAACGCCTCCCAGACTCCATTGACCCCAACCTCCCCATTATCATTTATAGTGAAATATTCAGTGATATCTGTAAGGAGGGATTGGCGTACTTCTTTGTCATGCAGTAGAAGATCATTACACCTCCACAGGGAGCCTGGTGGCGGGGCCGGGGGGATACCCATTTTTATTCTAACCAAGTCATGGTCTGTCCAAGGGGCAACCTCCACCCCCGAGTCTGTGACCTCTCCCCGAAGCGTAGAGTCCACTAGAATATAATCAATACGGGAAAATGTAGCGTGAGTCTTAGAAAAAAACGTGAAGGCGGGGTCATGGCCTTGCCTACTGTGGTGTGTATCGCTCAAGCCCAGCTCATCGTTAACTGTTTGGAAAACCTCAGCCAATTTTCTGTGAAGTCGCTGATTAGGACACGGGATGGGCGACCTCCTGTCCCGCTCGGGGTTGAGAACCATATTAAAATCCCCACCAACCAATAAAGTACCCTCCGAGAAAGCCATGATCTTATCTTTCATCCCCACCCAAAAGTTATCTTGCCCCTCGTTTGGAGCATATACGCAAACCAGGGTAAACAGTCGGCCCCTTACCTCCCCCTTGACCATGATATATCGCTCTTCCGGGTCTGCCCTCTGGGCTTTGTGAACAAAATGGGCCCCAGGAGAGACCAGTAGTGCAACTCCCCGTTTCTTGGCCAAGAAGGACGCTGTATACGTCTGTTCAATTGTCTTAGCCCTCAGCTTCGGTTCTTTGCCCCTAACCCAGTGCGTTTCTTGCACAAATAGAAAGTGGAGCCGGAGCCTTGAGAATTCCCTCACCAGCAGCGACCTTTTAGTGGGAGAGTTGAGCCCCCGCACATTTAACGAGCCCACTGTCAAAAATTGTGTTGAATCATCCATCATAGCGATGGTGAAGGCTCATGACTCCTCTCCACAAAGCAAGTACTTTCAGTGCTCCCGCAATGGTCCCGCCCCTTGCTATATTCAAAGGACAGAATTGTATGTTCGTAGCAAAACAGAAGACTTGAACAAACCCCAACATTTTCTTCCCCCCTCCCTCTTCCCCCCCGAACGCCTGGTAATACAGCGGCGTCATCCTGTCGCTGAGCCAGGCCACCAATGTCTCCCCCCTCCGGGCTCTTGAACTCTACAAAAACCAACAACTTGAGCCCCTCCACCCCCTTCTTGCATTTAGACTGTAAACATTTACAGCGCTCCCCCAATCGAATTAAAGTACAAACTTGTCCACGAAGCTTCCTGTGGTTCCTCAAGTGTCTGGTTGACCAGGGGATGCCGGCGCCACTCTTCTGAACTTCCTGTGGCCTCGGACTTTACGTCTCCCCCGTGGAGCCTTTGTCCCCCCCGGGCCAACCGGTTCTCTCATACTCCCTTGCTCTCCGACTTCCATGTTTGGTTCTTCCAGGAGTTCTCCCGACACCCTACGAATATCATCCTCCGTGACCAGGGCATATTTGTATCCCTCCAATTCGAAAGAAAGTGAAAAAGGGTACCCCCATCTGTATCGGACCCCCTTGGTCTAGAGCATTTTCGTTAGCGGGGAGCACATCCGACGTCTCGCCAGAGTGAAGGCGGACAGGTCCTGATACACTGAAATCTGGGCCTCCTCCCAGACCACCGGGCCCCTCTTGCGTGCCAGTTCCAGGATTATGCTCTTCTCCGCAAAGTAATGGAATCGTACGAGGATGGATCTGGGGCCTCTGTTAGCCGCCCCCGCCCTGTGGGCTCTGTCAATAGTAGGCTCGTTCGTATTTTCACCTTCGAAAAGAATTCCCACCACCGCATTTACGGCTTTGATAATGTCCGTTTGCGTTTCGCCTTCCCGCTCAGGAAAGCCCAAAAAGCGCAGGTTACTGCGGCGTTCCCCGTTTTCCAAGTCATCAAGCTTTAGAGAGCATTTCTCTTCTCTCCTCTCGAGCTCTGATAGGCGCATATCAAATTGAGTCTCCAAAATGTCGTTTGAGGATGAGTTATTTTCGAGCATTTGGACCCTATCCTCTATATTGTCCACTTTTTTATCCAGGGTGTCCAGCCGTACTGCTATGTCCGCTCTGAAGCCTCTTATTTCCTCTAGGAGGGCAGCCATACCTTTAGTGACTGTACTGGTGTCTGACAGTTCCTGATGAGTCGGGGCCGCCATCTCCGGGTTGGTTGGTGGGCTTGGGTTCCGATGTCTAAATCTCTGCAGAGACTCCTTCCAGTTCATAGGCTCACCCCCACCCTCTCCCCTAGGTCTCTTTCTGAGTGTTTCGGACCGAGTGGGCTGTGTGGCTGCTCCAGAGGGGGAAGGGCAACCAGAGGTTTCCACTGTATAGGGCCCAAGCTTCGTGCTCCCTGTTGGGGCGGGGGGTTGCTTGAATCAGACCTCCAGGTCGTGGTTTGCAAGGGTCTATCGCTCGCTGACCATGCTGTCCGTCGTGACATGTACTCCTGAGGCTGGACACTGTAGTGGAGCCCAGCAGTCGGCGCATTAGGTAGTCCCCGGAACGATCCCCTCTGCCCCGAATGCTAATGTGTGGCCAGGGGCCCTCTCGTGCCGTATGGTGTCCCCAGAGTCCGCTCCGCCTAGGGGAGCCTGTGCTCCGAGGGTCCGGAGAAAAACGGCCCCACAAGCCAAGAGGAGGACAGTATTTAAAATGGCGCCCTCCGCGCCTGTGGCGTACGCTCCTACGCCGGCTCCCCGGGCCCTCCGCGCTCCGTAGGAGAGTCCAAGCCGGAAGAGGAAAGAAAGCCCGAAGCGCTATGAGGCCTCGCCCGGATGCCCCTCACCAGCGCGGGCCTCACACAAGTCGCAGCTGCTCCTCTCCGCCTAGTATACAGCCGCCGTAGGGGGAGGCCGGCCCTATGGAGCAAGCGTCCACTCACTCTTCTCCCTGCTGCTGAGCCGCCTGGAACAGCAGCGGCAACCAATGCGGCGGGACGTCGCTCCCCTGGGCCCCAGCTCAGCCGCGGCTCTCCGTTACTTCTCGCGGAGCCGCGGCGCGGGGGAAGGCGGGGCTCCCTCTCCCTCCCAAGCTCCAGAACTCGGCGAAATCTCCGAGTCGAAAGACCGGAGTTGGGGCATTCAGGGGCCCCGAGGTGTCCGCTGGCCACGGGGGGGGTCGGCGCTTCACTCCTGGGGGTCGAGGGGGGGCTCAGGTCCCTCTAACGGCGCCCGGTGGAGGAGACTAGTGCAGATGCGTCAGTGCATCTCTGCGCCCCCTGGTGGTCCCTGTATCTCTTTTTCATCACACCTTTGTGACGTGTTCAACCGGGCATTATTTTGTTTTGTGCACTTTGATGCACTGAGGGTTAGTTGTGGGTTTAGCATGGACTGTGTAGGGGGGCTGGTTCCCGTATTGTGAGGATGTAGTGGTAATGGCCTGCCACAGCTCAGATGGTTTTGGATACTCATGTTGAAGGACTAATGAGATATTGTGAAGGGTGCAATTGTTTGATCCAACACATATGTTTATGTATTTTTCATCTTATTAATGATTTGCACTATACTGGATGAGTTCTTTGTCAATGAAATCTTCAACATTCTTGTGGTACAGCTTGATGAAAAGTTTTTGTTTTGCGATTTCATATATTTGCCTTATTATATTAATGTTTCAAGTGTTAAAGGGGGGAGATGTGTTGGGTCCTACACTAATGTATGCAGGTAAGCTCAGTTCCATGTGGAATGTTCTTTTAGAATGTTTATTAATGTATGCAGGGAACTTTCTTTTCAAATCAGTTGGGGGCTTGCTCTTGTTTTATTCCGAACCGGTGGATGTCTTTCCCTTGCCTTCATTACTCACCAATTTACTCTTAAATAAATGTACATCTAGACTACAGACCGCGTGTTTTCCATTTGTTATATATATGATGGACAACCCCACAGAAACGTTCCCGGTATCCCGAAGAAAATGCTCACCCTAACCACTCTAAGCCAAAGGCACGCAGAGTCCGGCTGCACCGGTGGACAAAGCCTTTCCGCGATTCCTGCTGCTCTTGCAGCCTGAGTGTACCCGAGTTTCAGCACGAACCAAAGACACGCAGAGTCCTGTTGCACTTGCACCGGCGTCCAGAGCCTTCCCACTTCCCGAATCCCGCTCACTGAAATTGTTCCGGAACCGCTTCATTGCTCCGGAAAAATCACAATGATGACGTTAGAAGTCACGTGAAGAAGAGTAGGCGGTTGCTAGGGTCCTTTCTCGGATGGGAATTAGATACTGCCAATACAGTATTGCTCAATTATTCATAATGCAGACAGTACGTTGCTTTCAGGGAACGTGACAGGCCACGTTGCTTGGTCCATTCCTCTAAGAGAATGGGACGCTATTAGTCACTACGCTTAGGCTTGAGGACGTTAGTCCCATCAGATGTTGGGAACTGGGAGGCTGTTTTTTTGTGGGACTAACCTGAGGGAAAACTGGATCGAGCTTTCTTGTCAGTACCAAGATATTTTTTATCCTTTTTTTTTATTTTTTATTGTTATGATGAATGTATCGGTCAGTTTTCTTGCCGGCATTTGAAAGACTTCACCACCTAGCCGTCTGCAGAAATGAAGGTAATTGATGTTCTGTTTTGTAAAGACGATGTATGTCCTTTCCGCAAGCGTATTCAATGATTACAAGTCGCTTTAAAAGTTTGACAAAAGCCCACGGCAATAGCCAGTGTAGTCATTTCAGTTTGTTTCATTTCTTTTTGTAACGAATGTCTTTTTGTAGTTAAGTACTTGAACCAAATTGCCCCAAACAGTACACAATTAATGTTTTAATTGAGAGTTATTTGACCGTATGCTTTGAGTGCTTTTAGAGTGACATGCATTTAAGGTGACTGTCAATGTCTTCATTAAAGTCTATTCACCGATATAGGGTTTGCCTTGTGTGTATGAACTGACTGCACGTCAGGTCACATTCGCTAGAAGCGTCTTAGTGCCAAGGTATGTCAACATTGTACATAATGGGACCTCGCCCATTAAAAACAAAATCCTTACCCGCCCTGGCGACTCAACCGGTTGAGTGGTACGATTTCTTTGGGGCTAATTCGTGGTTAATTTCCTAAAATTAATAGTCAAAAGTTTTCATGTCCCAGCAATTATAGCGGGTAAAAAATGCACGTATTCGCTGGGAGAGTTCTAAGGGTCAGGGCAGGTGTCTGTGTGTGACAGAGACTGTGAGCGGGGGTTAAAGTGGGGGTATGAGATAGATGTAGGGATGGATTTTAGGGGATGAAATGTTAGCTTTAAATATTATCAATACCAAGTGAGTGTCAATTAAGGTGCCTCAATGCCAGTCATTAGAGAAACATAACACCCCCCTCCCAAAAAACATTATTGATCTAGCTTTTTTTTTTACGGTGCTTACTCGGTCCTGTCGCTTCTTGACACTATAAATAGGAATGTTCCCTTTAACCAACTCACTTTTACCTGTTTTTACCAACCCTCAACACAATTCAACTCGGGCATGATTTAACCTCAGTGTTAGCATACCAACTTCGTGTGAGGGACACAAGGTTAGTTCACATTTGGTGGCATCTTTCTGAAGGAAAGTGTTACAAGGCTGCACCCCAGCGACGCTTCCACTTACCAGTGCTGATTGTTTTCCTTCTCACTAACACAAGCGCTCAGAATGTATTATTTGTCCAAGATCACAAAACGGTACTTGCTGCAATGAACAAACATGCTCCCCTCGCCCTGGCTCCAAGACGTCATGCTGTATCTAAAATAAAATACTGTTTCTGGTAAATGTGTTGTAAAATAAAAGTGAGGCCTGAGGTTTATTTTACCCTCGTCTAGGACATCTATTATTGCAGATGTATATGTTGGCGGTCTCTTGAATTGAGACTGCTTAACTCACTTTGTATTGAACTTTTACTTAACCACCTCCATGGTACATGTCAAACTTGTCAAGCAGTATTCTGATTACAAACCCAATAATGAAATACACGTTTTCTTTCTTCTAACATAATGTTTTTTTTCAACTGTTACATGCGATCCAAGCAGAACATGCTACCTATATCATCCTACAGCATTGTTATCTTCATGAGCATCTTCTTTTAGACCCATGTCACAGTCATTTCTGGTATATCATGTGATCGCAACACCCACGCATATTACATTTCCTGACCCAGCCCCTCGTCACGCACCCCACAGTCACTAGAGGCATTTTGTCTGAATAGTCTATAAATGGCATCCACACATTTCTGTATTTTAGTCTGTGGATGAGGGGCCCAGTGACGCAACTGTGCATGGTGAAACCTTTTTGACTCACCAACAGGGAAAGTGTCTTTACAGTCCAGAAAGGATAGTGTTTGTCCCTCCTCCTACAGTTGGTGAAGGCGAAATGGACCCCCATTCAACCAATCCCTAAAGCTTTCTTTTGTTCTACCCGGCTGAAAGTCGGATTATGCCAGATAGGGAGAGCCGTTCCATTCCAGTAATCGTATTTTTGATCAAAGCTAACATAGGAAACTCCTCCCGGATGCACAGAGGCAATCGTACCGAGAGAAAGGAACATCTTTGAATCCACAAGAATCTACACACAAGGGAAAAAAAAGAAAAAAAGGAAAAAAAAAAAGGGAAAAAGAACAAAAGGAAGACAAATAGAGAGCCGATGAGAGAGAAAATTGAATACCAATCAATACTGAATCAGAATTATGAGAAACATGACAAGGAATCTCCCCTGAGGAACCGTGGCTAAAGTCATGGGGAAACACGTGTTGGGAGACAATTTGGGAGACAAAGTTTGTTTATTGAAACTTTAAGTGTATGGAGTATCCAGAACCTATACTGAATAAACAAATTGGAATTAACATAACCAAGTGATTGAGTAATTCTTCCCAAGGAGCGCACTAAAGGGTACCAACTTTATTTCTCGGAATTGTACATATATTGCTGCAGCCACAATACAGGCACCCCTGGTGCAGACCCTTGGCCATCTGAGAAAGGAACCAGAGAGGCACAAAGGCTTCGCTCTAGATAGGAACTCAAGCCGACATTGGCTGCAACATCTGTTTTTTTCAAAAAGCCTAGCAATAATGACCATTATCAGAGAAGTCAAGGCTAAGGTTAATTTTCGATCGTATTCATCAAAGATGACCTGCGACCAATCATTTGCACTTAGACTTGGTCTACTTTCACAAAATTTCCCAAAATGAATACTTCGCTCATGGTAAATGCTTCATCTTTGTTACACAGTCTGCACAGATTTTCTACTTGTAACCAAACATTTGTTCGTTCTCTTGTCAGAAGCAAGTTCATACGAAACGTCATCTAAAGCTGTCTTCGCTTTTGGTCAGGAAACATTTTCAAATGATTTTTAGTTTCATTTACTGCTCGTTTTTGACTCGGAATGTTTTTTGTTATTCAAAGGTTTTGATACTGAACACCTGTTGAGATCCAGTCTCCACAGCTTTTTCTTAACTTGATTTGCATTGGATTGCAAGGTAGACCGGTCCGTATCTAATGCCACCAGTATATCATTAGATCGAGCAGCCCACATGGCCAAAACAGAGTAACTCTTTGTGTTTACTGAATGTTTCAATATTTCAAATGGGGGGGGTCTAAAGTCCTCTTTCAAAATAAATTATGCCCCCTTAGGAATTTGAGTAGCTTTGCCTGAAACATCTGCAAAGTGAAGTCAGGGATTTTTAACTGGCTGCCGCTATCCTACCAAACCAAGATATCTCCTGCTTATCCCACCTATCCAGATCCTCGATGGAGTCACTTCGTTCTGCATTCTAAATATATTTCCCGCACACCACCTTCAGTGAAGTGTGGCACTTTAGCTACAAAGTTTCATTTAATTGGACTTATATTATCCCATTTCCCAAACTGTGAGAATGTTGTTAAATGTACAAAGACTGTCTGGCATTATGAAGCAACTGTGTGTAAATTGAGGCAGCATTCAAAAGTAAGAAAAATTCCTTTGTGTACCTCGGTAGATACTTGTGTCATGCTATAAAATTATTGAAATTAGTAGTTGTATACATGGTTAATATTAAATGGAGCGTTAACTGCCATCATGCCTGCTTTTCCACGTAGGTGGTGGTGCTGCCGCCGTCACAAAAGCATTTAATTCTCTGCGCATCCATAATGAAAAGATGCTTCCAATGTTGGATAGCATTTCAATTGCTTACTCTATCAATGTTGTTGGGTGACAATGTATCGATTGAGATGCAAAGGATTAAGTAGCTAGATTACTTTTGAACATGCATTTTTATTATGAATGAAATATGTATGTAAAAAATATTTACAAAAAAAAGAAACGCACACAACTGCAGCAAACGCACACTTCAGTTTCAATAATACACAAATAAAAGTTTTGAACTTACACAATTAGTCCTAGGGGAGTAAAGGTATGATGAGACCTGGTTGGAATTTGTTTAAAAAGGTCTATAAAGCGGTGGTAAACATTTTCACATTAATTCATGGATTATTTGCGCCGAAAAAAACGGGATTTGTGCGCCATTCTGCCCGCAAAACTCCAGGGATTTGCTAAACAGGGATTTGCGGGCAGAATGGCGCACAAATCCTGTTTTTTTCGGCGCAAATAATCCATGAATTACCCCCTTTTTTTAAATTGCAAGCTTCTAGCCAGCTATATAAAGTGATTCACCACCTCAATATTGCACATGTACACAGCACACCATTCCGTTATTACTAGCCAATGTCAAGTGCACATTTGAATCCAGCATAAAATAATTCTGTAAGTAGTACTGAAAGCACCAAGGGGCAACTATCGAAGCAGATCGTATTTATTTCTGGCGAGCCACGGCCAGAGTAAAACTGCAGCCCTTTGGGGTTGACACAGTAATAGCAGCTATGTTTAGGAAAGTGGCACTATTATGCGATTTGTTTGGCTGGTGCTACACATGGCAATGCGAGAACGATGTAAGACTCTGTTCGTGTGATGCAGGTATGCACAGCGTCACGCCCCATTTCTTCTCATGAAATGTGTGCTTAGCTATTTGAGAACCAGAATAGAAGTCATATGGGTGGTGCTAGCTATATGGCCGGGACACACATGTAATAAATAGAATGACCCACTAGAAGCAGTCTATTGAGCCATATGGCTATGCTGATTGGAATTTTACAGCTCTCGAATGGTGTTGAAGAGCTGTACCCACCCTGTCAAAGTTCAGAGGATGCGCTGTTAAGGTCGTCGCTAATGCATGCGACTAAATGCATCATGCGGACTCATTCTGTATAAGGCTCGTTGTGTAAACCTCTGAGGTTTCTGTTTCGGGGATGGGGGGTGGGGGGTGCACAATTTAAGATTGAAGTGGGTTGTCTGCGGTTCGCCCACCCTCTTCCAGGGTTGAATTAAAAACTGATCTATGGACACACCCACCCCTCGGCCCCGTATAATGCTAGCAAAAATGTTGGGAGCATGTACACCTTGAAAGCTACTCAAGTACTTTAGAATCTGTGCCGGTTTATGTATCGTTACCGTACATGTATATGATGGATGAACTTCATCCAAATCTGCTAAAAGCATGGCGGGAAATAACGGGGAGTTCTGTGAAAATTATGGTAGCTTTATTAAGTACATTCAAAATGACCACCCACATAAAGACTAGCGAGAAATGTTCTGATTACTTACCGGTAATCTTCGTTACGCCTAGTCCTACTCTTCCTCGTCACAGTACTTACCTCATGAGGCACCCGCCTCCGACACAGGACCTTCTTCTATTTCTTCTTATTTCTATAACTCCTCCCCCACACCCACGTCACTTAGTTTAATATTACCAAGCCGTAGCATGGGACCTTCCCCGCAGGGAGGGTGAGGAGGGTCGTCAGTACTGTGACGAGGTAGAGACGGGCTAGGAGTAATGAAGATTACCTGTAAGTAATCGGAACATTACCTCCACGTCCACTCTTCCTCGTCCCAGTACTTAACTCATGAGGTATACCAAAGCAACAAACGGGGGAAAAAGGTCCCAATGAGACACAGAGTCAAAACAGTGCAGAAACACACACCTTTAATAACTTCAATTTTACATCCCCACAGACAAAACTCCAACCCCGAAGGAACCAACCCCCGAGTGGGAGACATTCAACCTATAGTGGTTGATGAAGGTGCTCTGATCAGCCCAAGTGGCAGCTCTACATATCTCCTGTAGAGAAACCCCCCCTAGCATCGGCCCAGGAGGCCGCCAAACCTCTGGTTGACCGCCCCTGAACGTGCGCAGGCACAGGCAGGCCCGAAGCCACATAGGCCATGGAGACCACAAGACGGATCCATCGGCTAATGGACACTACAGATGCCTTACGCCCAGCCAGGCCAAAAGTAATCAGAAGACTGTCAGAGCGGCGGAAAGGGGCAGTTCTAGCCAAGTACTCCAACACCGCCCGCTGCACATCAATGTTATGCCAAGCCACTTCCTCTGGCGTTTGCGGATTTTGAAAAAAGGCAGGGAGAACCAGATCCTGAGAGGTGTGAAAACGAGAAACAACTTTAGGGAGAAACTTCGGATCACACCTCAGCACCACCGAGTCCGGCAGAACCCTCAGGAAAGGGGGGGTGACATAACAGAGCCCCAATCTCCCCAAGCCTACGGGCAGAAGTTATGTCAATCAGAAAAGTAGTCTTCAGCATCAGATGTTTCATATCAATTTCGGAAATGGGCTCAAAGGGAGGCCCTTGAAGAAACTTTAAGACAAGAGGGAGATCCCAGGGAGGAAGCCCCTTATAAGTACAAGGACGGGAAGAAGAAAAACCCCTGAGCAACTTCCCCACCAACACCTCCCCATCCAAGTGCCCATCAGAGTCCCCCAAAAGGAATTTTATGGAGGCCCCCCTGAGAGCGAAGCGTGGAAACCGCCAGGCCCTTGTCAAACCCATCCCGGAGGAATTGAAGGATAGCGGGGAGGCCAGAACGCAGGGGGGGAATCCCAGACCGCCCACACCAGTCCCGGAAATGGCTCCAATGTCTGCCGTAAGCCTTCAGAGTGGAGGGTCTAAGTGCATTCATTATGGAATCTACCACAGGACCAGAAAACCCCTGAGATATCAGCCTAGCCCGTGCAATATCCACACTGCCCATTGTATCTAGCGGACCCCCAACCATAGCTCCCCCAGAAGGGGACAAGGCCACTTCGGAACCAGCCAAGGCTCCTGGCACCGAAGCTCCAACAGAGAGGGGAACCAACTCCGGCGGGGCCAGTACGGAGCGAACAACAATACAGTCACCCTGGATATTCTGATGCGCTGAACCACCCGGGGCAGAAGAGGAATAGGTGGAAAATCATAAAGGAGACCCTGAGGCCACTGCACAGAGAGGGCGTCCACCCCCCACGCACCCTCTGTCTGAAAACGAGAGCAGAAGAGGGGAACTTTTGCTGAGGCTGGAGACGCAAACAGGTCCAGAATAGGGGTCCCGAACCTAACACAGATCTCTGAAAAAATCTGGGTCGAGAGGACCAGTTCCACCGAGGAGGGAAACCGGCGGCTGAGTAGATCCGCCCGAACATTGTCCACCCCCCTGATATGTGAAGCCACCAGGGACACCAGATGTGATTCCCCCCAAGCACCTATCTGAGCTGCCAGGGCATTCAAGGAGCGGCCGGAAACCCCTTGGCGGTTGACGTAAGCCAAAGCTGTCGTATTGTCCGTCCGGACCAAAACTGCCCGGCCCATCAGCAACCTCCTGAAGTACACCAGAGCCCGGAGAATGGCACACAACTCTCGCCAATTGGATGTCCGATGGCTCTCTTCCGGATCCCACAACCCCTGAGCAGAGAGGACTCCCAACGTAGCTCCCCAGCCCCTTCCACTGGTGTCGGTAGTAAGTGTGGTCACAGGAGGAAGGATCAGGGACACCCCAGCCCGTAGTTTCGGAAGCCTCAACCACCACTGCAGGGAGACCCGCAGCGCCAGAGACACCGGAATCAAAGCCTCGAAAGCTTGAGATGAAAGAAGCCAGTGGGAGAGAAGGTAGGACACCAGGGGGCGTAGATGAAGACGGGCCCAGGGAACTAGAAACACGCAAGAAGCCATGTGCCCCTGAAATTTCAGCAATAGGCGGGCCGGGACATACTGCCTCCCGAGAACCCTGCCCAGAACAGTCAGCAAGCGACTGACCCTCTCCAGGGACAGGAACACCTTCCCCATCCTGGTGCAAACCTGTGCACCAATGAAAACTAGATCCTGAGAAGCCTCCAGTTGGGACTTCTGCCAGTTCACCAGAAACCCCAGTCCTGAAATGCCTGGCAGACCAATCGGAGATGAGAAATGACAGTCTGCCGGCAGGACGCTTTGATCAACCAATCGTCCAGGTAGGGAAATATCTGAATGCCCCGCAGATGTAACTGCGCCACCAGGGGAGCCACCATCTTGGTGAAAACTCTGGGGGCAGATCGCAGTCCGAACGGGAGCACCCTGAACTGAAAATGTCAGGATCCCACTGCAAAGCGGAAGAACTGCATGTGCCAGGGACGGAGAGCCACATGGTGATAAGCGTCCTGGAGATCCAGAGAAGTCATCCAATCCCCCTTTAATAACATCGGAAGAATGTTCTGTAAAGTCTCCATCTTGAAGTGTTCCTTTTGGACAAAGCAGTTCAGCGCTTTGAGGTCCAGAATTAGACGGTACTTCCCTGAAGGTTTGGGGACCAGGAACACCCGTGAGTAGAACCCCTGACCCTGCACAGGGAGAGGAACGGGCATGATGGCCGCCTTCAACACTAATTCGGAGAGCGCAGCGTCCATGGCCAACCTCTTGAGCCGAGACCTGGGAACCACAGTCCGAACCATGCAATGCTGGACAGGAGGAGACAGGAAATGCGCTTGACACCCCCATCGTACTGTGTCCAGAACCCATGAGTCGGAACACCACCTTTCCCATACTGGAAAAAACTGCCGGAGCCGCCTGCCCACTGGCAATTCCAAACCGTCAGGACTTAGGTGCCGGCCCAGGACGTGAAGAGCATGGAGGACCCCGACCCCCCCCCCTAGCTCTCCGAAAAGAATGTGATGAGGAGCCAGGAAAAGACCTGCTGGTCACCGGACCAGCCCAAGAGGAAGATTTCTTGGCCGTTGAAGGAGGCTTGCGTCGAAGTTTGTCAGCATGGTTGTCCGCCCTAAAAACTTTGCCTTGAGGATAAGGTGCACAATCACCAAAAAGCCTGGACCCAGTGAAAGGAAGTTTCAGGGCAGCCGCCTTCTGAGACCCATCAGTCTTCCAGTCCCTTAGGTGCAAATGCCTCTGGGCAGATATACCAGCCCCCATGGTCATGGCTGAACCACGCACCCCATCAAAAGCCAGATCGGCCAAAAACTCAACCTGTCTCTGCATGTCTGTAAGCAAAGGGGCACAATCAGAGCCTTCATTGACAGCCTTTTTCAACTCCCTGAAACCATTCAACACTGTTTCAGCCGTGTAGGAACCATAGACATTTTCTCGAAGGGCCAGATGCGCCCCTGCATGAACCTTCTTAAGGCCGGAATTAACTCGGCGGTCCACTGGATCCCGGACAGCCGCCTCCTCGGCCGGCATAGAGGAGTGACCCACCAGGCTGGCGAGGATATCGACGACCTCAACTGGATCAGACAGCAAAGTCTCGCCCTTCAAAGGG
Organism: Ambystoma mexicanum; assembly: GCF_040938575.1. NCBI lineage: Eukaryota > Metazoa > Chordata > Amphibia > Caudata > Ambystomatidae > Ambystoma > Ambystoma mexicanum. The sequence continues at coordinate 1,356,194,699 of NC_090921.1, read as the reverse complement.
TAAAGTTTGGACATGAAGCGGGGCATTGCAATCTTCTCCGGGTCATGCCATTCACGGAGGATTTTTTTCCCGGATATCGGAAACCAATGGCAACCCCTTCCTAGGTGTATGCCTATACTGGCGAATAGAAGGGTCGGCCCCCTCCACCGGCACCAGGGGCTCTGAAAATCCCATGCAATCCCCAACTTGAGCCAGCACCTCCTCCACTCCCTCCCTGTCCAGATACTTCCCTTCAGCATCAGCCGAAGAGGAACAAGAAGAGGCCGATGACTCAGCGCCAGAAGAAGAGGAGGATGAGGAAGACAGACGCCTGCGCTTGTGTCCATGAGCACTTGTGCGACTCCCTTTACGATGCTTAAGCAGCTTCTTCAACTCCTTTCTGGTCAGGGAAAAACGCTTAGCCTTCTTCTTTCTCTTTCTGTGTAAATCAGGAGAAGAGGAAGAAGAAGAAGACAGGACCAGATGCCTGCTCTTTGCAGAATGTTTTCCCATGTTGAGTAAGCTCAAAAACAGTGACCAAGGAAGCCTGCTTCACCAAAGACCCCTGTACACCGAATCAAGGCTCCACATACAAACAATTGCTAACGTGCCTCTCCCACATTCAAATAGAGGCCAGAAAGAACAACAACCAATAGGAACAACATCAATTAATTCCCATGGCAATATGCCTGCAGCACCAGAGGAGGAGCCCACCCTCCTCCGGAGCACGTGGCTCAAACAAGAAAAAGGAGCCGCCAATCCGTGCACAGCCGCCCATGCAGCATGGCCATGCAACAGGAAAAACATGCCCCCCTTCTCCTTACCTTAACCCGGGTCCGTTCTCCCAGAACCCGGGCCACGATGCCCTGCGCTGGCCAAAGCCCAGCAGAAACCAGGCAAGGCAGCCTGACTCAACCGGGTCCCAAGCCCCTCAGGGAACCCAGGAGTCTTGCCACACCTGAAGGAGCCGAAGGCCCCGCCACCCAGCCCCACCAGGGGGCCAGCATTCGGAGCTCCCCAGCGCCCCGCGCCGGGAAGAAAAAACAAGCCCAACCTGCCGGAGGCATGAAAAATTAAACTAAGTGACGTGGGTGTGGGGGAGGAGTTATAGAAATAAGAAGAAATAGAAGAAGGTCCTGTGTCGGAGGCGGGTGCCTCATGAGGTAAATACTGGGATGAGGAAGAGTGGAGGTGGAGGTAAGGAAGAAGATGCAGAAGAACCTGGATACACGTCAAGACGAATTAAAAAAAACAAAAAGCTTCAAAATACAAATGAAATAAAATGGACCATCAAAGTGGCAGATTTTCCCACTGCCTCTGCCAATTAAGAGTAAATGGAGCTCAAGACTGAACTAGCTGCCATAATGTTTTGTCAATCGCGCCTTGATCAAAAATATTGTAGTAATGTCATTTGTTTTACAGTTAAAAGGAACATTTGGAAATCAAGTCATTAGAGAAATATTTATATGGCTATTGTTTTCATGTTCAATTTTATTTTAGGACTTTCGCGCAACATGTTTCGCACGTGAAGCTTTCTCAAGGTTTGCATTGTTCTTTGACTGCATTCTACTGGCAATGTCTGTTGCTTAGGGGCATGGACGCTTGCCAGTGCAGGAAATAGATATTTTTTTTTGTTTTGTTTTTTTTTAACTGTGCGTTCCCACCTGCGATGAGCGGGGATGAGTCGGATGGCTATTGTTTTACACTCCCCTTTCCGCATAAACGTTTGCCTTGCGGAAGATTAATCATGAATCCCTGGAAAACACAAGGGTGAGGCTTTTCCTATAACGTTGATAATGTTGTAAGCAAAGTATAAAAGGCGCACACTTTTTAAACCTAAAAAGCTGTACTTAAGGAGTTCCTGCACAGTATAGTCTTGACGGGAGATTTCGTGGGAGTTCTGCTTCAGACCCTCAAGTGGTCTTGTTGATCGGTCTCTCCTGAGCCTAACCACCTGGGTTCGAATCCCTGCTTAGGTGACACAGCATTCTGAACGCACACAAATAAATAGTATGCGAATGGTTTCCCTGGATCCGTGATCACGGTAGACCTGTTTTTTGTCGCATCTGTGGAAAATCCGACTTGGTGCCAGCAGTGACGCTTGCACTATTTGTTACTACTACGTTGGGTTTGGCCGGTTGTGCAATAGTGGTGTTGGAAGTGAAATCCATGATTTTTTTTTGTAGGGAATACAAAATAATATTTTTGCCTATAGCCGGGAAGATCTGCTTCTCAGCCGGTGAAGCCAGGCGGGGGTCAATCCGGCTCGAGCCAAGTGGCCAATTCAAGACTGAACCTATTCTTGAGCCACTGGCATTAAAACCTGGGCTGTGCCGCCCCTGCTCGCCTATGGTCGTACACATAAAAGCAGCAAATGCAACTCTTGACTGAAAGGGTGCGAGCATCATGTCGATCTTCTCAATCTTTGCTCGCCACACAACTGACGGCTAAAATGCAGCAGGAGGAGCTGAGTCACTTGCAAATAGCTTTTAACATCTCGTTATGATGAATTTTGCCAGCGGCAGAAAAAAAATGGGAAGGTTGAGGTTGATTGTCTTCTAGTCCGAACGATAGTACCGAGTGTTTCTCTCTCCACTTGCAAAACACATACACCTACCTTTTCAACTTCATATGATATATTTGTTATGTCACAGTGGTAGCGCTATTTACGAACATGTTAATTTATAAACTGAACGTGGGAAAGGGATGTTTTAAAAATATTTTCAATAAAATCGTATAACAAAAAAACTGTTTTATTCCGTAAAATACATCTTTACATTTTGTTTTCAGAATGTTATTCTTGCTATCTGACATAAAAAGTTGCAACAATCAAACCCCACGAGAGACGTGTGTGCGTGTTTAATTACGTTTTAAAATGCTTGTTTGGAGACGGGAGCTCCAATAAAATTGTAGCTGTCCAGTATTTAGTTATTGTAAAAGGATCATTTTGCTTCAGTTATTGTGTATGGTGATGGTGGTGTCACTTTTCTTCAAATCTCTGTTAAGCAAAAGGGATATGACTGTATTTTTTTTTAATTTTGTCTTACCTGGCTGTAAGACTGCAAGTAACAAGGACATTGAATCTTTCACCTTTAAGCCCACTCGTTGTTGGATCCTTTTATCCCACTCCAGCAACTAGGCAAAATTGGTTGAGAAAGATGTACTCTCCATTTTGTGGTGGTCTACATCTTCTGAGGTCCGAGACAGCCATTGTACTTTGGAGAATGGATGGTGTAGTGATAACCATGCACTGCTACAGACATATTTACTGCTGTGTATTTTGCAAAGCTAGCATTGTACTTCTTGATTGACGGTTCTCTAGTACACAGCCATGCTCCTGATGAGACTGTACCTTTCCTGTGCATTTGTAGTTGTATTTGTCCTTTGTCATTGTTCAGATATATTCTTTTTTTATTTAATTTATTTCTACTGCGCCAGAGTCCACAGGCATCAGGGTGCAAAACATACAACATGCATTGTTTACAGGCTGAAGAACTGGTTTATTCAAACAGAGTGGTTTTCAGATTTTTTTCTGAAAGCAGCATAATTTGCCTCTGCTCGCATAGATGCAGGAAGTTTTATTCCAGTTGCTTGCAGCATTACTGGGTAAAGATCTTCCTGATCCTCTGGCTCTTTTAACACAAGGTATAGTCAAAAGATGTGTGGCGCTTGAATGCAAGGTCCTGCTTGGAGAGTATTTCCTTAATGTTTGCTTCAGATATTGTGGAGCCTCTCCATACAGACATTTATGAGCAAGAGCCAACGTCTTAAATACGATTCTTTTTTCTATGGGTAGCCAATGAAGCTCCCTAAGGTGGTGTGAAATTTGATCCCTCCTAGTTGCGTTGTAAATTATTCTCACAGCGTCGTTCTGAATTGTGTGCAACTTTTGGATGTTCCCTTTACTTGCTCCGGTCATTAGGGCGTTGCAGTAATCCAGCCGGGGCATAATTATGGCTCTAACTAAAGTTTCACAATTTTTGCGTGATACCAGAGGATTAATCTGTCTTAGAAGTCTGAGATGGTATTGTGTGTTTTTTGTCACATATTTGACATCTTTGTCCACATTTAGGGAGGCCGCAAGTATAGTGTTTTTTTTCTTTTCAACTACCTTAATGGCACATGTCAATCATAAAGCTTGTATAGGATTGATCCATTCGTTTTCTAGCCTGATTAGAACTATTTAGACACATCCAATTTTCAATCATTCACTCGAATAGGAGTTATTGTGTCTTTTGTGTGGTCACCAGTAAGGTCCATCACCAGTTGGAAGTCATCATTCTCTTCATTTTTCATGCTTGCCGGACCGAGTCAAAGCCTTTTGGGGAGGTTTATGCCTAGCAGCTGGGCTATGGGAAATTTGTTTTTTTGCAAGGTATGTTTATTCAGTCCATGAGGACCTGACCAGTACCTGTGTCACAGCTCTCTTGCTTAAAGATTTATATACTTTTCAAGTTGTTTAATGGGATTTTTTTTTTTTTTTCCTTTGCAAGTCATCTTTTTTCACTTTAAGGCACTTGACCACATGTCGTCTGATTCAGTCTAGATTCCAATCCCAGCTTCGTCCCTGGAGTGTGTGATCCTGAGCAAAATGTGTTATTTCACTGTGCTTTATCTGCCAAAATTGAGGCACCAAGTCTATCCTTGTTGGGGATAATGGGAGGAGCCAGAATGCCAGGTATTGGTTTGTCGAGGGGGAGGGGGACACACCAGGTATGGCTCATGTGTTGTGGGATGTGTGAAAGCAAGACATAGCGTATAGGACTTGCGTTGGGGCTGTGGGAACGCAGGATAAACAGCATGGGTCTTTTCCAGCTTGTGCTTGGCTGACAGCTTGTCACTACCAATTAATTCTCTGGCTTCCTCACCTCATACAAGCCTACTTGTATGTGCTTGCATACATTCGACAATTCCAGCGACAACATAGCTTGCATAATTACACACACTCAAACACTGAACTTTTCCAAACACATGGTCTACGTTTACACATACGAGTGCACTCTTGCATGCACTTGCACAAGTTCACTCGCACCCACACCTTTGTGCACACGCACATCAGCATTTCAGATTAAATGCTGCCCGACAGTATGACTTGTTTGCTGTAGTCTAATTATTTGGGTGTAGGAATTGTTCCTTAGTTTAATCGTTGCATCACTGAATCAATTGTTTGCTCTAGTTGACTTATTGCCCCGCAGTATTTTGCACCATCCCATCCTAGATTTTTGCTGACTGTTTGAATTGTTTGCCCCTAAATTAACACTCTTATTCATGCCCAAACCACCTATATGCAGACCAACTATTTATATATTTTATTTATATTGTGCCAAAGCCCCCAGACATCAGGACGCAGAACATAAAAAAAGAGACCGCAAATCAAAAGACCGGACAACTAGGAGAGTACGATATAGCGCTAGCGACCGTGGCTAGAAGTAACAGGATTTATTCAAATAGCCAAGTCTTCAATTGTTTCTTGAATACTGAAAGCCGTGACTCTAAACGTAGGTTCAGAGGAAGTGCGTTCCATGCTAGGGTGACCTGAACAGCAAAAGAGCGACCATGTCCTTTAGACTTTTTTGTTCTTGTTTCAGGCAACTGTCCTTGAGGGCTGGAACGCAACTGTCTAGATGGTATGTATGGGGTTAGATGTTTAAGATAGATGAGGGCATGCCCAAATACACATCTTTGAGCTATAGAGGGCCTGGAAACTTAGTCTGGCAGATACAGGCAGCCAATGAAGTTCTCGTCTAGCCTTTGATATGTGGTCTTTTTTCGGGATGTCATGCATAATTCAAACGGCCTCATTTTGAATAATGTATACTCTGGTTATACATCGTTTGTTAGCTTCTAAAAGAAGAGCTTTCCAATAGTCCAGCCGAGGTGCAATAATGGCTCGGACCAGGATTTCACGATTATTCTGGGATAGAAAGGGCTTGGCATGCCTCAAAACTCTAAGATGGTATTGAGAGATGTTGACCATTCCATCAACATGCATTTTTGAATTAAGAGAGGCTTCCAAATAGATACCCATGGTTTTAACTTAATCTAGGGTGTCTATACGAGTATCCTCTAACTCCATATCCTTCTATTCAGGACTAAGTTTTGCTTCTGCACCAGACGGTTCAGGTGGATACCATCCTCCCTAGTTTGGTCGGCTGTTCATCCATGGCTCCGGATGAAGCTGTCAAATTTGCCACAGATGATAAAGGTAGATGGGGCTGTGAGAAAGGCATACAGAGGTCCCCATCTTTCCATGCTGACGGTGACCTATTCTTCAAATACCACGGAGACTGCCCTTGGATGATTATGTTCTGTTTCCAGGGCATGCCATGACTGGTTGGATCCTGCGCCATTGCTTCAATCTGTCAGATCTCAAGCCGATTGCTCTCTGATTTGGCGTATATGATGGGGTGAAGGCCTCTGCCATGGCCTCCTGTCATTTCTGGCCGTCCGCATTTCCATTTTAAGGATTGGCAAACTGACCTGCACCAAAAGACTGTGGCCATGAAGATGGCATTAATAGGGTATACTTACTGGAAGACCAGGAGCACAAGGTCTTCCGGGGTGGCAAGCTTCCCAAGAATTCAGATATGAAAGTGAAGCCGCACGTGTGTGGAACTCCAGCAGTGCACAAATTAAGCATTCTACATTAGTTCCTTGTCAATTAGCGGCTATAATATGTCACAGAAAACTACTCCAAGCAAGGAATCTGAAAAGCTTTTCATGGCTTTGATCAAGTGCTGCAGTGACAGCTGAAATTCTCTCTGCTAGCTCAAGGAGGAGGCATTGTGACGTCACAACTGAAGCATAAGAACTGATTACAGAGCCGTCGTTCTGGTGTCATTTTCTTATTACAGTTCAGTTGTGATGTCACAATTAGTCTGCAACGAGAACAGTATTTCCAAGCTTTAATACAGATATTGCAAACTGGCATGCATTATAGACGGTTATCCTAGTGAAAACATAGTTGTGACATTGTATAACCCAGTTTGTGTTAAGAATAAAAAAATAAAAAACAGGCCGGCGTGTAACAAGTTAGATTAGTTCAATTTCACTAACTTGGTGTTATTTGTTCAAGTACCTACCTTTATAAATCAGACACGAGAAGAAGGAAATGTGTCAGGTAATAAACCGTAGGCTGTCTGTTGCGATCTAATCTCGCTTCCTCGATCAATGCACTTCTCAAAGGCTGACGCTGCACCCGCAGAAGGTGAACTTTAAATCATACAACACACCGGATACTGCTTTCTAATCGGGGAGTTGTACCATCTGATTGCCTGCACATATCAATATAACATTTCCTGTGATTTCATTGCTGCTCCCGTCAAGGCAAGTACCGTACATCCAATTGGAGCGTTTGCTGTGGCAGGACAAGTCTCTCCAGTGTCACTATAAAATCTACTACAGTTAAGGTGCAGTCATAGGGATTTTCAAGTGGACCCAAAGACAGACAGCGTCTCAATCTTGCGAGAGCTTTTTGCAGTTTCAGGATGTGAAAAGTAAAACGAATCCGGGGGTAGGAGGTGAATGGCTGACAGTAAACTTAAGATAGGTGTGTATATAGCCCCATTTGATTAAGCGTGGGAATGTGGGGATTACTTACCGGTAATCTTCATTACTCCTAGTCCTACTTTTCCTGGTCCCAGTACACAACAGGCGGTGTCCCACGTCCCCTGAAATCCTCCTTCCATTGCTTTCTGACTGATAGGTCAAGGAGATGGCATCCCTCACCGATCTGCTAATGGTCGGGACTGAAGCCCTAGACCGAGGACTATTACACCAAAAAGTGACAAACTATCCACAGTCCTGAAGTAACCCAAACGTTCCAAAAAATCAGGACCGTTCTGCGGACATCCAGCACACGTCTTCCTGGCTTACAGGATTAGGGAATTATGCAGGCAGAACCACCTCCTGCGACACATGGAACTTGGATACAACCTTGGGGAGAAAAGCAGGGTCACAGCTAAGAAATAAGGGTCCTTCAGAACAAGTAAATATGGAGGTCTACAGGTCAAGGCACATATTTCACCCAGCCACCTGGCAGACATGATTGCCACCAAGAAGGTTGTCTTTATGGACAAGATCTTAAGGGGGGACCCCCTCCAGAGGTGCAAAGGGAGCAGCCTGAGGGGATTTCAAAGCAAGAGGAAGGTCCTGCCATAGGCAGATGAGGGCCTCTCTAGAACAAAACACTTCAGAAATCAGGAGGCCAGAGATCAATCCCCAAGGCTAAAATCCAAAGAACCCCGAAATTCTCCAACAGCTGTCCACTGGGTACGCAAGGTGGAAACTGCTAACCCCAGGTCAAAGCCCTCCTGCGGAAACTGAAGAACAAGTGATAGAAGAGAACCCATTCTGCGAACACCAGGCCTGGAACATACCCGAGTGCCTGGAATAAGACCACAGGGTGGAAGGCTGTTCGTCCCTTTGGATAGAATCTACCAACCAACGGGGCAAGCCTCTCCCGTGATTCCGGGATCTTTGCATCCCGGAACTTTGAACGCACGCTGGAGTCGGAAGAGACTCGTGCAGCCTTATTCAAAATCCGATCCGTCCGCAAGAAGGCATCGACCAAGAAATCCAGCAAAGATCGAACTCTGGTGAGAAGGGGGGGGGGGGACTCCTTGACATTGACACCTTCTGATATCTTCTTGTAGCTCATACTTCTTTCAACCAAGTAATACATGCAATTTAAAAGATACATTTTTCCCCTCAAAGTTCTTCTGCAGATCATGCAGCCATACTATTACAGCCCCCTCCTGTAGCATTGTTCTTCTGGCAGGACTAATCAGAACGTTTTTGTGTAGGTAGATACTGGAGGCAGGCACCTATCTTTCTGTTTCCTATTTTTGATTGGAAGTATTTTTACTTCCAATATTTTTGTTGTTTGGTGTATGCGCCTGAGAGTAAAAGGGGCTTGAATGCTTCTTTTCTGCAGGGCTGCTTCCACCAGTTGATACGCCTAAATCACCTCACCAACTGCGTGTGTGCAAGACAAACTTTGGAGGCTGGACAATGTACGCCGGCCCCACTACTCTCCTCTAGTTAGGCTTGGGATTCCTCTGCATTAGGTGTGCACTAAGAAGAGACGTGAAATATTTAGGTATCACCCTATAACTTAATCTGCATTACCAGTTGCGTATTAACAGTTTTAGGCCAGGGCAAATCTGTTGGCATTCAGCATGTTGGTAAAAAGATGAGGCATATTGGCCAAAAAAAGAGTAGTTCCCATCTTGGTAATATCTGCCAAATAATATCACCAATGAGTTGTGTCGGAAAGTGTGACTTGTCATGTCTTTAAATTTTGCCAGGATTTCTTTCCAAAAGAACTGCATCTTTTTGCAGATGAGCCACATTGAAAAAGGCCCTGCTTCACATAGCACCCTCTCCAGCTACGCAAGGAGACTCTTGGGAATATTTTGTGCAACTATCATTTATAGTATATTTTGTAGTTCAAATTGATCCACATATCTCGGGTCTTGCTCCCATTTCAACATATACCCCAATTTTACACTCCCATTATCCTGGTCGGTGTCTTTGAATGTATTAATAATTCTGTGTTTCCAGCCTGATTTTCAAGCAATGTTGTAGAGGTTGAGACAACGTGGGCTCATCTCCTCGGTTTCTGGATTGTGGGGCCATTTTTAGTTTTGGATATTAGTTGGCGCTAAAAGCGCTACCTTTAAAGCCAAAACTATTGTCATTAAAATAAGAGCTTTAACATAAGAGCTTGAAATGGGGGCTTTGAATGTAGGTTTGTAATGCTTTTCAATCCAGATGACATATGAGGATGGATTTATGTAGTTTGTCTATGTGTCCCACCCATTTAACGCCCACTGCAAACCGAAATGTATAGGATTGTCCTCCCCCTTCCCACCAATTTTCCCTCCAACCACACCTCTTTTCGGACTCTATGACTGAATTTGTAATGTGTGGTGAATTTTTCAGCCATTTTTACTTCTGAAATGGCGGCCACCATCTGTAAATGTTATTTGACTCGATTGATGCGTTTTAAAATATTTACTGCACCTTTAAAGTTATGTTACATATTTTCTTGTGTTTGGTTTTCAAAATAAAGAAGTTATTTTTAAAGATCCGTGTTTTTGTAAAAATGGCTTTCAACTTGCCCATAGACTGGTGTCTAGTGTTTTCTGCTGTAAGTAGTACCTGATTGGATATGCAGATAGCGATATCAGTTGGATGTGATTGGATCTCCATTCTGCCTTTGTTTTCGCCCAGACAACCATTTGATTTCAGCATTATTACTGCACGCCGAGGTGTTCAAGTAGCCCAGCTCTTCTTGGGAACAAGCAAGAGTTAAGCGCTCTCAACAATTGTTCTCACTGCAATCGATTTAAGAATGTGCGCTGTGTTTTAAAAGTTACCTATTTCCTCACGGTTTTATTCATGGCCTCAAAGATGAGACTTTGGCTGCTACAATGCTATTCTGCAAGAGACTGCGTGATCTGCACATTTACAATTAATATTTTGAACTGCACATAAACATTGAATGTTTGTGTTTGCCATAAGTTTGACGTTTGCCGCTGGAAACCTGCTTATCTGTCGGTGCTTTCCCCAGAGCGCAAGCACAGCTTTACCTAGTAGGGCTCGGGTGTGTCCAGATACTTGCACTTTAACCTGTTTTAGAAAGACTTTTCTTTTAGGACGCTTTTGCTATGATGCTAAACCTGCTGATTGCAACTTACCGTGCCCCAGAGACCGAATTCAATACGTGACATCCCCATCCTTTTAACATCGAAGAAACCTCGTTGAAAATGTTTCACTGATGCTACATTCCAGCAGGTTCTTTTTTGTTGTTGCAGGCTAACAGGCTAATAATATTTGGCTGAATCCGCACCCGTTATGGTACTTTCTGGTATACCACAGACGACAGCCAGCGGTATGCCAAGCGCTGGTAACGTTTCTTTTTTTTTTTTTATAGTGAATTTCCATATGTGATATGTGAACGTACAATATGGCAGGGGGTCTGGCCAGCAGGAACATATCGTTGTTTCGCTGTTCTTAATCCGGAAATATAGGCCTCGCGGACCGACGCATATCCTACACTGAGGTGGCAGTCTTTCTTTCTCATACACCATAGGAGGACCGCCCGATCGAGTTTAGGTAATGCCTCATGATTGGATTTTGTAGATTGTTGCCATGGCCCCCTTCTCTCTGACTTGACAATGCTGTAGTATCGCTGACCGTGTATGGCAGCAGTTTCACAAAATTACTGCCGAAGTTGGAACCTGGACGTCCATGACAGTTCAGGTGAATTAACATGCAGGCAGCTCTAGCTCCAAGAACTGGCTTGTGCTCTAGGTGGGAACAGTTTCAGATATTTGCGTACGTTTTCTTTCATCGATGGCAAACCCAGATCCAAAGAAGCTCCCACCCATTATTAATGTGAAGCCCCTTTAATGGGGATGGTCTAAAATCAGCTGGTGGTGCCCTTGTCTATTCAAAGATTTAGGCTGTACACTATTTGGTGCTTTGGAATTGGGTTTGGTAACGTAGAAAACAGGGAAGTGTACACGAGTCTTACCACCGCTGATATTCCAAGTGATTTGCCTTGGTGTGGTGGTTGGCTGTTGGCACGTGTTGATGGCTAGAGAGCATTGAACTGAACCTCGTTTTTGCCCCTCACAGTGACGCGTCGGCATTGATTTGTTCCATTACTAAGTCATGCAGCCTAGAGAAACCCTCCTTCAGTTCAGCGTTAGCATTTCTACAGCGCTGCTTGCATACTGAGACCCCATAAATGCGCTTGTTTATTAAAATGGCTTTGCTGAGGTGGAGGACTGGGGGGTGATTTCTTTCGGGGGTGTTGTGGGACAGAAGTGGTTGTAACCTCTGGTGGGGGGCGGGCAGGCAGGGCAGACCGGTCCCTGCTTATTAAGGTATATGCTCTCGAGCGCCCCCATGGAACGACACAGAACACACCTGTCCCCTCGCTAAGTGGTTAATTGTCTGGGAAAGGGTGGCCGTGCCTCCTCCCTCTGTAGGGCCGGGTGTTTGCTCTCAGTGTGTGCTTTACCTGCTCTCAGGGTCGGACTGGGACAAGAAATAGGCCTGGTCACCCAAAAAAAAAGTGTCCCACCCCTCGCCTCACAACCCTTGGCCTCTCATGATATCACCAGAAGTGATGTCGTTTGACCCCACCCCAAAGTGACATCCCGGGAAGCGATGAAACACGACCTTTCACCCCTTGGCAAAACAGGAAGTGGCATCAAATAGCATTGTTCCCAAGTACACTAAATTACTGTGAATCCAAGCAGACGTCCAAGGCCACATGATAATACGCTTAAACTCTTCTTTATAGAACAAATATGAAAAACAAATAAGCATGTTGGAATTTGATGCAGGGTAGAATGTACTCATTACACTATTGCTCCCCCCCCCTCCCTTGCCCCTTATCACTTCCTCCTTTAAAACGCCTCCTTGCACCCTGGTAACTATAAATGCAAATAACGTCAGTAAACGCCCAAACTATTGGCATTGCTAGTGCTTGTTATATTTGGGTGTAGTAGACTGTCTCTCCTTAAACCAAGAGAACTGCTCCTTGCAGTGCTCAAAATTGAGAGCGGTAGCCCTAACCTACAGTTGCCTCAGGTGTTAAATGACTCCCTTCACTTGTATTGATAATCTGGCTTTTTCTTTGCCTGTGGGGGATTAGTGAGTTGGTCAATCGGTGTGTGAGTGGCACTCTTTGGGGTTTCAGGCCTTATCTCTTCTAAGAAAGGTCAGCAATTCTTGCCCTGAGTATTTTTGCGCTAACCCCTTTGGGGGGTTGGTGTGTGTGTGTGTGTGTGTGTGTGTGTATGGGAAATTTTCACTTAAAGCTGTAATAACATTTTACAAAGTAAAGGTAGTTCCTGCTATACTATATGGAACTGGGGACATGCTTCCCCCTTCAGGAAAACCTGTGGGCGAAACTGGAGAGTTTCTTTTGGAGGCAAGTGCTTGGATTATCACTAAGTACTCCTATGCCACTTATCAGACGGGAATTATGTATGTCATCACTGAGAGCGATCAGAGAAAGAAACACGCTGATGCTCTACCGGAAGATCATACAGGAAAGGAAACCAAAGGTCCTGGAGTTGGTGGAAAGAGAAATGGAAAATAACAGCTTTAAACAACTGGATGAGTGGAAAAATCTAAATATCAAATTACTGAAGGAAATTGATGTTAACACAACAGCTGGTTAGAAACCCGGCTAGCGTATCGAAAAAACATTTGGAACTGGACTGGATTGACACAGGTGTAACGGCGAACGGTTATGAAATAACAAAGTCCTTCCCGACAACGGAAAAGAGACTAAACGATATCAGAAGCTACTTGGAAAAATTCACGGATAAACTCCGTAGAAGGACTTTCCTACAATTTCGTTTGAACCAGTTGAAAACAAATGAAGTTCTGTTCATAAGAAAACAAACCTCTACGAATAAATGCAGATTCTGTAAAAAGGAACAGGAAGTAGAATCAAGCAGGCATCTCCTGCTAGGCTGTGAAGGAACTTCCCAAGCCAGAAAGATGTCCTTGGGGCAAATAATGTCAGCCTTCACAACTTTAACAGAAACAGATTGGTGGAGAATCTTGACAAGTGGTGATGATACACGATGTGTTTATAGGGGTAACCTCTTTTTTTTTAAAAGTATTGATCTGGAGCAGAAGGCGGATGGGACGAGGGAACCCCCCCCCAAGGCCAAAACTGAAAAAATTGTAGGGAGAGGCAGGCCCTACAGCCGTTTGAAATAATGAAAGCTAAAGCTTAAAGTGAATAAAGAAAAATCACTAAGACTCAGTATAACTCGAGAGGTGGAAATAGAGACTTACTATCATCATCATCATCGAAGAGAAGTCAAATGGCTTGGGACTGGACCTACGTAAACAAGGGGTTCTGTTTATGTATTTTACTAGGGAGGGAGGAGGACTTGGTTAGTTTGACCCACCCTTCTTTTTAGGTATCAACATGGACATGGATGGATTCAAATGGATTTAAATGGATTTAGTCTTTTTTTGTAAAAATTGTTAAATCAATTCAAACAGATAAAAAAAAAATATATATATATATATATATATATATATATATATATATATATATATATATATATATATATATATATATATATATAATCACTGGATGGAATGGGTGCACTCTGGTTACCTGTACAATTTGCCTCCACATCTACTGATGTTCTCCTGTGAATGGCTTCTGTGCTCCTCACGTCATCAGGGAGGCAGTCTCACTTGCAGCAACAAGCCAGTGCAGGTGTAATCAACCAATGTTGATTCTGCCGCAAGGACTTGCAGTAGCTGTAGTCATCAGGTTTGCAGGCAACCCGCTCACACCCAAACACCCACAGTGGGGGGGGGGGGAGTAGCCCACAGTGTGGCACTCCAAAGCAAGGCATATACCACCCTGGTGCAGCACCCTGTAGGCCCCTGGAGCTTCCACCCTCCAGAGTACCTTAAACATAAGCAGCACTGGATGGAAGGGGCTCGCTCTGGTTCCCTGAACAATTCACCTCCGCAGCTACTGATGTTCGCCGACCGGTTTCTGTGCTCATCACGCCATCAGGGAGACAAACTATCTGAGACGTCACTGGTGGTGTTGCCGGTAGTCGCAGTGGAGCTGGAGTCGAACCAAGGAAGGTGGGTCGATGAGGACATGTCAGCTGGCACGGCGACTTTGCATTAATGCACCGCATGGATTCAAGCCAAGATCCCTGCACACTTAATGGTGGAATTTGTTGTTAAAGAACCTGAAATGGTCCACACCATCTCGGCTGGAGCACAGACTTCCACTAGTGGTCCTTCACCAGGACCCAGTGTCCTGGCTGTAGAGGGTGGCAAGGATCAGTAGCTGGTTTAGGCAGAGCTTCACAGACTTGGGCATGAAGAGATCGGACAATTCTAATCAGCATGCAACAGAATTTAATCAAAGTATCGTCCTCTAATGACATACTTTGAATGTGGGGAAGTGCTGAGGGTGCAGATCCCATTCTCATCAGGCGACCAGTGAGGATTTCATGAGCAGACAGTTTGTGTTTATGCTGGATTATTTAACGTAGAAAACAGAACCAGTGGCAAAGCTTGCTTGAGGCCTTTTCAAACCTGTCTCTTTAAACACTTCAGACCGTCTCAACTTGAGATCCCCGTTCTGGCCTTCTACATATGCATTTGAGCGCTGGTGATGAGCGCAATGGAACTGTTTTCATAGAGCTTGCATCCTGCTCTAATGACCTAACCAGTAAAATGGGTACCTCTTTCACTGTCTATACTGAGGGGCAATCCAAACCAAGGTTTAACAGCTTCTTAGCCATAGCGATATGCTCCACCAACCCAGAAAACGCATCAACAAGGACTAAACGGTAAACGTAGACATGACAGCAAATCACCCTTCTCCCCCCTTTCGTCTTCACTGCACACCCAGTGAACACAGGAGTACCCCAAGGTGCCTGCCTCACACCCCTTCTCTTCAACCTTTACATGACCCCTCTGCCCAGGATCATCCGCTCACATATCCTCACCTGCTATAACTATGCGGATACACAAATCATCTTGAGAATGCCCAAATCGACCTCCGACCCTCAACCTGACCGATATTGATCTCTGGATGATGAGTAACCACCTCCTTCTCAACCCGGGGAAAACTGAGATCATGGTGTGCGATAAAACAGCTCTAGTCCCACCACCCTCCCTGCCCACCCTCCCTTGCCACCCCCCCCTCCCCACAACCACTGTCAAAACACTTGGCTGCACAATGGACTCAGGCCTAACTCTGTCCCACCACATCAACAATGCATCCAAATCCTGTCCTTTAGGCTTCAGAAGCACATCTTCCCTTGCCTCACCTACCCAAATAGACTGGCTGCAATTATGTTAATTGTCATGTCCAGACTTGATTCTGCAAACTCCCTCTACCTGGGTGCACCGGCCTACTAACTAAACAAACTTCAAGAGTCCAACACTCGGCTGCCAAACTGCTTCTCACACTGGGACGAAGGGACCACATCTCGTCTGCTCTACACTCCCAATTCGACGTAGGACCACCTTCAAAGTCCTGCGTATTACTCATCGAACAGTGCACAAAGCAGGCCCCAAATACCTTAAAGATAAGATCACGCCTTACCACCCAGCCCACACCCTAAGCACAGCCCTCCTCCTTGTGGTCCCCGCTTCCAATTCGGCCATCATGGAGGGTCTGACAACTCAACCCTGGTGTAACCTTTTTGGGAACTGACTGCCTCCCTGAATTAGACACATCCAAGACTACATGGCTTTCCGGAAAGCACTCAAAACTTGGCTCTTCCCCCTAAAAACACACAAGGGACCGCCCTGACCACTCGACTTACCACCACATCCAATAAATGATTTGGTAACCCCTTCAATGCAGGCCCTTTAAGAGGCTCTCGAACATCCAACCATCTGGAGCCATTGCCCTAGACTTGAAACCCGAGTAGCAATTATGTACCTACTCCATGACAGAGTTGAATCATTGCCTTCCTTCACCAAGTATACACTACCCTCTGAGGCCATGAGATATCCATCTCTAATTATCTGGATCGATTATGCTATACTTGTAACCCAGGCTCTAATATAGCTTTATAGACCTGCAGCGAGGGCCGTACTGGGTGTTATGGGCCCTGAAGATTGAGTTAATGGCCAGAGCGAAGCGAGGGCCTTTAACGAGGTATGAGGGACCATAACGCTTGGTACTGCCCAAGCTGCAGGTTTATAAAGCTATTAGAACACCCTTTGGGACTGATGCATGGAATTTGTGTGCCGAAAAGCAGGGATTTGTGCGCCATTCTGCCTGCAAACCCCCATTTGTTAAACATGGATTTGCGAGCAGAATAGCGCACAAATCCCCATTTTTCGGCGCACAAATTCCATGAGTCAGCCCCTTAGTGTTTCATTAAAGTACAATACATGAGAAATAATTGCAGGCTGCTATTCACACCAGTGTGCGCGCAGCGGGCTGATAACAATAGGACACATGCCCACCTCTGGAAGCTGGGGCTGGCAAATTGTACTTGTGTGGGAGAGGAAGGGTTTGAGGGGGTGTGTTGGAACGTATAGGTTGAACTGTGAATTAAGTGCTATGCTCTGCTATAGGCTTTTTTAATATGTGTGTGGTAATAACAGAGGGTAGAAGTACATCATGCTGTGCCGGAAACAGCCAAGAAATCCAGCAAAAAATAAACAAAATATATTTCATTATCAGTCCAGGAGATGACTGTCCTGCTTTCTTACTCATCTGGAAATCTTTGCGCAGAACTGCATACAGAGGGCCTACTAGCACTTGTATCTTTCCTAATCCTACCGATCTAGGAATGTATTTAGCAGAACTACTGACCAAGGGTCTCTCTACCACCTATATTGAAATGATATGATTTGAGCCTGATCTGGTTGTCGTCGTGCAAGAGACAGCGCCAATAAGCAATTGCATACCCAATGAGAAACAGGGAGGACCTTGGCCTAATAACCGTGAACCCCAAAGGGAGATACCATCCCCTTTTTCAGGCACTGCAAGTCCATCAGGAAGAGGGTCCCTCCGAATCCACACAGACACTTAAACACACCAATATGCTAACTCTCTCCTCGGCACCAACAAACAATAGCATGCAGCTATACCCCTCAAACAATTCGGCTTGGCTGCTCACATACTTGTACACCTCAATGATCATCCCAACAGTCTTAAGAACTCGGCTATAGCTTGCTTAAATTGGCCTAGCTGCACACATAATCCCATTCACAAACTCCACTGCCTCCAGGATGCAGCTCCCCAAGTCCAATTGGTGTTGCTGCACACATTCTACTGTTCTCACACAACCAGTCCCAGTACTAGAATGCAACTACAAACTTCCTAATCCCCCCTGGCTGCAGACCTACATTGTGCACACAAGCACTATTTACGGCACTACTCTCTCCACTGACCTGGACTACTGTCCCCAAGGGTGTTCAACCCCACATTGTATTGGTGGGCACAATTTTCACAGTAACTCGGAGCCACAGATGCAAAACCAGAAGCCATCCAATCTCGATACAAGAGAGGGATCATATTGTTTTTACCTGATGAGGCAGGCCGTGAGCTTCACGGACCAAGTAGGGGAGAAGTAACATTGAGTGCCAGCAGGCGGCCATCTTGGGAACGCCACAGGGAGTCTACTCCCAATTTGCACTCTCGTTGAGTCCAGGTCACCATCTCAGCTTCTGGGGCTTTATCTTGGAGGATTGGCAGACTGGAGAGGGAAAGTATAGGTGACTGTGGAACTGCAACACAAACAAGAAATTAATTAGGAGCCAGAACCCCTTTCAAGCCTGCTGCTAAAGCATTTCCTTGGGCTGTAAATGACTGTGAGGAATCATGTCCCTTACATTTTACTATAGGTATAGCTGCTGCAGGAAGTAACGCATTCAATAAAGCTGATGCATATTTTCAATTTAATATTGGGGTGCCCGTGGATATTCCAAAGTCCTGGATCACCCTGTGTGCGTATTGAAGTTGGTATAGATCGTGGACCATCTATCTCGAGCCAGAGCACACTCGCGGGTGAGGGCCAGGAGTTTGGCGACCTGTGCTGATTTTGCCGTAGGTATTCAATATGCTTCTAGAACATCATGGGGGCGTAATAGGGGTGGTACATACAGAACACCCAGACTTTCCCCAGTTTCCAGGACACGGATACAAGATCAGTTAATGAAAAGAATTGGATCACAATTCAATAAAGGTACATCAGATAGATCAACACGGGATGACAACCTGACTGTCATGCGGCTCCCCATCCTCAAAGAAAGAAACTCCACTGCGCCCTTAGTAGCTCACTGGTGGTTTCACCCTTACGGATCAGCAGTGCAGTGCAATCCTGACAGCCTTGTGTTTGGAGCATTTGGCCATGTTTTCGCAAAACAGCAAGAAAGTTATGGTGGGTTTAAAAAAAAAAAAAAGAACTCACCTGAAATTTGAAAATAGAAAAATCCGTTTGAACCATGTCACCTACTCCACAGTGCTCCTAGTAGCTCGCTGGAAGTTCACCTCCATTTCTAATCCACAACAGAAAGGCATTCTTGGTATGCAAATTAGCCCAAATGCAAAACCTTTTCTCTAGGAAATTGTCTTTAGCTAAGAGGGCAGTGCAAACCCACCATAACTTTCTTGATGGGGTGTGCTTGGAATACTACTTTCCCATCCCAAGATTGAACCTAGAAGAACTGTTCGACACAGACATAACTGTACTAACACCTCAACAAGAGACCAACCTGGAAGTAAATTGCAACACCACTCAGAAAACAAGGCCGACAATAAAACACAAACCAAACCACATCTTTAAAATCCACTGAAACCTAATAAACGCAAGATCCATGCGAAAATACTCAACAGAGATCTTTGACCTTATCTGCGACAACGGCATTGACATCCTATTCATCACAGAACATGGCTGGATGACAACTACAAAATTACACTCCAAAGCTGCCTCTCGACCAACTTCAAATGCCTTCAGATAAACAGGAAAAATAAAAAAGGAGGAAGCTTCGCAATAGCATTCAAAGAACACCTGAAAATAAAAACAGACAAACCCTTCAACATCATCAACTGCAAAACCATTGTCCTACACCTTTTCAGCAAATCAAAAAACCAACATCACATCAATTCTAGTTTACAGACCACCGACATATGATGCAACCTTCGTCAACAACTTCATAGAAGCCATCACCAACATATCCATCAAGCACGAACATCTAATAATCCTGGGGGACTTCAACATCTGGTTAGAAGAAAAACACGCCAACTCCCAAAATTCACTATATTGGGCTGCTAACAACCATGAAACTACAGAAATTGGTCAAAGGGCCAACACACTCGGCAGGACACACCCTTAACGCAATCTTTGCCAAGAAAAAAATCATCACCACGGCACCACCGATACAAATACTCTGGAGCGACCATCTCCTCATCCCTAATGGATCTGGAGATGACCAAACCCCCAACTACAGAACTAGAGCTGACTGACCTAGACGGGAAAGCATAGCTACTCCACACATGGATTGCTGATGCAATTGAAAACATTGCCCCGGAAAAACGATTTACCCCCTCCCGCACCCCCCCCCTCCCAAAAAATAAATAAATAAATAAAAGCAATGACAAAATGGTTCACACTGCTACTAAGAATCATGCAAAAGGACAAGAAGATGAAATTGGAATAGAGGAAAGAATACAACCAAGACAAGAAATTACTGTTCAAAAGCAAATCCGCGTATACAAGATGGAAATACAAAAGGGGAAGAGGAGGCACTATGATGACACAATCACCAATGCCACCAACACACAAAAATGAATGTTCAACATCATTAAAGAAATGAGAAACCCACCCGATTGCGACAACACTCCAATCCCCTCAGAGAAACTTTGCAACGACCTGGCAGACCATTTCAAGAATAAAATCAACATTGGACAAATCATACAAAACAGACCTACCAACCATAACACTCAACCAACCGTACCCAATAAAGAGCCACAGCACAAACTCCAAAACTTTCATGAAATATCGGCATAGGAATTTGCCAAGCTGGTAAAACGCAGCAAGAAAGCAGGATCACCCATGGATCCCTGCCCCCTAACATCTACAAATCAATCCTCGCACAAGGAACGCCATCAGAATGCTACAGAAACCTCCTAGATCTCTCACTCGCAACAGGAACTGTACCAAAATCCTTCAAATCGGCATATATCAAACCACTTTTAAAAAACACAAGTGTCGACGTGGAAGACCTCCAACTACAGACCAATTTTTCCAACTTTCCCTCCCTGGCAAAACTCTTAGAAACGTAGTATACAAACTAACCCAAGAACATGTAGAAAAAAAACAACTGCTAGACCAAGCACAAGTCTGTTTCAGACCCGCAAGAGAAACAGAATCGGCACTACTATCCATTTGGGACGACCTAAACACAAACGCAGACTCCAACACAACCTCAGCTCTGATTCTGCTCGACCTCTCCGCAGCCTTCGACACAGTTGGCCATGACACCCTAACCAAAAGATTGGAAGATGTAGGTATAACTGACACTGCACTACTCTGGGCTAAATAATTCCTAGCAGACAGGACAGAAACCGTATGGAT
This sequence comes from Ambystoma mexicanum, assembly GCF_040938575.1. Lineage (NCBI taxonomy): Eukaryota > Metazoa > Chordata > Amphibia > Caudata > Ambystomatidae > Ambystoma > Ambystoma mexicanum. The sequence continues at coordinate 1,356,173,595 of NC_090921.1, read as the reverse complement.
AAAACCCTTCAAATCTACTTCACAAGTTAACGACTGTGGAGTGCCACAAGGATCCTCACTATCACCACTATACTCCAACATCTACCAGACCCCAGTAATAAGGATCTTAAAAACAATACAAAATTAGATGCTACAACTACGCAGACGACACTCAAATCATCTACAAAATCGACGACACTCAAACCGATCACTCAACCCTAATTGAGTGTCTAAAAGGTCTTTAACTCGATGTATGCCAACAACTTGAAAATCAACCCAGGAAAGACAGAAATCGTGATTATATCCAAAAAACCAAAAGAACAACATCTACATTCCCTGGCTACGAAAATGGGAACTGCGCCCACACCATCCAAGGTAGTAAAAATCTGGGAGTCCTAATGGACAACACCCTAACCTTAGAACCACAAATAAACGCAATAATCAAGAAACGTATCTTCCTCCTTCACACAAGAAGAATCCTACATTTGCTCTCCTTCTGCCAAAAAAACACTCGCAATCGTCGTCCTCATCATGTCAAGAATCGGTTACGCAAACAGCCTCTACCTCGGGATGCCAGATTACCTCCTGAAGAAACAACGCATCGAAAATGCAGCTGCCAGACTCCTCCTCAAACTATCCAGAAGAGACCACATCACTCCAGCGCTAAAAATACTACATTGGCTCCCAGTCAAACATTGCATCACCTTCAAAACAATGTGCATAGCACATAGGGCAATCAGCAGATAGGGAACAGAATTCCTACAAAAGAAATAACCATCTACAAGCCAAGGGGACTACTCGGATCAAACAATGAAATCTGCCTGGAGCCAAAACCGTACGTCAAGAAAAAAACTAGGAGGCTCCTCCTTCTCCCACCTGGCTGCAAAAACCTGGAACATCCCGAAAGAAATAAGAAACACCAAAGACCACCTACAATTCAGGAAACTACAAAAAAACCTGGCTCTTCAACACAGCAGAAACAAATTGAAACAACCAAACAGGAAACGCATAGAGCAGGTTGACAGAAATTAAGATGACTGAGACTAGGCCCAGAAACGACTAAGGGAATGTCCTACAATAACGAGAGAGACAACGCTTCGTTGAATAGGAATAGACAAATGGTCCCAAAACACACTGCGCCAAAAATGCAAGAATTTAAATACAGTAGTGTATTTATTTGAGTTGATCGGTCAGCCTGACACGTGTTTCGAGCCAAAAACGGCTCTTCATCTGAGGCTTAATACAGAGGTTAGAATCGCAAACCGTAGGGGCGTAAATTGCCAATGCAAACCGTAGGGGCATAAATTGCCAATGCAAACTCTTATGCTTCGAAAAGGCTGGGCGCTGGACAGAAAGAGCGCCCTGCCTCTGCCGCATCTGCAAAGCATAAGAGTTGCATTGGCAATTTACGCCCCTACGGTTTGCGATTCCAACCTCTGTATTAAGGCTGAGACGAAGAGCCGTTTTTGGGTCGAAACACGTGTCCGGCTGACCGATCAACTCAAATAAATACACTACTGTATTTAACTTCTTGCATTTTTGGCGCAGTGTGTTTTGGGACCATTTGTCTATTCTTCTTGAACGTGGTAGTGTACTGGCAGTTCACCCACACTTCCTTGACACCCGCTGCCTCTTTGCTATTTGCAAGCCTCTGTACAAACGCTGTGGATAATTTTAACTTTCACTGCCGTCTCTTTCCGTATGTTGAAAAGGACACAAGCGACAACCCCATGGGGATAGAATTAACAACCTACCCAATCCCATCTTACAACCTAACCCACTCCATGAACGCAGCCAAGTGCCAATTATGAAGGTTAACAGTTGCCACTTTGGACAGAGCTATCGACGTTAGCATGCGCAGAGCCTGGACAGAGTTGTGAATGATGGCAGAGTTGTGAATGATGGCAGTTGCCGCACCTAGACGTAATTACGTGTGTTTACATGTACCTCGCTTTGATGACAGGGTTGTGAGCGATGGCATGCGTTAGCAGCCCGGTTGGATTGGGATTGCCAAGCATGACCACTTCAAGCTAGAGTAGCGATTGTTGAGCGAAGCCAATTCCGGATGGCATTGGCAATGCCACTGAGGCCAGATTAGGATGGAATTGAGAATACCAGCTAGCCCCTCCATAGACAGGTTCCAATGGTGGGCAGGGGCTGAATTTTTGGGCACAGTTTTGAATATTGGAGAGCGTCATTTATGGAAAGGATAATGATTATTGGCTGATGCCAGAGCTAGATTGACATGCAGTGATGTTTGCGTGCCACAACTAGAAAAACGTGGAAATTCAGCACACTGCTTATAAACGAAATGCCAATAACCAGTCCACTAACAATGTCACCTCTCCGCCTACACCTCCAACGCTAACCATACGCAACCACAACCCTATACCACAACAAACCGCACAAACTTCACTACACCGCAACAACAAAACAAACCTCACATAGACTCGCACACGGCCACACAACGTCTACCGACCGAAAAGCACCACCAAGCCCAGCGAATGGTGTTAACCCTGTTGAGACTGCCAACAACACATTCTCCCTTGCACTTTTCCTGTTTACTCCCACTAACTCACACCCCCTTCCCGTTTCAGAACCACCAGAGCACCAGGGGACCACTCCGCTGGTGATAGTGCACGGTACAAATATCCTTTAACATTAACCTTAACTGGGACCGGTACTGTACCCATGCTCCTTTATGTGGTGAGGTGCTCATATTTAATTTTTCTGCCATTGTGTTGGTAGCATTTCGCAGAGTTCCAGTTTTCGGAGTTCCTGCTCGTCATCAAGCATTTCTATTTCTATTACTTTAATAACAACCATTCATATTACCGTCTTCGACGACCATGCTTGACACAGCTGCTTAGACGCAATCTGTGGCTCTCGACAGCGTCTTTGCAACGCCAGGGATCAGACTTGCCGACGGACTACAACTCTTTAGACTTCGGCCTACACAATAGGGAGAGTAGGGAAAACATTTAGTACATTTTTAGAGAATGTCTTCACACGTTTCCCCCAGAATACATTTCGACTCACTGACCCCCACCCAGCGTTCAGAATAGGGAATACTCCTTTTAAATTCTGCCATCTTGTATTTGAACATTTCCCAGGAAGGACACGCATATATCGTGTATAACCGTTGTCTTCCAAGAGACAACCAGGAAACCAAATGTCGAAAGTGTAAACTCTTCAAACCGAAGACGCTTAAAGATCGACAGCTAGAGCGCTGGGCAGCCCTATGTTGTGCAAGCTGAGGCATCAACGGAATACCCTGCGGGTGCAGAGGAATCTAAGGCAGAACAGGACAGTCCTGGCTCCGTTAGTGATACTGAGGAGGCATCTAATCAGGAAATTGAAAATTCCTGCGTGGCAGTCCACAGCTCCGAACGGCAGGAGTCCTGCATTGCTATGGATGCTTTCCATGGCTTTGTGCACGAATGGTTAGTGAAACCATGATCGCAGGAGCAAGGCAATAGGGACGATCTAGTGGCAGTTTGGCAGACAGTGGTATCAGAGCTTCAATAGTGGACAAAGCACTTTTTAAAAGGAAAACCCTTTGTCTCCCCGCCAACACACGTCACAATCACAACAGGCGCATCACTTTCAGGTTGGGGAGTGCATTGCCTCCACCAAACAGCGCACAGCAGGTGGATACAAACCCTAGCAAAGAAGCACATCCATCTTCTCGAATTGCTAGCAGTGTACAGAGCAATACAAGCTTTCCAGCGTCACCTAGCACTGACGAATGTATTGTTTATCACAGACGGCACAACCACCATGTTTTACATCCACAAACAGGGTGGGACACACTCCTTAAATCTGTTCACACTAGCACAGAATATTTGGAAATGGAGCATCCACAGAGAAGTTATCCTCTCATCTCAACACCTACCATGCAACATAATTGCCTGGCAGATACACTAAGTAGAAACACAGGTCATCCCTCAGATCAGGAATGGGAGTTACATTCAAACATCGTACAGAACATCTTTTCACAGTGGTGGTAGCCAAATGTGGATCTCTTTGAAACGGGAGAAAACACAAAATGCTACAATTACGCCTCCAGGTTTCTGCAGAAGGGATCCAGGGAGACGCACTGTGGATCAGCTGGTCATGGATATTTGCATACGTTTTCCCCCAATGCCACTCTTGAATATAGTAATCCACAAGATGCATCCGGAACACTTGATGGTGATCCTAGTTGCTCTAATGTGTGCACGTCAAACATGGCATTCCCACCATCTGAGGATTTCAATTTGCCAACCGATGAAGCTAACCTGTCTATATGGCATGCTTTCACAGAATCAAGGGGCAACCCTTCACCCACAACCTCAGAAAACTAACTTAGCAGCCGGCTCCTGAGGCCATCTTGATTTATCTAGCAGATACATGGAAATATTAAAATAAGCATCTAATCCAAACACTAGAAACTACTACTTTATCAAATGGAAAAGATTTGTGGTATGATGTAAAAAGTCAGATGTAAACCCAATTGGCTGTTCACCATCTCATATAGTACACCATCTACTTCACTTGTTGGACTCAGGGCTGATCTTTAATTCCTTAAAAGTCCATTTAGCTGCACGATCTATATACACAACATCACAAAGCAAGGTTTCACAGTGGAAGATTCCAATTGTGAAAGCCATCATGGAAGGGCTGAAAACACTATATGCTCCAATGGCAAATCCACCCCATAGATGGGATTTAAACATTGTTCTAAGTAAGTTTATGGGTTCCCCTTTTGAGCCTATGGTCACGGCAAGCCTTGAGGATCCCACATAGCCACTTTTCTCATAGCTATCACGTCCATAAGAAGGGTAAGGGAGCTCCAGGCATTGTCCATAACAGAACTTTTTGTCACAATACATAAACAAAAGGTGGTCTTAAGAACTTACCCACGTTTCACACCAAAGTTAATTTCCAAATTCCATGTTAATCCATTGAACTGCAAGCGTTCTTTTAGGACCCGCAGAACTTTGGCGAGAGATCTCCATACACTATATGTTAGAAGAGCTCTTCTGTACTAACTCAACACAAAGCGAATCAGAACAACTGACCAGTTCTTTGTTTCCGAAGCTGCCGAAAGAGAAGGTGACTCTGTCTCAAAGGCAGCCATTTCTAAATGGATAATGAAATGCATAGAGCAATGTTACAAGCTATGCAACACAAATCTAGCATTTCTCTCCAGCGTGCAGTATTTCAAGAATTCACATGCTCATGAATATTCCCTGTTGTCAGGCTGGGAATCATCATTAAAAAAGAAAGCAGTTTAGCTTTAAACTAAAACTGCTTGTCTCCTCTATAGCCTATCATTGTCCTTTGGGTCATACTGCCCCCAGCCAATCACACATGTCCTCCTATGCTCCACACCTGGTGGCCATCTTCAGATTTTACCTCACATTTGTAGTTTTGAGAGTCCTTGTGCTTTGCTCCTTGAAAATTGTTCGTTTTAACTGTTTTCTCTTCATCGTTAACCGTTACATAGCGATTACTTGCAGCGGGGACCCACTGTCGTCAGCCCTAGGTGCCACAGGCCCAGGCTTTATGCTTGCACCTCGACCATGGCAGATGCCACAAAGAAAAGCCTCTTCATAGAGGATTGGCATCTCGAGTGCATTTACTGTCTTCATCCTGACCACGATGCAAACAGATGCTCAATCTGTGGATCCTTTTCATTGACGACTCTGAAGTACTACCACTGGAGGTTGGTGGCATGGATCGAGGAAGGGAAAGTCTCTGACACGACCTCCGGGGGTAGTCGTATCTCTTCCATGGCCAGTAGGTCCACTGAGCATGCTCCCTCTGGTAAGACGAGCAAGCCATCTAAGAACCCATCTCCAGTTCCACCATCATCAACACAAGCCTTGTTGACGACCACTTCATCCATCTAGACCGCCGACGACCATGCCGTCAACGACTCATTCTGCGAACTTGGGGGAAGTCCAGTCTTCCTTCAACGGCTGCTACCTCGAAGGGTCCGTCGACTAAATTCACCTTTACCTCTTCGATGGTCAACAAGCCCAGGGTACCTCTGCCTCATAGATCTCCGTCAGTGGTTCCAACAGCAATCCTTCTACGTCGGCACCTATTCTTGCTCTGCAGGCTCCAGTTGTCGCCCCTTAGAAAGGGTTCTTATCTGGTAAGAGACTTGCCTCCAGCTCAGGACTTCCTGCCCAATCCCACCAAGGGTCTCCCACTCTTTACTCCGATTCCTCTGAGATCCCCCGGTGTGTCCCCAGGCATCTACACCAGTTCTGAAGAGGACCTGCCAGAAGATTTTTATTCAGATCGGGAAGTGGGCCATGGGGAACCTGACCCCATTCTGGCCATGCCTCATCAGGGGTCTCCAACCCGTGGACTTTCCAGCCGTTTAGCCCTCCAAGGGGCCCAGGTCCAGTTCCTGCTGTACAAGCTGCTCCTGCGCCAAGAGACATGTCCTTGGACATTCTAACCAACCTGCACACTCTGGTGGTCGAAATTCATTAGCGACTGCCCCCTGCTCCTGTCCTTGCCCCAAGTTCTCCTCGGCATCAGCGAACACCGCCTCATGCGGCTCCTGTTATCCCTCGGCCTGTGCAGCAGCTCTGCCTACTGTGGTGGAGGAGCTAGTTCAACTGGCACTGACACCGACCCCACCGGTACTCGTACATATGAGTTTGCCGACTGTTCCTGCAGATGGGGAGCTTCCAGATCTTCATGGCCCCACCAGGACCCCTCCCCTGGACGAAATTGGCTCTTTCCACTCGATCTTTTCGAAAGCTGCCAAGCATTTCAACCTGGTGCCAGAAGAGAAGAACCAGGAGGGTTTCCTCTTTGAGTGGTGGGAGTCCTCCAAGAGGACCATCGTATTGGTCCATTTGTTGGATGACGTATAGGAGGATGGCTTGGCAGTCATGAAGGCTCCTAATGCCACTGCTGCTAAGAGTGACCAGTTGGAGAAGAAATACCAGGGTCCGGACTTGGCCCCTAGATGCCTCGGGTCTCAGCCTTCTACACATTTGGTGGTATTGGCCACTGCCAGATAGGTCTTCCAACCCCTTTTCATTGCCCATGGTGCCTCCGGACCAGGAGGGCAATAAGCTTGATCCTGCAAGGAAGCGTTTCATCACCAACGCCCTTGACATCCTGTCAAGGTACGACAGGGAGCTGTGGTACAAGCTTGGGCCCATCCTTGACTTCCTTCCTTAAGATAAAACGGCTGAAGCCTTGGCCCCTACTCCAGGAAGGGGAAGTGGCTTCCGAACACGCAATCACTGTCGCTCTCGACATAGCAGACTATGGCTTCTGCTAGATGGAGAATGGTGTGGCTCTCCGACGGAGGTTTTTTTTTTTTTTTTGGGGAAATGATTTTATTATTTTAACCACAAAATAACATGCAGACTTCCAGATACAATTGCATACGCACATATTGCCAAAACGTTTGTGTGTCACGCCCCACCCCAATTCTCCACACCTCAGCCTAATATGCCCGCTTTACCCTTCCATTGACTGCATCCTAGATACATTATTTCACACTGTCCATTGTGTTGGGGCTTACTCTCCCCTTTGCACTTTGGCATACCTAGAGGCCATCAGGCCATCAGTTCCTGCACTATCTGCTTCCCTGAATGGAAGCTTGCGTTCTACTTCCCTTGGCTCCTACGGATTGCCTCCTGCCACACTGTGGTTTCCGCCAATGTCCATTTCTGGAGATTGAAGCAAAGAGTGAGGTATGGGGGTGCACTGCTTTGTAAAAAGGGTCATTCAGTGATTCTAAGAGGGAAGTTGTGGGGGAATGTGTATCAGCAAAGATTGAGAGGTAATGTACAGATTGTTTCAGGTGCAAGCGGGCTGACGTCACAAGGCCACTTGTGACAAGAAAAGTTGGACAGAACCAGATCTGTGTATTGCTACCCAGCAAGCCCAAATGCACTCCTGAAGGACTATCGTCCTTACTCAAAAGTAGGTGTTTTTCATAAATATTTTCGCCGATTGGCGGATATTTGAGCTCAAATGTACTTTTCACTAAAATGACTGTTAAGGGCACAACATTCAAAGTCAAATTCAATATCAAACGTCACACATCAATGTAAAATATGAAGTTAAACCAAAACTTAGTTCATCAAACTAACTCTTGAATTTTTTTAATAATTGAAGACACAAAGTTATTTGAAGTGAGAAAATCAGATTTGCAAAGTGCCCTCTATTTACACATCGAGCATGTTTAGTCAATGTTATATACAAGGTACAGAACATTTTGAACACAAGGAAGGCCTTACAACCATAGGCATTATGCAAATCATGAATAGATCTTCAACAAGTTCTATTACTTCATGCATCAATTCATCAAATCAACATAAATTTCCAGGCAAAAGTCCCTTTTGAATATCGACGGTTATCTTTTGATTTTCAAAAAGGACTTTTGCATGGAAATTTATGTTGATTTGATGAATTGATGAATTGATGCATGAAGTAATAGAACTTGTTGAAGATCTATTCATGATTTACATAATGCCTATGGTTGTAAGGCATTCCTTGTGTTCAAAATGTTCTGTGCCTTGCATATAAAATTTACTAAACATGCTCTGTGTAAATAGAGGGCACTTTGCAAATCTGATTTTCTCACTTCAAATAACTTTGTGTCTTGAATGATCAAAAAAAATTCAAGAGTTAGTTTGATGATCTAAGTTTTGGTTTAACTTCATATTTTACATTGATGTGTGATGTTTGATGTTGAATTTGACTTTGAATGTTGTGCCCTTAACAGTCATTTTAGTGAAAAATACATTTGAGCTCAAATATCCACCAATCCGGTGAAAATATTTCTGAAAAACACCTACTTTTGAATAAGGACGATAGTCCTTTTAGGAGTGCATATGGGCTTGCAGGCTAGAAATAAACAGCTTTGGTTCTGTTTGACATTTCTGAAGATTGCTCCACCACCAGTTTATGTCTGGACCCTTAGATATCTTCCAGCCCATTGCTTTCCGGCGCTTCGCCAGGATGTATATAAGGTCCTTGCACTTGTTCAAGTGCCTGACCTGCTTTGAGCATGTAAAGATGCTGAGCATGCAGGCCTTGGGGGACCCTATGTCCAATGTTATGCCCGCCTTGGCTAATGCTCGGGCTACATCGTTCCATTACTGACAGATCTTTCCGCATGCCTAGAACATGTGTATCAAGTCGGCATTAATTAATCCACATTTTGGGCAAGACTGTTCCGTGGCCCTGCTAAACTTAGCTATTCTATAAAGCTGTAACAGAGATAATGATTGTTTCAAAAAAGGGAGGAGACATCAACTACATCCCCTGGCCAAGAGAGCTCGGCACCACACCAGAACCATCATCAACTGTAAAAAACCTAAAAAACCTAGGGGTCCTAATGGATAACAACCTCACTCTGGAGCCACGAGTAAACTCGGTAATCAAGAAATGTTTCTTCCTCCTGCGAGCAGCAAAAAGGATCCTACCGTTCCTGTAATTCGCCAACAAAACACTCACCATCATCGCTTTGATCATGTCCAGAGTGGACTATGCCAATAGTCTATACCTGGGCATGCCCGAACGACTTCTAAAAAAACTGCAACGGATACAAAATGCAGCAGCCAGACTCCTCCTCAAGCTACCCAGAAGAGAACACATCACACCCGCGCTACAAATACTACACTGGCTACCACTGCAACAGCGAATAAAGTTCAAGGCCATGTGCATCACACACAGAGCAATACACAAACAAGGCGCAGAATTCTTAAGCGACAAACTACGCCTACACCAACCGACAAGAACACTAAGATCAAGCACCGACATACGCCTGGAACCAAAATCCTACAACAGAAAAAAACTCAGAGGATTGTCTTTCTCTCACCAGGCACCTAAAACCTGGAATGAACTACCTAAGAATATACGGAATACAACAAACCACCTAGCATTCAGGAAACTCCTCAAATCATGTCTCTTCAAAGCATAACCACAACGGAGACGCACTAGAATGCCCAGACATTAAAACAATGACGAAAATAACTCCAACCTCGACCACTTTCAAATTGGACAAACACTCAAACCAAAGAACCAACCACTCGACAGAGCATAAGACATGATGGAAAATAGCCACAAAGGAAAGCTGCATAGACTGACCACATAACTAGACCCACACGAAAGCCCAATTGACTCTCCGACTCGCACGTACCGGACGTACATATCCAGACCGGCAGATGCATCTAGATAGATGCTGGCCTGCGTCGCATCTGGATAGGATCGATTGAAGGATAACATGCCCGCACTTACGTGAATGCTAACATGGGCCACACCTAGAGTTGTGAACACCAGCCTGTGTGGCGCTCAGATGGAGTTGTGTATGTTAGCATGCCCACACTTGGACGGGTCTCCAGACACTAGCCTGCGCCGCATCTGGGTGGGAGTATGAGTGTTGGCATGACCACACCTGGATGGAGTCCTGAGCGCTGGCCTGCGCCGCGTCTGGATAGGAATGTGAGGGCTGGCAAGTGCCACACTCAGACAGACCTGTGAATGTTAGCATGGTAAAGGTCAGGTAACCCACTAACCAATATAAGCTCAAACTCTGCATACTTATTCCACTCAAAAAACTCACACAACCATCTCTCGCACAACAAGCCGCACGCACTTCACAACACTGCAACAACACATAATCTTGAACAGCAGCACACGCGGACTAACTCCGATCCGATACCCGCACCAAAGCTCAGCACCCGGTGTATCCCGAGTTGAAGCTGCCAACAGAACACCACTCCTCTCACTATCCTATTCCCTTCTTCACCTTACTAACCCATCCCACCTTTATCGTTTACAGATCCGCCTGGGGACCAATTCCGATGGTGACGGTGCGCGGTACAAATACCTTTTAACATTGTAATCTTGCATTTCTGGACATCTTTTTATGATAAGCCATTATTCTGCTCCATATTGCAGCTGTCAATGACTCTTGCAGGTCCGCCTCCCAACTAAGCCTGGCCTGCCTGTGAATGTCACCACTCTCAGACATTAGTAGTTCATATATTCTAGACACTGCGTGGCCCCCTTCTGAAATATCGTAACATGTTTCTATCCACTCATCTGCTTGCAATATCTGGTCTGTTCCCGGCCATTTTCACTTTAGTATAGTAATGAGCGAGGCATTTATCACATGCGGTCCCTCATGTATACCTGTGTTGAACTTGAGCGTTCCGAAGTCTAACTGTTTGCCTTCTCGTAATAAGTCTCCCATTGTTACCACTCCCATGGACTCCGAGTACTTTGTCACATTTAATCAGAGTTGTGATGCCTCCTCCTTTAATGCCACTATTGGAATCTGGGGGGAGTAGGGTATATCCTTGTTTAGAAACCGCATGGCTTTGAACCACATCGTCTTCGTCCATATCATCTCCCTCAGGTAAAGTGGGGTACATGCTAGCTGCAGCAGCCGCACTTCTTGGGACTGCTTGTCTGACAATCAGCTTGTGGCATACTGCAGCTGGCATGCAAGGAAATACGTCTCACAATTAGTTACTTTGAAACCTCCTGCTCGCACAGTCTCTGTAATTTCGACAATGCCATCCTACATCTGGAATTATGCCATAGAAACCCTCTGCATATTGTATCGAGTTTCCTGAAAAAACCTTTAGATATATTGTATGGGATGTTAGTAAAGAAGTTTAACAACCTTGAGAGCACTACCATCTTTACCACTGCTGCTCTCCCCATCACCGAGAGTGGCAACATAGCCCAAAAAGTCATAGATTTTTCGATGTTATCTTTTGCTTTCATTGTGTTCTGCATATATTCTACCTTGGGGTCATGGAAAATGTCCACTCCTAGGTATCTACATGAGTTCACTGCCACACTGGATCGGCAACCCTGGTAGAGTGTGAAGGGGTTTCCCCGTATACCAAGCCTACGGTAACAGACAAAATTTCTGTGCATTTATCATGATACCAGATAGTTCTGCGTATCGCTAGAGCACATCCAGGATATACTGCAATTTAGTTTCAGGGTGTTGCAAATATAGTAACATGTCGTCGGCGTATAGAGAAATCTGGTTAACTGTGCCCATTATTGCTATGATCGCCTCCCGATAGTCTTTCCTGAGATATGCTGCCAGCGGCTCTAGTGTCAGAATGAATAACATGTGTCCCTGGGCATCCCTGCCTCGTACCTTTCCCAAGCTGCCATTGTTCTGGGATCAATGCGCCCGTCCTTAACCCTCGCTACTGACCGCGTCCAGCGAGGCCACCACATACAGGCCTGAACTATTTTGGGTTTGGTCAATAACATGATGTAGCCTCCTCAGGTTGTATGTAATATTCCTGTCTGGGACATATCCTGACTGGTCCGTGTGTATCGGCTTAGATATTGCCGGCTTAAGCATGTTGGCCAATAGGGCCATTAATATTTTCCCATTTTGGTACAGCAATGACGGGGGTCTATATGACCCACCGTCTATGGCTGGTTTGTTGGGTTTGAATAACGGGACTATGACTGACTGCTGCAACGACATCGGTAACATACCAGAGTCCAGTGCCTCATTCAGCGTTGCAAGCAGTGTGGGCACTACCTCTGCTAAGTATTCTTTACAAAATTAATCTGTCCCTGGAGCCTTACCAGTCGGCAACCCTCTAATCGTAACTTCTAGTTTCTCTTTGGTTGTAGGGGCGTCTAACTGGTTTGCTGCCTCTGCGTCTAGCCTTGGGAGCTCTATCTATTCCAGAGCCTCATCTATATCTGAGGATTGTGTTGCCCATGACCCATTGTATAACTCCTGGTAATACTCTTGGAAGTGCTAATTTATACTATCTTGCATCCTCCATGCCTCTCCGTTTCTACCTTTAATCTCGCTTATTGTTTCCCGTTTAAGTTCATTCTTATATAGCCAGACAGGCAGTCTTCCCGGCTGGTCCCCTTCCGTGTGTTGCCTTTCCACATCTTTCCTATAATTCAACATGCCCAGAATGCTCTAGATATTCCTGCTGCAGACGGGTGACCTCTCTGGCCCGTTCTGTGGTCCTATCTCCCGCTTTCTCTAAATCATCTAGTTTAGTTTCAGCTTTGTGCAAATCCATTTCAACTCCAGCTGGCAATCCTTTTGCCTTTGCTGGCGCCGTCCCCCTAATGACTACTTTAAAAGCCTCCCACAGCATGCCAGCCGATGCAACACTCCCTGTATTGTGTCCTAAATACTCATTCACTCCCTCTCTCAAGTGTTTCCTGAACGTTGGATCCCTTAAGGATTCGTGCCTCAACCTCCAAGTCGGTATGCATGCTCTAGGAGGAGAGCCCTGCCATGTGACCACCAGGGGGGGCATGGTCTGATGATACCCATGCCTTGTATTCTGCTGCTTTAAATTCCCCCAAAGTTTCTTCCCCTGTAAAAACATAGTCCAATCTAGTGTATACATTTTTGGTGGCAGTATAATGAGTAACCTCGGGCTTGTGGATGTAAGGTCCTCCATATGTCCGCTAAATTATATGCACATAACAAAGTGTTTAGGGCCTTCGCTGCCGTGCTTGGGTGCAGCAGTTTATTATCAGATCTATCAATTGCTATGCGCAGTGTACCATTAACATCCCCACCCCATATCACTTTTTATGAGCCAATATGGGGGTATAACTGGCGAAAGTAAGCTGCTGTATCATTATTTGGTGTATAGTTGTTAATAATAAACCTTTCCCTTCCACGAGCCCTCGTACAATGATCATCCCCCCCCATCAGCAAAGGTTCTGAGTACTTTAAATGGTACCGTCGGTGCGATCCATATTAGGACCCCTCTCGCTTATGGAGAGTACGACAAGCCTAGCATTATCCCCCTCCACTTCTGTCCTAGGACAGTCTGTCTTCTGTGAGATGCGTCTCTTGCAAGAACGCTACATCCATTTTTTGTCACTGTAAATAAGTCATTACCCTCTGTCATATCGTATAGCTATTTAGCTCCCTGACATTCCAAGAGACAATTCTAAGTTCCCCTTCCATGAATTGACTTCTGCGCTCGTCTCCTCAGTTCGATGTCTTGGATAAACCTTTCTGACGTGCGTCTATAGGCTAACTCCCCACTAACTACCCAACTACCAGCCCCCTATCCCCCGCCCACCCCTGAACAATTGCCCAGCTCAATGTCTTGTGCTCCGGCATCACTGCTTCTCATCCCTCTCCCAGTTGCGTCCTCGTGCCTGGGGTGCAGAAGGTGGATACACCAACCCTGGTATCTGTGAACAGTTCCACTACTGGGTGAAGAACACATCCCTCGTGAGGCGCTCCACGGTGGGAACTCTTCACGGGCTCCTTCGCCTGCCAAATCTGTTTCCTGAACGTTGCCATTAAAGTTTTCCTCCTTGCATCCCTTCAATTGGTTTCGATAATGATCTTGACGCACGTTGTGTGTTTGTCAACACCTGTCCCCAATTCCTGTCATCTGGCTGTGCTCTCCGCTGGCTTTTTCTCTGTATCTACCCATTTGTGGGCATCATCTGGGATGTTGAAGAGGATTGTCTTTCCTTTGTTTATTATTGTTAGTGTGGCGGGATACAGCAGCATGTATTTGAGGTTTGATGCGCGCAGCCCCCTCTTAACCGAAATTGTTAATTCTCTTTTTCTGCACCTGCATGGTGTAGTCAGGGTATGCAGTAATGTCAGAAGATGCACAATGTATTGTGCCCCCTTTACCGAAATGTTCCAAGATCTCCCTGTCTATATAGTTTAAGATCCGTGCTATGATGGGCCGTGCCAGGGCACCTGGTGGCGGTTTCCTTGTAAGCGACCGGTGTGCTCTCTCCACTGTAAAGCCTTGGATGAGGTTACCTGGACCAATTTTTTTGTAATGGCATAGACTCAATGTAATTGGTGGGATTAATCCCTTCTTGCCCCAGCCGTAGTCCAATTATCCTGACGTTGTTAAGTCTGGCCCTTCCTTCCGCATCCACCACTCTGCCCTCCAGGTTCCTGACCTGCTGCTGTTGTATCGACACATCTCAGTGTCTTTTTTTTAGGCTGCTGGTGTAGACCTTGTCTTCCTTCTCAAGCGCCCCTATGCGCTCCACTAGTGATCGGACATCTTGTCTCAGGAGGTTCACATCAATGCTGATCGCGTCAGTTTTGGATTCTAAAGCTACTTTCAGGGCCGCTATGGCCTCCAGTACTTGCTGGTCATCTTTCTTGTGGGTCTGCTCTGTATGCGCCGGGCTTGTTGATGAGGCCGTCTCTGCCACAGGCGCATTGTTAGCAAAATTGTCCAAAGTTGGTTGCATGGATTTAGTCTTTTGCGGCTTCGATACTGTGGCTAGTCTGTATTTGTTGGTGCCTGTACCACCCTTTAATCCTGTACTATCTGCTGTGTGGACCTTGTTCGTCTGTTCTGGAGGGGCTGGAAGTGCTTGCGTTTCAGCGCCTCTAAGTTGCCCCCACTTTCCTCTGATTTTTATTTTTTTTGTCCCTCTGGCTTTATTGACTCGAGTTCCTTCACTCTGTCCGGTATGTCGAGTAGAGGGGTGGATAGTTACACCCACGTCGTGCCATTTGAAAAGGTCACTTGTAGCTCGACCTCAAGGAGTCCCTCCCCTCTTGTACACCCCTTCACTTATTTCAGTCTGATAAGGCACTGTTAGTTACCATCATACCCACAGGATCCCCTAACACCAACTCAAGGCCCACTACCTTGCTCTTAAACCAATGCTGCCGTGGCTGCCTGGCCATCCGTGCCATCTGGGTGGTACTGTTCCTTAGGGCCTTTTGCACAACTTTCTGCCTTCTAGCCCACCTCTTGCCGTTCCCTGTCAGGTTCCGTCTCCTTTCCCCCTTCCCAGTGGTGTTACGCAACGTCTCCTGGTCTTATCTCGATCACACTCCCGGTTAACGCCTGTTGGGGTTTGGGCAATGCTAGAAGTTGGATTGCTGGGCCTTTCTCTCTCGGCTTCACTTCTGCTCTTCATGGTGCATGATGGGCTGGGTTGCTGTCCCCATCTGCCAATGTCACCAAGCCACTGCTTGTTAATGGCTCTATGTGCGTGTCATGCGCTCCCCCTGTGTGTAAAGGGGTACATGCCACTCTTCCAGCAACGGTTATCCCCAAGTCTTGCTTACTCCGAACTATGTTCGCCCCTTATCTGTGCATTACCATTTCTTGATTACAGTAAGTGATTCATACGAGTCCCTTGGGCCATCCCTCGTCTCTTCCACACTTACTCACATGTTCTGCACAGTTGCCTTTGCCCTGCATTGTATTGGACCTCTCACTCATTGTGCCTGCATGGATGTGGATTGCGGGAGGAGCTGAACGCTTATTGCGTTCTTCCTCTTTTTCCCACTTCAATCCGGTGTAGGTATGCCTTTCGGCACGGACCTCGTGGCACGGTTCCTGTTGCTCATGCTCTCGGCTCACGTCAATGAGCCGTTCCTCCCCAGTGAGCCTGGGTCTTTCGTTGCATGCCTCTGATTCTGAGCCCGCTCCTCCTCCGTGTCCTCTTGACTGCAACCCGTGCCAGGCCACGCTGAGTCCGGCTGGCACTTCCCCGTCTCCATCCTGGTTCTGTTTGTCCCCGTCAGCTCCTCTACATCCGCCTCTCCACCCGGCGTGGTGAATTGCGGCGCTTGCTACTCTTCTTCCGCCCGCTCGCCCTCGACTTTCACCGAGCCCACACAGTCCGCTGGCCTGGCACTCCGCCTGAAAGTCGGATCTTGCCCTTTGCTTCTATTGTGTTGGTTGGGCTTTGGATCTTATCTGGTGACCGCCATTTTCTCCCACCTCAGCCGGGTCCTCCACTTCATGAGCTCTGTAGTCCGCAGTCTTCCCAATACTGCCTCTATGCTTCCTGCCGGGCGTTCCCCTGCCGTTCTTACAGCCTCCTGCTAATTTGTGTGTGATTTAGTTCGCTTATTCTTTCCAATTCAGGCAGAATAGTGTCGGATCATCGGGAGCCACAGAAGAATGTGTCCTTATGGCATGGCTGCTGGCCACGCCCCCCCCCCTTCCAATGCCAAGGTTGGCTGAAAGGTACGGATTTCCACCCGGATATGCCGACCAAAGTAATCAACATGCTGTTTGATGAGGACAAGCTTTTTGGAAACGCGGTCGATGACCCTCTCCAGGCCATCAAGACTGACACAGAGACGACGCACTCTGAGGACCCAGCAGCAGAGGAGGCCGTCCTTTCGGCCCTCCCGCTCCACCACCCAAGAGGCTTATGGGGTAATTCCCAGGCCTATGGCAGTGGCACCCAGCATCGTCGCCCCCCCCCATCCCGCTTCTCCTCCCACCCCCAGCCAGGAAGGAAACGCCGAAGTAGGCTTGAACCAATTGACCATACCGAGATACAAACGACAAAAAGCCGGCGGCTCCAGCTTCCCTGTCATTGCGGCTAACTACTGGAACGCCATGCCAACAGAACTAAGGACTAACCATTCATTACTGTCCTTTCACAAAAATAAAAACATGGCTCTTCACTCAGGATATCAAGCATCTCCCACTCTGTAGGAATCCTAGGCCTGCCCTTTGGTCTGATATCTGACCACTTGACATCCATTTCTGCTATCCTGTTAAGACACTAATTTTCTATACCTGAAGTCAATTTCTACTCTGCAACAGTTTTCTACTATTGTATTGCATTTACTGCAGTTACTGTGTAACTGTATTTTACCACTGTTCTGCATAACCAATGTACTAACGTATAATACTAAGTATCACTTGTAACCATAATCTTAAACTCAAGCGCCCAGGGTATGACGTAATTTCATCGCCGGATGTTTTTTCGCTGGGTTTTTTGCTGCAGATTTTTTTTCAGAAAAAAAAATAAATAAAAAAAATAAAAAATAAAAATATAAATCATCGCATTTTTTTGTGGGGGGTTAAACAAATTATATAAATTGGGTGTGGGTGTACGGGGATATAAAAATAATTAAAGGGGATGGGGGTTTGGGGAGGTAACCCCCCCCCCCCTCCAAAAAAAAAAATTGATTATTTTTTCCAAAAGAAATCTGCGGTAAAAAACCCTGCGATATAACAGCAGGCGATGAAATCACATGGAACCGCGCCCAGATGCCTGAGGGTTAGGAGCGCTATATAAATGTTGTTATAATAAAATAAATAAATAAACCAGCCCAGGATCTGCGCCCCCACTTCTGTACTCCAGTGGAAGGCTGACTATTGAAACTTTGTCAATCAGTGGTGAAAGATCTCCACAGACAAATGGGTGCTGGACATTCTGCTGCAGGGGCACACTTTGGAATTTCAAGATGGGTGGTCCCACATTCCTTCTATCGTGCATCAAGAGCTGCACATGGAGCAGCTGCTGCAGGAGGTTCAAGCCATGCTTCGCAAAGGGACAATAGGACCAGTCCCTCAGCACCTCCCGGGCTCCGGAGTGTACTCCAGATACTTTCTGGTAAAGAGGAAGTGAGGAGGGTGGCGGCCAATCCTAGATTTGCAATGCCTCACATTCCTTAAATCCCAAGAGTTCAGGATGGTCATGTTACAGCACGTGCTCGACCAGCTGCAGGAGGGGGATTTTCTGGCAACTCTCTACTTGAAGGGCCTATACTTCCACATCCCACCATTAATCGCAAGCACTGGAAGGTCCTGCATTTTTGTCGTACAGGGCCACATTCCCAGTTCAAGGCCCTTCCCTTCGGCCTAAAATTGGCTATGAGGCTATTAACTAAATGCAAAGCCTCTACGCCACAAGTGAATCTACGTGTAACCTTACCCTGATGATTGACTTATCCGGTCCCGCTCCCACGCACTGGTAACCCAGCACACAGTGGAGACCATCCAACTTCTGACGTCGCTTGGATTCTCAGTCAACTATCCGAAGACCTGCGTATTGCCATCTCAGAATGGACTGTTTCTGGGCGCCGACTCAACCCACTCGTGACTGACGACTCCCTCGGAAGAGAGGGTGAAGGCCATCCTGGGAAAGGTCCAACGCTGTCGGCAGCGTCAGTTGCAACAGTCCGGTCAGTAAAGTTCCTGCAGGGAATTATGTCTTCCTCCATCCAACTTTCCCCTTTTGCAGGCTTTAAATGAGACCCGAATTTCTGGATGCCAGATGGCAGCAAGTCACTGGCACTTGGACAGAGAGGGTTGCCTTCAATCGGGCATTCCGTCAAACCCTGCAATGGTCAGTTCGTCCACACCTCACTCGGGGGCGGGGGTGGGGGTGGGGGGATCCCTCTTTCAGATCCCTCCATTCCAGGCTACAGTCACGAGCGACACCTCTCTGGAGGGTTGGTGATCCCACACAGGATATTCTCACACCAGAGGCCTCTGGCTCCCCGAAGAAAAGGAGTTGTACATAAACATCCTGGAACTGCATGCAGCCTTCTGGGCCCTCAAGCCTTTCCAGCCTCAGCCCCATGGAAAGGTGGTGCAGGTCTTCATGGAGAACACCACCACCATGTTTTACATCAGGAAACTGGGCATGTCGTGCTCCCCCGCTGTCTTCCTGGAAGCCCAGTCTCCCCTGGCAGGCGTCAAAAACACCATTGTGGACTCTCTCGGCAGGGAGCTGTGGCCTTGCCACGAATGGGAGCTTCAGCAAGCGCATGTGTTGCGCCTCTTCAGTAAATGTGGTCTTCCTCAGATCGACCTCTGTGTGACAGCTGCCAACTCCAAATGTCAGAAGTCTGCCAGCAGCTATCCTCAGCCAAGGAGCCTGGGAGATGCCTTCTCGTACTCCCTGGGAGGATCTCTTCCTGCATGCTTTCCCTCCAATTCTGCTGCTACTACATGTTCAACACACTCAGACATTGCCACTGCAGGATGATCCTTATTGCACCGGTGTGGTCAAGGCAAATCTGGTACTCGGAGCACCTCCATCTGTCGGTGGGTCCGGCCATCCAGCTGCCTGCACTTCACAAACTCCTCTCCAGAGAAGGAGGTTCAATCCTACACCACGACCCAGCATCGATGCACCTAACAGCGTAGCTCCTGCCGCTTTAGAATTTGGACACTATTCACGTCTTGCTACCTTTGCAATGCAAGAAGTTCCTGGCTAAGGCCAGGGCTCTCTATGTTGATTTGCTACAGGCACAAATGGTAGAGCTTTACAATGTGGGGCCGAGCATGGAAGATTTCGCTGCTGCATGCAACCGCCCCATAACTCCTCCTGTACCTGCCCTCACTGGCCAAGACTGGTCTGGCCCATGCGTCTTTCAAGGTCCACCTGGCCTCATATCCTGGTACACACAGGCTCCAGGCAAGCTCTCCCTGTGGTCACACAGGCTTGTTAGTTCCTCATAGGCCTCTTCAAAACATTCCCACTGGTGAAAGCTCCTGCCATGGCTTGGGAACTGAACGAAGTACTGTTTAAACTAATGGGGCCTCCGTTTCAACCAATGCATCATGCCCCTTTAAAGATTCTGTGACGGAAAACCGCTTTCCTGGTGGCGATCACCTCGGCCTTGTGGGTTGGAGAGATGCAGACCCTCTCCTGTAAGTCTCTGTATTTGTCCTTCATGCCACTTAAGTGGTTCTGCAAACTCATCACTTCCTTTATGCCAAAGCTTCTGTCAGACTTGCATCAATGAGCCTTTGGTTCTGCCAGTTTTCTTCGTGAATCCTTTTTTGACTGCTGAAAGGGTGTTGCATTCACTGGATGTTGCGTGTACTCTGAAGTTGTACCTGGCATGCGCAAATTACTTTTGAAAGACTTCTCAGCTTTTTATCCATTTTGGACCTGTGGAACATGGGAAAGTCCTGTCTCAGGCTTTGATCTCCAGCTGTATCATGTATTGCCATTATCTGCCCAACAGACAGCTTCCATGCCAGCCGAGAGTCCACTCCATCAGAGCTATCGTAGCGATGACAGCGTTTCTCTTGTGTTCCCCTGCTGGACATCTGCAGGGCTGCTAACTGGAGGAGTCTACCCACAACTTCACGAGATTCTACGGTGTCCACAGGGATTCCAGGGAGGGATCCGGGTTGGCCAATCGGTGCTCCCAACATGTTTGTTTGAGGTGCGTCTGTTCCAGGGGTAAGTCTATTGCTTCTGTGAGCTTTGCCACCTTTTGTGGTTGTGTATATGTACTGCTGTGTAATCATAGTCTAGTAGCTTCTACCTTCTCCAGCATGGGGACTTGCATGGATTCGCATGCAAACCCTACCTCACTCCCCTCTCTGGCTCTTCTTGGTTCATACTGCCACTTTACGTGCGCTACCAAATCTCAAGAGGGCCACCAGGGGTTGCGCTTAGGAGGAAGAATGTCATTTGCTGGGGGCAGTGTGACCAAAAGGACACTGATAGCCCACAGAGGAGACAAGCAGCTTTAGATTAAATCTATGCTTTCTTTTTTTTCGAGGATTCCCAGCCTGACTGGGAATATTCATGAGCATGTGAATCCATGCAAGGCCCATGCTGGAGAACCACAGTTACAGGCAAGTAACTTAGACCGTGCACCTAGAGCACACTCCACGTGATACAAGTTCTACATTGGCCTTTGTTGCTAATGTACCTTTGGAAGCAATCTGTAAAGCAGCTACATGGTGTTCAATTCACACCTTCACACAACATTACTGTATTGACACACAAGCAAGGAATGACTCGAGTTAGACAGGCAGTGTTAAGACGTTTGTTCTCCTCTGTTCCTTCTAACAACCCACCTCCTTCTCCTGCTCGCTAGTCAATGCAAAGCATGTGATTCTAAGCACATCCACAAGCCTCAGAAGACCAATATTACATACCTGTAATTGTCTTTCTGATGCTTGTAACTGCTTAGATTTACATGCACCTCCCCTCGTTGGGAGTAGAAGGTACATAGGTAACATACACCTTTTACTGAACGTCAGGTCAATAATAAAACCATCTGAGGACCTCAACACGTGAAGGATCATGGGTACTGTACACATCACAGTAGGTGTAGTATTGCAAACGCATCACACCAACACTCTTTTCGAATTCGAAAATAAGTAATGTAATACTTTGCACTAACCCCTAGATGTTGGCCTATGCAAAGCATCAGAAAGTCGATTATGTAAGGGGCCAGTGTTGTAAGGTGACCAGCCTTTTCGGGGATCACTAATTGTTTTTACTACTAACCTTGGTAGCACATGCATTTTGATGAAAAATATTCTTCCAAAACAGGATTTCAAATCGATTGTGTCTTCCCACATATTCCTCATCTTTGATAGCTCCAATATCCTGCTTCAGCTGCTTTGGAAAATGTTTTCGGGAGACGGCGCTGTATGTCGATGCAGTTGACTTGATGTCACTCGAGGGCCTCGTCTCGAGGATGATGTCATCACAGTACTTGCAGTGCCCGTTGGCTTCAGTTCTGTTTTTCTTAGTAAGCTTGCGCTTCGAGAACAACAGCGCACTTCAGAAATTTCCTCAAGAAATATCCGAATATGTCTTGGTCTTGACACAGACGACCCCAAAGACTGGGTTTAAAAAGTGTCAAGACTGTGATGCCAAGATGTTGCTGACCGATCAGCATCGAGTATGCTTGTGGTGTCTCAGTGTGGAGTACAAGACCTCAGCCTGTTCAAAGTGTCAATCGATGACTGTAGAAGCTCTGAAGGAGCGTAAGGGGAAATTGCCGGTATGTAGATTCCCTAAGAAATCCCCATCGACTACCCAGTCTATGAAACCTTCTGACAAAGTGAGAGGCGACTCTCCTTGAAGAAAGAAGGCAAAAAGGTCAGGTCAAGGAGTGGCTCCCACCACCACTCGTCATTGAGGAAGTCACCTACTTCGACGTCCTCGTCCGACTCCTATCCCAAGAGAGCTATATCCTGTCCCACTAAGGCCTCCACTCCTGCCGAATAGGAAGCATTCAGGCAAGAAATGCTTAAGATATTCGAGAGCCAGAAACCCTTGAAGCAGACATGCCATGCTCCTACTGAAGCCGGTAAGACAGGTCTCGAGCCAATTTCTGTGCGCCATCAAGCCGGGACCAAGGCCAGACTTTATCGAGAGCCATCGAGGCCTAGACACAGTGAGAAATCGAGGGATCCTTTGAGTCATAAGTCGAAATTGTCGATGCCATCGAAGCCCCCGGTTCCATCAAAGTCGTAAACTTCTTCATCGAAGAAATCGACAACGACATGGGCAACGGGATAAACATTTTCGATGCCTTCAACGCCTTTACCTGAGATACAGAAATCCTTCACTCCTTTACCAAGAAAGGATTTCTTTACATTTTTTTTTTTTTTTAAGCTTTGTTTATTAAGGGAAACGTTCACAGCAAGACAATTCTCATAAGCAGTGCAACACGGCATGTCCATAATTTCGACAATGACATATATCTATGGCAATGAGGCCGGCATCTTCACCTAAGGTGACGGAGTAGGTGTTAAATCAGCATCAGAAATCAGATCACATAGGTACAGACGTAACAGCTACCATATATCTTTGGGACGACAGGGCATCGGGACTGATAAGACAAAAAGTTCCTCATCGTCATTCACCATGCATAAGTCTTTCAGGAAGGTGGATCGGGTAGGCCCTGCGGCGGATTTCCAAAATTTAAGGATGCAGCGTTTGGCAATGACACATGAGATATTAAAAAACCTTCTCATGGTTTCCTTCACCTTTCCAATGTCACCAAACAGGTATTTCAGGGGGGAGAGAGCGGCTGGGATCGCCGTTAACTCCTCAAGGAGCTCAGCCACTTCTCGCCAAAAGTCCGCAATAACAGGGCACAACCAGTACATATGATACACTACAGCATCGGGGGCGCCACATTTCGAACATGTCCCTGTGCAACCCTCTACAAACTTAGCCAGCCTACCCGGGGAGTAATGTAACTGATTCAGGATTTTAAATTGAATCAGTCGGAGTCCTGAGTTCATAGACACCGATTTGGTGAGTTGACAATATCGGGCCCATCTCACGTCATCAATCTGGGTACCTACATCCCGTTCCCAGGTTTCTCTAATAGTGTTTTGTGAGGGGGAATGTGTTTTCACCAAGGTGTATAGCGACAAGACTCCCTTATTATGGCCATCCGTCGTCACCACAGCTCTGATGCATTCGTGTGTCTGGGGTTCTGCCGGGAAGGAAGGCCATTTAGTAGCAAAAGCTGTTCTCATGCGATAGTATTGAAGGCGCTTAAGCTGGCCACCCCCCACTGCATCCATGAAGTCTGTGAGATCACAAAACATGCCATCGGGGAACATGTCTCGCATCCTGAAAAGTTTATTTGGGTCCCAGGTTCGCTGAAGGGCTTGTCAAAGGTTGGGGAAATACTAGAGAAGTTCCACAGGGGTATATCTGGATCATAGGGCATCTCCAGGCCAATTCTCCTGTAGATCCTGGACCAAGCTCGTGTGGTGGTGTATACCGGGTCGAATGGGCAGATGTTACCATAAGTGGGGTTCAGGAGAACAGATCGTATATCATTAGGGCGGACTGCATGCTTTTCGAGAAGAATGTGTGGGGCTGGGTCTTCGGGGGTCAAAC
This sequence comes from Ambystoma mexicanum, assembly GCF_040938575.1. Classification (NCBI taxonomy): domain Eukaryota; kingdom Metazoa; phylum Chordata; class Amphibia; order Caudata; family Ambystomatidae; genus Ambystoma; species Ambystoma mexicanum. Next base: position 1,356,149,235 of record NC_090921.1, on the reverse strand, counting down.
CAATGTTTCACAAACTGTGCCTGTGCTGCTATACAATATAATTCAAAATCAGGTGCTGCAATCCCGCTTTTGAGTATGGCTCCACCATCTTGTCCCAGCCCAGCCTAGCAGTTTTCCCGTTCCAAATAAAGGAAGATGCCAATGATTTAAGTTTCGCAAAAAAGGGTTTACCGGGCCAAATCTGAATGTTGTTGAGGAAATATAAGAGTTTGGGTAGGACTACCATTTTAAGTAGGGCCACTCGGCCATATAAGGACAGAGGGAGATTAGCCCACAATTGGAGCTTGGTCGTATGGGTGAGAAGTAATTCGCCATGATTATGCGAGTACAGCAGCTGTCTCTCTCTGGCCACCATGATTCCCAGGTATCTTACCTGCGTGGGGGCAGGATTAAACCCTGTAATATGAGATAGATCACCTGTATTAGGGGTCAACGGAAATATTTCAGATTTTGGGACATTGATTTTATATCCTGAATATTCTGACAACTCATGTATATCAGACATAATGTGTTGCACATTCTCATGTGGGTACCGGACATATAACAACGTATCATCCGCGTACAGTGATATGATTTGGGGAGGGCCAGTCATGCTGAGACCTCTGTGCGAGTGGTGCTGTCGGATATATTCCGCCATCGCTTCAATAGTGAGTGCAAAGAGAATGGGCGAGAAAGGACAGCCCTGTCTGGTCCCTCTATGTAAATGGAAAGAAGGGGACAAGGTGTTATTAGTTAGGACCTTGGCAGATGGTTGGGTATATAGCAGCCGGACGCATTTAATAAAATATGGCCCAAGCCGCTCGAGTACCAGGAAAAGGTATGTCCAGGAGACGGAATCAAAGGCCGCTCGAGTACCAGGAAAAGGTATGTCCAGGAGACGGAATCAAAGGCCTTTCCGGCATCTAGGGCCACTACAGCCGCTTTTGCCTCCGGGTCTATTTGCGCCAGAACATTAAATAATCGTCTTGGGTTTAAAGCTGTAGATCTGGTTGGTATAAAGCCAGCTTGGTCAGGGTGGACCAGGATTGGCATGTACAGTATGAGTCTGGTGGTCAGCACCTTGGCGAAGATTTTCGCGTCAGTGTTGATTAGGGAGAGGGGCCTGTAAGAGGCCATATCCTGTGCTGGTCTGCGTGGCTTCAGAAGTACCGTAATGACTGCTTCAAGCATCGAGTCTGGAAGGATGCCACGATTCATAGCCTCTTCCCACACTTTCAGTAATAGTGGGGCCAGCTCACCCTGAAATTCTTTGTACAGTTCGGCGGTCAGGCCGTCTGAGCTGGGGGCGCGGCCACCGGATAGAGATTTAATGGCCGCAGTGAGTTCTTCAATAGTAACGAGTTGATCCAAAATGTTTCGTGTCATCTGGGTAAGTGTTGGGAGATCGAGGGAGTCTAGGTACTTGAACGTGTCTTCCCTGGTTTTAACATCATGATCAGAGTACAGAGCAGAGTAGAATTCAGTAAAAGTAGAATTAATGTCCCTTTCTTTATTGTCCGTGACACCAGCCGGGTTCTGAATACTAGCAATTGGGTTAAGGTGCCTGTCTGTTCTAAGCATGTTAGCCAGAAATCTCCCCGCTCTATTACTCTCCCCGTACCTGCGGGCCTTAGCCAGGGCAGCCATGTATAAGACTTCCCTGTTGGCTAGCTCATTGAATTCCTTGAGAGAAGCTTGAATCTTAGATAGGGTTTCCTTGTTTAATGTGGCGCTATATTCCGTCTGTAATGCATCTATTGTGGCTTCAGCCAAACCCAGTTCCCTTCTCACCACCTTCAGCATACCCGTAGACTTACCCAGTACAGTACCCCGAATCCAAACTTTGAATGCCTCCCATAGGGTAGCATAGGTGCTCACCGAACCCTCGTTCAACTCCAGAAATTTGTCAATTTCAATATGTAGTGCCTCACAGATATTGGGGTCCCTAAGGATCGCAGAGGGCATTCTCCACCTTTTAGCCGGAGGTGGGGAGTCATCTAGGCTGATGTCTAGTGTTATCGGCAAGTGGTCTGAGAGCGTGCGGGGGTGTATTGCACAGTCAGTGATCGCCCCAGAGAGGGATGAATTAATGAACCAATAATCTATACGGGAGTGGGAGTCATGAACAGATGAGTAGAAAGTCAATTTCCTCTCATATGGATGTAACGTGCGCCATGCGTCAATTATATCGGTCTGTTCCATCATCTGTCTAACGGCAAGTGCCGCTTTGGACGGGGCCCTTGGGGAGGTAGATGAACGATCCAGGGAGTGATCAAGTATCATATTAAAATCCCCACCCCATATTATTTGCGCCTCTCCCGATGTGGACAGCATATCGAGGATTGTGCAGTAAAATAGCGGATCATCTATATTAGGACCGTATGTGTTCATCAGTAATATTTGCCGTCCCTCCACTCCCCCCCACCCCCATACCAACACTTATCTACCTAGAGGGTCTATCTTACTAGAAAGATACCTGAAGCATAGCTTGGGATGTATAAGTGTCAGGACTCCCCTGGACTGTGCCGAATACTCTGTGAAGTACCTATGAGGACCCCATCGTGGGAGGAATTTGGTATTGATACTCCCAAGCGCATGTGTTTCCTGTATCAGAAGGATGTGGGGGTCGTGGCGTGTAATGTATGCAGCAATTTTCCTTGCCTTGACTGGATTGTTGAGACCCCGAATGTTCCAGGAGAGTAGTCTAATGCTTAAGCTACTTTTAACCTGCGCCATAGTTGCCTATCGGAAGGAGCGTTTGCCAAGTATGTCGCCATTGTCTCAAGTAATGTAAGAGTCCTGCTGGAAAATAGTCCCCTGATTTTAACTTTGTAACATCCCCAACCATGCCTGGCATAACACCAGGAAAAACTTTTACCCGTTTCCCCCGCCAACCCCCACCCGCATCATCAACCCCAACCCGATGATGTATCCCATTAACCATAACTTGGAAAGTCTCCTGGGGGTGTGAGCTGTACTCACGTGACTGACCACCATGGTGGGGGCTCACGGCCCTTTGACAACATATGGTGGACAGGGCCACCTCGCCGTCAACTGGTTATTGAACTTGTGGCAAGGCAGTGCGGAGTAAGTCTCATCAGCCAGCATGGTCCTCCGGTTCCGCCACCGGCCGGGGCGGCAAGTTGCAGTTAGTCTCCCGGCTCCCCGGGGGAAGCGGGATTGAGGCCTCGACATACATCATGGCCTCCGTAGGATTCTCAAAAAAGTGTGCCCGGCCTCCGTGTTGGATGCGCATTTTAGCCGGGAAGACAAGTGCATATGGGATCTGGCGTAGCCTCAGCTGTCTCTTGACCGGTTCGTAGGACCTCCTCAGTATTTGCACATCAGTTGAAAAATCTGGATATATGTATCCTGTTGTCTTCATAATGTAGGGAGCCTTTGGATTTCTTTACATTTCTGACCTCTATTTATGAGGACAATGAGCCATCTGATAATGAGCCCTTTGGTTTGCAGTATGGCACACTAAATGTACCGGATAGTTTCATATCGGCGGAATCCAGACTGAAAGACCTATATAAAAATGTGCACACAGCCAGTGGAGTGGACACTTCACCGGACTTGGAATTTGGAAAGCCTGAGCAGATGTGCATGCAGATGCCTCTTACAGACAGTTGATGACCAGGGTAGTGGATTACCTGGGATGGAGCAGAGCTGCCCTCCCTTTCGAACAGGATGACCTTCCAGATATACTAGATAAAGGTCCTCATAAGGATCCCATATTACCTTTTCATATTGCTCTTAAGAAAAGAGTAAGTGCCAATTGGGAAGCACCAGAGTCAAGGCCGGCAGGAAATAAGAACCTGACAAGGAAATGCCACCCATGAAGTAGCTACTTATCGAAACACCATACCCCATAAAGTCTGGTGGTGCAGGCAGCAACCACTAACTCAACAGGCAGCTTACCCAACCATCCCACCGGATAGGGATGATAAAAGGGTAGATACCTGGTCAAGAAAAGTATTTTCTGCTGGGAGCATGGCTCTTAAATCAGCCACCTCCACATGTGCCATGGCAAAGTTTTCATACACACTATGGGACTGCATTTCTATGGCGGCTGAGCATATTCCCGAAGGGGAGGAAAAGAGAAGTTTTTTTTTCCGACCATTGTTAAGTATGGCAAGGAAGACATGTGCGAGTCTCTTCAGTCGGGTTTGGATTCTGCTGACCGCACCAGCAGAGCCCTGGCGGCAAGCACCGTCATTTGCAGATTTGCTTGGTTAATGAAATCTGGATTCACACCAGACATGCAGTCTAGACTCCTTAACATGCCTTTTGACGGGTCTCATCTCTTTGGCAGCAAGGCTGACGAAAGCCTTGAGAAGCTGCAGACCTCGAAGGCGGCAGCCAAGTCTTTGGGTGCTGCTGTTAGGCAGCTTCAGCCTTTTCACCCCAGTGGGCTGTCCTGGAGGGGTAGATCCTTTCGCTACTACTTAGTTTGAAGAGCGAGAGGATTGGCTGGTCAAAGGGGCCAAAGCAGATTCCTTTGTGGTGGACGAGGGAGAGGTGCAAAGTCCACTCAAGCAGCGTGTTAGGGAGAATTCTCCAGAATGGCTAATGTCCCTTACCTACTGAGTCCCTCAGCAGCTTTTGGTAAGAGTGTGAGCCTTTTTTCCTACTTACATGTGTTTTGCTGTGTGTGGTTAACATTTTTTGTGTTCATGGACTGGAGCGTCACCTACTCCATAGGCATCATCTTTTTACTGTGTGTTACACAGCACCTTCAGTGCAGTGACACAGGATTGTCTTTTTCAGACTTCCCACTTTAAACTCCCATTTTCTGAGATTGACTGTCTCCCAGAACATGTAAAGATGCCATTGACTTTATTAGTCTTTTTAAACTCGCAGACCCAGTACAAACTATCTTAGATAGAGTTCTGGAAAGGGTTAATAGTTATCCCTTTTTTGTCTGTTTCTCATGGAACATTGTTTCGTTGCCTTTTCATTAAGATTTGGCTGATGGCAGTGGTAACTACCCTATCTTTCCTACCGAGGTTATTTTAAATAACCTTGGTATTGTTTTAGGCTATCTTAATAGCCACAAACTTAAACCCGCTGGACCATATTTACTTTTATACAGTTCTGGCTGGGTTTATTCACTATTTCTTTTTGTAAATGTCTTTCTCGTGTTTTACTCTGCACGCCAAACCAGGTTTGGTTCCTTTGTTCGCCGACCTTTGGCGGGCTTCTGCACAGAAGCCCTGCTTAGGCGCCTGAATGTTTGAGAGGGACAGGATGTGAGAGAGGGGTTTGAGACTCCTGCACAGGGTCTCCTTGGAGACCCATGTCGCACTCTGGTATGATTGGCTCTGGTGACTGTCCCGGCGGGATAGCCACGCTGCTGTGTGATTGACAGCCAGGCTATGTGAATAGGTGAAAACTGCATAAAAGCTGGTCTCTGGGACTGAAAAGGCAGAGTCGCCACTGGATCGAGAGAACCGAAGAAAAGCTGACAGAAGAGGACCTCTACCACGATTGAACCTCCCGGTGAAGCCCTGCTGCAGGTCCGAATCTTCAAACTTCGACGACAGGGAAGATCTCGCCTTGAGCAGGTGGGAACAACAAGTTTGCCAAACTGCAAGCCAGGCCTCCCCCTCTGGCCGAATTTGCTGTGCACAGCTACAGTGAACCGGATAGCCAGGAGGAACGGACCCTGCTTGGGTTTTAAGGAGCGCACCTTTTATTTGTTGCTTTGCTCTGCTGCTGGTTTCTTCCCTGGGCAGTGCAGGACCCTCCAGCCTTCCTACTTTGTGTCAGTCCGACAGTCGCTTCAGTAACCGTGAGCCTGCAGGACCTGCCAGGAACGTCTGCCTCTGTTACAGCCTTCTTCTCCATTTAAGGTACTGTTCAAATCTGGTAGTTCGTTCCGTCTGACCGCGGTGAAATTGTTTGAAATTTTTTGCCAATCCGAGGGCTCGTCCTTCTCTATTCTTTAAAGTAACTTTTCGTCCAGCCAGCTTCATTCTGAACTCTTGGCAAAGACTTAACCACAAATCACTCTGAACTCTGTGATCCTCTGCAAAGACTTTGGCCCATTGACTTTGGCCCAGGCTAGATTGCCCTGCTTACTTACTTGTTGGTGCTGCTCAACCTCTGTCTAACTTTGTCTTTCCCTCCCTTTTAAATGACTGCAGTGCCATTTTGCTCACACTTCATTTTGAACTTATCTTGTCCAGAATCTATTGGGTGTGGTGTAGTGTATTAAGATTGTGATTTCTCTACGGCTTGATAATAGTGAAATGTTTTATAACTGATGTGTAAATAAATGTATATTCTTTTACTCAGAAACCTTGAGTCAGTGTTTGAACTATAGTAATTGCTGTCCTTTGTGTAACTATTGGTACTGCTCACTTTACTGTTGAGATAAGTCTGGCTGCTCAGCCTTCGCTACCACTTTACTGTGTAGTACAGGCTTGTACCAAAGGTGAATTTGTACTGTCACTTGTAGTCTTAATTGTGTGTGGTGTTCCCAAAGGGTACTGCATATGATTCTGCCTAACACAGCGGCATCTTTACCAACAGCCACTGCTTCAGCCACCTCAAAACCTCTGAGGTCTTGTGTCACGGCACCCCTGGGGGAGGCAGACTGTCTCGGCATCTGAAAGAATGGCGAGACATTACTTTGGATGCATGGGTACTACAAACCATAGTCCAAGGTTACTACCTCCCCTTCATTCAGAGACCTCAGAACCATCCACCGGGGAGCCATTCTTGGAAGGTTCCAGATCTGTTCCTTGTGCAGGATATTTTGACCATGCTAGAGAAAGGTGCTATAGAGCTGGTACCTGTAGCCGAGATTAACACAGGATGGTATTCTCCATATTTCCTAATCCCAAGGATTTAGGACTGAGACCCATCTTGGACTTGAGATACTTTAACAAGTTCCTCAGGAAGGACAAGTTCAAGATGGTCACACTTTCTCAGATCCCTCAGGCCCTCCAACTCCAGGATTGGATGGTGTCATTGGACCTAGAGGATGCTTGTTTTCATGTGCCAAACCATCTCAAACACAGAAAGTACCTGAGGTTCGCCATTGGCGGTTATCGTCAGTTTCGAGTTCTGCCATTCGTTCTGACCTCCGCCTGAGGGTTTTCACCAAACTGATGGCGGTGGTGGCATCGAGTCTCTGGAGTGGGGGGCGGGGGGGAAATTCACGCCTGCCCCTAACTGGACGATTGGCTGATCAGGGTGCGTTCTCCCGAACAAGTCCTGGATCATCTCCACGCCACTGTCCACTCTCTTCACAGACTGGGCTTCTCTCTCAATTACAAAAAGTCTCATATGACACCATATTACAAGCTCCAGTTCATCTTGGCTGTACTGGATACATCCTTGGGAAAGAGCTTGACACCCTAGGTGACGGTTTAAGACATTCTTCATATGGTCTCCAGTGTCTCCCGCCCTTTTGACTTTTTGAGGTTGCTCGGCCTCGTGGCATCCTGCATTTTTCTGGTGCCAGAGGCACGCCTGAGAATGAGATCCCTTCAATGGGCTCTCGGGACACAATGGTCACAATATGTCACACCTACTTCAGGTTCCAAGCAGGGTCGTTGGTGGTCCCTGCGAGGACATAATCCTGGAGAGAGAACCTTTTTGGCAACCATGGCTGGAGATAGCAGTAATGACTGATGCCTCACTCATGGGGTGGGGAGCCACACCAACATTCTGACAATCAGATTGGCGCTGAAGGCTTTTCTGCTCTCTGTTCGGGCTAAGAATGTCCTGATAATGACGGACAACACAGTGGCCATGTACTACCTCTACAACAGAGGAGGTGTAGGGTCCCTACCACTGTTCAGAAAGGCAATGCAGCTCTGGTTTTGGGCAATTTGAAAAGGAATTTTTCTGTCAGCGGTTCACCTAGCCGGAGAAAAGAACACAGTGGCTGACTCTCTGATCAGGCAGAGCACAGTCTCCCACAAGTGGAACTAGTTCAAGAAGTCCTTCAAGAGATCTTCACCCTTTGGGGAACCCCTCAAGTGGGTCTGTTCGCGACCGGTATCAACCGGAAGTGCGAACTGTACGGCTTAGGGAATATCCACCAAGAGGAGCTCTAGGAGATGCATTCGTGGTGGACTGGGAGTTTCTACTCATGTACGTGGTTCCTCCAGTCCCTGTCATTCCTCATGTGATCAGGAGGTTGAGAAAGTTCAGGAGACACATGATCCTAATTTCCCCAGACTGGGCTAGGAGGACGTGGTACCCTCCAATATGTCTTCCCTTCTCTCGCGAGTGGAGGGTCGGGTTCTCACTCCAGCGGTCAAGACACTCAGCCTTCACGCATGGTTTCTGAGAGGCCGAGGTACAAGGATTGGGCCCTCCCGGATGACGTAATGGAGATCTTGCTTTCGGCCAGAAGGCCTGCAACGAATCCTTCTACCGCTGCCGTTGGAACAAATGCAGAGGGAAGAATGTGGATCCTTTGCTATGCAAGACACCGCAGATGTTATCCTTTCTACCATACTTGGCCAATCTGGGGCTCCAGGTTGGGACCATTAAAGGTTATTTGTCTGCGCTTTCCATCTTCAATAGCTCGTCTGAATAAACTTCATGTTTTAAGATACCTTTTGGTGATCTAAACGGACTCACTAATGTGTTCACTCCAACTCCTTTTCAGGGTGCTGTTTGGGAACTAATCTGGGTGTAAAATCTCTTATCTATGCACCATTTGAACCACTCATTCATGTCCCTTAAGGTTATTAACGGTCAATACCATCTTGTTTGTAGCACTAACTTCAGCCCATAGAGTTAGTTGCAGGCACTATCCTCTAAACCACCATATACAGTATTGCACAAGGACAAGGCCGTCCTGAGGGTCAAGCCTTCATTTCTAACTAAGGTCATTTCAGACTTTCATTTAGGACAAAAGATTGTGTTACCCACTTTCTATCCTCCGGCTCATCCTGGCAAGGAGGAGGAGAGGTTACACAGGTTCGATCCATGAAGGGCTCTGAACTTCTACATTTCAAAGTTGTCAAAACGTCATCAGGATGACCAACTATTCATAGGTTATACGGGTCATAGACTGGGTCAGGCTGTAACAAAGCAGACCTTATCCAGGAGGATTATTCTAGCTATTTCGGAATGATCGAAGCTGGTGGGCAAGGATCCTCCAGAAGGCTTGAGGGCCGATTCCACTAGGGGCATGGATACTTCCTCTGCTCTGCAAAGAGGTGTTCTTATTAAAAACATTTGTGAGGTAGCTATGTGTTCTACAATACACTTTCACTAAGCATTACTACCTTGATTCTATCCTAAGTCAGGATGGAAGCTTCGGAAAAGCTGTCCTCCACTCCACTGTTCATGGAAACCATTGAGGGCAACATTCTTTCTCCCCCCACCAAAACGAATACTGCTTTGGAAGTCTATCAAAGATGAGGAATATGTGGGAGGACACAATCAATTCGGAGAACAAGTTACTTACCCCATGTAACGTTCTTTTGACTGGATGTTCCTCCCACGTATTCCTCATCGCCCTCCCAGCCTACGCCTCAGTAGAATTTCCCATGTTATTACAACTTGCTCTTTCAGAGGCTAGTACGGTCAAACCCGTGTTGATGCAGGTAGTTCTATTTGAGAATGACACGAAAAACAGAACTGAAGCCAACGGGCGCTGTGCGTGCTATATATGCCTGTGATGACATCATCCTCGAGACAGAGGCCCTCGAGGGACATTGAGTTGGTTGCATCGACGCACTGTGTCCTCTGCTGAAATGTTTTTCCGAAGCAGCTGAAGCTGGATATTGGAGATATCAAAGCTGAGGAATACGTGGGAGGAGCATCCAGTCGAAAGAATGTTACCAGGGTTAAGTCACTTTTTCATCTCCTGCTCGCACCATTTATTGAAGTCTTCTGTGGTAAGTCACAGATAGGAGGCGGACCGAAGGACATGTTCAAGCAGAGCATTTCATTTTTAACTTAAAGAAAGCCTCTTCTAATTCCTAATGCTATGATGATTTCCCTACCCAAGAAAATAATAAACCTGTGCTTATCAGAATGTCCAATAGATGAAGCTCAGACCTCTGTCAAATGTATGCTTGTCTAATCACTGCCCTACTGCCTTACTGCCCTACTGCTAGAAAGAAAGAAGGACAATCTAAGCGTTAACTTCAAATAGGTTTACTCTCCCCGTTTTGTATAAAGGTGATGGCCGGTTCTCTGATCCCCCCAATACAGAGTTCTCAAAAGTCTGTTCCAGATCTGGGCCTTGTAAGAAATTCATGGTGGCAACAGTAAAGACAGACCCAAGTGATCACATTTCAAGGGTGTTTATTTAAACAATACGGAGCTTGGAAAATCACCTAATGTAACCTAAATCTGAGAGGGGAGCAAGCTTCGACCATCAAATGAAAAATAAGGCAGGCCTTGTGGCGTCTGGTCAAAGTAAAAGGGCCTATACTAAAAAAAAAAAAAAAAAAAAAAAAATATAGCCAGTCCTTACAACTAATCTAGATAGGTGTGGGATGGGATTTTCAGTAAACAAAGAAGCGTTCTCAAATTATAAGTCGGGATGGGCTTTAACCAGGGGTCTCTTACCCACGTTTTGAGCATGGGATAAGGTGGCAGTCCTGTGCACAGCACATGTTCGAGTTTTCCCAGCACAAGCTGGCAGTTCCTTTGCAAGTGTCGCGCTCTTCCTTGCGTAAGTCTCTTTTCTATAAAAAGTCTCTCTCCTCCAGGGACCTGACGGGTTCCAAAAATAACAACAAATGTTCCTTTCAAATGTACAGTGGTTGATGCCTTCATCCCTGGGTCACCTTCCTGCGGGCGCAAACCCACAACGAGTTTCAAACAGTATCAGGAACTTCGAGGTTTACACATCTTGTGGTTCAGAGGGTCTGATAAAACAAAACAAGAAGTCCTTTCTCGATTACACTAGGGGTGGTACTTTGTCACCAATGGGTCCCCCTCTTTTGGGCTTAGACCCGTCTTGGATGTCAGCCTCCCTCCGCCGGGTTCACTCTTGGTTGTATTTCAAGATAGCTCTGTAACTAATCTTCTCCATTACAGTCACGATTTTTAATGTCCTTTTAACCAGTTCATTGTGAGCCTCCCTTTCTTGGGTTCACCCTGGTCAGCACTATTGTTCATCGAGGCATCAGACTCTGCCCCTTTTATACACAATTCTGGGGTGTGGTTCTTCACCCCTGGTTTACCCTCTTCCGGGCGCAGACCCCTCTCGAATCTCGCCCTGCCTCCGCCGGGTTCACTATGGCTTTTCACACGATTTTGGGATAATTGTTCTTCACCGCTGGGTTCTCCTCTTCCAGGCGCAGACCCCTCTCGATGGCATCCGTCTGCCGGGTTCACTCTTACCAATCTTCTCTTCTCTCTCACCATGAGGGATTTGTTTCCTTTAGCTTTCAATTACTTGCTGGTCAGACTTTTGACTCTACAGCGGTTGTTGCTCAACCTCTAGATATTTGGTCTGAACCAGCTTCTGAATGAGTAGCTAGTTGATGGAGTCGAAAGCTTTGATATCTAGTGCTAGAAGACAGGGGAACCGTGGTACATTTGGTCATTTAAATTATATCTATAGCCCTTATGATGTTGCCATGAGCTCTTGTCCCTGCTATGAATTCGGATTTGTCCGCATTAAAGGTGGAGAGGACCTGTCGGCAGAGATTTTAGAAAATAATTTGCATTCAGGTCAGATTTTAGCATATTAGAACATGTTTTTTGTCTTTCCCTGGTTTTAAAAACAGCATCTTAACCGATTTGGACAGTGTCTAACACACAGTCCATGTGTAGGCAGGAGTGTAGCACCTTGGTTGTAGGGCTGACCAGGAAATTGAGCAACTCTTTGTAGTAAAGGTTGGAGAACATGTCTGGTGCCGGAAATTTGTTAGGCGGAGTACCTAATGAACCTGCTGGTTTCCTCTATTGTGATTTCTGCTGCTAGATGTGGGATATATTTATGTTGGGATCTTTGTAAGTTCTGACGCAATACTGAAGATTGATGTCTTCCTGGTTTTAAATTAATACAAAACCAGTTTCGTGCAACCCTCCAAACAATCATTTTCCAGTCTGCTATGCCATTATAGAAGGAGAAACAACATATGCAAATCAGGTTTGGTGCATACTGTACTATTGGGTCACATCCCTTCTTGATTAGTCTGTAAGCGGCAACCTGAAACATGTTTTGGCCTCATTAGGGGGTTGGGGGGGTGTCATATGCAAATCCCAGATGTGGCTCTTGAGCACGCTCTTCCGAGAGATCCAACCTACGCTTTACTGATGGGGCCCGTTGAGCCTGAAACACATTTGGGGGGGGGGTTGTAGCCTTGTGCAGAAGGGATTCTATCAGTGTTGCAAATAAGATTTTGAAGGGAGAGTATTTTACTGCCTATGTTTTTGAAGTGTGGTGTGTAATCGTATTAAGCGAGTACAAAAGTAATTGTCATTCCCAATGATGGAATTTATAAGAGAGTAGAAAGTTAAAAAGAAAAATAATTCCAAAACGGATATCGTTTCGTTTTGCAGCCTATATTTACTTTCACCTACTCATTCATGCCAACTGAAAAATACAGTTTTACCATAAAGTTCCTCTCAGATTAGACAGTAGTACCCATGATTGAAACATATGTATAGATGTATGTCTAGGTCTGTTGTTTCCTATTTTCTTCTTCAGAGTATTTTTACTTCCATTTTTTTTGTTGGGAGTATTTGCCTATTTTTTTAAGAGTGAAACTGTCTGGTATGCCGCTTAATTTTATGGCTGGGTGACATGGTATGTTACAAGGCTTTTATGTAGAATACAATCATCGCTGTAGTGTTCTCAGAGTACCTGGCTTGTCTGGTAGTTACTGTATGGTGTCCAGACCTTGGTCTCCACAGTTAAGGGAGTGGGGAGAAGATAAAAGATGGAAGAATGGGTACCAGTGCCACAGATGTAGAGGGAGTGTGATGTAAAAGGGAGGGCTAAGGAATGTTGTGAGATAGCTTGGTTGCTTATATATACACCATGTATCTATAGATTTCGATTGTGAAAGAAAGGTATGTTGTAGGATGTATATAATCGGATCGTTTGTGAGGTACTCCATAGGTAGATAATGATGCAGAATGATGGGTGCAGAATGTGTGCTGGCCACATTGTTGAATTATGGTGGCTTTTTTTGCGCATGATTACATTTACATTTTTCCCACAGGGAAAACGCCTGATTAGTAATTCTTGGGACTGCCAAACCTTCCGGCCGGTCAAGAGTAGGCTAAGTGAAAGGTGAATGTATTTGGAGAAGAAGATGCTTGGACTAGCTGCCATAGATATGTTGATACCTTTAGGATATATTGCAAGCCTGGCACTCGGTATGAGAAGCTCTTGTGAACATATTATGCCATTGTCCCTGGCCTGGGAACTCATGCTGGTGCAGGAAAAGAACTATAGTCCTTATAGAGGATGACGTCTGTGCCCTTTTTGTGTGGTGACGGAAGTTCATAATTTTGGTGTAAATATTTGATTAGTGCGAGTACCTTGTAAACCTCAAAGTTATATAGAAAATAGCAAGTCAGTAATTAAAAAAAAAACGTTCCAATACTAGCCTTAAAACCCTCAAATCCTGAAACCGGAAACCCTTTCCATACCTGGTAGTGCTGGTGCAATGCCAGTGTGGGAAATGCAGTGAAAATGGTGTTGTCCAGCAAATAAAACTGAAAGCAGTGCACATTCCCCCAAAATCTCCAGAAGGCAGCACAATCTCTAGGATCTCCCCATACACTACTGCACTCATCCTTCCGCCCGAATACCTGCTCCTTATCAGCAGCGGAGGTTTTCCCCAGTTGGATTTTTTTTCCTCAACGGGCCTTCACTTGCCTTGTAGGTGTGAACATCTGCTGGCAGGGTGGCATTTCATAAGGATTGCTCTCACAGCTCGAAATTGAGGAGAGCTGGGAGCTATTTAGCTCCTGCTTCTAGCATAGTAGGACCTTGTTAGCTTGAAACCAACAGCTACCAGGAGCTACTTTTGGCTCCTAGGTCCAACTAGTGCCTTTCAAACATCTAAATATGACATTAACTTTGAGTGTTTGCGAATGTCAATAAAGAGCAATTAGAACACAACTAATACACATTTAAACACAATGGTTCATGCAAAATGGACAAAAAGTTAAAGCATCATCTCTGGTAGCACCTTGTTCCCCTGTGGTAGGTCCTGTCTACAGGGTGATGTCCGACCCTGAGGAGCTGGTTTTAGCTCCTGCTCGTCAAATCTCAAATTCATTCCCTGCCCCTTATATTCACTCTGAGAACAAACCTTTTGCATTAAAAGTGATAATGGAAGGTGTACGAAGGGTCTGTAACCATCTGGGACTTTAGGCGTATCTAAATCAGTAGAGGTACCTTTTAAAAATATTATTAGTGATTTTAAAATAGGTATGAAATATATATATATATATATATATAGTGAAGTCGGTCAAAAAGTTTATTAAGGAATACAAATCCATAAAACCTGTATCAAAATTAAAACCACTAAAACACATCATGAATACGAGGTAAAACTATAATTCCTTTGCCAAATTTATTTATGATTCTTAAAGTTGCTGCATCTAAAGGAGTATTGGCCATTAGAATATAGTACATTACTTGCTAGACTGAGTAAAATTCAAGTTCCTCAAACGTTCTAAGGATGAAAGTGTGCTCACGAATATTATCATAAGCCAGGGTAAACAAAACAGAAAATGTAAGTCTTCACATGCATCATTACACAATAGACAATTTGATTCGGAGAGTAATGAGTTAGACCATTTAGTAGTCATTATTCTGAAAGTCCAAGCACTGTTCCTAGCTCTAGTAATGATCGAGCATTGATGCGTAAAACTAGACCATGTTATATAGTTTTTAAAGGCAATTGGGTATTAAAATCACATGTAATCGGCTAAACTGTTAAATGATTTCTCATCAAACTATTACTTCTGTCAACCTTTCTCTAAATACAGAAACAGTTTGATCACAAATGCACCTAGGATCATTAAACGATTGCTTCCTCTTCTCAGATAAATGCTAGCAGTCATAGAATTGATGGTCCCCTTCTGATGACATCAAATCCGAATAGATTGGGTCAGTCACGTTCTCATCATGCCATATTCTAATCTAAGGTAGCATAGGTTCCATTACCAACTTCTCTTGAGTGCCCAATTCCATATGCACTGCATAGTTTGTAGCTACAATGGGGAGACCCAGTAACCTGTGCCGCATTGGAGCCGCAAAACTATGCCCATTTTCCCATAAACCCATAACATCTCGCCTGCGCTCGACCGCCGCCACGTGTTTGCCTAAGGTGAGCGTGCTGCACCCTCAGTGGGACTAAGATTGCTGGTCTCATCTCGCCCGTGACCCCAACCACCGTACTGTGGTAAGACTTGCTGCTCCCTACTGTCAGAGACTGCCATGTATCTTATGCCTCGCTAAGCGCTGCACACGGCTGCCTACACTTGGTAAATGATATATAGACAAATGCATTCCACGGGCTGCATCCGATTCCAAGCTAATGCTTAAAATCCCTCAGAATGGACACGTTCTCTGCCCAACACTTGTGACCTTTTACATGTTAGACGCGTGCACGCTTCAAACTCACTACTTGCCTATGCTCTACTTATGGCGCCTCTAGGTACTCAGCTCCATCCCATACCTGATTGTGCACCACCCACTCTCTGATGTGACTTGCCTGAAATCCAAGCTACTACTTGTAAACTCCTTGCTTGCAGAACATAGCTTTACTGCCCGCCATACTTACGGTCGGCACATACCTGATCAGAACTACACCCTAGCCATTGTACCTGGCAACCAATATGCCTTTTTCGATATTGCTTGCGGCATTAACTGTCGCATACCTGTTCACACTTAGTTGTTTACCTGCCCAACTCACTGTGTTTGCATTGACTGCCTGATTGCCACGCTCTGTACCTGCCTGGTACTTGCATTTACGGCCTGTTTATTGCTCGCCTGCCCTACCCACTGTGATTGCATAGACTGCCTTGATTGTCTAAGATCACCCAAAACATGTACACCACAAAGAATTTATCGCCCGGCCTCACTATTACGATAGCCACATCATATCTATTGACTATACTGGGTGTATACCACTACTGTAATCTGTACCCTACCATGACCCAAGGACCTCCCCTTATAAGTAAATATAGGCCTACTAACTTTAGCTCACTAACTCTTCCACTGAAGACATACCCATGCACTTTGTCTGACAGAAATGGAAAACTCTGTTCTAGACTCTCTAAACTCTACGACCCACCAGCGAGAACCCTTGCCTCTAGTAACAAAAGATCTCCCCCCTCACTTGTTACGCCCACCCATAAAACCAAGGTTCAACCCAGTCCTACTGCCTGTGACCCTACTACCCCCAATTCCCAAACAACACTAGGCTTACTACCTTCTGCCCCAGTCTGTAAAAGTCTCATGGGCGCACTAATAAATGCAAGATCTATGGTTGCCCATGCTACTGAAATAGCAGACATTGTACAGGCAGAAAACCTTGACTTTTTAGCAATCACTGAATCCTGGTTCCATGCCGCTGCAGGACCAACTCTCTCATTAGCTATCCCTTTGGGATATACTATCTTAAAATCAGATAGATTGGACACTCGAGGAGGAGGCATCGCACTGATTGCGAGAGATAACCTACTGATTAGACTAGTGCCCTCCCTAAACACCAACTCATGTGAGAACCTGACCGCCAAACTTAACATAAATAATTTCCAGACACTTACGATCCACCTAATATACAGACCCCCAAGCCCCATTGGAACTTTTGAAGATGACCTATCCAACATTGCTTCCAATAATCTAAAACATTCCTCCCAAGTTCTTCTATTAGGAGACCTCAACCTAGGTTATAATGACCCAAAGGATGCACACGCAACCAATGCGGCAAATACACTAATAGAACAAGGCTTCTCCCAAAAAGTACTTCACCCCTCTCACACCAAAGGAATAATCTTGGACTGGGTGGCAGACCACAATTGTAATGTCACTATCTCCTCCATATCACCTCAGATATGGTCGGATCATTACCTGATAACCTTTACTCTAGTCACCGATAAACCCAGTTCCAATCCTACATCCCTTGCTCCATCCATTCCCACTCAAAATAAAAAGAACGTCACCTGCGACAACTTACTCCCGCTCATCTTACCCACACTCAATGCCTTCCCAGATACTCTGTGCCCTGATGCCATGGTCAAGGAATATAATCATATCATGACCACATCCATAGACGCTATTGCTCCACTCAAACTTAGACAAAGCAGACCTAAAGCACACCTTCACTCTTGGTACACGCCTTACCTGAAAACACTACATGCCAAAAAAAGGCTATACGCAACAACTTGGAAATCTCTTCCGTCTGAAGAGAATAAGATGAAGCTCTGTGCTATCACAGCCTTATATAAAAAACCGAAATATTATCAGTCAAACGTGAAACCTATAATACCAGAATTTCCCAAGCCAACTCTAGCACTACAGAACTTTTCGTTATCCTCAAAGAGCTGGGCCAGACAATTACACTAAGGACAAACTCTGGTGCTCAAACATCCAGCATGCACTGGCAAACAAAGTTATGACTCTACAAACAAAAATTGCAAATAAAAAAGCCTCATTAACTAGTGTCACGCCGAATCAGAACCTTATCAGACCCCTCCAAAAGCACAGTCAAACCACCTTGGTTCAAGTTTTCCAAAGTCACCACAATTGAAACGGAAATAACCATATTATCTCTCAAACCATCCAACTGTCAGGGCGACGCATGCCCTGCTCAACTGATAAAGGACGCAGCCAGAGACTTGTCACCTTTCATCACAAAACATATCAACGCGTCATTTGCGTCCAATACCATCCCAACTGACCTCAAGGAATCTTAGGTGCTCCCATTACGAAAAAAACAGACCTTAGACCCTTTAATTCCTACCAACTACCGACCGATCACTAGGGTACCTTTCCTTTTGAAAATCCTAGATATAATGGCCTACACTCGGATCCAAAAGTACTTGGAAGTAAACTCGTTACTTGGATCAAAACAATCTGGCTTCCGACCTTGGCATGGCACAGAAACTGCCTTAATAGATCTGAAGGCCCAGATAGATGAACTGAGGGACAAAGGAGACTCAGCCCTCCTTCTACTGTTAGACCTATCGACCGCCTTCGATCTGGTGGATCACCAGGTCTTATGCAGTCATCTGGACACGGCGGCACACTTCTCTACTGAAGCCATAGCATGGATACAATCCTTTCTCAGCAACCGTACCATGAGTCTTCTCACCCACGGCTGCAGCTGACCCTATCCCCATAACGTGCGGTGTACCTCAGGGATCCTGTGTCTCTCCTACTCTATATAACTTCTTCACAAAGCCCCTTTTCGATGATCTCGGTATCACCTAAACTAACTATGCAGATGATACAAAGATCCTCCTACCTCTTACTGGTGATTATGAAAAGGATTTGGCCTTGGTGAACAGGATCTGTCTCATCATCCAGGCATGGATGGCCACCCATGGACTATGCCTGAATGATGACAAGACTGAGCTTATTTTCCTGGACACCCCATCTTCTCTAAAAAAAACGGAGCCCCAATTATACAGCCTTTAACACCGACCACAACATCATCTCTGTTGCCAAGGAAGTCAAAACCTTAGGGTTCTATCTGGATTCCACTCTCACTCAACAAACGGGTAAATGCCATGGCCTCCGCCACAGCCTATACCTGCAAACTGATACGAGCAGGAAAAGCCTTCCTCTCCAATGACAGCTGCATTACCCTTGCCAGAGCACTGATTCTATCAAGGCTAGACTACTGTAATGCCATGTACATCGGAGCTAACAAACAAATAACCAAGAAAATCCAATTTCTGCAAAATAACACTCTTAGAGCCGCACTAGGTATAGCTAAGAGTGAACACATTTCTGAGATGAGAAGAGCCCATAACTGGTTGTCCACAGCTGACAAAATTAAACTGAAAGTTGCCTCGCTCACTCATAAATGTATAAACCAGGTAGCTCCACTCTACCTCGCAGACAGAATTAGCATGAAAACCACGACAAGAATAACCAGGCTTTCCAATAGGAATTGCCTTCTGACTCCCAGATACAAACTGGCTAGAGTACAAGGCTGCAGCTTCCAGGTTAAGGCAGCCCAACTCTGGAACTCACTTCCCTCCACTATTAGACTGGAGCAGACTTATCTAGAATTCCGACACAGCATAATACATTGGCTTAAAGACTCTGACCATTAGCGGCACTGCCACACCTGACCTTCTGACCAACCCTACCGCCGACCGTTGTTCATACTATTCTTTCCTTACAAACCCACCCTTTTCGCTATAGGTCACAATTGCCTGCTACTACCCCAGCCTATCCTTGTAAATATAATGTATATGTGTAACCTTATTAATTCTATTGCGTAACTATACCGAATGTATATTTTCCATTTTATGTATAACTAAGCTTTGAGTAATCCTGTGAAATGTATATACTTTCCTCTCTGTATGTATGTATAACCAAGCTTTGAGTAATCTTATGCAACAATTCACCCTAATACCCTCGGGTTCTGGTGCACTATACAAATAATCAAACAAACAAACATCGTAAAACAAATTCTTCTTTTACAGTTGTAGAACTGCTAAAATTGAATATCGCCATATTCCAGCCCTGTATTTTGCTATTGATTTGGCTTTGGGTGTATAAACCCTCCGCATCGTTTCAATTGGGTAGAACCTAAACATTTTGGCAAATGAGAATATCCCTCCAATTGCCTGTATCATTTTATTCGATTGCTTGGCTCAGTGTTGAACCCCATTAAAAGAAGACGAAAAAGTAAAAACAAGATAATCATAGGAACCATGGTCTCGCCCCTTAACAAAAGAGATCCATGATCTACCTTGTTTAATGTTGGTGCCAATTTGACACACCATTACAGCAGATTTTGACACATCTATCTCCTAGTCCAAATTGTATATGTGTGAATAAGCAATCATAGCGCTCAGAGACTTGTAGCTAATATAACCGCATCATCGGCATAAACCAATAACGGTATTTGTAAATTCCCAAAATAAGTGGAGTCAGCCTGAGGGTTAATTATACAATCCACCGTGAAGTTATCAATAGAGGCAATGCAATACTGCAAGAAAAGGAAATTGTATTTTAAAATCTGTTCCAAAACTTGGAGTCTTACCTATGGCGTGAAGCACAAGGCCCCCCTCAACCTATGGATTCTTGTACTACTGCTCTGCTCCAGTGGTGTTGTGTCCTTAGAGTCAGTGATTCATGTGAGATAACGTGAGTAGCCCATGCTCAAAAGATTGGAACCGCTAGAATTTGGTCACCAGGCACATGGTGGACCAGAGACCTCGAACAGGCGGTGGCAGCGTCCACACAAAACCCTGCAGTTTTCCCAATTCGTCCAACCATACCTGCCAACAGACAAACTCCAATCAAAGGAATCTGGTCATGGTTTGGGGCAGGGCTGGTTTTAGGAATCGTGAAATCCTGCATGGCTTAACACATACAGGTCCCTAGTTTGCATATTTATTGACCTCACAGTGACTTCAAATATGAAATCACAGGGAGCAATAAAAGTCTGCTTCTGGGAAGATGCATTCTAAAAATTAACGTGTGCATCATATGTCCATTGTTAATTGCCATTGCCAAGATAGTGGAACATACAGAGTTTTGAATTCGGGAACTGGATGCTGATTCGGGAAAAGCAAATAGGAGGCCAACGTTAATGCTGTTGACATAGTAAAGAATCGCAAAGATTTTTGCGCAGGAAGTGGTGTGGACGGGCACCTCCAAAAAGAAGCCTGTGACAAAAAGGGTAGATTGGAAGACAAATGAGAGGAGGTGTTTTCGGTGTGGGAACCCGGACCATCTTGCCAATGACTAATGATGCTTTGCCCAACATGTTATCTGCAGAGATTGTGATAGCAAGGGGCATTTGGCTTGATGCTGTAAGAATTGGTGTAGATTTTGGAGCGTAAAATGTGTGCAAGAGGACAGAGGCTATTGGCAAGATTCTGATAAGGAGGATTAAGCTTGTGTGGTAAATACTGTTGATGCCGAACCAAAGAGAGTAAAACCTCATGCAGAAATAGGGGTAAATAATGTGAGTGTGAGGCTGCGGATTGACAGTGGGGCAGATTACACGTTGGTGAATGTGGACACATGGAGGCAAAAACGTAGTTGTGAACTACAGGAATCCACTGTGTCAGCGCATGCCTAGGGTGAGGTACCAATCTACATTTTGGGTGTATTTTGGGTAGAATCTGGTCATAAAGGTGAGACGAGCCACCAGAATGATGAGTGACTCGAAAAAGAGGTAATCTTTTATCATGGGACACACAAGCAGATTTAGGTTGGAGGTTGGATCCCAACCAACCTTGCGAGGTGGTGCTAGTTCACAAAACCATTGGGGAAGTTAGTAAGGTGGGTGTTACTGAAACTGGCATAAAAAACAGTGTCTAGTCATTATCTCGAAAACAAAATGTCGAATTACAATAATGTCGAAACAATAATGTTGAAAACAAAAATTTGAATTGTTTTTTTTTTTAATTTACATGTTTTTTTGGGGTTCCGGTGGTAAAAAAAAGGGGTAAAACATAAAAAAAAATTAAAAAAGGGGGTTTGGGGGGGAACCCCCCCCATTTCGAATAAAAATCAACAAAAAAAAGAAATTCGACATTTTTGTTTTCGACTTTATTTTTTCGACATTATGACTTTCGACATATTTGTATTCGAGATTATGACTATAAACCATAAAAAACTGGTTTCCGAGTGTGTTTGAGTCTGTCACAGGATGTTTAAAAGGTTTTGTGCACCTTTGTAAAATTGAAACCAGGCACGATTCTGTTGGAGCGAAGCCTATAACAGTACCTTTGGCAATGTGGTCAGACATAGAAAAAGAACTCAAGAGAATGCTTGATGAGGGGATAACAGAAGAGGCAGAAGCTGCTTAGTGGGTTAGTCCCATCCTAGCTGTGCGAAAGCCCAATGGGAGTGTTCGATTAGGCATAGACCTCTGGGGGTTAAACAAATGTGTGGTGCCAGATAGATTCCTGTTACCCAGAATTGGCGATCTTTTGACTGAAATTACAGGGGCTGAAATGTTTTCTACATTATATTTGAAAACCGCTTATAAGTGCTTTTTCACCAGGAGTCGATGGACCTCACTTCTTGCATAACACCATTTGGTTTGTGTCATTGTAAAATGATGCCATTTGGATCGATATTGGCATTGAGTGTATTCCAAAGAGTCATGTGTAAATCATTCAAAGGAATGACGGGTATGTTGCTATCAGGATGATATCCTGGTGTGGGGAAAGAATTTGAATAAGCATAATGAGAGATTAAAAGACGTTCTGAGACGGTTGCGCATGGTAGGAATGACTATATGTTTGGAAAAGTGGAAGTTCAGGTTACAAAAGGTTCAATACTTGGGTCATGAACTTTTAGCCGAAGGCATTAGACCAAAGACCATAAGAGAAATGAAGAGCCATAAGAGAAATGAATTCCCCCTCCCCCCCCACGCCCCAAGCACAAAGGAGGACTGTCCTCATTTTTGGTGTTGGTGTAGTATTATGGACAATTTGTGAGGAGCTTGGCGGATAGAACTGAAGATATGAGGGCTTTAGGGGAAAAAGGGGCCAGGTTTGTGTGAGTGAAGCATGTCCGAAAAAATGTGGAGGTATCGGAGCGTGCTTGGTCGATGCTCCAATCTTGAAGAGTTTTAAAGAAGACTGCCAGGTGTGTTTGTATGTGGATGCCAGTGAAGGACTGGGTTGCGTTCTGATGCAAGATAAAGGTAAAGAGGTATAGACCATAGCGTTTGCTTTGCAGGTGTTAAATGATGCTGAGCAGCAATACTCTGTGGTAGAGTTGGCTGGTGTGTGTGTGGGGTGTTGAGAAATTCATAAATTTTGTTTGGGGAAGAAGATTTAGCATTGTAACAGATCACAAACCTTTTGGTTGGAATGTTTAGTAGAAACAGGCTGGGGCTGCTCACACCTTTGTACTAAATTGCCGGTGTCAAAATAAAGAAGATTAAAACTTACCAGGCCTGGAGAGCATAATAATAATAATAATAATAATGAACAACATAGGAAGAATCTGAGTATTTTTGAGAAATTGCTCATGTGAGCCAATGGTGAAAATTGTAATAGGCTGAATTAGCCACTAGAGGTCACACATCCTTAGTCATGTGGATAGAAGTTGCTATGATGAAACCTTAAGAAGAGAAAATCCTATATAGCTCAGGATTTGTGTCATTTCTCTGTCAGCATTTTTGCATAAGAGTTGTACCTGGATTTCACTCTGAATCCAGAGGACTGGTGGAGGGACTGCAGTTGCTGCAATGCTTTTCTTTAGCAGCTCAAAATAACTAGAAGTCTTTGCTACCTACTGCTGAATTTCCCTACCGATTGGTTGAACACATTCTTGTTTTCTAGAGTGTTTCCTACTCTGTGGTTTTTGTGTGGTATGTCCCTTCCATTGAAGCGTTAATGATTGGATATCTGGAAAAGGCTTTAGAGCATACTAAAAAGTATGCAGTTAAGAAACGTTGAGAAGCCCTTGCTTAAAAGGTCTCTGTCATGAAAGTCTATGTGCTACCTTGGTGCCATCAAAACAGTCTCCTCTTTCTTATGGCCCATGTTCTCTCATTGGAAAAATCAACCCTCTCTCATTCGAACATAAGCTACCTAAATCCTGGAAAGGAATATATCCTGTTTTCGCTGTTTCTGTTTTAAAACCTTCTATACCAGAAAGATTCTCAAAATAGCCAAGATGCTATCCCCTATCGCCCTTGTGACTGCAGTGCCTGAAAGTGAACTGGGAGAAATGTGTGATAACGTAGGGGTAGTTGATTTGCATGACTATGGACCCTGTTACAGTTCCTGGGAACCTGCTCCCAGTGTGGAAGCATCATGACTGTTCTGAAAATGATTTTACCTGCATCCTCTGAAATCTGGTTCGAATGGATTGTGTCCTCCCATGTATTCCTCATCTCATGATATTCGTATCCTGCCAGCTTCGATGCGTTGCAAAAAAAATTCTCGGCAGAGGGCGCGGTTCACAAGGTCGTGGCATCGATGTCCCTCGACGGGCTGCGTACCGTGTCGACGTCACCAACAGTACAAATAGCTTGTGCCGCGCCCGTTGGCTTCAGTTCTGTTTTTCCGATTGCTTCGCTCTCGAGAACGGTGCGCTTCATAATTTTCTTCTGAAAATGTCTTCCTCTACCCCTTATACTCCCAAGACGGAGTTCAAAAAATGTATCTACTGCAGACCATCGAACCGGCAAATGTTTACTTCCTGTCAGTCGATGACAGAGAAGGCCCTTGGTGAGAGGAAAGGTAAACTGGCGGTGGGGCAGGAAGCTTCTAAGGCCTCCTCGAAGGCTTTGTCTAAAAGACATAAAAAATCGAGCGATTCGAAAGAATCTGGTCGTCATAGACACTCTAAGAGATCCCGATCTTGTAGCAGATTGAGGCTCTCCATCTTCCTCTTCAAAAAAAGTTAAAAGGAGGCGTAGATCTCCCTCTTCATCATCCGATACATCTACCGAATTGGTACGATGCCCGACGAAGTCGGATTCCCCAAGAAAATGGGAAGATTTTAGAAGGAAGAAGATGGAGGTCTTTGAGAATGCGGCCTCAACCCCCTCACCCCCTCAAAGAAGCCAGACCCTGGTCGCTCCATCGGACAACTCAGGGAAGTCAGGCACTACTGTGGCAAAACCCAGTAGTATGGGTGAAACTCGTAAAACTCGAGTCGACGGCAAGTCGTCGAAGATTCCTCGAGAATCAAGTGTTTCCCCGACACAGTATAAAAAACTGAAGTCATTGAAAACATCTGCGACTTCGTCGGCGCCATTGCGCCGACGGCTTTGACATCGAAGCCAAAAGCATCTTTGACACCTTTGTCGAAGACATCAGTGTCCTCGAAGACTCCTTCGATTCCTTCGACCAAAACTTATGAACAAGACAGGAGATTTATTCCTTTACCAAAATCAGACTTCTTTAAGTCTGTCTTCTATATTTGAAGAAAGTGAATCTGAAGAAGAGGAGGTTTCTCCTTTTGGAGTACAATATTGTACTAGAGAGGTCCCAGAAGAATTAATCGATCCAGGATCGAAATTGAGAGTCCTGTGTGTCACCCTTCACTCTGCTAGTGGCATTGATATGTCACCTGAGCTAGAGTTAGCAAAACCTGACCCTGCAGAACATGCAGATTCAGGGTACAGGAGTTTAATGAATAGAGTGGTGGAATACATGGGCTGGGATAGAGCCTCACCCTCTTTTGATCAGGATTATATGACTGACATACTTGATCGGTGCCCCCGGAAGGATCCAGTTCTCCCCTTCCATAGGGCACATCAGAGAATGGTAGAAAAGAACTGGGATACTCCTGATAACATTGCTGCAGTAAACAGTAATTTTCCTAAGAAGTATAGAACTTCTAGTTCTGTATTTAAACAGGCATCCCACTCCAGAAAGTCTGTTTATTCAGGCTGCAACTACCTCAAGACAGACTGCATATCCGTCTATCCCTCCGGATAGAGAGGGTAAAAAGGTGGATGCTTGGGCCCGTAAAGTTTCTACTTCGGGTAGCATGGCTCTAAAGTCAACTAATGTCACCTGTACCCTGGCCAGGATCACTCATACCCTGTGGGACTGCATTTCGGCGGCTGCGGCTGAACATATTCCAGAAGTCGAGGAAAGGGAAAGCTTCCCGAATATAAGGACGGAATGGAGGCAATGGGGGAATGTCTCCAGTCTCGACTGGATACTGCTGATAGTGTCAGCAGATCCATGGATGCAAGCACAGTGCTACGCAGATTTGCGTGGTTGAGGAAGTCAGGGTTCGCACCTGACGGAATCTCTCTATCGGCAGTTCACCTAGCCGGATAGTAGAACACGGCGGCAGACGCTCTGAGCAGGCAGAGCACAGTCTCCCACGAATGGGAACTAGCTCATGATGTCCTTCTGGAGATCTTCGCCCTTTGCTGGAACACCTCAAGTGGATCTGTTCGCGACCTCGGTAAACCGGAAGTGCGAACAACACTGCTCAAGTGAGTTTCCTCCTAGAGGAGCTCTAGGAGACGTGTTCGGGTTGGACTGGAAGTTCCCACTTCTGTATGCGTTTCCTCCAGTCCCAGTGGTTCCTCAAGTAATCAGGAGATTGAGAAAGTTCAGGAAAACCATAATCCTAATTGCCCTGGACTGGGCCAGGAGGATGTGATACCCGGACCTTATGGACATGTCCATCTGCCCTCCAATACATCTGACGCAAACAGAGGATCTTCTCTCGCAAGAGGATGGTCGGGTTCTCCATGCAGAGGTCAACACTCAACCTTCACGCATGGTTTCTGAGAGGTTGAGATGCAAGGATTGAGATCTTCCAGATGACGTAATGGAGATCTTGCTTTCGGCCACAAGGCCAGCAACAATCTTTGTACCGATGTCGTTGGAACAAGTTCAGTAACTGGTGCAAAGATAAAGATGTGGATCCTTTTCAATATGGCACCCCGATGGTGCTCTTTCCTATTACATCTAGCCAATCTGGCGCTCCAGATCGGAACAATTAAAGGATATCTAGCTGCGCTGCCCATTTTCAAGCGCTCCTCGGAAGAGGTTTCTTACTTCAAAATTCCATTGATAGTTCAATTCCTGAAAGGGCTTACTAACGTACACCCTCCAGTCCCTTTTCATATCCCAATTTGGGATTTAAATCTATTACTTAAGTTTCTAACATGTATACCTTTTGAGCCTCTGCACTCATGTCCCTTGAGGCTTCTAACATTGAAGACTGTCCTTCTTGTGGCCTTAACATCAGCCCGCAGGGTTAGTGAAATACAGGCTCTCTCGTGTAAGCCTCCATATACTACTTTTTACAAGGACAAAGTGGTTCTTAAAGTTAAACCATCTTTCTTACCAAAAGTAGTTTCAGACTTCCACTTGTCACAAAAAATCATTTTACCAACATTCTATCCTCCTCCTCATTTGGGCAAAAAAGAGGAGAGATTGCATAGACTGGACCCTAAACGGGCTCTCAGTTTTTACATTTCAAGAATGTCAAAATTGCATCAGGATGACCACCTTTTCGTGGGTTATACTGGCCATAAATTGGGATTAGCGGTGACAAAACGGACCATAGCCTGCTGGATCAGTCTGCCTATAATTGAGTGCTACAGATTGGCGGGAAAAGACCCACTGGAGGATGGGTTACGAGCCCACTCCACAAGGAGAATGGCTACTTCTGCGGCTCTGGAGAGGGGAGTCCCTGCAGCAGATATTTGTTCAGCTGCAACATGGGCATCAATGCATACCTTCATCAAGCATTATTGCTTAGATGCGTCTTCCTCTAATGTGGGTTTATTTGCCAAGGCGGTACTTCATTCCGTCCATGAGAACAATAACTAGTACTCCCACCTCCAAAATTACCACTGCTATGGGAGTCTATCATAAAATGAGGAATACGTGGGAGGACACCATCCATTCGAAGAACAAGTTACTTACCAATTGTAAAATCTTTCGACTGGATGTTCCTCCCACGTATTCCTCATCACCCCTCCCATCCTACCCCGCAGTACAGTTCGCGTTTATTACACTTTCCTCTCACGAAGAGTCTATCAGTTCCTCAAATATTTCCTTGGAAAAACAGAACTGAAGCCAACGGGCGCGGCACAAGCCATTTGTACTGATGGTGACGTCGACACGGTACGGAGCCCATCGAGGGACATCGACGCTACGACCTCGTGCACAGCGCCCTCTGCCGAGGAATGTTTTTTCGGATCATAACGTTAGTTGATATGTAACTTGTTCTTCTCTTGGACCTGGCAGAGGGCCATGCTGCCGCAACCTACCCTTGGTCTGTGGGAAGATGTGTGTAGAAAGATGGCATCAGATCAGATCAGATCTGCTTTCATCCTCTCATGGTAAAGTACTCCGCAGGCCCAGTACTGTTTCATCTGGGGATGTTATCTCTTTTCCTTTGATCCATTCCTCAAGTAAGTTCCACTGGAGGAGTGCTTCAGGCAGACATCGAGAATGCGTAATGCCACTGTGGAATCTAAAGGCAGATGCTGCTGTCGGGGGATGGGGCATCGGATGCCAGATCGTTCCGTCATCTACCACTCAACCCAGCAGCACTTCAACTGTGCGTCTTAGAACATGACCAGCATCAGCCAGAGAGAAGCACTTTGCTGGATGAGCTTTTAAGAGTCCCCTGCACCCTGACCGGAGCATTGGCTCCTTTACAAAATGCCAGCTGCTCAGTCTATTGAGAGCCGTGGGCCTTGCAGTGCCCAGCTCCCGCCTCCTCTTATGGCAGATTGGATGTTCCACGACATAAAGCAGCCTATCGAGGGGAGCTGGCAGGTGAAGCAGGCCCCCCTTAAAGGCCCACTTAGAAGGCCGGATATCCTTGTCTGGGCCTGTCAGGGCAATGAAAGGACACAATCTGCACACTCAGCTAAGCCAAAATGTCCTCATGCATGCCCTTTGCTACCTGCCCTGTACCCTTCCCACCGCTTGCAAAGGTGCTGCTCCTAGCATTGGTGATTTGCACCCTCCATTGACTATTTAACCCTCCTCATGCCTCCGACCCTGCTGCAGATTGTAATCCCACTAAACCACCAAGGTTTAAACCCGCCTTCGCCAACCTGTGCTCTTCCAACTACTCCTAAATTTCCATCCTATCACTTATTCGTCTGTCTGCAAAAACTGGACTACTCCTTTCCATGGGGCTCTCGGATCTCATATGCTTGCGCTCACAGCTGATGTAGCCCCCAGAGCCCCTGCTTGTACCTTTTCCGGAGTGCACCCATTACCTAATTTGTAATTGTACCTACTTATAATATGCTTTATACACCTGATGTAGCCGCTAAACACGGTGTGGCTTTTCCAGAGTGCGCCCACTACTTAATTTGTCCTTGTACCTACTTATAATTTGCCTATACACCCGATGTAGCCCCCAGATCCCCTGGGTGTAACCCATTGGGTGCGACTTTTCCCGTTTGCGCCCATATCCGATTTTACCGTTCCCTATATGTATCTTGCTATGGTCATGTATGTACACCATGCCTTATTACAAACCTAATAAACGGGATATGTCCTAATGACTACTGCAATGATAGGATATGTTATTTATAACGTGCTTAATTCCCAGAGGTTTCTAAGCACGGACCCGGGGATCGAAACTGTGTTGCTCCGTGCCATCTTGCTTCCAAGGCGAGCCCGTTGCTGCTGAGCAATCCTCCCGAGGCAAGCTCTTATTTACTGTTATGTACCTCACTTAAGTTTCCTGTAATTTGCTACCGTCTTGTCTCAGTGGAATTTGCTTCCTTCCATTAACTGTAACTAGCGCATAGATGCCCCAGTGCTTGTGCGCTGCTATAAATGCACATTAAATAAATACATGCTGTGTGCATCAACAAAAAGGCATAGATATAGAAGAAATGCAGCAAAACACTTTCTTGCTATGAAGGAAATGCAATCTAGTTGTCCTATAAAAGGCGGCTATCAATGCGGTCTTCATTGTTCCAACACATACTATTAGTCTGTATTGGAATCCTTCAGTTATGATACCTTTCAATTCTTGCTTAGATTCCTTCGTCTTTTGCTACCACTTCTGTCTTGCTTTGCTCTTCTGCTGCTGTTCCTTCAGGACTAGTTAATCTGCTTTCCTTGTTGTACCTGCCCTGCAGCTGCTCAGTTGTTCAGTCCTTCTTCCTGGGGTCTTACCCTTCATTTGCTGCGTAGCTTCGAATTCTGCAGTCCTTTTGTTAACATCTTGAAATTCTGTGCTCCAGTTATCTGCAAGTTTTTGCCCTTTAGGGTTTGTCCCTCTTGGTGCTGTAAGGAAGGCATGGTATCAACATTAAGACAGACACACATGACCACAGTTCAAGGGTGTTTATTGAACTTCAAAAAGGGTTTGAAAAACACCTAACTAATCCTAAATCTAAAGATGAGATCAAGCTACGACCATCAAATAATAACGCAGTCCTAGTGGTGTCTTGTCAAAACAAAAAGGCCTATACTATAAAACACCTATTGCCAATCCTTACCTCTAAATACAAATAGATAGTGTGGGAAACCATGTTATGTAAAAGAAAGAAGTGTTCACAAAATATGTCAGGATATTCAGGCTGTTGGCCTCCCTTCACCGTGTTTTCAGCATGGGACAAGGCGGCACGCTCGAGCTTAGCACAGTCTCTGGCTTCTCTAGAACGAGGGTGCAGTTCAAACATTAGCATCAGGGTCTTCTGTGCATAAGTCGCTTTGCCTTTCAAAGTCTTTTCTTTCAGAGGGCCTGATGCGACAAACAATACGCTATTTTCCTCTCAGGATTTCACACCTACTCAATTTCTTAGGTGATTGACTATTCAGCTCAGAAGCACACTCATCCAGGCTCAGATTTCCTTTGACAGAATGCTCGTAGGATGTTCATATATGCAATTTCTTGGGTGATTCATGGTTCACCCCGTATCCCCCTCGACCGGGCTCAGATCCGTTTTAACACAATGTTCAGTCTCCATCCACCAGGCTCGGACTAATTTAATTCACTTTAACACAAACTTGCTTTAACCCAAAACTTTCAAATTATCTCCCTTGTTCGGGGTTGGACCAACTTTATTTACTTTGTCATCAACTTTCTTGGCAGTATCAACATCAAAGACTTTTGATTGTGCACAGGATTTTGCTTGACCCGTTGCAGGACCACATCCGATGCACAGTTCTTTGCCACTCTTTCACCTTTGGCAACTCTCAGTTGGATACCTTACATAGACGTTAATGCTGGACCACTCTGTCAAAGGAATCGTATCTTGGTTTCAAAGTTCAATCACTCATCTGTTATTCTATTTTACTCACGTTGGTTATCACATTCGTTTCCTACACTCTTTGCTTCACTGTTGCCGCTTGCAACCTTGGCTTCAACACAGATCGTTCTGGTATTGGTCTCCGCAACTCACCACTTGTGTTCATTTCACTGGTGCTGCTTTGTTGTAGGAGCCAAGGACAGTAACAATGCAGCAGGTGATTCTCCACGCCTTGATTATCGACGCAGGTGGGTCTCGGGTACCTCCGACACACAATGCAGGATGATTCAGCCTGTTGTCCTGATCTTGCGTTTCTATTCTCGATGTTTCGTGAAAGTAGCGGTTCCTCGTCGAAAAGATCAAGGGCACTTCCCTCCTTGCGATCCCCTTGTTTTGCCATCTTGCTCCTCGTGTTAAACTGCCATCTTGGAACTGAGGTGATTTGCTTCACTCAGAGTGTTCTCTTGTCCTCTGCCTTTTTATCCGTGTGTAATGGAAGTCAGGTGTGTGTATGTTTGATGGTAAGTAATTGCCTGACCCTGTCTGGCCATTGTATAGGGACATGTCAGGTATGTGGCTCTGGTGTTAGTCCGTTTTCTCTCATGGTGAGCTGTACATGAGAAAGTGTCTGTGCTGTGGTGAAAGGATGCGGGGGTTGAGTTCTAAGTGTCCTACCTGGTAGGATGGGGTAAAAGTGTTAAAGGGAAGGGGATACCGTGTTTCGCCATCCAGTGTCCCACTCCCTAAAGACCCCTCACCCAGGTGATCCTCCCGCACTGGTTCACTCCCAGAAACTGGATCCAAAAGCGATGGTTGTGTCATGGCCACCAGGATGACCGATCCCTGGGTACTAGCGGGTGAGATACCGTCAGGTTTTTCACAATGCTAAGGCACCAATACCTGAACACGCAAGCTTTGTGTTGAGTAATCGTCAGAGTGGCATCTGCAAATGGGTGACCATATATCTACTCGGCAAATCAATGAAAAAAGACACCAGGTAAGATTTGTTCAGCAAATTGGTCATTCACAGATAAAAGGTTTGGGGAGGTATAGTGCCTCATTACGACCCAGGCGGTAAGTTACCGCCTGGGCCGTGACTTTACCACCATGGCGTAAACTACGTTTACGCCATGGTGGTTGGCGGACTTACCGCCCCATTCCGACCTTGGCGGGGCGGTAAATCCCCAATCCCCATTTACCCTTCCCCATTCCCATTTTTGCCCCATAGGGCATAATGGGAGTGGGGAAGGCGTTAATTACGCCACCGTAAATTACGGTGGCGTAATTAACTCCATGGTCCCTTAGCGCCATGGATTTTAACACCTGCTAAAAGCAGGTGTTAAATCCGCCATGGCGCTAAGGGACCTCGTTCTCAGGCGGTAAGGGTCGGCACTGTTTACGCTGCCGTAAACCCCTTACCGCCTGGGTCGTAATGAGGCCCATAGAAGCTTAAGTAACACACATTACTAGCCTTGCCGATGTGGCGAGTAGTTACATGGACAAAAAAATAGACACACTGAGCCTCATAAGTGTGGGAGTCTGGAAACAAGGGTGCTGGTAAGCTCACCGTCACCCTTGTTTACGGACCGCCACACTAAGAGTCAGCGTGCCGGGGCTGCTGCGCCAGGCAGGTCTGACCCTGCCAGGCGCAGCGACCCCGGTCAGCAGGATCGTCATGGATGCATTGGCACCGTTAGCAGTGGTGCGGGTCTATGGAAATGAGGACTTACGAAATCTGGCGCCTGACTTCTGGCGCCACCTGTACTTGTAATGTCCTGGTGGCACCGGGAAGTCAGGCGTTGTATTCAGTGTTACAGGGTTGGTCGACAAAAGTAATATACTACTAATTGTGGGGATGACAATCTCTGGATCAGTTGGGCGCTGGTAGGGTATGGTGGCCCAATGGTCGCTTTTTGAGCGATTAGATCAATTATATGGTCCAGTCAGGTCATAGTCATTAATTTGTTTATTTTTGGTTAGTTGGCACCAAAGAAAACATCATTGTAGAAACGAATGACAAGTTTTTGACATGGTAACTCGCTACACAGCCGACGCGCGTTTCAACCTAAGTCTTTTTCAAGGCCAATTGAGTCAAGGGGTGGACTTCAATTGCTGTAAGCTGGTCCTCCCAGATAAGGGTGCCAGGGGGGCTGGATAGCCGATCGTTGGCCGGGTCCAGCGAGTTCGTTGCGTGCGAGCGTTCTCGGGAATCCGTGTGCACAAGCAGTATTGAAATTCGCACTATATACTTATGTTACTAACCCTAGCTCACTCAACTGTGATGTATAAAACAGTTTACAACTTCTCTTGCGAGCCCAATTGGGCTTAAATGTGATTTTTAAAGGTTCAATTGTTGTTTTTCTTTGAGTCAAGCCCTCCTCCAACAAAAAAGAAGGCTTTTTCCTTGCCCCACCTTTCTCCTTGGGTCCCCTTTGTATGCAGTTAAATTCCTTCAGGTTCTGCTGAATACTGCAGACCGGTTATAACTCGTACTCCCATATTCCCCCAATTCTAGAAAATGTACACTTGCTCCCGATAAGAGCTAGAATCATTTTCAAACTTCTTATAATAATCCATAAAGCATTTTATGGATGCCCACTACATGTGAAGAACCATTTGATTTAAAAAACGTCTTCTCGTATTCCCCTGTTCAAAAGGGTTTTTTGGCCTGGTTCGGGCTTGTACCATTCATGCTAATAAACACTCAAAGTCCCTCCCTCCCAATGTTCAAGATATAGTGGAAAATATTTTTGGAAAAAATAAAAACTGCCCTTTTCAAATTTTAATTCTTAAAATTCATTCTAGTTTGGATTATGTGAAGGGTGCTTAGTTACCTATGGGCTGAGCGCTGCTCACCAGCAAGTACGTAAATAATCCTATTCCTGGGAGCATTAGTAGTTCAATCGTGTTCATTGATGTGCATTCAAGTTGTCTCAGCTAGTTGTAGCTGCCCCCCATCCCTCAAAATAGTGTATATTGCGCACACCATGAATAGGACTCAGGAATTCAAGTGGGGATGGAAGTTGTAAACAGATTCAGCAGAAGCACGCAGAGGTGGCTCCACCTTTCTTTATATCCCTTCCAACTAATGATGGCATTGGGGGGGACAGGGATTTTGAGGGAAACCTTAAAGTGACCAATGGGGTAGCTACTTTGTGAAGAACTCCCCTGCCATCTGTCTCGTGAAAAGTCAAGAAGCAATGGTCCTACTACCTTAGAAAGTATATATATATTCTTACTTGAAGGGTTAACAACAATAATAACTTGTAAGTTGTGCATGTGCAAAGGAAATCATGGATGCAAAATTGCTGCCCTGACCCATTTCTTAAGTTCATCAGTCTATTGCACTTATCCAATCTCGACTCAAAGGAAATTCTGTTCTCTCCTTTCACTGGACCATGTAACTAAGATAAATGAGCATTGCCCTTAGAATGAAGCATGGCTTGTGCTTACCATTAGTGTGTTTCATTCTAAGGACTTTGTGAAAAGATTTATGATTGAGTATTAGAGGTTGCAAAACTTTGTTATTATTGAGGAATGTTAAACGGGTGTCAATCCTTATTAACCCCCATGTCTTCAGCAGATGGTAGAAGCCTGAGTTCTCACTCTGAGTTACTACAAGAGGTGACTGCATTTTCCTGAGGTTCCTGTATTGAGGGAGTGCACTGCACAGAAAGTACTTAAAACAAATCCAACAATATGCTTCTAAACCTTTCAAAACATATTTTTCACTAAAAAGAATTCCGTCCCCTTAAAAGCCCAAATTATTGTAATGACTGTAAGAAAGTTATGGTATCAAGAATAGACCGACACGTGTGATCATAATTCAAGGGTGTTTATTAAACTGTATAGGTAGAGTGGAAAAAACACCTAATCTAAACCTAAATCTTAGATGGGAGCAAGCTAGGACCATCAAATCAAAATAAGGCAATCCTAGTGGCGTCTTGTCAAAAAAAGGGACCTATACTAAAAAAAAAAGATTGCCAATCCTTTCAACTAAATACCAAAAAGAGTGTGGGATAGGATTGACAAGAAAGAAAGAAGTGTCACATATAAGTCAGGATGTGATAGCCGGGGTCTCCCTTCCCCACGTTTTGAGCACCGGACAAGGTGGGACTCGTTTAGCACAGCACTCTTTCGAGCATTCCCAGCACAAGATGATAGTTCCGTTATCAAGAATCGGGATCTTCGGTGGTTAAGCCTCATTTCTAGAAAGTCTCTTGCCTCCGAGTACGTGATGAGATCAACAATTACAAACAAAAGTTCCTTTCAACCTGTACATTGGGTGATGCCTCTTCCCCCTTGGATCTCCCCCTTCCGGGCTTAGATCCACAAATAGTTCTCAGCGGCATTAGTCCCTTCAGTGATTAACTCTCTTGCTTCCGATGGCCTGAAAAATAACAAACCAAAAGTTCCTTTTCGGATTGCACTTGATGTGATGATTCTTCATCCATGGGGTCCCCCCTTTCCGGGCTCAGACTCCTCTCGAATATCAGCCTTCCTCCTGTCGGGTTCACTCTGGCTTATATTCAAAATGCTTTCTCGTTTGTATTCATTGGGCCTCGTTACACAGACGGCGGTGGACCAAGGTGCTATTAGCACCTTGGTCCATGCTGGTAAAATACCGGCACCGCCTTGGAGGAAAGGGGAATTACCGCCCTATTCCAAGGTTGGTGGGGCGGTAATTCCCCCTTTCCCCATTGCCCTTCCCCATTCCCATTTTTGCGCCATAGGGCATAATGGGAATGGGGAAGGTGCTAATTACGGCACCGCAAATTGCGGTACCGTAATTAGCTCCCTGGTCCCTTTGCGGGTTGGTTTTTAACGCCTGCAAAAAGCAGACGTTAGTCTCCAACCCGCAAAGGGACCTCGTAGTATGGCGGTAAGGGTTAACGGTCACCGGTACCATTAACGGTGACCGTTAACCCTTACCGCCGTCCGTGTAATGAGGCCCATTGTGTAATTGGGGTGATTGCGTCTCACCCCTGGATCTCCCTCTTCCGGCCTCAGACCCCTTTCAAACGTTTGCCTCCCTCTGTCGACTTTACTACAGCTTTTAACAAATCAAATTTCTCTTTTGGCACTCATAAATCTTAATGTCTTTTTAAACAGTTCATTGTG
The DNA here is from genome assembly GCF_040938575.1 of Ambystoma mexicanum. Classification (NCBI taxonomy): domain Eukaryota; kingdom Metazoa; phylum Chordata; class Amphibia; order Caudata; family Ambystomatidae; genus Ambystoma; species Ambystoma mexicanum. The sequence goes on along the minus strand of NC_090921.1, from coordinate 1,356,113,302 downwards.
GACATCCCTCTTCTGGGTTCACTTTTGTCAACACACTGTTTCTTGGGACTTTAGACTTTGCCCCTCTTTATTGGCATCCCCCTGTCGGATTCACTCTTGCCATTTCACAATTCCTTTTACTTTCTTTTGATGCAGGATTCACTTCCCTTGCGTCTGCAATGGTTTCTTGGTCAAAGACTTTCGACTGTACAGGGATTTTGCAAGACCCCTGTATGATCACTTTGACCTATCTTTGCATCTCCCATAGGGCCTTCTGGTATCAGTAGTTTCTTTGAAACGCAGGATCAACCAGAGTCTCTCGTGAGCACCTACATGGTGCCGGACCCCTCTGCAGCTGGTCTTGCCTAAACAATGTACAGTTCTCTGAACTTTCCTCAATGTTCCACTTTGCGACTTTCATTCAACACAGTTCGGTTTCTTTATCGGTTCTCGCCTCCACTCACCGGCTGTGATGAACCGTTTGGCTTTCTTCATTTCGGGAGTCAAGGCCGGTACCATGGTAGCAGGCGTCTCCCTATGTCCTGTTTTTCAGCGTTGGTACGCTCTGTGTACTGTTGACATCTGTTGCAACCCACTTGGGCTATTGTTCGCGGTTTTACGATTCCTTCCACAGAGGTCTCCCTGGTCTGGGTCAGAAAGGGCAAGGTCGCTTCTCTCCTTATCAGCCTTTCGTTTCTGGCCACCTTTGTCCTCTTCTTGAACTGCCATGCCTGGATAGCTGTCTTGTCGTGCGGTCTGCCTTGCCCTTTTGTGCTTTCGTGTTCCACCTTTTATCCCTGTGGGGAAAGGAAAGGGCTGTCGGGTGTGTGTGGTTCTGGTTAATTGCCTGACTTTGCATGACCCTTGGGTTGGGACATGTCAGGTAAACGGCTTCAGTGTTAGTTCATTTTGTTTTGTGTCGGGAGAAAGTGTTTCTGTCGGAAAAGGTGGGAGGTAGAGTTCCTGAGTATTCTGCGTGGTAGGATGGGGAGAAGGTATTAAGAGAAGGGAGAATTGTATTCTTCGTTTTTGGGTGTCTAGGTAATTTTGAAAGGCTAAGTTTGGTAGGGTTTGTGAAATGAATAGGGGGGGATTATAGGAACAGTAGTGTTTTGTCCATACTGACTGGGAGTTCGGAATATAATAACCAGAGGGACATGGAAAAGAATGACCGGGAGTAATCGGCTAGGACACAGGAAAACGGGGATTCTGGGAGAGATCATTTCTGGGTGCAACACGGTTTATGATCCTACGTGATTGGTTATCTGCGGTGGGGTCGTTGGATCATCTGGGCAAGAGAGATTCAATGGGAGGAAGGGAGGCAAATATATTACAGCCTACAAAGGCCTAAGGGATCTCGTCCTTCTTCTTCCTCAGTATAAGAGCACATCTCACCTGGGGTACTTCCCTGGGTTCCCCGCATCCAGGTGACCTTTCTCTCGTCCTCCCCTAGAGTTGGGGGTCTGAGAGCATCGGCCCTTCCCAAGCCACCTGAATAAGGAATTTCCGAGGTTTGCTTGGGAGTATACCCTCCGCTTTCCCACATGACAAAAGGAAGTTCCTATATGGATGCATTTGGTGTTGGTCTGCTTAGATATGTATGGTTTCCCAAGTACATGCTTGTTGGTGGATATTTGTCAACGCGTGACATTGTAAACAAGTTCCTTACCAGGTCCCTGAATGGGGTTAGTTCTTAAGTAACACATGTAGTCTTAATGATTCTGCATTTGTGTGACATATCCATGAAAATGAAATTTGTTAAAAATAGCAGCCTCCAAAAAACAGGAATAGTTCTACGGTGTAGTTTTGTGTTGGCATGGGTGATAAAGGTGGGGCGGGGGAGGGTAGGGGGGGGGCAAAGCACAAACACATTTGGTAAAGACATTTTGAAAAGTACAAATGTATTCATTGTCTAGGCAAGGATCCTGTCCTTATGTCCTTTTCACTCACCTGGAGTGGACTTGTATAATGTCTTCTCTCTGAGTCCTGGATGCATGTGTAACACTTCATGTACGCTCCTAACGAAAAGACCGGGCTGGCGATAAGAGGTCCCAATGAAACCATGAATTAGCACTTTGTTATGACTGCCCCTTTTAATTGTTGTCATTATTATTATTATTATTATTATTATTATTATTATTATTATTATTATTATTATTATTATTATTAGTGCTTCATGCCAGACTCCTCCAGGTCCAAGCACTCCACCGGGAATCAAACCCATGTTCCATAGCATTGGGCCTCATTACGAGTGTGGCAGCCCAGAAACAAGGGTGCCGGTAAGCCTACCGGCACCCTTGTTTGCTGACCGCCAAACTACAAGTCGGCCTGCAGGTACCAGTGCACCTGGCAGGTCTGACCCTGTGGGCGCAATGGCACTGGTAGGCAGAGTTGTTAAGGAAGTACTGGCACCGTTGGCAACGGTGCCGGTGCTTCAGAGTCCCCATCCCCATGGATTCCTATGGGACTCCCCAGGAATGGGGAGTTCCCGCGCCCCAATGTCCCAGTGGAAATGGTGTTTCGGGATCGGCAGCAACCTGCCGGTAGGACCTGCGGGTTGCCGCCAACCTCGTAATGGGGTCCATTGTCCTGTTCCCAAAGTGAGCACAATGCCAGTGATTCATCCTCCCGGCCTTTTGGGGTGGAACAAATCCTGATTTACATATGGTCTTTCCCCTTCTGTAATGACGTGGAAGGCTGAAAAACTATAGTCGGGAAGGTTGCCTAGAGCAATGCCAGCGGTTTTTGATTTATTTAATACCTTCCAAACATCTCTCTTCTCTTTTGTCTTAGCAAGTTCTGTTCTTCCAGGTATTTCTCCCGATACTTCCCATTAAGCAGTTCTTCCATTTAGCAGTTCGAGTAATAATCTCTTGTTTTCCCCAATTTGGCCTCCTCATTAAAGCTGATATATGATTTCAGTTTTTTTTTTTTCCATTTGCATGCAAAGTGGTGGTTGGTTTTGCTGACTTACATGTGTAAGCAATATTGGTGGGGCTATCGAAGAGCCATGACTGACCTGATGGTTAGGAGGGAATCTAGATGGCTGGCCTGATCTTCCGGACGTTTGAGATTTCATGTGTGCTGTACATGATGGAAATGGTAAATTTGGTCGACCTAAATGATTATAGTGGTACACACACACACACTTGAAAGAAGAAAATGCAATCAACAAATGTACCACTCACAAATTTGTGTTGATCACATAACACAAACCGTTTATGCTTGAGTGTGGCCTCATGGTTAGCTAGTTCCTGTAATTGCTGCCGCAACATACCTTTAATCTTAATGCAAGATGCTCCTCCGCCCACTGCTTTCCCAGCATCTCAGAAGACTTCCTGGCCTTATGTGGCGGTAGAATCGATGTACTCCCAATTGCTGATTCTATTTGCTCTGCAGCCACCAGGTTCGATGGTAGATAGTTTATCCTCGAAAGGCATCTCTCTGGGTTGGAAGGCCACTCGCCTTCCTTTCGCTGTGACTGGGGAGTGGTAAGGAAGGAACATCTTCCCAGTGTTGTGTGAGTTATATATTCCCAGGGGCCCTAAGACATCAAAAAAAATATATTCCCGAGTACCACCTGTGAACATGAAGTGACTGTAATTTCTCTTTCTTTTTTTGTCAAGTATAGCTTCATGTGTCTGTTAGGTTGTACGTGTTTGTTCTTTGAGTTAGCTTGTTTATTATGCTTTGTTTTGGGGGTTACCTATCTGCCCAGGACTTTATGGAAATCTCCACCCACGATTAGCTCCCCTCCTGCAAGCTCCATCATTTTTGGATAAAGCATGTTGAAGAAATCCTCTTCCTTCTCTTTTGGTGCATAGTTTGAGGCCATAGTGCTCTTCGGTCTGGCCCTCCATCAGAATGATGTGTCTGCCCTCATCAGTTTAACCCATAGGCTAAAGCGTATATACCCCCTTGTGGATTAGAATGCCAATCTTCTTGTCTAAATCTGAAGCGAAGTATTGCGTCGTGAAATGTTTAGAGACAAGTTTAGTTTAGTTTAGTTTCTCTTCCTTCTCTCTGTGCATGTGTCTCCCACAGTTAGGAGACATTCACTTCCAGAATTTGTAATCTATTGAGGATCCCTTTCATTTTACAAGGGATAGCCCCAGGAGGTTGAGGGCAACAAAACTAAGGTGGATCATAATCTTGCCTTGGGGAAAGACTCCATCTAATCAAATCCCACCCGAAGGGACCAATTGGCTGAAGATACCAAGGGGTGCATTTTCCTGAGCTAAGCCATAGGCTTCATAAATAACTGCTGTGATTAACGCCCTCCAGCCTCCCAGACCTTACCTCACCATCCCTAACAACTCCCCAAAATGTCCTTTCCCTACCTTCACTAACAATGTGCATTCCTCTGGCTTGGGAAGAGGATATTTTTATCATGTTGCCCTGAGTTCTAGGATGTATGTTCTAAGCTCTAAGTTCCTGATTAAGTGATCTCGAAGTTAACCAGAAATATCCATCCTCTGGGAGGAAAGTGGACACAGCCTCTTGCGTTAACCACTCTTGCTCTATTAGGTACAGTAATTTAAATTCCCTAAAATGAATGTGTACGAGTTTGTTGCGTTTTATTAGCTTTCCTACTGACCTTGCCTGTTAAACACATCCCACACCATCTGATCTCTCACCGTCGTCCCTCAAAATTTAACCTGCTGAATTGTTCCTCTTTTTCATCGCACTTGTCGAAGTGCATCATGCCACATAGTAATGCTGCACAGTCTAGTTCCAGCGACTCTGGGTGCATAATTTTTCACTGTTTTTGGAGGTAAGATGTAAGCTTTAGAGCCAGATATTGCATAGTGCTCTGGACGAAATTATCGAACAGCACACCAGCTTGTATATGAACACACAAGCGTTCAGGGTGACTGTATTGAAGCAGTAGAAAACCGTATTGAAGCTGTATTTTGAAATCTATTAAATGGTCTGCATGCAGGGGGGAGGGTGTTAGTGGTTTCCAAGGCACACACGAGGTCGAATAGTGCTGCACTTGAGCAGAAAGTAGCATAGCATTCTTAAATTTGAAATTTAGAAAAAAACTTGGATCAAAAGAATAAATGGTGCCAGGAAACGGGACTGTTTAGAGTCACAAACCAGATAGGCAAAAGGTATTAATAGAGACGCAAAGGGTCTTTTTTTATTGCAGGTAAGTGCAGTGTTACTGCTTTTAGACCAGTGCAATTTTCTTGAAACTGAAATAGGAAAATTGTTCAAATTCGTAGTCCTTGATCAGGTGATGTATTCTAAAAGGACAAACCACATAATGTAGCAATTCGGATGTCTCTTTAGTCTAAACCTATTTAACCTTCTCTAGTTCTAGCTCCAAAAACATTCAAACACTCCTGGGTGTGAAACCTAGTCACCAAAACACACCTGCATTAAAATACATATGACCACATCATGCATGTGCGAAAGTTGTCAGTCCTCTTTACTATGTTTTTTTTCCTCTGGCAGGCGTCCAGACGAGTAGACATTGGTCCTACAAAACATCAACACTCAAACACAGACACCATGCATATTTGCACTCGCACATTTGCACACTCAAAAAATGACATGCATATGCTCACAAACTTGTGCATTTGCAAATGCTGCTCACATGTGCACACTAGTGTGCACTCAGGTGCACTTGCGCACTCACATGTTCACCCACCCATACCCACCCAGATTGTGTACACTGACATTAGCATTAGAGCTTAACTGTTGCCCCACAGTAGACTTGTGATCTCTAGTTTAATTGTTGCGGTATGGGTTGTTCCCTAGTCCACTCATTACCCAACTCTATACATTATTTACCCTGGTTGGATTGTTTGCCCTAGTTTAACTGTTGCCCACTGTATTTTGCATCTTAGACTCCTAGAGCTTTACCAATGGTATGCATTTTTTGCCCCAGCATTAACTCTTCTTCGCACCCAAACACTGTAGACAAACTATGCCACTTGCAGACACATTTAAAATCCCTCCCTACAGATGTTGAACAGAACTCCTCTACAACAAAATACCATACCACCGCTCTGGCTGATGCACCGTAGCACAATGGGCACAGGTGGATCCCATCTGGATCTCTCCTTAAAAGGGCCATAAGCTCCATCCATAACTGAGTGTTCTGGCAACAAACGTGATCAATTAATCCACTTGCCCTGGTGGGGGTCTTGTGATGGAACCAATCAGACTTTCTTAGTTTAGAAAAGTGAAAAGAAAGCAGTGTTTAGTTATAAACTAAATATAACGGGTCAGTAAAGAATAACGTGTTACAAAGATGTGAGTATTTCAAGTGGGTAATGTTGTCAAGTCATTAGCTTTTTATGTTGATCTCAAAGCTGTGGCAGCATCCGAAACACATTAAGTCTTAAAAGGTCATGAGTCATAAATGCGATGCTATAGATCAGCGTTTTACTACGAGAAGTGGTTTAAAAAAAAAATAACAGTCTACATTTTGAAAGAGTTGCACGAATCGCCAGACGTGGCTAGACTCTGCATACCATTTAGGACACTCATGGTTACCAGGAAATATTTTCAGTTCCCCAATAACAAAAAGGGGAAATGCTGTAATTACTCTTTTGTTGCACGGGTGAACGGAATCTATTAAAGTATTTGGCTCTGGCTTTTTCGCTCTTTCTCAATACCAGCGTTATTTTGGAATTACGCAAACAATGTAAAAAAACAGCGTATTTATAAAAAGACACTCTCCACCAATCTTGTAGTTTTGAAGACATATTAATTTAAATACAATCGTTTCAGAGTAGTGAATAAAGATTATTAGCAACAGATTTCCAGACTCGAAGTTGATGAGAAATGTTTTCTATGAAAATAAATGATCCAGTGCTACTTGGTAGCTTAGCCTGCAAGACCACAGCCATGTCCCAGAGTCGTAAAAAAAATAACGAGCTGTTTTTGGTACATTTTACCCCTGTGAGCAAGTCCACTATGTTGTAGAGGACTGGGTGTCATTTTTAAGAATACCTTTGTGACTGTCATTGATTTTTCACAGGCTGATTCCGTATTTGCTTCATTCAGAACTGTGTGTACTCCTGTAAATTTGTTGGTTTATATATGTTTACAAAATTGCTACCGCGCAGACTCATGTCCATTTATTTGGCTACTGTTCCATTTTAAGTGTCTTATTTACGATTCTAAAACCAATAGTGCAGACATAATCTGTTTACTGTACAGAAACTAATACTGACGTTTGTCAGGCTTGTGGAGTAACAGGGTAGTCAGGAGACATGCGACTTACTCGGCTGTAGTGCCGGATGTTCCTGGCTCTTTCTGGCAATTCAGGTGGCACCCTCCCCCTTCTTTCTACGGTCTGCTCTTTTCGTGAAAGAAACCTTTGGTTAGTAAACAGTTATTGCACAGGAAGGATATCTGCTAAGTGGTTGGAGGCCATGGGGAGTGCTGTGGTCCCTTTGTTGAGAAATGTGGTTTCATTCCAATATATGTACTGAATGCGTGCCTAGTAGCCACGTACCTCCTGGCAATTTTGCAATCTTCTACCAGCTTAGTTATAGACACTGGCCATCATCTCTCTCATGTCCAGGATAGATTATGCCAGCAGCCTATACCTTGAAATGCCGGATTATATATTGAAGAACCTGCACTGTATACCGAACAGTGGGCCAGACTTCTCAAACTCTCACGAAGGGACCACATCACTCTGGTGCTAAAGATGCTACATTTGCTGTCAGACGAAAAACAAATTAAATTCAAAACAATGTGCATAACTCAAAGCAATCCACTGCCAAGGAGCAGAATTCTTAGAAAAGAAAATCACCATTTAACAGCCGACCAGAACACTCCGAACCAGCAACGATATCTACCTGGAACCTAAACCATACACAAGGAAAAAAGCTTCGTGCATCAGCATTCTCTTGCCTAGCTGCAAAATTTAAAACGTCCTCCCGAGATAGATCTGAAAGCTGAAGGACCATCTAAAATTCAGAAAACCCCTAAAAACCTGGCTCTTCAACTCAGAACCGGACGAAAACGAATGAGCAACACCAACACCCCACAGAATGAACACAAAAATGGCAAAACCGGAGGACTAGACCAGACCACGACGAATGGGAGGGAGATCCAGGTGCACCCATTTCCATAGAGTGCCCTACCGGAAACTAAGGAGAGAGATGGGAACGTCTTAAGTTGAATCACAGATAGAGGCATTAGAATTGAAAGGGAAAGAGTGGCGACTGAACAGATAAACCAGGGGAACCAGGAAGCTCAAGGGCATAGGGTAGAGGTTTCCCCCCCTCCTCCAGGGGCCCAGGGAGGTGATATGATATTGTGCTCATACACAAGTGTCTCAGAGTGCGACAAGGCAAGGCAAGGGAGGGGAACGGGGGAGAACAAAACAACGATCTTACTAGGGCCAGTGACATTGAGAATGCGCAAATGCATGGGAGAGGGGGAGAGAAGTGGAAAGTGCGGATCATGGGCGAAAACAGATAAATAATAATAAATAAATAATAAAGGCAACAAACAGTGGTAGTGCAGCCAGCAAGTGGCAAGTGCTGGGTTTAAGGCAGCAGACAGGGTGTATCTGATAAGTGCAGAACCACAGTGCAAGGGGTCTCCCAGAGGCAATGCAGGAGGGTGGAAGAGTGAACAGGTGAATGGGCCCGGAAGACGGGGAGTAGGCCAGGTGCACAGTGCCTAGAGAGAACAGATGAGCAGGGGAGAAGGGGGGGCAAAGGCAGAAGCAAAGAGGAAGGTCTTGAGGTGCTTCCAGAACCAGAGATGGTTCTTAAGTTTCAGAGTGGCAGGGAGGCTGTTCCAGAGGGAGGGCCCAGCTGAAGAAAGAGATCTACCCCCAGCTCGTTTCTTTGAGAAACGACTGACCCTGAGGGACTTAGAACTAGAGGAGCGAAGAGCTTGAGAGGGGGAGGTATTTACGGAGGGAAAGCTGAAGGTATTTTGAACCCAGGCCCCAGAAAGCCTTGTGGACAATGCATAGGGTTTTTAATGTAATCTTTGCATCCACTGGGAGCCAATGGAGAGATTTCAGTGCTGGAGAGATGCGATCCCAGGGCTTGAGGCCAAGGACAAGTCTTGCAGTCCTGTTCTAGATTAGTTGCAGATGGCGTTGTTATGAATCCTGCCCCTCATGTCCCCAGCCCACCAAGATGTCAGGCTGGAGCCAGGCCACTATCACCTACATGGCCCTCAAGGGCCTCTCCATCCCTCCAAAGACCCACTTGGAGTCAGACTTGGCGCTGGTGGCACCAGACTCACTCACTCCCATAGGATAACATTGGGGATTGGACTTGTAGTGCATTGATGGGGACAGGATGGATGCCCCCACATATTTCGGTTCCCAGAACTGCATGTGCGGTCTAGTCTTTTGGGTGTGGTTCAGCCCAGAGACACCTGGGATACCCAGAGACTATTTAAGCCACACCCAGGCTGAGAAACATGCTTTGTTTTCTGCACCTGCAGCGTGACACTCACCATGTTCGGATTGGTTACCAGTAGGCCTGCATCTTTCTTCTGCACTCAGCTCCTGCAAGAGCAAGAACAAGAACACTGTTAGGAACAGCATTACCTTGCGGCGCTTCTGCCCATCATTCATCGCTCCTTCTGTTCTGCGGGCATCTTTGGCGGTGTCATTGCCATCCCGGCACGCCGCTTCCTAAGGAAAAGGGAAAAGAACAGAAAAAAGCCAATAGTAAGCATTCTGCAAATCTTTGCTTATTTTTAAAAAATGTACGAGCTTGAAACGCTTACCTGAATCGCAGCCGCTCTGGGGGAACTCTATCTCCGGAACTTCTCATCCATCTGCAAGAGGGAAAAGACACTCCAGGTCAGCGTGGAAACATCTAGAGGCGCCGCATACCGCGCTTAGCCACCGCATTTCTTCTTCATAACCGCCATCCACACTGAAAACGTCGCGGCACCTAAAAGACACAGAAAAAGAACTCCGTTCAATGCAAATACGAAAGGGGTGCATAGCGCATTGCGCTCTCACTCACCTTTAGCGCTACACATCTCAGCAGCACGCCGCCATCCCCGGACGCCGGCCATCATCTAAGGAAGGAAAGGAACGAAGTAAGAGAACTGTTCAAAAGACTCATTATACTTACCTGTTGGACTCTTGCCAGTGAAGTAACTAGGCAGCAGCGAGCCCGCATCAATCAACGCGCCCCTGTGCTGAAAGCAGGACGGAGAGCACACTATCCAAGAAAACAAGGCGAGCTGTGGATCAAAGGGAAGGGTTGGACCCCAGGGAAGAAGGGGTTCAAGCACACAGACAATAGGGAGTTAAACTCTACCAATCCTGTGTTTCAGGCCCAGTCTCCAGTCGAATAGCCTCCAGGGAAAGGTTTGAGGTCCTAAGAGGTCAACAGGCTGAGTTACGTCCCTGTGGATACCAGGTGAGCGTTACAGAACGCAAAGCCTCACATCAAAATCCACCTGGGCGTCATGGAAACGTCAGAAACCGACCAGTTAGCCCACATGTTGGGGCAGCTACGTTCCGAAGTACATGCAGCCAGGCAGGAGACCAACACCCTAAGGAGAGAGCTGATAGTAGCCAAAGAACGCACTGATGATTTAAGCGGGCAACTTCTCCAGTCACAAGCAGGGCATGCACCATTGCCGGGAAGCGTGCCCTCGATGCCAGCGCCATCGGCCAATCCTGTTCAGTTAACCCTTCCTGGGGCAGTTCCCTTGGCCCCGCCCGAACGATTTACGGGGGATCCCAAGAGGTTTGCAACGTTCATGAACCAGTGCCGCCTGCACTTCCTTTGTAGGCCAGGGGCCTTTCCGAATGACCAATCGCGGGTCGCTTTTGTGCTATCCTACCTGAGTGGTAGCGCCGCAGACTGGTCTGTACCCTTTGTGGCCCAAGATGATCCTTTGCTGCATGACTTCAGGGGCTTTCAGCAGGAGATGGAAAAGCTGTTTGCCCGTCGTACTCATGGGCAGGCATTAGACAACCAACTTGTGTCCCTACGCCAAGGGAATCAAGACCTATTAACATACATAGCCACGTTCAATAGACTCGTAGTTGAAGCAGAATGGCCAGTGGAGAAGAGAACCACGTTATTTCATCAGGGGTTGCGGGGGGAGCTCAAGGATGTTCTCGCACAAGTAGTGACCCCCCCGAAAGACTGCTCAGAATTCATTGACCTTGTTGTTCAACTGGATCATAGGTTGCAGGACCGAAGAGCAGATCCAACCAGACCGGCCCCTCGCCCTATGTATGTGCGTTCAAAGGACAATACTGCCCGAACAACGGAAGATTCAAGAGAACCAATGCAAATCGGGGGTGTCAGATCCCCCTTGACTAAAGTGGAAAGGAAAAAAAGGAGACAGCAGCAGTTATGTCTGTAGTGTGGAAGGTCAGTTAATGTCCTTAAAGAGTGCCCTGTGAAGCAGGACGGTAGGGGCCACAGACAAGGAAGATACCATCAAGGAATCGGAAAACTCCCCAGCCCGGCAAGTGTAGGGGTCCACTTGTCAAGCGAAGAAAGTGAACTACAGATCTCCCATTTTGCACTATCTGTGGTCTTGATAAATCCCCAACACCCATCTTGGATGCACGCAGTAAGAGCGTACATAGAAAGATGGGGCTTCCGTTACGTCCTAAATCAACCACCGACACTGTTACCACTGTTGACGGCACGGAAATAGCTTCTGGTCCAGTATCCCAATGCACTGCAGCTTTAACACTTCTGTGCCAGGATGGACACCAAGAATCTATCGTTTTCGACCTCATTAAGGCACCACAGTTGTGGTTGATTTTGGGAATGCCATGGTTGGTAGCTCACAATCCTAGAATCGATTGGCGAGCAAAAGAATTGGCCTTTCACGAGACTTGCGCCCACACATGTTATCGCCAAGAGAAACAACCAATAGACACCAGAACCTCCACGCTTGCGACTGTGGCAATCAGCACCCTACCAAGTGAATACCAGGACTTTCAAGATGAAGAACCGGATAATCCCTTGCCACCGCATAGACCGTACGATTGCCAAATCGACCTGATAACCCGGCGCACAAATCCCTTGTGGGCGAATTTACGCACTCACGGAACCAGAAGCACCTGAAGGCCTATCTTGACCAATACCTGGCCAACGGGTTCATCCGTCTCTCGAGGTCCCCAGCAGCCAGTCCTCTATTCTTCGTACCGAAAAAGGAGGGGGACTTGAGAACATGCATAGACTATCACGCACTGAACCAGATTACCGTAAAAAATCGCTAGCCCCTGCCACTGATCCCTGAATTGCTTGATCAAGTCAAAGATGCCCAAATCTACACACAACTAGACCTGAGGGGGGCATATCACCTTGTTCGCGTAAAACAGGGGGACAAATGGAAAACCGCTTTTCGCACCAAATACGGCTTGTACGAATATCAAGTAATGCCCTCTGGCCTTTGCAACGCGCCTGCTGCATTTAAATACTTCATGAACAATGTCCTACGGGAATTGATTGATGTCTGTGCTCTAGTGTATATCGACAATATCCTAGTATATTCCGCATCAAAGCAGGACCATGTTACACACGTCCGATCCGTATTGGAGAAACTCTATCAACACCAGCTCTACGCCAAGCTCAAAAAGTGCTCATTCCACGTCTCCGAGGTGGAATTCCTGGGCTTTATTCTCAGCCCGAATGGATGTACACAAGGTAGATGCTACCCTGAACTGGCTACCCCCAAATTCATTCAAAGGGGTTCAAAGTATGCTGGGTTTTGCAAACTTCTACCGCCGGTTCATCCCAGGATTTTTGCAACTCGTGCATCCCATCACGTCATTACTAAGGAAAAGCAACAAAAAGTTCCAGTGGACAATAGAAGCTGAGGAGGGTTTCCAGGAACTCAAAGCAAGATTCACATCTGCCCCAATCTTACGCCACCCTCGCCCTGGTCTCCCATACCTGGTGCAAACGGATGCCTCGAGCATGGCTAGGGGAGCCGTCCTCTCACAAAAGGACCCCGAAACGCGCCAGTTACACCCCGTTGCCTTCTGGTCGCGTAAATTCACAACCCCTGGACCAGACAAAGAACTCCTGGCCATTAAGTCAGACTCTAAGGCATAGCGGCACTACCTCTTGGGCGCCAGACACACAATCATCGTAATAACTGACCACCGGAACCTCCGTACCTAAAAACGGCAAAGGCCCAATCCTCACAACAAGAACGTTGGGCTCTTTTTTTTTTTTTGCTGAATATGACTACGTGATTACATTTCGACCAGGGGTGAAAAACGGGAAGGCCGATGCCCTTTCTCGTATGGGGGTGGAAGAGCAAGGGTATCAGAACCTTGACCCAATAGGAATCATCCCGAGTGACAAGCTCCTAGGAATCACAGCAACCATAACTCAGAAAGAATGACATGAAGAAATCCAAAACCTGATGAGTCCGGAGCAATTACAAGCGTGGAGTGCACAAGGAGAACATTACATGATAAAAGATCAGTTGCCATACTTCAGGAATCGTTTATTCTTACCAAACCAAGTATTACGAGAGCAAGTCATGTCCGGTTATCATGATTCCTTGATCGAGGGCCACCCCGGAATCGCTAAAACCCTAGCCAAGGTAAAGCGAAATTATTGGTGGCCCACGTGGCGTAAAGACATTATCCAATTCATCCTATCTTGTGGAGTGTGTGCTCAAAACAAGTCATCCAAGTAGAAACCGGCTGGGCTATTACAACCATTGGAAATCCCACCAGCTCCCTGGCACACATTGTCCCTCGATTTTATTATTGACTTACCACCCAGTCAAGGGTTTAACACTATTCTTGTGATCGTGGACCTATTTTCAAAAATGGCACATTTCATTCCTCTTAAGGATCTCCCAAATGCTTCCACTCTGGCAAAGGTATTTCTTGAAGGCATCGTACGGCTCCATAGGTTTCCTTCAGTTTTGGTCTCAGACTGAGGTACTCAATTCGTATCTAACGTCTGGAGAAAATGCTGCTGTATGGCCCAGATCGACATCCGGCTATCCATCACTCACCATCCCCAAAAGGATGGTCAAACTGAGAGGACAAATCAGACGCTCGAGCGGTATCTGCGTTGCATATTACACCAAGCTGAAGGAAGCTGGTTTGACCTATTATGGATAGCTGAATATGCTTATAATAATTCCCTACACACCAGCACTGGGCAGACACCCTTTTATACCATGTATGGCAGGCACCCACGTACTTCTGAGTTGGACGTTCCTACAACCCTGGAAAAGCCAGCAGTCGAAACCTTGCACACAACCATTTCTCAAACCTTTAAAAGGGCAGCTGAACACCTACTTCAAGCTAAGAATCGCCAAAAGAAGTTTGCTGATCAACACCGATCAAAGGCCCCCAACTACCAAGTGGGAGACAAAGTCTGGCTGGCGTCTAAACACGTGTCCATTAAAGGAGCCCAAACTTTCCGTCCAAGATACCTGGGTCCATTCACTGTCACCTCCGTGATAAATCCTGTGGCGGTCAGACTAGCTTTGCCGTCTAACATGCAGATTCATTCTGTGTTCCACGTGTCTCTCCTTAAACCTGTTTGACCTGGGTAGCAACGCCACAGCAGCCAGTAGTAGTCGCCGGGGAGCCAGAATTCGAAGTCAAGGGCATCCTAGATTCAAAGTACGTCAGATTCAAATTATACTACTTAGTAGACTGGAAGGGTTATGGTCCACAAGACAAGACAGGACATGGGAGTCTTGTGAGTACATCCATGCACCTCGCTTGTTTAGACGATTTCATCAAAACCATCCAACCAAACCCAGGACCAGACAGAACCTTGAGAGGGGCCTTGGGGGCGGGGGTGCTTACATGATTCCTGCCCCTCATGTCCCCAGCCCTCCAAGATGTCAGGCTGGAGCCAGGCCATGATCACCTACATGGCCCTCAAGGGCCCCTCCATCCCTCCAAAGACCCACTTGGAGTCAGACTTGGTGCTTGTGGCACCAGACTCACTCACTCCCATAGGATAACATTGGGGATTGGACTTGTAGTGCATTGATGGGGACAAGATGGATGCCCCCACATATTTCAGTTCAAAGAACTGCATGTGCGGTCTAGTCTTTTGGGTGTGGTTCAGCCCAGAGACACGTGGGATACCCAGAGACTATTTAACCAGCACCCATTCTGTGAAACATGCGTTGCGTTTTCTGCACCTGCAACGTGACACTCACCGTGTTCGGATCTGTCTCCAGTAGGCCTGCATCTTTCTTCTGGTTTCAGCTCCTACAAGAACACTGTTAGGAACAGCCTTACCTTGCGGTGTCATTCCCATCCCAGCACGCCCCTTCCTAAGGAAAAGGGAAAAGAACAGAAAAAAGGCATTAGTAAGCATTCTGCAAATCTTCGCTTATTTTTAAATAATGTACGAGCTTCAAACGCTTACCGAATCCCAGCCGCTCTGGGGGAACTCTGTCTCCGGAACTTCTCATCCATCTGCAAGAGGGAAAAGACACTCCAGGTTAGCCTGGAAACATCTAGAGGTTCCGCATACCGCGCTTACCCACCGCATTTGTTCTTCATAACCGGCATCCACGCTGAAAACGTCACGGCACCTAAAAGACATAGAAAAAGAACTCAGTTCAATGCAAATATGAAAGGGGTGCATTGCGCATCGCGCTCTCACTCACCTTCATCGCTACTTGTCAGGGGAATATTGCCCTCGTAGTGTAGCCGAAGAATTCATCTGACTATTATACCCCGCTGGCTGAAAGTGAACAACCAGTGCGATCTAGTAGCGAAAAGATAGGATGCCAAACGAAGACCAGGATGGCTGCAGAACTCCGGATAAGGTGCGCCGACACAGGAGTATAGGTAGACTGGAAGCGACTGTAAGGAAAGTGACGTAAGTTATCCACAATCCGTAACAGTAATACAGTGTGAACAAAGAATAACGGAACACTGACCTTTGAGTTAAACACTGTCAAACCCAAAGAAATGTACCAGCCAATCTACCAGTTTACCCCTGTGGATAAGAAAATGAAACCATAAATGCTAGCTACTGGAATTGACAGGCTAATAATTACAAAAAGGGAAACTCAAAAGACACCCTTACCGTGAAGGAAGCTGTACTGGAGCAGCTGAGGCAATGATGATGATTCGAGGGTCCGTAGAGGAATGCAGAGAATCCAAACAGAAACTACCCCGACGG
Source organism: Ambystoma mexicanum (assembly GCF_040938575.1). Taxonomy (NCBI): domain Eukaryota; kingdom Metazoa; phylum Chordata; class Amphibia; order Caudata; family Ambystomatidae; genus Ambystoma; species Ambystoma mexicanum. Next base: position 1,356,097,211 of record NC_090921.1, on the reverse strand, counting down.
AACGAGGACGCCTAAGCAGGACTCACTGGCCGCCTCAAGTTCAAAGTACACACCAAGTTTCAAATCCAAAAGGAAGATCCAGAACCAAAATCCAAAGTATCCGTAAACCAAGGCAGTTCAAAGGAAGTCCGTAACAATCCAAAAGGCAAACAAACGTAGGCTAGTTCGAAATCCGTGGAGGTTCCGAGGTCAAAGCAGTACAATGAATGGATCAAACAAAGTTCAAACACCAAGGAGGCAGGAGACCGGCAATATGCAGGGACAGTCCGAAATCCGATACACAGGAAGGCAGTTCCAAGATGGGCGGGGAAAGGGAGGGAAGGTACACAAGATTCAATGATACAAAGTAACGCCACTGGAAACCAGGAAGTTCAGAAGCACTGAGTGATTCCCGGCGGCGCTATTTAAACAATCACGTGAGCGCATAGTGATCACGTGAACACGCTAGCAGCACGCCGGAGGCGGGGCAATGAAGAAATGACAGGACGCCAGCGTTGCCAAGCCAACTTCCATGCTCCTGGTAATCCTCGTCTTAAAGGGCCAGAACCTGTCGGAGCATGGCTTCTCTTGCGAACAACAAAGGGGGCCACAAATCTTCTTGAGCCTGAAGCTTTATTCATGACAGATTCCTCCCTCAAAGGGGCCCTCACTCTACGAGAATCCCAGAACTGCGAAACCAGGGCCGGGGCATGGACGTTCACGGGGGGTTCGCAAGTGCGGTCTTCCGGACTGTATCCCTTCCAGTCTATGAGATAGAAACGTCTACCACCACGGACCTTGGTGTCCAACACTTTACAAACCTCATACTCATCCCTGCCCCGGACCCGAACGGGTAATGGCCGAGAGGGCAGCCGGGCGTCCGGATGACAAGGTTTCAGCAATGAAACGTGGAACACAGGGTGTATTTTCCAAGCGACCGGAAGGGTCAAGCGGACGGCCGCAGCATTAACAACCCGCTGCACTACATATGGCCCCACAAACCGCGGCAACAAGGGCTTCCGTCCAGGAAGACGCAGATTCCGGGTCAATAGCCACACCCGCACACCAGGACGGTAAACCCGGAGCAGGCGTGCGCTTCGCATCAGCAAAGGCCTTGGTGCGCAGGCGCGCCTCTTGTAGATGTTTCTGCACCTGTGTTCGGATCTCTGACAGGTCTCTAATGCAGGCCTCTGCAGCCGGGTTACGCACTGGTATCTCTGGAGATAGTGGCAAAGAACGGGGAAGCTGACCATACAATGCGTAGAACGGAGACACTTGGGTAGTTGAATGTAATGAATTGTTGTAGGCCAATTCAGCAAAAGCCAACATAGAGACCCAGGTATCCTGGGAGAGGCAGGTCAGACAACGGAGGTATTGCTCCATGGTGGCATTTAGTCGCTCGGTCTGCCCATCCGTCTGAGGGTGGTAGGCACTGGAATACCTCCCGTCAATCCCGAGCGAAGAAGTCAAAGCCCTCCAAAAACGAGATGTAAATTGTGGGCCACGATCAGTGACCACAACAGAAGGTAAGCCGAATAACCTGAACACGTGTTTCAAAAACAGGTCGGCTAACGTGGAAGCACTAGGAATGCCACAACATGGTACAAATGGAGCATATTTAGTGAAGTAGTCTATGACCACCCAAATAGTGTCAAAACCATCCACCCGCGGTAACTCTACAACAAAGTCCATCGAGATAGCTGCCCAAGGATGATCAGGGATGGGCATTGGTTGTAATAGGCCGATGGGCTTACCCGAAGTCTGTTTACACTGAGCACACACCTCACATGTTGCCAAATACGAGGTCACATCCTTATCTAGAGAAGGCCACCAGCACCACCTCTTTAAGAGATCCAGAGTCTTTCTAACACCCGGATGGGCAGCCAAAGACGAATCGTGGCACCATTGCATGGCGGTATTCCGGGTGGATGAATCAGGTAAGTAGACCTTTCCCAGTTTATAGGGTATTGAATGCACTATTTCGAGACCCAGCGTGTTTATTTCAGAAGGCGAGTCCTTAACCCAGTTCTTCAGAGTTTCCCTCAAAGATGGCTGCAAGGTACATCCACACACCACCTTAGTGGGCAAAATCGGGACCCCATCAAGAGTCAGACTACCGGGACCAGAGGGACCGTGCAGGCGGGAAAGGGCATCCACCTTAGAATTCTGGGAACCAGGGCGGTAAGTGATGGTAAAGTTAAATGCCGAAAAGAACTCATGCCATCGAGCATGACGTGCTGTCATGCATTTCACTGACTGGAGATCCAGGAGGTTACTATGATCAGTAAAGACCTGGACCGGCTCTGAAGTGCCTAATAGATGGTGCCGCCAAACCAAAAAGGTGTCTCTGACCGCCAACAGCTCTCTCTCTGTTATAGTGTAATTACGCTCATAAGAGGTGAGCTTCCTGGAATGATAAACCACAGGATGTAGACCACTAGTGTCTGAACAATACTGGGATAATACAGCCCCAATCGCCACCTCAGAAGCATCAGCTTCAACCACAGATGGTGAGGTCGGATCCGGATGTTGGAGTACAGGGGCTGTCGTGAAAGCAGTCTTCAAAGCCTCAAAGGCGTTCTGTGCCTCCTCATTCCAAAGAAATGAGCGCTTCGAACTGGTGAGAGCAGTAAGAGGGTTGACAATTGCAGAGAAGTCCTGGACGAAGCGCCGATAAAAATTGGCAAATCCAAGGAACGATTGCAAGGTCTTTAAGTTAACAGGTGTTGGCCAATCCAACACCGCAGCTACTTTGGCTCGACTCATTTCCACCCCCTTATTGGTGATGTTGTAGCCTAGGAACTCCACCTCGTTTACGTGGAAAACACACTTCTCCAATTTAGCATAAAGGTGGTTTTCCCGAAGCCGTTGCAGTACAGCCGAAACATGGTCAACATGCGTAGAATAAGACGGTGAATAGATACACAATCAAGTATCGATCCATCATATTGTGGAATATTTCATTAACAAAGTACTGAAATGTGGCTGGGGCATTGCAAAGGCCAAAGGGCATGACCCTATATTCAAAGAGACCATACTTGGTCTTGAAGGTGGTTTTCCACTCATCCCCCTCACGTATTCTCACCAAATTATAGGCCCCTCTTAGATCAAGTTTGGTGAAAATCTTAGCTGAACCTAGTTGATCCAGCAAAACAGAAATCAGCGGAATGGGGTACTGATTCCTAATAGTGATGGAATTCAAAGCGCGATAATCGGTACACGGGTGGAGATCTCCCTCCCGCTTGGGCACAAAGAACAATGGGGAGGCCGCCGGGGATCGTGAAAGGCATATGAAACCAGATGTTAGAGATCTGTCAATGTAGGACTTCAAAACCTGATCTTCCTTAGGAGTCAATGAATATATGCGCCCGGAGGGGATTTTAGCCCCCGGAATTAACTCAATAGGGCAGTCATATGGTCTGTGTGGTGGCAAAACATCAGCACCCCCTTCATCAAAGACATCCTGGTAGTCCTCATATTCGTCAGGAAGCTGTGTTTTACCTATCCGCACCTACAACAGAAGCCGCGTCCAAAAGCGCACAACTTATTGTTACGGACTCCTGATTTATCACTTGGCAGTTCTTAGCACAGAATTCTGAAGGAAAGCACACCACCCCGGACTGCCAATCCACCACTGGGTTATGCAACTGTAACCAGGGAAGGCCAAGGATAAACCCGAACTGGGGGGCGGCTATCAGGTCGAATGTGATAGTTTCGGTATGCCCGTCTTCCATCTTCATAATCAAGATGGCAGTGCTTTCCGTGACCATGCCAGACAATAGGGATGGACCATCGACCGCCTTCACGATCTCCGGACATGATTTTAGGACAACTGGTAACCCCAGTCTTCTAGCCAGCGCATCATCCACATAGTTACCTGTCGTCCCGGAATCCAGAACCACCGTAACTAACCATTCCTCACCGTCCTCAGCGGAAAGAGCCACCGACGCACCATAGTGAACCTGACCGTTGGAGTCTCGAGAAGCACCACCCGACAACTGGACTCCAATTATTGTCGGGCTTTCACGTTTCCCTGTTTCTTGTTGGGTTTCTTGGGGCATGAGCGGAGCAAGTGATCAGAAGCCCCACAGTAGAAACAGAGTCCATTCTTTCTCCGGTGATCCCTTGTCTCAGGTGATATTGACCCCCGAACGGCTCCAATCTGCATAGGTTCTACCGTACTGGGAGCAGAGACATGAACAGAGGAAGAGGTGGGTTGGACTAGTCTCTTCTCCCCTCTCCTTTCTGCCTGTCGGGAGTCAACCTGTAAGACAAGGTCCAATAACTCGGGAAAGGCCATGGGTATCACTGGAACAGTAGCTAGCGTGTCCTTTAGGGGATCGGAAAGTCCCTTTATAAAACAGGAAGGCTTTCTTGTCCTCTGGCCAACCAGTTTCTGCTTTAAGCTGGTTAAACTTAGCTACATAAGTCAGGAGAGGTGTATTCCCTTGTTGTAATCCAAGCGATTCCAAATCGGTAGCCTGTGTGCCATACCGCGTATCAAATACACGACTCATTGCCTCTATTAATGCGTCACAATTGTATAACAAATGACTCCCTTTCTCAAGCAAGGGATTTGCCCAAGCTGCTGCAGTACCACCCAAGTGTGACAACAAAAAGGCCGCTTTTGTTGTGGAGTCCGGAAATGAAGCAGGCCTGCAAAGAAAATGCAACCTACACTGGTTTAGGAAGGGCCTATAAGATTTAGGATCCCCCATAAACCGCTCCGGTGGAGCCAATGGAAATTGGGCCATCATATATATATATCGGGCACGCCTCCTGCTGCGGCTGAGACAAACCGGAACCCGAGGGCACTGCAGGAGGGGGGTATCAAAGCACCACCGGGTTGTAAACCAGCTTGAAGCTGATCAACACGCCTTTCAGTGGAGGAGTGGGCAGCAGCCATATCAGTACGTAATTCAGCCACAAGCTGGAGAATAGCTGTCAAGGAATCGTTGGCATCCATTATTAAAGGCTTCTGAAGCTGTCGGGGGAATATTGCCCTCGTAGTGTAGCCGAAGAATTCTTCTGACTTTTATACCCCGCTGGCTGAAAGTGAACAACCAGTGCGATCCAGTAGCCAAAAGATAGGATGCCAAACAAAGACCAAGATGGCTGCAGTACTCAGGATAAGGTGCGCCGACACAGGAGTTATAGGTAGACTGGAAGCGACTGTAAGGAAAGTGATGTAAGTTATCCACAATCCGTAACAGTAATACAGTGTGAACAAAGAATAACGGAACACTGACCTTTGAGTTAAACACTGTCAAACCCAAAGAAATGTACCAGCCAATCTACCAGTTTACCCCTGTGGATAAGAAAATGAAACAATAAATACTAGCTACTGGAATTGACAGGCTAATGATTACAAAAAGGGAAACTCAAAAGACACCCTTACCGTGAAGGAAGCCATACTGGAGCAGTTGAGGCAATGATGATTCGAGGGTCCGTAGAGGAATGCAGAGAATCCAAACAGAAACTACCCCGACGGAACGAGGACGCCTAAGCAGGACTCACTGGCAGTCTCAAGTTCAAAGTACACACAAAGTTTGAAATCCAAAAGGAAGATCCAGAACCAAAGTATCCGTAAACCAAGGCAGTTCAAAGGAAGTCCGTAACAATCCAAAAGGCAAACAAACGTAGGCTAGTTCGAAATCCGTGGACGTTCCGAGGTCAAAGCAGTACAATGAATTGATCAAACAAAGTTCAAACACGAAGGAGGCAGGAGACAGGCAATATGCAGGGACAGTCCGAAATCCGAAACACAGGAAGGCAGTTCCAAGATGGGCGGGGAAGGGAAGGTACACAAGATTCAATGATACAAAGTAACGCCACTGGAAACCAGGAAGTTCAGAAGCACCGAGTGATTCCCGGCGGCGCTATTTGAACAATCACGTGAGCGCATAGTGATCACGTGAACACGCTAGCGGCACGCTGGAGGCGGGGCAATGAAGAAATGACAGGACGCCAGCGTTGCCAAGCCAACTTCCATGCGCCTGGTAATCCTCGTCTTAAAGGGCCAGAACCTGTCGGAGCACGGCTTCTCTTGCGAACAACAAAGGGGGCCACAAATCTTCTTGGGCCTGAAGCTTTATTCATGACACTACTCATCTCAGCAGCATGCCGCCATCACCGGACGCCGGCCATCATCTAAGGAAGGAAAGGAACGAAGTTAGAGAACTGTTCAAAAGACTCATAGTTACCTGTCGGACTCTTGTCAGTGAAGCAACTAGGCAGCAACGAGCCCGCATCAATCAACGCGCCCCTGCGCTGAAAGCCGGACGGAGAGCACACTATCCAAGAAAACAAGGTGAGCTGTGGATCAAAGGGAAGGGTTGGACCCCAGGGAAGAAGGGGTTCAAGCACACAGACAATAGGGAGTTAAACTCTACCAATCCTGTGTTTCAGGCCCAGTCTCCAGTCGAATTGCCTCCAGGGAAGGGTTCGAGGTTGTAAGAGGTCAGAACAGGCTGAGTGACGTCCCCGTGGATTCCAGGTGAGTGTTACAGGCGTAGAGTAGAGGCCGGTATATTTAGAAAGAGGCTGTTACAAAAGTCCAATCTAGAGAGAACCAGAGCTTGGGAGACACTGAGCTTCTGGGGGAAGGAGAGGAAAGGAAGAGTACCTCTGAGGAGATGCAGTAGGAAGTTTGACTTTTTAGAAACATCAGAGATGTGGGCAGAGAAGAAAAGCGTGGAGGCAAAGATGACCCTGAGGTTCTTAGCCGCACAGGTGGGGGTAGGAGGAGGGTCAAAGGAGGCCAGCCAGAGAGTGAGGGAAAGGAGGGTGAAGGTGTGCTGATGTGGAGGATCTCAGTCTTGCTGGCATTCGGACAAAGATCATTGGCGGCAAACCAAACTTCCATGGCAGTGAGTCAATCATAGATGAGAGAAGGAGAGGAGATGGCCGAGGGCAGCCTGAAAGAGTTGTCGTCAACATAACACTGGAAATTGGCGCAGAAAGTAGCAATGTAGTGGGCATGAGTTGCCAAGTTTTGGTTGAAAAGCCAGGGCGAGAGGTTAGACCCCTGGGAACACCACAGGTAGAGAGGGAGATGCATGAGAGGAAAGACTCAAGTTGGACCTGGGAGGGGCGATCATAGAGGAAGGAGGTCAACCAGGCCAGAGCATGATCGGTGATAACCAGATATCATGGAGACGGTTGAGCAGGATGGTATGGTTGACGTGTCAAAGGCTGAGATTGGAGAGCAGATCTTCACGGATGTTCAGGAGAGCAGTTTCAGTGCTTCTGGCAGCTCTGAAGCCAGACTGGTGGTCGTGGAGAAAGCAAACAGAATCAGAATGAAGGTTAAGCTGAGAGATGGCCAGCACGTCTAGGAGTTTGTCGAGAAAAGAAGTAATGGAAATTGGGCGGTAGTTAGCTGGACAAGAAGGATCCGCTGTGGGGTTCTTGAGAAGAGGATGCACAAGGGAGTGCATCAGAGGGGAGGGGAAGGATCCAGAGGCAAAGGAATGGTTGCAGAAATTGGCAAGGGCTGAAGCGAGGGTATCCAGGTGGTCCTTGATGGTTTTAGAGGAACAGGGATGAATCCGTTTTGACAAGGCTTTCATAGATCAGACTTGTCTAGCGACCTCGTCGGGGGAGAAAAGAGGAAAGGAAGAGAAAGAAGGTAGGGGGGTGGCTGAAGGAGGGTCAGCATGCATTAGGATATGCCAAGGGAGGGACCACCACTCAATAGACCTGCTAACAAACCACAGATGTGCCCAGAAATTTGTAGGGAGGCCCCTAGCACACCCAAGGCATGACACTGACAGGGATATGTGCTAAACTGAGGGGGTACGATAAAGTATCACCACTAACCAACCCTACTAAAAAAACTCATACTTCTCCTAACACCTCTCAAACTCTAAACAAAACACCACCATAGCTCTACAGCACAACACACTGCATGCACTTCACTACACCGCAACAATTACACAAACCACACATGGCCTCGTACATTAGCACATGACAACTACCGACCAAAAATTCACACGTACGCTCAGCGAACGGTGTAAACTGAAGTGAAGCTGCCAACAGCACTGCTATCTTGACCTTTTTCCTGCTCAGTCCTACTAACTTACCTTACCCTCTTGCTTTCCAGATCCGGCAGAGCCCGACAGAACCATTGAGGTGGTGATAGTGTGCGGCATAAATATCCTTTAACATAGCATAGCCTAGATATTGCCTGCTTCCACTTGCCATATACATTTTATTTTTCTATTTTGCTTTGGTTTATTAAGTTATAAGTTGCGATAAGGTAGCACACTTTTCAAAAGCCGTGTGTTCGTGTTGTGATCTTTTGTTAACAGTTTAAGTGGAGATTTGCTTGTTTTCAGTGCATTGTTAACCAGCATAATTACTGCTGTCCAATCACATTAAATATGTGCTTTTCTTTCAGCGACTGAAGTGATTAGGAAGAGCCCGCCCGCCGAAGTGTGGGAATTATGACTTCGGAATCTTGCGGTTACCAGGAGTGTGCAGAGGCCCTTCTTCATGGAGAGTTTGGGGCCTACCCTTCGAAAGGGGCGCGCTATGCCGTGAGTCTGACTTCCACTGAGCTTCACATCCAGCGGCTGGTGCCGAAGCCTGAAGATGACCAGCGGACCGTGGTGCCCCTAACTGACATGGTGGGTTGCCACACTCTGCGGAATAGGACGTCTGCTGATGCAGCCGCATATTTTTCAGTTTATGCGTACCCGCTCAAAAAGAAGAAGGTGGGCATGAGCTCAAGTCGGACACGGCAGCGAACAGTGCACACCTTTCGTGTGGACAGGGCAGCAGAATATGCCCAGAACAAGGCTGTGGCAGAAAAGTGGGCAATGGCTGTCAAGTGCCTGGTACTTGGAGTCCCCATCACCAGCGCAACAGGTAACCTTAAAGGCCAGTTTTAAATTTCAGGAGCTCAATTAAAGATTGCCACACTGTGGGTCCGCGTCCCACGATGGGTGCTTAGATTTATGCCAAACAAACATAGGCTAACTTTACACCACTTTAATAGACCGTTGCTAATTAGGAGTTGATGTGCTTCGGAGTGACCTGACGCTGATCTGTAGCAATGTACATAGAATGGTTATGGTGACTCTTTATATATGAAGTTCTTGATTCAGTAAAACCTACTTTGGTACTCCCCATGTGATCGAAAGCTATTTGCCCTGAGGGAAGGCTGGGTAGAGAAGTAAGAAACCCTCACAGCTGAAACTCGAGTTGGCCTAGGATTTATTGATTCCACGGAAATGTTCAATTTGTCAACCTTGGGGCTCTGTTGCCCTATGGGCATAGTTTTACATGCTGCCGGGCTCTTCGAATAAAAAGTGCACATGGTTCATACATTTAATCAGTGTCTGTGTTGCATGTTAAGCCATCTTTTGTATCGATGTATTTATTGGAATGTTTTCATATTTCTGTTTCTTTGTATAATGGGTGTGTTGTTAGTCTGGTCTTAGATGTTATGTCTGTTTCTCACAGCGGATGTCTGGTTATTAACGTGATGTTTCATTTTACATCTATTTTTGGATTTATGCATTGACTCTTTGTGATAAAAATGTGTTTCTGTACATTACCTCCACTCACACAAAAAATGTCTTAATAAAAAATTGTTATATTTAAATGCACCTAGATTATTAACTATCTTGAACGCAGATCTCAAGTCTGAAGGGTACTGGAACACTGCATGCAAGCTCATATTGTAATCGTGTTACTATTGCAATATTATGTCAGCAAGCAGATAGGTAAGTTTGAGCCTAGTCGATGGTGGACTTAGACCTCTGTTTACTGGTGTGGAGGTTCAAGGCAACCACCTCTAACTCTAAAAACTATTCTTAACAAAGTGCAAATAACGATAACATTGAATTGCATGAACACATCTGTTGCTTGCATACAGTACATTAATACATATCTATTTCCTAGAGGTGCGATTAAAGCATCTGCTAATAATTTAGTAGCTATATAATTTTGCTTTGAGGTTTCCTTTGGGAATATACTGCTGGGGCACACTGATGTCTCGAAACGAAAGTGAATAATTAGTTCAGCTGACATTCATATTTTTTCCACAAACGGAGGTTACACGAAAATGTTGTTCCTTTGTTCCCAGGATTTGTATAAAGGATATAAAAGGGTCACACTTGAAATTAATGGGATACGGTTCTGAGCCCCAATATACTTTCTTTGAAACATTGAGCTTTAGAGCATGAGAATAGGTTAGGTCAAGAGTTGCTTGCTTACTAGAGCATGGCAACTAATAACATTTCACCATTCAACTTCCAAAACACCACTTTGTTTTTCTTCACCCCTTTTCCCCCAACCAAATAGATGAGCACCTGCATCCTTTTCCAGGAGCCAGTGGTGTGGTTCAGAACATAATAGCCTGATTCATGGAATTATTTGCGTGAAAAACACAGATTTGCGCGCCTTTCTGCACGAAAATCCCCATACTTCAAACGGGGATTTTCGGGCAGAAAGGCACGCAAATCTGCGTTTTTCACGCAAGTAATTCCATGAATCGGGCTTCTGTTTTGGGCAGGTTCTCAACGGAAAAATCAGTGGGAGTGCAGAGATTTGTGAGAGGTGGCATACTCCCAAGTACTCCTATGAGGGCTGAATTTACAAAACGTGTTCCACGAACCCAGAGAACCTCGATTGTCTGAAGCAGTTTCACACCACAGCGCCCAGCTAAACCCTCTGCATCACCTCGCTGTATTTCAGTGCAGGTAGCCGCTCCTTTGACATGTGCCGTACCCCTGCAACCCGGGGACAGGCAAGCAACTGCCAATTTGATACACCCCATTTAGAACCTAGCATAAGGGGACCGTTTTGCTTGTGTCTTCTACACCTGCCAACATCGGAAGCGTGCCACAATGATTATGGGTGGGTGCAGAGTTTCTTCAGTGCAGACTAAGAATGGAAGAACTGGACAGTTTCCAAAGCCCAGAGCTCTGCATCCTTAGTCAGCTCTTCTGCCAATTTTTGGGTATGTGGAGATTTTGGTGTTAGTTTTATACAAACTTATTTCTACTTTATCACCAGTTGCATAGATAACTTGACGCTGCCAAAGGTTGGTAGACAAATATATAATCAGATTGCAGAGTGTTGCAGGATAGTTTTAAGTAACTCCTAAATCCCTCTAATAACAATACATGTGCCCCCTTTTCTCTTTATTCTTTTTCCAGCTATCGATGCCTTTTTTATGCTTTTTGTTTTTACTAATCATATGATGTTGAAACCATTGATAATTTTAGATTTGTTGTATAGTTTAATGAGCCGCATGCAGTGACCCACACTCACTTTACGTATATTTCCTGGATGTCACTAGATTCCCTTATACCATGGCTCAATCTTCCAATTAAGCGATGAATCGACCTAGGCCATAAGACCATCACTAGTTTGTCCTTTTGTCCCTTCCTTATCCGGAGTGTTGTATGATCTCATCACCTATGTTTCTTAAAAACATATGGTTTGGTAGTTTCTTACAAAATCACACCATGAAGTGTCTAACGTATTTTTGTGGAGACCTTCTATATTGCACAAAAGGATTCTTAATGGTAATCCCTTCTGCTTCCTTAACAAGGCATTTTGACAGGGAGTAATGGTGTTGAAATTACAACAGGATAAACATTTGTTAGTTCATCTACTTTTTTAAAAACACATTTTAATCCCTGATCTCCTTTTTGTTTGTTTATTTATAGGGCGCCAGAAAACCCTTGGGTAGCTGGGCGCACAGACAAACAAGAATGCTTAGAACTTGGTTCAGGTTGCATATTACAGGTTGTTGGTAACATAAATTGTATACAGTAATTACATTATGTACATTCTATACATGTAAGGGTGGAAAGGTAACAAATTATATAGAGTAAATACATTATGTACATTTCCCATGTAAGAGTGGTGTGTCATCAGATCACAATGCTCCGGGTCACCGGTTTCAGAGGTCGTTGCGTCGAAGCCAGGTGCGGGTATGGTGCTTGAAGCTGTTGTAGGGCTGGTCCCTTCTTAGTTCAACTGGTAGGGCGTTCCAGTACTCGGCTGCTTGCACAGGGAAGCTATTACCTCCTGTTTTTTTTAGTCGGAATCTAGGGGGTTGGTCGTGCTGTGGTTTTTCTTATTACTCTATCCCTAAGGTATGGGGGGGGCTGCATTGTTCAGACATTTGAATGTTAGTGTGACAATTTTGAAGGTGATCCTATCGCTAATTTTTAGCCAGTTGTATTTTCTCCGCACATTCGAGATATGCTCTCTAGCTGGGAGGTTTGGGCCGTTCTGAGCGCGTTGTTTTGTAGGGTTTGAAGTTTATTGACGATGTATTTATTTGTGCCTGCATAAAGTGCATTGCAGTGCATTGCAGTAATCCAGTTTTGAGAGGATTAGTGCATTAGCTAGGATAATGCAGCTAGCTGGTGAGAGGAAGGGTCTGCATGCTTTAATAAGTTTACTGGTATAGGCTGTGGATGAGGCCAGGGAGTTTGTTTGTTTCCTTGGGGACAAAGTGGAGTCCAAATAGAAACCGAGGGTTTTCACCTCTTTGGCAACTGGGATTATATTACCATAGATATTGAAGGAGCTGTAGTTGGAATCGAGTTTTTTTAGGTTGTTGGGTGAGCCTAGAATGAAGATCTGTTTTTTCATCATTCAGGCAGAGGCCGTGGGTTGCCATCCAGGCCTGAATGAGGGTGTACATTTTGTTTACTAAAGCTGTATCCATAGTGAAATTGCCCGAAAGGGGATGAGGATCTGGGTGTCGTCTGCATAATTTGTGTAGGTGACACCCAGTCTGTCCAATTTGTTGAATAGAGGTTTAGTAAAGATATTCTACATCGTTGGCGAGACACAAGAGCCCTGTGGGACTCGCAGGTTGTCTGGATAGGGTCTGCAAAGTCTAAGGTGGAGAAGACTCGCATGCTTCTGTTGTCGAGAAAGGATTGGATCCAGGCTATGGCTTCACTTGAGAAGTGGGCGGCTGACACTCGGTGTTTGCAGAGTACTGCGTGGTCCACTATGTCAAAAGTCGCCGACAGATCAAGGAGGAGTAGCACACCTGTGTTTCCTTTATCGTTGAGCTCGTCAATTTAGGCTTTGAGATCTATAAGCGCGGTCTCAGTGCCGTGTTCAGGTCTGAAGCCTGATTGATGAGTGCCGAGGAGTTGGTGGTCTCCAGGTATTTTTGGATTTGGTTATCCGGGGCATTTTATTTTGCAGGATTTCGATTTATTACTGCATCAGGCTGTTGTAAGCCACTCTTATTTGAATACTTTAGTTCGCATTATATCCTGGGCTGATCACTCATAGTTGTTTGTTCTTCTCTCATAGGGGGATGTGCTTTAAGTTCTATGCTCAAACCCCCTGGGGGATGCCTTCTGAATTCAATAACTAACAACAACTGAGCTAAACTTGCATCGCTTAGCACAGGGGTCTGCAACCTTTGGCTCTCCAGATGTTTTGGACTACAATTCCCATTATTCTCTAGCATGGGGTCTGGCATGGATTCACATGGCAATGAATATTACCCTATCGTCAGGCTGGGAATCCTCAGCAAAAGAAAACATAGTTTAACCTAAACTGTATTTCTCCTGTAAACCAATCGCTGTTCTCTGGGTCATACTGCTCCCATCCAATGACAGTACTCTCCCTAAACCCTGCCTCTGGCAGCCATCTTCAGATTTTTATTGCATGCTTCAGTGTTGAGAGTCCTTCAGTTACTCTCTGAGCTAATTGTATGTTTTTTCTTTTTTTTTTTGTTGCAAGAATCATTTCTTGTCAATATTGGAAATTCTACTAAATTATATATAATGTATTCACAACTAAAAAAAAAAAAAAAGAACATTTCTTTTTTTGTCCAAAAGATCCTGTGCTCGTTTCCTCATCTGCCTGCAACAGGGATCCTTTGTCGGTGAAGCTACGCTCCCCTCAAGGGCGAAGATTCATCGAAGCTTCTAGACTGCCATCTTGGGCCTACATCGCGCCCTCCGACCATGACGGAAGAGAAGGAGGGAAGGCCCCTCTTCAGACCCTGAACCAAATGCGGGCTACGGAATGTGTTTGTGGAAGACAAGCACTTACAATGGCTCTACTGCCTACACCCGGACCATAAGGAGGTAGAGTGCGAAATATGCCTTGGGTTCTCCAAGAAAACGAGGGAAGACAAGCATAGTATGCTGGCGGCATGGTTTAACTCTAACAAGGCCTCTGCCCCGTACTCCAAGCAGGGTAATGCCTCTTCCAGGTTCGGCCGGTCTGAAGAGCGGTCTTCTAAGTCCTTTGAGGTCGCCCCATCCGTGGGAGTCCAAGATGAGGCTATGATTCACAAGTCAGAGTCCACCTTGTTCGCCGCTGATGCGGGTTCCAAGTTGGATAGGGCGAGATCAGCATCTCCTTCCGCCTCCATTGTCAACCTACCATCGAGCTCCTCTTCAAAGAGAAAGTCATCTGCCCCGGCCAAGCTACGGGAGAAATCGTATAAGCCAAGGACAGTGCAGGAGAAGAAGGCTGCACAGCCCAAGCAGGCTCAAGCAGCACAGACCAAGTCCTCAGCAACTTCATCAACGTCTATTGCGGCACCTGCCCCCACAGCTCAACACTACAGCAGAGGCTTTGACAAAAGCTGCAGGCACTCCAGAGGGTGGAAAGGTATCGGCCCAGGTCCCGGTTCACACCCCCTCAGGGAGGAAAAAAGGGGGAGGGCCTAGGAGGCCCCAGGCGGCCCCTAAACAGTCCTCACTGGTCGCTGTTCAATCTGTGGATTTCTCATCCACGGACGACAACGATCAAGAGTCTGTGCACATGGTCCACAAGGACGACAACAGCACTGGCCTAGTTTTCCTTACTTACCTTCTCAGCTGACGGACATTTCCTTGGACATTCTATCGACTCTTCACACATTGGTGTCAGAGATCCAACTGAGATTGCCCCTGGCACCAGCACCCAGAGAACCTCAGGCTCCTGATCAGCCTCCGCCTAAGAAGAGGAAGCGTCATCTCCACCACGTTGGGCCCCAGCTCCCCCAGCGAACCCGGAGAAGGGTACTGGGATGGATACGCCCACGAGTACGGACTAGGACGAAGTCTTCGTCCCAGCGGACAATGAATCGCCACATTCGGATGCTCCAGTTTCCCCACCGGACGAGGTGGAATTGTTCCACTCCATGATCGCCAGGGTAATGGAGCTATTCCAGCTGGTGCCCAATGAAACCAAGAAGGAGGGCTTTTTGTACCAAAGGTGAGGGACCAAAAGGAACACTATCATGGGCGTGTCTTTTCTGGGCAATATTTGGGAGGAGGGCATGGCCCTCATGAAGAACCCTTGCACGGCTCCAGCCAAGTGGATAGGTTTGAGAAGAGTGTAGGGTGCCGAACTCCGCACCCAATTGTCTGAGGTCACAACAGTCACTGGACTCAGTAGTGTCGGCGGCCGCGAGGAAACGATCGGCCAAACCCCGCCTCATCGTTGTCAGTCCCTCCGGACAGCGAGGGGGAAAAAGGATGGACGCCATGGGGAAGAAAGTGATCTACATGGCAGCATCCACAATCAAGGTGGCTAACACCTTGGCAATCCTAGCCAGGTAAGACGGAATTCTGGTACAAGCTAGGACCGATCCTGGAGTTCCTCCCCGACGAAGAAGATGGAAGCTCTCGCCCTCTTTCAGGAAGGGGAAGTGGCATCAGACCATGCCATCCAGTGGCAGTGGATGTTGCTGACGCAGGTTTCCGGCAAATGGGGGACAGTGTCTGCCTTCGTTGGCAGGGATGGATGAAAGCCACTAACTTCCGTCAGGAGGTCCAAGCGAGGAGGCTGGATATGTCCTTCGGTCAGGATCTGTTTGTGACGGCGGTCGACGTGTCCCTCCAGGCCATTAAAACAGATACAGAGACAGCATGTTCCCTTGGCACTCTTCAGCAGCACTGTTCATTGTCTTTTCACTCCACAAGGGGAAAATCGAGCAGGTCATCAAAGTGTTTCTGTGGAATAGTGGTTCCAGATAGCCCAACAGCATTGACAATTTTTCCTTAGAAACATCAACATCAACATTAACGTTTGGAAACTCAGAAGTTCGCAGCTTGGAGTGCCTGACCCCTGTGTCAAACAATTCACCCTTTTTCCTTTCCTGTTACATTTAAGATAGGTACCAGAACAGTCCAGCAGCAGACAGCACGGCAGTATTCCTCTGACAATGTCATTGTGGACCATAAGAGATATGCATGTCGTGGTATTCCCTGCTAGGAGCAGGCAGAGGCGATGGTGGCGGGTAGAAATTAGAATTGTCCGGAGGAATTAAATCAATTATATTTATATTTTGTTTATTTGTATAGCGCCCCTGCCCCAAAGGCATCTGGGCGCATACCTTAGGTTACAGTGACATAGTAAACATCAAGAGCAGTGACAATAAACAGTACGAACAAATAGTCAATTACTTATAGGAAATGTACAATGTATTTACATTCAGGTTGCTTACCGGGCAATGGCAATGGTGCAGGTTCATTTCAAGGAGGATTTAAGGCTGATGTGGAAGGTGAGAGATTTGGGAGTCTTGAGCAATCGGCCATGCTTTAGCCTTGCTCCTAAAAGAGTGGAAGGAGGTTTCCGATCTAAGTGGGTTTGGCAATGAGTTCCATAGTTTAGTGGCAAGGACCAGGAAACTAGCCCCGCCAGCTTTCTGCAGTTTGAACCTAGGTAGGGAGACACAGTGAGCCTGGGCCGCTCTCTGCAGACGGCTAGAGGTGTGGTGAGTGAATCGGCTTGCCAGATAGATGGGGGTGGGGGAGCCTGGTTGGCCACACATGCGTTAAGGCGATCGTTTTGAGTGAGACTCTTTGGGCTACTGAGAGCAGTATAGGCTGCACCTGGAGTCTGAGGTGTGCTGATTCTGACTCTGGTACATATTGACAGATGCAGGACTTGCCAGCGATTGGAGCATACAGGAATTCAAAAGACTTGACTTTCTCATCTGCAAATCCAATAATATATAGACATTCATGTTATTTGCTTAAACGTTTTCCTCTTGTTCGAAGTCCTCATCCAGTCTGTAACCTCAATGCAGTCTTTATGATGTTGTCTCACGGACCATTCAAACCCTTTGTTTTGGTTGACATTAAGGTGGTAACATAGAAAACAGTGCTTCTTCTTGGTCTAACCTCTGACTTAAGGGCCAGTGAAAAGCAAACCTTTTTCTAAATACAAACCTTTCATAGTGTTCCATAAAGACAGTGGTATTGCACAGGCCCCCTTCTTTCTCCTTTTTTCATATTAACCGAGAAGTCTCTTTCCCTACTTTCTTTGCATCTTCACGGGCTAACGAGACCCTTCACTGACAAGATGTCCCTACCGCTCTCAAATAAGTGTTTAGCTCTGGTCATGGGGTTTTGGAAATCTGTGACTCTTTGTCATATTTTGGAGGTTCATCAGCAGTCCAGCTTTGCTAGTTAGATAGTGGAAGCAATTCTTGAAGTAAAATGTCTCCCTGTGGCTTATAGGCACACACAGTGAGGGCAAACACCACCATGATAGCATTCTAGTGACAGGTTCCTTGTAGAGGATTAGAAAGCCAGCTGCTTGGCCAACTCCCTTCCTATTTTGCGGACATTGCTTCATGGACGTTAGTTCTCAATCTGAAACCACTTTTAGCCGGGCAGTTTTAAGAACTTTTTTCTCCAAGAATAGTTTGGGACTTCTTCTCCCTTAGGATTTATGTGCTGGGAAACACCCTATACAGAATGGAGGAAAGGGGACACGGTATAAGAGTAAGAAAATGTTACTCACTGTAGTGCACTTCTAGTCCATAGTCTCCTTTCCTCAGTAGGATCCTGCTTTCATCCCCCATAATGGAATTGGCTTATGACGTCAGAGCAGATGCGCAAAAAAGGGGGACTGATTGGTGGCGCTGGAGGTTGGGGTTTGTAGGGACAGAGCCACACTCTGCAGCCATGTGCACCTTCAAAATTTAAAGGGGAAGCACTCTTGCAAATAGCTCCGGTCCTGTCTCCAATGAGGGGGCACCCACATGGTATAGAGGAAAGGGGACTATGAACATTAGTCACTTCAGTGAGTTACTTTTTCTGTTTAATAATGTGAAGGAATAAACTGGTAAAAGTCTGACCTTCCAAAACACAACACCGCAACCAACTCGAAGGTTGGCAGAGTTATTCAGTCTCATCTGTCAATGAGCTAAGGTACACAAAATGCCCAATCGGCCCCATAACAAAACATTGGCCTCCAACATCTCCTCTGCGATACCCACTCATGCATTCCGTTCTATTTAGATGTTCATAGAATTTGATGACATAAAACTTGTTTCACAAGTTAAAGCCACCTCGCCACAGGGAGACCATTGGTCTGCTAGCTTTACTAAAGATCATAGAAACAATACCCCACATACTGTATGTGCCTCACACCCTTCACTAAAGGAATTAAGCAGTTCTTTACTAATGTTGTGGCCAGTGCCACCACTGTCTCCCCTATACTAAAAATTAAACTATGCTAACCCAACTGCTCTTGCAAACATCCCGCAACCTCTCTCTAGAAGCAGACGTTCTTGAAAGAGCAACGCTTCTGAAAGTGTGCAAGTAGAGGAGAGCTTTGTCCCAGAACAATACCCAGGGAACATTAAGGCTGAACTGCTGTGGACCCAAAGCTTCACTGCTGCCTGCACTGGAAGAAGGACCCTCTTCATGGGAGTTGAACAGTCCCATCTAGGTGCCAGCCCAGCTCTCTGGAGTAGGAGTGCAGAACTGACCGACTCATCTTGTCCTGGAGCCCTGGATTGGCACTTTCAGAAGCATCTGGAAACCTGTTTGGTCACATCGAGATATCTTTGAGCCATCACATGCCTGTGGTTCTGCTTTTGGCACTCCAAATGCAGCAAGCGGTTCAAAGTTTGTATGGACAACGGTTCGACTAATTGAAGTGGACCAACTCGTCTCAACCGGATCGCAGGCTCTACATCATGGCAGCAGCTAACTTAAAACCTGACTCCACTGCTGGAAGCCATCCAACTCATCCGTCTAGCACTCAGACTTCATCCCGCAGCACCATAGTCTTGCTGCTGAGTCGACCTTTACGCACAACCGTTGGAAGCCATTGTCTTACTGTCTCGATCACTGACTTGACCCATCGGGAGCCGACAAATTCAAACTAATTGATGTTGATCGCCAGTGGGATTGCATCGACCCAGACATCCTGACGCTGGCTCGACTTCAGCAAAAGCTCTGGAGACCAGAATACAGGAACTGTGGAGAAGCCCTATGACATTGGTCCACTGTTTGGGACCATATTGACTTGTACGCTCTCCTTCTCCAACATTTTCTTCAAAGAAAGAGATCCTTGAACAATGACTTGGTTTCCAATCTGTTATCGGAATATCCCTGCTTTTCCACCCAGAGTGTCCTTTCACAAAAGTCTGCATTCCGTTTTTTATTTTGCAAGGGTGAGATTTTTGAGAGTTTTATAAATAGTTTGTTTGCATTGAATGGTTTGATTAAAAGTCTATATACATTTTTATTTTTGACCATTTGATTAAAGTTGTTTGGGTTGCTACTATTATCAGCTAACAACCTCTGTAAAATTGTGACTGCAAATGAGGCATCCCTTTCAGGCTTTTCCTGTTTTACCTTTATTACTGCATTCCCTGCTGGTGTTGTAGTGGTATGGGTCTTAGAAGGTTTTTAGCTACTACTCCCTCATTCCTGTACTCCTACAGAGCAGTAGTCATTTCATCACACTCGTCAGCTGCCTATGACACAATAGACCACAACACTTACACTGTGAAGTAGTAAGAGATACGTTCCTAAGTGTTTTTAGTTTTTCCCCCTGGAGTATGACTGGAAAAGGTCAGTGAAGCCTTTTTCTGTCTCGCACTACACTGTGGGTTTCCACGTGTTCCATCAATCCATCCTGGCTTGTCAGCGTTTTTGATGCCACTTGCCATTATCCTAGTTTGCCAGTCTAATTCTACACAGACTATGTACTTCCCCATCTTCACTTATGCCACTACTATCCCAGCACACCTTCTGGTGTCTGCTTTCCAGGCAGTAGTTATAGTTCCAAAGTGTAGTTAGCAGTGTAGATTAGTCAAGGTATTTGGAGAGATTGGCCTACCCACTTTTCCAACCCTTTGTCTGTCCTTTCGTTGGGACATATAGAAGTTGGAAAAATTGTCCAGATTTCGTCCAGGGATATTTGTATGCCACAAATGAGATGGGGGAGGGCAGAGGTAGGGAGGGGGTCTTGGTGTACTTAAAGTCCTACTGCCATCATCTGTAAATGTTGTTTTGCTTCAGCAGGCTGGGCTCCTGGGGTGTGAGGATAAGCAGTCAATGGGTTTCAGACATCTCTTGATACTTTAAAGCCCTTCTTTGTTGGCGTTTTTATATCCTCCCCCCATGTTTCCCATTTGCACCCAAATAAACAGTTTCATAGTGTGGGGTGCATGGGGGGGGATTAGCATGTGTGTATTGTACATGGCATTCACTCTATTATTATTATTTATTTATTTGTATTAGTGTGGACCTCGCTTTGGGAAGCAACAGAGCGTTTTACACATCTTGGGGGAGTCTGGGGGGAGTGTACAGTGAGTAAAGCAGAGATACATGGGAGCATGGAACTAACAACGGGGGAGAGAGGAGGGCAGTTAATTTGGCAACAAGGAATCTACAAGGAAGCATGGGGGGAGGGGGGCCGATTGCTCAGTATCAGGTTATACTTTAAATGTGAAAGCTTCTGGTGTATAAGGCAAACTATTCAATAACTGTATATGTATTTCACGATCTCCAATTGGTATTCACGAAATTGTAAATTACTGTAGTTTATTTGCCTACTAAAACATGATATACCAACATAGTAAGCCATTTGTTCCTAATTTTGGTTCACCGTTTACAACACACATTTGAAATGTATGTTTCACTCCTGTAGAAATTGTACCGAGCCTCCTGCCCCGTCCTCGACGTCTACTGCTGCTGGTGAATCCCTTTGGAGGTCGGGGCCATGCTCTCCAGTACTGCCACACCCACATCCTACCAATGATCACTGAAGCAGACATCAGTTACAACTTGATCCAAACAGGTGAGCAGGGCATAAGAGAGAGAAATCTGTAGAGTACCAGGGTGGGATTTATTTATCCGACGACTCCAATTTCTGAATTGGAATTCTACAGTAGCAGCTAGTAACACTGAGCCCACCAGCAGCCATCTGTGCTGGAACATAATTGCTCAGCAGTGCCAGAACATTTAAAGAAAGCATTGGTAAAGCCAGTAGGTCTGTCATTGCAAATGGACGTTTCCAGTGCTTGTTTCATTTTAAATCAGCAGAGCAGAACTGCCCAACCAGGACTTCAAGGACCCCCTTCGACTAAAAGGTGTTTGTGAATAGATCAGCCAGTATGTTACTAGTGTTGAGAATTTGATATGGATATAGCATGAATCCTATTTGTACCAAAAGTGCCTCCATTTTAAGTTCATATATTTAATTCATAACATTCACAAATCACATTGTGTTACGGGCGTAAGAACCAGAGCAGATGCAGGTGGACTTATTCCCCCACTTCCACGGTGGATGGGATTAGACAAGGCCTTATCACCTCACTTTTCTGAGCTGAGGGTGCAGGGCAAAGAGCGAAACAAGGTTTCGTTTATTCAGCTGCTGTCCCAAAGATAAGAGATAACTGCGAGAGTCTAGTTTGGTTCCTTCAGCCATTGAAATGCAAAGGCTGACTACATGTTGCCTTGTCAATTAGCAGATTTTCAATATCAATGACTAGGCTACAGGAGGGGTCTTCGGAGTTTGCAAATGGACCTGCCCACTTAATTTCCAGTTGTTTTTCGTATTCATACAGAACAGGTAAGACTATCTCTGCAATCAAAAACATGCTACTCATTTCCTGCTTGGGTGAGGATGGTTAATATCTACAATATGTTTTAATGGTCTAGAGTGGTGTCTGTGCTGTCACGAGTATTAGCAAAAACTATGCATTAAAGGTTGTGCAGTATGTAAATAAACAGCAATTTGGAGGATTATGTTTGTAATACTGGCATAGTTTGTTTTTCTCAATAAATCTTGGAATACACAATACACACATGTCTTGAAGACAGCCCGAAATACTGCAATCTGGTTTGGGTTAAAATGGATTGAATATGTTACTAATCCCTGGCATTTGACCAGTCGACAACCTCCTGCCCCTTCCCCCCCAGCCTTCCCCCACTGTTTTGTCCTTATGCTCCTGCTTTGTGGCCATCATTTCTTGCATCCCTTGGACAAATGTTTAACAAGTGTTAAAGGAGTCAGTGTTTGTGTCCTATGATATAAATGCTGTTGTAGCAACTATTACATATGCAGAAAGACATAAGCACCATATCAGATGTGTGAATAGTAATATATAGAACTGTGCGTGCATTAACAAATACACATAGAAAGAAATGTTCCCTCTCCGTTTTGCACAGCAAAAGAGAGGACATTCATTATGACTCATAGCCCTGTATTTCACCTGGACAGCAATGTTACACTTGTGTGACAAAGGTTATACAAGTGTAACATGGCTGAAACGTACAGTGACACCTACTTGCCCTATGAGGCAGTGGACTGCTGTAAGGAGGCATTCGTGCCAGATTGTGCAGAGTTACCAACGAGCGGCCTACTGTACATCAACCTTGTGCATCCAATGTTTAAAGCCTGTAAAAATACATTCCAGTACACTAGTTGCTGGTACCCGATTACACACTGCTGTGGTACATAGCTTACAATGGTGCCATACCCATGCACACCAACAGAGCCCCCTTTCCAAATGTTTGTCAGTGTTTGGCCAGCTTCAAGTAGCAGTCTTCTCCCTTTAGAAAAAAACAATCACTCCCTCGTTCGCATCTCCTTAAGGGACATACCCAACAATATACCCAGTCCCATTAGCCACATGCAGCTTTGCCTGAAGCAGTCTAATGGTGAGCAATATAAATGTAGAAGGCAAACACTGATCACTGCAATTTGTGTTGTGTGGCGGCTTGGGACTAGGCTCTATGTCCCAAGCACCCAATCGGAAAAAACGGAAGCTGAGGTGTCTCTTCAAGATAGCTTAGCGAGCTGTAACACCAGTACATTACCAGCCGGGCACGGGTTTCAATCCCAGTAGGTGGCCAGCAAAGAAAAATACCCTTCTTCCGCTGTGCAGGAAAGGTCCTCCAGACAGAAAAAAGCAAGTGACTGATGGTTGCTTTTTCAGAAAAGTAAAAGAACATCGTGTCCTCTTGTTCCTGCCCACTTCAACCAGTGGCAAATGTAGACGGTCCCACTAGCAAAAAAAACATTGATGTACCAGGCAGCATGAAAACAAAACGGAAGGGTCTTTAAAGCAACATTCAACACCTTAACAAAAGAATAAAAATACATCGTTGGAAGGAATATCAAGAACTAGGCAAAGTAGACTAAAGGTGCTTTTAAAGGCCTTATTCTACAAGTCTACCCCAACTTATACTGTAGCCGACACTTTTACAAAATGGCTGATCCAGTGCACTCAGAATTCGTTTTGCTAATTTATCAGGGCATTACAAGCTTCATCTGTGTATCGCACATGTCGCTCATTAACATGATCATCTATTTTACATGGGAGAAAAATCCTCATTGTTTTTGTACTGATAAATCAATATTTGTTAGCATTTAGGAATACATTACTTGAACAACAGTCTTAACCACATGTGGTACTTGGCTGTGAAAGCAAGAAAACATGCACTTTGTAACTAATCAAAATCCATCCCCAATGCAGACAGTTATACTAGCAGTACAAAAGTAGGAATCCTCTGGAAAGATTGGGGAGTGGGTTCCTTCAAAGCTGAAGCTTAACAAATAGATTGTGGGGTTCTGCAGTGTTCTCGTTTGTCCATCTACTTTTCAACATCTGCACGAAAGATTTCCTAGTATCTCTCAGAGCTTTTCGACACTATGCAGGTGATCCACAGATAAGTGTTCTGGTTATTTTTAAGGCTGATAACGATTAGTCCAGCATTCAGAGTGTATTTAGCCAGGGTGATTGATAGATGAGGGAAAGCTGCCTCAAACAAGGTAATATCGAAATTCTCAACATTGCCTTATCAAAAACCATTAAGTCTAACCCACCTGTTCTATCTTTTGGATTTGACATACATGTTCAATGTAAATATATGGTCCTTCATTTATGGGCATGTAAATATCCAATGTAATCAGCTGTGCAAATTATTATATAATTTTATTAAAACAACTCTGCCCCCTTTATCTGAACATCATTTTGCAGTAATAGCTCACTCCATAATAATAGCGAAGATAGGTTGTAATTCCCTTTGCCTAGGTATATCTCAGCAAGTCCTTCAGCAGCGTGTCTATTATGATCTTCTCTGCAACATATTTCTGCAATATTCAAGCCATCTGCACTGGCACCTAGTGAACTCTAGTTGCATTCTCAAGCTTCTTGTTCTCATAAACACAGCCTGGTATGGCCTGTATCTAGCAAATATTCTCTCATGGCGGTTATCTAACTGTCCTCAATGTGCATGAACTTGACACACCCTTACTATCTCTCGCTATAGGCATTCTAGTGCACCACGCATGTTGGAATGCTCTCTAAGATTACTTTAGACCAGTGGTCTTCAAACTTTTTTGGCCTGGGCCCCCCTGAGCAAAGTTTGAGCAGGCCGGGCCCCCCCAAAAGTGCCAGATGAACAGTATGTAGAAATTGCTATGAACTTTTGTGTGCCGTCACCATACCCTTCTCCCAGTAAAGACCCTGGGCTCTCCCCACCCTACTCCCACCATTATCCCAGTGCTACTGCCCATCCTGCTCCCACCAAAGTCTCATAACGCAAGCATACACACATCCATACAAATTTAAATAAAACATAAATTGCCATAAACGTACCTTCTGCAGGGTTCTGACCGTGGTTGCTAAAATGCCCCGCTCCAGGTTGCTCTGCCCGCATGTGCGAGGAGGCGCAGGAGCACCCCCTCGCACATACATACATACATACATGCAGTGCCCCAGCCAGCATTTCCAATGAGCTATGCAAGGCTGGCAAAGCAAAATGCCCCCAGCCTTGCATCGCTCAGTGATCATGTGCGGCTGGGGAACTGAACTGTCAAAGACAAACAGTGTTTCCCTTTGACAGTTCAGCCAGCCCAGGAGCACTCCCTCAGCTGGAAAAAGCAGCTGAGTGAGTGCTCAGTGTTTCACTGGGCTGGCTCCTCGGCTCCTCCATAATGGGTGAGGTGGCCAGTGGGTGGACGCCCCCTCGCCCATTATGGATGAGCCGGCAGGCTCGGACTGGCCTATAGGGCAATAGGACGATGACCGTACCAAAAATGCAAAATGCTAGTGTAGGCCAGTCAAAATGGGCAACTCTTTTGGCCAATGTGGGCCAGTTTGAGGAGTTACTTCACTATGCAGCTAGTAGTTTTGACCATTGTTGCTGAATAAATATTCTTTAAATATCACAATTTGTTTACATTTGAACAAAAAACAACCACTTGGGTACTATTCAAACAGTCTGCGACTAAAGGACTGACTAACTGATTATCCATTTGCAACCGCTGGCTATTTTTTCATTGGTGCCTAAGACCGTTTTATAGTCCAGGCTGACCATGTGAGCTGCCCCTTCCCATTTCCTCCAATCTAAAAATTTTTTTTTTTTTTTTTTTACATTTCATGCTGGGCTCTGGCAAACCCCGCCCCCGGGGAGGGGTGCGGCCGCACCCCCTGGGGAGCACGCCCCACAGTTTGAAGACCTCTGCTTTAGACAAAAAGATCTCGACCTTCTTGAAGATTAAAACTCTTCTGATGTTCTAGCTTTTAGGACTATGTAATTTCATTACGTTTTCAAACTTCTCATAATTATTCTTAACCTGGGTTCCAACCCCCTAAAAGCACGCTGATGCTGTTTTGCTGCCTGCACTTTTTGCACGATAAGGAATGGAATGGAGATGAAGGAAGGACTGCAGCATTTGATTTGTCATTATTCATTTGGGAACTTCTTATGTAGTTTAACAGCATGATCAGAGGCAGCTATTAGCAATAATAGAAATAATAACTCCAGGACAATGTAATATAGCACTGAAGTGGAAACAAGACAAACCAAGCAGCAGGGAAACAAAACAGTATTTCAAAATCCTACTTAAAAACGTTTTTCCCTACTCAAACAACTCCACTGGCAGTCCTTGCCAACAGAAAGTTCCCAATGACTCGGTTTGCCAATAAAAAAAGCAAAACTAGATAAAGCCAACTGTCCTCGATACATTTTTAATTTAATTCAACAATTTTATGTTAACACCTCAATAAAAGTAAAATTAACAACTGATGGTGCTCTTTCAGAACCCAACGAAACAAATATGGGCTTGAAACAGGGCTGCCCATTTGCTTCTATTTTATTTAATTTTTAAATTTCTGATTTTTACAAAGCCCTGTCTAATATGCGATCCTTCTCTCCGCGACTTGGTAACCATCACATTCCGTACCTACTATATGCTGAGGACCTAGACCTGTTTGATAGAACCCCGATTGGCCTAAATAGAAAACTTGCTGCATTGACCATCTTTTCTCAAGATAACAATCTAAGCATAAACACCAACAAATCCAATATTCTGGTGTTTAACACAGTCAACAAAAAGCACAAATTCAGTTTCAATTGGAAATTAACCAACAAAAATCTGGTACAAATCAGGTCATACAAATATCTAGGAGTAAATTTGAATGTTCATCCCCAAGACAATCCTTATAAAGAAGAATTGACGACAAGAATGAGAATGACTGCGAATCAGGCTAAAGCCATCCACCGCAAATACGGAAGACTTTCTTTAATGCCAGTACATATGTTCTATTTACAAAAGGCCATGCCCATTATAACCTACGGTGCACAGACAAAGTTACTGATTAAGGAGGTTAGATGGGACTCCCTTGAAGGTACATTTTGGAAAACAATATCACCGGTACTGCAGAGCATTCAAATTGCTCTAATACGTCATGAAATGGGTCTCATCTCCCTGCGAAGTGCTGCAAATTGGTCAATGCTGGCCCTGTATAGAAAAGTGCTCCTTTCATCAGACGCCACAAAAAATGGATTTCCGGTAATAAAGCAACTACTAAAGAATCCAGCCACTAACTCCCTAATAAAGTGGAAGAATCAATGCTTAAATATCCTATTAGATGCTGCAATATCTGTAGACTTACTACTAGAAGCCCCGGACAAAGCAAACTTAAATTGTATAGGAAAGATTGGATCGACACCAGAGAAACATGTATGAATTATCACGCGTTTAAATTAGGAGCATTTCCTGAGAAGCTCTTGAATGTGGTTCCAACCTACATCCAAGCGTTCCCAGACAGAGCCTATGCTGGCACATTTTTAAGAGTTAGACTAAACCTTTTACCAACCAATGTAAAAATGGCATCATACGACAGGGGGCTCACTGTTTCTCCCATATGTAGATTCTGTAAATTGGAAACTCGACATGAAACCATGATGCATCTATTAATTGAATGTTAGTCTTTATCTGAATTAAGCGAAAATCATTTGTTCAAACATTTTAAGCACAGAATCACTTTGACAAAAGAACAGATGTGGAATTACATTTTTAACGCTTCTAAGACTAGTTTAATAATTGACATAGTTAAGTTTGTCGTCAAACTTAATCTCCAATCTGCTGATAACAAAGTGCCTGTTTAAACCTGTTTTACACCCTGTATCTGTTAGTTCATTTTATGCATTTTATATCTAGTGTTCGTGTTGGAAAGTTTTACAAATATATGTATATGTTTTAAATCCTATTTTATCTATTATGTCTGTTATCAACGATTGGATTCAGATAAGCTGATAACAACAATAATGTGTTTAAGAACTTGTGTATAATTGAAAATGTTGATTGTCAACTAAACCAATTCTTAATAAAAAATAAAAATAAAAAAAAAAAAGGAAATGTTCCTTTTCCACAAAGTAGTCTTTGAATGACCAGGGATTAGCTCTCCTCCCCCCAGCCCTCCAGTTTCCTTCTTGTTCCACTTCACAAGTTAGGAGCTTGTGTCCTCGTTTTGTGGTTTCCTGTACTTTGCAAAATAATACCAAAAGGAAACCGTGTTCACTCAGCCAGGTAACTGGTCTCCATATTCCAGGACTTTCCAAGCTTTCCTAAAGATGTATAACAAAAGTTCTCAGCTTTTCCCGTGAATGGGTTTATGTCTGGTCCACTCCTGCCAAACACACACTAGGTAATTGTAACCAATAGTATCTTCTTCTTTCTTGACTGAACTTCACCTTGTTGTCAGACTTTCAAATGGGTGGATTTGGGATGCATTTTACCAGCTTGGTGGTGTCTTCCCTGTCTGTCTCTGTTTCTCTCAGGGTTCCAGACCCTCTTATTCGAATGGATTGTGTTCTCCCACGTATTCCTCATCTTTGATATCCAGCTTCAGCTGCTTTCGTCTCGAGGATGATATCATCGAAAGGATATATAGCATGCCCAATCCCCGTTGGCTTCAGTTCTGTTTTTCCGCATAAGCTACCGCTTTGAGAAATACAGCGTGCTTCATTGTTATCTTTGCGATAATGTCTTCTTCGTCGACACTGACTACCACGAAGACTGGATTCACGAAGTGTTGAGATTGTGACTCGAAAGTGTCATTAACCGATCCACAATGTATGTGTCTATGGTATCTCGCGGTGGAGTATAAGACCTCAGCCTACTCCAAGTGCCAGTTTATGACCGGAAAGGAGCGAAAGGGGAAATTGGCGGTAGGTAGAAACCCCAAAAAATCTCCATCTACCCCCGACCAAAAAACCTTCGACGACTAGTCGAAAGGCGACTCTCCTCAGAGGAGTGGCTCCCACCACCACCTTTCCTCCTCCTCCTCATCGTCATTAAAGAAGTCAAAGAAAAGGCACCATAGGTCGCCGCCTTCTACTTCGTCAGACACCTCCCCTCAGAGGTTATGTTGCCCCACTAAAAACTCCACACCTGCCGAATGGGAAGCATTTGGAGCAGAAATGCTGGAAATATTTGAACAACAAAAACCCACGGTAAGCCATGCTCCTACCTCGCCTTCCAAAGAAGCCGGTAATGAAAGGGCTCGAGCCAAATCCTGTGCGCCCTCACCCAAACTAGATTTTGGAAGACCAGAGGCTTGGGAGCACGTTGATGCTTCATATAGAGAGCTAGGTAGCAGACTATATGGGGTGGGCTAGGCATCCCCTCCCATTTGAACAGGATGATCTGACGGACATCCTGGATAGGGGTCCACATATCGATCCTATATTGCTCTCCAAAAAAGGGTGGCAGCAAATTGGGAGATGCCAGAAACTAATCCGGCAGTGAACAAAAAACTGACAAAGAAATACTGTCCTTCCAGTATTGACCCTGACTACCTGTCTGAGTCTAGTGGTACAGGCAGCTACTGCAACTTCCAAGCAGACAGCAAATCCTACTATCCCTCCAGATAGGGATGACAAAATAGTAGATGGATGGGCAAGAAAGATATTTTCTGCATGGAGCATGGCGCTCAAGTCAGCAACCCAACAAGGGCCCTTGCAAAATTCTCATTCACTCTATGGGACTGCATTTCCATGGCAGCATAGCACATTCCGTGGGGGGAGGAAAGAGGCGGGTTCTCATAACAAGTCCTGCATCATCTCCGCTTGACCTGCCACTCTCTTCAGACTGTGCCTCTCCTTCAATTACAAGAAGTCCCATATGACATCTTCTCACAAGCTCCAGTTCATCGGGCTGTACTGGATCCATCCTTGGGGGGGGGGGGGGGGGGGGTGGGGGGGGGCTCGCCACCCGAGGTGAGGGCTCTAGACGTTCTTCAGATGGTCACAAAGTTTCAGAGTGCCCAGCATATCCCAGCCTTTAATTTATCGAGGTTGCTTGGCCTCATGGCATCCTGCATTTTTCTTATGCCATTGGCACGCCTGAGAATGAGATCCCTTCAATGGGCCCTCAGAACACAATGGTCCCACTTCTCTGGAAACATGTCGGACCTACTTCAGGTTCTAAGCAGGGTCACATGGGATCTCCTGTGGTGGACCTGCAAAGACAACATTCTGAAGGGAGAACCCTTTTGGCAACCATGGCCAGAGATAATAGTAGTGACGGATGCCTCTGATCTGACAGTCAGTGGTTGTTGGTCTCCATCAGAGACCGAACTGCACATCAATCTTTTAGAGCTGAGGGCACTCAGACTAGCGTGAAGGCCTTTCTGCCCTCTGTACAGGGAAAGAATTTCCTGATAATGACAGACAACACAGTGGCCATGTACTACCTCAACAAGAGAGGAGGAGTAGGATCACTACCACTGTGCATACAGGCAATACAGCTATGGTAATGGGCAATTCAAGAAGGAATCTCTATCAGCAGTTCACCTAGCTGGAGAGGAGAACACAGCGGCAGATGCTCTGAGCAGGCAGAGCACAGTATCCCACGAGTGGGAGCTAAATCAGGAAGTCATTCAAGAGATCTTCACCATTTGGGGAACCCCTCAAGTGGATCTGTTCGCGACCAGTGCCAAACGGAAGTGCAAACTACTGTTCCAGGGAATTTTACCCCAAGAGGAGCTCCAGGGGAAGTGTTCGTATTGGACTGGGAGTTTCCACTCCTGTATGTGTTTCCTCTAGTCCCTGTCATTCCTCACGTGATCACCATGTTGAGAAAGTTTGGGAAAGGCATGATCCTTATTGCCCCAGATTGGGTCAGGAGGACATGGTACCCGGACCTTCTAGACATGTCCATCTGCCCTCCAATACGTCTTCCACTAAGAGATTACTTTCTCTCGCGAGAGGAGAGTTGGGTTCTCCATCCAGAGGTCAAGACACTCCGCCTTCACGCATGGTTTCTGAAAGGCTGAGTTACAAGGATTGGGATCTCCCGGATGACGTTATGGAGATTTTGTTTTTGGCCAGAAGGCCAGCAACTAAGTCCTTTTACCGTTGCAACAAAATCTGCATCTGGTGCAAAGATGAGACTGTAGACCCTTTTCTGTGCAAAACACCAGAGGTGTTATCCTTTCCACTTTTGTTAGCCAATTTGGGGCTCCAGGTTGAAACTATTAAGGGCTACTTGGCAGCGCTTTCCAGATTTAAGCGCTCGTCTAAAGAATGATCAGATTTCAAATTTCTAAAGGGGCTCACCAATGTGGCACCCACCCCCCATTTCCCTTCCAGGTTCCAATTTGGGACCTTAATCTGGTACTAACATTTCTAATGTGTTCACCCTTTGAACCTTTACATTCATGTTCATTAAGGTTAACTGTCAAAACAATTCTCTTGGTAGCATTAACTTCAGCCCGTAGAGTGAGTGAATGAATTGCAGGCACGTTCATCCAAGCCACCCTTTTCTATCTTCCATAAGGATAGGGTTGTTCTGACGGTTAAGCCTTAATTTTTACCAAAATCATTTCTGATTTTCATGAGAGGCAGAACATTGTTTTAACTATTTTCTATCTTCCATTCTCATCCTGGAAAACAGGAGGGGAGAGATGACATAGGTTAGACCCAGGCAGAGCTTTGAGCTTTAACATATCTAGGCTATCAAAACTTCATATTGATGATCAGCTCTTCATAGGACATACAGGCCACAAACTGGGTCAGGTTGTTACTAAACAGACCGTAACCAGGTGGATCATTCTGGCAATTTCGTAATGCTACAGACTGGCGTGCTAGGATCCTCCTGAAGGGTTAAGGATCCACCTGCAAAGGGGTGTACCGATTAAAAATATTTGTGAGGCAGCGACGTGGTCTACTATTCAAAACATTACTGCCTTGAGTCTTCTCTCGGTCAGGATGGAAGCTTTGGGAAAGCTGTCCTGCATTCGGTTCATGAAAACCATTAAAAAATGAAATTCTTACTCCCTCCACCAAATCCATACTACTTTAGGAGTCTATCAAAGGCCAGAAATACGTGGGAGGACACAATCCATTTGAAGAACAAAGTATTTACCCCTGGTAACGTTCTTTCGACTGGACGTTCCTCCGACGTATTCCTCATCGTTCTCCCAGCCTACACCACAGTAGATTTTTCCATGGTGGTACAGCTTTCACTCCTTCAAAGTTCAGTACGGTGAAACCTGTAGTTATGCAGGTATTTCTACTGTAAGAAAAACCGAACCAAAGCCAACGGGCACTGTACGTGCTATATATCCCTTCAATGACCTCATCCTCGAGAGAATCCACTGCATCGACGCACAGTGCCCTCTGCCAAAAAAAAAAAACATTCCGAAGCAGCTGAAGCTGGATATCTAATATGGGAGTACCAGCCAATCGAAAGAATGTTACCAGGGGTAAGTAACTTGTTCTTCTATGGCTTTCCCAAACTGCAGGTCCCTGACTCGAATGCGGTTTCACAATAGCTCTGTTTACTCTCCTGCCAAGCATATATTTCCCTCTGGAATGTCTGTTTCTCTCAGGGTCCCAGACCCTCTGATTCTCTGGCTATTCTATAACCAGAGGGTGCAGGTCCCAGACTCGCAATAATGTCACTTGCCTGTTTGGTTTACTTTCCTTCCAAGCATACAACAATGTTATTCTCTCTGTTACTCTTGCCAAAAAATGAAAAAAACTCATCGGAAAATATGGGAGGGGGGTGGGTATGGGCATATACAGGGTAGTCGTGGTGGGAGGAAAGCGAATAAATAAAAGGGAAGTGGGTTTAGGGGGGTAGCCCCCCAAGTAAAAGAAAAAGAAATTCGATGTGTTTTTTCAGCGAAAGAATTTCAGCAAAAAGCTCTGTGAAATAAAATGAGGATGAATGAACATGGAACCCTCCCGGACCTTTAGTCGCTCTAAGGTCTGCGTGCATACCAGTTTGTGTGGTTCGTCTTCTGAGCGCCGGTGCTCCACTTTGAGGCTCTGCGGCGTCAGTGCTTTCTCAGGATGTCGGCAGCTCTGCCAGTTACTGCTTCCTTGTCGGGCTGCGGATTTGGTCTCCACCAGCTCCCCAGACCTTGAGATGCCCGTAGGGTTTGTTGAGCAACAATCAACATAGTCCCTTCGTCCTGGACTACCTTTGTGCTCCCGTTTGCCTCCATGCACAGCGTATTGTGGTGTGTCCCCCTGCTAGTCAAGATGGCGTCGTCCTGGTTTCTGACTCCTCGCAAGATGGCTTTCTCCATGTTGGTTTCTCTCTGTTATTTGGTATTGCCTTTGATCAATCATGTGCTGTGAAAGACTTGACCATTCACTCCTGTTCTCTGGGGGTGATCTTTATACTCCTGGTCATCTTCTTCTTCACAGTACTTGGAACTGTATGGAAAGCAAATTGTGTTTAGTCAGGTCTAACATATTAGGTTGGCTGACTTTACAACAAAAGATATTGGCATTGGATGGAATTGGGGCGAGTGCTTTACTGAGGAGAAGCACTTACTTTTTCTGGCAACAAGGACTGCTGGTCACGTACCTGCCGCATCCCGTACGCTTCCTGATAGCGAGCCTGCATCGGACCGCTCTTCGCTTCCTGGAGGAGGCAGAGCTACGGCTGATCACGTGATCTCCCACGTGACCTTGCAAACACCATTTACAGCCGGCAGAACCACCCTTGCGGCGTAAGCCCTGGTGGCAGAAGGGCTGGTGCTGTTAGGCTGTTAGGCTGTTCGGCGTGGACGGCTGCCGGCTGAACGAAATATTGTGTCTTCATCCTGTTTTTTTTTGCCCTAGTCTCTATTCCTTGTTCTTGTGAGGAGCTGCACTTCGAGTCAGTCCAGTCCTGCTTCCACTCCGCTCACCTTTAAAAAGGTCTTGCCGGCGCGGAGTCCGGCGACGAGTCCAGTTTGCACCAGTCCGCTCCCGGGAGCTCTCCGGGCTACTGCCGCTTAATCCTAGCATCGATGACGTTAACACCAGAAGGGCCCCAGACTCGCAAGAAAACGCTTCAACACCGACGAATGCTCAGCCCTTGGACCGCGATGAAAGCAGTACCCGGAACAAAGGTAAGCAAACCGGCTACCCGAGCTCTGCTCGCATCGCTTACCTTACCTACAGCCCTATCAAACGCTCACTCAGATCACTCAGAGCAGCCCCCCGTCTGCCATAATTTTAATTTAAGTTCTGAAGTCTTGAGCCATGACCATCCAATCGAAGCGCATACACTTATCCGCTTCTGTTCTAATGACTGCACCCCGCTTACAACTTCAGAGACGGCTTTGGCAGCACACCCACTTGTGGATCAAATCCACCAGGAAACATATGGGGGCTCTGTACCATTATTGAGCCGGGAGTTGCTAGACACCTCCAACGACGATGCCCTTGAGCCTCCAGCGATCACAGTCCCTCTCCCTATCTCTGTCAATCCTCCGCTGACTCTCAAATTATGTAACAACGCTGAAGAAGACCCGGCAGCGCAGACTGCCAGCTCGTTTTCTGCTGTGCCAACGTGCCTCCTGTTGAGTGCTACTGCGGCCGCTGCTTCTCTGGACATAACACACGATCTCACGATCCACCCAGGTCCTTCAGTGCCTGATGCTCAGGCACCCCAACCTAGTCAACCAATACAATCTTTGTGCCATATCAACCACGTTGCCTCTTCCTTTCCGGTAAGTGACGACGAACTTTTAAACCTGCCAAATGACGAGGCAATGGAATGTGCCTTTAACTGTGCACAAATAGTACCGTCCCTACAGCTGAAATCAACTACAGAGGCTCTTCAAAAAAACTTATTACCAAACCTGCATTCTTTAGGACCTACGTCCTGTCACTTATCCTCTACCCCTCCGTTTGTCCTGGCAGCAATGACCGCGGAGCGTCCAACAGAACACAATCATGCGGGCCCTCAAAGCGAACAAATCATCGAAAAAATTCACGGCCCATCAATGCGCCTAAGAGGACGACCAGCAAAAGAGTGTGCCAATAATCCCTCCCCAAATTACACGCCTGAGCTCTCGGTCCACGGTAACCGTAACAGCTACGCGTGTCAAGCGCCAGAGGAATCAGCAACTACAAGAGCCTTGAGCCGTCATTCCCCAAAATTGCCCGTGACATCCGCTCTAAATAAGCAACCTGATCTGGAATCCAGTTCTTTTGCAAGGGCTAGACGTCTACAAAGAATTGCAGAGCTAAAGTCAAATCTTCAAAATCTCCCAAAAGCTCAAGACCACCAATTGGCCCAAGCAAGCTCCCCATTTTCTTTAAACAAGTCCCCTCATGGTGAATTTCTGCCGTCCAATCTACCACGAACCCTGTCGCCCATCAAATCCAAGTTTCATTTGGACTGTTCAATCCCATCTTCAAACGAACAAGATGCAATATCTGCTAATTTTTTCCAGGCAAATATTTCAACTGAAGTTATCACGCAAATTCACAATAATGTTCTCGCGGCATCCGCAGTCGCATTGGCACCCTTTACTAAACTATACGAAGCTCTACAAACTCAAATATCTGACCAAGGGGCAATAATGCAGATTCTGGCTCAAAAAATAGACAAAATTGATCTCTTCACAGACTTTCTTCAAAAACAAATTGAAAAAAATGCTGACCAGTCAATAAGATGGCAAGAACGTTTAGGCGACTTGGCCGCAAGACATCACTGCCAAAACGATACACTTACAGAAGGTCTGCTAGACGCTGTGAAATGGATGAGGAAAAACGTTAATCCTAATACTCAAATACATGCGGAGCCATCAATCACAAAAAGCAATACATCAGTTCCAAAAAGAAACGAGCAAGTGCAAAACGAGACATATCTTCCAGCATTCAATGTCTGCTCCTCTTCAAACCCTGATACTAGCGTTTCAGCTCCCATCCATTTGGTCCAATCTGATTCTGAGCTCCCCTGTGACTCTCTAAGACACACGGACATTGCTGTCCCTTCAGAAAATGGTGCCCCCCTTCTGACTGAGACTTCTGTGGAAGCACTTGGTCAAACAAGTATGCAACCGACCACTTTTAACATATTTAGTGGCCCAGTCAAAACTTTTGCAATATCCAAAACGACCAAGAAGGGTCCTAACATTGTTCAAAAGAAACATACCGACACTGGCCACAACGCACTGCCACAAAAAAGCATTCGTCAGAAAGTAAAAAAATTCATAAGAATCCTGACTACCCCAAAGAAAACTGGTCTGTTTGAGAGAACAATTGGCCATTCACAAGCAAGCTTATCACAAACTCAACGGTCTCCCCAACCAAAAGGTCAGAACAAAGCTATGTCTAAACAATCGGCAAAATGCTGACGCATAGACTCTGACATCCAAAACCTGTCTAGCTCGGCGGAAGTAAGCTCTGTAGACCTATGTAATCTATCCACATATTCAATTGGAAGCGAAACACACAATGCTTCTTCCCATGAAGCCACTCCAACGAATGTGTTCGATAAATTGGCAGAGAAGTCAATCCCGCTGAACGAAAACCTGCGCAAACGACGCTCCTGTGAAGCTTCAACAAACAAAAACTCAACTATCGCAAAGGTCTCATTCTCACCTGTCAGCTCAAAACTAAACCCTAAGTTAACACTGAATCAGAGGAAAACTGATGTCCATCTTCGCACTAGAGTACATGGCGATACTATCTCAGAACTTGTAACAACTTCATGGAAACTCCGACTCCAGAACATATATGCGGATGAACACGATTTAAACTTAAACAGAACAAATGTTCTAAAATTATTCGCCAGTGTCCCTCAACTCCGGACAATCGCGACCGACGACATAAAAATCGTTGAGTATGCAACAGAAAAATCTACAGACCAAGTGCTGCTACATATAACTTCACGTGCTGTGAAAAGCATTCTATTACAAGCAGTCGAAGAGCTGCTGGTCTTTGGTTTTGACATCACCTTGGAACCAGATTTGATAAACCAAAAAGGAATTACGACCAGGAAGACAAATACAAATAATTCCGAAAGCATCATCTGCCGGATGTCCCTACGGAAATCTTTAGTATATCCACATAAATCACGTAACGACTTGGACCCCTTAGTCGGAAGAGATGGAGGCAGACCCGTTGCTAATAGAAGAAACGACCAACACCATTAACAATGAGTGACTCGGAGGAACCTTACTCTGATGTCCTGGAACACCCGTGGCTTTATGCATCTGTTCAACAACTTTACAGAACCTTGCGATGATGTCTTCATAATCTGCCTCCAAGAAACATGGCTTCGTGAAGCGCCCACCCGAGATGGATACAGTGGGCCTCATTAGGACCCTGGCGGAGAGGGTATTACGCCAGCGTAGTGCATGGCGTACCTCTCCGCCATACTACGAGTTCCCGTAGCGCCATGGAGGTTTTCTCCGCCTGGTTTTACCAGCCGGAGAAAACCATGGCGCTACGGGACCTCGTTGTTAATTACGCCACCGTATTTTACGGTGGCGTAATTAACTCCTTCCCCACTCCCATTATACCCTATGGGGCGAAAATGGGAATGGGGAAGGGCAGAATGGGGATTGGGGATTTACCGCTCCGCCGAGGTCGGAATGGGGCGGTAAATCCGCCAACCCCCATGGCGCTATCGGCGGCTTTCCGCCATGCTTCGCGGTGCATTTAGCACCGCGAAGTCCGCCTGGGTCGTAATGAGGCCCAGTATCTTTTTAAACCCGGCCAAAAAAAACCCCAAAGGCCGTCCTTACTCAGGTCTATTAACCATGGTGAAAATTTATAACTGGATGACCCCCATTGTTGTAGTCAA
Source organism: Ambystoma mexicanum (assembly GCF_040938575.1). NCBI lineage: Eukaryota > Metazoa > Chordata > Amphibia > Caudata > Ambystomatidae > Ambystoma > Ambystoma mexicanum. Next base: position 1,356,059,648 of record NC_090921.1, on the reverse strand, counting down.
CCCGAATCCATTTGTGCAGTGCACGATTATCCGATTTGACATGACGAACCTCAAGACACACAGTCACCTACTTGTAATTAATTGTTACTGGAATCCAGCAATGATTCCCACCCTAGATTTCATCGACAAGGTAACAACTTTAATTGACGACGCCTTCCTCAAGTACACCAACTTAGCAGTGATTGTTTGTGGCGATCTGAACTGCAGTTGGTTTCGATTCAATCCTCAAACAATGGAAAACAACCAGATACCTGAGTCTGAGGTCCCTGAACGAGGCCAATCTTGGTCTCGAGCCCTTGCATCACGTAATTGTCAGATGGTAAACGGCAATACTAAAGGTGACCAACCCTGCAAGACAACCTGGAAGCGACTCCAATGCAGAAATACCTTAGACTACATTTGGGCCTCTTGAAATTTGTTCGAAAGGGTCGTGTCACTTGAGGTCGTTCAGAAGGCCGAAAGCGATCATGACATGCTATGCTTATCACTAGATCTCGAAAACCATCCGCAGCCCGAGACTTATGATATACCGCTATCAACAAATGCTGCCGGAAATAGGCTTAAAACCAATGGCCCGCAAATCTTGAAACTAGCATTAAATCTTGCAGACTCAAATGACGTTGAATACGTTCCTTTGCTCGCTGCATTCTTGCCAAAATATGTCAATTCAAGAATATATGGCCACAGCCCAAAACATCTATTCAGCAACGAAATCGCTGCAGCAAAAAAAAGAACTGAGGAAAGATCTACGCCTGATAAAGTCCCAACATGATCAAAAAACCATACAAAAGGACTTAAAAGATCGACGTCGGGCATACAGAAACTGGCTTAAATCTCACTCGATGAAAATCGAACAAGACCGATCTGAAACAATGCTCAAGTTAATAATCGCCAAAAACACGCGTGAAATATGGGCTCTATTAAATAGAGGAATTTCAAAAACAATCCCAAACATCTCAAACGAAATTTCGAGTGCGAATTGGGTCGACTACTTTACAAAGGTATACGAACAGCAGTGCCAAGACCCACAAGTTCAAGTTCCTTCTTTCATCTCCTCTGAAGCTTGGGACATAACTCCTTCCCAAGAAGATTTAGTACTGGCCATTCAAAAACTAAAGAATTCAAGAGCAGCTGGTCCAGACCAAATCTCGAATATCACGCTAAAAAAACACAAGCATCATTGGGCCAAATTTATGGAAAGTCTGTTTTTTCAAATTTCAATGTCAAGACAAATGCCTGCTTCATGGTCCAAAGCTATAGTGGTACCAATCTACAAGAAGGGTAGCCGAGACGATCCTTCTAACTATCGGCCAATTGCCTTGCTGGACACGATGGGAAAAATATTCGGATTGTTTCTTCGACTAAAGCTGACAGCATGGGCGGCCAAGAAAAATCAAACAGACTGTCGACAAACAGGTTTTGTCGAACAAGTAGGTGTTGACGCAAACCTAACTCTACTAACCATTCTAAAATTAGAAGCCCTAAAAGCGAAGAAAAAAATCTTTTTCGCATTTGTCGATCTCAGACAAGCATTCGATGCAATAAATCGAGACAAACTCTGGTCCAAACTACGAGGGTGGAACTGTCCAGCGTCAATTCTTGACCCCCTCATAGCTCTGCATACTAACACCACAATACAAGTGAAAGTGAATTCACAAGGAGTACTGACGGAGCCAATCCCCACGTATAAAGGTGTCAAGCAAGGATGTTCACTTGCTGCTGAATTATTCAAATTATTCATTTCGGATCTACCGAATTGGCTGGAATCTGCGCACTGTTTCTCTCCAAAGATAAATGGAACTCCCATTAAATACCTTGTATATGCCGATGATATCGTGCTAATTGATCTAACTCAAATTGGCCTGCAATATCTATTGATCAGCTTAAACGAATATCTAATAGCTAACGACCTACAACTAAACACAGGAAAAACGAAGATCATGTGCATTGGAAAAAGCGCATCAAGAAAAGATCAAAATTTCAAATGGGCTATTGGAAAAGAAAATCTAAGTAGCGTAACTTCGATTCGATACCTGGGCATCATGGTTAACAACTCCCTTTGCGAATCTGCATGGTCAACCGACCTGTTGGAAAGAGCAACGAAATTAGGTCTACAAGGAGCGAAAATTAATAATAAAGACTTTGAAAAATTTTCAATAGCGCCTTTAATTTCATTCTATCTGCAGAAGTTCATCCCCACCATAACCTTTGGTGGAGCGACAGGGTGGAATCTTGATCACTCCCTGTGGCAGCAACTTGAAGGGAGGTTTTGGAGACGAGCATTAGGACTTCCTAAATATATCTCAATGGCGGCTCTGAGATATGAACTGACCCAGAACTCAATTTATATGACAATACTATGGCAATCCCTATCGCTTCTGAGGAAAATGATGCTTGGATCACAAATCCCAGCATATGAAATTTTCGTAAATGAGAAAGAAAATTCACAGTCGAGCTTACTTCAAACATGGAAGTCTAAAATAAAAACCATTATGGATGCCGCCAATATATCTACTGACGAGCTGATTGATCGCCCACAGTACGCAAAAAAAAAACTTGAATCCTGGGATTGGATATCATCATACGAGCACCGAGCAACGCTTAAATCCACTTTCCCAGACTCGACGAGTATGCTGAAACTACACTCCTTAACGAAGTATCTCACAACTTGCCCCTCACGCTACCACAGGACCCAATTCCTGAAATTCAGATTGAACGCCCTGAATACCAGAGAATCATTATGGCAACGTCGATCTAAAACCATTTCTTCAAACAAATGCAGATTTTGCAACTCAGGTGAAGTGGAGTCACTAAAACACTTAACAGCTTGCCCTCAGCTTATCATTCCCGAGAGCTACACTTGCTCTCCTATAAACCCATCCTATACGATGCAGATGAATGGTGGGACACTGTCTTGGCTGGGAGAAATATTAAGCTCACATGTAGCATAATCAACTTCCTAGATGCGATACTGCGCACAGACCAAACTTGAAGAAGCGAACCAAGACTTTATTTATGCGCGAGGAACGATGGATAAAACATAAAGATTTAGCTTTGAATGGAGCACTCTAACTAACTGTTTGAGTTAGCGCCATGTAACAAAAGTTTGATATTATTATTGAACTGCAGTTTTACAATAAAAAAATAAAAAAATTGGGGAAGAAGAGTTTGGCTTTGGCAGAGAGGGGGGGTGTACTAAAGCGGAGGTAGACTACGTTTTCACTGGATGGTCGTCCCTAATTCCATAAGGGTCTTTCTCTACCTTGCAATCCTCTCCCTGTGAACCACCCCCACCCTGGCCCCATGGGAAAGGTCTCCCACTAGGGGAGAAGGGACGACACCCTCCAATTCGTCTCAACTTCTTTAACAAAGCATGTAAGCCCAACACCAGACATTGCTATTTCAACAAGTGGAAACGCTTTGTTATTTGGTGCAAAACATGAAACATCAATCCTATTGACATAGTTCTTTACCTGCTTTCCTTTATGGACTGCGGGTTAGTCTTTAACTCCCTTAGAGTTCATGTAGCAGCAGCTTCTCCATGCAGTACCTCTCAAAGTAGTGTCTTGGTGGACAATTCCGTAGTAAAAGCCTTTATGGAAGGGGTTAAAAGATTGTACCCACCAATTTCTAATCCAACTCCCGGATGGGACGTAAATATTGTACTTACTAAACTCACTCTCACTTACAAGACTGCGTTTCTCGTAGCCATTACTTATATCAGAAGGGTTAGTGAACTGCAAGCCCTCTCAGTTCAATATCCTTTTATTTTGTCTAAAGTCATAAAGACAGTGGTTCTAAAAACAGCCTTGTTTTTCTCCAAATTGTATCTCAAAGTTCCATGTTAAACAGTCCATAGAACTTCCAACTTTCTTTCAAAATCCAACTAATTCAGCAGAAAAAAGCCTGCATACATTAGCTTTTGGAAGGGACATTGTGTATTACCTGGACAAAACTAAACCACTAAGAAAGACAGATCAGTTCTTTGTTTCCATGGTTACAGGGAGAGGAGGAGAGTTTGTCTCTGAAGTCAGCCATTTCAAAAAGGATAGTCCGATACATTAAACTTTGTTACTCTCTGTCCAAAAGAACGCTACCTTTCGGAGCCTAGAGCACAATCAATTTGTGGCACATGTGCTACTTTAGCTTATATTGCAAATGTTCCATTAGATGCCATTTGTAAAGCAGCTACGTGGAGTTCAGTTCACACAATAACATTACTGTCTAGATCAGTGGTATTCAAACATTTTTTTATGCCCCTGCAAGCCCCCCAAGTATTGCTGCTGGGCCCACCTTGTTGGGGAGAATTCTCAGAAATGTGCTAATTCCCTCCACCTTAGAGACCCCCAGCAACTTTGCTGGATTTTGAGGCCTTGATTCTTTTTAGCTGGAGAGAGTGAGACCCTTTTTCCCCACTCTTTCATGTATTTTAATATGATTTCTGAGCTTTGTTTCTTTTGGTTATGGAACCTGACAAACTCCATAGGCATCATCTTTTACATTGTGTGAGACAGCACCTTCAGTGCAGTGGCACATGGAAGTGTTTCAGATTCCCCCAAGGTTTAAATACTTTCTCTGGGATAAACTACTGTTTCCCAGAGCAGTAAAGTGAAACTGACTTTACTTACATTTGTAACTTTCTAGACCCAGTGCACCCTATCTTACAATAGGGTGCTGGAGGGGTTACCTAGTATCCCCTTTGTCTAGCTTCTCATGTAACATTTTTACGTTACCCTTTTCTCAATGAATGGCTTGCGGCAGTGGTTTCGTTTTAACTACCGTGGTGTGCATTTACCGCTGGCTGCGTTCGCAACTGCAGTAAAGCACCCAAGGGTGCTGTTTTTGTCAAAATGGCCCCAGTCTTCTTTTTTCGCAATTTCTCTGTGGAAAGGTCCTTCTTTAGATTTACTCTGCGCGCCAAACCAGGTTTGGTCCTATTGTTCGCTTTGCCTTTGGCGGTATTCGCAAGTGAAGCCCGCCGCTGGCTTCAGGGTCTATGGGGTAGGCAGGAAGTGAGGGAGGTTCCCAAAACTCCTTGTGCTTAGTCTCCTAGGAGACCCAAATGAACTCTTTAGTGATTGGCCGGCAAGGACAGCCAACCTGCTGGGTGATTGACAGCTAGGTTGGAATGAATGGGCGAAAACTGAATAAAAGGCGAGGTTATCGGTTTGGAAGGCAGAGTCGACCACTGGACGAAAGAACCAAAGAAAAACTTGAAGAGGACGCCTGCTGCAACTCCTGGACCTTTGGTTTGCCCGGTGAAGCCCTGCTGCTGTGCTGAAACTCCAAATTCGTATCGATAGAGAAGCCCCTGCAAGGACGACTTCTCCCCTTGAGTTGGTGGGACTTATCAACTCCAAAGTAAGCCACCTGGACATCCTTCCCAGAGCTGGTTGAATTTCCAGAGTTGCTGCTGGAAACCGTATAGCCAGGAAGAGGAACACCAGGTGTGCGTTGCTTTTAAACTGGCCTAGAGCTCCAGGAAGATCCTCCGGACTCCCAGGAAGCAGGACTGACCGAGCCCGAGACCCCAGAAGCAAGGAAAGTCCCTCTCAACAGCCAGGAACCGCAGGGTTGCTATTTGCGGTAGACGCAAGGAGCTGAAACACTGAACAGCCACTGATTTGAAGATTGCCGGTTGCGAGCGGTGACCGTCACCATTGCAGTGCAGGAGTCCCCAGAAGTCCTCCCTCTTGTCCCCACGACTCAGGCCCAGGAACAGTTAGATCTGCAGAGCTGCACAGGAACAGAATTCATCAGCTGCATCTTTTCTTCAATTTAAAGGTACTGTAAAGTATGAGAGTACCTCTCACTGTAGAGTTGCTTGCATCTTCTACTCCTCACAAGTCTAATCAGCTTGTGGCCCTACATATGATTCTTCTTTTCTTCAAAGACTTCTAAAACATTGTGCAAATACTTTTCTACTTACTTCATCCTATAAAAGGCTTTTGCCCATTGACTTTGGCCTAGCCTGCTATACTGAATGACTCTGCTGTGGGGATCTAAAAGTATTTGCCTGCTTAAGAATATTTGTGGTCTCTTGTTCTAATAACCTTCTCCTTTTGCCAACTTACAACCATATTCTAAATGCAAACACTAAGATATTAATGTCCCCAGCACACAAGCTATTGAAGTCCCCTGAGGGTGTAGGTTGTGTCTGTGGGCCATCCCAAAATGGTATTTACTGATTTAGAAACTAAGAGTGTACAGTATTGAAGTGTATTGGTGTGTTACTATTATATTCCTCCCTTCTAAAGAAGGCTTATTCTAACTGACTGATAAATACATTAATAATTGTTTATTCAAGAAACCTTGAGTGTAAGAGTTTTAGAATACTTGTCACTGTGAATCTCTGTGTAACTCCCCTAAAGCTCCCATTGACCCCTCTTGGGATAAGCCTGGCTGCTCAACACGCTAACAACTGTGTAGTACAAGCTTATACCAAAGGTTGGGTTTCCTATACCTGTAGTCAGAGTTGTTTGTAGTGTTCCAATTTTAGCCAGGTACTGCATCCAAAATCTGCCTAACACCCCTAGATGTCATTTCTTCTGCTTAAATTTTCGATTAAAATCAGTCATCGTACTACTGATTGGAAGAAACTGGTGCCCCCCCCGGACACCCTTTGTGCCCCCTCCAGGGGGCCCAGTCCCACAGTTTGAAGACCAATGGTCTAGATACACATTCTAAACAAGATTGTCAAGTGGGACAGGCGGTGTGAAGACATCTTTTTTCTGCTGTACCTTCAAACATCCCACCACCATCTCCATTTGCTGCTCCCTAGTCTATGTAAAACATGTGATTCTAAGCAGATCCACAAGCCTCAGAAGGCATACATTACTTACTGTAATCGTATTTCTGATGCTTGTATCTGCTTAGAGTTAATGTGCCCACCCTTCCTCCCCTCTTGGAGTTGAAGGTACATAGACATCTTACACCTTTCTTTACTTTTCTGTACTCGTGCATAACACTTCATGCTCCCTCATGTCAGAAACAAAACAATTGGATGGACCTCGAGGCGTGAAGGGCCATGGGCACAGTACACATCACTCTGGGGATAGTATTACAAACACGCCCAGTCAGCGTCCCTTTTTTTTTGATTTTTTTGAAATTAAGTAATTTAGTCTTCTCTCTTTCCTTTCGACAGCCGTACCACTGCAGGATCTTCGACCACGGCTTTCAAGGACGGATTCGTTGTCGACGACTGCTGTCTCAAGGAACTTTGACTTCGACCTTCATAGGCCTCTGCACTTCACAGCAGGGAGAGTGGGTGGAAGGGTCATAACTTTCTTTTCTTTAGAGAATACCGGTTTCCCTATTCTTCCTTTTCCTAACTCCACCCTGAAAAGATTGACAAAATAATGCGAAGAAGGTCATGTTATGTGGACTTCTTGGACCGCCACACTGATCAACTTTCCAACCTTCAAAGGCCCTCACAAGGGGAGGCAGTTAAAGACCAACCTGCTGCCAAAAAACTGCGATTAGACACCGTCCAGCCTGCACCTCTCAGGACACTTCCCAGTATCCCTATTATATTGACACTTCAGGCTCTTCAAGATCCTGGTTCACAAGGGGACCAATATGATCCTGACCAGTATTATGACAGTATTATGATAACGACGACGTCTACATCATACAATCTCCAGACCATCGTGACCAATCCGTGGCTGACTCCCCTGTGCATAATCAGCTACAGTACAATGAGGTCCTCCTAAAAGCTGCTGAACATTTCAAAATAAATTGATACACAAGAGGCACAGGTGGATAAAGACTTTGTAGAAGACATACTTGGGGATAAAAAGCCTGCTGCAGTTTCCTCCATTCAGAGGCGCATTCAGCCTTTTCTACTCACCCCCAACCTTACGAGGGCAGTTAACCCTTGTATTGAGAAAATATTCCAGCCAACCCCTTCCATCTCCTTATACATCAGGGGTCAATTAAAGCCTGACTCTTTCATCATAACCACCACAAGAAAGAGAGCAGGCACACCCTTAGCCTCTGCTGAGGCCCCTCCTGATAAGGAGAGCAAAAGGATATATACACTGGGCAGGAAAGCAGCTTCCTCGGCTGCATACCAAGTAAGAATCACAAATAACACCACTCTCTTGGCTAGTTACAACTGCCATAAATGGGACGAAATGCTACAACAAATTGATACCGTCCCAGAGCCATTTAAATCACTGCTTTTGAACACAGTGGCTGAGGGTAAGCAGGTGGCCAACTGCATCCTGAAAATGTACCTGGACGTCGCAGATAATGCAGGCCGTATAGTAGCAGAGGGCACTTTTATTAAGCGCCATGCCTGGTTAAGACAATCTGGCTTTAAGCTGGAAACTCATGCCACCCTACTCTGCCAATTGATCCAAATGCCTTATTTGGGAAAGCGGTCGAGGACTCACTGAAAAGTGCTAAAGAAGAGTACGACACCCTTACGCCCATTGGACAACCAACTAACAAGCCCTTTGTTCAAAGAGAACCGTTCAACACATGCTGATTTCAAGGCCAAAATTCTCAACGCTCCTCAAACTATAGTCATGGTGGACAAACGTCATCTTGGAGTTCCTCGTAAGGGTAGTCCTCCCCGCAAAATTTTTAAACCGGAGTCTCTACCCCCCAAACAATGACAACATGCTCCAGGGCCCCTCCCATGCCTCTCCAGAAGGTTTCATTTCTCAATTTAACCACGCATGGGAGGGAATCGCCTCACACAAGTGGGTACTATCCACCATGACGGGGACTATTGTATAGAACTCATACAGAGACCATTTCCGCCCGCCAAGATGGAGGCAACCCACGCAGGAAGAACACATTCTACTAGAAGAGGTCAAAGCACTGCTGGAAAAGCACGCTATAGAAATCGTCCAGACGAACAATGCTATCTATTCAACGTACTTCCTTGTGCCAAAGAAAGACCTTACAATGCGCCCTCTCCTAGACTTGCGTCCTGCAAACACATATATCAAGCCACAAAAGTTCTACATGACAATGCTACAAGAAGTAATCCCCCTGCTAAACGGGGGACTACATGGCAACATTGGATATGAAAGATGCACAGTTTCATATTTCGATGTTCCCAGCACACAGAAACTTCCTGTGCTTCAAAATAGCAAATCAACACTTCTAGTTTAAGGTGCTCCCCTTCGGTATAGCCTCGGCTCCAAGGATATTTACCAAGGTATTGGCGGTAGTGGTGTTGCACTTAGGCAATCTATCCTGTGTACTCTTACCTGGACGACTGGCGAATTACAGGGGAATCCCCTCTATTTTGCAAGCAAAATACCCAGAGAGCAATCTACCTTATGTTCCAATTGGGGTTTTCAATCAACGAGAACAAATCAAGCCTTGTTCCAAGCCAAACCAAGCAGTTCCTAGGAGCTATCGTAAAGACAAGAGGGACTAGTCTTCCCCTCAAACTAAAGAGTTAAAAACATGCTGCTGCAGATACCTCATTATCCAGCCAGTCACCAAATAACTGTACGCAAGTTAATGCGCCTGCTTGGGATAATGGCTTCATGCATTATCTAGTTCCAAACGCACGGATGGGCCTGCGCCCACTGCAGGAGTTGTTAGCGAAACAATGGTCTCAGGCAAGCGGTGAGTGGGACGATATAGTGGTTGTTTCGCTAATCCTAGTACAAGCGCAACGCTGGTGGTCCAAATAAAATCTGTTAAAGGCAAAACCCTTTTGAATTCCACCAGTTCAAACGATCCTCACTACAGACGCCTCACTCTCCGGATGGGGAGCCCTTTATCTTCACCACACAGCGCATGGCCTCTGGACACAGATCACAGCCCAAAACCACATCAACCTTTTGGAGCTACTAGTGGTAGTCAAATCCATACAAGTTTTTCAGCTGCTTCTAGCAGGTCAGACAGTGCAAGTCCTCACAGACGGCACCACTGCCATGTTTTACATAAACAAGCAGGCAAGCACACACTTTCCAAGTCTGTCCAGGCTATCCCAAAAAAATGTGGACATGGGCACTCAAGCAGATCATATTCCTTGTCTCTCAACATGTTCCTGATTAACTCAATGCTCTGGCAGAGACACTAAGCAGAAATACTCTACCCGAGGAGTACGAGTGGCAACTCAATAGAGAAAGTCTAGACAGAGTCTTCTCCCTGTGGGGTTATCCTACTTTAGACTTGTTTGTCTCAGACCTAAACACACAATGCCCAGGCTTCTCATCCAGGTTTCCCCAACCACAGTCCAAGGGGAATGCCCTGAGGATGAGCTGATCAGAGATATTTGATTACGCTCCCCCCCGCTCCCGATGCCACTCCTCAGCAGGATAGTGCACCAGATGCACCAGGAGCAAACCACACTTATCCCAATAGCCCAAATGTGGGCAAGACAACCATGGTTTCCACATCTGCTTAAACTGGCGATCTGCAAACCAATCAAACTCATGTGCCCCTACAACATGCTATCCCAGCACGGGGTTACAGCACTCCACCCACACCCTCAGTCTATGAACTTGGCAGTTTGGCTCCTGATGTCCTAGAGTTTGGACACTCAAAATGACCTCAGAGATATATGAATATCCTCAAGGAGGCACTGCTACTTCAACAAATAGAAAGTATTTGTGATATGTTGCCGATCAAAAACTCTAAATCCAATTGAATGTACCCCCATCAAACATTCTTCTCTTCATGCTCTACTTACTAGACTCTGGCCTAGTATTTTATTCTATCAATGTTCACCTAGCGACTCTGTCTGTGTACACCACTTCACAGAACAAGGTGTCCTGGTGGAAAGTTCCTGTTAGTAAGGCTTTCATGGAGGGAGTAAAGAGACTTTACCCTCCCATTTCCAACCTGACTCCAGGTTGGGATTTGAATGTTGTACTCTCAAAGCTCATTGGTCCACCCTTTGAGCCTATGCACAAATCCAGCCTCAAACACCTAACATACAAGACTGCTTTCCTAGTAGCCATCACCTCAATAAACGGGTAAGCGAGCTACAAGCATTGCCAGTGCAAGCACCTTTCTTTGTTATCTACAAGGACAAGGTGATACTTGGAACACACCCTAGGTTCTCACCTAAATATATATCCAAGTTCCATGTTAACCAGTCCATTAAACTAGACACTTTTTTTCCAAAATCCATCCAATTTAGCTGAAGGTAACCTCCATACACTGGATGTAAGGAGGGCAGTTTTGTACTATGTAAATAAAACAAAACCGCTAAGGAAAACAGATCAACTGTTTGTCTCCATAGCACCTGGCAGGCAGGGTGATCACATTTCAAAGAGCGCCATCTCCAAATATATAAAGTCCATACAGCTCTGTTATTCTCTATCAAAGAAAACCCTGCCTTTCACACCAAGAGCTCACTCTACCAGAGGTACAGGAGCTACTTTGGCATTTATTGCGAATGTCCCTCCAGATGCCATTTGCAAAGCAGCAACTTGTAGTACCATACATACCTTTACTGAGCATTACTGCATTGACACACATTCTAAAGCAGATTCACAGGTGGGACAAGTGGTGCTAAAACATCTATTTGCCACCGTACCTTCTCACAACCCACCTCCTTCTCCAGATACTAGTCGCCAGTCTATGCATTGCATGTGATCTAAGCAGATCCATAAACCTCAGAAGGGATTCATTACTCACTGTAATCATATTTCTGATGCTTGTATCTGCTTAGATTCACATGCACCCACCCTTCTTCCCCTTTTGGAGTATAAGGTGCATAGATGTTCTTCTGGCATTATCCCTTCTTATCTGCATTATTATATTTTTACTCGCGCTACATTTCATGCTACCTCATGTCAGAAACAAAACAATATGATGGACCTCGACGCATGAAGGACCAATGGTACAGAGGACGTCACACTAGTGATAGTATTACTGACACGCCCAGTCGACGTCCCTTTTCAAGTTTAGAAAACAAGCAATGTAATACTCTGACTATCACTAGATGTCGCCCTATGCATAGCATCTGCATCTAAGCAGATACAAGCATCAGAAATACGATTACGGTGAGTAATGTATCCCATATACACCTGCTGCACCCCATAACCTCAGTCCTTCTTTTCTGCGCACTTGTGTGCTTTAGGCACTGCTTTAGCTCGCTCTGCATTGTGCCTAATCCAGGAAGTCCTATGACTTAAAGCGGTATGTGGATTGTGGATGACTGGTGTCTGACACCCACAGAATATGATTGTACTGCTTGGGGGAGGGGGACAACCGGGGAGGAGGCGGGTGAACATAACACCCAGGATTACGTGTCATGCCACTCTATGCTCCTTAAGGCCCTACGGGAGTGTGCTGCGACACACTTAACTTTGCCATATTGAGAGCAAATGGGATGAAAAGAGAACTAAAGTCACCTGGCATCGAGCGAAGGACTGAAGAGGACCGATCCCCGACCTGGAAGGGTAAGAAGCCTAAGCACAGCACCACAAGAGGTCCTGCTCCCTAGCTGCTACTCTAGGCACCATTCCTGGTCTTGTTTGAAGAAGAGGAATCACCCTTCTAGGGACTTTTCAGAGGATTTGGCTCCACAGGTACTGTTTCTTACCCAATCCTCTGCCCTGGATGAATGGGAAGAATTCACGTTGAAGATTCTGTACATCTTCACCAAAGTGCCAACGGCACCCACAGGGCCTGCCACCATTGTGAAGAGCCAGCAAGGACCCCTTTAAAATACTATGACTACATTCCTATGGGATCAATTTGGCTCAGTTGGACTTCTCTCTGACCTGATATCGGGTTGCCCACCCTCGAAAGTCGAGCTGTCCGTGATAGCTCCCTCTGGAAGGCGCTGATTTTCCTGATGCTTATGCTCCATTTCTTATGGGCAATTTATATTAAAGATGACTGAGGACTTCCAAGATAAGGGTGACCCTGTTCTTTTTGGGCTGGAACCCCCATGCTCTGTGGAAGAGATGGATTTCCCAGAGCAAATTCTGTACCCGTCATCAAATTTACAAAGGGTCAGCAGCCTTGAAACCTTCCCCTAGCTGGACATCTTCTGGCGCCAAATCTGGGGAAGCCTAATGCTTCCTTCCAAAAGATGATGCCAAAGGAGGTTGAAACACAGGGCTTCTCAGCTTCCACCAGAACAAAGGTTCCAGTTCTACTGACGGACATCCTGGATGTGGGCCTTCAAAGAGATACCTTGATTCTTTTTAACCCATCAGTAGAGGCCCTTTGTTAAAGGCCTGGGAGAAGCAGGCCTTTGTCTCTGCTATGGACAGAGACTTGCAAAGAAGCACTGTCTGGTACTTTCAAACCCAGCCTCCCTTACCACTCCTGGCTCCCTTTAGAGCGTGGGGTCCATGCCATGACGGCCAACCTCAAGACATCCCCATTTTCCTCTTTGCCTTCCTGGCCGGGAGAGCAAGAGACTGGATGCATAGGAATGCAAGGTGTTTACCTCCAGGACCTTTGCCCTGAGGGAGTGGAAAACACTTCTTGTGTCATGGTCTAGTTTTCTTTTGGCTTCTGAACAATGGTCTCAGAGGCTGCTGAAAACCGTCTGGCCGGTGAATTGCAAGATGTCTTCAGTGTCCTAGGTTCAGATGGCAGGCAGGCTTCGCCAGATATTGCAGTCTAGTCTTGATACAGACTGCATGGCATGTGCCATTACAACTGGGACTCTCATGAGGAAACGCTCTGGATGCCGACCTTAGAGCACACGCCAGACATTCAGCCATAGCTTCAGGGCCTGCATTTCGATGGACATAATAACCTGTTCTGAGCCAAGGCTGATGACTCACTTTGGAAGTTCCAACCTTCTAAGGCTCACAGCCAAGTCCCTGGTTCTGGCGGTACGACAGCCCTGACCTTCTTTAATTAGGAGGGATTTTCGACCCTTTCTCACATAAACCCTCATGGAAGAGGACTGGCACTCTCTGGCAAGCAGCAGCCATGTTGTCCCCTGGGGAAGAGGACCTGGAGCTCCGTGGGGGTTCAGGGGAAGGCATCAACACATGTTGGCAGGGCCCTCTTCTGCCTCAAGTACGAAGCTTCTGTGAAGGAGACTTTCAGCACCATACCCCAGTAGCAGGACAGATGCGTGGGCCTTTCAGGTTGTGATTAAAGGTTACAGCCTTCCCTTTTCTCAACTCCTTTTCCTCCTAAGAGCCACACTTTTCCTCCAAAACCTCTCCCCTTAGAGATGGTTCATTAGCCTGGTGCTGTAGAAATTGTACTGTGCTCAGAACGAAGCAGGGGATGGTTTCCCTTTACTTTCCAGTTCTGAAGAAAGACTGGGGCCTGCGTCCCATCCTGGATCTGAGGTTCTTGAAATTATACCTGCCCTAAAACAAGTTCAAGATTGTCACCCTGGGCCAGATCCTTTAGGACTCGATTTGCAGGAATCCTTGGTGTCCCTCGATCTTCAGGATGCCTACTTCCATGTACCGATCAATCTCAAACACAGGATGTATCTGAGGTTTGTGGTGGGCTCTTCCCACTCCGAATTCAAAGTCCTGCCTTTCTTTGTTGTCCACGGTCTTCACCAAACTGCTGGCAGTGGTACATATCTTTCTCTACCTCGATGACTGGCTTTTCTGAGCTTGCTCTCCCGACCAGGCATCTGCACATCGGTACTGCAGGTGCAGCCCGTTGCACAGTTTGGGCTTCTCCCTGATCTTGAAGTCCCATATTTTGCCATCCCCGGGACCAAGCGACAAACATCTTCCAGATGATTCATATCCTCAAATCCCAGGAGCGGGTCAGTCCCTGGACCTTCCTGCACTTACTGGGTCTCTTGGCCTCCTGCATATTGGTGGTGCTGGAAGCCTGGTTATGCATCCTGTAGGTTCACTGACTGCTTCATTGTCAGTAGTCTCGGTTTCAGGGGACTATGCCAGCTCTCTTACAGGTCTTTGACAATGAGTTCATGGGACCTCGTGTGGTGGTCCTTGCGAGGCAGACTGCTCAAAGGGGCATTGCATGGGCAACTCTGGCCCCAGCTGATGGTCATGGATGCATCCTTAAAAGGCTGGGGTGCTCGCCTGCTAAGTCTCGTGGTGAGGGGCCTATGATCTCCCACACATACTCAGACTCCAGCAGTGCTCTAAGTGCTAAAGGTGTTATGTAAAGAGCTGGCACTGCAACTGGAATAATATGTGCAGCTGGCCACCTGATATTTTGGACAAATGCCTTCAACAAATTCCCAGAATCCTTTGATGCCCACTGAAGAATAGGAGAGGAGTGGAATGACAACCTTTTGTCAAGCTTCTCATTGTAAAAACGAACCAAGAGATGGCTTCTGTGGGACCTCATAGCCTTGGTGAAATCAGTCATAATGCTTAATGCTGGTTTGGACCAAGCAGTTAAAGTGTGCTACCAGATCTGCTAGCAGGAGAGTCTGGCACACTAAAGAATGTCCATCAATGATCAGATGCGACAGTTCTGTGCTGCCTGGATTACAGTACAGGGACCATGGAGCTTGAAGGCCTACTTCCACCCCTAGCATGTGTTCTGACGGCTACTTTACCACCATCATAACATCGTTCCTTAACTATAAACACTGACTTTTCCGAAGAAGCTCCAACAGCGGATCAACTCTGCTCTTTTCCTGATGAGCATTTTATTCCCTTCAATTGTTTTCCAAGTAACTCCACAGTCCTCCAGTGGCATAATGTGTGACTGTCTTTCTGTAATGCACATGTTCTTGCAGAGTGTGCTTATTGATATGCGGATATTGTTCTTCTCAATTTTGAAAGATCCCTAATGTGCCCTTTTTCACACTGACAAAGTATGTGAAAGAGCTTAATATTTATCAACATAGAGTCCCGGGACCCCAGATTTGATAGTGCTGCCTGTTGCTGCCACTTTGCTTCCTGATGTACTTGTACTGTTTGTCATATTGTAACATATTTTTATTTCTTGCACGCAACATTAAAATGATTGGTGGCACAGATAATGCCTGTTTTGTGCTTTGCTTCTATTGTTCCTTAGTCACACGTCCACTGACATGCCTGGGGATACCAGCAGCGCTATTATCCTCATCCCTAAAGCGTTTCATCAATCATTGCATCTTTCTTTTTCCAGAAATGCAATGGGTCCAGAGAGGGTAACGGGCATCATCATCCTCATCATCGCCTGAAGGCTCCATGGAAAGGAATCGCTACCCTCAGCCTTTCCTCACTTTAACCACTATTCCCACCTTTTTCTGAAAGAACTATCTTGCAACATCTTGCTTTTTTCCCAGTGCTTGTCCCTCCTTCTGTGACACTACCTCACCACTGAAGATTATCTCCTGGACTACAGTGCCAGTCCCCTCCTTTCATTCATGATTCAAATCTGATAATGTCTGGAGCTCAGAGTCATCAGCACTCTTTGTATTTGTATTATATTTGTATTATATTTGTAAAGCACTAACTACGGCCCAAGTAATCTAGGCGCAAAGGCAGGCAGAAGAAAGACTGTCAAAAAAAGCAATGGAAGTTTAAAATAGATGAGTTTTAAGAGCTTTACAGAAACAGAGGTGGTCAGTAATGTCTCAGAGCTTGTGTGGGAGAGAATTCCACAGAGAAGGTGCAAGGATATAGAAAGAATATCCTCCAGTCCGAGCTCTGCGGTATCTTCAGTTTCTCAATAAGGTTTGTGAGGCTGAGCGCAAAGGATTAGAGGGAATGTAGATGGCCAGTTTAGATTGAAGATAATCAGCGCCAGACTTATCGATTGCACAGTGCGTAGCGCATAGTGTCTTAACATTAATTTGGCTGATCACCGGAAGCAAGTGCAGCTGTTGGAACAAACAGCGAGAATGAGAGATTCTAGTGGCACCTAATGCCAAGCGAGCTGCAGAGTTTTGCAGGGTCTGCAGGCATTGAATCAGAAATACAGCTGGCCAAAGTAGATTCTGTTACAGTAGTCAAGTGATCTCATGATGGACAAAGTCACTATTTTAGTGCAGAGTTCAACTCGTAGAAGAGTCAGAGTCTTCTTTACAATCTTCAATTTTAAAAAGCCTGCATTATACATCAAAGAAGTTTGAGCTTCTTTGCAGTCTGACGGTAAAAGTTTAACCCCAAGAATCTTTACTTATTGGCTGGGAACAGGACAAGGTAATCAGTTCTCCTGACTGTGCTGACCTTGGAAGAACCAACCACAAGAATCTGTTTTGTTCCCATTTAGTTTCAACCAGTTACTGGCTAACCACTGATCAATCCTTGTTCCCTGCAGGTCAGGTTCCACTATTAGCGGTTGCACCAGGTAATCAAGACTGGGGCGGCTTATGTATTCTGAAGTATTGGGATGCTTTGATCTCAGACTTAGCCACACCGCAAATTTTTGTGCAGGTGGGCCCTTTGTTGCTTCCTCCACCCTGCTTCTTTGGAAGTATTTTGCTGTGTGACCTCTCAGGAATGGGATCTCTTGACTTGATTGATTGGGTTACCTGTAAGGAACAGAAACAACAAGTAAATATACGCATGTTTGTATTTTCAGTATTCAGGGTTTTTTTTGAAAAATCATATTCAGAAAATATTTTATTCATATTAAAATAGAATTTCTTTATAAATACCTATGCAAGTGAAAATGACTGAGGTGCTCTAGCAAAGGTTGCGTAAAAACCGAAATGGAAAAGTAATGATTGTGCAAATGTTGTTAAAGTGTATGCATTACTTTAAATTGTACATGAATTGGCGCAGTCTCAGTATTTTGTTCTTTTTTCTCACTTTTGATTTAGCAATACTTTTTCGCTGTCCTCTCCCTTGTGATTCTTTACTACACCTATGCCAGTCCACAAATGTACCTATTCATTTATAAATAATTAAAAATATGTGACATAAATATTGATGATAATCAACATGATTAAAATATTGTAGTAAGTCATTGAAAGTAAGATAGTGACACAAATAATGATCATAATAACCAAGGTGATTTAAAAAAGTTGCTTATTCATGACAGTATCAGAGTGCCCAAAAATATTGATCAGAATACTAAATGAAAATACAAACATTGTAATTCATGAAGGAAATTGTGACAAGATCAGAAAATCTGGCCAAGGTGAATTAGAAAATGGTGGTAATTCATGGAAAACCCTGTGATGAATCAATATTTTCCTGCCGGTGACCCCCCCCCCCCCCCCGTGACCACGAAACGGCAGCCGCTACCTGATCCTGACCCTGGAGGCGGCTATATGAGGGAGGATCACATGCAGGGAGACAATCTCTGTGGTGGGGGAAGTGGTGCTATCAAAGGATGAGACATGGTATCCCCCTTTTCCCTTGCAGGATGAATTTCCCATTTGTAACACTCTATTGGCCTATTGGGATTCTTCCCCTGCTCCCTCAAAAGAGAGGGCTGAATCTTTCTCATTCCAATCCACAGACCAACTTTCAAGCACTGACTTGCCCTTTAAAATACAAGAAGTCCTGGCAGGTGAGTATACCAGGCAATTACAAGTGTGTGAATACAAGGAGACCTGGCAAGAGAGTATACTAGGCAATTAAGTTTGTGAACACCAGAAACCCTGGTAAGGGGGGTATACCAGGTGTTAAAATGGATTTCCGAACTCTGACCTGGTGGGCAGAGGTTCAGAAGCCCAGCCTAGTTTCTTGGAACAGGTTAACCTTCAGGATAAACCAGACTAATCAAGGTAGCATTGCCGGCGGTTAAGACTAGGTCTCAGGAGGGGTGAGCGTGACTGAAAGACCCCAATGAGCACACGGAGTAAAGGACACTACAAATCACTCCCAGACAGATGTATCTATAATAAAAATATGAGTACATTTATTCAAGGCCTTTTGAATTTCAACACACAGTAATAATCAACAGTAACATTTTTAAACCAACACAATCTTAGAAAAATACTTCTATAAAAGACCAAATGCCCTAAAGGGTTAAATGCAGAGAATGGGACCACAAAATGCAAGGGAAGGAAACCGGCAGTCTGAATTATCTTTACACAGTTCTGCAGTAATTAAAATAGATCATAACTGAAAGGCATTCTAGTCCCTAAGAAGAGGGGAGCCTAGTGCTCAAATGCACTTGCAATGCTGGTGCACGCGGTAGTGCAGATGGGCGAAAGTCGGGTCTCTTGTAGGGTCTGTAGCAGATCAAGAAGGTGGGCGAGTTGATGCAGAATAAGTTACCAGTATTCGTGGACGGTCTCCCCGAGAGGGCAGAACAGGTTCCAGGAGTTGGGAATAGTTCGAATGCTCAGACTATCTGTCGAAAGGAGAGGGGCCCTTGGGGGCCACTTGTGTGTAAAAATGGATGGATGCGCTAGGGGCCACTGGTAAGGGTTGCAATTACTTACCGACCCCAGGTGCACTCCGGACCAAACTTCAGCAGTTGAGTCCACGTCGGTTGCAAGTTCAATTGCGGCAATTGTGCGGCTCTGCGGCTTTCAGCAGTGAAGTTACAATGATGATTCCCAAACGGGACAGTGGCGATTTCACTGCTCTTGGTGGATGGATCAGGACAGTTTCACTGTAGCAGGCTTCAGGGCAAAGGGGGGCACAGCAGCAAGGCACCTGCGAAGTTCGTCACCACGACTGGTTGACACGGTAACTGCGTGCACTCTGGTTTGAGCACTCTTTACTTCAGACCTGTGTACGAAATTCTGTCTGAGAGTGCCGTGAACCCAGAATTTACGATGTACCAAGTTCCAAGGGTCTCCTCGAAACGGCGGCGGTGTCAGAGCAAAGGTCCTGCACAAGCTGGTCAGCCCACTGGTTGGCCTAGGGACACTTCCGAGAAGGCTTATTTGCAGGGTTTGATGAAGGTGCAGAGAATAGTTAGTCCCACTATTCCATTGGGTCGAAGCGCCTTTGCAGATCTTCTAGTTCGATCAGATACAAAGGGGTCCAGCGGGGCGACAGCGGACTCAGGGTGCTAAACCTTTCAGTGGGTCACCAGCGGTTCCTCGACTCGGCTTCTTAGTTTCAGGATACTTGGATCCTATCCTTCGTTCAGTGAGAACTCAAGAGAATGACATGGTATGGGTGTTTGGAGCCTTATCTTATCCAAAATCTCCTTCGCGCCAAAACGAAGAGGACCCAATGGGAGAGCTGCTCACATACAGGCACACCATACGTGGACCAATCATGGACCAGGGTGGTCCCACTCATTCACAGCACACCAGACTCTCTGGCACCCAGGATGTGTATTGGAACCAGACAATTCCACCCACATCCTGGAAGCACACACGCAAAGCATGCAGAAGCCATTGTAGAGCCAGGCCACCTTTCTGTGCCAAACGCGGTACTCCTACGTCCCGTCCCCTTTCCTCCATACTGTGGGATGGGACTGGAGCACTTTGTAAAAGCATCAAAAATTTTGCAAAACTGTTAGTCCTTCCTCTCTTTCTACACGGGGTACTGCACGCGACCATAACCCCACCCATCTTAGCTCCACCCCGCGCATTGCCCATCAGTCCTTTTCTCTGCTCGTTCGGGACTGGACGCACTTGCATCTGCGGAAGAATTTCTTCCTTTTTTTTTCCTCCTCTCTGGCTCTTGCTAGCGATCGCGTAGTAGTCTGTATATGCCGTTCAAGCTAGACTTTCCGAATTGTTCCTCGTGTCAGCAGAGCTTTGCGAGGACGGATCCTAGAGTGTTTGGGTCCTGATCACCGTTGGGACTCCTGTTTCAATTGTGATTCCCTTTGGGTCCGGGCGCTTCAACAGCGATTGGAGAGGTGGGAGGAGGTGTTCCAACTCGCTCCCCCATCGCATTTTCTTACGTTCATCGAAGAAAAGACGAAACGCCTGGTGAGTTCTTTGCTTTTTAGGGCACCCCGAACGGGGGACTCTTTCCCGGGGTCTTCCCGGTCCGGGAAGAGCGTTGACCGCTCTGTCACCGGGGTTTGCCCTGAGGTGCCTTCTGGGCCTAAAGTGTACCAGAGTTTTCCCCGAGGGTCTCCGTAAGGGGCCTGTGGACACCGGAGTACACTCCGAGGCCCCTCCTGTGGGGGCTGCTTGTAGACCTAGTTCTACTGAATCGTGGGGTACCGGAGCTCGCTCCGAGGCTGCCTTATCGGCTTCCCTCAAAAGTACTGGGGTGCGCCCCGAGGCCTCGGCTGGGCTTGGTGATACCAAACGTATGTTCGAGGCCCGCTGTGAAGAGGCTTCTTCAGGACTCTGGTCCGAGGTCCCTTGTACAGAGGCTAAGGCACCAACAGTTCTGAGAGGCCTGAGAAACGCCTTATCTGTGAAAGGCGTTTTTTTACCGTTCCTGCTCTTGTGGCGAAGCCAGAACCGTTGAGGGGGCAAGGAGT
Organism: Ambystoma mexicanum; assembly: GCF_040938575.1. Lineage (NCBI taxonomy): Eukaryota > Metazoa > Chordata > Amphibia > Caudata > Ambystomatidae > Ambystoma > Ambystoma mexicanum. Next base: position 1,356,038,459 of record NC_090921.1, on the reverse strand, counting down.
GAGTTTTCAAACCGAAGTTCCTCCTTTACCGGCAGTTCCAAGGTCCTTCCTGTGAAGGCTAGTTTTACTATTGGTATGTTGCAGAAACATCCCAGGCCCCATCGTACCGGCTCGGGCGAGGTTCCTTGTGTAAAGGCTAAAATGAAGCCCCCTGATCCACCGGTGGGGACCCCTGCCACACGTGCCGCAGTTTCCCCTCAGGTGACGTCAAAATGGCAGCCGTTCCCGCCTCGACCACGGCAGCCATTTTGGGCGCTTCCCCTGTGAGATGTTTTGACCCACTCTGCTCTGCCCTGCGGCATCACTGTGTGCTGCTGGCACCAGAATCAGCAAAATGGCCACGAAAGCCCTATGCACGCCAAAACCCATGGAAATTGCGCTTTGAAACACGAAAAGATGGCGGCCAAATCTACTTTGCCTGTTGTCAGTAGTGGAAAGGAGACCTCACTGCTGAAACCTGTCACTGGGCTGCCTACCGAGTAAAACATGGCAACTGCATGAAAGGCAGTGCTTTATTGCAAGAAACCCAGAAATTGCTCTTAAATCCCTTTTTCTTGGTTGCTGAAAATACAGGATGCCAGTCCAAAACATCCAATATCTTTGCTGGGTGTTACCCGCCACTTCATTTAAGGAATCAATATGAACACACAATGTCAGGAAAAGTGGAATCTATCATCAAAATATCCACAGTAAAAAGTGTGCTTGCCTGTGAAAATCTGTCAAAATATGGGCACAGTACCAGCGGCCGCCTGTATGACAGCTGTCAGCAATTGCATCAGAAGCTTAAACTTGTGCAATTGAAATCAAATGTTGGAAATTAAGTAACCTGTCATTAAGAGGAACATAGGTTGTAACTATTTAATCTCCGTGATTTAGAGACTGGAATCAGAGTTCTAGCTGCTTGATTAAAAATTGCAAGTTTTATTTTAAATTAAGAAAAATGTTATAAATTGACAGTGAATTTAGCTGAGCTCAGAGTCACCAAACCAGTTCCCCTCAGCTTTCCCCAACAAAAGGCATCTCTCCTGCTTCCCACCAAAGTCAGGAACTTACACCTTTGTGTTGATAAAATCAGGGGAGGAGATTTTGGGCTGCTGCAGCAGATGAGCCAATGAACCTTCCTTGGCTGAAAGGATATGCACATTGTAAAGTGTCAACAGTAGCCTCTGCCAGAGGAAGAGGGCGGAGATTGCTCTTGAGCTGCAAGATGGAGATGGAGGCGGAGACAGATATTTTTGTTGATTCACACAAAGCACAGAAAGCATATTTTTGAAAAAGATTGATAAAGGACTGTGCGAATTTGTAAAAATGATAGAATTAACATCATTGTTAATGTTTTAGTTTATTTATTTATTTTTGTGCACATTTTAAAAGGACCCAGAACTCTGTGCGATGTTCTGGGAAGGCGCAGTGAAAATTCTGGGTTTGTAGCAATTGTATTTGTCAGAAGAATGAAACTTCATACAATTATGCCCAGATATCATGCGCACATATGTACAACGTTTTGGACGAATTAGACAACTTGTCCTGGACAAAAGTGCTAAAACGTGTCAAATCCAGATCCAAGATCTCTCAGCAACAAGGCTTGGAAGAGGGTGTGCTCCACAAACTATGTGATCTATGTATGTTATTGGTATAAAGACTATACACATGTAAAGATGTATTATATCAAAAATAGATTTTATGTGCAAAAGGCAAAGGGGGGGATGTTTTGCCTCATAAAACCGCATCACACTGTTTTCTCCTCCAATCAAAGGAGAGAGAAGACTTTAGCCAATAGACTACTTAGGGGGTGCGCCTAGGATAATTCAGCATACCCACCCCTTTATCAAACAAATAGAGACCGATGAGGACTCGGACACTGATCCACCCACCATCCATACTCCTGAAACTTTGCAAGCTGATAGGCTCAGAGCATAGCTGAACCACTTTCAGCTAGGCCTAACTTCCAGAACCCATCCCTCAATTTAAAGGGGAAAACAAAGAAGCAGCCAGGCTGTGCTGTGATTGCTTGCCTGCCAAAGAATCATCTTCATAACCAGAAGGGCAGATTAAAACCTGTCTGGTGCCCTGCTGTGCAGACCAGAGAGCCATTGCAGATCCAGTGCAGTTGTGCTGTGCAGTGTAGACCAGAGCACCGTGTTGTCCAGTCCTGCCGTGCGGTGTCAAGAGGGCCTTGTTGATCGCTGACCCATCCAGTCCGGTGAGCCCAGCAATCTGTCCCAGAAATCTTTGAACAGAACCAGATCCCTGGCGATTCCAGTCAAACCATTGGTAGTGAGCATCCATAGTATAGGATTGTCACTAGCCTAGGTACTCTCCAGAGTCATCCCTATCCAAATCAAATCCATCTAATATCCAGAACGGTGTTGCTAGAAATCCTTTTTTTGTCTTGCCTGAACACACTCTTATCCTATAGTACTTCTGTAATAATATTGTTAAAATCATCTTTGCGCTGATATGTTGCATCTGAAGAAGGCAAGCGTCTCGGCTGGCAGTTGCCTTCATCAAGTGGCTGAGCATCCGTGTAGTTTGTTTCTTCATAGTCCAACCCTAGTGTAAAGAAACCTTGTTTGTATTTTAAAAGCGCATCCTTGTTTTACAATTTTGCCTCTTTATGAAAAAAACGACCTCCACGAAAACATTCATAACTTCTTCATACTTTATGCTAGAAACAAAATTCAAGTCACTACTTGTAGCTAACATCCTAAGCTTTATAGTTCCGCAATCGTGCTTACCGCGCCCGGAAAAGTTTGCCGCAAAATTTTCATTTTGGAAAAATCTATGACATGTAAAATAGCTTTTCATTGCACCCTACCTCAAAATTAAGTTTTCAACTTGCTCATTACTTTCAAATCATTGCTAGTGTGTGTCTGAAACCAGATAAAGCGGCTCCCATTAGAATTTCAACACTTTCAGGGAATTAAACCATTTTCAGTGTTTTCCCCATTTCATTCAAAGCCAACTTTAAAACCATTTTTGACAAGTTTGCAATCATTCCTGTTTCTCTCTTGTGTTTGCCGGGGGAAAGTGCGATTGATACATTTGCTAAATTCTGCATTCCTGAAACCTGTTCTCTCTTCTTCTATCTCTTTATATTGCATATTGGGGGGATTGAGGTGTGTGCAGGGGGAAATAGTAATCACATTGCAAATTAATTGAACATACCCAAAAGTAATATTTCTGTGCTGCTTGTTTTGCCCATCATTACTCCTTGTGATTAAAGAGATTGTTTAGTGTGACATCACCCCATTGGTGATCATTGTATACCCATTAAAAATAGTTTGATTATCTTGTGAAAATAACGAAATAAATATTTTAACTTTGCAAACCAGCCTGATTCCTGGTTCAGTGTGACCGGGGGGATTAAAAGAGGGGGGCGTGATATAAGTGGTACATTGTTGAGAATAAAATAACTTATAGTCACAAATAATTAATTAGGGGTTTCAGTTGTGCATCCCATGCTAGGCATTGACTTAGGTGAAGTGCCGGATTGAAATCACTTACACCCCTACAACTACGCCATCGGCCTCAGGTGTAGGGATTGGTTCTGTGGGTGAACATAAGGTTCCTTGTGCGCATCCGTTTCGTCCAGTTTACGACTGGAACGCTCGGATGTCCCTTCCGCACAACATCTCGCTGCCTGTTGTTACGAAGCAGCTCCCAGTCTTCTTAGGTTGACATGCTAGGTTTATTACAGCTTCTCAGGACACCTTCACAAGCAGTTACATAATCCTTAAGTAAGTTACATTAATAGGACAGAAACACTGGCAGCCCATCACCCAGGCTTCAGGCTTACTACCTACCCAACATAGAACCTCCCTCAGGCATTCCGACACTCAGACACAAACACTCCACATGACATCACAACATTCCTTCTGAATTCCCACTACCAAGCTAAGCCAAACACAACACATCTTCCCCCCTTACATTGGCACATTACACAGAGCAACAATACATAATGCATACCCAACACCTGTGGGTTCAGCACCCTTGATTTATGTGGACACCTCTGGGGATGGGCCTGCTTGGCAACCCTCCAATCTGCATCCCTGGAATTATCCCCCTCATGAGAGGCCTTCTCCGGCAGCTCCAAAGCTTTCTCTGGAGGACGCTTTTTTCGGCAAGTTTCAGGTGCTCATGCGCACCGACCCCATGAGAGTACTTCAAGGGTCTTTTTAGGGAGAGATTCCCGCCTGCGCCTCCGGCTCCACCCGCGCCTCTGGTGGTTCTGCCGGCGCCGCCTTTGCCTACGGTGCCTCCCCCTACCCTTCCGCCCTTGCCTCTGTTGTCCCCGGTGGACAAGGTGGTGCCCGACGTGGTTCAGCAGGACCCTGACCTGTCGGATGATGCGCAGGGCGATCAGCTCATCGAAGACCAGACCCGCTCTATTAGAGCCTTTCACGACCAGGTGCTGGACATGATATGTCTATTGGATGTTCCAGTGCCTGAGGCACCCGCTCCGCAGGAGGGTGTGCTTTCGGGGGTGTTCACCTTGTCTTCGGAGCTTACCGGCCTGTTCTTGCAGAAGGACGTTTTGGCCGAGGTCCATAGAGTCTGGGAGAAGCCACACTCTGGACTTTTCGTCAACAAGAAAATTGACGCGCACTACAGGCTGCCTTCTTCGGAAGAGGTGGCCCTAGCATCTTGTCCGCCCCCCTCCTCCATGGTTGTGTCTGCGGCCACTTTACAGTCCAGGCCTGCAGCATCCTCTTCTACGACGGCTACTCAGGTCCTGGGGAACGAGGACAAGCTCCTCAACTCCCTTGGGAGGAAGATTTTCGCTAACTTTGCCCTGCAGCTGCAGCAGGCCAATGCAGAACTGATGTTAGCGGGGGCGAATATGAAGATGTGGAAAGGTCTGTCGGAGTTCGAGGAGTTCATTCCGGTTGAGAAGCTGGAGGACTTTAAGGTGGGATTGTCGGATGGCAGGGTCTTGGCCCAGGATCTGCTGTTGAAGTTGATACCTCCCGGCAGGCTTGGTTGCACGCCAACAAATTCTCAAAGGATGTGCAGGACAAAGTGTTGGACCTGCCGTTCGACAGTAAGGAGCTTTTTCATTGCACAACGAATGTGGAGCTGACCAAAACGAAGGACAGCACCCAGACAGACAAGTCCTTGTCCGTCGTGGTTAAAACCCCTTTTAGGACCCATAGACCGTTGTCGCAAAGCCGGCCCTCCTCTGGCTTCAGGGGGTTTCTAGATCGGAAATCCCGCAGAGTGGATACCCCTTTGGGAAATTCCCGCCGGATGCGGCAACAGACTCGGTTTTTCTCCCGCTCCTCAGCCTCCTCCTAAGGTTCAGGTGGTAACACCACCGAAAAACCTGCCAAATGAGGGTTCTCCACACTGGCACAAGACCCCGGTGGGAGGACGCATTGCGTCTCATTGGGAGGCTTGGCAGACCATCACCGAGGACCGGTGGGTCTTGTCAGTTGCTTGGGCGGGCTTCCGCTTACCCCTACCCCCTACACCACCCTTCAACCCTCCTTTCCAGCAGTCGGGGTCGCCCTCCCTCAAAGCCGAGGTTCAGAAATTGCTGGACCTCAGAGCAGTGGAACCCGTTCCCCTAAGGGAGCGAGGGGAGGGCTTCTACTCCCAACTATTTACGGTGCCCAAACACAACCAGGCTGGCCTGCGCACTGTCCTAGACCTTTCCCAGTTCAATCTTTTCCTACCCCAAGAGAAATTCAAGATGATCACGCCTGCCCAGATAAAGTCCTCTTTGCAGATGGGCGATTGGCTCAGCGTGGTGGGCCTTCAGGATGCGTTCATGCATATACTGATCTGGAATCCACACAGGAGATATCTCAGTTTCTCTGTGGGAGAGGAGCACTTGCAGTTCCAAGTGCTTCCTTTTGGCCTCAGCTCGGCGCCGCGTTTCTTTACGAAGATGATGTTGGCGATTGCAGCCTATATTCGTCTGCAAGGTATCCATGTGTATCCGTATTTGGACGATTGGCTCTTACGCAGCACTTGCCCGTTGAAAGCCGCATGCATTCTTCAGTCTCTCTTCCAGCTCCTGTTCCATCTCGGGCTGTCGGTGAACTGGCGGAAATCTTCCATGACGGTCTCTCAGGACTTGATTTTCCTGGGTTTTCGCTGGAACACGATCGACTGCAGAGTTTTCCTGACCGGGGACAGAATGGTGGCTCTGTTGGCCACGGGGTCAGATGTTTGTGTAGTCAGAGAGCATGTCGGCCTGGTGGTTCCAGAGGCTTCTGGGCCTCATGGCCTCGTGTGTTTTGGCTCTACCTCTCACTCGTCTCAAGATGAGGCGGACTCAGATGGCTCTTCGTAGATCTTGCGTCAGGCTGTGGATCCGGACTCCAAGTTGATATTGATTTCGGTTTCCATAAGAGCGGCCCTGGAGTGGTGGTTGTCTCTCAGCAACCTGACGGTGGGTGCGGGTTTTCAGGTTCCAGCCACAATGGTAACGGGACTCCTCCTTCTGGGGTGGGGTGCGACGTTGGATCTTCTTCAGGTCTCGGACCTTAGGTCGCCTCAGGACAAGTTCCTTCACATAAATCATCTGGAGCTTCTGGCGATTTTCCGAGCGCTCAAGGCGTTCAGACCGGTCATTGCCAACAAGGTGATCCGTATCCGCACGCACAATGTGGTGTCAATGTATTACATCAACAAGCAAGGGGGCATCAAGTCTCCCCCTCTTGTGGACCTGTCAATCCAGATTTGGGAGTGGGCGGTTCGTCATGCTGTCTGGCTGGTAGCAGTACACATCCCAGGCTGGCTGAACGTCATGGCAGACGCCCTCAGTCGGCAGACAATGGTCAGCTACGAGTGGGAGCTGAAGGTGGAGATCCTCTCATGGATTTTCCTGCTTTGGGGTACTAACGTCGGCAAACCAGAAACTTCCTCTGTATGCCTCCAGAAATGGTCTGGGAGCCTCCTCTCTGGGGGATGCTCTCGATATTCCTTGGCACAACATGAGGGCTTATTCGTTCCCGTCTCTGCCTCTGATTCATCGGATGATTTGCAAGCTGAAGAACACGGTGAACTGTTCACTTCTGCTCATAGCCCCGTGGTGGCCAGTCAGGTTCTGGTTCTCAGAACTTCAACATCTGTCGGTATGTGCAGCGATCAGGCTACCGTTGAGTCCCGATCTGCTTCACCAGGGGGATCAACAGCTGTGGCACCCCGCCCTACAATCGTTCAGCTTGGCGGCATGGTGCCTGAGTGCAGGTCCCAGGAACATCTTAACCTGTCTGCTGATAATATGCGCATTATTAAAGCAGCCAGGAAACCCTCGACAAGGTCTCAAAATAGAAGCAAATGGCTTAGGTTCTGTCATTGGTGCTTAGACAAACGGCTGGGCCCAAGGGCGGCTACGATTGACACTGTGCTGTCCTTCGTATCCCACCTAGCAGAGTCGGGCATTCACGTTCCGTCATGCAGAACTCGGCGGTATCCGCCTACCAATCCATGGACCAATGCTCTTACTCTCTGTCTAATCCAGTGATTAGGAGACATTTCGCAGGCTTGGCGCGCCTTTATCCCCCGGTTCGCAAACCGCACCCGACGTGGGATCTGAATGTGGTCCTTACGGCGTTGTGCCATAAGCCATTCAAATCAATGGCCACGGTGGACCTCAAGCACCTTTTGTGGAAGGTGTCTTTTTTGGTTGTCGTTACTTCACCAAGACGTGTGAGTGAGCGCCAAGCTTTGTCGGTGGAGCATCCCTTCTTGGTTTTCCACAAGGATAAGGTGGTCCTATGGACAAATCCTTCTTTCCTGCCGAAGGTGGTCTACGATTTCCATCTGAACCAGTCAATCTCCTTGCCGGTCTTCTTTCCGAACCCTGCTTCAAAAGCGGAAAGGTTTCTGCATTGTTTGGATGTTATGAGGGCTCTTAAGTTCTATCTAGACAGAACATCCGAATTTAGGAGCTCTTCTCAACTGTTGGTGACCTTTGGTAATCCACAAGGTAAACAGGCCTCTAAGCTGACTATCTCCAGATGGATCGCTGCCTGTATTACAGAGTCTTGCACTGTCCAAGGACTGCAGCCTCCTAAAGGTATCATGCACACCTGGTGCGGGGCAAGGCAGCTGCAGTTGCCTTTCAAAAATATGTCCCCTGGGAGACCATCGCAAAGGCGGCTACTTGGGCCTCCCCATCGGCTTTTTGTAAACATTATTGTCTAGACCTGAGCTCCAAATCTGATGCTCAGTTTGGCCAGGCTGTGCTGAAGCACCTTTTTCAATAAGGGATTTTCCATCCACCCGTAGTTCCTGTGAGGAGTGCTTGGGAATCTCCCAGAAGTATGGAGGAAAGGGGACGGGACGTAGGAGTATAACCAGGGCACTCACCGTAGTGACCACCTTACTCCTAGTCCATAGTCCCCTTTCCTCCATACGCCCGCCCGCCGTCCCCTCTAATAAGGTTCCTCTGTTATTGCTTAAAGGTCTCTGCCCTGACGATAGGAAAGGATTGATTGGCGATGCGCGGGGCGGAGCTAAGATGGGCGGGGTTACGGCCGCGTGCAGTACCCCGCGTAGAAAGGGAGGAAGGACTAAAATGTTTGCAAAATGTTTTGATGATTTTACAAAGTGCTCCGGTCCCATCCCACAGGACGGAGGAATGGTCTATAAGTATGGAGGAAAGGGGACTATGGACTAGGAGTAAAGTGGTCACTACGGTGAGTAACCTGGTTATTTGCATGGCAGTAAAGGGTTAAAAATACATGAAAAGATAAGCTGCCACCAGCCCTTTCCAAGGCACATCTGCACTTCTCCTAAAAAATCCTTCGAGGGTGTCTAGGGCCTTTAGAAATGACAGGAGGTCCCAAGTGCACTGTACTGTAAGGTACATTGTGCACTTGTAACATGTTGCAGAAAAGTTGCAACATTGACAAGGACTAAGGGAAACAAGTCTTCTAGTACTGACTGTCTTTAAGGTCATGTCCGTTTCCCATAATAAAGTGAGCGGAAAAGCCCAGCGGAGTGCAGCTGAAGGCTGTGCTCCACTGGCAAAGTCAGACTATGGTGTTAAACCGCAGCAAAAAGTTGGGGGTGTTACACAACTGGAGGGAAAACTTCACATAAATGGGAGTCTTTCCTAACACCAGGCAACTAAAAGTGTGTGAACATAAGAGAGCAAATAGACCCTGGCAAGAGACTATGGGCCTCATCACGAGTTGGGTGGTATCCTGATACTGCCCAACTTTATCTGCGTTAGCACCCACCCGTCCGGTGGGGTTACTGCCAGATCACAGGTTGGGCGGTAACCGTTAGTCCCCATTGGGTCCATTGGACTCTATGGGGATTTTTGGCGCAATTACCGTGCAGTAATACTGCTTGCGGTAATTGCGCCATAAATGGGCATTCGCTGGGCTCGAGATTGGGAGGAGCAGTAAATGCGGAGGTAACCCTGTTGAGGTAACTCGTAATGCGGCCCTATACCAGGTATCCTGACAACTCAAAGGCCATATTGATCAATAGAAAAAACAAGAAGTTTTAATTGAAAGAAAGCGTGAAGAAGGATCCAGGGGAAGGGAGACACCCTCTAGAGCAGGTACAATAGTGTTGAGAAACATTTTGTTGGAGTTACTTCTTGCTTTGCCCATTTGAACATTTCTAAAACACTGAAGGCCAAAAACATTATCCTTTTCACTTTAGAATTGATTTCCTTAGATTGTGGGGGTCACAATAGTACTTTGGACACAGGACGGTTTGGTTTTAGACATTTTGACACTGGCAAATGCTTAGTTTTGAACAGAGGTAGGGAAACACCTCTAGTGCATCAATATCGAGGCATTGCTCCAAACCCTTTTCTTTATCAAGAAAAGTCTATCATCAAAACGATGTCTAACATGTGTCTTGAGTTTCATTCCTGACCCCTCACAATAACTTGGTGGCAATACATTATTAATAAGAAATAATAAATGGCAATACAAAAATGTATTCACGAAAAGTGCTATTATGACCATAAAAGTGAAAAAAATAGTTTTAGAAGAAATGGTAGCCTGCAATACCCATATAAAAGCCTGTCTGAAGGATCGCCATCTGGGTGTAAAAGCCCTAGGATTTTTGAGTTTTATTATTAAGATGATGTTGCTAATCCATTTTAGAAACTGTGGTCTGCTAACCGGACTCCACACCTCTCTCATTAAACCCCATGCCAAGTGTACACCAGTGCTTTGCTGCATCACTAGCTTGATAGGCAGCCCCTGATCTCCAGTGTCACAATGCAGGTTCAGAGGTCGCAGGTGCCCTGTTTGACAGCTGCTTGGAAAGCAAGGTCCCTGCAGTACAGAGGTTGCATTTAAATCTGCACCTCTGCTCCAAAACCCTTATAATTATGCTAGACTATTGCCTGGTGGCAGGATAATATAGAAATATATGTTTAATGTTCAATTAAGTCTTTCAGATTGTAATCCATAAAACATTCAATAAAAACAGTGATGGCAATCATTTACATTAGTTAAAAAACACATTGTAGCTTAATAAAACAAAAAGACAAGAACAGTAAATCTCTGAGGATATGCCGCCAGAGAGAAGACAACATTTCTGGCTCAACCTTTTCCCTCCAGTAGTTTACATCTTCTTTCCCATACATTCTTCAGAAAACTAGGTAGGGCACAATTGACTGTCAAATGAGATGGCGCTTATAAATATAACAGCCGGATGGTGTTGTCAGCCCAGGTTCCCTAAGATTGCCCACACAATACATATTTTCCTAAAACCATTAAACAGAGGGCAAAATAGGACAAGATGTGTAAGAGAATCAAAGCCCCCATATTAGCAACAACTATTAAGAGCATCAAGAGGATCCTTCGACTACTTACAGGTGACAGCTTGCGCAGGAACATTGTAAAGGATAAGCTGCAGGTTCCCTATCCCCCTAGTTTGGGGTTGAGGAAGGAACCATTAATAAGTGTGACAAAAAATTATTCACCATTTTCTGGAGTCGAGTTCGCAGAGTCTTCTCATACCTCCAGATTTTATTCCCAAAGGTTCCTGCTGCAATAGATTTTCCATTCTACATTGTGAGCATATGGTCCACTGAGCTATGATTGCGGATTTTCGCAAATCTAAAAATGTCACCTAGTGTATGTTTGATAAAATGGTCCTCCCAGGTCAGTTTGCTGTTGAATCTAAGACCTAGATAGTCAAAAGAAGAGCAACAGGACAGGATTTTGCCATCAACACAATCTGAGGGGGTCTTACCCGTAGTTTGAGAAACCGGCATCGCAAAATACTTAGCCAAATTAACCCTTTAGCATCTTTCCTTCATAAATACAGAATAGCCTTCAACTAAAACCTGCAAAGATTTTGGGTTTCTGGCCAGGAGAACAGCATAATCTGCAAACTGATAGCTGGCAGTCTCCTGGCCCCACAGCGAGGAACATCTGATTCAAAGGGTTCCAAATGAGAGGCCAAAGAGTTCACATCGGAGCCAAAACACAGCCCTTTGGGACTCCCTTGTTGACACTAATTGACTTACTAAATTCATAGTCAGGGCCATACCAGACACATACACAGTCATTTTGGAAGGCTTTCAGCATGCAGATTAAGGTTTTTAAGCACCCCCATCAAGTGTTGCCCAAAAGTCTCCTAACTACGTGGCCAAAAGCGGAGATAAGGTCCATAAATACCATGTAGACAGGAGACTTCAAAACATATGCATATTTAGCCAAAATCAAATATAGATTAAGACACTGATGAGTAGTACCTGTGCCCTTCTTGAAAGCCAATATTATTGTCCTCAACCCATTCCTCCAAGCGTTTCAAGATAAGGCCTGAAAAAAACCTTTAATGTTATTTATTATATTTATTTGGATTTGTAAAGCGCACTAACAGCCTAAGGGCATCGAGGCGCTGTTGCATAAAATCGTCTTAGTTACAATCCGATTACTTTTCTCATGGTTACAGTGAGAGTGCCAACAGTACAAGGTAATTACATTAATGTGACTTTGATAGAGTCCACACAATACGATACTTTGATGCAGGTTACTTTGGTCAAGGTTACATTGAAGTAGTCCCTCACCCTGTCAAGGTGGATAGACCTAAGGTAATGGTACCTGAGGCTATTTAGACAAACAGCCTAGTTTTCAGTGATTTCCTGAAGGCTAGCTGGGCTTCAATACTCCTCAAGGGAGTTGCGGCCAAGACCGGAAAACTAGAGATGTGCTCCCTTCTAGAGATACTGGTGGCAACCCTTATGGCATTATTCTGAACAGTCTGGAGTTTAGAGATGTTTTTTTACCAATGTCCCAATTTAGTGGGCATTACAGTAGTCCAGCTGAGATCCAATTATTGCTCTTGCAATTGTGAAGCAGTTCTATTTGTACAGGAAGGGTCTGGCTGCATTGATCAATTTAAATTGGTAGGCTGAGGTCGAAAAAAAGCATTGATTTGCCGATTCATGGAAAGGTCTGAGCCGAAATAGACTCCCAGAGTCTTAAAAACATATGATACAGGGATTGGAATGTGGTCAATTGTGAATAAGTTGTATTGTTTGCCAAGTCTCCTAAGTGTGGCAGGTGAGCTCACAAGCAGAAGTTCGGTTTTCCCCCATTCAGACATAACCAGTTTTCTGCCATCCAAGTTTGGTTGGCGGAGTATATGGGCTTGAGTGTAGCTATGTCAGCCTCATAGTCACCAGCAGAGTTACATGACGATAGGAGGATGCAGAGGACTTGCAACCCTTTTTATAGATTGAAACAATCAGCCCCAGTTTCCAACTATACAAAGACTGGTATGCAAATGGATATTTCCCATCTGTGAAAGGTACAGTGAGCAAAAAGCAGATGGCTGCAAACTCTCAATCTGGTTAACAACCACGGAACAGGTTATCCTGCCTTGTTCTTCCGAGAGAGGGGCGCCTGCTACCTTTGTTGAAGACATAATAATAAACTTGGAGAGAATTGCATTGAAGACCTGTAATAAAAATGAACCCCCATAGATCACAAGAGGAGTGGAATAAATCAATAGGCACACCATCTAGGACGGGAGCCTTACCAGGTTTCTGCGTAGTTAAAATGATTACCAGCTCTACCAGTGAGAAAGGAGAGAGATGAACCCCTCATTCTCATAGTGGGAAGTACAACTCCCCCCCCCCGCACCCCCACAATGGAGGTATTGTTAGAATTATATAAAACCTCATTGATCAACCCAAACCTCCTCTGATTTTTGTGCCACAAGGGAGCCCTCAGACCCAGTGTCTACTGTTGTCCTATTTCTAGACGCAATATTCCAAAAGGATCTGGAGTCCGAAAGAGCTGTAGCTTGACCTAGTGTCCCAGTGTTAATTGGCAAGCTCCATTATCCTGGTGGACAGTGTCCTTTTAAATTCGAGGTACCTCATTCGAATTTCATCCAGTGCCACCACGGGCAGCTTAAGCATCTCTAAGAGAAGTTTTTTTTCTTCAGCTTACAGTCGGTCAATAACCAACACTATGGGTTCTGATGGTAGAGCAGATCTAAAATGTAATTGCAGATCATAGAAAATACCTCAAAACCTAGCTAGAATGGTGGACGAGTCGACTCTAGATTCAGACAAATCAGTAGTTTGGGAAGTGTGGCAATTACCACCTTATCTTTAAGTGCACTGCTGTTCCCAAAATTCCAATGGAGCAATCTCTCACCTGAGCCTCTAGATATGTAGGGTATGCAGGAAAAGTCCTAGCCATCTTATAGTACATAGTCCAGCTAAGTGATAGAGGGTTACCATTGGGAAATATAAGCCATACCTATGATTTTGTGTTGTGGCTGATGGTTCACAGAATTATTACTGACATATCTGATTTGTAGCATACCAGTGTCACTTCTGGGAGCACAGACTAGCTATGAAAGGCTATGTGGATTCTTGGCCGCCTGAGTGTCCACATTCCTGGAACAAAAGACTGGATGCCAGCCTCTGACTTTCTAGGAGGATTTGTAATGGCTCCATGCCATGCCCAGTAGCTCTCACCAGGAACCCTCCTGAGAATTGTCTTCAAGGAGGCAATTCCATATCAAAGGCCTGCCTAACGCTACTGGGTGGCACGAGAGAGCCTTTATTGCTACAGGCTGAGAGAGTGGCGGAGCTAGGACAGCCAGGGATCACGTGAGTTTGAGGAAGGATTCCTCCATTTTACTTTAGATTTATTTGTTTATTAAGCGCCGACAGCCGCAGGCATCAGGGAGATACACAAGGACTTAGAAGTTCGGGACGAAAAAAGCACATATGAGAGAAAGGCTTTGAACATTGCTACCACAAGCAAGATGTAATCATTCAAACAGTATGTTTCCTAAATGTTAGGTAACATGCTTCCAACCGTAGTACCAGGGGTAGCGAGTCCTAGAATTGAGCTGTCAGGACAATGAAGGAGAGCTCTAGAACTCTTACTCTTCTGGATCTAGGAACAGGCGGCAAACCGCTAGAACCGGAACGGAATTGACAATGTGGAACATAGGGTGTTATTTTGTCCTTAAGGTAGGCTGGAGCATTTCCATAAACTAATTTATGAGCCACAAAGAGTGCCTTGAAACAAATTCTTGCTGCCACACATAGCCAGTGGAGTCCTTTTCTGGCATTCGTGATGTGCTCTCTCCTTGGGATATCGTGGGCAATAGGAACAGAATCATTTTGTAATGTTTGAAGTCTCTTTAGAATGTTACTTGCTCCAATCAAAAGGGCATTGCAATTGTCAATTGCCAGCATAATTATTGCCCTGACTAGAGCTGCACGTTTTTTATGAGGTAGAAAAGGTTTGACATGCCTTAGCACTTTCAGATGATACTTTGCGTTCCCAACTATACCATTTACCTGCACATCTGAACTCAGTGAAGTGTCAATATGGACTCCCTACGTTTAGACTTTGGTCAATATATTGATCCGGTTATTTTCAATATTCAAATGAGAGTAGTCAGGATGTAGCTTGGCTCTAGCTTGTGAGGACCCGAAAATCATCAGCTTGGTCTTGGCAGGGTTTGAAAACATCCAGTTATGAGCCATCCATCCCTTAACAAGGTCATAGATATTGGTAAGCCGAATGGAAGATACATAGTCACCACTCAGTTCCATAAGCAGCTGAGTGTCGTTGGAATAGTTGGAAAAAAGGACTTCAGAAGTGGTGAGATTACAGAGGGGCTTAATGTAGAAATTGAACAAAGCTGGAGACAAACAGGCACCTTGTGGGACCTGTTAGGAACTCATGGTAGGAACAGTAAAGACAGACACAAGTGATCACAGTTCATGGGTGTTTATTGAACAATAAATGCAGAGTGGAAAAACGCCTAAGCTAAACCTAAATCTAAGGTGGGAGCAAGCGTTGACCATCAAATGAAAAATCAGCAGTCCTAGTGGCGTTGTGTCAAAATAAAAGGGCCTATACTAAGAAAAACCTATTGACAATTCCTTACAACTAATTACAACAAGAGTGTGGGATAGGGTATCAAAATAAAGGAAATGGTGTTCAAATAATAAGTCAAGATGTGATTGCCTTGAGGTCTCCCTTCCCCATGTTTTTAGCACGGGACAAGGTGGGACTTCGGAGCAGAGCCACATGCTCAAGCCTTCCCGGCATGAGCCGACCGTTCCGTTCCAGCTATCAGGTTGTTCAATGGTAAAGTCTCTTTGCATTAAAAAGTCTCTTGCCTTCGAGGCCTGATGTATCCAACATATGAACACAAAAAAAAGTTCTGTTACACAGTTCATACTATTAACGTCCCGTTCCCTTTCCTCCATACTGCATGGGCGTCCCTTCCAAGGGACGGGCGATGGAACCTTTTTCACCAGAAAAACCTTTGTCCCCTTTTAAATTTCGAGGTGCACGTGGGTGTGGCCCTGGGAGCATGCGCTGCCCTGTCTCTGCCTTCTGGCGCCACACCTCAGTCCCCTTTTCCGCGTCGACGGGAACTAGCCGAATTCACCAGCACTCCTGGGTTTGGCTTCGGCTATGTAATTCCACGCGCTAATACTTCTTCTCTTCTGTCTTTTTGTCTTTTTATCATTCAGGTACTTGGTCCTCAGGTGTCGCGCTCCTCCCTGGCGCATGTCAACTTCTACAGGGTTCAGCAGGTGTGCATCCTCCGACGGGCTCTTTCCAACTTCAGACCCCGCAAACGCCCTCACCACTGTGGCACGTTACGACAGGGCGCTCTGGTTCAAGATCGCTACTATCCTGGATTTCCTTCCCGACGACAAGAGGGCGGAAGCTTTGGCGATCCTACAGGAAGGTGAGGTGGCATGGGACCATGCCAAAACAGTGACTACGGACATCGCCGACACAGCATTGCACCAAATAGGCAACCGCGTTTGCCTTCCCCGGCGGGGCCGACTGCGGGCTGCTAATTTTCTATAGGATGTTCAGTCGAAGGTATTGGACATGCCCTTCGACGGGGACAATTTGTTTGGAAAGACCGTGGATGAGTCTCTTCAGGCCATCAAGGTGGACACTAAGACGGCTTGTGCCTTGGGCACGCTACGACGACGGCCGTCCTTTCGGACTTCCGGCGGGAAATCCCAAGGTTCTTGTTTGTTTGTTTATTTAATATAGCGCAAAACCAAACCCGCAGGTAGCCGGGCGCAAACATTACAAGAATACTTGAGAACTTGGTTACAGTGACAAACACAGAAGTAAGCGGTAGGAGCAGATTCAGAAACATTATAGATTGCATGTGTTGGACAGTTAATGCCAGATGTTGGAAACAGAAAGAGAATGGAAGGTGGTACAGTTCAGTGAGGTGTGCAGTAAGAGAGAACTAGTGCGGTTGATTGTCAAGTATCGGAAGCAAGAAGGAGCTGAGTGGTGGTCAGCCGCAGTTTGTAGCTGGGTACTGGCAGTGGGGGTAGGGGTACCTAGGGACAAGTTAGCAGGGCATAGTCAAGAGGGTGTCTCTCAGGCGAATGGAAATGTTGCGGAGGGGGATCACCTTAGATGTCGTTAGATTGTAGCCATAAGAGTGCCTTGCGTCTGAGACTTGGGTAAGGTTGGTCCTTTCTGAGTTCTAGGGGGAGTTTGTTCCAAGTTTGGGCCGCTGTGACTGGAAAGCTGGCGCCGCCAGCTGTGCTTTTTTTTATATCTGGGCACCAGCAGGGTGAAGGCGTTAGATATTCTTGTGGGGCGATTAGAGGTTCTTTTGTTGATTCTGTTAACTAGGTAGGGGGGAGCTATATTGTTGAGGCATTTGGAAGTGAGTGAGATAGTTTTGAGGGTGATCCTGTCATTAATTTTGAGCCAGTGAATGTTCCTTCTGGCGGTGGAGACATGGGCTCTGTTGGGTAAGTTTAATGCTACTCTAAGAGCGTTATTTTGGAGAGTTTGGAGTTTGTTTAGGATATACTTGTTAGATCCAGCATATAGGGCATTGCAATAGTCCAATCTAGATATGATAAGTGCATTAGCTAGGGTAATACAGCTGGCCTCCGTTAGGAATGGTCTACATGCTCGGATCAGTTTACAAGTATAGGCAGTGGAGGAGGCTAGGGAATTAGTTTGTTGCTTGAAGGTGAGTGCTGAGTCCAGATAGACCCCAAGGGTTTTGACTGCGGGCATCACTTTGATGACATTGTTGTCAATGTTAAATGAGGCGTAGTTGGGGTCTAGTTTTTTAATCGCTGTCTCTGTGCCGAGGATCAGAATCTCTGTTTTGTCGTCATTCAGACAGAGGCCATGGGATGCCATCCATGCCTGAATGAGGAGGTATATCTTATTTACCAAAGCTGAGTCTTCCAAGAAGTTGCCCGAAAGGGGGATGAGGATCTGAGTGTCATCTGCATAGTTAGTGTAGATGACACCCAGTCTGTCCAACTTGTCAAACAAGGGTTTGGTAAAGATGTTATACATAGTAGGAGACACACATGATCCCTGGGGGACACCGCAGGAGACTTGTATGGGATCAGCAGCTGCAAGGGGGGAGAAGACTCTCATAGTCCGGTTAGCAAGGAAGGATTGAACCCAGGTTATGGCATCGCTTGAGAAATGGGCAGCAGAGCCGAGGTGATTGCATAAAACTGCATGATCTACCAGGTCGAAGGCTGCCGATAGGTCAAGGAGGAGTAGCATAGCTGATTTTCCATTATCCTTCAACTCGTCAATTTGAGTCTTGAGATCAATCAGGGCTGTTTCAGTGCCGTGGAGGGGTCGGAAGCCAGATTGTCGTGAGCCAAGTAAGTTATTGGATTCAAGGTAGTCCTGGATTTGCAGGTAGGCTGCCCTGTCTATGATTTTAAGTAGAAATGGGACGGTGGTGATGGGTCTATAGTTTGTCGGGATGGAAGGGTCGAGAGTTTGTTTTTTTAGCAGGGGTAGGACCCAGGACTGTTTAAGGTTATTGGGCACTAGGTTAGTCTTGAAGGAGGCGTTGATCAGTTTTGAGATGAAGGGAGCTAGGTCTCTCGCTGCATCTTTTATAATTTTGAGGAGGGCAGCTATCGCCTTTACAATTGGATGGTTTTAGGGAGAGTATGATTTTTTCTGTCTCTAGTATGGGTATTTGTTTGAAGCTGAAGGGGTGTGGAGTGTTAGCGGCCTGGTTAGGGGTGGGCTGTGCCTTGGGGGTGGGCTCAGGTGGCACTAGCAAGGCGGCTTTTTTAATTGCAATTTTAGTTTGGAGAGAGCTGATTTTTCCTGCTAGGGCGTTTTGTATGTTAGTGCACCAGAGTTTATTTTTGGGGATATTGTCTGTTTGTGGTATGGGCGATTCCATTTCCCGCAGGATGGAGAATAATTCCTTAGTATTCGATTTGGCTTTGGTTATCCTGTCGTCGTAAGTGGTTTTTTTTGTACTAATGATTTCCTTTTTATATTGTTTGGCAAGGGTGGCTAATTTGATTTTGTTCTCCTCAGAGGGCGAATGTCGCCATATAGATTGCAGTTTTCTTTTTTGAGTTCTGAGGTCTTTCAGTTGGGGTGTGAACCAGTTATTCAGGTGGGAGAGTTGTTTGCCTTTACGGATTTTGGTGGGGGCAATCAGATCTAATGCCATGGTCATGGTATTATTATAGGTTTCCACAAGTAAGGTTGGGTCAAAGGATTCGGTGGAGGTACTTTGTCCTACTGTCAACCCTCCCGCTCGTCGGCCCAGGAGACCTACAAGGGCCGTGCCAAATCTAGTGGATGTCATTGTCAAGGCCCCCAAGGCGGTGCTTCGATGGCAAAACCGGATTGAACCAGCTGTGGCATCGGGCCCCACGCATGCACCCCGGTGGGAGGCCGACTGGCGAACTTCGTCAGCGTGTGGAAAACCATCTCCACCGACCGTTGGGTGCTGGGCGCTCTCACCCACGGACACACCCTGGAATTTCAAGGAAAGTGTCCATGAATACCACCAGTGGCCCGGCAGGAAAACCACGTCCCTCAGCTGCTGCTGGAGGTGCAGGCCATGTTAAGGAAGGGCGCGATAGAGCTTGTCCCAAAGAGGCTCCGGGGTGTACTCTCGTTACTTCCTCATCAAAAAGAAGACCGGCAGATGGAGGCCTATCCTAGACCTCTGTCGTCACAACAAGTACATCAGGTCCCAGAAGTTCCGGATGGTGACTCTTCAGCACGTTCTAGGACAGCTAGAAGAGGGGGATTTCCTGTCATCACTGGACCTGGAGGATGCTTACTTTCACATCCCTATCCACAAGGGGCACCGCAAGTTTCTTTGCTTCGTGGTTCAAGGGAAACATTACCAGGTCAAGGCCATTCCCTTCGGATTGAAGTCGGCCCCAAGGGTTTTTACCATGTGCACAATTGCGTCTACGAGGAATCCACGTATACCCTTATCTGGACGACTGGCTCATCCGGGCAAGCTCAAAGGACATCGTCGCAGACCACACAGCGAGGACCATCCAGCTTTTGACGTATCTGGGGTTCTTGATAAACTATGCAAAGTCTTGCTTGACTCCATTGCAGGATGCGCTGTTTCTGGGAGCCCGACTCAACAGTGTTGTGCCTGGCGTCTCCATCGGGGGAGAGCATAGCGGCCATCTTAGGCAAGGTACAACGGCTGTTGGCCCTGAAGATTGCAAGGGTGAGGTCCATCAAGTTTCTGCTCGGCATGATGTCATCATGCATATACCTCATTCGATTGTGCAGGCTGTGCCGGGAAGCTTTGAGGACAAGATCACACAACGAGAGTTTCCATCGAGCGATACAGTGGTGGGGAGTTCGCGCACATCTGTCCGGCAGTGCGGATTTACAGACCCCACCTTACCAGGAGACGGTTATGACGGGTGTCACCATGGAAGAATGGGGCGCTCACACCGGAAGCCTTCACGCAAGAGGCCTGTGGCTGCCGGAGGAGAAGGCATTGCACATCAACATCCTGGAGCACCGAGCAGTGTTTTGGGCCCTCAAGTCTTTCCTTCCGTCCCTCAAGGGCAAGGTGGTGCGGGTCTTCATGGAAAACACCACCATCATGTTCTTCATCAGGAAACAGGGGGGCACCAGGTCCTCGGCGCTCTCCAAAGAAGCGCAGGAGCTGTGGCACTGGGCCGTTGGCCAAGGGATGTTCCTCATCCCGTTTCACCTGGCAGGAGTGAAGAACACTGCGCTCTTGCCAAAAGTGGGAGCTTCGGCTGGACCAAGTGGGTCACCTGTTCCGCCTATGGGGCAATCCCCAGATCGATCTATTTACGACAGCGACAAACACCAAGTGCCGGAGATTCTCCAGCAGGTTTCCCCAGCCGGAGAGCATGGGGGACTCATTCTCATTCCCCTGGGACGGCCTGTTCCTGTATGCGTTGCCTCCTTTGCTGTTGCTTCTTCGACTAGTCAATCAACTCAGATGGGCCCGGTGCAGGATGATCCTCGTTGCACCAGCCTGGCTGAGACAGATATGGTAACCGGACCTTCTCGACATGTCAGCGGCCCCTCCAGTCAAACTTCCGGTGGTCGCAGATCTTCTCACCAGGGATGGAGGCTCTATTCTGCACCACAACCCAGGATCACTGAACCTGTAGGCCTGGCTCCTGCAGCGATAGAATTTGGGGTCTACGATCTCCCAGCGGACTGCAAGGAAGTGAATGTCAAGGCCAGAGCATCGTCTACTCTTAAATGCTATGGACATAAATGGAACAGGTTTGCCATTTGGTGCCGTGCACAGAAGATCGAGCCTCTACGAGTCACAGCTCTGCAGGTAATGCTGTTGTTGGCCAAGGCTGGACTGGCCCTTGCTTCCATCAAAGTTCATCTGGCGGCTATCTCCCGCTACACCAGATCTCCTGGACGATCATCCTGGTGTTCGCATCGATTGGTCAAGGAGTTTGTCAAGAGACTATTTTGCTCGTTCCCGCTGGTGAAGGCTCCGGCGTGGGAGCTCAATGTGGTGCTTACTAGGCTCATGGGTCCTCCGTTTGAGCCTATGCATTCGGCGGCTCTCAAATTTCTGTCGTGGAAAACAGCTTTTCTTGTGGCTGTCACCTCCACACGACGAGAGGGAGAGATCCAGGCTCTCTCTGTGAACCACCTTATTTGACATTCCACAAGCCGAGGGTAGTGCTGCAATCGCATCACTCTTCATTACCAAGGTGCCGTTGGACTGTCATCTAAACAAGCTCTTGGTGTTACCTGTATTCTTCCCGGCGCCTTCCTCGCCAGCTGAGAGGACTTTGCACTCGCTGGATGGGGCTAGAATGCTGAAGCTCGATGTGGTCCTCACGAAGAGTTTCCGGAAGACGTCACAACTTTTTCTGAACTTTGGCCCTATGAACCATGGGATGGTCCTCTCCAAGGCTTCCATTTCCAGGTGGCTCTCCGGCTGCATCACCCATTGTCACCAGTTGGCAAACCGACCGTTGCCTGGCCGTCCAAGAGCCCATTCAACCAGAGCGATCTCTGCCACTACATCGTTCCTGTCTGGTGTACCCCTGCTTGAAATCTGCAGGGCTGCTACGTGGAGGTCGATGCACACCTTCACGAAGTTCTACTGCGTCGACAGGGATTCCAGGGAGGAGTCCAGAAT
Source organism: Ambystoma mexicanum (assembly GCF_040938575.1). Taxonomy (NCBI): domain Eukaryota; kingdom Metazoa; phylum Chordata; class Amphibia; order Caudata; family Ambystomatidae; genus Ambystoma; species Ambystoma mexicanum. Next base: position 1,356,016,568 of record NC_090921.1, on the reverse strand, counting down.
CAGCCGGGCAGTGCTGCGCATCCTGTTCGCTTGCAGGTGAGCCTGGTGAGGAGGTAAGAGATGCTTAATGGTGAGATGCTGAGATGCTTATTGTTGAGCCTTGCCGCCTCCCATGGTTGTGCATGTGTCTACTGCTGTGTATCCTTTATTCATGAGCATGTGAATCCATGCCAGACCCCATGCTAGAGAAGGAACAAGTTACTTACCTGTAACTGTTGTTCTCCAGCATGGGTCTTGCATGGATTCCCATGCGAGCCCTCCCGCCTACCCCTCTGCGGCTCTTCTCTTGGTCCTACTGCCACTTTACGTGCTACCAAATTTGAAGATGGCTGCCAGAGGAGGGGCTTAGGTAGAGGGCAGTCATTGGCTGGCGGCAGTATGACCCAGAGACCAGTGATTGGTTGTTAGGAGAAAGACAGTACAAAAGTGAAACTGAAACTGATTTTTTTCTTTACCGAGGATTCCCAGCCTGATGATGGGGAATATTCATGAGCATGTGCATCCATGCCAGACCCATGCTGGAGAACAACAGTTACAGGTAAGTAACTTGTTTCATACCGTCCACCAACAGCCTTTCGCCAGCACACCTGCAGATTCTGCTGGAAGAAGTGCAGATCCTTCAAGAAAAGGGCCCCATAGAAGTTGTCATCAGGTAAAGGAGAGTATTTATTCAGTGTACTTCCTTGTACCCAAATAGGATCTCACCATGTGCCCTGTGTTAGACTTGCGCCCAGCGAACAAATTTGTCAAGCCACAAAAGTTCAGAATTACAACATTGCAGGACGTAATCCCGCTGTTAACACAGATCTGCGTGACCCGACCGGAAAGTTTGCATGAGAAATGTGCGAACCACCAAAGGTTTGCAAAACTCCCTTGTGAACACACATACACAACACCTACATACCCATACCCCCACCCACACCCTCAACACACCCCCACCCTCAACACACCCACACCCCCAACATAAACCTACCCTACTTACCTTTTTCTTCACGCTGAGTCCCTGTGGCGCCAGTTCCCTTTCACTTTCGTGATCGGAAACCGGCACCGCAGGGTCCTTGTCTTTATTTTTTTTAACGGGGGCTGCAGGGGTTTCCCCCCACAACGCCCACTCACTATACTGTTAAGGGGGACACCCCTGCAGTCTTTTTTTTTTAATTTTTTTTTTATTCTTAAATATAATGCTACCACCAAAGGTTCAAACTTTTGGTGGTTCGAACCTTTGGTGGTAGCATTTTTAGGACTTTTTGTCCATGCAAACTTTTGGATGCGGCCCGTTCGTACAATTCCGTTAACACGAGGGGATTACATTGCCACATTGGATATGAAAGATGCATACATTCATATTTCAATGTTGCCAGTGCAAAGAAAGTACCTAAGGTTCATGATAGAGGACAATCACTATCAGTTAAAGGTCCTTCCCTTCGGCATTGCCTCAGCCCCAAAGGTGTTTACGAAGGTACTGGCGCTAGTAGCGGCTCACCTGCACAGGCAGTCATTCCAGTCTATCCTTACCTCGACGAATGGCTAATAACAGGGGATTTGTATGGAACATGCCTTTCAAATACCTAGAAAATGGTAGATCTCCTCTTCAGGCTGGGATTCTCGATCAACATGAAAAAGTCCAGCCTAAACCCCAGCCAAGTCCAGCAATTTCTGAGGGCTCTAATTCGGACCAAAGATGGGCTCGTCTTCCCCTCCAATGAGTGGGTTCAAAACATGCTGTCCATATCCCTCACTATGTAGCCAATCGCGATGTGACTGTACGCAAGGCCATGCGACTGTTAGGGATGATGGCTTCCTGCATCTACATAGTCCCACACGCACGTTTGCGCATGCGTTCCATGCTAGAGTGGCTCTTGAGCCAATGGTGTCAGGCCAGTGGACAATGTGACGATCTAGTGGTTGTTTCGGCAGCCCTTGTTCTCTCTCTCTCTGCAGTGGTGGTCAAGAGAAAACTTCTTGCAGGGGGAAGGCCTTCACCACCCCCGCAGTAGAAGCCACTCTCTCCACAGACTCATCTCTGACGGGGTGTGGGCTCACCTCCTTCATCAGACGGCATACAGCGTTTGGTCCCCAGCGTAGCATCCAGCCACATACATCTGTTGGAATTGCTAGCAGTATTCAAAGCCCTGAAGGTTTTTAAAACACACCTGCAGGTAAAAGACGGTCCTAGTCCTCGCAGACAGCCCCATGGCCATGTATTACCTGAACAAACAAGGGGGCACTCACTCTCCAGGGCTATCCAAACTGTCTCAGAACGTATGGAAATGGGCTCTCAAACACAAGATGTTCCTACTGTCGCAACACGTTCCGGGGGAACTCAATCTTCTGGTGGACGTGCTCAGCAGATACTTCCCACTACCTGTGGATTACGAGTGGCGATTGCACAAAGACATTCTCAACGTCTTCGCAGGCTGGGGCTTCCCTGAGATTGACTTGTTTGCAACTTTATAGAGCGCACAATGCCCAGATTACGCCTCCAGCTACCCACAGAACCGCTTCAAGGGGAACGGTCTATGGATGACATGGTCAGGGAAATTTGTTTACGCTCTCCACCCGACCACCCCACCCCCGACTCCCCTACTCAACACGATAGTGCACAAGATGTACCAGAAACCAGTCACAATGATTCTGGAGGCCCCTATGTTCGCATGATCGCAATGTCACTCTCCCGTGCAAGGAAGCTACCATGCCCGTACAACATGCTGTCACAGGACAGGGGGGGAAACACTCCATCCATGTCCGCAAACTCTGAATTTAGCGGCCTGGCTCCTGAGGTCATAGAGTTCGGACACCTCCAACTTCCTCAGAGATGCATGGACATACTTGCGGAAGCAAGAAAGCCTAACACCAGACATTGCTACTCCAACAAATGGAAGCGCTTCATCATCTGGTGCCATTCCAAGAGCATCAATCCCATCAACTGCTTACCGACACATTTTGGCCTGTGCCTAACTCACCTACTCGACTCCGGTCTGGTTTTAAAATTCCCTGAAGGTCCACTTAGCTGCACTTTCAGCTTACATTACGTCCCAGAAAAAGGTTTTGTGGTGGAAAATTCCAGTGATCAAGGCTTTTATGGAAGGGGTTAAGAGACTTAATCCCCCTATTTCCAACCAGCTGCCGGATGGGACTTGAATGTGGTTCTGACAAGGCTAATTGGGGCTCCCTTTGAACCTATGCAGAAGGCTAGCCTTAAAGCACTCACTTACAAGACTGCCTTCCTGGTGGCAGTCACATCAATAAGAAGAGTTATTGAACTACAGGCCCTTTCAGTTCAGTATATTATCTGGAAAAGACTAAACCACTAAGAAAGACAAACCAGTTTTTCGTTTCAGTGGCCGCTCGTAGAGAAGGGGACCTTGTCTCTAAATCCGCCATCTCTAAGTGGATTGTAAACTGCATCACACTGTGCTACACTCTTGCCAAGAGAGATCTGCCTTTTAAGCCTAGATCACACTCTACCCGGGGCACTGGGTCTTCCATAGCATGTATTGCAAATGTTCCTCTTGAGTCCATTTGCAAAGCAGCAACCTGGAGTTCTGTACACACCTTTACACAACACTACTGCCTAGATAGTCTCTCTAGGTCTGACTCTCAGGTGGGACAAGCGGTGCTAAGACATCTTTTCTACTGTTCCTTCTCACATTCCACCACCATCTCTGTGTACTGCTCGCTAGTCTATGCACAGCATGCGAGTCTAAGCAGATTAACAAGCATCAGAAGACATGTAGTACTTACAATCACCAGAAATGCTACTGCTGTATCTGCTTAGATTCACATGCGCCACCCTTCCTCCCCTCTTGGATTAGAAGGAACATAGACATCTTACATCTTTCTGTGTACTCACTCGCGATAGTCATAAGGCTCCCTCATGGCAGAAAACACAATCAGAGAGACCTCGACACGTGAGGGATTTTGGGTACACTACACGTCACCTTAGGGATGGTGTTGCAAGCACACCCATGTCGACGGCCCCTTCCTATCCTCTAAAGAAATATGCAATACTCTGCGATTACCACTAGATGTTGGACTAAATGCACAGCATGTGACTCTAAACAGATACAATCATCAGAAATGCTATTACAGTAAGTAATGCATGTCATATTTTTATGGAACATTAATCTTACATTAATGTGTTTTGCAATGGTTGTACTATTGTTGTTTGGGTTGCTACTGTCTCACATTCATTCACATCCTGTCTAAGTGTATAGCCTTTCCTCTGCCCGTATTACCACAAAAGGCGAATTAGGTATATGTCTTGTCTGTGCCTGTTTTACCTTTGATTGGGATAACTGTTGATTTGTGGACGTGTGAGGGCTGAGAAGGCGTTGTATTCACTATTCATCCCATTACTGCAGTAGAAGTCTTTTTGTCACAGTCTGTAAATGATATTCTTCTTACAGGCTAGTTGCGACATCACTACTTCTCTCTAATCATTTGTTAGGTTTTTTATGTAGTCACAATGCCTGCTGCTTACGCCAGTACAGAGCAGAAGTCCAGCTACAATTGCAACACTTAATTGAAGCTGTGACACGGTTTTCAAATTCCTTGCACGTAAAATTGCTTTATATGTGTCAATTGGAAGATTTCTAACATTATAATAAGCTAGAAGTTAAACGGGGTGACAGTGTATTGTTGGGAATATGCACAGGTAAGATAGCTTGGTGGCAACGCGCTCGTCTTGGAAGCAAGATGACACAGAGCAGCATAGGTTTGAATCCCAGGGACCTGCTTAGAAACCTCTTCAGTATTAAGCACGTTATAAATAACCAATTATAATTATACTATCCCCTATTGTAAGTAATAAGGATTTTGCAAGTCAACTCTGAGTTCTGACCTTTTTTAAGTAAGAAAGTAAAATAAATTAATCAACTAGTTAGTATTAAAGTAGTTTGTGATATCATTGTTTTAGTATCACAACATGTGAGAATGTCAAGCAAGCAAATGGATGCATCCAGATGCCTCCGGTTATGAAGATATAGTCAATCTAACGCCCTGTCCTGCCACGAGAGAAAAATAGGACGTGGAAGCGATGTACGATCTAACCTCCTTGCTGCCTGCAGTGCATGTCTTGCTCATCTCTATCAGCGTTTAAAGTAATCGGTTTTCAAGAGTATATTAAAGAAAACAGTGTTTTTCTGGAATATTTCCCTTTACCCATTTCCTTCATTGGGCTTGTAGCATTAGCGTAATTTGTTCTTCAGTTAAAGCAGTTTGCCGATTGGAAAAATGCAGCACCTCCAGAGCACCCATTATGGTTCTTATCATGTGTGCACTGTAAAACCCAATTTGCTGTCTTTTAATGGAGCCTGCAGAAACCTTGGCACCCTAATCGACTTTTGGAGATTAGCATAAAACTTCATTAAGTGTGTAAAGGCGAAGTCGGGCAACTTCGCACAGCCCTAACTTACACTTCATTGGTCACGTGTGCAACGTATTAGTGCATTACCATTGACAACAAGATCCTTAACCTGCGACTGACCTCGGGCGGTCAATTTCAAAAACATGCGATCTATCCTGCAGTCTCTGATCCACTCTTAAGCCTTCATCCCCTGGTGTGTGCCGCTTCATAAAATCAATGGACTTTTGTAAAGGCACCTTGCCTTAGGCCTACCTTCGGTCTCTGTTATTGCCTAATTTGTAACAAATTTGGTTCAAATTGACAACCTGTTGTTCGATACATACAATACCGTATTAAAAGGTGAAGGCTAGCATTATAGGCCAGACCTCCATATAGAAAAACTTTTTACTACTCTAAATCTTTTGAAAACGGACCACTAACAAAATAATCAGAAACTTGCACGAGTTGAGTTTATTTCTTGGTGTGGAGATGTGAAATCCATACCTTTTTAAGCAGTTCAACCATCCATTAAGCTATCCTGGACCTCAATGCTGCATCCCATGGGTTTCTCACAAATATTCCTACAATTTCGGATGTAAAAGAAGGGAATACAATCTTGTTGATTTCTCTCTGCCTTTAGGCATTTGTCAAGTGGCAGCACTAATGGAAACACGTTTTGACATCCTGTATTTTACTAGATACATAAATGCTGCAAAACCTGCTCTGTTTATCGTGGCTGAAATTGCGCCAAACCGTTTTGTTCCAGTCAGTCTTGGAAAAGTAACTTATTGAAAATCATTAATAGAAATGTAATTACAAGGAATGGCTTGATCCTTTTAAATTAAGTTTAAAAGTGTGGGCGGGTTAGGATCGTATGTCATTTGCAGCTTTCCTTCGATTGGTGGATGTTTCTATTTTGATTTCAGAGCGACAGAACCATGCCCGAGAGCTGGTACAGGGCATCAACCTGACGGAGTGGGACGGAATAGTCATCATCTCTGGAGATGGACTGCTCTACGAGGTAATTGTACTTGTGGTTGGCATCTCACCTGGACGTACATTTCATAAATATACCTGTATAACCGTTTTGGACATAGATGTTGTACTGGAAGTAATTTGGGTGGACGCCAACATTCTACACGAAATGTATTGCTTTCTCAGCAACTCAACAGCATCTTTTGGCTAGTCTGCAAAGCCACAGTGGCTCATAGCAGTCTCCCTCTATGTCGCAAAGGTTAACCCGATTGATGGTAAGGTTTAAAGTACACAACACCACACAGAGCTTGGGGTGTCATAAAAAGAACCCGGTGAGCCTACTCAGTGCTGTCACTGAAGGTTGTGTGTGTGAGGGGTTGGGTGTGTAAGGTGGGAAAGGGGGCAGTTCATGTGCAGTGATTAAATTTGGTTTGGCACTGTCAAATATTTTTGTTTGCCACTGGATAGAACTACAGAAATTCGTAAGGCGGAAAAGATGTTGGGTGGAGGTTGTTTGCTGCTGAATTCAGCAGTAATATCTGACTCCCATTACTTGAACATATGTAGAAGGAAACAAGTGCAATGGTTCAATCGCGATGTGATTGGCACGTTTTAATTTGTTTGTAACCGACTGTTATGATTCCGTATTTTTTATGAATAGTTCTCATTTGCTCAGACATATTCAGAATGATTACATTACTGTTCTATTGGCATTCAAATGTTTTAATTAAATTGACTTTGATCTATTACTTTTAAACTCTATAAATGGACAGCAAACTGAAAAACCTTGCTTTGTTTTTTCAGTGTGTGTTTTAACGTCCCTGCCTTGGCAGAATTCCCGCTACTCCAGCACTCATTTTCCATCTTGGCTTTTCTGTAACTGTTCACATAAACTTGAGAATGGAAAAGAATATACCTGATACTGTTCTAATGTTGGAAATTGGTTGGAGGATGTCAAAAAAAAAGCCTGTTGTAGGTTAAAACCTTTAACATTTGGAATTGAGCATCAGAAAAAAAGATGCAAAAGTAAATAATTTGGGAGTTGAAGAGGCATATAAGATTACATACGAGAGAGGACACTTGTAAACAAATAAAATGGTGCTGCTACTTTAATGATCACAAAAAGTAACAATCAGTCATGCTATCTGCGGCTTCATGTTGGTTGCATAAAAACAAAACTTCTAAGGGTTGACCATAAAGTATAGCATCACATTAAAAAAGGGTATCTACAAGTAAACCTACTTTTCGAAGGGATTGTGTCCTCCGACTTATTCCTTATCTTTGATAATACGTTTCCAGCTTGCTGGCCTCAGAAATGTTTTCTATAGAGGGCGCTGCGCGTCGACGTCCGCCAAGTCGATGTCCCTCGACAGCCACCGTATCGGCGCCGACGTCACCATGCCCATAAAAAGCCACGCGCTGCGTCCGTTGCTTAGTTCCGTTTTGCCGCGCTTCGTGGGGCCTCGGAACGTCGTTGCTCAGTTCAGTCAGGATAACCCTCTATATCTACTCGAATAAATACCAACTCGTTCTCGATGGCATCTTCATCGGAACCGACGACGCCGCAATCCGGCTTCAAGAAATGTCGAGACTGCTGTAAAAAAATGTCGATAACGGATCCACACAGGATCTGCTTGTGGTGCTTGGGAGCCGAGCACCATTGTTCGGAGTGTGAGGACTGCATGTCCATGACGGCGAAAGCCTTGAAGTAGCGCAAGGGGAAGCTCAAGAGAGGTAAGTCAGTCAAAACCTCCTCAAAGGTTTCTTCGGCTGAGTCGAGGCATTCGTCTCCTCACCGTTGAAAACATTCCCATTCGAGATCTCGAAGTAGCTCCCATCATTCGTCGAGATCAAGACACTCGAAAAAGAGACGTCGAAGATCCCCTTCCTCGTCGTCTTCTGTTTCCCCAGAAAGGGTCTCCTGTCCCACAAAACACAGCTCTCAGGCAGAGTGGGAGGAATACAGAAAGAAAATGTTAAGCGTCTTCGAGAAAGCGGCCTCGACCCCCTCGAAGACAGCTGAGGGTGATAGCCCGGGTGAAAAACCCAAAAAATCAAAACGCAGCGATTTGCTGCACCCGGTGAAACATTCCACCCGAGAGCGCCACGAGCCATCGGGTAAGAAGGCACCATCTTCGTCGTCGAAGATTCCTTCGACGCATGGATCGGTGCCATCGACGCCGTTGTCGAAGGGTTCTTTGACGCATCAGTCGATCGACTCGACGCCATCGTCGACGCCGACATCAACGCCGATGAAAGAGAAGACCAAGGCTACTCCACAGCCAACGGTGGTTCCAAGGGCCTCCGGCTCGACGCCGAGACCGTCGTCGACATCCTTGAGTAGGATCCCGATCCTCTCGAGTTCTTCGAGACCTCTTCCAGTCTTCTCGACGCTGTTCTTGGCACCTTCGAAGCCGGTCACATCGGCGTCAACGACATCGACGTTTTCTCGCCCAATAATGACGAGTTTGGCTCCTTCTGCCTTAGAGATGGGTTTTACACAATTTCAGAGGTCAGAGTACCCTGGACTATCTTCAATTTATGGAGAGGGGGGGAAGATTCTGACCAGGAAACATTTGGGTTGCAGAGGACCACACTGCCTATTTCAGAGGATTTCACCTCTGAGGAAAGAAGATTGAAGGACCTACAGGAGTCACTACATGAGGCAAGTGGGCTGGACACTTCCCCAGAAGTGGAATTTGTTAAGCCAGACCCAGGGGAACATGCCGAAATACCCTATAGAACCCTTATCGCAAGAATTATTGAATTTATGGGTTGGTCTGCGCCTTCGCCTGTTTTTCAACAGGATGACCTGACAGAAATATTAGACAAAGGTCCACAGGAGGACCCTGTGGTCCCCTTCCATGCAGCCTTACAAAGGAAAATTACATCTAATTGGGAAACTCCTGAAGTTATCCCTGCGGTCAATAAAAGATTGTCAGCCAAGTATAGGGTAGCGGCTGCTGACCCTGAATACTTACCAAAACACCCGACTCCAGAGAGCCTGGTGGTCCAAGCGGCAACTTCATCTAGCAGTAGGACGGCTTACCCTACTGTCCCACAGGATAGAGATGACAAGAGGTACGATCCTATGGCAAAGAAGTCTTCTCTGCTTGTAGTATGGCGTTGAAGTCGATCAACACCACCTGTACGCTCGCCAGGTTCAGTCACACACTGTGGAAGTGTGCTTCATCAGCGGCTGACTGCATACCCGAAGGAGAGGAAAAGGAAGCCTTCCTTAAGATTATTAAAGATGGCAAATATGCCATGTGCGAATCACTTCAAACTGCTATCGATTCTGCCGACAGTATCAGCAGGGCCATGGCGGCAAGTACATCAATCCGCAGGCATGCGTGGTTGCGAAAGTCTGGCTTTGCTCCAGATGTACAGGCCAGACTTTTGAATATGCCCTTTGACGGCTTTTCGTTATTTGGAAAGAAGGCTGATGACAGTCTGGAAAAGTTGCAGACATCTAAAGCAGCGGCAAAATGGTTAGGAGCTGCAATCCGCCAAACTCCTTTTCGCCCCTCAGGAACCTCTGGAAGAGTAAAGTCCTTTCGCTATTATTCCGCATTCGGGAAAGGCAGAGGACAGCCGGCTCAAAGAGGCCAAAGAAGACCTACCCGAGGTGGACGGGTCAAAACTACTAAAGCCGCAGCATCAGCAGGTGCCTCTTTACCCTCGGCATCTGCATCAGCCGCCCCCAAACCACTCTGAGGCCTTTCCACACAACACCTGTAGGGGGCAGGTTAACTCACCATCTGACGGAATGGCAGGCTATAACGTCAGATGCTTGGGCATTGGAGACAGTTGCCCAGGGTTACTGCCTACCCTTTCTACACATCCCTCAGAGTCATCCACCGGGGCACAGCTCTCTAAAAGTTCCAGATCCGCTCCTCTTGCAGGAGATCATAGACCTGCTAGAGAAAGGTGCCATAGAACCGGTACCTGTAGCGGACAGGAACAAGGGCTGGTACCCCCCCCCTTCCCCCCTACTTTCTCATACCAAAGAAAGACAGAGGACTGAGACCCATCCTGGACTTACGAGAATTGAACAAGTTCCTCAGAAAGGACAAGTTCAAGATGGTAACTCTCTCTCAGATCCTTCAGGCCCTCCTGCTCCAGGACTGGCTGGTATCTCTGGACCTTCAGGATGCTTATTTCCATGTGCCAATCCATCTCAAACACAGGAAATACCTGAGGTTCGCAATTGGCGACTCTCATATCAATTTCAAGTTCTGCCATTTGGGCTGACCTCCGCCCGAGGGTCTTCACCAAGCTAATGTCGGTAGTGGCTGCAAGTCTAAGGAGGGAAGGGATCCACGTCTACCCCTACCTGAATGATTGGCTGATCAGAGCTGTGTCTTCGGAACAAGCTCAGATCCAGCTAGATTATGTCTGCCACTTCCTTCACAAACTGGGCTTCTCCCTCATTTAAAGAAGTCACAGATGATACCATCAGAGACTCCAGTTCATAGGAGCGGTCCTGGATACTTCCCTGGGAAAAGCCTCGCCACCAGAGGTGAGGGCTCAAGATATTCTTCAGATGGTCAACAAATTTCAAAATGCCCAACATCTCCCAGCCTTCGACTTTTTGAGGTTGCTAGGCCTCATGGCATCCTGCATCTTCCTTGTGCCAGAGGCTCGCCTGAGAATGAGATCTCTTCAGTGGGCACTGAGAACTCAGTGGTCACAATTCTCAGGGAGAATGACAGATCTCCTCCGGATTCCAGACAAGGTAGCCCGCGACCTTCAATGGTGGGCCTATCCAGAGAACATCTTGAAAGGAGAACTGTTTTGGCAACCATGGCCGGAGATAACAGTAGTCACAGACGCCTCACTCACGGGGTAGGGAGCCCATGCCAACGACTTGACCATCAGTGGTCGTTGGTCTCCATCGGAGTCCAGACTACACATCAACCTATTGGAGCTAAGAGCGATCAGACTAGCGCTGAAAGCTTTCCTGCCATCAGTACAGGGAAAGAATGTCCTGATAATAACGGACAACACGGTGGCCATGCACTATCTCAACAAAAGGGGAGGCGTAGGATCACTGCCACTGTGCAGAGAGGCAATGCAGCTCTGGTTTTGGGCAATTCAGGAAGGAATCTCTCTATCGGCAGTCCACCTAGCCGGAGAGAAGAACTTGACAACATATGCGCTGAGCAGGCAGAGCACAGTCTCCCACGAATGGGAGCTAGCTCAGGAAGTCCTTCAAGAGATCTTCGCCCTTTGGGGAACCCCTCAGGTGGATCTGTTCGCCACAAGCACCAACAGGAAGTGCGATCTGTTCTGTTCAAGGGAATTTCCCCCGAGAGGAGCTCTAGGAGACACGTTCGTAGTGGACTGGGAGTTTCCACTCCTCTACGCGTTTCCACCAGCCCCTGTTATTCCTCAAATGATCAGGAGGTTGAGAAGATTCCGGAAAACCATGATCCTAATTGCCCCGGACTGGGCCAGGAGAACGTTGTACCTGGATCTTCTAGATATGTCCATCTGCCCTCCAATCCGTCTTCCAATCAAAGAGAATCTTCTCTCGCAGAAGGGAGGTCCGGTTCTCCATCCAGACACCAGAACCCTCAACCTTCACGCTTGGCTTCTGAAAGGGTGAGGTACAAGGATTGGGACCTCCCTGATGACGTCATGGAGGTGTTGCTTTCGGCCAGAAGGCCAGCAACAAAGTCTTTATACCGCTGCCGTTGGAACAAATTTTGCAGCTGGTGTAGGGAAGAGAATATCAACCCTTTTTCATGTGGTACACCAACAGTGTTATCGTTTCTACTCTACTTGGCAAACTCAGGCCTTCAAGTTGGCACTGTAAAAGGCTATCTCGCTGCGCTTTCTATCTTCAAGCGCACTGCGGAGGAACCATCGTATTCAAACTACCTCTAGTGATACAATTTCTCAAGGGATTAACTAATGTTTACCCTTCAAAACCATTCCAGGTTCCCTTATGGGACTTCAGTTTATTCTTAAACTTCCTAATGGGCACTCCATTCGAACCACTTCACTCTTGTTCGCTGAGATTTCTCACGCTTAAACTGTCCTATTGGTAGCACTAACATCTGCTAGGAGGGTGAGCGAGCTACAAGCTCTCTCCTGTAAACCCCCACATGCAATTTTCCACAAGGACAAAGTTGTCCTACAGGTGAAGCCTAATTTCCTCCCAAAGGTGGTTTCTGAATTTCATATTACTCAGAAAATTACCTTACCTTCGTTCTACCCTCCTCTCCATCCGGGGAAAGAGGAAGAAAGGCTACATGGGCTGGACCCAAGGCGAGCTCTCAGCTTTTACATTAGCAGAATGGCTAGGATCAGGCAAGCAGACCAACCGTCTGTAGGATACTCGGGTCACAAGTTGGGACTACCCATAACAAAACAAACCATTTCCAGGTGGATTATTTTGGCCATTCTGGAGTGTTATAAACTGGCAGGGAAAGAGCCACCCCAAAATCTTAGGGCTCATTCAACCAGGGGTATCGCAGCCTCTTCGGCTCTCCAAAGAGGGGTACCGGTCCGAGACATATGCGCGGCTGCCACATGGTCGTCCGCACATACATTCGCAAAATTTTACAACCTGGATTCCTCCACTAGTCAAGAGACCAGATTTGGCAAGGCCGTATTACATTCGGTCCATCCCTAAAGGGATACATAACATTCTTACTTCCACCTCCAATCACATGCCACTGCTATGGGAGTCTATCAAAGATCAGGAATACGTCGGAGGACACAATCCCTTCGAAGAACAAGTTACTTCTTACCTTGTAACGTTCTTTCGATGGGATGTTCCTCCGACGTATTCCTTATCGCCCCTCCCATCCATCCCCACAGTAATACTTCCCTTGTGGTTGCAGCTTACACTCCTTGAAGGTAAATAACCAATTCAGGCATGACTTTTCTTATGCTACAAAATGGAACTGAGCAACGGACGCAGCGCCTGGCTATTTATGGGCATGGTGACGTCGGCGCCGATACAGTGGCCATCGAGGGACATCGACTCGGCGGACGTCGACGCGCAGCACCCTCTACAGAAAAAATTTCCGAGGCCAGCAAGCTGGAAACGTATTCTCAAAGATGAGGAATACGTCGGAGGAACATCCCACCGAAAGAACGTTACAAGGTAAGAAGTAACTTGTTCTTCTGTATCAGTTCTTACTAATGACTGTAGTCCATATGTCTGCATGCATAGGATGACACCTGTTGTCCTGGGGGAAGAGATGAATTTCTGAATACTTCAAAGAATAACAGGAGCATAGCGATAGCAATGGACTGGGACAACAAATGGCATGGTCCATGTGAGATATACAAAGTGTCTTTTCTGCTTTCGAGAGCTAAACTGTGTTCCTCTCTCCTCAAATAGGTTATAAATGGATTGATGGAGCGTCTGGATTGGGAGCAAGCAATTAAGATGCCCGTTGGAATCCTGCCATGTGGCTCTGGGAATGCCCTGGCTGGTGCCCTCAACTTTAATGGGGGGTAAGAGGACTAAGAAGTGGTGTAGTAAAATAATTTTCAAACCATATCATTTCAATAACATGGCCTCTGTTTATGATATTCTTTCATTTAGTTGAAGGATTTTCATAATATCTCTTGCAGTGGTGTACTGATTGGTTTATATGCTAGGCTCATTAAAGGGATTGTGAGAAAAAACACTTGGTGGGGATGTTCTTGATACAGTAATTTTTTCTGTTCTATTCACTAGTTATTAGTATAGTAATGTTTTTGTAAGGGAATGTTTACATAGTGTGCCCATAAAAGGACTTTTGAGAATAAACTGCTTATTGCAGGTACTTCTAGTAAGAGACTGTGCTATAATTGGAACTCTGAAATAGGCTGTACTCTACCTGGAACTCTGACAGGTGATGTTTCTCATAATATGAACTTGTCTAAAGGGACAAGCCTTATAAAGTCAATTCATGTAAGGCGTGCAAAGAGCATTCTTGTAATAGGATTTCTTAAAGGGGATTACACTAGAAGTCAAAACTCCTAAGAAGTGACTGTGCTTTTAAGGAGAACTTCTAGAAATATGCTGTTTATTTTTGTATTTATGCATATGTTCAGTAGTGCTTTGTCAGGAAGCTCTGTACAGTGGACAACCATGATAGTACATCAACAGTAACAATGGGTGATGGGAGGCAATGACTTGATTGTTTTATACATCAATAAATACTCCCAGTGTAACATCCCTCTTTCATTTATGCTATTGGGATGCCCTCCCTGTGAAGGGGTCGGGGCTGTAGCATGTTACTTAGCAACATTTATTTTAAAAGTAATGCTGAGGCATAAGCGCAGAGACTCATTCCATATGGACTTTCCTTTCATAATGCTTTATTTAAACAAAAAAGTCATAAGCAACTTTCACCACAAATACATTAATGCAATGCACACAGGAAGAGTACAAAATATTGACATTACAAAACTAGAAAAAACATTTCAATAAAACATTCTCATAAAATGTTTAGGTCCAACAACATAATCAGTGCAGCAGTATCTTTTTTGCTCTTAATCTCCAAGCCCACACACGATATTTACAAGTAGCATACACTGCAAGCACATCACTAGAATTAAGACAGACTGACGTGGCCCGTCCATCGTTCGGCATCCTTGAGGCAAAAATAGTGGCTTTAGATATCATTCCCTCAGTAGCAATGTTACTGGGCATATCATGAGAAAGAGGACAATGTTCTCATTCATGTTGCCACACAACGGACACATTGCAGATACATTATTGTTCCATTTATGGCTAAGGCTTGATACCTTTTCGCAGCTTAACGATCAGGGATCTTTTGGATTTCGAATTTACGTAGTCTAAATACTCTTCGTAACCCTCTTTTCCCTTTATGCTGCAGTAGCGTGTCTGAACCGTCGAACCTGTGGCCTTAGAACTGTTCTCTCCCAAGACCTTGTCTAAAACTGCAGCCTTTATCACTGCCTTGGATATGATGCTTGCATTAGTCCAATATTCCCCAAGGCCCAGGTCACTTAACATTTCCTTCACGTGCGTGACCAATGGTAAGGAGAGGCGCCCTGCACGATTCATAACATCCAACAATGCATCTTTATACTTTAGTCGGGAGCAGTTTGACCATAACCAAGCCCAGTAATAGACCAGCCGTACTCAACAAAAGTGTTCAGTGCTCTGCATCCCAGTTTCCAAAAATACTGGTAGATTGGGCACAGAGGATGGTAGCCCCAGAATATTCTAAAGGCACTTGTTTTCGGCAATAGCTAAGGAGCTAATACCTTCCTGCCCCCATATCTCCACACCATAAATTGCAGCCTGTCTCGCTTTTGCTTTGTAGGCCTCGAGGGAAACGCGGACTGCGCCATTGCCCTACTCCCTAGTGAACATTCTAAGTACGCTACTGTATCTTGCCAGTGTGGCCCTCGCTTTGTCCAGGTGCATGCTCCATCTACGTGATGACATTAACCTTACCCCCAGGTAGTCATACGAATAAACCATTTTGATTTGACCCTAGTCTCGGGCCAAGCTTAACCCTCTATGCTGGCTCCGGTACTAAATACCATTGATTTTGTTTTTGTAACATTGAGGGCCAGGCCATTTTCCTTGCTAAAGTCCACAAATATCCCTAAATGTTTGCATGCGCTGGTTGGTGTTAATGACAATACTCCTACATCCCGTCCCCTTTCCTCCATACTTTTGGTTTCTCTGCGCGGCCAGGGTCGGACGCAGTGGCATCTTAGGGAATTTTTTCTTTTGTTCCCTTGTCCTTCATACTCCTGCCCGGTTTCAGGGTCTTCTTTCTTCCGTCTATGCCAGAGCGTCTGAGATTCGTGTCCTGTTCTTCATGCAAACATTTGCGATGTTGGATGCCCGTTCTGTCTGGCGTGCTTGAACCTGGAACACCAGTACGACTCTTGCTTCTACTGCGACTCCTGCTGTCCATGTTCTCCAGCGTTGTCTTGCACGGTGGGAGGAGGTGTTCCATCAGATAACTCCTCCTCATTTACAGCAGTTAATCGATTGGAAAAAAGAAGCATCCAGCAAGTTCATTCCTTTTTAGGGCAGGGTACTCCTTTCCAGGGTCTTCTGGTTCCAGGAGGGGCCCAAGTGGCTCTGGTACCAGGGCTCTCCCTGAGGTGTCCCACAACGCTTCTAACCTGGACTCCGGAGTTTCCTCCGATTCCTTGTAAGGTGGCTGTCAGTTCCAGATCTTCATCTGAGGTTCCCCATCTGGGGGCTAAAGTTAACCCCGCATTTCTGGGGCTATTTTCAGCGGGTAATTCCTGAGGTTTCCAAGTCTGGAACTAAACGTACCAAGACTAGTCTTGAGAGTTTCCAGTAAAGTGACTAAAAGCACTGGGGTTACCCCCAAGGATCCCCGACTAGGGGCTATAAGTAAAACTGGCAAGATCGAGGGGCCGCCTCCTAGGGCTGTTGCTACGGGGGTGGGGGTGACCCAAAGCCTACCCACAAACAATCCTGTGGTCAAACTGATCCTGCTGAGGGGGCAAAGGAGGGCAAACTCCTTCAGTCTTCATGTACTGAAGGCTAATTCTTCAGCAGAATCGAAGGAGTTGCAACAGTGCTCTAGATCTGCTAGCACCGGCTCTGCCGAGATTCCCCGTCACAAGGCTAAAATAGAAAAATCAGTCCCCTGATGCCCCTCTGGTGACAATAGCCTCACTAACACCTGTGACGCAGTTCACCACAGGCAGTAATAAAATGGCGGCCCAACCCTGCGGTCTGAGGTGGCCATTTTGACTACCTCTATCACACCAATGTCGTCAATGGCTGGTTACGAGGGGCCTGTTTCTGGGGCCAAGCAGTCTTTTCCACGTAATGTGAAGAATAGGAATCCATTCCACCCTCCAATGGATAGGCTTTTTTTCCCCCACTGCTACAGATCCTCACTCCCTCCCATGTCTGCACCCTTAGTTTACGTGGATCCAGCTGGTGGAGGACCATCCTGGCAACCAGCCTCTTTGCAATGATATAATATGGCATTCATAATGCGCCTATACACAAGTGTTTCAAGGCGTGACGAGGCAAGGGAGGCGGAACAGAGGGAGGATAGAGACCTCGATCTTACTAGGCCAAGTGTCATTGAGATCGCGCAAGGGAGGGGGAGGGGAAAAGTGCCTGGGAAAAGGGGAGGGGGGCAGTGCTGTACATGGGAGCAAAACAATAACTTGCACCTGCCACTTGCACTTGTTAAGTGTAGACAGCAGGTGTCCAAAAGTGCAGGTAGGGGACTGTAGGTTTACAGATACAGACCCAAGTGTAAGGGTTGCCGAAAGGCAGTGCAGGTATGCAACTGGTGGGGCAGGGAGTGATAGGAAAGGAGGGTGCAGGTGTGCAGATGAGCACAATCTGTCTTACTGGCATTAAGTTATAGATTGTTGGTGGAACACCACTCCTGGATAGCAGACAGACAGTCCTAGATGAGAGAAGAAGAGGTGGCAGAGGGGAGCCTGAAAACAAGCTGAGTGTAATTTCCATAGCACTGAAAGTTGGGGCAGAGAGCGGTGATGCCGTGGGCGGGAGGTGGCAGGTATTGGTTGAACAGCCAGGGAGAGCCAGGGAAATGGGTCAGACCACTGGGGCACCACAGGTATAGAGTGAGATAGAGGGAAGGAAGGACCCAAGTTGGACCTGGGAGGGTCGATCAGTCTCGGGAGGATAGCTCGGGAGCAACGTGCTCGCCCTGGAAGCAAGATGACACGGAGCAACACAGGTTCGATCCCCGGGTCCGCGCTTAGAAACCTCTGGGTATTAAGCGCGTTGTAAATAACCTATCATATCATATCAGAGAGGTCCGCCTGGCCAGGGCCTTATCGTTGATACCGAGGTTATTACAGAGACAATTGAGCAGGATGGCATGGTTGACCGTTTCAAAGGTAGAAGAGAGTAAGATGAGCACAGCAGGGAGATTAGAATCAAGGTTAGAGAGCAGGTCTTCATGGATGTTCAGGAGAGCAGTTTCCGTGCTTACGTCTGCTCTGAAGCCAGACTGATGCTTATGGAGACAACCAACAGATTCAGTGTGTAGATTAACGTGGGAGTTGGCCAGCTTTTCCAGGAGTTTGCCGAGGAAAGGAGTGATGGAGATCGGGCGATGGCTAGCTGGGCAGGAGGGATCGGCTGAGTGTTTCTTGAGAAGAGGGTGCACAAGAGTGTTTCAGGGGGGAAGGGAATGCTCCAGTGGTAAGAGTGGTTGTAGAAGTCAGCCAGGGCAGGAGCGAGGGTGTCAATGTGGTCCTTGATGGTTTTGGAAGAACAGGGAAGAACCTGTTTAGACAAGACTTTCATAGATCAAACTTGTCTAGAAACCTCATCGTGGGAGAACAGAGGAAAGGCAGAGAAAGATGGGTATGCCCCTTCTGAGCAGCCTCTACCCATTCCTGTGCCTAGACCTTCCACTGAGGATACGTTATTTGGCAAGTTCCAGGCACTTATGCACTCTGACCCGATGAAGGCATACTTTAAGGATCTATTCAAGGAAATGTATCCTAAGCCTCTTGAGCCGCAATGATATTCCGATACTCGAGGCTCCGGCTCCACAAGAAGGTGTACTTTCAGGAGCCTTTACTCTTTCGACGCAGGAGCGCACAGGCCTTTTCTTTCATAACGATGTGCTAGCTGAAGCCTGCAAGGTCTTGGTAAAACCTCATTGCGGGCAGCACCTGAACAGGAAAAATGACACTCGCTACAAGCTGCACTCGTCAGAAGACATACCTTGACTGCATGTCCACGTCTCTCTTCAACAGTGGTGGCAGCAGCTACGTTCCAGTCTAAGCCGTCCTCTACATCCTCTATGGCAGCGTCTCAAGTCCTTTCCAAGGAGGACAAGCTTCTTGATGCAATTGGAAAAAACGTATTTTACAATTCAGCTCTTCGGCTGCGACAGGCAAATACTGAGGTCATCCTGGTGGCTGTAAATCTCGAGCTGTGGAAGGAACTTGCTGAGTTTCAGGAATGTATTCCTCCTCCGGACAGGCTTGAATATGACTATGACTGCTTAATAAAGAATCTAGTATCTCCCCTGATGAACCACATGCACAAAACGTGGGGAAACACGTGTTGAGAGGTAATAAATATCAGTATATGAATTAATGAATGAAAAAGGAAATTACATGATACTAATGCAAAAAATAAAATATCACTTAAGAAGTAATCTTGCTGATGTGACGTATATTGTTTTTACCCGAAGCGCATTCCACATAAGTGTTTTCTAAAAAGAAAAATTGAATAAAATATTGCAGCAGCCGCAATATACACTTAAGGGTGCAGCATCCAGATAAATTAATAGTTAATTTTTGCACTCAGAAATCGCCGAAATAGGAAGCAAAAGCTGGCAAGGACTGCAACAAGTTAAACAAAATTTTAAAGGCGGCTTATCTGATTCCAGAGTGCTGGCTCAGGACTTGTTGGAGGCCGCGGCCCATCATGTCGTCACTTCCGCTCAGGCCTTATGGTTAGAGTAGACCTCTCCCGTCAATTGTGGCTGCATGCTATGAGGTTCTCTAAGGAGGTCCAGGTCAAAGTACTGGAATCTTCCCTTCGAAGGTAAGGAACTGTTTCACTCCTTCACCGATGAGGAACTCGCTAAAATGAAGGCAAGCACTCAAACGGCGAAATCTTTGTCGGTCCTTGCAAAAACCCCAGCTAAAGCAGTTTATACTCAGAAGACGGGGTCTGAAATAAGGTCCATTTCAGGTTTCAGAGGGTTCCAGGACCGCCGTGCATGCCAGGCAGAAGCTCCTGCTGGTAGGCCTCGCCGTAAGCAGCAAAGGCTGGGTGGGTGGTTTTTCTCTCGGTCAACGGCCTCCTCTTCAGAAACAGGTGGTCTCCCGGCTGATAAACCATCTAAATTATGTTTTCCATCGGTCTCACGAGACTCCGGTGGGAGGACGAATATCTTCATCTGGAGGCGTTGCAGACCATCACGGAAGACTGATCGGTTTTATCCATCATCCGGGCGGGCTTCCGCTTGCCCTTCACTCATACCCCACCCTCACCCTCCTCTTCACCAGACCGGGTTGCCCTCCCTCAGAGCCGAGGTACAGAAACTTCTGGACCTCAGAGCAGCGGAACCTGTTCCCTTGCGGGAGCATGGGGAGGGCTAATACTCCTGTCTGTTTACAGTGCCCAAACCCAACCAGGCTGGCCTGCGCACTATCCTCGACCTCTCCAACTTCAACTTCTTCCTACCCTAGAGAAATTCAAGATGATTACGCCCAGCCATATAAGGGCCCCTCTCCGGAAGGGCAATTGGCTCAGTGTGGTAGATCTTCAGGACGCATATATGCATTTCTGATGCTTGTTAATCTGCTTAGAATCACATGCTGTGCATATAGTCCGACATCCAGTGGTAACCGCAGAGTATTGCATCTTGTCTTTCGGGGACTGAAAGGGGACGTCGGCATAGGCGTGTCTGTAACACTGTCCCTATCGTGACGTGTAGTGTAGCCAAAATCCCTCATGCGCCGAGATCCCTCAGATAATTTTTTTAAGCCCAGATAACTGGTCCCCCTATAGCAGAGCTCTTACAAAAGAGGCATTGTTTATCTTATACCGACTTGTCAGTTATTCCCCATTAAGTCACTTCGGTCACAAGAGCATCTTCGACGAAGAATGTGGGGGATTCGTCTACGGCTGTGGATTTCGGTGACTAAGATCTGGCGGATGGATTTTCCATGTGGTTGGGCCCTCTGGCCGACCTGTACAGTAGGGAGAGTGGGGTCGGGGGTGGTCATATTGTCGGTATGTCTTTCCTCCTTTCCCTTCTTTACCTTTTTGGTCTAGTCATCTTTCCCTTTAACAATGGAAAGGACTCCTTTTAGATTCTGCCCTAAGTGTAGGGTCAGATACCCTTGGAAGGACGAACACAGGACGTGCAACGCCTGTCTCCCCCTAGAGCATGATGAAAAGCGGTGTGCGTCCTGCAAACTCCTCTGGCCTAAGACCCTTAAGGAGCGCCGTGTAAAGAGTTAGGCCGCGTATGGTATGTCGCGGGTGGAACCCCCTGCCCCACCACGCCACGCCCGCTGAGAGTTGGGGATGTTCTCCAGCATGGGGTCTGGCATGGATTCACATGCTCATGAATATTCCCCGTCGTCAGGCTGGGAATCCTCGGTAAAGAAAAAACCAGTATCAGTTTCGTTTCTGATCTGTCTTTCGTAGTAATAACCAATCACTGGTCTCTGCGTCATACTGACCACAGCCAATGACTGCCCTCTACCTAAGCACCGCCTCTGGCAGCCATCTTCAGATTTTTACCGCACGTTCATGTGTTGGGATCCTCGTGCTATTGCTCTCGAGCGTTAGTGCTATTTTTTCGCGCTTTTTCACAAAAACTTCGATTCTTTCGGTCAAAAGAGCCTCAAGCTCCACCGATCCTACATCCGATCAACGGGGACCCGTGTCGGATTCATCTGTGCCCCTCAAGGGTGAAGATTTCGTCGAGCTACACTTCGGAGGACTCCAGAAGCTTCTCAGGCCCGGTCTCGGAGATGGCCCAGGAGAAGGGAAGCTCGACGCCCGGAAAGCTGTTCAGGGCCTGCCCTGGATGCCAGCTGCAGAACGTCTTCAAGGAGGACGAACACTCTTTCTGCCTTTACTGCCTTCATGGGGACAAGACGCACGTGGAGAAGGACTGTGCGTTTTGCGGCAACATGTCGGAACGGACCATGAAGGACCGCCATCAACGTCTCGCCAGCTGGCTGGAGGGTAAGAGCCCGTCTGGCGAGAAGAAGAAGAAATCTGAGCGGTCTTCTAAGACCTTTGAGGGCGCCCCGGCGACGGGGGCCCAACATAAGGCCAAGCACTGCGAGTCCGCTGGCACCGGGAGCGCCGAACGGTCGGGCTCTACGGGCGCCAGGCAGGGCGCACCCTCCCCGGCACCATCAACCACGAGCCAACGCTCTGGGTCGGGTAAGAGGAAGGCCGAGCACCCGGCGAAGCTCCTGGAGAGACCCCGGTCGAGCTCTAAGGCAGAGGAGGAGCGTGGCAGTGCCCCCTCCCTCAAGGATAAGGCGGTGAGCGCACCTAAGGTGGTGAAGGCCTTGATCCATTCGACCAAGCCCTCTATCGAAACGGTCGCGGCGGCCCTGGCCCAGCCTGTGGAGGCTGCACCAGTGGTGGCGGCCTCGGGGCCCAGAATCTCCCTGCCTCCTCGGAGGGAGTCTTCTTTCATGCCCATCGATAGGACCCCCGTGAAACCCTCCGTGGGGAAGAAGGGGGGGCAGGGCGTCGTCGTAGATTCGGCCTCAACCTCAGAAGAGGAACTGATCGAGGTCTTAAGCCACGGCCTAGGCGTGGAACAAGACCAGCCCGTCGGAATGGGCCCCGACGCAGGTGACGACGACGACATCGTCGAGGATACCGACGGGGCCCCTGCTCGCCCGTCGGATTCCCCTCTGCCAGCGCCGCAAGACAACTCAGCGGCCATTTTGTTGGCTATACAGTCCTTATGCTCCGAGATAAGGACGAGACTACCGTTACCGACGGAGGAACCTCTCCCGTCGGGGGATCCAGAACCGGGACCTTCTGGTGTTCCCCCTACCAAGAAAAGAAGGATCCATCCACCGCCTCCTTTTCAACCGTCGCGCCCCGTCCAGCCCTCCTCCCCGTCCACCCGAGGGGATGATACGGGGACTGACACGGCAGCGACGGGTACGGACGACGAGGCATACGACGAGGATTTTCCGTTGTCGCCTCCCACCAGGGCTTCTCCGCCCGACGAGATTGGATCGTTCCACTCAATGATCGCCAGGGCATCCGAGCTTTTCCAACTCTGCCCTGAGGAGAAGAAAAAGGAAGGCTTCCTTTACCAACGGCGCGAGACCAAGAGGAAGACGGTCCTCGCAGTGCCTCTGTTGGACGACATTTGGGATGAGGGCCTTTCCCTCCTCAAGAACCCTTCCACGACGCCAGCGAAAAGAGACCGGTACGAGAAAAAGTACCGGGTCCCGGACTCGGCCCCCCTATGCCTCCGGGCGCAGCCTACCCCGGACTCCGTCGTCTCCGCGGCAGCCAGGAAGAAAGCGGGGGGGGTGCGGCCTCCACGTCGACTTCCCCGCCGGACGGCGAGGGAAAGAAATTGGATGCCATGGGACGCAGAGTCATCTCGTTGGCGGCGACGACGATTAAAGCGGCCAACGCCTTGGCTATCGTGGCCCGCTACGACAGGGAACTCTGGTACAAGATAGCTCCCCTGCTGGATTTTCTGCCGGACGACAAGAGGGCGGAGGCCCTTGAGATCCTGCAGGAAGGTGAGGTGGCCTCGGACCACGCCATCACCGTGGCGACGGACATCGCCGACACTGGGTTCCGCCAGATGGGCAACGGCGTTTGCCTTCGACGTCGCGGATGGCTCAAGGCTACGGACTTTCGGCAGGACGTCCAGACCAGGGTCCTGGACATGCCCTTCGACGGGAACAACCTGTTTGGGAAGACAGTGGACGATTCCCTTCAGGCCATCAAGGCGGATACTGAGACGGCCCGGGCCCTTGGAGTACTGCAGCAACGGCGGACGCCCTTTCGGAGCGGCGGAGGCAAGGGCGCCTCCAAAGGTTCCGGCGGCGGTTTCGCTTCCTACCGTCAAGCGGCCCGCTCGTCGTCGCAAGAGGCCTACAGAGGACGAGGCAAGTCTGGCGGACCCCGCCGTCGTCGCCAAGGAGGCCAAGGCGGCAAGGCCGCGTCCAAGCAGGATTGAACCGGCCGTGGGGTCGGGCCCCCACCGAAGCACCCCGGTGGGAGGCCGGCTGGCGGGCTTCGTCAGCGTGTGGGAGTCCATCTCCACCGACCGTTGGGTGCTGGACGCCCTGGCCCGGGGCCACGCGCTCGAGTTTCAAAGAAGGTGCCCGCGCGTCCCCCCCGTGGCCAGGAAAGAACTTCACGTCCCTCAACTTCTCCTGGAGGTAAAGGCGATGCTCAGAAAGGGCGCCATCGAACTCGTCCCAAAGAGGCTTCGGGGCTCCGGAGTCTACTCGCGTTACTTCCTCGTGAAGAAGAAGACGGGAGGATGGCGCCCCATCCTGGACCTGCGACGCCTGAACAAGTTCAAAGCCCTTCCCTTCGGACTGCGGTCGGCACCCAGGGTTGTCACCAAGTGCCTCGCACCGGTGGCGGCGCAGCTGCGCCGCGAGGGGATTCACGTCTACCCCTACCTGGACGACTGGCTCATCCGCGCCAAGACGAGGGAGCTCGCCGTGGTCCACACGGCAAGGACCGTCCAACTCCTCACGGACCTGGGATTCTCCGTGAACTACGCCAAATCCCACCTGGTGCCCGCGCAAGTCGCACTGTTTCTGGGAGCGAGGCTCGACACAGTGTCCCTTCTGGCCTCCCCGTCGGAGGAGAGGACCAGGACCATCTTGGGCAAGGTGCAACGGATGTTGGTGGCCGACGCGGCCAAGGTGAGGTCCATCAAGTCCCTCCTCGGGATGATGTCTTCCTGCAACTACCTCATTTCCATGTGCAGGCTCCGGATGCGCCCGTTGCAAGAGTTCCTGGATGCGCGCTGGATCCAGACGACGGGCAGCTTCGAGGAAAGGATCAAGCTCGACGAGAGTTTCCGACGAGCGATACGGTGGTGGGGCACCCGCGCGCATCTGACGGCGGGCATGGACTTCCAGACCCCAGCCCACCAGGTGACTGTGACCACGGATGCCTCCCTAGAAGGGTGGGGAGCGCACACCGAAAGTCTGCACGCAAGGGGACTCTGGCTCCCGACGGAGAAGTCCCTGCATATCAACGTCCTGGAGCTCCGTGCAGTGTTTTGGGCCCTCAGGTCCTTCCTTCCGTCCCTCAAGGGCAAGGTGGTGAGGATCTTCACCGACAACACCACCACCATGTTTTACATCAGGAAACAGGGCGGAACCAGGTCCCCAGCGCTGTCCAAGGAGGCGCAGGACCTGTGGCATTGGGCCGTCGCCCAAGGGATTCTTCTGGTGCCGTTTCATCTGGCAGGGATAAAAAACACCATCGCCGACTCACTCAGCAGGGAGCTGCGCTCGTGCCACGAGTGGGAACTACGGCAGGATCTGGTGGATCGCCTCTTCCGACGGTGGGGCACACCCCAGATCGACCTGTTCGCGACGGCGACGAACACCAAGTGCCGGAGGTTCGCCAGCAGGTTTCCCCAGACGAGGAGCATGGGCGATGCTTTCTCGTTCCCCTGGGAGGGCCTGTTCCTCTACGCGTTCCCTCCCTTGCCTCTGCTAATCCGGCTCGTCAACCAGCTCTAGAGGTCACGGTGCAGGATGATCCTCGTCGCACCTGCGTGGCCGAGGCAGATATGGTTCCCGGACCTTCTGGACTTGTCGGCGTCCCCGCCAATCAAGCTGCCGGCGGACGCGGATCTACTCTCCAGGGAAGGAGGCGCCATCCTCCACCACGACCCGAAGTCGCTGAACTTGCAGGCCTGGCTCCTGCAGCGCTAGAGTTTGGAGGATACGACATACCGGCCGATTGCAGAGAGGTTCTTGCAAAGGCCAGGGCGTCCTCGACTCTTAAATGCTACGGACACAAATGGAAGAGGTTCTCTGTCTGGTGCCACGCACAGAAGATTAACCCTCTACGGATTACGGCTCCCCAAGTGCTGCCGTACCTGCTGACGCTGGCCAAAGCTGGTCTGGCACACGCGTCCATCAAGATTCATCTTGCTGCGATCTCCCGATACACCAGAACCACGGGCCGGACGTCCTTGTGGTCTCATCGTCTGGTGAAAGAGTTCATGAAGGGACTGTTCAGATCGTTCCCGCCGGTGAAGGCTCTGGCCCCGGCGTGGGAGCTCAACGTGGTGCTGACCAAACTCATGGGACCTCCGTTCGAGCCTCTGCACTCGGCCCCGTTGAAGTTTCTATCGTGGAAAACAGCTTTTCTCGTGGCCATCACCTCCGCACGACGAGTGGGAGAGATCCAGGCCCTTTCCTGCAAGGCCCCGTACTTGACTTTCCACGACACGAGGGTAGTGCTCAGGACGCACCCCTCCTTCATGCCCAAGGTACCGTCGGACTTTCATCTCAACGAACCCTTGGTGTTACCTGTGTTCTTCCCGTCGCCTTCGTCGCCGGCTGAGAGGACTTTGCACTCGCTGGATGTAGCTAGAGCGCTGAAGTTCTACGTGGACCGCACGAAAGGTTTTCGGAAGACGTCACAACTCTTTGTGACCTTTGGACCTGTCAATCAGGGGAAGGCTCTCTCGAAGGCTTCCATCTCCAGATGGCTCTCCGGCTGTATCATGTACTGTCACCGGTTGGCAAACCGACCGCTGCCTGGCCGTCCGAGAGCCCATTCCACCAGAGCGATCGCAGCTACCACGGCGTTCCTATCTGGTGTGCCCCTGCTGGACATATGCAGGGCTGCTACGTGGAGGTCGACGCACACCTTCACGAAATTCTACTGCGTCGACCGGGATTCCAGGGAGGAGTCCAGGGTCGGCCAAGCAGTGCTACGCAACCTGTTCGCCTGAGGTGAGCCTGGTGAGGAGGTAAGATGCTTAATGTTGAGTTGATGTGATGCTTAATGTTGAGCCTTCGCCACCTCCCGTGGTTGTGCATGTGTGTACTGCTATGTATTCTTTATTCATGAGCATGTGAATCCATGCCAGACCCCATGCTGGAGAAGGAACAAGTTACTTACCTGTAACTGTTGTTCTCCAGCATGGGTCTGGCATGGATTCACATGCGAACCCTCCCGCCTACCCCTCTGCGGCTCTTCACTTGGTCATACTGCCACTTCACGTGCTTCCAAATCTGAAGATGGCTGCCAGAGGCGGTGCTTAGGTAGAGGGCAGTCATTGGCTGTGGTCAGTATGACGCAGAGACCAGTGATTGGTTATTACTACGAAAGACAGATCAGAAACGAAACTGATACTGGTTTTTTCTTTACCGAGGATTCCCAGCCTGACGACGGGGAATATTCATGAGCATGTGAATCCATGCCAGACCCATGCTGGAGAACAACAGTTACAGGTAAGTAACTTGTTCCTTATAGACCTCGAGGCAGGCATTTCTAGGTCTGCCATGCCTGACCCTTTAGGGCCTGACTCTGGTCTCGCTACAAGGACAACACCCAGCGACAGGGGCGTACAAACGCATCACACTAAGAAGACAACCCCTACACCGTTTTCGACGTCTTCGTCGAAAAAGGTGAAAGTGCCAACAGGGCCACCGAAAAAGTCTACTGTTTCCTAGACAGTTTCCTGATGATGAAGACAGCATCGAAAGATTTACGGCGGCGGTGGGTCTTACCCTGGTT
This sequence comes from Ambystoma mexicanum, assembly GCF_040938575.1. Taxonomy (NCBI): domain Eukaryota; kingdom Metazoa; phylum Chordata; class Amphibia; order Caudata; family Ambystomatidae; genus Ambystoma; species Ambystoma mexicanum. The sequence goes on along the minus strand of NC_090921.1, from coordinate 1,355,989,017 downwards.
CCGCCTAAAGTCATGGGACAAGCCGCAGAAAAATCTTCAATTGGGGTTTGGGATCCAGATTCCTACGATACGTATGAAGATAGCCAAGGGCCTTTTCCGGCCCCCTAAGAGACTCTTTTCGGCGCCATAGGACAGAAAACCACGTTTTTCCACCTGTAGGCCCACCTGGGTCCTCTAAATGGACTAGAGAGAAATTCGAAGGATGTATGGGTCGGCTGGAGAAGATTATCAGTTTTACTGATCATCCATCTCCAAAAAAGTCTCGGGTAGAGCCTAACCTCCATTTTCCATCTAATTTTCAAGAAGATCATTCTTCTGTGCCCGTCCAGCAGGAAGACATTGTCCACATGGACACATATAGGGACATTTATAATGAAGAGGAAGAAGCTTCATTTCTGCAGAATTGTGAGGAGGAACAGCCACAGACAACTGGGAAGAAACCCAGCAGGAAGGAACAGACTCATGGACACTGCAAGATCAGGACACTGATGTTTTGTGCCTAGATTCTCCTCCATCCACTCCGGCTCACCAGGCCTCACCTGTAGATGACCAAATGGCCTTCAACTCCATGTTGAAAAAAGCAGCTGAACACTTTCAAATCTCTGCTCAAGAGGCTGTGCCTGAGCAGGATTTTGTAGAGGATATCCTTAAGGAGAAGCCTCCATCTAGCCAAGCCATCCCCCTCTGTAATTCTATCAAGAGACGGTTGGCCCACCTCATTGGTATCACCATCTCAAACTCTGGCAGTGAACCCAAAAGTGGAAAAACTATTTCGCCCTTCCACTTCAGACCCTCTATACATCAGAGGGCACGCCATCCCATATTCATTGGTAGTGACTACCACCCGGAAAAGGGCAAGAGTACCCCTTGCCACGGGGGGAAGCACCTCCGGACAAGGAATCCAAAAGACTGTATGCTCTAGGCAAACAAGTCACTTCGGCTGCCGCATACACTACACGTATTGCTAATAATACCACACTATTGGCAAGCTATGCTGACGCTCAGTGGAACCTGCTCCAGGAAAGCCTCCAAGAGGTTCCTGAACCCGCCAAATCCAAGCTTCTCTCAATTGTAATCGAGGGAAGACAAGTTAAACAGTATGTGATCAAAAACACCCTAGACACTGCGGAAACAGCAGGCAGGTCTCTGGCCCAAGGGGCCCTACTTAAAAGACACGCCTGGCTGCGTACTTAAGGTTTTAAACTGGAAACACAAGCCTCCCCATCAATAAGCCCATTGAGGAATCTAACCTCCTCGGGAAAGCGGTGGATGAGGCCTTGGAAACAGCTAAGAAAGAGCATGAGATTCTTAAGTTTCTGCAACAGATCACACAGAAACCTCCCCCCCAGAGAGGTAGTAACTCTCGGCGGTCCTTTCGAGGGAAAGCCCGTGCAGGTCAAAACAACTATGGCATGGGGAACTTCAACACAGGACAAACTTCGGGAAGCCCGGCATACTAACCTTCAAGGGGTCAGAAACGCAGCAAAGGCAGAGGTAGAGGACCCAATCCCAGAGGAGCCACATCCTCTGGTCAGAAATTACCACCAGATCCAGGTCCCCTCCCATGTCACCCCGGTCGGGGGGCGATTAACATCTTTCCTCCTGGCATGGGAAGGGATGACTTCGGACCAGTGTGTCATAAAGACGGTCGCCCACGGGTACTGCGTGGAATTCGCCCGACCTCCACAATTCAGACCGCCGCGCTCATGGCTCCTTTCACTGGACCATCTGGAGATCCTGAATCAAGAGGTGGAAGCACTGCTGGGAAAGGACGCCATAGAAGCCGTCACTGTTTTTCAGGTAAACAACGGTATTTATTCTGTGTATTTCCTTGTTCTCAAAAAGGACCTCACTATCCGTCCTGTTCTAGACCTGCGCCCAGCGAACAAGTTCATAAAACCCCATCAGTTTCACATGGTAACACTACAGGAGGTGATCCCATTGCTGAAACAGGGGGACTACATGGCAACATTGGACATGCAAGATGCATACTTTCATATTTCAATGTTGCTAGCACACAGGAAATAGCTAAGGTTCATGATAGAGGACAGGCATTACCAATTCAAAGTACTCCCCTTCGGCATCGCCTCAGCGCCAAGGGTGTTTACCAAAGTCCTGGCAGTGGCTGCAGCACACCTGCGCAGACTGTCAGTCCCAGTGTACCCTTACCTCGACGACTGGCTCATCACGGGGGCCTCATTCGACACATGTTTTTCGAACACCCAAAAAACAGTAGATCTTTTCTTCAGTCTGGGTTTTTTAATCAACGAAAAGAAATCCAGTCTAGTCCCCAGTCAAACAAAACAATGTCTGGGAGCTCTAATTCGGACGGAAGGGTTCAGAACATGCTTTTTCAGATCCCTCAATATGTGGACAGTCGGGAGGTGATGGTGCGCAAGGCCATGTGCTTGCTAGGAATGATGGCGTCATGCATATACTTGGTTCCCCACGCGCGGCTGCGCATGCGTCCCATACAAGAGTGGCTCAACAGCCAGTGGTGGCAGGCCAGCGGACAATGGGAAGATCTGGTAGTTCTCTCTCCAGCCCTTGTTCTCACTCTGCAGTGGTGGTCAAGAGAAAAGCTCTTGAAGGGGAAGACCGTCACCACCCCTGCAGTGGAAGCCACTCTCACTACAGACACATCTCTCACGTGGTGGGGGGCTCACATGCTTCAGCATTCAGCGCACGGAGTGTGGTCCCCTCAAGTAGCGTCCAACCATATAAACTTACCGGAGCTATTAGCGGTGTTCAAGGCTTTGAAGGCCTTTCAGGTGCAACTACAATGGAAGAAGGTGGTGATTCTAACGGACAGCACTACAGCCATGTATTACCTGAACAAACAGGGGGGCATTCACTCTCCATGGCTATCCAAGCTGTGCCAGAACATTTGGATAGGGGCTCTCAAACACAAGATGTTTCTGTTGTCCCAACATGTTCCAGGGAACTCAATCTTCTGGCAGAAGTGCTCAGCAGAGATTTCCCTCTGCCCGAAGAATACGAATGGCGGCTACATGAAGACATTGTGTCCAACGTCTTCGCAGAATGGGGTTTCCCAGAGATCGACCTGTTCGCTACTCAGGAGAACGCCCAATGCCAAGACTACGGCTCCAGGTACCCCCAGAACCGATCCAAGGGGGAACAGTCTCTGGATAACATGGTCAGGGAAATTTGTCTATGCTTTTCCCCAGACTCCCCTTCTCAACAAGATAGTGCACAAGATGCACCAGGGACCAGTTACCATGATACTGGTGGCCCCCATGTGGGCCCGCCAACCCTGGTTCGCTCACCTGATCTGTCCCTCTCCCCACCAGTGAAACTGCCTGTACAACATGTTTTCTCAGGACAGGGGGGCGACCCTACATCCATGCCCACAAACTCTGAACTTAGCAGCTTGGCTCCTGAGGTCATAGAGTTTGGACATCTACAGCTCCCTCAGAGGTGCATGGACATACTCAGGGAAGCTAGGAAATCAAACGCGTGTTATTGCTATGCCAGCAAATGGAAACGTTTGTCATCTGGTGCAATTCCAAGGGCGCCAATCCCATTGATTGCTCACCCACACACATTGGGCTGTACCTAACCCATCTGTTGGACACTGGGTTAGTCTTAAATTCCCTAAATATTCATCTGGCTGCGCTGTCAGCCTACACCACATCACAACAAAAAATATTGAGATGGAACATACTGGTGGTTAAAGCCTTTATGGAAGGGGTTAAGAGGATTTATCCTCCCATTTCTTACCCAGCTCCTGGATGGGACCTAAATGTGGTTTTGACCATGCTCATGGGAGCTCCCTTTGAGCCTATGCATAAAGCAAGTCTGAAAGACCTGTCCTACAAAACGGCATTCCTAGTGGCTATCACTTCTGTTAGAAGGGTTAGCGAACTACAGGCACTTTCTGTTCTAGACCCCTTTGTTACAGTCCACAGGGATAAGGTATTCTGCGCACTCACCCCAAATGTATGCCTAAATTCATCTCGAAGTTCCATGTGAACCAATCCATTGAACTACCTACCTTTTTCCAGAATCCCACTAGCGTGGCCGAAAGAAGCCTACACACACTAGATGTGCGCAGGGCAGTCATGTTCTGCCTGGAAAGAACTAAACCACTGAGGAAAATGAACCAATTTTTCGTTTCAGTGGCAGCTGGTAGAGAAGGGGATCCTGTCTCTAAATCAGCTATCTCAAGGTGGATTGTCAAATGCATCACACTATGTTACACTCTTGCGAAGAGAGAACTGCCCTTCAAGCCTAGAGCACATTCTACTCGGGGCACTGGGGCATCCATAGCATTCATTGCAAATGTTCCCCTTGAGTCCATTTGTAAATCGGCAACCTGGAGTTCTGTACACACCTTTACAAAACACTATTGCCTAGGCACTCATTCTAGGTCGGATTCTGAGGTGGGACAAGCAGTACTAAGACATCTTTTCTCTACTGTTCCTTCTCACAACCCACCTCCAACTCCAGGTACTGCTCACTAGTCTATGCACAGAATGTGATTCTAAGCACATTAACAAGCATCAGAAGGCATGCATTACTTACCGTAATAGCATTTCTGATGATTGTATCTGCGTAGATTCACATGCGCCCTCCCTACCTCCCCGCTCGGGGTGGAAGGAACATAGACGTCTTACTACTTTCTCTCTTTATGTACTCACTCACTATAGCCTTGGGCTCCCTCATGGCAGAAAAAATTAAATCGGAGGGACCTTGGCGCGCGAGGGATTTTGGGTACACTACACGTCACGATAGGGATAGCGTTACAGACCCGCCTATTCCGACGTCCCCTTTCGGTCCCAGAAAGACAAGATGCAATACTCTGCGGTTACCACTGGATGTCAGACTATATGCACAGCATGTGAATCTAAGCAGATACAATCATCAGAAATGCTATTACGGTAAGTAATGCATGTCATCCTGCTCTGCGGCCCAAATCGGAAATACCTGGGGTGCTCAGTAGGAACGGAACTCTTCCAGTATCGAGTGCTACTGTTTGGTCTCAGCTCGGCACTGCATGTCTTTACAAAGATGATGGCGGTCATTGCAGCATTTTTCAGACTGCAGGGAATTCATTTTTCTCCAGCATGGGGTCTGGCATGGATTCACATGCTCATGAATATTCCCCGTCGTCAGGCTGGGAATCCTCGGTAAAGAAAAAAAAACAGTATCAGTTTCGTTTCTGATCTGTCTTTCGTAGTAATAACCAATCACTGGTCTCTGCGTCATACTGACCACAGCTAATGACTGCCCTCTACCTAAGCACCGCCTCTGGCAGCCATCTTCAGATTTTTACCGCACGTTCATGTGTTGGGATCCTCGTGCTATTGCTCTCGAGCGTTAGTGCTATTTTTTCATGTTTTTTTCTCAAAACTTCGTTTTTTCCGGTCAAAAGAGCCTCAAGCTCCACCGACTCTCCATCCGATCAACGGGGACCCGTGTCGGATTCGTTTGCGCCCCTCAAGGGTGAAGATTTCATCGAGCTACGTTTTGGAGGACTCCAGAAGCTTCTCAGGCCCGGACATGGCCCAGGAGAAGGGACGCTCGACGCCCGGAAAGCTGTTCAGGGTCTGCCCTGGATGCCAGCTGCAGAACGTCTTTAAGGAGGACGAACACTCCTTTTGTCTCTACTGCTTACATGAGGACAAGACGCACGTGGAGAAGGACTGTGCGTTTTGCGGCATTATGTCGGAGCGGACCATGAAGGTCCGCCACCAACGCCTCGCCAACTGGCTGGAAGGGAAGAGCCCGTCAGGCGAGAAGAAAAGGAAGAAATCCGAGCGGTCTTCGAAGACCTTTGAGGACGCCCCGGCGACGGGGGTCCAACACAAGGCCAAGCACCGCGAGTTCGCTGGCACCGGGAGCGCCGAACGGTCGGGCTCTACGGGCGCCAGGCAGGGCGCACCCTCCCCGGCACCTTCAGCCACGAGCCAACGCTCTGGGTCGGGTAAGAGGAAGGGCGAGCACCCGGCAAAGCTCCTGGAGAGGCCCCGGTCGAGCTCGAAGGCCCCATCGGAGGGGGAGCGAGGCAGTGTCCCCCCCCCCCCTCAAGGATAAGGCGGTGAGCGCACCTAAAGTGGTGAAGGCCTTCATCCGGCCAAGCCCTCTATCGATACTGTCGCGGCGGCCCTGGCTCAGCCTGTGGAGGCTACACCAGTGGTGGCGACCTCGGGGCTCAGAGTCTCCCTGCCACCTCGGAGGGAGTCCTCTTTTGTGCCCATCGATAGGACCCCCGTGAAATCCCCGGCGGGGAAGAAAAAGGGGGGGCAGGGCGTCGTCGTAGATTCGGCTTCAGAGGAAGAGCTGATCGAGGTCTTAAGCCACGGCCTTGGCGTGGATGAAGACCGGCCCGTCGGGATGGAGCCCGACGCAGGTGACGACGACAGTGTCGAGGGTGCCGATGGGGCCCCTGATCGCCCGTCGGATTCCCCTCTGCCAGCGCCGCAAGACAACTCGGCGGCCATTTTGTTGGCTATACAGTCCTTGTGCTCAGAGATAAGGACAAGACTACCGTTGCCGACGGAGGAGCCTCTCCCGTCGGGGGATCCTGAACCGGGACCTTCGGGTGTTCCCCCTCCCAAGAAAAGAAGGATTCACCCTCCACCTCCTTTTCAGCCGTCGCGACCCGTCCAGCCCTCCTCCCCGTCCACCCAAGGGGATGATACGGGGACTGACACGGCAGCGACGGGTACAGACGACGAGGTATACGACGAGGATCTCCCGTCGTCACCTCCCACCAGGGCCTCTCTGCCCGACGAGATTGGATCGTTCCACTCCATGATCGCCAGGGCATCCGAGCTTTTCCAACTCTGCCCTGAGGAGAAGAAAAAGAAAGGATTCCTTTATCAACGGTGCGAGGCCAAGAGGAAGACGGTCCTCGCGGTGCCTCTACTGGACGACATTTGGGATGAGGGCCTCGCCCTCCTCAACCCTTCCACGACGCCACCTAGAAGAGACCGGTACGAAAAGAAGTACCGGGTCCCGGACGCGGCCCCCCTGTGCCTCCGGGCACAGCCTACCCCGGACTCCGTCGTCTCCGCGGCGGCCAGGAAGAAAGCGGGGGGGGGGTGCGGCCTCCACTTCGACTTCCCCACCGGACGCGAGGGAAAGAAATTGGACGCTATGGGACGCAGGGTCATCTCGCCTGCAGCGACGACGATTAAAGCGGCCAACGCCTTGGCTATCGTGGCCCGCTACGACAGGGAGCTATGGTACAAACTGACTCCCCTGCTGGACTTCCTACCGGACGACAAGAGGGCGGATGCCCTGGAGATCCTACAGGAAGGTGAGGTGGCGTCGGACCACGCCATCACTATTGCGACGGACATCGCCGACACTGGGTTTCGCTAGTTGGGCAACGGCGTGTGCCTTAGGTGGCGTGGATGGCTCAAGGCTACGGACTTCGTCAAGACGTACAGACCAGAGTCCTGGACATGCCGTTCGATGGGAACAACCTGTTTGGGAAAACAGTGGACGATTCCCTTCAGGCCATTAAAGCGGACACTGAGACGGCCCGGGCCCTTGGCGTTCTACAGCAACGATGGACGCCCTTTCGGAGCAGCGGAGGTAAGGGCGCCTCCAAAGGTTCCGGCGGCGGTTTCTCTACCTACCGTCAAGCGGCCCGCTCATCGTCTCAAGAGGCCTACAGAGGACGAGGCAAGTCTGAAGGACCCCGCCGTCGTCACCAAGGAGGTCAAGGCGGCAAAGCCTCGTCGAAACAGGATTGAACCGGCCGTGGGGTCGGGCCCCCACCGAAGCACCCCGGTGGGAGGCCGGCTGGCGAGCTTCGTCAGCGTGTGGGAGTCCATCTCCACCGACCGTTGGGTGCTGGACGCCTTGGCCCGGGGCCACGCGCTCGAGTTTCAAAGAAGGTGCCCGCGCGTCCCCCCCCGTGGCCAGGAGAGAGCTTCACGTCCCTCAGCTTCTCCTGGAGGTAAAGGCGTTGCTCAGGAAGGGCGCCATCGAACTCGTCCCAAAGAGGCTTCAGGACTCTCGAGTTTACTCGAGATACTTCCTCGTGAAGAAGAAGACGGGAGGATGGCGCCCCATCCTAGACCTGCGACGTCTGAACAAGTTCATCAAGGCAATTCCCATCCTAAAGGGGCACCGACAATTCCTCAGATTTGTGGTCCAAGGGCGTCACTACCAGTTCAAAGCCCTCCCCTTCGGACTACGGTCGGCACCCAGGGTATTTACCAAGTGCCTTGCACCGGTGGCGGCGCAGCTGCGCCGCGAGGGGATCCACGTCTACCCCTACCTGGACGACTGGCTCATCCAAGCCAAGACGAGGGAGCTCGCCGTGGAGCACACGGCAAGGACCGTCCAACTTCTCACGGACCTGGGATTCTCCGTGAACTACGCCAAGTCCCACCTGGTACCTGCGCAAAACGCACTGTTTCTGGGAGCGAAGCTCGACACAGTGTCCCTTCTGGCCTCCCCGTCGGAGGAAAGGACGAGGTCCATCCTGGGCAAGGTACAGCGGATGTTGGCTTCCGACGCGGCCAAGGTGAGGTCCATCAAGTCCCTCCTCGGTATGATGTCTTCTTGCATCTACCTCATTCCCATGTGCAGGCTCCGGATGCGCCCGTTGCAGGAGTTCCTGGACGCGCGCTGGATCCAAATGACGGGCGGCTTTGAGGAGAGGATCACACTCGACGAGAGTTTCCGCCGAGCGGTCCGGTGGTGGGGCACCCGCGCGCATCTGACGGCGGGCATGGACCTCCGGACCCCAGACCACCAGGAGACAGTGACCACGGATGCCTCCCTGGAAGGGTGGGGAGCGCACACCGAAAATCTGCACGCGAGAGGCCTCTGGCTCCCGACGGAGAAGTCCCTCCATATCAACGTCCTGGAGCTCCGTGCAGTGTTCTGGGCCCTCAGGTCCTTCCTTCCGTCCCTCAAGGGCAAGGTGGTGAGGATCTTCACCGACAACACCACCACCATGTTTTACATCAGGTAACCGGGCGGAACCAGGTCCCCAGCACTGTCCAAGGAAGCGCAGGACCTGTGGCATTGGGCCGTCGCCCAAAGGATGTTTCTGGTGCCGTTTCATCTGGCAGGGATAAAAAACACCATCGCCGACTCACTCAGCAGGGAGCTGCGCTCGTGCCACGAGTGGGAACTACGGCAGGATCTAGTGGATCGCCTCTTCCGACGGTGGGGCACACCCCAGATCGACCTGTTCGCGACGGCGACAAACTCCAAGTGCCGGAGATTCGCCAGCAGGTTTCCCCAGGCGAGGAGCATGGGCGATGCTTTCTCGTTCCCCTGGGAGGGCCTGTTCCTCTATGCGTTCCCTCCTTTGCCACTGCTAATCCGGCTCGTCAACCAGCTCAAGAGGTCACGGTGCAGGATGATCCTCGTCGCACCTGCGTGGCCGAGGCAGATATGGTTCCCGGACCTTCTGGACTTGTCAACGTCCCCGCCAATCAAGCTGCCGGTGGACGCGGATCTACTCTCCAGGGAAGGAGGCGCCATCCTCCACCACGATCCGAAATCGCTGAACTTGCAGGCCTGGCTCCTGCAGCGCTAGAGTTTGGAGGATATGACATACCGGCCGACTGCAGAGAGGTTCTTGCAAAGGCCAGGGCGTCCTCGACTCTTAAATGCTACGGACACAAATGGAAGAGGTTCTCTGTCTGGTGCCACGCACAGAAGATTAACCCTCTACGGATTACGGCTCCCCAGGTACTGCCGTACCTGCTGACGCTGGCCAAAGCTGGACTGGCACACGCGTCCATCAAGATTCATCTTGCTGCGATCTCCCGATACACCAGAACCACGGGGCGGACGTCCCTGGTGTCTCATCGTCTGGTGAAAGAGTTCATGAAGGGACTGTTCAGATCGTTCCCGCCGGTGAAGGCTCCGGCCCCGGCGTGGGAGCTCAACGTGGTGCTGACCAAGCTCATGGGACCTCCGTTCGAGCCTCTGCACTCGGCCCCGTTGAAGTTTCTGTCGTGGAAAACAGCGTTTCTTGTGGCCATCACCTCCGCACGACGGGTGGGAGAGATCCAGGCCCTTTCCTGCAAGGCCCCGTACTTGACTTTTCACGACACAAGGGTAGTTCTCAGGACGCACCCCTCCTTCATGCCCAAGGTACCGTCGGACTTCCATCTCAACTAACCCTTGGTGTTGGCTGTGTTCTTCCCGTCGCCTTCGTCGCCGGCTGAGAGGACTTTGCACTCGCTGGATGTGGCTAGAGCGCTGAAGTTCTACGTGGACCGCACAAAGTGTTTTCGGAAGACGTCACAACTCTTTGTGACCTTTGGACCTGTCAATCAGGGGAAGGCTCTCTCGAAGGCTTCCATTTCCAGATGGCTCTCTGGCTGTATCATGTACTGTCATCGGTTGGCAAACCGACCGCTGCCTGGCCGTCCGAGAGCCCATTCCACCAGAGCGATCGCAGCTACCACGGCGTTCCTTTCTGGTGTGCCCCTGCTGGACATATGCAGGGCTGCTACGTGGAGGTCGACGCACACCTTCACGAAATTCTACTGCGTCGATCGGGATTCCAGGGAGGAGTCCAGGGTCGGCCAAGCAGTGCTGCGCAACCTGTTCGCCTGAGGTGAGCCTGGTGAGGAGGTAAGATGCTTAATGTTGAGTTTGATGTAATGCTTAATGTTGAGCCTTTGCCACCTTCCGTGGTTGTGCATGTGTGTACTGCTATGTATTCTTTATTCATGAGCATGTGAATCCATGCCAGACCGCATGCTGGAGAAGGAACAAGTTACTTACCTGTAACTGTTGTTCTCCAGCATGGGTCTGGCATGGATTCACATGCGAACCCTCCCGCCTACACTCTGCGGCGCTTCACTTGGTCATACTGCCACTTCAAGTGCTTCCAAATCTGAAGATGGCTGCCAGAGGCGGTGCTTAGGTAGAGGGCAGTCATTGGCTGTGGTCAGTATGACGCAGAGACCAGTGATTGGTTATTACTACGAAAGACAGATCAGAAACGAAACTGATACTGTTTTTTTTTCTTTACCGAGGATTCCCAGCCTGACGACGGGGAATATTCATGAGCATGTGAATCCATGCCAGACCCATGCTGGAGAACAACAGTTACAGGTAAGTAACTTGTTCCATATCCATGTTTGGACGATTGGCTTCTGCACAGTCCTTGCCCAGAAGCTGCAATGGCCAATCTTCAGTCACTTCTCCAGCTCCTGTTCCATCTGGGGCTGTCGATGAACTGGCAGAAATCTTCTATGCCGGTTGCTCAAGATCTGATTTTTCTAGCTTTCCGTTGGGGTACTGTCGGAGCTAGAGTGTTCCTGATGGAGGAAAGAATGGCGGACCTATTGACCACGTGCCAGTTTTTCCTCCAGTCCTCCCATATGTCGGCCTGGTGGTTCCAGAGGCTGGGCCTTATGGCTTCTTGCATGTTAGCCCTACCTCTTGCAAGACTGAAAATTAGGTGCACTCAGCTGGATCTTCGGAGCTGCTGGTCCCAGGATATGTCCCGGACTTTAAAATGATTCCAGTTCCTTCCTCCATGACAACTGGTCTTTAATGGTGGTCTTCCGCCAGCAACCTTTCGGTGGAACCTCCTTCCAGGAACCCTGCCCACAAGTCACAGTTACCACAGACTCCTCCCTTCTACGGTGGGGAGCGACGCTACGTCACATTGAGGTGTTTAATCTGTGGACGCCCCAGGACAGATGCTTCCATATCAATTACCTAGAGCTTCTGGCTGTTTTTCTAGCGCTCAAAACTTTTCAGCCCTCTATCATCAACAGTGTGGTTCGAATTTGCACAGACAATTCTGTAGCGATGTTGCACATCAACAAGCATGTGGCCCCTGGTCCCCTCCTCTAGTGGATCTAGCTATCCACATTTGGAATTGGGCGATCCAGCACAATGTCGGGCATCAGACTCTGCACGTCCCAGGTCACATCAATGTAGCGGCAGGTTCCCCGAGCCGCCAATCTGATATTCCAGCAATGGGGTTCTTCAGCGGTGGACCTCTTTGCAACTCAACGAACAGGAAACGTCCTCTTTATGCTTGCAGGGACAGTCTCAGAGTGTCTTCCTTGGGGGATGCGCTCGAGATCCCTTGGGACAGCATGAAAGATTACACCTTCCCGCCTTTGCCGTTGATTCATTGGTCGCTCTGGAAACCCAGGAGTGCTTCCAACTACACTCTCCTCTTCATAGACCCTTGGTGGCCAGCCAGGTTCTGGTTTTCAGAGCTGCCGTACCTGTCGGTGTGAAACCCGATCAGGTTGCTGCAGATTCCAGATCTTCTCCACCTGAGTAATCATCATTTGTGGCACCCCTCCCCACAATCCTTCAGCTTGCAGGCCTGGTACCAGAGTTCCGGTCCTTAGTGCAGTTTAACTTTTTCAGAGGATAAAATGCGCATCATTCAGGCAGCACGTAAATCTTCTACAAAGGCTCAGTACAAGAGCAAATGGCTTCGTTTTTGTCATTGGTGCCTAGCTAAACCGCTTGATCCTTGACTGTGTCTTGTCTTTTATATCGGACCTTGCAGCCTCTATCATCCACATCTTATCATGCAGGACATACCTATCTGCCATTGCAGCTTATCTGTCAGCAGACAGTGGCTCCTTTTCACTGGCAAACCCAGTGATCAAGAGGCACTTTGCAGGTCTTCACCTCTTTTCTCCAGTTAGGACTCCCTATCTAAAATGGCATCTGATTATGGTCCTCACCGCTTTGTGTCATAAGCCTTTTGAACCTATGGCCACTACCGAGCTCATGTACCTTTCTTGGAAAGTGGCCTTCTTGATTGTGGTAACATCTGCGAGAAGACTAAGTGAGCTTCAAGCGCTCTCTGTTGAACATCTGTTCCTAACATTCCTCAAGGATAAGTTTGTGCTTCGCACTCATCCTTCTTTCCTTCCCAAAATTGTCTCAGTTCCACTTAAAACAGTCAATATCCTTACCGCTTTTCTTTCCGAACCCGGTCTACGATGCCAAGAGATTTTTACACAACCTAGACGTCAGGCGAGCTCTGAAGGTTTACCCCGACAGAACAAGCGAACATAGACGTTCTTCACAACTATTTGTTACATTTGTTGACCCAAAAGGGAAACCTGCCTCGAAAGCTTCCATCTCATGATGCCTTCAGCCCCCAAAGGGCATTCGTGCACATATGGTCCATGGCAAAGCGGCTGCTGTTGCCTTCCAGAAGTATGTCCCTTGGGAGTCAATAGCCAAGGGTGCTACGTGGGCTTTGGCTTTTTGCAGACATTGTTTTGACCTGAGCTCCCGGGCTGATGCCCAGTTAGGCCAGGCAGTTCTTAGAAACTTGTTCCAATAAGGGAAATTTCAATCCTCCCATTTTTCCTGTGGTCGATGCTTGGGAATCTCCCAAAGGTATGGAGGAAAGGGGACGGGACATAGGAGTATGACATAGTTACTCACCGTAGTGACTACCTTACCCTAGTCCATAGTCCCCTTTCCTCCATATTGGAGTTCTGGTCTATGATGCAGTACCCACATTGTTTCAGGACTGCATTAAATAATTTGGTCAAATAAGGGATCCATATGACTGGCTCCATGGCATACAGATATATTGCGACCCTATCTGGGCCCGTGGCTTTTCCCAATTTTTGGCTGAGTAGGGCTAAACTTACTTCCTCACTTGAAAGAACAACTGGTGGGCACTAACGCCCTGGGGCTATGATCCCCCTCCTCAGCCGAGGTAACAGTTGGAAATCTCTTCATTACACAGCCCAGAAAAATACTCGCCCAAGTGGATTGGATAATACAACCCTGCATCGTCTTTTGCCCAGGATTTATGTCCCGCCCATATTATACTGCAAAAGCTCCTAGAGTCGCCTTTGCTTATCGCAGTCAGCAGAGCTTCCCAAGTATCCTCACTCCAAGCCGTTTTCTTATCTTTTAAATGCTTAAGGTACTCAATCCTAGCTCCCAGCAAATCGGAGATACCTGTTGAGTGCTGCTTTCTAACCTCCCCCACAAGTTTGCCTTTTGTCTGCCTACAATCTGTGTCATACCAAGGGGTCCTAGCCTAAATGGCTTTACGCACAGATGTCTGTGGCTGAGAGAACATGTGCCCCAATTTCCCTGCCAGCTTCTCTTGCACATTAACTATAGTAGCAATGCCCTGCGAGTCTGTGAAGGCGAACTCCTCCAGCAATAAGACAGTATCATGGTATGTGGTGGGCAGGATTTTTTCTAGGTCGAGATTTCCCCACCTGATATTTTGTCTAGTATGGCCGGTGAGAACCAAAGGGACCCTGCCCTCAAAGATCTTGGAATCTCCAGCACCCACCGGTCCCATAAGATTCCCTCCCCTCCAGCACCAGTGGTTGATGGTCACTTTGAACTCTACACTGGATACTAAAACTTTCCACAAGATGCCAGGCATCTATATTGACCAGAATGTAATCAATTATATATGGTACTTTTCCTTGTGCATGCTTCATCTGTCTTTTTCTTTACATGTACAGTGCTGGAGCTTTTGCATGGCAGCTGTGATTCTATGTGTCTGTTTTTCGTTTGTCTTTTTTAGAACTCCTGCGCTTCTGCCACAAGGCTTGTGTTTTCGGCATTGATTTTCATACAGTACCCTTTTTCCTTTCATGATCCATATTTCTGCTATCTGGAACGCCTTAGACTGAGCCATGCCTGAGTCCTCTATGTTTTCCGTGAGAAGTTGTCGGTTTAGTTCCAACAGTCTTGGCTTTGTTTGTCGAACGCCACTGTTCTTCAGGAACTGCCAATAGAGCTAAATTACTTTTTTTTTTATATATACTTGTATTATTGGTTTTACATTGATGTTGATTTCTAACAATATAATATCCCCCTCGCCCTCCCCCCTCCCACCCCGGGAGGTTCATGGCATCGTGCTTTCAATGATTTCCTTTATGCATTGAGAATGTCTGATACTTTGATGTTATGGGGGCACCATTGTTCCATAAAATCTGACTGGAGATAATGCAGAGTCCCTTCCCATTCCTTTGCAAACTTGTCCCTCGTTCCTTGGATTATGTGGGTGATTTTCTCCATCGTTACATAGGCCCATACCTTCTGTAGCCAAGTGAAAGTCAATGGGGTGTTTTTATTCTTCCAGTTCTGGGCAATTGTTGTCCATGCCGCAATGAGAAGTCCCATAAAGCTTCTCCACTGAGATTTATTGTATAGCCTTATGTCCTCTCTAATTCCGCACACCCACACCCCTTCTCCAATCAGCCCCACATCTGGGAACATTTTACCCATCTCACCCTTGCCTTCCTCCCAGAAGGGCTTGATGCCTTTACAATCCCACCAAATATGTTTCCATGTTCCTACTTCATCGCAACCTCTCCAGCATTGATTAGACATGTTGGGGAACATAGAATGCAGTTTTTCGGGGGTGTAGTGCCATTGTGTCATTATTTTGATCCACATTTTCCTGGTCTGTGCCGAGCGGGTCATTTTAGGAATCATTTTCCATAGATCCTCCCACTGACTTTTCGTTGGTTCCTCCCCTAGCGTTCTGCCCCACTTAATCATGTATGACCATTTAATTTCCTCCTCCTGTGAGTTTTTGAATTTATACAGAGTCAACACCCTTTTTTTTGCCCCTGTGTTGGAAATGATGTATGTCTCAAACGGTGTAAGAACCCTAGTTGCTGCTTTGGCGATGCTCGGGGAGTTTAGCCAGTGTTTCAACTGCTCGTATCTATATTTGTCACCTTTTGAGGGAGTTGAGCATGCTACGCATTATTCAAGTGACCTGATTTTTTTTGTCCACGAACATTTCACCTATTTTTGTTATGCCAGCTTCCTCCCAATTATCGTATGCCCCTTGTTCCATCCCCGGTGGGAATTGCGGGTTTCTGCAGATGGGCATGAAGGGTCCCAGCGTTGTGGACATTATACCTCTCCGTAGTTGGCAATCCCACGCCTCCAGCGTGGTCTTCATTATTTCGCTTATCCCTAAATTCACATGTCTGTGTTGTCTCTGTTTCCAGAGAAGCTCTACCAGTGGGGTTCTCGCGACTGCCCTGTCCTGTTTGGCCCAGATCTGCTGCGGGTTCTCCCCGCCAACCACTCCCTCAGCACCTTAAGCTGCAATGCCTGATATTATTTCTTAAAGTGGGGAAGCATCATCCCCCCTTCCCTGGTTGGTGCCGTGAGGACTGCCCTTGCCACTATCGGATTTTTCCCTTTCCATGTAAAGGAAGAGACCAGTTTCGTTAGTTTTGAAGAACGTATGGGGGACGCCCACCGGGAGAGCCTGAAAATAATACAGCACCCTTGGGAGGATAGTCATCTTAACTGACTGAATCCTAACCCACCAAGAAATCTGTAGTGGATTCCATCTGCCTACTTCTCTACGGATGCTTGCGAGGAGCCGCGGATAATTTTCCCCATATGTTAGCCCAATTTTCTGAGGTACTATTATTCCCAGGTATTTTATCCCCTTTTCTACTATCTTAAGATCCAATAATTTAACTTCCCCATATATCTTTGCTCTGTCACCCGCCAGGATTAAGATTTCTGATTTTTTTCCTATTTATCTTCAGACCCGAGATGGCCCCAAAGTCTTCGAACTCCCCCACCGCAGCTGATAATGTGGATTCGGGATATTCTAGGGCTATCAACATATCATCAGCGTATGCTATCACCTTGTGTTGCTGTCCTGCCATATCTATCCCTCTAATGTGTTCAGATTCCCTTATTTTTATCAGCAGAGGTTCCATGAAGATAGCGTACAGTAATGGGGAAAGGGGGGAGCCTTGTTTCGTCCCTCTTGATATTAGTACCTTATCAATTACCTCTCCGTTAATGGCTATTCTACTGGATGGGGAGTTATAGTTCGCTCTGATTCTCGCAATATATTGTTTCCCAAAACCCATGTACGCTAGAACTCTAAATAACATTGACCATTCAACCCGATCAAAAGCCTTCTCGGCGTCTATCGATAGCAGTATCGCTGGGGTGTTAGTTATGCCAATTTTTTCCACTGTGTGAATAAGCCTCCTAAGATTGTCATGGGTTTGCCTACCGGGAATGAAGCCTGATTGGTCCATACTGATCGGTTTTGGGAGAAGCGGGGATAATCTCGCTGCCAGAATCTTCGTGTAGATTTTCACATCTAGATTTATCAGGGATATTGGTCTATGTGATGCGGGGAATGTTGGATCTTTAACTGGTTTGTGGAAGACTAATACTTTCGCTTCATTCATTGTGGGGGTCACGATACCGCTATCTTTAAATGAGTTTAGGAGCCTAGTCAGGACTGGGGTCAATAGGTCTGAATATGTTTTATAAAATAGGGCCGTAAAACCATCTGGACCTGGTGCTTTATTTACTGGGAGTCCATTTATTGCTTTTTTAACTTCCTCTTCGCTAATTGGGTTCTTTAGGGTCTGTTTATCCCCCTCAGAAATCCGTGGGATCGGTAGGGATTTTAGATAGGAGTCTTGGGCGTCTACGTTAGGACGCTCTGTGGAGTAGAGAGTTTGGTAGTATTCCCTCAATGATTCCCCCATGTCCTGTGTGCGCGTTTATATGTCCCCTTTCGCATTGCGCATGGCCTTAATTGTTTCTTTCTGTTTCGCGCGAAGTTGTCTCGCTAAGAGTCTGTCTGCTTTGTTCGCTCTTATATAATATCTCTGTTTCAGATAAAGTAGGTTCCTTTCTGCATCTTTTGTTACTCACCGGACGGGAAGTAAACCAATCGGTGGCCGGAAGACACAGGACTGACCTATTGATTGAAGAGCTAGGTCGGGGCCTCCAACCTAGCCTCCTCTCTGTGAGGGCACAAGACCTTTTTAACGATATGACCCTCTGCTGGGTAGGACCAGGCAGATGGACTGATCGCTCAAAAGGGCGGGGAGGACACGCCGCCAAGAACCCAGCTGTAAAGGAAAAACAAGAGGTGAGCAATTGGAACTTTAAGAAGAATCCCTTTCCCTTGATACTTCTTTCTAGTAGTACCTGAGCTATGCCCTCCCCTTGTTTTAAGGCAACCGGAACCACCTATAAGTAAGAAAGGAGAATGTAACCTATACTAACGATAGTGGTCGATTAGCTACGAGGTATGGAATCATAAAAATAGAAAAACCCTTACCACTGCTGTGCTGTTGAGTCTGAGTTGTCCCAAAGAGTTCAAAACGGAGGTGCAAAATAACAAATGGGTAGGTTAGTTAGGGAACTGAACCCGGGCGGAACGAGGGCCGCGCTAGAGTCGGGTAGGTGCACTATCTGCAAGGCGTCCCTGTGCACTACTGAAGAATGTCCAACGGAAGTCTGATTGTGGAGATGATGGTAACAGCAACAATAAGAGGCACAATTTGAATTGGAGTATTGCAGGTGATGGAGTTCAGCGGCAAAGTACGATGAGTACAAGAAATACTTGTTTAGCAAGTAGTGACAAGAAGAGTCTTACCGATGCCGTGATCACAGGTTTCCAAAAAGCGGCAGGCAAAAGCAGTCTGTGAAGGAGGAAACAGGTCTGGTACACGGGTAAGTAAAGTAGGATCGAAGACGGAACTTCTAAACACCGGGATGCAACTTTAATCAGAAGCAGCGTCTTGCCCGGTTCTGAGGTTTAAGTCGGGAAGGAGAAAGGCGGAACCGGACGAAACCGAGGTTCCCGCATCATCGCCTCTCTGCTGACAGCGGGAGGCGGAAGGCTGGGAATCGTAGTCCAACTTGCTGCAGGGCGCTGCGGAGTGAGCCGAAGCCACTATTTTCCAGGGTAGTTGCCAATGGGCGTAGAATGGATTTGCAATGTGACGCATGCCCTTACGAAGGGCAATAATCCTCCTCCGTGCCTGCCGAGGCGTAACAGCATCCACCCCCAAAGGCGGCACCACCCCCCTACGGGCATGAAAGCGGCGAAGCAGGGCCGGAGCATGAATATTAGATAAAGGCTCCCAAGATCTATCCTCAGGGCCAAAGCCTTTCCAGTCAACCAGGTAAAAAGGACGACCCCTCCGAAGTCGGAAATCCAGGATATCGGCCACCTCGTACTCATCATTGCCATCCACTTGCACCGGGGGTGAGCGTATCGGCAATCGCATGTTGGCCGGACAAGGCTTCAGCAAGCTGACATGAAACACTGGGTGCTGTTTCCAGGACGAGGGCAATGAAAGACGCACAGCAACTGGATTCAAAACCTTAGTGACAGGAAAGGGTCCCACGAACTTGGGTAAGAGCATCCGTTTTCCAGGCATTCTCAGGTTGCGTGATGACAGCCAAACCTTCATACCTACACGGTAGTCGGGTGCAGGTGCCTGATGCATGTCAGCGAATTTCTTAGCCTTCGCCTGAGCATGCAGCAGGTGTTGACGAATGACCTCATGAATGGACTTGAGGTCCCGAACACACGCATGAGCCGCTGGATTGTCAATGGGAAGATCAGGATCCAGGGGCAAGGACCGCAGATGGTGTCCGTAAAGTGCAAAAAAGGGAGATACACCAGAAGCGGCATGCAGAGAATTGTTATAAGCGAATTCAGCAGGTGGTAACAACGTCAACCAAGATGACTGGAAACGAAGTGTGAGGCAGCGCAGGTATTGCTCGAGAGTAGCGTTGAGCCGTTCAGTCTGCCCATCTGTTTGTGGATGGAAGGCAGAGCTGAACCTGTCATCAATGCTCAGAGATGCGGTCAGAGCCCTCCAGAAACGTGATGTAAACTGCGGTCCGAAACCACAATAGAGGGCAGACCAAAGAAACGAAATACGTTCCTAAGGAACAATGAGGCCAAAGTCGGAGCAGAGGGCAAACCCACACAAGGAACAAAGAGCGCCATTTTTGTGAAATAATCAATTACCACCCAGATGGTATCAAAACCGTCCACCGGTGGCAGGTCCACAATGAAATCCATAGAGACCATGTACCATGGCTTGTGAGGAACCGGGAGTGACTGCAACAAACCCACAGGTTTAGACCGGGAGACCTTACATTGAGCACACACAGAACAGGAGGCCAGATAGTGAACCACGTCTTGTGACATAGACGGCCACCAGGCCCAACGACGAAGCAAGTCCAGAGTCGTCTTTTGGCCTAGATGAGCCGCTATCAAGGAGTCATGGGATAAAGCAAGGGCTTGGAGACGAGCTTTCCCCGGGGGCACAAACAGGCGGCCCTGAATATAGGGAAGTCCTTGTACCACATCAAGGTTTAGGACTACACATTCCTCTTTATGTGTATTCACCCAGTCCGAGATTAAAGAACGGAGCAAAGGTCGTGGAGTACACGCACATACGACCCTAGAAGGCAGCAGAAGAGGGCACTCGGGTTTGCTTTGCTTTGTTCCGAGTGAGAGGGCAGGTGAGACAAGGCGTCTGCACAAACGTTGAGACGGGCTGGCCTATACGTGATGGTGAAATTGAACTGGGAAAAGAAAAGGTGCCAGCGGGCCTGCCGGGCAGTGAGACACTTCATTGATTTGAATGCCAATAGACTCCGATGGTCAGAGAAGACAGTAACCGGATGACGGGCCCCCAATAGATGACGCCGTTCAGAGAAAGCGTCCTTGATTGCCAGCAATTCTCTTTCCGTGATAGGATAGTTGCGTTCGTATGGTGTCAGTTTCCTCGAAAAGAACGCAACCGGATGAATCTCACCCGAATCCTGACAGGGTTGCGACAGAATAGCCCCGATGGCCATCCCAGAAGCATCAACTTCCACAAAAAATGGTAGGAGCAGATCGGGATGTTGCAGCACTGGCGCTGAAGAAAAAGCCGCTTTTAAGGCCTCGAAGGCGGATTGCGCTTCTGGTGTCCATCGGTATGGCTGTTTTGAGCTAGTTAGAGCCGTCAAAGGAGCCGAGATGGTAGAAAATGAAAAGATAAAGCGCCTGTAAAAGTTTGAGAACCCCAGGAATGACTGTAGGGCTTTGGTTGTAGTAGGGACAGGCCATTCCAAAACGGCCTTAACCTTGGATTGGCTCATCCGGATACCCCGGTTGGTAAGGTCATAACCTAGAAACTCAACCTCCGACGAATTGAAGATACACTTCTCGGCTTTGACGAAGAGATGGTTCTCTCTCAGCCTTTGTAAAACGAATCTCACATGTTGGGTGTGTTCACTCTTGGATGAGGAGTAAATCAGTATATCGTCTAGATAGACCACAACAAACCGGTCCAGACAATCGTGAAAGACATCATTCATGAAGGCCTGAAAGGTGGCCGGGGCGTTGCACAACCCGAAGGGCATCACTAGGTATTCAAATAACCCATACCGGGTCTTGAAGGCGGTTTTCCACTCGTCCCCTTCTCTTATGCAAACTAGGTTGTAAGCACCCCGCAGATCAAGTTTGGTAAAGATTACAGAGGAACCTAGCTGATCCAAGAGTACAGAAATCAGGGGAAGAGGGTACTGGTTCTTGACTGTGATTGCGTTTAATGCCCTATAATCAATACAAGGGCGAAGGTCACCTTCTTTTTTAGGAACAAAAAACAGTGGAGACGCTGCCGGTGATCTCGATGGTCTGATGAACCCTGTAACCAATGCCTTGTCAATGTACTCTTTTAGTACTTTGTCTTCTGGCAGTGTGAGCGAATAAACCCTGCCAGCAGGTATTTTAGCCCCCGGTACCAGGTCGATAGGACAATCATACGGCCTATGTGGGGGCAACTGATCTGCTCCACCTTTATCGAAGACGTCCCGAAAAGAAGCGTATTCCACAGGGATGCTAGGTTCAATGGCATTGGTAATGGCACCTATCAAGGCCATTGAGGCCACCAGGGCTTGACAGGAAGTACCGGAAATGCTACTAGTCTGAAAACAGCTTTCGTTACAGACAGAGGAAGGAAACTTTACCACCTTCCTGGCCCAGTCAATGTCAGGATTGTGATGTTGTAACCACGGAATACCCAAAATTACACGAAGCTGGGGGGCCTTAATTAGGTCGAATGTGAGTGTTTCGGTATGTCCATCGTCCGTCTCCATACGGACGAGGGACGTGCTTTGAGTAACCAGACCCGAGACCAGAGAAGAGCCGTCTACCGCATGTACGGCTTCAGGTTGTGGTTTAGAAACCACAGGAACGTTATTGCTCATGGCATAATCATAATCCATATAATTCCCCGTAGCACCGGAATCAATTATAGCCTGAAAAGAGAAAGAACAGTCAGTTGTAGTGGTAAATACCACTGGCAGACTCACAGGTACGGTAACTGCCACATTCGAGTCCAAAGATAATACCCCCGGCATAGGGACTCCTGCTATCGCCGGGTTCTGGCGTTTCCCGCCTTCTTAACGGGTCTTTTTGGACAATCCTTGAGGTGGTGCTCAGACGAACCACAGTACATACATAAATTGTTGGATCGACGGTGTTCACGTTGTGCAGGAGACAACGGACCACGTACTGCCCCTATCTGCATAGGCTCAGAAGAAGCCGAGGAAGGAGGATTAACAGAATCAAGGGGAAGGGGAACTGGAGTCATATTTTTCCGTTCTCCCTTCCTTTCAGATCTTCTAGCGTCTATTTGTAGTACCAAATCAAGTAACTCCCCGAATGTAGTAGGAATCACCGGCACAGTAGCAAGGATGTCTTTTAACTCCTCAGACAATACTTTGTAGAATATCGCAGATTTCTTTTCTTCCGGCCAATCCGTCTCGGCTGCCAACTGATTGAACCTAGTGAGGTATGTAAACAAGGAAGACGTACCCTGACGTATGTTTAAGAATTCTAGATCCGTGGCTTGTGACTTGTACCGGGTAGCGAATACCCTATTCATGTCTTTAATAAGAGCGTCACAGTCATACAAAACATAGCTGTTGGATTCAAGCAAGGGATTGCCCAAGCTGCCGCCGTCCCTCCGAGGTGCGAAAGGATAAAGGCCGCCTTCGTGGTGGGATTGGGAAAGGCCGAAGGGCGACAAAGAAAATGCAACTTGCATTGTTTGATAAACGTCCGGTACTGCTTTGGGTCACCCGTAAAGCGTTCCGGAGGAGCCAAGGGGAATTGGGTGGCCATCGGAACGGGGCCCGAGGTAAACCCAGAGGCGGAAGCTGAATGGGCTCCAGAACCTGAGGCAGTAGCACCGGACGGATCAATTCCCAGTGTCTGGGGTGCAGGAAAGGGCCTCATGTTGTCAATCCGCTGGTGTAAGGCATCATGTGCGGCAGTCATGTCTGCCCGTAGTTCGGATACCAAATGAACTAGAGTGGTCAACGGATCCGCTTCTTCCATGGCTTCTGATTTTGTTACTCACCGGACGGGAAGTAAACCAATCGGTGGCCGGAAGACACAGGACTGACCTATTGATTGAAGAGCTAGGTCGGGGCCTCTAACCTAGCCTCCTCTCTGTGAGGGCACAAGACCTTTTTAACGATATGACCCTCTGCTGGGTAGGACCAGGCAGATGGACTGATCGCTCAAAAGGGCGGGGAGGACACACCGCCAAGAACCCAGCTGTAAAGGAAAAACAAGAGGTGAGCAATTGGAACTTTAAGAAGAATCCCTTTCCTTTGATACTTCTTTCTAGTAGTACCTGAGCTATGCCCTCCCCTTGTTTTAAGGCAACCGGAACCACCTATAAGTAAGAAAGGAGAATGTAACCTATACTAACGATAGTGGTCGATTAGCTACGAGGTATGGAATCATAAAAATAGAAAAACCCTTACCACTGCTGTGCTGTTGAGTCTGAGTTGTCCCAAAGAGTTCAAAACGGAGGTGCAAAATAACAAATGGGTAGGTTAGTTAGGGAACTGAACCCGGGCGGAACGAGGGCCGCGCTAGAATCGGGTAGGTGCACTATCTGCAAGGCGTCCCTGTGCACTACTGAAGAATGTCCAACGGAAGTCTGATTGTGGAGATGATGGTAACAGCAACAATAAGAGGCACAATTTGAATTGGAGTATTGCAGGTGATGGAGTTCAGCGGCAAAGTACGATGAGTACAAGAAATACTTGTTTAGCAAGTAGTGACAAGAAGAGTCTTACCGATGCCGTGATCACAGGTTTCCAAAAGGCGGCAGGCAAAAGCAGTCCGTGAAGGAGGAAACAGGTCTGGTACACGGGTAAGTAGTTTTCCAAAAAGCAGCAGGCAAAAAGCAGTCCGTGAAGGAGGAAACAGGTCTGGTACACGGGTAAGTAGTTTTCCAAAAAGCGGCAGGCAAAAGCACTCCGTGAAGGAGGAAACAGGTCTGGTACACGGGTAAGTAAAGTAGGATCGAAGACGGAACTTCTAAACACCGGGATGCAACTTTAATCAGAAGCAGCGTCTTGCCCAGTTCTGAGGTTTAAGTCGGGAAGGAGAAAGGCGGAACCGGACAAAACCGAGGTTCCCGCATCATCGCCTCTCTGCTGACAGCGGGAGGCGGAAGGCTGGGAATCGTAGTCCAACTTGCCACAGGGCGCTGCGGAGTGAGCCGAAGCCACTATTTTCCAGGGTAGTTGCCAATGGGCGTAGAATGGATTTGCAATGTGACGCATGCCCTTACGAAGGGCAATAATCCTCCTCCGTGCCTGCCGAGGCGTAACATCTTTTGTGCGTAACATCTCTAGCTGGCCCTGTGTATGTTTCAGCGATATTTTTTTATTTTTTTTTTATTTTTTTAATGTCTTAGTGGGGTGTGAAGACATTTTCTCTTCGATATCTTCGATTGTTTTTTCCAACTCCTTTTCCCACATATACCTTTGCTTTTCCTTTGTGATTTTCAGCGCCATCATCTTACCCCATATAACTGCTTCAAACGCATCCCAGACTGTGCTCATAGTGACTTCCCCAGTGTCATTTTGTGCAAAGTATTCTTCCATCATTTCCCTTATGGCATCCCCGGTTATCTGGTCCTGGATCAGATCCAGTGGAAGCCTCCACCTCCAGCGCCCATTCTTTTTCCCCGGAAGAGCCAAGTCTAGCCATAGTGGCACATGGTCCGAGAGCGCTATCGCTCCCCTTTCTTTCCTTTGTATCTTACCCATGAGACCCACCGATACCCAGAAGTAATCAATCCTGGACATGGAATTGTGAACATGCAAAAAGTATGTATACCCTCTTCGCTCCCCATTCAGCTCCCTCCACACATCATTCAAGGCCATGTAGTCCATCTGTTGTTTAAGACGCTTTGATGGTGCCCCATTGGACGTGTATGTTCCCCGTTCTTCTGTCTAAATGTGGGTTCCAAGCCATGTTAAAATCCCCTCCCATGATCACCTCCCCCCTCGCAAAGTCTTCTAATTTCCCCAACACATCTCTGAGGAAACCATCCTGTCCCTGATTGGGTGCATATATTGAGGCAAGGGTAACACAATATCCCTCTATCTCCACATTGGCGAAGGCATATCTTCCTTCTTTTTCTATTACTGTGTCCATCAGTTTAGTGTCTTTCCCTTCTTTCACCGCAATCCGCACCCCTGCTTTTTTTTCAGTTGTTGCTTGTGCCCATATTTTAAACCCTTTTATGCGTGTTTTCTGCTTGTCCCTGGTTCTGATATGGGTTTCTTGAAGTAGCAGAACATCTGCTTTTCCCCTTTTAACCTGTTTTTCCAGCTTCACCCTCTTCGTTGGCAGATTCATACCCCTAATGTTATAGGTTAAGATGCGTATCATCCCCATTCTGTTATACGTTTATGCATTGGCTTTGAGTCCCCCTCTGTGCTTGACACCTTTCATTCATGCCCCCGGTCCCCCCTCCCCCTTAACTTCCCACCCCAACAGTGAATTGTAAACCAACCAAACTTTCCCCCGAGCAGGGCGAGGGTTCCTACTGACGCTAGGGCGTTGCGCTGTTCGCTCCCTGTCCTCCATGCCCTTGGGGGGTATTTTGTGGGGAATCCTAAACCCCACTGTTCCATCTGTCCTTACCGAGATCCAACCCGCTGGGTCTCGACCGGACCGCCGTCTGCATACTCTTTGTGCAGCTCCGTTCTCACTCGTACCCCCCCGATTGGGTCTTTATTTCAACAACTCCGCACTAACGTCCTTAGTTCATTTATTTTCTGAGTTTCTCATGGTACTTTTCTCCTGGTCTCCCTTCCTACGTTTGCCTTCTTTTGCTTGGTTGACTCCCAGCCCTCTGGTTTCCTTGTTCGTTCCCTCCTAAGTGTAGACTCCTCCCGTTCCAACTCTTCCTCTTGAAGTCCCATCGTACTGAGGCCTTCTTCCCTTGTGGTCACTATCCTCTGTTTTCCTTCCCACGTGAATAGCAGCCCAAATGGGAAGGTCCATTTGTAGCAAATTTGTTTCGCCACCAGCACTTTAACCAGCGGGGCCATGGCTCTCCTTTTTTGGAAGGTCACTAGAGCCAAGTCTTGATACAGTTGTATGTCCTGTCAGTTCATTTTAATATGCTCCAGTTCCCTGGCCTCAGGATCTGTTCTTTCTGCGGATAAGAGGAGAGAGCCGCCAAGACATCTCGTGGTCTTTCTCCCGGTGCCCCAGTTCTTCTCGGTCCTACTCTGTGGACTCTGTCTATTCCAATATCTACTGCGTCTTGCACTCCCAGGATGTCTCTGAACACCTCCTTCACCTCCTCTTTCAAATCTTTATCGAGTACTGATTCCGCCATATTCTTGATACGGATGTTGGAGCGTCTGGAGCGCTTCTCCAAATCTTCACAT
Organism: Ambystoma mexicanum; assembly: GCF_040938575.1. Classification (NCBI taxonomy): domain Eukaryota; kingdom Metazoa; phylum Chordata; class Amphibia; order Caudata; family Ambystomatidae; genus Ambystoma; species Ambystoma mexicanum. The sequence goes on along the minus strand of NC_090921.1, from coordinate 1,355,962,518 downwards.
TGTATTTCCAGGTTATGGGTGAGTCTTACTAGATGCTCTTGTGTTTCACTTGTCTGTTTCGTATCTTCCTCAAGACTCTGAAGTGTTCTCTCCACTATGTCAGTTCTCTCTTCTTAGTTGGCTATATCAATTTTCATGTCTTGCACCACTTGTTTCATTTCGCTCTTCATAGTTGTGAATTGTTCTTGTACTGTAGATATGAACTTTTCCTGCATGTCCATAAACCAGGTTTGCATGTCTGCTCTTGTCGCTGGTTGTTGTTGCTGAGAGAGTGTCTCGCTCTCCCCCTGGGGATCCGCCTGGGTTTTCCCTCTCGATTGCGATGAGCCCTCTGCTGACCACATTTGCAATATGTCCGCGTCCTGTTTCGTGGATTGCGGCATTTGTTGGGTGGCGTTACCCTTCCCTTTAGCTCTTGACATGGTAGAGTGCCTTTACCGGGATGTTGATGGGGCTTCAACTCCCTCCTGCTGCCCTGTTGACTGACCTGCCACCTGTTGATTCCTCGTCAATGCTTGTGTGGGCTGCGTCCCTGCCGTTTCTGGTCGTTGTGCTTGTGATTCCGTGTCCCTTCCGAAGCCCTCCTGCGTCTGCCCGCTTATGGTGGCTAGGGTGCGCCGGGCGTCCCCCCTTGTTGCGTGGCACTGGTGGCACCCCCCGCCGTTCTCCTCTTATGTCCCCACCGCCGCTGTCCCGGGTCCGCTGCACTTGGTTTCAATGCTCTGGGAGTTCCTTGGCGCCCCCGCCGCTCATATAAGTCTGCAGTGGGCGGGGAGGGCCACTATGTTATGCGGTATGATGTTCTTTGGGGGAGGGTCGTCCCCCATCCAATATGTTTCCGTATATTGCAGCTATGCGGTGGATGTTCTTCATACATTAACTGGATTTCCCAAATTTCTTTCTTGTTCTCCCCCCACCCCCCCCGGGGTACTGTTCCATGCTCCAGATATGTGAGTGTCCCCGCTATCCCCCTCGTGGGGGCTCACCTCTTGCTCCGGCTGAGGTATCCACTTATCGAGCGGTCTGCCCCGAACCCGCTGTCCTCTCTGGCCTTCCGCGCCTTCTCAAGCCTCCGTCACTGCCACGCGAGCTTGACGCCAACGTCCCCGCCTTGCTCCCAGCCGCTCATCTGTCCGCTGCAGGAGAGGGGCGGCCCTGCACCGCGGTCGCCGGCGGCACCCCAACCCCGGGTCACACCTGAACCCGCTCCACGGAGGGGGCTGCAGCACCGCTGCCAACTCAGGCAGCCCCAATCTTCCGCCCGCAGCTTCTCTACTTCCAAACCCCAGAGGGTTCCTCTCAGGCTCGATGTGGGAGGGGCAGACCACTCACTCACTCCGCTCTCCCTCATTTCGTGGAGCTGCGTTGGCCCCCCCGGAGGGGGGGGATCTCCAGCTTCTTGAGGGGTGGGGGGTGAGGGGGTAATTCGTGTAAGCCGAGCCGCTTACTGCTTCATATGTGCTTTATTTTCGGCGGCCCGGGCAGAGCGCGGTTCAGATGCGATTCCTCACCCCGGCGGCCATCTTGGCTCTCCCTAAATTACTTCTTAACCACTGTCAGGGAACTTCACACTTAGCAATAATTCAATCTCAAGGAAGGCTGGTAAGCGTCTTTAATGGCAGTCAGCACAGCAGCATACATACATCAACAGAACATGATGACATGAAAACACCTTAGATTGCTTTTACACTTTCACATAACACTGTTTTCTATGGAAGGGCCATGCCAGACAACCTTTGATGACAAGTGTCAGGCTTTCTTAAGTGCCAACAATAACCAGCCCCAGAATAGGGCTCTGTCAAGGAGGACTTTTAACCAAACCCTTCTGTCTCCTGGAAGTTAAAACAACCCAGAGTTTGGGGGATCGAGCCAAGATAAAATCATCCTGCACTTCCTCCACCTGAAATGGAAAGGAATAGACTCTGTACAGGCACTGCCAGCCTCCCACATCCTACTCCTCTGATGTACGCAGGTACCTGAGTGGTGGAGAAGGCTCCTGGAAGTCTAAAAGGAACGCAGGAAGACAAAGATCCTTTCAGGAAACCAACAGGAAGACCCAAGAAGAGCAGACTATCCCAGGGAAACTGACCAAAACAGGTATACAGGAAAAATCCAGAGAGAAACCTACAAAGGCAGTCCCAGGATCCGTACGCAATAAGTTTCCAGGTATCAAGGTAATTCAAAGCAATCCAAAATAGGCAAAATCCAGATCGATAAACAATAGTCAATGCAAGGGTCATAACAGGGGAAAAACATACATGAAAGCTACTCATGTGGAAAACCACAGGACATCTATTGAGAAGCACGGCATCTTGACTCTGTCTGCTTCTTATTGTCTGCACTGCATTTGTGTCCGTATGCGTGATGCCTCCGGGCCTGTTTGTTTGCGCGTTATAAATAAAATACAAATACAAATACAATGACGCGTCCCTCTGCTCCTGCAACGTGCGTCTTGCAGGAGCCATGGCAAACACCAATTACTGCTGTTCTGACAGTTGCCCTCCACCAAGACCGCTGTCCAGGAGAGGGGGTGATGCCACGCTCAAAATACTGGCAGACAAGGAGAGGGGCATGCACATTGCATGCAGGTTCCCACGTGTGCTCCTCAAAGCCTTACAGTTATGTATGCATTTCTCTGTACATAGTTCCCATAGCTTGTATACAAGTTTACCTGCTCTGTTGATGTCCAGGGGGCTTCTCTCATGGAACACAGAACATGTCTCCTTTTGAGCAGGGTTCTGTGTTCCATGGGAGAAGGTGAAGGAAGAGAGTCCGTTGGGTAGTTGGAAGAAGGAGAGCTGCGCCAGCAGATGCTGTGAAGCTAGGGGCCTATATTCCCACTTTGTGTGAATTTTCCTCGCAATAAAAGGGTTTACTGAATGCAGTATGGTGTGGTACTAGTTCCCAGAATGTAGCAATATGGTCAATATGAAGTCTGACGGCCGAAGGTTCTTTTTTCAACTGTTGCATGTCAGCCTTTCACAACTGGAAGCACAAGCTCTGCTGCTCTTGTGGCTTCCTATTTCCTTTATTTCTGGCACCTATTCACCCTTCTCACCTCCAAAACTTTTGCCCCCATAGCAGCAGCTGTGGCGGACATGGCCATGACAGGTTCCTGGGCTGAAAAGCCAATTGGGGCTGGAAAGCCGGCGAAGCTGAGGTCCTGGGGCTGGCGGTAGCAGCGGCTCTGCCATTGCACCGGCCCAAAACCTGTAGATGCGCAGAGCCACACCGGGCAAAGACCGCTTCCTCACTGTGTGAGGATGGGACCCGATGAGTGATCACAGCTGGCCGCCGAACACTGACACAGAGGGGTCATAGTGTTTGCTATAAACTTTTATTCCAGGGTAAAAAGAAAAAGTAAACCCTGTCTTGCCCCAACTCTTAGAGGGGTTTCCCTGCTTCACCTGAAATAACTAGTGTCAGAATATGATATCAGTCATTTATAATGCACCTGTACACAAGTACATGTGAAGGTTCTTAGTCCTGTAACCCTACTGTTTCTCTGTGGAACACTGAAAGGTAAAGAACAGGGGAACTTCAATTTCCTTTCCTGATTTTCCTGCAAAACAAATGCAGCTACACCGCATAGGGGAAGGTTATGTGAGAAACCAAAGGTTGCCTCACTTGCTGGTCCCCGGGGATCTCTCTCAGGCCATCGACTTTGGTTCAAGAACCTGGGGGCGGACCACTGTGGGAGGATCACCTGGGTGAGGGATCTTCAGGGAAGTGGGGGTGAGACAACCGATGGTCAGACGCGGTATCCCCTCCTTTCCGGTGCCCATACCCCATCCTGTTGTATAGGATTCTCTGACGTGCCAACTCCCTCCCCGCCCCCTTTCTACAGAAACACTGGGCTGAGGAAGAGGAGGAATGAGAGAAGAGAGGCTAACCCTTGCATATCCCATTAGACATGTCCTGTTGTTAAGGTCAGGAAAAGTCAAGCACTTGACCTTAATCACATACATCTCATCTGATACCCATTAACTCCCCCTCTTCCCCCCACACTGATAAAAGGCAGAACATGGAGGCACACTCTAAGCAAGTTGAAACACGAGTAGAAGCAGATCTTTCTGGGCAAAGGCAAACTTACTGGAGCAGGACGACCGATCGAGGGACCAGAGTGAGGTGCTGGGAAACCCTGAACATCCCTGCAGCAGGTCGCTTCCTCTGGGAAATCGTGAGAGATACTCAGAGAAAACCAAAACCCAGACAAGAAGAAGCCTGCATTGTGTTTCAAGGATGCCAGCGACCATCACAGGTGAAGGGCAGAGTTGGGGAGGTGAGGCCAAACATGTCGCATTAACCTTGACTCGAGAATCAAAGCCGCAGAGAACAGAAAAGAATGCACGCAACCTGTGAGTTAGCAAAATAAATGAAAGGCCAGTTTGTGTCAAGAAAAGATTGAAGCTGCAACAGTGTATCTCACAATTGAAGGTTGTGCATGTGCTGATGAGACGTAAAAGAAAGCAAACCTCTAGTGAAACGTAAAGTCAGCGGTAACTGTGAAGCCAGTGATAGAGTAACAGAGTGGTCTGGCAAAAGGAAACAGCCCACTGGAAAGTATCTGCGAAATGTTTGATGTTTGTTGCAAAGCAAACAAGTGAATGAACTTTCAAATACACGATAGTCCAGAATAACCCCAACGAAAGGGGAAGTTGAAAAGGTGATTGCTCTAAGAGAGATTTCTTTTGTTTATGCTGTGGAACTACCCCGAGCAAGACACACTGGAGGAAAATAACATAAGGAAACGCTGAAGTGAAAGTCAAAGTGGCCCTGCAAAGCCTCGCACATTCGAAAGTCTTTGACATCAGTGGAAGATCCGAGCACAACTGAGGGAGAACTAGAGCATGAAATAAGTTAGGGGAAGGAAAACCCCTAAATAATGTGAATAAAGCTAAGAGATGGGAACCCCTGTGATTACGAGGTCTGAGCCCGGCTGAGGGAGATCTACATTAAATCAGATACTTTTCTTCTTCAGAGGTTCAAGCCCGATGGAATTAGACCTACGTGAATTTTGTTGAATCGTGAAAGGACTTTCTGTGAATTTAAAGTGACTTTAACGTGGAAGGCCAAGCGGGCCTCGGCCTACGTTCTTGAAGTGCATTTTTTTATTATCCTGTCTACAGAGGCTGCCTTACTCTGTGCTGCCCAACGTGGGGAGAAGATGTGGCTTGGCCATCTTGATCATTTGTTATAACACTGAGTTTCCTTTGCATACATATTCCCCCAAACCCCAAGCGTTTAATAAAGGTTTTGAAACATGTACCTTTTGTGTCAGTGTCATACTTGTGGTACCATGCCTCCCTTACAACTACCAGTTCAAGGTGCTTCTCTTCGTCATAGCCTCGGCTCCAAGGGTGTTCACCACAGTACTGGCAGTAGTGCACTGGGATTGATACCCTTATTTGCACGACTGGCTGATAACGGGGCAATCCCCTCAAATTTACAGGTACAACACCCAAACCACTATCAACCTTCTATTCCAGTTGGGGTTTTCCATCAACGAGAAAACATCAAGTCACGTCCCCAGCCAAACAAAGCAATTTCTGCAAGCTATCATAAAATCAAGGGAAGGGGCTAGTCTTCCTCTCAACTGAAAGAGTTCAGAACATGCTGCTGCAAATACCTCACTATCTAGCCGGTCGCCAAATAATTGTACGCAAGGCAGTGCAGCTGCTCAGGAGTGGTTAGTGAAACAATGGTCTCAGGCAAGCATTCAGTGGTACAATCTAGTGGTTGTTTCGCTAACTCTAGTACAAGCTCTTAGCTGGTGGTTCAAGGAAAACTTGTTAAAAGGAAAACAATTTCACAACCCACCAGTTCAAGCGATACTTGCAACAGATGCCTCACTCTACGGATGGGGTGCCCATTACCTTCACCACACAGCGCATGGCCACTGGACACACACCACAGCCCAAAACCACATCATTCTTTTGGAGCTACTAGCAGTACTCCAAGCCCTAGAAGCCTTTCAACTTCATCTAGCAGGTCAGACAGTGCAAATCCTCAGACAGCACCACTGCCATGTTTTATATAAAACTAGCAATGAGGCACACGCTCTCCAAGTCTGTCCAGGATATCCCAAAAAAATGTGGAACTAGGCACTCAAGCGGAACATGTTCCCAGTCTCTCAACACGTTGCACAGGAACTCAATTCTCTAGCAGACACTTTTAGCTGAAAACTTCTACTGGAGGAGCACGAGTGGCATCTCGGCAGAGACATTCTGTACAAAAACGTCTCCCTGTGGGGTTATCTTCCTTTAGACTTGTTCTCCACAAACCTAAACGCACAATGCCCATACTTTGCATCCAGGTTTCCCCAACCTCAATCCTTACGCTTTTTCCCTGACACCACTCCTCAGCCGGATAGTGCACAAGATGCACCAGGAACAAGCCACGGTAATCTGTGGGCAAGACAATCATGGTTTCCACATCTGCTCAAACTGGTGATGTGCAAACCGTTCAAACTACTGTGCCCCTACAACATGTTGTAGGACATGTTGCATGGGAGGACAACACTCAATCCAAATCCTCAATCTATGACTTGGCAGCCTGGCTCCTGAAGTCATAGAGTTCGGTCCTTTATAATGATCTCAAAGGTGTATGGATATCCTAAAGGAGGCATGCAAACCCAACACCAGGCACTGCTACTTCAACACATGGAAAAGATTTGTGATATGGTGCCAATCACAAGCTTTAAATCCAATTGAATGTGCTCCATCTAACATTCTTCACTACATGCTGTATCTACTAGACTCTGGCCAAGTATTTAACTCCACCAAATTTCACCTAGCGGCTCTGTGCACGCACACCGCTTCGCAAAACAAGGTGTCTTAGTGGAAAGTTCCTGTTATCAACGCTTTCATGGAGGTAGTAAAGAGACTCACCAGATTGGGATCTTAATGTTGTACTATCAAAGCTCATGGGTCCACCTTTTGAGCCTATGCACATATCTAGCCTCAAACACCTAACCTACCAGACAGATTCCATCACCTACATAAATCGAGTTCGTAAGCTACAAGCATTGCCAGTGCAAGACCTTTTCTTTGTTATCCACAAGGACAAGGTGGTACTTGGAACACATACTAGGGTTTCACCTAAATTCATACCCAACTGCCATGTTAACCAGTCTATTGAACTCGGCAGAGAGGAGCCTCCATTCACTAGATAGGAGGGCAGTTTTGTACTATGTAAACAAAACAAAACCTCTAGGTAAAGCAGATCAACTGTGTGTCTCCATAGCACCTGGCAGGTAGGGTGATCACATTTCAAAGAACGCCATCTCCAAATGGATAGTTAAGTGCATAAGCTGTACTACTCTCCATCAAAGAAAACACTGCCTTTCATACCAAGACCTCAATCTACCACAGGTACAGGAGCTACTTTGGCATTTATTGCAAATGTCCCTCTAGATGACATTTTCAAAGCAGGTGGAGTTGCATACATATTTTATCCAGCATTACTGCATTGACACACATTCTAAAGCAGATTCACAGGTGGTACAAGCGGTGCTAAAACATCTTTTTTCTGACGTAGCTTCGCACAACCCACCTCCTTCTCCAGATACTGCTCTCTAATCTATGGATAGCATGTGATCTAAGGAGATCCACAAGCCTCAGAAGGGATTAATCACTCACTGTGATCTTATTTCAAAGGGATTGTGTTCTCCGACGTATTCCTTATCTTTGATAGATCATCTCCCAGCTTTCTGGCCTCAGAAATTATATATATTTTTTTTACAGTAGAGGGCGCTGCGCGTCGACGTCCCTCGAGCCGATGTCCCTCGACGGCCTCCGTATCGGCGCCGACGTCATCACACGTATAAATAGACTTGCGCAGCGTCCATTGCTCAGTTCCGTTTTTCCGCACTTTGTGGGGCCTCGGAATATCGTTGCTCAGTTCTTCAGTCAAATATATCCTTATTCCTCGTGAATACCGACTCGTACTAGATGGCTTCCTCACCCGAATCGACGACTCCACGGTCCGGCTTCAAAAAATGTCGAGACTGTGGAAAGAAAATGTCATTGACGGATCCTCGCAGAATCTGTTTATGGTGCCTGGGAATCGAGCACCATTGTTCGGAGTGCGAGGACTGCATGTCCATGACGGCGAAAGCCTTGAAGGAGCGTAAGGGGAAGCTCGAGAAAGGTAAGGCAGTTAAAATGTCTTCGAAAGTTTCCTCGGCGGAGTCGAGACATTCGTCTCCTCGCCATCACAGAAGACATTCTCGTTCTAGGTCTCGGAGCAGTTCCCATCACTCTTCGAGATCTAAGCATTCAAAAAAAGAGACGTCAAAGATCCCCTTCCTCGTCTTCGTCCGTTTCCCCAAAAAGGGTTTCCTGCCCTACAAAACATAGCTCTCAGGCTGAGTGGGAGGAATTCAGGAAAAAGATGCTAAGCGTCTTCGAGAAAATGGCCTCGACCCCCTCGAAGACTGCTGAGGGTGATACCCTGGGTGGGAGACACGAAAATTCCAAAGGCCGCGAGTCGCAGTACCCGGCGAAAGAAGCCACTCAAGAGCGTCACAAACCCTCGAGTAAAGGCAAAGTTGCATCTTCGACGCCATCGTCGAAGATCCCTTCGACACATAGATCGTCAACGCCATTATCGAAGGGTTCTTCGAAGCACAGGTCAGTCGAGTCGACGCCGACGCTGAGAAAGGATAAACCCACGGCCACCTCACAGCCAGTGGCCATATCCAGAGCCTCGAGCACGAGAATGTCGTCGACAACCTCGAGTAGAATCCCGTTACTCTCGAGTTCATCGAGGTCTCTACCACCTTTCTCGACGCCTTTTTCGATGGCTTCGAAGCCTTTAACGTCCGCGTTGACGACATCAACGTTTTCTCAGCCAATCATGACAAATTTGGCTCCTTCTGTTCTGGAAATGGGATTTATACCATTTTCAAGACCTGATCACTCCGGAGTCTTATCTTCTATTTATGAAGAAGGGGAAGATTCGGATCAGGAAAGATCTTTTGAGTTGCAGGGATCTGCAACTCCTGCACCAGAGGAATTTACCTCTGAGGAAGGTAGGTTGAAAGACCTCCATGAATCCCTACAGGAAGCAAGTGGGTTGGACACTTCCCCAGAAGTGGAATTTGCCACACCAGACCCAGGGGAACATGCTGAAACCCCTTATAGAACCTTGATGGCAAGGATAATAGAGTTTATGGGGTGGTCCACACCCTCACCTGCTTTTCAGCAAGACGACCTCACAGACATCTTGGTCAAAGGTACACAGGAGGATCCTGTGGTGCCATTTCATGCAGCATTACAAAGGAGAATATTGGCACACTGGGAAACACCTGAGGTAATTCCCGACAGTTAACAAAAAATTATCAGCTAAATATAGGGTGTCTTCTGCTGACCCGGAATATTTATCCAAACACCCAACTCTGGAGAGTCTGGTTGTTCAGGCAGCTACTTCATCAAGTAATAAATTGGCTTACCCTACTGTTCCACAGGATAGGGATGATAAGAGATGTGACTCTATGGCCAAAAAAGTATTTTCCGCATGTAGCATGGCGTTGAAATCCATCAATGCTACTTGTACGCTCGCATGGTTCAGCCACATACTTTGGGAGTGTGCTTCATCAGTGGCTGACTGCCTCCCGCAGGGAGAAGAAAGGGAAGCGTTCCTAAACCTCATCAAGGATGGTAAAGACGCTATGTGCGAATCCCTTCAAACTGGCATCGATTCTGCTGACAGCATCAGCAGGGCCATGGCGGCAAGTACAACAACCCAGAGATTTGCTTGGTTGCGAAAGTCTGGTTTTGCTCCAGATGTGCAAAGCAGACTCTTGAATATGCCCTTTGACGGCTCTTCTTTGTTTGGTAAGAAGGCGGATGACAGTTTAGAAAAACTACAAACATCAAAGGCAGGAGCAAAATCCCTAGGAGCTGCAATCCGTCAGACACCATATTGCCCCTCAGGAACCTCTTGGAGAGGTAAGTCCTTTCGCTTTTATTCCGCATTCGGAAAAGGCAGAGGACAGCCGATTCAAAGGGGTCAGAAAAAATTCATCCGAGGTGAATGGGGTAAAAATACAAAAGCTGCAGCAGCACCAGGTGCCTCTTTACCCTCGACATCTGCATCAGCCGCCTCCAAACCGCTCTGAGGACTCGCTTCACAAAACACCAGTAGGGGGCAGGTTAACTCAACATCTGATGGAATGGCAGGCTATTACGTCATCCACCGGCGAACAGCTCTCTGAAAGTTCCAGATCCACTCCTCTTGCAGGAAATTGTAGACCTGCTAGAGAAAGGTGCCATAGAACCGGTACCTGTAGCGGAGAGGAACAAGGGCTGGTACTCCCCCCTACTTTCTCATACTGAAGAAAGACTGAGGACTGAGACCTATCTTGGACTTACGAGAATTGAACAAGTTCCTCAGGTTGGACAAGTTCAAGATGGTAACTCTCTCTCAGATCCTTCAGGCCCTCCAGCTCCAGGACTGGCTGGTATCTCTGGACCTCCAGGATGCTTATTTCCATCTGCCAATCCATCTCAAACACAGGAAATACCTGAGGTTCGCAATTGGCGGCTCTCATTATCAATTTCGAGTTCTGCCATTTGGGCTGACCTCCGCCCGAGGGTCTTCACCAAGCTAATGTTGGTAGTGGATGCAAGTCTATGGAGCGAAGGGAGCCACTTCTACCCCTACCTGGACGATTGGCTGATCTGTGTCTTCGGAACAAGCTCAGATCCAGCTAGATTATGTCTGCCACTTCCTTCACAAACTGGGCTTCCCCCTCAATTTAAAGAAATCATAGATGATACCGTCACAGAGACTCCAGTTCATAGGAGCGGTCCTGGATACTTCCCTGGGAAAAGCCTTGCCACCAGAGGTGAGGGCTCAAGATATTCTGCAGATGGTCACCAAGTTTCAAAATGCCCAACGTCTACCAGCCTTTGACTTTTTGAGGTTGCTAGGCCTCATGGCATCCTGCATCTTCCTTGTGCCAGAGGCCCGTCTGAGAATGAGATCTCTTCAGTGGGCACTGAGAACTCAGTGGTCGCAATTCTCTGGGAGAATGACAGACCTCCTTCAGATTCCGGACAAGGTGGCTCGAGACCTTCAGTGGTGGGCCTGCCAGAAAAACATCTTGAAGGAGGAACTGTTTTGGCAACCATGGCCGGAGATAACAGTAGTCAGATGCCTCACTCACGGGGTGGGGAGCCCATACCAACGACTTGACCATCAGCGGTCGTTGGTCTCCATTGGAGTCCAGACTACATATCAACCTGTTAGAGCAGAGAGCAATCAGACTAGCGCTGAAAGCTTTTCTGCCATCTGTACAGGGGAAAAATGTCCTGATAATGACGGACAACACAGTGGCCATGCACTACCTCAACGAAAGAGGAGGCGTAGGATCACTGCCACTGTGCAGAGAGGCAATGCAGCTCTGGTTTTGGGCAATTCAAGAAGGAATCTCGGCAGTTCACCTAGCTGGAGAGAAGAACTTGACGGCGGACGCTCTGAGCAGGCAGGGCACAGTCTCCCACGAGTGGGAACTAGCTCAGGAAGTCCTTCAGGAGATCTTCGCCCTTTGGGGAACCCCTCAAGTGGATCTGTTTGCCACCAGTACCAACAGAAAGTGAGATCTGTTTTGTTCAAGGGAATTTCCCGAGAGGAGCTCTAGGGGACGCGTTCGAATGGACTGGGAGTTTCCACTCCTGTATGCATTTCCACCAGTCCCTGTCATTCCTCAAATGATCAGGAGATTCAGAAGATTCCGGAGAACCATGATCCTAATTGCCCCAGACTGGGCCAGGAGAACGTGGTACCTGGACCTTCTGGACATGTCCATCTGCCCTCCAATTCGTCTTCCACTCAAGGAGAATCTTCTCTCAAGAAGGGAGGTCCGGTTCTCCATCCAGATATCAGAATCCTCAACCTTCACGTATCAGGGATAACGGGTTGATCAATGAAATCGGCTAAAGGTTCAGCAATATCTTCCTCTTCACTTAAGTAACAGAGTTCCCCCGATCTCCCCTCCTCCTCCTCACCTGATGAGTTTGAATAGTCCAACTTCTTCCTTCGGGTGTGTCGAGCGTTGGGCTTCCTTTTCTTGAGTAGATAGGGTCTGCCTCGAAAGGAAGCCACCGTGAATCTAGATCAAGAGATCCACATTGTCTCCCCTCCATGACAGCCAGATGTTGCCAGGGGAAAAAGCCTTTGCTCAAAAAACCCCTTGGTGCGGAGGTGAGTAGACGCCAGAGAAGCAGTCAGAAGACTTGGCTGGGGTCTCAGGAGTGTCCACAGTTGGAGAAGCAGGTGGAGGAACGTACCCGTGCCGAGAACGTCCACTGGAAGAAGAGTCACAGGATCGTTGCTCCTGGAAGATGACTGGTGGAAGATCCACCGAGTGAAAACACAGCGAGAACAGGTGAGAATACTATTGGAAAGGCAAACGGGGAAGGAAGCAAAATAGAATGCTCAGGCAAGACAAAGGGAGGCAGGTACAAGGGAAGGGCGAGAGAACCAGGGAGTAGAAAGAGGGTGAGCAAATAGCTGGAAGTTGCGAGCAGAGTTAAACTAGAACACCGTCGGGAAGGTAGCAAACGAGCGCACGCAACGGAGGAATAAGCACAGTTGCAACGCGCCGAGCCGCCGACAGACGAATGGTAAATACTATCGGCGGCGGCCATGTTGGAAAAAAAACTAGACAGTCAAACACGTAGAAAATGGAACGTGGCGGCACAGTCTAATGGCGTCCTTGTTTCCACCTCCTCCACACACGCCAGTCGCCAGCGGCTGTGACATCACGCCTGGCTTCTGAAAGGTTGAGATACAAGGATTGGGACCTCCCTGATGATGTCATGGAAGTGTTGCTTTCAGCCAGAAGACCAGCAACAAAGTCTTTATACCGCTGCCGTTTGAACAAATTTTGCAGCTGGTGTAGAGAAGAGAATATCGACCCCTTTTCATGTGGTACACCAACGGTGTTATCCTTTCTACTCTACTTGGCAAATTCAGGCCTTCAAGTTCACTGCAGTGGAGCCTTCGTATTTCAAATTACCCTTAGTAATACAATTTCTAAAGGGATTAACTAATGTCTACCCTCCAAGACCTTTCCAGGTTCCTTTATGGAACTTAAATGTAGTCTTAAATTTCCTGATGGGTACTCCTTTCGAACCACTCCACACTTGTTCGCTAACATTTCTTACCCTTAAAACTGTCTTATTAGTGGCTTTAACATCTGCAAGAAGGGTGAGCGAATTACAAGCTCTATCTTGTAAACCCCCTCATACAATTTTTATAAAGACAAAGTTGTCCTACAGGTGAAGCCTAATTTCCTCCCAAAGGTGGTTTCTGAATTCCACATCACTCAGAAAATTACCTTACCTTCATTCTATCCGCCTCCCCATCTGGGGAAAGAGGAAGAAAGGCTACATAGGCTGGACCCAAAGCGGGCTTTAAGCTTTTACATCAGCAGACTTGCTAGGATTAGGCAAGCAGACCAACTGTTCGTAGGTTACTCAGGGCACAAATTAGGACTACCGATAACAAACCATTTCCAGATGGATTATTTTGGCCATCCTGGAATGTTACAAACTAGCAGGGAAAGAGCCTCCTCAAAATCTTAGGGCTCATTCAACCAGGGGTATCGCAGCCTCCTCGGCCCTCCAAAGAGGGGTTCCGGTTCGAGACATATGTGCGGCTGCCACATGGTCGTCCGCACATGCCTTCACAAGATTTTACAACCTGGATTCCTCCTCTAGTGAAGAGACTAGGTTTGGCAAAGCCGTATTACATTCGGTTCATTCCTAAAAGGAAACGTGGCGTTTTACTCCCACCTCCAATTGCACACCACTGCTATGGGAGTCTATCAAAAATAAGGAATACGTCCGAGGACACAATCCCTTCGAAGAACAAGTTACTTCTTACCTTGTAACGTTCTTTCGATGGGATGTTCCTCCGACGTATTCCTTATCGCCCCTCCCATCGCTCCCCGCAGTAATACTTCCCTTGTGGTTGCAGTTTACGCTCCTTCAAGGTCAATAACCAATTCATGTAAAACAACTGTTAACGTCAAAACGGAACTGAGCAACGGACGCTGCGTGAGTATTTTATACGCGCGATGACGTCGGCGCAGATAGGGAGGCCGTCGAGGGACATCGGCTCGAGGGACGTCAACGCGCAGCGCCCTCTACTGAAAAAAATATGTATATATTTTCCGAGGCCAGCAAGCTGGGAGATGATCTATCAAAGATAAGGAATACGTCGGAGGAACATCCCATCGAAAGAACGTTACAAGGTAAGAAGTAACTTGTTCTTCTGATGCTTGAAACTGCTTAGATTCACATGCGCCCACCCATCCCCCCACTCTCTTGGAGTAGAAGGTGTATAGCTGTCTTCTTGCTTTATCACTATTTATCTGCTTTATTACATCTGTACTTGCGCTACATTTCATGCTACCTCATGTCAGAAACAAAACAATCTGAGGGACCTTGATGCGTGAAGGACCATGGGTACAGTGGACGGAACACTGGGGATAGTATTACTGACACGCCCAGTCGACATCTCTTAATGTAATGTAATACTCTGCGACTACCACTAGATGTTGGCCTGTGCATAGCAATGTTTTTTTTCCGCCATCATAGTGTTCTTTGCTGACGCCATTATTTAGAAAGTTGTATTCTAGTATATCTTTCTGTCCTTTTGATATCCGTTTACCGCAAGATCCTCGGCAACGGCTTCTAGGACAAGTTTCAATCGTCGACGGCCTCAACACCTGTCTCGACAATCCTTTGTCTACGGAATCTGAAGGCCCCATCAGGCCTCGTCCCTGCACAGTAGGCGGAGCAGGGGGAGGTTCATATTCTAGTCTCGTAAGAGACTGTATATTTCCCTTTACTCACATCTATTTCGCCAGGCTGTCATCCCCTATTTCGCCAGGCTGTCATCCCCATACATCATGAAAAACACCCCTTTTAAATTTTGCCCTTCCTGGATTAGGAAGTTTCACTGGAAAGACTTGCACTGGGTGTGCAATCTTTTTCTCCCGAGGGATCACGCCGGCGGACAATGCAAGTCTTGCAAACTGTTCAGGCCTATAACCCTAAAGGACCACAAGACCAAGCGCTGGGCCCAACACGCCATGTAGGCTGAGGCCGGCATGGAGGTCGAGAGAACCTCAGTGAGAGCAGCATCAACATCTTAAGAGGGCAATCAGAATCCACTGGATTTCCGCCTGCTAGCCCCCAACCCAAACTTGAAGGCTGGCGGTTCTGCTATGGGGACGCCACCCGGTGGCTCAAGCACTACCAAGTCTCATCACACCATATCCTCCATGGCCGAAGGTAGACCACACTGCTACTCCTACTCCTTCTCCCTCCCTCTGTAGTACCAAGCTCCTCACAGTGGACCACAAAGCAATTGATAAAGTTATGAGGAGGATGTCCTGCTTGTTTATTAATTTCTTTGACCACCCTGAGGTCCTCCCAAATCTTCAGGGAACCCCAAAGAGCAGGAATGCAGCTACTCAGTGTGGCAGCAGTCATTCAGCCCACTGCCAAAAAAGCCCAACAAGACACCACGCATGCTACCACCTCGCATCGGGACCTAGGGCAAGATAACTTATTATTAAGATACTCCGTAAATACCTCCCTTCGCTCCTCTACCTCTAACTCCCTCATGGTCAGTTGCTTTTCAAAGAAACAAGCTGAAGGTAGATATGTCTTCGGCTGGGGCCTCCCTTTGGAACTGCCTCCCTGCCACCTTGAAACTTGTGGAGAACCACCTTCTGTTCCGGAAGCTCCTCAAGACCTTCCTCTTCACCTCTGCCTTTGCCCCTCTTCTCCCCCCCTGATCTGCTTTCTCTCTCGGCACTGTGCACCTGGCTACCCTCTATCCTTCGGGCCCAGGTACCTGCTCACCCTGCTACCCTCCTGCACTGCCTCTGGGCCACCCCTTGCACTGGAGCCTGTATCTGTACCCATACAGTGCCCCACCCACTCCTCTTCTGCACTTATCAGATACACCCTATCTGACTAACCTAGCACTTTGCCACTTACCGGCTGCACTACCACTGTTTATCACCTTTATTTATTTATTTGACTTATTTATTCTGCTCTTTATGCTCCGCACTTTCCAATGCCCCCCCCCTCCATGCACTTCCTCCTTTTTCCTTTCCCCATGCACTTGCATGTTCTCAATGTTACTGGGCCTAGTAAGATCGTTGTTTTTGTTTCTCCCTTGTTCCCCTCCCTTCGCCTGGTCACGCTCTGAAACACTGTTGTACGAGTGCAATATAAATAAAATATCATATCATTATCATATCACACAAAGCTCGCACGACCCTGGCACATGCACGGACCCAGAGGACGAAGGGGACACGGTTGACTTGGAACAATATTATGATGACAATTTGGACATATACATCATCCAGTCCCCAGATCACACCACCCACCGGTGGCTGACTCCCCGGTAGAAAACCAATTACTATATAATGACCTGCTCCTAAATGCAGCAGAGCAATTCAAATTAGACGCCCAAGTCGACAAAGACATTGTGGAGGACATCCTCGGGGATAAAAATCAGCAACCCAATGTATCCCCCTGTTACAATCAGTACAGAGATGCATCCAACCATCTCTGCTTACACCCAGTTTAACACGGACAGTCAACCCATGCATCGAGAAGATGTGCAGACTAGCCCCCTCAGGCCCCTTCTACATTAGGATGCAGTTAAAGCCTAACGGTTTAGTAGTTACTACGGCAAGAAAGAGGGTGAGAACCCTTTTAGCCTTTGCCGAAGCCCCTCCTGACAAGGAGAGTAAGAAAATCTACACCCTGGGCAGGAAGGTAGCTTCATCGGCAGCCTACCAAACAAGAATAGCTAATAACATGACATTATTAGCCAGTTAAAATTGTCGCAAGCGGGATAAAATTGCTCAACAGATGGACTCCGTCCTAGACTCAGTCCCAGAGCCCCTCAAAACACAGCTCTCACTCACCATCGCAGAGAGGAAACAAGTAGCCAACTGCATCCTCAAAAACAACGTAGACGCAGCAGACTATGCAGGGAGAATCGTGGCAGAAGGCACACTAATTAAACGCCACGCATGGCTACGCCAATCAGACTTCAAACTAGAAACCCAGGCAACCCTCCTAAACCTGCCCATTGAACCCAACGCTTTGTTTTGCAGAGCGGTGGAGGATGCTCTCAAGAGTGCAAAAGAGGACTACAACACCCTCAATTCCCTAGGGAAGCTCGCCAACAAACCCTTGGGGCAAAGAGGGAGCTCTAACTCTCGCTATTTCAGAGGCCAAAACTCACAACGTGCCTCAAATTACAATCAAGGTGTCCCTGGTTCGTCCTGGGGTTCGTCACAAGGGCAGTCCTCACAACAGGGTTTTCAAAGAGGCCAAAGAAAGTTTCGGTGTAGGGGCAGGTCCTACTCCTCAAGAGGGGGCTTAACCCCCCCCCCCCAAGCCCCTAAGCAGTGACCACCCACTACAGGTTCCTTCCCATGCCACTCCAGTAGGAGGTTGTATTTCACACTTTACCCACGCATGGGAAGGGATCACTTTCGACAAGTGGGTACGTTCCACCATGGTGTGGGTTTATTGCATAGAACTGATCCAAACACCAACTAACCAACCACCCACCCGCCAAGACAAAGGCAGTTTTCACAGGAAGAACAATGTATCATGTTGGAAGAGGTGAAGGTGCTGCTTCTAAAGGACGCCACAGAAATCGTCCCTCCAAACCAGGTAAACAAGGTTATTTATTCAATGTACTTCCTTGTGCCGAAAAAAGACCTAACAATGCGCCGTGTCCTCGACCTGCACCCTGCACACCTATGTCAAGCCACAAACATTTTTCATGACAACACTACAGGAGGGGATCCCACCGTTAAAACAGGGGGACTACATGGCACCCTTGAATATGAAAGATGCATACTTTCATATTTCAATGTTCCCCGTGCACAGAAGGTTCTTGTGTTTCAAAATAGCGAACCAGCACTACCAATTCAAGGTGCTACCCTTCAGCATAGCCTCCGCTCCAAGGGTATTCACCAAGGTACTACCGGGAGTGGCAGCGCATCTGCACAGAGAATCAATCCCAGTGTACCCTTATCTGGACTGGTCGATAACAGGGGAATTCCCCCAAATTTGCATGCAAAATACCCAGAGAACAATCAATCTCCTGTTGCAATTGGGATTCTGTTACGCTCACGTGGTCTCTGCAGAAGCGTTGGGGCACGGTTGCAACCCTCCCTGAACTTGACTCGCCCCCTTCAGGCCTCTCCCTCAGTAGAAAAGCTGTGAGCGGTGGTACGTGGTGATACTGCTCCTGTATGGAGATAAGAGTGTGTGAGTGCGCCAATCTGTGATTGTTGTACGTCTCAAACCTTTCACCCCAAAGTACGGTTTCTGTGAGCATACGCCGGTCCATAAAGCTCACCTGTGAATTATGGAATATTAGCTCTCCGTCCTGCTACTTCTGGCAGGGGCGTGTCAATTGGGATCTAGTTCCTTCACTGATCCTTGATAAGGATTAGTTCAGTCCAGCTGCAACTATGCTTCTCCTTATGATTGGTAAGTCTTTCTTGAGCGCTTGTGATGCTCCTATTTATGCCCACAATAATGTTGCTCTTCTGTTTTCTTCCCTTGCATGGAAATGCGGCCTCTATGCAGCTGTGAGACGCGGCCGGATGGAAGGTGGATGCTACCGCAATGTTCGACAGCAGGTAAGTGATGGTTTAAGGAAAAGCGCAAAGTATGGCTAAGCGCAACCTTAAACTGACAGTTTTTTCGATGTCTATCCTTGTCTTCTGTTTTTCCTTGCAGGCGCTGCTGTCGACGATGAAGCGTGTCGTGCTTCGGTGCCAAGATGAACATGTCGGCGTTCCGGAAAGTGTAAAGATGAAGACTTGGTTCGCCGAAGAGATGCACAGGTAAGAACAGCTTCCCCCAGTTGTTAAGTATGCTGGCAGGAAGCAGGATCTTCAAAGGTATGTCTGACCTCAGGTGACGGTGAGCGTTACGCTGCTTGCAAGTGCAGAATAATGCAAAGCGTCTATCTTGAGGATCGGGGCAGCTTATATAGCTGAGATCGTGGCACGGCCATTAGGGCCGGCTTATCAGCCACACCCTACCACTCCTAGAGAGTGAGCACGTGCGAAGGCAATCCATTAGCAGCCACACCCAAGAATACACTTGGGGCTGCTTAATGGATGGAATGTTCAAGGTTAATGCATCTGAAGTGCTAAGTCCATAATAAAAGCTTTTTGGTGTTAAATTGATGTTCTTGTTTACTTTTGTTCATGAGCCTGGCACCAAAGGCACCAGGACAGTGTCCACCCAGGTATCCTGTGCATGCGACGCTTGCATGCCTGTGGCCCTGACTTCATGAACATGACAGCACTCCTCCTCAAGGCCCCTCTCAATGGTGGTTCTCCTCCTGGTCCTGGTTTGGTGGGATTATTGCCATGGATCTGTCTGATTAAATGCAGAGCATGGACGTGTTCACTGGGTTCCCAAGTTCGGTCTTGAGGTCCGTAACCTTTCCAGTCAATTAGGTAATATAATTTTGATCGAACCACCGTGGAGTCCAGGATGGATTTAACTTCATATTCTGGTTCCCCATCTATTAATTCGGGCTCTGGCCGAGAACCAAGCCGTATATTGGACTTCATTGGTTTGAGGCGAGAGACATGAAATACGGGGTGAATTTTCATGTGAGATGGTAACTCCAATTTCATGGCGACAGGATTGATTATGGACTTTATAGTATAGGGGCCCAGGTATCATGGGCGGAAAGCTCTTGGCCCCTTCAGGGGAATATATTTGGATGTTAACCACATCTTTTCTGCAATCTGGTAGGCGGGAGCTTCCTTCCGATGTCGATCAGCAAACAGTTTTTGTCTTGCTTTAGCCTTGGTCAGATCCTCTGTCGCCTCCTTAAGAACCTGAGTGATGGTTGTATGCAAGTTTTTTATGGCTGGCATTTCCAGGGTATCGGGTGGATCAAATACTGATGTCCTCGGATGTCTTCCGTGCATACTGTAGAATGGAGTTTGCCCTGTGCTTGTGTGAACTGAGTTGTTGTATGCATACTCGTCTATCCAGAGTATATTTTTCAAAGAATCCTCAGACTATTGCAACATACACCTGAGATATTGCTCTAAAGTTTGGTTGGTTCGTTCAGTTTGCCCATCAGTTTGAGGGTAATGGCTTGTGGACAACCGGAGATCGATTTTGTCAATCATACAACACTTTATCCAAAAGGCAGAAACAAATTGCCTTCCGCAATCGGATACTAATATTGATGGAAATCCATGCAATCAAACAATTTGCTCTAGAAACACAGAAGCGAGAGTTGACGCAGTTGGGAGTCCCTTCAGAGGGATGAAATGGGCCATTTTGCAGAATAAATCCACCACGACTAATATGGTGGTGTATCCATTGCAGGGTGGAAGATCTGTGATGAATTCCATTGACAGGGTATGCTAAGGTGCTGGCGGTACTGTTGGGGGATGTAGTAAGCCTGCAGGGTTCTGTTTCTGAGACTTGTGTTGTTCAGACACTGCAGGTTTCAATAAATTGGGCGATGTCTTTTCGCCAGGTTGGCCACCAGTAGTTTTGTTTTACCTTAGCCTGAGTTTTGGCTCTTCCTGGGTGTCCTTCCACTAATGAATCGTGGTAATTTGTGATGATTTCCTCTGCAGTTCTTGGTCTTAGACATATAATCGTCCTTGGAAATATGGTAGATTGTCTTCGATGTTGTACTGGTCACCTTTCAACAGCCCTTCCTGTTGTGTTGATTGATCCATCGGGGATTGCAAACTGGTTCTTTGGTCATCCATACACGTGGTGGCAGCTATTCTGGTTTGAATCCTTTCCTCCGGAATTATGGCCACGGGGTCAGATACTGTAAAAGCCTATTTTTCTTCACTCATGCATGAAAAAGCGCCTGCTTTCCCATTGCGTACTCCAGGTCTATAAGTGATAATAAAATCGTATTCCGTGAAAGAGAGCCCAACGAAGTTGCTGCGAGGATTGTGCTTTGGCGGTTTTCAAGTATTGCAAGTTACAGTAGTCTGTGATGACAGTGACCGTATGTCTCGCCCCAAGAAGGTAATGTCTCCAGGCCTTGAATGCTGCTTTAATCGCCAGTAATTCCTTATCCGTAATTGCATAGTTCAACTCTGGGGCTGAAAATGTGCGGGACCAGAAAGCGATGGGGTGTAGTTGTCCTGTTTCAGGGTCTCGTTGTGACAATACTGCTCCCATGGCTATTTTTGAAGCATCTGTCTCAACTATGTAAGGTAGGTCTGGTCGTGGGTGTCGAAGGACTGGTGCTGTAGTGAATGCTTGTTTCAACTTCTGGAAGGGCTTCTTCAGCTTCTGTCGACCAATAGAACTTTAGATTTTTCTTTATCAAGGAGGTAACTGGGTGTACAACTTGTGAAAACCCAGGTATAAACCAACGGTAAAAGTTGGCGAATCCGAGCACGCTTTGCACTCCTTTCGTTGGTGAGGGCCATTGGAGGATTGCATCCACCTTTCGTGTATCCATATGTACGCCTTGTGGTGTGAGCATGAAACCGAGAAACTCACCCTCGGTTACATGGAAAAAACCTTTTTCCAACTTGGCATACAATTGGTGTTGTTGAAGCTTCTCTAAGACTGCCTGGACATGGCCTACATGTTCTTCCATGGAATTTGAGTAGATAAGAATGTTGTCAATGTAAACAAGAGCACAAACAGCCAGTAGTTCAGAGTACATCATTCATATAAAAATTGGAACGCCGCGGGGGCATAGCATAGCCCGGAGGGCATGACCTGGTATTCAAAGACGCCGTACTTCGTGCGAAGGCCGTTTTCCACTCGTCTCCTTCTTTTACTCTTACAAGATGGTATGCTCCTCTTTTTTTGTGTAGATTTGAGCATGTTTCACTTGGTCCAGGAGCTCTGGTATAAGTGGTAAAGGATATCGATTTTTTTACTGTGATCTGATTGATGGCTCTATAGTCGATGCAAGTTCTTAAGTCCCCCT
Organism: Ambystoma mexicanum; assembly: GCF_040938575.1. NCBI lineage: Eukaryota > Metazoa > Chordata > Amphibia > Caudata > Ambystomatidae > Ambystoma > Ambystoma mexicanum. The sequence continues at coordinate 1,355,940,501 of NC_090921.1, read as the reverse complement.
CCTTTTTAGGCACGAAGAATAAGGGCGAGGAGGCAGGTGACTTGGACGGGCGAATGAAACCATTTGCCAGATACTGATCCAGGTAAGCTCTAAAATGCTGATTTTCCTGTTCTGTCAGAGCGTAAGTTTGGCTGCAAGGCACCTGGGCTCCGGGTACAAGATCTATTTGACAATCGTAGGGTCTGTGCGGGGGCAGAAAGTTGGCTTGCTCTTAAGACATACTGGTAATCTTGGTATTCAAGCGGTAAGGAGCTGATGAGGCCCAACACGATTCCTTTCTTCGGTTTCAGATTGGTGTCATCTTTTTTGTAACCTGTGTCGGCACAATCATGAGGAAATGTCAGAACTCGTTTTCGCCAGTCGATCCTAGGATTGTGGGTCTCCAGCCAGGGCATTCCCAATATCATCTGGAACGGAGGAGCACTGATGAGATCGAAAGTAATGTCCTCTTGATGCCCGTCCTGACACAGAAGCTTGACTTTCTCTGTGTATTGTCACCGTGCCGGATGATAGCTGAGAACCATCCACAGTAGTGACGTTTTCCGATTTCTGCTTCTGTCGGGGAGGAAGGCCTATTCGGAGAGCCAAATCTTGGTCAATGTAGTGACCCACAGCACCACAATCAATATATACCTCCAAGGCATGTATTGTTGATGGTTGCTTGTGATTCACCAAAAGCACTGGAAGGACTAGATGTGAGGTCTGTACAGATTCCTTTTGGATGCTCTACAAGCGGAACCCTACACTTGTCGGGCATTGGTGTTTCCCGAGTACTGTTCTTCTTCATCACTTTAGTCTGTTGCCCCAACCGTTTTCTTGGGTGGTTTTACCGGGCAGTCACAGAGGAAGTGACCTGCTTGTCCACAATATAAGCAAAGCTGTTGTCTTCTTTTTTCCCTTTCTGCTTTGGTAAGGGGACTTCGTAATCCACCAATTTGCATTGGCTCAGACTGTTCATGTGGTTTAGTCGGATTCTCACGAGGTCGTACGTAAACTGACCATCCCTCTGATCTAGCTCGATCCATTTTCCGATTCTGCAACCTATGATCGAGTTGCACCGTCAGGTCTATGTAGTCCGCACACGTCTCAGGGGGATTCACCACTTGCGCCAACACATCCTTAAGTTCTCCACATAACCCTCGGTAAAAGAGTGTAGTCCTCTTCTCTTCTGGCCAGTTGGTCTGGGCTATGAGACGATTGAAGGTTGCAATATAGTGTAACGCTCACCTGATTCCCGTAGAGGCGCCGGTATTGACTGGGCGTATACCGTATCTTCAAAGGTGATGTGTAACACACGGCTGGCTCTTTGGGCTGGACCTCTGTGCACTGTATGTCTGGTTCGAAGGGTAAGATGTCTTAGGTAATTGAACGCCGTGCTCTCCATCTGCCTCGAGGCAGGGTGCTGTAACCAGTTTCTTCACTGGATAAGGGGAGCAGGCCTCTTGACTTCAGAGGACTGCTGTCCGTCGTTTACTGCACGAACGGTAAGTTTCGAGTAATTCTAATGTCTTTAAAGTCTTTAGTAATGTCTCTTGTTTTGCAGGGTTCCGGCGATGGCGGATGGCGGGCTGACGTGAGTTGAAGATGGAGCCCGTGTGATGAATAGAAGCGCCTGGAAGCACGTAAGTAAGCGCTTGTTACCTGCTTCACGATGCGCTCTAACTGTCTTTTTATTTTGCAGGTACAAGTTCGGGGCGGCTGCTGGGTGCCGGAATACCCACTGGGTTAGATGTGGAAAGGAGTAATGGCACGTGAGTATTAAAGTTCCCCAATGTCTTTAAACGCACCTTGTCTTGTCTTTCAGATGCGGGATGCAGCGCCGAAGGCCTCCGGAGCGTGCGAAGAGTAGGTAAGCCTTTGTCTTTCAGATGCCGGAATGCAGTGTGAAGACCTCCGGAGCGCACGAAGAGTAGGTAAGCCTTTGTCTTTCAGATGCCGGAATGCAGCGCGAGGCGTTGGTGACAGCCGATGGACCAGGTAAGTGAAGAGCTGTCACTGAAGACTGTAATGCTAACCTGTTCCTTCTTGTCTTTATAGGCGTTGCTGAAGACTGGATTCAGAATGGTAAGCCTTTTTCCTTAGGCCCAGGATCAGATGCAGAAGACACGATGAGCGTTCTGCTGCTGACGATGCAGAATAATGCAAAGCAAGATTCATCCATCGGGTGTGGTTTAAATAGCCTCCTGTAGTGCTTAGGTGTCTCCTTCCACAGCCACGCCTAAGAAAAGAGTTCCTGCTTTCCAGAAGAGTTCCAGTGTTCTGAATCTAGGGAGTGGCTCCTGCCCCACCCAACAGGAAAAGTAGTTCCAAACAGAAGAGGATCAGGGACTCAACTGGCAGGCAAGTAAGCAGCATGGTCTGCTGCAGGTAAGTCCACCCAAGCATTATGAGCCCGGCGCTTCCAGCGCTGGGACTGGGCATATTTATGAGCCTGGTGCCACTGGCGCCAGGACTGGGTCCAAAAGGTCCCAATTGGGACTGGTTGGCACTCGGAACCTGGGTTATGGATCTGCTTCCAAGGGAGTTGCGAAAACCCTGACCTTTTGGAAGCAGAGATCATAACAGTACCCCCCCCTCAAAGCCCCTCCCAAACCGGGCTTCTCCGGGGGTTTTGGCTTGTCAGGAAATGTTCGGTGAAATCTTTTGATTAGGCGAGGAGCGTGGACATATTCAGCAGGTTCCCAGGATCTCTCTTGGGGGCCGTAGCCTTTCCAGTCAATTAGGTAGAATAGTTTAGATTTGGAGATCTTGGAGTCCAGAATGCTTTTGACTTCAAACTCGAGTTCTCCATCAACTAGGATAGGTTTTGGAGATTTGGTTAGTCGGGTTTGCGGTTGCACGGGTTTTAATAGAGACTGGGAAGACCGGATGTATCTTCATGTGCGGGGGCAAGTCCAACTTGACCGCTACTGGGTTTACTATGGTAGTGATGGAATAGGGACCAAGGTATCTTGGGTTGAATGTGCGTGGCCCTTTTAGAGGTAGATATTTGGTGGATAACCAGACTTGATCCCCTACTTGATATTGAGGGGCTTCCTTCCGATGTTGATCTGCTCCTTTCTTGTATTGTTCTTTAGCCCTTTGAAGGTGAGAAACAGCTTCCTTAAAGGCTTGGGTGATTGTAGAATGCAGGTAGTCTACTGCTGGTGTTTCAAGATCTTGGAGGGGATCCAACTCCGAGGTTCGAGGGTGACTGCCGTACAAAAGAAAAAACGGGGTTTTCCCAGTTCCCGAATGGACAGAGTTATTGTAGGCATATTCGGCTATCCAAAGGATGTCTTTCCAAGTTTTTTCAGTTTGTTGCAGCATGCAGCGTAAACACAGTTCCAGAGTTTGATTGGTCCTCTCGGTTTGTCCGTCGGTCTGAGGGTGGTGACTGGTCGATAGTCTCACATCAATTTGAGCCGACCGACAGCAACTTCGCCAAAAATGAGAAATAAATTGACTACCTCGATCCGAAATTAGAACTGAAGGAAAACCGTGCAGTCGGACGATGTTTTCGAGAAATTCTCGGGCCAGAGTTGCTGCTGTTGGCAAGCCTTTGAGCGGAATGAAATGCGCCATCTTGGAGAATAAGTCCACGATTACTAGAATCGTATTGTATCCGGAGCATGGAGGTAGATCGGTGATGAAGTCCATAGAAAGCGTATGCCAAGGGCGAGGTGGGATGTCAATGGGGCGTAAGAAGCCTGCTGGTCTTTCCTTTTGACTCTTGTTTTGGGCGCATACTCCACAGGACATTATAAAGTCTCTGATATCTTTTTTCCAAGACGGCCACCAGAAGTAGCGCTTGATCTTTTCTGAGGTCTTGGCTATACCGGGATGTCCTTCCATTAAAGAATCGTGATAACAAGAGATTACTTTTTTCTGTAAATCTGTACTGGGTAGGTATAATCGTTCTTGGAAATACAATAAGTTGTCCTTTACTGCAAAGTCCTTTCCCTGCAGATGCCAATTCTGTATGTCTGCTGGAGTTACAAGTTGCCTGGCTTTATCCTTAACTTCCTCTATGGATTCTGTGGCGATTACACCCAGAATTCTTTGTTCGGGAATGATTGGTACAGGTTTAGGGTTGATCAAGTGTTCTTCCACTCCCATCCGAGAAAGGGCATCAGCTTTACCGTTTTTTGTACCAGGTCGATAGGTAATTATGAAGTCAAACTCGGCAAAGAATAATGCCCAACGGAGTTGTCTAGAGGATTGGGCTTTTGCGGTTTTCAAATATTGCAGGTTTCGGTGATCCGTAATCACAGTAACGGTGTGTCGGGCCCCCAGCAGACAATGCCGCCAAGCCTTAAAGGCAGACTTGATAGCCAGAAGTTCCTTGTCAGTAATCGTGTAATTGATTTCAGGAGGCGAGAATTTGCGGGACCAAAATGCCACGGGATGCAACTGATTGGTTACCGGGTCCTTTTGTGATAGAACTGCCCCCATGGCAAGGCTTGAAGCATCAGTTTCCACGATGTAGGGGAGTTCGGGGCGAGGGCGTTTTAAGATTGGTGCAGAGATAAATTTAGTCTTCAAATCCTGGAAAGCTTGTTCCGCCTCGGTAGACCATTCAAAACGTTTGTTTTTCTTTAACAAGGCACTGATGGGCTGGACTATTCAAGAGAATTCGGGGATAAACCTGCGGTAAAAGTTAGCGAAGCCTAACATGCTTTGCACACCTTTTACGGAGGATGGTGATGGCCATTTGAGAACTGCATCGACCTTCTTTGAATCCATACGCACTCCGCCAGGTGATAATATGAATCCCAAGAATTCAACTTCAGTCACGTTGAAAACACATTTTTCCAATTTAGCGAAAAGTTTGTGTTGACGCAATCTTTCGAGGACCATTTTCACATGTTTCCGATGTTCAGATTCCGATGTAGAATAAACGAGGATGTTGTCAATGTAAACAACAACACACACATCTATGAGCTCTCTGAGGACATCGTTCATAAAATATTGAAAGGCGGCCGGGGCATTACAAAGTCCGAAGGGCATGACCTGATATTCAAATAGCCCATACTTGGTGCGGAAGGCCGTCTTCCATTCATCGCCCTCTTTTACTCGTACCAAGTGGTAAGCTCCTCTAAGATCCAGCTTTGTATATATGCATGCTTTTCTGACTTGGTCCAGGAGTTCAGGGATCAAAGGTAACGGATATCTATTCTTAACGGTGATCTGGTTCAGGGAGCGATAATCTATACAAGTTCTAAGGTCTCCTTCCTTTTTTGGAACGAAGAACAAAGCTGAAGAAGCAGGGGACTTGGAAGGACGAATAAACCCATTTGCCAGGTATTGATCCAGGTATTGTCGAAGGTGAAGGTTCTCAGGCTCGGTGAGGGCATAAATTCTACTACAAGGAGGAGTAGATCCAGGTGTCAGGTCGATCTGGCAGTCATAAGACCTATGAGGAGGTAGAGAGTTAGCCTGATCCTTCCGGAAAACATCTTGGTATTCTAGGTATTCGGGAGGTAACTGGGGAGTCCCTGAAGAAATTGCTGCCAGTGCAACACCAGGTGGAGGGTGACAAGTAGAGACACATTCTGGAAACTGGACCGTTCTTGCTCGCCAATCGATCAGAGGATTGTGTTTCTCTAACCAAGGTATTCCTAGAATAATCTGAAACTGAGGGGCCTTGATCACATCGAACACGATCTTCTCATGGTGTCCATCTTGACTTGCTAGCGTCACTTCTTGAGTGGTATGCGTTACTGGCCCGGAGGCTATCTCCGTACCATCCACCGTAGTAATGACGTCCTTTACAGCCTTGGGACAAAGAGTTAGATTCATCCTCAAAACCATTTCATGATCCACATAATTGCCGATGGCACCGCTGTCGACGTAAGCTTCAATTGCATGTAATCGATCCGAATTATCAGGGCTAATGAGGACCATAGGTATCACGAAATGCGAGGTCACGGAACTGGTTTTCACGCTCGGCAAGAGGACCTCTATTCTTGTCGGGCGAGGTCGTTTCCCTGCTCAGAGTTTGTAACTTTGGTAACTGCAGCTCCTACTGCCTTCTTGGCAGGCTTCACCGGACAGTCTCGAAGAAAGTGCCCTGAGTTTCCGCAATAGAGGCATAATTGCAACTGTTTTCTCCTTTCCCGCTCCTTTTGTGTTAAAGGACCTTTCAGACCCCCTTTTTGCATGGGTTCCCCGGAGTCTACTCCTTTGGAAGGAGTTGGCGGTTTGGAAAATACTCGAGCATCAAACTTGGAACGATCGGCCTTCCTGTTCTGCAGTCTGTGATCTATTTGAACGACTAAGTCTATATAGTCCGAACAATCTTGTGGGGGATTCACTACTTGGGCTAACACATCTTTGAGCTCTCCGCGTAGACCTCTATAAAACAGCGTAATCCTTTTGTCCTCAGGCCAGTGAGTTTCCACTATCAGTCTGTTGAAAGACGCAATATAAGCCAAAAGGTCTTGATTACCTTGTCGCAACGAAAGAAGCTCATTGTCCAAGGCCTGCCCCTGTGAATGTCTTGCGAACAGTTTTTCCATACTGAGCTGAAAAGCTTGAAAATCATGGAGGACCGGATCATCTTGATTTACTAGAGGGATCGACCAGTCTGCCGCATTGCCACTAAGGTACGAAAGCACGAAAGCTACTTTAGCTTGATCAGTTGGAAAGGCTGCTGGCCGGCATAAGAAATGCAACCGGCACTGATTGATAAATACTGCAAACCTCTTTGGGTCACCAGAAAATCGTTCGGGCGGAGCCAGAGGTACATTCCCAGGTAGGTTGATCTGCACTGGATTCATAGAGGATGTAGAAGGAAGATTTCCCCCAGATGCGGGTAACGGGGTCTGTCCGGCTTGTGACTGTAGCAATTGTCTAGCGAGATCATCTGTTCGCTCCTTGTAAATAATCAGTTCCCTTCTTAGAGCGTTCGTTTCCTGACGGGCTGCATGCACTTCTGCCCTTAGTTCCCCAAGTAACTGGGCTAGCTGGTCGGTATCCGAGGTTTCCATAGCGCCTGGACGGGAGTTTTGTGGTTGGCTTTGCATTCTGTAACGCTCACCTGATTCCCGTAGAGGCGCCGGTCTTGACTGGGCGTATACCGTATCTTCAAAGGTGATGTATAACACACGGCTGGCTCTTTGGGCTGGACCTTTGTGCACTGTATGTCTGGTTCGAAGGGTAAGATGTCTTAGGTAATTGAACGCCGTGCTCTCCATCTGCCTCGAGGCAGGGTGCTGTAACCAGTTTCTTCACTGGATAAGGGGAGCAGGCCTCTTGACTTCAGAGGACTGCTGTCCGTCGTTTACTGCACGAACGGTAAGTTTCGAGTAATTCTAATGTCTTTAAAGTCTTTAGTAATGATGTCTCTTGTTTTGCAGGGTTCCGGCGATGGCGGATGGCGGGCTGACATGAGTTGAAGATGGAGCCCATGTGATGAATAGAAGCGCCTGGAAGCACGTAAGTAAGCGCTTGTTGCCTGCTTCACGATGCACGAGGTACAAGTTCGGGGCGGCTGCTGGGTGCCGGAATACCCACTGGGTTAGATGTGGAAAGGAGTAATGGCACGTGAGTATTAAAGTTCCCCAATGTCTTTAAACGCACCTTGTTTTGTCTTTCAGATGCGGGATGAAGCGCCGAAGGCCTCCGGAGCGTGCGAAGAGTTGGTAAGCTTTTGTCTTTCAGATGCCGGAATGCAGCGCGAGGCGTTGGTGACAGCCGATGGACCAGGTAAGTGAAGAGCTGTCACTGAAGACCGTAATGCTAACCTGTTCTTTCTTGTCTTTGTAGGCGTTGCTGAAGACTGGATTCAGAATGGTAAGCCTTTTTCCTTAGGCCCAGGATCAGATGCAGCAGACACGATGAGCGTTCTGCTGCTGAGGATGCAGAATAATGCAAAGCAAGATTCATCCATCGGGTGTGGTTTAAATAGCCTCCTGTAGTGCTTAGGTGTCTCCTTCCACAGCCACGCCTAAGAAAAGAGTTCCTGCTTTCCAGAAGAGTTCCAGTGTTCTGAATCTAGGGAGTGGCTCCTGCCCCACCCAACAGGAAAAGTAGTTCCAAACAGAAGAGGATCAGGGACTCAACTGGCAGGCAAGTAAGCAGCATGGTCTGCTGCAGGTAAGTCCACCCAAGCATTATGAGCCCGGCGCTTCCAGCGCTGGGACTGGGCATATTTATGAGCCTGGTGCCACTGGCGCCAGGACTGGGTCCAAAAGGTCCCAATTGGGACTGGTTGGCACTCGGAACCTGGGTTATGGATCTGCTTCCAAGGGAGTTGGGAAAACCCTGACCTTTTGGAAGCAGAGATCATAACATATAGGTTGATACATCTTGACTCCCTTGTCTGAGTGACAACAACTCGTTGCCCAGAGCTTGTCCTCGAGTATGACGGACAAACAATTTCTCAATCTCATGTTGGAAATTCCCAAAGTTCCGGAGTAAAGGGTCATCTTGATTTACCAAAGGTATAGACCAGTCTGCTGCACTACCTCCTAAATACGAGAGTAAAAACGCCACTTTGGCTTGGTCATTAGGAAAGGCTCCTGGTCTGCACAAGAAATGAAGGCGACATTAGTTCATAAATACAAAAAACTTGTTTGGGTCGCCGATGAAGGGTTCGGGAGGGGCTAGAGGCACTGCTCCTGGAAGAACCACCTGAACTGGTGTTGATTGTTGTGGTGTGGAAGAATGAGAAGAATGGGGTCACTCCAGGCAGTGGAACCTGTCCCGCTTTTGCATGTAGCATTTGTCTTGCCAATTGGTCAGTTCTTTCTCGAGTTACAATAAGATCCCTCTGTAATGCATTGGTTTCCTGTCTTGAAGCATGTACTTCTGCCCGTTATTCCCCTAGTAAGAGGGTTAACTGATCTGTTTCTGAAGTTTCCATAATGCCCTGGCAGAGAGTATGAGAGGCTTTGCGTTCTGTTACGCTCACCTGGTCCCTGCGGAGGCGTTGGGGCACAGTTGCAGCCCTCCCTGAACTTGAATCACCCCCTTCAGGCCTCTCCCTCAGTAGAAAAGCTGTTAGCGGTGGTACATGGTGATACTGCTCCTGCATGGAGATAAGAGTGTGTGAGTGTGCCAATCTGTGATTGTTGTACCTCTCTAACCCTTCACCCCAAAGTACGGTTTCTGTGAGCATACGCCGGCCCATAAAGCTCACGTGTGAATTATGGAAGATGAGCTCTCTGTCCTGCTACTTCTGTCGAATGGGATCTAGTTCCTTCACTGATACCTGATAAGGATTAGTCCAGTCCAGCTGCAACTACGCTTCTCCTTATGATTGGTAAGTCTTTCTTGAGCGCTTGTGATGCTGTTCGTTCTGTTTAATGTCTTTGGAATTGTGAACACCAGCCTGCGTAGCATCCAGATAGGGTTGCGAATGACAACATGCCCATACCTGGACAGATCTCTAGATGCTAACTTGCGCCGCATCTGGATGGGGCTGTGAATGTTGGCTTGCCCACACCCAGATAGAATTCTAAACATTGGCCCTCGCCGCATGCAGATAGAGTTGTGGGGGTCAACTGGTGCCACACTGGGACAGAATTGCAAATGCTAGCATGCCAAAGGTCCGGTAACCCACTAACCAATATAAGCTCAAACTCTGTATACTTATCTCACTCAAAAAACTCACACAACCATCTCTCGCACAACAAGTCGCACGCACTTCACAACACTGCAACAACACATAAGCCGGACCAACAGCACACGCGGCCTGTCACCGATCCAATACCCGCACCAAAGCTCAGCATCTGGTGTATACCGAGTTGAAGCAGCCAACAGAACACCACTCCTCTCACTGTCCTACTCCCTCTTCACCTTAATAACCCACCCCACCCCATTTTATCATTTACAGATCCGCCAGAGAGCCTGGGGACCAATTCTGTTGGTGACAGTGAGCGGTACAAATACCTTTAACATTTAACATATGTTGCTCCTATTTATGCCCGCAATAATGTTGCTGTTCTGTTTTCTTCCCTTAGATGGAAATGCGGCCTCAATGCAGCTGTGAGACGCGGCCGGATGGAAGATGGATGTTACCGCAATGTTCGACAACAGGTGAGTGATGGTTTAAGGAAAAGCGCAAAGTATGGCTAAGTGCCAACCTAAAACTGACAGTTTTTTCAATGTCTAACCTTGTCTTCTATTTTTCCTTGCAGGCGCTGCTGTCGACGATGGAGTGTGTCGTGCTGTGGTGCCAAGATGAAGATATCGGCGTTCCGGAAAGTGTAAAGATGAATACTTGTTTCGCCAAAGAGATGTACATGTACGAACAGCTTCCCCCAGTTAGTAAGTATGCTGGCAGGAAGCAGGATATCCAGGAAGCAGGATCTTCAAAGGTAAGTCTGATCTCAGGCGACGTTGAGCGTTACACTGCTTGCAAGTGCAGAATAACGCGAAGCGTCTGCCTTGAGGATCGGGGCAGTTTATATAGCGGAGATCGTGGCCACGCTCATTAGGGCTGGCTTACCAACCACACCCTGCCACTCCTAGAGAATGAGCATGTGCGAAGGCAATCCATTAGCAGCCACACCCAAGAATACACTCGGGGCTGCTTAATGGATGGAATGTTCAAGGTTAATGCATCTGAAGTGCTATGTCCATAATAAAAGCTTTTTGGTGTTAAATGGATGTTGTTGTTTACTTTTGTTCATGAGCCTGGCGCCAAAGGCGCCAGGACAGTGTCCACCCAGGTCTCCTGTGAATGCGACCCCTGCATACCTGTGCCCCTGACTTCATGACCCATGACAGATTCTCAATCAACGAGAAAAAATAGTCTTGTTCCAAGGAAGACCAAACGGTTCTTAGGGTGTGTCATAAAAACAGAAGAGGGTCTACTTTCCGTCAAACGAAAGAGTAAAAAACATACTGCTGCAAATACCTCAATATCTCGCTGGTCGCCAAATAATCGTACTCAAAGCAATGCACTTGCTCGGGATGATGCATCATGCATTTACTTGGTTTCACACGCACGACTGCGCATGCGTCCAATTCAAGAGTGGTTAGCGAAAAAGTGGTCTCAGGCAAGGGGCCAGAGGGACGATCTAGTTGTTTTTTCGCTAACCCTCGTGCAAGCACTGCGCTGGTGGACAAAGGAGAACCTTTTAAAAGGAAAACCTTTTCACAACCTTTTCACAACCCTACAGTGCAAGCACAACAGACACATCACTCACCGGGTAGGGAGCCCACTACCTTCACCACACAGCGCATTGCCTGTGGACAGAGATCACAGCCCAAAACCACATAAACCTTCTGGAACAGCTAGCAGTGCTCAAAGCACTGCAAGCTTTCCAAGAGCGCTTGTCAGGTCAGACAGTACAAGACCTCACGAACAGCACAACTGCCATGTTCTACACAAACAAGCAGGGGGGGGGGGCACACACTCTCCAAGTCTGTCCAGGCTACCACAAAATATTTGGAAGTGGGCACTCAGGCGAGGCATGTTCCCAACATCGCAACATGTTCCAGGGCACTCAATTCTCTGGCAGACTCATTAAGCAGGAAACCTCTACCTGAAGAGCATGAGGGGAAACTCCACACATTAATATCCTGTATGATATCTTCTCCCTATCGGGTTATCCCCTCTCCCCCCCCCCCCCCCCCCCCCCCCCCCCCCCCCCCCCCCCCTTAAACTTGTTCGCCAAAACGCCCAATTCCCAGACTTCGCATCCAGGTTTCCCCCACATGGGTCAGAGGGGAACACCCTGTGGATGAACTGGTCACGGAAATTTGCCTACGCTTTTCCCCGATGATGCTACTGAGTAGGTTGCTGAACAAAATGGACCAGGAACAAGTGACACTAATGGAACTAGTGGCTCCTATGTGGGCAAGACAACCTTGGTTTCCACATCTGCTCAAACTGCCGATGTGCGATCCAATCAACCTCCTGTGCCCCTACAACATGCTCACACAGCACGGGGGGACAACATACCACCCACAACCTCAATCTATGAACTTGGCAGCTTGGCTCCTGAAGTCCTAGAATTTGGTCATTTAAAACTATCACCAAGGTGTATGGACATCCTCAAGGAGGCACGCAAACCAAACACCAGACACTGTTATTTTAACAAATGGAAATGATTTGTAATACGGTGTCAAAGAGTAGAAACCCGATATAATCTACCCCACACATTCTGCACTACATGCTTCACTTACTAGACTCCGGCCTAGCATTCAAGGTTCACCTGGCAGCTCTATCCACGTACACCACTTCTCGAAGCAAGGTGTAATGGTGAAAAGCTCCGGTCATTAAGGCATTCATGGAAGGAGTAAAAAGATTCTACCCTCCCATTTCAAACTCTCCTCCAGGGTGGGACCTAAACATAGTTCTTGCAAAACTCTTGGGACCTCTCCACCCCCCTTGAGCCCATGCATAAATCCGGCCTTAAACGCCTTACCTATAAGACTGCTTTTCTGGTTGCGATCACCTCCATAAGAAGAGTCAGTGAACTACAAGCTTTGTTATCCACAAAGACAAGTGTGTACTTCGAACACACCCTAGGTTTGCACCTAAATTCATATCTAAGTTCTGTCAACCATTCCATCGAACTTCCAGCTTTCTTAAACAAGACAAAACTGCTAAGAAACACGGACCAACTGTTTGTCTCCATAGCACCTGGCAGGGAAGGTGACCACATTTAAAAAAACGCCATCTCCAGATCGATAGTCAAATGGATACATCTCTGCTACTCTGTCAAATAAAACTCTGCCTTTCACAACAAGAGCTCACTCTACCTGGGGTACACGAGCTACCTTGGCCTTTATTGCCAACGTCCTGCTGGGCACGTCTGCATAGAGCTCGATGTAGCAAAGCAGCTAAATAGAGCTCTATCCATACTCGGCACTACTGCATTGACACACATTCTAAATCAGATTCACAAGTGGGGACAAGCAGTGCTAAACATCTATTTGCCGCTGTACCTTCTCACAACCCACCAACTTCTCCAGACACTGCTCGCTACTTTACCCATAGCATGTCATCTAAGCACATTCTCACAAGGGATACATTACTCACCATAATTGTATTTCTGATGCTTGTATCAGCTTAAATTCACATTCACCCACCCTTCCTCCCACGTGGAGTAGAAGGTGCATAGATGTATTTTTGGCTTCATCTGCTATAATCTGCTTTATTACACCTGTGCTCACGCTACACTTCATGCTACCTCATGTCAGAAACAAAACAATCTGAGGGACCTTGACGTGTGAAGGACCCTGGGTACAGTAGATGTCACACTAGGGATAGTATTATTGGCGTGCCCTGTCAACGTCCTTTTTCGAGTTTTCGAAAACAAAAACTGTAATTCTGCGTAGCTACCACTAGATGCCGGCCTATGCATAGCATGTGAATCTAAGCAGCTACAAGAATCAGAAATACGATTACGGTGAGTAATGTATCCCATATATTCCTTAGTATAATTATCAAACAATGTTACCCAATTTAAAGCAACATATTTTAGGATAATTAGAAAGGGATGGTCTCTCTAACACAGAGGTCTTCAAACTGTGGGGCGCGCCCCCCCGGGGGGCGCATCCGCATCCCTGAGGGGCACGAGAGCCCAGCATGAAATGCGTAAAAAAAAATTTAAAAAAAAAACATTTTTTAGATTGTAGGAAATGGTCAGACTGGACCATAAAACGGCCGTAGACACCAATGAAAAAGTGGCCAGCAGTTGCAAATGAATATTCAGTCCTTTAGTCACAGACTGTTTGTTTGAATGGTACCCAAGGTGTTTTTTGTTCAAAGGTAAACACATTGTGATATTTAAAGAATATTTATTCAGCAACAATGGTCAAAACTGCTAGCTGCATAGTGAAGTCACTCCTCAAACTGGCCCATATTGGCCAAAAATGAAAGGAGAAGATCGGAAGGAAGGAAACCAGCAAAGGAGTAGTAGACTGGGCAAGTGAAGGACAAATAACATTTCTGTTTTAGAAGGATATAGATGGAGAGACTGAGAGTTCATGCAAGCCTGGTTGGCCGAAAGACAGAAGAAAAGGGTGGAATGAAGAGCCAGAGAAGGAGAAAGAAAGATGGATTATGTAATCAACATAGACATTATAAGCTATATCAAAGGAGAAATTATCAACAAGTGGAGTGCATAACGGGAAAATAAAAGGGGACCCACAACTGAGCTCTAGGGAACCTAATATTCAAGAATACATTTAGATGACTGTTGGACAGACCAAGAAACAGAGGAGGTACAGTCAGGGAGAGAGAGGAGCAAAACCAGTGAGGACTGCATCCCACCAAGCCCAAGGAAGAAAGCTTGGTGCAGTGGATGGAATTCACCCTATTATCAGAGGGAGGTGAGCCACTGGGGCGGGCTTGTCCTCCTGCTACCTGTTCTGTCCAAAGGGTGCAGCTTCAAGGGTATTGAAAAACCCTCTATCAGAAACACCTAGAAAGAGAAGAGACCATCAGGGATGTTTAATGTCCCCTTATCAGGGAACACAAGAAGCCCCTCTGTGCCTTTAATGCACCCTTCTATCGAGAGAAAATCTCCTTATCAGTTAGCGTTTGTAAGGGTAAGACTTCACTTCAAGCCCTTGTGATAAAGCTGAGCAGTGACACACCTGCCGCTAAACCAGATGTGGTTCAAAAGGATGTCTTTCTTTATTCTTCGTTCACAGAAGTGGTTGGACCAGCAGACACCAGGGAAGTGTCTACAAACGAGGATGGTCCTAGAGTAAACAGTGTCAGGAATGAGTAAATGCAAGTGGGGCCTTCTCTAGATGCACAACACCTTTTAGGAACAAGCTTCCACATGTTAAAGTTCTCAGGAAATTGTTAAGAGTCCTTGTTCCTCCTGGGACACCCTCTTCTACAAGCAATTTCCAAACTATGCAGCCAACAAAAAGATACAAATCCTAGTCTTAACTAGTCTTTTAACCTCATGTCTACCCTAAGCTTTCATCACAAATGCTCGTAGGTGTGGCCACAAATAGTTCACAAATCCTCCCCCTTAATGTTCAATCCTAATCTAACGAAATAGATAATTACTCCTGAGAAGAATCTTGCAAGGTTTACTTACAGTTTAGACCTGTTTCGTCTTCTTGAATTAATCATATCTTTCAGGATCTCTCCTAGTGGTTGGGCTTCTCCGGTTCCTTTCTCAAGATTTATTGTAGCCTCATATTTTTCCAACTTCTACCTGTTGTCCCGCAAAACTCCTTGTGGGGTGAGATTTCTCAGGCTTCAGACTCTAGGCCTAACCAGATTGTGTTTGTGTTGGAATTCACTTGAGGATTCTCCCCGACCTTGAGCTTCTTCAGCATTTTAAACAATGGGCATTTATCTCCCACAGCCCTTCATTCAAGATCTTTTTTAGGCAGATATTATGATGTCGCTCTCCACCCAAGGGTCTGTTTTTCTTTAGTACTTCTTTTGCCTTTAGGCTTCCTTCTTCTTGGTCCAGAAGCCTCTCTCAACAAGGTCTGCCTTCCTTTTCATCAGTGTATTTGAATTTATTTGAGATTTTTACTCCAATGCCCTTTTCAAAGAATAAAATGCAGTACAATAAAATGCAGATTGACCCGCTTTACAAGGTGAGATTTCAGACGGAAGAAGATGATTCTTCATGGAAGTACGGAATAAAAAAAGAGGTAATGGAACAAAGAGAGTAAGAAGGAGAATTCCAGTGCAAAGGGGCAAGAAGCGAAAAAGAACAAAATTGTGTTTGGGCACATGGGGGCTGAGGGACAGATAATAGAATTTGATATTGAGAATGAAGATAACGAAAGGTAGAATAAAAATATACCAAAAATGACTAACTAGGAGCAAGACCATATGGGGATTTAAACACAATACAAATAAAGTTAAATTGGAGACGAGGGTAGAAAGAAAGCCAACCAAGCGAGGCAAGAGATCGAGAGATAGATTCATAAGCAGATAACAAATAAGAGGCAAATAGAAGCATTGAAAACAGCCTCAAATGGAGCCAAGCAAGATATAGGAAGACCAAAGAGAATAGTCGAACAGTAAAAAAGGTGAGAAGAAATAAGAGGTTTAGTAGCACCAAACGTCAGAAAAGGACAAGCTTGCCAAATATTAAAAAGATGAAAACAACAAGAATGAGAGATGGTAGAAATATGAGAAAATGATAGATCAGTGTCAAAATAAGACCAAGGTTACGAGCAGTGGGGGCGTGGCCAAGCAGCCATGGTGTAAGACGTGCTTCTGACCGTCTCCTGCCAATCCGTAATGATCCTTGGGTGTTTGGGCACCTTAACCCTGCACATTCGCTACCTGAGATAGACCGGAACCGGTGGGAACACTAGCTGCATCGAATGATGGAACTCCGCTCAAAATCCAGCAAGCATTAGAGCCGCTACCGCGGAAACTGTGCTGGCGGCGAAGGACGGCGCTCGGATCAAAGATGGCGGCTGTGCGAGCTCGCCGAACAAAGGAATGGGAAGACTGAGAAGGAGGGCTTGCTGCGCGCCTTGAGGGGAAAGCACCATTTGTCAGCCGGGAAAACCGCCCAAGTGACAACGTGAAGTGCCTGAGACTGAGAGGCAGCTAAGGCTGACAATGGGCCCCCAATGTATGGCTAGCCCAGTGGCTGGTTAGGAAGACTGCGGACCCTTCTGGTCTACGGCAACGTGGCTGGGGGCCAGCCAACCTCGCCCTAAACTGGGGGATGCCTGACGGCAGGATGACATCCAAACTCCCCAAATCCAAGGGGAAGCAGCCCACAATGGAAGACTACACCAAGACCCTGCAACAAGCGGAGGGGGCGAGACCAAAGGACAAGATTCCGCCAGAGGACACCACTCTGATGCGCGTTGACCGGCAGATCCTAGAAGCAATTGCAGACCTCAAGGCCACATGGGAAAGCCACTGCTGAACTTAAGGCAGCGCTGGAGCTCAAAATCGGCGCAGTAC
Source organism: Ambystoma mexicanum (assembly GCF_040938575.1). Lineage (NCBI taxonomy): Eukaryota > Metazoa > Chordata > Amphibia > Caudata > Ambystomatidae > Ambystoma > Ambystoma mexicanum. The sequence goes on along the minus strand of NC_090921.1, from coordinate 1,355,923,649 downwards.
TGGAGGAGGTCAACTTGCTCAGACTGGACGTGCGGAAAATGGCGGAACGCACAGATGAGCTGGAGAAAGAAGTGACCATAAACGCGACTGCCCGGACCTCTCACGCCTCAGAGATCCACATCCTGAGGCAGCAGGTGAGCAACTTGGAGAACAGGGCGGAGGAGGCCGAAGAGCGCGCCCGAAGGAACAATGTTTGCATAGTGTGCCTTCCGGAGGGGGAAGAAGGCCTTAACCCGACAGACTTTGTTGAAAATATGCTGTTGCAGGAAATAGGAGTTGGGGTCTTCACGCAAGGCTTCGCGGTGGAGAGAGCACACAGAGTGCTCACGAGGAACCACCCCCCCCCCCCCCCCCCGCAACCTCCCCGAGGCCAATCATCGCCAAGATATTGAACTACCGGGACAGAGAGAAGATACTGGAATATTTCCGGAAGGGGGGCACCATACAAAGAGCCTCTGCGACCATCTCGGCATATCCTGACTATACACCAAGTGCAGAGGCGGAGGCTGAACTATGGGACGGTGAAGAGGAGATTGCGTGAGGCGGGGATGCGATACATGATGATGTACCCAGCCAAGCTGAAGGTGATCCGCAAATCCAAAACTTTGTTTTTCGAGAGTCCGGAGGATGCTACAGTATGGTTGGACAGCCAAAATTGCCCGGAGGGAGTGGACAGCCGGAGGAAGGATGATACGGACAATTGATGCCCTATCCCAGGACCGAGGTGCTGTACATATTATGACTCTGGGACTTGATTATAATACAGTGTCTTCTCAGGGGCGTCAAATTCTACTGTGATAAGGAGAATGCACAACGTATCATGGGAATTAACAGGAGACAAGTAAGGAGAACTCTTAACCCCAACAGTTAGGATGTTAGGTCACCAAATATTGGTGACACCATGCCGGGTTCCCAACCTCGGCACTTCGAGGTGGGACCAAACGCAGGGAGCCTGAGATCCAGGGATGGAGCTGGGCATTAGTTGGGGCATGGTTGAGGGGTGGGTGGGAAGGGGAAGTGTGCAGTGGGGAGCAGTTGAGTTGGGGGAGGTGCGCGGGCTAGTTGGGGAGTTTAGGTTGGGAGAGGGAGGGGTACAAGCCCAATTTCATGCTGATCAGGACTGGAATGGTGACCCGGGGAGGGGGGAGGCGGTGCATACCTTGCATGGCTATGGATAGTCTTAGAATTATTATTTTTTTTTTATTTATTTACATTTATAAAGCGCTCACACAGCCCGCAGGCATCGAGGCGCTGTTACAGGAATTGTTAGTTTTTCTTAGTTGTGCAATTGTGTTTTTTCTTTGTCTTAGTTACGTATTTATAACGCGCTTAAACACTCAGAGGTTATAACCTGGAATGTGAGAGGTCTCAACAGTTATCTGAAAAGGAATAAAATGATGATGTACCTGAGAAGGCTGAAAGTAGATATAGCATTATTACAGGAGACCTACCTCACCGGGGACAAACTAGAGCTAGTCAAGAGAAAGTGGAGGGGGACCACCACGGGAGCTACATACTCGGCGTATGCGAGGGGTCTGGTCATGTGGGTAGCACCTCATGTACCATTCCAGCTGCTGCAATCCACCCCAGACCCAGATGGAAGAATGCTAGTGGTGCGGGGGATGTTGGAGAATAGGGAGGTGAGCATCGTAAACACATATGCTCCCAACCAGGATACAGTGGCTTACTATAGGGCCCCATATGACAAAATTAGCCCCCTAATGGGCAGCGCCACTATCTGAGGAGGCGACTTCAATTGCACATTAGACCCCAAGATGGACAGGTCCGATAAGAACCTAGAGACCCACCCCTGCGGCAAAGGCACTATTGGCCCTCCTGCGGGATTTTGAGCTAGAAGACATATGGAGACTGCTGCATCCGGGGGATAGGCCGTACTCTCATTACTCGGCCCCCCACAACCTATACACTAGACTGCACTATGTTTGTGACCTCCGGGATGGCTGGGGAAATGACAGGTTTGGAATACAAGGCCAGAGTGCTTTCGGACCACTCCCCCTTGGTGGTGGAGTGGAGGCATCAGCCCCCCAGGGCTAGAATCCCGATGTGGAAACTCAGAGCTAAGGTTTTGCAGGACTCTGGGTTCCGAGAGGATCTAAGGGAGGATATTACCGAGTACTTTGACATTAACACCCGTAGTGTGCAGTCGGAGGGAACACTATGGGAAGGGTTCAAAGTGGTAGTACGGGGCGTGGCCATATCCAAGTCCAAGGGGCTCCAAGGGGACATAGAGCGAGAGCTACAGGAGACAGAGATGAAGCTGGAAGAAATAATACAGAAGGGTAGTACCTCACAAGAAGATACGGCAAGGGCAAACCTACTCCAGCAGGCTAGCAGTGGGCACTGGGACAGGCTTTGCAAGCTAAACTACAAAAGATACATTGAAAGGCAACATGCGGGGGGAGATAAACCGAGCAGGTTGCTGGAGTGGCTATACAAGAATGAAACGCTGCGCTCAGTGATCGGGGAGATAAAGGATGAAGATGGCCATAGGACATAGGATTGCCTAAGCTTAGTGACCAGGAGCGGGAGGATCTAGATGCCCCAATCGCTCTCGAAAGACATAGAGATGGTGGTACAGCACCTACCAACGTGCAAGGCCCTGGGGTCAGATGGGATCCCAAGTGAATTCTACAAACCGTACAAGCAGGAGGTGCTCTCCCTGCTGCTCGCCATGTTAAACGAGGCATTTGAACAAGGGAGGCTGCCGGAGTCTCTCAGGGAGGCAGTGATAATCCCGCTCTTAAAACCATGTAAGACAAGCTCGGACTGCGGATCCTACCGACCCCTGTCCATGCTTAACCAGGACAGCAAGATTCTTACGGCTGTGTTGACAAACAGGCTTAAACATGTCATAGGGAAACTGATCCATCCCCATCAAACAGGGTACGTCCCAGGCAGGAATATAACTGACAATCACAGGCGACTCCACCACATAATTGAGCAGACAGAAAGGGACCCGGGCGAAATGGCGATTGTCTCGCTGGATGCCATTAAGGCGTTCGACTCGTTGAGGTGGCCGTGGATTCTGGCGGCGCTGAGGGAATATTGCATGGGGGCGGGGTACCTGATTTATAGCTCCCCCAATCGCTAGGGTTAAAACCGGTGCCATAATCTTGGACAAATGGCAGCTCAGTAGCGGCACGAGACAGGGCTACCCCTGGTCGCCTATGTTGGTCGCCTATGTTGTATATCCTCGCTCTAGAGCCGCTGGCTATCTGCCTCAGATAACAGTATGGGGAGATCGGTATCCCCACAAAGGGAGGGACGCACCTTACATCACTATATGCGGACGATATCCTGCTATACCTGCGCTTCCCAGAGGAAAACTTGCAATATATCTTGGAGGTGGTGGAGCATTATGCCACCCTCTCGGGCATAGCGGTGAACCCCAGGAAATCGAGCATGTTCTCCTTGGGGAGATACAGAAAGGTCCTACCGAAACAGTTACCGGTCCTGCCGATACCCTGGCAGACTAGGACCTTTCGATACCTGGGTATCGATATTTACCACTCGGCCGAGGACGAACACAAATACAACACGTAGCTGGCAGTGGTAGGCATGAAGAACAGCACAGGGTTCTGGTCTAGGCTGCCCCTAGCCATGATGGGTAGGGTGGAGCTGATCAAGATGGTTGTCCTGCCGAGACTACTGCATTTCTTTATGAACATTCCATATATGCTCCCCAAACGGTTTTTCGGGAAATTCCACAGTTTATGCAGGGGCTTTATCTGTCACAACTCCAGAAATAGGGTGGCCTTATGGAAGCTACAAAACTTGAGTGACAAAGGGGGCATAAACCTACCGAATTTTGAGCTATACTATCTGGCATGGCAGCTCCAATATGTGGCTAGATGGTTGTTCGAGGAGGAGACCGCTGAAACCAGGCTTTTGTACAAGGACTCCGCCCCTTACTACTTGAGGGAGGTGGTGTGGTTGCCAAAATCTAAGGTGCAGGGGAGGGCAAGACTCTTGACACTGGGCCGGGAAATCTGGAACAGAACGTGGCAGGTGGTGGGAATCCCAACCCCATGCTCCCCGCAGGTGCCGTTGATGGCGGTATGCGCGAAGGACCCGCAATTGACAATAGAAATCCGTAAATATTGGGAACCCATGAGGCAGTAGACTTCAGAAAGTTGATGGAAGATACCGGGGTGCACATGGGCCAACATATTACTCATATAAGAGTCATCAAACGGGTGCAGGACAGATGGCCTGTGGAACTGCTCACCGAGCAACCAGATATGGCTATTGAGACAATGTACGATATTTCGGAGGGTGGGCATGAAATATCTCACATATACAAGATACTGATGACCAGGGTGGGTAAGGGGTGCTGCAACTAAGGTGTGATTGGGAGGAGGAGGTGGGTGAACTCCTGCTAGATGGACAATGGGTCAGAGTCCAAAAGTACCACAAGAAGGTGTCCTGCAACGCAAGTCTCCAGCAGATACAGCTATACGTCACCCATAGGGCATATATGACCCCTAGTAGGATTGCCAGGTTTGGGAACCCAGCTGTACAAAAGTGACCACGGTGTGGGGAGGTGGAGGCTGGGCTGATACATATGTTCTGGGCTTGTCCGGAGGTGGGTAGATTCTGGACAGAGATTAAGCTACGCTTAGCAGAGAAGGGGATTGTATTGGAGGTGGAGTCGGTATGGGCATGTATGCTGGGGTGTTCGCTAGACCGCACAACCTGAAGCACATCAGTAAAATGAAAGACCTGGCCTACATCCCGGCCAAACGGAGAATCGCAATGTGCTCGAAGGCTGCCCGGCGCCCCAGAATAGAAGTGTGGTGGGCGGACCTCCTGAAATGGGCAAACACAGAAACAACAGTCTGGTATGAAGCAATCAGCAGAGAAGGGGAGGAAGAAGTGGGACCCCTGATATAATGGAGGCAACTGGTGACCTCAATGGCAGGTACTCCCCAGGCGGGTCTCAGTGAGGATGATACGAAGGAGACAAGCGAGTAAAATGAGCTACGTTGGCGGTCGGCATGGAAATAGGGGCTCTAGTTAAAGGGGTGGGAGGGGAGGACCGCAATGTTTGATGTATAAACATAATGTAGCAGACTTGTATGCAAATGTCCTCAAAGTTGTAATGTTTGGTGTGTTGGTAATAAAATAAATTAAAAAAAACGTTTCAAAAAACGGTTAGGAGCAGTACTGGAGAGGGGTAACAAGGAAGGAGGTAAAAAGATAAAATGCGGTGGATAAGGCGGGGGAATAGTGTTGGCAGGAAATAACAGCACTTTGTTTTTGTCGAGTTTAAGACAACAAAGTGGTCTGAAATCCAGGACTTAATTGCAAGCAAACGGGAAGTTAAATTATCGTGAATAGCAGACGAGAAGGAAGAAAAGGAAAGAAAAAGTGTTTTATCATCAGCATAAATGTGATGCAAGATCCCAAATCTACTCTGGGAAGCGTCAGAAGCGGCAGTAGCTCTAGGCTGTCCGTGCGGCTTGACACTAGGTTAGGTCCCTTCCTCTAACCTTTCATGTCTGCACTCAGAGGTTCGGCAGCATAGTCAGGGTGCACTGCGGCTCTGTGACTGTGTTCTCGGCGGCTCCAGCACGGAACGCTTTGAGGTGGGTTTCTGTGGAGCTCTCCCCCAGGCATTCCGGCAGCCTTGAGACAGTTCAGGAGGAGCCGGGAAACGCCCTGGTTGGGTGTCTGCTAGGTCCTGCCGGGGACTGCATGGTGTGGCGTTTCCTCGTGCGGTAAGAGTTCCACTAGAGTCCTGCTTACTTATAGTCACTGGTGTGACAGTCCTCCCTGTGGGAGGTGTAACCTTTGGTCCTGCTTTGTTCTTTGTTAAGTCCATTGATTACGCTACTTACGTTTCTAACTGACTACTAATACAAGTGCTAATATGGCTGCACATAAGAAGTTCGGTGCTAGTTCAGTCATAAGGCCGGCCATGGGGGGCTTAGTGGACTCTATGGCCCTCTCTCCAGTGACTAATAGTGACTGCGTTTCGGAGGTCCTCGCCCCTTAGTGAGCGCAGGAGACTAAGATTGCAAAGTAAACTTCCCGTTACAAAAAGGATTCTAACTGAAGACCCTGCCTCCCGTCATATAGGACTAAGCATAACTTGGGAACTGGATAGTCCTTCATTGAAGACTGGTCCTATAGTACAGGCACCACTGGATAGTTCACAAACATCTGGTATCACGGACTGTATAGTGCCAGTATTGTTCCCAGTTGTTCCACACTCTGTAAGATTTCAGTTACCTACAACCTTACCACCTCCTACTCTGCAAGGAGGGTTATGCCCAATTTAGCTCAGTCGGAGCACACTCGTTTCCCCAAGTGGCCTGCGCTTATGGCCAACATTGCCAAAGAATGACTCCTATGCAAGGATCCATTTGACCTTGGCCTTCTGGCAGATGCCCTAAATGATTGGGTATCAGACTTACGGCCGCCTAAAGTGAACACTGCTTCTCAGATACACGGGCCTACTAGTCCAGGAATACCACACAGGCATCTAAGGTGAATATTGCCTGTCAAGCCCTCACACAAAGGGAAATGATAGACCAAGCTACACAAACCAACTCAAATATCCCCAATGCAGATTCACTACAGGAAACTCTTCCATCTTCATCGATATCTGACTCGAATTATGTCAATTGGCCTATAACTATGAACGCCAAATTTAAGGGGATACTCTCACGGAATCTACAATTAAAAAAGTCAAAAATGCCAATAATAAAGGACACAAATACATATGACTTTGTAATGGACCAGAGAAATGTCAACATAACTAACATTCGGAAAACCGAAGGAAAGGAGACTAAAGAAGCCCTGCGCAACAAGGTCCTTGCCTGGTTGCGTCCGAGAACAGGCCCAGGTGTGGTTAGACTTTCTGACTTAATGTTTGTCCGTAGGATGGACCAGAGTGATTGGTGCTCGCAACTCAATAGTGATTGTTTTTTCGTGGGTTGTGGTGGTAGCACACTACCTGTCTTTCTCAGATGTTGTAACTATCTGCCCAAAGGTGCTTCAAACTGCAATCTGATCCTTTAAACTTACTCTCCCAGGGAGTTTTTTTTGTGTTCTTTTATTCTTTCTAACTTGGTTAGTTTGAATGTTCTCATACCCGCATTTTGTGAGATTAGTTGGTACCATCCTCGGGCAATTTTTTTGTTTCAACATATACTAAATTTATTTTGTCATATTTACCTATATGTATGTCAGTATGGTCTAATTTATCCTCTTCTTCCGAAAATGCCCCCGACTCCCCTTCCTCCCTTTCCACCTCACCTTGAAGTCTCCGGCGTTGTGACAGCGTTGGGTTGTCTTTTACTCGAGTCTTTACTCCTTTTTTTTGTAGATGAAGGCGACCAAGGTAGGACGCCACAGTGACACCCAAAGGGTGGTCTGTGGCAACCCTCCGCAGCCGCCGAGTACTGGGGAAAAAGCCAAAGGCATAAAAAACCCCGGAAGAGATGAGATTCCGCAGCTGAAGGAGGCTCGAGTATTATGACTCCAAAGGATACTGTAGTGAAGCAGGAACGGATCCAACACAGCGGAGGTGCTGACAAGAAAGGCAGATGGCGAGAGAAAGAGTGAAGCTGTAAGTACTTCAGCCAGAAATGGTAGGCAAGGCAATCCGAATAACAGGCAGCGGTCGATACACGGGAGGAGCAATAGGTAAATCCAAGCAGGAATGGGCGAGGCAGGGCAATCCGTTATGCAGGCAAAAGTTGGAACCGGGAAATCGGTGGAGAGAAAAGAAAAGAAGGAGAGAGGAAGGAGAACAAACTCCGCGAGAGAGGAAGGAACCAGGGTAGCCAGGAAAAAGTAAACTGAAAGAAACAAAGGGAAGCGCACTCACGGAAGACGGGAGGGTGGAAGGGAATTGTAAGAGGACCAGAAAAACAGGCGGGGAGGAAACGATGGAAGAAAACAGTAATAACCCGAAAGGGAATACCAAACGGAGATAGCGCAGGCAAGAGACAGAACGAAAACTGTACGTTGCAACGCAACCCGACCCCGGAAGTGAAATGTATAAATACCGGTGTCGGGAGGCTGCAGGAAACAACTAGACCGACATCTCACGTTTTCATTGGACGTGATGGTGCCAGTAAAGGCGGACGCAGTCTCCACTTATTCCACAGCCGCCAGATACCCCGCGGTGTGACAGTATGCCCCCTCCCCAGGTCCACACCCCCAGGTTTAGAAGGGTTCTTGACATGGAACTGTCGTAGAAGGAAGGGGGTACGTAAGTGGGATCTGGGTTCCCATGTGTCCTCAGAGCTTGGATAGCCTTTCGAGTGGACCAGGTACTCCAATCGACCTTGATGATAACGAGAGTCGCAAATACGGGAGACCTCATAAAAATCTTTAGAGGGGTCCGGAGGTACTGATACCTTCCCTTTCGTCCGAAGCCATTTGTCTTCAACAAATGTCTTTAGTTGGGAGGTGTGAAACACTGGGTGCACTCGGCGTAGTTGTGTGGGTAATAGGAGACGAAAGGCCACTGGATTAACCACGTGTGTTATCTTGAATGGTCCGATGAATTTAGGTGACAATTTCGAAGGACGCACCCACCGTGGTAAGAACTTAGTGGAGAGAAGCACTCTAGAACCGACTGTCCAATCTGGGACAGGTCTCCGGTGTTTGTTGGCTTGGAGCCTGTTTCTGTCTTGTGTTTCTTTGAGTCCCTGTCTAGCCCGGTCTTGGGCCTCTTTTACGGTTGCTAATGTTGTTTCAACAAAAGGGACTGAGGACTCTGTCAGTCAATGATAGAAAAATACGGGGATGGAAATCGTAAGTACAAAAAAAAGGGCTGGTACCGATGGCAGAATGGGAAGAATTATTGTACGAGAATTCAGCAGTGGGAAGCAACTGGACCCAATCGTCTTGTTGTTGATTAACGAAACATCGAAGATACTGTTCTAATGTACCATTGAGACGTTCCGTCTGACCATTTGATTGAGGGTGGAATCCAGAGGTCAGAGCTCTTTCTATGCCCAACCGCCGACAAAAGGCTGCCCAAAAATGCGAAGTGTATTGGGTGCCACGGTCAGAAATGATTTTGGTAGGTAGACCGTGTAGTCTAAATATGTCTTTGAGAAATACTCCTGCCATCTTGGAGGCTGAAGGCACTCCGGGTAAAGGTGTGAAATGTGCCATTTTGGTAAAAGAATCAACAACCACCATTATACAGGTGCATCCTTGAGATTCGGGCAATTCCACTATGAAATCGGTAGATAATGTGGTCCACAGGCCTGTGGGAACCGGGCATGATTCCAACAATCCCAATGGTCTTTGGGTAGAAGACTTGTTACGGAGACAGGTGATACAAGATTGCACGTATAATCTGGCTTCTTCCTTCATCTTTGGCCAAAAGAAATAACGCGATAAGAGATCTTGAGTGTTTTTTACTCCACGATGACCTGCTATCTTGGTATCATGACACCAGAACAAGGCCGTCCTTCTCAAGGATGTGGTTGGCAAGTACAACCTTGCGTTGACTAAATACAGCCCATCTTTCAGAACGTACTCCGACTTCTCTCCCTGCATTTCATCTTCAAATCTCTCTCTTGAATCATCCATGACTTGTTGTAGGAAAGTCGATACCAAACCGATACAGGGAGATCTAGCAAACATCAATTCAACGGTGGTTTCCTGTTCTGACAAGTAGTCACTACGTCGGGACAGGGCATCAGCCACAACGTTTTGCTCTCCCGGGATGCAGGTTATGTTAAAGTCAAATTGAGCAAAGAAATGAGCCCACCTAGCCTGCCTAGTATTGTAACATTCAAATTGACGCAACACTTGTAGATTCTTATGGTCGGTACGAAGGGTGAAAGGGTGTTCACCACCTTGAAGGAGATGTCGCCATTCAGTGCAAGCTAATTTCATGGCCAGCAGTTCCCTCTCTATAACAGAATAATTACGCTGACTAGGATTCAGTGTCCTAGAGTAGTACGACACTGGATGTTCTTCACCCTGATTTTCCTGCAGCAAGACTGCTCCTACAGCAGCTGAAGAGGCGTCCGTCTCCACGATGAAGGGTTTGTGTTGATCAGGTTGTCTTAGTATGGGAGCGGAGCAAAAGGCCTGTTTCAGTAGTAGAAATCCTTTCTCAGCATGAGAAGTCCACTGAAATGGTAGGGAGGACTTTTTAAGGAGTGTGGTCATCGGGAGTACCATGTGAGAGAAGTTCGGAATGAACTTCCGATAGAAATTTGACAATCCTAGGAATCTTTGGATCTCCTTCACAGATCTAGGGGATGGCCAGTCCAAGATAGATTTAACCTTCTGAGGATCCATCGATATTCCCTCTGAGGAAAGAACGTAACCCAGATACGAGATAGATGTCACAGAAAACTTACATTTTTCCAACTTGACTGAAAGGTGGTTGTCTTTGAGTCTGCGGAACACCTCTTTGACATGTGCAACATGTTCTTCCTTAGAGAAGGAAAAGACCAAAATGTCATCGAGATATACGATGACTGAGTGTCCTAAGAGATCCGAAAAGAGTCTGTCCATAAAACGTTGGAATGTAGACGGCGCGTTCACCATGCCAAAGGGCATCACTTGGTACTCATATAACCCAAAAGGGGTTCTGAACGCCGTCTTCCACTCGTCCCCTGCTTGGATCCTAAGCAAATGGTATGCATTACGGAGATCGAGTTTGGTAAACACCGTGGCTGACTCTACAGCATGGATGATTTCTGAGATCAGGGGCATCGGGTACCTGTCCTTGACAGTAACTTTGTTCAGCCCCCGGTAGTCTATACAAGGTCGTAGCTCCTGGGTGTCTTTTTTAGGTATAAAAAACAAAGAAGCGCCTGCAGGGGATTTGGAGGATTTGATTAGATCGTTGGCCAGATTCTTATCTAGGTAGTCTCGCAAAACCTGTCTTTCTAGTACCGTCAAAGGATACATCCGACAAAACGGGACCAAAGCACCAGGATGTAAATCGATGCTACAGTCTTCTGGTCGGTGGGGAGGAAGTTCCAAAGGGTTCTTTTCCGTAACCACTTCGGTATATTCTTGGAGATAGGCGGGTATACAATGAATGGTCTTTGCTTCTTCTTCTCCACAGGAGGTTTGGATGGTAGAAAAAGTGGGTTTTGCCAAACAGTTTGTCTTGCAGTGCTCGGAGTGAAAACTCAACAGGTTTCTGGACCAGTCTATGGTGGGATTGTGTTTACGTAACCATCCAATGCCAATGATCAGAGGAAAGTGGGCTGCTCGGATTAAATCAAAAGAAAGACGTTCGGAATGCTGCCTGATATGCATCGTGAGGATTTCAGTGGCATGAGTAATGAGGCCTGAGCTCAATGGTTCCCCATCAACACCTTCCACCTTTTGATCTTCCGTCTTGGCAATCCGTGACAAGCCCTGGCTTTCTGCCCAATGAGTATCCATAAAGTTCCCAGCAGCCCCGCAATCAAGGAGTGCTTGGGTTTGAATGGAGTTCTTGCCAATCAGAAGAGTAACAGTCATTACCATGAGTCGGGCATCATCTGATTCATCTGAACGGTCAGAAGTAGTGACTGAAAGTGTAACAAAGGGACTGGAATCACTCCCTCGGTAATAAGTCCCTAAGTTTACCGAGGGTGCTCGTTTCCCGAGCGCCGGGGAGGAACAGACGGACAATCCCGAAGCAAATGAGATGAGGATCCGCAATACATGCATAGATTTCCTTCTCTTCGTCGTCTGCGTTCTTCAGTAGTGAGAGGGGAACGAGTGGTTCCGATTTGCATAGGTTCTTCTCGTGAAAGACGTGTAGAGGGAGGTGGCATCGAGGAAGGAGGGACAAGGGGCATGGCACCACCACTCTTGATCTTGCGGCGCTCCGCTCGACGTTCGGACAGTCGGAAGTCGATCCGAAGTGTTGCAGTGATCAAATCTGCAAAGTTTAGGGGACGTTCAATACGTGCAAGTTCATCCTTCAACTCTTCTCGAAGACCCCTTCGAAAAATGGCATACTGGGCCTGTTCTTGCCACCCAGCTTCTGCTGCGACTTGCTTAAACGAAGTAATGTAGGACATCAGGTCAGAGCTTCCTTGCCTGTCATCTAAGAGGTCCTCAGAGGCCATGTAGGTGCTTTCGGTTCGTAGAAATGTCTGTCTCATCAGGGTTTTGAAAGCATCATAGTCCTGGAGAACCGGTTCGGTTCTGTTTACCAGTGGGGTGGCCCAAGCCAAGGCATTGCCAGACATATGAGTTATCATATATCCCACCTTGGCATGACCCGTAGAAAAAGCATGAGCCCGAAAAGAAAAATGCAGGTGGCAGGCATCCAAGAATTCTTGTAACCTCTTAGGCGACCCATCAAACTTCCCAGACACCAGTGGCAAAGGGGGTAAGTCAGCAGTGGGTGGATCCCGCTCTGCTACTCTTTGTTGTAGCGCAACGTTGGCGGTCTTGAGGTTTTGAACTTCCAAGTTCAGGCTTTGAACCGCCGCGACCAATTCCTGGACCTGTTGCGGCGTAGCCATATCTGATTCTGGGCGTTGCAAACTGTCAGTATGGTCTAATTTATCCTCTTCTTCCGAAAATGCCCCCGACTCCCCTTCCTCCCTTTCCACCTCACCTTGAAGTCTCCGGCGTTGTGACAGCGTTGGGTTGTCTTTTACTCGAGTCTTTACTCCTTTTTTTTGTAGATGAAGGCGACCAAGGTAGGACGCCACAGTGACACCCAAAGGGTGGTCTGTGGCAACCCTCCGCAGCCGCCGAGTACTGGGGAAAAAGCCAAAGGCATAAAAAACCCCGGAAGAGATGAGATTCCGCAGCTGAAGGAGGCTCGAGTATTATGACTCCAAAGGATACTGTAGTGAAGCAGGAACGGATCCAACACAGCGGAGGTGCTGACAAGAAAGGCAGATAGCGATAGAAAGAGTGAAGCTGTAAGTACTTCAGCCAGAAATGGTAGGCAAGGCAATCCGAATAACAGGCAGCGGTCGATACACGGGAGGAGCAATAGGTAAATCCAAGCAGGAATGGGCGAGGCAGGGCAATCCGTTATGCAGGCAAAAGTTGGAACCGGGAAATCAGTGGAGAGAAAAGAAAAGGAGAGAGGAAGGAGAACAAACTCCGCGAGAGAGGAAGGAACCAGGGTAGCCAGGAAAAAGTAAACTGAAAGAAACAAAGGGAAGCGCACTCACGGAAGACGGGAGGGTGGAAGGGAATTGTAAGAGGACCAGAAAAACAGGCGGGGAGGAAACGATGGAAGAAAACAGTAATAACCCGAAAGGGAATACCAAACGGAGATAGCGCAGGCAAGAGACAGAACGAAAACTGTACGTTGCAACGCAACCTGACCCCGGAAGTGAAATGTATAAATACCGGTGTCGGGAGGCTGCAGGAAACAACTAGACCGACACCTCACGTTTTCATTGGACGTGATGGTGCCAGTAAAGGCGGACGCAGTCTCCACCTATTCCACAGCCGCCAGATACCCCGCGGTGTGACAATGTATTTGTCTTGTCCGCGCCCTCACGCCTTCGGGTTCTTAGGTGCGCAATATAAATATAATAAAAGTAAAGCAAAAAGATAACCGCAGCAAGAGGTGAAGTGTAGAGAGAAAACAAAAAAAGGAGCAAGCACAGAGCCTTCGGAAACACCATGAAGAAGAGGTTCAGTTTCCGATAAAGAACCACCCCAGGAAACGGAGTAAGTGCGATTAGAGAGATAAGAGCAAAACCAAGAAAGGACAGAATCTGCAAAACCAAGTGAAGAAAGACACGATAAGCGTAGAGTATGATCAAAAGTGTCAAATGCAGTGGACCGATCCAATAGTATAAGAGAAGAATGTGTACTGTACCGAGCAGAGAGCAAGGAGTCACACACTGTTAAAAGAGCAGTTTCAGTTGAATGGCAAGGACAAAAGCCAGACTGAACACAAGGAACAATAGCATTATCTGTGACAAGAGCAGAAACCTGAAAATAGACTAATCGTTCAAGTAGTTTAGAGAGGTAAGTGTGAGGAGTCAGTAATGCGAGACTCGCAACTGTATTAAGTTTTCCCAGGATTTGCCATTTTTATTTTACACAAAATAATACAATAAATCCTAACTAAACCTGCTCTACCAGAGGTTTCCTTACCTATTCTAAGATCCATGGGAACACCTCCTAGCATTACTAACCCTCACACTAAATGACATAAACACGCAAAGCAACATAAATACAACATCAGTGAAAGGTTACAAAACACCCAGTTTCTTGGATGACTTCTAATGGTCCTGGGTAGATCCTGCTCCCCCAGGAATGTCCCAAAGTCAGTTTCCTCCAAGGGATAAAAAAGTCTTAACCAATGTCTTGAAAAGTTACAAAGAAGCAAAAGTTCACACAAATAAAATCCATTGGCAAAAGTCTCTTCTTTGCTTGTTGAAAAGATTTTTCCTTTCCAGTTCCACTAAGAAAATAATATCACCAATTGAGTTTCCTGGATGACTTCCTTCCAGGAAAGAATAGATGAAGTTGAAGATGAAAGTACCACTTTGACAACAACTTCTCTGCTTTCAACTTCTGCGGTGTCTTATATGCATAGTTTGTCAGGATGCTTTCGCTTAAGGTTTGCTTCTCTCTCAGCTACTTCCTTCTCTGATAGAACTGTGAGAGCAGGCTCTCTTATCCCACAGTTAGTTTCAGCTTCTACATCTTCCAGCTTTTTTATACTTTTGACAAAATAGTGACAGCCAGAGTGCCGCTACTGCTACTACAACTTCTGAGATTAGGAAATGTGCTGCTGCAACTTCAAGGATAGGCAATTACTACAAGACATCTACCTCTACAGGGTGGCGTGGCAGTCTTCTTTCTATGTCCTAGGAATCTTGCAGCTACCATAGGATCTGCTTCCAGGCCACTACTTCTTCCAAATAGTCTCTACCGTGCAGATTTGAAAACAACTTTTGTGTACAAGTACCCAGCTCCATTCCCCAGCTTTGTATACACCTTTCCTTCAATGGTTACCCCAAAGCTGTTGTGCCACTCTTCCATGTTTGTATGAAGACTCTTGGGTAACGATGAATTCACCAACTTCAGAACACTGGTATACAGTTCTTACATGAGTGGGATTTACTTTTATAGAGTTCACACTATAATGCTTGTTCTGGCTTCAGCTTCAACTGCTTCTTCGACTTCAGCTTTTAATGTGTTGCAAGATGTGGACCTTTTACTGGAAATGAAATTGGGCACACACGGTTTTGTTTCACTCATGAACTACCACTTCGAAGAGGGACGCATTCCCACCGTTTGGTCAGCACTCGGCCTCCAAGGTATCAGGAAACGTTGTCTCACGTGCAGTCTCTTCAAACAATGCTTGCAACTCTTCGGGAAAGTCAGTTTCTCCAGCATGGGGTCTGGCATGGATTTACATGCTCATAAATATTCCCCGTCGTCAGGCTGGGAATCCTCGGTAAAGAAAAAATCAGTATCAGTTTCGTTTCTGATCTGTCTTTCGTAGTTGTAACCAATCACTGATCTCTGCGTCATACTGACCACAGCCAATGACTGCCCTCTACCTAAGCCCCGCCTCTGGCAGCCATCTTCAGATTTTTACTGCACGTTCAAGTGTTGGGAGTCCTTGTGCTTAGCTCTCGAGCTTTTACTGCGTGTTTCGCGCTTTTTCAGGTGAATTTTCACATTTTTTCGGTTAATAGAGCCTCAAGCTCCACCGTTTCTACTCCCGTTAACGGCTACCCATTGCAGGATTTTCCTACGCCCCTCAAGGGTGAAGATTTCGTCGAATCAACTTCTTGGAGGATTCCAGAAGATTCACGGCCTACTTCGAGATGGCCCAGGATGCGAGTTCGTTGCCCAGACCCAAGCTGTTTCGCAGCTGTCCTGGATGCGGGCTACAGAATGTGTTTAAGGAAGACGAACACTCGCGATGCCTCTACTGTCTTCATGGGGACAAGACTCATGTAGAGAAGGACTGCCAGTTCTGCAAGAACTTGTCGGAGCGGACCATGAGGGGCCGTCGATCCCATCTCGCCAGCTGGTTGGAGAAGGGCTCAACGGGTGAGAAGAAGAAAGGGTCTGAGCGGCCTTCTAAGTCCTGTGCGGGCGCCCCGGCGACGGGGGCCCAACACCAAGCCAAGCGCCGCGAGTCCGTTGGCTCCCGGAGCGCCGAAAGGTCAGGCTCTTCGGTCGCCAGGCAGGGCGCACCTTCCCCGGCACCATCAACCACGAGCCAGCGCTCCAGTTCGGGGAAGAGGAAGTCCGAGACCCCAGGTAAGCTTCGGGAGAAGCCCCGTCCGATCTCGGAAGAGGAGGAGCGGGTTGTCGTCCCTCCCCGAAGGAGAAGGCCCGGGATGCACCTAAGGTGGTGAAGGCCCCTACCCAGCAGGCAAAGGCCTCTATCGAGGCGATTGCGGCGACTCTGGCCAAGCCGGCAGAGACCCCGCCAGCGGAGACTGCCTCCGGGGCTAGAGTTTCCCTGCCGCCAAGGAGGGAATCCTCTTTCCAGCCCATCGTCGTGGCCGCCATGATGGAAGAAGCGAGGGGGGGCACGGTGGCCTCCTCGAGCTCGGAGTCAGCCTCAGTGGAGGAACTGACCGAGGCCGTGAGGAACCTCGAAGTCCAATTCGAGAAGGTTCGATCCCGTAAGGAAGATCCTCGGGAGATAACCGAGGAAGATGGCGAGGTAGAGCGGCCTTCCCTTCCGCCGCAGCCGGAACCTAGGCCTCCGGATGGCTCGGCGGCCATTTTGTCTGCCATCCAGTCCTTATGCTCTGAGATAAGGACGAGATTCCCACGGCCCAGGCCGGACGACCCGCAACCTGGCCCGTCTGGAAGTCCTCAGAATAAACGACGTAGGACCCAACCCTCTCCTCCGCTCGCCCCCGTAAGGCCTACAGTTCCCTCCTCATCCTCCCACGAGTCGGGAGATGAGGGTGCGTTGGGCTCGACGATGGGTTCTGAGGGCGACGACGACGGAACGGTTCTCCCGTCTCCCGTCGCACGGACCTCGCCGCCCGACAAGATCGGCTCATTCCACGCCATGATCGCCAGGGCGTCCGATTTGTTCCAGCTCTGCCCGGAGGAGCAGAAAAAGGAAGGTTTCCTCTATCAGCGCCGGGAGGCCAAGAGGAAGACTGTCATCGCGGTGCCTCTAATCGATGACATCTGGGAGGAGGGCCTGTCGTTTCTCAAAAACCCCTCTACGGCACCAGCCAAACGGGACCAGTACGAGAAGAAGTACCGGGTCCCCGAAACCACTCCCCTGTGCCTCAGGGCCCAGCCAACGCCAGACTCGGTCGTCTCGGCGGCGGCGAAGAAGAAAGCGGCGGGGTCAGGAGCCTCGATGTCGAATTCCCCACCGGACGGCGAGGGAAAGAAGTTGGACGCCATGGGGCGGCGGGTCATTTCGTCGGCGGCGACGACGATCAAAGCGGCCAACGCCCTGGCGATCGTGGCCCGTTACGACAGGGAGCTCTGGTTTCAGCTGGCCCCCATATTGCACTTCCTGCCGGACGACAAGAGGTCCGAGGCCCTGGAAATACTGCAAGAGGGCGAGGTGGCGTCGGACCACGCCATAACGGTGGCAACCGATATTGCCGATACCGGGTTCCGCCAGCTGGGCAACAGTGTTTGCCTACGACGACGGGGTTGGCTCCGGGCGACCGACTTCCGTCAGGACGTCCAGACCAGGGTTTTGGACATGCCGTTCGACGGCAGCAACTTGTTCGGGAAGGCAGTGGACGAATCCCTCCAAGCCATAAAAACGGACACAGAGACGGCCCGCGCCCTAAGAGCCCTTCAGCAACGACGGCCCTTTCGGAGCTCCGGAGGCAGACAGGGTGCCTCCAAGGGATCCAGCGGTGGCTCATCGTCTCAGGAGGCCTACAGGGGTCGCGGCAAGCAGGGAGCGCCTCACCGCCATCAGCAAGGTGGCCAGGGCGGCAAGGCCACCACCTCCAAGCAGGACTGAACCGCCCATGGTCTCGGGGCCCCACCGAAGCACCCCGGTGGAGGCCGGCTGACGTATTTCGTCGGCGTGTGGAAGTCCATCTCCACCGACCGTTGGGTTCTGGATACCCTGGCAAGAGGACATTCTATCGAATTCCTGAAGAAGTGCCCTCACGTTCCACCTGTGGCCAGGAAGGAAAATAACGTCCCGCAACTGCTGTTGGAAGTACGGGCGATGCTCAGGAAAGGCGCCATCAAGCTTGTCCCGAAGAGGCTCCGGGGTGTACTCAAGGTACTTCCTCGTCAGGAAGAAGACAGGCGGCTGGCGCCCCATCCTGGACCTTCGTCGTTTGAACAAATACATCAGGTCACAAAAGTTCAGGATGGTCACCCTCCAGCACGTACTGGGTCAGCTGGAGGAAGGCGACTTTCTATCGTCGTTGGACCTGGAGGATGCATACTTCCACGTTCCCATCCTCAAAAGTCACCGAAAGTTCCTCAGGTTCGTCGTCCAGGGACGCCACTACCAATTCAGAGCACTGCCGTTCGGATTGAAGTCGGCCCCCAGGGTCTTTACCAAGTGCCTAGCACCAGTGGCGGTGCGGCTGCGCCTGCAGGGGATTCACGTCTACCCCTACCTGGACGACTGGCTCATCCGCTCAAGGACGAGGGAACTCGCCGTCGAACACACTGCGAGGACCGTCCAGCTACTCACAGACCTGGGATTCACCATAAACTACCCAAAGTCCCACCTGGTGCCGTCGCAGGTGGCCCTGTTTCTGGGAGCGAAGCTAGATACAGTGAGGCGCCTGGCGGCCCCGTCGGAAGAACGGACGGAGACCATTCTAGGCAAAGTGCAGCGCCTGCTAGCCACGGACGTGGCCAGGGTGAGGTCCATCAAGCCCCTCCTGGGGATGATGTCCTCTTGCATCTACCTGGTGTGCCTCTGCAGGCTACGGATGCGCCCTCTTCAAAAATTTCTCGACGCCCGTTGGGTGCAGGCGACGGGCACCTTCGAAGACAGGGTCCCCCTCAACGAGGTGTTCCGGCGGGCGATTCAGTGGTGGGGCGTTCGAGCGCACCTCACGGCGGGCAAGGACTTTCAGACACCGGCGTACCAGGAGACAGTGACGACGGACGCCTCCCTGGAAGGTTGGGGTGCCCACACCGGAGATCTCCACGCAAGAGGCCTCTGGCTCCCGGAGGAGAGGCTCCTGCACATCAACGTCCTGGAACTCCGAGCCGTGTTCTGGGCTCTCAAATCGTTCCTCCCGTCGCTCAAGGGCAAGGTGGTGCGGATCTTCACAGACAACACCACGACAATGTTTTACATACGGAAGCAGGGAGGCACCAGATCCCCAGCCCTATCCAAGGAGGCACAGGATCTGTGGCACTGGGCGGTCGCCCAGGGGATGTTCCTGGTTCCCTTCCACCTGGCAGGAGAAAGCAACACCATCGCCGACTCGCTCAGCAGGGAGCTGCGTGCATGTCACGAGTGGGAACTGCGCCAGGATCAGGTGGATCAACTCTTCCGACGATGGGGCAAACCCCAAATCGACCTGTTCGCAACAGCGACGAACTCGAAGTGCAAGAGGTTCGCCAGCAGGTTTCCCCAGCCGAGAAGCATGGGCGATGCGTTCCCCTGGGACGGCCTATACCTGTATGCGTTCCCTCCGTTGCCGTTGCTGCTTCGACTCATTAGCCAGCTCAAGAGGTCCCGGTGCAGGATGATCCTCGTCGCACCGGCGTGGCCGAGGCAGATCTGGTTCCCGGACCTTCTGGACTTGTCAACGTCCCCTCCCATCAAGCTGTCAGCTGACGCGGACCTTCTCTCCAGAGAAGGAGGCGCCATTTTCCACCACGACCCGGCGTCGCTGAACCTGCAGGCTTGGCTCCTGCAGCGCTAGAGTTTGGAGGCTACGATATACCGGCCGATTGCAGAGATTTTCTTGCAAAGGCCAGGGCGTCCTCGACTCTCAAATGCTATGGTCATAAGTGGAAGAGGTTCTCTGTCTGGTGCCGAGCACAGAAGATCAACCCCCTACGGATTACGGCCCCTCAAGTGCTGCCGTACCTGCTATCGCTGGCTAAGGCTGGGCTAGCCCATGCCTCCATTAAGATTCATCTGGCGGCGATCTCCAGATATACCAGAACCACAGGACGGACGTCCCTGTGGTCCCATCGACTGGTAAGAGTTTATGAAGGGACTGTTCCGGTCGTTCCCGCCGGTGAAGGCCCCGGCATGGGAACTTAACGTGGTGCTGACCAGGCTCATGGGGCCCCCATTCGAGCCGATGCACTCCACACCGATGAAGTTTGTGTCGTGGAAGACTGCATTCCTGGTGGCCATTACCTCCGCACGACGAGTGGGAGAGATCCAGGCCCTATCCTGCAAACCACTGTACTTGACTTTCCATGCCTCGAGGGTGGTGCTTAGGACGCACCCCTCCTTTATGCCCAAGGTGCCGTCGGACTTCCATCTTAACGAGCCCTTGGTGTTACCTGTTTTCTTCCCGTCTCCTTCGTCGCCGGCCGAGAGGACTTTGCACTCGCTGGATGTGGCTAGAGCGCTGAAGTTCTACGTGGACCGCACAAAGAGTTTCCGGAGGACATCACAGCTGTTCGTGAACTTTGGACCTGTGAATCAAGGGAAGGCTCTCTCGAAGTCTTCTATTTCCAGATGGCTCTCCGGCTGCATCATGCACTGCCACCGGTTGGCTAACCGACCGCTGCCAGGCCGTCCGAGATCCCATTCGACCAGAGCGATTGCTGCTACTGCAGCGTTCTTATCTGGTGTGCCCCTGCTGGACATCTGCAGGGCTGCTACGTGGAGGTCGATGCACACCTTCACGAGATTCTACTGCGTCGATCGGGATTCCAGGGAGGAGTCCAGGGTCGGCCAAGCAGTGCTGCGCAACATGTTCACTTAAGGTGAGCCTGGTGAGGAGGTAAGAGATGCTTAATGTTGGGTTTTTTGTATTGCTTAATGTTGAGCCTTTTGCCACCTCCCGTGGTTGTGCATGTGTGTACTGCTATGTATTCTTATATTCATGAGCATGTGAATCCATGCCAGACCCCATGCTGGAGAAGGAACAAGTTACTTGCCGGTAACTGTTGTTCTCCAGCATGGGTCTGGCATGGATTCACATGCGAACCCTCCCACCTCCCCCTCTGCGGCTCTTCCCTTGGTCATACTGCCTCTTCACGTGCTACCAAATCTGAAGATGGCTGCCAGAGGCGGGGCTTAGGTAGAGGGCAGTCATTGGCTGTGGTCAGTATGACGCAGAGATCAGTGATTGGTTACTACCACGAAAGACAGATCAGAAACGAAACTGATACTGATTTTTTCTTTACCGAGGATTCCCAGCCTGACGACGGGGAATATTCATGAGCATGTGAATCCATGCCAGACCCTTGCTGGAGAACAACAGTTACAGGTAAGTAACTTGTTCCTTAACTTCAATTGAGCTACCAGCAGGGTTCCCCATGTTAACAGGAGCAATGCGACTGCTCAGCAGCAAAGTAATGCTGATGTTGGGGAAAGGAAGGCTTTTATCATATGCAAGCGTTTCACATAAGGGCATTTTCCTTTCCATTAATAAAGACTTTGCACTTCTACGGTTAACTTCTACTCACTTAGATGTCAACACAAGTGCAATTAAAAGCTGGCTACAGTTACTGGCAAGGTCCTTTTCTGACTCACACTTACAATGACTGCAGGCTGCTGCTTCCCGACTTCGTTTCTTCTCCTGCTACTACTGCGGGCACTCTTGGGATCCACACCCCTTTGCTGCATGGGTGTCTCCGATCCGGCATCATCAAGGGAGAATCTCTTACTCTCCAGTTTCCCTCGGCTTGCTTTTCCACAAGGGCCTTGGGAGAATACACAACTTCAGCTGTGCATTCACAGCAATGAGGCGCACCTGGAAAGATTGCCTGTTGCTTCCAATCCCTTCCAGTGCTGCCACAGCTATTAGAGGTTTGTGAGCACAGGACTAACTCGGTCTGCAGGTGAAATCTACTCTCTCTAATCCAGCGTCCCTGCTGACTTTGTGCTCTGCTTCTTCTGCTTCTGCTGACCTTCCAGGTCCTTCCCCAGTTTCTTTCTACTGCTCCTCCCTGGGCTACAGCCTCATCTGGGCTAATTAGGTTTAGTGCAGACCCTTATGATTAATTGCCTGACCTTGTCTAAAGTCATCTTCAGCCATCTTCTTCACAGTCCCTGAGGGATTCGGAGACCTGTAGTTTAATTTGGGAACATTTGATTTCTGTATTTATTCGAAGGATTTGAAGATGGATTTTCTTCACCAGTTTTTATTAAGAGAAGAATTCTAAGATTTAGCCCTTTTTGAAATAGAGGGGACAGAAAAGGTCATGTGTTCCTGTTGGAATACCTTTGATGTTGTGGAGGATATGGGAACCTAGGTGTATAAAACATTTTTTTTTGGGTTCAACATGAAGTGGAGTCACTCTTTCAGGTTTTACCTTTTCACCCTTAACAGAGAAGCAATAATCCAATTCCTCCTCTAAATCTAGGTTAACAGTGTTCCTCTTCAAGGAAAAATGTGACTCGGCCTGTGCATGCTCCCCACCTCCCTGGGCCTGGTCTCCAACCAGCTGGTCCTCCCATAGTACACCACCCCCAGGATTGGGATCAGGAAGTGCATGCCCTCTCCTGGCCACCTGAGAGGGAGATTCTAGGTAGGGTTTTTTTTGTGGCATTCGCAGGAATCTCCACATAAGGAAGAAGAGAAATTCAACAGAAATAAGGAAGAGAAGGATCATGGAAGCATGCTTAAAGGAAGAGTGAAAAGTCAAAGTGAGAAGAGATATTAAAGAGATTAGTAAAATAGGAGACAAGAGAAGGAAAAACCTTAGGTATTAAAGAAGAGAGAATAGGATTAGAAGGAGAAGCAGGAGGATGAGAGCTAGCTAGAAGAGAACAAGGTTCAGAATTAGTAATAAGAGAAAAGGAAGAGATAACCGAGTTGGGAGTTAAGATAGAGGGGGAAGACGACGGAACAATAGCAGCATGAAGAGAAGCAACTTTCGAAGAAAAATAGGTCCTCAAAATCAGAGGCGGTGAGAGTAGGGTGAAGTGAAGGATCAGGGGCGGGAGGTGTAAGTAAACGAGAAAGAGATTGAAACAATCTCCCAATGAGTGTACCTGTGAGTGGGTTGGTTTTCTGACCGTCTTCTCCAGAGGAACTGCTGTGGAGTTGCTAAAAGGTGTACAACTTTTTTCAAATCTAGCAGTTTTCCTCTCTATCCAAGGATGGGCTGGAAGTGTCTCTACTTCCTTTCAAACTTCCCCAAGACCACCTTCCAGGTTTTGTTTTCATGAATTCTTCCTAGTCTTCCTTCCCCCTCTTCTTTAGTTCCTCTGGGGTTTTGGAAATTCTCGTACCTTGGGATGGGCTTCGGCTGTTACAGGTTTGTTTCTGGCCTTTTCACTTTCTCCTAGTTTGTGTTTTCCCTTACAGGTAATCAAATCATTATCTGACTCTTGGCATTGGCTAATTAGTTTAGCCCCTCACTTGTGTGGTCTCTTTACATGCGGCTCATAAGGTCGTCGCAAACCTGGAATCCTTCTGGTGCCTCTCGGAGCATTCACAACATTCCATAGATGGAGGTTAATGCCCTTCTGCATTTTGCTGCTTCTTTGCTTCACTGCGAGGACTACAGTTGTTTGAAGCCTTTGCTTGGTGAGTTAAAGAACTTCTTTTTTCAGGGTTTGCATACTTTGCTCTTTGGTTCCCAAATGCTGTTCACTGAATATAACCGAGTTATCACACAAGAATGTATGAGAGCATAGTTAGAAATTCCTGATGATAGTTTCCTCAGTGCTTTTAAAGCCGGGATCTTCAGCACTCCTGAGGGTGTAATATCACACCTTGCTAGGGGTGGGGAGCCTGCATGATCACACTCCCTTCACTCTGGGAGGCCCATCAGGTTGCTGGTGGACCGATCCAGTCCCCTGTAGCTCACACCCTCTCACATCCGAAGATGCAGAGTCCACTCAACTTACCACACCCCTCAGAAACGATTCTGTTGAGCGGTACTAAAATGACCTTTTAATCCAGCATAGCATTTGACAATACAAACGCAGAGTCGGAGGAACATGTTGAAAGAAGTTCCTGAACGAGGAATTGGAGCAAGCACAATCCCTGTGGTTGGAAGGAGATGCACTGCAAAGCCTACTGTCACTTTCCTGTGGACGAGGAACACAGAGAATGGACGAACACTCATGGGAGGAATTCCAAGATGGCAGCAATACTGCAGACTGCCTCTGATAGTGCAGAATGAACAGGTGAGGAAGATTACATAGTTCAGTATCGCAAAGTGGCCCAATTAAAGAGTTAAAGAAGCGTTGGGCAGGAACAAATCCTGAACTATGAGGCAATCTTACCAAAAGCTCTGCCAATCTGCAGGGCCAAGACACAGAAAGAAAACATCCAATTTATATAAGGAGGGCTTAGAAATCCCGAAGGAGTGAAACAGTAGCTGCAGTTGCAGCCTGATGCGTCTCCTCTTAGGCTTACGTTTGCTTTACCACCATCACATGACGGCTTTATCGAGCAACTTGGACTCTCAAAGGTTTCTGCAGGACTCTCCAAGAGTTAATCAACTCAACAAGCTGCTCCATTACCTTAATTTACCCAGGATTCATAACAGACCCCTCCTGGACCTTGACTTTTTTTCTCAGGATTTACCAATGAGCGCAACTGGACCTTGGCTTTTTCTCAGGATTTACCAACGAGTGCACCTGGACCTTGTTTTTTTTTCTTGGTGTTCGCAGCAGGTCTCTCCAGGAGCTCGGCTATCTTCTCAGGACTCTAAACATGTCCTTCCTGCCTCTTTGCTTGTTTCTCAGGGTTCTCAGCAATCGCAAGTGAATAATATTTATCCCCCCATTAGTGTCCATGCATGTAACCAATTCTATTTTACCCTCCTGCCATCGGTTCAGGCTCTCCCTTCTTTTACCCGAGTGTTCTTGGTGGATAGTCTTTGCTTTGGCCTTCCACTCCCCTTCTGATTTAGGAGCAGCTCAGCACACGCTGTGATTATCTTCCCTTTCCATGCTCTCCAGTCTTCGACTGCTTTCAGTTTTCTTCCAGCCTGCCCCAGAGTACTCTTGCCTTCTTCTAAATTATACTTCATTGGATCCTCTATTGAGAAGTCTCATCTTGTGTCAAGAAAGCATGGGCAGGCGTGTCTTAACCCCTCCAGAGATCTTCCTCAGTCTACTGTACTTCCTGCACTGGTGCTTGGCTTCTTATCTACTCCATGTAGGGTTATTCCTCATTGGTGTTTGAATTCTTATAGCAAACTCGGTATTCCTGGCATAGGTTCTAAAATCCCTCCTTGTACTGTGACTAGGACAGTACCCTTTCAAAGGCACATAGGAACTCCTCTCCCACCCGAGACAATCCCAGAGCCTGGCTTTCGAGACAATCCCAGAGCCTGGCTTTAACCCTGCTCATTGTGCCAGGATGATGTGTTGCATTACTTTGTCATACACCTTACCTCTCTGGCAAAATATTTCTTAGGATCTTTCTGTCTGTCCTAAAATCGATTCTCAGGAATCCAGAAGAGCATGTCTCCCTGTCCCTGTGAGAATCCCTCCAGTACTGCACGCTGGGATCTCCAGTTTCAACACCCTAACGGAAAGACAGCTGGAGATCATGCCCCAGAGCGACCATAGCGCCTCTCGTCAAAAAGGGAGAGAGCTGATAGTGACGCCACCATGGAACAGAATGATTCAAGGCACTGCAGCAAAGGATTCTTTTTTTGAAAATGTAATTTTTATTAACATTTTTAGGTTATAACATCCTGTAAGAACAATCATAACACATCATTTGGTTTAAATTATAACGTCCCCCCCCCCCGCACCCCCTGTCTCCTCTCTGCCATGGACCATAAATTTGTTGTTAATTTGAGTCGGTCGCTTTATGCATCATTTCACTTCTCTTTCAGGGTAGTTCTACTGTGTACGCTAGAACCTTGGACACACCAATCTCCACTTGTCATTGTTCATCACAAGCAGCATATCCCACCATCGCCGTGTCCTTCCCCACACATGTCTACTACCCGGTCCCCTCATTCGATATTCTCCAGGCACATCAAGCAGTCCGTCCATATTTTTCAAAAAAGGGGAGCCACTGTCCAATGTTCGACCTGGATTCATCTATCAGATGAGTTAGAAACTCCATATCATAGATTGCACAGACTTTGGTGACCCACTCTTTCTCCCCTAGCATTCGTGGAGTTTTCCATCTTTGGGCCCGGCAACACCTAGCCGCCACCAACATGACCTGAAGAATTTGGTCGTGTGACTCGCCTTTGTTCCCTTCCACATCAATCCCAAAAAGAAGCCATGGGGACAAGGTCCTTCCTATCCCATAAACCCCCTTTACCCAGGACAGGACCTCTTCCCAGTACATCTGCACCACCGGACATTTCCATGACACTTTTATGTAGTCCCGCTTTACAACATGACACTTCCAATAATGCCGGTCGTATCCCTCCCTCATCTGGGCTATCCTCTGTGGGGGGATAGTCCATCTGTGCAGCAGTTTCAGAGCTTGATGGCGATATTGAAGCGAGGCAGTTCAGCGATTGGCCCGTCTGCACATGGTGGACCATCTCTTATCAATGCCCTCACCTAGATCCCTTCCCCATTGCACCTGCGCTGTTGGAGGATCCCTCGAAGCTGCAAGGAGCAGGAGTCTATAGAGCCTGGATATCACACCCTTGGTTCCCTTGCATGAAATCAAGAATTTTTCAAAGTCTGTTAATTCCCTCCTCAGGTTATCCCCTCATTCCCCCATCTACCTTCGGTGAGAGCCCCCTTTAATTGCAGATAACGAAAGGGAGAGTGATTGTCTAAACTCAGGGCCTCCTCCAGCTCCTTCAAGGGCATGAAAGTTCCCTCCACCCACTACTGTCCAGCCCTACTGAGACCAGCCTCATATCACTGTTGGAACGTGAGTGGTTTATCCCATCCCTAAGCAGGGGTGTCCAAATGCAGCTCTGAGGTGAGGGCCATGTTGTGAGCCATCTATAGTCCCCTCCCTCCTTCCATACTGACCATAACACGCCCAACACTGGATGTCGCAGGACCCTCCCCGGAATGCGTGACTTGGGGACCCATAACCACTCGTCCAATGTAACTGGGGATAAAACCTCATTATCCATTGCCACACATTGCTTCCTCGAGCCCGGGGTAAAGTGGTGTCGAGTACGGGGTAAAGTGGTCTACCAAAATTCTTAATTGAGAAGCCCTTTAGTATATCTCTAGGTCTGGCAATTTCGTAGGAAATTCAGTGCTTTTTACCCGCCCAGAGGTAGCATAGAAGGACTTGTTTAACTTCCACCAGGAATGACTTGGGTATATGCGTCGGGAGCATTTGAAACAAACGGGTATTTGGGGAGGACCGCCATTTTCACTGAGTTGAGACGCGCCCTCCATGAGGTCCTGCGACCTACGACCTCAAAATATTAGTTAGTTGTTCTAAATTAAACAGAAAAGAGACAGATTAAGATAAAAAAAAATCCAAAACATTCTTCTGTTGAAACTAAGCACATGTTAGAGAGAAAACAAACATATACACAAAACATCATTATACATTATTTTATTTATTTTTATTTTATTTTATCATTTGTAGAGCGCACTACAGCCCACAGGCAACGAGGCGCTATAAGGAGTTTTTAAGAAGGGTTAAATTAAACATTAAAATACATTTCAACATTGTATTATAATAATTCCATCTGCTTCAGCCTCTTTTTGTCAATGTTTACCATTTATGGTAAACATTTACCTTTATCTCTCTAATAATGACCATAACTATTTACTTTTTATGATGCAGGATACTATGAACGCAGTCACTGTGTCTTCCCTTCCATGTCTTCAGGGTACTTAAGCCGTTTCTACTTGCTCAAGTCTCCTGACTTCATGTTTGGAATGACAGGGCTTAATTTGATTAACATGAACAAATTGCTCTGTTATCGTTTCACCCTCTGTCTTCAATATTTTGTACACCACCGGAAATACCTTATCTACAATTTGAAAAGGCCCCTGCCAGGCCGCCAGAAATTTAGAATTTTTCTGTTTACCTTTTCCAAAATGAAATTTATATACTTGATCCCCTACATTATACTCTTTCATGGATGTCTTTCTATCATAATATGGAAAAGCAGTGGATGGGTATCCCCTACTTCGCTGACTGCGAGGAAGCAAAATCATTATGAACAGGGGTCAAGTCAGCAGAAACCAAAATATGAATTCACTTCAAGAACATCGTCCTACCGTATAAGGGATGGAGACAGTATTACTGGTCATAAGTTGGATCACCATGCGTCAATCAACACATAATGAATTGTATCGTACAATTTCATGCATTGCACAAGTATTGTAGACTATTTAATCTCTTTTTAACATATTGAAACACATTTATAAGAAATTTAATAAACATGTTATCCTTTATTATGTGTTGATTGACGCATGGTGATCCGACTTATGACCAGTAATACTGTCTCCATCCCTTATACGGTAGGACGATGTTCTTGAAGTGAATTCATATTTTGGTTTCCACTGACTTGACCCCTGTTCATAATAATTTCTATCATAATATGACTTTGCACTGTCAGCAGCCCTTTCCAAATTCCGCTGCACAAAAGCAAATGCATGCTGTAAATGCCTCCTCAGTTCTTCCACATATTCGTGAACTGTAGATGCGCTTTCAAGTGTCTGTTCATGTGTTCTGTATAATAAATGTTGTAGCAATACCATTTTCCTACCTGTCAATACCTCATGAGGGCTGATACCTGTTGCTTTGGCAAGAGTTGATTGATTGCCATCACAACTAGGGGTAATCGTAAATCCCAGCTGGAACCTGCCTCTGCTACAAACTTCTTTAATATCTCCACAACAGACCTGTTGCAACGTTCAATATTCCCAGAAGAGGCAGGTCTGTATGCAATATGCAGTTTTCTTTTCACCCCCAGTATCTGCCGCACCTTACTCATTAAAGCACTTGTGAAATGACTTCCTCTGTCGGATTCTATTCTTTGTGGTAACCCAAATCTTGAAAATATGATTTACCAGTAATGTAGCTGCGGTTTGCGCACTACAATCTGGTGCAGGAATACACTCTATCCATGTTGACATCAAACAAACCACGCTCCAATTATACCGGTTCCCCCTGCTCGACCTTTTTACAGGCCCTACATAGTTTATTTGCAAATCCGACCATGGAAGGGTTAAGCCTCTTCATTAGTGGAGCTCTATGCATTGGTGAAGCGGGTTTAAATTGGGCACATACTAGGCCCCCCCTAGCATATAACTCCACATCTTGGGCCATATGTAGCCAGTAAGCATAATCTTTCAGTATTTCTAATGTTTTTGTGAACCTCAGTGTCCTGCAGTTATTGCATCATGTGCATGGTGTAGCATTAGCCCTCTGAATGAAAGGGGTACCACCCACTGTATTTGTCCTGTTATGGATTCCCTGATCATGAGTCCATCCTGTAGTCGAATTTGTTTTTGATTCTTTAATAGCACCCTCAACTCTTCTTTTCCTGTACAATCATTTTCAGTTAAAGGATTATGTTCGGGGTCCATTAAATGATTATAATAGATCCTCAATGTTGGATCATCTTTTTGTGCCATAATCAGATCTTGATCTGGTGTATCGTAACTCCATTGCACTACTGGTTGTTCTACCTCTTTTGTAGCCTTAGAGCGTGTAACTGCATCTATCTGTATTTCACCAATTAAATGTTCAATGGGTAGCAATTCCCCCATCACAGCCCCAATTTTGGCTAAGTGATCTGCTTTATCATTTCCCTCCTTATCTTCCCCTGGAGTTTTTAAATGTCCACAAATTTTCCTCCAGTATATTGTTAAATCATTCTCTGACACTAATTTGTCTATGGCATTTTCCATGTTTGAGTGGCTTTTTATTATACGTAAGCATGCCTCTTGCTTTCCAGCCAGGCAAATATTCCTCAAAGCTATTTCGTGCATAATCAGAATCAGTCACCAGGACAATTTCACAAAATGTATTATCAACTGCAGTAGTAATTGCTTTATAAATGGCTGCCAATTTCGCTACCTGACTATTCCTAGCCCCAATTCAATGTGAAAAGCACAACCGTCAACATACACAGTTGGCAAATTCTTGCATGTCGTTTCATCAAACGTGTGGTGATTGTTCAAACTCCTGCAAGCTAGATTCTACCTCTACTTCGTTTGATACAGGATCAGCTGCACAGTCATGTAGATCTGCCAATCCTTGAGCAACTGGGCTCTTTTTATTTTGGCCATACTTCACTTCTACGGGAAAGCCTTGCAATGCCAATGTCCATGAAGTAATTCTGGACTGTGCTAGGTTGCCTGACCTAATCCTTTTACTCTCTAAAAACTGCAATGGTTGATGATTTGTCTCAATGATTACCTTTTCTCCCTGAACAATGGGGCGGAAATGCTGTAACGCCCACACAGTGGTCAAAAGGGCTTTTTCACATTCACTGAATTTAATTTCAACTTGAGAAAATGCCTTACTTGCATAAGCAATGGTTTTGTGATTCGAATCATGTTTTTTAGATAACACTGCTAGCATACTGTCATGATCACTGCTTCCAAGGAGTCAGGAACAGCCCAACGTCCTTGGAAGCAGGCCCCTAACCGTTATCTTAGGTACCAGCCGGTCCCCACTGGGACCTTTTGGACCTTGTCCTGGCGCCGGTGGCACCAGGCTCATCAAAGTCATCGGTCCCGGCACTGGAAGCGCCGGGCTCATAATATGTATGAAGATGCTTGGGTGGACTTACCTGCAGCAGACCATGCTGCTTACTTACCAGCCACATAGGAATCCTCTGTGAACAGGAACTACCTTCTTACCTGGGTGGGGCAAGCTCCACTCCCTGGATACAACACGGGAACTCTTCTGGAACTGGAACTCTTTTCTTACCTAGGCGGGGCCGTGGAGGAAGACGCCTCATCACTCCAAGGCTATTTAAACCACACCCGATTGAACAAACGTGCTTCGCGTTATTCTGCATCTGCAGCAGAACGCTCACTGAGTCTGTTCCAGCCTTTCTTCCTTCCGATCCTGAACCTGCAAGAACAATACTTACCACTCCTGTATCCAGTATTCAGCAGCACCTGCAAAGACAAGAAACAACAGGTTAGCACTGCAACGTTTACACGCAGCGCTTTCCTCACCTGATCCATCGGCAGCGAACATTTCTTCACGCTGCACCTCCGCCTGTGAAGACAAAAGCATTGTTATTACTTACCGGCACTCCGCGAATTCCGGATTTCTTCAACACTGCAACCCAGCATCTGAAAGACAAACGAAGAGACATTAGACAGGTATTTACTCACGTCCATCGCGCTCGCCACAGTAGAACGCCTGCAAATACTCCGGCGTTTTCCAGCATCTCTTCAGCACGATCTCACAGCTGCAAGGGAAAAGAGACAGTTAGAGCGCTTGCATTTACTTACGCATTTCCAAGCGCTTCATTCCAAGGCTCTGGCTCCAACTTCGGCTCTCTTCACACCATCTCCTATCTCAAGAGCCCTGCAAGACAAATAGGAAAAAGCATTATAAAAAAGCATCAAGACTAAAAGGACTAAAAAGGTGTCCAGAAACTCACCGCTCGTGCAGTTAACGACGGTAGCGATCCTCTGATTTCAAGAGGCCTATGTTTCACCAGTGAAGGAACTGGCAACGGCACCCTGCACCAGACGCAGATGGAGAGTCCAGCATTCACCTATCTAAGGTGAGCACGTTGACCTGGGGGCTCTACGGAGAAGCTAAGAAGAGAGAGAGAGAGAGAGGTGGGCATTCAACAACCCAGATCATTAACCCCCATGTTCTTTCACCTGCAGAAATCTCACTCTTCGAGTTCGACACACAGTGCGAAGAGGTTCGGCCCCAGAAGCAAATCGAGTCCTGCACATCACTTTTCGGGTCACAGACACCTTCCTGCCAAGACCAGCGCCTCCGTGGGAATCAGGTGAGCGTTACACATACAATGTTCAGAGAAACCTATTTCGAATGGATTGAGTCCTCCCACGTATTCCTGATCTTGTGATAAATCGTTATCTCCAGCTTCGCTGCTTTGGAAAAAAAAATTCTCGGCAGAGGGCGCTGTGCTCGAGGTCGTGGCGTTGATTGTCCCTCGACATACTCCGTACTCTGTCGACGTCACCGATGGTATAAGTAGCTCGAGCCGCGCCCGTTGCTTCAGTTCCGTTTTTCTGATCGCTTCGCTATCGAGAACGGCGCGCTTTTATTTTCTGTGAAGAAAATGTCATCATCTTCGACACCTTCCACACCCAGAACTGGGTTTAAAAAGTGTGCAGATTGTGGGTCTAAGATGTCGATTACCGATCCCCATCGGATTTGTCTCTGGTGTCTCGGTTCCAGTCACCGAACCGACGACTGCGGCTCCTGCCAATCGATGACCGAAAAAGCTCTTCGTGAGAGGAGAGGTAAACTGTTGGTGGGGAGGGAGGCCTCAAAAAAGGTTTCGTCAAAAAAACATAAGAAAGCGAATGATTCTAAGGGATCAGATCGCCATAGGCACTCGAAGAGATCTCGATCTAGAAGTAGATCGAGACATTCTTCGTCGTCATCGAAAAAAATGAAGGAGACATAGATCTCCCTCATCATCTTCTTCTTCAGAGTCGACCGAAGAAATTTGTTGTCCGACTAAATCGGATTCTCCCAGTAAGTGGGCAGAATTCCGCAAAAAGATGATGGAGGTTTTCGAGAATGCGGCCTCGACCCCCTCGAAAGAACCTGGAAAAAGCCATACCCCTAAGGTCGCTCCATTGGACGACAAAGGGAAGTCCAAGGCTACTATGGCTAAGGCCAGTAGCGTCGAGGAATACAAAAAACCTCGAGTCGACGTAAAACCGTCAAAGAATCTTCGAGAGTCGAGCACCTCTCCAGTGCCGGCCAAGAAACACAAATCGTCGAAGACTTTGACAACTTCATCGACGCCCTCGACGTCGATAATTTCGACACCAAAGCCAAATGCGTCATCGATGCCATTATCGAAGTCCTCTTCGAAAACTTCGAAGACTTCGAAGACACCCTCAAACTTCGAGGGATTTGCCATTTCCTTCGAAACAGATGGAAGAGGAAGAAAGGAGATTCACTCCTTTGCCCAGATCAGACTTTTTCAAATCTATGTCTATCTATGAAGAGTCTGCTTCAGAAGAAGATGACGAAGTTACTCCTTTGGGAGTTACTTATGGTACAAGACAAGTTCCTGAAGGACTTATTGACCAGGAATCTAGAATGAGAGACCGGAGTGATACTCTACATTCTGCCAGTGGAGTTGACACATCCCCAGAATTAGAGTTCGCCAAACCTGATCCTGCAGAGCATGCAGATGCTGGGTACATGGGTCTTATGACCAGGGTAGTTGAATACATGGGTTGGGGTAATACTTCACCCATTTTTTAACAAGGTGACATGACGGATATTATCGTCAAGGGCCCTCAGAAGGATCCTGTTCTCCCTTTTCACAGGGCCCTTCAAAGGACTGTGGAGAAAAACTGGGAGACACCAGAAACCATTGCTGCTGCAGACAGCACTTTTCCAAGAAAATATAGACCAGCTGGATCGGATCCTGAATATTTGAATAAACATCCGACTCCAGAGAGTTTAGTCATTCAAGCAGCATCCACTTCAAAACAAACTGCTTTTCCAACTATCCCTCCAGATAGAGAGGATGAAAATGAAAAAAACTGATGCCTGGGCACGTAAAGTTTTCACGTCAGGCAGTATGGCACTTAAGTCGGCAAATGTCACCTGTACCCTAGCCAGGTTTACCCATACCCTGTGGGACTGTATTTCGGCGGCGGCTGTTCATATTCCGGAAGGCGAAGAAAGGGAAGGCTTCCTGAATATAGTCAAAGACGGGAAGGAGGCAATGGGGGAATGCCTCCAGTCTGGACTGGATACTGCTGATAGTATCAGCAGATCTATGGCTGCAAGCGTTGTGCTACGCAGATTTGCGTGGTTGAGGAAGTCGGGATTTGCACCGGACGTGCAAACTAGACTCCTCAACATGCCCTTTGATGGCTCGAGGCTCTTTGGCAGAAAGGCTGATGAAAGCCTTGATAAACTCAGACCTCGAAAGCGGCAGCTAAATCACTTAGAGCCTCTTTGCGCCAACCTCTAAAACCCTATTCCGGCTCATCTTCCTGGAGGGGTCGTTCTTTTCGATACTACTCCTCTTTTGGTAGAGGAAGAGGACAGGCCTCTCAAAGGGGCAAAAGGAACTTCCCTCGCGGAACACGGGGAAGAGGTGCAAAATCAGCCTCAGGAGCGGCATCTGTACCCTCAGCCACTCCTGCAGCCGCCTCCAAATCCCTCTGAGACCTTGTTACACAAAACACCAGTGGGAGGCAGGATCTCTCAACATCTGAAGGAATGGCGGGGCATTACCTCAGATGCTTGGGCACTGGAAACAGTAGCCCAAGGTTACTGTCTCCCCTTTCTAAAAAGGCCTCAGAATCATCCACCGGGAGCCAACTCCGTCAAAATTCCAGATCCGCTCCTGTTGCAGGAAATTTTAACCCTGCTAGAGAAAGGTGCCATAGAACTGGTACCTGTAGCGGAGAGGAACAGGGGTTGGTACTCCCCACATTTTCTCATCCCAAAAAAGGACGGAGGACTGAGACCCATCTTGGACTTGAGAAACTTGAACAAGTTCCTCAGGAAGGACAAGTTCAAGATGGTGACTCTTTCTCAGATCCTTCAGGCTCTCCAACTCCAAAATTGGTTGGTATCATTGGACCTTCAGGATGCTTACTTTCATGTGCCAATCCATACAAAGCACAGAAAGTACCTGAGGTTCGCGATTGGCAATTCTCATTATCAGTTTCGAGTTCTGCCATTCGGGTTGACCTCCGCCCCGAGGGTTTTCACCAAACTGTTGGCGGTTGTGGCAGCAAGTCTCAGGAAAGGATGTATTCACATATATCCCTACCTGGACGACTGGTTGATCAGAGCAAGTTCTCCAGAACAAGCTCAGGAACATCTTTCGATCACCTGCCACTTCCTCCACAAACTGGGCTTCTCCCTCAATTTCAAGAAGTCCCACATGATACCAGGCCAGAAACTCCAGTTTATCGGAGCAGTCTTGGACACTTCATCAGGAAAAGCCTCGCCTCCCGAAGTGAGAGCTCTCCACATCCAGCAGATGGTAACAAAATTCCAGAATACCCAACGTCTACCGGCCTTCGATTTTCTCAGGTTGCTCGGCCTCATGGCATCCTGCATTTTTCTAGTGCCAGAGGCCAGGTTGAGAATGAGATCCCTTCAATGGGCACTCAGAACTCAGTGGACCCAGTTCTCAGGGAATATGTCGGATCTTCTGCAAGTCCCGAGCGCAGTTGCTCAGGATCTTCTATGGTGGGCTTGCAACGACAACATTCTCAAGGGAGAGTCTTTTTGGCAACCATGGCTGGAGATAACGGTAGTGACGGACGCCTCACTCACGGGGTGGGGAGCACACACCAACGATCTGACAATCAGCGGTCGTTGGTCTCCATCGGAGTCCAAACTACATATCAACCTATTAGAGCTGAGGGCAATCAGACTAGCTCTGAAGGCCTTTCTGCCCTCTGTACAGGGAAAGAATGTTCTGATAATGACGGACAACACAGTGGCCATGTACTATCTCAACAAGAAAGTAGGTGTAGGGTCACTGCCACTGTGCAGAAAGGCAATGCAGCTCTGGTTCTGGGCAATACGAGAAGGAATCTCTCTGTCAGCAATTCACCTAGCCGGAGAGAAGAACACGGCGGCAGACGCTCTGAGCAGGCAGAGCACGGTCTCTCACGAGTGGGAGCTGGCTCAGGAAGTCCTTCTGGAGATCTTTGCCCTTTGGGGAACCCCTCAAGTGGATCTGTTCGCCACCGCGATCAACCGGAAGTGCGATCAGTACTGCTCAAGGGAATTTCCTCAAAGAGGAGCTCTGGGAGACGCATTCGTAGTGGAGTGGAAGTTTCCACTGCTGTACGCGTTTCCCCCAGTCCCTGTGATTCCTCAAGTAATCAGGAGGTTGAGACAGTTCAGGAAAACCATGATCCTAATTGCCCCGGATTGGGCCAGGAGGACGTGGTACCCGGACCTTCTAGACATGTCCATCTGCCCTCCAATACGTCTTCCGCAAAGAGAGGATCTTCTCTCGCAAGAGGAAGGTCGGGTTCTCCATCCAGAGGTCAAGACACTCAACCTTCACGCATGGTTTCTGAGAGGTTGAGATACAAGGATTGGGATCTTCCGGATGACGTAATGGAAATCTTGCTTTCGGCCAGAAGACCAGCAAAAAAGTCTTTGTACCGATGTCTCTGGAATAGGTTTAGTAACTGGTGCAAAGACAAGGATGTGGACCCTTTTCAGTGTGGCACCCCAATGGTGCTTTCATTTCTGCTACATCTAGCAAATATGGGGCTCCAGAAAGGAACAATAAAAGGATACCTTGCTGCGCTGTCCATTTTCAAGCGCTCCTTGGAAGAGGTTTCATACTTCAAAATACCGTTAATAATTCAATTCTTAAAGGGGCTCACTAATGTATACCCCCCCAGTACCTTTTCATGTACCAAACTGGGACTTAAATTTAGTATTAAAATTCTTGACTTGCATACCTTTGACATAGCCTCTGCACTCATGTCCATTGAGGCTTTTAACTCTAAAAACTGTCCTCCTTGTGGCCCTATAATCAGCCCGCAGGGTTAGCGAACTCCAGGCTCTCTCATGCAAACCACCATATACTATTTTTTATAAAGATAAGGTAGTCCTTAAGGTTAAACCTTCATTTTTGCCAAAAGTGTCTCGGACTTCCATTTGTCACAAAAAATAGTACTTCCAACATTTTATCCTCCTCCTCACCTGGGCAAAGAAAAGGAGAGATTACATAGATTAGATCCCAAGAGGGCTCTTAGTTTTTACATCTCTAGGATGGCTAAATTCAGACAAGATGACCAACTGTTTGTAGGTTACACTGGTCAAAAATTAGGCTTATCTGTAACAAAACAGACCATTTCCCGCTGGATCATATTAGCCATAGTTGAATGCTACAGATTAGCGGGAAAAGAACCACCAGATGGGCTTCGTGTCCATTCTACAAGGGGAATGGCTACTTCTGCGGCTCTAAAGAGGGGAGTCCAGGCAGCAGACATTTGTGCAGCTGCAACCTGGAAAACAATACATACCTTTGTTAAACATTATTGTTTGGACACTTCCTCCTCTAACGAGGGTTTATTTGCAAAGGCAGTTGTGCATTCTGTCCACGAAAACTGAAATGGTACTCCTACCTCCAAAAATTGATACTGCTATGGGAGCCTATCACAAGATGAGGAATACATGGGAGGACACAATCCATTCGAAGAACAAGTTACTTACCAACTGTAACGTTCTTTCGACTGGATGTTCCACCCACGTATTCCTCATCAACCCTCCCATCCAACCCCACAGTACAGTTTACGTTTTCTTACACTTTCCTCTCACGAAGAAGGTATCGGTCATGGGACACGCCTGGGTGTTCCTCCTATATATATATTTCATCGAAAAAACAGAACTGAAGCAACGGGGGCGGCTCGAACTACTTATACCATCAGTGACGTCGACAGAGTACGTCGAGGGACAATCAACGCCACGACCTAGAGCACAGCGCCCTCTGCCGAGAATTTTTTTCCGAAGCAGCGAAGCTGGAGATAACAATTTATCACAAGATGAGGAATACGTGGGAGGAACATCCAGTCGAAAGAACGTTACAGTTGGTAAGTAACTTGTTCTTCTATAAAGAAATCTCTGTTTTTTATGGGGTATGCTAAACATGGTGCCTTTATGAGACATTCCTTTAATTTAGCAACTGCCTCAGATTGCTCCTTTTCCCATTCTCAGGGCTTATTCAGCTTCAATAGTTTAGTTTAGTAATTTCAGCATAATTTTCAATACATTTCCTGTTCTATCCCGTCATTCCTAATAATCTTTATAAGCCTTTCATACTTCTAGGATCTTTCAATTTCTGTATGGCCTCCACCTTTTTCTTTTGTGGATTTAGTCCATGTTCAGTTACTTCATGGCCTAAGAAATTCACCTTTTTCTTGCACCATTGTGCTTTCTGTAAAGATACTTTGGTACCCGCTTTTTGCAATTGGCCAAGAACATGTCTAATTTCATCAAAATGGTTTTTTAAGTTTTCATTTTTTATCAGGACATCATCCA
The DNA here is from genome assembly GCF_040938575.1 of Ambystoma mexicanum. Taxonomy (NCBI): domain Eukaryota; kingdom Metazoa; phylum Chordata; class Amphibia; order Caudata; family Ambystomatidae; genus Ambystoma; species Ambystoma mexicanum. The sequence goes on along the minus strand of NC_090921.1, from coordinate 1,355,885,493 downwards.
CATAAACTATAGTTCCTCTTTTTGCTGCATCAGGCATAGCCTTTCTCAAAAATATGCCAAAATCACTCCCGCTATTGACGTACCTGAATGGTGTTCTAGCCCATGCGTATTGTGTTTTATCAAATGAAAATGAAATTGAATTCTGAATATCCTCTGCCAGTCGCACACACCAATATCCAGATGTGAGATCTAAGGTAGAAAATACCTTTGAGCCATGCACCTGAGCAAAACCTTGACCAATGAATGGCAGTGGCCATCTGGACATTGGCACTTTTATTTAATTCTTTGAAATCTGCACACAGACGCCATTGACCATTTGGCTTTAACACACCCAAAGGAGTGTTGGATGTACTATGAATGGGCCTGATAATTCCCTGAGACTCCAAGTTTTTAATTATCTCTGCCAATGACTCTAAACATGCCAGTGGTAACCGGTATTGGTGCACAAATACTGGATTTCTACCACATCCTGCCGGTAATGTGGCAACATGTAAATTAGTTAGGCCACAATCATATGCATCTTTAGCAAAAACATCTTTAAATTCCATAAGTATCGAAGTTTGGGGCGGTATCCGGGTTGAAGATTAATAGGAATAAGTCGGAGGTCCTGGTGTTAGCGGGGGATAGGGCGGAGATAATGCAGGTGGCGACGTCCCTTAATCTGAAGATAGCGAAAGGAGAGATCAAATATTTGGGAATTACTCTTACAGGGAAGCTAGAGTCTTTGTTTGGGGCGAACTACACGGTCCTTCTCAATAAGGTCAAAGGAGAGTTTGAGCGGTGGAACCCCTTGTCGATCTCTTGGTGGGGACGCATGGTCTCGATTAAGATGTCAGTACTGCCAAAGTTGTTATATTTCTTTCAGGCTCTCCCGGTCCCAGTCCCTAAATCCTTCTTTCGAGCCCTTGCAAACTTAGTACACTCCTTCGTTTGGAGGAGGAAGCCGCCCAGGGTTGCTAGGGAGGTGCTGACGGCCCAACTTGAAGATGGGGGCCTAGCGTTCCGCACTTTTTCAGATACTACCAAGTGGCGCAATTATGGGTTATTAGGGAATGGATGGGGGGTGATGGGCACACGATATGGGTGGAGCAGGATAGAGCTGTTGCGCGTTCCCAGCTGAGAGATCTCTTATGGAAAGGGGTTCACACCAGGCATCCCAACTTGCACATAAGTAAAGTGATGGGATCTACTCTAGAAGCTTGGGATGAACAATGGGGGAAAGGTGTGATGACGAGTGTCCCGGGACCGTTTACCTTGATGTTCGGGAACCCTGATTTCCCTCCTGGGATGGAAGAAGGGGCATTTCTGAAGTGGGAGCATGCTGGCTGGACTAAGGTGGGGGAAATGTTTTCGGATGGGGAGGTAGTCATTTGAGACTTGTTCGAGGGACCTAGACCTACAAGAGTCAGACAGATTTAAATAAAACCAACTACGGCATTGGTTAGGGTCGCCAACAATAAAGCGGCCGGCTGGGAGAGATCTCACTCCCTTTGGACAGTATAGAGTGTCCAACTCGGGTGCAAAGTCCTTTGTGTCCACTCTGTATAGATTCATAAATGTACAAACGGAGGATGTCAAATGGAATTATATGATGAAATGGGAACGTTTGTTTGGGGGGTACCCATCGCTAGGCAGCAGTGGAAGGATTTATGGGAGAACATCCCTAAGTTGACACGCTCCATTCAAGCAAGAGAGATGTGGGCTAAGATCGTTCTGCAGTGGCATTACAGCCCGGAGCGTCTACATATGATGTATCCAAAGGTGTCCAAACTGTGCTGGAGGGGTTGTGGGAGGGAAGGAATATGGAAGCATATTTGGTGGGACTGTGAGAGGATACAGGCCTTTTGGGAGGGGGTGAAAGCCCAGATGCAGAAGATGTTTCCTTGTGTTGAGCAGTTGGGACTACATGTGTTGCTGTGTGGTCTGAGGGATCACACTGTGGCAAGGTATTCAAAGGCGCAATGGAGGTGCTTCATGGGGTTGGTTATTGTGGCCTGGGCGGCGATAGCCCAGAACTAGAAGCAATGTGACCCTCCAAGGATCGTTATGTGGCTGCAGAAGGTATGGTCATTGGTGGTGATGGAAAGACTGTCTCATGACTTGCAAGGGTCCCCTGGAGCGTTCATAAAAGGGTCAGGGGCAGTCCTGGACTATTTGCAATCGGACTACATGGTGCAATGGTGCCTTCACAGGATCATGATTTTGGACCTCTTTCCTGGATCTCTACAGGTTGCAGGGGCTACTCACCGGGAGGGAGGTGTGAGGGGGTCGAAAGTTCTTTTTTTGGTTTGGTTTTGATGAAACTAATTGGAAAAAAAAAAAATCCATAAATATTTTCCTCAATTCATTTTTATCTTCATCGCTATCACATGCATCTGCCAACACAATCTGCTCCCCATTCCATTTTTGAAAATTCTGGGAAATCCTCCAGTGGAGGAATCTCTGCTTTCTTCCAACTGTGTGGCTGTCTCTCTGTAAAGCTGCCACTCTTAAATATTTTGGCATATTAGCCTACACTTCAACGTGCTGATTTTCTATTTCATTTCCATTTAAGTCAAATACTATACAATTGTCTTGGTGACAGCACACTGTCTCATTTGAATCATAAGGGTACACAGATTGAATTTTAAAGATCCCTTTGGGCTGAGAATCCAGATATTCTGGTAACACACCCTGTGCATCTACATATCTCTCGGGGATATTTCCAATTGCCATGTTATTGAAATCTGCACTATAATGTGATTTTTGTATGGCCATTCCTAATGAAGAATTTTCCTCTAAATGAATATCCTGACACCCTTTATTATTCACCATAATTTTGACAGACCCTTCTCCAACATCTATCAATGGGATGTATTCATAATCCAGGCCTTGCTGTTTTATGGATTCATTCAAGCACACAAATGCATCAGAATCTTTAATTTGCTGTCTATTCTTGCACTTTAACGTTATAGCAACTTGCTTGGTGAATGCAGGAATAATAGTATCCTTCCTCACCTGTAATTCAAGTGCTTATGGGACCAATTGTGCGCAATGATATGCCTTTCTCCTATCTTCAAATTCAAGTGTAGGCCCACCTAGCCGGGACCATATTTTTTGTTTAAGGAAATCTAACAACATATACATTCTGTGCATGATATCATTGCCCATGTAAAAATAATTTTGTGTTCCACTCACCATCCACACATTGTGGTAAATGGTTTTCTGTCCAATGTTAATCTTTAGCATGCATCTCCCTGAAATTCGGTTTTCAAAATCTGGATTGTCCAAACCAGAGACATATTGGTTTTTAATTCTAAATTTTGGGATCTCCTCCCTCTCCATTATTTTCCGCAGTAGTTTCTCATTAATAAAGCTCCTTTCCTGTTCAAGAGCCATCCTCAATCTCCGACAAACTATCCTCTCCTCCCCGTCATACTGTCCTCCTCCCCCTCTCCCTCCCTTCTCCATGTCCTGTTTTACCCCTATCACTCAGTCGGAAGTTTCCCTCCTCCTTTCTAAAACCCATCCCACTGCATCTCCCACTGACCCTATTCCTACCTCCCTCATCCCTAAAATCTACCCCCTCTTAATACCATATCTCACCTCCTTTTTCAACATCTCTCTCTCTCCACTTCTACCTTCCCCACTCCTTTTAAGCTTGCTACTATCATCCCCATTCTCAAAAAACCTTCTGCTAATCCCCTTCTTGCTTCCAATTATCGCTCCAACTCTCTTCTCCCCTTCCTTTCTAAACTTCTTGAACGCATTGTCTATTCTCAACTCTCTACCTTTATCTCCAACCATTCGCTCCTCCCCCCACCCAATTTGGATTCCACCCTCTCCACTTGACGGAAACTGCTCTAACCTTTGTTCTCAACTCTCCTTTCTGCTCGCTACTCTAAGCATTGCTCTATTCTTATCCTACTTGACCTCCCTGCTGCCTTTGATACTGTTGATCACCCTCTACTCCTTAGCTCTCTATCTTCATTTGCCCTTAAAGACTCTGTTCTTAATTGGTTCGCCTCCTATTGTTCTAACCACACCTTCTCAGTCTCATTGGGTGGCTGTTCCTCCCCTATCTTCCCTCTCAACCATGGTGTTCCCCAAGGCTCTGTCCTCGGCCCCTTTCTCTTCTCACTCTATACTTCCTTCCTAGCTCCCATTATCTCCTCCTTTGGCGTGTCACACCATTTCTATGCTGATGATACCCAGCTCTTCCTTTCTTTCTCCTCCTTCTCTCCTGAAATCCACCTTAAGCTTACTTCTTGCCTCTCTGCTATTAAATCTTGGATGTCCTCTCACTTTCTTACTCTTACCACTGATAAAACAGAGCTCCTATTCTTTCCTGCTAACTCTCCCTCCTCCCTGCCCTCCCCCTTTCATTCTCTTTCCCCCTCCCAACTCCCCTTCTCTCCTCACGCCCGCAACCTTGGTCTCCACATTGACCCCCACCTTTCTCTATCTAACCACATCTCTCTCACTGCCAGATCTTGCCGCTTCCACCTCTACAACATCTGTAAAATTCGCCCTTTCCTAACCTTTCATGCCACTAAACTCCACATCTCCTCCCTCATCTTCTCCAGACTCTTCTACTGCTCCACTCTTTTCCTCGGACTCCCCTCCTCTCACCTCTTCCCCCCTCAAATCCATCTACCACTCTGCCATCCGCTCCCTCTGCCTTCTCTCACCTCACAACTCATCTCCTCTTCTCTTAACTCTTTAGGATGGCTCCCATTTCAATCCCTGCTCAAATTCAACTTCCTCTGCTTCCTCTGCCTAGTCTTCAAAACCCTCTATTGTCTTGCCCCTCCCTACCTATCCTCCCTTCTTAATTTCTATACTCCTTCTCGTTCTCTCCGGTCTGAAGACCACTTCCTTCTCTCTTCTCCTCCTTCATCCTGTTCCCCTTCCCGCTTCCGCTCCTTCCAACTTCTCGCTCCTTTCCATTGGAACAGTTTTCCTCTCCCCATCCACTCTATTACCTCCTACCCTTCATTTCACACTTCCCGAAAATCCTATCTCTTCCACTCACCCCATTAGCTTCTTTTTCTTCCTTTTCTCCATTGAAGCCACCCCAACCTTCACCTCCTACCTCCCCCACTTCTCTCGCCCTGGTCCCACTCCATTTGCAATTAACCTCATAAATAATGTTCCTTGTACTGTTTTCTGGTTTAGATTTAATGTCATGTATTGCTTGTTGTATTTTCTTGTTCCTCATGTAAAGCGCCATATAAATTAAAATAAATACAAAATAAAAATATAATTTTATTTTAGAATGGTCATTTATACCAATGTGAACCCATGGTTGCTCATTTTCCATGTGTATTTCAGCAAGACTGGTAATGTGTTTTTCTGTGTCTGTTGTAGGGATAGTATTCTGTTTGCATTTCTTCTCTTTTAAATAGAAGTGCAATGTGTGTCCATCTATTTCAGTTTGCCATTTCTTCCTGGGATCCAAATAAATCTGCACAGATTGTTTCTTTTTCACTTTGCATTTTATCCTGACACATCAAAATGACAGTGACGCTAGGTAAACAGCTATTCTGGTGGGATACCTTCACTGCATCATTCGTTTTGGCAACGGTGTGGCATTCATTTATACTGCTGTTTTGTGATTTTATTTTCTTACGTCTCAACGATTTTCTGGTTAAGGACCACAGTACTATATTCACCCCATCTATGAGCGGAGACAATCTTTTCAGAGAATCTGTCCCCAACAGAAATGGAATTTCACAAATAGATGTGATCAATACTTCCTGTTTCATTCTATGTTTTCCTATCTTTATGTCAACCTCAGTGACACCCACGATAGGCACCTCCTCACCGTCAAAAGTATGCACTGGGCCTTCACTCTGCCACATTGTGATACGATTCTGTTGAGATCTCCCTTCATTGATACTTTTTACCAATTCTTTGGACATAATTGTGGCCTGTGCGCCGGTGTCAATCATTGCAAATGTATTGCATTTCTCTTCCACAGTGATGGGAGCATAATACCTGTCTTCAACTTCTTCTAACACCCAAAAAATGCGAATTCTTGCTAATTTCGGGATTCACCTTTCTCAGACCTTTTTCACTTTTGGCTAAGCACATTGGCAAATGAAAGGACATTTTTCCCTCCTTTCTGTCCATTTCTGTGTGGGAAACCTTACTCATTTCCCCATATTCAGAGGTCCTTTAGAGTGTGGCCAATGTTTGCCCTTCGACCTGGGGATCATCAGAGTTCACACTACAATCCTCCAACTGAATATGCCTGGAAACATTAGTTGGTGATTTGTCATTTTCTAATTCTGAGCATTTGTGGATATTTGGCATGGTACCAATCTTTTGAACTTCCTCAAAAATCTGTGGCTCAAAGAACTCTTCAGGTGATTGATCTGTACCCTCCTTTTGAGTATTTATCCTTTCTGCCTGTATTTGGTTAGTGTTTTGATCGTCTAGGGAAAGCGTTTTAGCATCCTCACTTACTCCCTCAATTGTATTACCCATGCATGAGTTATCTTTCTTGAATCTGTCCCTTTGGTCTTTTGGAATTTCAGGTTTTCCTTTTTCATTTGTCCAAATCTCCAACGTATGATTTAACTCTAGGTTAAATCGAACTTCTTTTTTAGATGCATTTGCAATTTCTGTCACATTTGCAGATATTTTTGTTTTTAAATCATTAAGCATCTCAGAGTCATTATGCAAAACTAAATCAGTGCAATCTGTCTTTTTAGCATTGCAGGTATCATTAATTTTTAATCACTTATCAGAAACCACCCGGTCATTGCCTTCTGCCCCCTCCTTTGATGACTGTTTTTGTGCCGTACAGAGCTTTCCTTTTTGTTCAGCCAACATTTTCACTTGGGCCTCGAGACACTGGAATCTTTCCATTTCCCTAGAATCTTCTCTCTGCGGCCTAGGTCGATATTGGTTGTTCTCCCCCTGGTTGAATCTATTCTGATATCTCTCAGGAGAATGATTTCTATTGGGGTTGTTTCTGAACTCTTGATACATATGTGGAGGTGAGCGAGGTGCACCCGTCCTTTGGTTGTAGTCCCCTGGTGGTGGTGATCCATTGTATTGACGTGGGGCATAATTCATACTCTGCCTCATGTCCTGCCTTTCATTTTGTGAGTATTGTCCCTTATGCTGATTCCCATTTTCAGTAAATCGATCCACATATCGGGGTCTATCCTGATTACCATATATTATGGTGTTGGGGTCAAATCTGCTCTGTGTCCCCAATGTCTGGTAAGAACCATTATTTCTTTGATCCTGACTTTTTCAGGCCGATATCCTGCTCGGGGTCTGGCTCCTAAGTACTTAGGGCTAATGTAGCTCTCCCTATTACTAGGATCATGTGATTGAAACATCGGTGCAGGGAGTGACAATCTCTGTTGATTACCCCTTCGTTCAGGTGTCAAATTATTTTTACCTAGACTTTGAGCGGACTCGAGAGACATTTGGCTGACCTGATCTCCATCACTGTTGATAAAGGTTCTTTAGATTTTGGTCTAGTGTCTTTCATTTTATCACTCTCTCTACCCTGACAATAGAGTACTTCACATAGTTTTGTACTTTGGTGTACAATCCATTCAAAGGACTTGTCACGGTCAAATTCACCGACTAACTGTAATATGTCTTTCTTTAGCCCATAGAAGTAGGCAGTTTTAAACCCATTGGAATTGGGGTCACAAGATACATCAAAGCGAGAAAAAGCTCTTTTTAAGTCTTGCAGAAATTGGTGAGGTGACGTATTAGGCCCAGCCGTAATTGTGTAAGCAACCTTTTTTTCCTCTTGTAATGATTGGAAAGGAGAAAAATGACTTCCAATCTCTTTTTCAAACTCTGCCCATGTCGTGTTCTGCTGTTCATTTAACCCTCTATTGATACTGGCTGTGTGAGCATCCAGAGTTAAGTGAAAATATTGCCTGTATTGTTCCTTAGGTATCTGGAAGGCTTTAAATATATCATGCACCACTTCTAAGTGGTCCTCTATACAGCACTCCCCTCCGTTTTTAAATGGTTTGATCAGAGCTTTGATTGATTTCATAATTTTTATGGGGCTACTCGTTGCTATGCATGGAATTGCACTACTTTGTGATTCAACCCTGGTTTCAGGTGTATGGGATTGATGGCGACCCCCAATCGGTGTATCAAATCCCCCAAGGTCGCTGCAACCAAGTTCAGTCACCGGCCCAGTCACTGGGGCACTAGTTCTCTGTGTAGAAATAGGATTCACGTCAACTCCATTGAATGCAGTACCCTGCCGTTTATCCTGGGACCTGGAAATGCATATTTGCTGTTCCAAATCCTTGCACTTTTTCAGGAGCCTGTCTGCCTCCTTACGCAAATGATTGTTTTCATCACTCATCTTATTAATCACACTTTGCATATCGCTCATTTGCATTTGGCATTCATTGAATTCTTTGTTTCTCTTGTCTCTTTCTTGAAACATTTTAACCATTTCCTGTTCAGCATTTTGGAGATCGCTTTCTCTATCAAAATGTTCTTTTTGTAAAACCTGCATTTCCAAAACCACTTCATCTTTATCTTGTCTAATATGATCTACCAACGCTTTCAAGTGTTTCAATTCTTGCTCACTATCCTCAAACTGCTTCTGTCTTTTAGACAATTGAGTGTCGAGATCTTTAAATTTTGACTGCATGTCCTTTTGACATACCTCCAATTCTGCTCTTAACTTTTCCTCTTTTTCACTTGCTCCATCCAGTTCAGCTCTTAACTTGCTAATCAGCTTGGTATAATTTTCTTGCATTCGCAGAGACCTATTTAGTATAAACCATGTCTTGGCACATAGCCGTATCAGACAATCTTTCTCTGCATGTTTATCAACTGCATTTAATAGTCTCAAAAGACAGACCTGAATTATGCTGCCTTCTGCAAAAATGCTGTCTAATGGTTCTTTCTGTACTCCACCATAGATGCGGTCATGCCATTCTGTGGCATTATTTGATGACCATGTCCCATGTGCATGTAGCTTTGTCTCCAGATATTGCACTAGCAATGGGAATGTGGCCTCCATTTCAGACATTCTGAAATTCACTTTTAGTGTCACACTGCTCTCATAAAAGGGGTTCCCTCTAATGCATGTATGGTAGTGTGAGACACACTTGCCACGCCCAGTAGGTGCTCTACAGCCACTTTCCCAGCCAACGCACCACATATGTAGGATATTTTGTGTAAATTTGGGGTTTGGCAGTATTTTCTTACCGGCAAAATATGAGCAGTAGTTTGGTAAATTATCCTTGCATTTAGATTGGGTTTGGCCTCATATTATTCTAGTGACCATACTTTATTATATTATATTGGGGAATCTTGTAATATATTATTTGTGTTATTTAGGGGTGGTATATTGTTTGTGGTATTTAGTGGTGAGCAGTTTTCTTCCCTATATTATGACCCCATCATAAAATATAACTTTCCTTTCTATTAGAGTACCTCCCAGTGTTCTATAGAGAGCCTTGGACCTAAACATATGATAGAAACCCAACAATTTTATATAGAGCGCCACCTACAGTTTGTGGCTGGTATCACTGGCTTATCTACACCAGCAATCTATGCGCCCTTGGGCATTACTGGCTCATGGACCTCCAGCAATCTATATATTATATTATATTAGATTCCTTCCAAACAACATGCAAGTAAGGCACACACACACACACGCAAATCTGTTTTATCACTGAATATTATCAGCTTTTTCTGGGTTGTTATTCTATCTGCATGGAGAAATTGACAAATGTACTACCAAAGAGAATGAATCTCCCCTGTGTCTTCATAAAAAATGTCACAAATGCAAAAATGACACTAAACCATTTGTTTTTATATTCTGATTATATTATATACAAATACAATTCACAATTATCAGTTCTTACCATGAACATTGAACCATCATCTGTAACAAAAGAAAAAGAAACAGAGCGAGCAAGCAAGCCTTTTAAAACATGAGTTAATTTATAACATTCTAAACCTGACAAAGTAAAATGTAGGGGATTTCCTTTGCTATCCTGCCTACACAGCATTCTAATTCAGTCATCCATGCGACCGTACACAGTGACCTCACTTAACTGATCTGCTTACCAAAAGTGTTTGAAGTTCTCCCACACGGCCTTGCTTCACTCGTCTCAAAGACAGGCCCAGTCAACACAAACTCCTCCTGTAATCTTGGGTGTCTGGAAAGCACAGCGAGAAATTCTCAAGCCAGCACTCAGTGACACCATGAACTTCTGTCTTCAGAGCCCAGTCAACACAAACTGACTTTTCTCTGTAAGTTTTATCATTAGCAAAACTCGGGACCTCCCTATCTTGTCTACGTAATATGTCTGCAGACACTTTCCTCCAATCATATTAGGAGAAAATGTGTTCTGTTACCACCCTCATGTTCCAACAATGAGAGCTTCAGAACATAATAACTGCATCTCTTTGGTTTCCTGTTGCCTTCTTCTCTGCTTTCTTCACTAACACAGATGGAAAAAAGAAAAAAAAAAATTCCAGTGCACATTTAAAACGAATTCCAAAATATGTATTTTCACTTCATTTTGAACATGAGACTACATTATAATGTTAAGGAAGTTAGAGTTAGTGTTTAGTAAATGTTGATTAAAGTTAGTCAGTTATATAAATAATGTAGTCTTCTATGTAGGAGGTATTCAAGAGAAAAAAAATGGTGCACTTTATTCTCTGCAGTTTCACGTTGGACTTTTGCTGTGTTATGAATTCTATACCTTTCATGCCACCAGCAACATAGTCACATGTTATACTGTTAACACAAAATGACTATATGTGTGTGCCACATTACTGCTGGCAACAACAACAAAAAAATGCCATCATACTTAGTAAAGCCCTATACATTCTTGTAAAGCGCTATATATATTGCTACAGTCGGGAGCATTTGAAACAAAAACAGGTACTTGGGGAGGACCGCTATTTTCACTGAGTTGAGGCGCGCCCTCCATGAGAGTGCTCCGAACCCGCCCACCGCTCAATATCTCGCCTCAAAGCCGCCCATAGAGGGAGGAAGTTACTGGCGAAGAGGCCCCCAGGTTTCTGCGTCACCTGAACCCCGAGATAGCAGAACCCGTCTTTCCGTATTCTGAATGGGAGCCCCTCCACGTATTTCCCTTCTGCCTCCGGTAGATTTCCTGCCATGAACGCCACCGATTTCCCCAGATTAACCTTATAGCCCGACAGGTTTCCATACTGTTGCAGACTACGCAGAACTCTTGGCACCGACTGGGATGTGTTAGTCACGTACAACAACACATCGTCTGCGAAAAGGCTGCTCATACAATGCATGTCGCCCACCCTTACCCCCCCTAACCCCCCCTCCTCCCAGATAGATATCGCCCATGGTTCCATCACCAATGCATATATGAGTGGGAGAGGGGGCTCCCCTGACTCGTGACCCTTCTCAGTGGAAACAACCCTGATTCATTACCATTCACCACTACCCTTGTTGAAGCGCCGGAGTACAGGGCCGACATGCAACCCAACCATGTCGGTCCCATCCCCAGAGACATAAAAACCTCACCCTTAAAAGCCCAGCTCACCCTGTTAAAGGCCTTTTCGGCATCCAAGGATAGTATAAGAGCCCCACCCTCCTGCACCGCCCTTGAGTTCAACACATGAATGGTCTTTAGCATGCTGTCTGCTCCCTGTCTGTTCAACATGAATCCCGCCTTATCTGGATGGACCAGTCGGGGGAGATATCTTTAGAGACGCGTTGCTAGGATCCTGGCAAAGATCTTTACGTCCACATTTAAGAGGGAGATTTGCCTATATGAGCCACATTCCATCGGGTCCTTCCCTGATTTGGGCAGCACAGCAATCGGGGGCTTGAGGAATGTCGGTGGTATTGTATCCTGCCCCTTGATCTGGTTGAACAACGTGTCCGTTGGCTTCCCCAGGATGGATTGATATTGTTTGAAGAAGTCGGCTGTAAAGCCATCCCCCCCGGAGCCTTTCCTGCCTTCAGCATCTTAATCGCTCCCTCAACTTCCTCTTCCGATGCCTCCCCCTCCAAAGCCTCCCTTTCCGAGTCTTTGAGTTTGGGAAGGTGGTGTCCCTCAAGGTAGTTGTGGATATCCTCTATCGACCCACCCTCCTGTTTAGTATACAGTTCCCTATAGTAGTCTGCAAAGCACTCCACTACACTCGCCCCCCCTCTTTACACCCCCCCCTTTATCGCGGATGCCCGCCACCCTCCTTTCCATTCTACTGCCTCCAGTTCTATGCACCAACAGGGTCCCCACCTTGTCTCCCCTTTCATAGTACCTCTCCCGTGTGTAGCTCATTTTTTTTAATCACCTCCCCTATGAGGACTGTATGCAAAGCCTGCCTCTTCTCCCGCATTTTCCCCAAGAGTGCCTCTTGATTCTCATCCTTCCGGGTAAGCCGCCCCCTCATAGCAGTCAATTCCTCCCGAAGCCTGCTCTCGAGCAGTGCCCTTTCACGCTTTCTTCGTGATTCCTCCCTAATGAGAAGGCCCCGGAAGGTTGCCTTTGCCGCTTCCCATACTACCGTCATCTCAGTTTCCCCATTGTCGTTAATCTCAAAGTAGGCCTCCATTTCTTTCCTCAGGAATTCTTTAAATACTGGGTCCCTTACTAAGGTATCGTTACAGTGCCACCTGTAGTTTCTCATGGCCCTTGGCATTATCCAATCCACCACCAGCATCTCGTGGTCCGACCAGGTAATGGCATCCACACTCGGCACCCCTATCCCCCCCCCCCCTCCTCCGATATCAAAAGAGGTCAGTTCTTGTATACGTCTGATGTGGCCTGGGACGGGGGGGGAGAAAGTGTAACCTCCTGCGCCCTGCCACAACTTACGCCACACGTCAACCCAGTAATATTCCTGCAGGAGTTCCCTCATGGCTAGGTTATCCTTCGTAGGCTCTTTCGCTGCTGTCCCCTTTGCCGACCACCAATCCAATCGAGGGTCCGCAATGATGTTAAAGCTCCCTCTGCCCACTCATCCATTACCCTGAACACCCTACGCAAGAACTTTATCGAATCCACGTTGGGTGCATAGAGAGTGGCTAGGGTAATCTGCGTACCCTCGGATGTCCCCTTGATCGCCAGGAACCTTCCTCCGAACCCCCTCTTTGTCTCAACCTCCGTAAGGTGCAGTGATTTACCCAGAAGTATACCCGCCCCTTTGTTTTTGGAGGATTTATGGGTAGCCCAGAAGTTCCTCCCTATTTCTTCCCCTTTATTGTCGATTCAGCCGCCCTCCTATAATGCGTTTCTTGTAGAAAAAGAACCACCAATTTCTGTTTACGAAACATGTTGCTGGTAAGGGACTGTTTGTTTTGCGAATTCAAGCCCTTAACGTTCAGCCTACTCACCCGTCCTTCAACCATTGTCATTGCTAACCCAGTCCTCAGATTTGCATGCGTTTTCCTTGGCTCAGAGCCTTCAGTAACCTGATGGTGCATGGCTTGACCTGTTTACCCCCTATCCTTTTGATCCCGCCCCACACCCCCCTTCCCATCCCCCAAACCTTCCTTTCCCCTCCCCCTCCACTCCCTGCCCCCCCTCATGCCCCCTCCCACCTCCCCTGTCTTGTGAGGCGTCCGCCTCCATCCCCCAGATTTGCTTGGGCTGGTTGACGAACTATCAGTTGGCTTGTCCCCTGCCCCGGGTTGTTTATCTAGAGCGGATCCTGTTCCCCCACCTCAAAATCAGACCATTACGTTCAGTGTGTCTCACTGGCCTTGAATAGGGGCCCCCAAGCTCTTCCCTTTCAGTCCACATCTCTCCCTCCCAGGGCAACGTCAAACAACTCGGCACATCCCACCGACAACAGGCTCACTTGACTAGACAGTGCATCATCAATATCAGCAGTATCAACATCAATGTGGAAGCAAAGAAAAACAAGAAACAAGCCAACCGTGGCAGCCCGCCCAGGCCATGCATTATCCCTCAGTACTCTGGGTCCCTGTGGGGATGGCAAAGGGCACTCCAATGCATAGGTCACTGGCTAAGCAGATTCTTTTCACTTTAAGTGCCCTCCAAGGCAGCAGGGGGATGTTTGGTTTTCTGAAACTTCCGGGTCCCCTTCACCCTATGCTTTCCCCTGGCTGCGTCTGCTCCCCTAGGACCTTGAGTGGGGTCCTGGTCTTCCTCGACTCGCTCCATCGAGGGGCCTGCCCGGCCACCAACCAGGTAATCTGTGACTCTCTGGATGTCCTCCTCAGCCACAAGGTGATGCCTCTCTAAGCTAAGTAGAATGGATGCCTCTCTAAGCTAAGTAGAATGGATGACCCCAGCGGTATCTGACCCCCTTCTCTTGTAGCCATTTGGTGAGGGCACCACATTTTTTCCTCATCAGCAGCGTAAGGGCCGAAAGGTCCTGAAAGATGGCCACTCTGGAGTCTCCATATTGTACTTCCTGAAGGTTCTTGGCCTTCTCCAGGATCCTGGCCTTGTCTCTGTAGTAGTGTAGTCGTACCAGCACCGAGCGAGGCCCCCCACACCCCCAACCGATGGACCCTATCACAACCTCCTCTCCATTGTCTACTCCAAGGACGATCCTTATTATGTCCTGGACCTTGCCTTCCAGACCCAGTGGGGTCTCACCCTCTATTTCCACCAGTCCGAAGAGGCGTAGATTATTTCTCCTCTCGCGATTCTCCGTCCACTTTGAGGCGGAGCGCCGCCTCCCGGCGCTGCACCTCCATGAATCTTGCTTCCAACTGTGTCGCCAGGATTCCTGTGGACATTTGGTTGTTCTCGACACAGTCCATGCAATCTTCCAACGTGAACACCTTAGCCGTAAGGTCGGCCAATTTAGCCTCCATGTCCGTTCTCATCCCTCTTATCTCCTCTAAGATCGTTTGGATGTTGTTCTGCATGGTGCCTAGGTCTGCCGCTTCCCCAGAGGGGGCCCCAGCGTCCATATCTGCATCCCTCGCCTGGAACTGGTACTTTGACAAGGCCTCTTTCCAGCTCATATGTTGCCCAGCCCCATCTGGCGTTAGCGGCTCGGTCTCACAAGAAGGTGAATTGGTCTCCCTGGGCACACATCAGTTGCTGTATGTGGTAGGGTCCACCGGCCACTGTCGTCCGGACGGAGGGGAGACCCTATGCCCACGTGCCCTCCTCCACCGGGGCCGTTACTCGGGGGCGGATTCTTTCCAACTCCTTACCTCCTCTGTAAGTGTGCGCCCCCTCACCCCCTCCGGTGTAGGGGCCAAGGTTTTCTCTGTGGGTCAGTGGGGGTGCCAATGTGAGTGAGATTGCGGCTTTTGGGCCTGTTTACTCCTGCGTGACCATGCCGCCCGAGGGGGCTGACCCTCTGGTACTTCAGGGTCCACACCCACCCAGAGCACAGTGTCCAAGCGGCCTGGCATGTGGCACTGAGCACCCCATCATGCCCACTGTATTCCTCCTATGAGCTCTGGTTAGGGTGTTGCTGTCCAATTGGCTCGTATGATGTGCCCAGCTGTGTCACCCTTGGGTAATTGCATCCATCTCCCCATAGTCTGTTGCACTGTCCAGGGTTTCACATGCGGCTTGCCCCGTTACCCTGGGGTCTCCCTTCCCTGCTCCTTGGTGTCCACTTGTAGCGGGGCCCAGTGTCACCCCTGGGGGCAAGAAAGTCACACGCACCTCCTTGTGCGTCTGACTGCAGTGTAGTCTCCCCTCCAGACGGGGGGGACAGGTGCTTCAGTTCTAAAAGTGGTGCACCCTCCCACAGTCAGGAGGCCATCCCCACAATCCTCGGGCGGCACCTGGACCCCAAGATCACCAATGTTGGTCCCTCTGGGGGAGATGCACACTCCCCGGCGGCGTCTCACCTTGTCCGTACTGTTTGTTGTAAATCCCCCTCAAATGTTGCCCTGGGCACTCTCCTGCGATGGTCCAGGCAGGGGGGAGCACACCAGCAGTGACAGAAACCCCCCATGTCACGGTCTGGGGTCCAAGAGTTCCTTCCTAAGGTATATGGCACCGAGCGGTACAACTGCGGTGTTTCACTGCATCCACTGTGCAGCTCCCCGCTTTATCGCCTCCTCAGAGCAGGGTGCCCGGATGCCGCGCACAGTCTCTTCAAAGTATGTGGCGCTGCACAGGGGCAGAGGAAGCCCTTCCGAGTCTGGGCTCTTCCTCCCCCCATCCCACCCATCCCCCACCCCCAACGCAGGAGCCTCCTCACTGCCGTCCTCAGTGCATGTGTTCCCCCGGCGGGCCACACCTCAGTCTTGCCGCTGCGGGTATCCAGGTCAGCCAAAACCAACCCAGTGGGGCAGAACGCCCACCGCCACTGCTGCTCCACCAGACCAATGGGTCACCGCAAGGGCAGCGCCCCGGTGCCGCTCTCCGCTATGTTCTGCTTTGTTACCCAGGGTCCGGGCGGCAAACACATCCCCCTCGCTGCCTGCTGTGCAGCTGGCAGAGGAAGGGTGGGGACCCCACTTCTTAGTCACCCTGCCCGCAGCGGGGCAAGCCTCAGACTCTCGATGGCCTCTCAATCTGTTCGAGCCACTCGTGTCCCGCCGCACAGTCCCCACGGGTCAGGAGGCACGGCTAACGTCATCCTCAACACTGCGTTCAGCGCACAGGGGGAGGGGCACCCAGCCGCCCAGGGCCCCTTAATTCAGCCCAGGGGGCACCGTGAATCCTCCAGATAGCACCCTCTGGTGGGCCCTGGGCTGCATCTGGTACCTGATGGACTGTCGCCCTGGAATTTGTCTAGCCTGCTTCTATACCCCACTCCAAGATGAGAGTTCCTGGGCGACTACTGCTCTCCCTCATAATACGATTAGCCTTTGTCTGCAACAATAGAATTCATTTAGCTGCTGACTTCTCCTCGGCGCCTAACCCAATAATGATCCATTCTAGTCTGACTCAGACCCAATCATGGATCAACCTAAACAACCATGTAAGATCACAGCATCTTCCCACTCAGGACACCCAATCATTTAACACCACCACCAGAATCAAAAGATTGCGCTCAAGGTTAGCTCAAATGTTTGAACCTTTAGCTAGAACTTTCTCGACTTCAAATCGCAAGAAAGTGAACCTTTCTACGGCAGCTTCTAACATTAGTGTAAAAAACGTACGCAGCCCATTGTCAGTACATATGCCTCGCACCCGTACCCCTCCCAAAACCCAATATACAGGAGTCTCATGCATGTCAACAACCAGTGGCTCTAATCTCAAATGTGCTTTAATATACGCCAGCTCCCTGGTTGCACATGCCACTGAAATATCTGACCTTATCCAATCTGAAAACTATGACCTCCTGGCCATTACGGAAACCTGGCTACATGTCGCTGCAGGCCCAGCCTTAATGTTAGCCATTCCAAATGGATACACCATCCTAAGAACCGATAGAACTGATGCACGAGGTGGAGGCATAGCATTCACCACAAAATCCAATCTCTCCATCAGACTAGCTCCTACCCTTGATATCAAATCTTGCGAAAGTCTTACAGTCAAGCTATCTATCAACAACTCTGACACTCTTACATCCATTTGCTATACAGACCTCCAGGCCCTATGGGTACCTTCGAGGAGGATAGCTCTACTATCCTGTCGAAGAACCTAAAAAACTCCTCAGAAGTCATCCTTTTAGGGGACATTAACCTGGGATTTAATGATCCTAAAGACTTGCATGCCTCTAACGTGGCCAATACTCTAACTGAAATCTGGTTTACCCAGAGAGTGCTCCACCCATCCCATATCAAAAGGAGAACACTTGAACGGGTGGCAGATTACAATTG
The DNA here is from genome assembly GCF_040938575.1 of Ambystoma mexicanum. NCBI lineage: Eukaryota > Metazoa > Chordata > Amphibia > Caudata > Ambystomatidae > Ambystoma > Ambystoma mexicanum. The sequence goes on along the minus strand of NC_090921.1, from coordinate 1,355,867,783 downwards.
TAACATCTCTATCTCGTCAATCTGCCCCCAGCTATGAACAGACCACCACCTTGTGGCATTTTCCTTAGCAACTAACAAACTGGCCACTATACCTAGCAAGCTGGCCTCACCCGTACAACTAGGAATAAAAAGAACATTACCCCTGACAATTTAATCCCCCTGATTCTCCCTACACTCAACTCTCTGCCAGAAAACCTGAGACCGGAGACATTAGTGAATGAATATAATAAAATGATATCCACCTCCCTTGACCTAACCGCACCGTACAAAATGAGAAAAAGTAAGCCCAAAGTGGATCTCAACTCTTGGTACACACCACACTTCAAAACACTATGCACTAAAAAGAGACAATGCGAGGTATCCTGGAGACTATCGCCTTCGGAGGAAAATAAATCTAACCTTAGTACTATAACTGCACTCTATAAGCGCGAAATACTCTTGGCCAAACGCGAAACCTGTAACAGAATAGCACAAGCCAACTCGAGCACAAAGGAACTTTTCGTCATCTTGAAATAACTAGAATCCCCCATCCCAGTGCCAGACAATTGTGTGAAAGATAAACATTGGTGTTCCAGTATACAGCAAGCTCTAACTAATAAGGTCACAAACCTACAAGACAAAATTGCCAAAAACAAAATATCATTAACCAAAAAATGACGCCCCCGAACGTCTCCGAAAGTACCACACCACCTAAGAATACCTCGGGTCCACCCCGCTTCATGTTCAAAGTCTCCGTCATTGAGACGGAAAAGATCATACTCTTGCTCAAACCATCTAATTGTAAGGGCGACCAATGCCCAGCCCAGCTAATAAAGGATGCAGCTAGAGACCGAGCCCCCTTCATTTCCAAACTTATTAATACCTCATTCTCCTCGGGCACTATACCAAGTAATCTCAAAGAATCTTGGGTGCTTCCTCTACTTAAAAAACAGACTCTAGATCCGGTCATACCCACGAATTACCGACCAATCACAACAGTTGCATTTCTTCTAAAAAATTATAGATAAAATGGCCTACCTCCAAATACAGAAACATCTGGAATCCAACCTCCTATTAGGAGCACGCCAATCTGGCTTTCGGCCCCAGCATGGCATCGAAACTGCCTTAATAGAATTTAAGGACCAGATTGATGAGCTCAGGGATAAGGGGAACTCAGCCTTACTCCTCCTCTTGGACCCTTTGGCTGCATTTGACCTTGTGGACCACAAGGTCCTTTGCAGCCACCTGGACTTGGCAGCTCACCTCTCTGAAGAAGCCATAACTTTGATACAGTCCTTTCTCAATAATACGACCATGAGTCTTTTCCACCACAGCGGCAGCAGACCCGATCCCCATTACTTGCGGGGTGCCCCAGGGATCATGTGTCTCACCCACCCTATACAGCATCTTCACGAAGCCCCTTTTCGATGATCTGGATAATCTTGGTAACAGCTACACTAATTATGTCAATGATACCCAGATTCTCATACCACTTACTGGGGATTACGAAAAGGTTTTGGCCTTGGTTAACAAGGTCCATCTCATCATCCAGGCATGGATGGCCACCCATGGACTATGCCTGAATGACGACAAGACCGAGATCATCATCATCCTGGGGACCCCCTTAGCCCTCAATAAATTGGGACTGAAATACTCTACTTTTAACATTGATAATAACCCTATAACAGTGGCTTGCAAGGGGGAAACATTGGGCTTCTATCTTGGATTGTACTCTCTTTCAAGAAGCAGGTTAATGCGATGGCATTTGCCACTGCATACACTTGCAGATTGATCAGAGCAGGTAAACCCTTCCTGTCTAACCAAAGCTGCTTGACCCTGGCCAGAGCACTTATTTTGTCGAAATTGGATTATTGCAATTCTCTCTACATTGGAGCAAATAAAGAGATTATCAAAAAATCCAATCCCTCCAGAATAATGCTCTTAGAGCCGCTCTCGAAATAGTCAGGAGAGAACAAATCTCCGAAACCAGAAGACTAAATAATTGGTTGGCAACACACGATAAAATCCAACTTAAAACCACTTAACTCACAAATGCTTGCACAATGCTTGCACAATGCTGCTCCTTGCTACCTCACGGAGAGATTCACTAGACTAGGAAAGTTCCCACCAGACTATCTAGTTCTAATTGCCTACTAGTCCCTAGATTTAAACTCTCCAGAGTAGGGGGCCGCAGCTTTACGGTCAAGGCTTCCCAACTCTGGAACTCGCTACCCCCTCCTCTACGTGAGGATCAACCGTACCTAAAATTCCGTCAGAATCTCACAAGATGGCTTAAAGACTCTTGACAAGTAAAGCCAAAGCCATGTTCTTCCAATTAGTCCTACCAACTTCCGGCTCACCTGACTACCGCCATACTTAGTACATATTTCTGTTTGCGTTATCCTTGTCCTTGGATTCTGACTGACTTCTACAATATCGATATATATATACAAGACCTGACATATTTATCTTTGAACTGCATTATGTAAATGTCGTGTATATATTTTTGATGTACTATTAATTGTATTATGTAAATGTTATTGTGCTATGTGCAACTAAGCTGTGAGTAACCTTATGCAATGCGCCCTGATACCTATGGGTCTGGTGCGCAATACAAGTAATAAAACAAACAAACACTGCAATATCTCGGTGTTTGGAACGCAATGGATCCCAATCGCCACTAGAACTCCACAAGCTTTCCCGGGGCTAGGGACAGAGCCGAGAGCTCAGGCAGTCATCTTGCCTGCGCCCCCTGGTGTATTTTTTTTAATTTTTTTTAATTCATCTTTTTATTGAGCTTTTTTAAGAAAATAAAACAGTTGATCCGAACAATAACAGTACAGAGGAAAGAAAATGTGCACAAAAATTCATCAAGTCATCAATTCAATTTCCCTCCCCAGCAATCCATTCCCGTACAACAAAACATAACAATACAGTATCAATTCATCAACCCTAGCTAGATCACGAACAAATTCATTTATCAACAATCAATTGGAGAGCAGAGCGAGGGAGAAAAAGGGAAAGGGAGAAGAGAGAGGAGGAAAAAAAAATAGGAAAGAGTAAGTGGAGTCTGTGCAATAGCAAGCAATATCAAGTCTGTCAGGAGTTCATAAAGTGTCTCATTAAGTTCGGCTGGAAGAACATCTGCTCTCTGTCCAGTACATAGTCCAAGAAAGGGTTCCAGATCCTCCTAAATTTCGAGAGCTTCCCCTCTAACATGGCCGTGAGCTTCTCAAGACCCATCATTTCCCACACCTTCACCCACCAGTACGCCACGTGTGGCCCTTCACCAGATTTCCAGAAGTGAGCCCTTGTAATTCATGCCGCAATAAGTAATTGAGAGATTAGGGCTGCTCTGGAGCCCGACATCGGGAAGGACCCATCTTCCGGCACATCACCCAGTATTAGTATGCGCGGCTCCATGGGGAGCAGCGTGCCAGTGATGTCCTTGATCTTGGAGCGGACTTCCAACCAATACGTTTGAATGATCGAGCAATGCCACCACATATGTCCCAAATCACCCCGCTCACCACAACCATGCCAACACTTATCCGGATAATCTATATTCATTGCATGTAACCTGGTCGGGGGGGAAGTACCAACGAAAGCAGATCTTGACAGTGTTCTCTTTTACCAATGTACACCTAGAGCTCTTGGGATTTCGACTCCCAATTCCCTTTCCCACGCCATCATATAAGGAAGCTTCTCACCCTCTGAGAAATTTTCCAGAAGTTTATAACAAGGAGCCAGCCTATGGGAACTCTTACCCTCAAGAATTCTAAGTTCTATTCCTAATGGCACCCTGCTGGCAGCTTGGCGAGTGTCCCTGTTAGTCAACCAGTGTCGAAGTTGTATATATCTAAACCGTTCCATCTCGGACAGCCCAAATTTCTCCTTACACTCCTGGAATGTCAGCGGCTCCTGATCCACATACAAGTCTCTGAGCCTGAAGGGCCCATCTGACTTCCAGCCTTAAAATGAGCTAGGGTTCAATCCGGGCGTAAACGCCGGGTTTTGAACCACGGGGGACAATGAACCCAGTCCCAGAGCGATTCCTCTTTGCGCACTTGCCTTGTCCCAGCTTCGAAGCGTTGCCGGTGTCGTGGGCAGCAATCCTCCCTGACAGCCCCGGGCCTCTTTGGGCAGGAAGGGAAAGTACTCCAGCGGAAAAGGGGCAGCTGCTTGCTCGATTTACTGCCATTTGGGGGTTTCCGAAGAACGTCCCCAGGCAAGCATGGGTGCGACCTGTGCCGCTCTATAATAGCGCGTAACAGAGGGCAGACCCACACCCCCATTCATCGCCTTTCTCATTAGGAGTTTGTATGGGATTATAGGCTTCTTATTTTCCCACGAAGCGTCCTATCTCCTTTTGCATTTCTATGAGGTCCCCTTCAGGAATCTGAATCGGTAAAGAGTAAAAAGCATACAGTAGCTTCGGGATAAGGGACATCTTCACCGCGCTCACCCTGCCCAGCCAAGAGATTTCCTGCGAATCCCAGCAGCGGAGCCACTCCTTGGCTTCTCGCAACGAAGCCGGTATGTTTGCTATAAATAAGCCTGCATATGTCGGGGTCAATTTAATCCCTAGGTAAGGGAGATCTGTGGGGGACCAGGCGATGGGAAAGGCCGCCCTCACCTCCGCCAGCCCCTCAGGGGATTCAATTAATGCCATGCCCATCGATTTATTAGCATTCACCTCAAAGCCAGAGATTCTAGCAAATCGGGATAATAAGTTCATCAGCGGAGGGATAGATTTGGGTGCATCGTTTAAGAAACCTAGCAAATCATCTGCATATAACGCTATCTTATGGCATTGTCCTGCAAATTCAAAACCCCTGATTTCCCCACTCAATCTAACATGCTGTGCCAAGGGCTCTGTTGCCAGTGCAAAAACTAAAGGAGACACGGGGCAACCCTGCCTGGTGCCCTTCTATAAACGTATTGCTGGGGTCCAGTTTGCGTTCACTTTAACTTTAGTAGAGGGGAGCTGATAATTGGAGAGAATCAACTTCGAGAAACTAGGGCCAAATCCAAATCTCTCCAGCACCAACTGCAAGTAACTCCAGGACATACTGTCATGGCCCGATGAGCATCTAATGATAACAGTGACAGTTTACCTGGTAGACTAGGGGCCAAGGCTATCAAATCTATCGCGCTACGTATATTATCGTGTGTCGAACGATTACATATAAACCCTGTTTGATCTCTGTTTACTAACCTCGGAAGAACCTCCCCCAGTCGCCCTGCTATTACCCTACTCAACAGTTTTGCACCTGTGTTCAATAAGGTAATAGGTCGATAAGAAGCGCATTCAGTCGGATTCTTTCCAGGTTTCAAAATCAGTATCGTGGTGGACTCCGCCATGGATTCCGAGCCGAACCGGTCGCCCAGATATCATTAAAGAGTTTTGTTAAGTAAGGGGAGAGCACAGTCCTGAAGGTCTTATAAAATGTATTTGTGAACCCATCGGGTCCCGGGGCCTTACCCAAAGGGAGGGATCGAATAGCAATCTCTACCTCCTTTTGTAATTGGCTCCTCTAACAACTCTCGAGTTTCTTGGGGCAACTTTGGCAAGTGCGCATCCCGTATGAACCCATCAGCTATATGCTTATCCGTTTGGTGGGGGGCAGTGAGGTCCCTGAAATACCGCTCTACTATACAGAGTTTATCCTTCTCCGAGGTGGCCCTCCCTTCCCCATCTAGCAGTGCTTCAATCCTATTATGACTAGCCTGCATTTTTAACTTAGCCGCCATAAGCCTATTGGCTTTATTTCCTTACGAATGATAGTATTGTTTAGTTCTCATCATGTTATACGCGGCACGGCTCATGTGATGAGCTTTGAGAGCCCTCTGGGCTATCCTAACATCCCGTTTCAGCCTTTGAGCTCCAGCTCCAGATGGGACTGTTTTTGTTTCCTTGCGCTCCCCTTCTCTGCCGAGTAAGCTATAATCTGGCCCCGGAGCACAGCCTTTGCAGCGTCCCATATCGTAGTACAAAGCAGTTAATTTGTCTCATTCTCATTAAAATAATGGGTGATAGCCTCTGAAATACAAGAGCGGAACTGGGGATCCTCCAGGAGGAACTCATTTAACTTCCAGGCGCGTGTAGGATGTGGGGAGTCTTTAAGGGGGGGATAATGTTAATAGTACCGGGGCATGATCTGACAAGGCTTTAGGTAATATATCTACGGCAATTGTTTGGGCTATAAGCTTGTCAGACACCAAGAACATGTCCAGCCTGGAGAATCCCCTGTCCACCGCTGAATAATATGTATATTCTCGCTCGTCTGGATGACAGAATCTCCATACCTCTATAAGGGAGTGCTCTCGCAGGAGCGTAGTAAGTGCCAAGAAATTCTTTTTGTCAACACTAGTTGGAGGGAGAGACTTGTCCATCAGGGGATTAACCACAGCATTAAAATCGCCTCCAATCATGATTTCACCTTCTGCATGCTCAAACAGGGGTTTGGATAAGAACGCAAAGAGTTGGGTGCGTACAGAGAAACCAGTGTCACCCTCCTCCACTGTAACTTAGTCACCACCAGGACATATCTGCCCCCCCATCCCTTAGCGTCTTGCAAACCTCAAACGGGGTCCCCTTACGAACCAGAATGGCCACCCCGTCTCTCTTACTCCCCGAAGAGGTGCAATATTTCGTGCGATATAATTTATTATTAAGCCTGAACTCATCAGATGGGAGTAAGTGATTCTCCTGAAGAAATAGGAGCGAAGAGTCTAGAGTGGCCATGCGGTGCATCAAAGCCCTTCGTTTAATCGGGGAATTCAACCCCTGCACATTCAGGGAGAGGCAGTGGAAATTCAGGTTAGTCATAGCCATATCGTTTTCTCCTTGGAGCAGATGTCCAGCACCACCCTCAGTTCAGCGTGGCTAGGGAACAGAAGCCCCCTCCTACCTCATTCCCCATCCACCTCCCCAGTTCCCCATGCCCATTGAGCCCTTGTAATCCTTGTGTGCAATAGGACTGGTTCTTGTCAACTCCCAATTTCGACATTTGTATTCCACCATAATGCATATCAGATGCATATCAAAGGGACGCATGAAACCCTTAGCATTCCAGAAGAGTACACACCCTGACCCAAACCTTGAAAACTAGACTCCTTAAGTAACATAAAAGTGCAAAAAGGGGACAAGAAAAAGAAAGGGAATATGTAAAGGAACTAATTACCAACTGCTTGCCAAACTCTTAAAGCAACTAATTTGAACAGCCACCCTTTCAGGGTAACAAAAACGGGCATGATCCCCGTGACGGGCACCCAACTTTAGATCACTTCAGGGTCATCCCAACATGTCCCAGATTGTAGTAATCGCATGCATGAAGAGCGCACAAAGAAGCGCTAACAGGCATTATTACATCTTTGCACACCCCAGCAGTCCACCAGCATCGTCCAGAACAGGACCCAAGGCAAGCAGACATCACACCAGTTTATTTGTGCGGATGTCCCAACCAGTCCCTCTAGGGACAACCTCCAGCCGCACTTTGTTAGTCTCCTTGTAATCGTACCCCAACCAGGGCAAAGGAAGCACAATTCTTATCTCAATTTATTAACATAAGTACCCTGTCTGGGGAGCCCAGAAACGACTTCCAGCCACTCCTCGTCACTCGCCTTTCAGACGCCATTCACATTTTAAGGCAAATACCTGCCGGTGAGTTGGGGAACCAGCTTAACACACCTTGATGAACTGTAATGCTGTCGGTCCTTCTACACACTCTCCTGCGGCGCACGAGTTCTGCAACATGACTGTCACCACCAGATCAGAGGGGAGCAGTGCTTTCTTGTTCCACATCCTCCAATGCCTTGGATGTTGTAGCTAAAGCCCGACCCCTGGGCTTTCTCCTCTTATCCTTTGGCGTGCGACCAAGAGCCGACCTGTTATCATCAGCGCCCTTGCCACCAGACGCACTAGCAATGTCTCGTAGCCACTCATCTGCTTCTCCCTCGGAACCAATGACGCAAGAGCGATTTTGACATTCAAACAGTAACCTGCACGGGTATCCCCATTGGTAGCAGACCTTTTTCGCTTGCAGCCACATGGTGACTCTCTGGAGGCGCCTGCGATTTGCCAAAGTGTATGGTGAGAGGTCTTGGAACAGTGATATAACAGAGCCACGAAATTCCACCTTTTCTACCCTTCTAGCTGCCGCCATTATTTCCTCCCTTTGCCGAAAGAAGGGAACTCTAATCAAGACATCAGGAATGAGGTTACGCTTTTGCTGAATAGAGGAGTACACCCGATGGGTCCTTTCCAGGATCAGTTCCTCAGAATCACCCAGGTTCAAGAGGATTTTGAAGAGAGCCCGCACATATTCAGCGAGTTCCTGATCCTGAACCTGCCTTGGCACTCCCTGAATCCTAATATTATTCCTCCTTGAGCGGTGTTCAATCCGCCTGCTTGGTCGCCATCTCCTCCAACCTATCTTCCAGATTCTGAACTCTTTAGGTGAGGTCATCAGTCTCTTGTTCGCGCTCACATACCAGGTTCTCCAATTCGTCAACCCTGGTCTCAATGCCTGTCAAGTTGGAGCTTATTTCTGCAATTGACCGTGCCAAAGAGTCTTTTGAGGACTGGATCTCCTGTGTAATTGCCTGCGTGATATCTTGCTTAAGTGCCTTTAACATTCCCTCCAAGTCATGTCTAGATATGGTCGGGTCAACGGTTAGATCTGACCCCTGCGAAGCATGAATCTGTGCCACAACCGTCTCCATCTTCCTCGGTTCGGGCATCACCGCAGTCAGGAAAGTAGTAATCTTGTTCACTTTGTTTTTATTTCCCGTCCTGGGAATTGCCGGGGAAGGGGTATACACCTCAGCAGGGAACCCGTGGGGCTTCCTTGAAAGCTGTATCTGCAGGTCGTTGCGCTCAAGGGGGGTAACACTCCTACAACACCAGGATCAAGGGTGCCAATACATCGCCCAATTCTGTGAAGCTTTTATTCGTTGGCGCAGTTTTTCTTCCACCATCCAGACTGTCAAGGCTGTGTTACCAGGGGCTCACTTCCCCCACTAGGCGCTGGCATGCAGCTCCTGTAATAGCTCTCTTCATCCAGTCCACAAACGTTCCCAGGCACAAAAAGGCAAGAGCTCCCCAATCGCATGCCCCTCGTCGCCTCCAACTGTCTCTCTGCTATGGGCCACGCAAAAAGGACTACACGCTCTGGAGAAGCCCGCTCCTCACCTTGCTCCTAGCAGGCTTCTCCTGGCCGCCCGCTCGCCGTCTGTGTGGCTCATCTTTCCTCCCCGGGGCAGCTCACCGTCTTCTCTCCGCTTCCCGACGGTGCTGGGGGTTCACCCTCGACCGCAGGTGACGTTCAGCAGAGTCGCGGACCGCCGTGGGGCACAACGTCTCCTCCTCCGCTCCTCCTCCGGCTCCCCAGGCCGCCCGCACACCCTCCGCTCGGCTCACATGGCTCTCCCGCCACCCGCGCCCCTGCTGAACCCACAGGGCCGTGGAGAGCCGCACCTGCGTCGGGGGGCCTCCCTCTTGGCAGTGAACAATGCCATGTCCTGGAGCCCCTCTCCTCTGGCACAGCTCCTCCGGGTCCTTCAGACGCCCCCCAAGCTTTCAGTGGGTCCCGGGAACGGCATCTCCCGAATGCCCGCCATTTTGTATGCCGTGGGCCTCCCCCTCAAAGGCTTCGAACTCCAAGAGGGACAGCTCCCAGGCGCTCGGAAAACTCACCCCCCAGTCCCCCGCCGTTTTCCTAGGTACTCCCCACAACCTGCATGTCGAAATTCAGGGGATGAGAGGCATAAAGAATCTTGTAAATGGGTGCCTGTCCAGGAGCTTACAGCAGGCACGTCCGTATGGGCCCTGCCTGGCAGCCCCCCCCCCCCTCCCCCGGTGGATTCTAAGCCAAGTTGCCAAGAGGTGGAGAAACCCTTAGGGCACCAGGGACATCCAGGAGGAGCTCCCAGCAAACGGATACTCAAACTCACCTTCCGCGTATCAAAATTGTGTCCCCCAATGCTAACTTGGCACCCAGGCTGCAATTCTGGAGCTGCATCGCATCTCCACTGAGAAAGTGGGCAGGGCTTAGCCCTCTTGCAAAGACTTCACCTTGCACATACAACTCCCAGAAGGGGAGGATAGATCAGGATTGGCTAAGGCAAGCTAGATAATTAGGGCAGGGTAAGAAAATTTAAGTGTGGGACAGGAAATGGGAAAGGTTGGATTTTTGGGTGAGGTCAGAGGAGGTCAAGGAAGCAGCCCAAGAGACTTCGCAGGAGGTAGGCGGAAGCAGCGAATTATGGAGAAGGTGTGGTAATTGCTGTGAGTTCAAAGACCCTGTAGTAAGAGTGTGCGTGTTTGTGTGGCAGGTGGCTAGGAGTTAGTGTAGGGGGTGATTGTGAAGTGAAAGGTACAGAGTGAAAGGGGTGTCTGTGTAGTAGTGAGAGGCATAGTGCAGGTCTGGGAAGAGCAATGAGACAGCGGGAGGAGTGAGGCAGCGGGGGGAGTGAGGCAACGGGGCGATTGAGGCAGGGGGGGAGGGAGGCAGTGGGGGGAAGGGAGGCAGTGGGGGAGGGGGAGTGAGGCAGCGGGGGAGGGGGAGTGAGGTGGGACAGAGAGGGGGATTGATGCAGTGGGGGGAGGAGGAGTGATGCAGTGGGGGGAGGAGGAGTGAGGCAGCGCATTGGGGAAGTGAAAGTGTGGCAGTAGGAGGAAGTGTGGCAGTGGGAGGAGGAAGAGTGTGGCAGTTCAAGGTGTGGCCCTCAGAGGAGGAGGAGGAGGCGGAGGAGTGTGGCAGTGGGTGAAGGAATGTCAGGGGGAGGAGGGGTGTGGCAGTGGGGAGTGAGGCAGCAGGGAGTGATGGAGCAGGGGGAGTGGAGTGGAGTGCAGGTGAAGGGGTGAGGCAGTGGGGGAAAGGAGGGATGAGGCAGCGGGGGGAAAGGTTGGATGAGGCAGCGGGGCAAAGGAGAGATGAGGCAGGGAGAGGAGGAGTGTGGCAGTGGGGGGAGCCTGATAGTGGGGGGATCCTGATAGTGGGGGGAGGAAGAGTGTGGCAGTTGGAGTGGCCCTGGGAGGAGAGGGAGGAGCGACAGGGGGTGGGGGGCGACTGTGGCAGAGGAGCGGCAGAGTGTGGCAGTGGGTGGAGGAGTGATGTGGTATTGGGAGGAGTATAAGGAGTGTTACAGTGGAAGGAGTGGCAGTGGGAGAAGGAGGAAGAGGGCAGCAGTTGGTGAACGAGTGGCAGTGGGAGTAGTGGGACAGCGGCAGGGGTGGAGGCAGGGTGTGGCAGATGGAGGTGTGTGTGGCAGATGGAGAGCAGTGTGGCAAGAGGAGAGTGTGGCAGGGGAGGAGGTGGCGGCTGCGGTGCAGGGATGTGGCTTAGGTGGGGGAGTGGTCGGGTGAGGAGGGGGGTGCAGCAGTGGGAGAGGAGTGTGGGAGGGGGAGCAGGAGGAGGAGAATGGGCGTGGCATTGGGAGAAGGAGGGGACTGGCAGGGGGAGGAGAAGGGGTTTTGGCAGGGGGAGGTGAAGTAGGAGAGGGGGTGTTGCAGGGAGAGGAGGAGGAGGAAGAGAAGGAGGAAGAGGTGTGTATAGCAGGATGTGGTATGGCAACGGGAGACAGGAATGTGGCAGTGGGAAGAGGAGAGTGTGACAGCAGTGGGAGGAGGATGGAGTGGCAGTGGGAGGAGGGTGCTGTGTGACAGTGGAAGGGTCCGGAGGAGGGCTGTGGCAGGGGGAGGAAATGAGGGTGTGGCAGGAGGGGGGGGTTGCATGCGCAGGAGAAGGGAGTGGGTGGCAGGGGGGATGAGGTCGCAGGGGATGTGATAGTTTGTGGAAGGTAGTGTAGTAGTGTGTGAGGAGAAGAGAAGTTACATCAAGGGGTGGTGGTGAGACCTAGGAGGAACACTGCAGGGACATCATTGGTGAGAGGAGTAAGGTAGAAGTGAGACAGCAAGAGAAGAGAGAGAGGTATACGTGAGCGTGGGTGAACTAGCTTAAGTCCAACAGGGTAGCAAGGCACAGTCCTTTACCCCATTAGAAGGCTAACCTATGGTTAGAATAGGGAAAGTTAAGGATGTCCCAGAGAGATTTTAGATAGTCGTGGAGAGACCTTTCTTTGTGAAAGCTGGTTACTAAGGTCCTGCTGGGACCTAACAAACAGACTACTTTAGTCAAGGTCGCAGAGATACCTATATCTGAGAAGTCTTGAGTTCTGAATGGAAGGCATATGCTGGTTACATAGGTCAGGACAAAACTAGACTGATGGAAACCAGAGGTTGGAAATGAATGCAAAAACTCAGCAAGCGAGGCTGCGAAACTAAGCTGGACGATAAGAAGTGAAAGCTCTCTGAAGGGTCTAATTGAAAATAAGAAGACCCTGGAGAGTTCAGACTGAGTAAACCCTGGAAATGCCTTGCCAGGAGAAGCTTTGTTATTTTGTGTTTGCGACTAGAGACAAACATAGTAAAATAGGATTTGAGAGCTTTTTTGTTTGTCCTATAGATTTGAACTTTCTGTGGCCACATTTCTGTGGTTGTGTTTTGCGGATTAGGGAGTCAGTCTAGGAGGGACAATTACTTAATAGTTTAGCTTGACCTTTATAATTTGGCTGTACCCAACAGGAAGTGATCATCACTGGGAGAATATTTCACTTTAAGTTGGCCCTTTCCTAACACTGTTGATATTTATGTTCTATTTCAGTTCCCCTAGTCCCTGTAGACATTTGATCCAAACCCTTCATAGAAAACCATATTATTTACTCTTTAACCATAAGCGATTGTTAGCTATGCCATTGCTCAGCCCTCTCCACAAAGCATAGAGGGCAGAATTGATTGATCCACCCTGGGAAGACCAGCAGATAAATCCCATACTACTCCAGAGGTTTATGAAAAGTAACAAATTGCCATGGTGGTCGTGGGATTCTTTCTACTTGGAGCCTGGGTCAATTGTATGTTCCAGTCCGACCTTTCCCGCAGTTTCCCCTGTGCAATTTCCTTGGAAAATCTGCAATGTTTTGCACTGCCATCTTCAGAGATGGCAACTGCATTTGTCACCAGTTTTAAAATAACCGCAATCATGAATTTGCATTGCTAAATTAGCCCTACATTTCCATTACAACTGTGGTCACTTGTTCATAATCAACATGTCACTCCAACTTTTAATAAGTTTGTGTTACAAGTGGTGGTAGGGAGATTTTTCAAGTGTCCTCTGGTGAGGTCAGAAACAGTAACCTGCAGTTTTAGGCAAGCGTTTCTCCTGAATCACTTGGAATAGCTGTGTAAGCAGTCAAACTTCACTCTGGGAGTGGGGACACATGAGCTCACAATGAAGGAAGGTCCATATAATGTGAACATCCGGAAATGTAATCTGTAGTTATAGAAAAGTATCAAAAGAGATCTTTATTTCCTGGTAAGGCCTTGCAAAATAGAAAACAAGCAAATAAAAATGGTAGATGTTTTCTAACAATCCCAAAGAACAACCTACATAAGAGACCTACTCTATTTTACTGATGAGTACAATTTGTTGACACTTGTAGAAATTGTTATAGTTTGAGAACGTTGTCTATCGGCTTGAACTGGACAACGTCATCAGTCCGCTCCGAGTTGTAGGGTAAATGAAAGTAGGTATTGCCAAGTTTCAGGAGAAATTAATTCAGTGGCAATTTGTTGCATCAACTGGGACTGGGTGGCACATGAAACAACCAGACTCTAAATCCAAATGTGGTCTGCCTGGGATACTAGGGGCCTCATAAATCGGGATCTCCCAGAGGACTTAGTATTGGGCCAGAAATGTCCTGTATTGAAGGGTTTGATGGAATATTTGTGTCAACAGAGATCAACTGGTAGAACACCAACTCTCAGAGAAGCCCAGCTGAATCTAACAACCACATTCTATGCCTGTGGGGCCCAAGGACACATTTCTTACCAATGTCCCAAACGATTTGTGTGTCATCTTCCATGGGGTAGCTGTCCTCTTTCCCAGTTCCTGTTTATATTTGTGCATCACCACATTCCGTTTGAAGAAAGGGCTGGCCAAGTTTTCCCATTTTTATTCTAGGGCCACAAGGAACAGTACAGAATAATCATCCACAGGGCAGCAACTCATCATGCCCCGCTTGACCTGCCTATAGCTATCTGAACTGCAGAGCCAAGGATGAGAGAATTCCACTTAAAGGAGAACCAGGGATCTTATGCAGCTTTCAGAGGCACTGTGCACCGCTCTCCAGCACCAGCACATGCATGCAGCCTAACCACTGTGGCTGACCTAGACCACCAAGGACTTAAAATAGAATTGCAATCGCTCAGTGAGCCACTGCTTAAGTTGGGGGATGACTGCACCATGTCTCCCTAACACAAACTCAGACACTTTGCATCCAGGGCTGCCATTGTTAAATCTAGGAAGCCCCACATGGAGAAAAAGGTTGTGCTTAACCCACTGTTTGTAACCTTCCCCGATTATAATCCTTTCCGGGCGGAGAAGGGGGATGGTAAAAAGCTCTGCAGGAAGTTTTGTGTTGCTTGGTGAGGTCAAAAGAGGAGGAGAATGTTACAGACCAAGAAACCAGCAGGAGAAAGTACAGTGGATTAGACTGTGAAGGCGTTTTGTGGAAATGGTATGCACGGAGTGTGCGCACAAGGTCTGAGTGAGAGCTTTAATAGGAGTTGGAGTAGTTGTTAGAGAAAAAGGAGTATGAATGGGGAGACGGTGGAGAGGAGTGGAAGTAGTAGTATGGAGGGAAGTGTAATAGTGATGCGGAGGAAGGAGTAGTGTGCAGGGGAGAGAGTAGTGGTGTGGAAGAGGGAGTAGTGGTGCAGAGGAAGGAGTAATAGCATTTAAGGGTGTTGGAGGTAGGATAGAGTTTGGAGGGGTTAGAGGAGGAAGACGTAGGGAGGAGAGACGGTGGGTGGAGTAGGAGTGAAGAGAGGTGATATGGGAGAGCGATGGAAAGAGATGGGGAGAGGAAGAAGACAGAGTGGGACTTGAGTGCCTGCCAGGCACAACGTTACAATTCCTTTAAAACTAACAACATTGGAAGTATAGGGTCAGTCTAGGAAGTTCCTGAGGGAGCTTAGACAAATAAGACGTTTGCCTTTAGGTCCTTGTTTAAAAAAAAAAGTCAGAACTTTGATGGTAGGGAGAAATAATCTGTCTAGGCAAACCCGGGGAATAAGGGCCCCTGGGTTAGGAGGGGTTGGTGCATTTAGAGGAGAGCGAGAGTGAGATGGTTCTAGTGCCCTGCTGAAAAACTCAATACAAACCCTTGCATCTTTGCTTCCAGTTGAAGTGTTGCTTGGGCCATCTGTGACACAACCTCTAAGATCAGAAGCAGAAAGAGTTGTGGTAACCATACCCAGGAAGATGATCTGCCCCTGGGTATGGAAGATGGCCAGCAGCAAAGAATGTTATGCCCAAGGATCCCAGGAATGTGGAAAAGACTTAAAACTGTATAGCAAAAAGAAAAGTATCCAAAGGTATCGAATACTCCCATCCTCTGCACACCTTATTGCTGAATAAATCGCCCCAATTCTCTTTATACTTTGATCAAGTCTGCTCCTAAATATGGTGTGCACATACACTATTTGCTGTACACATTGAATAAACTGTACTTGGTTTGACGGTGCAATGGTTATTTTGGACATCCGGTTTTCTGCTGGTTGAGTTTCTGGTTCCTGATCCAAGTCCTGCACAGAAGTACCCTGGGGAAATAAAGATGGTTTCAGCAACACAGACAAGTATAGCGGGCTTACAGGAGACAGCTCTCACTATGGTGAACGACAAGATTAAGTTGGCAGCAAGATCCCAAACTACTGGCCTCTCCAAACCAAGCAGTAATGTTTCAGTTGGGACATGGGACTGCATGATGTGATAGGGGAGGAAGGGAGCTTGCACCCCTTTCCTCAGTGTCTGAGCAAGGGTAGGCCTCCTCGTCCCTCAGACTCTTCCATCCTGGTGGCAGCAAGGGTCTGTACAAAAACAAGGAGGGCCACGAATGCAGCAATGTTGTATGCAGCACCAGGGGGTGCCGTGACAACACCAGTGTGGCTCTGGCAGACTGTCTGCTGGAGCATGTTCGAGGAAAAGGACTCCTCTTAACAAGCAGGGATTTAAATTATTGAATGAAGGCTCTAACCATTAACCCACTTGACAATATATATTTAAATATACAATGACCTTCAGGAAGGCCATCCAATAACGGACCATGGATATTATAAAAAGGCTCAAGAAGGCCTGATGGACCCCATCAAGGTCAGTGTTAGCGGGGCAGAAAGGGGCAGAGGCTTACCAGTCTCTCAGCCCTAACCAAGCCCTTCCCCTGACATAGCCCTGGAGTCAGGGAGGTGATTGAATAAGGTAGGTGGACCAGTCCTGTGAGCAGTGAGGTATTTAAGGAGGCGTGTCCGAGTGGTGCGGTTTTGGTGAGGACTGGAGGTGGAGGAAGAAGTCAGAGACCAGAGGGGGCCAGAACGACGGAAGTTTAGAGGCTATTGGAGAGGGTGGGGGGGGGTCTGTGAAGTGGTTGTGTGCGAGTGGAGAGTGTAAGGAGTAGAGGTTGTTAAGGTTATCAATCAGGCGACACACCTTGGTCGCAGCCTAGGATGTAACGCTCAATTGATACGCCTTTCTCTTTATTTTATGTAAATTCAATTTCAGATGGTACACAACTCGTATCACACACCCTTTTTCAAATACCCCGGGTCACAATGGACCATGAACCAGGCCGGTTGGTGAAAATACAATATTTATTTATTTATTTTTAAAATTCAAAAGAAATCATACAATTTTAATATGGGGCAGCAATTACCAATGGTGTGATATTAATAATGAAAATGGAAGCAATGCAATTGGTTAACCTTCTCCTAGAACATATACAGAGCACACATGAATAGGAGCACTTTTGGGATTAGGATAGATGGCACCCAAGTTAAGGTTTCCCCCTGCAATGTTCCCTCAACCCACAAATAATCGAATTCTGGATAGAAAGAAGCAGCAGGTAGTCAGGGATAAGAGGCAGAAAACGGAATCAGAATCCGACCTTCCCTCACAGAATAAGAGGCAACCCTTCGCAAAGGCCTAAAATAACACTTAAATTTTACAAATGATTGATTAATGTGTGGTTAAATTATAATAGCCATATGTTTTATCACAATAGCATGCATGTTATATCACTGACAATCACAAGGCAATGGCTCAGCAAAAGGCGTACAATTCGAAAATGAGTGGAATGTTTAGAGCATGCTGCAGCCAAATGACACGTTGGAAAACTTGTATTTTTCTCAATTCCCACTTCAAATTACCCTAACGGTTTTTAATAAATGTGGGTGAAATACTCTGATTTGGAGTGTGGTTTCTGGGCTGGAGGGAAGATATATATCACAGGGACAAGATAAAAGTGAAAGGAGGTCTCTAGCTAAAAAACTGGATGAGTTATGCAAGATAGAAAAAGGGTTGATTTTGAGTAAAATGAAGCTGTGAAATGGGAAAGAAAATCAGTTGAGACAAGAACAGGTTTACTTTAAACTAGACTATTCAGACTACACTGCCAAAGAGGGATACAGTAAGATCCAAGGTTGATTTGAGACTTCAACCTCATCACCCCAGCATCCAACCCTAAGCGGAAACTAGTCTGATCATTCAAAATATGACTAAGGGCTTAGGATTTACACAAGACAAAATTAATAAAGAGATGGCGCTAGCACTTTAGAAAGTCAAGGACAGGTACACGGATAAATCAGACAATTTCAACAAGTTACCAGGGTATAAATATGACTGCTTAGAGAGTGGGATAAGGGCAAAGGCAAGGCAAGCTATGTGTTTCTGTGGGGTGGGGGATTATACTCGGTCCACTTTTGAGTTTTTGCGATTTTTGGACAGTCAACAGGTTCTGGTCTCCAGGGCTCAGGTCACTAGGTAGCGTACTCTCCTGGCAAAAGACAGCTGTGCAAGGTCTGTTCACCATACGCTATGGACAGCTGGATGGCAGGATTGCAGCGGGCATGCAGTTAGTGGCCCGCAAGCTGGTCTGATTTCGGGATGCAAAAGGTACCACTGCTTTCCCATTTTTGTTAATGGGATATTATGTATTTTTTTCTGGATCAGGGCCTTGCTGCAGTAGGAATCGGCTATGCTTGGATTTTGCAGTGGGCTCTGGAGTAGGGTCAGCAATGCTTTGGCCTTGTAGCTAAAATCTGGAATCGGCAAGATGAATGCTGTCATGAGCACTGCTCCCGAGAAGCCAAGTCAAGCCCAGCATCCCCGGAAGCAGGCTCACGACCCTCGTCCCCGTCTCCAGCAAACCCCTATTGGGGCCCTTTGGACCATGTCCTGGCGCCTCTGGCGCCAGGCTCATAAGGAACCTCCGTCCCGGCGCCAGGGGCGCCGGGCTCATAATTCTTGCAAAGGTGCTTGGGTGGACCTACCTGTAGCAGACCATGCTGCATACTCACCTTTGCAAATGCTGGCAGGATGAAGTCCCCAGCCTTCTGCTGGGAGGAACTATTCCCTGAACTGGGACTACTTTCTTACCTGGGTGGGGCTGGTGCCACTCCTTAGCTCTGGAACACAGGAACTCTTTTACCTGGGCGAGGCTGAGGAAGAAGACACCCAATCACTCCAACACTATTTAAACCACACCCGATTGGGAAAACGTGCTTCGCGTTATTCTGCATCTGCAGCAGGACGCTCACCGAGTCAGCTCCAGCATTCCAGTGACATCTCCAGCTTCAGCTCAGCAACCTGTGGAAGAAAGACACGAGAACTATACTTACCATCCAGGAATCCAGACACCGGCAGAACCTGCAAGCAAAAGAAACATAAGGTTAGCAAGTTGCAACACGTTCGCAGCCACGCTCGCTTACCTGATCCATCTGTGCTTTCACAGATTCTTCGCGGCCTTCTCTTCAGCAGCCTAACGGCACCTGTAAAGACAAGGAACATTGTTAAGTAGGAATCGGGTGAAGGCGGCCGCATTTACTTTTCTTACCTGCTTTTGTGCGCATATTACGATCTCTTCAACTGCAGCAGCCCGGCACCTGAAAACAAGAAAAGACATTTAAGTGCCATTAAAGACTGCAAGAAAGCCTAACACTTACGTGTTTCCCCACGTGCATCCGCGACTGGGAAAACGCCCGCAAGGTCCCGACACCTGCATATAAGAAAAGAACATTGTTAGAGGTGCTATAAGAAGGTCACAGATCATTATACTCACGTACTTCGCACGTGCAACGGCAACGGACGAACAACGCCCGCAACTTCTCAAGACCTGAAAACAAGGGACATTATTGAGGTGTCATTGAAATTCCCATACCTACGTACAACCGCACGTGTCGTGCTCTCAGTGACCACGCCCTCAGCATCCAGGCACCTGAAAAAGACAATGCAAAGACTTAATTAAAGGTGCCCATCTCTTCAAGACTATAAACTCTTTATACCTACTGGCATCCGCTCGTGCAGTAACGGCGGCATCACCTTTTGGCATCTCAGCACCTGTGCCACTTCTAAGGCCACAAAAGACTTTGAGGACCTCCAGTGACGTAACTGGAACCCACGCACCCCTGCATAAATCGCAGGATGGAGAACCCAGCATTTATACGCCTAAGGTGAGAGCTTACCAGGACATTGGACTCTCGGAGAGTTGGCGATTAGTGAGGAGGAAGTCCAGCCAAACGGTCATTAACCCTTTTTTCTTCCGCCTGCAGAAACCTTACCCTGCAAGCCAGACGGTCAATAAGAGGAAGCCCAGTCCAGAGAGTCATCCGAGCTCTACGCTTCTCAATTGAAGAGACTATAACAGTACAGCCAGGACCAGCGCCTCCGTGGGAATCAGGTGAGCGTTACAGAACGCGAAGCCCTCCAATAACCTCCTACCCAGGCGCTATGGAAACTTCCGACACTGATCAACTGGCCCAGTTACTAGGGGAATTAAGAGCTGAAGTACATTCTGCCCGCCAGGAAACGAATGCCCTGAGGAGGAAATTGATTATGTTCAAAGAACGAACTGATGACCTCGCC
The DNA here is from genome assembly GCF_040938575.1 of Ambystoma mexicanum. Classification (NCBI taxonomy): domain Eukaryota; kingdom Metazoa; phylum Chordata; class Amphibia; order Caudata; family Ambystomatidae; genus Ambystoma; species Ambystoma mexicanum. Next base: position 1,355,847,828 of record NC_090921.1, on the reverse strand, counting down.
AGACAGTTATTACAAACACAAGCGGGGCAAACCCCTCTACCTAATTCAGGAGGGACCTATACCCCGGCGGCTTCAGCCAATCCTGTTCAAATCAATCTGCCCGGAAATGTGCCTTTGGCTCCGCCCGAACGCTTCTCTGGTGACCCTAAGAGGTTTGCGGTGTTCATAAATCAGTGCCGATTGCACTTTCTTTGTAGACCAGCTGGTTTTCCGACTGATCAGACTAAAGTAGCCTTTGTGCTTTCGTATCTTAGCGGCAGCGTCGCTGATTGGTCGATCCCTCTGGTTACACAGGATGACCCGATTCTTCGCAATTTCCAGGCCTTCCAGGCCAATATGGAAAGACTTTTCGCAAGACATTCCCAGGGACAGGCCCTGGACAACAAACTCCTTTCCCTACGGCAGGGCAATCAGGATCTTCTGGCTTATATTGCGTCATTTAACAGACTAATCGTAGAAACCAGATGGCCCGAGGACAAGAGGATCACGCTTTTCCACAGGGGTTTGCGTGGCGAACTCAAAGACGTCCTAGCCCAGGTCGTGAATCCCCCTCAAGATTGTTCAGAGTACATTGAATTAGTGGTCCAATTGGATCACAGACTGCAAAACAGAAAGGCAGACCGCTCCAGGTTCGAAGCTCGAGTATTCTCTAAGCCACTAACTCACACCAAAGGAGTAAAAGCCGTAGAACCTATGCAAATAGGGGTCGTAAAGGGTCCCCTAACCCAGAAAGAACGCGACAGGAGATGACAATTGCAGCTATGTCTCTATTGTGGAAATTCAGGACATTTCCTCCGAGATTGCCCGGTGGGACCTCCGAAGAAGACAGTGGGAGCTTCTGATAAGAATTCCGAAAAGCCCGAGCCGGGAAACGACCTCGCCCGACAAGTGTAGAGGTCCGCTTGCCGAGTGTAAAATCCAGTTCTTTGACCTCGCACTTCATAATGTCAATGGTCCTCATAAATCCAGAACGACCGTATCGTTTGCATGCCATTAAAGCATACATTGATAGCGGAGCGATTGGAAATTATGTAGACCGCGAGATGGCTTCCAGGATGAACCTACCCCTTTGTCCTAAGGTAATTAAAGACGTCATTACCACAGTGGATGGTACGGAAATAGCCTCCGGACCGGTAACCCATACCACCACAGAAGTGACGTTATTAGGCCAAGATGGACATCGGGAGGTAATCGTGTTCGATGTGATCAAGGCCCCTCAGTTCCAAATAATTCTGGGGATCCCTTGGTTGGAGAAACACAATCCTCAAATTGATTGGCGAGCAAAGACGATACAGTTCCCAGAGTGTGCACCTACTTGTTATCCTCGACCCAGTATTGGCCTAGCGGTAGCAACATCCGAAGGACCGCAATTGCCTCCAGAGAATAAAGAATTCCAAGATGTCTTTCAGAAGGAACAGGCTAATACCCTGCCTCCCCACAGATCTTACGACTGTCAAATAGACCTGATACCCGGAGCCACTCCCCCTTGTAGTAGAATTTACGCCCTTACCGAGCCTGAAAATCTTCATTTGCGACAGTATCTGGACCAGTACTTGGCCAATGGATTTATCCGCCCATCAAAGTCTCCTGCATCCTCGGCTCTGTTCTTCGTACCTAAAAAAGAAGGTGACCTTAGAACCTGTATTGATTATCGTGCCCTGAACCAGATAACGGTAAAGAACAGATACCCCCTACCTCTGATCCCGGAACTCCTTGACCAAGTTAAGAACGCCTGCATTTATACAAAGCTAGATCTCTGAGGAGCCTACCACTTGGTACGGATTAAAGAAGGCGACGAATGGAAGACGGCATTTCGCACCAAGTATGGACTATTTGAATACCAAGTGATGCCCTTCGGACTATGCAATGCACCAGACGCTTTTCAGTATTTTATGAATGATGTCCTCAGAGAACTCATAGATGTTTGCGTAGTCGTCTGCATAGATGACATCCTTGTGTACTCATCTTCAGAAGCAGATCATCGGAAACATGTTAGAGCCGTCCTTGAAAAACTCTGCCAACATAAGCTTTTTGCTAAGCTCGAAAAATGTGTTTTTCACGTCACCGAGGTCGAATTTCTAGGCTTTATTCTGACACCCAAAGGAGTCCACATGGACTCGAGAAAGGTGGACGCTATCATCAAGTGGCCATCACCTACTTCCGTGAAAGGTGTCCAAAGCATGTTAGGTTTCGCCAACTTTTACCGCAGGTTTATTCCAGAGTTTTCACGAGTGGTGCCGCCCATCACCGCCCTCTTAAGAAAAAACAAATGTTTCGAGTGGTCAACAGAAGCAGAACAGGCCTTTCAAGAGCTAAAAGCCAAGTTCACCTCAGCACCCATACTGAAACAGCCACGCCCAGACCTCCCTTACATCGTTGAGACCGACGCCTCCAGCTTAGCAATGGAGGCGGTTCTATCACAGAGAGATCCGGAAACTAACCAATTGCACCCCGTGGCATTCTGGTCTCGCAAGTTCTCGGCGCCTGAAATTAACTACACCATCAAAGATAAAGAGCTTTTAGCAATTAAGTCCGCTTTCAAGGCCTGGCGGCGCTATCTCCTTGGAGCCAAACACACTGTCACGGTAATCACCGATCATCGAAACCTACAATACCTGAAAACTGCCAAAGCTCAGTCCTCCAGACAGCTTCGCTGGGCACTTTTCTTCGCCGAATTTGACTTTGTAATTACTTATCGCCCCGGCAACAAAAATGTCAAAGCGGATGCCCTTTCCCGGATTGGAATGGGAGATAATATTGTCAATCCTGAACCTGTGCCAATAATTCCAGAACAGAGAATCCTGGGCCTGATTTCTTCACAATCCATCGAAGATATCGAAGCAAAAGTTAAACAACTTGTGACCCCTTCGGACTTACAAAACTGGCAACTGAAGGGAATGGATTTCATCATAAAAAAAGACCTGCCTTATTTTCAGGGACGACTATTCCTACCACATGCCGATTTACATAAACAGGCAATCTCTTGCTACCATGATTCCTTGATGGAGGGCCACCCAGGCATTGGCAAAACCTCGGAAAAAGTCAAGAGACACTTCTGGTGGCCGTCATGGAGAAAAGACATAAAGGAGTTTGTGATGTCCTGTGGTGTGTGTGCCCAAAACAAAGGTCAGAAGGAAAGACCAGCGGGTCTGCTGCATCCGCTAGACATCCCGCCACATCCCTGGCATACCCTCTCCATGGACTTCATCACCGATTTACCCTCCTGTTCCGGATACAACACTATTCTAGTAATTGTAGATTTGTTTTCTAAAATGGCCCACTTCGTTCCACTAAAGGGCTTACCTTCAGCTTCAGTTCTAGCACGGGAATTCCTGGAAAATATTGTAAGATTGCACGGCTTTCCTTCGGTTTTGATCTCAGATAGGGGGAGCCAGTTTATCTCTCACTTTTGGCGAAGTTGCTGTCGTTTAGCTCAAATCGATGTGAGACTTTCAACCAGCCATCATCCCCAGACCGACGGACAAACTGAGAGGACAAACCAAACTCTGGAACAATATTTACGTTGTATGCTACAGCAGTCGGAAAGTAATTGGAAAGATATCCTTTGGGTAGCCGAATATGCTTACAACAACTCGATCCATTCAGGAACCAGATAAAGTCCCTTTTTACATTTTATATGGGATTCATCCTCGAACCTCCAATCTCGACCCGCCCCAAGATCTTGGAACGCCTGCCGTGGATCAACTTCACAATGCTATCACTCAAGCTTTCAAAGAAGCGACAATCCACCTACAACAGGCTAAAGAATGGTACAAAATGGGAGCAGACCAACACCGAAGAGACGCCCCTCAATACCAGGTTGGAGATCAAGTTTGGTTATCCACCAAACATTTATCACTTAAAGGACCTCACACCTTCAACCCAAAATATCTGGGACCATATCCAATTACAGCCATAATAAACCCAGTGGCTGTCAAATTGGGTTTGCCATCCCACATGAAAATACATCCGGTGTTTCACGTATCTCTACTAAAACCTATGCAACCTGGAACCAGACTGAATAAACCTCCAGAGCCTATTCAAGTAAATGGAGAACCTGAATTTGAGGTTAAAAACATCCTGGACTCCAAGATCATCAAGTCAAAATTATACTATCTGATCGACTGGAAGGGTTACGGACCTCAAGAACGATCATGGGAACCCTCTGACCACGTCCATGCTCCTCGTCTAGTCAGAAAATTCCACCAAACCTTTCCCAATAGGCCAAAACCTCTGTGGAAGACAAGTTTGGGAGGGGCCTTGAGGGGGGGTGCTGTCATGAGCACTGCTCCCGAGAAGCCAAGTCAAGCCCAGCATCCCCGGAAGCGGGCTCACGACCCTCGTCCCCGTCTCCAGCAAACCCCTATTTGGGGCCCTTTGGACCATATCCTGGCGCCTCTGGCGCCAGGCTCATAAGGAACCTCCGTCCCGGCGCCAGGGGCGCCGGGCTCATAATTCTTGCAAAGGTGCTTGGGTGGACCTACCTGTAGCAGACCATGCTGCATACTCACCTTTGCAAATGCTGGCAGGATGAAGTCCCCAGCCTTCTGCTGGGAGGAACTATTCCCTGAACTGGGACTACTTTCTTACCTGGGTGGGGCTGGTGCCACTCCTTAGCTCTGGAACACAGGAACTCTTTTACCTGGGCGAGGCTGAGGAAGAAGACACCCAATCACTCCAACACTATTTAAACCACACCCGATTGGGAAAACGTGCTTCGCGTTATTCTGCATCTGCAGCAGGACGCTCACAGAGTCAGCTCCAGCATTCCAGTGACATCTCCAGCTTCAGCTCAGCAACCTGTGGAAGAAAGACACGAGAACTATACTTACCATCCAGGAATCCAGACACCGGCAGAACCTGCAAGCAAAAGAAACATAAGGTTAGCAAGTTGCAACACGTTCGCAGCCGCGCTCGCTTACCTGATCCATCTGTGCTTTCACGGATTCTTCACGGCCTTCTCTTCAGCAGCCTAATGGCACCTGTAAAGACAAAGAACATTGTTAAGTAGGAATTGGGTGAAGGTGGCCGCATTTACTTTTCTTACCTGCTTTTGTGCGCATATTACGAACTCTTCAACCGCAGCAGCCCGGCACCTGAAAACAAGAAAAGACATTATTTAAGTGCCATTAAAGACTGCAAGAAAGCCTAACACTTACGTGTTTCCCCACGTGCATCCGCGACTGGGAAAACGCCCGCAAGGTCCCGACACCTGCATATAAGAAAAGAACATTGTTAGAGGTGCTATAAGAAGGTCACAGATCATTATACTCACGTACTTCGCACGTGCAACGGCAACGGACGAACAACGCCCGCAACTTCTCAAGACCTGAAAACAGAAAACAAGGGACATTATTGAGGTGTCATTGAAATTCCCTTACCTACGTACAACCGCAAGTGTCGTGCTCTGTGACCACGCCCTCAGCATCCAGGCACCTGAAAAAGACAATGCAAAGACTTCATTAAAGGTGCCCATCTCTTCAAGACTATAAACTCTTTATACCTACTGGCATCCGCTCGTGCAGTAACGGCGGCATCACCTTTTGGCATCTCAGCACCTGTGCCACTTCTAAGGCCACAAAAGACTTTGAGGACCTCCAGTGACGTAACTGGAACCCACGCACCCTGCATAAGTCGCAGGATGGAGAACCCAGCATTTATACGCCTAAGGTGAGAGCTCACCAGGACATTGGACTTTCGGAGAGTTGGCGATTAGTGAGGAGGAAGTCCAGCCACAAACGGTCATTAACCCTTTTTTCTTCCGCCTGCAGAAACCTTACCCTGCAAGCCAGACGGTCAATAAGAGGAAGCCCAGTCCAGAGAGCCATCCGAGCTCTACGCTTCTCAATTGAAGAGACTATAACAGTTCAGCCGGGACCAGCGCCTCCGTGGGAATCAGGTGAGCGTTACAAATGGAGATCAGGAACGCCAGCGCAGGAAATTCAGGAGAGAGTGTCTGTGTGGAGCTCCGTCATGGACTCTTATTTATAATGCATAGTGACCTCACAGAAGTATATGGCTGGACAGGCTTAGCTAAACACACCTCTAAACTACTGGATTGGTCAGGGGTGCTAGTCCCCGCACCACTCTCAGATGGTTGGATTTCAAGGACAGGATGCCAGATTTATGATGCTAGTTTTATAATGTTCAAAACCTTCCACAGTTACTTTAGCTAAAATCTGATTTTGCCACAAATGGTACATTTATACAGTTGAAGTCTCTTAGCAAATTACATAAACAGGTTACATATTGTATGCAGACCATTCCTGTCCAACTCAGCCATCTGTGAGACATTGTTTCGCCCTTCTACCAGTTTTTCGTGCTTTTCAGTGAGAATTATATTACTTAAAATTCTATAACTTTAGCCATGGGTGTGGATTATCATTAGGTATGCAAGTATAAAAATTTGCAATGGCATCATGGCTACTTTCCTTATAATACCCAATTCTCTGCCATTTCTATTCCCAAGGTGTCAGGGGAAGCTACAATGTCTTAAATTAAAGTCCACAAAATCACATTTAAACTGCTACATTTTCATTAGGTATGTAAGTATAAAAATTCGCAATGGCATCATGGCTACTTTCCTTATAATACCCAATTCTCTGCCATTTCTATTCCCAAGGTGTCAGGGGAAGCTACAATGTCTTAAATTAAAGTCCACAAAATCACATTTAAACTGCTACATTTTCATTAGGTATGGAAGTATAAAAATTCGCAATGGCATCATGGCTACTTTCCTTATAATACCCAATTCTCTGCCATTTCTATTCCCAAGGTGTCAGGGGAAGCTACAATGTCTTAAATTAAAGTCCACAAAATCACATTTAAACTGCTACATTTTCACAAAGTCTTGTGGCAAAGATAAAAGTCTTAACATTTGTATGAATAACATAGTCCTTGGAGGCAAATGTCAGTATTGTTCTCCATATATGGGCAGGCCTTTCCAAGTCTATCCCATTACAACAGGGTTGTAACAGATATTTCATTTGACTCTTCCAGTAGAAGTCACAAATAGGTGTGATATTTCACGTCACACTTTGGTGTCCTAGAATTTCCATTGTCAGAGGGTTCAGCCCAGACCAAAGTCTGGCCCAACACTTATGCCAGTATCTACTGCGAGGGGCCTTTTGTTTCTGGTATCCTCTCAGCAGAAACCTGCTTTTGGCCTGACATCCCCCCCATGCAGCCACTGCAGTTTGATTTTAATTTTATTTATTTTTGCTCTGAATTGGAAGAACACCTGCTGAACAGAACCATCTCATACATGTATTTTCACAGCACAATCCCCTTTCACATTGCTAGGCAGTTTCTGTTCAGCATAGTACCTTCCAACAGGCATTTGCTTCTTTAGTTTGCCAAGGCCCATTTTGACACATGTGGTGAAAGCGGGCATATTCCTTTCAAATTCAGATTTTGCATTTGCCTTTCCAATATGGTTCTATAGCTGTAGCCAGCTTGTTTTACACAACAGTCTGTACCAAGCAAAGGTCTCCATGAAATTGACATGTGCACAGAAAGCTCTGATTTTCTTTTTAAGCAGTGATTTTTGACATTTTGTAGCACAATTCAAGCGTTTCCTGTGTAGCTGAAGGAAAGCTTTTGTTGATTTTCTCAGGTTTGGCTGCCACAGCCTGTCATTCAGGAATGAGGCTCTTTTCTGATGGAGCACAATGTGAATATGGCTGGGCGTGACGGGGTCTTTTTTGATAAAATCAATTTGGTGAAAACAGGGAAAAATAGCATCAGAGCGGTATCATTTTAGAGGTGACATATTCACTTTTTCAATGGGAATTTTGGGCTTGCAGCAAAGCAGCGCTGCTTTTTCACTCCATTTCTTTAAGACAAACAACAATACACCCTAGTACCCTTTCTTGGGGGTGCTTCCTGTTCCATCTTGCCCAGTGGCGCTTGGCAAAACAGTGCAGCCATGTTTTTGTTGCTGCAAAACGCAGTTTTGGTGCATTGGTGCTCACTGGAGCCAGCGCAGCCCTTTTGCTGTTTCTGCAGAAGCACAGCTTGGTTATGGAGAAATTCTGTTCAGTGGCTCAATGTAGCCCACAAGGTAGAGTAGGAGGATCGGAGTGATAGTGGCAGAGGTAGTATTATTAGTTGGAGGGGGTAGTCGGTGTAGCAGAGTTGCGAGTGAGGGAATGGTAGTAAGTAGTGGTAGTTGCTGTGGGCGTGACGGATACGTTTGGAAGTGGAATAGGCAATAGTTGGTAGTGGAGTGCGTTAGTGAGTGTTAATAGAGTAGGAATAGCAGTAGGGGGAGAATAGTAGTAGCGACAGGGAGTGGGAGACTGGGAGTGGTGGTAGGAATAGAGGAAGATTATAACAGGTAAGGAAATAGAGTAGGAGGAAGGAAAAGAGGAACAGAGCTAACAAGATGTAGTGGCAATAAGAAGCTAAGGAGTGGAGAAGTCCAATCAAAGGGTGGAGGTGGGAAAGCAGAAAGAGCCTGAAGGGACAGCAATACAGCAGTGAAGGGTCCGGTAAAAACGCAGGTGGAAGAAGACTGACACTGGGTGAAAGAAGGCAACTTCCTTAACTCCCTATAGTACTATGCGGGATATGTTGGGGAAAGCATAGAAAATCTCCAGGGAGTTTGTTAGCCATCATCTCGGGGAATTCGCACTTAGCCTCCAGATAGAGAGAAGATAATAGGTGGCACCGATCTATAGCAATTAACATCCCACTAAGGACACCTGGGCTAGAGAGGGGGAAACCCTGCAGGAGACAGATATAGAGGGACGGCGCTAACACCAACTCTCTAAAGACCCAGGTAGCTCCGAAAAATCGATTTTTGGAAACTGACATTCACTTGATCTCTTGTAAAGTCAATAAACACCTGTGTACTGTCTGGCGGCATACACGTTATTTGTGGGGGCCACCCCATTATAATGACTGGACAATCCTATGAAGGACCCATTCAGAGGTCCAGCCCCGTGTCCAGAACCAAAGCAGCACTTTTGAATGACAAAGAAAGCACAGTTCCGGTTCCAATTTTATAGACACCTTTTGTTCATTGAAGAACATTTTCTTGTAGCTCGGTGAGGTGCACATATTGATGCAGTGGAAGGTTATCTAGCTTTTCCTGCCTGATCAGAGCAAGAATTATCTTGAAACAGGATTCCCATGAAAGGTGGGAGGCAAAGCCTCGCCTTGTGGAAGATTTGAAGTCAACAGCACAGGCTTCGGGCTCAAGTTTTCAGCACAGCAGCTTCATCTTCAGCTACATAGTTCCAAGTAGGTTTTTGAGAACGGCCCATGATCTCTGCAGGTATGCACACACAGAGGGCTGGGGGCTACACTAGCCCTCCAATCACCATTGGTGCACTATTCAAAGTTTTGGCAGCAATCTAATCAGGATTGGCTAGTCAAACTCCACTTTGCAGACACATACACAAATCGATGTGGATTGAATTATCTTGCAGACCAACATCCAGTCATAACTAACTCATATTCATGCGTAGACTTGGCCCACAGAGGCACAAATGACCAGAATGGCCATTCCCATAAGGTAGATTACACAAAGAAACGCCACAAACCAAATTATTAGGTCTTAGGACTTATTATTACAAGATTTATAAAGCACATAATTAAGGCCCCAAGGGCGTCTAGGCGCTGAACGGTCAGATGGGCAGGCTCGTGGAGGCCAAGAAGTCTAACAGAGAGGAAGGAAGGAAGAGATTGAATAGATGCTTCTTCAGGGCTTTCCTGAAGGGAAGATACTCCTCAAGAGTTCTTAGGCTCAACGGCAGGGCATTCCACAGGGTAGGTGCAAGAACAGCCTCTTCTATCAAAATTTGGGGATCCTCAGAAGCTAATGGGAGTCCGACCGCAAGTTTCTCGCTGGACAGTATCTCTCGAGTTTCTGTTAGAAACCAGTTTGTAGTCATTTTGCTCTAAGGGAGCAAGATGAAGGCTACACTGCTGGGCCACCACATAAAAGGTTTAAAGCTGCCACCCGCCTGTGACTTTAAAACATTTCAGGGTAAGGTCACTCACTGTGGGATAAAGTCAGGTAATTCTGTATCACCCCTGCACTGGTTGGGTAGCACAACAAAATACAGTTGTCTTCCAGGGGGACCTCAGTAGAGGTCTCCCTGCCAGCAAAAATAGGGATAACAAAAAGTCTGCCCCATGGCAAGGGAAGGAACTAATGATTAGAAAAAGAGATCGGGTGAAGAACTTTCCGGACAAACGCATGGATTAGAAATGTGGAATTCCTGAATTCTGTTATAATTTTTCCCCATTCCGAATCTCATTGGGTTTATACAGCGAAGACAATCTATTTTGGCCCATGCCACCTTTATTTCAATGCCGATTGCCTTAATGATGAGGGGAGATGTTTCTTTCTCGATCACCCATTCTCTGTAGCTTAAGGTTTGTTTAATGACCTGCCATTGATAACTCTAAAACAAGTATTTGTGTACCAAGGGCTTGCACACATAATCCACTATGGCAGCCACCAAAAACTCATTAGGTTAGTTATGATTTCATTTAAGAAAGTGGTAGGTTTTTCCACAGTTCTTTTAATTGCAACTCAGTAAATGTGAATGCCCTGCAGTACTGTCTGTTGAATGGAGATCTTACTTGTTATGGGATATGGAAAATGAGACACTGCTTATGTTCTAAAACATAGAAGGGGACATGCTTCTAATGTTGTTCAAAGAGGTGATAGGAACGTGTAATGTTAGTTTAGTGGGTTGTGCTTGTGACAGGAGTGCAACTAGGGGAATGTAATTTTATGGGTAAACACAAGACTGTTTTGAGTGAAGGAAATGATGGAGGAATAAGTTCCATAACATTTAATAATGCTCTATTTTTCCCATTTAGTTGTTTCAATTAAATCCCTTTCTCTCTGCTTAAATAATGTTTCTTTCTTGACTTCCCCTCTCTCCAACAGGTTTGAGCAGGCAATGGGATCTGAGTTGCTATTGAATTGCACTTTGCTGTTGTGTCGCAGCATCATCACACCCATGGACCTGGTCTCGGTGACAACATGCTCTGGTGCCCGTTCTTTCTCTTTCCTAAGCGTGGCCTGGGGCTTTGTTTCCGATGTCGACATTGAGAGTGAGAAGTACCGACACATGGGCTCTGCCCGCTTCACAATGGGCACAATGGTGCGCCTCGCCTCCCTACGCACTTACCGAGGGCGTCTCTCGTACCTCCCTGTGGTGGAGAGTCATCTCCACCGCTCTATTTCCCGAAGCATCACTCTGGCAGCCAATGGTAGTCTTTCATCATTCCAGCGGACACCATTGCACCGTACTATCTCAGACATGGGTCTTTGTGAGGAGCGCAACATCCTGTTAAAGCGTGGCTCAGCATTACTAGACACAAATGAGCTACCGAGCTTTGAAGCCTCACCGTCCCCCAGTTCTCCAAATGCCTTACAGGCTTCCAGTTTCTCTTTTGACACTGTGTCTGATAATCTACCACCACAAAATCATGTGTTGCATGGAACTGGTGATGCACCACCTCTTCGGCATGTCCGTGGACCTCCGGATGATCTGCTGGTCCCTCTGAACCAGTCCGTGCCTAAAAACTGGGTAACAGTAGAGGGTGATTTTATACTGATGCTTGCGCTTTACCAGAGTCACCTTGGAGCTGACCTGTTCACTGCCCCTTCTGCCTGCTTCAATGATGGCCTCATCCACCTTTTCTTCGTGAAGGCTGGTATCACACGGGCTGCCCTGATACGCCTGTTCCTCGCAATGGAAAAAGGAACCCATTTTCAACTTGACTGCCCACACCTTCATCATTTCCCCGTGCGTGCCTTTCGTCTGGAGCCCCTGACCAGGAAGGGTACACTGACTGTTGATGGCGAGCGAGTGGAGTATGGCCCAATCCAGGCACAGATGCACGGCAGCCTAAGCAATCTCCTGACAGGAGCTCACAGAGGCCGATCCTCTGCCTTTTAGGAGATGATCCTGCAACACATTCCTCAACATAATGCCGTTATGCCCAAGTGACACTGTACGGCTTTTGCATTTCTTACAGATATCCTTTACCACACCATGTGGATATGATGCTGATTTGCTAATCTCGTTGTTATGTTAATTCCCTCGTTGATGACAAACTCTAATGTATTGTTAACTGTGCCTTTGTGGATCAAAGGCAGGTTCATCTCTCCCGTCCTTCACTAATGACTATGGCCCTTGTTGTCCTTCCTGGCTATAAATCGAGGATTTTGGCAAAATGGAGACTGGAAACAGAATTTATGGTGAACAGAGAACTGCGGATAGGGTCTCAAAATCATCTCAGACAGGCAGTACAAACATGTCTCCCCAAATCTAACTTGTTCTGGTTTAGGCTATCTTCATATTTCCTAGAGGAAAGATTGCATTTGATTGTGGCGTCCCAAAGAAATCCAGATTTTGGATCTCAGGTTAACAGGTGGGACATACATCTTTCTCTGTTTCCTATGATGCAAACGCGTGTCCAGTATGCTTTGTTGAATATTTTCTTCCAGCAGAGCACAATCGATGCCTGCAGTGGCTTCTGGCGGATACCTGTAGGTATTGACAACGAAGTTGTGTGAAGGCGGGAGAGCTACAATGGAGTTTATTGCACAGTGAGCCTTAATGGGTCTTCAGACTGAGTGTGTTTGAACGTGTGTCCAGTTTGCTCTGCCTGAATACTGGACCAGAGTGCAACGGATTACTTTCTACCAAAGTACTCTGCACGCATGACGCTCTAGGTTTTATTTATTGCTTTTGAAACATGCACTGGGTAATTAGTATTTTATTACGTTTGTCTGTCTGTGTGTGTGTGTGAGTGTGTGTGTGTGTGTGTGTAGTTTATTGCTTTTATGGTTCAGATTTACCCACTGTGCGGGTTAAAGTAACGTACAATTTTTAGCATTTTGGTGGATGTGCGGTAGCAGCAGATGTGGGTCTTGTTGTAAAGCACCTTTTACATGGACAGAGACCTCGGAGCGTTTAAAAATGATCATCACAATCCATCTAAGTAAGGTGGTTTAAGTAATAACCTTGCCATAACAATTCTGTAAAAGGTCTCGATAGCTTTCGAGGTTTATTTTTCACGCCTAGAGACCTTTTTCACTTCCTAAACAATCGGGTCATTTCCAAAATAATATCCATAGATCTTTTGCTACCTACCTACATTATTTAATCGAAGTATTGGCTTGCAAAATCTGAATATAGGACATATTTTATAGCTTTTTCTGTTATGCTCAGCTGCTTTGCACACCACTTGAACATAAAAATAATGTTCATCTTTTGGGTTGCAAAATAAATTAACGTTTATGGCTCGGACAAATACGCCTTAGATACAATTACTCAATGCCATTCTCAATTGCACCTGTAGCCCATCATGCAATCTCTGAAGCTATTGTGTTTTTACCTGACACTATGAGCGGGAGGAAAACATATTGGAAATTCCTGCTGCTGAAAGTTCTATGAGCATAGTGTGGCATAGGTGAGGTCTGCCTCATTTGGAGGCTATATGTAGCTGGTGTATGCTGGGTGCTGAAGCTGCGATGTGCAGCTTAGTCTGTCCCCATGCCATGGCAGGATATGGACTGCCTTATTTAAGGGTCCGACGTGTAGTAGCAAACAATGTTAAATGCACATGATTTAACTGACTGCCTACATTCAGCATTTGGCATCTTCCCTCGCATTGAACCCTCAGGCAGTGTCTGCCATCAAGTAGTGAAACATCCCCCTTCATCTACAAAATCTCCAGCGGATTCCTGAACACCTTGTGCCAACAGGGCGGCTAGCAGTTTAGTTGTATGCATCTGCTAAACCTATGTTTTCTTATTACAGAGATAACATAGCTGGCAAAAAGCAACCTTTAACCAGGTGATAATTATCTGACTGTGATATTCCATACAGGATACATTTAGTCTTTCATTTCAAGATCTTTTAATGTTTGAAGATGAGAAGCGAGTGTGCAATACCTTGTTCTTGTTGTTCTGCAATTTAAGAGGGATAAAGCCTGCATGCATCCCACTGGACTCCAGCAAACAGGATGAAGTGGCTCTGAGCTTTAGTGCCGGTTTGTTTCCTGTGAACATTGAATGCACATTGACCCCATATGTTTATTAACATCTTATTTGTAGAGGACGTTCACAGCCAAGTCTTAGTGTCACCCTTCGATTAGGTATTCCTACACTGCTGTTTATTCAGCAGCTTAATAGTTATTGAAACACAGTTCAATTTGAGCTAAGCTCCTTTCTATCGCACCACTGTGATTGTAGAGTGGGCATGGCATGTGTATACGTATCGCTCAATGGTTTTTAATATTAAATGTGTAAATAATGCACATGAAGAACAACAGTGGTAGACAAGTCCAAAACTTACATTCAAATGCCAGGTGTTCCAGAAGTTGTCTGGCTTTCATTGAATGAGGTGCAACAATTCCGTTTGGAGTAGTGGATGGTCGTCACATATGGAATGGCGGATCCATGCAAGCTTGTTCTTGCTTGTACAGACCACCCCGCAAGAGTCCTTCCTTAAGAAACTGTATCCCCTTCACAGTGCACTGTTGCGTCAACCTAAGTTTGGTCTTTGTAAAAACCAGCCCATGCATACAATTAATTTGATCTTGGAAGAAAGAATTGCTGATTTAGCTTGCTTACCTTGTGTTTGAGAAGACTTTGGATTGTTAATCTGAAACAAACAATTATGGTGACGACTTCGAGATAGTTTCCTACATGATATTTTTCTTTGCTTTTTTGCTCTTGTCCCATCTTTATACCTCATTTGTAGATATCAGCATATCCATGTTTTATTTTTAAGTTGTTGGAATGTATTTTTTTAGCAGGAACATTCACACAGCAGTGTACTGTTATGACGCATTTCTACAATCCTATTCAAAATGTTAGGATGACGTGCCACCTAATGGCAGGATAGGAAACCGCATTCCAAAGCTTTTCACCAACACTGCCTGCACCCCAGGAGGGGCACCCAAGCTCTAGGCACTATTATTTTTGTTGCCCATCAATGTGACCTACAACCTACTTCACTCAAGTCAAGGCAATGATTTCCTTTTGTTAAGCAAGTCCCCTGTCACTCTCTTTCTTCTTCAATATCTATTTGTTCTTACTTTATTCATCTATTTTCTGTTTGTCCTGCTTAGACAGCCCATGTTGCAATGGAAAGTGTTATGACATAGGCATGCAGTTTACCGACTTGCACAGACAGTGTTTTCAGTTTTTAGCCTTTTTTATTTGGTTCTCTCATGCTAGTACACTAAAACGACATCGGAGTCTCTTGAAAGAAAGACATCCTATCTTTGATGCAGACGAGAGAGAGTACTATTTCCCAAAACAATGACAGATTTCGGCACTGATAAAGATCTTATTAATGCTCATTGCACTAGCAAGACGCCCTAGTATCCGTGTCACGTTTTTGTTCCAGATTTACTGTAGCCCAAGGGTTGGAAACCTGCGGCTCCCCAGATGTTTTGGTCTGTGACTCCCATGTCCTCCCTCCATTGAATATACTGGCTAGTGTTGATTGTAGGCCAAAGCATTTGGAGAGCTGCAGGTTGCCTTCATCTTCTCAAGTCCAATTGCACTTTGAAAAAGTGAAAATCCTACATGGAAGAATCATCTTCCTGCCTAAGCCTAACCACTTGTTCCAGCTGATCCGGTCTGATGTGTCCTGGAGTTTAAACATTTCTTCTCCACTGCAGCTCTTCTATTCTCGGTAGCTGCATCACGGATGGATTGTGCCCAGCTCCATTTCGGTGTTTTGAAAATTGCATCATCCATTGCCCTCTAGCCTCAGCTCTACATCTCCTTCTGTGCACAAACTGCCGGGGTGACAAATGTTTTATTAGTAGGAACTCGGGACAGTTGAATCGTTTGGTGGGGTACAGAATTCCATCTGTGTTCTGATATTTGATGCCATAGAAAAGCAACTACCATGCCACTTTGTCTTCTGCAGTAGCGCCATGCATGGTATCCATTTTAACTGCGAAAAATTGACATTGGAGACCAAAAACATTGAGAAAAGACCACCACAATATGTTTGTCTTCATTATTTCAATGTTTAAATTGACATATGTTCATGATTATGCCCTAGGTGTAGTCGAAACCTGCATGGTGCTGGCCAGAGTTTTAAGACCAACACTAGCAATTTACTTCCTCAAATATACAAATATGAAGGTCACAGATGTAGCTTATTCTGTTGTGTTCATCCTGGGGTCCCTACACTCACAAATAAATGTAGAACAAATCTACCATAGCAACTGTGGCTACCACTCCAGTATTGAGTTGGCAGAGTCCCCCTGGTCCGTTAACCAGACTTCTCTTTTACAAGCTAAGCCTGCACAGACAGTACTTTACCCCACTCCTTCTGTAACCCTTGTCCTCCAAATCCTGCATGATGAAGCGTGGTGTATCTGGCTTTGTTCCTCTTTCTCAAGCCTGTACAGCATTAGCCAGCTAAACGTTCCATCGGTGTGTCTCCAGCATGTATCAACTGTAATGCAATCTCTCCCAGTCAGGTGTACTGTTGTCTGGTTCGGTATATTCTATGAAAGAGATATTTGCTTACTATTAGCATTGTACAAGCATGCAGCTAGGACCTTGACAGGCTCAGTAATCTCCTTTGCATCATCCTGGAGTGAGACTTGCAACAAGGCTAAAATGGGGTGCACCGTATGTAGATCTGTTTGCTATCCACTTCATCTAGAGGTAGCAGGAATTGGTCTATTTGTTGGGCAAGAGTCAGACTCTGATTGACTGATTCTCAGTTGATTCAGGGTGTTTTCCAATACCTTTCCTGTGCTAACAGAGATCCTCCAGAAGTTCAGAGTGATGTATCAATACATTGATTGCTGATATTTGATTTATTTTCAGATGACACCCATTCTATACTTACACAAATTCCAGACCTTGTACCTTCTCTACAATCAAGCAGCTTGAGTGCATAATTTCTAAGGAGCCAACTTCTTCTCTATCTCAGCTCTTGTCAGGTACTTTGGATGTGCTAGGGTGTGCTGGGTGTTTTCCTAGAAACTTGCAGTCCAGGTCTTAATGTGACTAGGTGGCCAGCAGATTTCTACTGCAGGATCAACTTAACTGACCAACCCTCCCACTTGGTCTCTGCATATGGCACAGTAGGACATCCAGACTGGCAATGCAAACTTTCCTTACCAACAATGAGCACATACAGGGACTGACCAGGTGAATCGGTCTTAATTCAATGATGACATAAAATAACTACCCTTCTTGGATCTATTCTTTTTAATCATATGACGCTCTGCCCAAACAGACTTCAACCTCCCTGGCCTTGTGAAAAAACCTTTCAAGCGATTGCCCTTCTGTAAGATTAATCTTGTTTTTTGCTAGAGTTTTTTATTGTGGCAATCACTTCTTCCAGAATACTTTGTGCAGGTAAAATAGGCTTTTATAGAGATAAGGTGATCCTGCGGTCCTTTATCATTTTAATGCATAGCGATTGACTGGTGTTTACCTTAATGAGTAGATAGGCAGCCTCTTTTTCCATATCCTCATGCCTCCTTTGCCAGGAAGACTTCATATCATGTACTCACGACAAGCACTTTCTTTCACCCTTGATCTAACTCATTCCTTTTGTTCTCCTGACCAGTTGTTTAAAAAAAAAATACGTTTGGTGGGTACAATACAGAAAAAAGACAGATGGATTATGTCTTGTTTTGAACACTATAGTTTGCACAGCTTATCTCCTCCAGCGAATGCCCATGCTTATTTCACCAGAGTTCAGGCAGCTTTTGCTACTTTCTCCAGTCCTGTCTTGAGCAAAGAGATATGTGGAGTAACTGGTTAAGTTGGGTATCTAGACTTTCCATCGAAATCGGATGCATCGAAGTCATTTCCATCGAATTTTTTCATCTAAAATCATTTCCATCGAAATGCCTTTTCTTTGAAAAATAAATGGATGGTATTTCGATGCTGTTTTGGTGTAGGGCAAGGGTTAGATTTAGGGTTGGGGTTATTGTAAGGGGTAGGGCAGGGGTTAGAATTAGGCTTAGGGTTAGTGTAAGGGGTAGGGCAGGGGTTAGAATTAGGGTTAGAGTTGGGTAAGGGTCGGGGGTGCCTTGGGGGTTGGGGAAAGTTTAGAGGGGAACCACTACCCCAACCCCCCCCAAAAAAATGTAACGTTGCATGAAGCTGGTCATTCCCGAAATACTTTGAAGATTTCAGCAATGGACAGCTCCATGTAACGTTTTAATCTGAAAAATAAATGCATCAAAATGCTATCTTTTACATTTAAAAGTACATTTCCATTGAAACTTGTCCATTCCTATTTTCGATGGACAAGTTTCGATGAATATGTACCTTTACATGTTAAAGATAGCATTTTGATGGATTTACATTCAATGCATTTCCTTCTATGGATTTTCTTTTCGATGCATTTCCATTGATGGAAAGACCATAAACCGCTAGGTTGCTCCAAAGACCTTCAAATTGGAATTATGCACTTAATGCATGTCCTAGTTTGATTTTGTTTGTATCGCACTAAATCGCCCACACGCCTCAGAGCGCACAAAAAACAAAACGTTACAAACATACAGAGATCTAGCTGCATTTACATGGGGCATGGTTAAGTTAGCGATGCAGAAATTGATTCAGAACACATTAGAAAAGAGAGTAGCTTTGCGGCCTGGTATTGCTTTCTCCCAATACCTTTTTTAATGTTTTGCTGGGCAATTTGTCACAGTGGTTGGTACCCGGAGATCCTGGCTGTCGGAGTAGGACAGCAACCTTCAGTGTGTTAGGACACCGATAATCCTAACATGTCTCTTCTTTTTACAACTAATGAATCTATCTGCTTCTCTGCTGGCCACAAGAGAATTTGCGTGGTCATTGGCTACAAATTTAGGTAACTGGCGGGGCATGCATTGGCGAAGCGCACATATCTGGAATTCACGTTTGTAGACTGCACAAAGCCCTGTTAAATACTTTCTGAAGATGTTTCCAACTACACCACTGTGTGATAAAATATCCAACATTGAGGAATAGAAATTAGATTTAGTTGAGACTACTAGAGTCAGCATAAAGGTCACTTTATTCTTGGCCATTGAAGAAGTGATCATTTACCAGTATGTTGAGAGTAGGGTCAGGAAGGTCTGTTGATTTGATAAAAGTAAACAAATGCTTTCTAAAAATTGTGAATCGGATTGAGTGCCCAGGTTCCACAAATCAAGTATTTGGGGACCACAGTGAGTAAGAGGTACATTTCTTTTAATGATTTAATGTGACCCTTTTTGTCACCTTAAACTTTTCTGAGAGCCAAAAAGAACAAAAATCGTTTATTGTTTTCAAGTTGTAAACATACAAAAACCAACAAACCACTGCGGAGGAAAAGGCTGTGGAACAGAAATAGGAGAATAGAAAAATCATTAGTGGCCATTTTCCTTTCAATAGTCTATCAAACACTGTCAAGCATTAGTGCAGGTTTGCTGGGAAATATATGTTCCTGTGCGAAAGGAAACTTTAACTGTTATAGGCTTCCATCCTTTAAATCCTTCACGGCTCTGAGGAACCCTAGAAGGAGTGTGAAGTAAGGAAGGCTCAAGGGCCATACATAACTAGGCCAGGGAATAGCAGTAAGAAG
Source organism: Ambystoma mexicanum (assembly GCF_040938575.1). Lineage (NCBI taxonomy): Eukaryota > Metazoa > Chordata > Amphibia > Caudata > Ambystomatidae > Ambystoma > Ambystoma mexicanum. The sequence continues at coordinate 1,355,828,248 of NC_090921.1, read as the reverse complement.
GCCTGTTTCCAGCTATCTAAAACAGAATATGGTGAATAAAGTACTTTTATTTATCCTTCCTAATCTTTCCATGTGTCCTAAACTGTCGATGAAGTCGCCAGCTTGTGCATGGATCACTCCTGAATGAGCAGACTGTAATCCACTGCATTATCTTACATTGTGGGTGTTAAATATGCAGCGGTTGGCTATGGCATCCTTATTGCTCACTTTCCTTTCTACTCTGCCATCCTTCTCTTGCTACTTCTCCACCCGCAATCATATTCCCTCCAGGGCTGAAATAGAATTCCTGCCAAGGATGGGAGATGTACATGACATTTTATATTTCGCAGATTGTAGAATTGGAAAAAATAAAACCCAAAATATAAAACGCATGATGCCAGAGAGCAGTAGAAATGTAGCCAAACTGAGGATAGCAGTTCTGCAGCAGTGCAGAGATAGTTCAACCTTCTATCCTTTGCAGGGGCCCACTTCACAGCACAAGTAGATGAGAAAATATCTTTGACTGCATGCTGTTAAATGCATTCTTTTACACAGATCCGACCTGTTAGTGTGTGCAGTCCATTTCCCAGCCTGGTGCAACGCCATAGAATGGACTTAGTATCTAGCTAATTATGTTCTCTTAAACAACCCTCCTATGCATTTTCAGAACTGAGATAGATCGCTCAGTAGGTTAAGTGCTTGCTGCTGAGATCTGTGTGTTCTGCAGGTTGCATGTTTGAATCGCATCAAGGACAACTCTGCTTTTTTTTATACTTCCAATGTCATTAAATGAGTGCCCAGTTTGGTTGTATGTTCATTCATCAGCCGTTCATTTTTTCGCTGCACTTTTTGCGGACACTTTTCTGCCGAAAATAATCTTCGAATTTTTATTTTATTTTATTTGGGTGGTGGGGAGAGGGGACAAACTCCCCCTCCCCTATTATAGATTGCCCTCCCACCCCCATATTTTCCGGAGATTGTTTTCGGCAAACATTTTTCGGCAAAATGTGCCACGAGAAATAAACGTGCGATGAATGAACGTCGTACCCCCAGTTTATAAACACATAGGGCCTCATTACAACCCTGGCGTAGGACCATGGTGCTTTTGGCACCATGGTCCATGCCGGATTCCGCCATGGTGGATGGCGGATTTACCGCCCCATTCCAAGGGTGGCGGGGCGGTAAATCCCCATTCACCATTGCCCCTTCCCCATTCCCATTGTTGCACCATAGGGCTCAATGGGGATGGGGAAGAAGCTAATTACGGCACCGTAAATTACGGTGCCGTAATTAGCACCAAGGTCGCTTAGCGCCTTGGACTTTAACGCCTGCAAAAAGCAGGCGTTAAAGTGTGAATCTGGCGTTAAGGGTTTAACGGCGCCGCAGCCTTTTACGGCGCCGTTAACCCCTTAACGCCAGGTTTGTAATGAGGCCCATACTATGTAAAGGGCTTTGAGGAGATCCCTACATAAATAGCACTTTTCTTTCTTGTGCCTACCTTGTTGGAATCCGTTTCTTTTAACAGCCTTTCTGCACATAAGTCCTCTTTCTTCACCAGTTAATTCATGTCTAATTGCACTGAAATATCCAGTCCCTCTCCTCTGGACTTGTGAAGTCCCGGGCTGCCATGACTCGATGAAAACATTTCTCGGGCAGCAGGAATCTTAAATCAAGCATTCCCCAGTGCATGCCGTGCTGCTGTTTCAGTTCTCTTGTGGGCTTGTCTGGGATTTATGGAGCAGTCTTCTTACATTTTTTGTTCAATGTTTCTAGCCTTACTTGTGCATTCCCACACATTCTGTTAGTTTGTTGGTACTTCAAACAGAATTTTGGCTTTTGAACTGCTTCTGATCTCCCCCTCTGTCATTGATGTCCAGGTTTCAGAGATGACGCTCCTGTCCTGTATTGTCTGAGTCTGACCAGTATGCTCTGTGCCTCTGTAGCAACACTGGCACCACTGTATTCTCTGCACACATATTGATCATTTCACTACATGAAAGCATTCCTTCCAATGTCATATTTTGCTCCTAAGGAAATTGACAACTTTGTAAGTAAACAGAAACCAGAGGCCCGTTGGTCCTTGTGTGTGATTCCCTGGTCAGGCCGCTGTTAGAATAAAAGGAATCTGTTCATCCTGAATATTTCCTCCTGACACCCTGACCAGGTGTTTGTGTTCAAAAGGTACCAGTTCCAGCACTCGGGGGATCAACCATATGCCTAATATAGGTAGGTGCTCTGGTATATCAACTGAGTACCCTATAAGGATTCAAGCAAACGTCCTTAAGCAGACCGAAAGCCCAGTACCCAGATTACTTCCAGTGCACTCCAGAGCAGGCTAATGCTGATCTGCTATGTATCAAGGTGCCTTTGCAAAACCAAGGCTGTGCCTCTAATCTTTGTCAGAAAACTGAACAACCACTTAAAGAAGTGCTATATTTACCTCTGCTTCAGGTGACCAGACCTAACCTAACGTCTCACCCCTCTATGTAAGAGTTGCCTGGTCCAAGATGAGCATCTCTGCGAGTATTGCGGATGCAAAGTTAAAGGAGTACTTCTTTTAACCAAACTACACTAGCTTGTCCTGATTTCTTGGTAATGGAGGGCAGACTACTAATCCCTTTTTGAGGTCTTCTGGCCACTTCACCTCTAACAAATGGTTTTTACCAGCCCATGGCAGGCAACAGCCTAGCTTTTCTTACTCGGAAACGTTTATTTTTGTTTACCTCGTTGATAAAAAGGCGGAAGATGCCCATTCTACCCAAAAGGGTTGAAGATAGTAAATGCAACCACAATTATGCCATTAAGAGTGGGTCTAGTTGAGGAAACTGACATATTTCAAAGTGACTGACATCAGATTTTGTCTGGGAATATTCCACCAACCAGCGCATCTAGTGGGTCCTTTGCCCCTTTGTCTGCTGCTGTTCCAGGATGCACTGTGCTCCCTGACTCTGGCTCCTGTTTCCCAAGAGCCTGCTCACTTGCGGAGTAGCATTACCCATCAAAGGCAAGACTTTTTGCATATCATATTCGAAGATACAATATTGAATTGGACTGAAAGAAAATTGTTTCTCCGCTACATATGAGGGTTTAGCCAATCTTGCTCTCTTGTCCCGAAAAGTCTTGGAATTCCCCTTCATATCAGATCTGATTAGGTGAACTATATTGAACTGGAAGAAGCACCACTAGAGCAACTGTTTGAGCAAATAATTGAGAGCATCATTTATGAGTTTTGCATTTCATTGCACCCTTTGGCATAACCTTACTGTTTCAGCAGCTTTACCACCCCAACTCCTGTAGCTTCTGCCTACTGATCACTAAACAGTGAAGCCACCTTCCTGGCTGCATTCGGAAGGAAAATATGTCTGAACACCTCTTTTCTCCATAGACCAATACTGTAGAGGTTTGGTTTAATTCACCAAGAGGCATAGTTGGGTTTGACTGATTTTGTGACTCTTCATACACAACAAAAATAATAATTAAGAAAGGCTGAGGGTTTTGTACTGAACACGTGCTGGTTTTGCCCATGGTGACAGTTGTTTAGGGAATTCACTTGTGTGTGATCGTTAGATTCCAAGACTTCTGTACTTTTCATATCAGGCCAGAAGAGCCTTGGTCCTTCCTTCGACACAAAGGTTGTTTTGACAGAATCCACTGAATAGCTGTATGCACAATGTTAGGTGAGAGGTGACAATCCTCTATTAAGAATCTCAACCCAGCCACTTTAAAATGGCATTTTAAGTCCAATCCTCATCCTCCTAGAAGGACATATCATCGTCTTTCCAAGAGTTTGGAGCTTTTCTGACTGGTGTTGTACAACAGGTCTACAAGTGGCCGGTGACATGTTGCAACCAACCACAAAATGCATCGAGGAGCTACTTCTCCTCTAGCAAATCTCCCAGTACAAAGAAGCAAGTCTGGCCTTAGTCTTCTCTGTCTCATGGCTGCATAAAGATCTTATCCAAGCCTCAGACCTATTGACTGCCAATGGTCAAATATCCATTTCGTTTAACACAGCTTTCCCTCCCCTTCTCAGTCAGTATCTTTTAATCTTTTGCCAGAGGTTCAGCTGTTAACACAGCTGGTTTGATATAGGTTAGACCATTGAAACAGTGGACCGTAGGGTTTATTTTTGGAAGACAGTCGATAGGAAGGGCTACAAACGGTCTTGAATCTCAGCAGTTCTATTTCTCCATATTCCTTCAAAGTGATGCTGATTCTGGAATGTAACCTTACAAGAGCGTTGGCTGCTTGTCATCGTCGTAAAAGCAACATTTTTCACACCCCTCTGTAGACGTCAAACAGGAGGTTCCTGTGTTTTCTCTTTGGAAGTGCACTGCAAGTACAAAGGTCACCCCCTTGGCCTAAATGTATCTCCACCTGTCTTGACTGAAGGCAATGGCAGCAGTGGCTTCCACAAGCAATCAATATTATACCTATTTATGTGCGACTGGCTAATCGGGTCCTACTGTCCTCCAGAAACTTTGGCTGCTCGTCAGTAGATTCATGAGCTTCTCTTAAAACTGAGCTTTATTTCGACAGAAATGTTGGCCTTCATAGAAATAATTCTGGACACCTTGACAACTCAAGAATTTCCCCATACAGAGAGCATATTCCAACACATACTGCAAGGGCTTGCCCCATTTGCCTTTATTAGATGTTCCATTGCAGACCAACTGCAAAGCAGTCAGTTGGGATACCACACATGTGATACACAGTGGGTATTAGCTTGAGAACTGTTGCTTAGTTAATGTAATTCCTGCAAACGTCTAAATGGATTACCTTTCGTATAATCGCATGCTTCGTAGTGTTCTCAGAGGGAGACATGCTAGACACATGGATGAATAAAATACATGTTACTGTACTGGCTCTTTTTCTTGTAATCCTTGGTATCCGTCACCAGAATACCCTTCCCCCCACCACACCCTGTGGCTGCGCATACACACTTTGCTCCCAATGCTTTGATTGCTGCTGTGCAAGTGATGTTCTGATCAATATCCTGTAATGGAGGGGCATCCAAGAGTTTGCGAAAGGGCTAGGGGGGAGGTTAATGACAGCAAAGTGGAACAGTCACAACAGTGATTAATTTGTGCTCCTTAAGACGACTCCCCAGCCTAGATCTGCCCATCTACCCCATTCCATGCATGCACGATAATCAAATGTTCTTTGGAATTTCATTCTCAGGTGAGAGCTTTACTGTTACATACAAGCAAGAGCATTCAAAGGGTTTGAAAATATTTGTTAGTGCCAATATGGGATTCTGTGTCTCTTTCTGCTACAGTAAAGGCTTGCTATCAACTATATGTGCTTCTAAACATTTGGGCAGGCACTATTTTCTTAATGACTGCACATTTCTTGCTCTTTCGGGTTTTCCTTAAAAAGTAATGATGAGAATGTGATCCTACTGCTTAAGCATCAATTGGACATTCATTATCAACCTCCTTGACCCTGCAGTTTAGTCTCTGGTAATAATAGCATAAGCCACCTAACAAAACAGTGAAGATGCCCGTTCCTCACCATCAGTGAAAAGCAAATTGCTCAATCCAGATGCTTTATGAAGATAGCATTTGGTATGGTTGCGATGGCTATTAAACAGTCAACTCCCTGTTTAGGAGTCGTTCTTCCCACGCACCTTTTTCTCACAAAGGGACTCTTCCTTGCAAATAATACTTTGGGATAAGGTGCCTTGTAGTAAAAGGTTAGTGTGCTATTCCCTGCTCAATAAATTCACAATAGACTGCTTTTTATTATTCAACCTCCCCTTAATCCGGAAGATTCTGGAGATTCCAGTGATAATTCTGCATTGGGCTTTCTCAATGGTTTATACGCTATCAGTTGCTATCCCTATTCTGTCCTGTTATTGACAGGCAGCGCCGGAGTGTGCTTAGCCAGCTGCCTTGTCTTGGTGTATAATACTTCTTGAGTTACTACCCCTCTTGGTGGTCCTAGATAAATTGGTGCACTTAAAATGTATGCTTGTGGCTACTTCAAATTGATTCTTTTTATGCTGGTAAATCTGATCTCGAGAGTGGTTTAAAGATACCTTTGCAGCTATCTCATGGGCATTACTTAGATATTTAAAAAAGCTGTGCCTGTAATAGGAAATACTTAGTTTCAGTGCATCATAGCTTTACTACTGGCACTGAATTGCCCGTCAAGGACCTCTAGAGAAACGTTCTAGACTTAATTTGGAGCCTTTGGCCTTTCAACAGGTCAGTTTGTCTGTGAAGAGTTCTTGGTCACATGCTAGAACCCTAGATGAGCAGTTTACCCCTGACCAAGTAGTAATAACTATTGGTTTAACAAACATACACAAACGTGATGCCTTGAACTATGGTTTTCAAAAACACATTTGATATCGAGTGAAAATGGTTAATAGAAAAACAGATTTTCTTGTCTTCAGTGTGATAGAAGAAATTATATTCCGCCTCCACCAGACACCCACATTTACTGTTCCATGACATAGCATGAGTATTTTTAAGTTACCTACCCAATATTGGAAGCATGTATAGAATTCTTCTACCTCTAAGAGTACTGATGATCGCTTCCACAATGAGAAAAGGCCTGTTCAGGAGTAAAGCTGATTTTGGCACCCACATCCACCCGCCTGAGATCCTGAAAAGCAACTATCTATTTAAGAGGGCTCCACCCTTTCCCCTGCTTCGTTGCTCTCCTTCTTAAATGGATTGCCTTGACAAAGGCTCAGACCTACTGAGACCCCATTTTAAATGATTAGAAGCTGCCTTTTACTGTTTGCTGAAAAAGCACACATATATTGCAGAGAATTGCACGGTTCTCGCTGCATGTTAATTGCTATGTAGGTACTTTTGTTTGCATTCTTTTCATTTTCTTTAAACCATCCTCAGGGGATGTTAGTCCCATGTTTATTATCCTAATAGTGGATGTTTAAGCCTTGTCTCTTGCAAAATGGAAGACTTCATTTTTCTGATAAAATCATACGATTTTCTTTTTTTAAATCAAAAAAATGCAGCTTTTTAAAATTCTGCCAGAAAGTGTGCCTTGATTGTTCGAACATTTTTCAAGTCTGGCTGTGCGTTGCAATCTAAGGTATTCACATGACAACCCTATAGGAATTTGTGAATATACCTCTCCTTCGGCCACTTTTGGGACATCCGTTCATAGATGAAAACATATGTGATGGTGCCTTGTGCATCAGGATAATATTCTTGCACTCACGATGGTAGGTTATGTTTGTTCATATAGCTTTGAAAAAGGGATTTATTTGGGAGGTGTACCCAAGGGTGGAGATTAGGATCAAGAGCTGCTATGCCCACTTTGTCGATATAGCACTTCTTTTCATCATCAGACCTGTTACCGATTGCACCTTCTTTAAGGAATGACTAGTAATAATGACACCAATATTTGCATTTCTGTTATGAAGTACAGGCCCATTTCATATGTTTCCACCATGGCCATTCTCTTGTCTCAGTGTAACTTGGAAAAGGAGGAACAGAAGTCCATTTAGGGGCATTTGAATACAATGCTTGAAATGTGACATGGATTCAAAGATGCATTCATGATGGAAAAGCAAGAGGTGTGAAATGGTTAACACCCCCCCCGTTTTCTAAATAAGTGAGACCCGATACTTGAGATGCAAATATTCCTCTCTCAAGTTATTATAACGAAGTCCACCCTAATATTGCTGGAGGAAAAACACATCATCCAGCATTAGAAGCCACAATTACAACTTCCAAAGTAACTCTTTTAAAGCCTGATGTATTGATGGGCTGCTTCAATCCAATGCTTTCCTTTCCCTTTCTGATATTACAGATAATAAGGGTGGGAGAATTGGCAATATTCTTTCTTTGCCTTTTGGATGTCCTCCGACAGAGAACAATACAGTTGGGTTTAATGATGAAACGTATACTCGATGGGTCTTAGAATTCAATCTGGAAGCCTTTCATTCTAGGTCTCCAGTCCTCTGTCCTTTCAGCTGCTTCATCTTATTTTGGAAATATGATTCCCTGATGTGCCAGACAAACTACGTACTTCATGTATAAAACGTTCTTAGGTCTTTGGAAATACTGTAGAAGGTGCTATGAACAATACTGTCACTGCAAGTCCTTTTAATGTTTTTGCATTATCTCCTGTTTTACTCCTAGTTTTAGAGCAGAGGGACCAGGTTCAAAGTTGAGGAAAGAAAAGAGGTGGAAAACTGAAGCGATGGGGGTTTTGGTGGAACAGCTCCTGTAAAAACCTGGAAAGACACTATTTTACATTTGTGTTTGCACTAAAGAGCAAATTATTTAAGCTATTTTGACTACTGATAAAAAAAAGCATAAAAAGAAACTCCAGTATTTGACTGGGGAATAGCTATAGTTAACTGTTCTTGTTTTTGTTTGTCTGGCTAATGGTTTGTTCCGCATTGGTCTCTGAAAGCACAAGTGTCTGGAAAATTTAGAGGACAGTTGGCGTCTGTCACAATCTATGCTGCTAGGCACTTCAGAAGCATTTTGTTTTTAGGCCTCCATCGGCAAGTTATTAGTAATGCCCTAAAGTACTTAAAAACACATTTGATTACTATGCAAAATAAAATCTGCAAAGTGACCCCTTACAGCTATTAGATATTAATCTGTTAAGTTGTACAGTTTATGCAGTTGCTCTGCTTCTAAAGCATAGTGTGTTGGAGCACATCAGTTGTTTAAAATGAACACTGAGCTGTCCAGGGTATCCGATGACTAACCAGCAGAAGTATTTTTCGCTTCAGGGAAATGATTGCTGACATCTGCATGAGGACCATGTTATCGGACCAGGTTATCGTGGCTTGAATGTTGTCTGGAAAGTTAATATTGTTGGGCTGTGCACGGGAAGATGTTTGAGCAGGGAAGATGTTTGGGCATAGCAACGTCTCCCCATAAAAGAAAGGGAAGCAGGGCATAAACAAAAAAGTGTCCACAACATTTAAGCTGAAATATTTAGTGCCATGCAAATCTGTCATGAATATGCATGATGTAGGGACAACATCTTTGAGTTTGCCTGCGTAACAGCCAATGAGCCAGTTCATGCAGTCTGTTTGAAGCTACACAGTCGGGTCTGTAGCCCTGCATTTGCAGTGCGCTCGGCCATAGGCAAAGCATACAAAAGATGCAAGTATGATATTAGGTTTCAAATACTATTATAAACATATGCAACAGACTGAAATTCTTTGTTTTTCTATGTCAAATTGTATCATTTTGCTCTTCCTGCAAAGAATATACAAATGTTGTATATTTTAGGTAGACCAAATTATACACAGAAAATAGATTTTGCACCAAAGAGAAACTATACAAATTTGAAAGTAGCTCAGAATTCCCATGCAAATGGACACATATTAGTAATGGAAGGTGTTGTGGGACTGTGCCTTATCACTGGGAGGGCAGTCTTTGGCTTCAAACATACATCCATTTTGCATTGTCTGTCTGTCGGACTGACTCTAAATTAGCTGCATACAGCAACTAGCACTCAACAAAGCACTAAAATAATTATTTATTTGACTTTCTCAGGTATGCAACCTTGTAGAACACGAGAATGCACCCATTTTGCACTAAGAATGCATGTTGTAACTTACTACTAAGAAGCTAGATGATTCGCCCAGCCTTACTATTTTTATATTGAATGAAAGAAGAATCTAGCCAATTTCTCACAAGAGCTGACGTTAGCGTAGAGAGCAGCTTTGATTGGTTTTTTTCGTGTTGCTAAAGAAAGTTTATATTTTATTTAACTTTGGTGATAACTATAATATGTAGCCTTAGAAAGCATTGACAAATCAAACAAAATAAATATTTCTTAGGAATGTTAAATGATGTGGTAGGCCGAGCAGTGAGACACGCGTCAGACACGATATAGATTCATCTATGTTCTTTATTTAAATAGGTAGTGAAGGTTAAGGGTGGGTTTAATATCTAGCCGCCCTCCCTACGGGTAAAACTACATCAAATAGGATTCTCTTCAAATGAACAGTGCTTTGTTCAGCACAACGTAAAGTGGCATTGTATGTTTTATTTGTCCTCCACACCCCACAGATTGTCCCTATCCTTAAAAGTCCTAGTCTCTTTCGGAGATGCCCTTATTCTATAAAGAAAGCTTTTCTCAAGTCCTTAGCTTTGCGGCTACACTAATCTGACAACAGAAACCTTCCAACATTTGCCCCAAACAAAAGTTTACAAACCTACTCTTCCAAGTTCAACCCTATTTTAATAACCGTGAGAAATGCATCCTTGGGTTAGGATCCTGCAACTGTTACTCAGTTTGGTCTGGATTTGTTGACCTCTGTTTTCACTATAGTGTTTCAGGTCCTCTCTGCAGCTTGATCAAGTAATTCTCAACAAGTCTCAACTTGGCTGCACCTGCAATCCCCACATGTCTCATCGCACTTAAATGCCACTCAGGTTTACTAGCCAGTCCTTGGATCATAATTCTTTTCAGAATCCTCACCAGGTTTCTCTGAGGTCTAGGTTATTTTCAGGACTCCACATTTTCGGATGGATAGTTCGGGGAACTCGCCACAACAACTCGAATTTTGCTCATGTGCTGCAGTCTCACATTGACAGACGATTATATATTTCCTCTGCTAATAACCTTTCACTTTCGATACAGACAACTGTAGATATTTTCTTAAATTATCAACTGTCTCAGGAAGAAGAATGTAACGGCAATATGTGCTTAGAGTGTAAAGGGCATTGTGGCCTACACTTTCGAGGAAGTTTTGCAGAGTTTGAATTGTGAAAAATTGCACGATCTGCTTGGTGTGGTTTTAGGTTTAAAAAACCATGCAGCATCATTCAAGGATGTAAGACCCTGTGTGACTGCTTTTGCAGCTTTTGATTTATGCAGGAATAGTGATGTGATTGTGTTTATTGAATACACAATGCTCTACTTTCACAACCAAGAAGATCAGTTAAACAAAACGAAAGAAACCTGTTCATCTAGGGACCAAATATTTCTTTTCAGTTTGTGTGGTATTCCTTCTTGTCTGCATTTACATGCCGTGAGCTTGAAAATACTTTGATCAAATATTTCATTGCCAGGACTAAAGCTTTCCCAGCTGGAGAGACAAATACAATACTTTCTAACACATTTCTGTATGATGTGTACAGGATTATCCGTCAGTGCTTCTCACTTAAAACGTCTGCTGCCAGAACATTTCAGAGATGGTGTAACAAATTGGATCCTTTCCAGATTTGCTGCTGGTTTGTTGGCCGTTGTGTTGACTAGTTTAATTTCCTATATGAGTGGTTATAGGAAATGTGCAGCTCTGAACACCTGGACATATTGGACTGGCTCACGGTCCGAGCATTATTTGAATGCAAATCAGCGTCGGATTCCTTTTTTTGGCAATTGAGGGTGCTCCAGCAGGGTGACAATGCTGTGTGAAAAAGTTGACAAATTGGCTTTCAGATTAGGCCTGTAGTATGTGAAATGAGCACCTGTGATGGACTGCCCACATCAAAGGCCACTCAAAGAACTCTGCTCTGCAAGTGCGGCGAAGACTGCAGAGGTTGTGAACGTAGAGCCGGAAAGGGCAGACATAGCTAGATAAGTAAGCGTGCCGCTCAACAGCCCAGCAGGAAGTGGCATGCGCAGGATGTGCCTCTACGAGTGGCCAATATGAAAGCTGGGAGAGGGGAAGGGGATGAGGCACAGGAAGGAGAGTTCAAGGGGGATGCCTCCGAAACAAGAAAAGGAGATGGGCCATTCTTTATTTTACAGTCACCAGGGAATGGAGGATAGAATTTTAGGAGCCCAAAATGTATGTTGTGTTTTATAAGAGGATGGCTTGTCAAGAAGTGGGGACTGGCGATCAAGATCTACAGATGTTTCTTAATTCTTCTTCTTCCAGGACTATGCAGAATTCGAGAGACAATACGTCCAGAACGTTTACATCGGTTTTGGGGATTATTTTTGCACCAATTGTTTGTAATATTTTACAAACTGCTTTGACTTGTGGGCAACTTCCCAACACATTAGATTATGTTAACATGGCTCCATTGAAAGATGGGTGTGGCGTTACAGTTGACTTTAATCAAAAGGAGGCAGTTTTAGTGCATGGAGCACAGTAGATGGAGGATGTGTGCAGATAAAGGCAGCAAGTTCAATAGGAATTACTGTTTTGTCAGATTAATATCTATTTTTTTTCTGAAATTATACGGCACAGTCATGCAGTATAGTGATGAGTTTATCGCATAGAAGTGTGATTGACTTTCCATGTGGGGTTGTTTTTTAGTAAAGATGTATCTAAGTTCCAGCATGTATTGCATGAGGTGTGAAATGTTATTGGACTTGTCAGAGAGGGGCAGGTTGTATCTATGCTGAAACCTTTCAGTGAGGTTTTCCTGCTTTGAGGAGTGCACATCATAAGAAATAGGCATTTGATACAGATCATGTGCTTTCACCATCTTGCTCATTGCAAGTCAAGTGTCCAAGCTTATGCACACTTTATGGTTCTTGTCAAATATGTGCAGAACAGCCCAAGAATGGAAACCCCTCTTGAGAGTGCAAGTCATTCCTAAACTTGATATCTATTTGCTATGCAAACGCAGTTTGCGGGTCAGAACCTTTGTGTTATACAGACCAGAAATTTCGAGTAAGTTAGTTGTAAATGCCGCAAACGGGAATTCTTAAGCGTATCATTAAATTATGATCTACTCCACACATGCTGATAAAAACGCTTGTCAATGTTTCCTTCAGTAAATGTATTGCGCTACTGACTAATGCAGGATGCCAAGCCAACAGCATGCAAGTGTCTTTGGCCTGGTGAACTTGCCATTAATAAACAAGGCATTCACTTCAGAAACGTTTATGATCAATTTTGCAGTTTATCCAAGTATGTTATACTATTAAAAGTAAATATACTGGACTATTGTTCCATTAGTGCCCAACCCCAATCTTTTTTAATTGCTTAATTTACAAATTGTTTCTATGCAATTGCTGTGCTTAAGCGCTTGGTGAGCAAATCATCTACTCAGAATTTGGAAGGATTGGCAGGAAAGCTCCAGCATTTCCATTTCTTCCTTCAACCCATGTTGGTTTGTACCTGTGCTCGTACACTTTCGAATGAAGGGCTTTCTACAAGTAATATTATAAGGCCAGCACAATTAGGGTCTTTCAACTATGAAGGTTGCTGGCTCACCTAGATTGGGTGGTACATCTACCAGCATGCCTTGCAAAATTGCATCCATGGAAAAACCTGTATTGTATGGCATTTCTCAAATACGTCATGCAACTCCCAAGGTGTTCTCTACAATCTTATGTTGTATCCCATGCTCTGTTGTTGATTGCAGAATATTTTTCACATGTTCACGACTATGAATTCACTTGTTTGTTTAAGATACTATGCAGATGAAACATTGATTTGAAAAATGTATATCTGCAATAGGGGATCTTCAAAGGACTGCGAGCACTATGTAAAAACTTTGCACATCTCATTTAAACTATTTTGACCATTTGGAGAACTTGGGTTGATCGTATTCAAATATATAACATGGACAAACTAATTAGTAATTAGTGACAATGAGTGCAAGGATGTTGGAGACCGTGCCTGTCGAAGTATTGTAATCTTTCAGAACAAATATTTATGGAATGGATTGTGCCGATGTAATTTCAGTTCTCATTACTACGTGTGTTCTGTTAATTTGTTCTCCATTCCAATCCATTTTAGAACTAGTAGTAATGAAATTGAAGACCAGCAAGCCTAGAATGCATTAAATCAGGGGTCTGCAACTTATGGCTCTCCGGATGATTTGGCCTAGGACTCCCATTACCTGCCACCATTGACTATACTGGCTAGGTTTGATGGGAGTTGCAGTCCAAAACATGTGAAGAGCCAAAGGGTGCAGAACTCTTTATTAGATTGCAAAAGCCCACTGCCCTTGGTAACTATTGGTTTGTGGCTATGCTTAATGTCAACTGCTCAGGAAGCTATTGAGAGTTGTTTCTCTTTTGTAATTATGTTGAATGTTTTGTTTTGGCTTGTTTGCCTTTTTCTTTATTCCATTGTTGTAAAACGGTCTTGCTTTACTAATTTGCTAACTTGTTGTTTGAAATGCTGTTATTAATACTTGATACTGGTACCAGATATGGCAGTATATCACTACCAGCAATAAACCTTCTACGTCAATCTGAATTTTGAAAACTATTTTTAAAATATCTCATTGATCTCTAGTCACCATGCAAAGCATAATAGTTCACACAAGTTTGTGAGATTCTCGAGGCCACTGGAGCAATGTGTCATTGGCCGCTGTCCCCCAAAAACAACTGTGGCCAGTATGTGTCTCTTGCTTTATTTACAATTCTAGGTTGTTACCAAGACTTTATTTTGAAAGTCTACAGTTTGGTTGTCTTGTTTTGGTCGACCTGAATTAAACCTTTTTTTTTAGGGGTCACTCCGTCCCTATGCTACATACAAATATACATATGTATGTATATGGATTTGGTCGAATCGACCAAAACTGTACGTCCAAACTGGGATACCCTTCTTTACGTTCTTTACTCCTGCACGATTATGCAACTTTTTTATTTTCTATTTATGAAATTTTGTAGTAAATGCACTTTTTACAGATGTCAGTTTCATTCGGCCAAGAGTTCAAAATGAGGGACAATCCAGCTTCAGTCCTGATATTTATTCTTCTTCAACCCTTCGAAAATGCAATTCCTGGTATGGGCCATTGATACGCCTCTATTTATGGTGCTGGTTATGGTCTGTGTGCACATCAACGAATGTTAAAGGGTTTATCTTGTACTTTTTCAATACATTTCAGTGGCAGTGTGTACTGTTCGTCTTACCTTCACATTGTTGCAATGGAGTTAAAGGTATATCCTGCTTCGTTGTCCAGATGCACGCATGTTCATGGTATGGCAATGCATATTCAGCCATTTATTCATTTCTCAACCATAGGTCTGTTTTTCCATTTCCGGGGGGGGGGGGTGGCAGACTGACAAAAATGTTTGAATTGCTTTTTGTTTCATTTCAGTTTGATTTTTAATGGAAATGTAAAGTGTGTTCTTAATCTACACACAATCCATGTTACTGAGCCGTAGGGGCAAGGGTCATTCTCCCTCCTATGCACACTCGTGGGGCCTGTAACCTTTCCTCACATAAACGTTTCCTTTAAAAGTTGACCGCCTTAACATGTAATTGTGCTCAAACATTTGGCCATTTGTGGAGGTGGGAGGCGAATAATAGAATCTTGTATTAAGTCACTGCTCTATAACCTTTGCAGTCTACCTCATGGTAACCCTGTCTATTTCACAGCTTGGAATTGTGTGGGGCATTCAATTCTCTGACTTCAAATCAATATGAAAGTTAGCTTTTTGCTATTAATGCATTTCAAAAGTGGGGTCAGTGCCTAGGCCTCCAATAATGAGAAATTAAAAATGCAATATAAAATGTTTAGCAGGAGCTTGCTTTTAGCAATAAAATTTAATCTATGCTCTACTTAAGAAGTTTGGACTTTGTGCAGTTCATGAATGTGTTGCCTAGAGTTTGTGTGAGCACTTGGGGATTAAAGCCCTGATCCGAGTATTTATTGCGCAACCCGTATGCAAAGATCACTCATGCGCTTTAGTGAAATATACATGTTTAAAAAGTTTGGTATCGCAAGGCATTCTGAAATGTAGCTTTTTTTAAATTGGTGCTTTAAGTACAATTTACAGAAGTAAGTGTGTGTGTGTGTGTGTGTGTGTGTGTGTGTGTGTGTGTGTGTGTGTGTGTGTGTGTGTGTGTGTGTGTGTATATTGCTGAGGCTTGCAGATCTGCTTAGAATATCATGCTTTGCATAGGCCAACATCTAGTGGTTGCTGCAGATTTCATTTCGATTTCGAAAAGAAGGACATCTACTGGGTGTTCTTGTAATGCTATCCCTATTGTGATGTGTACTGTACCCATGATCCTTCATGCATCGAGGTCTTCAGATTGTTTTATTTCACCATTGCGTTGGTCACACTTCAGAGTGCTCCGCAATCTGAGTTCATTTCTCATTATCAAGCCGATACAGACATATTTTAGTATACTTATTAATATCTATCTAATGTATGTGATTCGGTTTAAATATAAAATGTGATGAATCTGGTGATGTCATCGCTATCTCCCTCGAGGTAGCTTCTCCTCATGTGGCCAGGGGACAGTAGCCACTAATTGATCCCCTGACCCTGGGGGCGTTTATATGAGGGAGGACCACATGGGGGGAAGACCACATAGGGGAGGAGACCCACGGGGGGGGTAGTACGACATAATTGGATGAGACATGGTATCCCCTTTTCCTTTTAGGAATATCCCCTCCATTCCTCATCCCTTAATGGCATATTGTAATAGTTCCCTTCAACCATCCACGGGACCTACTGATAGTACCTTCCAATGTTCTGTACATACGTTACCAAAAACTATGATTTCCATGCATGCAAAAGTACTTGACGAGAAAGCGGAATGGAGCAATGAGGATCAGTAAAGGCCAGAAGCACAAGACGCGCTCTAGTGGTTGCGATTGCTTGATAGGTGCCGGAACATTTAAAAACACTAACCAGCTGGCAGGAAAGAGAAGCTACCTGGGAAAGCCTTGTCCTCTCTGTAACATCTGAGGGACTACTTTTCTGCTGAAGGAGACTGACGGAGCCAGTCTGCCGCGAAGAGGCAGTGAGAGGAAGCGGGAACAGGAGAGCAGTATCCACACAGCCCGAACTCAGAGCAGCAAAGTTAAGGGAAGTGGGAGCTGCGTAGGATGCAGAAGCGGGAATGGGATGTCAAAACACTGCTTTGCCTTTACCGTGGGATAACCGAAGAATGCCACTGAAAGGCAGTGAGTGCTCTGGAGGGACACTGGCACACTGGGGCGCTTCAGCAACCTTACCAAGGACAAACAAGAGGAAATGAATCTCATAAAAGGGAATGTGAAACTCAATATTTCCATAGGGGGAATAACCAAATGAATGCAAGATATATACAAGTGGGTCAGATGAAACTCATGAAAAAACCCTGGCAGGAGAGTTTAACAGGCAAAGTTAAGTTGGTAAGTGTGTAAAATGAATCGCATGAGGAAGTCCTGGTAGGAGAATACACCAGGCAAAGCCAAGACTGTGAGTAAAGAGTTAGATTAAAGTGGAGAAGAAACCTGGCAGGGGAGTACAGCAGGTATCCTACGAAGTTAAGACTAACAGTCAAGTTGTTTCATATACAATTTTTTGTTGTTGTTGTTGATCAGATAATTTCAAGGAACACTCATACCCAAAGGAGTATAAAGTGTCTTGAAGAGAGAACCTGGGGAAGGGAGCAGTCCCCTGGAACTGTGAACCTTTTCCATTGGGAACATTTGTGTTGGAGTTACGCCTTTCTCCAGCATTTGATCTTTCGTGGATTCACATGCTTTGAATATTCCTTACAGACAGGGTGGGAATCCTTGTTATTATAACATGTAGTAAAGCATTTTGGGCTCCCTTTCGTAGCCCATCACTTTCTTCTTTGGGTGTATTATGACCCAGCCAATGGGATGTCAACTATCTAGCTCTACCCAGGAGGCCATCATGCTGAGTCCTGTGAGCCATTTCTGCTGAGAGAACATTCTTCTTCAAAAACATAAACTTGGAAAACTTGCCAAGGAACATACTTCAAGAATCTTCTGCCTTCGCCTTCATCTTCTCTAACCGATAAGTGGGTTTCCTCCATGGATATGGAAGATAAAGCAAGGCAAATCCACCTACAAAGACAGTGGCAACGGGAACACCGGCAACAGCAACGCTGTCTCCTACAGTACACGGCATATCACCTACCACAAAACAGGCCGCAATGGGAATCTCCTCAATGACAACCAAGACTGGTACAGAAAAAAGAGCCGCAGCGAGGACCTTGTCCACGATGACAACGGGAAAACTCTCCATTGATGAGAAAAAAAAAGCAGGTGGGTCCCCATCGGCAGAATCGTTGATGGAACACCAGAAAACACACATGAAGCAACCACTAACAACATGTTTATGTGGCGAAGCTTCTACAAAGCAAGAAGAAACCAGGGAGGTTCTGGTTGAGGACCCAAGACCTGCAGATGCTGAACCAGAGCAGCCTATAGTAATAAGGATTCTGTGTAAACCATTACAGCCTTCCATAATGGGGGACAGTCCACTTATAAGTAGGGAGCAATCCCTCTCACCAATTTCCTCAGTACTGCCGAACAAATACTAGAACACCATATAGATTCAGAATTTGAGCAGTGTTTTTCACCTCAGTCCTGAGACGATAAACAGTATTCAAGTCTGCAGTCTCCACAGAGGAGATCAATGCAAACTTACCAGTGTTAAGGCATTCGCTGGTAGTTCCAGCGCCAAGCTTCCCAACTGGGCCTGTCCGTCTCAGCCAATTGTGCTGCCAAAGGTACCCTCTAATCCTGTGCTTCTGCAGCCGCCAAATATCAATCCACAAGTATTACCCTCTCTATCCAAATGCTATTCTCACTACAGTCTCTAATGCAACAGCTAGACAAAGGGCTACTGGAAAAACAGGACCAACAAGACACATCGTACAAAGAGGTCTCGGGTCCTTCGAGAATTCCTCCACATCCCAGTAGGGAGTGGGGGAAAATGGTGACGAGAGGAAAGGGAACATACAAATAAGGCAAATTAGGTTGCCTCTAAAACGGTCGCCCGTCAGACAGTTAATACCCCTGCAGAGGGCTACATAAAGAAGCCCATTAAGAACACGAGGTTCACCTCCACCAAGACCGGCAGACTCCCTGTACCTCGAGCAAGAGGAATGGAAACAGCAGACATGAGACACAGATGAGGCCAAATGGGTTACTGGCACCACCGTTACCTGCACACCACACCAGGATCACTGGGAAGAGGGAGGTTCAGGAATCGACCCAGTGCCCGATGAGCCAGCTAACCAGTCTCCGCCAAACGAGGTAGGATCGATTTCCCCATCACACCACAGCAGGAATGCCTCTCAGGGAGCAGCCCTTTCAAGAGACATTAATCACAGAGACGTCACTCACAGGTTGGTACACGCACTTGAACCACCTATCCATCAAAGGCCTCGGGAATGCCCAAGAGTCCCAGCTTCATATCAATGTCCTGGAGCTCAAAGCGATTTCCTGGGCTCTCCACTCGTTCCAGGTAGTACTCCGGAACAAGGTGGTCAGGATGTTACCAGACAACACAACCACCATGTACTACTTACAAAAGCAAGGGGGCAGGAGCCATTCGCTCAGCTACCTCCAACACTGGGGGTCAGACGCTTCTCCAGGCAGAGAGTGGCGGGTAGATCTCTCTCCTCGGCAGGTGCCTCCCTGCCCCTATCAGAGTTGAGCCGGACCACCTGAAGATCCGGAAGCAGCTCAAGTCTGTCCTCTTCTTCTCTGCCTTCTCTCTCGCCCCCTTGCTAATTTACCAGTCTGCTGCGCTGATTGGCTGCTTGGTTCCCTCAGATTCTCACTTAGTACCTGGCTCTTCCACGACCAGTCTTCCTTTGCACTGCCTACTGCGCACATATGGGCAGTAACTGTAACCCCTAGAGCCCCCTTACACTTACTCAGAGCCACAATGCCCTGGCTGCACTTACCCAGAGCTATGCCGCCCTGATCGCACTTCCCCCCGATCTTCTCCCTTGCACTTCCTTGACACCTTTCCCATTTTCATGTCAACTTTAGTATCTTCAATAAATCGTCTAACATTTCAATTTGGTATGTATTGTTAGGCACCAATATTTGCGGACATAAGAATTATATTTAAACATTTGTCCAGTCCAATATGATGCTTTGCTCATTCTCCTATCCGCTTTAGTGTCTTAGGTCTGCAAGTTCTGTCCCCAAAAATTATTTTGACTGTCAATTTTGTATCAAACTTCTGAAGCATGGGGTCTGGCATGAATTCACATGCTCATGCATATTCCCTGTCGTCGGGCTCGGAATCCTTGGTAAATGATAAAAGTTTCACTTTCTCTTTAAAACAGTATTTTTCAAATGGATTGTGTCCTCCAACGTATTCCTCATCTTAGATGTATTCTATCCAGCTTCAGCTGCTTCAGCTTTTTTTTTTTTCTCAGCTGAGGGCTCTGTGCGTCGATGTCATCGAGTCGAGATCCCTCGAAGGCCTCCGTCGAGGTTGATGTCATCGGGTATACAAGTAGCATGCACGGCGCCCGTTGGCCTCAGTTCTGTTTTTCCACAGTACGTGTTGCTTCGGAGACTCAGCGTGCCTCGAGTAGTTATGTGACGCAGTTACTGAAAATATTCGACATGTCCTTGTCGTTGACCCAGACGACCCCGCGTTTGGGGTTCAAAAATGTAAATCCTGCGGTTTGAAGATGTCCACCATGGACCTGCACCGAGAATGTCTGTGGTGCCTCGTTGAAAGCCACAACATGGAGGCCTGTACAAAGTGTCAGACACTGACGGGGAAGGCCTTGCGAGAGAGGAAGGGAAAACTGCAGGTAGGTCGAAAAACCAACTGAAAAGCCTCTAGCGTTGAGTCGAGGTCCCGTGAGGAGAAATCTCCTCGACGCGAAAGGCAAAAGCATCGTTATAGGTCCCAAAGTGGTTCACAACACTCTTAGTCTTTGACGAAAAAGTCCAAGAAAAGACACCAGCGGTCCCCTTCCACCTCGTACTCGGCTGAATCCCCCAAAAGAATGAAATGGCCCACAAAACATTCTTCCTCCGAAGAAGGGAAGCATTTACAATAAAAATGAGGGAGGTGTTTAAAAAGGCTAAGCCTCGGTCCGTGCCTTCTTCGGAAGCTGGCTGGGAGCGTTACCGTTCCGACACTCGCACACCCTCGAGCCCGGGTTATCGAAGGAAAAAGGATCAGGAAACCTCCAGGACGTCGAGCGAAAAAGACAGCTCGAGTCGAGTCGACTGTTCGAGGTCACCGATGCCGTCCGGAACCTGACACACCTCGAAGGGTAAGCCTTCGAAGAGCGCCTCGACACCAGCTCTGTCGACTACCACTATTGAGTCGGCGCCATCAACGCCTTTGTCGACGTCGACCCCAAAGCCCTCGGCGCCAAATATTCCAAAGGCTCCAAATATTCCAAAGGCTCCAATTTAGCCAGAAGCTGCCACAATAACAGCAAAAGAAAAGGCTGCAAAGGCTGTAATGCCTTCAGGCTCCACTGATGCACCTCTCCCAGAAAAGGTTTTTAAACCTCTTCCAAGGAAAGAATATTTCAAATCCTTAACTTCAATTTTTGAAGAACAGGAGAGGTATGATGAGGAGAATGTTCCTTTTGGACTGGAATATGGCACCCCAAATGTCCCAGAATGCCTGATTTCTGAGGAAAGCAGGATGAGGGATCTGGTGGAAACCTTGCATAATGCAAGTGGAATTGATACTTCACCTGAAACAGATGTTGGCAGGCGAGAACGAGGGTAACATGCCAGTCCCTCATACAGGCAGCTAATGACAAAGGTTGTTGAATATTTAGCATGGGCTAGACCACGAAGTCGGTTCATCCAGGATGATCTGACCGATATATTGCATCATAGTCCCACCGAAGATCCGATTTTACCCTTCCACGTAGCCTTACAAAATAGGGTGGCCAAAAATTGGGAGCCCCTGACTCTATTCCTCCAGTGACGAAGTCGCTCACTTCAAAATACCGCCCTTCCAGTAGCAACCCCGGCTATCTGTCCAAACACCCTACTCCTGAGAGTCTGGTGGTCCAGGCAGCCACAGCTTCAAATAAGGTGGTGTACCCTTCCATCCCTCCGGATAGGGATGTCAAGCGTGTGGATGGTTGGGCAAGCAAGGTATTTTCAGCTGGGAGTATAGCATTAAAATCCGCCAACTCCACATGTGTTGAGGATTACCATCTACACAGGCTGCGCTTGGTAACCATACAGAGACCACTGGATGTAGTAAGTTTAAACAAAATAGATGGGGAAGTGGTCACAAATATGTTCAGCTGGTTTTTAATTCAAAAGAAAAATTGTACATTCACAGGAAAAGTGACACACATTCCATGTGTTTGTTAGATCAAAACTTAAACAAAGTAAACCCCTGTGTATACACCGTTGAGTTTAAACAATTGTAAAAGAAAGGGTTTATACTAGAGACCTAGTATATTGCCATGTAATGTCAAAACACATTAGTGAAGCAGGCTTTGTGCCAGACAGCGATAATCAACCTGAATTTATACAATTGCGAAAAAATGCTTTTTACTACAGAAGTGCCATAATCCCATGTAAGGCCTGCCATGTAATGCCAATACGTGTTTGAACCAAAAAGGCTGTCCTCAGGGCATACAAATACATTTGCCGCTTGAACTGTTATATGATTGTTGAACCTTAGCTTGTTGTGATTATGCTTAATTAATTCATGGTTGTGAATGTATAATTTTTCTTTTGAATTAAAAACCAGCTGAACATATTTGTGACCACTTCCCCATCTATTTTGTTTAAACTTACCACATCCAGTGGTCTCTGTATGGTTAACAAGCGCAGCCTGTGTAGATGGTAATCCTCAACAATTTGATTTACTTTAAGGTGATAGTGGTAGATCACCTTACCAACTACACGACAGCAGCTCAACCATTACTCAACTTCCTTTTAAAAAATTCCAGTTGTGCGCATTCCTGATAAGGGCCCTTCTCCCACAACCTCTTTTCTTCACAACTCCACATGTGCCTTGGCAAAACTTTCATACACTCTTTGGGAGTGCATTGCAATGGTGGCAGAGCACATACCAGAATGGGATGAAAGGGAAGGATTCCTAGCCATTGTTAAAGATGGAAAGGAGGCCATGCAGTAATCCCTTAAGTCTGGATTGGACACTGCAGATAGTGTGAGCAGGTCCATGGGCACTAACACAGTAATGCGCAGATTTGCATGTTTGCGAAAGTCGGGTTTTGCACCAGACGTGAAAAACCGTCTTTTCAACATGCCCTTTGATGGGTCTTACCTTTTTGGCAACAAGGCTGACGAGAGCCTTGAGAGGTTGCAGACCTCAAAAGCGGCTGCCAAGTCTTTAGGAGCTGCTATAAGGCAACCTCAGCCTTTTCGTGCATCAGGACAATCTTGGAGGGGACGATCCTATCGTTACTACTAGTCACATGGAAAGGCGAGAAGAATGGCCAGTCAAAGAGGCCAGAAAAAGGCCACTCGTGGTGGATGAGGATAACGTGCAAAGCCAGCCCCAGCTGCAGCCTCTTTACCATCAGCGGCCGCAGCAACTGCCACCAAATCACTTTGAGGACTTGCATCACAAGACACCTGTGGGAGGCAGTCTGTCACAGCATCTGCAAGAATGGCGAGCCATTACTTCTGATGTTTGGGCTCTAGAAATAATAGCCCAAGGTTACTGCCTTCCTTTTCTTTTCTAACGCAACCTCAAAGCAATCCACCAGGGAGACACTCTTTGGAGTTTCCAGACCCGCTCCTACAGCAGGAAGTCTTAACCCTGCTGAAGAAAGGTGCTATAGAACCTGTAGCGGAGAGGAGGGGATGGTGCGCCCCATATTTTTTTATTCCCAAAAAGGACGGAGGACTGAGACCCATATTGGACTTAAAAGGCTCGAACAAGCTCTTCAGGAAGGACAAGTTCAAGATGGTCACTCTTTCTCAGATCCTTCAGGCCCGTCAGCTTAAGGATTACTTGATGTCATTGGACCTCCAGGATGCTTATTTTCATGTGCCAATTCATCTAAAGCACAGAAAATACTGGAGGTTCGTAGTTGGCGACTCACACTATCAGTTTCGAGCCCTGCCATTCGGGATGACCTCCTCCCGAGGGTCTTCACCAAGTTAATGGTAGTGGTGGCAGCGCTCCTCAGGAGAGGGGGGATTCACATCTACCCCTACCTGGGCTATTGGTTGATCAGGGCACGTTCTGCCGAACAAGCCGTGGATCATCTGAAAGTCACCTGCGGTCACAAATGACACCTTCCCAACAGCTCCAGTACATAGGGGCTGTATAAGACACATCCTTGGGAAAGAGCTCGCCTCCCAAGTCGAGGGCTCAAGACGTTCTTTAGATGGTTTCCAAATTCCAAAATGCCCAAAATCTCCAGGCCTACAACTTCTTAAGGTTGCTCGGCCTCATGGCATCCTGCATTTTTCTAGTGCCAGAGGCACGCCTGAGGATGAAGGATGAGGAACAAGGTTCGGCAGGATCTTCTGTGGTGGACTTGCACAGAGAACATCCTAAAAGGAGAACATTTTTGGCAACCATGGCCGGAGATTACAGTAGTGACGGATGCTTCACTCATGGGGTGAGGAGCTCATGCCAACGATCTGACAATCAGCAGTCGTTGGTCTCCATCGGAGTCCAAACTACACATCAACCTTTTATAGCTAAGAGCAATCAGAGTAGCGCTGAATCCTTTTCTGCCAAATATCGGAGGAAAAAATGTCCTGATAATGACGGACAACACAGTGGCCATGCATTATCTAAACAAAAGAGGAGGTGTAGGGTCACTACCTCTGTGCAGAGAGACAGTGCGGCTCTGGTATTGGGCAATTCAAGAAGGAATCTCCTTAACGGCAGTTCATCTAGCCGGGGAGGAAAATATGACGGCGGATGCTCTGAGCAGGCAGAGCACGGTGTCCCACGAGTGGGAACTGGCTCAGGAAGTCATTCAGGAGATCTTCACCCTTTGGGGAATCCCCCAAGTAGACTTGTTTGCCACCGGAATCAACCGGAAGTGCAAAAAGTATTATTCAAGTAAATTTCCCCAGATAGGAGCCCTAGGCAATGCGATTGTAGTAGAGTGGAACTTCCCACTACTATACGCGTTCCCTCCAATTCCCGTCATTCCTACGGTCATCAGGAGATTGAGATGGTTCGGAAACCGCATGATCCTAATTGCCCCGGATTGGGCCAGGAGAACGTGGTACCCAGACCTTCTAGATATGTCCATCTGCCCTCCGTTATGTCTTCCACAGAGAGAGGACTTTCTCTCACAAATGGAGGGTCAGGTTCTCCATCCAGAGTTCAAGACTCTCAACCTTCATGCTTGGCGTCTGAAAGGCTGAGATACAAGGATTGGGACCTTCCAGATGACGGCATGGAGGTGTTGCTTTCGGCAAGAAGGCCAGCAACAAAATCTCTATATCGTTGTCGTTGGAAAAAGTTTTGAAACTGGTGCAGGGAAAAGAATGTTGTTCTATCCCGGAAGTGTTGTCCTTTCTCTTGTCCCTGGCACATAGAGGCCTAAATGTTGGGACCATTAAAGGTTATCTTGCAGGG
The DNA here is from genome assembly GCF_040938575.1 of Ambystoma mexicanum. Classification (NCBI taxonomy): domain Eukaryota; kingdom Metazoa; phylum Chordata; class Amphibia; order Caudata; family Ambystomatidae; genus Ambystoma; species Ambystoma mexicanum. The sequence goes on along the minus strand of NC_090921.1, from coordinate 1,355,803,111 downwards.
CTTTCCATTTTCAAGCGCTGTTCAGAAGATTGTTCCTACTTTAAAATTCCTTTGGTAATACAATTCTTAAAGGGACTCACCAATGTGTTCCCTCCATACCCTTTCCGAGTCCCAGTTTGGGACCTTAACCTGGTTTTAAAGTTTTTAATGTGTGCCCCTTTTGAACCCTAGCATACTTGTCCATTAAGGTTGTTAACATTGAAAACAGCTTTCCTGGTTGCTTTAACATCTGCAAGAAGAGTGAGCGAATTGCAGGCACTGTCTTCTGGGCCACCCTATATTGTGTTCCACAGGGACAGAGTGGTATTGAGGGTTAAACCCTCATTTTTGCCTAAAGTTGTGTCTGATTTACATTTAAACCAGAAAATTATTCTGCCTGCGTTCTACCCTCCACATCATCCCAGTAAGGAGGAGGAAAGATTGCATAGGCTGGATCCGAGAAGAGCTCTAAGCTTTTACATTTCTAGGCTTTCCAAGTGTAAAGTGGATAGTCCACTTTTCATTGGCTACACCAGAAGGAAATTGGGTCAATCGGTGTCAAAACAAACCATATCACGTTGGATTGTGCTTTGCATTTCAGAATGCTACAGATTGGCGGGCAAAGACACACCAGAAGTCTTAAGGGCCCATTTCACCAGAGGCATAGCCTCTTCGACAGCCCTTCAAAGAGGTGTTACCATAAAATCTATTTGTGAAGCAGAAACTTGGTCATCGCTGCACACTTTTTCTAGATTCTATAGTCTGGATGCTTCCCAGTCCAAAGAGCTTGCTTTCGCTAAAGCAGTGCTATATTCGGCCATATAATAATAATAATATTAAAAATCTACTCCTTCCTCCAGAGAGCTTTCTACCCTGCTTTGGGAGTCTATCTAAGATGAGGAATACGTTGGAGGCCACAATCCATTAGAAGAACAAGTTACTTACCAACTAGTAACGTTCTTTCGACTGGATGTTCCTCCAACGTATTCCTCATCGCCCTCCCATCCTACCGCTCTGTAGATTTTCTGGGTTATTGCCACTTCAACTCTTGCAAGGCTGACACCTGGCTACCTACACTATACATACAACACAGCAAGAGGAGGAAAAACAGAACTGAGGCCAACGGGCGCCACGCATGCTACTTGTATACCCGATGACGTCACCCTCGAGGCCTTCGGGGACCTCGACTTGACAACATCGATGCACGGCGCCCTCTGCCGAAGGGAAAAAATAAATAAATTCCAAAGCAGCTGAAGCTGGATGGAATACATCTAAGATGAGGAATACGTTGGAGGAACAGCCAGTCGAAAGAACGTTACCAGATGGTAAGTAACTTGTTCTTCTCCTCTAAACCAATCATTGTCCTCCGGGTCATACTGCGCCCATCCAATGACAATCTTCTCTCTAAGCTCCACCCCAGGTGGCCATCTTTCGATTTTTAGCACACACTTCAGTGTTGGGAGGCCTCAAGTTGCTCTGAGCTTTTTTTGTGTTTATTATTTTTTTATTGAAAATATTTCGAATTTTGACCGAATTTTGCGTAAATATCTTCGACGAAGGACAGAGGCAGGGGGGCGGGGATCCTCTACCAGCAAAGATCTTCGTCCACCGTCGGATAGTCATTGACGTTTTGAGAAGGCATGGCCTTGGGCCTACTTTGTGCCTTTTCACCCATGAGTGAGGAGCAGAAGGAAAGTCGAAGTCTCTTCAAACTCTGCGCGAAGCGTGGATTAAGGAACGTCTTGGTGGAAGATCGGCATCATAAATGCTTGTATTGCCTGCACACAGTGTATAAAATAAGGCAGGGGACCCTCTTTTTTTCTAAGGGGGCTTGACTCCAGAGGGTAAGGCAACAATTAGGAAAGTAATCGGAGTCAACAGCTACCCTAGTCATTGACGCTTTCAGTAGGAAAAAGAGATCACAGTGGGGCTAACTTAGCACATATCAGTTAGCTCATAACATAAACGCCAAAAGATCAAGATATCTTTTTCAAACATTAAAGAATGCGATTTATTAGATTTACACAATTAAAAATCTTTACAAGAGTCGAAAGGTAAAATATTCCATCCTTGGCACAAGAAAACCAATAAGTTTGTACAAAGTTATGCAGTAATTATACGCATGGGTGGGTTAGTACAACAATGGTGATTATGATTACATATACTGCCAATGTTATGGCAGTATGAAAACTTGTCGACACACACAAAGTTCAGGTGTTTCTGGTACGGTGAGTAGATGGAAAAACCAGCGGATGAGGTTGTGGAACCTGCTGGTAGTTTCACCGGACTGTCTTCAGGACTGGGGGATTTGTTTTAAAAAGAAAACACAAAGTGGTTGGTGAAGTGCCAGGCACCTAGGGTAGTTGAAGCGTCATGACTAACGTGGTATATTTTGTATAGGGCCACAATCTGGATGAGTCTCAGGCCGGTGGATTTTGTCCAATATTAGGACAGAAGGTCTCTGGTCTGGTTCGAGGCTCCCCGGCAGCCACAAACAAATCTCGACTACAGAGACCGCGGTTACCCAGCATCCTAGATAGAAATCAATTCTCATCTCTAACAACCTGGGACTCATTTCTGAACCAGACCAGAGACCTTCTGTCCTAATATTGGACAAAATCCACCGGCCTGAGACTCATCCAGATTGTGGCCCTATACAAAATATACCACGTTAGTCATGACGCTTCAACTACCCTAGGTGCCTGGCACTTCACCAACCACTTCGTGTTTTCTTTTTAAAACAAATCCCCCAGTCCTGAAGACAGTCCGGTGAAACTACCAGCAGGTTCCACAACCTCATCCGCTGGTTTTTCCATCTACTCACCGTACCAGAAACCCCTGAACTTTGTGTGTGTCGACAAGTTTTCATACTGCCATAACATTGGCAGTATATGTAATCATAATCACCATTGTTGTACTAACCCACCCATGCGTATAATTACTGCATAACTTTGTACAAACTTATTGGTTTTCTTGTGCCAAGGATGGAATATTTTACCTTTCGACTCTTGTAAAGATTTTTAATTGTGTAAATCTAATAAATCGCATTCTTTAATGTTTGAAAAAGATATCTTGATCTTTTGGTGTTTATGTTATGAGCTAACTGATATGTGCTAAGTTAGCCCCACTGTGATCTCTTTTTCCTACTGAAAGCGTCAATGACTAGGGTAGCTGTTGACTCCGATTACTTTCCTAATTGTTGCCTGCACACAGACCACGAATAGTAGGGGTGCAATGTGTGCCCTGGTTTCTCGAAGAAAACCAAAAAAAGTCTGTTACAACTAGCAAGATTACCTTCCTCTGAGTCGGTTGACTCAGTCTAGAAATCCCCCTCGTCCTCCTCACCTGATGTAGTTGGCACTAGCAACAGAATCTTCCTCTTTCTTCTTATGGGAACCTCCTTTTTTTTTTTTATATGAAGGTGTATGGTCTGCCACGGAAGGAAGTCACTGACTGCCAATTGGTCACAGGCCGGTGGGGTCCTCTCCTCCGGGGCAGCCAAAAGTTTAGTGGAAAAAGCCTTGTCATAAAAAAAACCTTGATGTATACAATATCAAAGAGGGTGTGTCGAGCTGCCGGTTTTCCAGGAAGAACAGAAGGTAAGTAAATGCTAATTCCCAAGGGATAGTTAGGAGAAACCAGGCAGGAAGACAAGGATTCCACAATCGACAGCAAGTACTCCAGAAGTTCCACGAGAGCAGGTAGCAGCAGGCAAAGGAACAAGGAGAGAGCGGCTGACCCCTAGAGATCTGGAGAAAATTGCAGGTAGGGCAAAGCAAGCCCTCGGTAGAAAGCAACAGAGAAAAAGAGAGAAGGTGAGCGGCAAAGAAAGCCGTTCCGAAAAGAAAGAGGGGGAGAGAAATGGAGCTGCGCGAGGGAGAGCTCCACAGCAAGGCAGGCGAGGGTTCCGCAGTGGTTAAGGCAAAAGGCAGCGAGGTAAACGAGGAAAGAGCACAAGGATAGAAGCGGAGCACAGCTAAAGCAGATATACAGCATAGCGAAACCAAAAGAGGAAAATACCGAGTAAGTTGCAACGCGCCGGCCGCCAGGCGAGGAAAAGAATAAGTACCTCCCGGCGGCAGCCATGTTGCAAAGAAAGACTAGACCGCATGCGGGAATGTGCTCTGTCTCAATTGCACTCCTCGCGCCCATGGCTCCCACCCTCGTTTTGATCTATAGTTTATCCCTCCCTATACCTTGCACTACAAAGGGGGGTATTTATGGGAAGAGGTGACATGGTCATGTATGCTTAGATCGTTTATGACCATTGTTTTTATCGCAGGCGAACTGGGGTCACACACTATCGTTAGAGGTCTACTGTTGGCCTGGTTGTGATGAATGGGCATTGCAAAGAGTCTGGTGCTGTCTCACGGCCTTGCCGGTTGTATTCCTACTTGCAATACTGAATTGCAACAGTAGGGGAACGCAGGGAAGTTGTCGGTGGGAATTAGCAGTGCAGACTCATCTGTCCTCAGTGTTTGGGCCTGTTCATGTTTTCCGTCGGTCCTACGTCTCCTGTGCAGCCATGTATGACTGCATGTGTCTTCCATAACTATAAAATGGCATCTCTTTATATGTGCGCACTAAGTCTATGCATCTCTAATGCCTGTGATAATGTTTTCATTCTGGGTTTCTCCAACACCGATCTTTCTCACCTATCACATTGCACAGCTGTTTATGGGATTCACCTAACTCTTAAGCGCCTAGAGGGGTGGGACAGTCTCATTTCCATCCCATTCCTTCCTACGATTGATGCACATTGTGTAAGAAGATGAAACCCTAATAGCAGAAAATACGAAAATGACCCAAAAATATACCAAGAGATGCTACCCACATAATATAGTTGAGACGGCTCAGCCTCCAGCAAGCCCGTTAAAAAGAGAGGATCTCCTCACTTCTGAAACAAAGACAAAAGAAATACCCTTTTTGTATGCTTTAAGGTACTCCAGTCAAAGTCCTCCTGTAACTAGACTCATCGAGACGAATTGGAGACTGATACAACTGGATTGCCAACTACAGACACGGTTTACAAAATCCCTGATCATTGCATATAAAATAGGTCAAAACTTGGATCAGCTGTTGAGGGCTGAAAAATGAGAGTAAATAAACATCTGACACTTCACAAGAAAAACACTGCCACATTCCCTTGCCTTAACTGTAATAACCTAATGAGAGGGAAACATGTAAGGTACCCACGTACTGGCACTAATATCAAGCTTAAGGACTTTGACACCTGCAACTCACAACCATTCATCTATGGACTCAGCTGTCCATGTGGGGTCTTTTATGTAACAAAGCAACTATGGAATGAACACAAAAGCAATATGAGAACCAAAAATGCACGTTCCCCAGTAGCCAGACATTTCACCGAAAAAAGACACACAGTGCCACAACTCAAAGTGATCTTATTGGAAATGGTACAAAATTCCCAGAGCGGAGGAAAGTTTGGAAAGAAACTAGATCAGATGGAATTGTTTTGGATTAAAAAACTTGACAGCTTAACCCCAGACGCGATGAATAAGGACTTCTATTCGGGTGCCTATCTGTGATGTATGAACAAAAATAGTCATTGAGGAATTGCACTCCAGGTATGATGTTGTTGAGCAGGGAAAATACCATGTAGATATGAAAGAAGTTGGATATCTATTTTATACAAAATTGACAGTCAAAATAATTTTTGGGGGCAGAACCTGCAAACCTAAGACACTAAAGCGGATAGGAGAATAAGCAATGCAACATATTGATCTGGATAAATGTTTTAATATAATGGGTATGTACGCACATATTATTGCCTAACGGTACATACAAAATTGAGAGGTTAGACGATTTATTGAAGATACTAAAGTTGACATAAAAATGAGAAATGTGTCAAACTATAATGGATAATGGTTTTAATGTAATGGGCATGTTTGTACATGTTGGTGTCTAATACTAATAAGACTAAAGTTCAAAAGAAAATCAGAAATGTGGCATATTACACTGGAAAAAATGTCTGATATGATGCTAATGTTTATGTCAAGTACTATATATGTGTACTGGAAATCATGGATATGTTAAAGCACCAAGTGGAAATGTAATACAGATTTGAAAAAAACAGAATTCCCGGATGTTGTGTTAGAATGCTTTAACATATTGGCAAACCCTTTTGATCATATACCAACATGACATTGTAGGTGAAAGTGAGAACAGAAAAGTGTTAGAATGGAAGCATGAGGTTCTCATTAATATTATACCTGGAGAAGTCTTGATATTTATTCACATTATACCCAGACAACACCTGGGGATACATCCTGCATCATTGAAAGCCAGGAGAGGGAGAACGAGACTATATGGAAAACCATAGACCACTACCCTTCATATCTGTCTTACTAAGAATATGATTCCATGCACATTGATTAACGAAATATTGACAGAGGATTCATCCTTAGTACCTGGTTGCAGTACCCAAATCTTAAATGGGGAGGCTACCTACTGTGAGAAGGTGTCTCACCTTCTAGTCCCCGAGGATCTGTATTCCAGGTGGCCAGGACACAGCCATCACTTTTGGATCTAGTTCATGGGGGTGGACCAGTGCAGGAGGATCACCTGGATGTCAAAGCACATGAGGAAGCAACAGTTCCAAGATGGCAGTTTAATACAAGGCAAAAGACGGCAAGACCGAAGAGGTAGTGCCCTTGACCTTTTCACCGAAAGATCGTAACTTTCATGAGCCTTCCAGAGTAGGAAACATGAGACCTGGAATCAAAGCTGAAGAGTCCTGCATTGTGCCCGAGGTATCCGGGGATCTTCTGCGTCGAGAGTCAAGGCGGGGAGAATCATTTGCCGCTGTGGTACTGTCCTTGGCTCCTACAACTAAGCAGCACTAGTGAAGTCAGCACAGCCAGTGAGTTGGGGAAACTGATGCCAGCCCGGGCTGTCTGGAAACCAAGGTTTCAAGGAGCAACATTGTATTAAGGAAATTATGGAGAACAGTGCATGAAGCATATGTGGCAAGTGATGCCACTATAATGAATGCACTAAATGAGTTACTGAACTTTGAAACGAAGACAGATACCGTTAACAGAGTGGTCCGGCACCACGTGGGTGCTCATTCAAAAGTCTCTGTTAGGTATCCAACCAAAAGGAGACAAATGTAAAGGGAAGGAAATGTAAAATCGAAGTGGTCCTGCGACAGGTCAAGCCAAACCCTGTGTACATTCGGAAAGTCTTTGATATTTGATTTAAATTGGTACGAGCCCAGCTGAGGGAGACTAATTGTGTTACTAAGGGATCTGAGCCCAGCTGATGGAACCGGGATGGACCGTTAGTCACCCGAAAATAATATCCTACGAACATTGTGAAAGGAAGGGATCTGAGCCCGGATGAGGGGGATCCAGCGGGAAGAAACATTGCATTAATGAGATATGAGCCTGAGGGGTAGCCAGGTGAATAGTGAATCACCTAAAAAGGGAATACTTGTGAAATTCCAAAGAGGAAAATAACTTGTTTCATTTGGTTGCATCAGGCCTTCTGAATGAAGAGACTTTGATAAGCAAAGAAACTTGCGTACAGAAGGTCCTGATGATCGAACTGTATCCTCGTGCTAAAGAAGCCAGAGACTGTGCTATGCTCGAGTGAACCGCCTTATCCCCTGCTGAAAATGTGAGGAAAGGGAGGCCAACAACCTGAACATCCTTGCATATCCTTTTTTAACACTTCTTTCTTTATAAACACTACCCACTTACTATGTGTATTTAGAGGTAAGGATTGGCAATCGTTTAAAAAAAAAAGAATTGTAGTATAAGTAAGCCCTTTTATTTTGAGAAAACATCACTAGGACTGCATTAATATTATTTGATGGTCATAGCTTGTTCCCATCTTTAGATTTCGAATTAGGTAGGCATTCCTCATACCCTTGGTAAAGTTAAATAACACCCTTAAACTGTGGTCACTTGTGTCTATCTTACTGTTGATACCATGCCTTCCTTGTATGTGGTGTCAGAAGTGGGATATGACTAAATTGAAGCAAATTGGAGAACCCTGACATTCCGGAAGCTTAGTGATAGAGCCTCAGATCCCTCTGTTGCCACAAAATAATCATTAGGTTTTGATATTTGTAGCAGCAGATAAGCTACTATACCTCCAGGGAAAAGAGGAATGATCCCCACAGTTTTGATACCCCCTCCTGGGTGTTGTATAAGAATGACCCCAAAATCTGGCCTGGAAATTCGGTCTGGACATTCTTTCAGGCGTCATAGATCACGAATTCCAGGAAGACCTAAAGATTCTCTTACAGAACTATGATGACATTCCATTTGAAGTACATCGTGGGGACAACATTGCATAGGAAATTCTTGAAAAGACTCTTTTTTTTTTTTTTTCATTATACAAACTTTTCATTTTATCCTTTACAAGATGCAAAAGAACAGGGACAGAAAAAAACAAGAAAAAATTGAATAAATAAAACCGAAAGAAAAAACAAAAGGTGAAAGAATTGGATTGACATACATGTTTGTGTTTCTTACAACAGTCTATCGTTCAAAATCGCACTCCAAAATTTGATTACTGTAAAAATTAAGTTCTTGTCGTGTCCTTTCAGAAGATGTGCCCATCGTTCCTCTGTACTCATCTGCTTCTGAGAGATTTTAAAGAAGTCTTTGAACAAGTTTCTTTTGTACATCAAAGCATCACAAACCATAATTACATGAAATAGAGTCTCTATGGTGTTGTCAATTTTACAAAATCGGCAGTCTGTGGTCGTCGTTGTTGGATGTTTTATGCTAAATAGATAATCACGAGTTGGAAGTATATTTAAGCGGAAGCGTAGAAAAAGGTCTCTTATTGATTGGTCTGGAAAACATACTAAATATGGAGGTAACTCATTGAGGGCTCTTACTTCTATTGAACAGATCATTGTTTGTTTATATTTAGATTGTTCCTTTATTGTTTTGATCTAGTCATTTTGTTGTACTCTTCTTTTGGCATATTGTGGTTTGTTTATAAGCATATCTTCACTGATGTCTTCAGTCTTCATTTTATTTTTTTATCTCATTAGACCAGTAATGCACGGCTGTTACACAAACTGTGTTCTTTTTTTCTTTGAGTATCTCTAGAGATGGAATTTTGTCCTGGCAAATAATTTTTCTGTAGAGGTCCATTTTTTTCCAGGTAATGGTTGATTCAAGGGATTGTAAGGCCAGTTCAAACTAAATTCTTGAGATTGGAAATGAGTTGGATAGGCCGAGAGTTTTTCTCCAGAATATTGCCTCGTATTGTTGCCATTTCATTGTGTGTTGATTAATTATTGTTTCTCTGGCGTATGTTAAGATAGGTACCACTTTTTGTCTATATAATAGAATTATTGTTTTTAGTGAATAGGTTCCAAATTTGCAGTGAAAATAGCGTCCCAATCGAGCTAGGGATCTTGCCTTTCCTTCGATGTGATTTTTCCATTCTTGCTCAATTGATGTTGGATTTATCAATGCACCAAGATATTTGAATGTTTTGGCTTCTTCAATCTCTTTTTCATCTAGTTGTAGTTTCACACTTTTTCGTCCGGTGCTGTGTAAGGATGTTAGTCTCATTAACCTGGTTTTAGAAATGTTGATTTGAAGGTCATGATCTTTCATGAAGGAGCTCACTTTGTTTAATGTTTTTTTGTAGACCAGATTGTGTTTTGTCCATGACAATAATGTCATTTGCATATATTAAGGTCTTTAGTGGTTCATTATTGATCTTCAATGGATTCGCAAGTGGATCATCAATTGCTTGTACAAAGCCGAAGGTGTACAAGTTGTATAAACATGCAGCAAGGGGGCACCCTTGTTTGAGACCATTCCAGGTAGTGATTTTGTCTGTTACTGCACCATCTTTTGCCAGTCTTACTCTGATCGATGAATTAGAGTAGAGTTGTTTAATCGGATTTAGAATGGCGGGAGGGCAGCCCCAAGCCGTTGGTCTCAGCCACAATTTTTCTCTATTCACAGAGTCAAATGCTTTTTTAAGATCTATAAAAACTGCATAGACTTGTTGTTTCTTTGCTATCGCTTCATACTTGATCATATTCAATAGTAGCAGATTGACATCTGTACCGATTGTGTTTGCAAAGCCAGTCTGCCTCTTTTCTAAGAAACCATTTTCTAATAACCATAGGTTGATTTTTTTCATTAGAAATCCAGCAAAGAGTTTTCCCAATGGATCCAGGAGGGCTATAGGTCTATAATTTGTTGGCTTTTTCCTGTCGCCATCTTTAAAGATCGGGATCAGTATCGCCAAGGTCCAACTGTGGGGGATTTGTTTTGTGTTCTCTATTTAAGAAGTTTTGAAAAAAAGATCACCCATTCTTCCGGGGCAGAATTTAAATTGGTGTTAGATAACCCATCCGGGCCAGGTGCTCTTGATGGATTCAAGGAAACAATAGTTTTTCTAATCTCGTCTTTGTCCCATTGTAGGTCCCAAGAGTGTTTGTTATTCCAACTGCTTGTTGGTGGTCGATCAGTATTTGCATTGTAAAGGTTTTTGAAGTGTTTAGACCATTCTTCAGCTTCTACCTCTTGTATCATTGTTGGCTTGTTAGATTTACCATTTAGGAGGGACCACAGCTGTCTGGTGTTTTTCTGTTTTAAAGCTGCCAGAATGGCTTCCGCATCTGATTGTTTCATTATGGCTTTATGTGATTTTATGAAATTCGAATATTTTTGTTTTTCTTTTTTTATTTCGAGCGCAGAGGCTATTGTCTTGTGTTTTTTGAGTTGGCAGACTTTTTTGTATAGTCTTTTTCATTGTTTTAATCTCGTGGTTAAATTGATGTTTGTGTTCGTTTTGACAACTTCCACACATTTTTTTGGGTTGTTGGTATTTATGCAGAATCCACTCATAGTTGAGTTTTGAATGATCAGGCAAATTTGCATTCTCGAATTTTGTCAGTAGTTCGGACATTTGATGTTGTTTTATTGAAATTTTATTTAAGCCATTGTTTATTTCCAGCTCAGGGAGTGTTAATCGTAAAGTTTGGGTTTGAGCGACGGTCCATGTTATTGAGATTTGGTGATGGTCGTTGTTTTTTTGAGGCTGGTTAGCAGTTATCAGGTTTTTAAGATCTTTTCTGAAATGAAGATATAATCCTATAATTGAATTGGATTTTTCTCGAGGCCATGTTGGAGGAGGTTTGTCTTGGTCATTTTTTGGGAAAAGTGGCAGAAAAGGGCCAGCAGGGTACAGCGCATAGATGGCAACTTTTGTGGCTGTGGACGGGCTGCGGCTGAGAGCAAGAGTGGGAGCCTGCCAATTACCAACAGGAAATGGGAATTGAGAGAAGAATGGGTTTGCTCTCATACTGCGCTCACACATGAAGTAACAAGCATATTGCAGATTAATTAAGTAGTTTTAATCAGTGCCGTTGCAGCCTGACACATGTTTCGAGCTTCCAGCTCTTCTACTGAGGCTTAATCTTGGCTTATGTTAAATCTACTTACAGTGGTTGAGGCTAAATGTTTAGGTTAATTAAACGTGGGCTCCCATTACTTTGCAGGTGCAACTACAAAGTAATGGGAGCCCACGTTTAATTAACCTAAACATTTAGCAAACCCATTCTTCTCTTGGTCATTTTTTGGTTGCTCAGTCAGTGTTAAGTTTCTGATACAAGTTTCTTCAGACCATTTTTTGGCTGTTGGGGATAAGTTTGCAGAAGTTAATCTCAAGCCTTCAGGACTGTAGAGATGAATACTCAGGTCACCAGCAATTATAAAATCGGTTGAATAAATTCTACCAGTTGAGTCAAATTCATCAAAAATTGAATCAAGAAAAATGTTCTCAATTGCTGATGGGTTCCAATAAATGTTGAAGATTGTTAGGTAGCTCGGTTCCTCTTTTTCAGTTTGAATACAAATAATGATATATTGGGCCCATAAATGTAGATTTTGTTTTGATACAATTGACCAGGATGGGTTAATTTTTGTCATAATCAGCATGCCTGCTGACGGTCTACCTTGATGTGTGGTGATCGCTGGATTCATGAAAGTCGAAAAGCCTTCGCATATTACCTCATCGGTCAGCCAAGTTTCTTGGAGACAGATTATCATAGCATTTTTTAAATTTGGAGAACCTTCTTCAAAGAGATGATTTGAACCTCTGGTATTCCAGGAGCATAAAGTGATCTTGTCTGTCTTAATTTCTTTTGCTTTTGGTTGTTATAGATAGGTTTTAATTCTTGCCTTTTGAGAGTCGGCTCGTAATGTTAGTTTTTCTTTAATTTGAGTGCTGTAAGACATGTCGAGATGCGATTGTTCAGACCTGCGAATCGGGTGACCATTGTAAGAGGGTAGCCAAGTGGTGTTTTGCTTTTTTTCGTTGATCTTCTGTTTGTTTTGGTTCGAATACTCTCGGTTCGAATTTATTTTTGATTTTTTTGTCATCATTGATTTAGTTACAAGGACTTCTTCAGTTATAAATGCCAGTTCCATTCGGTGTTTTTTTGTTGATAGCACCTGCATCATCGTCTTTTGATTGTAAAAGTCAATATGGACTTGATCCATCTGCTTCTTGTTTGGAAAGTGTAGGACATCAATGTCTCCCGAGGTAATTTGAGTCAGTTGTGGAATAACCGTGAATAGTCGCAGAATGTTTGATCTATTCATAATTAGTGATTCCATAGGATTTAGATTGGTTGCGACTAGTGATAGCCAGAAGATGTTATTTACTTTCCTTGGATCCGCAAAAGTTGGTCGAATGAGTGAACATTCGCCCTGTCTCGTACTTGGTTCCTCGCTTTTATAGGGGTTTTCGGTGTCTAATGAGCTCCAACTTTCCTCAATCGATATTGTAGAATATTTAAAGGATATATTAGTGGATGTGTTGATTGAAATTGAATTGGCGGTAGAGTTCTCTGAATATTCATCCAAGACAATTAATGGCTGGTCTTGAGGATCAAGCAGGGTTTCATCCGGTTCAATATGACTCTGTCGGATTGTCAAGGCAGTTCCTTGTCAAGTCGGTTGTTGGGACGTGGTCAATAGCAGCTAGTAGAGCGTCGAGTGGTTCATCCTCTCGTTGTATCGATGTTTGTCCTGAACCAGACGTTGCTTCTTTAAAATTTGTTTTTGCTGTTGTTGAGGCTTTTATCATGTCTGTTCGTATTTGTTCTTTCATAATTCTAGGATTTTTTTTATTTAGGTTTATAGGTGTTGCTTGTTGTTTTTCAGACAAGTTGAGTTTCCTTAGGAAAGCTCTGGAGCCAGTCCTGATGTTTCTTTGCAGTTTTCTTCTTTGCCATTGGTTGATTTCCTAGATGGCCTCGTTTGGTTAGATCGAAAATGTCAAAAGGAGTACATGATGATGGTTTGGTCTTTACCGTACTCGTAGAAGGGTTTATAGAGTATACCTGAGTTTCGTATTGAGTAGCTTGGTTTATTTTGGCATCAAATATAACTTTTCCTTGTTTGGCGGATTCATCTGATTTGAAGTCTGGCCCAGGGTGTTTTTTTACTTTGTCATCCAGCATTTTCTTTGTGATCATTGTTAAGGTGTCCGTAAGTTTTTGTTTGTCAACCCGGTCAAATGTGATTTCTGCTAATCGATTTTGCCATGTCCTGGAAGCTTGTGCCTCAAAGCTGAGGCGTTCTTGTATCGTGCTTATGAATGCTTCCATGTTGATTTGTTTTGTTAAGATCATAGCCAGTAGGTTCGCTTGATCTTTTGTCGCATCAACCATTGTTTCTTGAATCTTCAAGAAGGGTACCATGGCTAGTGAGAGAACGGCCACTAGTGTGTTTTGGAGGTCCAGCATTGTGGTTGGAAGTCTTTCTGGAATCTCCATAGGGGTATTCGTTGTAATTTCGTCTGTTGCAGATTGGTTGTTATCCATTAGTGAAACTTTTGCTTGAAAGGTTTGAGGGAGAGAAGTTTTAAATTGCTTCAATTTGATTTTATTATCAATTGGAGTGGATGTGTTGTTTGTAGCCAGTGTAATCTTGGACTTTGGGTCTCCGAGTATTTCTTTTCTTCGTTCTTGTAAGTCCAGAATTGCATCAATTTCAGTGATGTAAAGAGAGAGGCGGGCCGCTTGGTTTTCTAATTGTTTATTTGTGTTTCTTTGAGGAGAATCTAGCAAATAATAGGACGATTGCCATTTTTGTTTTGCGTTTCGCGCTGTTTGCTGTAAGGAAGGGGTGCTGGATAAGCCTGGATGTGTTTTTGTACGATTTTTTTCCCGCTTTAGTAAATAGCTCGGTATTTGAAAGAGACTCACTGTTTAAGGGTGTTGAAACAGTCTGTATGATTTTATTTTTTTCCCGCTTCATTGAAGGATTTGAGTCATGTTGTTCTTCTTTTCTTTCAGAGGTGTGTGTGGATGCTGAGGGTACCTTATCTTCTGTCTTGGGCTCTACCGTGGACAATTGCAGAAGCTTGTGTGTTGTATTAGCAAAAGTGCTAAGTTGATCTTGGGTAGAGCTTACAACTGAGTCGATCAGAATAGGTATTGTTGGGGCATTGGCTAATGTTTCTTCTAATTTTTCCTGTAATGTAGTGCGAGGTTTGGTGGAGTCCATGATCTCTACTGCGCGGTAAAAGTCAAGATTATACAAATAAATGTTAAAAAAAGTTGTTGAGCTTACCGCGTCACCAGCAGCAAACAGCAACAGCAGATGCCCTATACACAGACGGGCTTAAAGCCACAAGGGCAGTCGGGTCTTCTTTTTGTCCGTGCTTCCGGGGGGCGTGGCTTGCTGGGACCTCGTGACCCGTGACACACGGCAGTTGCTATGGGCGCTGTAGACGCTCACTTCAAACTGCTACGGCTCCAGCCGTAGTCTTACGCATATCGGAGCGTGTCAGGCAGGGAGTGATTAGAGTTCAAAGGCACGGCAGGGGCTCAGCAAGGGCCAAACTGGAGCAGCAAACAGCGAAAGCAGATGCCCTTTACACCGACGGGCTTGAATAGATCAACTGACGATTCTGGAAGAGGTGCCTGGGGCGTCTGTCGCGTGGGTCAAAGGAATACCTGCAGTCCCCGCACGACAAGGTGTAGAGTTGCGCAGAAGAGAATGGTTAGCTGATTTGTTCGAACACAATGTTTACCTGGAATACCTGTGAGAGGGGCACGCTGTGTCTTGATCGTGCAACGATGCTTTCGTAAGTAAGTGCAGGCAAGCAAGCTCTGAGCTCCCAGCAAACAGCAAAACAGCAGGTATCCTTATCGCCCTTCACTTGCACGGGCTGAACGCCGCAAGGGCGGCTGGGGCAGTGATTTAAAGAGCCGCCTCAAAAGTGGGCGGAGCTTACAGCCTGCATAAATCACGGCAGGCAGGCAGGCAGTTCAGGCAGCAAAACAGCAGGTATCCTTGTCGCCCTTCACTTGCATGGGCTTAACGCCGCAAGGGCGGCTGGGGCAGTGATTTAAAGAGCCGCCTCAAAAGTGGGCGGAGCTTACAGCCCGCATAAATCATGGCAGGCAGTTCAGGCAGCAAAACAGCAGGTATCCTTGTCGCCCTTCACTTGCACGGGCTTAACGCCGCAAGGGTGGCTGGGGCAGTGATTTAAAGAGCCGCCTCAAAAGTGGGCAGAGCTTACAGCCCGCGAAAATCACGGCAGGCAGACAGTTCAGGCAGCAAAACAGCAGGTATCCTTGTCGCCCTTCACTTGCATGGGTTTAACGCCGCAAGGGCGGCTGGGGCAGTGATTTAAAGAGCCGCCTCAAAAGTGGGCAGAGCTTACAGCCCGCGAAAATCACGGCAGGCAGGCAGTTCAGGCAGCAAAACAGCAGGTATCCTTGTCGCCCTTCACTTGCACGGGCTTAACTCTATTTCTTTGTTTTAGAGAGCGTGAACCGAGAAATACAGAGGGAGGTACCTTAGGCTTTGGGGAAGCTCATGAACCTTTTACGAATGAAGGGAAGAAGAGCTTACTAACTTTCTAGACCTAGCCTTCGCTCAGTGAAATGATCCAGCCCTCGCTGAGGCTTTCTTACAAGCAATTCCCGAAGGGGAGGGAGTAGAATAGGGAAGTCCTTTTTTTCTTTCTAAAACATGCTTTACTGTATAGAATGGAAACATCCACAGAAGGCCCAAGTAAGACTCAGTTAGTAATTCCCAAACCCCACCGGAAGATCGTACTAAAGATTGCACATTCTCATCTGACAAGGCTACACTTAAGACAATTTAAGACCCAGGCACGTATCGGTGGGAAGTTTTACTGGTCAGGTATCCATGCTGATATATTTCACATGTCTGAATAAAGTTTTTTATGTCAGAAAACCAGTACTCTCATTCCCTTGCATGCTTCTCTGAATCCTTTACCAATAATAGAAGTCCCGTTCTCATGGATTGGGATGGATATCATTGGACCTCTGGAAACCTCTAGACCGGATAACAAATATGTACTTGTGATTGTCTATTATGCGACCAGATACCCTGAGGCTTTTCCTATGCGGCACACTACCCAGCAGAGTTTGCAACACCTATTACCATATTTCTCCAGAGTTGGTTTTCTTAAGGAAATCCTGACGGATCAAGGATCCAATTTCATGAGCAAGCTTATGGGTGACGTCCTAGGAGCTGCTCAATATTACCACCTTAAAAACTTCCATTTACCATCCACAAACTGACAGATTGGTAGAAAGATACAACAAAACTCTTAAAATGGTCCTGAGAAAGTTGGTAGACAAAGATGGGTAGGACTGGGACCGTATGATCCCCTGGGCACTATTTGCCGTAAGAAAAACCCTCAGGCATCCAATGGATTCTCTCCTTTTCGACAACTTTTTGGTAGAGAACCTCGAGATGACCTGCATATGCTCCAGGAAACCTGGGAAGAAAGAGAAGAGGCACCCTTTCCCCTTTCGCAAACTGCTACTCGATTGCGAGAGCATATGAGACTGGTTCGAAATCTAATTTATACTCATATGGAAAAAGCCCAAGCACAACAAAAGTCCACTTATGACAAAAAAGTAAGTCTAATGTCATTTTCCTTAGGACAAGTATTATGTTACGCTCACCTGGCTCCCACAGGGGCGTTGGTCGGACCCGGACAGCTGCGGTCTCCACCCACGTGATGCGTAGTGCAGCGATGACTGACTGGATCTGCCCTCCTTATCTTGTCTGCTTAACCCGTAGAAATATTCTCCTGCAAGTGGAGAGATGGATTTAGCCACTTGTGGATTCAAGTGATGGCACCCCCACAGTCCTCCCCAACTAATCACCTCCGAAATGCCCTCACAGCAATCTCACCTTATATTCTTGAAAGATGAGCTCTCCATCCTGCGTGGATTTGCAGGGGCGCGTCGATTCCAGTTACTTCACTGGTTTGAAGGCTCGGGAGAGTCCGGAGAGTATTGACTCTGAGGTTCCTGGTGAGGACCAGTAAGTATCAAGTTCATAGAGTTCAATATGTCCGATGTTCACTCTTGTTCCCCCCCTTCCTTTCTTGTCTTGCAGCTGGCTCGTGAAAAGATGCTCTTGTGGCAGCTGGTGGCGCTCAGGTAAGAGTCTGTATTACCCGGCGCTGTTCGGTAAATGTTGCACAAGGAAAACGTGTTGTTTTGTCTCTCTTTACAGATGCGGCACATGAAAATATGGAGAGTCACAAAAGGATGCCTCTGGTGGTAAATCAAGTAAGTCTATGGTGGTAAGAATTATATTTGTTGGTTCCCTCGCCTCACCTTGTGGTTTTCTTTTGTCTCCTAGGTGCCGAAGTTCGGCGAAGAAACCCGAAGGATGCTGTGAAGACTGGTGAGTATGGTGCGGCGCTGCAGCTGGAGGTGCGGCATGTGCAAAAATGGTGGTGTTTACAGGTCCGGAGACAAGATGGATCCAGAATCAGGTGTGGAATAGAAATAAGTTCGTTTTCTAACCTTGTCCCTTTCTTTCCTCGTTGTTTTAGGAGCTCCGGATTTGAGGCGGGTGTGGCAGAAGACTGGATGCAGGGTGCAGGCACGGTGAGTGTTACGCTGCTGGATGCAGAATAATGCGAAGCGTGTGTTGCTGGTCGGGGTGGTTTAAATAGCCTCAAAAGTAGTCCCAGGTAAGAAGTCCCTAGAACCACACCCGAGTAAAAAATAGTCCCTGTAGAAAAATAGTCCCTTTCAGGCTTCATGTTGGATTGGAGTCATTTGCAGCATGGTCTGCCTGAGGTAAGTAATGACTATGAGCCTGGCGCCTTAGGCGCCAGAACTGATTCCTACTATGAGCCTGGCGCCTAAGGTGCCAGGACTGAACCCAGATAGCCCCTAGCCGGGGCTGCTGAGGTTTTACTAAATGTCTAGATGCCTGCTCCCGGGGCTGATGGGCTTGGTCCGGATGCCTGGGGGTAGGCATCATAACATATTGTTCCTCTTGCCTAATTCAGAAAACAAACTTGTCTCTAAGTGGCACGGGCTATATGAAATATTGGAAAGCACAGGAAACTACTTCTAAGGTAGCCCACCCTGGCAGAAAACAAAAGACCCATCTATACCACGTAAATCTGGAAGGTTGGAAGGAAAATCTATTAGCCGCCAGTGCCACGATAATATTTTGTTTGGTCCCAGAAGAAATATACAACTTTTCATTAATTCCCCAAGAGCTATCTAGTCAGTCAGTCAGTCAAAAAGTTTATTGGGATGCAAAGATCCATTAAACATACAGAAGCAACAACATTACATACATCCCAAAAATATCCGATTTCATATATAACATATTTTCCTTAAAAGTCAAGTACAAAAATCCATACGATACATTAGTAAATCTGTTCGTAGTAAAAAAAAGACATTGAGATTGCACAAAACCAATGTTCCATTCCTTAAAAAAAAAAATGATTTATCACTAAGGAAACTCATCACATTCTGTTCCACCATTACATTAAAAGCCTCCATCTCCCTGGAGCCTCATCAGCCCCTTTCTGAAGTACATTGCTCTCTTCAAAAAAGAGAGCAATGCCAAGGCAGTATAGATGGTGTCCGCACTCAAAAGAAAGATGAGTGCTGCTTTATAGTTGCAGATCTTTGCCTTTTTTAGGGCCGGTAACAATGTAGCTCTCCGAATCCCAGCATAACCAATGCAAAACAATAATGCATGTGCCAAATCTTCACACTGGTGTCCACACACCGGGCAATTAGTCTGAAAACCCTTTACATTTCGCTGTGTTTATTTGCAGAAGGAGGCAGTCAAACCTTGCCCTAGTAATTAGCCACCGGTCTTTTTTTGTGGGAGCCCCAGATTAGGTACGGTTGAACCACAGGGGACCAGCTGGTCATTGTGTGTAGTTGACCAGATTTAATTCCATACTCTAAGAGTATTCTTTTCCTTGTGACAGCCTCACCCAGCACCAATTTATAACTTTTCCCCTCAGCCTTTGTTATTAATACATCAGGTGGAAAAAGAGTACTGAGGTTGTCCTTCCCAAGGGCTTTGGAAATGTAGTCCAGCGAAGGAACTTCCCAAAACTCCATTCCCAGTTCGCGATAAATTGCAATGCTTGCCGCGGTGC
Organism: Ambystoma mexicanum; assembly: GCF_040938575.1. Lineage (NCBI taxonomy): Eukaryota > Metazoa > Chordata > Amphibia > Caudata > Ambystomatidae > Ambystoma > Ambystoma mexicanum. The sequence goes on along the minus strand of NC_090921.1, from coordinate 1,355,783,695 downwards.
TTGGGAGCCCCAACAATCTCCTGATAAATTTGTTCTCTTTTATTTGAATTCCGTCAGCCCTCTGAAAGCCCCATAATGGGGCGCCATACATTGTAACTGCCATTGTTTCTGCTTTCTAATCAGCAACAAGAAGACTTACAGGATTTAGTCATAGCATTTCCCAATGTATTCTCGGAGAAACCAGGAAGAGTGAAAGGCACCTATCACTACATTAGAACACCCAAAGGGAAAGTGGTCCATCTGAAACCATATAGACTCCCGGAAGATAGTGGTTGAGGAAGTAAACAAAATGTTAAGAGCAAATATCATCAAACCATCTTCAAGCCCTTGGTCCTCCCCTGTTTATTTTTTTAGCTCTGTTTATTGGCATTTTGTCAAATACAATAGGTAACAACATAGTATTGCACATACACAATAGCATGTAATATGACGGGCCAAGAAGCTTTTAACAGGAGGGGGGAAGTAGGATGAAAGGGGAGGGGTATACAGTAACTGGGAGAAGAGGGTGGACAGAAAAAGGAGGGAGAGAGAATCGGATACCCAACAGGTTGAGCGTATGTCTTTTGTGTTCATACCATTTTGTGACAAAACAGCTTATCGCATTTAGAGTCCAAAAAATGTGATGCTATATATTTCACAAAGTACTAGGCGATGTACAGCTTGCATCTCAGGAGACAAACATTACAGAAAGGGTTAGTATAAGCCTGTTATTTTCAGAAACAGTTCATGGTGGTTTGTCATCAGAGGTGTAGAGGACAGAGTTAACTAATGCCTTCCATGCTTCAAACAGGAGTCCCACCTCTCCACCATGCACATTTAAAGTGTTGCCCCATGCCGTGTTTTCAGCTGTGCACCAGCGTTGCATATCTTTGAGCCATACTTCGAACTGCGGACCTCTTTGATTTCCAAGTCATGGCTATGCACCTCACACCCAGTATACAGGCTACACCTATGAACCTAGAGACATGTTTGTGTTTACGGGTTCTGGTATACATCCCTAGTATGCATTCCTGTGGGGTCCATTTGTATCTGCTAATCCCTGCACTTTCGCAAGTGTGTTTGATCCTGGCCCAGAACCTTTGTACTATGCCACATTCCAAAAGCATATGCATTAAGTGAGCATTTTCCTGGTTGCATCGGGGGCAGGTAGATGATGCTTCATTTTTAAATTTGGCAACCATAGCCGGGGTAAGGTACGTGTGGTGAAGCACATTGATCTGGATCAGTGGAAATCTTGCATTGCATGACACATTTTCACATGGCTGAGCGCCCACAGCCATTCTTTGTCTATAATGTCCGCGCCCAGGTCCGGCTCCCATTTCAATTTAAGCTTCGCAAGGGCAGTGTTTGTGTGTTCAATGAGGTCCCTGTACAATCTGGGTACCGGCTTCCAGCCATTATCCAAATCATACATGAGTGTTAGGAGTGCATTCAGCTGGGGTTCTGCTGGCCAGTCCGGCTAGGTACCTTTAGCGAATTTGGTTACCCTCATATATCGCACTGCCCTTTCGGGAGGTCTCCTCTTTGATTAAGGTCTGCAAATTCTCTATAAGTGCCACTCTCGTACATATCCCCCATGTTGCAACGCCAGTCTCCTCCCAACATCGTGCCGCTTTCCGTTCCTGGGACCCCTGTGTATTGAACAGAATATGTGTGCGAGTAGAGTACGGATGCGTAAACTTCATGTCATTTTGTGTCCATAGCCAGACTTGTCTGCCTATCGTCAGTGCTAATGGATAGATTACACGCTTACATGGAGGGTGCCATAATGCTTCCCATAGTCGCATAGGGCTGATTAGAGCTTCCAGCAGACTGTGCGCTGCTGTGGGTTCGTCCTCTAACGATTTGGTAATGTAGCTAGGCTTAGCTGCTAGATAATAATATTCAAGGTTCGGTAGCTGAGCTCCACCTTCTTCAAAAGGGAGTGACAGAATAGTAGTTGACAGCCTGTGCCTCTTTGGACCCCACAAAAAGGTCCAAAGTGTGGCCTCTAATTCTCGAAAGAATGGGAAGGTAATGTAGTAGGTAACATTTGCAAATCCATAGAATAGGCCGGGTAATATGATCATCTTTGTAATGGCCACCCTACCCATGAGTCGGGACCAAAACACCATAGAATTCTTAACTCCCTCCACTGCTCTCAATGTATTTAAAGTATGCGTTTGTTCTGGGGTGTGGGCAACACGTATGCCTAAGTACCGGAAGTAGTGATGCTCTCTTTTCGGGCCACAATCCAGTGCAGAGGTTAACCTTGTCATTCAGCCCATCTAGAGGGAACAAGCATGATTTATGCCTGTTGAAGGTGATCCCAGACAACGTTGCAAAGCCATCTAGTACTTCTAGCACTATGGATAAATTGTGATGTGGTTGACATAGGTAAGTAGTATGTCATCAGCATACAGTGAGAGTAGGTGAGTGGTATTTCCTATGTGCATCCCAGCCTTGAGGTACTCTTGTCTGAGATATGCTGCTATAAGTTCAAGCGCAAGTATATAGAGCATTGGGAAGAGGAGACAGCCTTGTCGATTTCCCCTCTGTATGTCCCATAGTTTGGATATGTGTCGCCCCGTTCTGGCTCTAGCTGTGGGGGAAGTGTATACTATTTGGACCCATCTTCTAAAGTATGCTCCAAACCCAAAGCCCCCCAGTGCAGCCTCTATCCACTCCCAATACACCAAATCGAAGGCTTTGATCGCATCTAATGATTCTACTACATATTGCTCTGGGCGCCCCTTTGTCTGATCTATTATATGCTATAATCTGAGTAGATTGAGGGTAGTGCTGCAACCTTTCACATACCCTGTCTCGTCTGAGTTTGAGTGTTGCTATGCACTGCCTAAGTCGTGAGGCAAGCATCGTGGTTAGCAGTTTAACATCACAATTCAGCATGGTTAAGGGTCTGTATGAATCTCATACTTCGAAGGGATTGTGTCCTCCGACGTATTCCTTATCTTAGATAGAAATCCTTCAGCTTTGCTGGCCTCGGAAAATTTTTTCGCCAGAGGGCGCTGCGCGTCGATGATCGCCGAGTCGATGACCCTCGACGGCCTCCGTGCCGACGTCGACGTCATCCTGCCTATAAAGGCCGCGCGCAGCGTCCGTTGCTCAGTTCCGTTTTTCCGCGCTTCGTTGTGCCTCGGAACACCGTTGCTCAGTTCTCGTCAAGATAACGTATATAATAACTACTATTTACCTCGATATCGATGGCATCCTCCTCCGACCCGACGACCCCTCGGTCCGGTTTCAAAAAGTGCCGAGACTGCGGGAAGAAAATGTCGTTGACGGACCCTCACAGGGTCTGTTTGTGGTGTCTGGGAATCACGCACCAGAGTTCGGAGTGTGAGGAATGCCTTTCCATGACGGCGAAAGCCTTGAAGGAGCGTAGGGGGAAGCTCGAGAGAGGTAGGTCAACTTTAACTTCCTCGAAAGCTTCTTCGGTAGAGTCGAGACGTTCGTCTCCTCACCATAAAAAACACTCTCGATCTAGATCACGAAGTGGCTCCCACCACTCGTCGACATCGAGACACTCGAAGAAGAGACGTAGGAGATCCCCTTCGTCATCTTCGTCGAGTTCTCCTGAGAGAGTTCATTGCCCCACAAAACGCAGCTCGCAAGCTGAGTGGGAGGAATTCAGGAAAAAGATGCTAAGCGTCTTCGAGAAAGCGGCCTCGTCCCCCTCGAAGACAGCTGAGGGTGATACCCCGGGTAAAAAACCCAAAAAATCTAAACGCCGCGAGTCGCAGTACCCGGCGGAAAAGTCAACCCGAAAGCGCCTCGAGCCATCGGGAGATAAAGCATCATCGACGCCATCGTCGAAAACTCCTTCGAAACAGAGGTCGGCGCCATCGACGCCGTTGTCGAAGGATTCATCGGCGCATCAGTCGATCGAGTCGACGCCGACGTCGACGCCGATATCGACGCCGGTGAAGGAAAGAACCACGGCTACTCCACAGCCAACGGTTAGACAAAAGACCTCCGACTCGACGCCGAGAACGTCGACGTCGTTCTCGAGCAAGACTCCGATCCTTTCGAGTTCTTCGAGGCCTAGTACACATTTCTCGACGCTTTTCACGGCGCCTTCGAGTACTTTCACGTCGGTGTCGACGACATCGACGTTTTCAAGGCCTGTGATGATGGCTCCTTCTGCATTGGAAATGGGGTTTATACCATTCCAAAAACCAATGTATCCCCCTTTAACCTCGATTTTTGAGGAAAGGGAGGATTCAGACCAAGATATTGATTTACAGAGGACCACATCACCAGAGCCAGAGACTTTCGCCTCTGAGGAAGGAAGATTAAAAAATCTTCAGGATGCACTTCAGGAAGCTAGTGGCTTGGACACTTCTCCTGAAGCAGAATTTATCAAACCAGACCCAGGAGAACATGCGGAGACTCCATATAGAGCTCTGATGTCTAGAATCATAGAATTTATGGGTTGGTCTGCACCTTCTCCTGCCTTTCAGCAGGATGACCTCACTGACATACTGGACAAGGGCCCACAGGAGGATCCTGTGGTTCCATTTCACTCTGCTCTACAGAGAAGGATTTTGACAAACTGGGAAACGCCAGAAATTATCCCGGCAGTAAATAAAAAACTGTCAACAAAATACAGGGTGGCTAGTTCTGACCCTGAATATTTGTCAAAACACCCTACTCCTGAGAGCTTGGTTGTACAGGCTGCAACCTCATCAGGCAGCACATCTGCATACCCCACTGCTCCGCAGGATAGGGATGACAAAAAGTATGATGCCATGGCTAAGAAGGTTTTTTCTGCCTGTAGCATGGCGTTAAAGTCTATTAACGCGACCTGTACGCTCGCTAGGTTCAGCCACACCCTTTGGGAGTGCGCTTCATCAGCGGCTGACTGCCTCCAAGAAGGAGAGGAAAGGGACGCATTTTTAAACATCATCAGGGATGGTAAAGATGCGATGTGCGAGACCCTACAAACTGGCCTAGATTCTGCTGACAGTATCAGCAGGGCCATGGCGGCAAGTACCACAATCCGCAGGCATGCGTGGTTGAGGAAGTCTGGTTTTGCCTCTGACGTGCAGACCAGGCTTTTGAATATGCCCTTTGACGGTTCTACCCTCTTTGGAAAGAAGGCGGATGACAGTTTGGAGAAACTGCAAACGTCCAAGGCAGCAGCCAAGTCATTGGGAGCTGCTATCCGTCAGAATACCTTTCGTCCTTCGGGATCATCGTGGAGAGGACGGTCCTTTCGTTACTATTCCTCATATGGAAGGGGCAGGGGACGACCGGCTCAAAGAGGCCAAGGAAGATTTACCCGTGGTGGACGGGGTAGGGGAAAGAAAGCCGCACCCGCAGGAGCAGGAGCCACTTTACCTTCGGCAACTGCATCAGCCGCTTCAAAACCACTCTGAGGTCTCCCCTCACAGAACACCAGTAGGGGGCAGGTTAACTCACCATCTGACGGAATGGCAGGCTATTACGTCAGATGCTTGGGCTCTGGAGACAGTGGCCCAAGGTTACTGCCTGCCCTTCCTACATATCCCTCAGAGTCATCCACCGGGGAACAACCCTTTGAAGCTTCCAGATCCGCTCCTCTTGCAGGAGGTTTTAGACCTGCTAGAGAAAGGTGCCATAGAACTGGTACCTGTAGCGGAAAGGAACAAGGGTTGGTACTCCCCCTACTTCATAATACCGAAGAAGGACGGAGGACTGAGACCCATCTTAGACTTACGGGAATTGAACAAATTCCTCCGAAAGGACAAGTTCAAGATGGTGACTCTCTCTCAGATCCTTCAGGCCCTCCAGCTTCAGGACTGGTTGGTATCTCTAGACCTCCAGGACGCTTATTTCCATGTGCCGATCCATCCCAGGCACAGGAGATACCTGAGGTTCGCAATTGGCAGCTCTCATTATCAATTTCGAGTTCTGCCATTTGGGCTAACCTCCGCCCCGAGGGTCTTTACCAAGCTAATGTCGGTTGTGGCTGCAAGTCTAAGGAGGGAAGGGATTCATGTCTACCCTTACCTAGACGATTGGTTGATCAGAGCTGTATCTTCGGAACAGGCTCAGAGACAACTAGATTATGTTTGCCACTTCCTTCACAAGCTGGGCTTCTCCCTCAATTTAAAGAAGTCACAGATGATACCATCACAGAGACTCCAATTCATTGGAGCAGTCCTGGACACTTCCCTGGGAAAAGCCTTGCCACCAGAGGTGAGGGCTCGAGATATTCTGCAGATGGTCATCAGATTTCAGAATGCCCAATATCTCCCAGCCTACGACTTTCTGAGGTTGCTAGGCCTCATGGCATCCTGCATATTCCTCGTGCCGGAGGCTCGCCTGAGAATGAGATCCCTCCAGTGGGCACTGAGAACTCAGTGGTCACAGTTCTCAGGAAGGATGACAGATCTCCTTCGGATCCCGGTCAAAGTAGCCCGAGACCTTCAGTGGTGGGCCTGTCGGGAGAACATCCTGAAAGGAGAAATGTTTTGGCAACCATGGCCGGAGATAACAGTAGTCACGGATGCCTCACTCACGGGGTGGGGAGCTCACGCCAACGACTTGACCATCAGCGGTCGTTGGTCTCCATCGGAGTCCAGACTACATATCAACCTGTTGGAGCTGAGAGCCATCAGACTAGCGCTGAAGGCTTTTCTGCCGTCTGTACGGGGAAGAAACGTCTTAATAATGACGGACAATACAGTGGCCATGCACTACCTCAACAAAAGAGGAGGCGTAGGCTCACTACCACTGTGCAGAGAGGCGATGCAGCTCTGGTTTTGGGCAATTCAGGAAGGAATCTCTCTATCGGCAATTCACCTAGCCGGAGAGAAGAACTTGACAGCGGACGCTCTGAGCAGGCAGAGCACAGTCTCTCACGAGTGGGAGATAGCTCAGGAAGTCCTTCAAGAGATCTTCGCCCTTTGGGGAACCCCTCAAGTGGATCTGTTCGCCACCAGTATCAACAGGAAGTGCGACAGATTTTGCTCAAGGGAATTTCCCCCGAGAGGAGCTCTAGGAGATGCGTTCGTAGTGGACTGGGAGTTCCCACTTCTGTACGCGTTCCCTCCGGTCCCTGTCATTCCTCAAATGATCAGGAGGTTGAGAAGGTTTCGGAAGACCATGATCCTAATTGCCCCGGATTGGGCCAGGAGAACGTGGTACCCGGACCTTCTAGACATGTCCATCTGCCCTCCAATTCGACTGCCATACAGAGAGGATCTTCTCTCGCAGAAGGAAGGTCAGGTTCTCCATCCAGCCATCAAGACCCTCAACCTTCACGCTTGGTGTCTGAAAGGTTGAGGTACAAGGATTGGGACCTTCCGGATGATGTTATGGAGGTGTTGCTTTCGGCCAGAAGGCCGGCAACTAAAACTCTATACCGCTGCCGTTGGAACAAATTTTGCAGCTGGTGCAGAGAAAAGAATATTGAACCCTTTTCTTGTGGTACACCTATGGTGTTATCATTCTTACTTTACCTGGCTAATTCAGGCCTACAGATTGGCACAATTAAGGGCTATCTCGCAGCGCTATCAATCTTTAAGCGCACTGCAGAGGAGCCTTCATACTTCAAAATTCCATTGGTAATACAATACCTAAAAGGATTAACTAATGTTTATCCCCCAAAACCTTTTCAAGTTCCCTTATGGGATTTAAACCTAATTTTAAACTTCCTAAAGGGTGCCCCTTTTGAACCACTACACTCTTGTTCATTGAAGCTTCTCACCCTCAAAACTGTTTTGCTAATAGCATTGACATCTGCTAGAAGGGTTAGCGAGTTGCAAGCCTTATCGTGTAAACCTCCACATACAATCTTTTACAAGGACAAAGTTGTTCTTCAGGTGAAGCCTAACTTCCTCCCGAAGGTAGTCTCGGAGTTTCACATCACTCAGAAGATTATATTACCTTCTTTCTACCCTCCTCCTCATCCGGGGAAGGAGGAAGAGAGACTGCACAGGCTGGACCCTAAGCGAGCCTTGAGCTTCTATATCAGCAGATTGGCTAAGATCAGACAAGCAGACCAACTCTTTGTAGGTTATGCAGGACATAAGTTGGGCCTTCCAATAACAAAACAAACCATCTCCAGATGGATTATTTTAGCCATTCTGGAGTGCTACAAATTGGCAGGAAAGGAGCCTCCTCAAAATCTAAGGGCTCATTCTACCAGGGGTATCGCAACATCCTCAGCCCTTCAAAGAGGGGTGCCAATTCGAGATATATGTGCGGCTGCCACATGGTCGTCCGCACATACATTTACCAAATTCTATAGCCTGGATTCCTCCTCTAGTCAAGAAACTAGATTCGGCAAGGCTGTGTTACACTCTGTCCATTCTGGAAGGGTAACATAACTTTTATTACTCCCGCCTCCAGTCACAATACCACTGCTATGGGAGTCTATCTAAGATAAGGAATACGTCGGAGGACACAATCCCTTCGAAGAACTAGTTACTCTTACCTTGTAACGTTCTTTCGATGGGATGTTCCTCCGACGTATTCCTTATCGACCCTCCCATCCATCCCCGCAGTATGACTTCCTGTGGGTTTGCAGCCTATGCTCCTTCAAGGTGATTAGTCTAATCCAAAAACATTACTGGGGACTACAAAACGGAACTGAGCAACGGACGCTGCGCGCGGCCTTTATAGGCAGGATGACGTCGACGTCGGCACGGAGGCCGTCGAGGGTCATCGACTCGGCGATCATCGACGCGCAGCGCCCTCTGGCGAAAAAATTTTCCGAGGCCAGCAAAGCTGAAGGATTTCTATCTAAGATAAGGAATACGTCGGAGGAACATCCCATCGAAAGAACGTTACAAGGTAAGAGTAACTAGTTCTTCTGGTAGTTTCCTAGGTTTAAGGATGGGTACTATCCATGTTTCTTGCATCGTGTCTGGAAGTTTACCTGTCTCAGATGTCTCTCCATAGACCTTCAGAATTGTCTGGGTTATTGTGCTTTGATATCTTTTATAAAACTCTGCTGTCAGACCGTCGCCTCCCGGGGTCTTTCCAGAAGCCGACAAAGTGATTGCTTCCTCCTGATCTTGTAATGTAAAGGGTTGATCCAAGTGGTCAATGTGACTACTGGTGATGCGTGGGATTTTATTTTGTGTGTAGACCTCTGCTATGTCAGTGACTGTATAGTGTCGCTTAAGTGGCAAATATATCATTAATCGCAGTTTGCGCTCTACAGGGTTCCCCACATTCATCATGCAAGAGCCTTACAGGTGCTTTGGGATGTTCTTTACAGCATAACCTGGCAAGGAGTCGCCCCGATTTGTCCCCTTCCACATGTGTGCGTGCTGTGCTGGTTACCGAGTCAAACTTTGATACTCTCTCCCAAGTGGCCTGGCAGTCTCGTGGGGCTTCACTGAGGGCCCGCCCTTCAGACTGCTCAAATGGCTGTAGTGACTCTTATTCCCTTACTCTGCCTTCCAAGACCTTCACCTCCACCCACAACTGCTTCTGGACTCCACCAGCTCCAGCAATAACTTCTGCCATAGTGACCACCTTCAAGGTTTCCCAAACACTCTTCCAGCTCTCAACACTGCCTATGTTTTCTTCCAAGAAAAGATCTAATGTATTGCGAAGTTGTTCTTGAAAAGCTAAACCTGTTAATGCATCCGTGGGCATGCACCATATCGTCACTGGAGCATGCGCTATCTCACGATTCCATGTCACAATAAGTGGAGAGTGGTCCGATATAGTGCGGCCCATATATCCTGCGCCTACAAAATCCTGTAAATGTTCAGTCCCCACGAAAACAATCTAACCTCGTGTGGAGGTTATGGGGAGAGGAGTAATAAGAATATTCTTCCAGATCTGGATGGATCTGACGCCACACATCCGTCAAGGCCAGTTCCGCCCGGGCAGCATTAAGAGCTGTCGTGGCCAGGGAAGATTAGGACCGAAGTGGTATGGACATGTCACATGTGGTGTCATGAACACAATTAAAATCTCTGCCCCATATAAAGAAGGCATTCCTTTAGGGGATTATGCAGGCACTTAATCCTTGGATATGCGCTGGTATGGCATGGTTTGGGAAGCAAAAGTTAACTATGACCACTTCTACACTACCTATATAACCCTTGACGATAACAAATCGGCCCTCGGTATCTGTGACACAACTCAGGAGTTGAAATGGGAGTGAAGCATTGACTCATATGAGGACTCCTCTTGCATACCTGGAGTAAGGGGCCCCATACACTGTGCCTCCCCAACATTTCACCACTATCTCCTGCTCTTTAGCTGCCAAATGGGTTTCTTATAGCAAGGCTATTGAGCTCTTTTTACGCTGAAGATATGATTTGACTCTATACGTATATACGTGCCAGGACCTCTCACATTCCATGTGACAATTTTTGCCTGTGCCATGTTTTGTATGTGTTTCTTCAACTAAAAATCACGCGTACACAGCATTCCACAGCACGCCTAATTGCAGGAGTAAGGCTAAAATCATACATATCACAGGTAATAAACCAGTATCGCACACTTTTTGGTCTCATATGGTGGATTGAACAGTAGATCTAAAAGATCACATTGGTTGGGTAAAATGAGTTCAACGTAAACAACCAGCCCCGGAACATGGGGCTCCAACTATGTCCAATTAACAGATGAGATCTGTTTGGGCATACTGATGCTCGCTTCCCCAAGCTGGCGCCAGCCCAGAAGGTCGACAAAAGTCTCATGTCGACTGTTATATGGATTGGGGTGAGTTCCCTCGGGGCTCAATGGGCTACATCGCTGGCTCCCGCATATTAGCTGCTGTGTTCACAGTTTCACATGTATGTTGTTGTGAGTTTTTCCGCAGCTGTAGAAAAAACCTCCAATGAAGTCTAGGACTGCGTTATTAGCATCTATAAAGTCAGAGTGCACCTCCAACTATTTATGTCTGAGTGTCTCATCATGATGGGGTGCAGTTGTGATCCTAATTATATCACTGTGTGGGTCGTCGATGTCTGTCTTTTGCCGACCTCTCAGGATCTGGGGGTCCATCCAGCCATTGTTCAGAGTGATCATCTGTGTCCAGGTTGTTGTCCTCCAGCCACATCGTCATGGCCTCTGGACTGTCGAAGAAGCAGGACTTTCTTTCATGTATCACCTTTTGTCTCGCTGGGTATGTAAGCATATATTTGATCGTCTTTTGGCGCAGCCTGGCCTTGACTGAAATACATTTATTGCGCTGCTGATGCACTAAGGGTGTGCAGTCCAGGTATATGGTTATGTTTGAGCCACTGCATTGTATTACCCGCCATCTGTGGAGGATTTCAAAAGCACCTCTCGGTCCCTAAAAGTCCGTATTTTGGCTATTACGGGGTGTTGGTGTGGACCGGGTGGCGCCCTCTTTTGCAATGACCGGTGAGCTCTCTCGATAACAAATCCTTGCAACAATTTGCCTGTGCCAACTTCCTGAAGCAGAAGGTTCTCTATGTAGGTCGTCGGATCTCTGCCTTCAGCATCCCCCGGTATGCCCAGGACCCAAACATTATTTCTGCGAGAGCTCTTTGCTCTAGAAAACGGTTCTTGGTCTCAAGGGTTTTGAACCGGATGGCCAGACCGTCACTAGTGGCAGCCGTGCTTTTCAAAAGTTCTTCAGTATTCGTAACACGTTCTGCTAATGATCACATGTCTTGGCGTAGGAGTTTCACGTCAATTTTGACCTCGTCAATTTTGTGTTCGACTGGGGACCTCAGTGCTGCATCCAGAACCCTATCCTCCTTTGGCTCTGCTTGGGTTTTACTTTCTGGTGGACTATTTCCACTCCCAGACATGAGTGCTGTCTGCGTTCTCCCAAGACCTGCGAAGGAGTCCATGATAATAGCTTTCTGTTTGTTCTTTGTAGAGGGTATAGCGTTGTGTTAGATGAGCCACAAATAGATTGCTGTCCGTGAACCTTCAAGCTAGGTCTCTTTGTTGCGTACTTGACCCAACTTTTCGTTTCGTGGTACCCTACTAGGTACCTGTGTCACGACCCTCGCCCAAACCCCCCTCTGGCAAACCCATTGGCCAGGTGGAGTCAGTACTCGGGCCTCTAGATCCTGGCATCCTCTTCAAAAGCCCTCATGGGGCCAGTCCTGGCGACTATGGCACCAGGCTCATACACCATGAACAACGGTGGTCGTTCATTTTTTCGAAAATTCAACATTTTTTTTCCAACATTTTTTTTCTCGAAAAAATGACTTTCGACATTATTGGTTTCTACATTATGACTATAAACCATGAACAACAATGTGCTTGGGAACTACTTTATTGTATTGTCAGCCAACATGGAGGCATCCACATAGCTTGGTTCCCTAAGAACCAAGCTATGCGGTCTAGTGTTTTGGGTGTGGCAGGCCTGGAACTACTTTCCCTGGTACTACTTTACCTGGGCTATATAAACCACACCCTGACGGCAGAACATGCTTTGTGTTACTTTGCAGCTTGCAACGTGACGCTCACTGTGTCCAGCTATTCCCTCGAACCTCGGAGAAGCAGAACCTGCAAGGAGATAAAAGGAACATCATTAGCAGCGTAATTTTACCTGCAGTCTTCATCTTTAAACCCTCGCAGCTACTGAGAACAGCTTCTTCGAATCTGCACGCCTCCCGGACAGAACGACCTGAAGGAGGAAGATAGAGGCAACATTAAAGAAAGCTGTAGAGACATTTACAAATTACGAACTGCTCAAAAGACTTACCTAGCTGGTCGCCTCTCGGCTGGCACCACTCCGGACATTCCACTTGCGCTGAAGAACACTGCGACCTACAAGGAAGGAAAACACAGGTTAGCAAAGGCAAGACTTTGCAGCGCTGCACATAGCGCTTACTTACCGCATCATAGCGCTCTTAATGCGCCATCATTTACCAGCGGGGCTGAACTAAGCCAGTTTGCTGTGCTGAAGCTCCGCATACCTAAGGGAGAAAACGAGAGACATTTTAAACAAAGAAAGGCATGCAGGATAGCAACAAAACTAGACCTTCCAACCAGCTTGGAAATGCCAGCGGTAAAGACTCTACACACAACCATTACTCAGGCTTTCAAAAGGGCAAAGGAACACCTTATTCATGTCAAAGAAAAACAAGAGATTCGCCGACCAACACCGGAAAAAGGCCCCCGATTATCAAGTAGGAGACAAAGTTTGGTTAGCCGCTAAATTCGTACCTAACAAGCGAACCCGGACCTTTCATCCCAGATTCTTAGGACCCTATACCATTAAGGCAATTATCAACCCAGCAGCCATGAAACTGGATTTACCACCTAATCTACACATCCACCCGGCATTCCATGTGTCCCTCCTGAAACCAATGCAACCCGGCACACGGATTGGGACACCACCTAAGCCCATACTTGTTGACAGAGAACCAGAATTGGAAGTCAAAGATATCTTGGACTCTAAATACTCTAGGACCAAGCTATACTATCTCATCGATTGGAAAGGATTTGGACAACAAGATAGATCCTGGGAGCCCAGTGAGAATATCCACGCACCACGTCTAGTCAGGAAATTCCATCGGAACTTCCCAACCAAACCTGGGCCAGACAGAAGGAACACCATGGGAGGGGCCTTAGGGGGGAGTGCTGTCACAACCCTCGCCCAAAACCCCCTCTGGCAAGCCTATTGGCCAGGTGGAGTCAGGACTCGGGCCTCTAGAGCCTGGCTTACTCTTCCAAAGCCCTCATGGGGCCAGTCCTGGCGCCTATGGCACCAGGCTCATACACCATGAACAACAATGTGCTTGGGAACTACTTTATTGTATTGTCAGCCAACATGGAGGCATCCACATAGCTTGGTTCCCTAATTACCAAGCTATGCGGTCTAGTGTTTTGGGTGTGGCAGGCCTGGAACTACTTTCCCTGGTACTACTTTACCTGGGCTATATAAACCACACCCTGACTGCAGAACATGCTTCATGTTACTTTGCAGCTTGCAACGTGACGCTCACCGTGTCCAGCTATTCCCTCAAACCTCAGAGAAGCAGAACCTGCAAGGAGACAAAAGGAACCTAATTAGCAGCAGCATCTTACCTGCAGTCTTCATCTTTAAACACTCGCAGCTACTGAGAACATCTTCCTCGAATCTGCACGCCTCCCGGACAGAACGAACTGAAAGAGGCAACATTAAAGAAAGCTATAGAGACATTTACAAATTACGAACTGCTCAAAAGGCTTACCTGGCTGGTTGCCTCTCGGCTGGCATCACTCCGGACAAAACTGAAGAACACTGTGACCTACAAGGAAGGAAAACACAGGTTAGCAAAGGCAAGACTTCGCAGCGCTGCGCATATTGCTTACTTACCGCATCATGGCGCTCTTAATGCGCCATCATTTACCAGCGGGGCTCAACCCAGCCAGTTCGCCGCACTGAAGCTCCGCATACCTAAGGGAGAAAAAAGAGACATTTTAAACAAAGAAAGGCATGCAGGATAGCAACAAAACTAAAGAACAGCAATAAGACCTACCTGAAGAATATCAAACGGACCGGCGTCAGTGAAGTAACTGGACTGCACTCGCCCATGAAAGACAATGCGCCCCTGCAAAGAAGGCAGGACGGAGAGCACGCCTAATTCTACCACAAGGTGAGGAGAGGGCGCTAAAGGGACTGAAAGCATACGGGGGTGGAGGGAGGATACTTACCCCAGTCGGTCAGTCTTGAACACAGTCCTCCTGTATTTTCAGGCAGAACCTTCCCCGCAGACCACATCAGGGCAAAGCTGAGAAGCATACCAGCGAGTAACCCGGCTGGGTGGCGTCCCTGTGGATACCAGGTGAGCGTAACACCTGTGGGTACTTTGTAGTTTAGACTGTTTGCCTCTCTCACTGTGTTTCTGGATGGAATGTTGCCTGTGATCAGTAGCAATGTCTCCCCTCAGTTGTCAGTCCTATGTAGGCACTTCATCCGGTTTAAGGTGCTCCAATTTGTATTTGGTGATGTTCAGGCCGTACAAGTAGAGAAGCACCCGGCAGCATGACAGCCCATGTCTCACCAACACACCCCACAAAGCAGGCAGGAGTTTGATCAGGCACCAGGTGCTGGTATTCAAGGGCTTCCTCAGAAAGAAGTATTTGGAGTCAGGTCATAGATCTGTTAAAGAGGCTGGCACAGCTACTCACCAAGACATCGGCAGACTTGCTTGCTTCGTTGATTCACGCCAATACAAGGATCACAGGGAGTAAAGGGGCACAGCAGTCGGGTGGAAAAAAGCTGCGTCTACTGTTAGAGGGCACAGACACTCTGCGAGGGACATGGGCAGTCCCCGCGTGATAGGGATGGCCGCTGGAGCACTCCTCTGTACGTCTGCCATGTGGCGTTTGCACCAATTATTGTTGGTTCCACCGTTTCACTCCTGGGTCAGTGCCTGGCTTCTACTGCACAGTAGTGTGATCGCTAGCAGCTAGGGGGTGGAGGGATAGGCAGGTTCCCGGGTCAAGCCCGTATGAATGGGCTCCTTCCTCTGCTATAAGAGGGGGCAACCACGCGCTCGCTGCTTCCCTGCCGGTAATGGCACCTCAATCACTGACCTGACTGGTGCCCTCCCTGACACAGCACTGCTGTCCTTGCGGAACCTTCTCCGCCAGTGGACTGGCGAGCGACTGTTTAAGTTAGGGCATTTGCTGTCAGCTACTTCGCAGTGGTCAGAGAGCCTCGCCCCGCCAGGTGTCCGCGTGGGTGCACTGTAATGCACTCCCACCGATGAGGAGCTGCTGTCTTGGGTGCTCCAGTGCAGTTGGTGTCAGCATCTCTCTCTGCTTTCCCACCCGTGTAGCAGCACTGTTCGCGCTGCAGGTTGCTCCGACACAAGTGCCTCAGGCCACGCACCACTGCAGGCGAGCCTCCCGCAGAAGGTGTTCTCCGCTCTTACAGGGACTCCACTATCCAAGTCTACATGCATTTGTGCTCGGTAGAAGGGGGTCAGCTCAGCATGCTTGCTCTGCAGCTCTCCTGGGTGGAGCAGTCAACACCCGCTTCTGCATTACAATGGCAGACCACAGTTACTTTAAGGTCGGGCCGCCAGCAGTTGCTGCCATTTAATTTTTTTCCTTGTGATATGTCGCTGCAGATCTCCGCCGCTGTTTTCTTGCTTTAGCAAAAGGTAGGCACACTTCACACTTCGCAGAACTTGAGTTCACAATTATCTTCCTCAAAGAGTGGAAGTAGTAAAGGCAATAAATCACTGTGTTACAGGATCATTGTTGGATAAACGCCAGAGCTCAGCACGAACGCAGGTTTACGGCATGAGCTCCATGTAATGAACCGCCCATTACGTCCGTTCTGGACTTTGTGGTCCATGACCCATAGAGGAATGAACTCCGTGACCCTTCCAACATGGCCGTTGGATACAGAACTCAGTTTACCAGCCTTTACGCGCTACGTTCAACTTCCTACAAAACAGCCACCCCCGCGGCTCTGCGCGTCTCAACGCTACCGCTACGAGTAGTCAGACATGTGTTGCCGGAGTTCGTTCGGGGCCTCCATCCTAGTCCCGTTTCCCACTTTCCTGAATATACTCCCTTTTTCGTCCCCTTTCCTTGTACTACCTTCTTCCGAGCCCATCTTCCTGGATTTCTCCTGTGCTCGGTTCACAGGTTTCCGTGCCTCAGAGTTAGGGTACTGTTTCCTTCCTGGTTCCCGGTCCTGGATATCTGAACGCTGCATGGCGGAGGACTTGCAGTCCACTCTCTGGAATCCGAAGGCCTGCACACAGGCCTGTATAAATCCCGGACCGTGCGAAAGAAAGAAGCCTCATCCAAGACGGTCACAAGCGAGGAGAAACAGGTGAGAAGGGGAGAGCCTTGTGACAGATTGAGACTCCTTAAACCTGATACAAATACAATGATGGAAGCCGCGGTTCAAGACCTCATGCAAGGTATGCAGGAATTAACCACTGAAGTCCAGAACCTTAAGGCAGAGAACGCTGCATTGAAGCAGTTAGTCTTATCTCGTGACTCCGCAGCTAAAGAAAGTGTCTTGTTGGGAAGAGTAGTGGACAAATATGACGGCTCCTCAAAAACCCTCCGTGCCTTCCTTGATTCCTGTTTGGTACATTTTACCTTCAAGCCATACTACTTTTCCACCCCAAGAGCAAAGGTGGGATTTATGATATCACACCTCACGGGCAATGGCCTGACCTGGGCAACCCCCTTAGTCAATACGGGCGACGCACTCCTGGATGATTACGATAGGTTTGTGGAAGCCCTAAAGGCCATGTTTGATCGCCCAGAACTTGTTTACATTGCTCAAGAAAGACTGCTTGAATTTCAACAAGGGTCCCAGGATATGCTCACGTATGTGACCCGCTTTAAACAATTAGTGAAAGAGGCCGATTGGTCCCAAGAAGCCAGCTTTACCCTCTTTCGAAGAGGCCTAAATGACGAGATAAAGGACAAGTTAGTCAGGGTAGCCCGCCCAAGCTCTTTCCAAGCTCTCATGGACCTCTCTCTACAAATCGATTTCCGGATCCAGGAAAGAAAGGCAGAGAAAAGGAAGTCTAAGCCAACATCCCAAAAGGCAGCTACTGACCACCCATACAAACAAGAAACCGCTGCATCTCCAGCCCTGGGCCCAGAACCCATGCAACTAGGAGCCTTCTGAGGACCCATTACCCCACAAGAAAGGAATCGTCGGATTCATACAGGACTGTGCATGTATTGTGCCTCTGACAAACACCTTGTAAGAGAGTGCCCTATCGCACCACCTCGGCGTTCGGGAAACGCCAGCTCCCGATCCTAAGTGGCGCACAGTTTCGGGAGAAAGATGTCTGCTCCTCACCTATTCCTTCCTTAAACTCCCCAGGACAGAACAATCTTGTGATTTTACAGGCATTCCTGTCACCTTCCAAGAAAGAATCCTACCCCATCCTGGCTTTAGTGGATTGCGGAGCCATGGGCATATTCATAGATCATGATTGGGTCATCAGTCATCACCTTTCCCGCAAAACAAGAGACAATTCAACCTGTTGAAGCCATTGATGGGAGACCCTTGTCTTCAGGACCCATAACCCACCAAACCAAGGAGATTCTTCTCTCGATAAACAACCACCAAGAGAGGATTAGATTTGACATCAAAAGATCTGCCCACTATCCCATGGTTCTAGGCATGCCCTGGCTGTAGAAACACAACCTCTACATCAATTGGGAAGCAGGCTCCTTGTTTCTTGGCTCAGAACATTGTATGTCCCACTGTTTGTCTCCTACCACCTCACCAAGTCCCTTAGAAGACTCCCAAGAAACCCAGCAAGTTTCAGTAACAGTCTCCAACATTGTCCAGATTCCCCGGGCTTACCGGACATACTCAGATGTGTTCTCAACAGCCATAGTTCAGTCTCTTCCACCCCACAGACCTGAGGATTGTGCCATTGACACCGAGCCTTCAGCAGTGTTTCCCTTCGGAAGAATGTTCATTCTATCCGAACCTGAAAAAAGGGCCCTCTGGGAGTATCTAGATACCAACTTGACAAATGGAACTATTCAACCATCCAAGTCCCCAGTAGGTGCTTCCCTCTTCTTCGTCCCGAAGAAAGATTCCAAGGAGCTTAGACCATGTTTGGATTACCGTGGCCTTAACCAATGCACCCTCAAGGACCGTTACCCATTACCTCTTATTTCGGACATCCTGGAAGCTGTGAGGGGTGCAGTCATCTTCACAACTAGATCTCAGGGGTGCTTACCATCTTATTCGTATAAAAGGTGATGATGAATGTAAAATGGCCTTCAGAACACCCTTTGGCCATTTTGAGTATCTGGTTATGCCTTTTGGACTTGCTAATGCCCCCGCAGTTTTCCAACGTTTCATGGATCGGGTCTTTTCTGACATGTTGTTCCTTTTTGTCGGAGTTCACAGAAGCCCCATCCTGGCTCAACCCGACACAGACCGTCCCTTTCTTGTTGAGACTGATGCATCCAACTACACCATCGGAGCAGTTCTGAAACAAGAATTTGATGACAATATAGAACACCCCATTGCCTATCTCTCCCGCACTTTGACTCCCAGTGAAACTCATTATTCCATCCTGGAGAAGGAGTTGCTGGCCATTCGACAAGCCTTCACTGACTGGCGCCATCTCCTTCTGGGAGCCAAACACCCAGTACAAGTCTGTACGGACCATCAGAATCTACAAGTCCTACAATCCTTGGATTGCAGAAACAGCCGTCAGGCCCTCTGAGCCTTCTTTTTTTTCCCGATATCAGTTTCAAATCCATCACTTTCCTGGAACACATAACATCATAGCCGATGCCTTATCCAGACGTCCTGATTATGAACCCCTTGAGGACCGTACCTTTCCCAAGATGTTTCCCAACACAATATTCGTAGCTCAAGCCATTTCTCTCCTAAAGGATATTCGAGCCAAAACTCAGTCCTCCGAACTTTGGAAGGAGTTTAAAAGAGGCAATCGATGGAATCTCAAGATGAAAGACGGATACCTATTCAAGGATACATGGCTAGCCATTCCCACTCCAGGGCTGAGACATAAGATCACAAACCTATGTCATGATATTCTCCATTCAGGACACAGTGGAATCTCCAACACACTCCGTCTTATACAGAGACAATTCTGGTGGCCAAGGATGAAAGATGACATACGAACCTATGTTCAGACTTGTGCAGTTTGTAATCAGAACAAACATGATAATAGAAAACCAGTAGGTCTCCTACACCAACCAGCAATACCAACAAGACCCTGGGAAATAATTGCCACAGATTATATCGTGGAATTACCTTCTTCCAGAGGATACACAAACATAATGGTTACCATTGATTTGTTCACACATATGGCTCATTTTACACCTCTTTACAAACTCCCATCCTCATTTGAACTAGCTGGGATTTTTCTAGAACACATATTGCGACTTCATGGACTACCTTCCAAAATCATTTCTGACAGAGGGCCCCAGTACATATCCCAGTTTTGGAAACAACTATTTCGGATATTGGGGATCCAACGTGCCTTGTCCTCGGGTTATCATCCAAAGACCAATGGAGCTACAGAACGAGTAAATCAAACCCTGGAACAATATCTTCGTTGCTTTGCCACCAAAGTCCAGGAAGATTGGTCACTCTTGATAACTGTGGCCGAATTTGCTTAGAACAATTCAGATCATTCAGCTATCAAGACCAGCCCATTCTTCTGTAGCCAAGGCTTTCACCCTTCAGTTCTACCATTCGTTCTCCCACATCCTACCCCAGTTCCTGCGCTGGATGCCTGGTTTGAAACACTGATCAATGTACACAAGGAAGCAAGGGAACATCTAGAAAAGGCCCAAAAAGATGTTAAACAATATGCAGACACCAAAAGAAGGCCTGGTCCTTCTTATTCTATAGTAGATAAGGTTTGGCTATCTTCGAAACTCCTTCCTCGTCACCTACGACCAAATAAATTGGCTCCCAGATTTTACGGAACTTTTTCCATAAAGGAAATTGTTAATTCAGTGGCCTTTCGACTCCAAATACT
This sequence comes from Ambystoma mexicanum, assembly GCF_040938575.1. Lineage (NCBI taxonomy): Eukaryota > Metazoa > Chordata > Amphibia > Caudata > Ambystomatidae > Ambystoma > Ambystoma mexicanum. The sequence goes on along the minus strand of NC_090921.1, from coordinate 1,355,763,302 downwards.
GCAGTTGTGGAAAAAGATTCATCCAGTCTTCCATACTTCTCTGTTGAAACCATATGTACAGTCCACTCGAACTGTTCCGAGATCTCCTCCAGAGATTGTCGATAACCAACTTGAATACGAGGTCTCTAGGATTTGTGACTCCAGGTACCGACGAGGTCAACTGCAGTATTTAGTCGAATGGAAGGGATACCCTCCCAGCGAGCGTACCTGGGAACCCGTCTCAAACATGAATGCTCCCTGGCTGATACGACGTTATCTTATCCACCCAGGCAAACCCAGAGGTCCGGGGCTTCAGTGGAGGCATACTGTCATGAACTGCCGATTATGTCCGTTTTGGACTTTGTGGTTCATGACCTGATAGAGGACTGAACTCTGTGATCCTTCCAACATGGCCGTTGGATACTGAACGCAGCTTACCAGCCTTTACGCGCTACGTTCATCTTCCTACAAAACAGCCACGCCCCTGTGACTCTGCGCATCTCACTGCTACGAGTAGTCAGATGTGTGTTGCAGGAGTTCGTTCGGGGCCTCCATCCTAGACCCATTTCCCACTTTCCTGAATATACTCCCTTTTCCGTCCCCTTTCCTTGTACTGCCTTCTTCCGAGCCCATCTTCCTGGATTTCTCCTGTGCTCGGTTCACGGGTTTCCGTGCCTCCAAGTTAGGGTACTGTTTCCTTCCTGGTTCCCGGTCCTGGATATCTGAACGCTACTTGGCGTAGGGCTTGCAATCCTCACTCTGGAATCCGAAGACCTGCACACGGGCCTGTATAAATCCCGGACCGTGCGAAAGAAAGAAGCCACATCCAAGAAGGTCACAAGCAAGGAGAAACAGGTGAGAAGGGGAGAGACTTGTGACACTCCAGGCCATGCTCCCTTGGTCCTCCTCTATAGTATTGGTCACAAAACCAGACCATTCCTGTAGGTTTTGCATAGACATCCGCCAAGTTAATGCCATCTCCGATTTCGATACCTATCCCATGCCAGTCATTGACGACTTGATTGATAAACTCGGAAATGCCACCTTTCTATCCACCCTAGACCTAAACAAAGGTTACCTGCAGGTCAAAGTACATGGACCTAATGAAGAGAAGGCAGCCTTCTCGACGCCCCTGGGACTGTTTCAGTTCAAAGTCCTCCCTTAGCTTACACAGGGCCCTTGCCACTTTTCAACGACTTGTGGATAGAATATTACAGCCCTTCTCTGATTTCCTTGGAGCTTATATTGACGATACAGTCATTTCTACTAAAACCTGGGAAGACCATCTTTTCCATCTCTTTACTATTATGAGAGCCCTCAGGGAAGCCGGCCTAAATGCCATTACATCCAAATGCAGGCTGGCCCAATCAGCCGTGAAATACCTCGGCTTCTTTGTAGGGAATGGTAGTGTCCAACCTCAACATGAGAAAGTGAAGGCTGTCCTAGATATCCCTATGCCTAAAACTAACAGAGACCTTAGAACATTTTTAGGGTTAGTTGGATATTACTGTAGGTTTTCCCTAATTTCACGGACAGAACAGCTAAACTAGAGAAATTAAAGAATGCCGAACCCCAGAAAATTAATTGGACCGACGAGGATGATGTGTGTTACAACAACCTAAAACAGACCCTGTGCCAGAACCCGATCCTAAAGGAAGTAGATTTCTTGAAAGAGTTTGTATTACAAACAGACGCCTCTCTTAGAGGGCTAGGAGCAGTCTTGTCACAAATTTGTGACGGATTGGAACATCCCATCTTATTTACTAATCGCAAACTCTTCCCACGTGAAAGAAATTACTCTGTGTTGGAACTAGAGGCCCTTGCCATTAAGTGGGCCCTTACCCATCTTAGATATGACCTCCAAGGAAGAAAGTTGACACAATCATCACAGATCAGTCTCCACTAGTTTGGATTAGCCAATGGAAAGATTCTGACCCTTGAGTGATGCGATGGTTCTTAGATCTGCAACCCTACTGTTACACTGTGGAGCACTGAAAGGGCAAAGATCAAGGGAATGTGGATTTCCTTTCCTGGTTCCCTTATGAAACAGATGCGGCTACATCGCATAGGGGAAGGGTATGTGAGAAACACTGAAGGTGTCTCACCGGCTAGTCCCCGGGGGATCTGTCATCCAGGTGTCCAAGACACAGACATCGCTTTTGGATCTAGTTCCTGGGGTGGACCAGTGCGGAAGGATCACCTGGATGGGGGGAGGTGGTCTTCGGGGAGTGGAAGTGGGACACCGGATGGTGAAACACGGTATCCGCATCCCTGTTCCACCTTTATCCCATCCTACCAGCTAGGATACTTAGGGACTCAAGCCCCCCCCCCTTTCTGACACGAAAATGTTCTCATGGACAACTCACTGTGAGGGAAAATGGACTAACACCCGAGCCGTATACCTGACGTGTCCCTTTACAGTGGTCAGGCAATTACTGATCATTACACACACCTGACTTCATCGCACTTACCCACATGAATAAAAGGCGGAGAACGAAAGCGCACTCTGAGCGAGGCAAACCACGCAAGGAAGCAGCAGTTCCAAGATGCCAGTTTAATACGTGGCGAAATACGGTGAGCCCGAAGAGGATTGCAAGGAGGGAAATGCCCTTGAACGTTTCACCGAAAGACCGTAATTTTCATGAGCCTTCGAGAGTAGGAAACGTAAGACCTGGAATCAAGGCTGAAGAGTTGTGCATTGTGTGTCGGAGATACCCGGGGCTCTTCCGCGTCGATAGTCAAGCTGGGGAGAATTGCTTGCCGCCATGGTACTGTCCTTGGCTCCTACAACAAAGCAGCAGCAGTGAAGTCAGCACAGCCGGTAAGTTGGGGGCACTGATAACAGCCCAGTTTGTCTGGAAATCAAGGTTCCAAGCAGCAACATTGTATAAAGGAAATTGAAGAGAACAGTGCATGAAGCGTATGTGGCAAGTGATGCGAATATATTTTATGCACTAAATGAATGCCTAACTTTGAAGCTACAACAGATATCGTAAACAGAGTGATATGGCACCACGTGGGTGCTCATTTGAAAGTCTCTGTTAGTTATCCAACCAAAAGGGGACAAATTTAAAGGGAAGGAATTGCAAAATCGAAGTGCTCCTGCGACGGGTCAAGACAAAAACCCTGTTCACATTCGAAAGTCTTTGATCTTTAATTGAAATTGGTCCGAGCCCGGCTGAGGGAGACTAATTGTGTTACTAATAGATCTGAGCCCGGCTGAGGTGGATCCAGGCTGGACCATGCGTAACCTGAACAGAATATCCTGCCAACATTGTGAAAGGAAGGGATCTGAGCACGGTTGAGGGGGATCCAAGGGGAACAAACATTGCATTAAGGAGATCTGAGCCTGACTGAGGGGTAGCCGGGCGAATAGTGAATCAACTTAAAGTTAATACTTGTGAAATTCCAAAGAGGAAAACAACTTGTCGTGTTTTTGGTTTGCATCAGGCCCTCTGAATGAAGAGACTTTGAGAAGCAAAGAGACTTGCGCACAGAAGGTCCTTATGCTAATGATCGAGCTGTATCCTCATGCTAAAGAAGCCAGAGACTGTGCTACGCTTGAGTGAACTGCCTTATCCCGTGCTGAAAACATGGGAAAGGGAGGGCAACGGCCTGAACGTCCTGACATATAATGTTTTAACACTTCTTTCTTTATAGACACTACCCACACAATATTTGTATTTAGAGTTAAGGATTGGCAATAGTTTGTTTTTTAGTATAGGCCCTTTTATTTGTTAACAAAGATATCAGTAGGACTGCGTTATTATTATTATTTGATGGTCGTAGCTTGCTCCCATCTGGAGATATACAAAATATTAAATGTTTTCCATCCAGGATGTTGAACATCAGAAACCTGAGGTATAGGCATTCATACCATTAAAAACATGTTCGGCGTTGTGTGCGGATAAACAAAAGTGATGTCATGCTACAACGTGATGACGTCACGCAATACATAGCAGCCATTTTGGAAACCGACGAGATTCAGGCTGTAAAAGAAGCCGTTGATTGTGGATGCAGGGGACAAGTGAGTGATTGCAGGTGGCTGGAAATTCAGGAATATTAGGTATTTTAAATATTTGGGAGCCATACCTAGTTTTAAATATGTGCTTATACCAACAGGCCTATATGGGTCTTTATGGGTGACCTGCTATTGAAATAAATCTTTATTTCGGAGCCATTACGTGATCAAGAGCCACATGGGAAGCCATTTCCCTCACTAGGTTAAGACTCCTGCTAAGATACATTTTATTCCTAATATTTATCTAAAACATCTCTGTTGTAATAGTTAGACCTAACAGACATCATCTAATCTGTTAATCCCACATAGAATCAACTACCCATAACGGGTGAAAATCCTGAGTCAGACACTCACTTTTTGATGCCAGAAGGAAGATACGGCAGTTAGACCTGATATCCTCCACTTGAGGTGAGGATGGAACATAATGAGGAAATGATCAGGGATAAAAGGCAGCATTACAGTAAAAGTGTATTGATACACTTTGTTTTTAAATTGCTAGGTTTTTTTGTGGATTTACTGGATACCATTTTTCTGCACCACAGAACACAACACACACAGCTTGGACTCTGTTAGCCAGACTGACACCAGGTGAATATTAAAGAAAAGAATCATAACATATATGTATATTTTTTCTCTTTTTTGTGTAGATATTTAGAATTGTTTCACATAGAGAGTATACCTATTTAGTGAGATAATCTATTTTTCAAGTTTTGTAGATCAGTCTGAGATTTGGTGCAAGAAAAGTACAAACGATAGCTCCTGAGGAAGGGAAGGGACTTTCCGGAAATGCATAGAGCATATTATTTATGGATTGCTGATTTAAGAATTTTAGTTTTGTTAAAAATTTAACAAAAATATAATTTTGTACAATATATATTGTTTATAAATTCTTTAAATAAACAAACAAGATTGTTGATGTATACATTTTTGAGTAAAGTAATTATTGAATAGAGAACCTTTGACTAGCATTGGCTACTTAGATGGTCGTAAATTTTGATTGGATCACATTAAAACTTGGTGTGCAAGGTTCCAGAGTGTACCACAAGTTTGTGGACACCTTTTTGTCTAATTAGTAAAACAACATAGTGTCAGGGTTGTTTTTCTCCCATTCACCCAACTAGGTAGTCTGAAAGAACTCCACTTTAGAGGATTATTAAGGTGTGCTGCTAGTCTATAGGAATTAGCAAACCAAAACCACATACAACTCCAAACGTTCCACTTGCTGGGAAAACAACGAGACTGCAGGCCAACTCAGCAGGGCTGGCAACCAGTCCCACAACTAGCAAATGGCGAGTAGACAACTCAACAAAATATTCCAACGATGAGGAACACCGCCCATTGACCTGTTCGCTACATGGGAAAATAAGAAATGTCTGCTATTTACCATCAGGTACCCACACAAACAGTTGCTGGGGGATGCTTTCACACTATCGTGGGAAGGAATGTTTGCGTATCACAGGAATTGGTGAGAACACATATGCAAAGTCCTACAGATGATCACAATGTACAAATGCACAATCATCCTGGTGACACCGGCGTGGGCGAGACAACCTTGGTTCTCGGACGTCATTCATCTATCTCAAAACCATCCAATTCCTCTAGGGAAGGATCCCAACTTACTCTCAATGTGCAACCAACAGGTTCTGCATCAAGACCCAGGGTCACTAAATTTAAAAGCCTGGCTCCTGACTTCTTGGAACTAGTCCATGCCCCGATTTTGCAAGAATGCAGAAATATTCTAACGGCAGCCAGGGCAGACTCTGCAAACAAATCGTACGGATACAAGTCGGATCGATTTTGCAAGTGGTGTATCCAACAGCAACTAGACCCTCTCAATATAGCACCTCAAGCCCTCCTACCATATTTGACAAACATAGCTAAAGATGGTCTGTCAGTCATTCGTAAGGGTAGATTTAGTGACAATTTCAAGGTTTTAAAAAAAAAAAGGATCCCCCATTTTTAGGGCTCACATAGTTGAGCAGTTCATGAGGAGTCTTTTCTGCACCTACCGCCGCAAAAGAAAATGCCTCCACAGTGGAGCCCAAATACCGTCCTAGCAGCACTATTGAAGGCACAATTCGAGCTAATGGCTACTACTGACGTAAAGTATGCATCGTGGAAGACAGTGTTCCTGGTAGCAGTCAGTCCCATCTTTCAGGCGCATGTCAGAAATACATGCATTATGCCTTAAGCCGCTTTACCTACGCTTTGACACATAGTTGTATGCTTTACATACGCTTTGACACATAACAAAGTTATGTTGAAGCCAAATCCAAGCTTCATTCCTAAATTGCTCTCGGTGTTCCACCTCCAATACAAAGTAATCTTACCAGTTTTCCTTGCAAAACTACTACTTCAGCAGAGCAGGCCATACATTTGCTGGATCTTCAAAGAGCATGGAAGTTTTAGCGTTAAGGGTTTTCGGCGAACTTTGCAACTGTTCATAGCCTTTGGGGCCCCCAGCAGGGGACACCCCTTTTCCAAGTAATGCGCTCAGCGATTACAACGGCACATGTGCAGGCCAACCGGCACCTACAAGGGCCTATTCGAGCGCATCTTACCAGAGCAGTGGTATCATCTGTGGCATTATGGGAAAGAATCCTCCTGCCGGACATCTGTCGTGCAGCTACCTGGGCAGTACCGCACACCTTTGTGAAGCATTACTGGATGGAGGGACAAGGGGAAGCAGAAGCAAGAGTCTGGAGAGCCGTCCTCCAACTCCTATTCCAATAAGGTATGCCTTTCTCGTCTGCCGCATCCTGTTCATTGCTGACAACTGCTGTGTACTCTATTGAAAGCATGTGAATCCATGAAAGATCCAATGCTGTAGAAGGAGTATGTTGCTTACCTGTAACTCCTGACCTCCAGCATTGGTATCTTTCATGGATTCATATGCGCCTGCCATCCACCCTGCAAGGAGTAAGACACAATAAGGTGGCTCTCATCTCTCTGGGGATAGAATCTGAAGATGGCCTCCTGGGTTGAGCTAGATAATCAACGTCCCATTGGCTGGGGCATAATACACCCAAAAAGACAGTGATGGGCTACTAAAGTAAGCCTAAAAAGCTTTACTATATATCATAATGCTAAGGTTACCGGGGATTCCCAGCGTGTCAATGGGGAATATTCAAAGCATGTGAATCCACAAAATAAACCAATGCTGGCGAAACAGGAGTTACAGGTAGGCAACATAGACCTTCCTTTCAACATCTAAACGTTCGACAGACCATTCGTTTTTGTTTGAGGTAGGAAAATGCCTCTTAGAGTAGGGACAGTGGGGTATTTTCGAGCCATTTTTTTATTTTGAATAAAAGTCTATTGCCACAAACATGCACTCTCTGTGTCCACATCTCATACCTGGCTCTTCACAAAAGCCTTTCACAGTCAATGCACAGATAGAGAAAAATGCATATTAGGTACATAAGAATAAAATTGTAACACATATTAGAGGAACAAACTTGAAACGTCATACACAGATCTCCTATAATTATACATCATCTGATTCATATAAAAACATTATTCATTACATTTAGAATTGATTTTAAAAAGTTAACAACTTGGAATTCAATAATCACATGTTTTTAGGTTTCAACCTAAGAACCACAGAAGCAACAGAGCCTTGAGGTTCTCTGAATATTACTTCTGGCTCCTCTAATTTCATTTGTTAAAATAATATGAAATTTGACTCTCATAAAGTTGTTCCTAAAACCTTGCTAAGGATAACGTAATAAGTAATGGGGGATGATGCAGAATGCTTTCACCTCCATCAATGACTGAGAAAACAAATGGTACTTCATGATACTTTATCTAGTGCTGATCCATTCAAGGGACCACAATTTGGTTTTAATTCTTGTTGGATTATGAAGTAACTCGACCTTATCGTCCAGAACTATTAATTTGCTTTTACAGAATGATGACCCGATATTTAGTACTGGACACGTTCTATTGGCCAAAAGGAGGTAATGCCGATTAATAAATAGGGAACATGTTGGTGGGGACATTTTAGAAAATAGCTGCAATCTCTTCCAATCAACTAGGGTTTGGATTGATATAAGAACAAATTACTGTCTGATGACAGTTATAGGAACGCCGTTTGGCACGCTTAAGCACTGCCTCCATAATAAGGGCTCCAGCTTGTTCCAATTCATAGCCAACGCTTTAGTCTCCGTCCCAAAGATTAAGCTTGGTATCACTTTTGATTTGTATAGCCTGAACATTGAAAATTGGCCAAATCTAAGGTTAACTTCCTAATTTGAGCTGTCAATGCACTTATAACTGGATAGAGAATGTTATAGTCCTGTTTATTACCAATTTTGGAAGATATACCCAAATATTAGAATTCTTCTAGAGATTCATTTTTTTGTCCATCCAAATGCCAATTAAATGTTTAACTTTTTTTTCTACAGCGGTTTCATAATCAATATTTTCATCTTTAATATGATGATTTCCAGGTCAAAGTTCTTTAAATAATTTGACAAAACTTTCAGCGACCTCTGCAGGCCTCTGGGAGTCAAATCAAATAAAACAACATTGTTTGCATAAGCCATATGAGGAATCGATAATGATGCCAACAGAGGGGATAAGCATTTGCAAAGGATAAAGTGAAATTCAGATCTGATATATACATTTTTTTAATAAAAAAGCAGCTAAAATACCATCCTTTTGAAGACCGTGAAACGTATTAAGACGAGAACAAGTACGCTCCTGATCAAGACAAATTCCAACTTTTGTGTTTGAGTGCAGATATATCAAAATATTTAATAAGTGACTTGGACAGCCTTTCTGCTTTAGTTTTATCCACAATTTATCTTGCTTAACTCGAGCGAACACCATCGATGAGTCAATGAATGCGGCATAAATCTGGTGTTTCGTTTGCTGAGCATGCTGGGATAGTAAGTAAAAAATAAAACCGTTCAAAGAAGTGACCAGTTGTTTCTTAAAATCAGATTGTGTCCATTACACCAGACGAATATGCCAAAGTCTGTAGATACCTTAAAATCAAGGCAGATTTGTTTTTTACTTGAGACATCTAAAAGGGAGATTGTCATAAAATGACATGGATTAAGCCAGTCTCCCTTTTTAAACACCAAAATAATATTTAAGATCATCCACCATGATGGAATAATTTGAGAAGTAACAGCGTTTGTACAATTCCCCCAAAACTATAGCCCAGAGGCCGGGATGTGTTTTGAACGTTGCATTTGAGAGGCCATCAGGGGCCTTATATGGCTTATACTTTTTGATAATAGGTAAAACTTCCTCTGAGAAATCTAAAAACCACCCATAAGCATGATTAAAAGACAAAACCTCATAATTAATACCTGTTTTGCCATAGAGACTCTCAAAATGTTCATCCCGCCGAGCCTCTGAAATGGGTTGGGCCTAAACATAGGACTGATGGATGGTGACTTATTAATTAATAACCAGAAGGAGTGAGCATCCTTACTGGCTAAAGCTATTAGCATCTTCTCTGCACCCCGATGTAATAAAAGGCATTTGTGTTTTTTTTCTCCAGTTTTTATAGGCTTGCTTTAGATGTTTAACTCCATTAACATATGAAACCACATCCTGTCGGGATAATTGTTTAATTTTAGATCTCAGATCATTTTTCCTGTCTTGTACTGCAACATCAAAGCAATGATTGAGTTTTCTGATAATTGGATCGTGGATTAGGACTGTCTATAAACAGCCCTCTTAGTAATCTTTGACAATGCTCAACAAAACAACGAGCATCTGTTAACCTTTCTTCCTCTACATAGCTTTTAGTTGTAATTTCTGATAAACAGTTATTCAGAGGGTGTGCCAAGCCTGGCCTCCACAATACCGTACAATTACGGGAATGATTTCCACAAGCAAAGGTATTTTGCCTGTAACTTTCTGCGCCATCTTCATCTCTGTACACAGACTTAAAAGTCAGTGATCACTCTCATTCATTTCTATTATCAATTTGGGACAACTCACGAAAAGAGAGTTTGAAACAAAAATATAATCTAAGGTTGAGATCTAAAATTGTGCCATGTAAAATGTGACAGGAGGGCACTCTAAACATGACCATTTAGGGGCACAAGGTCCCACCGCTTCATCTTATTCTAGATGACCGCACCACGATATAATGTCTAAATATTCACAATTGAAAGGTCCCAAAACATTCACATACCCCAAACTAGTTAAGTGCCATTCTTCAAAGATGTCTGTAAATAAGGTTGAAAATGAATCAACAGGTAACTTTATTTGGGTTCCAATACCCGTTTAGTAGTAAACAGTTTTCCTGTGCTTTAGTAACGTGATTTATCCAGTTCCAATTGATGGCTAAGATGTCAGTAGACATTGGCTTCCAGGACTCGGCTAACAGCCCTACACCATTTCGTATTGCACAAATAAAGGTATCGGGTAATAAAATCACAGCAAAAATGTTGCTGGTAAAAGGAATCGCTGTGGTTTGACCCCATTATACCATTTAAGGGGAGCAGGAGTTGCGGGGGTGTCCTCTGCTCCCCTTAAATGGTATAATGGGTCCGAGGGTTGCAGGTGTGTCCCCTGCATCCTTTACACGATTGTGGCAGCAGAACCACTGCATTTTTGCCGCAATATTTTGTATTCACTGCCATTTTTGCAGCGATTTTAAGACACAGAACCCAAATAAAGCCCTCAGGCACCTACCAAGCCTGCCCTTTTGATTGTGAAATACTGTAAAACCATCAATAAGAGGAACGTCCACTAACCACGTTTCTTGGAAACAAATGATTGAGTGGGCCATACCATGAACACTAGAAAAGGAATTCCTCAAAAGATAGGAGTGCCCACAAGTATTCCAAGACATGACACTGAGCTGGTTAATATTGTGATATGAATTTCTGAATTCGTTATTGGGTTTACTAGGATGTAACCAATATAAAACTGACGACCAGTCAGTAATTAATTTAGTGGAATAGTCCATATGTTTGGCAAACAAAAGCTGTCATTTTTTCTTGGCCCCATCTAAGGGAAGACGTATTTTCAACCTATCCCCTGAAATCATGTCAAACTAGAGCTTTGGGAACTCTGGAACCAATTGCTTGATTCCCTGCAATATTCCTAATTCCAAATGTTTAAATATATCATAGCCTAATAGTAGAAAATATGGAGTTTCTTCCAATAAAATTGTAATAAACAAATTGGAGCTAAAGTGTAAAATCACCAAATCAGTCTGTGTATCAAAAGCAAATTCTACTTGCAACAAATCAGCTGATGTAATTGATTGCAGCCGAGTAATTAAATACAAAGCGATAGCACATTTAGTCTGTTTAAAGGAGTAAGACTGTCGCAGGAAAAAAGTATTTACAGGTAGATCTAGAACAAATTTAATCTAGGCTTCTCCTGACTTTGCATTTGGGAATTAGTCCTATCCCCAGTTGGTTTTGCTTGTGCAATGAGTGAATGGTAGTATTAGACTGACATGATGAAATATCTGTCTCTTGGATATCCACGTCAGCATGTATCCTAGCATACCCCTTTGTCTGACAAACCGAGAGGTTTAGATGTATAAAAAGAAGTAAAATCCGCCAAACAAGACAAATTACTTGAAGCTACCAAGTCTGTTGGAAGTTAATCACTGGAATCAGATTGGAACCTGGGCACGGAATTCAGGCATTGATTGATAGTCAATAATCTAAGTTACTTGGCTTCCCAAGTCTGAAACAGTGAAGATAATAAGGACTTTGCAGCTCTTGAAGCCATATTAGCTGAGGGTGCGATATCAGAGGGGTGGTTATAAATTATTGAATTTGAATGCAATACTCCAGGCTTGTCAGCTATGTCCTCATTAAGGTTTGTCACCTCTGAGTCTTCATAGGAATTCTCTGTTAAAATACTTATGTTGAATTCTAAGTTCTCCTGAGCAGAAGTAGAAGCCACAGGTTTCGTGAAATGGTTTCCAAGACATTTTAGATACATTACAGCCTTTATTATTCTTTCGGGAGCGATTCTGGATCGGATTAACCTAGCTGGTGGATTGATTATCATGCGTAGGCAATGAGGAATTCCAATCTGGTGCAGTGGAGAGACTTCATTTGATAGCAAGTAATATTTCAGCCTTCTGAGAAATGTACGTGATTCTTTATTCTTAGATTTAGTTTTTTTGATTTTTTAGGTTTAGTTGAGTCCATTTTGGAATCTCCACAGTATGGGCTCTCGAGATAGAATGTGACTCAAGGTTATCCGGTGGATCCACTGTAGTAGTTAATACAATAGAGCTTGATTTCAAAGTCTCCACAAGTATTATCGACACCTCGGTTTGCCTAAATGATCACACTGTGCTCCTAATACTGGGCTCTACAACTAACCTCAACAAACTGACCTCAAGCTATACCTCCTTCAATATCGATGGTAATGCCATTAAAGTGGTAGAAGTAAAAACCCTGGGTTTATACCTTGACTCGACCTTCACACTCAACAAACAAGTAAGCATCATGGCATCCTCTACAGCCTACACTTGTAAGATGATTAGGGCTTGGAAACCATTTTTGTCCAAAGATAGTTGTGCAATCCTAGCTAGAGCACTTATCCTCACCAAGTTGGATTATTGCAATGCTTTGTATGTGGGGGCAAGCAAATACACCACCAACAAAATCCAAATCTGGCAAAACAATGCTCCTAGAGCAGCCCATAGCATACCAAAGAGAGAATGCATCTCCCACCTGAGGAGACAGGTCAAATGGCTCTCTACTAAGGACAACATTATGCTCAAAACCTTATCACATACGCATAAATGCCTTAATCAAGCAGCCCCCATCTACCTCTCTGAGAGAATCCCTAAATAATCCACTATATGCCCTACAAGGACAGCTAACTCAATGTCTGGTTGTGCCGAGATTCAAGCTAAAAAAAGCAGAGGGATGCAGCTTCCCTGTTATGGCAGCACAAGCATGGAACTCTCTACCTCCCTCACTGAGAGCCAACCAACCTTTCTCCACGTTCAGGTGTAATACCATAAATTGGCTTGCTACGAACGACTCAAATGGTTAGCTCTAGCCCTGCATACACAAGGACTTCTGACCTGACTGACTTCTCTGACCTCGCCAAGCAACTTCTCCTGACTTAACCAAGCAACTCCTCCTGACCACCATGTAATTCTCTTGTACTTCTGTATCTACTTACCTACCCATCGCTCAAGTAACTCTTTTCTATCTGTACATTTGTATATATATTTGCCCACCCTTACTGTATAATCTACTGCATCTTTGACATTCTTGTATCTACTGTAACTAAGCTGAAAGTATACTTGTAACCTCCTGTGTGAAAGGCGCCCAGATATCCCCGGGTTGGGTGCGCCTACAAATAAATAAACAAACAAACCTCATGGCCATTGAAAAGAGACACACTTGAATCTCCATTCTCCGCTGCCTGAACCACTGAAGCAGAAGTTTTGCCTGTATTGGGATCATGAGATAATATATAGATACAGCCTACCAAGAAAATCAGTTTAGCTGAAATTGAGGTAATTATGTTCTTTTGATCTTTAAACTCTTGGTTTACAGTTTCCTAAAGTATCACCAAGGAATTAAGGACAAAATGTAAAGCAAATAAGGCAGATGGGGATTCCTGCGTTGAAGTGTGTAAATCTGGGATTCATTTGGGAGAACTCAATGAAGTCGGGGAGGGCTAGTAAGAAAAAGCAAAGGGTTCAACATTATTTTAGATTTCCAAGGCATATAAAGAAGGGGATCTAGATAAACGGGTCTCAGAGCCACAATTGAAAACCTGCATAGGTGCGAGATCAGTACTGCTTGGTAAATTCATAGTATCAGCAGTCCCCGATAAAGACTGGGTGACCATTGGAGAGGAGTCACCCGCTTGTAATTCCCTGATGTCCTCAGAGGCCACAGGCCCCTCTAATAGATTGCTGACCTCAAATGACTGTGATTTATCTGAATCTGTTTGATGTAACAAATTTGAATTTTATGGTAATCTAAAAGTAGACAAAGAGACTTATTAATATTACTTCACTACGCCTTCTTTGCTGACATCTCTCGACGGTGCCTGCCGACTGCCGAGCACACTATTGCACGCTGCTCTCAATGGTTTCGGAGATTCGACGATCAGCAGCTTAAATCTTCAGGCTTTGGCCTACACAGTAGGGAGAGTGTAGGGAAACACTTGTAGCTATACAGTTAAAGGAGAATGTCTCCATATATTTTCCCCTTAATAGCTACAGTTTCACTGTTCACCAGTGTTAACCATGGAGAATACTCCATTTCAATTTTGTCCTACATGTAACCGAAACTTTCCCTGGAAAGATGCATATGATGTGTGTAACTATCGTCTTCCAAGAGACCACCAGGAGAATAAATGTTGAGCGTGTAATCTTTTCAAACTGAAGACACTTAACGATTGACAGGGTAATTCATAGAATTTCGCAGAAAAGTGTCTCAAGCGGCTGGCGCAGAGTGTCCGCGTGCGATTGTCTGCGCCAGGCGCGTGCGCTAAAACCGATTTCCGCGCACAGCATATTCATGGATTTTAGGCTCCCAAACCAGCCGTGGCGCAGAGTATCGCAGCGACCCTGCAGCAGCGCCAGTAACGCCCCCAAGAACGCCCTCGCGCAAGGAAAAGCCATCAAAATCGCTAAATCATCGCAAAGGGCTGCGCTAACCCTGGACCAGTTTACAGGGCTGGCAAACAAGGAACGCAAAGCGGGTAACGTTTATATCAGGGGTACGCGGGAAGTTTTACACGCGATTGGCCAGGGTATGTTATTACAAGGGTACGCGTGAAGTTTTACACGCGATTAGCCAGGGTACGTTTATTACAGGGGTACGGGGGAATTATCACACGCGATTTGGCTGGGTACGTGTATTACAGTGGTGCGCGGGAATTATCACACGCGATTTGGCTGGGTATGTGTATTACAGGGGTGCGCGGGAAGTTACACACGCGATTAGGCTGGGTGGGTCCTCACAGGTGTTCCCTGTACACCCTCCACGGCCCCTGAGGCAGCCCACAAAACAGGGGACTACCCTGCACACCTGCTCATGTCCCCCAGCACCCCCACCCCCCAGCACTGTGGGCCACCTTCCACCAGGCCCCCACTCATGTCCCCTTGCACCCCCACCCCCCAGCAGTCATGTGGCAGCCTCCACCAGGCCCCCACTCATGTCCCCTATCACCCCCAGCCACCATGGGCAGCCTCCACCAGTCCCCCACTCATGTCTCCCACCACCCCCAGCCACCATGGGCAGCCTCCACCAGGCCCCCACTCATGTCCCCTATCACCCCCACCGCCGAGCCACCATGGGCAGCCTCCACCAGGCCCCCACTCATGTCCCCTATCACCCCCACCCCCCAGCCACCATGGGCAGCCTCCACCAGGCTCCCACCCATGTCTACCACCACCCCCCAGCCATCATGGGCAGCCTCCACCAGGCCCCCACTCATGCCTCACACCCCCCACCCCCCCCAGCACTGAGGGGCACCCTCCACCAGGCCCCCACTCATGTCTCCCACCCACCCCACCCCCCAGCAGTGCAGGGGCAGCCTCCACCAAGCCCCCACTCATGTCTCCCACCCCCCACCCCCCAGCGCTGAGGGGCAGCCTCCACCGGGCCCCCACTCATGTCTCCCACCCCCCACCCCCCAGCACTGAGGGGCAGCCTCCACCAGGCCCCCACCCATGTCTACCACCAACACCACCCCCCAGCAGTGCAGGGGCAGCCTCCACCAGGCCCCCACTCATGTCTCCCACCACCCCCATCCCCCAGCCACCATGGGCAGCCTCCACCAGGCCCCCACTCATGTCTCCCACCCCCCACCCCCCACAGCACTGAGGGGCACCCTCCACCAGGCCCCCACTCTTGTCTCCCACCACCCCCACCCCCCAGCAGTGCAGGGGCAGCCTCCACCAGGCCCCCACTCATGTCTCCCACCCACCCCACCCCCCAGCACTGAGGGGCACCCTCCACCAGGCCCACACTCATGTCTCCCACCCCCAGCACTGAGGGGCACCCTCCACCAGGCCCCCACTCATGGCCCCTTGCACCCCCACCCCGCAGCAGTCATGGGGCAGCCTCCACCAGGCCCCCATTCATGTCCCCTTGCACCCCCACCCCCCAGCAGTGCAGGGGCAGCCTCCACCAGGCCCCCACTCATGTCCCCTATCACCCCCACCCCCGAGCCACCATGGGCAGCCTCCACCAGGCCCCCACTCATGTCTCCCACCACCCCCACCCCCCAGCCACCATGGGCAGCCTCCACCAGGCCCCCACCCATGTCTCCCACCCCCCACCCCCCAGCACTGAGGGGCACCCTCGACCAGGCCCCCACTCATGTCTCCCACCACCCCCACCCCTCAGCCACCATGGGCAGCCTCCACCAGGCCCCCACTAATGTCTCCCACCCCCCACCCCCCCAGCACTGAGGGGCACCCTCCACCAGGCCCCCACTCATGTCTCCCACCACCCCCACCCCCCAGCCACCATGGGCAGCCTCCACCAGGCTCCCACCCCCCCAGCACTGAGGGGCACCCTCCACCAGGCCCCCACTCATGTCTCCCACCACCCCCACCCCCAGCCGTGCAGGGGCAGCCTCCACCAGGCCCCCACTCATGTCTACCACCCCCCCACCCCCCAGCCACCATGGGGAGCCTCCACCAGGCCCCCACTCATGTCTCCCACCCCCCACCCACCCCAACACTGAGGGGCACCCTCCACCAGGCCCCCACTCATGTCAGCCACCCACCCCACCCCCCAGCAGTGCAGGGGCAGCCTCCACCAGGCCCCCACTCATGTCTCCCACCCCCCCATCCCCGCCAGCACTGAGGGGCACCCTCCACCAGGCCCCCACTCATGTCTCCCACCCACCCCCACCCCCCAGCAGTCATGGGGCAGCCTCCACCAGGCCCCCACTCGTGTCTCCCACCACCCCCACCCCCCAGCAGTGCAGGGGCAGCCTCCACCAGGCCCCCACTCATGCCTCCCACCCCCCACCCCCCCAGCACTGAGGGGCACCCTCCACCAGGCCCCCACTCATGTCTCCCACCCCCCAGCCACCATGGGCAGCCTCCACCAGGCCCCCACCCATGTCTCCCACCCCCCCAGCACTGAGGGGCACCCTCCACCAGGCCCCCACTCATGTCTCCAACCACCCCCACCCCCCAGCCACCATGGGCAGCCTCCACCAGGCTCCCACCCCCCACCCCCCCAGCACTGAGGGGCACCCTCCACCAGGCCCCCACTCATGTCTCCCACCACCCCCACCCCCCAGCAGTGCAGGGGCAGCCTCCACCAGGCCCCCACTCATGTCTACCACCACCCCCACGCCCCAGCCACCATGGGCAGCCTCCACCAGGCCCCCACTGATGTCTCCCACCTCCCACCCACCCCAGCACTGAGGGGTACCCTCCACCAGGCCCCCACTCATGTCTCCCACCCACCCCACTCCCCAGCAGTGCAGGGGCAGCCTCCACCAGGCCCCCACTCATGTCTCCCACCCCCCACCCCCCCAGCACTGAGAGGCACCCTCCACCAGGCCCCCACTCATGTCTCCCACCCACCCCACCCCCCAGCAGTCATGGGGCAGCCTCCACCAGGCCCCCACTCATGTCCCCTTGCACCCCCACCCGCCAGCAGTCATGGGGCACCCTCCACCAGGCCCCCACTCATGTCCCCCATCACCCCCACCCCCCAGCCACCAGGGGCAGCCTCCACCAGGCCCCCACCCATGTCTACCACCACCCCCACCCCCCAGCCACCATGGGCAGCCTCCACCAGGCCCCCACTCATGTCTACCACCCCCCACCCCCCCCAGCACTGAGGGGCACCCTCCACCAGCCCCCCACGCATGTCTCCCAACCCCCACCCCCCCAGCACTGAGGGGCACCCTCCACCAGGCCCCCACTCATGTCTCCCACCACCCCCACCCCCCAGCAGTGCAGGGGCAGCCTCCACCAGGCCCCCACTCATGTCTACCACCACCCCACCCCCGAGCAGTGCAGGGGCAGCCTCCACCAGGCCCCCACTCATGTCCCCTATCACCCCCAGCCACCATGGGCAGCCTCCACCAGGCCCCCACTCATGTCTCCCACTGCCCCCACCCCCCAGCCACCATGGGCAGCCTCCACCAGGCCCCCACTCATGTCTCCCACCCCCCACCCCCCCAGCACTGAGGGGCACCCTCCACCAGGCCCCCACTCATGTCTCCCAACACCCCCACCCCCCAGCCACCATGGGCAGCCTCCACCAGGCCCCCACTCATGTCTCCCACCCCCCACCCCCCCAGCACTGAGGGGCACCCTCCACCAGGCCCCCACTCATGTCTCCCATCACCCCCACCCCCCAGCAGTGCAGGGGCAGCCTCCACCAGGCCCCCACTCATGTCTACCACCACCCCCACCCCCCAGCCACCATGGGCAGCCTCCACCAGGCCCCCACTCATGTCTCCCACCCCCCACGCCCCCCAGCACTGAGGGGCACCCTCCACCAGGCCCCCACTCATGTCTCCCACCACCCCCATCCCCCAGCCACCATGGGCAGCCTCCACCAGGCCCCACTCATGTCTCCCAGCCCCCCAGCACTGAGGGGCACCCTCCACCAGGCCCCCACTCATGTCTCCCACCACCCCCACCCCCCAGCAGTGCAGGGGCAGCCTCCACCAGGCCCCCACTCATGTCTCCCACCCCCCACCCCCCCAGCACTGAGGGGCACCCTCCACCAGGCCCCCACTCATGTCTCCCACAACCCCCCAGCCACCATGGGCAGCCTCCACCAGGCCCCCACACATGTCTACCCCCCCCACCCCCCCAGCACTGAGGGGCACCCTCCACCAGCCCCCCACGCATGTCTCCCAACCCCCACCCCCCTAGCACTGAGGGGCACCCTCCACCAGGCCCCCACTCATGTCTCCCACCACCCCCACCCCCCAGCAGTGCAGGGGCAGCCTCCACCAGGCCCCCACTCATGTCTACCACCACCCCACCCCCGAGCAGTGCAGGGGCAGCCTCCACCAGGCCCCCACTCATGTCCCCTATCACCACCACCCCCCAGCCACCATGGGCAGCCTCCACCAGGCCCCCACCCATGTCTCCCACTGCCCCCACCCCCCAGCCACCATGGGCAGCCTCCACCAGGCCCCCACCCATGTCTCCCACCCCCCACCCCCCCAGCACTGAGGGGCACCCTCCACCAGGCCCCCACTCATGTCTCCCAACACCCCCACCCCCCAGCCACCATGGGCAGCCTCCACCAGGCCCCCACTCATGTCTCCCACCCCCCACCCCCCCAGCACTGAGGGGCACCCTCCACCAGGCCCCCACTCATGTCTCCCATCACCCCCAGCCCCCAGCAGTGCAGGGGCAGCCTCCACCAGGCCCCCACTCATGTCTACCTCCACCCCCACCCCCCAGCCACCATGGGCAGCCTCCACCAGGCCCCCACTCATGTCTCCCACCCCCCACGCCCCCCAGCACTGAGGGGCACCCTCCACCAGGCCCCCACTCATGTCTCCCACCCCCCACCCCCCACAGCACTGAGGGGCACCCTCCACCAGGCCCCCACTCATGTCTCCCACCCACCCCACCCCCCAGCAGTGAAGGGGCAGCCCCCACTCATGTCTCCCACCCCCCACCCCCCCCTGCACTGAGGGGCACCCTCCACCAGGCCCCCACTCATGTCTACCACCACCCCCACCCCCCAGCCACCATGGGCAGCCTCCACCAGGCCCCCACTCATGTCTCCCACCCCCCACGCCCCCCAGCACTGAGGGGCACCCTCCACCAGGCCCCCACTCATGTCTCCTACCACACCCAGCCACCATGGGCAGCCTCCACCAGGCCCCCACTCATGTCTCCCACCCCCCCACCCCCCCCAGCACTGAGGGGCACCCTCCACCAGGCCCCCACTCATGTCTCCCACCACCCCCACCCCCCAGCAGTGCAGGAGCAGCCTCCACCAGGCCCCCACTCATGTCTCCCACCCCCCCAGCACTGAGGGGCACCCTCCACCAGGCCCCCACTCATGTCTCCCACCACCCCCACCCCCCAGCCACCATGGGCAGCCTCCACCAGGCCCCCACTCATGTCTCCCACCCCCCCAGCACTGAGGGGCACCCTCCACCAGGCCCCCACTCATGTCTCCCACCCCCCACCCCCCCCAGCACTGAGGGGCACCCTCCACCAGGCCCCCACTCATGTCTCCCACCCACCCCACCCCCCAGCAGTGAAGGGGCAGCCTCCACCAGGCCCCCACTCATGTCTCCCACCCCCCACCCCCCCAGCATTGAGGGGCACCTCCACCAGGCCCCCACTCATGTCTGCCACCCCCCACCCCCCCAGCACTGAGGGGCACCCTCCACCAGGCCCCCACTCATATCTCCCACCCCCCACCCCCCCAGCACTGAGGGGCACCCTCCACCAGGCCCCCACTCATGTCTCCCACCACCCCCCAGCCACCATGGGCAGCCTCCACCAGGCCCCCACTCATGTCTCCCACCCCATCCCCCCAGCACTGAGGGGCACCCTCCATCAGGCCCCCACTCATGTCTCCCACCCCCCCAGCACTGAGGGGCACCCTCCACCAGGCCCCCACTCATGTCTCCCACCCCCCACCCCCCACCCCCCCAGCACTGAGGGGCACCTTCCACCAGGCCCCCACTCATGTCTCCCACCACCCCCACCCCCCAGCCACCATGGGCAGCCTCCACCAGGCCCCCACTCATGTCTCCCACCCCAACCCCCCCAGCACTGAGGGGCACCCTCCACCAGGCCCCCACTCATGTCTCCCACCCCCACCCCCCAGCAGTGCAGGGGCACCCTCCACCAGGCTCCCACCCATGTCCCCCTGCCCACAGGCCCTGACAATCCTCAAGCATGGGCCTCATGGCCAGCCACCACAGCCCAAAGACACAACCAAGTATTACATGCACCCATGATACTACTCCAATGGAAACAATGTAAATCAACACATGTGTCTCACACACACACAATGGTTGCAAGTGAACCTGAAAACCCATATCATGACATGCATGAAAACAATGAGATGAAACCACACATTGAAGAATTAAAAAATCCAAATAATGTATTAATAACAACAGTAATGGCAATCAAAATGAAACAAAATACACAAGTAAAAAAAAAAAAATCAAGCTACCTGTCCCTTTTCAAATTAAAATCAATAAATGATAATCCTAAAAAAATTCTTCCAAAGTTCTAGTCCATAAAAAGGAAATGAAGGGAAAAAAGAAAATGAAAACCATTGCTCCATGGAAAAAAATATCCTTAGTAAAAAAAAATCCAAATCCAAAGTCCAACTATGTACAAAGTATTCAGGGTCCATCATCCCAACAGAAGAAATGAAACCTACCAAAAAAACCTATTTAAAATGGAAATATATACAAAAGGTGGAGCAGTGTCCGTCGACTCCAAATAAAAATAAACTATAAAGGAAACCTATCACTAAATAACTATATACAATGGCGGCGGGCCAGCCCAGCGGCTCACTTAGTGGTGTTCTGGGCCAGGGCATCATCGAACTCCTCGTCTATGTCCCGGAGGCGGTCCTGTTCCATGGCCCCGAGGGTCCGCAGGGAGGCCGACAAGTTCACCCGCAACTCCCTGCGGATTGCCTCGAGGCACTCAGCCCGCCTCAGGGCCCTCCGCATGGAGTTCTCCGCCCTGACCATCGTGAGCCACGCCTCTTCCACCCGCCGCCGCCCCGCACCTATCTGCTGGCCCAACCGCTGCCACACGGAAGACACTTCCCGTCCAGGGTCCTCCTGCCCTCCGGCCGAAGCCTGCCCCTCCGATGTTGAAGGCCCCGAGCTATCGTGGCTCCCACCTACAGCCTCCTGCTGCTGTCCATGTGCCCTGTCCGATGGTGCCTGCACATCCTCCTCCAGTTGGGGTGCTGTCGTTGATGTGGCCACCCCTGCTGGACTTCCGACTCCCGACTGTGGCACGGATCTGTTGTCCACCAGCCTGGCCGCACGGTCGGAGGCAGCTCCACAGGGCACCCAGGTGACACATGGGTGGGAATATGGCATGGAGGACGACTGGGGCATAGGGGGTTCCGTGGAGGAGGGGATCGGAACAAGGTCCAGGAAACGGAGCAATCCAGCCCTGGTGAGCTGTCCCAGTGGGTCAACGCAGTCAACGAGCCATGCAAGAAGACGTGCAGACTCATCATGAAAAGACTGCAGGTCAGCGCGCATGGCCCGTTGACGCAACGCCACCCCACCCTGGACAGGCTCAACCTGGTGCAGGATAGCCACATCCGCAGGGAGACGAAGGCCAGGTGTTGTAAGCCAATCCCCTCCCTGAGAACGGGTCTGGAGGTAGGCATCCCCGCTGGTGCAAGATGATGCAGTGACAGGAGCAGGGACAGGATTGCACACAGGCACCTCCGCGGTGGCCTGTGCTGCCGCCTGTCCCAGATCCTTCACTGCACCACTAGCACCAGTGGAATCCCCACCTCCAGACCCCGCCTGTGTCGCTTGCACGGCCTCCTCCTCCACCAAACCCCCCACCAACTTGGATGAC